>NC_060138.1:111973087-114473087 GCF_021461385.2 Schistocerca piceifrons | reverse complement strand
GTACAGGGCAACGAATCATTGCAACCGCATGACAGATGTGCCCTGCTCCAGTAGCCAGCTGCTAGTAGTTACGACTGTGGCCGAAATGTATCAGTTTCTTCCCGACTATGAAATTATAACGTAGTTACAAATTTCATTTCAAATATAAGTGAGGAAAGTTGTTAATTTCAAATTGTTGCTGAGCAATGGGTGGAAAGAGGGGAATGATATTTTTATTGATTACTTGTGGAAAAATTTGTTACATATTGCCGTTAAAGAACATGCGAGTCGCAAGTATTGAATTTCGAAATGTTAACAGACGTTTGAGTGACTCTGTGTAATTACTTGACAGTCGTTTTGTATCATCAGTCATTTACTGTGTGTAATAAGGTACAACGTTCTGTAAGAACTGACAAGTAGGTAGTGGAGAGCGGACATGGTAATTACGACGGTAAATAATCACTCGCACTCCCGGCACTTTTATTTTTTTATTCTCGCTGCGTATACAGAATGCATGTAGCATAGAGCGCGTACTACAGAGAACTTTTCTGGCAAAGATAACAGTTGTTCTTGCTGCAGTAGGACAGCGATATTATTGGGGGTTAGAGCTAGTGGTTCTATGTCCCCACATATATTTGTTCCAGTTTATTGTGTATAATGGTTTTGATCTGCTTTTCTTTGTATGCTTTCTTCTAAATTGTTTGAACAACTGAGTGGTACTTTTTACACTTGAATGTCATTTCTGGAATTAAATCTATTGATTTTATTTGTAAGCATTATGCAGCCCACAGTCGATAAACCGCAACCACTTACTCACTAATCGCCGTGCTTCCGCTAGGAGGTCGACGGAGTGTTTATATTACGATCAACATGTTCCAGAATTTGCCTCTAACATTACGTAAGATAACTAGAATTCCCAAGTCATACTATTGGTACAAGTCTGTGGGTATCTCTTATGAAGACTGTTGGTAGTCTGAGTTTGCATATCAGTTGTACGAGTAAGGAACTCTAGCGAGTATCACAACTTTTTGTTCAACCGCAGGTAATATGATGATATTGTTTCGAACGAAACCAGTCGTGACATAATAAATTATCAAAGCAGATGTGGTACTTTTCTAGTAATCATCATCATCACATATAGTTTTGGTTTAATCATCACTGCATGTTCAAATTTCAAGTAGACTGCAACTGATTCTTTTATTTTCCCTTGAGGTGGATGTTCGTGTATTATTATAGATATTTGTTCATCTACCGGTCTTTGAATATGTTCATGCCGTTTATTTCTCTACTCCTCCATCTTATGAAGTATGTTTTGACGCCTAGTTAATTTATAATTTGACTGTTCTTTTTATCATCTATAAATCCGTAAAGAGCTAGTGGTTTTAGAGAGTCATCTCCGCTCCTTCAATCCTCCTTCGTTGACTGGCAGTTAGAGTCCAAGTCTCTGACCCGTACATTAGACCTGGTACTGCAATAACGCTATAAAATTGTAGTGCTGTCTCTTTTCGACCTTCTGAGTCGAGTGCGATTTATGGTACCTACTAACTGCTGAAATTTTTTCATTGATTGTAACATGTAAGATCTCACATTCAGTGCATTCAAAAGCATTTATTTATTGAAGCGGTCCACTTTCAACGATTATTTTTGCTCTTAGACGCTTCTTACCATGGAATGCTATTATTTTGTTACCTTGTGCTGGTATCAAATTGCTCTCTATAATTTATCTTACGTCGTCTAAGATTGTTTGGTCATCTCGAAGCAGGAGTGTGTTTATAACGTTGTTATTAAGCTTATAATGTTGTGCTACTTTACTCTGCCGTGTCCTTATAATATTATCTATAGACAGATTGAATAATGTGTGTGACAAGGACAACCTTGTGTCACTCCTCGAGAGATGGATTTTGTAAACGGACTTCCTTTTTGACTTTGATTTTGTTGTGAACGCACATATTTTGAATTATAATTATTAGGCACTGAGGCATACTATTATTTTTTAAATTTTCCCATTATTTAAGTGTGTGTACTTTACGAAGGGCTTTCTCATAGTCGCTAAAGACAATGCGATGACTGTGTTCTCTGTGTTTTTAAGTAATTTGGCCATCTGCAAGATATTTCCATACGAAAACCCATTCCCTTCTACTGAAGATACTTTTCTGCTGTATCTGTAGTGTATCTATTACCTATTAGTTTCGTTTACATCTTGTACTCAGTGTTCAAAAGACTAATACCTCGGGAATTGTGATGTGTCCTGCAGTGTCCTTTTTTCTTATTAATATCGCAGTCTGATATATCCAGTCGCAACACTCTCTCTGAAAATAGTTGTTTCCGTCTGACGGTTGCAACGACACTAGCACCCTAGCGGTTGTAACACGCCCGGGAGTACGAATGGGTGGGGGTACCTTGTACTGACTTCACGTTTCGTGACCGTGCGCCCCGTCCACACCACGAACCTGTTAATCCCGCGGCCGTCGTACTGTTCTGCCCCACACTGCTGCTGGCTTGCTTGAAATTGTTTATCGAAATATGCAAGCGAATAAGGGGAGCCACTCAACGTTAAAACACAACACTGTTCGACGTCAGGTATGAACAACTATATTCTGAGACGATTAAAGGAAAAATGCAGGTTGCACTGTTTACATTCTAATTCAGAAGTGTTATCCCAATTAATGGATGATTGACAGTCCACAAAATATCATTTAGAAGAGCGTACGCGTAATCGACACGACGCGGGTGATTGTTGATGATGCGGAAGCCGAATGATCGAACGAAAGTTTTTAAGATCGTCACACATACAGATATCTGGTAATAGTCCTCCTTGTCACTAGTGATGATATAACACTGTTCGTAAAGTTTTCAGTTCTCAGTTCTCACTTGTACGAGCGTGTGTGTAACCGTCGCGGCGCGGCTGATTGTTGATGATGCGGAACGCGATGATCGAACGCACGTCCTCACGTTCGCTACAAGACACTGGCGCTTAAATATTCTCTTTTGTGGTAAATAGTGTTACTGAGTCACATTAGTTCATTCCTGGAGACCGAACACGGCGCGAATGACTGATACAGTACAGTACGACACGCAACGAGAAGATACACAAATACGTTATCAGCAGCACTGCATATTTTTAAATTACTTCTTGGCGCACTTTCCTCTGAACCATTTCCATATTTCATCACTTTACTATAATAGCTCTTGTAGCAACACTTCAACTTCCATACTAACAATGCCTCTAGATGCATAGCTACACACTACACAACGTAACACTTTCGTGTCCCGTGCTCGACTCACTGCAGACGCGGCTGACCGCAAAGATACTCCACAACTAAGCCAGCGATATGACAATACGCTTACACGGTGAGAAAGCGGACGTAAGATTGTTTTGTTTTCAACTAGTTTACTACTTAATCAACGAAGTAGTTATTGTATTTTTGCATTCCAAGAATTACAAAATTATCAAGAGACGTGAATGACCGTTATATAAATGTATAAACGATCGAATGTCACTGATTCAGTGACACAAGTTACAACTTCATGAAGAAATACTTTCTAATATGTTTACAATTGCAGCTAAAACAAAGAGAATATAAACACGTATTTCATGTATGAGAAGTATTTATTTCTGTTGCTGTCTGTTCATATTATGGTAGGCGCTAATAGGTGAATGATTATCTGGAGAGTGATTTGCTAACGGAAACGGGGGGAAGTTAGCCAATGTGAAACTCTGCACCCCAGTGTAAGTTCAGAGTATGACAAATTTTTTCTAGGTCGCCAGCCAGTTTAATGAAAACTGGAAAAATTTAATATAAGAACTGAATTTTCTCTGAGCTGGTAAGTATAACTAACGTGTTGTTGTTGTGGTCTTCAGTCCTGAGACTGGTTTGATGCAGCTCTCCATGCTCTTCTATCCTGTGCAAGCTTCTTCAACCCCCAGTACCTACTGCAACCTACATCCTTCTGAATCTGCTTAGTGTATTCATCTCTTGGTCTCCCTCTACGATTTTTACCCTCCCCGCTGCCCTCCAATACTAAATTGGTGATCCCTTGATGCCTCAGAAAATGTCCTACCAACCGGTCCCTTCTTCTTGTCAAGTTGTACCACAAACTTCTCTTCTCCCCAATCCTATTCAATACTTCCTCATTAGTTATGTGATCTACCCATCTAATCTTCAGCATTCTTCTGTAGCACCAAATTTCAAAAGCTTCTATTCTCTTCTTGTCCAAACTATTTACCGTCCATGTTTCACTTCCATACATGGCTACAATCCATACAAATACTTTCAGAAATAACTTCCTGACACTTAAATCTATACTCGATGTTAACAAATTTCTCTTCTTCAGAAACGCTTTCCTTGCCATTGCCAGTCTGCATTTTATATCCTCTCTACTTCGACCATCATCAGTTATTTTGCTCCCCAAATAGCAAAACTCCTTTACTACTTTAAGTGTCTCATTTCCTAATCTAATTCCTTCAGCATCCCCCGACTTAATTAGACTACATTCCATTATCCTCGTTTTGCTTTTGTTGATGTTCATCTTATATCCTCCCTTCAAGACACCATCCATTCCGTTCAACTGCTCTTCCAAGTCCTTTGGTGTCTCTGACAGAATTACAATGTCATCGCCGAACCTCAAAGTTTTTATTTCTTATCCCTGGATTTTAATACCTACTCCGAATTTTTCTTTTGTTTCGTTTACTGCTTGCTCAATATACAGAGTGAATAACATCGGGGAGAGGCTACAATCCTGTCTCTTCCTTCCCAACCACTGCTTCCCTTTCATGTCCCTTGACTCTCATAACTGCCACCTGGTTCCTGTACAAATTGTAAATAGCCTTTCGATCCCTGTATTTTACCCCTGCTACCTTCAGAATTTGAAAGAGAGTATTCCAGTCAACATTGTCAAAAGCTTTCCCTAAGTCTACAAATACTAGAAACGTAGGTTTACCGTTCCTCAATCTAGCTTCTAAGATAAGTCGGCTTCTACTAGTTTTTCCATTCGTCTGTAAAGAATTCGCGTTAGTATTTTGCAGCCGTGACTTATTAAACTGGTAGTTCGGTAATTTTCACATCTGTCAACACCTGCTTTCTTTGGGATTAGAATTATCATATTCTTCTTGAAGTCTGAGGGTATTTCGCCTGTTTCATACATCTTGCTCACCAGATGGTAGAGTTTGTCAGGAATGGCTCGCCCAAGGCTGTCAGTAGTTACAATGGAATGTTGTCTGCCCCCAGGGCCTTTTTTCGACTCAGGTCTTTCAGTGCTCTGTCAAACTCTTCATGCATCTTCATCTACATCATCTTCCATTTCCATAATATTGTCCTCAAGTACATCGCCCTTGTATAGACCTTCTATATACTCCTTCCATCTTTTTGCTTTCCCTTCTTTGCTTAGAACGGGGTTTCCATCTGTGCCCTTGATATTTATACAAGTGGTTCTCTTTTCTCCAAAGGTCTCTTTAATTTTCCTGTAGGCAGTATCTATCTTACCCCTAGTGAGATAAGCCTCTACATCCTTACATTTGTTCTTTGGCCATCCCTGCTTAGCCATTTTGTCCTTCCTGTCGATCTCATTTTGAGACATTTGTATTCCTTTTTGCCTGCTTCATTTACTGCATTTTTATACTTTCTCCTTTCATCAATTAAATTCAATATTTCTTCTTTTACCCAAGGATTTCTACTAGCCCTCGTCTTTTTACCTACTTGATCCTCTGCTGCCTTCACTACTACATCCCTCAAAGTTACCCATTCTTCTTCTACTGTATTTCTTTCCTCCATTCCTGTCAATCGTTCCCTAATGCTCTCTCCTTGAAACTCTCTACAACCTCTGGTTCTTTCAGTTTATCCAGGTCCCACCTTTTTGTAGTTATTTCAGTTTTAATCTACAGTTCATAACCAATAGATTGTGGTCAGAGTCCACATCTGCCCCTGGAAATGTCTTACAATTTAAAACGTGGTTCCTAAACCTCTGTCTTACCATTATATAATCTATCTGAAACCTGTCAGTATCTCCAGACTTCTTCCACGTATACAGCCTTCTTTTATGATTCTTGAACCAAGTGTTAGCTATGATTAAGTTGTGCTCTGTGCAAAATTCTACCAGGCGGCTCCCTCTTTCATTTCTTATCCCCAATCCATATTCACCTATTACGCTTCCTTCTCTCCCTTTTCCTACTGCCGAATTCCAGTCACCCATGACTATTAAATTTTCGTCTCCCTTCACTATCTGAATAATTTCTTTTATTTCATCATACATTTCTTCAATTTCTTCGGCATCTGCAGAGCTAGTTTGCATATAAACTTGTACTACTGTAGCAGGCGTGGGCTTCGCCACAATAATGCGTTCACTATGCTGTTTGTAGTAACTTACCCGGACTCCTATTTTTTATGCATTATTAAACCTACTCCTGCATACCCCTATTTGATTTTGTATTTATAACCCTGTATTCGTCTGACCAAAAGTCATGTTCCTCCTGCCACCGAACTTCACTAATTCCCACTATATCTAATTAACTTAACCATTTCCCTTTTTAAATTTTCTAACCTACCTGCCCGATTAAGGGATCTGACATTCCACGCTCCGATCCGTAGAACGCCAGTTTTCTTTCTCCTGATAACGACATCCTCTTGAGTAGTCCCCGCCCGGAGATCCGAATGGGGTACTATTTTACCTCCAGAATATTTTACCCAAGAGGATGCCATCATCATTTAACCATACAGTAAAGCTGCATGCCCTCGGGAAAAATTACAGCTGTAGTTTCCCCTTGCTTTCAGCTGTTCGCAGTACCAGCACAGCATGGCCGTTTTGGTTAGTGTTACAAGGCCAGATCAGTCAATCATCCAGACTGTTGCCCCTGCAACTACTGAAAAGGCTGCTACCCCTCTTCAGGAACCACACGTTTGTCTGGCCTCTCAACAGATACCCCTCCGTTGTGGTTGCACCTACGGTACGGCTATCTGTATCGCTGAGGCACGCAAGCTTCCCCACCAACGACAAGGTCTATGGTTCATGGGGGGAGGGGGGGGGGAGAAAATCTCCGATCCAGCCCACCTAACGTGTTAATGTTAATAAAAAGATTCAAGTGAATATGTGGAATGAACATATGGGAACAATCTAAGTATAACCGTTAAATCAAGTAATTCAGAGCAAGCAGGAGCTTAAGCCTCAACAAAAAGAATAAGATGATCAGACAAAGTCTACAAATATAAGGCCTGCCTTTTGCGCTTCAGAAACGCCATATGGGATGTATTACTAATAATCTTGCTAAAGTGGATGGGCTTGTCTGAGAAACAGTCATCATAGTTTAACATAGTTTATTGCAATACAACATCGCATTTAAAATTCACAAGATAGATCTAAATTATGATCTGTCGTTGCTTGTAACGTGAATTATTAGCTCACTTATTATTATATTTGTTGTGGGTTGGCAGGGTACTAGAGGAAGCCGAAAGGCACGCGTTTTAGTTCACGCAGGCTGGCGTGAGGTATGATTCAGTATCAATAGTAACTGGTAATGGTGCCTTGCTAGGTCGTAGCAAATGACGTAGCTGAAGGCTATGCTAACTATCGTCTCGGCAAATGAGAGCGTATTTTGTCAGTGAACCATCGCTAGCAAAGTCGGTTGTACAACTGGGGCGAGTGCTAGGACGTCTCTCTAGACCTGCCGTGTGGCGGCGCTCGGTCTGCAATCACTGATAGTGGCGACACGCGGGTCCGACGTATACTAACGGACCGCGGCCGATTTAAAGGCTACCACCTAGCAAGTGTGGTGTCTGGCGGTGACACCACAATATTGAGTGCTGTGGTACATTTTGGTGATAAATGAAAAGGAAATCTTCGGCATGCATGGGAAAAGTTCACAAAAACATACACGATTCATAGAGATAAAAAGAATTTTGCCCATCACAGTAATCCAGAGGCTCAGAGGTTCATCCCTCTCGTTATGTCTGAACTAATGTGAATACGAATACTATGGATCAGTTTTCGACAAAGAAATGTATCTACATCACTTTGTACGTGAAAATGAGCTACGATGGCGTGAAACACCCGCAAATGCCGTTGAATATTCATGAACAAAGCAAAATTACTAAGATTCGTGAAAACTTAAAGTTAACACAAATGTAAACCGAATGGACACAAATAGCAATAAAATATCACGCAGAATTAAGAATAAAAAATATCCAAAGTGGTCGTGAAATTACCGTGATGTGGCATAAACCAAGCTACACATCTTAAAACTGAAAGGAAATGAAAAGTAAAAGAAATAAAACACATACACACGAGAAAAGTTCGCACATACATTCCAATTAACAGAAAAGTCAGGCAACTGAATTTCTAATCTGTACTGGAGTAACGAAGTTGCTACACTAAGTGTTCTGGTTGCATAAAGCAAGCATCGGAAAAACTTACTAAATACGGAAAATATACTCGCTACTACACTCTGAAAAACATAAGAATTCGATTACCGAACTTGAAAGTGAACTAGCAGATCAAACGTGTACATCAGAATAGCTACACACCATAACACATTAACACTCAGCAACACCAAGTCGCTCTTAAGGCTATCATCATCACCCATGCAAGGTACAGAGCACGCTCTTCCTGCAACGAACTTCCCTCAGGTAGCCGGAAGAGACCATAGGGGTCCTTTCTGCCACCAACTACTGTCGAATGACTACCGACATGCTACAAATCTCTTTGCCTTGACTGAGAAAGCTACGTTGGCTACACTGTTGCTACCACAGTAGACAGCCAGATGCTGTACTGCTACCATACATAAGACTAATTCGACATACACACTCACTCACTCATCCATACAGACGTTAAAGAAAGAAAGGAAATTTGGGAGCACAAAATCTAGGTAATGTACATGGTATTGGATGCTTACTGGAAACGTTGATACTTTAATATAATTTTGTACCACCGAATGGGCTCAAACACGAAGTACAAAACTAAATTACAAATAATTGAGCGTGACAGCACGAAATACAAGTTAAATAGTATGAAATGAAACTCATCTGACAGAGACGTTTCAGCGCTTACCTCGACATGTAATAATTCTGCATTCAGTCTAATGATTCGCATGTTCTTACACTTCGCTCGACTTCCTAATATACGAATATTTATGTAAAGGTAATTATCTTTGCTTAAAAAGCGAAGGTGCTGAGGATTCTTGCCATTTGTGACTCAGATGTAGCAACAACAGTGGAATTGGTTTTTTCTGTGTTGGCAAATAATTTTATTGTTATTGACGTTATGTTATTACGTTTGTGTTCGTCTCCCTTGAGCTACATTTGTAATGGCTTATTTGGTACCTTAAATAAAGTACGTATTGGATTCTGTGGTGTCAACGTTAGAAACCACGCTAGAGGTCGCGATAATCGATAGCGGTCCAGCACTTGCAACCTCTCTGGACTCGCTGGCACTTGCAGCGCCGCCGTATGGCACGGACAGAGACTGGCAGATAGCACCGGCCGACTCAGCTACAGGTCGTGAGCAAAGTCAGATTAGAATAGCCTTCAGCTCGCTAGGTTCGCAGCCTCTAGTTCGTGCATGTATTACGCACGTAATACCAGAATTGTGTTATCTTGCTTGTTGTATAATCCAGTTAATGTTTGTTAATGAGTCATTTGTATCCAAGAAAGATAGCTGTTATTAGTTATGTTCCTGGAGTGCAGCCGGCCGCTGTGGACGAGCGGTTCTAGGCGCTTCAGTCCAGAACCGCGCGACCGCTACGGTCGCAGATTCGAATCCTGCCTCGGGCATGGATGTATGTGATGTCCTTAGGTTAGTTAGGTTTAAGTAGTTCTAAGTCTAGGGGACTGATGACCTAAGATGTTAAGTCCCATAGTTCTCAGAACTATTTGAGCCATTTGAACTTGGAGTGCAGTAGCAGGATAAAGTTAAGTAAAAGTTATTTACTGAAGTATTCCAGTACTAATTATTATAGAATATTCCAGATTCCTACAACCACCCACTCGTGCTAGTCTCTATCATCCCAGTGCAAAACCCAGTGGTACCGATCGAAAAGCATCCTGCATGTGTGTGACGTAATGACATAGAGCCATCGATCTTCACATCACATTCCATACCAGTTTTCTGTGTTCCGCATTTACTAATTTGACTGTCCGCACACGGTAGCTGAATGGTCAGCTTGACCGATTGTCAATCCTCTGAGCCAGGGTACGATTCCCGGCTGGGTCGGGGAATTTTCTCCGCCCCATCATCCTTCATTCTCATCGACTGCAGGTCGCCGAAGTGGCGTCAAATTGAAAGACCGACACCCGGCGAACGGGCTGCCCGACGGAGGGCCTTAGGCATACGAACAAATAAATAAATAAAACTGATTTGACTGGAAATGTAGTGAGGAGAACATTACGTCGCTGAGTTAATGCACAATGACTTTCTGCAGAAGGCCGCGTCTTCTGCTGTTTACTAGCTTTTTTTTAATTATTTTTTTAAAGAAAGCGACAGTCTTCCGTAAATATATGTACGTTACAAGAAAATCGTAAGTATACTGTCCTGTAATGTACCGTTTTGTACCTCCCACGGTCCTTAGGAAACTGAAGAAAGTCAAATGTGGCGTAATTCTCTTGTTAGTGCCGATTTTTATGGCGCAACGTAATCTCCCTATTGTGAAAACTGCGTTACACATACACTGTTGGAAAAAGAAAGACGTCTTCGATTTTGATATGATGACATTGTAGGCCACCTGGGGGACAGTAGATGTATTGATAATGGTTTCAACGTCGTCCACGAATAGATAGCGTAGTTGCTACCAGAGAGCCATCCGTGTCTACCTTAACAAGGAATGCTCGCAGCCAAAGAGCTCGGTGTGATGCAACCGTGTGAAGCAATCAGGCAACCATGCCATAGAGACGCTCTCGTGCTTCCTTCAGCCAACTCAGCAAGTTTGAAAGGTGTAAAACTGTGGCCTTCCGAGTGGTGGGTTGGTCCCTTCGGAGAATTGGTACACAAGTGGGACGTGATGCGCCATTTATGCAGCGATGCTGGTATCAGGTGCCACGTGAACTTTGTCATACCCGTAGACGACGTTCTGTACGCCCACGCTGCATAGACGCCCACCAGGCTCATCTTATTGTAAGGACTGCAGTGTCAGACCGTACAGCTACCAAAGGACGTAGATAAGAGGACTTGTGATCCCAGACGTGTCAACAAGAACTGTTGCGAACTGATTAGCAATGGGACTACGAGCATACACACCTCTAGCCCGTCTTCCGCTCACACCGCAACATCGACCTGCACGGCTAGACTGATGACGTCAGAGGATCACTCGGAAGATGGAATCGCGCGCCGTGTTCTTCAGTGATGAAAGCAGACTCCGCCTCCACGAAAATGTTGGTCATCCGCGCATGTGGCGTAGACCTCGCACAGAGCATTCGTCCAAGACAAACTGGCTCCACCCTAGGTGTCATGTCAGCGTTGCGATATGGTACAATTGTCGCCCAGCTTTGGTGTTCCTGGATGGGACGCTAACCAGCGCTCGGTACGTGCAGAATGTTGGTAGACCCGTTTATTTGGTGTTCTTGCAACCGGAAAGTGATGAGTTGTTCCAACAGGGTAATGCTCGCCCGCACACTGACCGTGAAGCTCTGCAAGACTTGTATCCAGTCTAGCACATGTGGTATATGATGGAACGAGAAGTGACTCGTGCCACTTGTCAACCAACAACTCTTTCAGAAGAATATGAACAGGCCGAGCGGGCGTGGCAGGACAGATTCGTCATTCGTACTATCTATTGGATCCCAGAGTTAGCGGATGCATTGCCATCTGTGGAGACTACGCCACGTACTAGTATGGGTGTTTCAGCATGGGTTGATACCTGGTACCTCAGAATAGCTTGTGATATTGATTTTAATCATTTCATGTACTCCATGTGCACTGCTGTAACAATAAATCTTGGATGTATTGGAAATCTCAGAAAGGGTGTACTATTTTTTTCCGGCACAGTCTATGGTAATAATATTCTTCGCAATCATCCAATGTCGTTGAGCCGTGCATGGCTTGTGTTCATTTCATTAATTGTTTGTCATCTTCTATTACGGTAGTGCCGCCTCCTTTTCTTATTCCATTTACTGGCGTCAATAACTTCCTGCCTTACTTGACTGTGAGTGGCAGCAGCAGCGCGTATCGATAAGCACAGAGTCGTACCGTCTCTGGAGCGACCGATAGTACACTCCTGGAAATGGAAAAAAGAACACATTGACACCGGTGTGTCAGACCAACCATACTTGCTCCGGACACTGCGAGAGGGCTGTACAAGCAATGATCACACGCACTGCACAGCGGACACACCAGGAACCGCGGTGTTGGCCGTCGAATGGCGCTAGCTGCGCGGCATTTGTGCACCGCCGCCGTCAGTGTCAGCCAGTTTGCCGTGGCGTACGGAGCTCCATCGCAGTCTTTAACACTGGTAGCATGCCGCGACAGCGTGGACGTGAACCGTATGTGCAGTTGACGGACTTTGAGCGAGGGCGTATAGTGGGCATGCGGGAGGCCGGGTGGACGTACCGCCGAATTGCTCAACACGTGGGGCGTGAGGTCTCCACAGTACATCGATGTTGTCGCCAGTGGTCGGCGGAAGGTGCACGTACCCGTCGACCTGGGACCGGACCGCAGCGACGCACGGATGCACGCCAAGACCGTAGGATCCTACGCAGTGCCGTAGGGGACCGGACCGCCACTTCCCAGCAAATTAGGGACACTGTTGCTCCTGGGGTATCGGCGAGGACCATTCGCAACCGTCTCCATGAAGCTGGGCTACGGTCCCGCACACCGTTAGGCCGTCTTCCGCTCACGCCCCAACATCGTGCAGCCCGCCTCCAGTGGTGTCGCGACAGGCGTGAATGGAGGGACGAATGGAGACGTGTCGTCTTCAGCGATGAGAGTCGCTTCTGCCTTGGTGCCAATGATGGTCGTATGCGTGTTTGGCGCCGTGCAGGTGAGCGCCACAATCAGGACTGCATACGACCGAGGCACACAGGGCCAACACCCGGCATCATGGTGTGGGGAGCGATCTCCTACACTGGCCGTACACCACTGGTGATCGTCGAGGGGACACTGAATAGTGCACGGTACACCCAAACCGTCATTGAACCCATCGTTCTACCATTCCTAGACCGGCAAGGGAACTTGCTGTTCCAACAGGACAATGCACGTCCGCATGTACCCCGTGCCACCCAACGTGCTCTAGAAGGTGTAAGTCAACTACCCTGGCCAGCAAGATCTCCGGATCTGTCCCCCATTGAGCATGTTTGGGACTGGATGAAGCGTCGTCTCACGCGGTCTGCACGTCCAGCACGAACGCTGGTCCAACTGAGGCGCCAGGTGGAAATGGCATGGCAAGCCGTTCCACAGGACTACATCCAGCATCTCTACGATCGTCTCCATGGGAGAATAGCAGCCTGCATTGCTGCGAAAGGTGGATATACACTGTACTAGTGCCGACATTGTGCATGCTCTGTTGCCTGTGTCTATGTGCCTGTGGTTCTGTCAGTGTGATCATGTGATGTATCTGACCCCAGGAATGTGTCAATAAAGTTTCCCCTTCCTGGGACAATGGATTCACGGTGTTCTTATTTCAATTTCCAGGAGTGTATTTCCGAGTCGTCGTGTGTCGGTTAGTCAGTCAGTGGGAGACGCACCAGCAATACAGTCTCCAGTCAGTCGGTTGGCGTGGAGCAGCAAGCAAGCCCCCGTCACGCGGAGTCGGGCTGGAGCCGCTGGCGGCGTGCACGCGACGTTCGAGTGTGAGGTGCTTCTTGCTAGTGCTACGAAGTTCGCCGCCCACCGATCTTGGACGTGAAAATTGGGTCCTCACTTAACTTACTATCGAGCCTCAAGTGTTTACATTTCTTCTTTTGATCCTGGTTGTCGCATCTGGGCCATTCCTGCGAGCAACAACGTGTGTTTATTTAAGTTGGCTAAGACTCTAGCTGTCTTCCTGTGAAATTTAACTTAATTTATTGCCTGTTATGGAAGTTCACCAGCGGTATCTTCTGCCTTGTGGCCGTTGACGCTCCAGCTACCTGCCCTGGTCGTTGACATAATTTTAGGCAGTGTATTTTCATCATGTTGTTCCTGTCCAGCACAGTGTGTAGTTCGACAGCTGAAGTGTTGTTGGTCGTTGTGGGCGCCCATATTCTGTGTGTCGTGTATTGAAATTGGTCGTTTTGCTGGTTGCGTGGAGCAGAACTGATTTGGTTTATAGGTCGGTCGGCTGTCTGTCGGTCGGGTTGCCTCCAGATTAAGAAGTCGTTGGACAGGCTGCTTGTCTCACCTAAACGGGCGGTAGTGTTACAATCCTAGGCCGACTCTTGGAAACTTCTGAGCCCCGTTCTTTCTATGTTATGTAGTAATTTCCCCGTTTAGATTTTAGTCATTTGGTTGATGTGTGGCTTTCAGCCGAGTATCAATATCTCTTAAATTAATGTTCTTATCTTGCCCTTAAGGCATGAGACTGTTATATTTTTATATGGGACCTTCAGCCACATTTTACTGGAGAGATTATAAGGCCTTCGGCCTTTTAGATTGAAACTCTTTCTAGGTCTTAAGCCGTTAAACATATTTTGTTGATATGTGGCCCTCAGCCGAGTATTAATATCTCTTAAATTAATGTCCTTGTCTTGCACTTAAGGCATGAGATTGTTATTCTTTATTTTATATGAAATGTTTTGAAATATGGCCTTCTGCCCTTCGAAATTGAAACTCTTCTTCTAGGGCATAAACCGTTAAATTATTTGTTCGTGAGCGACCTTCAGCCAAGTTTAATATCTCTTAAATTAATCTTCTTCTCTTGCCCTTAAGTCATCAGACTGTATTTGCATTGAATGTATTAAGATAAGGCATTGGCCCTTTTGATTGAAACTCCTCATATTATTTAATATGCAACCTCCAGCCTAGTTCCATTAAAATGAAATTGCCAAGGCCTTCAGCTGATTTGATTGAAGATTTAGAAAATATTTTTGGGTGAAACCTCCAGAAGAACCTTGTATTTCAGTTTTGCTTAAGCCTTGTGTCTTGGATTTTGAATGTGGCCTTCAGCCAATCTAAAGTTAATCAAAGGAGGTCGATTAAAGTTTTGAGTGTTTTGCATCCTTGTTGTAATATTGTGTGTTGATAAATAAAGTTTGTATGTTGAGTGCAACTGACAGGAACTCATTTTGGCACCTTTACACAACCTAATCCGCTCTGTCCTGCTAGACCAAGCATTTCAGTCGTATTAAGAAGTGTAGCTTTCTGACCTTTGGCAACAAAAACTATTGGCCCAAAAACTGCATCAGCAATGGTAAAAAGGTGCTTATCAGTATTCATACGCTAGAAGTATAGTGGAATAAGAAAGACAAGCGGGTTAGGCAGATAAATAGATTTTATTTGTACTTAATATTAGGTATGTACAGTGCGCCGTGTGAGTGAAGGAGTTAAGGGGTGTGATGGCGTTGTCGCCGCTACGTCGCCGCCGTCGCCGCCGCTGCCGCTGTGACGTCATCGTCCGTCGTCGTCGTGGTGGTGGTCTGGTGTGGAGTGTTGTTGAGGCGGGCAGGGTCCGGCCTAGTAGGCGTAGCTGATGCCCAGGCCGTTGGTGTAGGTCATGTGGGCGACGGCGGGGGCGGCGGAGTAGGCCACTCCCAGCAGCGTGGGCGGCCCGGCGTGGACGGCGGCGGCGGGGGCGGTGCGCGTCTGCGCCAGCAGGCCGCCGGGCAGCGCGATGGCGTCGTTGCTGACCCGCACGTCCGCCTTGCGCACGCTCGAGTACGGCGTCTCGATCGTCTTGGACGAGGCGGCCGTCTGGCCCAGGTTGCCGAACGAGCGCAGGATGTTGGACTGCTGCGAGGTGATGGCGCCCGGCTGCACGAGCGCGCCCGCCTGCGCATGCGCCGCCGCCACCAGCGCCGCGCTTAACACCAGCAGTACCTGCGGCACAGCAAGTGGAGAACCACTTTGTCAAGGTGCTAGCCTTCACTGGGGCTCGTTTCAGCGCTTAGAGAGGTACGTGGTCACTGGAGATGGAGCACTAGCTCGGGCTAGGGATCGTGCAGAGGAAAATCACATGTGTCCTCTCAAAGGAATCGTTTCCCTGCGGCCAAGTGATGAATGGATGGCCTGATGGGGATCTGAGGTGCTGTCCTCCCAGATAGGAGACCAGTAGCGTACCACTGTGCCACCTCATTCATTTCCTGTAGTTCCATCCTCGTCTTTGAAGGCTTGTGCCGACAGTTTATCATTAGAGGTGTGGAGAATCCACGTCTACAGAGTAGTTTCAGAAATCTACGGAAGCCAGTTGAAATTAGCGATCCCTGTAATAGCGTGGACGTTTAGATGAATTATCTAGCTTCGTGTGCAGGGATCTGGAGATGGTGCCAATGAGGCACTTAAACTGTTTGTCCAATAAAGTAATTAATAATATTACGGTACTTATTTTCTACAAGCCGTTCAGTTCCAGTTCGATATCAGCAAGAAATACCACTAGAACTGGGATCAGTGACAACTTTTGGAGTAACAGCACAAAGACCTAAGCCCTCGTCGATTTAGTACCAAGGATTTCTGTCGAAATGACCTTGCACACACTGCGACAGCCAATGGCAATATCTACATCGTACATATCGAGAAAGTGATCGAATTTATGTACTAAGTTACAAAAAAAAAAAAAAAATGGTTCAAATGGCTCTGAGCACTATGGGACTTAACTTCTGAGGTCATCAGTCCCCTAGAACTTAGAACTACTTAAAGCTAACTAACCTAAGGACATCACACACATCCATGCCATAGGCAGAATTCGAACCTGCGACCGTAGCGGTCGCGCGGTTCCAGACTTTAACGCCTAGAACCGCTCGGTCACGCCGGCCGTCACTAAGTTACACACACAGATACCTGAACATGCACTAGGTCTTCATGCACAGGGTTTGGGCAAAAATATGGGGACACTGTTAGAAATGCATACTTGAACATAAATGCAGGTATGTGTCCATGAGGAACTCCATGCTGCAACACCATATTAATGAGATCCGAGATAGGATTTTATTTACGATGAGTCGTCATGACTTGAATATAATTGGTATGTAAATTTATGTTTTACACACTGAGGTACCTGTGATCTGGTTTTAATTTGTATTTTATTGCCTGATTCTCATTAAATCTTTTATTCGTATAGCGCTGAAGATAACTACACACCATCTGAAATCTATCTGCATTAAACAGATCAAAAAATTTACAACCGTTGTTGCCCTTCCTCTTAACGTGGATAAATGCAAGATGCTAGTCAAGCTTGTAGCTTGCGCTGCTCTATTTGGCAACGAACGGCATCTGTACAATGCCCTCAACGCGTTGTAAGTATTAGTCATGGTCGAAATAGTGTTTTTGTGTAGCTGGAAATACATTATGTTGGAGCTAAGTGAATTCGCACGTGGGTAAATTGTTGGTCTCGTGTGATGGATGTTTCCGAACCAAGGGAGACGAAATGTTTGGTGTTCCCAGAGGCAGCGTATCAAAGATTTATGCCGCAAACAAGGAAATAGGAAAAACATAATCCTCTAAATCATAATGCTGACGAAAATGTGTGTTGAGTGATTGTGACACACGGTAACTGAAGAAGAGTCTGACGAAAAAGGAGAGCTCGACAGCTGCAAAATTCAGTGCTAAACTGAATATCGCACCCGCGAACCCTGTCAGCACCGAAATAAAAGGGTTCTCCATAAGTAGAGAATTGCAGGGCCAGTTGGAATTCCAAAACCACTCATCGCTGGTTCTGATACCCGTAACAGGAAAACTTGGTGCCCAAGCCATTGAACTTAGACTATGGTGCAGTGGAAGAAAGTAAATTAGCCGGATGAGGTTGTTTAACACTGTTTTCAACTTCTGCCCGAATTTACGTCTGAAGAGTGAAACATGGCAAGGATTCGGTGATGGTTTGGGTATCCTTATACTGATATTCCTTGTGCCCCATGGTTACCTCAGAATGTTGCATTACAGTAAGGATTATGCGACCATTTTGGCTGATCAGGTTCATCCCATGCTACAGTGTTTGTTCGCCAATGGCGATCCTGTGTTAGAAGACTCAGAGCCCCTGTTCACACATTTCACGTCGTCCAGGAGATGGTTTTGTGAGTAAAAGGATGAATTGCCGCATATCCCCTGGCCACAACAGTCACCAGATGTGAGTGTTACTGAGCCTTGTGGTCTCTCTTGGAGAGAAGGATGCTTGATTGCTATCCATGATTGCTACCCACTTCTATCATCGTTCCCTGAAATTTTCAATATTTTGCTGCAATAATGGTATAAGATTCCTTTAAAGCCATAGAGGACTTGTATTTATCCATTCCGACACTAATGGAATCTCTTTTCGATGCCAACGGCTTTCCCACATCGTATTCGGCATAGTAATGTGTCGTGTGTTTGGTATTTCCTCATTTGTGTCCAGCTCCTGTATATGTCGAACTGCTCTTTCTACCTTTAGACATAGAGAACGCAACATATTACATATTTACATATTTTTATGAGGAGTTTCAGGTGATCATCAGGCTGATGGAGTGTAAAACTACTCTCAGATTTTCCTTATTGGGAGCTTGTTGGAATATTTGTTTGAAAACAAGAAAGTCCTACAACAGTCCGACCAGTTCTCACTAAAAAGGAATGAAAACCTAAGAAAAACATTGAGAACCCTCGGACATCGAAAAAACTTTACGATTGATTGGGATCTCGATCATCCCATCCTATTTTAGATTAGGAAAAGAATTCAGACTCGCTAATATTTGCTAAAACAATCCTACCTTTACGTTAAATGACCTTCAATTAAGTAATGAAAGTTAAATAAAAGCGCTGCATCAAATCTGAACTTCTCATCGAGGAACTCCACGAGATCATAGGAGTCACGAATGTTACACGACTGCATTTGGCTGACTGCGCACCAAATCTACCTATTCTGAGTGAGTAGAGAAGTAGCCATAGCTCGTAATGGGAGGGAAATCACTAGACACGAAACCTCCTGTACCCGGGAACACGACAGTAATCGTTTAATCTTCAACATCCCACGAATTTTTCTTTGGGAATTATTTTTCATCATATACTGTCATGGGAGCATAGAAAATTTAGAAAGTATATTCAGCTGTAACAATAAGAATGTAAGACTTCGGGAAAACCCCTCTTATATCTGCGAAAAATTAAAAGGAATCCAAGTAAAAACAATGAAGATGTTAGGAGTGTGGGTGACGATGTCGTTAAATGAATTGAGCGTGAATATATTATAGTGATTTCTGTATAGATATAGAATACAACTCTCATGTGAGAGATTGGGCAAGGGAAATGGAAAATATGATAAAATATTGAAGCATAAAATTATCGAACGACGTAATTACTGAACGGGCAGCGTCGGTCTTGTGGATCGGTTGCTAGAACTTGGCAGAACTTTTATAAGGTTTAGAAAGTGGATATTACGAATGATTTTTCACGGTTTAAATTTTACCCTTGTCAACAGTATTTGGCATAAAGAAGGGACTAGTCAAAACAGCGGAAAAAATTCTGAAGTAATGGACTTTCTAGAAGTAGCAGCAGAGGATTTGATGAAGACAAGTAAACATCAACAATAAACTAAAAGAGGAAGACGGTGATTTTTCAGTTGTTCAGCATCGCCACTCACTACGTAGAGGTAAAAAGTTCTAATAAGGTCACTAAAATAAGTGTGACTCGACACAGGACATCGCCTGCCTACTCACAAGATGTAACACACCAAGTGTAAATAGAGAGCTTATACACAAGTACGTTTTTGTCTAAGTAGAGAGCGAAAATCTTCCAAATTTAGATAATTTTGAATTTTTTACAGTCAATTGCAGTGTGAATCTGTGACACTACAAATGTTAAAAAAAATTGGACCCAATAAGTCACAAGATGTTTTATCGGTATTAGTTTTCATAGACTCGAGCATACGCACACAGTCCTTTTACAATGATAGATAAACTAGAACCGGTTCAGTCTTTCGATTCCGACAGAAGTAAACATGAGGTTTTTTACCTCGGTTTTAACGTAAGTGCTTGATTTGCAATTTCGCCAACAAATATTACCACAGTTTTCTGGAATCTAATTGACCGTCTGGGATGGAACTAAAATTCATATCTGTCGAGGAGTGACTCCATGGTGACAGCCTTCCTTATAAATACACTCTAATGCATCTCGAGCGACTTATCGAATGTGTACACGCGAGCTTTGCGTAATTTTAATTGTGGCAGTGGTACATCTCGAGCAATTTATCGAATGTAGACACGATAGGTCTACATAATTTTGAATGTGGAAATAGCGCCCCGGCAACACTTATATGACAGTGTAAACAACGCGTGGAAGATACTTCTTTGTGATATAGTGTACAAAATAAATTTAAAAAATTCCCAAATACGCGTTTCTAGTGCGTTGACATCTCAATGAAGCTATTTAAGAATTGAAGCACTGATGACGAAGGTGTGCCATAGAAACGTACACTGGCGAAGTAAAAACGCTATTGCAAACATAACAGACATGCTCTGTATTTTTCTATTTCTTACGTTCTCGGTTTTACAATAACAGACACTATGGCTGCCATGAATCACAATAATTTGTTTCTGAGAGTATTTTTGTTTCGTTGTTAGCACTACAAGGAAATACGTGTTTTTATCATCAGACGCATTTCGCTTTATTGAAGTAAAACTTTGTCAGTGTTCTACAATTAAAGATATTTACAATTTCCTTGTTTTTTTTAAATAGAAAATAGTTTGTTAACAAATAGTTGGCTTTCACTTACGATAATTTCTGCTTGGTTTCTAGCCTACATCACGGAATGTTGTCTGCTAGCATGCTTTTGGTTCTTTTCTTCGTTAGACACTGATAATTGTGGTCAATTTTTAAGCTGCTTTGCAGAAGTATGTATTTTTGACGTTTAACACAATAATTTGTTTGCGCAGTAATTTGTGTCCTCAAATTAATATTCACGGCCAAGTCAAACCTAACAAGTTGGACTATAGTTGTTTGAAGTTCGGAGTATAGCGAACTCAAACTTTTCGCTTTTCTCTCGCTTTGCCATAGACTTACGTGAACTGCCTGATCTAAAAACAATATAGCCCACATCGTTTAAGAACCGTGTCCCCAATTCGTTTATTCACTCTGCAGTGTATCATACAATGTTAAGACTAACTCTTTAAGCTGAACTATCTAGCGAATGCACTCACCGCCTTCCCTTTCACCTCTTCTACTCGCGTCCGCCACCACATCCTTTCGTCTACTCTCTCATTCCTTCCTGCTGTGATACCAACAATTTTTCTGCTGCCTCTGTGTGTTTTTGCAAGTTTACCACAACAACAGACAAATCTTAACGTAGGAGCTGCCTGCAACCAGTACACACTAGCTTACCTTGACGGCCATCCTTGCGATAGAGATGCGATGTCGCTTACTTCCGATGTGTTCCGACACTGGATGGTTGGTTGACTGATGCTGACTCTGGGGCGACACGCCCCTTATATACTCTGCCACCCGGCGCTTTCCCCGCACATTTGCAGGCAAATGCACGTCGTATACTTTAATTGCCACCGCATATTGTTAGCGCGCGGCGACACGATCGCTCATCCCATTGGTTCGCGCTCTGTGTGTGGGACGCCTCACAGACCGCCGTGTGCATGACGTATCGTCACACACAGAAAAGCGACTGAAATCTGAGACACTTTCTTTACATACGTCTAGCAATGAATTATTTAAACGATCATATTTTGAACTGTATATTTTTATGCCCTTTATCTACCGTAAACTTGATATTCTTTCGTCAAGAAGCACACTAAGTAGCAAAGTTTTCGGATTTGCACTACTTACAACTATAAAATGCAGTACATCTTATTACCTTATGGTGCTCTGTGATTGACATGAACACGAAAAACCTTTTATGAGACCATCTAGCAACTATAATATAAGACTAGAACTCGAGATCAGTCAGGTTGAAACCCGAATCAACTAATTCATATTTAGGTACTCTTAAGCAAATATCTGGATTTCTTGAAGGAGGTCACTCTCAATGTGGTTCTTCTTCTTTCCCTAACTGCTGTCCTTTTAATAATCTCGGTTTTATAGAGGCAGTAAAGGTAGTCTTCTTTGATTTACATCTACACCTACATTTGATCTGTCAAGGAAAGACGAATTTTTTGTTTCGCATGGAATGCATCTCACTAGCGTGTCACCAATGTTACCGAAATTTAATGACATATTCTGCTCTGAGACTTATGAAAATGAATAAGGAATAATGCAAACATTGTTTCCTTGTCAGAACTAAAATCAATTGTTCTTCAGTTTTCGATTTACGTCAAATAACTTCAGGGTGTCTACGATCCGGGACAACCGGGAGATCCGGGAATAACCCGGGAATTTTTTCATCCTGGAGGAAACCGGTAAAAACCCGGGAATTTGTAATTCTGACTGGTAAGAACCGATACTCTAACTAAAGTAAATTACTGCATCCCGCTACTGCAGAATACTACTACAGCATTAAAACATGAACGAGAGAAAAAAACGAAAATAAAACTTAAATTGCAAAGGAGTAACAGTGCTCGTACAAGCGTCTGCCAACAGCAGAATGTGCCAAATGTTTTTTAGTACCTTCTCCCGCTTCTGGCTACAGAAATGTGGCTGTTGACTGTGTTAAGTAGCAGTAGCAGCAACCAGCCACATGGTACCCGGAAAAATTATACTGGCGCGCCCAAGCTGTCAGATTCACACGTGCCCAGCAGGGCCAGATCTAGTGGGGGGTGGCGGCAAACCGGGATATCTGAACCGGGTGGCAATTTCGGGGAGAGGGGGCAAATTCATATTCTTGAGGAAAAAAACTTTGTTTCACAAGGCACCTAGCATTCAGCGCACGCCGGTCTATCGATGATTCATATGATTTTGAAACGCACCCCTGCTGGTATTTGAACACATTCTAATTGATTTCAGAATGAATTAGTTGATCTTTGAATGCGTGCATATTATACGTGATGTCTCTACCAACTGCAGACAAAACGACACGGGGCTATACGAGCTGAGCTGGAATAAAACCGAACCGGAGAATGCCGACTGCTGCTTGTTTATGTGGTTGATTCGGTTTGCGAATGTACAGTGTTGTTATAATCACTAGCGAAATCCATAGATCCAGACTACCAGAGTGGAAATAAACGACTAACAGGAATGACAGGTAAGAAAGATTACGTATTATCTTCTCGGTGTATCCAAGAAAGTGAAATTTGGACAGAAAATTTTTGGCCAGATCGCTACACTAGACAGGGCCAGTTGCAGTCCCCGGCTAGCAGCCGCTTAAGTTCCATTCTGAAAGTAGCGCAGGAAACGCATTGTACAAACTCGTAATAACGCCTAACCGGTGAATAATCGCTGGATAACTAAACCGGTGATTGTGGCAGGGTTACTAAAGTTACCCGGAGAATGAGTTTTGACTGTGGTAGGAATAGTTACAAAATTAGTGATGACAAGACTGTTTGTTAGAACGAGGAAGGAGAAGAAACGGGGACATCACACAAATTATGGAAGAATATGACGATTCCAAATTTATACAAAAATTTCGTTCTACTACTTTTCGGTCTCGTGCATGAGAAACTGGAATGCATGAATTAAATGTGAAACTATTTCCTAACGTAAAGCTTTTTGCTTGTAGTAGGCCAAATGGGTATATCGTATTGGTACTTCGTGAATTTATTGTCGTATTCTAAAAATGATCATTGCCAAAACAGTGTCGCTTATTTGGTGTGTGTTGCAATTGCTGCACTATTAGAAAGGCCTATTTTGTTTTATCCGGAACACAGTGACAAAATAGACATAATCAGATCGAGAAACCACACCAGTCTTGGGTACTAATTGTATTAAATGCTTTTTCAGTGTTAGATAACGACATTTACATTTTTCATGTAGCAAAACGTTTGACGAACTTTGATAAGGTAATAGTTCTTTCACAGAAAGGAAAGAACGCCATGTAAAGCTGTAGCAAGATTAGAGAGAAAAATAGCTAGGATCTAAGTACTGAAGAAATGTCTACTGTCTTGTCTGTCTCTTGTCTTTACTGGTTTTAGGTATCCTAGATTTAATTTTATGTTACACAGAAGAGCAAGTTATTAGCTAGTAGGCAATGAAGAGTCCAGATTTTCTGAAGAGTTCTTGTTCTCCTTGTTACAAATAATCCTATCCAGTATTAATTGCGAGGGGTTGTGCAGAATGTCAAATCGGCCGACTGGGAGCGGGATAGGCATTACAAAACATTTCAATTTCACTGTCCTGAAATAGTTTGATGGCATCCATTACAAAATATATACGTTTGAGTTCCAAGAGCGAAATACAGTGACGTGCGCTATAAGAATGTTGTTTGAAGAGGCGTGGCACTGCACTGCACACATAAGACCAAATAACGTGTCTTACATTTCCTCGAAGATATATGTTTTATGTATCAGACTCGTCAGAAAGTTGTGCACTACAAAATGAACTTAATTTTTTTTTTTACGTTATGATGCGCAGAGCAGTCTGAGTTATAGGGGGAGTTGGGGGGGGGGGTAGTCTTCACGTGACCCGTGTTTTCATTTAGTGATTTTTCTGTTTGCTCTTCGTTTACTGCTATCACGTCAAATGAAAACAAGACGGATTTCTGTGGCTGGGAGCTGTTAAGTGAATTAAAATATATTCACGTGATTACGGAAGGCTAAAATATGTTACTAGTTTCAGATTTTATTTTATTTCCACCTTTCTAACAGTCAAGCATTAATCGCCTTGCAGGACAATAAAGTTATTTTTGTCGGTTTGCTAAAGAAATTTGGCTTTTATTAGGGTTTCCTGCTGAGGCATTGAAGGCATTGAATTTATTTGAAACGAAGTGTTTAATTCCACACTATTGGCTAGTTTCAACTGTTCGCTGCGTTTCAAGTGCACGTCTTCATCTTCTAGAACTTATTGCATTATGCCATAACAAAGAACCAAACATGAGATAATACAGTATTGGTACTCGAAGAAAATTTACGTCCCGAAAACCACACTGAAAAGTTTCATATCAGGTCGAGGCCTACGTCATTGAGAATCTGGACATAAGAATGTGCACTGTAAAGCGAACTATGCATTTTAGTATGGTTCACGAAATTCCGACGCTCTTCGAGTGTCCTCTCATGTCTTGTTTCTTTTATGACAAGAAGTAAGATCTTTTAATGTTTTACACGTGCGAGCATAAGGGCTTCCTACGTCACTATAGCTGCGCAAGCGCGATGACGCCTCTTATCTGGCGCTGTCTGGCAACTGCTGAAGTGAATCTCTTTCTAACAAGTCGCGGGAAAATATTGCGAACAGTTGTTCCAAAAGCGTTATTTTCAAAGTAAATTTCCTTTTACGCAAGATGAACTATGTGCGAGAATGTACGATGAATTTCCTAAATCACAGAGCGTTTGCTCTCTTTTAAAAATCAACTCTTTGATGACGAGCCATTTAGAATTTCTAGCCCAGAAGATCAGAGATTTATGTCGGTATTAAAAATTTTACTGGCGTATTTCTGTGATGTATCTTAAAGTGTAACATGCGCTAAACAAATCAACATTACATGTGAAAGCTTAGCTTCTCTTGTAGCTTATTAATCTTCCAGACAAATATTATATGCCAAAGCTTTGCTTTTCTTGTAGCAACACAATGTATATTAATTTAAACGATTAAATTTTCCTGTTGTTAGAATTCAAATTTATACTTTCGTGATACGAAAATATGCAACGTACATGTTGCTGCACATCATAGAGCTTTCCAAAACGTGTTTTTTCGCTCTGAGTTTCGTTTTCTAAAGTGCCGGGAAATTCTACGCTGCTGTATAAAACCATAGGATACATTTTACAGTTCCGAGGGAAAGTATACTGTCACGGAAAAAGTATTTTCACCCGGGAGAAAATGTATTTTTAACCGGGAGATCCGGGAAAAATCCGGGAATTTTTTTTCCTTGTCCGTGTATACACCCTGAACTTGCAACCAATTACTTCTTAGTAAATACTGCGCCATTAGGCAGAAAATTTCCTTAATAGAAGCTGACATTAACCAGTATTTTTATTGTAGCTTGTACATTAACAAAAAATAAATAATAGAAAATTGTAGTTGGTGTTGTGGTCTTCAGTCCGAAGAGCTCTCCATGCTACTCAATCCTGTCCAAGTCTCTTCATCTCCCAATAACTAATGCAACCTACATATCTACATTCTTCCGAACCTGCTTACTGTGTTCGTCCATGACTATTACCCCCCCCCCCCCCCCGCTCCCCCCCCCCCCCCGTCCTACACACACACACACACACACACACACACACTTACCTCCAAATCCCTCGATCTTGATGTCTCAGAACATGTCCTTTTGTCAAGTTGTTCCACAAATTTCTTTTCTCCCCTATTATAAACAGTACCTCCTCATTAGTTTCGTGATCTATCCATCTGATCTTCAGCATTCTTCTGTAGCACCACATTTCATAAACTTCTATTCGCTTCTTGTCTAAACTGTTTATTATCCATGTTTCACTTCCGCACATGCCTACACTCCAGACAAATACCTTCAGACACGACTTGTAACACTTAAGTCTACATTTGACATTAATAAATTTCTCGTCTTCAGAAACGCTTTCCTTGCCATTGCCAGTCTATAATTTATATTCTTTATATATCGGCCATTATCAGTTGTTTTGCTGCCCAAATAACAAAACTCCTCTACTACTTTCAGTGTCTCGTCTCCTAATCTAATTTCCTCATCTTCACCTGATTTAAAGCGACTACATTCAACTATCAACGGAGAAATAATACAGCCAACCGGTTGCAGATAATTGTTTAATACAATTATCTAGGTTTCGACACCACGAAGGATGCCTTCATTCATTAGAATGACAATTTAAAAGCCCTATAAAATAATGCATAATTAAGTTTGACAGAAACATTAATAAAGACAGAAAACGTTGTAACATAGAAAGATTACTTACGTAAAGTTACACTGCGAGAAAGCAACAGTCAAAGTTTACAGCAGACGTGCTCAAGCTAAAAATTAAAAATTAAAAACGTTCCAGGCTTTGGTACGTACACATTGTAAGGAACAACATCAGACTGAGCGACCCAGTGGCTTACTTTGCTGCTATGAAAACAAGACACAAGTTGCACCGCCTATCGGGAGCGGACAGTGATATATGCCCATCTGATACATTATAACGGAAATAATCAAATTAAAAAAGATTTAATTATAAAAACACAAAACTCAAAGGATGAGAGCTTAATGTGTTTTTCAAGACACAAAGTAGTCAACTAAATGAATTACAATCAAGAGCCATCTATTAGACTTCACTGAAATGCTCATTGGGTAAAGAACAGAGCATTATGAATATTTACACAAACAGCTGCAGAGTCCAAAACCATGTGCATGAAGGAAACTTTAGTAGTACACGTCTATATGGGGTTTGAAGAAAAACTTGTTTCGGAACTGGAGGCAGGAAACATAGTAAAAAAATAAATGAATAAAAAATCCGCGATTAGTGGATTAGAAACGGAAAATTTTTTAATACGTAATTGTATCTGTTCGTTGAGAATGAGGCCATCATTCTTAGAAATACAATTGAAAATCTCCAGCTATTCAAGTACCTCGAGCCTGTGAACTTTCTTTTCCCTATGTAAAGCGTAAATTTCTTCGACACTTTTCGGTTTATGATCGGAGATTAACGGATGATCTGCAAAAGTGGAATTATGTACATTAGTTGCCCAATAAAAGTGCCTTGCACCTGACACTGAAAGATCTTCCAGTTTGTTCTATATAATAAATAGGACACGAATCACACTTCTGAACTGTGGACTTGTTAGTAGAAAGGCAAATTTGCATCCATATTTTTTTAACTGGAAGACGTCCGCCCTGGTATCTGAGTGGTCAGCGCGACGGAATGTCATGCATAACGACCAGGGTTCGATTCCCGGTTGGGTCAGAGATTTTCTCCGCTCAGGGACTGGGTGTTGTGTTGTCCGTTATCATCATCATTTCATCCCCATCGACACGCAAGTCGCCGAAGTGGTGTCAACTCGAAAGACTTGCACCAGGCGAACGGTCTACCCGACGGGAGGCCCTAGCCCCACGGCATTTCCATTTCCTACTAGAAGACGACGAATCCTACAGGAAACAGGGCCTAAAAATGGAATCGAAAAAAACATTTTTACACTCGTTACTATCAGAAACACCACTGATGCCTATAATAGTTTAATGTTAGTTTTAAGTTTGAAGATGTTTTCAACTAAAGAGAGATCAAACCCGTTATTAGCTCCAACAGTTTTTACTAAATTCATCTCTACAGTAAGCTTGTCTAGTGAGAGAGGTGCAGAAACTGCACGATAAATGGCTGAATGCAAAAATGCTTTTTTATGGCAATAAGGATGCATTAAACTAGCAGGCACAATCTGATTTGTATTAGTGACTTTTCGAAAAATACCGAAGGAGACGTTGTCTATGGCAATCCCAAGGTCCAAGCAATGTAGCTGACGATCATTGCTTTCTAGTTCACAAGTTAAGCTAATTTTTTTCATGAAGACTATTAAAAATTCTTAACAAATGCTTAGTACCTTCCCGGGAACCACTGTAAGTGAACAATATGTCGTCTACGTATCGAGAATACCCAGATCAGTAGCTGAAAAATTATTGAAGAATTTTTCTTGCAGCGAATTAATGAAAATATCGGCCAAGATGCCTGCCGTCAAGCTGATGGTATAGTTAGCCATTGAAATCAAAATAGTTGCATTTTATTACTGTTCTTGGACAACAAATTAATGCGGGATTTGCTCATCAGAAATATCTTTCTTTAAAAGTACACAGGTTTTCTTCAACAATGTCAATAGTTGTTTGAACAGATATATTAAAATATAAGTGCATAATATCTAGTGAAGAGGATTTAGTATTCTGATCACAGTGCAAATCTTTGATTTTAGTGACTAGGGGTTGACCATTGACGACAACAGAATTATTTCCAAAAATATAGGGCTTTTTTATTTCATCGTGAAGAAACCATGGTAACTCATGATATGTACTATTTATACTGTTCACAATCGGATGATGAACTTTATGAACCTTAAACTGGGGACGTACTTTTGGGGCTTGTGGATTAACATTAATAAGCTGTTTCTTATGATAAGATTTAAGTAAATGTGTAACGCTATTAATGACAACCCTAATTTCTTTTTGTACCGCGCGGGTCGGATCCTCATCTATCTCCGAAAAATTGATCTCTTCAAAAAATTATAATGTTTTAGACACATTTTCGTTCTGAATAGCAACGATTACAGCATTACGTATGTCAGGTTTCGTTATAAGGAGATTATTTCTTTTTGCTTGACATTAATACTTTTAATCAGATTTTTATCGTAATCGTTTTGACAGGAATTTTTTAACATCATGTTTCTCAAAAATATTACACACAGCATGAGCTACCCTCATTTGTCGAGAAGCGTCCATTTTGGCGCTATCTGGCTTTTTAGGTTCTACAATCATACTTCTTACAACATTTTTGTCTGACAGGTTAGGCATTACATTGTATTTAAGCCCTTTTTCCAACAAAGCAGTTTCTTCTAGTGTAAAATCTATTTCAGTCTTATTCAGATTCCTTTGAAAACTGCTAAGAACATGCTTTTTATAGGTAAAATTCTCTTAAGTCTAACCAGTTTCTTCTCCCGTCTTTTATCAGTACAATTCTTATAGTTGTCTGTCCCGTCATTCATAAAATTCCAAAATGCATCAATAAGAAAATTAAAATGTATGCGAAAAATTTTAGTAAGCCCAAGATAAAAAAAAAAGAAAAATTAGCTTCTTCATTTAATCGGCCCTTTTTCTTGTATAAAGCAGGCCCAAGATTAAAAAAAAAAAAAAAAAATTAGCTTCTTCATTTAATCGGCCCTTTTTCTTGTATAAAGCACTAATTTTATGGGAAAAAAATTTTTTGAATTAGGCACTGAAAAGTTTTTCGATCCTTCATGCACTGTCTGACGCTAAGATAGGATTTAACGTTATTTGCAAAAGGGAGTTTTCTTCGGAATTCTTATTAAAATCAACAGCCATACCTGTGGTTAACAATTTTCTTCTAATGCCCTTGTATATTGATACAGTCTTAGATACTTGGGCCGGTAGAAATCTTGCAGTTTTGAACATAGCCGTCTTTCAGCAATCGTATATAAGTTTCAACGGAGAAATAACGCAACCACCTGCTTGCAGATAATTGTCTAATACATTTACTTAGGTTTTTACACCTCTAAGGATGTCTTCATCAAAATAAAAATGTATAAGCCATACAGTTACATTGCGAGAAGGCAATTTCAACTGGTCGGCTGTGCTATTTCTCCGTTGAAATGTATATACGGTTGCTGAAAGACAACCACGTTCAAAACTGGAACGTACCATTATCCTCGTTTTGCTTTCGTTTACGTACATCTTACATCTTCCTTTCAAGACACTGTCCACTCCGTTCAACTGCACTTCCAAGTCTTTTGCTCTCTCTGACAGAATTGCAATGTCACTGGCAAAGCTCAAAGTTTTTATTTCTTCTCCTTGGATTTCAATTCCTACTCCAATTTTTTCTTTCGTTTCCTTCACTGCTTGTTCAATGTACTGATTGAATAACATTTGGGATAGGCTAGAACCCTGTCTCACTTCGTTCCCAACCACTGCTTCCCTTTTGTGACCCCTCGACTTTTACATCTGTACAAATTGTAAATGGCCTTTCGTTCCCTGTATTTTACCCCTGCTACCTTCAGAATTTCAAAGAGAGTATTCCAGTCAACATTCTCAAAAGATTTTTTCTAAGTCTACAAAGGCTGTAAAACGCATGTCTGCCATTCCTTAACCTATCTTCCAGGATAAATCATAGTATTGTCTCTCGTGTTCCTGCATTCCTCCGAAATCCAAACGGATATTCTCCGAGGTCGGCTCCTACCAGTTTTTCCATTCTCCTGTAAGGAATTCGTGTTAGTATTTTGCAACCGTGTCTTATAAAACTGATAGTTCGGAATTTTTCATTCCTGTCAGCAAAGACTTTCTTTGGAACTGGAATTATTATATTCTTCTTGAAGTCTCAGGGTATATCGTCTGTCTCACACATCTTGCACAACAGATGGAAGAGTTCTGTCACAACTAGCTCTTCCAAGGGTATGAGTAGCCCTAACGGAATCTCAACTATTCACGGGGTCCTGTTTCGACTTAGGACATTCTGTGCTTTGTCAAATTCTTCTCGTAGTAAAATATCTCCCACTCATCTTCTTCTAAGTCCTCTTCTATTTTTGTGATTTTACTTTCAAGCTTATCGACCTTGCATAGACCCCCTATCTGCTCCTTTCGGCTTACCCTTCTATGTTTAGGACTGAGCTCTTGATAATCACACAACTGCTTCTCTTTTATGTAGGCGGTACCTCTCTTTTTATGCTTCTAAATCCCTACGTCCTGTTTAGCCATTTTCACTACCCGTCAGTCTTTTTACATTGTGTTTCCTTTCGCCCGCTTCATTTGCTTCATTTTTATATTATCTCCTTTCATCAAATTCAATGTTTCTGTGTTATCCAAGAATTTCTACAAGGTATCGTCTTTTACCTATTTGATCCTCTGCTACCTTCACTATTTTACATCTTAAACCTACCCATTCGTCTTCTGCTGTATTCCTTTGCCCTGTTTTTGTTATCCGTTGCCTAATGCTCCCTCTGAGACTCTCAACAACCTGTGGTTCTCTCAACTTATCGAGGTCCATCCCCTTAATTTCCTACCTTTTTGTAGTTTCTTCAGTTTTAGTCTATACTTCATTACCAATTAATTGTGGTCATAGACCCCATCTGTCTCTGGAAATGTCTTGTTCCGAAATATCCGTCTTACCATTGTACAGTCAATCTGAAACCGTCCAGTGTCTCCAGGTCTCTTCCGCGTGTACACCATTCTTTCATCCCTCTTAAACCAACTGTCAGCGATGATTAAATTATGCTCTGCGCAATGTTCTATCGGGCGGCCTCCTGTTTCATTCCTTTCCCTCAGTCCATATTCACCTACTATTTTTCCTTCTCTTCCTTTTCGTGCTATCGAGTTCTAGTCCCCTATCACAATTACATTTTCGTCTCCCTTAACTGTATGAATAATTTATTTTTATCGCATCATACATTTCTTCAATCTCTTCTTCACCTGCGGAACTTGTTGGCCTATTAACGTGTACCAGTGTGGCAGGCGTTGTTTCCTTTTGAGTCTATAATGCGTTCACTACCCTGTTCATAGAGGCTTACTCTCATTCCTGTATTCTTATTCATTATTAAACTTACTCCTGCATTACTTCTATTTGATTCTGTATTTATAACGCTACTGTCACCTGTGGTTTAGGGGTAGCGCCATTGATTAATAATCAAAAGGTACAATACAGCGGTACATCGACGAGATTCTACGCCCCGTTTTGTTGCCCTCATGGCGAGCCAAACTGGACTTACATTTCGACAAGATAATCCACCCCCGCACACCGCGAGAGTTTCTACTGCTTGTCTCCGTACTTATCAAACCCCACCTTGGCTAGCAAGGTCGCAGGATCTCTCCCCAATTAAGAACGTGTGGAGCATTATGGGCAGGGCCCTCCGGTCATCTCGGGATTTTGACGACCTAACGCGTCAGTTGGACATAATTGGGCGCGATAATCCCTCAGGAGAACAACCGACAACTCTATCACTGCCGAGCCGAATAACTGCTTGCATAGGGCCAGAGATGGAACAACGCGTTATACAATTTGTGAAGGTCGTTCTCCTGAATAAATCATCCATTCTATTAGAGTGTATATATTAAATTATTCCTCTGTTAATTGTTGTTGGTCCTGTTCTCTGTTTGCCTGTACTAATTACAATTTCGTTATTTAAACACAAATTTTTCATCACTTGTAGTAAATGTTTACGATAACGTTGTCTTTCCATTATATTTCACAGCACGTACTTGTTCACTCTCTCGAAGGCTTTTTCATGATCTAAAAGTACTATATATCTCCAGATTATGTTCTCGTCTCTTTTCAGATATCTGCTGCAGTAGTGTAATATTGAAGGTAAATGCTGTCGTCAACCAGTGTCGCATTCTCCTATGAAGGGAAGTTTTCCTGCACTTGTGCTGGGCGAGTGGGATTATTGGGTAAATTTCCTGTGGCTACCATTGGTGGGCCACCGTCATTGGATACTAAGTGAAGCTTCCCGCTCTAATGCAAATGAACTGGGGTTACTAGTAAAAATTTCTGTGTCTACTATTGGTGGACCATCTTCACTGGATAGAAACCCTACCAATTAGACTCAACCAAAGACCGACATTGAACCTGCCTAATTCCGTTCAATCCTCTGTCCACCCTCTGTTAATCTTCCAGAATAACCTCGAACCTTGCTGGAGAAGAGTAATACCTTAAAATTCTTCCTTCTGCTGTTGGTAGACCACCGTCATTCGATAGAAGCGAAATGTGCAGAATAAGAGAGGGGGAATGTTTATCAAAAATGTTATTGTCCTCAAAGATGGTTTCCTAGACGTTGTCTGTATTGCTCTCACACTGCCGCCGTGTATTCACTTCCTTGATAGCGGGGAGCCCATAGTTTCTCTCTATTTAAGTTACATGCGTTCTTAGAAATTTCAATCGCTTCTCGGGCATTTCATCTATAAATGTTGCTTTCCTCTGCAGCGCAAGTATTTTATTGAAATTAGAGTAAAGCCTAGAGTTCTTTCTCATGATGTTCTGCTTTTTCATATTTCGCCTTTTGTTATAGCCACATGTGGCGTTCGTGTTCCTTAGCAGCCCATCCCCTTTCAGCTATACAGATTTTGCCGCAGCCACAAATAATTTCTTAGATTCTCGCAGAGTGGAACAATCAAGAGCATCTGTTTTGTCTCTGAAAAGTTTATTTTATTTTGACTGAATAAAAAGATTTATACACCATTTCTGCGTATAATTCAGGTTATGACCTCAGTGACCCCAGAAACAAATGGTAGCTTAATAGACTGAAAGGATAGTTATTTGTCATTCCTATCAGCACAGTTAAAGCCCTGTCTGTACATAAAATGTCATAGCCATTTGCCTTCATTGTCTGCTTTAAGAAATCTAACTCGAATTCGATGCTGTTATCGTCACGAGAGGAACGTGAAGACTGAGCATTGCAGACTGCTTGCTTCTAGGCTGAGTGGTGGTGCGAAGTGGCATCTACGAGGGTCACTCTAAAAGAAAAGGACACTATTTTTTTTAATCCATCTCTTATTCTACTTGTTTGAAAGTTTTACATTGTGTAGATACATCCTTTAGGAACAATATTTTCATATCTTCACATAATTTCCATCCCTCTCAACTGCCTTACGCCACCTTATAACCAGCGCCTATATACCCGCACAGTAAAATTCTGGACCAACCTGTGCGAGCCACTGTTTGGCAGCGTGCACAAGGGAATCATCATCTTCAAACCTTGTTCCACGAAGAGAGTCTTTCAGTTTCCCAAAGAGATAATAGTCACATCGAGCCAGGTCAGTACTGTAAGGCGGGTGTTTCAGTGTTGTCCATCCGAGTTTTGTGATCGCTTCCATGGTTTTTTGACTGACATGTGGCCGTGCATTGTTGTGCAAAAGCAAAACAACTTGCTTTTACCGATGTGGTCGAACACGACTCAGTCGAGCTTGAAGTTTCTCCAGTGTTGTCACATATGCATCAGAATTTATGGTGGTTCCACTTGGCATGATGTCCACAAGCGAGAGTCCTTCGAAATCGAAAACCGCCGTAGCCATAACTTTTCCAACAGAAGGTGTGGTTTTGAGTTTTTTTCTTGGGTGAATTTGCATGATGCCACTCCATTGATTGCCTCTTCATTTCTGGTGAAAAATGATGGAGCCATGTTTCATCACCTTCATTCGTCCAAGAAATTCATCTCCACCATTCTCGTACTGTTTCAAAAGTTCGCTGCATACCGTTGCTCTTGTTTCTTTGTGAGCCACTGTCAACATGCTGGGAACCCACCTGGCACAAACCTTTTTTAACGCCCACACTTTCAGTATTCTGTAAGCACTTCCTTCCCCTATGCCAACGTAGTGTGAGAAATTCGGGTCATTAGGTTCTTGGCAACATAGTTATCCATTCTGGAACCTAGTGACAGACTTTTCACTTTCTGAACGGTTCTGTTAGTGGGATCGCTTTTTTACCTTGCGGTTCAGCTAACAGGACCAGCTAACAGTTGTTCCATCTTATTGTGGTGTTTCACAGCGTCCATGACAATTGTAGCATTCCCCTTATCTGCTTTCGTCAACACGATGCTTTCGTTCCACTTCAGGTCTTTAAGAACTTTCCTCTCCCGTGTCAATTCGTTGCTTTTTGGTGGTTTCGATATCCGTAGGATTCTCTACGCATCCTATCTTACTTCTCCGAGCTACAACTTCGGAAGAGAAAATAAGGATAATTCGATGTCACTGATGATATCTTCAACGGGAATTCTCTTGGATGCAGATGCGAAATTCAGACCTTTGTCCAAAACTGAGACGGCTGCTTTCTGACGAATGGTTCATCACTACTAGTTTCGGATCCAGAATGGTGTACTTTTGTGCACTTTAGCTGTCACTTTCCCGACCTTCTGTATTTCGTTTCTTAGCAGAGGGAAGCATTTTAACCAATAACTCTTCTCCAGAACAAATAAGGAAAAAATCCCTTTCTATCCAATGACAGCTTGCTACGAGTGGCAGCCACAAGAATTTTAGCTAATATTCTCTTTTCTACCGCATTAGCGCGGGGGAGTTCATTTACGATCCAATAATTTAACTTCTCCACCACAAGCCCGGTAAAGCTCCCCCCTTTCTAAGAGAACGCGACTGTACCCTTGACAGTGTTCAGCCAACCGTGGACACCACAAGATCCGGAAGAAGTTCCCAGCAGAGGGGTCGAAACGTCGAAACGAATAGAAGAAACACGACGCGGCCTAACAATCCAGAAGATTTTTTCAGTGACAACGACCAAGAAAACATACTGACCTACATATTGTAATGTTATCGCTAAATGGTCGTCCTTCCGTAAAACCGTTTTGTTCCTTCAGTAAGACGTCGTCAGCTATTTTTTCAGTCTATTACTAATAACTCGTACGTCCGCAACTTGTGGTCTCGCGGTAACGTTCTCGCTTCCCGAGCATGGGGTCCCGGATTCGGTTCACGACGGGGTCAGGGGTTTTCATCTGCCTTGAGATGACGATGAAATGATGAGGACAAACACAAACATAAACACGTGGGTGCTGACAGGCAGGGCATCCGGCCACCTCACAAACTAATCCCGCGAAGTCCGTTGCTAACGCAGCAGACCCCACACGTCGGGATAAATGCTTAGGAAAGAGAGAGACTAATTACTCATGCCTTTAATTTATAGCCAGTGTTCATCCGATCTATTTCTTTGTAATTTCCCCAAGCAGTTATAGATTCTTTTTTATAAGGTGATATATACCCCAAGATTCGGTTATCACCTTCCATTTCCACCATTCATGTATTAAATACAGCAGCCTCAGTTCTGACGTTAAACCTCCACATTTAAAAGTTCTGCATTAATAATATCGGGTCCTGCTGCTTTTCTATTCTTCACCTTCTTTAATACTCCTTGTATCTCCTCCAACTTAATTTTGTCTTCTTGGCATTTTTCATCATCTTGTTCTTCGTACTGGTCTGTTTTCTTTAGTTCAGTTTTATCATTCTTTTCTACTCGTAATCCCTGATACTGTTTTATCCAAGTTTCTTTGTTTATCACGTATAATCATCCAGAATCTTTTTCTTGTTTATTAACTTTATCAGGAGTTTACAACCCATCTATTGCCTACCTTGCAGATCGTTTTCAACGTTTGATATCAGTCTATTCCAGGATTCTTGATGACCTTCTCTCACTAATTCCTTGTTTCTTCCGTATTCTTCTGTAGATTTGTACTGTAAGCTTTTTCTTCCTCTTTAACTGTGTTTGCTATGTCTTCATTCAATATTTTGACATTCTTTCTCTTCCTACATTTTTTTTCTTCCCTACTGCCTCCTTTACCGCTTGGCTCGCACATGCTTTTACGTTTACCCAAAAAATGTTCAAACGTGTGTAAATTCCTAAGGGACCAACCTAGACTTACATACTTTGTAAACTAAGTTATGCTAAGAACAACACACACACCCATGCCCGAGGGAGGACTCGAACCTCCGGCGGGAGGGGCCGCGCAATCCGTGACTTGGCACCTAAAACCGCGCGGCTATGTTTACACATTCTATACTAACATTACTTTCTATAGATTTATTTTGTAAACATTGTGTAACTCGCTGTTGAAATAGATTTCCTACACTCTCTTGCTGCTGTGAGAAATTCGTCTTCGTCTTTATTCCTCAGAATAGTTTGTTTCTTCCTCCTAGCAATCCGGTTTTACGTTGGCGATCACCAGGAAATGATCTGACTCTATGTCGCTACCTCTTGTACTACGATACCTTGTACTAGTCTTCTGTACCCCATGTGAATTTATGAACATACTTCTTTCTAAACAAAGTCTTGGTAATTTTCATTTCATTACATGTTACAAACTGACATAATTCGTGTCCACTGCTAATTAAGAGCTCCTCTCCAACAGTTCCTATTGTTCCAGGTATCGGCAAATTCGCTACAAGTGCATTAAAGTCTCCACTTATAGCCAAATAATCTTTGTGGTCTCCGTCTACTTGCTTTTTAAGGTCTTCAAAGAACACTTCAGTTCCTTCTCTCCTTACTTCTTAAACTTGTTATTGTGAGACAGCCCCTCTCTATTTTGAGCCTTAGTCACATGATTCTTTCGTTTATGAAGGTATAGCCGTGAACTCCTTCTTCCAGTTCTCATCAGTTAAGACTGCTCTTCTACACTTCGCTGTAGTCATTGGGCTAACTCCACTGCAAACCATTACATAACAATCCCAATCCTATGTCCGTTTTAGTTTCTTTTTCGTTTCGGTTATTACTGCCGTACTGACGTTTCTGGCCTTTAACTCATTGTTTACTTGCAGCTCTTTTTTCCCAGTCCTCGTACATTCTAGGTTCCTATTTTTATCCTGTCCGAGATTCCGTATTGTTTGTCCTTGTGATGCTTTCAATGTTTCCTTTGAAATCTGTCCGCTTTCCTTTTGTGAAGATTGCGAGTGTGACAAAGTACCAGCCTGCTTCTGGGACTTCAAATGATGGGACTGCCACCTTGAGTCTCCTGACCTGCCTGTTTTTCCTCCGTAGGCCTTTTTCTCTTACCCCTTCATCAGTCTGTAAAAAAATACACTACTGGACATTAAAATTGCTACACCACGAAGATGACGTGTTACAGACGCTAAATTTAACCGACAGGTAGAAGATGCTGTGATATGCAAATGATTAGCTTTTCAGAGCATTCACACAAGGTTGGCGCCGGTGGCGATACCTACAACGTGCTGACATGAGGAAATTTTCCAACCGATTTCTTATACACAAACAGCAGTTGACCGGCGTTACCTGGTGAAACGTCGTTATGATGCCTCGTGTAAGAAGGAGAAATGCGTACCATCACGTTTCCGACTTTGATAAAGGTCGGATTGTAGCCTATCACGACTGTGGTTTATCGTATCGCGACATTGCTGCTCGCGTTGGTCGAGATCCAATGACTGTTAGCAGAATATCGAATCGGTGGGTTCAGCAGGGTAATACGGAACGCCGTGCTGGATCCCAACGGCCTCGTATCACGAACTGTCGACATGACAGGCATCTTATCCGCATGGCTGTAACGGATCGTGCAGCCACGTCTTGTCAGCAGATGGGGACGTTTGCAAGACAACCATCTGCACGAACAAGGAGCGCCTGCGATGGTGTACTCAACGACGAACCTGGGTGCACGAATGGCAAAACGTCATTTTTTCGGATGAATCCAGGTTCTGTTTACAGCATCATGATGGTCGCACCCGTGTTTGGCGACATCGCGGTGAACGCACATTGGAAGCGTGTATTCGTCATCGCCATACTAGCGTATGACCCGGCGTGATGGTATGGGGTGCCATTGGTTACAGGCCTCAGCCACCTCTTGTTCGCATTGACGGCACTTTGAACAGTGGGCGTTAGAGATGGGTAGTTCGCGAACGAACGGGTGCAAGGGAACGGTTCACCAAGATGAACGAAAGGACCGAGGAACGAATTCCAAGCAACGATCGGTTCATAGTTCACTTCGGTCGCGGCGGTCTCCTCATAGTTCCCGGGAACGAGGAACGATCGGTTCATAGTTCACTTCGGTCGCGGCGGACTACTTATATTTCCCGGGAACGAGGAACGATCGGTTCATAGTTCACTAGTTCACTTCGGTGGCGGCGGTCACTTCGGCAGTTCTCGTTCCAGCCTCGGTCGCGTGCTCGTCTCAGTCTCGGTCTCCCTCGGCTGCACTCGTCGTTCTTCGCATGACCGCCTGTCTCAGTTCCACTGCCGACTGCTCCTATCCAGTTGTTCGTTTCGTTCACTGCGCTCGCCTATTTTAAATGTGTTCCAAACTGTTCTTGCACTTGGTTCTGGCTATTCAGCGTCCACGACCGGTAATCAAAAAGTATTTTATAGTTACGTAAATTACATAAAAAATAACGTTGTATGTAATAGGTACATCTTTTCCGGTAACAAAAGGGCATATCAGCTCACTTCATTATATCGATGAACTGCAGAAGACATACTTATAACAAGGCAAGTTTTTTTATTATTCATATATTTTTTGGTTTCATCGACTTGATTTAGCAGCGAACTTTCAGTAACTTGCTTAATTTTTAGTGTAAGAAAATTCACATAAAACGATTTTCGTGTATCTTTCATGTACAAAATATTACATTTAGGAAGGCTCTAATTATTTTTAAGTTTGGTTGTGTCCAATTTGCATTACCTGCTTGTTTGCTTTCTTTGGAAAAAAAAAATGGGTTGTGGGTCATTTTGGCTCAGAAGGAAAAGCGGTGCCTCTCCATTTGAAAAGACATAGATTGACATAAAATCATATTTATTTATTATCTCAAAAACATTTGTTCAGAAGGAGCTTTCAAACCAAAAACTTTATTACTGCGAACTTAGTTATTATTATTGTTGCTGCATTAACTTTAATAATGTAACATAAAAACCTAATTTTTACTAAGTATGAGAAAACCACATTTTATTTTATGCTTCCAAAAAAATGGTTCAAATGGCTCTGAGCACTATGGGACTTAACTTCTAAGGTCATCAGTCCCCTAGAACTTAGAACTATTTAAACCTAACTAACCTAATGACAGCACACAACCTAATGACAGCACACACGTTCATGCCCGAGGCAGGATTCTAACCTGCGACCGTTGCGGTCGCGCCTTTCCAGACTGTAGCGCCTAGAACCGCTCGGCCATTACGGCCGGCTTTTATGCTTCCATAAAGTCTCTACTTCGCCTACGAACTCAGAGACAACGTGAAGTATATATAAGGTGTAAACAATTATTGTTTACGACGTAGCATAGCTATATAGTGGAAGCCGAAACGAAGAATTTTATACAAGACACATGTGGTCTATTAAGTTGGGAAACAGCCACCAGTAGGTTTACAAGACTACATAAGCCATAGCCCATGCGCGTCGGGTGAGATTTTCATGTTCACTTCTCCAGCTCTCTACACATCGTCATCGATTGTTTCGCAATTGTTGCTTGCATTAGCTTGTTATTTCTTCACTGCCTAATTATTAAATGTTTGTCTGTTTGTTGTATCTGCTCGTAACGGGCAACACATCGTCCGTAATTGGCGAGCAGTCTGTACTCGGGGCCGGTTTTCCGTGCGCCACCCTATTTTATTTCCCTGCGGTCAGCCACACTTCCAAAAGTGTGTAATGAATAAGAACTCTATACTCCAGGGGGGAGGCAAGTGCCTCCTCTTGGTGCCCTCCATCCTTCAGTCACCTACACTACTAGTTTTGAGTTGTTCATAAGAATTGTATACCAAGCACAAATGAACGGTGAACGAGGAAAAATGAACGGTTCCCAAAAAAGAACGATCAGCAGTGAACTAGTTCCCAAGGATGAACGAGTTTGCCCATCTCTAGTGGACGTTACATTTTAGGTGTGTTACGACCCGTGGCTCTACCCTTCATTCGATCCCTGCGAAACCCTACATATCAGCAGGGTAATGCACGACCGCATGTTGCAGATCCTGTACGGGCCTTTCTGGATACAGAAAACGTTCGACTGCTGCCCTGGCCAGCACATTCTCCAGATCTGTCACCAACTGAAAACTTCTGGTCAATGGTGGCCGAGCAACTGGCTCGTCACAATACGCCAGTCACTACTCTTGATGAACTGTGGTATCGTGCTGAAGCTGCAAGGGCAGCTATACCTGTACACGCCATGCAAGCTCTGTTTTACTCAATGCCCAGGCGTATCAAGGCCGTTATTGCGGCCAGAGGTGGTTGATCTGGGTTCTGATTTCTCAGGATCTATGCACCCAAATTACGTGAAAATGTAATCACATGTCAGTTCTAGTATAATATGTTTGTCCAATGAATACCCGTTTATCATCTGCATTTCTTCTTGGTGTAGCAATTTTAATGGCCAGTAGTGTATGTATAGCACATAACTATTACCGACAACGACCATGTCAAATCATGAAATATGCGTCTGAGGCACATCTTCAATGAATGTAGTTGTAAGAAGAACCGTATTACAGACGTTTTCAATTCAAAGGCGATTTGTGATCCAACTGAAGGGACTAAACCAGCAGCATGTTTTTCGTACTGCATCGCTACGACTCCCAAAATAGGATGCATATTCTACAGGAATGGGGAATATCATTTATCTGGCCGCTCTAAGAAAAATTCTAGTCTGGGTAATGAAAATGTACTTCTTGGAGAGCTAAGTGTGAAACGTCGTAATGCAACAGTACGTTGGGAAAACTGTCTGCGCTATTGCTGCACGCTGTCCTGAACACGGACTGACATACGAGGCGCGTTTCAATGAGTAATGCAACATTTTTTTAAATTCAGGATTCCAATACATGATATTATTCGCCACTCTTTTGGCTACAAAACCTTATTTTTTGTAATATCTCTTTATATTCTACTAATTATCTATGCACAATTCTATGAGTGAACTATGTTTCCTACTTGACCATCTATATACTAGCAGAATCGATGCGCAAAGTAGTACAGTACTATTACTATTCCATGAGCGCATAATTAGTCTTTGTAATATTCTCTCTGGTGTGTTGAGAGGACTTCTAGGATCTTCTCCGTGCCGAATAGACGCATTGAATAACTGTAATTTTGCTATCGAGATTACTGGAAGAAACTGATTGAAAATATATTGTATGCTACTCAATAAAATATATACTGAGCATTTACATCAAAGGTGTGTAAGGAATTTCATTATATATGCATTCTCTAATTGGAAATTGGCACGGAGGTGTAGTTTCGTTGGTAATCAGAAGGGAACTTGCGATGAATTGGAAACGAACCTGCAGTTATTAGATCCAAGAGCTCCATTATTTCATCGGATAATTAAACTCTATCAAAGCAAACTTTCCGCTTGATCTGAGGTTTCCCGACCGACTACGCAACGCAAGAAAACCAAGACATTTTATTTACACAGGATTGCAGATCGCTTCGAATCATCGACACTGCGGACAAAGAGAGTCATCGTCCGATTCTGATAAACAAGTAAAGCTTAATTATAACTTTCTTGAGCGACTGTGATGACTGTGATATGGCTGCTTATGAATGAGATCATTAATAAAATACTAATAACTATCTTTCCTCTTCATCAGCAACCAGTATAAACGCAATATTAATTAAAATTATATTTTCAACAAAATCTCCGTTCGATACCGCGCCCTTAGCCCACCTTACCTGCAGAACGTGTATGCCTATATGGTACCACTCTACTGTCGACGTTGAAACCAACGTGTTGCTGCACAAATAACGCTCAATTGCAAAGACTTGTGTGAGCCCTTCCGTTGTCATGGAAAAGTTCGTTTGCATTTTTGTGGCGACGAACACGCTGAAGTCATTTCCTTAATTCCTTTGGGAAGCGCAATACGCTGCAGAGTTGATCTTTGCACCATGAGGAACAATATCAGACAGAATAACCACTTCAGAGATCAATGACCTTACCGGCTGAGGCTGTGGCTTTGTACATTTTCTTCGGAGGGAAGGTGGTGTGGCACCACTGCATGGATTGCCGTTTTGTTTCCAGTTTGAAATGATGAATCCATCGTTCATCGGCTGTGACGATGTTCGACAAAAAATGTCACGATCAGCCTCGTAACGCTCAGGCAGTTCCTCACAGACGGTGCTTTCTTAAGTGACGAGGAACCCGAAGAGCCCACTCCTTTGAGTACCCTAACAAGCGGACGAGCGCGTCACTATTACCAACAGAGACGTCCAGTTGAACAGTGAGGTGTTTGACTGTGATCCGTGGATCACCTGTAATGAGAGTGTCTGCACGTTCCAACATTGCAGGAGTCATAGCTGTGCGCAGCAGCACGGCACGCGGAAGATCGGAGTGCTCGATGTTGTTGCGATGATGACAGACCCCTCGCCCACCGACTCACTGCGCTTTTGTACACAGCAAGGTCTCCGTGGGCTTTCTGGAAGCGCCTATGAATACCTGCGATGTTATAGTTTTCCGCAGAAGGAAACTCGACGACAACTCTCTGCTTGGAACACACCTGCGTTACAGACGCCCTGTTGAAGGTTACGTATAGAGCCGTCAACCATCGGAACTTCATGAATCTCTAGGTTCTGAAGCGAGAAGATTCCACGATGGTTCACAACAAATTCCACAATTTTTAACGGAAATGATGTGAGAAAAAAATGTGTTTCATTTCTTATTGAACGCTCTCGCTCACAGCAGACAAGTCGGATGATTATTTCACGGTGCATCATCACAAAGTGCAGTTTGAAAAGGAAATAAAATATTGTCTCGTACATCAGAATAATAAAGAATGCGCCTGAGACTACATTTATTTTTAAACGGTCAGTTTGTCGTCTGTTTTCAAGCTGCCATCCATCTTAATACACAGTATTCTAATCTTTTTATTACATGTAACTCGTATACACTCCATCTTCTGCATTCTGTTTTGTTTATTCTACCTTTGTAAGACCGTACTTTTTTTCCTTATGATGCTCCTCCTGTCGTTAACTATTCATGGAAACTGCAGTAGTTGACTCATTAACTTTTCTCTCCTTCTGGTGTGTATTTTACGTAACCAACTGTCCTCACCTATTTTTCTCATACTTCTTCATTTCGTTCTTTATCTATCGACTTAATTTTTAACTTTCTTCTATAGCACCACATTTCAAATACTTCCAGTTTTTTCTTCTCCAAATTACCGACGGTCCAAGAATCACTTCCATACAACTCTGCCCTCCAGAGGTACACTTTTAGGAAATCGTTCCTCATTTTCCTAACAATACTTGATCAGGCGGAATATAAAGATCTCGGTCACGATATCCTGTTCGTCCGAAGATTTTTATCTGTCACTTTTCTTTCAGCTCTTACAAAGTTCGTCAATGTTAAAAACGCCGAAATACCTCAGGGTTCTAGGTACCTCTATAACCTGCTGGGTAAGTCAGCCCAAAGGTCGGGAGTAACGGAGTACCACCCGCCAATACTACCACTTCTAGTAAGGCACTGTGGTAGTTAAATAAACCATCGGGTAGATGACACTTTTCCTTTTTTTGTACCTTATACCACACTAAAGAGCTATTTATTCACCGGTGTCCGTCTAGATCTGATAATCTCCTGGCTTCGGCCATCCTGGATAATCTTGCTCACAAGGTAGCAGACGTACTTCACTTCTTTCGCCGCTGCGTCGTTTTCGATTTTGATGTTACTCTAATTGGTGTTCTCCTTCGTGCCTGTGCTACAGACCAAGTGGATGCTTTACTTATTTTAAGATTTGCCCTTAATATTATTCAATGCTGTGTGTGCTCTCCATTCCTATGAACGGGTGTCCTAAGAGTTCTTTATTTTTGGCTAGAAGGGCTATGTCATCAGCGAACTTTAGCGTTAGTTATGTTTCGCATAATCTTTATTCGTCTTACAAAACTATTTTATTACCTACATTCACCGGCATATTTGGGTACTGTCTGTGAAATGTGTTGCGAATGGACTTAGTAGCACAGAAGTAATGGATTTAAACACCATGCATAACGTGGTAGTTTTTCACCCATTTCAGTGTTTATGACGTCATATCTCCTGATCTGTGTATCATACAATGATATAATTTTGTAGGTAAAGGGTGACAATTATTGAACTATATGAAAAAATACGTAAATTAGTCATAGACACTTTATTCAACATGGAAACTTCACTACAGATATTCGGATTTGGGTTATGACGGATTCGACATGCCTGCCATCATTGACGATGATGTGGCGCACAGGAATAGCGAAATTCTGCGTGACCCGCCGAAGTATCGGAATATCGATACTGTCGATGACCTCCTGAATGGCTGTTTTCAGCTCAGCGATGGTTTTGGCTTTATTACTGTACTCCTTGTCCTTAATATAGCTCCACAAAAAGGAGTCACATGTGTTCAGATCCGGAGAATATGGCGACCAATCGAGACCCATGCCAGTTGCCTCTGGATATACCAAAGCCAGAATCCGGTCCCCAAAGTATTCCTCCTGGACGTCAAACACTCTTCTGCTTCGATGGGGTCGAGCTCCGTCTTGCATGAACCACATATTGTCGAAATCGGGAATAACGAGGATGAAATCATCTCCCGAAACAGTCACGTACCGTTCGGTAGTCACCGTGTAGTCAAGGAATATCGCATCGATTATTCCACTGCTTCACATTGCACACAACACAGGCACCCGTTGAGGGTGAAGAGATTCTTAGCCCCCAAATGCGCCAGTTTTACTTATTGACGAACCCATCCAAATGAAAGCGCCCGACAACTACAAGACGCGTATACATGTCCATCCTAATTCCCATAATGCCGCGCGGCCAACCGTACAGTTTGGACATCCTAACGCAAACCGTTCAGAAGTTATGACGATTTTATTTCGTATAGTTCAATAATTGTCACCCTGTACATTCAGCGACGTATTTGGATACAGTCTGCAAGATGTGTTTGGAATAGAGTTAGTAGCAAAGAAGTAATAAATTTAAACGTCATAGATGATACGGCAGTTTTTCACGCATATCAATATTTATGGCGTGATAGCTCTTGAACCATATGTGGTACCGTGACATAACTTTGTATGTACTGTCTCGAAGTTTATTGCGAATAGAGTTAATAGCAAAGAAGCAACAAATATAAACGTCATGCGTGATGCGGCAGTTTTTCACTTAATTGTTTGTAACGTCATATCTCCTGAACTACGATGGGTAGGTGGTTTTCACGTTAACAGCTACTGTTGCCCGACAGTAAGGGATACGTGCACCAAGTTTGATTGAAATCGGTCCAGTGGTTTAGGAAGAGATTAGAACGTACACACACACACACACACACACACACACACACACACACACACACACACACATTCTTTCTTATGATATGTATCGATTCTACGTTACCCGTCTTTTACTGTAGCGTACTACTATGTTCTGCAGATTTTCTAATATCTTGCTCCAATTTTATACTGAACGGTTTTCCTGGGTCGACAAGACCTATGCACAGGTCTAGATTCTTACAACGTCTTGCTTCCATTATACGAGGGGCGGTTGAAAAGTCCGTGCAAAGTCAGAGAGATGGAACACACCGGCGAGTATCGAGGACATGTTCAGTTACAAGCATCTTTGGAAAGAAGGCACAGCAAGTTTCAGCCATATTGGTCTATTTCTTTGTGTTTGGCATTCGTGTGAATCAAGGAAGTCGAGTGATTGTCAAAAAAAGAACGTAAAAGAATTTCGTTTGGTGATTAAACATTAGTTTATGAAAGGCAAAACGCCTCAGGAGACAAAAGAGAAACTTGATAAACATTACGGCGACTCTGAACCTTCGATTAGAACACTTTATAAGGGGTTTCAAAATTTTCGGAGTGGCTATCTGGGCACAAGTGGTGCTGATCGTTCTGGACGCCCTGTGGAGGTTACGACCCCAGAAATCATTGATAAAATCCATGATATGGTGATGATGACAGAAGAGTTAAGGTGCGTAAGATTGCTAGTGCTGTGGCCATCTCGAATGAACAGGTACATAATATTTTGCATAAACATTTGGACATGAGAAAGCTATCCGCAAGATGGCTTTGGCGATTGCTCACGCTTGACCAAAAACGGAATCGTATGATGTGCTGCAAGGATGGTTTCCAGCTGTTCAGGAAGAATCCGCAGGACTTTAAGCGTCGTTTCGTCGCTGTGGATGAAATATGGATACATTACTATACTCCTGAGACGAAACAACAATCTAAACAATGGGTTACCAAGGGAGAAACTCCACCAGAAAAGGCGAAGACCATTCCTTCGCCCGGAAAGGTTATGGTGACTGTCTTTTGGATTCGCAAGGGACAATCCTCATCGAATATCTGCAAAACGGTAAAACTATTACAGTTGCATATTATTTATCGTTATTGGACCGTTCGAAAACCGAGCTGCAAGAAAAACGCCGGCGATTGGACCGCAAGATGTCCTTCTCCATCACGACAGTGCAACAGCACACACTTCAGCAGTTGTGGTCGCAAAATTAATGGAAATAAGATTTCAACTTGTTTCACATCCTCCCTATTCTCCAGACTTGACTCCGTCGGACTACTATTTGTTCCCCAATTTGAAGAAATCTCTGGCGAGACAAAGATTTTGTTCAAACGAGAAGGTGATTGCAGCAACTAATAGCTATTTTGCAAACTTGGACAACTCCTACTATTCGGAAGGGATCAACAAATTCGAACAGCGTTGGACGAAGAGTATAAGTCTAAAAGGGGACTATGTCAAAAAATAAAACACGTAAGTAGTTTTTATTTTTGCACAGACTTTTCAAATGCCCCTCGTAAATAGCAACGTCAGAATTGCCACTCTGGCGCCTCTTGCGGTATCTGCCGTCATCCGGTCAGCCGCACTTCCAGATACGCGCGTCGCCAGCACGAGGGCGCTACCACGAACGATTACGCCGCTGCCAATGAGATTCGAGCATCCCCTCTCCGGAGCTCCACCGGGGGGTGTACTTAAAGTACGAACATTGATCTGCTGTCCCCATTTTGTATTGCCGCGCGGGTTTAGCCGAGCGGTCTCAGGCGCTGCAGTCATGGACTGTGCGGCTGGTCCCGGCGGAGGTTCGAGTCCTCCCTCGGGCATGGGTGTGTGTGTTTGTCCTTAGGATCATTTAGGTTAGGTAGTGTGTAAGCTTAGGGACTGATGATCTCAGCAGTTAAGTCCCATAAGATTTCACACACATTTGAAGTCACACACACACCCATTTTGTTTGTTTGCCAGTTGAATAACGTATGAAGTGTACAACCCCTACCTTAACTTCTCACAAACAGATGTCATTCACTAAATTTATAGAATTACATTCGATAATGATCAATGATAATTGTTTGGTGTCGGATTCAGCGACAGTATTTCCAGTAGAAGAAGCTTTTCATTTCCACCGCTATACATTATCACAGGATGCTCCGAAAAACATACAGCCGTTTCCTTCCTCCGCAAAACGAGACAAAGTGACAATTTCATTTATTACATCTACATCTACGTCTACATCCACAGTCCGCAAGCCATCTAACTGTGTCAGGCGGAGGGTACTTTGTTCACCACTCTCGCTTCACCTCTTTCCTGTCCCAGTCACGAATGCTTCGTGGGATGAATGATTTTCGATTAGCTTCCGCGCGTGCTCTAATCTGTCAAATTTTACGTTCGTTGTCTTTTCACGAGATACACTCCTGGAAATGGAAAAAAGAACACATTGACACCGGTGTGTCAGACCCACCATACTTGCTCCGGACACTGCGAGAGGGCTGTACAAGCAATGATCACACGCACGGCACAGCGGACACACCAGGAACGGCGGTGTTGGCCGTCGAATGACGCTAGCTGCGCAGCATTTGTGCACCGCCGCCGTCAGTGTCAGCCAGTTTGCCGTGGCATACGGAGCTCCATCGCAGTCTTTAACACTGGTAGCATGCCGCGACAGCGTGGACGTGAACCGTATGTGCAGTTGACGGACTTTGAGCGAGGGCGTATAGTGGGCATGCGGGAGGCCGGGGGGACGTACCGCCGAATTGCTCAACACGTGGGGCGTGAGGTCTCCACAGTACATCGATGTTGTCGCCAGTGGTCGGCGGAAGGTGGACGTGCCCGTCGACCTGGGAGCGGACCGCAGCGACGCACGGATGCACGCCAAGACCGTAGGATCCTACGCAGTGCCGTAGGGGACCGCACCGCCACTTCCCAGCAAATTAGGGACACTGTTGCTCCTGGGGTATCGGCGAGGACCATTCGCAACCGTCTCCATGAAGCTGGGCTACGGTCCCGCACGCCGTTAGGCCGTCTTCCGCTCACGCCCCAACATCGTGCAGCCCTCCTCCAGTGGTGTCGCGACAGGCGTGAATGGAGGGACGAATGGAGACGTGTCGTCTTCAGCGATGAGAGTCGCTTCTGCCTTGGTGCCAATGATGGTCGTATGCGTGTTTGGCGCCGTGCAGGTGAGCGCCACAATCAGGACTGCATACGACCGAGGCACACAGGGCCAACACCCGGCATCATGGTGTGGGTAGCGATCTCCTACACTGGCCGTACACCACTGGTGATCGTCGAGGGGACACTGAATAGTGCACGGTACATCCAAACCGTTATCGAACCCATCGTTCTACCATTCCTAGACCGGCAAGGTAACTTGCTGTTCCAACAGGACAATGCACGTCCGCATGTATCCCGTGCCACCCAACGTGCTCTAGAAGGTGCAAGTCAACTACCCTGGCCAGCAAGATCTCCGGATCTGTCCCCCATTGAGCATGTTGTGGACTGGATGAAGCGTCATCTCACGCGGTCTGCACGTCCAGCACGAACGCTGGTCCAACTGAGGCGCCAGGTGGAAATGGCATGGCAAGCCATTCCACAGGACTACATCCAGCATCTCTACGATCGTCTCCATGGGAGAATAGCAGCCTGCATTGCTGCGAAAGGTGGATATACACTGTACTAGTGCCGACATTGTGCATGCTCTGTTGCCTGTGTCTATGTGCCTGTGGTTCTGTCAGTGTGATCATGTGATGTATCTGACCCCAGGAATGTGTCAATAAAGTTTCCCCTTCCTGGGACAATGAATTCACGGTGTTCTTATTTCAATTTCCAGGAGTGTATATGTAGGAGGAAGCAATGCATTGGTTAAGTCTTCTAGAGGCGTACGCTCTCGGAATTCTTACTGTAAGCCACACAGTGATGCAGAACGCCTTGTTTGCTGAGTCTGCCTGTGGAGTTGGCTGAGAATCTCTGTAACGATTTCGGGGCTGCTAACTGAACCTGTATTGGAATGCGCTGCTCTTCTTTGAATCTTCTCTATTTCCTCTCTCAATCCTATCTAGTACGGATCCCTGACTGCACTCAAGCCTTGATCGAACAAGGGTACCTCCTTTTTAGATGGACTACAGTTCCTGCAAATTCTTCTGCCTTACTTTTCATTCGTTCCGTGTGATCATTCCAGCTTTAGTCAATCCGTGCACGTACTCCTAGACATTGTATGGTTCCGACTGCCTCCAGTGACAATTCTGCAATCGTACGATAATGGTCCTCTCGGCCTTTTTATAAGCAATATGTTACACTTGCTTATGTTGATAAATTGCCGATCCATGCACCCGGTGTTGATCCTCTTCTGGACCTCACAAAATTCGCTATAATTTTCGTGCTTTGCGACTTCTCTATCTATAACGGCATCACCTGCAAAAAGTCTCATGGAACTTGCGACGTTATCCATTGTTCAGTTCAACCACACAGCTGGTTGACATTCCGTACACTCTTACTTTGTTCGCCTGGTGGCAGTGTGGAACTGTATCGAACGCCTTCCGGAAGTCGAGGAAAACGGCATCAGTAAGAGCCCCGGCATCTACTGCTTTATGAGTCTCGGGAACGAACAGGAAAAGCTGGGTTTCACATGATCGTTGAGTTCAGAAGTCTCCGGAAGTGTCATAATATGCGAGCATAAGACCTTCCAAAATGCTTCAACAGACTGATATGTAGACGTATGTCCGGCGACTCTTCAGAAAACTACGGTGCACTGCTTTTGCTGCTGGAAGACATTCTATGTGAAATTGTACTGGCATCACATCAGATCCGTTGGCATTTCGTCTGATGACCTGTTTCAGTTGCTCCTCTGTTCCGCGGTCATACATTTCGATGTTGTCAGTTTGACGTGTGCGTGACTGTTTAAAGGAGAAAACACTGTACCATATTCTTCAGGGAAAGATTTTTGGGAAAAAGTGTTCAGTACTTCGACCTTCTCTCTTCATCCTTGTTTCAATGCCATTATAATCACAGAATTTCTGGACAGACTGCTTAGCTCCATGATATAATATAGTTAATATAAGATGAAGACTTTAGGATTTTCTGTCGAGTCGGTCGATGGAATTTTATTTTACACTGTCCAGTCACATTGGTGTAACCACCTGTCAGAAGCAAAGCCTGAGCAACCGCGTTTTGCAGTGCTGACCGATTCGAGATACGCATAAAGGGAGTCAATAAGGCGCTGGAAGGTATGGAGAAATGCCGACTCCAGTGACGTGACCAGCTGAGCTAGGTTTCTCGGTTGATGATGCATGGCGCAAACAACCCGATCGAGGTGGTCCCACAGATTCTCAATTGGCGAGATTGGTGGCCTGGGGATGCACCAGTGGCATTTATCCTGGTGCTCTAGATCCACGCACTACACTGCAAGCCGTGTAACACGTTGCATTGTGCTGCTGGCAGATGCCATCGTACCGAGGAAAAACGAACTCCATCTAGGGGTGAACGTGGTAGATAGATGCATACTGCTCTTGATCCACTGTGTCTTCCAGAATAACGACATCATCCAGAAATTACAACAGAAACGTTCCCCAGACCATAATGCTCCCTCATAGTTGCAAGGTGTTTGCTTTCAGACGTTTCACGTCTTCCACGCCAACATCCGACCGTCCGACGAAGCATAAACCGTGACTGATCTGCGAAGGCCATCTGTCGCTACTCGGTGGACATGCAGCTGCGGTATCGGCGTGCATATTCCAAGCTTAGTCGACCATGAACAGCAGTCAACATAGATGTATGACCAAGCCCCTGCTGCGGAGGCCTAAACCCATCAATATTCGCTGAACGTGAACATCTCCACACATGTCGTTCTCCCCTGTCGTCCCTGACCCATGTGAAACGTCCCCTTAGAAAAATTATACATGACTGTGCTTAAACTGACACACAATATTTTTTTAGCGCAACGCAATCTGACTTTCAGAAATCCCTACAAAGGAATGGCCCTGACTAACATTAACCTGTACGTTTCACAAATCACTTACCTCACAAAAATCTTCGTTACTCGAACTACTGCAGTACAGCGAGCGCCACTACTGCCAGCTAAATAAAAGATTCAAACTACGGAAGGCACTAACTACTGATGGGCATAGTTAGCAAATGAAAGATTTTAATAGAGAACAAACAATGTATTTACCTTAATAGTCATAATATATATAGCAGTTCATGACAAATTTCAAAACTCCGCCATCTCTCTCCCCACATCCACCACTGCTGGCGGCTCACATCCAACTGCGCAACGCTACGCGCTGTTCACATCCAGCTCCCGCTGCCCAACACTACAATGGCAGACAACAATGCAAACTAGACACAGACTGCACACAGCACAGCCAGTGATTTTTATACAGAGGTGGCGTTACCAATAAAAAAAACTAAACAGCCTACTTACACATGGTACACTACAGTTGCCTTGGCATAAGATTTGGATAGCACCACTTTGCCATGCACGGTATACTTTAACCACGGCAGCACGGGAACAGTTTATAAATTTAGCCATTTCGGACATGCTTCCTTCCATGGTCCGAAGGCCAATGCTCCTGCACTTCTGGTCGTAAGATAAGTCGCTCTGTTTCCTCATTACAACGACCGTACTGTTTTCTGCGTTCCCTGAGACGCTCTATATACTCCACACTTCTAGTTCTGCCAACTGCCGCCTGTTAGTGGTTATTTCACGTTGACGTCGAACATAGTGGGTGGTCCACTTAATGTGACTCGACTGTGTATTTTACACTGATGCGGCAAAGAAACTGGTATAGGCTTGCATATTCAAATACAAAGATGTGTAAACAGGCAGAATACGGCGCTGCGATCGGCAACGCCTATATAAGACAACAAGTGTCTGGGACAGTTGTTAAATCGGTTACTGGTGCAACAATGGAGGTTATCTAGACTTAAGTGCGTTTGAACGTGGTGTTATAGCCAGCGCACGAGCGATGGGACACAGCACTTCCGGGGCAGCGATGAAGTGGGAATTTTCCCGTACGACCATTTCACGAGTGTACCGTGAATATCAGGAATTCGGTAAAACATCAAATCTCCAACATGGCTGCGGGCGGAAAAAGATCGTGCAAGGACGGAACCAACAACGACTGAAGAGAATCTTTCAACGTTACACAAGTGCAACATTTCCGCAAATTCTTGCAGATTTCAGTGCTGGGCCTTCAACAAGAGTCGGCGTGCGAACCATTCAAGGAAACATAATCGATATGGGCTTTCGGAGTCGAAGGCCCACTCGTGTACCCTTGATGACTGCATGACATAAAGCTTTACGCCTCGAGTGGGCCCGTCAACACCGACATTCGACTGTTGATGCTGGAAACATGTTACACGGTCGGACAAGTCTCGATTCAAATTGTATCGAGGTGATGGACGTCGTAGGGTATGGAGACAACCTCATGAATCCATTAAGCTTGCATGTCGTCAGAGGACTGTTAAAGCTAGTGGAGGCTCTGTAATGGTGTGGGGCGTGTGCCGTTGGAATACCATGGGACCCCTGATACGTCTAGATACGACTCTGACAGGTGACACGTACGTAAGCATCCTGACTCATCACCTGAATCCATTTATGTCCATTGTGCATTGCGACGGACTTGGGCAATTCCAGCAGGATAATGCGACCCACAAACGTCCAGAATTCCTAGAGTGTGGGCCCAGGAACTCTTCTAAGATTAAACTCATCTGCTGGCCACCAAATTCCCCAGACATGAACATTATTAAGCATATCTGGGATGGCTTGCAACGAGCTGTTCAGAAGCGATCTCCACCCCCTTGTACTCGTAGGACTTAGGGACAACCCTACAGGAGTCATGGTGTCAATTCCCTAAAGCAGACATTAGTCGAGTCCCTACTACGTAGTGTTGCTGCCCTTCTCCGTGCTCACGGGGGCCCTACACGATATTAGGCAGGTGTACCAGTTTCTTTGCCTCTTCAGTGTATGTGGATGTCAAAGTTGACAGTTTGTGAGTAAAATGTAATTAAGAAGTGTAAATAAATCAGTGGAGCTAATTTCTGACACATCAGTCTCCATAAATGAAATGATCATCGCCATTGCATTATTGTATCCAGGTTTTCATTACGTGCCCAATTTTCGTTCGTCTTTGTTCAACAATGACCTCTAAAGTCTGGGTTCTTCCATTATTATTGCAGCTTCGTACTATACAAGGTGAAGATTAATAAAATAGACAAACTATAGGGACGGATTCCTGACTGGAATGAACATGTGTTCGGAAGTGCATCGTTGCCACGCAAGATGGCCCCACTGACCACGTGCCGTGGGTTCCTTGTGTGTTGCAGGCTGTGTGACTGGCGCAGCGTACTGTAAACAGCAGAATAGTCTGGTATTCACGCCGGTCGGGAGCAAGCCGAGATGGTATTTGTATTCGGCCAAGCAGATGGAAACGGTCAAGAGGCAGCAATGCTATACCTAAACGAGTATTCTCACAGACATCAACCGCATCACAAAACATTTCAAGCCGTATTTGGGCGTCTGTGTGATCAAGGGTCCCTTCAGACAGACGAACGTGTAGGGAGGTGGCAGATTGTGAATACACCAGATTTGTAGGACCGGGTTCTACAGGTTACTGAGATGAACCCCAGTACATCCTCCAAGGAAAGTGGCCTGCCAACATGGTGTAAGCCGAAGTACGATTATGTGTATCCTCCATGACAACAGCTACTACTCCTACCACCTGCAACAAGTGCAAGGATTATAAGCAGCGGATTTCCCTCTATGGGAAAGATTTTGTCATAGTTTTTGCGCCAGACCATCTCTAGTATGGGATTTCTATCAACAGTGCTCTTTACCGTCGTAGCAGCCTCTGACAGATGTGGCGTCATTAGTCTCCAAAATCTCCACCTGTGGGCTACAGACACGCCACGTCGTCAGTGCCATCTATCGCGGCAACGATACGTTTCCAGTCAGGAATCCGTCCTTGCACTTTGTCAGTTTTAGCCGGCCGCGGTGGCCGAGCGGTTCTCGGCGCTTCAGTCCGGAAGCGCGCGACTGCTACGGTCGCAGGTTCGAATCCTGCCTCGGGCATAGGTTTGTGTGACGTCCTTAGGTTGGTTAGCTTTAATTAGTTCTAAGTTCTAGGGGACTGATGACCTCAGATGCTAAGTCCCATAGTGCTCACAGTCACTTTGACAGTTATGTTAGTGTTTACACAGTATGTGTTAAAATTTTAGTTCTACAACCCAGTTAAATATCTCTCAGAGATCCCATCTCTAACCTTTCTTCCTTTCACATTGCGATATAGTAAGCGCTCTGCTAAAGATTTGTTTCACTTCAATCATATTCGATGCTTATTTTTGTTTATCCTCTTGTTATCCATATTTTCTTTTTTTAGTTCAAAAACTCTCGTTGACGTCAGACTGACTACACCCAGGTGTTGTGACTTAGTTAAATTTCATGCATACCGAAAATGGTGACTTGGTGGTGACTTGAGGCGCCGTGGAGGGAGAGAAGTGATGCTGGTGACGAGATCTCCTAGTAATATAGTGCAGGTACGGAATATTAATGCAGGTATAGCTGTGTGCAATATTATATGTTAAAAATGACGTGGCATGTGTTGGACATTTGTTGTGAGGGAGTGGGGAGAGCTGGGGTGGGAGGGTGGGCGTAGGTACGTTTTGCAGCTGGGCAGGAAAGGATAGTTTGGAATATACATTTGAAACTGAGAACGTTACGGTACATTACAGTTTTTAGGTTGATGTGGTCCTGGAATAAGGATCGACAGAAGTGGAAAAAGAATCCGAGTGTCAACAGATGCAAGGAGGATGGAATCTGTTAACAGGAATAAGGTAGCAGACCAGAGTACTCAAAAATTAGGAGGGGACAGGGAGGATTTAAATGAGTTTCGCTACATAGTGGATACAGGGCCGGATTCAGTGTTTCAGAAATGTGAGAAACAATTTATGAGGTAACAAGGGAAAAGACTGAGAGTCGTAGTAGGATATGGAAAGGTCGAGAGCAAGGGTCTTTGGAAGGTTTGAGGAGGGGGTGGGGGTAAACGAATGGAATGTTTGACATGAAAGGTGTTAAGAGCAAAAGAACGTTAAACATTTGCGTTGGCGCGGATGAGATGTTTAAGTAGCTTGTACATCTCATGGGATTCCGTCAAGATAGTCGGTACTAGCGTCTACCATTGACAACAAATGATATCTATGATAACTGAAGGATCTGAGTGGGCAATCAAGTTTTTGGAACTATTTGCTGTGCGAAATATACAGGGTATGTTTGTTCCTTATTCTTGTTTCCCTCCATTTCAGAAGTTAATTATAGGGCGTCACATATTCCTTTCGTGGTCAGTGTACATATAGTGCTATATATATTCCTCTTCTCGACGAACACATTGTTCTTGGTCAGTTGTACTCTACCTCATCAATAGGAAAAATGTGCTAGTATTAAACTAACAACTTTGATGTTTCTTTATAAGTTACCGGTATTGTTAACTTGTGGGTAACTGACTCAATCTACAGTAAATATAGGTTACAGGTTTCAGAAAAGTAATCAACCATCTTCAACACTTGTCTGTGGCAAAGCGCATGACATGCCACAAGTTGTCAACAGCGATTATATTGTCTGTGGCATCTGGAACAGTATAACACCCGTCAGGATAGCCGAGAGCGCTAACGCGCTGCTTCCTGGACTCGGGTAGACGCGCCGGCCCCAGATCGAATCCGCCCGGCGGATTAATGACGAGGGCCGGTGTGCCCGCCGGCTTGGATGTGGTTTTTAGGCGGTTTTCCACATCCCACTAGGTGAATGCCGGGATGGTCCCCACGTTCCACCTCAGTTACACGACTCACCAACATCTGAACACGTTCGCACTATTTCATGAACTACACTAGACGCAGACAGCTGGGGTACACTACTTCCATCCCGGGAGGTACGGGGTGGCGGCAGGAAGGGCATCCGGCCACCCCTTCATCCTAACCTTGCCAAATTCGTTCCTAACAATGCCGACCCTGTGTCAGTGCGGGACATAGCACCAGTGAAAGAAAGAAAGATCTGGAACAGCATAATGAAATACTTATTCTCTGAAACTAGACTCTCATAACTCCTATAGATGAGTCAAAAACGAATAATTGATGACAAATGTATCAGTTGCACCCAAGGAAATTCAATATGAAGTGATAATGAAATAAATGAAAAGCGAATGTTTTGTGAAAATAATTTTATTTTTTATAGAAACACACAGCTGTCATCACAATCTACCAGGCGTAGCTGAGACCCAGACCGTTACTGTAGGTCATGTGGGCGACAGCGGGGGCGGCGGAGTAGGCGACTCCCAGCAGACCGACAGCGGGGGCGGCGGCCTTGACGACGGCGGGGCGAGCGGCGTAGGCCACGGGGGCGGCGTGGGCGGCGTAGGTCACGGGGGCGGCGTGGGCGGCATAAGCCACAGGGGCGGCGTGGGCGGCGTAGGCCACGGGAGCGGCGACATGGGCCAGCGCGTCGTTGCTCACGCGCACGTCAGACTTGGTGACGCTGGAGTAGGGGGTGTCGATGGTCTTGGAGTAGGTGGACACCTGTCCCAGGTTGCCGTAGCTCCTCAGGATGTTGGAGTGCTGGGAGGTTATGGCCGCGGGGGCGACGGCGTGGGCGCCGTAGGCGGCGTAGGCGGGGGCGGCGTAGGCGGGGGCGGCGCCGTAGGCCACGGCGGGGGCGCCCAGGTAGCCGGCACGGGCCACGGCCAGGACGGCGGCGAAGACGGCGAGCTGTAATGAATAGTGACAGGTGTCTCAGCTAGGGTTTTCATGAGAGTCAGCGAGTGTAAAAACACAGTATGTCTTTGTTAGGAGTGGGATGCAGACAGAGCCATTGTGGAAACTAGTATTTCAGCTGTTGTGTAACTGATATGTAAGTATAGAATAAAGAAGAAGTGAAATGAAATTACAGAGCAGCATTAAAACTGAAAAGGAGTTGTTACTACAGGTAACCGTACCGAAATAACTGTGTCGAAATAAACCTTACTGCACAGATGAAAACTATGTGGCAGCTACTTTTGTGTTAGCAGAAGAGCCAACACCGTGTTACGATTGGAGGCCGAAATGCACGCGTTTTAGTTCACGCAGGCTGGCGTGAGGAGGGAAGAACTATACTGACGTGAGGTCTAGAACATGACAAGGAAAGAGAATTCAGAAAGCGGACGTAATTAGTTTGATACTTAACTTTAATCCATAAATGATGAACGTCGCTTTTGACGGTACATGATTCACAATATTATCTGTTCAGAACACATTCTTGAAGATAGTAATATAGTATCTGAATACGGCGCCTTTCTAGGTCGTAGCAAATGACGTAGCTGAAGGCTATGCTAAACTGCCGTCTCTGCAAATGAGAGCGTATGTAGACAGTGAACCATCGCAAGCAAAGTCGGCTGTACAACTGGGGCGAATGCTGGGGAGTCTCTCTAGACTAGACCTGCCGTGTGGCGGCGCTCGGTCTGCAATTACTGATAGTGGCGACACGCGGGTCCGACGTATACTAACGGACCGCGGCCGATTTAAAGGCTACCACCTAGCAAGTGTGGTGTCTGGCGGTGACACCACAGCTATCTACAAATCAATCTCGGAAAAGAGAGCTAACTATTCACATTGAGGGTAGATATTTGTTGTAAAATATGATTGCTGTGCACTTCTCCTCTCCCTTGTGACACTTGCTTCACACCCACTCTGCACCTTCACTTAACTTGTTGCTTGAAAATCGCTTGATTGCTGGACTCCTTACTTCTGAGTTGGCAGAAACTGGACAACTTCAAGCTGTGAGTGCTTTGTGTCTGAAGTCTGCGGCTAATAATAAGAAAAATAATTATAATAATACGGTGTAGGCCCTACAGGAGTGGAGTAGCCATTACGTAGTTACTGCTGTGTTGCACTGTCAATTAGTTTGTTTATTGTTGCGAAGTGAATAATTAAGCAATTTCTGGCCTATTGTGGGAACTACCTACAACTCAGAAAAAGCATTTTAATTAGATATTTAATTGTACGTGATGTATAAGTCACCAGTTTACTCTCGTAGATGCATAGTAAGAAGTATGTATGAAGTGGATGGACACTGTGAGGAAAATTTTGCTCAGAAATTCGTTTCACAAGTTGTAATATCGACCACATTGTGTCACACGTTAATACTAGTATTTAACTTACGTAACCAGTATTACAAAAAATGGCTCTGAGCACTATGGGACTCAACTTCTGAGGTCATCAGTCCCCTACAACTTAGAAATACTTAAGCCTAACTAACCTAGGGACATGACACACATGCGTGCCCGAGGCAGGATTCGAACCAGCGACCGTAGCGGTCTCGCGTCTCCAGACTGTAGCGCCTAGAACGGCACGGCCACTCCGGCCGGCCCAGTATTACAGTCTCACGAATTAGTGATTATAGAGATTTAATTATTAATGTCGTGAATGACACTCAGTTGAACGTTTCTGTTTCCATCCCTTAGACATTTTCATTGCGCTCCTCAAAGCTTAATTGCCCCTCCAGGTTGGTACCCACGATCCTAGAGGCTAGTACGCTAGAGATCAAGGGTACATTAGTATTAGACTGAAACGTCGATTATGAACGAGAACGTGTCGTACCGACCAGCCTTCTAATGCCGTGCTTTGGAAACGTCAAATCTGGGTCACTTGAAAAACTGTCCATCGGCTGACGGAGAGAGGCTCGGCTAAGGTCAGAGGTGAGCGGCCTCGGCAGACGCCGGGTGGGGCCGGCCTGCTGTGTTACGATCGAGAGGACCTGCGCGGTTCGTCGGCTTACCTTGAAGGCCATTGCGAGTGTTGATGCAGCTGCGGCAGAGGAGCGAAGGAGAGTGTGGAGTGTGGACTGCGGAGTGTGCCCGGTGAGTCCTGCGGCCGGCCTTTATAGTGACGGCGACAATGGCGGTGCCCGGTGCTTTCACTGGCTGACGTAAGGGTGCGGCGGCGGCGGCGGCGGCGGCGGCGGCGGCGGCGGAGGCCTGCCCCCGGGGGCTGGAGCAGGCCCCGAGCCCACCCGGACATCGCTCCTGCGTAGCCTCCGGGGAAACCAATTCGCAATTACTACCGCGCGCGAGATAACTGAGTACATTAGTGAAATACTTGCGACACGTATGGAGCCGGCAAACTGAGTTAATTTGTTGCGCTGTGTGGACGTTACAATCTCGGACTTGTATTGCTCTTTCGAAGATCACTGTACATTCAATAAGTTCAGCGACTAAGTCGAATGTAGATTCAGTAAGTTCCGCGACTACGTCGAAATAAATTACCGTGTAATTTTTAACATCCCCTACCACACACTGATGTTGTTCCTAGCTAGGCACACGTGGCAAAAGGCTAGAACGCGTTTTATTTTATTCTTTGACCTGAGCATGTCTGCTCTTAATTCTGACCATTGCCTTTTCGCAATGTTATTTTACGGGTTCTCGAAATTTCGTTCTGATGAGGACATCCGTAGAGGTGTCGAAACCTAAGTCAGTGTACAACACAATTACCTGCAACCATTGGCTGTATAATCCTATGCTGAAACTAATATACGGTTGCGAGAAACACCCATGTTTAAAACTCAGTGATGCTATGGAACACCAGGGAGAAAGCTTCGACTGGGATACTGTTCGGGGTCACCGCCATATTCCTTTTACTGATTCAGAATCCTATTCCTCCTTGGGTCACATTTAATTTTTCGGGATGAGGAAAATGTACGTTTCACTGAAATCAGGCGAAAATCGTTACTCGTTGATACCTTACGCGCAGTGACGGACAATAAACATACAAAAAAAAAAAAAAAATGGCTCTGAGCACTATGGGACTTAACTTCTGAGGTCATCAGTCCCCTTGAACTTAGAACTACTTAAACCTAACTAGACATCACACACATCCATGCCCGAGGCAGGATTCGAACCTGCGACCGTAGCGGTCTCGCGCTTCCAGACTGTAGCGCCTAGAACCGCTCGGCCACTCCAGCCGACCAAGCAAGATCGCAAATCTCGTGTACCAGATATAGAATACAGTTTGTCAACAGCTAAAAATGAAAAAAAGTACTAGGGACTACAGTCTATAAAGCTCCAACTTTGAGTATGATGCCACTTTAATCACCTTAAAAAATTCATTCCTCAAATTTATTGAACTGCTTGTATGTACGCCACTTTGCAAATTTTGTGAGGCCCATAGTTCCACACGTTCGTAATTCTGACTCTGTCATCCTTGTACGCACTCTACCTCATGAGGTCAGAGGTTAGTAACGTGGGCTCATGCAAAAGGGATTGCAGAATTCCGTGAACAGTAGACAAGAAAACGTTTTCTGTTTACATGATATCCGTCACTAAGCAAAAAGATATTATCTACTTTGCAGGTTACATTTTCTTAAAGGTAAAAAGTGTGAGTGTTAACCAACTCTCATCCCCTCCCCTACATTTTCAAAAATAGGGTGCCCATTTTCACTGTGGCACACTCTTTGTATCAGAGCTGCAGGTCCTCATCCGAGTTTAACCCTTTCAGACCTGAAGTTTTTCTGGAGCCAGGAATATTTTTATTTACGTGGCAATGCTCTTAGGTGATTTTTAATGACTTTGAATACAAGATTTATACAAAAATATGCTCTAGTTTTCAAAACATACCTTGTACACTTGGCTTCATTTCTTTTGGACTAAAATAACTAATTGCGAAACATTCTCTGTTGTAGTAAATAGTACAGTGACCATTCAATAATTACCATGCAAAAAACCATAACAATAATCAATTATACAGTGGAATACAGCAAACCAACCACATCTGTTTATTCTGGTAGCCACGAGGAGCTGCACGCTGCTACATTGACTTGCTGATATTTTCACACAGATGCTCAATAACTGGCACACCTGCGCATGATAAAAAGACTGAACATTTGCAAATGAGTACCTTAAGGTTTCTTTCGCGAACAAATAATACCGTTGCATCTAAGACATAGTAAAAATGAATGTACACAACTGTAACGAGGAGTGTGAAAGGGTCAAGATCTTTCACTGCACATTTTTGCTAATGTAGTAAGGGTAATATATTGATTTTGTGTTACTTTTTATTAAATTGCCTTGTTGCCCACAATTTCATCACATACAAAATATTACACAATATTTTCTTAGAAAAGTTTTGTTTCTTGTTTAAAACGTTCCTCGTAGTTACCATGTTTGCTTCCATGTAAGCTTGTTAGAACAATTGTACTTTGCGTACTGTGACTTTTCGCTTTTCCTGCACACAGTGTTAGTTTAGAGAATAGTTTAAAATAAAAAACACTTTTGAAGTGTTTTGTCTTAATAGCAGCACCATTCCTCATTTTTATGCATCTCATGTACAGTAGGTTAGCCATCAGATAGTGCAGTCTGTGACATGAACATTTCCAGTTTCACCATAGTCCGTAACTAAACTACGATCTGAATTTTTGGCAGAATCAAAAAATGTTCCTTATGTAAGGTTAGTTATCACGATTTTTAACCTATTACATGCATACTTAACTTTTCGTTTTGAGTTATCAGTCTTCTGAGTTGTTTTATGCAGCACATCACGAATTTATCAACTTTACCAACCTCTTCAACTTAGAGTAGCATATGTTGGACGTATTCCAGTTTCTGTATTCCCCATTTATTATCTTATCACTCCACCTAATTTTGGGGTCAGGGATTTTCTCTGCCTCGTGATGACTGGGTGTTGTGTGATGTCCTTAGGTTAGTTAGGTTTAAGTAGTTCTAAGATCGCCGGCCGCGGTGGTCTCGCGGTTCTAGGCGCTCAGTCCGGAACCGCGCGACTGCTACGGTCGCAAGTTCGAATCCTGCCTCGGGCATGGATGTGTGTGATGTCCTTAGGTTAGTTAGGTTTAAGCAGTTCTAAGTTCTAGGGGACTGATGACCACAGATATTAAGTCCCATAGTGCTCAGAGCCATTTTTTTTAGTTCTAAGATCTAGGGGACTGATGACCATAGCTGTTGTCCCATAGTGCTCAGAGCCATCTACCTAATTTTCGACACCCTTCATAAGCACCACATCTCAAACGCTTCGATACTGTTCTTTTCCGGTCTACGATTCACTTCCATACAATGTTGTGCTCCAAACGTATGTTCTCACTAATCTTTTCGAGAAATAAAGGCCGCTGTTTGATACTAGGAGTAGCAGACTCACCTTAGCCAGGCATGTCGTTTCTGCCTATGCTACACTCATGGGTTATTTTGCTTCAAAGCCAGTGGAATTCCTTATTGTCGTCGATTTTGTGCCCAACAAATTCGAAGTCGACTTTATCGTTACTCTAATTTCTGATACTTCTCATTGCTTTCGTCTTTCTTTAGTTTACGCTCAATCCGTATTCTGCGCTCATAAACTGTCCATTCCGTTCAACAGATTCTGCAGTTCTTCTCTTCTGAAATCAACGAATCTTATCTTCGACACGCTTACACCCTCAATTTTAATCTAACCCTGGATCCTTTCTTTCATCAGCGTCATTGCTTCTTCGAAATATTTATTTTTATATCCTTATTTACTTATTTAAGCTGATCCGATTAGGGCAGTCGGACTCTATCTTATATCGGACCAGGGTTTCACACATACGGAATTTTTTTTATATATGTTAGTTCCATGAAATAACAACTTTAATATGGCAAAGAGTATTAAAATAATATGAGTGTCTATAGTGACTTTGTGAGAAAATAATACTGACTGTGAACTACTGAAGTTAATAGTAGCAGTACTCCTACTGCTGCTACCACTAATAATGATAAGAGTAATAACAACTGTAAGTAGTCTGTTTAGGTTTTTATGTTGGTAACGCCACGTAGCGCTCTGTATGAAAATCACTGGCTGTGCTGTGTGCAGTCTGTGGCTGGTTGGCATTGATGGAATACTCGCTATTGTAGTGTTCGGCAGTTGGATGTGAACAGCGCGTAGGGTTGCGTAGTTGGAGGTGAACCGTCAGCAGTGGTGGATGTGGGGAGTGAGATGGCGGATTTTGAGAGTGGATCATCTGGACGTGTGTCCATTAGAGAGAGTAAATTTGTAAGACTGGATGTCATGAACTGATATATATATTATGACTTTTGAACACTATTAAGGTAAATACATTGTTCTCTATCAAAATCTTTCATTTGCTAACTTTGCCTATCAGTAGTTAGTGCCTTCAGTAGTTAGAATCTTTTATTTAGCTGGCAGCATTGGCGCTCGCTGTACTGCAGTAGTTCGAGTAACGAAGATTTTTGTGAGGTAAGTGATTCATGAAAGGTATAGCTTATTGTTAGTCAGGGTCATTCTTATGTGGGGATTGTTGAAAGTCAATTGCTCTAAAAATATTGTGTGTCAGTTTAGTGACGATCAGAATAAGTAAAGAGAGAAATGTTTGAGTACGTTCAGTTTTGCTCAGCTGTTCGAATATCAAATAACGTATGGGGTTTACCAGCACAGTAATTCATTAATTTCTCTAAGGGGACGTTTCACAGTAATAATAATGGTAATAACATCGTTAATGAACTGGTAAATATAAAGAGAATTTATAGGTGTACAAAATGGATGTTTTCTGATATAGTGAGTTCTAGAAAAAAAAAGAGTTTTAAGGAGACTCCACAAGCCAATAATACTAGGAAATCAAGAATACCTAATTGGAATGAAGGATGTCAAAAAGGTAACGACTGCGTACATCGAAAATGGTAATCTTTATTGTTGCTGTAGTAGATATGTCATTATCTTCTGAAGATGGATATGTTATTTAATTCTCCAATACAATGCTGGAGGTTATTCCAAAGTCGGGTTCGAATATATTCGAATGGTTCAAATGGCTCTAGCCACTATGGGACTTAACATCTGAGGTCATCAGTCCCCTAGACTTAGAACTACTTATACCTAACTAACCTAAGCACATCACACACATCCATGCCCGAGGCAGGATTCGAACCTGCGACCGTAGCAGCAGCGCGGTTCCGGACTGAAGCGCCTAGAACCACTCGGCCACAACGGCCGGTAATGAATTCGAGAAAGTGGCTGAACGATGGAGTGAGATAGCATTTTGCTCTGATGGGAATGGGTCTTTCTGCTATGTTTTTCAGACAAGAATGTTAAGGTAGAGGATAGATATGGAGGACACTGCACGTGGATAAGACAGTAGAGAAGACAGAGGGTATCGAATTCTCTGCGCTTGTCTGTACGCAGCAAGGGTAGCTGTAAATGTGATGGTGAAATATGGTGAGAAAGTCGAACATCACAGATATAAAGATCACAGGCATTCATAACCAGTTCCAGGCGCACTGACGCATCCTGAGAAAGGCATTGTACGATAATACCGCCGTAATCAAAAATAGGATGAATAAGTGTTTCTACAAGTTTCTTTTACACATAGAGGGAAGCGTTTTTACGTTTTTCATTTTGCATTGCTGAATGCTTTCTCTGCCTCGACTGATGCTGGAAATCTGTCTTCATTTTCTTAGGTCTAGTTTCCATTATCAAGTGCAACATAAGAACTACCTCGTTCGTATCTTCACCGCGCCCGGGTTCCCGGGTTCGATTCCCGGCGGGGCCAGGGATTTTCTCTGCCTCGTGATGACTGGGTGTTGTGTGCTGTCCTTAGGTTAGTTAGGTTTAAGTAGTTCTAAGTTCTAATCGACTGATGACAATAGATGTTAAGTCCCATAATGCTCAGAGCCATTTGAATGTATCTTCACCTATCGTAGATCGTCATCTAACAGTACCTCAATTTTCTTTTCCATTCTACTGTAGTTGTTCTTGTCACTAAGTTGGATGCGTGAGCTGTTAATCCGATTTTGGGATATTTCCTATACTTATCTGCACTCCTATATGTTTTCGGAATTTTGTGGATGATATTTGTCCAAAAGTCTCTCGTGTCAAAGATTCCAGACACCAACTTGAGCAGTTGTTTATTCACCTCTTCCCGAATGACTTCCGAATTTGCGAAGGGATGTCGCCTATCCCCTCTGATATATACACTGAGAAGTCGAAAGCCATGGGATAGCAATACTACACAGGGTATGAAAGTGCGGTGGATTGGTGGAACTGTCATTTGTACTCAGATGATGGATGTGAGAACGCTTCCGACGTAATTATGCTCTCACGACAGGATTTAACAGACGTTGAATACGGAATGGTAGCTGGAGCTATACACAAGGCGAAAACCATTCCGAAAATCAATATTCCTGGATCCTCGGTGTCAAGAGTGTGTCGAGAATACCGAATTTTAGGTATTACCTCTTATGACGAACAACGCAGTGGCCGATGACCTTCACTTAACGATCGAGAGTAACATCGTTTGCGTAGAATTGTCAGTGTTAACAGACAAGCAAGACTGCGTGAAATAACCTGGTAAATCATTGTAGGACGTACGACGAACGTATCTCTAAGGACAGCTCGGCGAAATTTTCCAATAATTCGGTATGGCAACAGACATTTGACGGGAGTGCCTTTGACACCAGCACGACATCACCTGCAGCGCCTCTCCTGAGCTCGTAACCCTAGACGACTGGGAAACAATAGCCTGGTCAGAAGAAACCGGACTTCAGTTGGTAAGAGCGGATGGCAGGGTTCCAGTCTGGCGCAGAGCCCACGAAGCCATGGACTCCAGTCGTCAACATGCCACTGTGCAAGCTGGTGGGGGCTCCATAATAGCATGGACTGTGTTCACTTGGGGACCATTTGCAAGCATTCCTGGATTCATGTTCCCAAACAACGATGGAATTTTTACAGATGACAATGCGCCTTGTTACTGGGCCACAATTATTCGTGACTGGTTTGAAGATCATTCTGGACAATTCGTGAGATTGATTTGGCCAGCCAGATAGTCCGATATGAATCACAAGAACATTTACGGCACCTAATCGTGCACGAAATCCTGCACCGCCAACATTTTCGAAATTATTGACAGTTATAGAGGTAGCACAGCTCAAAAATTCTGCAGGGAGTTTCCAACTACTTCTTGAGTTCTTGACTACAACGGGCAAAAGCAGGTCCGACACGATGTTAGGAGGTCTCCCTAAGATTTTTGTCTCATCTGTGTACGATCACAAGTCTTCCACAGCTCTATTGAAGTCTGGGTTCCCAATGTCTCCCATATCGAGTCCCATTTCTTCTATTTTAGACAAGGCCTTATCCTCGTAGCGGCCTTCAGTGAGCTGTTTCCACCCATCCGCTCTCACCTCCGCATTTAAAATCAGAATTCCCAGCTGCCGCCTTTTTAATTTCACCGAAGGTTGTTACAACTTTTCTGTCTGCAAACTAATTCCTTTCGACGACCATTCCGTTTTCGCTTTCTCCAGACTTTTTCTCAAGTTCCCACCGCTTTATTTCCTTCCTAAGTGACTTTCACAGATGCAATCGTATCTTTCACTGAATAATTCTGTACATGAATGAGATTTTCACTCTGCAGCGGAGTGTGCGCTGATATGAAACATCCTGGCAGATTAAAACTGTGTACCGGACCGAGACTCGAACTCGGGACCTTTGCCTTTCGCGGGCAAGTGCTCTACCAACTGAGCTCTCCAAGCACGATTCACGACCTTCCTCACAGCTTTAATTCCACCAGTAAGTTCGGAACGTAGGAGACGAGGCACTGGCGGAATTAAAGCTGTGAGGATGGGAATATCTGTCCAATACAAACCCTCATTTTAATTAACGTATATGCGCCATATGGGACTAACGAAAGACGGCACTTCATCTACATCTACATACATACTCCGCAATCCACCATACGATGCGTGGCGGAGGGTACCTTATACCACAACTAGCATCTTCTCTCCCTGTTCCACTCCCAAACAGAACGAGGGAAAAATGACTGCCTATATGCCTCTGTACGTGCCCTAATCCCTCTTATCTTATCTTTGTGGTCATTCCGCGAAATATAAATTGGCGGCAGTAAAATTGTACTGCAGTCAGCGTCAAATGTTGGTTCTCTAAATTTCCTCAGTAGCGATTCACGAAAAGAACGCCTCCTTTCCTCCAGAGACTCCCACCCGAGTTCCTGAAGCATTTCCGTAACACTCGCGTGATGATCGGAATGGGATTGTTGAACTGTTAAAGAATGTTGGGGCCGCCACCGTGCTTGCCGGAGATTTTAACTGAGTGTTGCGCCGTGAAGACCAGACGCCCATTTTTAACACTTGTCAAGAGCTACAAATATTGATGACTGAATTAGAACTGCAAGACACCTGAACTTACTTGAATCCCCACCATACCGGATGTACTTCCGTCAGTAGCACGTCAGCAAGCAGGTTAGAATCTGTGTTACTAAAGAATTCATGAGCAATATTGGTGATTGTGGAATACGGACTACAAACTTATCCGACCATTGTGCATACCAGTCAAGTATTACAACAAAAAACTTTTTGTGGCCGGGGCGGCATGGCAGCTTAACGTCTCACTATTGCAGGACGCTGAACTTAAGCAACAGATTCGACAGACATGACACAAATGCTTACGCTCCCAAACGAGGTATGGGGAGAGGAGCTTTTGGTGAACCAAATATACAAAACCCGTACTTCATAAGTGCATTACACAGTATGCAAAAGCCCAAGCACATCGGCGCGAACAAACGGCGGAATATTACTTTGCCTGTTTGCGAGACCTCTATCAATAACCAAATGGCCTTTCGGCTAACATAATCAGACTGAAACGCTTTAAGTCGAAAATAAAATCCCTAGCCCGCCAGAGTCTGGACGGGGTGCATACGTGAGCTCGAGGCAAGGACGATCTTGTGCAGGAACGTATGTCGTTATACCATGTGATAAGGGACACACGTAGAGGGAAACGGAGAGGAATAACCGCACTGGTGGAAGATGACGGAGGAGAGTACACTACTCAGACAGCTATAAAACAATATGTGGCGAACATTACAGGGATCTGTACGCTGGTGCGGAAATAGACTGGACGGTGAAGAACTTTTAGCAAACGTTACGACGGGAATACACGAGGAAGATAAAGCCAGTCTAATTGAACATAAAACTCAGGACGAAATAAAAACCGTTAATAACGATGCTCCAAGGAAGAAGTCAGCTGGTCCCGATAGGCTTCCGGTCGAGTCTTACGTACGCATGTGCGACATAATAGGGAATTAGCTCACAGATACATACAATGATTTGTTAACTAATCAGGCCTTCCCTCCTATATTTACGGAGAGAATGATTGCACTCAATCCCAATAAACCAAGCAGCAAGAGGATTCACGATTTAAGACCACTCGCCTTACTCAACGCTGGCTTTAAAATTTTCACTCGCATCCTGACTAGAAACATGAAGCTACTCCTGGAAAATGCCATAGGCCCTAACCAAACGAGTGCAATAAAGGGAAGGTCAATGCTAGATACCTTATGTGAGTATAGGGACGTCATAAACCTCACTTGTATAAGTGACAATAGTCTTTCGTTATTGTTTTTAGATTTTAATGTGTGTATGTGTGTGTGAATTCCTAAGGGACCAAACTGCTGAGGTCATCGGTACCTAGACTTACACGCCGCTTAAATTAACTTAAACTAACTTATGCTAAGAACAACACACACACACACACACACACCCATACCCAAGGGAGGACTCGAACCTCCGGCGGGAGGGGCCGCGTAATCCATGACATGACGCCTGAGACCACGTGGCCACTCCGCGCGGCTAGATTTTGATCAAGCCTTTATTAGGATCAGTCATGGCTTCCCATTCAGCACCATGCAGAAAATGGGTTTCAACGACCACTTTATAACTGTCATACTTAAATGTATCAGTGGTGTTTTTTTCTTTTTTTATGAGTATTAAAGTAAATGGACAGCTGGCAGACAATTCCAGTTCAACAATCAGTACGTCAAGAAGAAACCTTTCCTCTCGACAATGTACCAAAAATTGAGAGGACTACAGATCTTCAATATTAACGACATAAGCGTTATTGTAAATTCGAGTAGTGAGGTCGACAAGGTGCGATGTTTGGTACACCAGTACTTACGATCCAGTACTCACGATCTTCTCCAAAATAACGCATCTAGGCTTTTACAATAGCGCAATAGGCGCGCACTGGATAGCTGTAACTGAACAGAGACTCCAAGTCGGATTGCGGTTAAGGGCGAATCCCAAGCTCATGGCTACGAACAGTTGGAAGCGGAAACTTAATGCCTTTCTGAAAGAGCATAACATGTGATCCTTAGACCTACTGACGAAAGTTCAGTTTATATACTGGCCATTAAAACTGCTACACCACGAAGATGACGTGCTACAGACGCGAAATTTAACCGACGGGAAGAAGATGCTGTGATACGCAAATGATTAGCTTTTCAGAACATTCACACAAGGTTGGCGCCGGTGGCGAGACCTACAACGTGTTGACATGAGGAAAGTTTCCAACTGATTTCTCATGCACAAACAGCAGTTGACCGGCGTTGCCTGGTGAAACGTTGTTGTGATGCCTCGTGTAAGGAGGAGAAATGCGTACCATCACGTTTCCGACTTTAATAAAGGTCGGATTGTAGCCTATCGCGATTGCGGTTTATCGTATCGCGACATTGCTGCTCGCGTTGGTCGAGATCCAATGACTTGTAGCAGAATATGGGATCGGTGGGTTCACGAGGGTAATACGGAACGCCGTGCTGGATCCCAACGGCCTCGTATCACTAGCAGTCGAGATGACAGGCATCTTATCCACATGGCTGTAACGGATCGTGCAGCCACGTCTCGATCCCTGAGTCAACAGATGAAGACGTTTGCAAGACAACAACCATCTGCACGAACAGTTCGACGACGTTTGCAGCACGATGGGCTAGCAACTCGGAGACCATGGCTGCGGTTACCCTTGACGCTGCATCACAGACAGGAGCGCGTGCGATGGTGTACTCAACGACGAACCTGGGTACACGAATAACAAAACGTCATTTTTTTCGGATGAATCCAGGTTCTGTTTACAGCATCATGACGGTCGCATCCGTGTTCGGCGACATCGCGGTGAACGCACATTGGAAGCGTGTATTCGTTATCGCCATACTGACGTATCACCACTTTGAACAGTGGACGTTACATTTCAGATGTGTTACGACCCGTGGCTCTACCCTTCATTCGATCCCTGCGAAACCCTAGATTTCAGCAGGATAATGCACGACCACATGTTGCAGTTCCTGTACGGGCCTTTCTGGATACAGAAAATGTTCGACTGTTGCCCTGTCCAGCATATTCTCCAGATCTCTCACCAATTGGAAACGTCTGGTCAATGGTGGCCGAGCAACTGGCTCGTCCCAATACGCCAGTCACTACTCTTGATGAACTGTGGTATCGTGTTGAAGCTGCATGGGCAGCTGTACCTGTACACGCCATCCAAGCTCTGTTTGACTCAATGCCCAGGCGTGTCAAGGCCGTTATTACGGCCAGAGGTGGTTGTTCTGGGTACTGATTTCTCAGGATCTATGCACCCAAATTGTATGAAAATGTAATCACATGTCAGTTCTATTGTAATATATTTGTCCAATGAATATCCGTTTATCATCTGCATTTCTTCTTGGTGGAGCAATTTTAATGGCCAGTAGTGTATATCTAGTTGCTGCAGTCTTACCGATAACGCACGTCGCCGCACAAAAATACTGGCTGCAACTTGTCGGTATGTCTGGAAACAAAATACAGGGTGATTCAAAAAGAATACCACAACTTTAGGAATTTAAAACTCTGCAACGACAAAAGGCAGAGCTAAGCACTATCTGTCGGCGAATTAAGGGAGCTATAAAGTTTCATTTAGTTGTACATTTGTTCGCTTGAGGAGCTGTTGACTAGGTGTCAGCGTCCCTTTTTCTTCGAAGGTGCTACTGTAACTGGACTACAGTATCTGGAGATGTTAGAGAATTGGCTGTTCCCTCAGCTCGAACAAGAAGCACAACAATTCATATTTCAGCAGGATGGAGTGCCACCACATTGGCACTTATCTGTCCGTAACTACCTGAACGTCAACTACCCGAGGCGATGGATCGGCCGCCAGGCAGCCCCTGACAGAGCACTTCATCACTGGCCTCCAAGAAGCCCTGATCTTACCCCCTGCGATTTTTTCTTATGGGGGTATGTTAAGGATATGGTGTTTCGGCCACCTCTCCCAGCCACCATTGATGATTTGAAACGAGAAATAACAGCAGCTATCCAATTGTTACGCCTGATATGCTACAGAGAGTGTGGAACGAGTTGGAGTATCGGGTTGATATTGCTCGAGTGTCTGGAGGGGGCCATATTGAACATCTCTGAACTTGTTTTTGAGTGAAAAAAAACCTTTTTAAATACTCTTTGTAATGATGTATAACAGAAGGTTATATTATGTTTCTTTCATTAAATACACATTTTTAAAGTTGTGGTATTCTTTTTGAATCACCCTGTATGATCAAAGTATTCTTCCACACGGCGACTTTGCTGAAGCACAACGGGGGACTTGGAATTAAAGACGTTAAATCTAGATGTGACACAGTGTTTCTAACTCGTGCTTTTTAACTAATATGTCCTGGGGACATGAACGATCCTGTTAATGTAGCAAATATAGATGCCAGCCTAGACTACGTCAGAAAGTACTATGTCGATTGGAGCTATATAAGACTTCCATCAGCACAAACCAACACTGGAACCGTCTGTGATTATATTACCAGAAATTGCCTTTACAACCCAAAAAAAATGGTTCAAATGGCTCTGAGCACTATGGGACTTAACTACTGAGGTCATCAGTCCCCTAGAACTTAGAACTACTTAAACCTAACTAACCTAAGGACATCACACACATCCATGCCCGAGGCAGGATTCGAACCTTCGACCGTAGCGGTCACGCGGTTCCAGACTGACGCGCTTAGAACCGCACGGCCACACCGGCCGGATTTTACAACCCAGTTCAGGTAAAATATCCTGCTATAAACTGGACGAACATTTGGGAAAATATCAACGTTAGCATTCTACGGACGAGAGTCAGTATGACGTAGTAAACGAAACCATACCCACGATTATGGAAAATACAGTTCAGACCATCTCCATTCTGCGACAAATGTCAGCTTGTAGGAACTGTAGCGAACATGTTCTTATGTAAAAATAAAATCAGAATTTGGAACTGGACTACGAAGAAAGACTATGCAAAGAATAACAGTTATTCGTGGCTTCTGGGACAGTTTGTGTTTAATGTGTTAACAAGCAAAACTTCGAACATAGAAGAGTATATGTTTTATATTGCAGAAGAACGTTTTAAGTTGAATAAGGATAACAAATATAAGGAATGGTTTCAAAATTTTTTATCTATTGCTTTATGTGGGTTCTAAGGTGAGAGCAGTTTTATTGATTAGAAGCAGAATACTTATTCTTTCATTTTTATTATTCCTGGAATCTTTTTGTATCGGTTCTAAAAAGTGAACTGTTCTAATTTGGCAAAACCCCAACGACTCCGAATTATGTTTCATTTGTTGAAAAATATATGAATTCCTTACAGACATCGCATGCATCCAGTGCATAATAACTTAAATTATGAAAATATTTCTCAGTGAATGTTTGTTATAGATTTTTCCGTCACATGTTACTTTTTTAAGAAAAAGCGACGTGGCTTGGTCGTTGGCACAAAAAGAAGAAGCGACACATGAGAGAAGAAAAATTTCTGTTGCTCCTCGGTGCATTGGGAGGGCACTGTCAGCGAGGTTCGATCTACATCTACATCTACATTTATACTCCGCAAGCCACCCAACGGTGTGTGGGGGAGGGCAATTTACATGCCACTGTCATTACCTCCATTTTCTGTTCCAGTCGCGTATGGCTCGCGGGAAGAACGACTGTCTGAAAGCCTCCGTGCGCGCTCGAATCTCTCTAATTTTACTTTCGTGATCTCCTCGGGAGGTATAAGTAGGGGGAAGCAATATATTCGATATCTCATCCAGAAACGCACCCTCTCGAAACCTGGCGAGCAAGCTACACCGCGATGCAGAGCGCCTCTCTTGCAGAGTCTGCCACTTGAGTTTGTTAAACATCTCCGTAACGCTATCACGGTTACTAAATAACCCTGTGACAAAACGCGCCGCTCTTCTTTGGATCTTCTCTATCTCCTCTGTCAACCCGCTCTGGTACGGATCCCACACTGATGGGCAATACTCAAGTATAGGTGGAACGAGTGTTTTGTAAGCCACCTCCTTTGTTGATGGACTACATTTTCTAAGGACTCTCCCAATGAATCACAACCTGGTACCCGCCTTACCAACAATTAATTTTATGTGATCATTCCACTTCAAATCGTTCCGCACGCATACTCCCAGATATTTTACAGAAGTAACTGCTACCAGTGTTTGTTCCACTATTATATAATTATACAATAAAGGATCCCTCTTTCCATGTATTCGAAATACATTACATTTATCTATGTTAAGGGTCAGTTGCCACTCCCTGCACCAAGTGCCTATCCGCTGCAGATCTTCCTGCATTTCGCTACAATTTTCTAATGTTGCAACTTTTCTGCATACTACAGCATCATCCGCGAAAAGCCGTATGGAACTTCCGACACTATCTACTAGGTCATTTATATATATTGTGAAAAGCAATGGTCCCATAACACTCCCCTGTGGCATGCCAGAGGTTACTTTAACGTCTGTAGACGTCTCTCCATTGATAACAACATGCTGTGTTCTGTTTGCTAAAAACTCTTCAATCCAGCCACACAGCTGGTCTGATATTCCGTAGGCTCTTACTTCGTTTATCAGGCGACAGTGCGGAACTGTATCGAACGCCTTCCGGAAGTCAAGGAAAATAGCATCTTCCTGGGAGCATGTATCTAATATTTTCTGGGTCTCATGAACAAATAAAGCGAGTTGGGTCTCACACGATAGCTATTTCCGGAATCCATGTTGATTCCTACAGAGTTGATTCTGGGTTTCCAAAAACGACATGATAAGTGAGCAAAAAACGTATTCTAAAATTCTATAACAGATCGACGTCAGAGATATAGGTCTACAGTTTTGTGCATCTGCTCGACGACCCTTCTTGAAGACTGGGACTACCTGTGCTCTTTTCCAATCATTTAGAACCCTCCATTCCTCTAGAGACTTGCGGTACACGGCTGTTAGAAGGGGGGAAAGTTCTTTCGCGTACTCTGTGTAGAATCGAATTGGTATCCCGTCAGGTCCAGTGGACTTTCCTCTATTGAGTGATTCCAGTCGCTTTTCTATTCCTTGGACACTTATTTCGATGTCAGCCATTTTTTCGTTTGTGCGAGGATTAAGAGAAGGAACTGCAGTGCGGTCTTCCTCTGTGAAACAGCTTTGGAAAAAGGTGTTTAGTATTTCAGCTTTACGCGTGTCATCCTCTGTTTCAATGCCATCATCATCCCGGAGTGTCTGGATATGCTGTTTCGAGCCACTTACTGATTTAAGTAAGACCAGAACTTCCTAGGATTTTCTGTCAAGTCGGTACATAGAATTTTACTTTCTAATTCACTGAACGCTTCACGCATAGCCCTCCTTACGCTTACTTTGACATCGTTTAGCTTCTGTTTGTCTCAGAGGTTTTGGCTGCGTTTAAACTTGGAGTGAAGCTCTCTTTGCTTTCGCAGTAGTTTCCTAACCTTGTTGTTGAACCACGGTGGGTTTTTCCCGTCCCTCACAGTTTTACTCGGCACATACCTGTCTAAAACGCATTTTACGATTGCCTTGAACTTTTTCCATAAACACTCAACGTTGTCAGTGTCGGAACAGAAATTTTCGTTTTGATCTGCTAGGTAGTCTGAAATCTGCCTTCTATTACTCTTGCTAAACAGATAAACCTTCCTCCCTTTTTTTATATTCCTATTAACTTCCATATTCCGGGATGCTGCAACGGCCTTATGATCATTGATTCCCTGTTCTGCACTTACAGACTCGAAAAGTTCGGGTCTGTTTGTTATCAGTAGGTCCAAGATGTTGCCTCCACGAGTCGGTTCTCTGTTTAATTGCTCGAATGGTGCACTCAGTATAATGTCACTCGATGCTCTGTCCCTACCACCCGTCCTAAACATCTGAGTGTCGCAGTCTATATCTGGTAAATTGAAATCTCCACCTAAGACTATAACATGCTGAGAAAATTTATGTGAAATGTATTCCAAATTTTCTCTCAGTTGTTCTGCCACTAATGCTGCTGAGTCGCGAGGTCGGTAAAAGGAGCCAACTATTAACCTAGCTCGGTTGTTGAGTGTAGCCTCCACCCATAATAATTCACAGGAACTATCCACTTCTACTTCAGGATAAACTACTACTAACAGCGACAAACACGCCACCACCGGTTGCATGCAATCTATCCTTTCTAAACACCGTCTGTGCCTTTGTAAAAATTTCGGCAGAATTTATCTCGGCTACAGCCAGCTTTCTGTACCAATAACGATTTCAGCTTCGGTGCTTTCTATCAGCGCTTGAAGTTCCGGTACTTTACCAATGCAGCTTGAATAGTTTACAATTACAAAACCGATTGCTGCTTGGTCCCCGCATGTCCTGACTTTGCCCCGCACCCTTTGAGGCTGTTGCCCTTTCTGTACTTGCCCGAGGCCATCTAACCTAAACAACCGCCCAGTCCACGCCACACAGCCCCTGCTACCCATGTAGCCGCTTGCTGCGTGTAGTGGACTGACCTATACGGCGGAACCCGAAACCCCACCACCCTATGGCGCAAGTCGAGGAATCTGCAGCCCACACGGTCGCAGAACCGTCTCAGCCTCTGATTCAGACCCTCCACTCGGGCTCTGTACCAAAGGTCCGCAGTCAGTCCTGTCGACGATACTGCAGATGGTGAGTTCTGCTTTCATCCCGCTAGCGAGACTGGCAGTCTTCACCAAATCAGATAGCCGCCGGAAGCCAGAGAGGATTTCCTCCGATCCATAGCGACACACATCATTGGTGCCGACATGAGCGACCAGCTGCAGATGGGTGCACCCTGTACCCTTCATGGCATCCGGAAGGACCCTTTCCACATCTGGAATGACTCCCCCCGGTATGCACACGGAGTGCACATTGGTTTTCTTCCCATCTCTTGCTGCCATATCCCGAGACCTTGCGTTTATGCAACTAGCCGGTTATTCACTCGGCTCCGAACTCCATCTATTTTAGCAGCCACACACAGTAGGCTGTATTAGCAGGCCTAAGACTTTCAAACTCGGATACAGCCGATTCTCCATCGCCACAGGCGGGTCTCTCCATTTCGGCCACGGTGGCTCTTGTGTCCATCATATGATCCCCCCTGTCCGCCATCTCGCGACTTGAAAGCAATCCCTCCTGATGCAGGGGTTGGGGGGGGAGGGGGGGGGGCGAGAAAATCGACCGTGCGTTTCGAGCTGGCACCCTTCTGTCTGCGTTCTTCTGTCGCTCTATGTGTCTTTGCCGTTACCGTCCTTGTACTGTTGTTTGTCTCTCCAACTTCTGTGGTTGAAGTTATTACAGATGTCCATTCGTCTTCATACTGTAGAACTCACTATCACAGTATCTACAACCTCAGAGAATTTCGCCATTCCTGAGTACTTCTGTAACGCACTTATTTACACAGCAACTCTTGTAGACTATTCTCGTGTACTTCAGTCTAGTCTTCATCATTACTGCAGTGTGAGTCTACGTCAGCAGCCGGCCGAAGTGGCCGTGCGGTTAAAGGCGCTGCAGTCTGGAACCGCAAGACCGCTACGGTCGCAGGTTCGAATCCTGCCTCGGGCATGGATGTTTGTGATGTCCTTAGGTTTGTTAGGTTTAACTAGTTCTCAGTTCTAGGGGACTAATGACCTCAGAAGTTGAGTCCCATAGTGCTCAGAGCCATTTGAACCATTATAATCTACGTCAGCTCCAACATCTGATCACCAAATCTCTGTCTGACTACGATGTAATCTAGCAGTTACTGCCCGGTGTCTGCGGACTTTTTCGAAGTAAAAGTCTTCCTCCTATGATTTTTTATCATTGTATTCGCCATTATAGTTGAAATTTGTTGCAGAACTGTCTTTCTCCTCTCTCTCATTTCTACTACCAAATCCATATTCTGCCGTAACACTGTCTTTAATTCTTTTTTCTATACCCTTTTCGGTATTAGAGTATAACCTACATTTATATATTGAATTGCCCGTCCAGTTGACTCCCTGTCTCCTCCTCTTTTGCTTGTGACGTCGGCTTCTATAACTCACCTATCATTCTTGGCAACGATTCACTGTCGATTCTAATGAAAACAAACGTGCTACTGAGCAGTACACAGTAACTCATTCTCTGCCCTACCTTCCTACGCGTAATGAATCCTACAACCATAATCCTTAGCTATTTTCAATTTGACTGACAGCCACTGTATATAGATTGAGCCTTTGCATTTCTCTTTTGACGTGTTCTGGCTTCCATACCACATTCAAACTTCCTACATTCCACTCTCCGACTCTTAGAATATTACCATTGGTGTTTTAGTTTTTTTTCTTCGAATTCCTCTCTAGTAGACTCGAACAGGGAACTGATCTGGAATATTCTAGCAATGGAGTAATCATCATGATGGTTTTCAATTGCAGACCGGCTATAGTTGCAATGCACTGTAGGTGCTCCTCAGATGAGAAGTTCGTGATCTTGCCCAACTATACTTGCCCTAAAGAACTATGTTTAAAATACGATTAACAAAAGAAGAACACAAATAAATAGTGACTGCAGAACATATATAGTTTAAGGCAGTCATGTGTAGCAAAGAATAACAAATACTGTTCTTCGTAATGCATTGGTAAGACAACTTTTCAAGTAAAGAAAATTTTATAAATCGCTGCTTTCTTCGAATTTGTAGTCTATATAATGTTTTCTCCACATTGTCTTTCTCAAATTAACAGATTGCTAAAATTTGTTTATAGCTTGATTTCTTAATCTGATTACTACAAGTTTAATGAAGTGGTTCACCTTAAACAAGTAGGGCACTATCTAATTTGAGTGTATTTCCAGGTGTCCATAGCTTGTTTTTGCTCCTTCCCGCGACCTGCCTTAGTGTGTCACAACGTGTTATTCCAGTTATTACAGTAGAACGTGTTCTGGGCTAGTTTCCAAAATTCGGTGATGACGTGGCCAGGCTCACTCTAAATACGGTAATACCGATTCCGCTTCAAATTGACTTAATGCGAATATCTTGAAAGTAACATGCTATATCAACATCTCGTTGTCATTAGTGGATGCTGTGTCGGCTGATACATGGAAAATGAATGTTTGTTGATTGTGCAGTAAAGCATAAAAGGATGTATGCTTGATAACGTACACAGTATCCCAGGAGAAATGGTCTACATACAGAGATATGACATGAAAGATCATTGGAAGAATACACTTTACTAAATATGGGCTCTAAAATGCATACTCTAAGACCTACGAGCACTTCTTCATCTTCGATGCTATGAAGCGAATGTCTTCTACTGCAAGCTCTTTGCTCTTCTGATCTCTGGAGCAGGTCAAATGGACCAAAGCAAGAAATGTAGTCTAGTAAACATGGACTCCCAAGAGCATATCTCAAGATGAATGAGAACTCGTTCAGAAGTCCACAGTAACGAAAATGTATAAGTGTTCATACCTGTTAAGGCATTCACTTTAGATTCCATGTTTACTGGACATTATTTCTTTTTGTCGTCCATACTGCAACCTCTGAAAATATGCAAAGCAAAGAGCTAGCAGGGAAGAGATTTTTTTCACGTTATCGAAGACGGAAAATTACTCATAGCTCATACCTCTTAAGACATGTGTTTTAGAGCCCACATTTACTACTGTTTTTTTCCTTTTTTGGTTCTATGCAGGTATTTTTATATTTAGTACCTCAGTATGTGCACACATTAGTGTATTGTTTGTTTCATCTCTACAGTGTTCCCACAAACACATTACATAATGTACTACCTGATATTTTATGCACAGTCCTAACTGCACCACTAATTGGACTATTCCTGTCAGTATAGACTAACCGTTTTGTGTCCAAGCGTCCACACTTCACCTCACCTGACATATTTCCCAGGGAAAAGATGAATAAATGGGTTGGTCTTGCCACTTGCATTTGGAGATCATAACTCGAAACCGGATTAACTGCATCATAAAAATCTTAAAATAAGCATGCAAATTTGCATGAAAAATGTTTAAAAATGTATGAGAAGTGTGGAAATATGCAACGTCAAATAATAAAAAAACTTGGTACTGCGTGCCTTATATCTCAATGTCGAACCTACGCGTATTAATTACGAGGAAGAGCGTCGACCACACGAAAGATCGGTACATTTAGAATGCTGATATCATTTTCTGAATCCTTCCTCTTAGGGGTTAGGAAGGTTGCCTTTCTGGGATTATTTTCTAAAAATTTGCAAAATGGGGACGCATAGCGTGTTTCAAGAATTGTTCCATCTTTACTATTGTTGTCGGTAACAAGTGGATACGATGCGAGAGTGTGGCAGCGAAACAATCGATATGTACAGGACCAACTTCGAGATATAAGGCACGCTCAAAACCTCCGTAATATTTTATTTAAAAAACTACAACTAACCATGAATTTTTTTGAACAGCATTAACTTTTAATTAATGCTATTGGACCAAAGCATCATTTTCTGCTATTGTAAACATAAACAAACAAGTACTGTTCCAAATGTTCGGTAGTAAAATTGTGTCTTCGATCACTCAAAATATTTTTATAAACAGAAAAGAATCGTGCTACATCAACTGAGGTGACTGGGCAGTGCTCGAGTTAGGGTGCCATGTTGGCACTTATTGTTTCTGGTAAAAGTTCACCTGTTCCATCAATAAAACTCTGAATTAGACACAGGGGTTCAAATTTTAGTTAAGTTTTCTTTGGAATATCTCCAGCAATGAGGAGTTCACTAGAATAATTTAATTCCTCAATTGAATAAATTCATTCAACGCCAAACCTTGAGTTTCAAGCTTTTTAATACTTGCGGGCACATGGGAAAAATGAGTGCTAATCACAGCAATGTCTTTTTTAACACCGGAATCATTAAAATCTTCCTTGCACTTGCAAACTGGCAAAGCTTCTGCACTATCGAAGTCGTTTACTGCCCTTCTAATGTCCTCGAAATGTTCACTGTAAAACAACACAGCTTCGACCCACGTACTCCAACGAGTACTGATTCCGGGGGGTAAAGGCACATTTGGTAGTTTTTATTTCTACGTCTTGATGCGAGCAGAAGCCTTTAGAAACACTTTCTGTGTGGATGAAATCAGTTTATTTACATTCACAAACGTGGAACGTACGTCTTCAGCAAGGCGATGTACTCCACGACCAAATCACATCACGTGAATCAGATTGAGGTAAAATACTCGGAGGGCTTTTCCTGCTTTGATTATCCGCATCTGAAATAAACACAAATATCCTCTCATCTGCAGAAGATTCTGGAAATATTTTTCTAATATCCTCATTCTCAAATCTGGCGATCGTAGAAGTTCTTCGCAGGTCGCTAAATAGGAAGAAGAAGGCTTTTCTTTTAAAGCACAAACAATTAAATTTGCATTGTAACGGCCACAAACGTCTGTAGTTTCATAAACTGAAGTGTAGATAATGCTGTCCTTGAGTTCACTGCGTATTTCTTCCAGAACATTTAAGTAAATTGTCGGTGTGTAATTTTCACGCAGTGTTGATTTATATGGTATATTTGATTTAAGCAGTATTTGCCCAGGAAGCCTTTGAGGAGAGGAATATCGCTTCGAATGAATCCTTCACACAGGCCCATGTTAAACTGACCGTTTTTTGTTACGTTTGATCAAAATCCTGCTACTGCAACTTGCTGTTGTCAGAAGTTGTTATCGTGGTCCTTTCTTCTGCATTCCTGGAATGTAAAGAATTGTCTTGACATGCAGGTCTATTTGAAACATTTTTGCACGAAATGTTTTTCTCGAAAACTCGACAATATAAAACAGTTCCGTCATATGTAAATGTTCCAGGATGGTCAGCTATCCACGAAACGACGTTTCTTTTCCCGGGCGGCATGGCGGACAACACGTTACACTGCACGTCGTAAACATGTTCAACCGTGTTCTAGTTAATAGAAAGCTAAACTGAAGCAATGGACGTGCAACTAAAATCTTGCGTAGTTTTATTTAATTGTTGCCGACGCGTTCCTGTTCCTCTTCTATAATAATTTCGCTACGCAGCGGGCTCTCTGTTAATGATTGTACGCAGTTCTAGGTCGCGATCTATCTGTGAGACATCAAAACTAGATCGAGCTAGAGACCTTCCGTCTAAATTTTTAAAATATTGTAAACATAGAGCGACAATATATATCATCACTAGTTAAAATATGCAGTAAGCAGTGAAAAGGAGTCAAGTATGCAAATACATATGCAACATGCAAATGCGTATATCGGGTCTCTTGTCGTAACGAACCTAAAAACATGCTACTCGCAATAGCTATAATTATTAGTCTGCAAATGACGTAAATACTGATGTAACGTTGCTCAGTACACCGTTCTCAGTGTCCAGTAGAAATATTTGCATTTATACCTGGTACACCCTGTGTGTCTGAGAATGCGGACAAATATTAATTTAGGCAACAGCGTGAAAAAAGGGCCCATCTGCATGTTGACGTTTTGAAAATGGTCTCAAATATTTTCTCAGCCGCTAATCGCGTTCCATACTAATTACGTGAAATTTTGAAGGGTATGCAAATATTTTATGCTTTTCTTTCTAATTATTCCCTTTAGTACCATTAGATGGAAGTTCTCACAAAAGTGTCACGCTGGCGCAATGGAAAGCTCCTCAAAAGAACGCATTGTGAGCGATTATTAATTTCAATAGCAGCGTAACATGTTTAGTCATCAGTCACGAATTCACTTTAATTTTTTTTTACTATCGAGTGGAGCCTCTATGGACTGCATGGTAACAACCAATTTCATTTTAGTGTCTAGGTCTTGATCTTGTTCCAGCTTTGACGTCCTGCCAGTATATTCTGAGCTCACCAAGACGTGTCTGTTTATGCTCTTCGGATAATGGTCCTCTCCGTCTTATGGACGTTGATGCCATTTTAAAACCTCGGTAATTGTTCACCAATCTTCTAAATTTGTTCCTGTCAGGAATTTCTCTGTCTGAGATACCAATCTGCCTAAGACCTTTTTCACATTCTTCGAACCATCTTGGCCTTGCTTTTTTTTTTTTTTTTTTTAATCGGATGAAACTCCATATTCTTTTTGTTAGTCGATCACCGTCCATCCTCAAGAGATGGAGGGTTAAGTCGAGAGAGCGTGGAGGCCATGACATGAATTGCTGATCATGATCTCCACCAGGACCGATCCATCGGTTTTCCAATCTCCTGTTTAAGAAATGCCGAACATCATGTTGAAAGATGAAGTCGGCGCTGTCGGCGCTGTCGGTCTCCAGTTGTGGCATGAGCCAATTTTCCAGCATGTCCAGATACACGTGTCCTGTAACGTTTTTTTCGCAGAAGAAAAAGGGGCGTAAACTTTAAACCGTGAGATTGCACAAAACACGTTAACTTTTGGCGAATTTCGAATTTGCTGCACGAATGCGTGAGGATTCTCTACTGCCCAGATTCGCACATTGTGTCTGTTCACTTCACAATTAAGAAAAAATGTTGCTTCATCACTGAAAACAAGTTTCGCACTGAACGCATCCTCTTCCATGAGCTGTTGCAACCGCGCCGAAAATTCAAAGCATTTGACTTTGCCATCGGGTGTCAGGGCTTGTAGCAATTGTAAACGGTAAGGCTTCTGCTTTAGCCTTTTCCGTAAGATTTTCCAAACCATCGGCTGTGGTACGTTTAACTCCCTGCTTGCTTTATTCGTCGACTTCCGCGGGCTACGCGTGAAACTTGCCCGCACGCGTTCAACCGTTTCTTCGCTCACTGCAGGCCGACCCGTTGATTTCCCCTTACAGAGGCATCCAGAAGCTTTAAACTGCGCATACCATCGCCGAATGGAGTTAGCAGTTGGTGGATCTTTGTTGAACTTCGTCCTGAAGTGTCGTTGCACTGTTATGACTGACTGATGTGAGTGCATTTCAAGCACGACATACGCTTTCTCGGCTCCTGTCGGCATTTTGTCTCACTGCGGTCTCGAGCGCTCTGGCGGCAGAAACCTCAAGTGCGGCTTCAGCCGACCAAAACTTTATGAGTTTTTCTATGTATCTGTAGTGTGTCGTGACCATATGTCAATGAATGGAGCTACAGTGAATTTATGAAATCGCTTCAATCATTTGTAATAGCCCTGTTTTTATATATATATATATATATATATATTTCGCGCTGTGTTAATGAGAGATTGTTTGAAGAGCTTTCTTGCTGTGTCATCCACCCCAAACCCTTCCAAAATATTCATTACTGCCTGTCGGTCGATGGAGTCATTTTAATATGTTAATAAGGTCTTGTCATTTTTGTTCTAATATTATCTGTGATTCATAGTTATGAATGGGGCCGAGTACAAAAATATTAGTAAATAACGGCTTCCGTCATAAATGTTCAAGATTTATTTTTTCACATTATTCATTTTGGAGAGAACTGATTGTACCACCCTCAGTCTTGGGTTTCTAAAGTTTCTTTATTCAGTGTGTCTGCCCCAATAGCTCAGTCGGCTCTCAGCCGTGCTAGCGTGCGGAGCTGCTCCGCGCGCCGTCCGACGCTCCGCTCTCGGCGGTGTTTACTTCCGCGTCGCGGTGTTTGTGTCTATCGAGTCCAGTACTAAAGTACACCATGGCGCACTCGCACCGCCGTGCAACGATCAAAGTAACGTTTCAGGCCGAACATCCACGATCCAGAGCTTTCGAAGTCGAACAGTTCCTACGTGAGGATATACGTTTGAACCCCCAGGACGTAATCGGCATACATTTTTCCATCACTGGAAGTGTTGTCTACATCAAGATGTCGACGGAGGAAATTTGCAATGACATAATTCACCGTCATGCCACCGGACAAATTTAAACACTCTGATGGACATATGGGTGCTGTGACGGTCGCCCATGCTGGATTCGGTCTCCGGACGTTGCGGGTGTTTGAGCTCCCGTTCGAGGTGCCTCAGGATGTGGTCATAGCCGCTTTCGAACCATATGGCACCGTCTTGGGTCACGTCGCGGAGAAGTGGCATACATTTACGACCTACCCCGTATTAAATGGCGTCCGGCAAATAAAAATTGAGCTGTCCCATCGTACCTGCTGATTGGCGGTGTGAGGGCCATCGTCATGTATGATGGACAGCCACGAACGTACGCAGGATGTGGCCAGGAGGGACATGTACGTTCCGAATGCTTACACCGCGTTTAATACAGACGCCGTTACTTGAAGAGACCCAGGCTTCGACGGTCACGTCCTTACCCATCACCTACGCCAAGGTAGCACAGGACTCCGTCGTACCAATCTCGATTGCGCCAGCAACATCGTCAACGCCACCCGCCGCAGCACAACGCGCCGAGGACACAAGCACGGCGTCGCCTCCAGCGCTCGCTTCAGGACCGTCCGGTTTGCAGACCGAAACCGATGTTCCTGTTGGAACCATGGACGTCGACCTCGGTGTCGTGCCGACGTCTGCCTTTGTCCAGACGGGTTCGGCGTCATACGACGGGCGACAACATTCTGATTCAGAAGGTCACATCAGAAAACAGCGGTCGCCTCGCAAACACAGGAAACGACGACGAACACCTTCCGATGACGCCCTTTCCCAGACGGCCCCACGAGATGTCGACCTGATGTCTGACGGTGATCTCCCACATTGCGTCCCGCCACGCGATGTGGCAGCAACAGGCGCCCCTCCTGTGACGCCTACTCTCCCAGCCAGGGACGTGTCCTCGCCGTTGTCAACGAATGATGACGGCGGTCCCCCTGCCACTCATGTTGCGGTATCCACAACACCCGTTCCGGAAGTACGTGACCGTCACATGTCCACGTCGTCGGCTTCCTGGGCCGATGACGTTGAAGAAGAAGTGGAACAGACTGCCAGCGTGTCTGCACAGGAGTCCACCTCGGCGACATTGGGGCTGGCGCCCCGCCAGTAATTATCACCACGGCAGGACCACCGGCGGATCTCCACCTGCCGGCTACATCTACCGCACGTTCTGCAAATACTGATGGTGGCCGTACACAGCAAAATCGTATCGCCACGATGAATCTTGCCACCATTCGTGCCCCCCATAAACTGGCCATGTTCAGGGACACTATTTACTCTGCGGATGTGGATATAGCACCCTTACAAGAGGTGTTTGTGGCTGACTTCCTAGTTCCCACCGGATAAAACGCCCATGTTTCGCCCGCAACCGATACCGGTAGCGGCGTCGCCATCCTGCTACGCGACGGACTCCCTGCAGAGGACGTCATCTACCTCCCCACCGCGCGAGGTATGGCCCTCACACTGTTCGGCGTGCGTATTATTAATATCTACGCTCCGTCCGGCACTGGCCGCCGTCATGACCGACAAACTTTTTTTGCCGAAAGCGTCACACCCCTCTTCACCGGTCCGCAGGACGATTTGGTACTCGGTGGGGATTTTAACTCGACACAAGAACCCGCGGACCAACTCCCGCGACATTCCCCTTGTGCATCTCTCTCAGTGATCATCGACCATCTTCGACTTGTTGACACATGGAAGAAGCTCCACGGAATTCAACCGGGCTATACATTCTACACCTCTCACTCGTCAAGCCGCATAGATCGCATCTACGTTACCCGCTCCCTTGCTGATGGCACACGTCATGCGGAAGTCTGGCCCTTGGCCTTTTCAGACCATGATGCGTACCTCTGTGACGTCACTCTCGCCCGACAACAAGTGTGGCATAGTCGTGGTCTGTGGAAACTCAATGTCGCTCACCTGACCTCTTTAGACTGTCGCCGTATGGTCGAAGAAGCGTGGGCACGCTGCCACCATCGTCGAGAAGCCTATGACTCCACCTTATCATGGTGGCTCTCCTGTGCAAAGCCGACCCTCAGGAAGACTCTGATGAGTTATGGGAAGGAATTAAAGGCGTGGCAAACCAATACCCTGCACTTCTACTACACCATTCTACGTGACTGTACGACGATGCCTTTCTCGCCAGCCCGGCAATCGATGGTCCATCGCACGAACGCGCAGATCTCCTTGATCATGCGGCGTAACTTGGAAGGCACTGTAGTCCGTTCTCGAGCTTCTAATTGAATCCCTCAAGAACGTCCGTCGATGTACCACCTCCTTCAGGAAAGACAACGACGACGACGAGCTCTGATCCAAGTCCTCACTGATGTGGAAGGGCGCCGACACGACACCCAACAAAGCATCGGTTGTGCTCTCCATGCTCATTTTGCCGGGCTCTACGCAGCCGTACCGCATTCTGCAGCACTGGTCACAGAAGTCGCTCAGCTTACTACGAACACTCTTCCGGAGGATGCAGTGCATGACCTCCAAGACGACGTAACCACAGATGAAGTGGTAGACGCTATCAAGGCGGGTTCCGATAACAGATCTCCTGGACCTGACGGTATACCCATCGAATTTTATAAAAGTTTTCACTATTTGTTGGCTTCCACGTGGACGGCAATCGCACATGAGCTGATGTCACCGATGACAGTGGTCCCGAGCGCCTTTCTCGAAGGAATTATTATCCCCGTACATAAACCGCGCGGGTTATCGAGGGTCCAGGACTATCGACCAATTACTTTGCTCAACAGCGACATGAAAATATTCACACGGCTACTGGCATCGCGACTCAAGAAGGTCGCACGTTACGTCACTTCCTGCGACCAGACATCCCTAGGAGGCGACAACAACATCCGTACGGCCCTTTGCCGTTACAGAGACATGATAGCAATAGCGCATCATCAGCGTCTCCCTGGCGCCTTGGCTTCACTAGACTTTAGCCAGGCTTTCGACCGTGTTGACCTATTTACGGACAGTTCTTCAGCATATGGGTTTTCCTGGCGGTATTGTCACAGTGGTTATGCGCCTGTTGAGTAGTGCAACCTCTAAAATCATGTACAATGGTCGTCTTACACCGTCCCTGGTCATCACACGATCTGTACGACAAGGATGCCCTCTTTCCACGATTTTGTATGCTTTCGCGTTGGAACCCCTGCTCCAGGGCATGCGCCAACGTTTGGAAGGCATGGCTGTGCAAGGCCACCGTTTTTGTTGTACAGCCTACGCAGACGACATAGTACTATATCTGCACAGTGAAGATGAAGTACGAGCAGCACTGACATGGGTGGCGACTTACGGAGAAGCGTCGGAGAGCTGCCTCAACGTGTCAAAATCAAAGGTCCTGCTCATTGGTGAGGGCTTGCCGGAGAGATGCGCTGCCCCCCTTAGTGTCGCCGCCACCATACGGTGTCTTGGACTTGATTTCACAGCAGACCTGCGCCGCTCAGCGACTATCAATGGTAGATGCTTGTTACAGACAATCAGAGCAAATCTCGCAAATCACCGGCTACGAGCTCTCGACTTTATCCAACGCGCGCAATACGTGAACATGTATCATGCTTCCCGTATACCACACGTGGCTCAAGTACTACCAGTCCCAAATCTCCTGGCGCGACGACTGTTGATGGCTTTCGGCTCCTTCGTCAGCTCGGGGATGTTATTCAAGGTGCAGTATGAATCCCTTGCACTGCCACGAGATCGTGGCGGGGTGGGACTCATCCACGTGCCGACTCGTGTCAAGGCACTATACGTCAGCTCCCAACTAAAACTTTGGCATCGTTGCCCGCAGAGCCTTACTAGCCTCCTGCTTCACAACTTTGCACCGGCCTCCTTGTCCGCCCCAGTACTGGTATCGACCATTCCAACCCCCTTTTATTACATCCAACGATTTTTCCTGGAGTTCAGTTATATCTACCGGTCCTTACCACTTACACGTTTGTACCTCACGAAAACAGTCTCCGAATTGTTACAACAGTGCCGCCCGTCCAACCCCATCGAACGTAAGTATCCACAGTACGTGTGGCGACACATATGGAAGGCGATCCATGCGCGTTTTCTCGAATCAGACGTTCAATCAGCGTGGTACATCACCGTGAATAGCAAATAAGTTAACCGAGATCGTCTGCACCGCATCCATCTCGCCGATTCATCCCTCTGCACCCACTGTGGAGTGGATGACACGGATGTCGACCTGTTCCACTGTGGCACAGCGCTAGACGTCTGGACACTTGCGCGGCGAATTTTGGCGTTTCTTACTCGCCAGACACCGGCTCAGATCGACGTCCACATGCTTTTGTACCCCGATAAGACTTTCTACCCCTCCGCCAAAACTAACTCTGTGAATTGGATCTGTGGCCACACGATCCGCTATCTTTTTACTTCTGGTGACAAGTCTACGCTAGGATATTGGACTTATCTCAACGAACGACACTGCGTCCTGATACGTAATCCACGCTATAAACAATATTTTCCCAATTTCTTACGGAGCACTTTCGATGACCCACCAAGTAGCTGGAACGTCCAAGCCCTGAGAAGCTGAAAACTGTATAAACCGAACCGAACTGAATAGATCTGCTACCCAGAACCCACGCCTACGCCATGAGAAGACACGTTTGGACGAGCTGGCATGCTGTAGGCGGATACACTTCAGGAGCTCCTGTCAGAACTGGACTTTAACTACAAGTCGCACGACGACTTAAAAAGCTTTTCCCTTTTTATTCCTCATAATTTGTTCTTAAAGGAAAAAGAAATTTGATTTGGCTTTGAGAAACTTTTTTGTTCCAAAAGATTGCTTCTTCGCCAACAAGACGAAGGAGACTCATTTTTGTTTACTGGACGGAGAAACCAGTAGAATTGGAGTCTTTGTTTTCTTTTGGAAAAAAAACTTTTCCTTATTTATTCCTCAAAATTTGTTCTTAAAGGAAAAAGAAATTTGAGTTTGGCTTTGGAAAAAAAAAAAAAAAATAGCTAAGTGGTCAGCGTGACGGATTGCCGTCCTACGGGCCTGGGTTCGATTCCCGGCTGGGTCGGGGATTTTCTCCGCTCAGGGACAGGGTGTAGTGTTGTCTTCATCATCATTTCATCCTCATCCGGCTCGCAGGTTGCTCAATGTGGCGTCCAATGCAATAAGACCTGCCCCAAGGTGGCTAGATCTGCCCCACAAGGGGCCTCCCGTCCAATTAGGCGAAACGCTCATTTCGATTTCCATTTCATTCAGTATGACCGGTTTCGATGCTACGCTGCGCTGTCATCAGGCCCTCAGTAGGCCTGATGACAGTGTAGTTTAAAGACTAAGGAAATTTTAAAAACACACAGCTGAAGTTGGTACCATCAATGCTCACTTACTGACAGCCTTCGCGACCCACGGAAGATAATTATGTGAACATTCATTTTGGAATTTGTAAGTCAATCAGTATCTAAATTTGTCTAGAATACCCGATGTGACAGTGGCCCAATATAGCACTGTATGGGAATGTGAGGGCAGGCTCTGGTCGACCATGTCTGACTGCCACAAGGCAGGATCGCCATACTGTGCGCACCCACCATCCGATAACATAGTGTGTTATCCCGCACCATTCGTCCAAGACTTAGCAACCAGACTAGGTAATTGCCAACGTATGCGTAGGCTGCCATTAACACCACAACACAGATGCTGATGAATGGCGTCGTACTGTGTTCAGCGATGAATCTGGGCTATGCACTACTTTGGATGAACTTCGTCGGTGAGCTCGGTGGCGACGTGGGGAGAGGTCCCGTTGTTATGTTGTTTTGGAGTGACACAGCAGTGTTACCTGTGCCTTCATGCAGTGGGGAGCTATCGAGTATGATTTCAGGTAGCACCTGTGGTGATTGTGCGCACCCACCATCCGATAACATAGTGTGTTATCCCGCACCATTCGTCCAAGACATAGCAACCAGACTAGGTAATTGCCAACGTATGCGTAGGCTGCCATTAACACCACAACACAGATGCTGATGAATGGCGTCGTACTGTGTTCAGCGATGAATCTGGGCTATGCACTACTTTGGATGAACTTCGTCGGTGAGCTCGGTGGCGACGTGGGGAGAGGTCCCGTTGTTATGTTGTTTTGGAGTGACACAGCAGTGTTACCTGTGCCTTCATGCAGTGGGGAGCTATCGAGTATGATTTCAGGTAGCACCTGTGGTGATTGTGCGCACCCACCATCCGATAACATAGTGTGTTATCCCGCACCATTCGTCCAAGACTTAGCAACCAGACTAGGTAATTGCCAACGTATGCGTAGGCTGCCATTAACACCACAACACAGATGCTGATGAATGGCGTCGTACTGTGTTCAGCGATGAATCTGGGCTATGCACTACTTTGGATGAACTTCGTCGGTGAGCTCGGTGGCGACGTGGGGAGAGGTCCCGTTGTTATGTTGTTTTGGAGTGACACAGCAGTGTTACCTGTGCCTTCATGCAGTGGGGAGCTATCGAGTATGATTTCAGGTAGCACCTGTGGTGATTGTGCGCACCCACCATCCGATAACATAGTGTGTTATCCCGCACCATTCGTCCAAGACTTAGCAACCAGACTAGGTAATTGCCAACGTATGCGTAGGCTGCCATTAACACCACAACACAGATGCTGATGAATGGCGTCGTACTGTGTTCAGCGATGAATCTGGGCTATGCACTACTTTGGATGAACTTCGTCGGTGAGCTCGGTGGCGACGTGGGGAGAGGTCCCGTTGTTATGTTGTTTTGGAGTGACACAGCAGTGTTACCTGTGCCTTCATGCAGTGGGGAGCTATCGAGTATGATTTCAGGTAGCACCTGTGGTGATTGTGCGCACCCACCATCCGATAACATAGTGTGTTATCCCGCACCATTCGTCCAAGACTTAGCAACCAGACTAGGTAATTGCCAACGTATGCGTAGGCTGCCATTAACACCACAACACAGATGCTGATGAATGGCGTCGTACTGTGTTCAGCGATGAATCTGGGCTATGCACTACTTTGGATGAACTTCGTCGGTGAGCTCGGTGGCGACGTGGGGAGAGGTCCCGTTGTTATGTTGTTTTGGAGTGACACAGCAGTGTTACCTGTGCCTTCATGCAGTGGGGAGCTATCGAGTATGATTTCAGGTAGCACCTGTGGTGATTGTGCGCACCCACCATCCGATAACATAGTGTGTTATCTCGCACCATTCGTCCAAGACTTAGCAACCAGACTAGGTAATTGCCAACGTATGCGTAGGCTGCCATTAACACCACAACACAGATGCTGATGAATGGCGTCGTACTGTGTTCAGCGATGAATCTGGGCTATGCACTACTTTGGATGAACTTCGTCGGTGACTCGGTGGCGACGTGGGGAGAGGTCCCGTTGTTATGTTGTTTTGGAGTGACACAGCAGTGTTACCTGTGCCTTCATGCAGTGGGGAGCTATCGAGTATGATTTCAGGTAGCACCTGTGGTGATTGTGCGCACCCACCATCCGATAACATAGTGTGTTATCCCGCACCATTCGTCCAAGACTTAGCAACCAGACTAGGTAATTGCCAACGTATGCGTAGGCTGCCATTAACACCACAACACAGATGCTGATGAATGGCGTCGTACTGTGTTCAGCGATGAATCTGGGCTATGCACTACTTTGGATGAACTTCGTCGGTGAGCTCGGTGGCGACGTGGGGAGAGGTCCCGTTGTTATGTTGTTTTGGAGTGACACAGCAGTGTTACCTGTGCCTTCATGCAGTGGGGAGCTATCGAGTATGATTTCAGGTAGCACCTGTGGTGATTGTGCGCACCCACCATCCGATAACATAGTGTGTTATCCCGCACCATTCGTCCAAGACTTAGCAACCAGACTAGGTAATTGCCAACGTATGCGTAGGCTGCCATTAACACCACAACACAGATGCTGATGAATGGCGTCGTACTGTGTTCAGCGATGAATCTGGGCTATGCACTACTTTGGATGAACTTCGTCGGTGAGCTCGGTGGCGACGTGGGGAGAGGTCCCGTTGTTATGTTGTTTTGGAGTGACACAGCAGTGTTACCTGTGCCTTCATGCAGTGGGGAGCTATCGAGTATGATTTCAGGTAGCACCTGTGGTGATTGTGCGCACCCACTATCCGATAACATAGTGTGTTATCCCGCACCATTCGTCCAAGACTTAGCAACCAGACTAGGTAATTGCCAACGTATGCGTAGGCTGCCATTAACACCACAACACAGATGCTGATGAATGGCGTCGTACTGTGTTCAGCGATGAATCTGGGCTATGCACTACTTTGGATGAACTTCGTCGGTGAGCTCGGTGGCGACGTGGGGAGAGGTCCCGTTGTTATGTTGTTTTGGAGTGACACAGCAGTGTTACCTGTGCCTTCATGCAGTGGGGAGCTATCGAGTATGATTTCAGGTAGCACCTGTGGTGATTGTGCGCACCCACCATCCGATAACATAGTGTGTTATCCCGCACCATTCGTCCAAGACTTAGCAACCAGACTAGGTAATTGCCAACGTATGCGTAGGCTGCCATTAACACCACAACACAGATGCTGATGAATGGCGTCGTACTGTGTTCAGCGATGAATCTGGGCTATGCACTACTTTGGATGAACTTCGTCGGTGAGCTCGGTGGCGACGTGGGGAGAGGTCCCGTTGTTATGTTGTTTTGGAGTGACACAGCAGTGTTACCTGTGCCTTCATGCAGTGGGGAGCTATCGAGTATGATTTCAGGTAGCACCTGTGGTGATTGTGCACACCCACCATCCGATAACATAGTGTGTTATCCCGCACCATTCGTCCAAGACTTAGCAACCAGACTAGGTAATTGCCAACGTATGCGTAGGCTGCCATTAACACCACAACACAGATGCTGATGAATGGCGTCGTACTGTGTTCAGCGATGAATCTGGGCTATGCACTACTTTGGATGAACTTCGTCGGTGAGCTCGGTGGCGACGTGGGGAGAGGTCCCGTTGTTATGTTGTTTTGGAGTGACACAGCAGTGTTACCTGTGCCTTCATGCAGTGGGGAGCTATCGAGTATGATTTCAGGTAGCACCTGTGGTGATTGTGCGCACCCACCATCCGATAACATAGTGTGTTATCCCGCACCATTCGTCCAAGACTTAGCAACCAGACTAGGTAATTGCCAACGTATGTGTAGGCTGCCATTAACACCACAACACAGATGCTGATGAGTGGCGTCGTACTGTGTTCAGCGATGAATCTGGGCTATGCACTACTTTGGATGAACTTCGTCGGTGAGCTCGGTGGCGACGTGGGGAGAGGTCCCGTTGTTATGTTGTTTTGGAGTGACACAGCAGTGTTACCTGTGCCTTCATGCAGTGGGGAGCTATCGAGTATGATTTCAGGTAGCACCTGTGGTGATTGTGCGCACCCACCATCCGATAACATAGTGTGTTATCCCGCACCATTCGTCCAAGACTTAGCAACCAGACTAGGTAATTGCCAACGTATGCGTAGGCTGCCATTAACACCACAACACAGATGCTGATGAATGGCGTCGTACTGTGTTCAGCGATGAATCTGGGCTATGCACTACTTTGGATGAACTTCGTCGGTGAGCTCGGTGGCGACGTGGGGAGAGGTCCCGTTGTTATGTTGTTTTGGAGTGACACAGCAGTGTTACCTGTGCCTTCATGCAGTGGGGAGCTATCGAGTATGATTTCAGGTAGCACCTGTGGTGATTGTGCGCACCCACCATCCGATAACATAGTGTGTTATTCCGCACCATTCGTCCAAGACTTAGCAACCAGACTAGGTAATTGCCAACGTATGCGTAGGCTGCCATTAACACCACAACACAGATGCTGATGAATGGCGTCGTACTGTGTTCAGCGATGAATCTGGGCTATGCACTACTTTGGATGAACTTCGTCGGTGAGCTCGGTGGCGACGTGGGGAGAGGTCCCGTTGTTATGTTGTTTTGGAGTGACACAGCAGTGTTACCTGTGCCTTCATGCAGTGGGGAGCTATCGAGTATGATTTCAGGTAGCACCTGTGGTGATTGTGCGCACCCACCATCCGATAACATAGTGTGTTATCCCGCACCATTCGTCCAAGACTTAGCAACCAGACTAGGTAATTGCCAACGTATGTGTAGGCTGCCATTAACACCACAACACAGATGCTGATGAATGGCGTCGTACTGTGTTCAGCGATGAATCTGGGCTATGCACTACTTTGGATGAACTTCGTCGGTGAGCTCGGTGGCGACGTGGGGAGAGGTCCCGTTGTTATGTTGTTTTGGAGTGACACAGCAGTGTTACCTGTGCCTTCATGCAGTGGGGAGCTATCGAGTATGATTTCAGGTAGCACCTGTGGTGATTGTGCGCACCCACCATCCGATAACATAGTGTGTTATCCCGCACCATTCGTCCAAGACTTAGCAACCAGACTAGGTAATTGCCAACGTATGCGTAGGCTGCCATTAACACCACAACACAGATGCTGATGAATGGCGTCGTACTGTGTTCAGCGATGAATCTGGGCTATGCACTACTTTGGATGAACTTCGTCGGTGAGCTCGGTGGCGACGTGGGGAGAGGTCCCATTGTTATGTTGTTTTGGAGTGACACAGCAGTGTTACCTGTGCCTTCATGCAGTGGGGAGCTATCGAGTATGATTTCAGGTAGCACCTGTGGTGATTGTGCGCACCCACCATCCGATAACATAGTGTGTTATCCCGCACCATTCGTCCAAGACTTAGCAACCAGACTAGGTAATTGCCAACGTATGCGTAGGCTGCCATTAACACCACAACACAGATGCTGATGAATGGCGTCGTACTGTGTTCAGCGATGAATCTGGGCTATGCACTACTTTGGATGAACTTCGTCGGTGAGCTCGGTGGCGACGTGGGGAGAGGTCCCGTTGTTATGTTGTTTTGGAGTGACACAGCAGTGTTACCTGTGCCTTCATGCAGTGGGGAGCTATCGAGTATGATTTCAGGTAGCACCTGTGGTGATTGTGCGCACCCACCATCCGATAACATAGTGTGTTATCCCGCACCATTCGTCCAAGACTTAGCAACCAGACTAGGTAATTGCCAACGTATGCGTAGGCTGCCATTAACACCACAACACAGATGCTGATGAATGGCGTCGTACTGTGTTCAGCGATGAATCTGGGCTATGCACTACTTTGGATGAACTTCGTCGGTGAGCTCGGTGGCGACGTGGGGAGAGGTCCCGTTGTTATGTTGTTTTGGAGTGACACAGCAGTGTTACCTGTGCCTTCATGCAGTGGGGAGCTATCGAGTATGATTTCAGGTAGCACCTGTGGTGATTGTGCGCACCCACCATCCGATAACATAGTGTGTTATCCCGCACCATTCGTCCAAGACTTAGCAACCAGACTAGGTAATTGCCAACGTATGCGTAGGCTGCCATTAACACCACAACACAGATGCTGATGAATGGCGTCGTACTGTGTTCAGCGATGAATCTGGGCTATGCACTACTTTGGATGAACTTCGTCGGTGAGCTCGGTGGCGACGTGGGGAGAGGTCCCGTTGTTATGTTGTTTTGGAGTGACACAGCAGTGTTACCTGTGCCTTCATGCAGTGGGGAGCTATCGAGTATGATTTCAGGTAGCACCTGTGGTGATTGTGCGCACCCACCATCCGATAACATAGTGTGTTATCCCGCACCATTCGTCCAAGACTTAGCAACCAGACTAGGTAATTGCCAACGTATGTGTAGGCTGCCATTAACACCACAACACAGATGCTGATGAATGGCGTCGTACTGTGTTCAGCGATGAATCTGGGCTATGCACTACTTTGGATGAACTTCGTCGGTGAGCTCGGTGGCGACGTGGGGAGAGGTCCCGTTGTTATGTTGTTTTGGAGTGACACAGCAGTGTTACCTGTGCCTTCATGCAGTGGGGAGCTATCGAGTATGATTTCAGGTAGCACCTGTGGTGATTGTTCGCACCCACCATCCGATAACATAGTGTGTTATCCCGCACCATTCGTCCAAGACTTAGCAACCAGACTAGGTAATTGCCAACGTATGCGTAGGCTGCCATTAACACCACAACACAGATGCTGATGAATGGCGTCGTACTGTGTTCAGCGATGAATCTGGGCTATGCACTACTTTGGATGAACTTCGTCGGTGAGCTCGGTGGCGACGTGGGGAGAGGTCCCGTTGTTATGTTGTTTTGGAGTGACACAGCAGTGTTACCTGTGCCTTCATGCAGTGGGGAGCTATCGAGTATGATTTCAGGTAGCACCTGTGGTGATTGTGCGCACCCACCATCCGATAACATAGTGTGTTATCCCGCACCATTCGTCCAAGACTTAGCAACCAGACTAGGTAATTGCCAACGTATGCGTAGGCTGCCATTAACACCACAACACAGATGCTGATGAATGGCGTCATACTGTGTTCAGCGATGAATCTGGGCTATGCACTACTTTGGATGAACTTCGTCGGTGAGCTCGGTGGCGACGTGGGGAGAGGTCCCGTTGTTATGTTGTTTTGGAGTGACACAGCAGTGTTACCTGTGCCTTCATGCAGTGGGGAGCTATCGAGTATGATTTCAGGTAGCACCTGTGGTGATTGTGCGCACCCACCATCCGATAACATAGTGTGTTATCCCACACCATTCGTCCAAGACTTAGCAACCAGACTAGGTAATTGCCAACGTATGCGTAGGCTGCCATTAACACCACAACACAGATGCTGATGAATGGCGTCGTACTGTGTTCAGCGATGAATCTGGGCTATGCACTACTTTGGATGAACTTCGTCGGTGAGCTCGGTGGCGACGTGGGGAGAGGTCCCGTTGTTATGTTGTTTTGGAGTGACACAGCAGTGTTACCTGTGCCTTCATGCAGTGGGGAGCTATCGAGTATGATTTCAGGTAGCACCTGTGGTGATTGTGCGCACCCACCATCCGATAACATAGTGTGTTATCCCGCACCATTCGTCCAAGACTTAGCAACCAGACTAGGTAATTGCCAACGTATGTGTAGGCTGCCATTAACACCACAACACAGATGCTGATGAATGGCGTCGTACTGTGTTCAGCGATGAATCTGGGCTATGCACTACTTTGGATGAACTTCGTCGGTGAGCTCGGTGGCGACGTGGGGAGAGGTCCCGTTGTTATGTTGTTTTGGAGTGACACAGCAGTGTTACCTGTGCCTTCATGCAGTGGGGAGCTATCGAGTATGATTTCAGGTAGCACCTGTGGTGATTGTGCGCACCCACCATCCGATAACATAGTGTGTTATCCCGCACCATTCGTCCAAGACTTAGCAACCAGACTAGGTAATTGCCAACGTATGCGTAGGCTGCCATTAACACCACAACACAGATGCTGATGAATGGCGTCGTACTGTGTTCAGCGATGAATCTGGGCTATGCACTACTTTGGATGAACTTCGTCGGTGAGCTCGGTGGCGACGTGGGGAGAGGTCCCGTTGTTATGTTGTTTTGGAGTGACACAGCAGTGTTACCTGTGCCTTCATGCAGTGGGGAGCTATCGAGTATGATTTCAGGTAGCACCTGTGGTGATTGTGCGCACCCACCATCCGATAACATAGTGTGTTATCCCGCACCATTCGTCCAAGACTTAGCAACCAGACTAGGTAATTGCCAACGTATGCGTAGGCTGCCATTAACACCACAACACAGATGCTGATGAATGGCGTCGTACTGTGTTCAGCGATGAATCTGGGCTATGCACTACTTTGGATGAACTTCGTCGGTGAGCTCGGTGGCGACGTGGGGAGAGGTCCCGTTGTTATGTTGTTTTGGAGTGACACAGCAGTGTTACCTGTGCCTTCATGCAGTGGGGAGCTATCGAGTATGATTTCAGGTAGCACCTGTGGTGATTGTGCGCACCCACCATCCGATAACATAGTGTGTTATCCCGCACCATTCGTCCAAGACTTAGCAACCAGACTAGGTAATTGCCAACGTATGCGTAGGCTGCCATTAACACCACAACACAGATGCTGATGAATGGCGTCGTACTTTGTTCAGCGATGAATCTGGGCTATGCACTACTTTGGATGAACTTCGTCGGTGAGCTCGGTGGCGACGTGGGGAGAGGTCCCGTTGTTATGTTGTTTTGGAGTGACACAGCAGTGTTACCTGTGCCTTCATGCAGTGGGGAGCTATCGAGTATGATTTCAGGTAGCACCTGTGGTGATTGTTCGCACCCACTATCCGATAACATAGTGTGTTATCCCGCACCATTTGTCCAAGACATAGCAACCAGACTAGGTAATTGCCAACGTATGCGTAGGCTGCCATTAACACCACAACACAGATGCTGATGAATGGCGTCGTACTGTGTTCAGCGATGAATCTGGGCTATGCACTACTTTGGATGAATTTCGTCGGTGAGCTCGGTGGCGACGTGGGGAGAGGTCCCGTTGTTATGTTGTTTTGGAGTGACACAGCAGTGTTACCTGTGCCTTCATGCAGTGGGGAGCTATCGAGTATGATTTCAGGTAGCACCTGTGGTGATTGTGCGCACCCACCATCCGATAACATAGTGTGTTATCCCGCACCATTCGTCCAAGACTTAGCAACCAGACTAGGTAATTGTTAACGTATGCGTAGGCTGCCATTAACACCACAACACAGATGCTGATGAATGGCGTTGTACTGTGTTCAGCGATGAATCTGGGCTATGCACTACTTTGGATGAACTTCGTCGGTGAGCTCGGTGGCGACGTGGGGAGAGGTCCCGTTGTTATGTTGTTTTGGAGTGACACAGCAGTGTTACCTGTGCCTTCATGCAGTGGGGAGCTATCGAGTATGATTTCAGGTAGCACCTGTGGTGATTGTGCGCACCCACCATCCGATAACATAGTGTGTTATCCCGCACCATTCGTCCAAGACTTAGCAACCAGACTAGGTAATTGCCAACGTATGCGTAGGCTGCCATTAACACCACAACACAGATGCTGATGAATGGCGTCGTACTGTGTTCAGCGATGAATCTGGGCTATGCACTACTTTGGATGAACTTCGTCGGTGAGCTCGGTGGCGACGTGGGGAGAGGTCCCGTTGTTATGTTGTTTTGGAGTGACACAGCAGTGTTACCTGTGCCTTCATGCAGTGGGGAGCTATCGAGTATGATTTCAGGTAGCACCTGTGGTGATTGTGCGCACCCACCATCCGATAACATAGTGTGTTATCCCGCACCATTCGTCCAAGACTTAGCAACCAGACTAGGTAATTGCCAACGTATGCGTAGGCTGCCATTAACACCACAACACAGATGCTGATGAATGGCGTCGTACTGTGTTCAGCGATGAATCTGGGCTATGCACTACTTTGGATGAACTTCGTCGGTGAGCTCGGTGGCGACGTGGGGAGAGGTCCCGTTGTTATGTTGTTTTGGAGTGTCACAGCAGTGTTACCTGTGCCTTCATGCAGTGGGGAGCTATCGAGTATGATTTCAGGTAGCACCTGTGGTGATTGTGCGCACCCACCATCCGATAACATAGTGTGTTATCCCGCACCATTCGTCCAAGACTTAGCAACCAGACTAGGTAATTGCCAACGTATGCATAGGCTGCCATGAACACCACAACACAGATGCTGATGAATGGCGTCGTACTGTGTTCAGCGATGAATCTGGGCTATGCACTACTTTGGATGAACTTCGTCGGTGAGCTCGGTGGCGACGTGGGGAGAGGTCCCGTTGTTATGTTGTTTTGGAGTGACACAGCAGTGTTACCTGTGCCTTCATGCAGTGGGGAGCTATCGAGTATGATTTCAGGTAGCACCTGTGGTGATTGTGCGCACCCACCATCCGATAACATAGTGTGTTATCCCGCACCATTCGTCCAAGACTTAGCAACCAGACTAGGTAATTGCCAACGTATGTGTAGGCTGCCATTAACACCACAACACAGATGCTGATGAATGGCGTCGTACTGTGTTCAGCGATGAATCTGGGCTATGCACTACTTTGGATGAACTTCGTCGGTGAGCTCGGTGGCGACGTGGGGAGAGGTCCCGTTGTTATGTTGTTTTGGAGTGACACAGCAGTGTTACCTGTGCCTTCATGCAGTGGGGAGCTATCGAGTATGATTTCAGGTAGCACCTGTGGTGATTGTGCGCACCCACCATCCGATAACATAGTGTGTTATCCCGCACCATTCGTCCAAGACTTAGCAACCAGACTAGGTAATTGCCAACGTATGCGTAGGCTGCCATTAACACCACAACACAGATGCTGATGAATGGCGTCGTACTGTGTTCAGCGATGAATCTGGGCTATGCACTACTTTGGATGAACTTCGTCGGTGAGCTCGGTGGCGACGTGGGGAGAGGTCCCGTTGTTATGTTGTTTTGGAGTGACACAGCAGTGTTACCTGTGCCTTCATGCAGTGGGGAGCTATCGAGTATGATTTCAGGTAGCACCTGTGGTGATTGAGGTAACGCTGATGGCATCCTGTGACCTCATATATAAGAGTGCGCACAAGATATGGGGCTGATGCGCAGTGACCAATTTTCGTCCAAGTCGCTGGGCTTGTTCATTCGTTTGTTGGGAAAGGGGAGGCCGACAGTGTGTGCCACCTGTCGGCCGGTTGACGTTGACAGAATCGAGGCGCACGTCCTGCAATCTTTCTTAGACGATTTTACAGAAACCTTTGGGTAAGAAAAATTCGTTTTTGCTTTACTTGTAGCTTTATATCTCAGGTTCATTATTATGTGTCCATCATATCATTAATAGTTATAATTGTCATATTTACATGGAAGTAAACTCTCCGTCCGAACAGAACTTGCAAGGCCCAACGGCACCGACCGGCCGCCGTGTCGTCCTCAGCCCACAGGCGTCACTGGATGCGGATATGGAGGGGCATGTGGTCAGCGCACCGCAGTCCCGGCCGTTAGTCAGTTTACGAGACCGGAGCCGCTACGTCTCAATCAAGTAGCTCCTCAGTTTGCCTCACAAGGGCTGAGTGCACCACGCTTGCCAACAGCGCTCGGCAGAGCGGATGGTCACCTATCCAAGTGCTAGCCCATCCCGACAGCGCTTAACTTTGGTGATCCAACGGGAACCGGTGTTACCACTGCGGCAAGGCTGTTGGCACGTGGAAGTAAGACACTCTCAAAATTCGAAAAACTTTTCAATGAAAAATAGGGGTCGCTATGAATTTGCGTTTGGTACGTATTGCATAATATGTATGAAATTTAGCTAACATATTGAATTTTTCTTTAGACTTGGATAGAGGTATCTGTCTGTCACCAATCTCGAAAAAGTTGATCTGATGTAGCACACTCATTTGCGGCCGCGCTGCGCTAGCGATGAAGTCAGAGTGAAATGTCCACGACATTCCTCGTATTTCATAAACGATTTGAGATATCGAAATGAGATTTTGGCAAATGGTAGCACGCAAAAGAGAGAGTATTTTGCCATGTGGTTACTATGAAAACTTCGTTACCTACCGTGTTATTCCACTAACTACGGTTCAAATGGTTGAAATGGCTCTGAGCACTATGGGACTTAGCATTTCAGGTCATCAGTCCCCTAGAACGTAGAACTACTTAAAACTAACTAACCTAAGAACATCACACACATACACGCTCGCGGCAGGATTCGAAACTGCGACCGTAGCGGTCACGCGCTTCCGGACTGAAGCGCCTAGAACCGCGCTGCCACTTCGGCCGGCACTAACTATTGAATTTTTCGATGAATGAATGTAATTTTTCAAGGCCATCGATAGCTGGTGAAACGAGAAATGTTACGTATTTTGGAACAACACAAGTGAATACATTACACTTTTATTTTGGACAGAGGATGAGCTTTCTGATAAGATATTGGCCTTACTTTTCCTCGGTACCTCACTTAATAAACTTAATAAACCACTGTTTCCGGATTCTCTCAATTTCATCCACACAAAAAGTTAGTGAGGTGAGCCTGTTTAAACTTAGCTGTGTTTTGGCAAAAGAAGCAAATTTTAACGTGGCAACAAGGGAAATGTGTAGGTTTTTCTCGAAATTCGCCACTCATGACGTTTCTGTGAAAGTTATAAAAGGTTAACAAACCAGGCGGAACTAAATAGCTGCATTTTCGGCGGAATTCTTTTTAGATAATGACCAAAGCACAGGTGACAGATCTTTTGGATTGATCACCATGGAGCCGGCCGCTGTGGCCGAGAGGTTCTAGGCGCTTCTGTCCGGAACCACGCTGCTGCTACGGTCGCAGGTTCGAATCCTGCCTCGGGCATGGATGTGTGTGATGTCCTTAGGTTAGTTGGGTTTAATTAGTTCTAAGTCTAGGGGACTGATGACGTCCGATGTTAAGTCCCATAGTGCTCAGAGCCATTTGAACCATTTTTTTTTATCACTATGGGAATACGGGCGTGGAGGGGCCCCACTTAATATTTACAAGAAATGTGAATGTAGGCTTCAGTTTAGAACGGCACTCCCCTTCCAGGACTCAGCATTTCCCCTACAGAGCTTTCCCATAAACCTCACCACTACCACTATCTCTCCATGCGTGCCCTGCCGTCAACACCTTCACCGGTCACTTTATTCTGCGTGGATTCTACCTCTCATGAAACAGATAATAGTGCCCTTTTTCAACAGGACAATGCCCTTCTACAAACGGCATGTCTCCATGATCTGTCTGCCTCTGCCTAATGCTGAGGTACTCTCATACCCAGAAAGAACTTGTGGGATCAGCGCTGACTTCAACACCGCCCCAAGTGTCCAGAATATCAAGGGCCAATGACAACAGTTGTGGCCAGAGGCAACGATACAACGTCTTTATGACATCGTTCCGAATGTAACACTCATTAGGTATGCATTCAGGCCAGAGGGGGTGCAACGAAATTGATAAGTGGAATCAAACTGCCGAGTTCTTTGTAAATTTACCTCAATATTGTAATCACTGAAACAACATCACACACCATCTCAACATATGAAGCTTCATTCCATTTCTATCTCCCCCCATCAGTGCTTCACTTTTTTGTCAGTGTAGTATGTGTACCGTGTTGCAGCTCGTGTTGGTGCCGTTGGTAGGCTGGCATCGTGTAATAGGCATAGTGATGTCTGGTCTTCTTTTCGTATTTACTGGTGCCACTACATTTGCTAGCGTTGTCTGTCCGTGAGTGGCAGCAGCAGCGGTTATCGATATCGAGTATCCTAGTACTATCTTTGGAAGGGCGTCAAGTGTTTTCCGGAACGCAGTGTGTTGGGTAGTTCGGCTGGGACAGACCAGCAGTGGGGTCCGGCAGTGCGAGAACTACCGGGACCGCTGGCGGCACGCAGGCACTGCCGGATCGAGGGCTGTAGTTGCGAGGGCCACAACCTCGTCCTCCACCGGACCCAGGACGTTTGAGTTGAGTGGACATTGATCCAGTAATGAAACCTCCACTATTTTGAGATCACGCCGTTTGTTCGCACCTTGCTGCTCGCTGGGACGAAGGGCAATGAGTGGAGTGTTTGGAGTTGGTGAAATTAATTAGCCAACCTGCACCTTTTGTTATTAATCATTGAGTTCCTTGTGTTTATTGATGAAGTTCAACCAGCGGTATATTTCTGCCTAGTGGCCACTAACGCCCCAGTTACCTGCCCAGGGGGCTGCGTATTTTCGCAGCCGTGTACCTTTCCTCGCCTTGCCGCTGCTGTCTGGTAAGGCGTGTAGTTCGATAGCCTGCTTGATTGTGGTTCGGATATTTGTTTCTTTGGACTACTTTGGTCGTAGTGGTTCCTTCAGATTCTGGATGTTCTAAACACCGGATTCTGAAGAGGCAGTACTGTCCGCTGGTTCCGCCTTGCCTGGGTTACTCCATCATTGTATTGGTTGTCAGACGTTAGGTAGATTTTGCAAGAGTGTTGGTCTGCGTTTAAACTGTCACCAGTTTGAGTTGCCATCCTTAAGTAAATACAACTCCTAGCTGCCTGTCTCATCGTTTATAAAGCTGAGCGAATTTCCCAGGTCGATCCTTGGAGCGTTGTCTGAGGTTCACTTCTCTCTTGATTTGGTCAGAGTGTGATGATTTTTTTAATATTTTAATTTAGAATTATTACTATTGGAGCTTTCAGCCAACAAATAATTTGATTGTCAATAGGGCCTTCAGTCCTGAATGCAATTTGTCTTAAGAATTTTTAATTTTGACTGTTAATAGTGAGAATTTGCTGAGTGTTCCTTTTTATAATATTTTAGTATCTCTTGGAGAAATTTAACTCGTTCTTAAGAATTTGATATCCAGGCCTTCAGCAGTCAAATTGTTTCTGAGTTATTACTATTTGGGCCCTCAGCTGACAAATAAGTTGAATTTCTGCTCAATAAGGCCTTCAGCCGTGAGTGCGACTTACTTAGAAAATTTTCTATTAGACATTGCGTCTTAAGTCAAATTTGATAATTGTTCCTTATTGTTAACCTTATTTTCAATTGTTTTCAAATAAAGTGTACGTGATTAAAAAAAAAAACAACAACTGAGCAACCAATGGTAACTGAGTCAGCCGCCGGCCGAAGTTGCCGTGCGGTTAAAGGCGCTGCAGTCTGGAACCGCAAGACCGCTGCGGTCGAAGGTTCGAATCCTGCCTCGGGCATGGATGTTTGTGATGTCCTTAGGTTTGTTAGGTTTAACTAGTTCTAAGTTCTAGGGGACTAATGACCTCAGAAGTTGAGTCCCATAGTGCTCAGAGCCATTTTTGAGTACAACCCCACACTGAATCCTGCCTTTCCCTAAGTACCACGTCTCACTACGCTTCATGAGCTTCATGTTTTGTTTTTTACTTTGTTTATGACATAGTCGGTGGCCATAGGGCGCGCTATGTATGTTATCCATTCCTTTCCGCAATCTTCTAAGCCTTCCTTAGTTCCAAACAAAAGAACTATGTCGTCTGTGAAGCTATGTACTCTTTAACTTTGCATTTGATGTGGCACGCCAGTGTGAGATTGCTTAGCAGGCATGTCAAAGACTGTGTACGCAGAAGTCCTATTCATTGTGATTATAGATGCATGCTGGGTACTTGTGACTCGTAAGATGGGAATTGTGAAGAAGTAGCGACGTTCAGTTAACGTATTTAGCAACCACATCAAAAATTGCACCGGGAGTTAAATGGTGACCACAGTGTCACAGCACAAGTACTGAGAAGATTGCTGGAAAGGAGAGACGTTGGCTAACTGTAACGGTCAAGTATACCTCGTGTTACTACTCAGCACGAGAGGTGCTTTTTAAGTGTCCGAACACGACCAACATGCATGGCACGTGCGCCACCTTGAGACCTTGCGGCAAAGCTCTGGGTCACACGCTATCCGTCAGACCCTGTTTGGTCGGTTTCTAGAAGTTGCTCGACGGCTCGGCATAAGCATTTTCTCACATAATGAAACCGCTTAACTAGGCAAGCGTCAGTGGACTGTCAGGTGACCTAGCAACTATGGGGTACAGCCCCGTTCATGGGTGAGTCTTCAGTTTATCCTGGCGAGCCTCAAGGACACGTTACAACCATGACAGTATTGCGGACGGAGAGTATCGTGGCACCGAGTGAGCTGCCGCAGTGCTAAAACACTGCGCTCATATTCAGGAGGTCAGTGGTTCAACTCCCTGCCATGGCATCCAATTTAGGTTTCGCATACTTTCCCAAAATCATTAAGAGAAATTCAGTAACTGTTCCTACAAAAAGAACACGATGGTTGCCCATACTCCCCTAATGTTTACAAATGTAGCTGAGTCATTCTTTACGTTTTTAGTAGTTTTATGTTAGAATCATGTGTGTAACGCTTTGTCATGTCTCCTGACTGAGGCGGCCTGCCCAATTTTCTCTCCTTTGCTAACCTTTTCATCTCAAAGTGGCACTTCCACCCTACATCCTCAATTTTTCGTTGTATATTTTTCATCTCTACTTGTCCAACATTTTTTACCCACTACAGCTCCCTCTAGTGACACGGAAGTTATTCTCTCGTAACTAAATATATGTCGTATCTTTCTGTCCCTTCTCATAGTAAGTCTTTTCCTAATGTTCCTTTCCTCTCCAATTCTGCTGAGAACCTCCTCATTCCTTATTGTACCTGTCCACCTAATTTTCGAATTTCTTCTTCAGCATCACACCCCAAAGATTTTGAGTCTCCTATTTTCTGTTTTTCCCACAGTTCACGATCCACTATCGTGCTGTGCTGTGCTCTTGTCGCTCACTGAACTTTCTTCCTTACTTCGTGACTTGCATTTAATACCAGTAGACGTTTTTTAATGACGCATACTCTTTTGCTTTTTCGAGTTTTTCCATCCTTTTTACACCCTCCTGTACATATCTCGTTTTGATCAAAGGTATGTGAATTCTCTCACTTCGTCTATTACGTGGTCGCCAGCTTTGATCTAAAGTATATCCATAATCTCATTTCTGCTATACTTTAGTACTTTCTTCCGGTATTGGTATACACTCAGTACATCTTCGTGCTCAGTAGACTGTACACTCTTTTCAGCATGTCGTGTGAGTCTTCTTTATTTCTTCAGTGGGCAGCAGTATCTGCAGCGAATCTGCCGGCCGCGGTGGTCTAGCGGTTGTAGGTGCTCAGTCCGGAGCCGCGCGACTGCTACGGTCGCAGGTTCGAATCCTGCCTCGGGCATGGATGTGTGTGATGTCCTTAGGTTAGTTAGGTTTAAGTAGTTCTAAGTTCTAGGGGACTGATGACCTAAGATGTTAAGTCCCATAGTGCTCACAGCAATTTGAACCATTTTTACAGCGAATCTTTGTCCTTTTATCGTGAATCTTAGACCAACTCCTGAACATTTTATGTGCAGTTATTGTCTTTTCGTTGTACAGGTTGAACTGTAGCGGAGGAAGAATAGATCCCCCTCTTGTACCCTTTATAATTCACGTACGTCTCTCTCGATACGATTTTTATTCTTTCCTTTTGATTCCCATCAGTATCATATACCGCCCGTATATCCTAGTAGCTTATAACTATTTTCAGAGGATTTCTTTAACATCGTACTATTTCACGTTGTCGTAAGCCTTGGTGGTAGATGGCTTGGGGGTAGCGTCTTCGATTGGTAATCAAAACGTCCTCGGTACCAGATTCGAACCGTGCCGCCGCTTAAAATTCGAATTAAAATCTTCATTGGTGGTCGAAGGCTTCCGGCAGAAGGAGTCACGCTCATTCTTGATACGACCTTGTCTAAGAGGAAGGAGGGGCGAACAGAGGCTCAGGGCGCTCTCTTGGCCACTGAGTGGAAAACTGCCCCTAAAGGCAAAATAATCAGCAATGGTCAACAGCATGAGGATGCAGGAGGAAATGGAAACGGCTGCATTAACCACACATAACGTGATCCACAGGACATGTGGCCTGTAATTGAAAAAGTGTCATTATGAACTCTTCATTGGCAAAAGATTCCGGAATAATCCCCCATTCGTATCTCCCGGAGGGGACTGCCAAGGGGGAAATGACTACGAGAAAAATATTGAATAACCAACTGAAGGATAACGTTCTACGAGTCGGGGCGTGGAATGTCAGAAGCTTCAACGAGGTAGAGCGCTATAAAATCTGAAAAGGGAAATGCAAAGGCTCATTCTAGATATAGCACGGATCAGTTAAGTGAAATGGAAAGAAGACAAGGATTTCTGGTCAAATGAGTATAGGATAACATCAACAGCAGCAGAAAATGATATAACGAGAGTAGGATTCGTTATGAATAGGAAGAATAGGAAGGTAGGGCAGAAAGCGAGTTATTCTGAACAGTTCAGAGATAGGGGTGTTGTCATCGTAATGACAGCAAATCAATACCGACAAAGAGAGTTCGTGTACACATGGCGACGTCGCAAGCCGAAGATGAAGAAATAGAGACAGAGAACGTATATGAGGATACTGAACGGGTAATTCAGCGCGTAAAGGGAGATGAGAATCTAATAGTCTTGGGGAACTGGAAAACCGTTGTAGGGGTAGGAGTAGGAGAAAGGGTTACTAGGAATCAGAGAGGAGGAAGACTAAATGATTTGCACAATAAATTTCAGCTAGTACTAGCGATTACTCTGTTCAACAATCACAAGAAAAGGAGGTATACCGGGAAAAGGCCGGGAGATGCGGGAAGATTTCAGTTGGATTACGTCATCGTCAGGGGGAGATTCCACAATCAGAGAGTACGCTGTACCCAAGAGCAGATAGAGACTCAGATCACAATGTAGTAGCGATGAAGGATAAGCTGAAATTTAAGAGGTTATTCAGGAAGAATCCATTCGCAAAGAAGTGGGATACAGAAGTACTAAGGAATGAAGACATACAGTTGAAGTTCTCTGAGGCTGTTGATACCGCGATAACGAACAGCTCAGTGGGAGATTGAAGAGGAATGGGCAACTCTACAAAGGGCAACCACAGAAACTGTAAAAGAAACCGTAGATACAAGGAGGCAACTGTGAAGAAACCATGGATAACAGAAGAAATACTTCAGCTGATCAATAAAAGAGTTCAGTAGGCAGTTAAGCTGAAGAGGAATGGGCAAGACTAAAAAGGGCAATCACGGAATTTGGAAAGAAAAACAGAGGTACAAAGAAGGTAACTGTGAAGAAACCATGCGCAACCGAAGCAGTGCTTCAGTTGATCGATGAGCGAAAGAAGTACAAAATGTTCAGGGAAATTCAGGAATACGGAAATACAAGTCGCTGAGGAATGAGATAAATAGGAAGTTCAGGGAGCCTAAGACGAAATGTCTGTAGTAAAAATGTGAAAAAATCGAAAAAGAAATGATTGTAGGGAGAACACACTTAGCAGATAGAAAAGTCAAAACAACCTTCGGTGAAATTAAAAGCAAAGGTAGTAATATTAAAAGTGCAACGGGAATTCTAAAGTTATGTGCAGAGGAGAGATTGGATAGGTGGAAAGAGTACACTGAAGGTCTCTGTTAAGTGGAAGATTTGTCTGATGTGACAAAAGAAGAGGCGGGAATAGATTTAGAAGAGATAGGGGATCCAGTATTAAAATCAGAATGTAAAAGAGCTTTGGAAGACATAAGACCAAATAAGGCAGAAGCTACAGATAACATTCCATTAGAATTTCTAAAATCATTGGGAGAAATGGCAACATAACGACCATACACGTTGGTTTGTAGCATGTATGAGTCTGGCTATATAACATTTGAATTTCGGAAAATATCAGCCCCACAATTCCGAAGACTACAACAGCTGACAAGTTTACATTTGCATTTACATTTATACTCCACAAGCCACCCAACGGTGTGTGGCGGAGGGCACTTTACGTGCCACTGTCGTTAACTCCCTTTCCTGTTCCAGTCGCGTATGGTTCGCGGGAAGAACGACTGTCTGAAAGCCTCCGTGCGCGCTCTAATCTCTCTAATTTTACTTTCGTGATCTCCTCGGGAGGTATAAGTAGGGGGAAGCAATATATTCGATACCTCATCCAGAAACGCACCCTCTCGAAAACTGGCGAGCAATCTACAACGCGATGCAGAGCGCCTCTCTTGCAGAGTCTGCCACTTGAGTTTGCTAAACATCTCCGTAACGCTATCACGGTTACTAAATAACCCTGTGACGAAACGCGCCGCTCTTCTTTGGATCTTCTTTGTCTCCTCTGTCAACCCGCTCTGGTACGGATCCGACACTGATGGGCAATACTCAAGTATAGGTCGAACGAGTGTTTTGTAAGCCACCTCCTTTGTTGATGGACTACATTTTCTAAGGACTCTCCCAATGAATCTCAACCTGGTACCCGCCTTACCAACAATTAATTTTATGTGATCATTCCACTTCAAATCGTTCCGCACGCATACTCCCAGATATTTTACAGAAGTAACTGCTACCAGTGTTTGTTCCGCTATCATATAATCATACAATAAAGGATCCTTCTTTCTATGTATTCGCAATACATTACATTTGTCTATGTTAAGGGACAGTTGCCACTCCCTGCACCAAGTGCCTATCCGCTGCAGATCTTCCTGCATTTCGCTACAATTTTCTAATGCTGCAACTTCTCTGTATACTACAGCATCATCCGCGAAAAGCCGCATGGAACTTCCGACACTATCTACTAGGTCATTTATATATATTGTGAAAAGCAATGGTCCCATAACACTCCCCTGTGGCACGCCAGAGATTACTTTAACGTCTGTAGACGTCTCTCCATTGATAACAACATGCTGTGTTCTGTTTGCTAAAAACTCTTCAATCCAGCCACACAGCTGGTCTCGTATTCCGTAGGCTCTTACTTTGTTTATCAGGCGACAGTGCGGAACTGTATCGAACGCCTTCCGGAAGTCAAGAAAAATAGCATCTACCTGGGAGCCTGTATCTAATATTTTCTGGGTCTCATGAACAAATAAAGCGAGTTGGGTCTCACACGATCGCTGTTTCCGGAATCCATGTTGATTCCTACATAGTAGATTCTGGGTTTCCAAAAACGACATGATACTCGAGCAAAAAACATGTTCTAAAATTCTACAACAGATCGACGTCAGAGATATAGGTCTATAGTTTTGCGCATCTGCTCGACGACCCTTCTTGAAGACTGGGAGTATCTGTGCTCTTTTCCAATCATTTGGAACCCTCCGTTCCTCTAGAGACTTGCGGTACACGGCCGTTAGAAGGGGGGCAAGTTCTTTCGCGTACTCTGTGTAGAATGGAATTGGTATCCCGTCAGGTCCAGTGGACTTTCCTCTGTTGAGTGATTCCAGTTGCTTTTCTATTCCTTGGACACTTATTTCGATGTCAGCCATTTTCTCGTTTGTGCGAGGATTTAGAGAAGGAACTGCCGTGCGGTCTTCCTCTGTGAAACAGCTTTGGAAAAAGGTGTTTAGTATTTCAGCTTTACGCGTGTCATCCTCTGTTTCAATGCCATCATCATCCAGGAGTGTCTGGATATGCTGTTTCGAGCCACTTACTGATTTAACGTAAGACCAGAACTTCCTAGGATTTTCTGTCAAGTCGGTACATAGAGTTTTACTTTCGAATTCACTGAACGCTTCACGCATAGCCCTCCTTACGCTAACTTTGACATCGTTTAGCTTCTGTTTGTCTGAGAGGTTTTGGCTGCGTTTAAACTTGGAGTGAAGCTCTCTTTGCTTTCGCAGTAGTTTCCTAACTTTGTTGTCGTACCACGGTGGGTTTTTCCCGTCCCTCACAGTTTTACTCGGCACGTACCTGTCTAAAACGCATTTTACGATTGCCTTGAACTTCTTCCATAAACACTCAACATTGTCAGTGTCGGAACAGAAATTTTCGTTTTGATCTGTTAGGTAGTCTGAAATCTGCCTTCTATTACTCTTGCTAAACAGATAAACCTTCCTCCCTTTTTTTATATTCCTATTAACTTCCATATTCAGGGATGCTGCAACGGCCTTATGATCACTGATGCCCTGTTCTGCACTTAAAGAGTCGAAAAGTTCGAGTCTGTTTGTTATCAGTAGGTCGAAGATGTTATCTCCAAGAGTCGGTTCTCTGTTTAATTGCTCGAGGTAATTTTCGGATAATGCACTCAGTATAATGTCACTCGATGCTCTGTCCCTACCACCCGTCCTAAACATCTGAGTGTCCCAGTCTATATCTGGTAAATTGAATCACCTAAGACTGTAACATGCTGAGAAAATTTATGTGAAATGTATTCCAAATTTTCTCTCAGTTGTTCTGCCACTAATGCTGCTGAGTCGGGAGGTCGGTAAAAGGAGCCAATTATTAACCTAGCTCGGTTGTTGAGTGTAACCTCCACCCATAATAATTCACAGGAACTATCCACTTCTACTTCACTACAGGATAAACTACTACTAACAGCGACGAACACTCCACCACCGGTTGCATGCAATCTCTTTCTAAACACCGTCTGTACCTTTGTAAAAATTTCGGCAGAATTTATCTTTGGCTTAAGCCAGCTTTCTGTACCTATAACGATTTCAGCTTCGGTGCGAGAATTATCGCACAGTCATCCAAGTCGCTGACAAGAATAATATACAGAATAATGTAAAAGAAAATTGAGGATGGGTTAGAAGACGATCTGTTTCGTTTTAGGAAAGATAAAGGCACCAGAGAGGCAATCTGATATTGCGGTTGATAATGGAAGCAAGACCGTCGAAAAATCGAGACACATTCATAGGACTTGTGAACCTTGAATAAAGGATTCATCAGTGTCAAATGGTACAAGAAGATCGAAATTTTGAGGAAATTAGGGGTATGCTATAGGGAGAGACGGGTAATATGCCACATGTACAAGAGCCAAGAGGGATAAATAATTGTGGAAGACCAAGAACGAAGTGCTCGAATTAAACTATTTGTAGAACAGGGATGTAGCTTTTCGCGTCTGCTGTTACATCGAATAAGCAATGACGGAAATAAAAGGAAGTTTCAGGAGTGGAGCTAAAATTCAAGGTGAAAGTATACCAACAATAAGATTTGTTGATGATATTGCTATCCTCAGTGAAAGTGAAGAAGAGGTACGGAATCTGCTGAGTGAAAATATGGATTGAGAGTAAATCGAAGAAAGACGAAAGTAATGAGAAGTAGCAGAAATGGGAACATCGAAAATGGTGATCACGAAGTAGACGAATTTAAGGAATTCTGCTACGTAGGTAGCAATATAACCCATGATGGACAGAACAAGAAGAATATAAAAGACAAATTAGCAGAGGCAAAAAGGCTTTCCTGGCCAAGAGAAGTCTATTAGCATGAAACAAAGGACTTAATCTGGGGAAGAAATTTCTGAGGATGTAAATTTGAAGCACAGCATTGAAGGTAGTGAAACATGGACTGTGGGAAAACCGGAACAGAAGAGAATCGAAGTGTTGGAGATGTGATGCTACAGACGAATATTGAAAATAAGGTGGACGGGTGAGGTAAGGAATGAGGAGGTGCTGCGCAGAATCGCAGAGGAAACGAGACTGTGGAAAGCACTGACAAGAAGGGCCAGGATTATAGGACATCCGTTAAGACACCAGTTAATGACTTCCATGGTCCTACAGTGAGCTGTAGGGGGTAAAAACTGCAGAGGAAGACAGATACTGGAATACATCCAGTAAATAACTGAGTATACGGGTTGGAAGTGCTACTCTGAGATGAAAAGGTTGGCACAGGAGAGGAATTCGTAGGGGGGGCACATTAAACCCGTTGGGATACTGATGACTCAAAAAAGCCTTTTGTAGCTCTACAGTTCTATGTAAGGTTTCCTTCCGCTAGCAACCGCAACGTCTGGAGGCTTAACCCTTCCTAAAGCCAAAGCGATGGTCAACTAATGGTTCTCGAATTTCGCCTTCGATTCTCTTTTATGTTATTCCCGTCAGCAACTTTAATTGATGAGCATCAATACAAGTGCTATTGAGACGCCCTGCTGAACCCGCAGAACAGGACAGGTAGTTTAATTTGTGGAAAGGGGCCACAATAAGGGGCTGTCAGTTACACTCGAACATACAACTTTAGTGTTTGACCAAATATTACAAGAGCCCAAAAAAGTTTTTTAAACACACAGCTTTAATGTTTGGGACTTAATTACCGGCTGAAAAGCCACTTTAACTTAAAAACGGCTGAAGGCCAATAACTTAAAACCCAGGCGTAATCAGAAATAAAAAAGGAAGCCTTATCTTACGACAGTTCTTTATTTAGGCTGAAGGCCCAAAGAATCTGAGATTTTCAGAGCAAACAATTTGAATTCAAAATCGGCTGAAAGCCCAACATTTAAGTCTAAACAAAATTATTTTTTTTTTAAAAAAAAAACAAAGGTCTTACGTAAAACAGTTCTTAATTAGACAAACTCAACCAAAACCGAAATTCAAAAGACAAAACCTTATCTTAAAACAGTTCTTTAGTTGGGCTGAAGGCCCAAAGAATCAGACACTTTAAGAGCAAACAAGTTAAATTCAAATAGGCTGAAGGCCTAACACTTAAAACTCCATAACATTAATTTTTTAAATACCAAAGGCCTTACGTGAAATAGTTCTTTAATTTAGGCTGAAGGCCATAAGAGCAAAACAACTCAAGCTCAAAATTGGCTGAAGCCCAAACCTTCAAAATTCAACATCATTAAAACCTTTAAAATGCCAAAGGTCTTACGTGAAACAGTTCTTTAAATTAGGATGAAGGCCTAAAGAATCTTACGCCTTAAGGGCAAAACAACTTTAATTAAAAAATGGCTACATGCCATACAAGTACAAACAACAAGAACAACAAAAAAAGGCAGTACACTGAAGGATGCTTAGAATTTCCGATGGTCGGCCTGGAATTCACACGCTATAGCTCGCTTAGGTGAGACAGGCAGTCGGCCCAATCGTTGTCGATCCAACGACAACCCAACTGGCAGACAGTCAATGTACCCACCGACAAGATAACAACGAACTCCAAATGACACAATGTGGACGGTCGTGAGTTGCTGGTAGATTAAGTCAAAACTCAACCTTCATGTCCAGGATCAGTGAGCCATGGGAACAGCACCACATACTCCGACACCTCATAGAGGCCGCCAGCGAGCCTGGCCAAACTATGCACCGCTGAAATTTCCTCGCTGCTCCACACCAACCGACCAACTGCCCAGGCCCGGAAACGGTGAAAGGACCAAATATACGTCGGCCGACGAGACGTCCAACCAAACGACCAACCAATGGTCGTCCCGTTCCAATCTCCCTCCATTGGACTGTTCATGTGCGTCGCCAGCAGTCAGCGAGCACTGGCTGTCGGCGCCTCACCGGCGCTCCGTCCCCGAATTCACTGCTGCTGCGTCCCGACAGCACTGCTGGCCCGTCCCAAACTGACTGCCAGACACACGACGACCCGGAAATACTATCGGTCGCTCCAGAGATTGTATGACAGGGCACTTATCGATACACGCTGCTGCTGCCGCTCAAGGGCAAACAAGGCAGGAAGTTAGTGACGCCATTAAATGGAGTAAGAAAACGAGGCGGCAGTACCATAATGGAAGATGACACACAATAAATAGCATGAACACGAACCATGTATGGCTCAGCTATGTAGTAGTATAGTACAACAGTACTAATTGCGCTTCCTCTCCGTGTTTATGGTGGGTGATAAGTCCAGTACATATAGTGGTGGCGTATGTACCGAGTAAGCCGTCTGTCTACTCCTGCTTCTCCGTCTTACCTTCCTTAAATCTAGGGTTTCAGCTCTCATGTGACATTTAGACCTATCACGAGTCATGGTTGAACAACGAAAACACGCCGCACTTTAATCCATTGTATACCATAGACAATTTACACGAATGAAACAGCGTATTGACTGCGACTGGTGTTGATGAACTGTGCATTTTCCTAATCTCATTGCGCCCATGTAACTTTACGTCCTCGAGGGTCAGGCTTGGTATTGGTCTGTACTCCCCTCCACATTTATATATTCCTTGGTTTACTTATACTGCGTAATATGAATGACGGGATGATTCTTTGGACACGGCCGATTTCCTTCCACACCTTCGTCCAATCCAATCTTGAGCGTCATCTCTAGTGACATCGTCATCAGAATTTTGTTGAACCTGAATACTCGTACCAGCCTAGTTATAAACATTCAGATTTTATTTACGTATTTTATTATTACCTCACATTTATACATGTAATAACCTTAGATGGAAAACTGCCGTTATTTTGACAGATCACTGGGATTTATTAAGCAGCTAATAACTGTTAGTTATTGTAGAATCAAATAATCTATGTGACACTGACGTTCATGCCACTAGTTCCAAAACATGCGTTAGCGCTTGTCATACGTTTTATTCTGTGTCAATGACAAAAATGTAGAGTTAGTAGTGTACCTTCCACTGCAGTCCATTTCTCATTGTTTCTGGTATATAATACTTCACCAGAAATAGCTTTCGGTAAGGCTTCAGGAATGACATTACTACAAAAGAAAGCCCTTGAAGGTGTTTCCGTATGAAATCGCGCTGTCCCAATAACTTTAGATTTGTCCCAACAGGTTGCATAACATCCAGGCGACCCCGGCGGCGACAGTAATTGGTTTTCTGTCATTAGTGCAGTACAAACCACTTCCATACTTATTTTAACCACAGCATGGTGCACGATCTTATGGTAATTTGAATTTCGATTGGATCTTCAGTGACAGATTATCAGAGGCTTAATATTTTCATCAGGACTTGCGTGTTATTTTACATCTATATCTACATCTACGTGGATACTCCGCAAATAACACTGAAGTGTCTGGCAGAGCGTTCATCAAACCACCTTCATAATAGTTCTCTGTTATTCCACTCTCGTACAGCACCCAGAAAAAACCAACCCCGTATCTTTCCGTGCAAGCTTTGATTTTTTTTATTATGATGATCCTTCCTCCTTATGTAGGCCGGCTACAACAAAATATTTGCACAGTCGTGGGAGAAATATGGTGATTGAAATTTCTTGAGATGATGTGCAACGAGAAACGCGTTTGTTTTATTGTTGTCCACTCCAAATTCTACATCATGTCCATGACACACTCGCCCCTATTTCTCGATAACACGAAACGTGCTGCTCTTCTTTGACCTTTTCCTATGTACTTCGTTAATTATGTCCAGTAAGGATCCGACAACACGCAGCAGTAACCCAAAAAAGGACGGACAAGCGTAGTGTATGTAATCTCTTTTAGCAGACCTGTTGCATCTTCTAAGTCTTCTGCCAATAAATCTGAGTCTTTCGTTCGCCTTCCCCGCAACATTTTCTATGTGTTCTTTCCAATTTAAGTTGTCCGTAATTATAATTCCTAGGTATTTAGCTAAACTTATGGCCTTTAGAATTGATTCATTTGTCGTGTTGCCAAAGTTTAACGGGTTCCTTTTAGCAATGATGTGGATGCTCTCACACATTTCATTACTTAGTGTCAATTGCTCATCTTCGCACCACACGGAGATCTTTTCTACATCGTTTTGCAATTTATGCTGATCTTCTGATGACTGTAATAGACGATGAACGACTGCATCATCTGCAAACAACCAATGACGGCTGCTCAGATTGGCTCCCAAATCGTTTATATAGATAAGGAACAACAGAGGGCCTCTAACACTACCTTGGCGAACGCCAGAAATCACTTCTGTTTTACTCGATGACTTTCCGTCAATTACTATGAACTGTGGCCTCTGAGACAGAAATTCACGAATCCCGTCACATAACTGAGACGATATTCCATAAGCACGTAATTTAATAACAGGCCGCTTATGAGGTACAGTGGCAAAAGCCTTCTGGAAATCTATAAATACGGAATCAGTTTGAAATCCCTTGTCAGTAGCACTCAGCATTTCGTGTGAGTAAAGAGCTAATTGTGTTTCACAAGAACGATGTTGTCTAAATCCATGTTGACTGTGTGTCAATAGCCTGTTCTTTTCGAGGTAATTCATAATGTTCGAACACAACATATGTTCCAAAATCCTGCTGCATATCGACATTAACTATATGAGCCTGTAATTTAGTGGACTACTCCTGTTGCCTTTCTTGAATACTGATGCGACCTGTGCAACTTTGCAGTCTTTGGGTACGGATCTCTCGTCGAGCGAACGGTTGTACATGATTGTTAAGTATGGATCTAATGCAGTAGTCTACTGTGAAATGGTGATTTAAGTTTCTTCACTCATCCGAGGATATCTACTTCGAAGTTACTAATGTTGACAGTTGTTCTTCATTCGAGTTAGTAATATTTACTTCGTCTTCTTTGGCGAAGGAATTTAAGAAGGCCGTGTTTGGTAACTTTTATTTAGCGGTATTGTCATAGATAGTATTTCCACTGCTGTTTCCGCAGAGATGGCACTGATTGTGGACATCCGCTAGCATACTTTACGTAAGATCAGAATCTCTTTTTATTTTGTGTCAATTGTCGAGACAAAGTTTCTTTGTGGAAAATATTGTAAGCATCTCACATAGAAGTCGGCGCTAAATTTTGAGCGTAAAAGATCGCCAGTCTTGGGATTTTTGTATTCGTTTACATTTGGCATGCTTGTTTCGTTGTTTCTGCAACAGTGTTCAAATGGTTCAAATGGCTCTGAGCACTATGGGACTCAACTGCTGTGGTCATAAGTCCCCTAGAACTTAGAACTACTTAAACCTAACTAACCTAAGGACATCACACACATCCATGCCCGAGGCAGGATTCGAACCTGCGACCGTAGCGGTCGCACAACAGTGTTCAGACCCGTTTTGCGTCCCATGGGGTATCAACTCCGTTGTTTGTTAATTCTATTGATGTAAATTTCTCAATTGCTGTCGACACTATATCTTTGAATTGAAGCTTCATTTGGTCTACACTTACATTTTTAATTCGTAAGGAGTGGAGATTGTCTCTCAGGAAGGTGTAAAGCGAATTTTATCCGTTTTTCTGAGTAGACGTATTTTTCGTTTATTTTTGGAGAATTTGAGAGTTACGATATTCAGCGTAGATACGCTTTTAATCTATTTTATGGCCGATACACAGATAGTGCCACGCAAAGGCGAGCATAAAACTCTGCAAAATGATTGTTATCAGAAGTCCAGATGAGAACACCCTGCTTCCTGTCCGTTTTAAGGTAAACGTCTGTTGACAGAACCATAAGACTTTCGAGAAATTGCGCCTAAAAATACCTCGAGGAAACGAATTCTAAAGTAATCACTTACCTTTCAAAATTCTCGTCTGAGCCTGAAGAATCGTAAATGTTTCACAAACTGTGAAACACGTCGCTCCACCTTGCAAAATCCCATGAACTGCGTATCTCTGCCATGGGGAACCTACGAACGTTGCAGCGTTGCTTACGAATGTCGCTTTGCTGGGTATGGGACTAACTTATTCCGAAGCTTTTAGGAGCGCGATTACACTCGTACAGACAGCGCCCGTTTGTGATGCTACCCGTTGAGATCTCGAAGGGCAGCAACACGTGCAACAACTAACTTGAAATATGTTTCGAAGTGTGAAAGGTTAAATTTCAGATTACATGAGTGCAGGGTGCAGCGTTGCCACAGAGGGTAATGACACTAATTGTACGACGATATTTCCCGATCATTAAAACGCTGACCGCTGCACGCATAAAGATGCATGTTTCACCGCTGGGCGCCAGGCTTGGGACTCTGCTCAATACTCTCAATGTTAAACACTAACACAACTTTACGAAATTTTGTCATATTGTCTGAAAATGCATAAGCAATATTTGTAGAACAATATTTGAAAATACACTGAAGAGCCAAAGAAACGACCTGGGATGGACTCGAATAATGTCTGAAGTAGTGCTGGAGGACATTGTCACCACGAATCCTACAGGGCTGTCCATAAATCCGTAAGAGTACGAGGGGTTGGAGATCTCTTCGGAACAGCACGTTGCAAGGCATCCCAGACAGGCTCAATAATGTTCATGTCTGAGGAGTTTGGCGACCGGCGGAAGTGTTTAAATTCAGAAAAGTGTTCCTGGAGCCGCTATGTAGCAGTTCTGGACGTGTGGGGCATCGCATTGTCTTGCTGGAATTGCCCAAGTCCTTCGGAATGCAGGTGATCAGAGAGCATGCTTACGTACGTGTCACCCGTCAGAGTGGTACCTAGACGTATCAAGGGTCTCATATCATTCCAACTGCACACGCGACGTACCATGACAGAATTTCCACCAGTGCAGTCATCAAGGGTAAAAGAGTGGGCCTTCGGCTCCGAAAGCCCATATCGATTACGTTTCGTTTAATGGTTTGCACGCTGACGCTTGTTGATGGCCCAGCATTGAAATCTGCAGCAATTTGCGGAAGGGTTGCGTTTCTGTCACGTTGAAAGATTCTCTTCAGTCGTCGTAGGTCCCGTTCTTGCAGGATCTTTTTCTGGCAGCAGAGATGTAGGAGATTTGATGTTTTACCGAATTCCTGATATTCACGGAACACTATTGAAATGGTCGTACGGCAAAATCCCCACTTCATCGTTACTTCGGAGATGCTGTGTTCCATCGCTCGTACGCCGACTGTAACACCACATTCAAAGTCACTTAAATCTTGATAACCTACCATTCTAGCAACAGAAATCGATCTAACAACTGCGCCAGACCTTGCTGTCTTGTATAGGCATTGCCGACTGCAGCGCCGTATTCTGCGCCTTTGCGTATCTCTGTATTTGCCTACCCTTGCGCATATCAGTTCCTTTGGGGCTTCGGTGTATGTTATGTAGTTTGGTCGTAAACCTTAATAGTTACTTATGTAATTTTCGGGTCATAACGACTCAGAGTGAATATTATTGCTCTAATATCAAATTTCCCTTTTCTCCGTAATACTTTACGGTAATAATGATTGTTATCGTTCCAGTCTACTATGAACAGTCAACAAAACCTCTGCATTAACAATGTTCATCTTTCCAACTTTTTCTAACTAACTGTTTAGCACTCCTCAATTATTTTTCTGCTCAGTTTGAATATTGACAGCATGGCGTTAGATCATTCACTGTTGTTTTTGTTTTGGTATGCGAACTGCGAGGCGACGGGTGCGCATGTTCAGCTGGAAGAATTAGTAAATTACGCAACAGATGAGGGAACATTTTCCAAGTTGAAGATCAAGGAAGTAATGCATTGGAAAGCAAGTATTCTGTTAGTAATGACGACTGTCCACAGCCTGTACAAAATAGTGTACAGTATTCCCTTCGAGAAATGGGAATATGGAATGGCAGTTACACCCTCTGAACAAAGTGGTCGCCTATCAGTTTCGGATACCATCAAGAGTGCCAGGCATCCATCCAGCAGAATAAGTGATGTAAATAGTTGATTTGAAGTAGTATTTTGTACTGTGCTTCAGAATGAAATAACAGAGACGTCAGATATTGAGGGGAAGAATATTCTTTGGAAAACTTGGAAATTCACTGGGCGCAGAACACACTGTTTCAAGGAAGCATTTTTCAAGAATAGAAGACTGTCAGTGGCCACGTGCATTCAAAACTCTGAAGGTGTGGCAAGTGTGTCAGAATCAGTGGCAACAAGGAAACTACTGCATGTGCACGCTCTAAGATTTGTCCAGAAAGCAATGATAGTAAAACTAACAGATTGTGTAGAAAATGTAATAAACACATTTGCAAAATGCATGTCACCCACATGTGTCCAAACTGCAATGGGTAAGAGTAAAAGATAGAAATGAATATAAATGCTTTCAAACTTAATTTCCTGTACTGTTATTTCATGTTCATGATTATCTCGAAATATATGTAACTACTTGTCTCCAAAGTGCAATCTATGCTGGCATAAGTTGTCGCCAGCACAACGGTCGGCGAAGACGTAGCGCGAAGATCGGTGGTCGGCACTGGATCAAGCGCCCCTATCTCGAGAGAGGCCAGAGACACACCGACAAGCAACACGCCGCCAACGCCTTCTCGACAACAAGTTTTTAGGCAGCCGCACTGACTGGAGGGCCTCACTGTCACATTCTTCCAGGTGGCGTCTGGCAGTTTCGTTCCCAAAGCAGAGTCAGTTCAATCACAGGTTACGACAGTACATAGCACGCAGATTAGTGACTATAGCGACACTGAAGTTTGTAATAGCAAGATTACCGATATTTCATGCAAGAGGACTATTGCGGAGGAGCTTGTACCACAACACATGGACTCTATTCAAGTTAAGTTTCCAGCTCATGTAAATAAAGAACCGTATTAATTCATGTGTGCATAGCTGTTGTAGAGATAGAATACCAGCCACCCATAACAACATCCTCTCGCTTGCTCATTGCGGTACAAGGCTCTACAGTGGCGATGAGGTTGGTATTCTACACAATCAGTAAAGTAACAAAAAAGCAATGAAAAGAAAAATAATATCATGCTTTCTAAGAAGCATGCTTTATTTAAAATTGTCTATTGTTCCAAATTCCTCCCATTTAAATATCGAAAATATAAAATTTTCTTAAAAAAAGTTCTGTATATCCTTATCTTATCTCAAATATAAAATTCTCGTGTCACAGTGTTAGTTGCCATACTCCTCCGAAACGGCTCGATCGATTCTGATGAAATTTTACATGTATATTCGTAGGTCTGAGAATCGGTCGTAATCTATTTTTCATACCCCTAAGTGATAAGGGTGGTCCACCCCAAATTTTTTGTCTTATTTTTTTGGACAGAACTTTTTATTTTTATTTTTTTATGATGTGGCATTAAAAAATACACGCAACGCTAAATTTTCACCCTTCTACCACCAACCCCTATTTTTAATAGCGATTTTAGTAATTAAATAATTTTCAAACCTGGTCGATAACTGATCAATTGATCAACGGTTCGATTTAATCTCATGAAATTTTACATGTATATTCGGTACGTCTGAGAATCGGTTATAATCTATTTTTCATACCCCTAAGTGATAAGGGTGGTCCACCCCAAAACTTTTTTCTTATTTTTTGGACCGACCTTTTTATTTTTATTTTTTTATGATGTGGCATTAAAAAATACACGCAATCATAATTTTCACCCACCAGGTGTCTACCGGTGATAGTCTTTCACTATTCGATAGATAGGTAATTGAAGAAAACGTACCAAAAACAACGACTCGAATATCCCACTTTCAATCGACGTAAGTAGACCGAGAAGTTTAACTAGGTAGCACGCGTCATTCGCCAAACCGACATTTAGCCCTAGCGCACACGCATCGATTTTTATCGTACGGAAATATATCGTACGATCAAATTCTTTTAGTGAAACAAAGAAGTTCCTATGCTCTCCTTTGTTCCTCTAAAAGAATGTAATCGTACAATATTTTTACGTACGATAAAAATCAATGCATGTGCGCTTGGCCTTATTCGTAATGCTGGCGAACACGTTTCGACATGAATTTGCCGCTATGTTTGTATGCTCATGGACGAGCCGTGTATACGCTGCAGTTGTTACATACGCGCGATCCACCGAAAAACGTAGAACTAATGGTGGCCGATACTGTCGGACTTCCCCTAAGCCTTTTCTCACTCCCTACACAGTTTTCGGCTTTTATTATTGTTTGTGTCACGAACTCCCACCAACAACGGCTATTGTGTTAAAAGTATACATTGTGTTACACGTAAACATTATTCTTATAGACTAGAGATAATTTATATGGCAAAACAACGTTTGCCGTGTCAGCTATAACATATAAAGATTTTTAGAGGCGGAACGAAGTTCGTCGGGTATAGCTAGTTATTATTATAGTAACTATTGTTATAAGAACTTTTTAAGATAAAATTCTGAATTATTTTTACTGTTATTATTATTATTTTCAACAACTAACTGATATTCCACAACGTCAACAACTCCACAAAAAATGTGTGTTGTAAGTTTCTTGTAGTGTCAGGTCATATCGACCCAAACTGTACTTTTGTTAGTAAAACTGAACACAGCAGCCAGTTTAAACAACGAGAACCTGATGCAATCGACGATTCCAGACACAATCGATATGGAACACCGTGAAGTTCTTCAAATTAGGAATATTCAGTGTGAGGTCCTTTATTGTCATATTTCATGAACTTCATCACTTTATGACGAAATTGTTACAAAGAACACCACTGATAAGTACTAAGAAGTACTTACACTTCCAGCAGACACCTCTATTCTAACACTTGAGTATCAACACGTCCGACTGGGTATTCGATGTGCTTAACAACAAGAGGAGAACTCAGTCTTGTTACTGGACTCTAGAACAGCACATACTGCCCTGTAGCATTTACAGAGCAGTATGCACCCTTCACCATACTACTTTTATGAACTGCTAGCATTGTTATACAACAATAAAAACTGTAAGCTTGAGTCTCCAGCCAGCTGCTGAGGAAGGCAATGGTCAAGGACCAAGTACTATCTGCTATGACAATGAAAGCAGATGATGCGTTCTTCAGATGTTCCCCATCCTGTCTAGGAGACAACCGTAACGAAGGTAGACGTCTCCTTCAAGGAGAAGCAGATGTTCAAATTTGTAGTGGATTCAAACAGATATCCCCATTTTGGAGAATTCCCTAAGTTCTCCTACGACTATCGTAGGATACTACTGTTCTGCAGTAAGTAACAAATCTTTCTATCACAGTACTGACGGACAGGGATCGTCAATCATTGCGGAGAGTGGTTGCGAAACATCACACGAAAACAGCGGAAGGAATCACTCGTGGGTTCCAATGTGTTACCGATTTCCCTTTGACTGAGAAATCTACAAATAAGGTCAGACTTACATCGAAAACATTATGACCACCTGTTTACTAGTGCGTTGTTCTACTTTCGAAACACAATACAACGGATGTTCTGCTTGGCATGGATTCTATAAGTCCGTGACAGGATTCCAGAAGTATTTGGCACCAGATTTCTACGTACAGGTCAAGCAATTGCCGCAAATTACCGGATGGTGGTTTACGGGCAAGCAACTAGCACCTGATATGTGTTCCAATGGGTACAGGTCAGGCACAATTGCTGGCCAAGACATCATTGTGAGTTCACTATAATCCCCCTTAAACCACTGTAGCGCGATTCTGACCTTACAACGCGGACAGTTACCCAGCTGGAAAATGTCACCGCTGTAGGATGAGATTTCAAGCATAAAGCAGTTCAGGTAGTCCGCAGTAATGTTCACTTACAAAGAGAGGCCTCGACGTTTGTACGGCGGATTTACTGTAAACTTCGGACACTCGTAGAACTCAATGCTGACAACAAAACGTGTAAGCAGTAGCGCGCAATTCTCAAGCGTTATTAAGAAAATCGCAAAAAATTTCGGTCGTCGAATATATACCTGTGCGTGGCGGCAACCGAGTGGTTAGCGTTCAAGCCCCGTGATCGCTGGATCGAGTCCCGTTCGTCAGTCTTTTTTTTATTTCTAACACTGTCATTTTCTTTACTATTTATATTACAATTGATATAATGGGAAAAATACGTATAATCGGATGAACTTTGATTAAATTTTCAATGTTATTTGGCAATTTACAAATTGTTATTATCACAAATAATATAATATTCATAACTATCGACTAGCAAACGACCAAACGCATGAAGGGATACTGAAAATGTGTGCTTGAATATTATACAGGGTGTTACAAAAAGGTACGGCCAAACTTTCAGGAAACATTCCACACACACAAATAAAGAAAAGATGTTATGTGGACATGTGTCTGGAAACGCTTAATTTCCATGTTAGAGCTCATTTTAGTTTCGTCCACCTATGCTCAGTGGAGCACATTATCATGATTTCATACGGGATACTCTACCTGTGCTGCTAGAACATGTGCCTTTACGACACAACATGTGGTTCATGCACGATGGAGCTCCTGCACATTTCAGTCGAAGTGTTCGTACGCTTCTCAACAACAGATTCGGTGACCGATGGATTGGTAAAGGCGGATCAATTCCATGGCCTCCACGCTCTCCTGACTTCAACCCTCTTGACTTTCATTTATGGGGGCATTTGAAAGCTCTTGTCTACGCAACCCCGGTACCAAATGTTGAGACTCTTCGTGCTCGTATTGTGGACGGCTGTGATACAATACGCCATTCTCCAGGGCTGCATCAGCGCATCAGGGATTCCATGCGACGGAGGGTGGATGCATGTATCCTCGCTAACGGAGGACGTTTTGAACATTTCCAGTAGCAAAGTGTTTGAAGTCACTCTGGTACGTTCTGTTGCTGTGTGTTTCCATTCCATGATTAATGTGATTTGAAGAGAAGTAATAAAATGAGCTCTAACATGGAAAGTAAGCGTTTCTGGACACATGTCCACATAACATATTTTCTTTCTTTGTGTGTGAGGAATGTTTCCTGAAAGTTTGGCCGTACATTTTTGTAACACCCTGTATTATTTGTGATAATAAAAATTTGTCGACTGACAAATAACGTTGTAAATTTAATAAAAGTTCATCCGATTACACGTATTTTTCCCATTATATCAATTGTAGTATAAATAGTAAAGAAAATGACAGTGTTAGAAATTAAAAAAAAACTGACGAACGGGATTCGATGCAATGATCCAGCGATTACGGGGCTAGAACGCTAACCACACGGCTGCCACCACTTCATGGTAAAAATGGCCAGGCACAGGTATATATTTGACTACCGAAATTATCTTCCGATTTTCTCAGTAACGCTTGAGAAGTTCGAGCTACTGCTTACACATTTTGTTGTCCTCGTGGAGTACTACGAGTGTCCGAAGTCTGCAGTAAATCGGCGTTACAAACGTCGTGGCCTCCCGTTGTTAGTCCAGTCCTGTCATGATGCCTTCTGTTACCACCACGGATCCTATGGAAGACGAAATCAATGTACCCCATAGCATAATTTTGTCCTCTCCGGCCTGGATCTGTGGCGCGGAGCACGTTTCGTGCAGCCATTTGCCTGGATGATGGCGAGAAAGGACCCAGTCGTCAGTGTAACAAGAAATGTGATTCATTCGACAGGCGATCCACGGTGAGAACTCAGTGATGCTGTACCCACTGCAAACGTAACTGACAATGTCGTTGGGTCAGCACAAGAATATGTAGGCGTCGTGTGATGTGGAGCTGCATGTTTAATGGAAGCCTTTGAAAGGTGTGCTCTGAAACGCTTGTACCTACACCAGTATTGTCCTCTGTCGTCAGACTTGCCACAGACCACATTCTATCCTGGATTACACAGTGGTGGGTCCTCCATTCTCTACGTTTTGTGATGAGACGTGGTCAACCAGTATCATACGGCCAGTGGTTATTTCGCCATTCTTCAACCACTTTCCATTTGTGCTCACGACAGCAGTACGCCAGTAGGCGACCAGCACCGCCGTTTCAAAGATTCTCGTTTTCAGCTGCAGCGACACAATAATCTAGCCTTTGTCACCAGTGGATTTCCGCATTTGAGGCCCGTATCTTCGCTATAATGACTCCCCATTCGTCTCTCTTTCGCTTACATTCATCCCTTACTGCGTCACGTACACGCAACAATACCAGGTGGCGTGGATTCTCGTGGTGGGCAGTGGTCGTAATGTTCTGGCTCACCAGTGTATATCGATATATGGACCTTGCCGTTGGTGGGGAGGCTTGCGTGCCTCAGCGATACAGATGGCCGTACCGTAGGTGCAACCACAACGGAGGGGTATCTGTTGAGAGGCCAGACAAACGTGTGGTTCCTGAAGAGGGGCAGCAGCCTTTTCAGTAGTTGCAAGGGCAACAGTCTGGATGATTGACTGATCTGGCCTTGTAACAACAACCAAAACGGCCTTACTGCGCTGGTACTGCGAACGGCTGAAAGCAAGGGGAAACTACTGCCGTAATTTTTCCCAAGGGCATGCAGCTTTACTGTATGATTAAATGATGATGGCGTCCTCTTGGGTAAAATATTCCGTAGGTAAAATAGTCCCCCATTCGGATCTCTGGGCGGGGATTACTCAAGAGGATGTCGTTATCAGGAGAAAGAAAACTGGCGTTCTACGGATCGGAGCGTGGAATGTCAAATCCCTTAATCGGGCAGGTAGGTTAGAAAATTTAAAAAGGGAAATGGATAGGTTAAAGTTAGATATAGTGGGAATTAGTGAAGTTCGGTGGCAGGAGGAACAAGACTTCTGGTCAGGTGACTACAGGGTTATAAACATAAAATCAAATAGGGGTAATGCAGGAGTAGGTTTAGTAATGAATAGGAAAATAGGAAATCGGGTAAGCTACTAAAAACAGCATAGTGAACGCATTATTGTGGCCAAGATAGATACGAAGCCCACACCTACTACAGCAGTACAAGTTTATATGCCAACTAGCTCTGCAGATGACGAAGAAATTGAAGAAATGTATGATGAACAAAAGAAATTACTCAGATAGTGAAGGGTGACGAAAATTTAATAGTCATGGGTGACTGGAATTCGGTAATAGGAAAAGGGAGAGAAGGAAACGTAGTAGGTGAATATGGATTGGGGCTAAGAAATGAAAGAGGAAGCCGCCTGGTAGAATTTTGCATAGAGCATAACTTAATCATAGCTAACACTTGGTTCAAGAATCATAAAAGAAGGCTGCATACATGGAAGAAGCCTGGAGATACTGTCAGGTTTCAGATAGATTACATAGAGGTAAGACAGAGATTTAGGAACCAGGTTTTAAATTGTAAGACATTTCCAGGGGCAGATGTGGACTCTGACCACAATCTATTGGTTATGAACTGTAGATTAAAACTGAAGAAACTGCAAAAAGGTGGGAGTTTAAGGAGATGGTACCTGGATAAACTGACTAAACCAGAGGTTGTACAGAGTTTCAGGGAGAGCATAAGGGAACAATTGACAGGAATGGGGGAAAGAAATACGGTAGAAGAAGAATGGGTAGCTTTGAGGGATGAAGTATTGAAGGCAGCAGAGGATAAAGTAGTTAAAAAGACGAGGGCTAGTAGAAATCCTTGAGTAACAGAAGAAATATTGAATTTAATTGATGAAAGGAGAAAATACAAAAATGCAGTAAATGAAGCAGGCAAAAAGGAATACAAATGTCTCAAAAATGAGATCGACAGGAAGTGCAAAATGGCTAAGCAGGGAGGGCTAGAGGACAAATGTAAGGATGTAGAGGCTTACCTCACTGGGGGTGAGATAGATACCGCCTACAGGAAAAATTAAAGAGACCTTTGGAGATAAGAGAACCACTTGTATGAACATCAAGAGCTCAGATGGAAACCCAGTTCTAAGCAAAGAAGGGAAAGCAGAAAGATGGAAGGAGTATATAGAGGGTCTTTACAAGGGCGATGTACTTGAGGACAATATTATGGAAATGGAAGAGGATGTAGATGAAGATGAAATGGGAGATATGATACTGCGTGAAGAGTTTGACAGAGCACTGAAAGACCTGAGTCGAAACAAGGACCCCGGAGTAGACAACATTCCATTGGAACTACTGACGGCCTTGGGAGAGCCAGTCCTGACAAAACTCTACCAACTGGTGAGCAAGATGTATGAAACAGGCGAAATACCCACAGACTTCAAGAAGTATATAATAATTCCAATCCCAAAGAAACCAGGTGTTGACAGATGCGAAAATTACCGAACTATCAGTTTAATAAGTCACGGCTGTAAAATACTAACGCGAATTCTTTACAGACGAATGGAAAAACTAGTAGAAGCCGACCTCGGGGAAGATCAGTTTGAATTCCGTAGAAATGTTGGAACACGTGAGGCAATACTGACCCTACGACTTGTCTTAGAAGCTAGATTAGGGAAGGGTAAACCTACGTTTCTAGCATTTTTAGACTTAGAGAAAGCTTTTGACAATGTTGACTGGAATACTCTCTTTCAAATTCTGAAGATGGCAGGGGTAAAATACAGGGAGAGAAAGGCTATTTACAATTTGTACAGACACCAGATGGCAGTTATAAGAGTCGAGGAACATGAAAGGGAAGCAGTGGTTAGGAAGGGAGTGAGACAAGGTTGTAGTCTCTCGCCGATGTTATTCAATCTGTATATTGAGCAAGCAGTGAAGGAAACAAAAGAAAAATTCGGAGTAGGTATTAAAATCCATGGAGAAGAAATAAAAACTTTGAGGTTCGCCAGTGACTTCGTAATTCTGTCAGAGACAGCAAAGGACTTGGAAGAGCAATTGAACGGAATGGATAGTGTCTTGAAAGGAGGATATGAGATGAACATCAACAAAAGCAAAACGAGGATAATGGAATGTAGTCGAATTAAGTCAGGTGATGCTGAGGGAATTAGAGTAGGAAATGAGACACTTAAAGTAGTAAAGGAGTTTTGCTATTTGGGGAGCAAAATTACTGATGATGGTCGAAGTAGAGAGGACATAAAATGGAGACTGGCAATGGCAAGGAAAGCGTTTCTGAAGAAGAGAAATTTGTTAACATCGAGTATAGATTTAAGTGTCAGGAAGTCATTTCTGAAAGTATTTGTATGGAGTGTAGCCATGTATGAAAGTGAAACGTGGACGATAAATAGTTTGGACAAGAAGAGAATAGAAGCTTTCGAAATGTGGTGCTACAGAAGAATGCTGAAGATTAGATGGGTAGATCACATAACTAATGAGGAAGTATTGAATAGGACTGGGGAGAAGAGAAGTTTGTGGCACAACTTGACCAGAAGAAGGGACCGGTTGGTAGGACATGTTCTGAGGCATCAAGGAATCACCAATTTAGTATTGGAGGGCAGCGTGGAGGGTAAAAATCGTAGAGGGAGACCAAGAGATGAATACACTAAGCAGATTCAGAAGGGTGTAGGTTGCAGTAGGTACTGGGAGATGATGAAGCTTGCACAGGGTAGAGTAGCATGGAGAGCTGCATCAAACCAGTCTCAGGGCTGAAGACCACAACAACAACAACAATATTAAAAAATGAAGTACATCAGTCTTAATCGTTAAGAGTGAATCAAAATTCCATAGGGATATAAATCTAAATTTAATAAATTGGAGCCATGTCTTTGTCAATCTCACGTGGATGCTCATCAACCCGCTGCCGTCTGCTTGAGAGTCCCAGGCCCGAAACTATATTAAAATGGATAACTGATTCAAGTGTGTGGCTTATTTTACTTTTTTCCAGGGTGACATTTACGAAAACAGCCCCGGTGACCTCAAAACATTGTGAGCTGGTGCGCTGCTGGCGCCAGTCTCCATCAATTGTCATCCCGATCGTTGTGAGTCGATGTTCGATGCCTGCTTGTCTTCTTCGCAGCTTTGGCGGATGGCTGTTTAACTGCGGCGCGCGCGCTCTGCTGGGGCTGGCGTTAGGGTATCAGCTGTGTGAGCGACAGAGACGTGAGGCGCTGTGGATGTATGCAGCGTGGCGAGTGGCAGAGTCGGACGACGGAGGAGCGTGGCCAGCTGCTGCGGCGTGTTTCGCCGTTTGAATGCAGATCCGCTGCCGACGATGATTGGGATCTCCTTGAGATTTGAAGAACAGATTTCCTTTGCGTCTGTTACATGTTACTCAAAGTGAACGAACTGGAGTCGTCGAATTATTCCTTGGTGGGTTGTGTTCATGTTAATTGAATACCCGAGTGCACCGAAAACTATCTTGATTGTTTCAGTTACTTGTCACTGTATTTGGTCCGGCCGCCTGATATGTTGACGGCATTTAAGGGAGTGCTAGCTACGCACAACAAATAGACGTGAAGCCGTGGTTACTTAATGCGTAGCTAGAGGTCATACCAAGTAGTGCGTAAGTCTGTGCCTGGCGTTCGAGAGGGGACCGAAATAATTTTCCCTACTTCCTTTTTCTATTTTATTTGTTTGTTCTAGAGAACTCGCTAGTCAAATTGTAAGAGTCGTCACTGGGCAAGTGGTCACGTAGGTTAGTTCTGCTTGGGTTTCTTTTGTGTTGTGCATAATTAAAGGTTTATTTATAACTAGTTGGGCAGATATGTTTAGTGTATCTGATGCTCTAGAATGTTGTCTGCCGCTGATGTGCTTATGTTTCAGATAATTGGCAGTGGTCGGCGCGAGCAATCTCCGATAACGGTGGAAGAGGGAAATTTAAGGACCTGGGTCGGTGTCTATGGTTACGTTGTTAGTGTCCTGCAATTCCATCTTTCCGGTGAAGCGTTGTGGTTTTCCGGAAGTCTAATTGTAGCTTAAAGTTGACTATAGTTCACCTTCTGGTCCGTGAATCTCTTTTATCTGTTAGAAACTTTCGGTCTGCTCGCGTCAGTGACTAATTTTCAACGTAAAATTGAAATGGCCCCATTTTAAGACTACTTAATATGCTATTATGATATTCTGGGGATGAAAGGTATGTGAACCTCGTAACTTTAAGCAATATTAAAGAGAAGCCTAGTTGAGTGTATTAACCTGATAATACTTTAAATTTGTTAGAATTGCTTGAGATCAGTCCATGGAAGATGTCTTAGTTGTTGCAAGCAGTTTTAGAATTTGATATGAGTTACGTGAAAGCCAGTTTCTATGTAAGTCATGAAGCATGTTTAAAAGGTTTGTGTGATTCATTTATGTCAATTAAATCTCAGTAATGGTGGTTTGATGAACTCGTGAAGCATTTAAGATGACTGTCACCTATTCTGTGAGTGGTAAATTCGTCGAAACGGCGCAGTACGAAATGATCGTACTGTGCAGCTAGATACCCTTAAAGACTGCCATACGCTCCCTGCGGCAGCGCCCAAACTTTTTCCACTGGAAGTGATGAATTAAGTGACCAGACTGCCAGAAATGAAGGTGGTTGTCTTACCAGGTGTACTCACAGAGAACATCGTCACTGAAAGCTCCAGTAGAAGCTCTACAAGACAGGAGAGTTGGAGAAGGGCTCCCACTGTTCTTGAAGGCAAGAGCTCGAGGGGCTTGCATTGCACCCATCTCAGTATACGAACAATAGACAAGATTAATATTCGACGCGATGACGGTATCATCTATTGGGCAATGGTTTGTGGACAATAATGTTCCTGAAACGACTGGCCTGCCCAGACTCCAGACCTGAATCCAATGGAACACCTTTGAAGCGAATTGAAACATCGACGTCCTTGCAGATCGCAGCAACCAATCGTTGGTTTCGGCTCTTGAGAAATAATGGGCTACCATCCACCCATAGACATTTAGACACCTCACTGAAAGTGTTCCCAGCAGAGCCGAAACCTTCGTAAAGACGAAGGCGGTAACATTCCAAATAAATATCCACTGACAGGCGTCCGGATGTTTCTGATAAGGTAGTGTACTTCGAGCAGATCCATCAGTTAGTCCATTCACAGGTTCAGCTGCTGGTTTGAATGGGCGATTCTGTATTCTGTGTACCAAAGTACACTCATATTCAGAAAAGCAGAAGGCCGTGATCAACTAGAGATAGGACGTTCATATTCACAGGCCATGCATATTAGTATATTATGCAGAAATGATTACCATTTCAGTCACCTCGTTTCAGAATGTGTCCTGTCGACTAGTAGGCACAGCGTCCGCCAAGAGCCCTAATACCTTGTTCTATGCGTGATGGCGTTCTGTGGTATAGCCATCCATGCTATCTTGGGTTCAAAGTTCATCTATGGTGGTTGGCATTGGCTTACAGCGCCACACCAATCGTTTCACCAGATCCCACGCATTTTCGATTGGCGACAAGTATGACGACCTGCATGGCCAGGGCAAAAGGTTGACATCCTGTGACACCAAGAAGGGGTAGCAACATGTGGCTGTGCATTGTCTAGCTGGAGAATGTGGTCTGGGATGTTGCGCAGGAAGGGCGTGGCTATGGGTCGGACGGTGACGCTCACGTAGGTGACACTGGTCTCAATGCCCCGGACAGCACACCATTAGGACTTGAGCTGGCGCTGCATCTCTTGTGCGAATGCCGCTCCTCCTGTCTGCAGCGAATCAAAGTGCGGCCATATTTTCAAACTAACAGAATCTGGATTCGTCCGAAAACACTATCAGTTGTCACTCCTAACCTAAGTGACGTCGTTTCAAACACCTTTGCCATGTAGGATATTTATGCACATTCGTCAAAGGTACGCGGAGAAGTGTTGTCCTGCAGTGCCATTCGGACGAGGCGTCGAACTTCTCGGCGGTTGGTTTGGTTCATGCAACTTGACCCATCTCGTAGTGTTCTACTGCCTTCCGTGAACCATTCTGCACACAGCCGCTGCACTGCCGAAACACTTCGTCCCACACGATCAGAAATTTCCCGGATGTATGCATCACATTCTTTCACGACAATAAGGCGCCCTCCGTGAAACGCACTGAGTTGACGGTACGGTTCGCTCATAAGTCTGCGGAGCATACTGCACATCTGCTCAAGTCACACTGAACCATTACCTTTGATTTATAGCGACAACGAGAGCCGCAGACACGTTTTAGCGCTATTGGTGTTGCGCCGCAACCCCGACGTTGTCCTTGAATCCGCGAACCTGTATGGTTAAATTACTAATCATTTCTGCAGAACATGCTAATGCACATGTCCTGTGAATGCGAATGTCCTATCTATAATCGTTCGTGGTGTCCTGTTTTTTCTGAACATGAGTGTATGTGGATAATTGCTACTTATAACCGCTACTGGTTCATTTTAGACGTTTTGAAGCCTTTCATGTACAGTACCCGAACTCCAGTTTACTGAAAGGAACTAATGCTAATACGCTGATAACAAAATGACAGCACAGTGGCAATTTATGTGAGTCTAAGAGAAGTCATAAACCTTCATTTCGAACACCGGAAGCGATTGGTAACATTCTGCAGATGCTGACCCGAAAGAAATCAGTTCCTTTTCGCAACAGTCATCTAGACATACATCTTGTATTCCTTACCGAGTTTGAGGTCTTCAGGCCTTATTTTCAACTAATAAAGAAAAAATATTTAGTTCACTGCGTGCCAGAAGACATGGCGGGATGTCACCATAACATCGTAGACGTATTCACTGCCTGTAGGCATATAAAAGATTATAGAGTGGAAATTCTCTGTGACAGGTAAAACTGACACAAGGTTGGATCAGTGTTGTTTGTGGTTAGCGTTGTTACCAGATCTGGTGGCGAAACGGTGGATCTCCATTTTGGCAGCTGGTCGAATTGTGCAATATCCAGATTTGTGGAACATTCAGATGTGACAATGGCCCGATGCTGGACTTCTTGGGCTGTAAGGGCAGGCATATTCGTCGTCAATTGTCCGGTCGATTACGTCTGACCATCAAAAAGGAGGATCACCATATAGTACATAACAGACCCCTTGCAACATTCTGTTTCGCACCCATCACTGGTCGGAGAGTAGCAGCAGATGGACTAAAGAATTACCATCAAATTCGTAGGCTGTAGTTAACATCACAACACATATGGCTGCGTTTGGTGCAGTGACCGAGACTTATGGGCTTCTGATAAATGGTGTCACACAATTTTGAGCAACAAATAGAGATTCCACACGACCCTGGATGATTCTCGTTGGCCAGTATGGTGGCGAATCATTGAGAGGTACCATTCTTCCAATGTTTTGTAGAAGCACAGTAGTGTTAGCCCAAGTCTCGTGGTGTGAGGAGCCTTACTGGGTATAGCTTCAGGTCATGACTGGTAGTGACTGAGGGCACAATGATCGTCCTTACATGGCACGTGTCTTCAAGAGCTGTCTACTTGCTGCTGAGATACTCCCACCACTAGCAATATCCCCAGGTCTGCCCCAATAAAACACGTGTTTGACCAGTTGGGATGTCAACTCCCACCCAGTGTCCTATCCGTGGTGTCAAGGATCAGTTACAGCACTGTTTTGGGCAGCTTGCCTCAGGAGAGAGGACAACGACTTTATGACACCCTTCCTAAGTGAATCAGTGTATGGCTGCATGCCAGAGGGGATGCAACGTTCATAGTGATATGTGGCCCCATCCTACAGCGTTCTTTGAAAATTGACTTCACTGAAATATAAGGGGCAGTCAAATGAAAACCGAACACCCTCCTCAATGGGACCACGGATTGGTTTCATTCAAAAGTATTTACCACACGCGTTAATATGTTTATCCCACTGGTAGACGAGACAATCAATCCCGATTTCGTAGTACCGCGGCCGACCACTGACGGATCCACAATAGCACCCGCTCTTGCAATTCCTCGTCCGACCGACCTCCACGCATGTCTTTCTTCAGATCACTGAAGACGTGAAAATCACACGGCAAAAGATCCGGGCTTTATACATAGTATGTTCCAGTGTCTCTCAACCAAGTCGCTGAAGTGTACTTTTCGTCCACTTGGCAGTGTGGAGGCGGGCGATATCGTGCAACACGATAGTTCCGTCTGACAGCATTCTTCGGCGTTTTGGGTTTACGACGCTCCGCAGTTTCTGCAAAGTGTCTTCATAGTGCTGTGCACTGATTATGTTTTCAGCTAGAGGAGCTTGACGAGCAGAGGGCCCCTGTAGTCGAAGGAAAAGCTCATCATGATCTCACCGAAACTTGTATGGACAGCTCTGGATTCTTTGTCGACGGAGATGTCGGTTGTTTCAAGTGTTGGCTTTGCCGTTTCCCCTAGGGTTGTCGGAATGCCGCATGGTTGTGGATACGTCAGCGGCCGATCGCGTTCTATGAAACAGCAACTAACGTCTCGTCTCCCAGTGGGATGAACGTTTTAACGCGTTTAATGATTACTTTTGAATGGAACCATCCAAGGTTCCATTGAGGCGGATGTTAACGTTTTCAGTTGACTGCTCCTCGTAACATCACATATCCCGTGAATTTTCATTACGTCTGCCCTTCGCCTACTGGGGTTCTCTCATTTTGTCAGGCAGGGTATAACAAATTGTTGATGAAAAATATCATGACTGGCGAACTTGACGTGACACTGTAATGAAGTTTGGTTTCAGGTTATTGGCCAGATAAACGATAAGATTAAGCAATAGGGGTCTCCTGAAATTCTTCGCAATATGCACCATACTCCTATTCTCTGTTAAAATGCCGGAGTTCCGTGCGTGGATTTTGGCAGTCAGATTCTCAGTGTAATGGTTCAAATGGTTCAAATGGTTCTGAGCACTAAGAGACTTAACGTCTGAGGTCATCAGTTCCCTAGAACTTAGAACTACTTAAACCTAACTAACCTAAGGACATCACACACATCCATGCCCGAGGCAGGATTCGAACCTGCGACCGCAGCAGTCGCGCGGGTCCAGAATAAACCGCCTAGAACCGCTCGGCCACTCCGGCCGGCTCAGTGAAATGATTCTTGAAACCATAGTCAACACAGAATTTGTACTTTCACTTAAAGAAACACATAAGAAAGAACTGCTTTCCCTGGCATCACGATTTAGGTAAGTTACAATCTTGATCGTGGTGCACAGTTATCTGTTTCACCTTTTCGCCACCGTAAGGTTCACTTTGTTCCATTTTGTGACAGTTCCCTGAAGCTTTATGATTTATTGATAGGAATGTGTAGTGTCTCTTATTTCTGTCATATCCTGAACGGCGCAAAGTCCAGCGCCGGCATTGCAGTCGGAATGGAGAGAGCAGAGAGGGCTGTGAAAAGACGTCAGCCAATTGCACGCCGACCGGCCCCTATCCAGGACGACAACGCGACACCAGCGGCCCATATGTGGAGTGGACGTAAGCGCCACACCCGACTGGTCGCGGCCCATTCGAACAGCAGCCTCATGACTATCGACTTGCGTAGAAGCGGCAAAGCTCTTTACTTGGCTTGAACCCTCTATATCAGACAGGAATTGTTATACTGAAGAGACTTGATTATTTCGTATGTCGTCCTTTGCTTATGACACACCCGTGTAACACAAAGTGAAGTATTTTAATTGCTCATTTTGTAATAAAACTCATTAGTACGCGAACCGTGCTCCTTCCCAACTATGCGTTTTCTAGAAGTTGGCTATCTGTGTTTGGTTTCCCGCCCTTGTTGCAGATATGCCGTCATTCTTCTTCATTCTATGTGTGGCAGCACGATGTGTATCGATATTTGCACTGTGTACCATCTTTGGTCTTGTGCGTAGAGTTTCTGGCTAGGGGGTCTGCGGGCAGTCTGTCGGTTGGTGAGGACCAGGGAGGATATCTCCGTGCGGTGCAGTCGGCTGGGTCCGCTGGCGGTCCCTGCGCAGTGTCGGAGCGTGTGTGGAGCTGTCCGATCGCTACGAGCTCCGTGGCTCACCGACCCAGGACGTCAAAGTTGAGTGGTGTTTTAAGAACCCAAGCCACGTTTATTCATGTTGTGTGGTTCGTTTCGGTGGTTCGCTATTGGAGGGGTTTCCCTGTGAGCAACACCGAGTGTTTGTATTTCTGAAATTTAGCTGCCATGCGGTGGAATTAACTATATTGGTTGACTACAATTCAAGTACACTAGCGGAATTTTGTGCCTTGTGGCCGTTAGTGTTCCGGTTACCTGTCCTGGTCACTAACGTAATTTCAGGCAGTGTCCTTTCCTCACCTACTGTCGCTGTCCAACACGGTGTGTAGTTTTGAAAGCTTAATACATATACATATCTGATTGTGGATAATTATGTCCGTAACATTTTGTGTTTGAGATCGCATGTACCGATTGGTGGCAAGCAAGTCGTTTTATCGGTCGGTCCATAGCTGTCCCTTGCTTGAGTTCCGGCGGATCAAGTGTAGTTGAGCTCTCACCTAAGGGAACGAGGGCAGACTGAACCCTCTGGAGGCTTCTGGATGCCGTTGTCTTTACTGTCTTACTCACCGGTGTTTAATTGTCTGTATATGTAGTCTACCATAGCCAATAATTTAAAAAATTCTTGGTTTTACTGTGTTTTATGTAAATTAAAGGTCTTCACCTGCGTATAAGTAAGTTTGAATTCCATCATGTGGATATTTGCTGAAAGGTTATTGCCGTTGTGTTGTCTTTTCTTTTAGTGCGGTTTCAGCTACTTAAAACTTAAGGCTTAAGCTTATATTTTTTTTAAAAATTTGGAAAATTAATTGTGGGCCTTCAGCCGCTTGGAACCTTATTCTTAAAACTACCTTTGCCGGCCGCGGTGGCCAAGCGGTTCTAGGCGCTTCAGTCCGGAACCGCGTGACTGCTACGGTCGCAGGTTCGAATCCTGCCTCGGGCATGGATGTGTGTGATGTTCTTAGGTTAGTTAGGTTTAAGTAGTTCTAAGTTCTAGGGGACTGATGATCTCCGCTGTGAACTCCCATAGTGCTCAGAGCCATTTGAACCATTTTTTGAATTTTGGAAAATCAATTGTGGGCCTTCAGCCGCTTAAAAATTTATTCTTAAAATTATCCTTCAAGCAAAACATTGCGGCCTTCTGCCTTTGAAAGTTTATGGTAATTTATTTTAAAATCTTGAAAATTTTATTGTGGGATTCAGCTATTTATATTGCATTTTGTTTATGTTTATCTATCCACTTTTGCCTTGAGGCTTTCAGCCTATCTGTGATATATATATATATATATATATATATATATATATATATATATATATATAATTTTATTTGTAACTGTAACTGCGTGTCGTTAGTCACTTGAAATTTACCTTGTTGATTTTTAAGATCTCTTGTTTGGAGGCCTTCTGCCGTGAAAGATTTGGAGTTTGAAACTCGTAGTTTTAAACGTTCGGCTATCTGTCGCTTTGGTTGTAAATGTGTTATTAAATTCCAGTAAATTAAAACTTTGAGGTGAAACTGACCGACACCTTACTTGGCCCTTTCCACAATCCTAACCACCTGTTTTGCCCAGCGATTTTAGCGGGCGTATCAATACGGTTTGTTTGAATGTTGTCTAGCGATCCGAGGAAGCAGGTTCCCTAGACACTCCATATTCGACGACTAGGCAGGATTTAACAGAAAGAGCTGACACCACGCATTCATATCACTGATTCGCCTCGATGGGCGATGAATTCACTCGCTTCGGTGCAGATGCACATTTACGTTCGACCTCGAGCGAGAATCTAAAATTAACGAGCATGGAGGACGTGGGTGAGGAATGCGGATAGGTGGTGCAAGGTGGGAATGTGAGTCGACCAGCTAGAGTGGCAAGACAGTCTACGAATTTGCAGTCACTAAAGTGTCCTGGTGGGGCAGTGGTTAACGCAAATGCCTAGTAAGTCTGAGATCCCACGTTCGAGTCCTAGTGTGGGACACACTTTCACTCGTCGTTGCTGATTCTGCACGTAGTCTCGTTGCTGCTGATATCATCAGTTCCCTCCCTTTCCTCTCTCCACCTTCAAAACACATAATTCATAAAAACTGTCAGTAGTGGGCTGTGATTTTTAAGAGGAATAATTTTGTTTGTCTTCCCTATTTCTTTGTTGTATGATCCCATTTGTCAGACTTTTTGGAGCTGTCAGATTACATCAGTGTCTGATAAGGTCCAATAATGGAACAAAACATTTTATATTTCAGTACATTTATTAGAGTATAAATAGTTTATGTACAGATGAAAGTTTGTTTGAGAGAGAGAGAGAGAGAGATGGAGACAAGGTCAGGATTGCGCATGGGAATTACCAGGCGTAACTGAGACCAAGACCGTTGGAGTAGGTCATGTGGGCGACAGCAGGGGCGGCGGAGTAGGCCACTCCCAGCAGACCGACGGCGGGGGCGGCGGCCTTGACGACGGCGGGGGCGGCGTGGACGGCGGGGGCGGCGTAGGCCACAGGTGCGGCGTGGGCGGCGTAGGCCACAGGGCCGGCGTGGGCGGCGTAGGCGACGGGGGCGGCGTGGGCGGCATAGGCCACGGGGGCGGCCACGTGGGCCAGCGCATCGTTGCTCACGCGCACGTCAGACTTGCTGACGCTGGAGTAGGGGGTGTCGATGGTCTTGGAGTAGGTGGACACCTGTCCCAGGTTGCCGTAGCTCCTCAGGATGTTGGAGTGCTGGGAGGTGATGGCCGCGGGGGCGACGGCGTGGGTGGCGTAGGCGGGGGCGGCGTAGGCGGGGGCGGCGCCGTAGGCCACGGCAGGGGCGCCCAGGTAGCCGGCGCGTGCCACGGCCAGGACGGCGGCGAAGACTGCGATCTGAAAATGGGACAGGAGCGTCATTGAGCGGCGTGGCAGCAGAGCCACATGAGTGTAAATGTTCCGGTCATTTGGAGAGCTGCTGGAAATTACTTTTAACGTGTGAAGGACCAAGTGTAATGATCATTCTTCGTGCTGATGCCTAACGGTTTCGCCTCTGACAGTATCATACCCCTATGTTCACGTAAGTAATGCTACGAATTGTTACTGACTGCCAAGCAGAGTAACCACACAGAATACGAATAAAAAAGAGAAGCGGGCTGAACCTCTACCTGCCTTAACATACATATAAAATGCGGTGATCGGTTAGGTAATGTACTTATTACACCAGAACCACAGGTGGTAAATTTTCTTGCCACGTATAGGTATCTGTCTTCTCTGCTATGCAACTACAAATACTCCAGTGTGTGCGATCTCATCGCGAAATCTATTCATAAACTGCGAATACGGTACCGCAACAGCTATACAGTTTACTGGAAACATATGAAAATTAGGGTCGTACCAGGACTCGAACCGGGATTTCCCACTTGTCGTGAGCAGTTAACAATGCCGACTACCCGAGCACACATCGAGGACTCAGATCTTCATACGTCCCAGTGTCAGCTTTCCGTAGTGCTCGCATATTTATGTGATTCCCGCTTAGGGAGGGACTTGTGTTCTCTAGTCCAATTTCCCTGGCTGTAGCATGAAATACATTAGTGCAGTATGTGTAATTTTACTTTGGTTCATCGTAATTCACGAAATCAGCCAATTTAATAGCTCAATTCACTCTCATTCGTTTGAAACAATAGTTCTTGCTCGAATTACATTAATTCTTACAATAGTCGCAATTCTGTCCTAGTACTTTCATTGTGTTTTCTCATTTTTCTCGGCGCGACTGATTAATGGCGTGCTTCGGGTGTTCTTCCGAGTTACTTTCATTTCGCGTACAGTACGCCTAGAACCGTCCCATCCGTATACTCCAGGTGCTGCGAGTTTTGCTCTTATCTATACTGTCTCCCTAGACTCGAAACTGGTTGGAGTACACGCAACAGCAAATCTCGCAGTGTCTGAAGAAGATATGTGGTTCGCTGTTCGAAATATTGTACGTAAAATAGAAATAGCAGTTTGATAGTACACCCGGAAGCACATTATTAGTCTTGCCATGAGTAAATTCGCTTTAACGAAATTCATGCAGATTAGTACAAAGTAAATCACTGTTCACGACACTTATACAAGATTCACTGATATAATTTCTTCCCGCCAATTGCTGTCACACGCCGTGCGTACGATACCTGTCTGCTCTTGGTAAGGTTCCGTAATTAACTCCCCTCTCCTCTTCTTTACTGACCAAAATCCCAGTACGAACCGACAGTAAGCTGCACGAAGTTTAGAAATGCAACGATATTCTCAGCGCCTGAATTGCTCCGTTGATGGCTGCTAGGGCTATTTATGAGGCTACCTTTACAAGATCAACTTATGAAGTGTTGCAGGTACAGTCTCTGTGTATTACAGGACACACCAGAAGTAGTTTTACTACAGAATTACTATCAGATGTAGAATTTAATCTTATATAGTGTTTTCAGCTAGAATAATTGTTTGTACCAATGTATCGGTTCCAGAAACGATAATGCACTGCTGGCCACTACAATTGCTACACCACGAAGATGACGTGCTACAGACGCGAAATATAACCGACAGGAAGAAGATGCTGTGATATGCAAAGGATTAGCTTTTCAGAGCATTCACACAAGGTTGTGGCGACACATACTACGTGCTGACATGAAGAGAGTTACCCTTGACGCTGCATCACAGACAGGAGCGCCTGCGACGACGAACCTGGGTGCACGAATGGCAAAATGTCATTTTTTCGGATGAATCAAGGTTCCGTTTACAGCATCATTATGGTCGCATCCGTGTTTGGCGACATCGCGGTGAACGCACATTGGAAGCGTGTATTCGTCATCGCCATACTGGCGTATCACCCGGCGTGATGGTATGGGGTGCCATTGGCTATACGTCTCGGTCACCTCTAGTTCGCATTGACGGCACGTTACATTTCAGATGTGTTACGACCCGTGGCTCTACCCTTGATTCGATCCCTGCGGAACGCTACATTTCGGCAGGATAATGCCCGACCGCATGTTGCAGGTCTTGTACGGGTCTTTCTGGACACAGAAAATGTTCGACTGCTGCCCTGGCCAGCACATTCTCCAGATCTCTCACCGATTTAAGGCGTCTGGTCAATGGTGGTCGAGCAACTAGCTCGTCACAATACGCCAGTCACTACTGTTGATGAACTGTGGTATCGTGTTGAAGCTGCATGGGCGGCTGTACCTGTACACGTCATCCAAGCTCTGTTTGACTCAATGCCCAGGTGTATCAAGGCCGTTATTACGGCCAAGGGTGGTTGTTCTGGGTACTGATTTCTCAGGATGTATGCACCCAAATTGCGTGAAAATGTAATCACATGTCAGTTCTAGTATAATATATTTGTCCAATGAATACCCGTTTATCATCTGCATTTCTTCTTGGTGTAGCAATTTAATGGCCAGTGGTGTATTTCAGCTTCGAAACGGATTACGTATACCAACAATCTGAGTCAGTAAACACGAACATGCTCACTGCTTTGCGGATACGATTTGTCACGTACATTATACATGTTTTTCCACTTCTGTACCATCCTAACTTTGTTCGATTCTAGTTTAGTGTTCGAAAAACATGAAACATGCTAATGATGGGATAAATTACCTTAAGGTCTTTACTTGAAACGTGACGTACATAGTTAAGCTACTGACTCAATATCTCTATAGGGTGACAATACTGCCGTGTAGCGTAGTGATTACGGCACTAAATCGCAGCGGGAGGCTGCCAAGTTCTGCTGCCAAGTGACGGAACACCGAGGGCGTTACTCAATGCGTCCCCACGTGGACCGGGCGTGTCGTAACGCAGCCTCCTGCGGTTAGCCGGCAAATATTGAATGACAAGTTTCGACAGCCATTTGCTGCTCTAGTGTGAAAGCTGCGTGTCATGTTCGCGGGCGGTGTACAGAGCAGAGACTAACCCGCGGCGGTAACAGCAAGCGCTGACTTGGACCTCAGACAATAGGCCTGCTAACCTAAAATTGTGGTTTTGGCACCGTTAACCACGGCTTCTTAAGCGGTAACGTCGAGACAGGCGACATAGGGCTGACTGCACAATACGGTATCGTGCCACCGCTGATTAAGTTTAAGCAGTAATTCAATGAGCGAGTCGTTAAACAGGGTAATTCTCGTACTTTGCCCCCGCAATTTGATTACTTTGTGGCAAGACGTTATATACGTGGCAATTCTTCATATTACTGTGGTACGGATGCTATGTGACTTTCTCAGACAACACTTTGCCATCAAAATCATCTTTCTATGTCTTGACAGGATGCTTTCATAACCGAGGACACTAAAATGTTTTGTTCTCGCATTCTAGTTAGTGCCACAGAAAACCCAGTATGAACATTAATTTTACCTATTTGGTTGTTCATTTCTCATTCATGCGGCCTTGCACAATCAGTACATCAGTAAATGAATCAGTTACTAAACTATTGACCACCAGCTAGACTTAATACGCCTTCCGTCTCTAGGTAGCTGAAGAAAGCCTAATCGCTCACGGATGAGCTACCATTTCATTTGTCTGTTGCGATTTCCGTAAGTAGTGCAAATGATTTAAATTGCCTGACTCCAGACTATTGCCTGCAAACTGGAATACACTAACGAAATAGGCTATTCAGGTAGGGCATAACACCCACCTTAGTCTTGCCACTCGCCAGCACCTGTGTCCTACTTCTCAGTTTTCACAAAATGCCTCATGAACGCTTTCACTGGAATATTGCTCACAAGAGAAAGGCGGCGGCGGAGAATGCGTTATCCATAGCCTTAAAGTCGTTTCCGTAGTGAATCCCTCACTCTGCAGGGGAATGAGCGCTGTTAAGATACTTACTGGCAGATCAAAGCTGTGAAACGAATGGTTCTCGAACAGGGAACCTTGCTATTTGGACGCAACGCTCTAAGGGAATTAGCTATACAACAGAACCCTCTCGTAGCTTAAATCTGCCGTTACCCCTTTCAAAGTCGAAAAATGTGGTTCTAATCTTGATCTATTACATCATTTTCAGTCCGTCAGCAAGTTTTATAAGAGCGTAACTCCTTCGAAAAATAACACTCATTGCGGATTTCAGAGACATAACCTGCGATCCGCATGTAGGCAATTACAACACACTATCTCCATATCTATCTACTTATTTTCTTTGCGTTGCCCGACTTACTGCTGAAATGTTATTTTTCAATGCCTATAACTTGTTCAGTATCTCGTCTTCCTAATTCCACCAACTGTCATCTACACATAGGCAACAGAATGTCATCTCACAAGCTTCGATGTACGTTTTTCAATTCGGACGCCCGTCGTTGTACTTCAGAGCTTCTGAAGGAAGTGCAAGCTTCTTCTTTCGCCATAAGACCTACTCCAGGAATTAAGCATAGCGATATTAGATCGAGGCGAAATGAAACCATCCCGTTTTTAACCGAGTGAAGATATTAACCGAATTCACTGAAATGTACACGTTTAAAGTTTCTCGTTAGAGTCACTTTGTATTTTCTATTCCTCTCCTTGGCTTCAAAAATGGTTCAAATGGCTCTGAGCACCATGGGACAACTTCTGAGGTCATCAGTCCCGTAGAACTTAGAACTACTTAAACCTAACCAACGTAAGGACATCACACACAGCCATACTCGAGGCAGGATTCGAACCTGCGACCGTAGCGACCGCACGGTTCCAAACTGTAGCGCCTAGAACCGCTCGGCCACCCCGGCCGGCCCTCTCCTTGGCATTAGAGTGCTTATGAAGCAGTAGTAAGCATACGTTTTTCATAAGAAAATAAGCAAACATTCTAAGTCAGTGAAGAGCTCGGTGAATTTTTTTCCAAGAGGTATAATACTAACAATAAAGTCTCGAACGAGCACGGGACACCGCGATGAATCCTGAAGCGCTGCAATAGTTATGCTACAACTTCCGCTGTTCATTTGGTATTGATCGGAGGGTAGTCTACAAGAGATTACATCTGTGAAACCATATCTCTTTTCCTGCAACAGGAATACTGGTGAACGATAGCTCAGTCGCCATTCCATCATCAGCACCCTTATTTCATAAATGTAGCCTACTGTCTGTTCTGAATGAGAGGCTTTTCTCTCGAGAGCTTACGAGTAGTATGAGATGGCATGCTTCATTCAACAATTTTTCCTTTTGTCCCAACCGAGTTGGATGGACAGTAGATGTGGAAAATCGAACAGTGCAATGGCTCTCTGCTGGTATCAAATTTATAAAGACTAACACTTTTTTTAAATAGCATATACCGGTAATGAAAGTCAGATGAAGTATGTGATAATAGATCAAAGTGAGGTTATCGACAAGTTAAGAGGCAAACTGTCATATATTCACTGTTACCCTTAAGTGTCCGCCACCGGTAGCTGAGTTGGCAGCGCGACAGAATGTCAATCCTATGGGCCCAGGTTCGATTCCTGGCTCTGTTGGAGGTTTTCTCCGCTCAGGCAGTGGGTGTTGTGTTGTCCTAATCATCATCATTTCATCCCCATCGACGCGCAAGTTGCCGAAGTGGCGTCAAATCGAAAGACTTGCACCTGGCGAACGGTCTACCCGACGGGAGGCCCTAGTGACATGACATTTATTTATTTACCCTTCAGTATATTAAATATTAACATGCGTAATTTCGTTCGGATTGAAATCGTATTCTACACCTGGATTTCAGTTCACTAGTATACTTGCAAACCATTCTAACGCTGTGTACGCCTCTTGGCAAGATAACACGTCAGGTGTTGCAATACTTTAAAGACCTTCTGGACCGCCATCAAGTTCGTATGCCGTGTGAGAGGAGCGATGCTTCCCTCTCCACTGACGTAAAGACGAATTTGATTAAGTGACACTGATGGTATACTGCGTATGGTATTCCTAAACCTTCCTCTATTCCTGGACACCAATTAAAACAGGGCATAGTGAGAGGGAGAGGTGACACAGTAATTAACGTCCGCATTGAAGAGTAATGCCGTTCATATCTCCACGCTACCGTTTATTGCGATTCATTTACTTTCCTCGAACTACTAAGAATAAGAAATTTACTGGAAGATTAAAACTGTGTGCCGGACCGAGACTCGAACTCGGGACCTTTGCCTTTCACGGGCAAGTGCTCTACCAACTGAGCTACCCAAGCACGACTCACGACCCGTCCTCACAGCTTCATTTCTGCCAGTACCTCGTCTCCTACCTTCCAAACTTCACAGAAGCTCTTCTGCGAACCTTGCAGAACTAGCACTCCTGGTAGAAAGGATATTGCGGAGACATGGCTTAGCCACAGCCTGGGCGTTGTTTCCATAATGTACTAAGAGTACATCGGAATGACAAGGTGCTTTCTTCATCAAGTCCAAGACTATTCTTCCACTATCTCTGATCCTCTATCACCAATTGTACTCTACTCTTATTCTGCTTTGGTATTCATTTGTATCTATTGCGCCGTACATCTAGACTGACGTAAATAAATAATTGAAAACTAAATAAGTTCTCAAATGAAATATAAAATTCAAACACAGCATTAATGCGCTCAAATTTTATTGTAGACCATAGAGAAACTGTGACGTCATATAACAGTGCACTTTTAAGTTATTGTCTGGCTGTAACCTTGTTCCCATTACTAGAGACTGTATGGGGGTGAGACATTCCAATCTGCCAGTTCGGCAAGGTCGTACTTGAGAACACTGTAACGTGAATGAACTGTGAGATGTGTATTGTACCGTATGGGTTACTGTGCTGAGTGCTTGAGCGATGAAATATTTAAAAAGCTGTTGGGGGAAAGCCGAGGGGAACTTTCTCATCCGACGGACGGAACGTTACAAACTGTGACACAACTAATTACTTCAAGCTTCATTCAAAAATTATCGAAATAAGTGTTGGGTGATTTCTAGCGGCGGCACACCTAGCACGCTTCCTATGTCTTTTACACCAATGATGGCTTTACTGTAAGTTGCGATTAAATAGTTTATAAAACAGATCTGATGATGGACTTTATAGACCGAAACCGGTAGTCTGGTGCCAAAAAATTTGTGACCAAGGGTGTGAAGTAAAGGAAACTTATTATATACACGGGTCAATGTTTTATTCGCGACCGTGTCGCAGCTTGTGCAAATTGTTACAGTTCCAAGGTCCTACAGTCCAGAATCGTTTTTCTAAGAGACCGGAGGCGTGACAGTCGCATGGAGAGATACCGTGACTATAGGGCGGTGTTAGAGTGTCTCTCACTTGAGTTCGCATAACTTCTGCGTTACGACATTTGCGATATGCGGATGTGTGTTGTCACTACGCAGCAGCACCCCTTGGTGTACCATTCTACAGCGGCGGTTTTCGACACACTTGCTGCCCCCGATGGATAGCTGACGGTGTTTGTCTTCGGCAGGCAAGAAAAGAGTAACAGCACATTGGTCCTATTTGGACTATTTGGTAAAAACGTCGCCATAGTTCACATTTGCGCATTTACTGTACGCACGTTAGAAAAAGACAGGAATGCCACGCTAATCCTTCGCCTTTATGTGCTTACATACCTGCATACGGGTCGCGGTACGTTGCATACAGCGTGTTCGGAAATTCCCGCTACAGACTTCTAGGACTTGTAAAGGGGGGCGGGTCACTAATATTTCGAATATGATCCCCTGTCTAGAAACGCACCGTTTCCTTTCTACGGCGGTTTCAGTTCAGATATGTAACGCGTCCACTTTCGCTGAGGGACAGAGATAAGTCTCATAGTCGCTTTTCCTGGTATGCAATAGCGCAGGCAGGATGACGTGTACAGAGTTCTAGAAACGATGGTGGGCGTCACATCGAGCCGCTGTTGTAATGCATCATATTGATCTGTACGTACAATACGCTGGATTCTTTTTCGTATTGGAATAATGTAGACACGTAATGTTTAAGTGTCAATACAAACAAATGTGGTTAAGTATAGATGGATGTTTCGATCTATTTCCTTTCGAATTGTTACCAATAATTGTACTGTATGCGCAAACTAAGTTGACACTCGGCGCGGTGGCTGCTCGGAGCGACCGCAAAAGCATTTCCCATATACAGTCGCTCCCATTAGACATCGCACAGAGTGTCAACTTCGTTTTCCCGTGTATTACTGCGTCACACCTAATTGAATTTCTCAAACAGAAATGGATGAGTTATACATCTGAATTGAAACAGTCGTAGAACGGAAAAGATACATTTCTGGGCGTGGGTTTCTATTTAAAATATTACGACAGACGGCCCTCTACAGGTGCCAGAAGTTTGAAATGGGAATTTCGGAACGCCCTGTACACGAGGGCTATGCGGAAAGTAAGGAATAATAGGTCACGAAATGGAAACTACAGTGAAAATTCGATGAAGCTTTGCACAAATATGTTTGGCAGTGTTTTTAGTGTGCCCATAGATAGCGTCATGTCCCTCTTCTCATATCTGAGTGCACAGTGAGTGCGCAAAGATGCCTAGATGTAATACCAGGTATGCGTGCCTACCGAGAGATTTAGCCCGATTGCATACAAACCCACATGACTAACTGCCATGCAGTTGCTTCTTCACAGTAGTTCTCGGCTGCACTCTACAGGAACAATGAAGATGCTCCTGCAGCGTTCTCGATGGGCAGTTATTGATCACCCACCATACAGCCCAGACCTGGCTCCTCTTTCATCTCTGCGCACATGAACCGCTGGCTACAACACTTTGGTGCATACAGTGAGTTAGAAAGCACGGGAGGCTGCCTTCTGTGACGAGGTTATTGGTAATTTGGTACAACACAACGTCAAATGTTTTAGTCAGAGATGGAACTGCCTAGAAAAGTAGCTGTAAGGTGTAGCTGTTTCAAATAATCATACAATGAAGGCTTTCCCGACCGGATGGTACTGTTGTTGATAATTCTTCCGGGCTATAAGGCCGTGGTCCATGGAATTCTTCAATTCCTAACGTTTCGTCCAATACTACGTTGGACATCTTCAGAGGTATGGCTGCCGACTCAGCAGGACCAGCCATTACCTCTGAAGACGTCCAACGTAGTATTGGACGAAACGTTACGAATTGAAGAATTCCATGGACCACGGCTTTATAACCCGGAAGAATTATCAACAACTGTTTCAATTAAAACATTTTTGATTTTTAGTGTGGTTTCCATTTCGCAATCCATCGTTTCTCCCTTTCCCAATGGTCCTCGTAAGTATTCCTTGAGTGTTACTAGTGTAACAATATGGGGCGTGGTAGACACACAAACCCGCAGTGCTAAATAAATTATGGAGCTTTAGCTGCCCGCCGCTGTGGCCGAGCGGTTCTAGGCGCTACAGTCTGGAACCGAGCTGCTGCTACGGTCGTAGGTTCGAATGGATGTGTGTGATGTCCTTAGTTAGGTTCAAGTAGTTCTAAGTCTAGGGGACTGATGACCTCAGATGTTAAGTCCCGTAGTGCTTAGAGCCATTTGAACCATTTGGAGCCTGGGCTGCTCAGCAGCGGCAAGAATAGTCCCAAACGTGTGTCAACCCTACAAGTCATATAAGGTACGGTTGGTCAGTACGTCCATTAACAGACTTAACAGTTAGCATAAGTGACCCTCACGAATGTACGAAATAACGGTGGGCAGTAGGTTTTCGGGTGGCGTCAACAACCACAACACGCGATCCCTACAACAACGCCAAACGGCAGGTAGAGGCTGGTGCGCTCTGCCGGTCCTCGAGTACAGTGTGTCCGCGCCACCGCAGGCCGGCGACTCACCTTGAGGGCCATTGTCGTGCGTCGGCTGTGCTGTCTGGGAAGACTGTGCCCCGCTGACCGCGCCGCCGCCATTTTATAGCGCGGCCGCCCCTGGAGGCTTTCACCCGACAGCGGCGGCTGCCTCCAGCTCCAGCTCCAGCCTCCCCCGGACGGACGACCCCGCTTACGTCAGCGGGGCGCTCGCGTCGACCGCCGCCGGCGTCCCTCACCGCAGCCGAAACTTCGCGAGGGCCGCGCTGCAGCAGTCGCCAGCCGGCTCAGCAATTCGGGGCGCCCTACGGCCGTGAAAGCAAAGTAGCTGTTCTTTGTCCAGCCTATACCCCGCGCTGTAAACACGTCGATTCGCCCTGGGTGTCAGCGGTAGGGAAAAGGTGGTCTGTTCACACTAGACGGGACGCCAGTGCAACGTCACCTTGTTTAGCGAAGCACCAAAAGGGTGAGTTGCCACCCGTGGTACAAAGGAGTCAAAACATACTGTCAGAACGAAGTAAGAAATAATGAGAGATTTGATAATGGCCAAATCGAAATTCATTAAGTGTATCCTCGACAGCAGTTGAATGGTGAATTTTCCACTGTGTTACGAAGGGAAAGAATACGATGAATTTTCGTCCAGGCATTATTTATTAGCTCGAGAAAATATAGACATACAAATATATCAATACATGTTTAGAAGGAAACACATAGCGCCTTTTCAATTTTCCCAGCGAGGTTATTTCTCTGCCCACGATATATGTACATTTCCTCCATCATTAAAGCAGACTATTTCGCCACTAAAAGAGGAATTTTTAGTGAATATTGTTTCGTCTGTTTTTGTACTTATTATGTACACTGTAGGATTCTTCTTTCTCCAAGTATTATAAAAACTAAATCATTTTTTGTTATTATGTCGCAGAACACTTATAGGAGAAATACCCAAGTCTTCATGTAATCTTCACGACGTGTCAAGAAAACGAAGCAGGCAATAAAATTAAAATTACGCTAGTGGCCATTAAAATTGATACACCAAGAAAAAATTCACATGACAGAGGAGTGTTCGTTGGACAAATGTATTATACTAGAACTGACTTGTGATTACGTTTTCAGGCAATTTGTGTGCATAGATCCTGAGAAACCAGTACCCAGAACAACCACCTCTGGTCGTAATAACGGCCTTGATACGCCTGGGCATTGAGTCAAACAGAGCTTCGATGGTGTGTACAGGTACAGCTGCCCATGCAGCTTCAACACGATACCACAGTTCAAGAGTAGTGGCTGGCATATTGTGACGAGCCAGTTGCTCGGCCACCATTTACCAGAGGTTTTCAGTTGGTGAGAGACCTGGAGAATGTGCTGGCCAGGGCAGCAGTTGAACATTTTCTGTATCGAGAAAGGCCCGTACAGGACCTGCAACATGCGGTCGTGCATTATTCTACTGAAATGTAGGGTATCGCAGCGATCGAATGAATGGTAGAGCCACGGGTCGTAGCACATTTGAAATGTAATGTCCACTGTTCAAAGTGTCGTCAATGCGAACAAGAGGTGACCGAGACGTGTAACAAATGGCACCCCATACCATCAGGCCGGGTGATACGCCAGTATGCCGATGACGAATACACGGTTCCAATGTACGTTCACCGCGATGTCGCCAAACACGGATGCAACCATCATGATGCTGTAAACAGAACCTGGATTCATCCGAAAAAATGACGTTTCGCCATTCGTGCACCCAGGTTCGTCGTTGAGTACACCATCGCAGGCGCTCCTGTCTGTGATGCAGCGTCAAGGGTAACCGCAGCCATGGTCTCCTAGCTGCTGCAAACGTCGTCGAACTGTTCGTTCAGATGGTTGTTGTCTGGCAAACGTCCCCATCTGTTGACTCGGGGATCGAGACGTGGCTGCACGATTCGTTACAGCCATGCGGATAAGATGCCTGTCATCTCGACTGCTAGTGATACGAGGCCGTTGGGATCCAGCGCGGCGTTCCGTATTACCCTCCTGAACTGACCGATTCCATATTATGCTAACAGTCATTGGATCACGACCAACGCGAGCAGCAATGTCGCGATACGGTAAACCGCAATCGCCACAGGCTGCAATGAGACCTTTATCAAAGTCGGAAACGTGATGGTACGCATTTCCCCTTCTTACACGAGGCATCACAACAACGTTTCACCAGGCAACGCCGGTCAGCTGCTGTTTGTGTATGAGAAATCGGTTGGCGACCTCATGTCAGCACGTTGTAGGTGTCGCCACCGGCGCCAACCTTGTGTGAATGCTCTGAAAAGCTAATCATTTGCATATCACGGCATCTTCTTCCTGTCGATTAAATTTCGCGTCTGTAGCACGTCATCTTCGTGGTGTAGCAATTTTAATGGTCAGTTGTGTAAGAAGACACAAAATCGATCAGCTTGACACGAGTGAGCGCGGCGAGAATACAGGGTGGTTTTAATTGAACTTCCGCTATTTGAGTCAGCGTAGACGGAAAACCATTTACTGTATGGGTACCCGACTTTATCGGAATGGTTTTCAGAATGTGCTTTGCAGGATTTGTGTTGTTAATAGTGTTAGTGTCATGACTAGCAGTTAGGCGCCGGTACTCGGAACTCCAACCCCAAAGACCAACTGCATGCTGCGTGAAGGGCACGCGTTACTGTGAACTGTTTCGCCAACATATGATCTCTGCAAGGAGGTGATTTGGACTCAGTTGTTCTGATACTCGATGGAGCTCCACCTCATATTGTTCGTGAGGTCACTCCGTAACAGGTTTGGAGAAAACCGTTTCATTCACCGATCTTTCCAAACTGTGTGGTCACCAAGATTACCAGATTTGAACCAGTGCGATCCCTGACTGTGGTGTTGTCTGAAAGACAGGGTTTATCAACGGGGCACTAACACGCGTTGGAGGCTGAAGATGGGCATAGCGTGGGAGGTAGCCAACATCCTACCTGAGATGTTCCGGGCAGCGGTAGAGAAATCTCTAGTGGGGATCCAGGTGGTCATGGACGCAGATGGTCGTCACAATGAGCAATTTTTGTAACCTGGAACGCAAACATGGTACGCAGTTAACAGATAGTACCGTGTCATGTGGAATCTAATGTGTGTTTCTTTTAATGGTTTTTTTCTTTATTTCTCTCTGCGTGTTCTTACAAATGTTTCCGCAAACTTTCATTGCCCTACGATCAATCGTTTTTCAAGGGAGACCTGTCAACCACGGAAAGTTTAATTATGACCACCCTGTAGACTGACTGTCGATGATGGCAGACAATATCACGCTCCTTCCTGTTACCTTCATTTCTCATTCTTTTTCTACCTCGTGTGAACAGTTCAAAAATGACTATAATTTTCCTTCATTTCTCTTTCTTTTTCTGCCTTCGTGCGAACAGTTCGCAATACTTTCTTCTATTTTATTTGCCTCTTATAAATTGTAGAGTTATGTACCGTGCCGCCTCAGTATTGGGACAGTCCTCTGTGAAAATGCTTCTGCGAACATTAAATTGTTTTCTTTTAGAACACACAGAAGACATAGAATATCTTTTCAGTTATCTTACATATTTCACTTTCCTTGTCTGACAACATTATTCGGAGTATACACTTCCGTAGAAATACATTTCTTCTCTTACAATAACGCTACGTGCGCTGCCACTTTCATGTGGCATTCTTGGAAGTGAGGATATTTGGTAACGGGGGACCAATTATCAAAAACCGTCTTATTGATTTCAATCATGAACTAGATCTAACTTTTCTGGCATCGTCTCCGTCTTCGAAAAGGAGACAAAAGAAAGCATAGAGAATAATGTGAACCACAGTCCTTTATATCGCAGCTGGCAAAAATCTGTTCAGTATTTAGGTATCGGTACAATTTACTGCTACGTTGGAGGAAGAGAAAGATACTACAAGACGTCAACATGAAAATTTTGTTCCTGAGAATCACTGACGGTGACGTCCCAGTCCGTCCCGTTCCGCTGACTTTCATCGTGAACACTACCATTTCTGCCATTGTCCTCCTCCGTAGCGTAGCGGTAGCGTTACCACCTACCACGCAGGCCGCCCGGTTTCGATTCCCGGCAGGGGACTGGGTGTTGTGTGTCCTTCATCGTCATTGACTCACAAGTCGCCGATGTGGCGTTACCTAAAAAGGACTTGCAATATGGCAGCCGAACTACCTCGGATGGGGCCTCCCGGCCAACAATGACATACGATCATTTCATTTCATTTCTGCCATTGTGGAACGTTCCGACCAATTATTCTCAGTTATGAGAACTAGATGCTGTGGTGGTTCTGGAGGAGTCACTACACACCGATACCTGGCCAGGATGAGGATTGGGATTTACAACCCAAGGACACGCTACAGTCAGGAACCGCGCGACCGCTACGGTCGCAGGTTCGAATCCTGCTTCGGGCATGGATGTGTGCGATGTCCTTAGGTTGGTTAGGTTTAAGTAGTTCTAAGTTCTAGGGGACTGATGACCTCAGAAGTTAAGTCCCATAGTGCTTAGAGCCACCAAGGACACGCTTGGACTGGACAGGGTGTGTAAGAAACTCGGCAGTGTCCTCTATGAAGGAAACATTACAGTATTAAATAATTTAGAGAAACAACGTACAATATGAAGTCCGAACAGTGAGATGGGCCTGCTCGACCCGAATACGAGTCCAGTGTCTTAGCTACTGTGCCATTTCGCTCGGTAAACCTAGTTGACGTAGTTGTGACGTTCTTTTCACTATTACATATAACTCTCGAAAGTTTTTAATACCTTAGGAAAAGTATGAAAATTTATGTATCGTTCGTTAATTTGGTCAAACGTGAGTATGGATCAATAAAATCCAAAGTTACGTTTTCTTGCTTCCTTATCCGCCAGGTCGTCAATCACAGTGCCAACATATTACAGCATCTTTCTACAACCAGCGGTCTTGATTCACCAAACCATTCTCCATTCTATAGCGTGACATTCAGATTACAAGCAGACAGAATGGCTGTATTTACCTTATGAGGGCGAAATTTTAAGTACACACTTGTTATAAAAAACTATCTAAGGTTTGAAACTATTACTTATTTCTTCAGAGAGAAACAAGGAGTAGTTTGCGGAAGGCAGAAACGATGGGCTGAAAGACAGCAGGATGAGAAGTGAGAGGGACCTATCATGTTTCCTCGGACACAAATGTCAAAAGGTATGCAGATTATAACACGATGACTTCAAGTTCGTTTTTGTTTTATAGGACAGGTTTCTTAAAGTACATGTTTCAATGTAATCAGAGTCAGTTACTTCTTTACTGTTAATAATAGTCAAAAACAGTAGTGTGAGGAGATTAAATTAGTTGTGATAGACACCAGACAAACATTTATACCAGGCTCTTTGCATATTGGATGCGGGGGGGGCTATCAAACGTTGCACAATATTCTTCTGCAATAATCAAACGATAATACTAAACGTAAAAGTTAAATATGGCAACAGTCCTGAACATTGACATATAACCAGTATTTGAACGCCTGTGTGCATAGCCTCCATAGCAAAATCTCTCATTCCAAGTGACGATCAGCGTAACTAAGCAAGGTGGCTCATTACTTGAGACACTGCACTCGCATTCGAGGGGATCTACGTTCAACTCTCCGTTTCACTACCCATATTTCGGTTTCCTGAATTTATTGTAGACAATTTAGGGGTGGATCGTCTGCAAAAATAAGCGTCCATGTCCTTACCAACATCCTACAACCAGAGTTCGTGTTCCTTTCACCAATGAAGGTTGTAGCCTAACGTGTCGTTTCTTTTTGACGGCTAGGGAAAATATTTACAGAATGTCACAAAAACTTCGTTATCATGATTGTTGTTAAGGGGAGACGGAAGGAAATTTTTATCCCTATTCTGCCAATGCTATTTTACCTTTGAATAGGTACACGTTTCAGAACAACTGTAAGTAATAAAACAATGAAATTTTTACTGCATATATATAACATATAGGCCTCCATTAACAAGTAAAATGAACATAACACTTCTTATGGTTTTGAAGAAAAAAATTATTCTTTCACTAGTAAAATTTGAACTTTTTTGTACATTAATTATTATAAAACAGTTTCTGACTGTTTGGTGGTTCTCAATTTACTTGTAACAACGTATTACCATCTGCCGTATAAATTGACCAAATTTCATGTTTGTAACCCCATTAGTTTATCAAATAATGGTAACTGAATGTACTTTTCAGAAAAATCCATTTAAAGTTTACTATTGCAATTCTAGTATAGTCATCGATAAGAATTACTTACTACTAATATTTTCCTGCACCATACTGAGCATCATCTCAGTCATACTGATCGTCTTTTCTTTTCTTGGTCCCCCTTCTTTTCTGTCTGGCTTCTTTTGTGCATTTTAAATTAGCAATATCTGCTTTGCGGATTCTCTCTTTATCTATTTTCACCAAGGATTTTGCAGTATTTTCACTAGATTTTGTGCCCAATAATTCCAAAACATCCAGTTTTCTAATTACACTATCAATGAAGCATAAAATAAACGACAGATTTGAGGGTTGTAAGCTGAACAAATACAGTTTTCGGTAACCGGTTCCAAATGACAGAATTCACACATTCATTTAAATTTTGGGTTTTCCCATGAAGACATTTCTTCAACAAGGTATCTTTACAATGGTCTCTAAATATGGGTTTAATTTCATTCATTACTGATGCAGGTAAATAATGTTTGTGGTTATATCTGGCACTTTTCTTGTACTTGCACCAAGTGTCAGGATCATTCGGGCAAAGACAGTGCACTGGATTTTCATTTGCGGAAAGCTTATCGAAAAAGATAGCCAATACAGCTTTCTTTCATGTTTTCTAAATTCCCTACATTTCTTCTTATGGCCAAGTCATAATAATTCTCTAATCTATCTATTTCAACATTTGTCAGGTGACTTTTACCACCTATCTTCTTACCATCTTCTAATACTATTTTTGACTTTTCTCTCAATAATCTTCTCAACGTGGACCCCATTCTCTTCTGGACATGCTCTTTTTTTTTTTTTTTGGTCATCAGTCTACTGACTGGTTTGATGCGGCCCGCCACGAATTCCTTTCCTGTGCTAACCTCTTCATCTCAGAGTAGCACTTGCCACCTACGTCCTCAATTATTTGCTTGACGTATTCCAATCTCTGTCTTCCTCTACAGTTCTTGCCCTCTACAGCTCCCTCTAGTACCATGGAAGTCATTCCCTCATGCCTTAGCAGACGTCCTATCATCCTGTCCCTTCTCCTTATCAGTGTTTTCCACATGTTCCTTTCCTCTCTGATTCTGCGTAGAACCTCCTCATTCCTTACCTTATCAGTCCACCTAATTTTCAACATTCGTCTATAGCACCACATCTCAAATGCTTCGATTCTCTTCTGTTCCGGTTTTCCCACAGTCCATGTTTCACTACCATACAATGCTGAACTCCAGACGTACATCCTCAGAAATTTCTTCCTCAAATTAAGGTCGGTATTTGATATGCTCAATGGACTCTAATTTAGAAATTGTGACATTAGGACCATAGGGTTGTTCTGCACATACCCGTTCATAAGCCTTGCTGTCACCGTCCCCAGGTTGCACAGTGCGTCAGGAAAACCATCATAACTCACAAAAAAATTGTGTTTATATAAAACAAAAACTGTTTCAGGCAGGAAAGACCAGGCATTTCAAATATGCTAAAATCTAAAAATCGAATTTTTGAAGCCCACTTCCGTTTCTCATTCCTTGCTTTTCTGCCCTCAAAGCAGGCGAAACGAAGTGTGAAGCCTGGCACAGCCTGTAGTATGTAACGTGAGTGTACTGTCAAGATCCTCGGTATCTGAACATTTAATTTATCATATCGTCGCTTCAAATATAGATGACTTCCAGTAGACTTTCGTTGTCAGTAATAACGGGCATCAACTGTGAGACTGTGAGTTTGATTCTTCCTGTGTAACGAATCAGTACGAGGTTGAAAATTGAAACGATTTATGCGGAACGTTTGCAATGCTAACGCTGATGGGTCTTGCTGCCATGTGAATCAAGTACAAAGAGCGATCAAAAATTTTCCGTTTGAGGGCGATGCTGAAGCATATACGCAACGTAGCGCGATTCCGATGCCCGAATATAAGATCGACGTCCTAGGCAAGCAATGAGTGTGGCATTCCTGTCTTTCCGACATTCCTGCCTTTTCGACATGCGGACGCTATTACCAAATGCGTCCAGACAGGACCAACATACTGTTATCATTTTCTTGGCTCACTTGACGAAGGGTCTGTTCCTAAAGATTGGAAAGTAGCACAGGTTACACCAATATTCAATAAAGGAAATAGGAGTAACCCATTGAATTACAGACCCATATCACTGACCTCAACTTACAGTAGGATTTTGGAGCATATGCTGTACTCGAACATTATGAATCACCTTGAAGAAAATGACTTACTGATACATAACCAACACGGATTCAGAAAATATCGGTCTTGTGCAAGACAGCTAACTCTTTATTCCCATGAAGTAATGAGTGCAGTCGACAACAGATCTCAGATCGATTCCATATTTCTAAATTTCCAGAAGGCTTTTGATACCGTTCCTCACAAGCGACTATTAACCAAATTACTTGCATAGGGAGTATCGTCTTAGTTGTGTGATTGGATTCGTGATTTCCTCTCAGAAAGGTCACAGTTCGTAGTGTTAGACGGTAAATCGTCGAGTAGAACAGAAGTGATATCTGACGTTCCGCAAGGTAGTGTCATAGGCCCTCTGCTGTTCCTTATTTACATAAATGATCTAGGTGATAATCTGAGCAGCCCCCTTAGATTGTTTGCAGATGACGCTGTAATTTACCGTCTAGTAAAATCATTAGACGATCACTTCCAATTACAAAACTATCTAGAGAGAATTTCTGTATGGTGCGGAAAGTGGCAATTGGCATTAAACAAAGAAAAGTGCGACGTCATCCACAGGGGCACTAAAAGAAATCCGATAAATTTTGGGTATACGATAAATCGCACATATCTAAGGGCTGTCAATTCGACTAAATATCTAGGTATTACAATTACGAGCAACGTAAAGTGGAAAGACCACATAGATGATATTATGGGGAAGGCGAAACAAAGACTTCGCTTTGTTGGCAGAACACTTAGAAGACGTGACAAACCCTCTAAAGAGACAGCCTACATTACACTTGTCCGTACTCTGCTCGAATATCGCTGCTCGGTATGGGATCCTTACCAGGTAGGACTGACGGAGGACATCGAAAAGTGTAAAGAAGGGCAGCTCGTTTCGTGTTATCGCGCAGTAGGGGTGAGAGTGCAACTAATATGATACGCGAATTGGGGTGGCAGTCACTGAAGCAAAGGCGGTTCTCTTTGCGGCGAGATCTATTTACGAAATTTCAATCACTAACTTTCTCTTCCGAATGCGAAATATTTTATTAACACCCATCGTGTCGTAATAAAATGAGAGAAATCAGAGCTCAAACGGAAAAGTTTAGGTGTTCCTTTTTGCCACGTGCCATTCGAGAGTGGAATGTAGAGAAGTAGTATGAAAATGGTTCGATGAACTCTCTGCTAGGCCTTAAGTGTGAATTGCAGAGTAACCATGTAGATGTAGATGTAGATGTAGATAACAAATATCGGTAGACATCCATTGGAGAATGAAGAATGTGTATGGGGCAGCAGATCTGTCGAAAACCCTTATTGTGGTATTATGCTGCTTTTCGCGGATGATGCTGTAGTATACAGAGAAGTTGCAGCATTAGAAAATTGTAGCGAAATGCAGAAAGATCTGCAGCGGATAGGCACTTGGTGCAGGGAGTGGCAACTGACCCTTAACATAGACAAATGTAATGTATTGCGAATACATAGAAAGAAAGATCCTTTATTGTATGATTATATGATAGCGGAACAAACACTGGTAGCAGTTACTTCTGTAAAATATCTGGGAGTATGCGTGCGGAACGATTTGAAGTGGAATGATCATATAAAATTAATTGTTGGTAAGGCGGGTACCAGGTTGAGATTCATTGAGAGAGTGCTTAGAAAATGTAGTCCGTCAACAAAGGAGGTGGCTTAAAAACACTCGTTCGACTTATACTTGAGTATTGCTCGTCAGTGTGGGATCCGTACCAGATCGGTCTGACGGAGGAGATAGAGAAGATCCACAGAAGAGCGGCGCGTTTCGTCACAGGGTTATTTGGCAACCGTGATAGCGTTACGGAGATGTTTAATAAACTCAAGTGGCAGACTCTGCAAGAGAGGCGCTCTGCATCGCGGTGTAGCTTGCTCGCCAGGTTTCGAGAGGGTGCGTTTCTGGATGAGGTATCGAATATATTGCTTCCCCCTACTTATACCTCCCGAGGAGATCACGAATGTAAAATTAGAGAGATTCGAGTGCTCACAGAGGCTTTCAGACAGTCGTTCTTCCCGCGAACCATACGCGACTGGAACAGGAAAGGGAGGTAATGACAGTGGCACGTAAAGTTCCCTCCGCCACACACCGTTGGGTGGCTTGCGGAGTATAAATGTAGATGTAGATGTAGATGCGCCAAGTTCCGTGCTGACGGCGATTCGACACAAGAGGCCGGTGGATTTGGGAGCTACGCAACAGTTACACCAACTCCAAGTGGGAGACAGCCGAGTACCCACCTTACAATCCTGATCTCTTCAAAATGTTCAAATGTGTGTGAAATCTTATGGGACTTAACTACTAAGGTCATCAGTCCCTAAGCTTACACACTACTTAAGCTAAATTATCCTAAGGACAAACACACACACACACACCCATGCCCGAGGGAGTACTCGAACCTCCGCCGGGACCAGCCGCACTCGTGATCTCTCCCCGCGCGATTATCACGCCTTCGATCCCATGGTAGAGGCCTTGAAGTGTCGACGATTTCTGTCGGGCGAGGATGTACAATAGGAAGTTACGGACTTCTTCGCGCAGCAGTACGCGGTGTTCCTCCAAACGGGTATCTTCAACCTGGTGTGTCGGTGGGGCGATTGCCTCAATGCTCACGGCGATTTTGCCTGACTGGCATACCTTCCAACAGAAACTGTTTGATCATCTCTTATATTAGCAATAATCGCCATAATCAGTACTCCCTCGTTAGTTACTCGATCTATCCGTTCTTCTGTACCACCGGATTTCAAAACCGTCTACCCTCTTCTTATCTGAACTGCTCAAAGAACGTAATTGAAAGGTGTTTTCATAGTTACTAAAAATTCACAGTCACTAATTTTCACGACTACATGGATGGGGTTAGAAATCTAAAGTCTGAATTAAAAACGTGGTATATTACTTATTTTTATTTTAAAAAAATATTGAAATTCGTGCGGTTGGGTGTGAGTGCTACTTCGAGATGAAGAGGGTGGTACAAGAGAGGAATTCCTGCCGCTTCGCATCAAATCAGTCAGAAGACTGCTGACTGAAAAAATAGAAAAACTTTCATTCCCAATCACTACTGTTACATTTACTTTAAGTCACAGATAGCATTTATTGCATAAGAAAGTAAGTATCATATTCCTATTTTTTTGTTTTAGTATTATTGTACATCACGTCATGACAAACGTACTTAAGGTATCTCGTAAAACTAATTGGGCTGTTCGCTGGGAGGAATTGAGAGTATAGTGCCGCAAGTTATTCAGATATTAACAAGAAAGTCACGCGAAAGTTCACCCACCCGTTGTTGAAGTTTAACAGCGCTAGAGACTTCTTTTCTATTTGTAGTTATACACAATCCATTTCTCTGAAATGATACAATTCGTTATTTTACACTTACAAAACGACCTGCGTCATGTAACGTAGTACTGTATCAATCTGTTTAAATGCTATTTTCCTAAAAAATAAAATACAAAAGAGAGCAATGTTAATTTAACACAATTTTTATAAGGTTTTTATTTCAATACTAGCTCTATACCGACAGCTACGCCCTTATATGTACAAGTCACATATATTTCACACATCGCCTCCTTCCCCTCTCTCTGCTCATATCTCCACCACTCCTCTTTGGCCATCTCCTGCTCTCTCTTTGTCCATCTCATGCTCGCCTCTCTAGCTGTCTACTTCTCCCCTTGCCTCTGGCTGTATCTTCCTGTCCCCTTTCTCCATCCACTTCCTTCCTCTGTCTGTCTCCATCTCTCTCTCTCTCTCTCTCTCTCTCTCTCTCTCTCTCTCTCTCCATCTCCTCCTCTGCCTGCCACTGTCCATTACTCCGCCCCCCCTCCCCCCCCCCCCCCCCATCTTCCTCATCTTTCTGCTCAGCCTTGCCCATTTGCAATTGTATTCCCTGACTGCACAACATGCTGGTAATTCAGAGCAGCTTAGATGTAAGGCATTACCACCCTCCACCACTATCAAACGGACCAGCGAGGAAGCGAGTTAATATTGCATTGTCATCCAGTTCTGAGAAATCTTTAAAATTTCGAGTCTCTAGCTGATTAGGAAGCTACTTTAAAATCAACTGCAAATTTTTTACTTAACACACAGACAGACAAGAAAGCTACCTATGAGAAAATGACAAAAAAATGATAGATAATTGTGTCTACACTAGCGAGAAATACAAACTGAGCACTATTAAACAAGTTCTATAGGAAAGGAGTTTATTAACTTATTATACAAGTGTGACACCCAGGACTGCTATTATTTATTATGTACTTGTACCAACTAGCCCAAGAATAGAAAGAAGCAATCCAAGTGGTCTAAAAAAACAAAGCAATCCAATTGGTGTAAAAATTGACAAAAACACAGTGCTGTGGACATTCCCTCTTGAAGACAAGACACTGATGGGTCAAAATAAAATATGATATACAAAAGTCAAACTTCGGAATATTCACACAAAATACAGTATAATATGAAAATTTCAGAAATTGAAACAGTCATTTGCAGTAAAAATTTCATCAGTAATAAAATAATACAAGAAATCACAGTTTTATTTATTTGGTTCGCTGCATTTAGATGTTTTCAAAACAAAGAGGCATGGAGTAGAATACAATATAGTGTGAAAATTAACTGAATATGAAAACGTAAGAAAATGAGAAAAACAACATTGATTTCACAATGTCACAACAAATCCGGCACTTCTATTTGGATGTGAATGTTGGACTAATTACCAAAATGAATAAGCCAAACTAAATAATGCACAGAAGAGATTTTTACTCATCGTAAATGGGCGAACTTTGCGAGAAAGATAGAGAAGGGATAAAAGCAAAAGAAATAAATGATGTGTGATCAGCACGTTAGGATACCAGAGAACAGACCTGCCACACAAAATGCTCTAATATGAACTGCAAGAAAAAAGTGATTAAGAAAGCCCATATTGTTGATGGATTGAATGGTTACTAATAATGAATAATATTGATTGATATTATACATGTATATGTTATATCAGCAAATATGGATAGATGGTTTTTAAAATCAAAATCAGTGTCTTGTATAGCTTCCTCTAGCTGTAGTGTGTAGGCCATGGAGCTTCTGGGTGACATTTTGGTGGGAGAGAGCATTCCTCACTAATTCCATATGTTGCCGTATCTCATTAAGATTCATTGCCTAGATTGTGGGCAAGATGCTTCCCCATCATTTCCCAAATATGCTCAGTGGTGGACAGATGTACTGTCTATACCATTTGGGGCGGGGTAGTGAACATTGTCTGAATGATGGTGGGCGCTTGAGAAGTGTGAAAAAGAACATTGTTCTCCAAAGGCGTACATCCTCCACGACCAGCAACATAATGGGCTGGATAGTGTTATGAATGCATTCCACACTAATCAGATTTCATTCCACATACACAATACACGTACATTCAATGATGCTGTGGCTTCTCACACAGTTTTGAGCTGTTCTGGTTCGCCGGTTGATTTAATTCCAGCAGTTACTTCTCACATTGTCAGCGCGAAATTAACAAATGACTATGAAAAACAAGGAATATTTTAGGTGCATCAGGATTCACAGATAGCACAAAATGCCTGAAATAACATTTTTCTTTACTGATTGTCATAGGTTGGATTCAAACATCACTTTATTTTATTTCGATCACTGCACAGTTTTCAAATGCTTGTCCAATACAACCCATTAAAATGGACATAGATTAGAATCCAAGAGCTTAGCATATTACTAAGGAGACTACACAGATGCCTGTTGTTATTTAGATGCTGTATGGAGAGGCATGTGGTCAACACAGAACTTTCACTGCAGTTCTCAGATTTAAGAGCCTTACAGTAGCTTCTCCAATGGCATCACGAGGCTCAGCAAATCCTGTTCTACGTGTCTCAAGAAGGAAAATCCCTGGTAGTATTGGGTGTTGAATCCTGATCATCAGCATGGCAGTCACACTGACTACTCAGCTGTCGAGAAGGATCTGTCACTGATTCTAAGGTAGACTAAGAATGTAGATTTCCCAGTTGTGTCTATAGCTATAGAAGCAGAGGCAGGATGCATAGCAGTGAGGTGTGATGAGAACCCTGAGTAGAACCACGTTTACTTATAGATCAGCTTCCTGCAAACGGGTTTTTATCTGACTCATTTTCTCTATGCAAAATTCTGCTGCAGACAATCCATGATCAGTGGTGCACATTCCTCTTTTTTGGAATGCGGAGATAAATCTGTAGCTTGCTACTTTCTGGTTCAAATGGCTCTGAGCACTATGGGGCTCAACATCTGAGCTCGTCAGTCCCCTAGAACTTAGAACTAATTAAACCTAACTAACCTAAGGACATCACACACATCCATGCCCGAGGCAGGATTCGAACCTGCGACCGTAGCAGTCACGTGGTTCCGGACTGAAGTGCCTAGAACCGCACGGCCACCGCGGCCGGCGCTACTTTCTGAAACCGGGAAGATTAGTATGTGCAGGTTCTTTGCAACAATGACACTAAAATCGATACACAAGTGACATCTCACATCCCATATGTTGTTCAGTTGTTTGGAAATACAATTCACACTCATGTAGTGTCACAATACAACCTCAATGAAATTCAGCTGAGAGCACGATCTGGATTCATCAGTGGCATTCCGACAATGCTACCAAATTCAGATTTTCCGTAACTCTTAACACCTGACACCCTCCTAATTCATTTTTGTATGTTTATGTATGTTCCCAGTAATTTTTCCAGCGCTGCTCCTTGCAGCACTGTGTTAACTGTTCTTCGATACTGTAGAAGATATACCATTAAGATGTTTCTCCTCCTGGGAATGGTGTCTGCATTCTTTTTTCACCTGTTTCTTTCGCTGTTTACCCATTTACCAAATCAACTCAGTAGTTGGGCACTGTAGTAGCATTGACGTAGCACAGGGCAATCTGTCGTTCCAATATTAGTAATAGACTAGACTGCTACATGCTGCAGCACAGCACATCATTCCCACTGTCGGCTGCATGTTACTTGCCTATCTCCTGTCATAAAACACGTATCTGGAGAGAGTATAAGTGGTCCCCACTCCAGTAGCTTTCCTCCATCACTATGCACTTGACTGTCGCACTCTCCAAGCCATTCGTTTAGCAGACGTGTGTCCAAGTTACTACAGCCACATAGAGCAGTGTCAACAACTACGTTGCAAGGCTCGTGTCCAGCTGACATACATCACTGGAGAGCATATAATTTATTTGAGCCATTGCTTAGTCTGAGAAAATTCCGACTGTGCCACTTGAAGCAGCATCATGTTGTTTCTCTGTGAGCAGAGGAGCAAATCGCTGGTTCTCCATGGAGCCTTAGGCATTCCGGATTGCTCATTTACAAGCGTACACTTGAGTCACATGTCTGTTTCTCGCAAGTGTAAAAGCAGATTGTCTTAACTCACGAACGGACTCTTTATTTGAGTAACTTCGAACGGAGGAGTTTGTGGCCGAACCATGCCTCCTCTGTGTAGTTAAATTCACATCCGCACGTCGTACTTCATTCCCACGACGACCATAGCCTTTCACAGATAAATGTAACATATTGCGCATACACAGAAAAGGAAATCCACTACTGTACAGCTGCACTCTTGATGACAAACAGCTGGAGACGGTGTCTGCCGTAAAATGGAGTAACTATCAAAAAGGTTCAAATGGCTCTAAGCACTATGGGACTTAACATCTGAGGTCATCAGTCCCCGAGACTTGGAACTACTTAAACCTAACTAACCTAAGGACATCACACACTTCCATGCCCGAGGCAGGATTTGAATCTGCGACCGTCTTCTGAAATAAACGATTTTTGGATTTTCTGTTCTTGTTGTCGTTGTGGTCTTCAGTCGAAAGATTGGTTTGTTGCAGCTCCCCATGGTACTATATCCTGTGCAAGTCTCTTACATTTTGCCACCTTTAGAACAAGGTGGCATTCATCACACTAACAACAATTTTTTTCTAATTTGTCTTGTACGTTCCTACAGTCACTCAACTTCGACACTTTACCAGACACCACAGCATCAACAGCAAACAGCCGCAGATTGCTGTCCACCCTGTCCGCCAAGGGGTCCTATCACGCTAGCCTCAAGCATTCCTGAGGATACCCTTGTCTCTCATGAGCATGCTGGGTTTTATTACTTCAGAAGTCTTTGAACCATTCGTATATACACTCCTGGAAATTGAAATAAGAACACCGTGAATTCATTGTCCCAGGAAGGGGAAACTTTATTGACACATTCCTGGGGTCAGATACATCACATGATCACACTGACAGACCCACAGGCACATAGACACAGGCAACAGAGCATGCACAATGTCGGCACTAGTACAGTGTATATCCACCTTTCGGAGCAATGCAGGCTGCTATTCTCCCATGGAGACGATCGTAGAGATGCTGGATGTAGTCCTGTGGAACGGCTTGCCATGCCATTTCCACCTGGCGCCTCAGTTGGACCAGCGTTCGTGCTGGACGTGCAAACCGCGTGAGACGACGCTTCATCCAGTCCCAAACATACTCAATGGGGGACAGATCCGGAGATCTTGCTGGCCAGGGTAGTTGACTTACACCTTCTAGAGCACGTTGGGTGGCACGGGATACATGCGGACGTGCATTGTCCTGTTGGAACAGCAAGTTCCCTTGCCGGTCTAGGAATGGTAGAACGATGGGTTCGATGACGGTTTGGATGTACCGTGCACTATTCAGTGTCCCCTCGACGATCACCAGTGGTGTACGGCCAGTGTAGGAGATCGCTCCCCACACCATGATGCCGGATGTTGGCCCTGTGTGCCTCGGTCGTATGCAGTCCTGATTGTGGCGCTCACCTGCACGGCGCCAAATACACATACGACCATCATTGGCACCAAGGCAGAAGCGACTCTCATCGCTGAAGACGACACGTCTCCATTCGTCCCTCCATTCACGCCTGTCGCGACACCACTGGAGGCGGGCTGCACGATGTTGGGGCGTGAGCGGAAGACGGCCTAACGGCGTGCGGGACCGTAGCCCAGCTTCATGGAGACGGTTGCGAATGGTCCTCGCCGATACCCCAGGAGCAACAGTGTCCCTAATTTGCTGGGAAGTGGCGGTGCGGTCCTCTACGGCACTGCGTAGGATCCTACGGTCTTGGCGTGCATCCGTGCGTCGCTGCGGTCCGGTCCCAGGTCGACGGGCACGTGCACCTTCCGCCGACCACTGGTGACAACATCGATGTACTGTGGAGACCTCACGCCCCACGTGTTGAGCAATTCGGCGGTACGTCCACCTGGCCTCCCGCATGCCCACTATACGCCCTCGCTCAAAGTCCGTCAACTGCACATACGGTTCACGTCCACGCTGTCGCGGCATGCTACCAGTGTTAAAGACTGCGATGGAGCTCCGTATGCCACGGCAAACTGGCTGACACTGACGGCGGCGGTGCACAAATGCTGCGCAGCTAGCGCCATTCGACGGCCAACACCGCGGTTCCTGGTGTGTCCCCTGTGCCGTGCGTGTGATCATTGCTTGTACAGCCCTCTCGCAGTGTCCGGAGCAAGTATGGTGGGTCTGACACACCGGTGTCAATGTGTTCTTTTTTCCATTTCCAGGAGTGTGTATGAACTTATTCCACATGCTTGTACCTTCGTTAACAGCCTGCAATGAGGTACCGTGTCAAATGCTTCCCGGAAATCTAGAAATATGGAATTTTCCTGTTGCCCTTCATCCATAGTTGCAGGACATCATGTGATAAAAGGGTAAGCTGAGATTCGCACGAGCGATGCTTTCTAAAACTATGCTGATTCATGGGCATAAGCTTCTCAGTCTCAAAGAAATCTGTTACATTGGAACTGAGAATATGTTCACGGATACTGGAGCAAACCGAAGTTAGGGATCTGCAATTTTATTGGTCCATATTTTTGCCGTTCTTGTATACAGGAGCCATCTGAGTTTTTTTCCTCAGTCGCTTGGAACGCTGAACACCGGAATATTACCCCATCCGTATATTTGGGAGGGGCCTGCCAATGGGGAGGTGGCCATGAGAAAAATACTGGATAAGCAACGGAAGGCTACCGTTCTACGAATCGGGGGGGGGGGGGGGGGGGGGGGGGAATGTCAGACGCTTGGTAGGAGCGTACAAAACCTGAAAAATGGAAATACAAAGGTTATATCTGGTCAGTGAAGTGAATACAAGAACATCTGGCCAGACGAGTACAGGGCAATGTAAACAGCGGCAGAAATGGAAGAACGGGAGTAGGATTCGTTACGAATAGGAAGGAATGGCAGAGAGTGTGTCGTTGTCAACATTTCAGTGACAGGGTTGTTCTCATCGGAATCGACAGCAAATCAACGCCGACAACAATAATTCCGCTATTCATTCCGATGTCACAAGGAGAGGATGAAGAGATAACGATAGTATATTAGGGTATTGAAAGCGTAATTCACTACGTAAAGAGAGAGGAAAATCTAATAGTCTTGGAGGACTGGAACGCGGTTGTAGGGGAAGGAGTAGAAGAAAGGATTCGGGAGAATATGGGCTTGGTAGTAGGAACGAGAGAGGAGGAAGACTAATCGAGTTCTGCAATACGCAAAGAACTGGGATACGGAAGTACTAAGGAATAACGAGGAATGCTTGAATTTATCTTAGGCTATCGATACTGCGACGAGGTATAGTCCAGTAGGCAGTTCTGTTGAAGAGGAATTGATAGTTCTAAAAAGGTCAATCACAGAAGTTGGAAAGAGAAACATGTTTATAACGAAGATAACGGCACGGTGACGAAACCTTGGGTAACAGAAGAAATACTTCATTTGATCGACGTAAGAAGGAAATAAAAAAAATTTCCGGGAAATACACTCTGTGTCACTTAGGAACGAAATATAAAGGAAGTGCAGGGAAGATAAAGCAAAATGGCTGCTTCAAAAATGTGAAGAAATCGAAAAAGAAATGACTGTCGGAAGGACTGACTCAGCATACAGAAAAGTCAGAACAACCTTCGGTGAAGGTAAATGCAGTGATGGTAACAGTAAGAGTGCAGTGGGAATTTCACTGTTAAATGCAGAGGAGACAGGGGGTAGGTGGAAATACACTCCTGGAAATTGAAATAAGAACACCGTGAATTCATTGTCCCAGGAAGGGGAAACTTTATTGACACATTCCTGGGGTCAGATACATCACATGATCACACTGACAGAACCACAGGCACATAGACACAGCCAACAGAGCATGCACAATGTCGGCACTTGTACAGTGTATATCCACCTTTCGCAGCAATGCAGGCTGCTATTCTCCCATGGAGACGATCGTAGAGATGCTGGATGTAGTCCTGTGGAACGGCTTGCCATGCCATTTCCACCTGGCGCCTCAGTTGGACCAGCGTTCGTGCTGGACGTGCAGACCGCGTGAGACGACGCTTCATCCAGTCCCAAACATGCTCAATGGGGGACAGATCCGGAGATCTTGCTGGCCAGGGTAGTTGACTTACACCTTCTAGAGCACGTTGGGTGGCACGGGATACATGCGGACGTGCATTGTCCTGTTGGAACAGCAAGTTCCCTTGCCGGTCTAGGAATGGTAGAACGATGGGTTCGATGACGGTTTGGATGTACCGTGCACTATTCAGTGTCCCCTCGACGATCACCAGTGGTGTACGGCCAGTGTAGGAGATCGCTCCCCACACCATGATGCCGGGTGTTGGCCCTGTGTGCCTCGGTCGTATGCAGTCCTGATTGTGGCGCTCACCTGCACGGCGCCAAACACGCATACGACCATCATTGGCACCTAGGCAGAAGCGTCTCTCATCGCTGAAGACGACACGTCTCCATTCGTCCCTCCATTCACGCCTGTCGCGACACCACTGGAGGCGGGCTGCACGATGTTGGGGCGTGAGCGGAAGACGGCCTAACGGTGTGCGGGACCGTAGCCCAGCTTCATGGAGACGGTTGGGAATGGTCCTCGCCGATACCCCAGGAGCAACAGTGTCCCTAATTTGCTGGGAAGTGGCGATGCGGTCCCCTACGGCACTGCGTAGGATCCTACGGTCTTGGCGTGCATCCGTGCGTCGCTGCGGTCCGGTCCCAGGTCGACGGGCACGTGCACCTTCCGCCGACCACTGGCGACAACATCGATGTACTGTGAAGACCTCACGCCCCACGTGTTGAGCAATTCGGCGGTACGTCCACCCGGCCTCCCGCATGCCCACTATACGCCCTCGCTCAAAGTCCGTCAACTGCACATACGGTTCACGTCCACGCTGTCGCGGCATGCTACCAGTGTTAAAGACTGCGATGGAGCTCCGTATGCCACGGCAAACTGGCAGACACTGACGGCGGCGGTGCACAAATGCTGCGGTTCCTGGTGTGTCCGCTGTGCCGTGCGTGTGATCATTGCTTGTACAGCCCTCTCGCAGTGTCCGGAGCAAGTATGGTGGGTCTGACACACCGGTGCCAATGTGATTTTTTTTCCATTTCCAGGAGTGTAGTACGTTGAAGGCCTTTATGAGGGGGTCGATTTGTCTGATGCGACAGAAGAAGAAACAGAAGGCGATAGGGAAGAAGTATTGGATCTAGTATTAGAATCAGAATTTAAACGATATTTGGTAGTCTTAACATCAAATAAGGCGGAATTTCTAAAATCATTGGGGGAAGTAGCAAGAAAACGACTGTTCACGTTGATGTGTAGAATACATGAGTCTGGCGATGTACCATCACACACTCGGAAAAATATTATCCTCACAATTCCGATGACTGCAAGAGCTGACAAGTCCAAAAATTATCGCACAATCAGCTTAACAGCTCATGCATCGAAGTTGCTGACAAGAATAATATATAGAAAAATAGAAAAGAAAATTGAGGATATGTTAGATGATGATTGGTTTGGCTTTAGGAAATGTAAAGGGACCAGAGAGGCAATTCTGATGTTGCGGTTGATAATGGAAGCACGGCTAAAAAAAATCAAGACACGCTCATAGGATTTGTCGACCTGAGAAAAGCGTTCGACAGTGTCAAATGGTGCAAGATGCTCAAAATTCTGAGGAAAATGAGGGCACGTTATAGAGAGAGAAATAACATACAACTTGTACAAGAGCCAAGAGGGTATAATAAGAGTAGAAGACCAAGAATGAGGTGCTCGGAATGAAAGGGTTGTGAGACCGGGGTTGGTCTTTCGTCCCTGCTGTTCATTCTGTACATCGAAGAAGCAATGATAGAAATAAAAGAAAGGCACAAGAGTGGAATTAAAATTCAAGGACATCAGCAATAAGATTCGATAATGACATTGCTAACCTCAGTGAAATTGAAGAAGAACTGCAGGATCTGCCGAATAGAATTAATTGTCTACTAAGTAGAGAACAGAGATTGAGAGTAAATCGAAGAAAAACGAAAGTAATGAGAAGTAACCAAAATAGAGCAGCAAGTAAATTAGCATCAAAACTGGTGATCATGAAGTAGGCAATGTTTAGGAATTTTGCTACCAAGACAACACAATAACCCATGATGGACTGGGCAAGAAGGACGTGAAAGGCAGACCAACACTGCCAAAAACGGCGTTTCTGGCCAAGAGGAAGTCTGTTAATCTGAATAATAGGCCTCAATATGAGGAAGAAATTTCTGAGAACTTGAGTTTGGAGCACTTTTGTTGAGCCTAACCTACATAGGTGGGAATGATCATCAAAATAAAATAAGAGAAATCAGGGCTCGAACAGAAAGGTTTAGGTGTTCGTTTTCCCCCCGCGCTGTTCGGGAGTGGAATGGTAGAGAGATATATTAGTGAAACATGGACTGTGGAATAACGGTGTAGTGTTACAGACGAATGTTGAAATTTAGATGGACTGGTAAGGCTAAGAATGAGGTGGTTCTGTGCAGGGAATCGGAGAGGAAAGGAATATATGGAAAACACTGGCAATAAGAAGGGACAAGATACTAGGACATTTCTTAAGACATCGGGGAATAACTTCCACGGTACTAGCTGGAGATGTAGTAGGTAAAAACTGTACGGCAAGACAGAGACTGGGATACATCCAGTAAATAATTGAGGAGTTAGGCTGCAAGTGCTATTCTGGAATGAAGAGGTTGGCACATGAGAGGAATTCGTGGGGGGCTGGGTCAAATCAGTCAGAAGACTGATAATTCAAAAAAAGGAAAGGCTTTTTCCGTCCACCGTTTCCTGCGTTTCTCGGAAAGTGAGCCGCGAGGAGTGGCCGCTCGGTTAGAAGCGCCATCTACATCTACATCTACATCTACATGATTACTCTGCAATTCACATTTAAGTGCTTGGCAGAGGGTTCATCGAACCACAATCATACTATCTCTCTACCATTAAACTCCCGAACAGCGCGCGGGAAAAACGAACACCTAAACCTTTATGTTCGAGCCCTGATTTCTCTTATTTCATTTTGATGATCATTCCTACCTATGTGGGTGGACTCAACAAAATATTTTCGCATGCGGAAGAGAAAGTTGGTGACTGAAATTTCGTAAATAGATCTCGCCACGACGAAAAACGTCTTTGTTTTAATGACTTCCATCCCAACTCGCGTATCATATCTGCCACACTCTCTCCCCTATTACGTGATAATACAAAACGAGCTGCCCTTTTTTGCACCCTTTCGATGTCCTACGTTAATGCCCCCATGGTAAGGATCCCACACCGCACAGCAATATTCTAACAGAAGACGAAAGAGTGTAGTGTAAGCTGTCTCTTTAGTGGACTTGTTGCATCTTCTAAGTGTCCTGCCAATGAAACGCAACCTTTGGCTCGCCTTCCCCACAATATTGTCTATGTGGTCTTTCCAACTGAAGTTGTTCGTAATTTTAACACCCAGGTACTTAGTTGAATTGACAGCGTTGAGAATTTTACTATTTATCGAGTGATCGAATTCCAACGGATTTCTTTTGGAACTCATGTGGATCTCCTCACACTTTTCGTTATTTAGCGTCAACTGCGACCCTGCCACACCATACAGCAATCTTTTCTAAATCGCTTTGCAACTGAATTTGGTCTTCGGATGACCTTACTAGACGGTAAATTACAGCATCATCTGCGAACAACCTAAGACAACTGCTCAGATTGTCACCCAGGTCATTTATATAGATTAGGAACAGCAGAGGTCCCAGGACGCTTCCCTGGGGAACACCTGATATCACTTCGATTTTACTCGATGATTTGCCGTCTATTACTACGAACTGCTCGAAATAATTTTCGGAGAAGCCATTTAGGACAATCTCGAAAGATGTTTTCTGCCTACCACCGGTTTTGAACAAGTATTTTTGCCAACATATGGAGGGAAGGTTGAAGTCCCCACCAACTATAACCGTATGAGTGGGGTATTTATTTGTTACGAGACTCTTATTTTCTCTGAACTGTTCAGCAACTATATCATCGGAGTCTGGGGGTCGGTAGAAGGAGCCAATTATTAACCTAGTTCGGCTGTTGAGTATAACCTCCACCCATACCAATTCGACTTCACTACAAGATAAACCACTACGGACAGACACAAATACTCCACCACCAATTCTGCCTAATCTATCTTTCCTGAACACCGTCTGAGATTTCGTAAAAATTACTGCAGAACTTATTTCAGGCTTTAGCCAGCTTTCTGTACCTATAACGATTTCAGCTTCTGTGCTTTCTATTAGCGCTTCAAGCTCGGGGACTTTCCCAGCACAACTACAACAATTTACTACTACAATTCCGACTGTTCCTTGATCCAAGCACGTCCTGTATTTGCCATGCACCCTTTGAGATTGCAGCCCACCCCGTACTTTCCCGAGGCCTTCTAACCTAAAAACCGCCCAGTCCACGCCACACAGCCTCCGCTACCCGTGTAGCCGCCAGCTGAGTGTAGTGAACTCCTGACCTATTCAGCGGAACCCGAACCCCACCACCCTATGGCGCAAGTCAAGGAATCTGCAGCCAACACGGTCGCAAAACCGTCTGAGCCTCTGATTCAGACCTTCCACCTGGCTCTGCACCAAAGGTCCGCAGTCGGTTGTGTCAACGATGCCGCAGATGGTGAGCTCTGCATTCATCTCGTAAGCAAGACCGGCAGCCTTCACCAAATCAGATAGCCGCTGGAATCGAGAGAGAATTTCCTCAGACCCAAAGCGACACACGTCATTATTTCCAACACGTGCCTCCACATGCAGCTGGCTGCACCCTGTGCTCTTCACGGCATCCAGAAGGACCGTTTCCACATCAGGAATGACTCCACCCGGAATGCACGGAGTGCACACTGGATTTCTTTCCCTCCTTAGCCGCCATATCACTAACGGCCCCCATTACGCGCCTAACACTGGAGCTCCCAACTACCAATAAGCCCACCCTCTGCGATAGCCCGGACCTTGAAGGCTGAGAATCATCCTCTGAAACAGGGCAGGCAGCTGCATCTGACTCAGCCAGAGACAGTACCTGAAACCTGTTTCTCAGACGCACCGGGGAGGCCTTCTGAGCAGCCTCTGGGGATGTCTTTCGCTGCCTGCCACGCCTTGGAACGACCTCCCAATCAACCACAGGCGAGGGCTCAGCCCCACTGCGGGCATCAACCGGGGAAACCACAGCGGCAGACAGATCTGGGGACAGACGGGACGAGGTTGACATCCCCGTGATACCCAAGGCCGGCTCACCACAGTGGTGCCCATTGGCAACAGGCTCAAGCTGCGCGACCGAAGTCAGCGCCGCTTGCAGCTGTGAGCGAAGGGAAGCCAACTCAGCCCTCATCCGAACACAGCAATCACAGTCCCTGTCCATTCTAATCGATGTTGAACAACAGTTACTGACACACGAGTCCGTGCCTAGATAACACAGAAAGAATCTATGAACTAACGTGTAAAAATGCCTAACGACTGCGCTACAATCTGCCTGGATTTACGGTTACAGTAACTAAAACTCGAAATTACACCTCCTATACGAAACTCACACGCAATTTAAGTGAGAATGTACGAAGTAAACACTAAAGCGCGATGCTACAACTCTCAAGTACTATAATACGCCTAAAATTTATGAATTAAACAATGCAAGTACCTAAAAACACGCAAAGAAATTAAGAATTAGACTATGTAACAAATAAGTAAGCTAGGAGTATACGACTTGCTGCTGGCAGCTGCTTATCCAACGGCGGCAGGGTTTGCGCGGTCCTTTCCGCCGGAGGTTTGAGTCCTGCCTCGGGCATGGATGGGTGCGTTGTTCTTAGCATAACCTACACTACTGGCCATTAAAAATGCTACACCACGAAGATGACGTGCTACAGACGCGAAATTCAACTGACAGGAAGAAGATGCTGTGATACGCAAATGATTAGCGTTTCAGAGCATTCACACAAGGTTGGCGCCGGTGGCGACACCTACAACGTGCTGACATGAGGAAAGTTTCCAACCGATTTCTCATACACAAACAGCAGTTGACCGGCGTTGCCTGGTGAAACGTTGTTGTGATGCCTCGTGTAAGAAGGTGAAATGCGTACTGTCACGTTTCCGTCATTGATAAAGGTCGGATTGTAGCCTATCGCGATTGCGGTTTATCGTATCGCGACATTGCTGATCGCGTTGGTCGAGATCCAAAGACTGTTAGCAGAATATGGAATTGGTGGGTTGAGGAGGGTAATACGGAACGCCGTGCTGGATCCCAACGGCCTCGTATCACTAGCAGTCGAGATGACAAGCATCTTATCCGCATGGCTGTAACGGATCGTGCAGCCACGTCTCGACCCTGAGTCAACAGATGGGGACGTTTGCAAGACAACAACCATCTGCACGAACAGTTCGACGACGTTAGCAGCTGCATGGGGTAACAGCTCGGAGACCATGGCTGCGGTTACCCTTGACGCTGCATCACAGACAGGAGTGCCTGCGATGGTGTACTCAACGACGAACCTGGGGCACGAATGGCAAAACGTCATTTTTTCGGATGAATCCAGGTTCTGTTTACAGCATCATGGTGGTCGCATCCGTGTTTGGCGACATCGCGGTGAACGCACGTTGGAAGCGTGTATTCGTCATCGTCATACTGGCGTATCACCCGGCGTGATGGTATGGGGTGCCATTGGTTACACGTCTCGGTCACCTCTTGTTCGCATTGACGGCACTTTGAAAAGTGGACGTTACATTTCAGATGTGTTAAGACCCGTGGCTCTACCCTTCATTCGATCCCTGCGAACCCTTTCATTTCAGCAGGACAATGCACGACCGCATGTTGCAGGTCGTGTACGGGCCTTTCTGGATACAGAAAATGTTCGACTACTGCCCTGTCTAGCACATTCTCCAGATCTCTCACCAACTGAAAACGTCTGGTCAATGGTGGCCGAGCAACTGGCTCGTCGCAATACGCCACTCGCTACTCTTGACGAACTGTGGTATCGTGTTGAAGCTGCATGGGGAGCTGTACCTGTCCACGCCATCCAAGCTCTGTTTTACTCAATGCCCAGGCGTATCAAGGCCGTTATTATGGCCAGAGGTGGTTGTTCTGGGTACTGATTTCTCAGAACCTATGCACCCAAATTCCGTGAAAATGTAATCACATGTCCGTTCTAGTGTAATATATTTGTCCAATGAATACCCGTTTATCATCTGCATTTCTTCTTGGTGTAGCAACTTTAATGGTCAGTAGTGTATTTTAAAGAGGATATTTTGTATTTCCTCGAGCCCCCGTACGATTTGTTCGGGCTAAAAAATTTTGATTGTTTCGCTATAGTAATTTCTATTTTGTATCTTGATACCCTGCATGTTAAGTAAATCGTTATTAAAATCGAGCGCACCTCTGCAGAACGCCCAGCCCGAGCCTTACTCCATCTAAATCCCATGAGTCATAAAAAAAAAAAAATATGCCACTCCCGACTTTCTGCCCAGAAATATCTCCAAATATCATACGTCGATCATTTTGTTGTTAAAATGGCTCAGAGCACTATGAGACTGAACATCTGAGGTCATCAGTCCCCTAGAACGTAGAACTACTTAAACCTAACTAATGTAAGGACATCACACACATCCATGCCCGAGGCGGGATTCGAACCTGCGACCGTAGCAGAGGCGTTCTTCCGGACTGAAGCGCCTAGAACCTCTCGGTCACAGAGATCATTTTATGTCCGAAACATTTTTTCCCCAAGAGGTTAAGGAAGATCGTGGCAGTATTTTTGTGGATGGTCGAGGTTTTTATGATGTTCTGCTACTGAAATGTTGTTCGTGATTATCTCGGAAATTATTTCTTGACCTCCAGTGCCACTAGATGATGAGCAAAGGTAGAAGCTAGTTGTAATAAATTATACGTGATCTGCTTCTCGGACGCGAAGCAATATGGCTTCCTTTCACGAAATAGAGACAGTAGCTTCACCAAGCAGTCTCGTAAGGGTCCAGTGTAATGACACATAGCCTAGTGTTCGTAAACAGTACGTCGCTCCTCTGCACACCTAGTTCAAATAACGATAAAAACTGATTTCACTGCGAGGACTGAAATGGTTTGTCTTCGGATCGGGTGCCACAGAATTGTCGATGACCACTGAACCAGGTTTCTCAGACAGCATGTAACTTGTTAACGTGGCTTGCTAAATTTGTTCGCAGACCAGAGAGAACAAGAACACGTTATGATCAATATGTGGTAAAGCATCATGGTGCTCATATCCGACACTGTGTTGCTCACTGTTTAACTTCCGGATCAGACACACTTCGATAGAAACAATTTACGATTTACATTTCAGCCCCAGAGCGTGCTTGCTTTTTATCGTGTGGAATAGACGGCTGTAGCCTGTTACATGGCTAGAAGGCTTGCAGGTAGACGAGAGTTGCTGACTCCTTCCTCTTCCATATTATAAAGCTCTTCGTCGTTAATTCTATGCTTTTCCCCCGTACTGATATCCTTGAACATTTAGATTCACACACTATAATTTAATCTGTGAGGTATGTATCTGAAAAGACGAATGAAATACAGATGTTACTCTGTCATTTACAATTTTTATATCTTTGAATTATGATATAAAATGTACCCTCCATTACTCAGAAGTGACTTGTGAGGCTGTAAGGGGTTCACCACGCTGCTGGATGTATTGCTCACTTGCTAGAACGAAAATTCACAGGCGCTGCCTGGGAGACATAAAATATCTTTGCCCCTGTTAAAAGAGAGCTGCAATAGAGTCGCAGGTCAGAGCAGTCTCTGCCGCAGTTGCAGTCACTGGCTGCTACAGTAAAGTTGTAGTATGTCGCTGGTAAAGCGCAGTTTATAGTTAGTAATTGTTGAAGTCACAGTTCAGAACAAATTGTAAAATTTTATTATATGGAACTGAATAATAATTGTGATCAGCCGCAGAGCTAAATGATACCATGGGATGAGATGATGATGAACAAACGAATAATTCTTAATATGATGAAAAATCAACAATGTAATTAAGTCAACCATCTATTGTAAGGTAAATTTTATTATTTTTATTGGCATGCGCGTAGTTAAGTCACTTGTCTGAGACGTTAATATGAATATGTTTCAATCTTTCTTTTATGATTCGTCAGCACCAGTTAACCCAGATTTGTAATATATTCAGTTTTCTCGTGTAATGGATTGTAGATCTTCATCAATAACGTAAAAAATTTTCAGAGTATAATTGTTTTTACCAGTCAACTATAAAAGTATAATTTCCCCTTAAGTCATTGACAGACCCGATAGAGTCATTTACCTAAATTAAAATATTCCAAAATTTTTGTCATGTGTTCTTTAATAATCAGACGACCAACTGTGCAGCTGTGTCACTAAGTAAAGTCAGTTTTTCTCGTAAATCAGATCTGAGGCAAATGTCATCCAGTGTTAGTGGATAGGCCAGCATTGCACTAAGCTGTGCCATTTACGAGCAGATATATAGACAGCGTTATCCGGCGACACCATCATGAGGTAAGAATTTTTCAGTTTATTTCTGACGGACGGATTCAGATTGATTTCACAGGGCCATGGCGTAGCGCTGCTTACGTCAAAATTAATCAGTTTTTGATGAGTTAAGATTTATCAGTTGTTGTGGCGTAACAAGCTAGCTACGCCACACTGAGAAGGGAGCCGAAAGGCACGCGTACACACACGCCGACTGGCGTCAAGTCTGGAACAGGATAAGTATTGAATTCTAATAAGAAAAGTATGCAGCTCCTCGAATACTTAACTTTATTCTATCCTTGCGGTACATCGCTCTTGATAATACAAATAAGACTATCTTCAGATACGGTTAATGGCTCCTTGCTAGGTCGTAGCCATGGACTTAGCTGAAGGCTATTCTAACTGTCTCTCGGCAAATGAGAGAAGGCTTCGTGTAGTCGCTAGCAAAGTCGTCGTACAACTGGGGCGAGTGCTAGTCCGTATCTCGAGACCTGCCTTGTGGTGGCGCTCGGTCTGCGATCACACAGTGGCGACACGCGGGTCCGACATGTACTAAATGGACCGCGGCCGATTTAAGCTACCACCTAGCAAGTGTGGTGTCTGGCGGTGACACCACATCAGTTTTCATACGTCAGAATTTAATTATCCAAATTTAATTGTTTTTGTTTTTTTTATTTTCGGTTCTGGTAGGTTACACATCATTATTTTACATATTTTTTTTATTTATACGGGAAGATTACAAGGTACCGACGTTGATGAAAATGCAACTTTCTTTAATGGTATCCACAGTGATTATTCTTGGCAAGTCGAAACAGTAAAATGAATGGAAAACCTTGTAAGTAATTTTATCCACTGCCTTTATTGCATTTTACTACGCCATTGTACATGCATTGCTATGTAAGGAGCATTGCGACATCAGTAACCCAGAAACTCGTATCTCTGGGAATTACACCGCGTTAACTGAAGTTTACGAAACTGTGGGGAAATTCACACTTTGTGGTCAAACGTATCCGGACACTTCTACGTAATCCAGAGTTGTTCACTAGTTCTCGCGACAGACGTACCCGCCGACATAAAAGGAAACGTCTGTAGAGAAGCAGGAACAGAGCAGAATAGGTCGGTCACGAGAGCTCAGCGACTCCGGACGTGGACTGGTAACTGGCTGTCACCTGAGTAACAAGTATCACCGGAAGAAATCGCCGCTGAGTTCGAAAGTGCTCACAGCAGTCCATCTAGCACAATGACTGTGCACAGGGAGTTAAAAGCAATGGGATGCAATGGTCGAGCAGTACCTCACAAGTCACACATTTCTAAGCGACGCTTGAGGTACTGTGAAGAGCGGCGCCGCTGGTTAGTGAGTCATTACAGACGAGTGATTTCGAGTACAGAATCACACTACACCATGTGGCAATCCTATGGGAGGGTTTGAGTTTGGCGAGTGCCTCCCCTCCCCCTCTCCCCGCCTCCCGATCAGTAGTGGTAATAGTGAAGTATGGAGGAAGTTCTCTTACGGCATGTGGATGCTTCTCATAGTTGGGGGGGGGGGGGGAGGAGGGGGTCCCCTTATTACGCATATAGGAAATGCTAAAATGCTAAATGCGAATGGATATGAACATATTTTACACTGTTGCGTGCTGCTTAAAATAGAGGAACGGTTTGGAAACTTTGGCTGCTTGCATCGGCTTGACAACGCACACTGCCATAATACAGCGTCTGTGAGGCACTGGTTTGTGGACAACTGTGTTCCTGAAATGGACTGGCGTGCCATGGAGTCCTGAAGTGAACCCAGTGGAACACTTCTCGTATGAGTTAATAGGTCTAAATGGTTCAAATGGCTCTGAGCACTATGGGACTCAACTGCTGAGGTCATCAGTCCCCTAGAACTACTTAAACCTAACTAACCTAAGGACATCACACACATCCATGCCCGAGGCAGGATTCGAACCTGCGACCGTAGCGGTCGCGTGGCTCCAGACTGTAGCGCCTAGAACCGCTCGGCCACTCCGGCCGGCAGTTAATAGGTCTGCATGACTCTAGATCTTAGCAACCAACCTCATTACCACCTCTTGTTTCGGCTCTTCAGGAAGAGTGGGCTCACAGTCCTCCACGGACATTCAGACACCTCAATGAAAGTGCCCCCAACACGGTTGAAGCCGTCATAAAGACAAACTGTGGACACACGCCAAGTTAATGTCCACTTATAGGTGCCTGGATAGTTGTGATCAGATGGTGTATACAGAATCACGGAAAAATATTCGTAGATTTTATTAAAACTAAAACACAAATCTCACACATTCAGCATATACAATTTTCAAAGATGACATTGCGGGAACATAACAAGTAACATGCACATCTCATTACAACGATATAATAAATAACTTATAAATTCCACAATACAACCTAATCTTCAAATATATCCTTTACTTACATGTTCTTCAGGAAAAACTAATATCGTTTGTTCTTGACATGACAGATATTAAATATGAACGTTAATGTGTTCGGCCACACAATATAAGTAAATTATTTAACAGTCGTCTGGCTTAAGTACAGAAATAAGTACTAGTTCATTATGGAGTAATACAATATGCATAAAACGTATATTAAAGCGGCAAATTAACTCATAGTGGTAGCCGCATTGAGTGGTACGAGGAATAATGGTACGAAAGATAATGACTGCTGGGAAACAGCAAAATGTGGGAACATAAAGAGAAATGGAGTGAACTGCAAAGGCGTTTTACGAATGCTTGTATTTTGTGTGTGTGTGTGTGTGTGTGTGTGTGTGTGTGGGAGAGAGAGACAGGGAGAGAGACTTTTTACTCGTACATGTTCAGAATTTTACTAAATGTTGTTTCGACTCCGCTGAATAAATTTTCAATCTTTTCATTCAAGATGGACTTGCAATGTAATATCAGATGCCTTATAATTTCTAGGTTTTTAAAAATGCCTCGTCTGAAGCATTCGGGTTGAAAATGTAGCCCCTATAAAACTATTTCTGTATTTTCAGTTTTGTAGCCTTTTTCAGTAGATGAATAACAATCGCTAAATCATTATTTTTGTTTGAGGTGGAAAGAAGGAGCATAGCCTTTGAATTTTGTGCATACGTTTTTAGTTTTAGTCCTGCCAAGTGATTCTGTAAGTACCATACTGTTTCCACTTATCAGATTTTTGTTGTGAGCCAACTGTAAGGGTTATCAAATGTATTTTGGTTGTGAATTAATTGCATGGCCAGTTGCTTCTTTGTCTAGAAAGCACTGCTTTACAATACTTGTTGTTTTGTAGAAAAGTTCTCCAGGAAATTCGAGGCTATGGTACTTAACTTCGTCACTGAGGGAGTTTTTTATGCATAGGTCTGTACATCATACTACATTTATGTTCTGCTAGTTTCTGATGGACGAGATCAATTTCCCAATCTGTAGATCCAGTGAACCTATGGTCGCTGTTGTTTCCATTTATCATATAGCAAAGTCCGCCCCGATAGTTGAGTACTCAGCGACGCGGTCTGCCACGCCAAAGGTCCCGCGTTCGATTCCCGGCAGGGTCGGAGATTTTCTCCACTCAGGGACTGGGTGTTGTGTTGCTCTCATTATCATTTCATCATCATCAGTGGAAGGCAACGGGAAACCACCACTGGAATCACTTCCCTAGACACTCATGCGATGTACCTCTCTGACGAAGCTTCCCGCATGACAAGACCTGCCGTAACGCAGAACACAAAATTATATAGCAAAAATATTATTTAATAACAGCTGAACTATTAAAAAAGGGAAGAGATGCAATTCGAATCAAACAGACAACCTCATGATCAGCATTTGGAACGAATAAAGAATGCCATCTGAGTGGAAAGAAACTGCCATACCACCAGTGCAGAAAAAGGACGATGAACAAGAATGTAGAAATTATAGAGGCATCTCATTAATTAGCACAGCCTGCGAAGTTCTCTCCAAGATTCTCCAGAAAAGAATGGAATCGTATGTAAAAGAGATAATAGATGAAAAATCGATCCACCACTGATATTGGTACTGAAAGAAGCCATACCAAAATACTGGGAACACAAAAGCAGTGGCGATAGTGTTTGTTGATTTTAAGATAGCTTGTGACAGCATAAACAGAGAAAAGTTGTGGGAGAAAATGCAGAAGTGTATAACCCAAAAGAAGGTTAGAAAACCTGTAAAAATATGCTGGAAGGCTCGAAAGAGATAGCGGAATTGGCTGGAGAATATTCCACGGTTTGCGACGTAAAAACAGGAGTCAGGCTAGGAGATGGAATCTCACCACTTTCGTCCAACGTAAATACAGAAGAATCCGGGTACAGCAAGTGAAGCGGAAGAAAAATTATTATACTGGCCTTCGCCACTGTAGCATTAACCGCTATTATGTAGAATTAATCGCTGAAAGTCTAGATTACCTGAAAATATTGGAAGTTATTTCAAAAAGTGAAGGAAGCTGGATTGGAGGTAAATGTGTAAATCACCAAGATCATGAGTGCAGAAAGAAATTAAAAGACAAAAAGGTGGCAAACTATGCAGATTGCTGACTAGGTGTTCGAAGGATATTAAATAACAGAAATGATGAGAATAAGATGGAAGCGAGCATCAAAATAGCATCCAGAGCGTCATACTAAATCAACTACTATCATCCAAATTTTTTTCAAGAGGATCCAAAATAAGGATATGTAAATTTATAATGAGACCAGTGTTGCTATATGGGGCATAAATATGAAGAATAGATAAGTATATACAGAGAAGGATAAATGTTTTTGATAATAAAATCCTGCCAAAGACGTTTTGCCAATTTATGAGCGAGGAGAATGGTGAAGGATAAAGAACAGGGAGTTCAGGGAAGTATATAATGAATCTGTTAGCGTTGCGTAAGCCAAGACAAAGAGGCTGAGATGAACTGGGCACATCTGCAGAAGAGGGATCAAAACTGAGAGAAGTGTCAGAGAAAAACCTAAAGAAAAAAATGTTCAAATGTGTGTGAAATCTTATGGGACTTAACTGCTAAGGTCATCAGTCCCTAAGCTTACACACTACTTAATCTAAATTATCCTAAGGACAAACACACACACCCATGCCCGAGGGAGGGCTCGAATCTCCGCCGGGACCAGCCGCACAGTCCATGACTGCAGCGCCTCACGGTTCTAGGCGCTACAGTTTGGAACCGCGCGACCGCTACGGTCGCAGGTTCGAATCCTGCCTCGGACATTGATGTCCTTAGGTTAGTGTGATGTCCTTAGGTTAGTTAGGTTTAAGTAGTTCTAAGTTCTAGGGGACTGATGACCTCAGCAGTTAAGTACCATAGTGCTCAGAGCCATTTTTTGCAGCGCCTTACACCGCGCGGCTAATCCCTAACCTAAAGGTCGAAGACTTTGAGGCAGGTCGAAAATAAGATGGAGAGACTAGGTGAACAAGCATGTTGAGATATTAGCAGCAAGGGAAGAAGATGCGAAAAACACAACGCTGTGGGGGAGGGTACTCGATGAGACCAAAAACAGGGCCAGGAACGTAAGTGTAAGTACGTAGAGATTTCAGAAAGCGAATTACATATGTCGTCCCACGCTTTAAGACTCCTGCGCAACAGGGGGCACATTGCCCAAACGAGTACGGTTTCTTGCAAGCACAGGTCTGATTAGGTACGATGCATCACAATTTGGTACTGAAATGGCGCGATAACGCGAAAATTATTCCAAATCTGAAGTGCCCGGAACAGTATGATTCCTGTGAGAAAATCGTCTAAATTACACACAGATTCACCGAGGAATTCAGTGCGTTGTCGCATCCTGCCGTAGTGAAATGGTGCCACAATTTGACCAACGCAGTCCTTTACAACAGTAATATTTTTGTGATTTATTACTGTGAAGCTGTAAGCACTGCTGCGGCTTCTGTAGGGAAAGCCAGAAGTCTCACTGGGAAACTAAGTGTGTTATTTGTAGCGAAAGCTAAGCCGTATCCCACTTCACCATTACTTACGGTTTCAGAGCAGTCCGTGTAGAATACACTGGGAAATTATCGGTAACGCAACTCCTTTCTCAAATGCTACGCCACGTACTGACAGATGTTTTTGTTATAGGGCTCAACGTCGGCTAATGAAGTCAGTTCCATGTACTAGTAATCTAAACTAGCGTATGACCACGCTTTTCGAAACACTAGTAAGATTTATTTTCAGAGCTGCGGAAGTGATTCACTATTCTACCTTTTGCGTTCTGCGTCTATGAATTTCGCCATAAGGCAACATTTCGAAATTGGGTGATAGAGTGTGGAATCTCTTCTTAGCAGGAATATCACTGACAGTAACTTCAATCGGATGGCATCGGCCACTTCTGCAGTTTCCTCCAGCAGTTTATTTGCTGGCGTGGAATGTATGCTGCCGAGACAAGTTCTGATAATCTACACTAGTTTTTTTTTTTTCTACACTCATGTTTCTTTCGGCATGGATAACGTACGCATCGTCCACTTTCTGTCCGCCATTGACGAATGTGCAGAAACATGCCAAAAGGAAATTCTGTATGGTACGACGTCACTGGGGACAGGAATGGCATCAGATAGTGTCTTCGGACGAAACCAGGTTCCGTTTGTTTGAAAATGATGGCCGCACTTTGGTCCGCCACACAGGGGGAGTGACATCACAGTGAGTGCATTCGTACAGGTCATACAGTGCCAATTGGAGGCCTAATGGTGTGGGGTGCTATTGGGTCCAACCGCAAATCACAGGTGGCTCATGTCCAGGGCACTGTGACCAGCGTGACCTATGTGAATGTCACCCTGCGACCTGTAGCCGTAACCTCTCTGCACAACACCCCAGACGCCACTTTTCGCAAGACAATGCACAACCGCATGTTATTGCACGAACACCTGCCTTCTTGATGTCACAGGATGTCAGCCTTTTGCCCTGACCCGCCAGATCACCAGACTTGTCGCCAATGGAAAATGTGTAGAACATGGCGAAACGACGGGTGCAGTGCTGTGGCCCAATACCAACTACCGTAGATGATATTTGGAACCAGGTGCATGGAGTACAGATGGCTATACCACACGACGCCATTCGCACATTATACGAGTCGACACCATCATGTATGCAGCCCCCCTGACGGACACTGTGCCTACTAGGCAACAGGTCACAAGCTGAACCGAGGTGAATGAAATTTTAATTATTTCTGCACACGTACTTGTCCTGTGAGTATGAACGTCCTATCTCTAGTCGTTCAAGGTGTTCAGTTTCTTATCTGATCATGAATGTAGTTTAAAACTTACGAACCAGTTGATTTTGCTGAAGAACATGCGAACATATCGATTCTAAATCTTATTAGATGGCTGTCTGTTAAATACTCTTACATTTGTAGTAAAACATGTGTCAAAATTAATATTATGGGCACCAATGCTTCTCAAAAAATCGTCACATTGCCTAATAGAACCAAATGAACTGTTAACGGAATGTTTACAGCAATTACACCTAGGTTTAGAACAACTGCTGTTTGTATTTCTCTGTCGTATATTACAGTATAGTCTAAGTGCGCTGCCGGATGAGCGAAGGTTTTCTGAAGGGTGATGTCGGCACATAGTTTACTCGGTCAGAAAATCACCAAGCAAATCGTCATGCTTCCACAGCATAAATCCCCAATAACAGAGGCAAAGAAAATTCTTCCTGTACCAGAGTATGTTTTATTACTAATACACAAGGGCCGAAGGATAATCTATCTTCAGCCATTTTCACGTAGACAATTACAGCCACTTGGCAAAGGATAACTTATCGGCCTGCAATTTTACTTGGCCCATGGTACCACGAAACCTAGCTTTAACACAAAGTGCCGATACACCGAGCATACAGCACAAAATTCCCTATCGCCTCTTAGCCCCCTCGCCCCTTCACCCCCCTCCCCCCCCTCCTCCAAAAATAAGGAAAGAATTAGTTGTCGACATTAAAATACCCGAAGATTGTACTCCGAAATCTGTAGCACTATTAATAAACGACATCGTGCATTTAATAACTGACCCACCCGGTTAGCTCCGCGCGCTGGCACCCCACTTCTGGGATTCGGAGATGCGCGTCGGGCCTGTACGGAGCGAAACGTGGCAACTGACTCCAAGTAATGAGTAGTGTGAAGTCATCCGCCTAATTATTTAAAAGGAGTCCGCTAAATTTCGCTTACGCAATAAATCGCACAAATCTAAAAGCTGTAGATTCACCTACACTTGTCTGTCCTCTTCTGGAGCACTTCTGTGCAGCGTGAGACCACATCAGTTAGGCTTCAAGGAGGACATCGAAAAAAGTCCAAAGAAGGGCAGTTCCTTTTGTACTATCGCGAAATAGAGTGCCACGGATATGGTACGCGAACTTGAGTGGCAATCGTTAAAACAAAGGTATTTTCAATTGCGCCAGGAGCTTCTCGTGAAATTTAAAATCACCAACCTTTACCTCAGAGTGAGAAAATATTTCGTTGCCACCCTCATACATATGGAGAAATCATCATCATAGTAAAATAAGAGAAATCAGAGGTCGCACAGAAAGATTTAAGTACTCGCTTTTTCCCGCGCGCTGTTCGAGAGTGGAACGGCGGAGAATAAGGTTGAAGGTGGTTCGATGAACGTACTATGCCGGCCATTGGAAATACGCGATATCGCTCCGTAGAATAAGAAGTGCGTTTCATAATGATCGCATCACAGCAGAAAAACTCAGCGTCAGAATGTTGAGTCTAGAATTACAGTTGGAATTTATAGGAACGCCGAAAAAGAGATCATTAAGAGTCGGAGGGCGAGTTCACCTGCAGGGATATAGAAAGTTTTAGGTGCGATCTTACGAATGGACCCATTTAAGCATTCCAAGCTTCATTGGTTGCTTAGGGAATTGATGTGAATATGGAAGTTGCTTTTTCGAACGTGTGGCCAGAATCTTAACTACTGTGTCATCCATAAACAAACACAATTTCTCGTGTCTTCACTTCCTTAAAAACAAAGAGGGAGAGCGCTGAAGTTTATCCCTGGACAATGGCGCACAAATGGCTATCGTGATCTGTGCGCGTCCGCCTTTCACCACCGGAGATTCGAAAGGGCCGACTATGCGTCGAGTACCTGCTTGAGAAGAAATGATTTTATCAACGTAGCAGCACGCACACTTGTAATAAATTACTACTACCTCGTTTACTCATAGCACTTCCAAAACTATTTGGCCAATTTCATTTTTAGAACAGAAATTAACTCACGCGTTCACTGTTATCTGTATCACGTCACTTCGGAGAAGTTAGCCCACCACGGCTGCGCACATTAACCCTTTCACTGCGCATTTACTCTCAGCGGCTCCCGACCTGTGCGCGTTATTTTCACCCGGTGCCTATACAGTATATACGACTGTAGCAGTCTACCGTTATTATTGAGATAAAAATGAGACGCAAAATCCAGTATTGTCGGTGTAAATCGTTTCCTTTTTTAAAATCTTTGTTCAGAAAGTCTTATTTTGTTCAAAAAAAGTACTTTATTAGGAGAAAAAAATACAAAACATATTACATTAGTAATACTTCAAAGTGTGATATCTCTCGAAACAAGAATTCAAACATAAAGGCACATTACATTTTACACAAATGTTTCTTGTGTCACTTTGTTTATCATGTTTTGCACATACAATACAACTTCTCTGGGCGGCCTTCTTCTTTGAAGTTCCTGGGATTAGGAGATAAAGTGGCGCTCGGTTAGGCGTAAGGGATTGTCACCATCAGACGATCTCCTCCCACGACGTCCCTGTGTTTGCGGTTGGTGGTGAATCTCTAGGATCTCCTTGATAAGTTTCTGTTGAAAATCAGATACTGAAATATTTCATCCCGTTTGAGTTTTATATAATGCATGCACATTGAGCAGAGACAACTCTACCAAATGAAAAAATACTTTTTTATACCATTTTACAGTTTTTCGAACACATTCTACTGAACTTAGCATCATGTCGCTCCTGTCGACGGCCCCCATATTTTCAGTGTAGCCTACGATGCAAGCTGGTTTTGTTTTTGGTTCATCCGTGGTTCTGTCAATTTTGTCATTCGCTGTAATTTCGCTTGTACGAAGAGTTGAAAGCATCCTCTCTTCCCGCTTGTCCTGCCACTTCAGAGCAAGAAGTTTATCTGTTGACATAAACTCGATCTCGCCTTTTCTAAGTTTATTTGATAAAGCAGGCATGCCTTTGCGGTTTGTTCTCACAGTCCCACAGGCAATAGTCACTCTGTCATGCAAATAAGAAAATAACGTTGGGCTAGTGTACCAATTGTCAACATATAATGTGTGTCCTTTACCAAGGTAACGTTCAAGTAAAGTGAGAACAATGCTTTCAGTTATTGCAACATTTACACCAAAGTCAGTTTCTTTTTTTACGTCTGTTGCTGCACCCACATAAATAATAAAGTCAAGAATATAACCACTTTTACACCAAATCTGTGGCGTTTGGAAGAAATGTACTGCTTGAAGAAGACACAACCTTTGAAGAGAACTAAACTTTCATCAGTGCATAAATTTTAAAAAGGATTGAAAGCACCTGGAAATACTTTTCTTAAGTGATGTAATTCGATGTAATTCCCAGATTTTGTCATCTCCAGGGTCTTTACAGTAATCAGCCAAATGGAACATTCTATGTAACAGAAAATATATATCGCCGGCCGAAGTGGCCGTGCGGTTAAAGGCGCTGCAGTCTGGAACCGCAAGACCGCTACGGTCGCAGGTTCGAATCCTGCCTCGGGCATGGATGTTTGTGATGTCCTTAGGTTAGTTAGGTTTAACTAGTTCTAAGTTCTAGGGGACTAATGACCTCAGCAGTTGAGTCCCATAGTGCTCAGAGCCATTTGAACCATTTGAAAATATATATCTCTAGGCATGATTTGCGCAAACATTGGAATAGACAGTAACTGGTCATTGGTCCAATAACTGTTTATTTCAGTTTTTCTCACTTGAACCATCAGAAAATTTACAGCAAGGAAACAGTAAACTTCGTCACTGTTTGTGTTTTTCCAACGTCGCAGTCTTGATTTTTCACTGGCATCATTGGAAAGATGTTCATAATATAAATTACATTGCTCAGCATTGTAGCTCACAAATTCTTGGCTAAAAAACACTTGGAAGCAGTCGTATACAGTACACAAATCATCTAAATTGACTATTTTGCAACCGGAACCACTGTTATGGAAATTATACAATTTAGGGTCCAAATCAGAGTCTTTCCATCTCAAATCAACTCTTTGTGCCTCTTAGGAGCTTTTTCAGGCTTAAGCTCAGGCTCTTCTTCGGAATCGGAGAAAGAATCGACGATAACATCAAAATCTGGATCTGCATTTACTGGTTCAACGTCTGTTGGTTCACAAATATTTTTTTTATATTTGTGGTGACAGATTTATCTGCCAGCTCGTCGTCGTCATTATCTGTCCACCTATAATCAGCTGGATTGGGCATGATGATGCCCTCGTCGTCACTTTGGTTTAGCAGCTCATCGTCTGTAAACGGACGTCATTTTATTCGGTAAAGCGGAAACGGCCGCACACAAACTAGGTAATATAGCGATACGAATGAACTCAGCAGAAAGAGAATTCAGCATTCAATAGTCATTCAGGCATTTCCTAGTATTCCAACAATAAAACTGCATACTTGCGCAACAATTACCTCCGACTTGCTGGCCCGATTGTCGGCGTTATACGTAACTATACGACTGTAGCAGGGAACCGCTGTATTTTCTTACAGCAAATAGTATATACACATCTGGAGCACTGAAACGATTAGCGTCTATTTACGTCTGGAGCAGTGAAAGGGTTAATATAGCTGGAAGTTGCTTGTATGCTGCAGCCGACTTTCCCGTGCCTCGCGGCCATATTGGCTGGCGACGCGCTGAGCTCACGGCAGCCGCTGGCGTTTCCCACCGCGGCGTCGGCAACCCGCGCGCGGGCCTGTCGAAATCCTGGCCGTCGGCGTCGGCAGGCGTGGCGGGCCTATCGCCCACATCGACATCGACATCGATATACGGGAGGCGACGGGTCACGCTGCTGGTGCTCGCCTTTCGCGACCGCCCGTCGCCAACCGCCGGCGCGGCCTCACTGCCGCCAAACACGGGTATTCGTTTTCTTCTTCTTCTTCTGTTACTCCAAATCTGGGTCACGGTCGTGTTTTGTGTGGGCCGTCCTTCTATTCCACAAAACATGTCGCTCCCGTTACGAGATGCTGACCAGAGACTCACGCAGGGACAGGTTCCGAGGATAGTGAATGTGTTTCCTTAAGCAGCAGTTATAGCGGCAGACATGAGTGGCGTGTTGCATGTTTATCTCCTGATGCTAAAGGGACGCTGTTTAGGTCGAATGTCGCAGAGAGCAGTAACGATGTATCATTTCCACATCTACGTCTATATCACGAAAGCTGTTGCACGGTGTGTGACGGAGAGTACTTCGTGTATCACTGTCAGTTCCTCGCTTTCCTGTTACAGTCGCGATTCGAGGGAAGAACGACCGCTGATAAATCTCTGCGCGGGCTCAAATCTCTCTAGATCTCATCCTCCGATACAAACAGAAAGGTGTTACAAGTTCAACGTGTGCATCTGTGTATCTACGAGGGCAGTTCAATAAGTAATGCAACACATTTTTTTTCTCGGCCAATTTTGGTTGAAAAAACCGGAAATTTCTTGTGGAATATTTTCAAACATTCCCGCTTTGTCTCGTATAGTTTCATTGACTTCCGACAGGTGGCAGCGCTGTACGGAGCTGTTAAGATGGCGTCTGTAACGGATGTGCGTTGCAAACAATTGGCGGTGATCGAGTTTCTTTTGGCGGAAAACCAGGGCATCTCAGATATTCATAGGCGCTTGCAGAATGTCTACGGTGATCTGGCAGTGGACAAAAGCACGGTGAGTCGTTGGGCAAAGCGTGTGTCATCATCGCCGCAAGGTCAAGCAAGACTGCCTGATCTCCCGCGTGCGGGCCGGCCGTGCACAGCTGTGACTCCTGCAATGGCGGAGCGTGCGAACACACTCGTTCGAGATGATCGACGGATCACCATCAAACAACTCAGTGCTCAACTTGACATATCTGTTGGTAGTGCTGTCACAATTGTTCACCAGTTGGGATATTCAAAGGTTTGTTCCCGCTTGGTCCCTCGTTGTCTAACCGAACACCATAAAGAGCAAAGGAGAACCATCTGTGCGGAGTTGCTTGCTCGTCATGTGGCTGAGGGTGACAATTTCTTGTCAAAGATTGTTACAGGCGATGAAACATGGGTTCATCACTTCAAACTTGAAACAAAACGGCAATCAATGGAGTGGCGCCACACCCACTCCCCTACCAAGAAAAAGTTTAAAGCCATACCCTCAGCCGGTAAAGTCATGGTTACAGTCTTCTGGGACGCTGAAGGGGTTATTCTGTTCGATGTCCTTCCCCATGATCAAACGATCAACTCTGAAGTGTATTGTGCTACTCTTCAGAAATTGAAGAAACGACTTCAGCGTGTTCGTAGGCACAACAATCTGAACGAACTTCTCCTTCTTCATGACAACGCAAGACCTCACACAAGTCTTCGCACCCGAGAGGAGCTCACAAAACTTCAGTGGACTGTTCTTCCTCATGCACCCTACAGCCCCGATCTCGCACCGTCGGATTTCCATATGTTTGGCCCAATGAAGGACGCAATCCGTGGGAGGCACTACGCGGATGATGAAGAAGTTATTGATGCAGTACGACGTTGGCTCCGACATCGACCAGTGGAATGGTACCGTGCAGGCGTACAGGCCCTCATTTCAAGGTGGCGTAAGGCCGTAGCATTGAATGGAGATTACGTTGAAAAATAGTGTTGTGTAGCCAAAAGATTGGGGAATAACCTGGTGTATTTCAATGCTGAATAAAACAACCCCTGTTGCAGAAAAAAAATGTGTTGCATTACTTATTGAACTGCCCTCGTATCTCTGACATCGTAGCTCCGGAACGAAAGGTTCGAATTCAATGCATATTTTTTATTTGAACGCTGGTTTAATAGTCTAGGAGTGGTTCTTCGTTATGTTTCATGTAAGTCTATTCAGCCGTTTAGATTTCATCAGCTAAATTAAGTAAAAATGTTTTCCGCCAGCGCTCTCTCTTCATGTATGCTACGTAATACATAACAGTTGCATCAAGCTACGTAGTACCAGACTGTAGAGGTCAGAAATCAAGCCGCAGCTCTCGGATGATACACATCTACAGAGTGACAAGGAAGTCTTTGTGTTTTCCTCGTAGCGTATTTATTAAATTTTGTGCGTGTTGTTATGTTTAAGAGGTTCAGTCTGATGTTTTTGTAAGGGTAGCACCTTTGGCACGGGTAACAGCGGCGACGCGTCGTGGTGCGGAAGCAATGACGCCTTGCTAGGTCTCTGGAGGGAGTTGGCACTACATCGGCATGCACAAGTCACCTGATTCCCGTAAATTCCGGGCAGGGGCGATGAGCTCAGTAGCGCAGTACTTGCTCACTGAACAGCCAGCTACGTAGCTCATTAACGCATCAGGGTCCATTGGTATCACATCAGGATTCTGTCTGCTTTTATCGTTTCCTTCCTTGGTTAGTCTTGCCAGTATGGGTAGGATGTGTGCGTGCTGTGTGTGGACACAAGAGGAGATCACCGCAGTTCGCGAACAGCTGAATCCGTTTTCGACTACTGTCAGACACCATCAGGCTACTGTCTCGGGGTGTATTGGTGTCACCTGTTTTGCCCACGTGCTCTGCTACCAAGGCACCTCCTAGTGTACCCAACGCAGTGGAACTGCTGTCAGTGCAGGTTGAGTGGCGGCCGGTAACGCTCGAGGCGGAGGACTGGCCGTCTGGCCACGATCCTCAGTTCGTGCAGGTGGCTGGCGGAGGTAGTAAAGGCCGCTGGTCTGGCGCGGGGCGCAAGCAGAGCTCGAAATTTGTAGCATCATTCCCAGAGTTGCTCGGGATCCTTCGGTCTGGAGCCAACTGGAGGGTCTCATCCAAAGGCTTCGTCGACTCTGTGATGATCTCGGCTGCAGATTTATGTACCTGCGTTATAGTGAGGGGATTTGTAGGACTCCCCTTAATATGTCAGGGGTGCACTACACAAAGGAAGCAGCTACTCGCGTAGCAGAATACTTGTGTGGTGAGTATGACGGTTTTTTAGGCTGGACAGTAGCCTGAGATATTCTGATGAACACTCACCAGTTGACACACACCAAGGGAAGTCAGACCGTGTTCAGAGTAAAAACATTTCGACTATGAAAATGTTATCAGTAAGCTATCGATGTATTCGTAAAAAAGTTCCCGAATTTACTGCCCTCCATGAAAGCTCTTGCGCTCAGATTATTCTTGGGACCGAGATCTGGCTGAAGCTTCTAGATATTTGGCGAGCCATGGAACGTATATAGGAAAGACAAAAAATGGCTCTCAGCACTATTGGACTTAACATCTGAGGTCATCAGTCTCCTAAACTTAGAACTGCTTAAGCCTAACTAACCTAAGGACATCATACACATCCATGCCCGAGGAAGAATTCGAACCTGCGACCGTACCAGCAGCGCGGTTCCGGTAGCAAAGACAGATTAAAGGCCATAGGAGCGGGAGTGTTCACTGCAGTTGACAAAAATATTTTCTCTATTGAGGTCACGTGATGAAACCAAGTTATTTGGTGGATGTTTTTACCCGCCACCCGATTCCACTGTGGCAGTTCTAGAGTCATTCAAATAAAGTTTAAGGCCACTAGCGGGTAAATACTAAGATCATGCAATGCTATTGGAGGCGACTTTAACCTACCGAGTTAAACTGGGATGTCTATGCATTCATTCCGGGGGTACAGACAGACAGCTGTGTGAAATAATTTTGAACATATTTTCTGAAAGCTGTCGAAAGAAGGCTAGGAGTGTGTTTCTGCTAAACAAAACAGGTAAGCAATTGTTAGCATCTCACTTAGAGAGTGAACTGGCGTGACTCAGTTCCAGTGAGATAGACGTAGAGGGATTACGGGCAAAATTGAAGTGGTTCAAATGTCTCTGAGCACTACGGGGCTTAACAGCTGAGGTCATCAGTCCCCTAGAACTTAGAATTACTTAAACCTAACTAACCTAAGGGCATTACACACATCCATGCCCGAGGCAGGATTCGAATCTGCGGCCGTAGCAGTCGCGCGGTTCCGGACTGAAGCGCCTAGAACGGCTCGGCCACAACGTTCAAGCAGATTGTAAGTCCTGGTATGGAGGATCATGTGCCTATAAATTGGATAAAGGATGGAAAAGACCCACCATGGTTTAATAATGAAACTCGGAAGATATTGAAGAAGCAGAGGATACTACGCACTCAATTCAAATCAGAACGGACAAATGACGACATGTTAGTAGAGCTTCGTGCGTCTGTGAAAACTACCACCGCCATACCTTAGCAAAAAATCTAGCAGAGCACCCTAGAAAATTCTGGTCGTATGTAAAATCGTTAACAGGGTCTAACGCTTCCATTCAGTCCCTTGTTGATCAGTCTGGTGTGGCAGTTAAGATAGCAAAAGCCGAAGTTTTAAATTTCGGCATTTAAGAAATCGTTCACGCAAGAGAATAGTACAAACATAGTGTCATTTGATCAATGGGAAGACTCCCGTATGGACGATAAGGCAATAAGCATCCATGGAGTAGAAAAACGACTGAAAGATTTGAAAGCAAGAAAGTCACTATGTCCGGATGGAATCCCAATTTGGTTTTTCAATGAGTACTCTACAGCACTGGTCCCCTTACCTAGCTTACATTTACCACGGATTTCCTGCCCAGCACAAGAGTCCCAAGCAACTGGAGAAAAGCGCAGGCGACTCTTGTGCACAAGAAGGGCAGAAGGATGGACCAGCAAAATTACAGACCAATATCCCTAACTTCGGTTTGCTGCAAAATCTTGAACATATTCTCAGTTCAAATATAATAAAGTTGTTTGAAACTGAGAAGCTTATGTTTCCGAATGAGCGTGGTTTTAGAAAGCATCGCTCGTGCGAAACTCAGTAGCTTTTTCTCGCATGATATCCTGCGAACTATGGATGAAGGGCTACATGCATATTCCATATTTCTAGATTTCCGGAAAGTGTTTGACATGTGCCCCGTTGCAAGCTGTTAACGAAGGTACGACCATGTGGAGTGAGTTCACAGATATGTGGCTCGAATCCAGTACGTTGTCCTCGACGGCGAGTGTTCATCAGATACTAGGGTGTCGTCAGGAATGCCGAAGCGCAGTAGGATAGGACCGCTGTTGTTCTCTATATGTTGTTGTTGTTGTTGTTGTGGTCTTCATTCCTGAGACTGGTCTTATGCAGCTCTCGTTATATATGTAAGTGATTTAACGGACGGGGTGGGCAGGAATCTGCGGTTGTTTGCTGATAATGCTATGGTGTACGACAAGGTGTCGAAGATGAGTAACTGTAGAAAGATACAAGATATATATACAGGGTGATTCAAAAAGAATACCACAACTTTAGGAATTTAAAACTCTGCAACGACAAAAGGCAGAGCTAAGCACTATCTGTCGGCGAATTAAGGGAGCTATAAAGTTTCATTTAGTTGTACATTTGTTCGCTTGAGGCGCTGTTGACTAGGCGTCAGTTGATGCTAAGATGGCGACCACTCAACAGAAAGCTTTTTGTGTTATTGAGTACGGCAGAAATGAATCGACGACAGTTGTTCAGCTTGCATTTCGAACGAAGTATGGTGTTAAACCTCCTGATAGGTGGTGTATTAAACGTTGGTATAAACAGTTTACAGAGAGTGGGTGTTTGTGCAATGGGAAAAGTTCTGGACGGCCGTGAACGAGTGATGAAAATGTAGCACGCATCCAGCAAGCATTTGTTCGCAGCCCAGGAAAATCGACTCGCAGAGCTAGCAGAGAGCTGCAAATTCCACAATCAACTGTATGGAGAGTCCTACGAAAAAGATTAATTATGAAACCTGAACGTCAACTACCCGAGGCGATGGATCGGCCGCCAGGCAGCCCGTGACAGAGCACTTCATCACTGGCCTCCAAGAAGCCCTGATCTTACCCCCTGCGATTTTTTCTTATGGGGATATGTTAAGGATATGGTGTTTCGGCCACCTCTCCCAGCCACCATTGATGATTTGAAACGAGAAATAACAGCAGCTATCCAAACTGTTACGCCTGATATGCTACAGAGAGTGTGGAACGAGTTGGAGTATCGGGTTGATGTTGCTCGAGTGTCTGGAGGGGGCCATATTGAACATCTCTGAACTTGTTTTTGAGTGAAAAAAAACCCTTTTAAATACTCTTTGTAATGATGTATAACAGAAGGTTATATTATGTTTCTTTCATTAAATACACATTTTTAAAGTTGTGGTATTCTTTTTGAATCACCCTTTATATAGTTAAGGCTCACCGGCCATTTGACCATCTTATTCTGTGCGGATAACTCTTACGGGAATCGGCAGCAAGCCGCGAGTAATGAGTATAATAGGCAGGGGCACTATGAACATAGTGCGGGACAATAAGTTTGGGAATGTGGGTCTCACGGGAGGCGTGCCAGAGATAAGTCCCTGCAATCGCACTATCCTTTGTGTCCTCGGTGGCTCAGACGGATAGAGCGTCTGCCATGTAAGCAGGAGATCCCGGGTTCCAGTCCCGATTGCAGCACACATTTTCAGCTGTCCCCATTGACTTATATCAAGTCTGTGTGCAGCTACGGGTATTCACTTAATTGTAGATACGAGATAACTTAGATAAATTTTCTAGTGGGTGTGATGAATGGCAGCTAGCTCTAAATGTGGGAAAATGTAAGTTAATGCAGATGAGTAGGGAAAATAAACCTGTACTGTTTCGACACAGCATTATTAGTGTACTGCTTGACGCAGTCATATCGATTAAATACCTGGGCATAACGTTGCAAAACCATACGGAACGGAACGAGTATGTGAGGACTGTGGTAGGTAAGGTGAATCATCAACTTCAATTTGTTGGGAGAATTTTAGGAAAGTGCGGTTCATCTGTAAAGGAGACCGGATACAGGACGCAGGTGCGACCTATTCTTGAATACTGCTCGAGTGTTTGGGATCCGTACGAAGTCCGATTGGAGGAGGACGTCGAAACAATTCAGAGGTGGGCTGCCAAGTTTTCTTACCGGTATGTTCGAACAACACGCACGTGTTACGGAGATGTTTCACGAACTCAAATGCGAACCGCTGGAGGGAAGGCGGCCGACCGCTGTGGCCGAACGGTTCTGGGCCCTTCAGTCCGGAACCGCGCTGCTGCTACGGTCGCAGGTTCGAATCCTGCCTCGGGCATGGATGTCTGTGATGTCCTTAGCCTAGTTAGGTTTAAGTAGCTCTAAGTCTAGGGGACAGATGACCTCAGATGTTAAGTCCCATAGTGCTTAGAGCCATTTGAACCATTTTGAGGGAAGGCGACATTCTTTTCGAGGAACGCTATGGAGAAAATGTAGAAGATCTACAGTTGAAGCTGACTGCCAAATAATTCTACTGCCGCCAACATAAACTACGCGTAAGGACCACGAAGACAAGACACGAGAAATTAGGCTTTATACAGAGGCATTCAGACAGTCGTTTTCCCTCGATTTATTTGCGAGTAGAACGGGAAAGAAAATAAGTAGTAGTGTGACACGGTACCCTACGCCACACACCGTGTGGTGGCTTGCGCAGTAGCTATGTAGATGTAGCTGTAGATAAAATTCTGAGTGAACATACACTTCTCTTTTACGGTTGACCACGAATGGTGATTTTTGTCTTTTGAAGTCGCCCTTTTCAACACCTACACAGCAGAAAAGGGCTGACTTTGAATCAGCTGTGAAATATAAACGTAGCCTCTCGCAGACGCTTGTGTAGTTCCTTTTGAGGTTCACAAGACAGTACTAAATCAAATTATGTTGTCCTAATAGTTTAGGTACCTATTGCAAGAGAGCGCGATGGCAGCCCACTTTCTTTCGACTTGATTTAGAATTATCATCACCGCTTACTGCGTACGTTACCTAAATTACGAAAAGATATACTAAAACATACTCAATGAATGTACGTGTGAATTAAAAAATGAAACACATAAATTGCAGATGAGTTGAAACTTCCTGGCAGATTAAAACTGTGTGCCGGACCGAGACTCGAACTTGGGACCTTTGCTTTACGCGGGCAAGTGCTCTACCAACTGAGCTACCCCCGTCCTCACAGCTTCACTTCCCCAAGTACCACGTCTCCTACTTTCCAAACTTCACAGTTCGCAGGAGAGCTTCTGTGAAGTTCGTGCGTAATTATGTAAAAATTTGATCTGAAATAAATACGTAACTCTATTCTTTGACAATGTTAGGGTAATTAAGGACGGATTGTTTTTCATATCGTATATAATAAGTAATTACAACTTCACTAGTTGTTTTGATGCGTGGACGCGAGACGCGCAGGACTGGAGGAGAAGACGCGAAACAGAATAGGCTTATACTCAGCAATATAGAAGTATGCTGTTCTAGAAAGGATACCTGCTGTTAACTTCTTTTCTTTTGTTTATTTACTTAGCGGTCCCCCGACGCGACGACGCTTAGTTTAAAATACACTCATGCTCATAAATTAAGGATAATTGCAGAATGTGGTGCCACACAACGTCGCACTACACAAAACTGGCACTAATAGCATAGGAACATAGGGAACACACACGACAATAGCATAGGCACATAGGGAACACGCACGACACAGACCTGTCAGTCCACGGTATTGGTGATAAGTTGAGAAGACCGTCCGAAACACATGTGCTACAAAACGCCACTGTTTCCTGCGCATGTACCCCGACATCAGAATGGGATATGATCACCATGCACACGTACACAGGCCGCACAACTGGTTGGCATACTCTGGATCAGGTGGTCGAGCAGCTGCTGGGGTATAGCCTCCCATTCTTGCACCAGTGCCTGTCGGAGCTCCTGAAGTGTCGTAGGGGTTTGAAGACGTGCAGCGATACGTCGACTGAGAGCATTTCAGACGTGCTCGATGGGGTTTAGATCTGGAGAACAGGCAGGCCACTCCATTCGCCTGATACTACTGTTCCAAGGTACTCCTCCACGATGACAGCTCGGTGGCGCCGTGCGTTATCATCCATAAGGAGGAAGGTGGGACCCACTGCATCCCTGAAAAGGCGGACATACTGGTGCAAAAAGACGACCCGATACACCTGACCTGTTACAGTTATCAAAGACATGCAGGGGTGTACGTGCACCAATCATAATCCCACCCCCACACCATCAAACCGCGACCTCCATACAAGTCCCTTTCAAGGACATTAAGGGGTTGGTATCTGGTTCCTGTTTCACGCCAGATGATTACCCGGGGAGAATCACTGTTCAGACTACACGTGGACTCGTCCGTGAACACAACCTGGGACCACTGTTCCAGTGACAATGTATTTTGTTCTTGACACCAAGCTTTACAGGTTCTCCTGTGACCATGGGTCAGAAGAACGCACCTTGCAGGTCTCTGGGCGAATAAACCATGTCTGTTGAGTCGTCTGTAGACTGTGTCGGGAGACAACTGTTCCTGTAAGGTCCCGAGCAAGGCTACCTTCAGTACTCCGTGGCCGTCTGCGGGCACTAATGGTGAGATATCGGTCTTCTTGTGGTGTGGTACACTGTGTACGTCCCGTACTGTAGCACCTGGACACGTTTCCTGTATAATCGTGAGGTCACACTTTGTGGCACACGGAGGGCCCGTGTTACGATCTGCTTTGTTTGACCAGCCCCCAGTTTCCCTAGTATTCTACCCCTCATAACGTCATCAATATGTGTTCTTTGAACCGTTTTCAACACACAGTCACCATTAGCACGTCTGAATACGCCTGCACACTTACTCGCTGCACCGTACTTCGACATGCGCCAACGCAGCTCTGCGTATGTGGACTGCTGCCAGCGCCACTGTGGGACGACCGCAGGTCAAATGCACCGCACGGTCATACCCGAGGTGATTTAAGCCCTCAAGCCGCTCACCAGAGCGTTATTTCACCATGTATCAGCGTTATCCTTAATTTATGAGCATGATTGTATTTGTGTGTGGGTTTATTTTTTTAATTTTTAATTTACGCTTTACATCTTGATTTTCTTTTCGTAAGATACTCATAGCGGAAGCAAGATTTGTTTGACTCTTGCAGGAACGCACGCTCTCGTAACTTTAACAGGACACCATACCGTGATGCAGACCGCCTCTCTTGCAGCGTGTGCCACTGAAGTTGTCCGAGTATCTCCGTGACGCTTTCGCACTTACTAAATAAACCTGTTACCAAACGTGCTGCTCTTCTTTGGATCGTGCTGATAAGTGTTTCCTCCGAATCTTTTACCTGAAAACTCTTAAGACTTTTTAAATGAAACTAACTTTAGTACCATTCTACATCTTCATTCTTTGAGTCGCCAGGGTGACTATGTTGTGGGAAGCCACTTGGTATGCCTTTCAGGTCACGGTTGTTACTGATTGAGGGAACTCTTGACTGTTTGACGGTACAGTACAAACATCCTGCGTCCTCACGTGTTTCCTCTCTGGTGACAGTATTGTGCTGCCATTTGTCAACACTACAATGTCTGTCCACATATGGCTCGTTTTTCTATTAATTATATGCTAGGTGATGTCGTAGTCTCATGGTCAGCAAGATACTGCCTCCTATGGAACATGTGTGGGACTAGCTCGGTTGTCAGGATATCCAGGATGTCAAAGACAAGTTACAGCAGTTGTGCCCCAGTTTTTGGCAGTAGAGGATACAACAGTTTTATGAAACCCTTTCCAACTGAATCGGTGCTTGCGCCCAGGCTATACGTGGTGCAATGTGCTGACACTGCCAAGTTCTTTGTAAACTACAGTTGATTTTGTAATAATTGAAATGATATCACTTGATAGTAAGCTCTCAATGTGTGAAGTCTCATTTGGTTTCTACCTGCGCTTCTGGAAGTTGCTCTTTTTTTTTGTCTGCAGCGTAAATGAATGAAACTTATATTGTATCAGTGTGTTGTGTTATTGCAGGGCCACTTAATTAATGTCCTCTATAAAAGATGTTCATTAACTTTTTTGTCCCAAACTGCACTTTGACCTGGCCATTCTTTTTTTTGTAAGATTTTATTGACTTTTACACGTGCAGGTTATCCTCTGTGGTCCAGAATGTACAGTCATTAAGTTCTCCATTCTTCATTGTCTGATTTGAACTGAAATTTTATTTGTTAATTATGAAATTAATGACAGTGCGGTTTTGTTCTTTCTGAGGGTTTCAAGCCCAAGACTGGTATCGCGTGACACTGCACGCTGATCTCTCTTGTGCTCTTCATCTTTGCGTAACTACAAGGCGACAATGTCGCTGAAACAGATATATTGCAGAATACCGCGTGACTGTCGGCGGGTGGACTGAAGTTAGAGTAGACAGTGACTTATTGGCGGTCGGGCGGGCACAGTGATGCTTACGATATCCCGGGTACGCATGTCTACATACCAGTTATCTACAGGGTGACAATTATGGAACTACATGAAATTATATCGTCATAGCTTCTGAACGGTTTGCATTAGGACGTTCGAACTGCACGGTTGGCCGCAGGGCATGATGGGAATTAGTATGCGCACGATCTCGTCTTATTGTCGGCCATTTTCATTTGGATGGGTTCGTCAGTAAGCTAAATTGGCGCATTTGGAGGACTGAGAACCCGTATTTCGCGACCGAGAAGTCTTTTCACCCTCAATCGGTGGCTGTGTGGTGTGAAATGCCCAGTCAGGGAATGTTGTTGTTGTTGTTGTTGTTGTGGTCTTCAGTCCTGAGACTGGTTTGATGCAGCTCTCCATGCTACTCTATCCTGTGCAAGCTTCATCATCTCCCAGTACCTTCTTGCAACCTACATCCTTCTGAATCTGCTTAGTGTATTCATCTCTTGGTCTCCCTCTACGATTTTTACCCTCCACGCTGCCCTCCAATACTAAATTGGTGATCCCTTGATGCCTCAGAACATGTCCTACCAACCGATCCCTTCTTCTGGTCAAGTTGTGCCACAAACTTCTCTTCTCCCCAATCCTATTCAATACTTCCTCATTAGTTATGTGATCTACCCATCTAATCTTCAGCATTCTTCTGTAGCACCACATTTCGAAAGCTTCTATTCTCTTCTTGTCCAAACTATTTATCGTCCATGTTTCACTTCCATACATGGCTACACTCCATACGAATACTTTCAGAAATGACTTCCTGACACAGTTGCCACTCCCTGCACCAAGTGCCTATCCGCTGCAGATCTTCCTGCATTTCACTGCGATTTTCTAATGCTGCAACTTCTCTGTATACTACAGCATCATCCGCGAAAAGCCGCATGGAACTTCCGACACTATCTAGTACGTCATTTATATATATTGTGAAAAGCAATGGTCCCATAACACTCCCCTGTGGCACGCCAGAGGTTACTTTAACGTTTGTAGACGTCTCTCCATTGAGAACAACATGCTGTTTTCTGTTTGCTAAAAACTCTTCAATCCAGCCACGCAGCTGGTCTGATATTCCGTAGGCTCTTACTTTGTTTATCAGGCGACAGTGCGGAACTGTATGGAACGCCTTCCGGAAGTAAATGAAAATGGCATCTACCTGGGAGCCTGTAGCTAATATTTTCTGGGTCTCAGGAACAAATAAAGCAAGTTGGGTCTCAAGCGATCGCTGTTTCCGAAATCCATGTTGACTCCTACAGAGTAGATTCTGGGTTTCCAGACAGAAACGACATGATTCGCGAGCAAAAAACATGTTCTAAAATTCTACAACAGATCGACGTCAGATATATAGGTCTATAATTTGCGCATATGCTCGACGACCCTTCTTGAAGACTGGGACTACCTGTGCTCTTTCCCAATCATTTGGAACCTTCCGTTCCTCTAGAGACTTGCGGTACACGGCTGTTCCTCTGTGAAACAGCTTTGGATATGCTGTTTCGAGCCACTTACTGATTTAACGTAAGACCAGAACTTCCTAGGATTTTCTGTCAAGTCGGTACATAGAATTTTACTTTCGAATTCACTGAACGCTTCACGCATAGCCCTCCTTACGCCAACTTTCACATCGTTTAGCTTCTCTTTGTCTGAGAGGTTTTGGCTTCGCTTAAACTTGCAGTGAAGCTCTCTTTCCTTTCGCAGTAGTTTCCTAACTTTGTTGTTGAACCACGGTGGGTTTTTCCCCGTCCCTCACAGTTTTACTCGGCACGTATCTGTCTAAAACGCATTATACGATTGCCTTGAACTTTTTCCATAAACACTCAACATTGTCAGTGTCGGAACAGAAATTTTCGTTTTGATGTGTTAGGTAGTCTGAAATGTGCCTTCTATTACTCTTGCTAAACATATAAATCTTCCTCCCTTTTTTTATATTATCATGGTTCCTCAGGCAACCGCAAACATTTTTCCGTGAAGGCACTGACTGCCCCTCCGCTTTCCGCTGAATAGTCCTGTCTGCGTAAGCTACGGTGACGTGGTTAATAATGCGAGGAGCTGGTCAGATGACGTGCCTGGCTGGAAACTGCCCACCGGGCGGAAAGGTCAGAGAGAAAGAAGTTAATGACAGGCGCGCGGTGTGGCGCGGCGGCTGCGATGCAGTTCGCCGGCCTGCGGGCCGCAATTAGCACATAAAGGCAGCGGAATCCGGCACAAGGTCTGCGGCGGCCGTGGAAATCCGCCGGCGCGGCGCCCCGTCCAGATTCGTGCCTCTGGAAAAGGAACGAATTCCTGCCGCGGCCGTGGGTCCCGCAGGCAAGGCCCTTCATCTCCTGTTCCACAAAGGGAGCTAGCTCGCCGCTAAGCGCGGCAGTCTGCTCCAGCCTCGGGCACGCCGTTCATTATCTCATCGATTGCTGGTTGTGACACAACGCACTAGTCGTTGCGGACTGGAATGTCGGCCGTTACTTAATAATATTACCCTTACGGAGAAAAGCGCTGCGAAGTGTGTTAAGCAACCAAAGGTCGCCAGTCGGCGCAGATTATTAGACATTTTTAATTACGTTTTAACGTCATCGTCGATCACTGGCCGCGTTGGGCGGGGTCTTAGTCTGAGAATATACGATCAGAGCTCTCCGAAATCATTCCCTTCTTGGTGTGGATATTTGATTACTACATGTCGGAAACTGTTCCCCGGAATCCTGAATACATGGTGACGATATTAAGATTCGTATATTTGAATATCATGTGGTACAACGTATGAAAAAATCTCATTTATGAGCTCATCATCCGTGGAGTTCACCCTTTTTTAGTATTGCATCTTAATTGTACCGTTCTTTCTCAACGTCCTCCTTTTTTTAAACTGTGATACAGCAACATGTATATTTTTAAAATCTAACCTTTTATTGCTTTTTTTTTTTTTTTTGAGTCATCAGTCTTCTGACTGGTTTGATGCGGCCCGCCACGCAATCCTCTCCTGTGCTAGCCTCTTCATCTCAGAGTGGCTCTTCTAAACGAAGTCCCCAATTATTTGATGGATGTATTCCAATCTCGTCCGCCCCCTGTAGCTGAGTGGTCAGCATGGCGGACTATCAATCATAAGGGCCCGGGTTCGATTCCCGGCTGGGTGTTGTATTGTCCTCATCATCATCATTTCATCCCCATCGACGCGCAGGTCGCCGAAGTGGCGTCAACTCGAAAGACCTGCACCAGGCGAACGGTCTACCCGACGGGAGGCCCTAGCCACGCGCCATTATCATTATACACTCCTGGAAATGGAAAAAAGAACACATTGACACCGGTGTGTCAGACCAACCATACTTGCTCCGGACACTGCGAGAGGGCTGTACAAGCAATGATCACACGCACGGCACAGCGGACACACCAGGAACCGCGGTGCTGGCCGTCGAATGGCGCTAGCAGCGCAGCATTTGTGCACCGCCGCCGTCAGTGTCAGCCAGTTAGCCGTGACATACGGAGCTCCATCGCAGTCTTTAACACTGGTAGCATGCCGCGACAGCGTGGACGTGAACCGTATGTGCAGTTGACGGACTTTGAGCGAGGGCGTATAGTGGGCATGCGGGAGGCCGGGTGGACGTACCGCCGAATTGCTCAACACGTGGGGCGTGAGGTCTCCACAGTACATCGATGTTGTCGCCAGTGGTCGGCGGAAGGTGCACGTGCCCGTCGACCTGGGACCGGACCGCAGCGACGCACGGATGCACGCCAAGACCGTAGGATCCTACGCAGTGCCGTAGGGGACCGCACCGCCACTTCCCAGCAAATTAGGGACACTGTTGCTCCTGGGGTATCGGCGAGGACCATTCGCAACCGTCTCCATGAAGCTGGGCTACGGTCCCGCACACCGTTAGCCCGTCTTCCGCTCAAGCCCCAACATCGTGCAGCCCGCCTCCAGTGGTGTCGCGACAGGCGTGAATGTAGGGACAAATGGAGACGTGTCGTCTTCAGCGATGAGAGTCGCGTCTGCCTTGGTGCCAATGATGGTCGTATGCGTGTTTGGCGCCGTGCAGGTGAGCGCCACAATCAGGACTGCATACAACCGAGGCACACAGGGCCAACACCCGGCATCATGGTGTGGGGAGCGATCTCCTACACTGGCCGTACACCACCGGTGATCGTCGAGGGGACACTGAATAGTGCACGGTACATCCAAACCGTCATCGAACCCATCGTTCTACCATTCCTAGACCGGCAAGGGAACTTGCTGTTCCAACAGGACAATGCACGTCCGCATGTATCCCGTGCCACCCAACGTGCTCTAGAAGGTGTAAGTCAACTACCCTGGCCAGCAAGATCTCCGGATCTGTCCCCCATTGAGCATGTTTGGGACTGGATGAAGCGTCGTCTCACGCGGTCTACACGTCCAGCACGAACGCTGGTCCAACTGAGGCGCCAGGTGGAAATGGCATGGCAAGCCGTTCCACAGGACTACATCCAGCATCCCTACGATCGTCTCCATGGGAGAATAGCAGCCTGCATTGCTGCGAAAGGTGGATATACACTGTACTAGTGCCGACATTGTGCATGTTCTGTTGCCTGTGTCTATGTGCCTGTGGTTCTGTCAGTGTGATCATGTGATGTATCTGACCCCAGGAATGTGTCAATAAAGTTTCCCCCTCCTGGGACAATGAATTCACGGTGTTCTTATTTCAATTTCCAGGAGTGTATTTCGATCTCGCCTTCCTCTGCAGCTTTTGCCCTCTACAGCTCCCTCTAATACCAAGAAAGTCATTCCCTGATGTCTTAGCAGATGGCCTATTATCCTGTCTCTTCTCCCTGTCAGTGCTTTCCACATACTCCTTTCCGATTCTGCGCAGAACCTCCGATTCCTTACCTTATCAGGCCACCTAATTTTCGACATTCGACTGTAGCACCCCATCTCAAATGCTTCGGTTCTCTTCTGTTCCAGTTTCCCCATAGTCCGTGTATCGTTTGATGATCTTTTATTAAGTGCCTTCATCACGACCGCTGCTGTCTACAAAGACTTTGTGTCTTTCGTTACCAATACCAGTCTTTTCGCAGCTACAGCCATGTTTTAGTTTAAGATTATGCGATTTTCTTGTCTCACGTTGACATAGTGTTTATTTAAGTGTACTGAAAAAGTATTACACTAAATCAGTTTCATAGTTATTAAACAAAGTAAAACTGAAACTAGTTGCAGACCGATAAATATGCTAGCAGCTTTGTGGTGAATGTGTATTACAATGCCATAACGGTGAAGTAGTGCGCATGAACCAATCTGTTGGACAGAATCAGGGGGGCGAATCTGATAGACGCGGAGACATGACAGAGTGGAAGAAAGTAGCTATCGCGTTTGAATGTGAGCATGACCACACCATAAACGAAGTTGGCCGATTTCAGCAGTTGCTCTGTATTCGCCATCTTTCACGATAATGGAATTCTTTCGCATTCTTTGCACTACTGATTCTTTCATACGCTCTGGATATCATGGCCGCCCTCCTTATATGTTCTGCCTGTACTCTGCTTCTCTGCGCCGGCTGCTGTGGCCTAGCGGTTCTAGGAGCTTCAGTCCGGAACTGCGCTGCTACTACGGTCGCAGGTTCGAATCCTGCCTCGAGCACGGATGTGTGTGATGTCCTTAGGCTAGTTCGGTTTAAGTAGTTCTAAGTCTAGGGGACTGATGACCTCAGATTTTAAGTCCCGTAGTGCTAAGAGCCATTTGAACCATTGAGCTTCTCTGCCACTCCCTCAGGGTCCGTCTTCCTGCACCGTATGTTAGTATACTTGCCACTACCGTTTTCACTATCCTCTTCGTTGTTTCTTTTGATATTGCCAGGCTCTACTATGAAGTAGTGAAGGCAGCAGAGGATCAAGTAGGTAAAAAGACGAGGGCTAGTAGAAATCCTTGGGTAACAGAAGAAATATTGAATTTAATTGATGAAAGGAGAAAATATAAAAATGCAGTAAATGAAGCAGGCAAAAAGGAACACAAACGTCTCAAAAATGAGATCGACAGGAAGTGCAAAATGGCTAAGCAGGGATGGCTAGAGGACAAATGTAAGGATGTAGAGGCTTATCTCACTAGGGGTAAGATAGATACTGCCTACAGGAAAATTAAAGAGACCTTTGGAGAAGAGAGAGCCACTTGTATGAATATCAAGAGCTCAAATGGAAACCCAGTTCTAAGCAAAGAGGGGAAAGCAGAAAGGTGGAAGGAGTATATAGAGGGTCTATACAAGGGCGATGTACTTGAGGACAATATTATGGAAATGGAAGGGGATGTAGATGAAGATGAAATGGGAGATACGATACTACGTGAAGAGTTTGACAGAGCACTGAAAGACCTGAGTCGAAACAAGGCCCCCGGAGTAGGCAACATTCCATTGGAACTACTGACGGCTTTGGGAGAGCCAGTCCTGACAAAACTCTACCATCTGGTGAGGAAGATGTATGAAACAGGCGAAATACCCTCAGACTTCAAGAAGAATATAATAATTCCAATCCCAAAGAAAGCAGGTGTTGACAGATGTGAAAATTACCGAACAATCAGTTTAATAAGCCACAGCTGCAAGATACTAACACGAATTCTTTACAGACGAATGGAAAAACTAGTAGAAGCCGACCTCGGGGAAGATCAGTTTGGATTCCGTAGAAATACTGGAACACGTGAGGCAATACTGACCTTATCTTAGAAGAATGATTAAGGAAAGGCAAACATACGTTTCTAGCACTTGTAGACTTAGAGAAATCTTTTGACAATGTTGACTGGAATACTCTCTTTCAAATTCTAAAGGTGGCAGGGGTAAAATACAGGGAGCGAAAGGCTATTTACAATTTGTACAGAAACCAGATGGCAGTTATAAGAGTCCAGGGACATCAAAGGGAAGCAGTGGTTGGGAAGGGAGTAAGACAGGGTTGTAGCCTCTCCCCGATGTTATTCAATCTGTATATTGAGCAAGCAGTAAAGGAAACAAAAGAAAAATTCGGAGTAGGTATTAAAATCCGTGGAGAAGAAACAAAAACTTTGAGGTTCTCCGATGACATTGTAATTCTGTCAGAGACAGCAAAGGACTTGGAAGAGCAGTTGAATGGAATGGACAGCGTCTTGAAAGGAGGATATAAGATGAACATCAACAAAAGCAAAACGAGGATAATGGAATGTAGTCGAATTAAGTCGGGTGATGCTGAGGATATTAGATTAGGAAATGAGACATTTAAAGTAGTAAAGGAGTTTTGCTATTTGGGGAGCAAAATAACTGATGATGGTCTAAGTAGAGAGGATATAAAATGTAGACTGGCAATGGCAAGGAAAGCGTTTCTGAAGAAGAGAAATTTGCTTACATAGAGTATAGATTTAAGTGTCAGAAAGCCATTTCTGAAAGTATTTGTATGGAGTGTAGCCATGTACGGAAGTGAAACATGGACGATAAATAGTTTGGACAAGATGAGAATAGAAGCTTTTGAAATGTGGTGCTACAGAAGAATGCTGAAGATTAGATGGGTAGATCACATAACTAATGAGGAAGTATTGAATAGGATTGGGGAGAAGAGAAGTTTGTGGCACAACTTGACCAGAAGAAGGGATCGGTTGGTAGGACATGTTCTGAGGCATCAAGGGATCACCAATTTAGTATTGGAGGGCAGCGTAGAGGGTAAAAATCGTAGAGGGAGACCAAGAGATGAATACACCAAGCAGATTCAGAAGGATGTAGGTTGCAGTAGGTACTGGGAGATGAAGAAGCTTGCACAGGATAGAGTAGCATGGAGAGCTGCATCAAACCAGTGTCAGGACTGAAGACCACAACAACAACAACAGCACTCCATTTAGAATTTTAATTGCTACTCTTGCCTGCTGGATCCTACGTTCTATATCTGCTTCACAGCTTCCCGAGGAATGGATAATCGAATCTAAAACAATGGAAATTTACAGCTTTAACTGTTCCTTGCGGCAGTACTAATCCCTTCCATCTCCTCCCGCTACCAGATATTCTGTTTTGATCATATTCATTCTAAACCCACCTCGTTCAAATGCTTCCATTAACTTCTTTAGCATACGTTTGACGTCAGCTCTACTTTGTGCTATCAGTAATTGATCATTCGCAAAAAATAATGAGTGGATAAAGCCATGCTGGAAAGAAATTCCCATACCTCCGCGTGACTGATTCCGCCGTTCCAACATATAATGCATATATTTTTAATAGTGTCGGTGACGTACTGCGCCCATGTCTATGTCCTTTCGATGTTTGGAATGTTTCACTCAAGTTTCTTCCTACTTTAACTGCAGCGTACGACTGGTGTTATATTCTCAGAATTGGGGATATTTGTTGTGCTTCTACACCTCTGTGCTCCATGGCTTCGCACAGTGCGTTGATGCGTACAGAATCATATGCTCTTCTAAATCCAGGAATATTAGGTGTTCTTTGTAACGATTAGGATAAACCTTCTCACCTATTTGTCTAAGGCTAAAAAGGTGATCCATCGTTCAACCGTGAAACTTGCCTGTTCCTTCGCATCTTCCCCTAAGAGCAGTGGTGGTAAAAAGATCCTCACCGACAGTTACCGGAGCCGGGTTTCATGCCTTGTCGACGACAGTTTCAAACTAGACAGTAATTGCTGCCATCAGTGCCTGCAGGTACAATTCAACCTTTTTTGGTCATAACATTGGAAAAGAAACTCCAGCGGCACATATAGCTGTACATCTTCACTAGGTAATAAACACAGACACTACAGGAGCTGACGACTAGGTCCGACAAGTGGCGGTTTTGCGTCGTTTCAAATGATGAAAAGCTTAGAGTGCCACGTCGGACGAAGGGGAACTGAAACCGCAATGTATGGAGGGTGTAGTTCTGGGCAGAGGTGGCTCTGTGATGTCCCGCTGATATTTACTGTGCCATGATTTGGACGCTCTCATTCAGGTTACCCTGATCGTTGGCCAGCATGTTGATTTCAACGTACGCAGAGACCAAATTGTGTCTTTTCATCTATACCTTCATGATGAGCGTGCTGTGGACATTTTCCAAGACGACAACAGCATCTCGATTAGTTCTCCAACTCACCCTATCTTAATACAATAGAAACCGTCTGGGACTGTTTCGAACAGTCGGTGAAACGCAGCCACCAGCGTCCCCGCAGTTTGGCAGCTCTGCGGGATGTGTGACTGAAGGTTACTAGAAAACTGGAGGAACCTTCAAGATCTTCATGACTCTACTACATTTTTACGTAGCCATCGGTCAAGAACTGTTGGCTGTTGAAACTGACTGGATAACCTTAAACTGGTACAGCCAATAAACGAAAGTTTATATCAGCGTTGACTGGTAACCTTTATAGTCAAATTTAACGAGTTCACCGACGCTGTGCATTAACAACAAGCCGCGCGGGATAGCCGCGCGGTTTGGGGCGTCTTATAACGCATCTCGGGCGGCTCCCCCCGTCGGAGGTTCGAGTCCTCCCTCGCGCATGGGTGTGTGTGTTGTCCGTAGCGTACGTTAGTTTATGTTAGATTAAGTAGTGTGTAAGCTTAGGGACCGATGACGTCAGCAGTGTGGACCCATAAGATCTTACCATAAATTTCCAAATTCCAATGATCTGACAGCCACCCTGTACTTATCCTGTGGGATATGTCTCCATCACACTGTCCAGTATTAACGATTAGTGATTCCTCATGCTTGATAACTTCCCAATTCCTTACCTGGCCAAACTTAAAAACGAAATTCTCACCTTGCACACTTCCAACAACAAGACATTCTGTTTTATCAAAATTCACTGTTAGTCCCCATTGTTTGTAAGTATCCTTTAAGTTTCTCATTTGACAAATGGTATCATCCTTATCCAGAGCCATAAGTCCTTGATCGTCGGGGAACAGTAATAAATGTAAACTTTGATGGTGTACTGTCACATCCAAACTTCTGCACTGTCTATTCTAGCAACCAAGAACAATTTCTAAATACAAATTAAGTAAGGTTGGTGATGCAGAACATCCTTGTCTTAATCCTTTACTTGCTTTAAGACTTGCCGGTATTTCACAACCAACCTTCACAACTGCATCGCATTGATGATACATCCTTTTCACCAACTTTGTTAATGCACCATCCACTCCCACTTTTTCCAATGCTGTGCCAAGGAGGTTACTATTGCACATTGTACAGCACTTTAAGCACTGTCTCCCTAAAAAAAAATCTCCTCTACTGGCAATAAACCGTTTCTTCCACTTTTCGAAATCCTCCTGGAACGGTCTTTCTGGAACTGGGCGTGGATCTCTTGTTGCATTGTTCATCGTGAATATAAGTTTGGGAAGCAGGAGAACGTCTGCTGGGACAGGTTCGCAGAATACGGTGAATGGGACACAATTGGAATTTGATGTTTTGCTAGATGGCTGCGGACAAGTAGTGAGGCGTGAATAGATGCATTGTCGTGATGCAACATCCAAGTCTCGTTTTCCCGCAATTCAGGCCTACGCTGATGCCCACTTGCGTCAGAAACTTCTCGAACAGTTTAACGACGATTTGCGTGAATCACAGCCCGAACTCTCTCGATATGGTGATCACCTTTTGACGCGGGAGTTCGTCCGTTTTAGGATCGTCACCGATCGACATCCTGCCCTGCTGAAAACGCAGCGACTGATACAGCCCTCCACGTATACTTGGCTAAGCAATTGCAACATATCTGTGAAGTTTTTCCAAGTTTGTAGCAAAATTTCACATACGCAACGTTCTTTTTTAAGCTGTTTCATTGCCACTTTGGTACTAATCCAACGAGAGGCTTGTGGACTTCAGCGGCCGTAGCTCGCTTCTTAAAGGTCAGAGCGAAATGCAGCAAACGGTAGTTCGTTCTGCAGAGCTACCGCCGCGCGCCCTCAATAGCACCCTCCACCACTTGGCGCTCTATTTCAGAAGTTCGGTTTATTTTTTAACACACCTCTTATTTCGTTCATAATAGCTCGCCCATCATAACTTTACGAATTAATCTGATAGAAGAATAGATAAAGAAAAACAAAAACAGCGACTCTTATATGTATCGACTCCACAGCTCTCATAATGAAAGGGCTACGTACGTTAATAAACAGAAGAATTAAAAATTCATATTTAAGGGAAAAGAAAAGGATGCAACGAAAAGTTAGTCTGGAACAGTTTCTCCGTCGTTTAACCCAATACACTAGTGTGTTCATGGGATCAGGTGTTAAAGCAACTATCAATTTTAGACCAAATAGAGCTACCTTCTTCAAGAACACATGTAGGCAGACTTATTCAGGAGAAGGATGTTTTAGAGCTGCGTTCTTGAAGATGTATGGAGTAATTCTGTAACTCCAAGTATGATGTGTATGGACGTAGAGGTGCGGTTTTAACATCAGATTATGGAAATGTGTGTGCTGGAGAGAAGAGAGTTCAGATATCATATAAAAGGTCCCATTAGATACTCCTAAAATAGGAGTATGTTTGCAGTGAGCACATAGCGATTAATTGGAGCTAATGTCTTCAATACTGTCTAGTGTATATGACGACATTATTCATCCTATACTTTAATCAGGTAAGATGAAACAGAATCGACAAGTATTCCCAACAGCCATACTGATGAATATTTCTTGATAGCTGTGTGCGAATTATTTGATAACCAGACAAGGTTGGTGACCCCGAAGGTCCCCAGTCATTTACTTTTTCCATTGTCTCTGCGAAAATGTAAAGGGTAAAATTTAACAAAATAATCGGTATTCTATAAAAGGATCTAAGAAGTTACGATTTCAAGCAAAGTCAGTAAGCACACCAAAATCATCTGTACAGTCACTCAATGTATTGACGCTGAAATAGGACATGACAAAGAGAAAGGCGAAACACTTAACTTGGTCATCCGAATATGTTTCACTGCCGACTTCCTTCAAACGGTTCCTTTCACTTGATGAGCGATAAAATTGGAGGAATTGAGATAGGTGATCGCTGAAAACTAAATCAAATAAAATAGTTCAACAGAGGTAAGACACTTTTAGATTATGAGAAAGAATATGCTGTCCTTCACAAACTGTTATTTCCGTAGATGACTGGGCAAACAAATCATGTTAAACGATTTGAAAACGGTGCATCCCATTCACGCTTTCAAGAAGGGTCGTCGAACAATTACTCACAATTTTACATAGCTGATCTCACTCTGTTGTAGAATTATAGAAGTCGTAGAACGTCCAGTTGCTCAGGTATAATGACTTTTTTTTGGACAGCGAAAATCTTTTCTACAAGGATCATTATGATTCCCCAAACAGCGATCTCACGAAAATCAGTTCGTTGTGCTCTTTTAGATTCAGTCCTGGCTGATGTCGAGTTCCTTCCGGTTAGCATTTCATGCAGATATGCAGTGAAGACTAATGCAGCCTTTTGGCTGCGTTCAGGACTTCCTGCCAGGTAGAATCGTTAACTGTAAAAGTAAATCTTACGTTCTAGTGAAGGAATCGCTTAAATGATTTAGTTGATGCATGGGTAGCGGATACTACAGACATGGTCCAAGAGGTTTTCTTTCCATGTTTCGACGTTGTGAAATATGTTGCAGAGTGGGTGGATACTATTGCGCATAGCTGGGGGACTGAGTATCTGGTCACTGACTGCGTGTAACCGAAGGCCGGTCGAGAACGCTGCTGACGCGAAAGAGGAAGATTGTCTATGGTCGCCGCTGAAAATGAATGTGAAACAAAGGAAAGTTAATATCTGATCTGTTACGTCATCATTGCTATATGTTCCTAACAGTACCTGGTAAGGCTGTCAACTGAACTTTGATTTTGATTACTGAACTTTATAGTCAGTATTTTTTATGAGAGGTTATAAGAGTGTTATCGGTAGTTCAGACAGTATTGACTGGAATGGATGAGGAGTGTGATGTGTCACGATAGGATTTTTGAGTGATGCTCTGCTGAATTTAACTATGATGACACATTTTATGATTGGTTCGCGAGTTGTATATGATTTATTCTTAATTTTTCCTCACGTGTGGTTAGATTAGATAGGTTTTACACTCGACTTCTTCTGATCAGTCGGAGTAAAACGGAATTCAGGGCCTATTAACGATCACCAAGCATTCTTTTATGTACAGGTGATTTAAATTTTCGTGGTTTAGCTACTGATTTGTGCCTGTTCCTCCGACGCGACAATTACAGCTTTAAGCCGTCAGGTTTCAGGTGGGGTGGGAAAACTACTTCCGAGGGCAGGACAAAGCTGCCTGATAAGGAAATCGCCAAAAAGTCACAGGAACGATTTTCCCATCATAGATGCATAAATGTACCATTTGCGATACCCGAATGTTCCGGTTAGCTGCAGCGTACTGCGCGTGTGTAGACACTGCAAGAACCCCCCCCCCCCCCCCCCCCTCTGTACTAAACCTCCCGAAATGTTTCAGTTTAGAGACTGGGTCGTAGAGTATGCTACAGTATAACTGGCAGTGCATTTCCATCCGAGTTCTTTCTACCTGTTTTGTCGAGAAACCCACGAAGTTTATGTCGATTGCAGAAACAGTATCTGCACAGTCGGGTTCTCTGTGAAGTGCAGCTCTACTTCTCCTGATTCTAAGTTAAGAAGCGGGAAGATGCATTATTCGGAATGAGTATAAAAGGGGTGCCATTATGATGTATTTATTTACTAAACACCATGACAATACCGACAGAGTTAATAATGATTAACTGAAAACTATTTCCAGACAGCACGATCTTACAAAAGAAATGGGTTGGAATGCATCCATCGGAATCTGACTACTATGGTGAGCAGTCGGGATCTCGTATTTACACTTTTGATATTCCGTAGCCGTTCGTACAATTTCGTTAGCTTGAATATTATTCACTCATTTATTAATATGTTCGCTCTCCGGCGTTGTTATACTGTTGTAAGAAACTACTTACGACCTGAAGACTTCTGCTAGTATCCGACGCCGTGCTGTTAGCAAAGGCACTTGCATCGGTAGTCTGCTGCTGTAGCCCATTAACACCCAATTTCGCAGCGCTGTCCTAACAGATACGTTCGTCGTACGCCCCACAGTGCTGTCTGCGGTTATTTCAGCAGTGCTGTTTGTCTGTTAGCACTGACAACTCAAAGCAAACGCCGCTGATCTCGGTCGTTACGTGAAGGCAGTCGACCACTGCTTTGTCCATAGTGAGCGGTAATCAGCCTGGATCTCGAAAGATCAAATTCTCTAATGATTTCCGAATTGGAATGACACATGCGTCTAGCTCCAACCACCATTCCGCAACCACCATTCCAAGTCATTTAATTCCCGTCGTGCGGCCATAATCACGTCGAAAACCTGTAGTAGGAAAACCCTCCGCCAGCGCATTGCCCTTTTGTAGCTTGTGTACACGACGCTATCGACATCTGTATATGTGCATATCGCTGTCCCATGACTTTTCTTTCTTTCTTTGTCCCGCAGCACGCAGGGTCGGCCATGGTTAAGCGGATGTGGCGTGTTAAGGTTAAGGGATGGCCGGATGCCCTTCCTGACGCCACCCCGTACCCCCCCGGGAAGGAAGTTTTGTACCCCAGCTGTCTGTGTCTAATGTAAGCTATGGAATAGTGCCAATGTGTTGCAAATGTCTGTGAGTCGTGTAACTGAGGCGAAACGTGGGGACCATCCCGGCATTCACCTAGGGGGATATGGAAAACCGCCTAAAAACCACATCCAGGCTGGCCGGCACACCGGCCCTGCGTCGTTAATACGCCGGGCGGATCCGATCCGGGGCTGGGGCGCCTACCCGATTCCAGGAAGCAGCGCGTTAGCGCTCTTTTTTTAAAATTTTGTTTGCTTTAGTTCGTTGCATTTGCTCGGGGCGGACGTCGTAAGACATCCATTTAAGTTCGTTGTTGATCTATTAACTCAGTTTTTTTATTACAGAGGGCACATTACCCTCTGACCGAACACGCTGAGCTACCGTGCCGGCGATCTCATTTTGTTCGCTTTTGTTCGTCGCATCTGCTCGGGGCGGACATCGTAAGACACCCTTTTAAGTTCATTGGTGATCGATTAACTCACTTTCTTTTATTACAGACGGCAGCTACCCCTCTGACCGAACACGCTGGGCTACCGTGCCGGCATTCTCGGCTACCCTGGCAGGTTGTCCCATGGCTTTTCTGACCCCAGAGCATTACTGCGGAAGAGCTACTCACATATATCAGAACGTATAATACCGTATGCTCGGACCTTCGTAACCAGTCTACAGTGGGCACTATGTAAACACGTCCTGGTCATGTATGAATATGGAACATACCTGTTGCCCTTCATCCGGGTTTCTTAGGATGGCTTGAGAGAAAGAGACAAGCTGAGTACAGCAACAGTAGTGGTTTCTAAATCCGTAGTGATTTGTGGATAGAACCTTTTGTGTCTCCAAGAAAATGTATTATGTTCGAACTCTTTGCTCAAGAATTCTGCAGTAAGCCGATGTTAAGGGCATTGGTCCGTAATTCTGAAAGTCCGTTCTGTTACTCTTGTTATGTAAGAGTGTCACCTGTTATTCTACAAGTCGCGTGGGACTTTGCGCTGGGTGAGAAATTCGCGACAGATGCAAACTAAGTAAGGGCCCAATGCAGAGGAGTACTGTCTGTAACACCTGGTTATTTACTTATTTTCATATGTTTCAGTTGCTTGTCAACGTCAGGCATGCCTCATATATGTTCTCCATAGGGGCGGGGGGGGGGGGGGGGGGGGGAGTATGTGCGACAGTCAAGCGATTGTATGTCTGAACGCTCCTGCTGCAGGAATGATTTTTGGAAGGGGAATTTAAAACTTCAGCTTTCCTTTCGCTATTTTCTACTGGCACACTAGACTAGTCGACGAATGAGTAGAAGAGTTCGACTCCCATAGCTATTTCATGTAGGACCAGAAATTTTCTGGTTCTCAGCAAGTTCCTTCACTAATGTATGGCGTTGGAAGTTGTTGTATGCTTCGCTCATCGATCTTTTTATAAAACCATGAATTCCTACTAACGTTTCCCTGAAGCGATTTCTGTGTTCTTTTTTGAACCAAGAGAGCAACAGTCTATTATCTCAGCATTTTCTGAATGTTGTCATTAAACCACGGTGGGTATTTTCCGTTCTTAATTAACTTCCACCGTAGGTCTTTTCCGTCCTAAATCACATCACGTGTTCTAAATTCGGTTTAAACATTGCCACAGTTCCTCTACTTCCTTCATATTGGAACTAAGTGAAAGCCATAATCGTCTAAACAGGTTGCTAAGATCTACTTACCTGCTGTTTTCAGCATATAAGTCTCGTAGACTTCTCGTGGAGTTTATTAACTTTGGTAACCATCGCCGCAATAATGACATCATGATCACTAATGTCTATCTATATACTAACAAGGTCGATAAAACCATCCCCGTTCGGAGCTAGAAGGACTAAAATATTTGTATTAGCAACGTCCAGCTAGAGAGTATTTACTGAGCTTAACGAAGGCGATGTTGGCCTGATGTACTTGACGATGCCCTTTAGCTTTACTGTCTAAAGGATCGTACTTAGAAATACCAAACTAAGATCAGCCTGAAGATGCCTAAATAAGGTAAAACGCGTAGTTGATAAATAAAAAAAACTAAAATTGTAAGCAAGACTGTTTTCAACTAATGCTACTAAACACTCGTTTCATCTCACAGGTGGATTGGAAGAATTTATTAAAATATTTCTAAAGCGTTTGCACTGTCAAACAAGGTGTTTTGGCAAATGTGTTCAGAACTACTTCACAAGACTGTCTGTCCATACCACCTGCACGGAGTCCATAGCCGTCCCAGTCTATCTATACTCACTAGGTTAAAATCACCTCCTACTAATATTCCATGACGAGAGTAATTCCGCGCTGCTGAGGCTAGACTTTATCTGGATGATTCTGCAACTATTACCACAAACTCGGGTGGCCGGTGAAAACATTCGATGATTGATTTCAGTTTACATAGACCAGTCACTCGGGTCCAGATAACTTCACAGTCAGACTAAATACCGACCTCGACAGACGTAATATTTTTGTCGGTTGCAAATAAACACTCACGTTCCTATGATGTACGACCTATCTTTTCTAGATGAGTTCCTCTAAAAAATAAATGCCGTGTGGCTAGGGCCTCCCGTCGGGTAGACCGTTCGCCTACTGCAAGTCTTTCGAGTTGACGCCACTTCGCCGACTTGCGTGTCGATGGGGATGAAATGATGACGATAAGGACAACACAACACCCAGTCCCTGAGCGGAGAAAATCTCTGACCGAGCCAGGAATCGAAGCCGGGCCGTTAGGTATGACATTCCGTCGCGCTGACCAGTTAGCTACCAGGGGCGGACCTGAATTCCGTTCATTGTTAAGTAATTTGAAACCAAAAAGAAGGAATTATCCGAATGGGACGGAAATCGGTAGATCTGATGTACATGTACAGACATACAAATCATTAGAATTTTAGGAAAATTGGGTGAATTATTCAAGCTTCACAAACTGAGCAACTCAGTAACGCGTTGGTCCACCTCTGGCCCATATGCAAGCATTTCTTCGGCTTGACATGATAGAGTTGTGCTCCTGAGGGTCTAGTGCCAAATTCTGTCCTTGTGGCATGTTATATCGTCAGAACCCAAGGTTGGTTGTAGGACCCTGCCCATAATGCTCCAACCCTTCTCTATAGGGGAGAGATTCGGCGATGTTGCTGGCCAAGATAGAGTTTGGCAAGCACGAAAACAAGCTGTGGAAACTCTCACCGTGTATGCGCAGCATTATCTTGCTGTACTGTAAGCTCAGGACGGCTTTTCACGAGGGGAAACAAATCGAGGCATAGAATAACGTTGACGTACCACTGCGCTGTAAGGGTGCCGCAGATGACAACCAAAGGGATCCTGCTGTGAAAATAAATGATACTCCAGAGCATCACTGCCGGTTGTCGGGCAACATGGCGGCCAAGTTAGGTTGGTAACTCACCACTGTCCACGGCGTCTCCAGGCACCTCTTAGTTGATCATAGGGGGCTCAGTTCGAAGTGGGACTCATCTCTGAAGAGAGTTATACTCTAGGCAACGACATTTTAAACCCAATACGTGTGTCCAGACGTCCTGGACAACGGTAGGACACCAATCACAATGTCGCCCGCTATACGGTCCGACAGCCAGGAGAGATGGTCTGGGGTGTTACTTCTTTTCATAGCATGACCCCTTTCGTTATCATTTGTGGTATCCCTGTGGCACAGCAGTACGTTGACGACATTTCACACCTCGTTTTGTTGTCCTTCATTGGAAAGCTATCCTGGTCTTACGTTTCAGCATGATAGTACCCCCATCCCCATCAAACAATACAAGAGTTTCTATTGCTTGTCTTCGTGCTTGTCAAACCCGACATTGGCCAGCAAGGTCGTTGGATCTCTCTTCAACTGAGAACGTTTCGAGCATTAGGGACAATGCCCTACATCCAATTCGAGATTTTGACAATCTAATGTGCAAACTGGACAGAATTTGGTACAATATCCCTCAGGATGAGCCAAATAAGTCTATCAATCAGCCGGCCGTTGTAGCCGAATGGTTCTAGGCTCTTCAGTCTGGAACCGCGCGACCGCTACAGTCGCAGGTTCGAATCCTGCCTCGGGCATGGATGTGTGTGATGTCCTTAGGTTAGTTAGGTTTAAGTATTTCTAAGTTCTAGAAGACTGAAGACCTCAGATGTTAAGTCCCATAGTGCTCAGAGCCATTCGAATCATCTATCAATCAATTCCAAGTCGAGTAACTACCAAAGGTGTTCCAACGCGTTTCTCAGTCGCTCGTTTGTGAAGCTCTTTCTCCTGAATAAATCATCCAATTTTTCTGAAATCGTAATCATTTGCTTGTCGGTAGATGTACATCGCATCTAGTGATTTCTCTCCCATACGGATAATTTCTGCTTCGCGATCCATCTAGCTATCGGTATAATGACACCATTAGGTGAAGAGCGAAGAAAAATGTAGACGTAAAAGTGACTGCTGCAGCAAAGCATGAAATTAATTTCCTCAGTCGTAATTAATTGCAGACAGTGTCATGAAAATTTGTTCATGCTGTGTGATATATCTCTTAAAGCAGGAGGAGGACTTGTTCTGTAATCTATGAAGTGGAATTCCAAGACAGTAGTTTCCCACTCCGCCGGCATCAACGGAACCCTTTTACAGGCGGTGACCCTGTGATGCGCGGCATGTTTTCCCTCGAGCATACGCTTGTAACAGGTCTGGAGGAAGAGAGATGGCAGAAAGCGGAGGATTCCACGGTCAGCACTAGCAGCTACCAGGTTTCCTCGTAAACTGAATGAACATGTCAGAAAATACACCATTTAGAAGTTACTAATTGGTTTAAGTTCACCGCGTTTTGAGGTAGAATCCCATAGCTGACGTTTATGTCCGACAATTTAAATTTATTTAGTTAAATAATCCAGTGATAATGTTTCTCCAATGGGCTCATTACGTCCTCGACATCGATGTGTAGCTCCGTAGACGCGTTTGAAACTGATGTTTATGTAAGTTTGTGATTAGTCCGAATGAAGCGGTGCACGTTTGTACTGGTAGTACATCTATATCTACACCTACATGGATTGCAAATCACACTTAAGTGCCTGGCAGAGGGTTAATCCATCCACCTTCACAATAATTTCTATTACACCACTCTCAAACTGTGCGCGGGAAAACGAACACCTATATCCTGCCGTATGAGGTTCGGCGTCAACAAAATAGTTTCCTTTCGGAGGAGAAAGTTAGTATTTGAGATTTCGTGAGAAGATCCCGCGGCAACAAGAAACGCCAGAATCCGTGCACGGGCGAGCGAATGGCAATGAAAGTGCAGCTGTAGTCGATACCCGTTTCCATTCATAATACGGCAAGGTCACCCACCCTTTACTGCCACTTATCGTCACGTTGCTTATGGAAGGTGGATAGCAACACGAACGGCGGACCGAGGAAGATGAAGATTCGTTCGTGCGCCTGACCAGCAATAAAGCATTTTCATAGGTCTCAAAGGGAACACAGGTTATCCGACAGGTCTCCGTAAGATGTTAGACATCTCGTAGCATGCCGCGCAGACGATATCACGCGCAGGTCATTGTTATTTTAGTAGTAGTAGTAGTAGTTTCATTCATTGGTGGAATGGACATGTCTTGGCATTTCAGTTAAAAACAATGAAAATAACGTAATTCGTATTTACAGTAATTTACTCGACCACAGGTCTGGTTTGACAAGGAAGGGACAGGTAGTAGGCCATGACCTTGTAGCGGGAACGCTCCCGGCATTTGGCTAAAGTATTTTAGGGAAGAAGCAAAAAACATAAATCAGGGTGACCGGATGGAAGTCGGAGCCTCTGTCCTTCCGAATACAGGGACAGTCTATTTAAAAAAGAATGGCACCATCTGATTTATCCCTATTGTACTGTTCTGTTTTGCGATAATGTTCATCGTTCTCTAGTGTTAGCGTCTTTGACTAGTTAATTCCGTACACTCAATTTCGGATGATAACTCCTTACTTTTTACCGTTTAATACTCTTTTTTTGCTTTTCGTATTTCAGTATTTTGCCTTCTTCCTTTTTACTAGATGACTTGATAATTTTTTACGCTTTTGTTATGATTCAGATGAACGAGGCACTCTTTCCATATACCATCTGTTGTTGCTTGTTTTCTCCTTATTCGCATTTCATGTCATCGTCTTTGTCGATGTTTTACGAAAACTGCTTAGCAAGCCATAAGTATTCCTTTCAGGCAACTTTAACGCATTTCTCCACATGTTTCATTTTCGTGTATAGGTTCACCAAATTATCACAAGATGTCTTCAACCCGAGTACTGGTTCTTTCATTCAAATTTGTTTCACATTTTTATGCTTTCTTGTTAGAGCTCTTATTGTGCTATGCTCTCTTTATCGGCATTCTTCCAGTAGCTAGTGAGTTGGGTTGTCATTATTCGTCATAATAGTTATTAGATCCATTCCTCATTTATGTCATCTTTGAAGAATATTCGTTAGTGTAGAGTACCGTTAACTGTAATGACACTACGCGCTTTTTATAATATGCTGGTTCTGCTTTGTTTATAATACTTCGTTTAAGTTGTCTGTGCTTCGTTTATGTTGTCTATACTTCGTTTATGTTTTCTTCATGAGATACACGAAATGGTAGCCTACTGAGTTACAGATTTTTGACCTCCTTGCCGATCCAGTTGCTTGTTACACTTTCCCAAATGTTTCCTATACATCGTTATTTTGTACTTTCGTCCACATTGATTGACCTTCTTCGCTCATTGACGCTCATCCGGTAACTAGTGAGTATGGATATCATGTTGACGCTCTCCGAGGCTGTAACTATTACTTTTAGATAAGTGCATCACATTTTCCCCACGAGTTTTCTTATCCGTAGATTCACTTAGTGGTCACAGGACATCTACATGCTCAGTACCCGACCTTTCATTTGTAGTTGGGCCACATTTCTTACACTTATTTCCTCTGCCACTATTCTGACGGTTAATGACACTAATGCCTATTTTACTAAATTGTTCGTATCGTGTGGTACTGACATCTTTGCCTCACGACGTTTGTCTGGTAATTACCATAGCTTTTTCTCAATACGAATATTTATCATTTTACGTTGTTTTGTATGCTTTTATCGTTCATTACAATTTTACTTTAGTTATCTGTTGCTGTTCTTCGTTTTATTCTATTACAAAAAGAAGAACAGGATCCTTGTCGCTTATGACATTACGTATTTTTGGAAGACGGACGTATAGTATTAATGTTTTGTTTGCAGTAACACTAATGTTTTATGAGTTATTTCTGACAGACGACTGTGCAAACTGTGCTATATATTTACAGTATATCATTGATTGCACTCTGAATGTGTAACATTTCTGGTTTACTTTATGTATATGCATTTATGTAATATTATGTAATCTCACATATTATTATGTGTTTGTCTGAGGTCTCGTAAATTTTACTGCCTGGGGCTTGAAGATAACTCTACTGAGATGTCGAAACTGGTAGCCTAAATAGGAAGCTATAAAAATCCGCTGTTGGAATACTATTTTTACAAGTAATCAAACCTTTGTGGACCCGGGTTCGAACCACGGCACTGATTAAATGTTGAGTAAAAATCAGCATAAGAAATCACCCTGGTTGAGCGAACAGAGGTTCTGATCCCTCTCTTGACATTTGGGGTGGGAAATTGTCCCAAAACTTCGGAAGAATCAGCAATGATCAACGGTGTGAGAACGCAGAAGGCAATGGAGACCATTGCATCGAAGACCCGCATGTGTATCCACCAGACATGTGACTTGTAATTGAAAAAAGCGTCATGATGATCTCTCTATTGGCAAAGGACTCCGGTCTGTTTTTATTTGTAATGTCTATTCTTTCGCTCATGTCTAAAAGAACAGATATTAGGTTTATAAATATGTACGTATGAGCACCTTGAGGGCGAAATGATATTTACTGTGCGGATGCACTCATTCATCCGAAACCTTGCCGGGCTCATCTGAGTAGCTGCCAGCAAACTGCGGATACTGTGCGCTGGACGGGCTGCGTGCTCGTATAGTCTAAGCGGTTAAGGTAAGGGAGAAGTATCGGGGTTCGAGTCCCTGTCTGGCAAAAATTTTCAAATGTCGCCGCTGCATTTAATGCAGTGCCCATAAGGAACTGAGACCTCAAAATTTCTCTTTGACTGCGGACTAATCCTCCATTCGGGTCACTGGGTCCATGATAAAAAGATTGAATACGCAAGGAAAGGGTAACGCCCTAAAAGTCCAGGAGTGGAATGTCAGACGTTTGAACGTGGTAGGAAGCTAGAAAATCTGAAAAGGGAATTGCTAGGGCTCAATCTAGATGTAGTTGGGAGTCATCGAACTGAAACGGAAAGAAGCCGAGGATTTTAGTCAGTCGATAATAGCGTAATATCAGCAGCAGCAGAAAATGGTATAAGTGGAATATGATCAGGTATTAGTAGGAAAGTATGGCAGAGAATGAGTTACTGTGAACAGTTCAGTGATACGGTTGTTTTCAGCAGAATCAATAGCAAACCAACATCGACAGCAATAGTTCAAGCATACATGCCGACGTCGCAAACAAAACATGAAGTATATGAGGATGCTGAACGAAAATTCGGTACGTAAAGGGAAATGAAAATCTAACAGTATTGGGCGATTGGAATTCTGTTGTATGGCAGGAGTAGGAGAAGGAGTTTTTGGAAAATATGAGGTTGGTAGGAGGAATTAGACAGGAGGAAGACTAATTGAGTTCTGCAAAAAAAAATTTCAACTACTTATTGGAAGAGGAGATATACTTGTAAAAGACCGGGAGATACTGGAAGATTCCAGTTAGGTTACATCAGACTTAGGTAGAGATCCCGAAATCAGATACTCGATTGTAAGGCGTACCCAGATCACAATCTAGTAATGATGAAGGATAGGCTGAATCTTAACAGACTAGTAAGGAAAAATCAATTCCTATGGAAGTGGGATACGGATTCATGATTGGAAACGGAGGAAAAGGCCCAATGATCATATGTCCGGAAATGTATTGTTGCCACGGTTGATGGTGCTGATGAAGGACAGTTCCTCTGGCCACCTGCCGTGAGTACCATGTGTGTCGCAGGCTGCCTGCCGAAGCTTATTGTAAGCGGCAGAATGGTTCAAATGGTGCAAATGGCTCTGAGCACTATGGGACTTAACTTCTGAGGTCATCAGTCCCCTAGAACTTAGAACTACTTAAACCTAACTAACCTAAGGACATCACACACATCCATGCCCGAGGCAGGATTCGAACCTGCGACCGTAGCGGTCACGCGGTTCCAGACCGACGCGCCTAGAACCGCACGGCCACACCGGCCGGCCAGCAGAATGGTCTGCTATTCATGTTGGGAACAAGCGGATGGAAACGGTCAAGAGGCAGCACGGCTATACCAAAAGAAGTACTCTCAACACCAACCACATTACACAACATTTCAACCCATTTTTGGGCGTTTGTGTGATATGAGTCCTTTCAGACAGACCAATGTGCAGGGTGACGGCGGAATGTTCGTACACTAGATTTGGAGGACCAGGTTCTACAAGGTATTGAGACGAACCCTAGTACAAGCTCCAGCCAAGTGGCCCACCAATGTGTTGTAAGGCAAAGAACGATTCTGTATCCTGCATGACAACTGCTACTATCCCTATCTCCTCCATGAGCACAATGATCATCAACAGATGGTTTTCCTCTACAGGAAGGATTTTGTCGATGGTTTTTCCAATCTGACCACCTCAATTACGGGATATCTGTCATCAGTTCTCTTTACCGACAAAGCCACCTTTACCAGCACTGGCATCATCAATCAACATAATCGTCACCCGTGATCTACAGTGACAGCACAGTGTCAGAACTTTCATTCATCAGTGCCATCTACCGTAACAACGATGAATTTCCGGATAAGTGTTCACCGAACCTTTTTCCCTCCAATTACAGACAGGAATCCGTCCCTGCAGTTTGTCGGTTTTATTAATGTTCACGCGGTAGATACACCAGGAACACCAGATAAGACAGTTCAGCTGAAGAGGAATGGATATCTCAATCACAGAAGATGGAAAGAAAAAACACACGTACAAGGAAGGTAACTGCGAGGAAACTAGTGGTAACAGAAGAGACGCTTCAGTTCACCGACAAAAAAAGGAAGTACAAAAATGTTTAGGAAAATCCAGGAATACAGAAATACAAATCCGTTATGATTGAAATAAGTAGGAAGTTCGGCAAAACTAAGGCGAAATGGCTGTATGAAAAATGTTAAAAAATCGCAAAAAGTGATCGTCGGATGGACTGACCCAGCATATAGAAAAGTCAAAACAAACTTCGGTGAATTTTAAAGCAATAGTGGTAACATTGAGAGTCCAATCGGAATTCCTCTGTTAAATGCAGAGAAGAGAGTGAACAGGTGGCATGTATGCTGCAGGCATCTATGAAGGAAGGACTTGTCAAATGACGTGACAGAAAAATAAACAGCGGTCGTTGTGGGAAGAGACAAGGGATTCAGTATCAGATCCAGAATTTAAATGAGCTCTTGGCGATTTAAGATTAAATAAGGCAGAAGGAATAGATAACATTTCATCGGAATTATTAAAAAAACTGAAGTAAGTGGCAACAAAATGGCTATTCACTATGATGTATAGGATCTATGGGCTGGCGATATACCTTCGGACTTTTGGAAAAACATCAGCCACACAATTCCGAAGATAGTGAGATCCGACAAGTGCACAGTAAGTTTAACAGCTCATGCGTCCGAGTTGTTCACGGTAATAATATACAAAACAATGGAAAATAAAACTGAGGATCTGGTAGATGAGGTTCAACTTGGCTTTAGGAAAGGTGAAAGCGTCAGAGAGACAGTTCTGATGGTGCGGTTGATAATGGAAGCAAGACTAAAGAGAAATCAAGATCCGTTCATAGAATCTTTCGATCTGGAAAAAGCGTTCGACAGTTTAAGTAGTATAAAATGTTCTAAAGTCTGAGAAAAATAGGAGCAAGCTGTAGGGAAAGACAGGTAATATGCAATATGCACAAGAACCAAGAGGGAACGTTAAGGCTGGAAGACCAAGAACGAATTTTTTGGATTAAAAATGGTGTAAGTCAGAGATGTAGTTTTTCGACCACCGTTTTTTCTGTAGATCGAGGAAGTAATGACACAAACAAAGCAAAGGTTCAAGAGTGGAATTAAAGTTCAAGGTGAAAGGATGTCAATAATTGCTATCTTCGCTGAAAGTGAAATTGAATTACAGGATTCGCTGAAAGGAATGAACAGTCTAATGAGTACAGAATATGAATTGAGAGTAAATTGTCGAAACACGAAAGTAATGAGAAGTTGCAGAAATGAGAACAGCGGGAAACTTAACATGGGGATTGGTGATGATAAAGGACGTGAACTTAAGGATTTCTGCTACCTAGGCCAAAAATAAAAAAAATCGAAGACAGAAGGAGTAAGGAAGGAGTAAAAAGCACACTAGCACTAGCAAAAAGGGCTTTCCTGTTCAAGAGAAGTCTGTTAGTATCGAACATTGGTCTTAATTTGAGGAAGAGAGTGTGCATCTGGAGCACAGCATTCTATGGTAGTGAAACATGGACTGCGGGAAAACCGGAACATAAGAGAATCGAAGCGTTTGAGATGTGTAACAGAAGTATGTATAAAATAAGGTGGGCTGGTAAGGTAAGGAATGAAACGTTCTGCGCAGAATCGGGGAAGAAAGGAATATATGGAAAACACCGAAAAGAAGGAGGGGATAGGATGATGGGACGCATGTTAAGAGATCAGGGAATATCTTCCATGGTACTATAGAGAGCTGGAGGGGGAAAAACTGTAGAGGAAGACAGAGACTGAAATACATCCAGTTTATAAATATGACGTAGGTTGCAATTGCTATTCTGAGATGGTTGGCACGGGAGAGGAATTTCTGGCGGGCCGCATCAAACCATTCAATAGGCTGATGACTCCCTCCCCAAAAGAAAGATGTAGTAATGCAAAAGACTGGACCTACACTTTTCACTGATTTCTCACTCAATCAGTGCAAACACCGAACATGCATAATTTCATAATGTAGCAGTTCACACCCACTCAGCAGACACCAGGACCTAGCGACGATGTTCGGTTTCCATAAAGTGAACAGCAGCTTCCCATTTGTTAGCGACCCTCCATGGGTGTGCTGTTGAGCTCAGAAAGAGGGTAATGTGTTAGCTCTAAACATTGCATTTCTTTTGGAGAAAAATTTTCCTGACAGAAAATCGTAGTCTGAAAGCGTTTTGTGGAATAATAGATATTCATTATTATTATTATTATTATTGTAATTATTATTTACTTGTGTTACATTGTTTCCAAAAGCATACTCTGTCCAAGTAGTCCTACATATTGGATGTATTGCTGAACAGGCTCTTTTTAACTGTCTTTATTCGTAAGTTCGTTTTTGTACTCTCTTTAAAGTCCTTGCGGAATTTAGTGTGCAGTTTTATTTCTTGGTAAAAAATGGTATTTTCAGCTATTTATCATTTACTGGTAAATTTAATCTACCCCTTGTTCCATGGTCACGGACAGAGCTGTTGGTGCAGTAGTTGTCAGTGTTATTTTGATGTGTGTAACTGACTATATCACGTGCAATGCTGCGAAATTTCAGGTTGACTTTCTTTTGGACGTATATCTCCACAGTAATTTCCTGCACACCATCAGTAAAATCGTGTGTTTTCCCAACTGTTTCTAGGATATTATTCCTTTATCTCTATGTGGTCAGCAGTGGTACGTTACTGAAATGAAGTGGATATAATGTCATTTCTGCGAAGGGTTACGCGTGTTTTGTATATATATATGTGTGTGTGTGTGTGTGTGTGTGTGTGTGTGTAAAAAACTGACATCAATAGAAAGTGCAGAGATTATGCTTGGCATAGATTCCACAAGTCCTTGACATGGTTCCAGAAGTTTGCAGCACCACATGTCTACAAGAGGGGCAAGAAATTACCGAATGTTGTGGGGGGGTGGGGGTGGTTTACGGGCATGCAGCTGCCGCCCGATATGTGATCCAGTGGGTACAGATCAGGCACATTTGCTGGCTAAGACATGAATGTGAGTTCACTGTCATGCTCCTCTGACCACTGCACCACAATTCTGGCCCTGTGTCGCTGAGAGTTATCGTGCTGGAAGATAATATCGCCATGAGAGGAGTCGTCACCAAAACGGGTTTAGGTGGTCCACATTACAGGCTCATGTACTTCACTGCTGTCATCTGTCTTCGAGTACCACCACACGTCCCATAGAAGACTAGCTCAGTGTGCCCCATAGCATGATTCTGTCTCCACTGGCCTGCGTACACTAACGGAAAAAATCGCAGCACCAGAAAGGGGTTGTGAGACATAAACGAAAGTTGGTAGGCCCATTTCTACATCTGAAAGATTACGTCTATTCAAATATCGCGCCTTCAGATAAGAGTGGCACTAGTAGCGTCACTGTGAGGATCCAAATCAGGTTTGCTATAAATAGGCGCTGTAACGGTCATGAGATATAGCTACCTTTGAGATTGAACGCTGTGGATTGATGTTAGCCAAGAATGCCTTTAAGACGACAATGACGCTTTTATCAATATCTCACTGAGTTCGAACGAGGTCATGTAATAGGGCTACGAGAAGCAGGACGTTCCTTCTGCGATGCTGCAGGAAGTCTCGGCAGGGATGCAGCCACTGTACATGACTGCGGGCAGAGGTGGTCACGACAACATACGGTCGCAAGAAGACCGGGCCCCGGACGGCCATATGGCACTACCGAGAGGGAAGACCATTGTGTTCGGCGTACGGCTCTGACACATCGTACTGCATCTGCAGCAGCAACTTGAGCGGATGTTGACACCTCTGTGACATAACGAACTGTTACAAATCTGTTACTTCAAGGATACCTCCGAGCACCGTGGAGCAGGGTGGAGGTCTGTTGTGTTTTCTGATGAAAGTTGGTTCTGCCTCGGTGCCACTGATGGCGTGTGTTGGTTAGAACAAGACCAGGTGAGGGCCTGCAACGAACCTCTGGACGTGCTAGACACGCTGGACCTACACCTGTAGTTATGGTCTGGGGATCGATTCCGTACGACAGCAGGAGCACTCTCACGGTTATCCCACACACCCTGACTGCCAATTTTTACGTCACTCTGGTGATTCAGTCTGTTGTGTTGCCATTCACGAACAGCTGCCAGGGGGTGTTGTCCAACGGGATAACGCTCGCCCACATACCGCTCTTGTAAAGCAAAAGAAAAATTCGGAGTAGGTATTAAAATCCATGGAGAAGAAATAAAAACTTTGAGGTTCGCCGATGACATTGTAATTCAGTCAGAGACAGCAAAGGATTTGGAAGAGCAATTGAACGGAATGGACAGTGTCTTGAAAGGAGGATATAAGATGAACATCAACAAAAGCAAAACGAGGATAATGGAATGTAGTCGAATTAAGTCGGGTGATGCTGAGGGAATTACATTAGGAAATGAGACACTTAAAATAGTAAAGGAGTTTTGCTATTTGGGGAGCAAAATAACTGATGATGGTCGAAGTAGAGAGGATATAAAATGTAGACTGGCAATGGCAAGGAAAGCGTTTCTGAAGAAGAGAAATTTGTTAAAATCGAGTATAGATTTAAGTGTCAGGAAGTCGTTTCTGAAAGCTTTTGTATGGAGTGTAGCCATGTATGGAAGTGAAACATGGACGATGAATAGTTTGGACAAGAAGAGAATAGAAGCTTTCGAAATGTCGCGCAACAGAAGAATGCTGAAGATTAGATGGGTAGATCACATAACTAATGAGGAGGTATCGAATAGAACTGGGGAGAAGAGGAGTTTGTGGCACAACTTGACAAGAAGAAGGGACCGGTTGGTAGGACATGTTCTGAGGCATCAAGGGATTACAAATTTAGCATTGGAGGGCAGCGTGGAGGGCAAAAATTGTAGAGGGAGACCAAGAGATGAATACACTAAGCAGATTCTGAAGGATGTAGGTTGCAGTAAGTACTGGGAGATGAAGCTTGCACAGGATAGAGTAGCATGAAGAGCTGCATCAAACCAGTCTCAGGACTGAAGACCACAACAACAACAACAACAACCCAATATTCTCTATAGTGTCGATATTTTGCCTCGGCCGGCTCGATCACCAGATCCATCTCCAATCTAACACATATGGCACATCATCGGATGACGACTCCAGCGCCACCAACAACCAGCATTAACAGTCCCTGTATTGACAGACCAAGTGCAACAGGCATGGAACTCCATCCCACAAACTGACGTCCAGCACCTATACAACACAATGCATACACTTTTGCATGCTTATTTTCAACATTATGACGGTTACACCGACTGTTAATGTACCAGTATTTCACATTTGCAATGGCTTATCTCGCGCTTACATTGACCTCCGACCTTGCAATGTTTATCACTTACACATGTTACTTAGAAAAATGTATTCCCTAAATTTCATTGCTCTACATTAATTATTTTTTGGTGTTCCGATTTTTCTCCGTCACTGTATTCTGATATCTACATATTTTAGTGTTGCATAGCTCTAATATCTTAAAGCTGTTTGGAAGTGTTTTTTAATCTTAAAAAAATGGTTCAAATGGCTGTGAGCACTGTGGGATTTAACAACTGCTGTGATCATCAGTCCCCTAGAATTTACAACTACTTAAACCTAAAAAACCTAAGGACATCACACACATCCATGCCAGAGGCAGGATTCGAACCTGCGACCATATCGGTCGTGCGGTTCCAGACTGTAGCGCCTAGAACCGCTTGGTCACTCCGGCCGGCTTTTAATCCTCAGTTACAGCATTTTGTGGAGGGTGAAATTGTTTTTATTATTAAAACTACTTATCTCACGTGTGGAAGGTTAAATCACACTTTGTCGGTTTTTGCACTATCTTGTATTTCGAAACAGAAGTTCTTCTACAGTCGAAAAAGTGGTATCTGAAATAAACTGACTTTCTTTAACGCCCTAACAATTTTATCAGCAATGAAAATAGAAACGTGTTAGTTTTCAATATCTCGTCTTTCAAAAGGTATCGATATTTAACTTGTAAATGGTTTTTGATAATACTTCTGCTTAATTCGATGTCACTTACTAGCCCTTGTCGTGTAGTAGAGCAATAATATAACAGACGCTCTATTAAATATGTTGTATTGATCGGCGACTCCACGGCGTGTTGTGTGCACCACGACCAAGTAGTGGATAGAATTGGAAGGCTTGTGATTATAGCTTGATACCAGTGCCTACCAATTTTAATTGTATATTACAGCAATGAGGATGGTCACTAAGTGACCGAAAATCGATTTTGCTGACAATAAAAACAACAAAATACGGGCAATGCTGATTTTCCTTCCAATTCTAAATATGTTGTGTCTACCTGCTCGTCTAATATAGAGTGCCTAGGAAGCTGTTTCCTCGAATTGCTAAACAATCCAAGCAAATCGTATTAATGGAGTTTATTACAGTAAATTAAACTGACAATACTCAACACTGCGTATTCACAAAGGTGTGCGCAAGCAAGTAGCGACATACAAATAATCAATGTCCTTCAGTATATACAAATTAAGTACAAGCAAAACAATACAGATCACAAGTCATTGCTGTAGCACATGTATGACGGCTTGTCTTCCACTGCCGCCGCGGCGAGGCGGTGCTTATATTGTCTTCGAGTAGAGGCCGCTCCTGTCTTCGTGCCGTCCTAATCAGCGTACTAAAAAACTGTGTGCCCGACTGAGACTTGAGATTGGGACCTTGGTCTTTTGAAGTCAAATGTTCCACCTACTGAGCTACCCAAGACCAACTCACAACCCGTTCTCACGGCATTATTTTCCCCAGTACCTAATATCCTACCTTCCAAAACTCACAGAAGCTCTCCTGCAAAACTTGCAAGACAGGCAGTCCTGGAAAAAAAGGTCCCGATTTCCAGTGTCGGCCAGTTTAATATCAGCGCACACTCGGCTACAGAATGAAAATTTCATTCCGAAATGCAATATTGACAAGATTTTCTCGATTGGAACTTTTATGAAGTTCAATAGAATACCTGTTGCTAGATGCTTGACCATGTAGTACATTGGGACATACTTTATATTTGGAACAACCTATTTTTTTCGGACAAATTTCTGTAATTTCAGAAAAAGGGTGCTACACATAAAAAAATTAATGCCATGACTTAGATGCGAATAAGAAAAGCATTCCGAGTTGAACTGATACTAAACGAGGAGAGCAAGTACTTTGGTGATCTCAGAATGTGTGAAAATGCCGGGACGATGGCGTGGTGTAAGTTGGATAGGTGTGATTAGAAAATATACAGGGTGGTCCATTGATCGTGACCGGGCCAAATATCTCACTAAACAAGCGTCAAACGAAAAAACTACAAAGAAAGGGGGAAACCAGATGGCGCTATGGTTGGCCCGCTAGATAGAGCTGCCATAGGTCAAACGGATATCAACTGCGTTTTTTTTCAAATAGGAACCCCCATTTTTTATTACATATTCGTGTAGTACGTAAAGAAATATGAATGTTTTAGTTGGACCACTTTTTTCTCTTTGTGATAGATGGCGCTGTAATAGTCACAAACATATGGCTTACAATTTTAGACGAACAGTTGGTAACAGGTAGGTTTTTTATATTAAAATACAGAACGTAGGTACTTTTGAACATTTTATTTCGGTTGTTCCAATATGATACCTGTACCTTTGTGATTTTATCATTTCTGAGAACGCATGCTGTTACAGCGTGATAACCTGTAAATACCACCTTAATGCAATAAATGCTAAAAATGATGTCCGTCAATCTCAATGCATTTCGCCGTACGTGTAACGACATTCCTCTCAACAGCGAGTAGTTCGCCTTCCGTAATGTTCGCATATGCATTGACAATGGGCTGACGCATGTTGTCAGGCGTTGTCGATGGTTCACGATAGCAAATATCCTTCAACTTTCCCCACAGAAAGAAATCTGGGCACGTCAGATCCGGTGAACGTGCGGACCATGGTATGGTGCTTCGACGACCAATCCACCTGACATGAAATATGCTATTCAATACCGCTTCAACTGCACGCGAGCTATGTCCCGGACATCCATCATGTTTGAAGTACATCGCCATTCTGTCATGCAGTGAAAGATCTTGTAGTAACATCGGTAGAAAATTACGTAGGAAATCAGCATACATTGCACCACTTAGATTGCCATCGATAAAATGGGGGCCAATTATCTTTCTTCTCATAATGCCGCATCATACATTAACCTGCCAAGGTCGTTGATGTTTCACTTGTCGCAGTCATCGTGGATTTTCCGTTGCCCAATAGTGCATATTATGCCGGTTTACGTTACCGCTGTTGGTGAATGACGCTTCGTCGCTAAATAGAACGTCTGCAAAAAATCTGTCATCGTCCCGTAATTTCTCTTGTGCCCAGTGTCAGAACTGTACACGAAGTTCAATGTCGTCGCCATGCAATTCCTGGTGCATAGAAATATGGTACGGGTGCAATCGATGTTGATGTAGCAATCTCTACACCGACGTTTTTGAGATTCCCGATTCTCGCGCAATTTGTCTGCTACTGACGTGCGGATTAGTCGCAACAGCAGCTAAAACACCTACTTGGGCATCATCATTTGTTGCAGGTCGTGGCTGACGTTTCACATGTGGCTGAACACTTCCTGTTTCCTCAAATAACGTAACTATCCGGCTAACGGTCCGCACGCTTGGACGATGTTGTCCAAGATACCGAGCAGCATACATAGCCCACGCCCGTTGGGCATTTTGATCACAATAGCCATACATCAACACGATATCGACCTTTTCCGCAATTGGCAAACGGTCCATTTTAACACGGATAACGTATCACGAAACAAATATCGTCCGCACTGGGGGAATGTTGCGTGATACCACCTACTTATACGTTTGTGACTGTTACAGCGCCATCTATCAAAAAACGAAAAAAGTGGTCCAACTAAAAACATTCATATTTCCTTACGTACTACACGAATATGTAATAAAAATGGGGGTTCCTATTTTTTAAAGAAACGCAGTTGATATCCATTTGACTTATGGCAGCAGGGCGGGCCGTGCTGGCCGAGCGGTTCTAGGCGCTTTAGTCCGGAACCGCGCCACTGCTACGGTCGCAGGTTCAAATCCTGCCTCGGGCATAGATGTGTGTGATGTCCTTAGGTTAGTTAGGTTTAAGTAGTTCTAAGTTCTAGGGGACTGATGACCTCAGATGTTGAGTCCCATAGTGCTCAGAGCCATTTGAACCATTTTTGAACCTATGGCAGCAACATCTAGCGGGTCAACCATGGCGCCATCTGGTTTCCCCCATCTAGCTAGACGAGTTTCGCTCGTTGTAGTTTTTTCATTTGATGATTATTTCGTGAGATATCTAGTGCGGTCACTATCAATGGACCATCCTGTATAGTAGGATTACGGATACGTTTTGCTGCACATTGTAAAGTATGGAATAGTCTTGCGATAGTGGATTTCTGTCGACTAAAGATGCTGATTCTTGATAATGATAATGTTGACGATTATGGGGACGATCCTGATGGCAATAATCGTGACTATGATGACGATCATGATGACGACGGCTATGACGACAATGACGACGACGATGAAACTGACGTTGATGGTGATTATGATGATGATCAAGATGAGATTGGCTGTTTTTATTTAGCATTTATTGTGAAATGTTATATGACAAATACACGATTATAGTCCCCACTGGAAGGCCACATGAAATAAGAGGATAGAGGAAGTCGAAACAGGGACAATACTAGAGGTTCGACCGTAGTTTGGGAGACAGTATCGTGTTGTGGTATGGAAGGTCTAGTTTAGGGGCAGCGTGTGCTCGGGGCAGTGCTGGGAGGTGGGGCGCGTCGGAGGCGCGTGCGTGCCCACGAGGTGAGCCGCGGCCGGACCTTGCGCGCGGCAGGTGACGAAACAGCCAGGCGCGGCCAGACGTATATAAACGCACGGCGTGCGCGCTCCTCTCCAGATTCGCTCTGACCACCACTCACACCATGTACAAGGTAAGAGCGCCGGACCTGCCGCTGCCGTAGCACCACCACTTGGTCGCACTGCACCATAATAGAGCCCGTTGCCTACTTTGGATGGAAACCTGCGCTACCTCTATGTCTCGTAGATCGTGCAGCTAGAAATTGTGCTATGTGCTTCTTTCGTCACATCTCAATGTTTCTGGACCAGCGTATCTTCAGCGATAGCTTGCCACCCACTGAAGACAAGCCGTCGCTTAAGTGGAAAAACTCAACTTCTGTGTCATGTATTTTACTGAAGTCCGATAACCAGCCGCCTGTTTTTCCACATGTCATTTTGGAGTGGTACAATATGACGTTTCAAGCTCTCAAGGAATCTCCTTAGGATATTACCCGCAACAGATATCGAGCACATGTGAAATCACTCGCTTCCATTCCTGACTTTCCCAAAATCAAATCAGACAAATCCCGAGACGGTTCCTCAGATGCAGTTACAACCAATTCGTTTTCCATTCATCCAGTTTAGTTACAACCGCAATGATTTTCCTGAAGAGTAGTCATTCATATCTTTACCTCAGTGAAACCTAGTGATGCAAGCCGCGACTAAGTACGTTTGGATAGTTTGTTTCTTCCCATTCTACTTTTTCAAGATTATTCGATATGCTTCGTCCCGTAAATGAGGTATACCACACACGGCTCAGAATACAGAAAGGATGGACCTGTACGACTATTTACTGGGGATGTGCTGGGAGGAATACAATGACACCATTGTCTTCTTTTGTGAAGACAGTGGTAGTCTTATGCTTCCAACATTCCCAGAAAAATATTCAATATTATGTTCTGAGTATATTACTGGAGAATACTCATACCTGGAGCAAAACTCCTGTCTCTTCTCTTTATATCTCAGTGGTGTGCACCAACCTTCACGTCTGTCATTGACGCACGTGACACACGGTAGTACGACATCTGTCAGTCGATAGTTAGCTTATTGGAACCTGTTGGCGAGAAGCATTTACGCAATCAGTATTTGACCGTCAAGAGGAGATGTGACTGTGAATCGTTCCTGGTTGCCAGACTATCAACCATTCACTAAAGTTACACAGCATTTTATAGATCGAGGCCAGGCGACTGTCCTGATTGTGATCCGCCTGTTGAATATCTCTCCACCTTTATTTTTCGAGATCTCGAATTGCTCAAATGAGTATATGGGCTTTCACTATTCATCTTCCTAGTTTACATAATACCATGAAGACAGTCTACATCCAAGAAGACCATGTAATTCATTATCGTGTATGAAGACAGTCTACATCCAAGAAGACCATGTAATTCATTATCGTGTACAAAGTTACAAAATATATAGCAACTGGAAAAATACAAGTACATAATTCAAGATGCAAAATACGTATTTTTACATAAAACATACTAATCAAATAAAAAACTACAAAATGAATAATACGAAATTTGTCAGAGTTATCTCAAGCAGAATTTGGTGTAAGCTGCAGCTGTCTTGGTATAATTCAGAAGGTCCTCTTGAGTACATTCTCTGGGTGCATCCACTAACAGACAAAAAGATGGTTCAAATGCCTCTGAGCACTATGGAACTTAACTTGTGAGGTCACCAGTCCCCTAGAACTTAGAACTACTTAAACCTAACTAACCTAAGGACATCACACACATCCATGCCCGAGGCAGGATTCGAACCTGTGACCGTAGCGGTCGCGCGGTCCCAGACTGTAGCGCCTAGAACCGCTCGGCCACTCCTGCCGGACACTAACGGACACTTTCTATTATTGCATGAAGACTTTCTATAGTGTTCTGTTGTTTGTGTTTCACCAAACTTACACTCGTCAGTGTCTGTGTGTCCCCATAGTTTCTTATGTGGTCTTGATCGCTCCGCGTCCTTAACAAGTCGGTCCAACGTTTTCAGGTGTCGCTAGACTACTTGGAAGCCCGCAGGCAGAGCTTACTCTAACGGCTTGTGGATCTTCTTCTTATTATAATGATTTTACGGGACTTTCAGTTGGTTGTACTGATTGTGAGTATATGAAACCTCGTCCAAATTTAAGCCTTTTTGGCATGGGTTGAAGAGGGTGACGCTGGTCATTCATCTGTTTGTTCCTTTATTTCAAGCTCAGGAATGATCTGACATTTGGTGGGTCAATAACCGATAAATGTCCACTATATTAGGTCTCAGGAAGCCAGTTATCTTCCTGTAGGTGTCGTTTAGGATCGCATCTACTATTGTAGTGTGACGAGATATTTTCCAAACACAGCAACCGAAAAGCAGGTGACGAATGCTGTCGAACGGAGTACGTTAGCGTCGGGATCATAACAGAAGTGCTCCCGATTGCTAACCCTGTCGAGTGTGACACCTGTCTGATGTCATTCCACGAACTGTGCTACCCAACCGGCTGCAACTGACCGTATGCCGAAAAAATGAATTAGCCAAGCGAAGAGTCGCCTCTTTTTAGAGCTCACCCTGACAATTCTTTCACTCAGCATCAAAGAATATCCATCATAACTTATCTCAGTGTAGAGGTTCACACTAATAATCAACATTGTGCAGGGAAAAGGGAAGGTTTTTGCCTCTATTCAAATTTTCCAAAATTTGGTTCCAAACTCAGTGATATAGTTTGATTTTTTAAAGTTATCCGTCTTCATCACTTTGTAGGTGGAGTGTGGTGTACAAGCGTCGCATTAGTTGGTTGACTAGCAGCCGTGAAACGTACTAATTAATCTACTGACTAACCTTCAGTGTACTGAAGTGACTGTCAATATTGATAGAGCGGTCCCAGTACCTCGCTCTTCAATTTACGAGACTTCTGCCCAATGAGTTCTATGAAGCTTTAGATAAACTTTCTATTAACCATGAGTTTAGGAACCTAGCTACATTTTGGATTGCCATTGTCTTGTGTGGCTACATAGCCTTTAATACCTAGTTGTTCATCATAGATACTATCATTTCTCAAACAGACTTATTTTTTAATTCTGATATTCATCTAGAGATCTCGTGAGTTCTTTTTATTTCCTGGTGCCTGCAAGCTGTTTTGCCACACCCACATGTCCATTAGCAGGTTAATTTTCCGATTTCTCCAGACGCTACTCACTCCTAATTCCTTAATCATTCCCCACAATCCAAGTAATTTGGTCATTGTTACGTTTGGACTTTCCCTCTCTTCTATTAGGGCTTCAGTACACCAACAATATATATCTGCAGTCATTACATTAAATTATTTAACTGAGGCGGAATAATTTATTTCTTATCTATAGGTTTCCATAAATTATTTACAGATATTAAAGTTTGGTGTGAAACATTAAGATAGTGTCGCACGACTGCGCTGTGCGCTACATAATCTATTTTAATAGTTTTGTTCGTAGCCTCTTACAATATTCTTTGGAACAATGCATTATGTTTTCGTGGATGCCAGAGGGGGTGTAGTTGTTTCACAAGCATTTTTCATTCCTTTCCTGTTCTCGACGTTAATTACTAGTGCAGTTTTATTAGTAATGGTCAGAAGTTGTTTTGTACCGTTGCTTTCTCCAGTTAAGTTTGTTTCAGTTCATGGTAGACGGCATATCGGCTTACATGTAAGTTGCTTCGATTGTTTCTAGCATTTGGTCCCAGCTCAATGCCTGTTCTATCATAGATGGGATGTAGCAATTGCCGTGATTTTCCACTGTGTTTCTTCCCAGGTTTTCCGTTTCTATAATGAAATCTACTTTTGACATACTTTTTGAGGCGCGTCGGTCTTGTGACTAGGTTGATGCGGCCGGCCACGTTTTGCTGTCCTGTGCCAGGCTATTCATCTCTCACGCAAATGACCTCGATTACTTCTTGAATCTACTTTTCCCCTCTACAGCTCCCTCTAGTACCTTGGAAATTATTCCGTGATGTTGTAACACACGACCTATCACACTATCAGTTCCTGTAGTCGTTATTCTTCCACATATTCGTATTTTAATGGTGATTAGTAGATTGTTCTAATAAGACCGCCTTCAGTTGTAGCTCATATTATGTTTTCACTTAATTTTCAGCACTGTTCTGTAACACTACAAGTCAAACAGTCCGAATCACTTCTTTACCTCTTGAAAAAGTAACGGAAAATACGAATGACATTCGTTTATTGTGATGACAATCAAATTCATTGCAGGACATAAACTGTAGAAGCAATAAGTATTTTTCACCTTCCAAACTGCACGCAGTCCTTGTAAATATTGCACGAGATGGCATTTCAAGAAGAATAGCAGAGAGATTTTGAATGACACGTATCAACGCTTAGTCTGACTCTTAACGTTTCAGTTCATATTACGTGCCGTGCCGTAATTGCAGGGCGCATCAATAGGAGGGTGGCGTGCCGGAACATGTAACACATGATCCGCTCCATATTGTCGCTCGTGTTTTGTAGGCGCTCGACAACGAGGTGATAACGCCTTGCGCCTGCAGATTTCCACTGAAATGTGTCTATTTTCTGTATATTTGTAGTTTTCGCGCAGTAGTTTCTGAATCCTTGGAGACATGAATAATCCTGTACTGCTGGGACTGCTACTTCACATCGACTCTGAAAGATAAGCCGGGTGGTAACAAGTTATGGCTCAATTTGCTCTGTCCTCTCTCTCTCTCTCTCTCTCTCTCTCTCTCTCTCTCTCTACTTGGGGTTAATGTCGCCTCGCCCCCGATGCTGTGACATGTGCACTTATTTAGTTAAAACAATGAAGTAATCAAGTGCTCACATCTTTTCACGCAATTCTTTTTACATGGATTGGAGCCAAAATCGAGAGTAGACCAAGGAAACAAAATATCTTAAGAAATTTAAAATGCTACACAACTTCTCAGGATAATTTTCATGATTACTTCCCAAGAATTTGTATGGAGGCGGCAATATTGTTGATGATTTATCATTTTATATCAGTGTTTTAAATGTACGTAAAGCAATCCGTCGTTCTTAGTCAGAACTGGTTCTGACTAATCCCATGCAAAGTGGGATGGTCACGGTACGCAGTATGACTACTTGTAAATACGAAGTACGACGCCACCACTGACTGTCCCGTCCCTTACAGCTCGCCGTCTTCGCCGCCGTGCTGGCCGTGGCCCGCGCTGGCTACCTGGCCGCCCCCGCCGCCGTCTCCTACGCCGCCCCCGCTTACGCCGCCTACGGCGCCCACGCCGTGGCTCCCGCGGCCATCACCTCCCAGCACTCCAACATCCTGAGGAGCTACGGCAACCTGGGACAGGTGTCCACCTACTCCAAGACCATCGACACCCCCTACTCCAGCGTCAGCAAGTCTGACGTGCGCGTCAGCAACGACGCCGTCGCCCACGTAGCCGCCCCCGTGGCCTACGCCGCCCCCGCCGTCGTCAAGGCCGCAGCTCCCGTCGCCTACGCCGCCCCCGCCGCCTACGCCGCCCCCGCCGTCGTCAAGGCCGCCGCCCCCGCCGTCGGTCTGCTGGGAGTCGCCTACTCCGCCGCCCCCGCCGTCGCCCACATGACCTACAGCAACGGTCTGGGTCTCGCCTACGCCTGGTAATCTGACCTCACCTCCTGGCATTCTGATGTGTCATGATGTGATGATTCAGAGCACTATATTTATTTATAATTTATTGTAAAATAAATTATAGCATTTTTAACGTGTCCCTTTCTTTGTGAACTCCCTTGTTCCATTCGTTATACACAGACCCTCACAGCCAACACTATTTAGCTCTGACTTGTCAAGCTCTTATTTGTGAAGTGGCTTCAGTCTTCAGCCGGTCACAGGAGTTTTTCATATTACTTAGCACTTTTTTCGCCTCATGGAATGTTTTTTATCGTGAAAAATGCAAAGTCGTATTGTTTTAGCAGTCTATATTAAACTATATGTTACTCCAGACTGGCTAAGTTAGTTCAACGTTGGAGAAAGGCGAGGGAATTTAGCATCCAGTAGGACCATCCCTAGTAAGGCATTAAGTCATTGTTGTGTTGATACCATTGTTCACGTTGATGGCAGTTTTACTACAAGTCTGATACCTGCTGGGCTTTGTTCGATCATACTGCTGATTGTCTTTGGTAGGAGGAGTAACACGATTGGACTCGGCATTACGAGAAAAATGCAGGTGACGCATGGAATTGCGATTTTTCGACACTGACGCTAAAGGCTACGAAAATGGTGCTAAACGAATGTCGTTCCATACTACCTTCAAACAGAGGATGACACCATAATGGCAGGCCCTTGTGACAAGTGAGTGAAAAGCTGAAGGTAAAATTCTGTCAGATATTTACGTTGCATTCATATCAATAAAAAATATCTGCTGGGAGCTAAACCTATCACAGAATACCCTAAACACTGTCACAATCATATTCATAAGACTTTCTGGAGGAAGGATACAGAACAAATACACGTCCGTCGACGTTGAATCATTAGGGACACGTCATTAGCTCAATGACGCAGAAGTGCAAGTGGTAACCGTACATCATCTTATATAGTTAATCATCCGACTGCTTTCATTAAATCAGAGAAACCATGAAAGCCTGCTGACAGGAACGCCATTTGCTGCCCATGGAAGTCTAGTGTTAGCTAAGGAAGCCATCCACGTCACTCTATCAGCTGCAGAGGTAACGGAAGGAACCGCCATTTTGCCAAGTACCAGAGCAGTCCACATCTAAATCTGCATCCATACTCCTCATGGCAAATTAAGGTATGTGGCGAAGGATACTTTGTGTACTACCATCACTTCCCTTTTTTCCTGTTGCAGTAGTGAATGGCTAAAGGGAAGAACCATTAAGCTCGAATCCCTCCAAGTTTAACTTTTGGTTTTCTCGTGAGGTACACGGAAGAGGAAGCAATATATTAGTTGACTCCTCTAAGAACGTACAGTCGTGACTCAGGACGCCTCTCATACGGCGTCTGCCACAGGATTCGCCTGCGCATCTCCATGAGGCTTTAGCGCTTATTAAATGAACCTGTAACGAAACTCGCTGCTCTTCCTTGGTTTTTCCATATGTACTCCGTCAATGAACCAAGACTGACGTGCAATATTCAGGTATTGGTGGAGTGAGGTTTTTGTAATGTGAGAATTTAAGAATCGGCTATGTACACTCATGCTCATAAATTAAGGATAATTGCAGAATGTGGTGGCACACAACGTGGCACTACACAGAACCGGCGCTAATGGCATAGGCACATAGAGAACCCACACGACACAGATCTGTAGGTCCATGGTAATGGTAATAACTTGAGAAAACCGTCCCGAAACACATCTGCTACCAAACGCAACTATTTCCTGCACATGTACCCCGACATCAGTATGGGATATGATCACCATGCACAGTTACACGTACCGCACAAAGGGTTGGCATACTTTGGATCAGGTGGTCGAGCAGCTGCTGGGGTATAGCCTCACATTCTTGCACCAGTGCCTATCGGAGCTCCTGAAGTGTCCTAGGGGTTTGGAGACGTGTAGCGATACGTCGACCGAGAGCATCCCAGAGGTGCTCGATGGGATTTAGGTCTGGAGAACAGGCGGGCTACTCCATTCACCTGACATATTCTGTTTTAAGGTACTCCTCCACGATGGCAGCTCTGTGGGGCCGTGCGTCATCATCCATCAGGAGGAAAGTGGGACCCACTGTACCCCTGAAAAGGCGGACATACTGGTGCAAAATGACGTCCCGATACACCTGATCTATTACAGTTGCTCTGTCAACAACATGCAGGGGTGTACGTGCACCAATCATAATCCCACCCCACACCACGACCTCCATACAGGTCCCTTTGAAGGACATTAATAGGTTGGTATCTGGTTCCTGGTTCACGTCAGATGAAAACCCGGCGAGAATCACTGTTGAGACTATACCTGGACTCATTCGTGAACATAACCTGGGACCGCTGTTCCAATGACCACGTACTGTGTTTTTGACACCAGGCTTTACGGGATCTCCTGTGACCAGGGGCCAGTGGAATACACCTTTCAGGTCTATGGGCGAAAAAACCATGTCTTTTCAGTAGTCTGTAGATTGTGTGTCTGGAGACAGCTGTTCCAATGGCTGCGGTCAGGTCCCGAGCAAGGCCTCCTGCAGTACTTCGTGGCCATATGTGGGCACTGATGGTGAGATATCGGTCTTGTTGTGGTGTTGTGCACTGTGGACGTCCCGTACTGTAGCGCCTGGACAAGTTTCCTATCTGCTGGAATCGTTGCCATAATCTTGAGATCACACTTCGTGGCACACGCAGGACCCGTGCTACGACCTGCTGTGTTTGACCAACCCCCAGTCGCCCTAGTCACTCTACCCCTCATAACGTCATCAATATGTGTTCTTTGAGCCATTTTCAACATACAGTCACCATTAGCACGTCTGAAAACGTCTGCACACTTACTCGGTGCACCGTACTCTGATATGCACCAACACACCTCTGCGTATGTGGACTGTTGCCAGCGCCACCATGCGACGACTGCAGGTCAGATGCACCGCAAGGGTCATACCCCGAGGTGATTTAAAACCACAAACCACCCACCAGAGCGTTGTTTCACCATGTATCAGCATTATTCTTAATATTTGAGAATGAGTGTATATTACTCCAGTCCGCAGCTCGTGGTCGTGTGGTAGCGTTCTCGCCTCCCACGCCCGGGTTCCTGGGTTCGATTCCCGGAGGGGTCAGGGATTTTCTCTGCCTCGTGATGACTGGGTGTTGTGTGATGTCCTTCGGTTAGTTAGGTTTAAGTAGTTCTAAGTTCTCGGGGACTGATGACCATAGCTGTTAAGTCCCATAGTGCTCAGAGCCATTTTATATTACTCCATATCGAGCGTGCTGGCACAGAGGTGAGACAGTCTACTCGTTTTCGGAAGGACAACGGATCAAATCCGCGTCAGATCGCGTTTTCAGTAATTTTCGTATACTTCTGCAATCGAATCTGTGCTCTCTACCTAAAAAATCGCCATCTACGGGACCTTAAATTCTAATCTTCTTTCTTTCGTATTTTACCTCACGCCATTCGCTCCATGTTGTCATGATTGCTACTGAGGAACCAGATCATGTTATGATGAAAGGCAGGGTATCGCAATGTGGATGACAACGACCAGCAATGGCTTACACCAACTACGCTGCCATGTCGCTCCAGTTTTATTAACGGAGACAAACAATTTTATACTCTGCCATATAGGTCACGAATATGTGGTATATAGTTTCTTCTCTAGTGAAAGGATACAGGAGAGCATGGTGATAGTGTTGTACAAATTTCAGTATAAAATATATTAATTCGGTACGTTTTATCTTGTGACAAATCGCCTCGGCTACCAAGACATAAGGAGTGTATTCAGTACAGCTTCATACTGTGGACTAGTGAAGAAAATACTACCTTTCGGAATATCTAGTATGTTACGTCCGTAACTGACAAGCTAGCGTTGTATGATGCAGCCTGGTAACAGGCTTGTTTCTCTCCCAGGAGAGACGTATGAAAGTGTTGAAAAAGCTGATCTGACGGATGCCTGAGGACAGTCGCCAAGTCTCGCGAAAGTCTCCTTTCAGAGTTCCAAGAACCAGCAGCAAGAAAGGAATATACTAGAATCCCTAGAATTGGATCTTGTGGAAACTCGAGGGCAGTGTTTGTCTCATTACAAAGCTACAGAGCGTTTAAGCACACATTCTTGCAGCACTCCGCGCGACAGTGGATGGGAAGAGACAATATCCTGTGCTACAATGGAATACAAGTTCTGCAGTGCACTACACACTGGTTAGCAGAGTACAGACGTAGGAACGGAAAACACAAGGAAGAGACAGGAATAGTAAAAAAATATTCGGAACAAATATGATAAAGATAATGGAAGAACTAAAAGATGACTATTTAAATTTGCGGATTAACGAATTCCAGGACAGTTCACTTTCTGCTAAAGGAAAAAGCATATTATCAGCTGGCATGAGGAATCTAATTTAGCTTCTGCCAATATTAAATGGTGATCGAGGAAAATAAAGTTTACATACATTTAAACAAGAACTTGTATGATAAAATTTATGATAGCAAGTCACTGTGACGGTCCAGCTATATTGTTCGTCCAGAAGGCTTTTTTAGTTCCTCTACTAAGTTATAAGACTAGGACGATGTTGCTGAACGACAGAATTAAGCTATATGTAGCAGATAAATTTTGTACAAAATGTATAGATTAATTTTGAGAATGAAGCCATGATATGATCCATGTAGACTGTATTCTTTTTTTTTATCTACCCTATTGGCCAATTTCAGCCTTTGGACATTTTGATGCACTTATCTTGAGCTTCTCGAAACATTTTATAATATATCACTGGTACGTGTGGACAGGAATACAACCTATTTCTGTGCAAGTGTGTCACAAAAAGAATACACTATTGTACATGGTCTCTACCACTATCATATTCATAAACCACATCGCAGACCGGAAGTCTAGAATGTTGCACCCCTAGTTCGTTTAGCTCGTAATTTGGGCTGCAGTCATTACGTTTCACACGTGTCCTACTACGTACATGATCTCCGCAACATTACCTTCCAACAAGATAACGCAATATTACACGTTGCCCGTGCTGTTTTAGGTTACCTCGATACAGAGGCTTCTTTTCCTGTGCCAACCTTTTCATCACCCACCTTCCAAACTATTTGCTGGATGTATTCCAATCTCTCCCTTCCTCTACAGTTTTTACCCTCTATAGCTCCCTCTAGTACCATGGAACTTATTCCCTAACGCTTTACAGATGTCCTATTATCCTGTCCCTTCTTCTTGTCTGTTTTTTTTTTTCATACATTATTTTCCCCGCCTGTTCTGCGAAGAACCTCTTCTTCCCTTACCTTATCCGTCCACCTAATTTTCAACATAATTCTTTTGCACCACATGTCAAAATCTTCGATTCTCATCTGTTCTGGTTTTCCCACATTCCATATTTCACTACCATACAATGCTGTGCTCCAGACGCACATTATCAGGAAATTTTTCCTCAAGTTAAGACCTATGTTGATACAGCAAATTTCTCTTGGCCAGAAAAGCCTTTTTCGTCAGTGCTAGTCTGGTTTTTATGTCCTCCTTACTCTGTCCGTCGTAGATTATTCTGCTACATAGGTATCAGAATTTCTTAACTTCGTTTACTTTGTGATCCCCAATTTTGATGCTATCCTTTCACCTTGAATTTTAATTCCATTCTTGAACCTTTCTTTTATTTCTCTTATTACTTCTTTGATACATATAAATTAAACAGCAGCGGCGGAAGACTATATCCCTGCCTGATAAGCTTTGTAATCCACGCACTTCGTTCTTGGTCGTCCACGCTTTATTACTCCCTCTTGGCTCTTGTACGTATTGTATATTACCCGTCTCTCCCTATAGCTGAACCCTGCTTTTCTCATAATTTCGAACATATTGCACCGTTTTACACTGTCGAACGCTTTCACCAGGTCGACAAATCCTTTGAACGTGTCTTTATTTTTCTTCAATCTTGGTTCCATTATCAATCGCAACGCCAGAATTGCTTGTCTGGCGCCTTTACCTTTTCTAAAGTCAAACTGATCGTCATCTAACACAACCTCAATTTTGTTTTTCATTCTTCTGTATATTTTTCTTGTTAGCAATTTGGATCCATGAGCTGTTAAGCCCATTTGGCTATAATTCTCACTTCGCCGGCTCTTGCTGTCATCGGAATTATATGGGCGATGTTTTTCCTAAAGTCTGATGGTATATCGCCAGTTTCATACATTCTGCACAGCAGAGTGAATAGTCGCTTTGTTGTCACTTCCCCCAATGATTTTAGAGATTCTGATGTAATGTTCTTTATGTCTTCTGCCTTATTTGATCTTTTCCGAAGCTCTCTTAAGTTCTGATTCTAATACTGGATCCATTATCTCTTCCTTGTCGACTCCTGTTTATTCCTCTATCACGCCATCAGACAAGTCTTTCCCCTCGTAGAGACCTTCAATGCACTTTTCTACCTATTCCCTATCTACTCTGCACTCAACAGTGGAATTCCCATTGCATTCTTAACGTTGCTCCCTATGTATGTCTTACTATTTTTGTTTCACGATATTTACTTTTGCTTGTCCTTATGTTTTGTTGTGTGCAGCCATTGTCATTTATCATTCCTCACAATTAGTTACGAACAATGCAAACTAAATATTATTCACTGTGTCGTCACTATATAAGTACGAATTATTTGTGTGTCCACTTAAAAATTAGTCTTTTGTCACTATGTAATCTAATATGGAACTCATTTTTGAAAGGTAGATCACTTTGTTATGACCGCTGTCTCCTGTGAGAAGCGTCGCCTGTTACACACGTGAATGTTCGCCGTGCAGACGAACCATCTTCGTCAAGGCTTCTCCAACGCAGTCGTTGCTATCAGGCTGCCTGAAGGCGCTGCGAGGAGAGATCATAGTTGCATAACGACCTTCCAATTTCGTGTTGCTTCTCCCCGTCTGCGAATGGCTGTCTATTGTTTCTTTTCTGGTAAATAAGGTTCTCGACGCTGTTCGACCAGTGTGACTATCCTACACTGTCACGGCTTCCTCTCAGACGTGTTTTGTGTTAGAACAGGTGACTTCAATGACTAGTTGCGTAGCTGAGCAGTTTGGTGCAAAACCACCGTGGTACGCACTTTATTGCAAGTGGCACAAGAGTGACAAGCTACAGAACTGTTATCGACAGCGGGACTAACGAAATGTTCGAAGTATTAACAGAAGAGCTTCGTGTCAAATGGCAACGGCCTTGCCGCAGTGGGTACACCGGTTCCCGTCAGATCACCGAAGTTAAGCGCTGTCGGGCGTGGCCGGCACTTGGATGGGTGACCATCTGGCCCGCCATGCGCTGTTGCCATTTTTCGGGGTGCACTCAGCCTCGTGATGCCAATTGAGGAGCTACTCGACCGAATAGTAGCGGCTCTGGTCATAGAAAACCGTCATAACGACCGGGAGTGGGGCGTGCTGACCACACGCCCCTCCTATCCGCATCCTTCGCTGAGGATGACACGGCGGTCGGATGGTCCCGATGGGCCACTTGTTGCGTGAAGACGGAGTGCTTCGTGTCAAATAAAACGCCTTTCGACGAGATTCAGTACCCATACCTCGGTACCTCCATAGATCGCCAGATCGTATTGCTGCAGTCTACTGAAGCAGTGAAGAGTTGTCGGTGTTCTGTTATTGAAATTTAGATCACAATATGAACTGATAAACATACACCCCAAACTAAATTAATTACACTGAGGTGACAAAAGTCACGGGATACCTCCTAATACCGTGTCGAACCTCCTCTTGCCCGGCGTGGTGCAACAACTTGATGTGGGATGGGACTCAACAAGTCGTTGGAAGTGTCCTGCAGAAATATTGAGCCCTGCTGCCTCTAAAGCTCCGTAATTAGGAAAGTTTTGCAGGTGCAGAATTTTTTGCACGAACCGACCTCTCGATTATATTCCATAACTATTCGATGAGATTCATGTCGGGCGGTCTGGTTGGTCAATTCAGTCGCTCCATTTGTCCAGAATGTTCTTCAAACTAATCACGACCAGTAGTTTCCCGGTGACATGGTGCATTGTCGTTCATAAAAAATCTATCGTTGTTGGGCAACATGAAGTCCATGAATGGCTGCAGATGGTCTAGAAGCAGCCGAACATAGCCATTTTCAGTCAATGATCGGTTCAATTGGATCCAGTCCATTCCATGTAAACGCAGCCCACACAGTTATGGAGCCACAACCAGCTATCACAGTGCCTCGTTTTTAACTTGGATCCATGGCCTCATGGGGTCTGCGACGCTCGAATCCTACCATCAGCTCTTAGCGAGTGAAATCAGGACCCATCTGACCAGGCCACAGTCGTCTATGGTCTAACTGATATGGTCACGAGTTCAGGAGAGGCTCTGCAGGCTATATCACGCTGTTAGCAAAGGCACTCGCCTCGGTTGTCTGCTGCTATGCGTTTGTCGTACGTCGCACTTTGATTTCCGCGGTTATTTCATGCAGTGTTGCTTGTCTTTTAGTGCTGAAAATCCTACGCAAACGCTGCTGCTCTCGGTCAATATGTGAAGGTCGTCGGTCGCTGCAGTGCCCGTGGTGAGAGGTAATGCCTGAAACTTACTATTCTCGGCACACTCTTGACCCTATGGATCGTGGAATGTCTGATTTCCTAACGATTTCACAAATGGAATGTCTCATGCTTGTAGCTCCCACTTCCATTTCACATTCAAAATTTGATAATTGCCGTCGTTCCGGCATAATCACATCGGACACCTATCCACATGAAACACTTGAGTACTAATGACAGCTCCGCCAAAGCATTGTCCTTTTATTGCCTGTGTACGCGATACTACTGCCATCTGTATGTGTTGTAAGACGTATGCCGGCGATGGGCGAGGCATGACAGAATCTCTGACCAGAGAGTAGTTTACAGTTAGTTGTTGCTTGTCGCTAGTCTGCGCTTGACTGCGCGAGTCGACAGTAGTAGTCGGTCGGCTTTAGTAGCGATTGGACAGTAGCGAGTCGGTAGTAGTCTGGTGTAGTCTGCGTGAGTCGGCGGGAGTCGGCATGCGTCGGCTGTGTGCTCTGCTCACGACTCTGGTCAGGACTCTGGAGGATGAGTATTGTTGTAGAAGGTAAAGAAGCAGCCTTGCGCATAATTAATAATGTATGTTAATTGTAATTTAATTTGTTCAAAAAAATGCCCCAATAATAATTTTTATAATATAAAGTAACTCTTTTAAAGAAAAGCGTTCATTTCAATTTAAACAATTTTTCCAATGCATTATCATTGCTTCCAAGAATCAAAAGAAAAATATACGCCGGCATTGCACGAAGCTGTGTCGAAAAATGACTAATTAAGAGCAGATATAATTGAAGTTTTATTGAACTAAGAATTTTTGATTTTTTTATTCAGAATACAGGGCCGAAGGTCAGCGCTGCTGTCCTGATAAATTTATCAGGTTACAAATTTTTTTTATTATTTTGGTGTTTAGGAATTTTTCTGTTTCGAATTTGACATTAAATGAGAAAAGAATTTTGTGGGAATATTAAATGTGAATGCATTTCTGCACACAGACAATAAATGGGAGCCAATTTTGTTCAGAGGTTACAATATTAAGAAAAATTCATTTAATTATTATTTTGTGGCGAGGCTACGCTTGGCACATTTCCATTTAACAATATTTTGTGGGGAGTTTACATTTGGCTCCATTTTCATTTTTATTTAACAAATTTGTGGGGATGTTACAGTGTGCATATCGTTATCGCATGATTTTTTGTCACTTCAGTGTAGATTAGCTCAACTACTGTTGCAATATGATATGACTTATGTAAAAAAGCAAATACTAGTTAATTTTGCATAATTCCAGTTGATAACTAACTATGGAGCGATTTATGGGGAAACTTGGCTTATAAAAACAAAATTTTCAGAACGCAGTATCTCATCTTATTCCTAGAAAGAACTGCAGGGACATGATTCCTCCGTACTTGGTACTGTTTCATCGTTTTCGCAATATTTTAACTCGTTAGTGTTCTTTGCCGTTACCAACATTTTCTTTGTATCAAAAATAGTACAGAGTGTGAGTCTGACACACTAACGAACAAAATAGTAAAGCACCCGAGAGATGTGATCGGATCTGAATGTAACTTCGTCCCAGCGTATGTAAATGACTAGAGTTGCAGTTCCCTGTGATTGGCAGTACGGCCACCAGAGTGCATTAGCGTTGTTCGTGTTTGGTGCCATTAGCAGGGGTGGTAGGGTATATAAGGAGCGATAACAGCTACACATGTTGGTGATCACTAAAGGGACGGCGATGCTGCGTAATCGTATGAGACAGCGTTCTCAGCACAAGACCGAGTTTGAAAGAGACCTCACCGTGTGTCTCCAGCTGACCAGCTGGTCGAATCGTGCAACGTCGACACCTGTGAGGCACTCACATGTTCCCCTACTTGGGAATGAGAGGCACCGTACTCTTCTTCAAGGTTCCAGTCAACCACGTCTGACCGTCGCAAGCGAGGATCCCCGTATTGTGCACCAAGCACATCGCAACCTCTTCGTACGAGTATACGAGATCTGCCCAAAAAATTCTGGAACATTACTAATTTCGCGCCAACGGTGTGTTGGGGCGAAATGCGGTTGGCATCCCTGCACACACCTGTGCTTAATGTGTGACTGCCGAAAGTTTCGTTGTTGTCTATCTGTTAGTTATTCTTCAGTGCTGTATTCAGTAGAACGTTGTGTCGCACAGTTTGCGAATTTCGAGATGGCAAAGTTAGAGGAGCAATACGTCTGTATTAAATTTTGCACGAAACTCAAGAAAACCTGTACAGAGACACACCAAATGATGCAGGAAGCCTACGGTGATGAGGGCTTAAGCCGTACTTGGTGTTAGGAATGGTTGACACAGTTTAAAAATGGGTGCACGGAAGTGAACGATGACCCTTGTTCAGGACGCCCTTCGATTTCTACGGAGGATGCTCATGTCAGGGAAGTCAACGAAATTGAGCGTGCCAATCGGAGACTGACCGTTCGTGCCGTTTATTCTTCGGCATTTTGTCACAATGAGTGGCGTGTTGTTTCTTCCTTACTGTCGTAACGAAGTTGCTGGCTTGCCTTCTTGAGTGGCAGCAGCAGCGCTTATCGATACTAGTACTGTTGTACTATATTCGGTGTGACCGCTATTATTTCCGGGTGGTGGTGGTGTGTGTGGTGGTCAATCGGTTGGGACGGAGCAGTGAGGAAGTCTCCGCAGCGTGCAGCCAGGCCGGGACCGCTGGTACCGTGCATGCGCTGTCGGATTGTGAGGCGCTAGCTGCGAGAGCGACAAAGTTCGTTTGTCAACACGAAACTGACTCAGTTTTGTGATGACTGTAGCAGAGGACACATGGCAGCCCCTAGTGGCTTGCACCTCTGTTGCATTTTATTTTAATTCTATCTGACGCTGTTAAGTACGACCGCAGCTTTCGTATTTTTTGGTACGTTATGCTGAAACATTTAGTTTTAATTTTGTCCGAAGAAGGTGTCCCTTGTGACACCGAAACCTAGGTTACAAATTAATTGTGTTCGCGACTGAGAGCTGTGTTTTTCAAAATTTTGACTAACAAGTCGCAATACGCTCAAAGAACACACAAGCACACTATAAGGAAACATCGTACGAAGCAACTACACAGGTTGAATGGTACAAACAAAGGTCGGTCTACAAACTTTTCAAAATGCGACATCTCGTAAACGACTCGATTAGAATCCTCCGATAAACACCACTGACATTCAAATTTACACTACTTTTAGTTTGTTACTGTCAGTAGGCATTGTTCCATTTAAACTGTGTATATTTTGATAAAAATACATTTCCTAAGTATTATTACAATCTGTTTAGTGGATAACAATACAAGCCTTTGACTATCAATCCATTCTATGAAAACAGCACATCAACAGCACTTTCCATTTCCGCAATATTTGCGGTACAAGTTTTAGGAGCTTTACTCCGTATTTTCCGACCTCAAAACTTCCGGCAGCAGTTTGAAGCAGTGAGAGACGCAATGAAGAATGTTTGTTAAGGGACAACAACACGGCTTTCCGGACAGGAAGGAGCGCCGGTCCCAGGCACGAATCCGCCCGGCGGATTTGTGTCGAGGTCCGGTGAGCCGGCCAGTCTGTGGATGGTTTTTAGGCGGTTTTCCATCTGCCTCGGCAAATGCGGGCTGGTTCCCCTTATTCCGCCTCAGCTACACTATGTCGGCGATTGCTGTGCAAACAAGTTCTCCACGTACGCGTACAAAATAATTTCTTTTAGTACTCATGTGAATAACTTCACACTTTTATTCAAATGGTTCAAATGGCTCTGAGCACTATGGGACTTAACATCTGAGGTCATCAGCCCCTAGAACTTAGAACTACCTAAACCTAACTAACCTAAGGACATCACACACATCCATGCCCGAAGCGGGATTCGAACCTGCGACCGTAGCGGTCGCGCGGTTCCAGACTGGAGTACGCGTACACCATTATTACTCTACCACGCAAACATAGGGGTTATGGGGTTATGCTCGTCTCGTGTGTGACGTTCCCTGGGGGGGGAGGGGGGGGAAGTCTACCGGGGGCCGAACCGCACAATAACCCTGGGTTCGGTGTGGGGCGATGGAGGGGTGAAGTGGACTCCGGTAGTGGTCGTGGGGTTGCGGACTACTGCGGCTGCGGCGGGGACGGAGTCTCTCCGTCGTTTCTAGGTCCCCGGTTAACATAAAATAAAATAAATAAGGTAAGGGACAACAACGTTATTTATCCTTTAATTCTGAGGCATCGAGCGTGCAAAAACGGGAATGTCCTGCGCTACTGTGGTTCGACCAGTGGCGACCGTCAGCTACGCGTGCCCTTGATTTTGTAACGAGCGTGTGATTAATAGCGCGCGCCTCACAAGTAGGCCATTTTCACCGCGATTGGGTTCCGTCGGCGACGGTTGCGACACGCTCTCAGATTACCGCGCAGAGAGACAGCACAAAGCCGTCACGTCGCCCCGAGCCAGTCAGCAGCTCGTAAAGTAGCAGGGCAGCCGCCGCGCCGTATAACGCCCAGGGCGCTGCCTCGACCGGGAGTACACTTGTGGCCGTTAAAACTGCAACACCAGGAAGACGGCAGGAAACGAACGTCAAATTCACACGCTTGGATATGTGAATGGTTAGAATTTCAGAACAACCGCAGAAAACCAGTTGAACAGACACCATACACTGAGATGACAAAAGCCGTGCGATATCTCCTAACATTGTGTGCGATCTCCTTCTGCCCGACATGCTGCAGTAACTCCACGTGGCATGGACTCAACAAGTCGTCTGAAGGCCCCTGTAGAATCAGTGAGCTATGCTGCCCCTACAGCTGTCCGTAACTGCGGAAGTGTTGCGTGGTGTAGGATTTTGTGCACAAACTGATCTGTGGACTATTTCCACAGAAATCTTCCATGGGATTCGTGTCGGATTTTCTGGATGGACAAATCATTCCCTCGAACTCTCCAGCGTGGTCTTCAAACCAGTCGCCAACAATTGTGGCGCGCTGAGACGGGGCGTTGTCATCCATTTGGGAATATCAAGTCCATTGTTGTTGTTGTTGTGGTCTTCAGTCCTGAGACTGGTTTGATGCAGCTCGCCATGTTACTCTATCCTGTGTAAGTTTCTTCATCTCCCAGTACTTACTGCAACCTACCTCCTTCTGAATCTGTTTAGTGTATTCATCTCTTGGTCCCCCCCCTACAATTTTTACTCTCCGCGCTGCCCTTCAATAATACATTGGTGATCCCTTGATGCCTCAGAATATGTCCTACCAACCGATCCCTTCTTCTAGGCAAATGGTGCCACAAATTTCTCTTCTCCCCAGTTCAATACCTCCTCATTAGTTATGTGATCTACCCATCTAATCTTCAGCATCCTTCTGTAGCACCACATTTCGAAAGCTTCTATTCTCTTTTGGTCTAAACTATTTATCGTCCACGTTTCACTTCCATACATGGCTACACTCCATACAAATACTTTTAGATACGACTTCCTGACACTTAAATCTATACTCGATGTTAACAAATTTCTCTTCTTCAGAAACGCTTTCCTTGTCATTGCCAGTCTACATTTTGTATCCTCTCTGCTTCGACCATCATCAGTTATTTTGCTCCCCAAATAGCAAAACTCATCTACTACTTTAAGTGTCTCATTTCCTAATCTAATTCCTCAGCATCACCTGATTTCGTTCGACTACATTCCATTATCCTCGTTCTGCTTTTGTTGCTGTTCATCTTATCTCCTCATTTGAAGACACTGTCCATTCCATTCAACTGCTCTTCCAGGTCCTTTGCTGTCTCTGACAGAATTACAATGTCATCGGCGAGCCTCAAAGTTTTTATTTCTTCTCCATGGATTTTAATACTTTATCCAAATTTTTCTTTTGTTTTCTTTACGAGGTGCATTCAAGTTCAAAGGCCTCCGATTTTTTTTCTAATTAACTACTCACCCGAAATCGATGAAACTGGCGTTACTTCTCGACGTAATCGCCCTGCAGACGTACACATTTTTCACAACGCTGACGCCATGATTCCATGGCAGTGGCGAAGGCTTCTTTAGCAGTCTGTTTTGACCACTGGAAAACCGCTGAGGCAATAGCAGCACGGCTGGTGAATGTGCGGCCACGGAGAGTGTCTTTCATTGTTGGAAAAAGCCAAAAGTCACTAGGAGCCAGGTCAGGTGAGTATGGAGCATGAGGAATCACTTCAAAGTTGTTATCACGAAGAAACTATTGCGTAACGTTAGCTCGACGTACGGGTGCGTTGTCTTGATGAAACAGCACACGCGCAGCCCTTCCCCGACGTTTTTGTTGCAGTGCAGGAAGGAATTCGTTCTTCAAAACATTTTCGTAGGATGCACCTGTTACCGTAGTGCCCTTTGGAACGCAATGGGTAAGGATTACGCCCTCGCTGTCCCAGAACATGGACACCATCATTTTTTCAGCACTGGCAGTTACCCGAAATTTTTTTGGTGGCGGTAAATCTGTGTGCTTCCATTGAGCTGACTGGCGCTTTGTTTCTGGATTGAAAAATGGCATCCACGTCTCATCCATTGTCACAACCGACGAAAAGAAAGTCCCATTCATGCTGTCGTTGCGCGTCAACATTGCTTGGCAACATGCCACACGGGCAGCCATGCGGTCGTCCGTCAGCATTCGTGGCACCCACCTGGATGACACTTTTCGCATTTTCAGGTCGTCATGCAGGATTGTGTGCACAGAACCCACAGAAATGCCAACTCTGGAGGCGATCTGTTCAACAGTCATTCGGCGATCCCCCAAAACAATTCTCTCCACTTTCTTGATCGTGTAGTCAGACCAGCTTGTGCGAGCCCAAGGTTGTTTCGGTTTGTTGTCACACGATGTTCTGCCTTCATTAAACTGTCGCACCCACGAACGCACTTTTGACACATCCATAACTCCATCACAACATGTCTCCTTCAACTGTCGATGAATTTCAATTGGTTTCACACCACGCAAATTCAGAAAACGAATGATTGCACGCTGTTCAAGTAAGGAAAACGTCGCCATTTTATTTAAAACAGTTCTCATTCTCGTCGCCGGCGGTAAAATTCCATCTGCCATACGGTGCTGCCATCTCTGGCACGTATTGACAATGAACGCGGCCTCATTTTAAAACAATGCGCGTGTTTCTATCTCTTTCCAATCCGAAGAAAAAAAATCGGAGGCCTTAGAACTTGAATGTACCTCGTACTGCTTGGTCAATATAGAGATTGAATAACATTGGTGATAGGCTACAACCCTGTCTCACTCTCTCCCCAAGCCCATTAATGGTTGTAAATGGTCTCCAAGTAGCCGAACATAACCATTTTCAGTCAATGATCGGTGCAGTTTGCCCTGACGGCCCAGTCCATTCCATGTAAAAGCAGCCCACACCATTATGGAGCCACCACCAGCTTTCACTGCGCCTTGTTGACAACTTGGGTCCATGGCGTCGTGGGGTCTGCGCCGTACTTGAACTCTACCATCAGCTCTTAAGAACTGAAATCGGGACTTATTTGATCAGGTCACAGTTTTACCGTGATCGAGGGTGCAACTGATACGGTCACGGACCCAGGAGAGGCGCTGCAGGCGACGTCGTGCTGTTGGCAAAAGGAACTCGCATCGTTCACCTGCTACCATAGTTCCAGAATGAGATTTTCACTCTGCAGCGGAGTGTGCGCTGATACGAAACTTCCCGGCCGATTAAAACTGTGTGCCGGACCGAGACTCGAACTCAGGACCTTTGCCTTTAGCGAGCAAGAGCTCTACTATAGTTGATCAACGCCCGATTTCGGCCGCACTCTTCTAAGGGATACGCTCGTCTTACATCCTACCTTGATTTCTGCTGTTGTTTCACGCATTGCTGCTTGCCTGTTAACACTGAAAACTCTACGCAAACGCCACTCCTCTCAAACGTCAAATGAAGGCCGCGGCCATTGCATTGTCCGTCGTGGGACGTAATGCCAGAAATGTGTTAATCTCGACGCGCTCTTGACACTGAGGATCTCGGAATATCGAATTCCCCAGCAATTTTCGAAATGGAATGTCTCATGGATCTGTTCTGCAGCAAGACAAATTACAGGCGGACTGTGCGACGAAGTCTGGACCATCACAGACTGTCGCCATTACGACCATTGTTGCGGCTTTCCTTGATCCAGCAACAGAGAAACATGACCGACGGCGGTGCGTCCAACAACGACACTGTACTGGAGACGGCAAAGCGTCGTTTCAGACGAGTCACTTTTCTGCGTGAGTAGTACCTAGGTAGTGATATGCAGATGGTCGTCATTGTCCAGTGCTTAGTATTCGTCGTCGATTTCGACGTTTTATATTCCCGGAAAGAAACTAAGAATCAGCAAGGACATTACTTGGAAAGGGCAACGTTTCAGGATCTGCTCAAGCGTCTGGTACAAAATTTTTATCTGCCAGGAATTTTCGAACACTACTTCAAGATCCGTTAACCATAATGGATTTCATTTTTACTTAATTATTAAGCTGGTGCATGAGTTCGTAGCGTTTTTCTTTAAAATGTTGGCATTCCTGTTGCTAAGGATTTATCTGTCGTTGTCATTTTTTATTTCTATTTCACTGTTGCTGTTTGAGTTTACATATTGTCATTTGCAGCTAGTGAGTGGAGCTGTGGATGTTTGAAAATGGAGTGCCAAGTGAAGAAATCGGAACTTATTCTTATGTTTGAGTTCAATAATCGTATGACAGCAGCGGAGGCAGCAGAAACATTTGCGCCTTGTATGAGTATAATGCCGTTGCACAGAGCACGACAAGAAATTTGTTTTCTTATTTTAAGGAGGATCGTTTTTCACATTAGTGACTCTCCACGTTCAGTAAGACATTCGGGATTTATGGAGATCGTTCAAACGCAGTAATCTACGAGAGGTGTTTGAAAAGTCCGTAAGTCCGTGCAAAAATGAAGACTACTTACGTGTTTGGGGTAAACGTTTTTTTTTTATTATTATTTTTCGACAGTCTCCTTTTAGACTTATACACTTCGTTCAATGTTCTAATTTGGTGATCCCTTCCGAATAATAGGAATTGTCCAAGTCTGCAAAATAACTATTGGTTGCTGCAATCACCTCCTTGTTTGAATAAAATTTTTGTCCCACCAGCCATTTCTTCAAATTGGGGAACAAATAGTAGTCTGAGGGAGGCATTTCTGCATAATAGTGGGGATGTGAAACGAGTTGGAATCATATTTCCATTAATTTTGTGACCACAACTGCTGAGGTGTGTGCTGGTGCATTGTCGTGATGGAAAAGGAATTTTTTGCGGTCCAATCGCCAGCGTATTTCTTGCAGCTCGGGTTTCAAACGGTCCAATAACGATGAATAATACGCACCTGTAATAGTTTTACCGTTTTCCAGATAGTCGATGCGGATTATCCCTTGCGAATCCCAAAAGACAGTCGCCATAACCTTTCTGGCCGAAGGAGTGGCCTTCGCCTTTTTTGGTACAGATTCTCCCTTGGTAACCCATTGTTTAGATTGTTGTTTGGTCTCAGGAGTATAGTAATGTATCCATGTTTCGTCCACAGTGACGAAACGACGCTTAAAGTCCTGCAGATTCTTCCTGAACAGCTGCAAACCATCCTTGCAACACTTCACACTATTCCGTTTTTGGTCAAGCGTGAGCAATGGCGGAACCCATCTTGCGGGTAGCTTTTTCATGTCCAAATGTTTATGCAAAATATTATGTACCCGTTCATTCGAGATTCCCACAACACTAGCAATCTCACGCACCTTAACTCTCCTGTCACCCATCACCATACCATGGATTTTATCAATGATTTCTGGAGTCGTAACCTTCACAGGGCGTCCAGAACATTCAGCATCACTTGTCCCCATATGGCCACTCCGAAAATTTTCAAACAACTTATATACTGTTTTAATCGAAGGTGCAGAGACACCGTAATGTTTATCAAGCTTCTCTTTAGTCTTCTGATGCGTTTTGCCTTTCATAAAGTAATGTTTAATCACCACACGTCCATTTTTTGACAATCACTCGACTGCCTTGTTTCACACAAGTGCCAAACACAAAGAAATAGACCAATATGGCTGAAACTTGGTGTGCATTCTTTCCAAAGATGCTACTAACAAACGATAGGCGCCGGTGGTGCCATCTCTCGGACTTTGGACGGACTTTTCAAACGCCCCTCGTACAACGGTCCGCGTCAGTGTACGCGAGAACTGGCAAATGTGATGAACTGTGATGATTCCACCGTCGTCCTACATTTACATGCAATGGTGAAGAATCAAAAATCGTGTGTATGTGTACCGCATGCTCTAAGTCGAAAGCACAAAAATCAGCGGGTGGCCGTATATGTGTCTCTGCTTGCTCTTCATCAATTGGCTCATGAACAACACTGACCATTTCTACCCTGTATCGTTGCTGGTGTCTTTATGCTAACGTAATGAAAAGAAAGAAATGGTTGAGTCCAAACAAAGCAGTAACTCCCCATACAAAGACCTGCCCGCACGCATCCACAAAAGCCTATGTAACGCATCTGGTGGTAGATCAACTGTGTGGTGTACTACGAATTGCTCCTCCGACATGTATCTATTACTCCTGAACCTTCAGTTGAAAATTCCGGGCTGAGAGGCAGCGGTCGATGTATAAGATTTACACCTAAGAAGACATGTCTTCTTGGTGCACCTGGACAGTATTAAACCGAAGATACAGTTTACGATGGAGAAAGAGAGCAACGGTCAACTCAATTTCCTGGATGTGTCGGTAATTAATCGGGTGGATGGGACGCTGGGCCACAAGATACATAGAAAGAACACTCACACGGATCGATACCTCCACAAGGAATCATCGTAGGTGAAAAAGAGGTGTCATGAAAACCTTGGTAGACAGAGCCAACAAAATCTGCGAGCCGGCCTTCCTGCAAGCTGAATTTAATCACTTACGGCAAGCCTTCGTGAAAAACGGAAATACTAGCAAGGAAATTGATCGCGCCCTCCATCAAAGAAGGAAAGAAGCCAGAAGTCAAGAGCAACAACGGTCACCTACTGGAAAAGTTTCCCTACCGCTCATGAATAAAGTCACGGACCATATCGGGAAAGTTCTGGCCAGGTATGGGATCGAAACCATCTTCAGACCCACCAAGAAGATTAAGGAATATTTAAGAACTGCAAAAGACGCCCGACACCCCCTAGCAATACTTGGGGGTGTATAAAATTCCATGCAGTTGTGGACAAGTATATATTGGAAGAACGAAAAGAAATGTAAACACCCGCTAAGTCGAACATAAAAGAAATTGTCGCTTAGGACACATCGAAAAATTGGCCGTAGCTGAGCATGTTTTTCGAGATGGAACCACGAAATTAAATTTAATGAGACAAGCATTCTAACACGAACATCCGATTATCATGCGCGCATGTACAGAGAAGCAATAGAGATTCACAAACACCATAATAATTTTAATAGAAAAGAGCAACTTTTAAAGTTGGACAAACTATGGATGTCGACCTTACACCAGCATAATAACAATCGATTACTCTTAATAGTGAATGATGACGCTTTCCAAAGATAGGCATACCGTCGGCATCAGGTGACGAATGGTGGTGCCCTCTATGCGCTCTATAAATGCGAGAGTACCTGTAGCCTCAGATGGAGACGAAACGGAAGTTTCAACTGAAAACAAGCAAACTGCGTGAAGTGATGCTGCTGCACGATAATGACCCCCTGCATATTGCTAGACTGACAAAAAACACTGTACAGTAATTGAGTTGGGAAGACATTCCGTAAGCACCTTGTTCAACTGATCTTGCGTTCTCAGATTTTCACCTTTTCCACTCTCATCGAGAAACCTTCGAGGAAGTTACTTTCCGGCTGGAAATGGGCTCCGAACATGGCTCGACAAGTTCTTTGCCTCAAAACCACGTGATCTCTACAATCGCGGCACAGAAAGTTTACCCCAGCGTTGACAGACTGTTATAGATACTCTACTGGCCATTAAAATTGCTACACAACGAAAATAACGTGCTACAGACAAGAAATTTAACCGACAGGAAGAAGTGCAAATGATTAGCTTTTCAGAGCATTCACACAAGGTTGGCACCGGTGGCGACACCTACAACGTGCTGACATGAGGAAAGCTTCCAACCGATTTCTCATACACGAACAGCAGCTGACCGGCGTTGCCTGGTGAAACGTTGTTGTGTTACCTCGTGTAAGGAAGAGAAAAGCGTAGTATCACGTTTCCGACTTTGATGAAGGTCGGATTGTAGCCTATCGCGATTGCGGTTTATCGTATCGCGAAATTGTTGCTCGCGTTGGTCGAGATCCAGTGACTGTTAGCAGAATATGGAATCGGTGAGTTCAGGAGGGTAATACGGAACGCCGTGCTGGACGCAACGGCCTCGTATCACTAGCAGTCGAGATGACAGGCATCTTATCCGCATGGCTGTAACGGATCGTGCAGCCACGTCTCGATCCCTGAGTCAACGGATGGGGACGTTTGCAAGACAACAACCATCTGCACGAACAGTTCGACGACGTTTGCAGCAGCATGGACTATCAGCTCGGAGACTATGGCTGCTGTTACCCTTGACGCTGCATCACAGACAGGAGCGCCTGCGATGGTGTACTCAACGACGAACCTGGGTGCACGAATGGCAAAACGTCATTTTTTCGGATGAATCCAGGTTCTGTTTACAGCATCATGATGGTCGCATCCGTGTTTGGTGACATCGAGGTGAACGCACATTGGAAGTGATTATTCGTCATCGCCATACTGGAGTATCACCCGGCGTGATGATGTGGGTTGCGATTGGTTACACGTCTCGGTCACCTCTTCTTCGCATTGACGGCACTTTGAACAGTGGACGTTACATTTCAGATGTGTTATGACCCGTGGCGCTACCCTTCATTCGATCCCAGCAGGATAATGCACGACCGCATGATGCTGGTCCTGTACGGGCCTTTCTGGATACAGAAAATGTTCGACTGCTACCCTGGCCAGCACATTCTCCAGATCTCTCTCCAATTGAAAACGTCTCGCCAATGGTGGCCGAGCAACTGGCTCGTCACAATACGCCAGTCACTACTCTTGATGAACTGTGGTATCGTTTAGAAGCTGCATGGGCAGCTGTACCTGTACACGCCATCCAAGCTCTGTTTGACTCAATGCCCAGGCGTATCAAGGCCGTTATTACGGCCAGAGGCGGTTGTTCTGGGTACTGATTTCTGAGGATCTATGCACCCAAATTGCGTGAAAATGTAATCACATGTCAGTTCTAGTATAATATATTTGTCCAATGAATACCCTTTTATCATCTGCATTTCTTCTTGATGTAGCAATTTTAACGGCCAATAGTGTAGTTAAGGTGAATACATGATAGATGACTAAAGTCTGTGTATTTGTTTTGTTTACTGAACTTACGGGAAAATGCTACTAATTTATGGACCAATCCAATACTTCAAGCAGTCCTTTTGTATAATAATGTAACTGAAGGACATAATATTCCGCAGCCAAAAATTTTGTATAATTTGATTAGTGATGACGGAGGATAGGATGCGCCGATCGTACGGGATATTTTTATATCCTGTTCTACCCTAAAGGTTTTGGGGGGATTGGGAACTGAGGAAAGTAATTTTCGTAAGCTCGTCGTTCGCGTGCTATGGACACAAATGACTGGTAAGTAGGAGAGGTGTGTTGGCTGCAGTGCAACTCTGTGAGGAAAGAGTTCTAGGTGTGGAGGGGGATGAGGGAAAATGAGCCGTACCGAGAGATGTCGGTCCTTAAGATCATTGATGGTGGAACAAACGGTTGTGGGTTCGCATTCCAAGGTCGAATTCAGTTTTAGTCTGCCAAGAACTTTGAAAGTGGCGCACACTTCTCTCAGGGTGAAAGTTTCTTTATGGAAACAACCTCTAGGCTGTGGCTCTCGTAATAAGTCCTTCGAGGAATCCAATGAGGTACACAGCAAAGATTCTACGAAGTATGGAAAGTAGGTGAGGTGTACTGGCAGAAGTGAAGCTGTGTGAGTCATGTCTGCGCCCCTTAGCTAGTAAGAGCGTTGCACCTGAAAGACAACGGTCTGGGAAGTTCAGGCTTCGCACCAGGGACGATCACTAAAGTCAATATATTTTCTATAAATGGCAGCATCGGTCATAAAGATTGAAAGCCTTTATTTTACAGATTGAATTCGGTCACTGTGTGACCATCTTCAGTGCAGACAATTCGAATCTTATTGGCCCATATCATAGTCACAATATTTTCTATAAGGTGCAACAGGTACTGTAATGATTAATTCCACTTTTACTCCATACAGCAGTTTTCAGATTACAGAAGAACCTATCTTGTGAGTTTCGTAGCTGCCGATCCAACATACATCCCAATGAAATTAGACATCAAGAAGTTCACTTAAGTGTATACTTATCGTACGTTTTGGAAGACACTGCAAGGAAAAGAAGTTGCTTACACAACTAAAAGCAGGAAAACGCAAGATTGCTTAGACAGTCGCTATTATAGACCCACCTTTGTCAATAAACATCTTAAAAACACCAACACGACCGTCAGATAAACATTTTATGTCTGGTAATGTACATCTGTCCCAAATAGTCTTTCGAAGACAAGCTTTTATCACTGTGTAGTATCATCGCGTCTTTCTTATTCTTCTGTTCGAGAAAATAATGCACATCATTTCCTCTCAGATGAAGCTGCAGTTAATGAAACGAGTACCTTGGAGAGAATGCATTGTTATTCCAACTTTTTAATTAACCAGGTCCAGCGTCAGCACAAATACAGGGCCATAAAAACACGCTGATAATTGTACGCTAGGACAGCCAGAGGGAAAGATGATATTGTGGTCCTGCTATTATGTTCCGATAAAACCTGGAAATGACAGTAAAATTTCTCTCTGTATCCCGTTAAGTTGTCACGGGTTCTTCAGTGTAGAGACAGCTGAATATCAGATACGTGCAACAGAGAAATTCATCATCTCCTTGTTACCGTTATTTAAAATGAGTTTTAGAAACCAACGTTTCGAATGTCAAACCTTTGCCATAAGCAGAGGAAGACAGGTTAACAACAGTGTTCATAAAATTTATATCTTCTATCTGTCACTCTATGTTCTACACTGTACACTATTATAGCCTATCAACCGATTAATTAATAATGTCGAGATTTGTGAAACGTCACTTTGACCTCAAAGAAATGAATTGAGATCGTTCTTCTTTCTAACCGACTTTAATACTTGAATCTAAAATGAAAATCGAGTTGACTTCTTTCAGACAATGAATTTCTAGAGCATATTTCCCAGAAATCAGGTAGTTTGGGACGGGCTTGTGACTGTTCTAATGTCTCTGTAACTCTTAAGGCCGCCTTACGTCCTACATCCAACAGACATGAAATGGCTCTGAGGTTTTTTTGGATTCGAGTAGCTTTCGCAGCTTGCTCTCTCTTAGAACTATGCGCTAAATCAGACTTACGTTTGCGAGGCTGATATTAACCGTTTTAAATATGGTTCCCGAGCTTACCGTCGGATTTTATTGTTGTATCTCCACCAAAACAAGGCAGCTTTGTCAGGTGGTGTAGCAACTCAATATCATAAACCATGCGAACAGTAACATTAGGTTTGCACTGTCACTATATAATTTATAGACATTAAGAGTCACCAACCATTACACCAGTGTCCTCTGTGTGCCACTCACGTATACCATATTTTAAATTGTTAATAATATTCAAAAATATAGATCTAAAGTAGCCTGTGGACTTCCTCAGGGTTCAAGTTATGTCCATACCAAATACCATCGGAATCAATTCAGCAATAGAGTCGTGAAAACGTAGCAGAGTGAGTTACTTTCGCAATTAATAAATCTGGTATTAGAATGGAAGTATTAAATAAGCATTATACTGATTACTTTAAATCATATTCCTTAGAACACATCAATCAATAAAAGGATTTTCACAAATATGCGAAAGTTGAAAAGCCAAAGAATAAATAGCTTTTTCAAAGAGTAATTATTACTCGACATTTTCTTCTGTACAAAGACTTATACAAAAGCAATAGCCTGTCTTTAAACCTAAAACTTTGTCATTATAACACCGTAATTAGACCGACAGCTTGTTATACACCAGAATGTTTAAATATGACGAAGAAACGACCACTACGAAAACTTGAAATAAAATACGGGAAAATTTTTAGGAAAATCCTTGGCCCTATCAAAGAAAACGGAGAATTCCGCTGAAGACACAACTGTGAATTATACGAACATACAGAAGACATTGTTACCAGCATGAGGAAGCGGAGAATGATGTTTTTTTGGTCATAGGGAAAGAATGAACCCGCAAAGACTTGCTCATCGCATACATTCATCAGTTTCAAAAAGAAAATCGTATACAAAATGGGAAAGCCAAGTTAAAAAGGAATTACAGGAAGCTGAAATTTCATCTGATGACTTCAGGATCGAGAAGTTTTCAGAGAAAAAGTCAAAATGACTAAAAACCTTATTTCGCTTACAACGCCAATTCCAAATCCTGCCTGCAAATGGTCAAAACAGAGAAAAGAAGCACAGTCAGCTAAAATGACAATCTAATGGCAAAAGAGGAACAATCAGTAAAATAGCAGTTGAATATTCTATGAATGTGCGTTAGCCACTTTAATTTACAACTTCTGTCTAGCCAATCGTCCAGTCGTTCACCGTGTAATGTAGATTTCTTGGTAGTACCGTCGCTATCGGTATGTATATACTGCATGGTGAATAACAAGGGTGGGAACACGAAGACAGCCGGCAGTCTGCGTGCAGCCTCTCTCTGCTGTCCAGCGGAGTTATGTGCTCCTATGGGTGCACGCAGAGGTTGCTAACTGCTGACTTGCCTGACATTAAAGGTCCAGCAGTGCCATTACGAGTAGAACATCGCGGGAGCGCCGTTAGCTATGCAGTCCTTCTCACATGCAGTCCTTCTCACATGATTTTACAAAAACTATCGGGTAAAAAATTTGATTTCCTTATTTACAGCTTCCTAAGTTAGCTTCGTCATTTTTTTAATGGCCGCGGTTATCGTTATTTTCCCATTTAAGTAATACAACGATGTGAAATTCGAAATGTTTACAACGAAAAATAGAGGTCGCTTTGATTTTGAGTTTGGTGCATATTAGATTACACATTGCCGCATATGAAATTTATCTAACAAATATAATTTTTTCTCAAAGTATATATATATATATATATATATATATACCTAAAGCTTGTTCCGATACATCGAATCGTTCAAGAGATACAATAAATGTTATGAGTTAGCGAGTACGAGTCCAACTGAACCTTCTGCATAAAAATCGATTATCTCGAGATTGGATGTGTATATATATATATATATATATATATATATATATATATATATATATATATATATAATCGTTCTCTTGAACGATTCGATATATCGGAACAAGCTTCTGGTAAATGGCAGTAAGAAAAGAGGAGAATCCAGAATGAGATTTTCACTCTGCAGCGGAGTGTGCGCTGATATGAAACTTCCTGGCAGATTAAAACTGGGACTTTTGCCTTTCGCGGGCAAGTGCTCTACCAACTGAGCTACCGAAGCACGACTCACGCCCGGTACTCACGAGGTACTGGCAGAAGTAAAGCTGTGAGTACCGGGCGTGAGTCGTGCTTCGGTAGCTTAGTTGGTAGAGCACTTGCCCGCGAAAGGCAAAGGTCCCGAGTTCGAGTCTCGGTCGGGCACACAGTTTTAATCTGCCAGGAAGTTTAAAAGAGGAGAATGTTCTGCCACATGGCTAACATACAGAACTTTCTTACCTACTGTGACGAACGACCAATTATAGACTTTTACAATGAAGTAAAATAATTCTTTAAGGTTCATTGATAACTGAAGGAATCACCAGTGTGCCTTTGCACCAACGTAACAGAAGAAATTACTCTCTTATTTTGACAACAAGGACGTGTTTTTTCATTTGCTATTGATCTGACTTGTCCTTAGCTCCTTAATTAGCGAACCATTGTTTCAAGGTTCTGTCGCAGCTGCACTAGCATGTTGGTGAGGTGACTTTGTGTTAACTCCGCTGTGTTTTGGTAAAAGAAGCAAATTTTACATGACAACAAGGGAAATGTAGGTTTTTAATCAAAATTTGCCACTGATGACATTCTCTGAAGAAGAAGAAGAAGTCTAGGGAAATTAAATCGCTATTTTGTAGCAGTTACAGCGGAATTGCATAACCCAGCGTGTTTTTAATAATTAACAGCCTGTACTGAACCCCCCCCTCCCAAATAATTTTCTTTCTACACTTCAGCGACTGAGAAATATGAATACTTTCACACCAATTAGAACACCATCGTTTTGATTCAGTGAGTGAAGGTCTAAATTTATTCACTTCAAATGTCTTTTAGTTCGTCAAAGATACTGATGATCTATTTTTTCGCTTGATGAGTAGTTGACTAGATTCTGCTGGTCGTCAGAGTGATCTTAAAAGCCGCCATCTTGGATTCAGCTCGAAATTCTTCAATGGGAAGGTGGTCATATGACATATTAGACAGAGAAAAACGAAGGAGTTGTTATTTTGACCATAGCTTTATTCGCTCTCGAGTTATTACCAGTTACGTGTGGCGGCAAAGATACGCTTGGCAGCGTGAGTGTTACGTTCCGGAAAGGCATCAAATGGAGTTTTAAGCGGCGAAAGTGCAAATTCAATGCTCGAAATGTTACATGTGTTTAGATGCTAGGTATCATTTTCTCATGCTCGCGTTGTAACCGTTGTTTGCTCATTTACAGGTTATCAAAATGTCATTAACACAAGAAGAACGCATCAAACTCATCTTGATATCAGGAGAACGAAACTCACGGATCGTTGGAGTGAATTTCAACAGTCACCACCCGAACAGACAACCCATTTCTCACAGTGCAGTTGCCAAACTATTGGGCAAATTCCGGGCAACAGCTCGCGTCGCAGATAAACCGAAAGTTCAACATCGCCACCGATGAAGTGACAACAGTGGGTGTGTTGGCATCTTTTAGCAAGAGTCCGCAACGGAGCACTCGTCGCATGCCGCAAGAAGGCGGGGTTAGCCGTTGCTCAATTGTGCTACACTCCTGGAAATTGAAATAAGAACACCGTGAATTCATTGTCCCAGGAAGGGGAAACTTTATTGACACATTCCTGGGGTCAGATACATCACATGATCACACTGACAGAACCACAGGCACATAGACACAGGCAACAGAGCATGCACAATGTCGGCACTAGTACAGTGTATATCCACCTTTCGCAGCAATGCAGGCTGCTATTCTCCCATGGAGACGATCGTAGAGATGCCGGATGTAGTCCTGTGGAACGGCTTGCCATGCCATTTCCACCTGGCGCCTCAGTTGGACCAGCGTTCGTGCTGGACGTGCAGACCGCGTGAGACGACGCTTCATCCAGTCCCAAACATGCTCAATGGGGGACAGATCCGGAGATCTTGCTGGCCAGGGTAGTTGACTTACACCTTCTAGAGCACGTTGGGTGGCACGGGATACATGCGGACGTGCATTGTCCTGTTGGAACAGCAAGTTCCCTTGCCGGTCTAGGAATGGTAGAACGATGGGTTCGATGACGGTTTGGATGTACCGTGCACTATTCAGTGTCCCCTCGACGATCACCAGTGGTGTACGGCCAGTGTAGGAGATCGCTCCCCACACCATGATGCCGGGTGTTGGCCCTGTGTGCCTCGGTCGTATGCAGTCCTGATTGTGGCGCTCACCTGCACGGCGCCAAACACGCATACGACCATCATTGGCACCAAGGCAGAAGCGACTCTCGTCGCTGAAGACGACACGTCTCCATTCGTCCCTCCATTCACGCCTGTCGCGACACCACTGGAGGCGGGCTGCACGATGTTGGGGCGTGAGCGGAAGACGGCCTAACGGTGTGCGGGACCGTAGCCCAGCTTCATGGAGACGGTTGCGAATGGTCCTCGCCGATACCCCAGGAGCAACAGTGTCCCTAATTTGCTGGGAAGTGGCGGTGCGGTCCCCTACGGCACTGCGTAGGATCCTACGGTCTTGGCGTGCATCCGTGCGTCGCTGCGGTCCGGTCCCAGATCGACGGGCACGTGCACCTTCCGCCGACCACTGGCGACAACATCGATGTACTGTGGAGACCTCACGCCCCACGTGTTGAGCAATTCGGCGGTACGTCCACCCGGCCTCCCGCATGCCCACTATACGCCCTCGCTCAAAGTCCGTCAACTGCACATACGGTTCACGTCCACGCTGTCGCGGCATGCTACCAGTGTTAAAGACTGCGATGGAGCTCCGTATGCCACGGCAAACTGGCTGACACTGACGGCGGCGGTGCACAAATGCTGCGCAGCTAGCGCCATTCGACGGCCAACACCGCGGTTCCTGGTGTGTCCGCTGTGCCGTGCGTGTGATCATTGCTTGTACAGCCCTCTCGCAGTGTCCGGAGCAAGTATGGTGGGTCTGACACACCGGTATCAACGTGTTCTTTTTTCCATTTCCAGGAGTGTATTTTTAACGCAGCACGAGTGGCACCTACACAAGATTCAACTGCTCCAACATCTGAATGAGGATGACCCAGACCGTCGGGTAAAATTCAAAGAATGGGTGATGATACAAATGCAGATAAACCCTCGTTTTCCCCATCAGGTACTGTTCACCGATGAAGTCAATTCCTTGATCAATGTTGAGGTGACCAAACAGAATCACAAATATTGATCGGACACAAAACTGCACCGGATTCATGCATCTAAATCGGTCGGCTCGCAAAAGGTGATGATCTGGTGTGGTGCGTGGGGAACCCAAGTGGTGATTCCTTAACAGCCACCTGTTATCTGAGGTCACTGGATGAGGAGGTCGTTCCTTCACTGTTAACGGAGGACAGGACCTGTCCGCAATTCTTACAGCACGATGGAGTCCCGCTGCATTATGTAGGCGGTGCGCAGGAGTACCTGGATGAGCAGTTGCCCCATAAGTGGATTGGTCGTAGTGGTGCAGTGAAGTAGCCACCACGTTTACCAAATTCAACTCCTTTAGATTTTTACATGTGGGGTCACGTCAGAACACTGGTCAATGCTGTGAAAGTGCGGGATCTGGTTTATCTTAAGCAGCTGATTGTGGATGCATGCGGTCGAATTCAGAAGCATGTGTTGGTCGAAGTTCATGAGGGCGGGGTTCGGAGGATAGCATTAACACTCCTACATAATGGAGAACATATCAAACCGCTCCTGTGTTCTATCGGCAGTGTTTAACGTCGGATTAATGCATTTTCGGTACGTAACACTCACGCTGCCGAGCGTATCACTGCTGCCACACATAATGAGAATGAATAAAGCTATGATCAAAATAACAACGTCATACCAGAATGAGATTTTCACTCCGCAGCGGAGTGTACGCTGATATGAAACTTCTTGGCAGATTAAAACTGTGTGCCCGACCGAGACTCGAACTCGGGACCTTTCGCGGGCAAGTGCTCTACCACCAGTGCCCGAGTTCGAGTCTCGGTCTGGCACACAGTTTTAATCTGCCAGGAAGTTTCAACAACGCCATAGTTTTTCTGCTAAAATTCTCTATCTGTTTGATATGTCATATGGCCACCTTCACATGGGAAATTTTCGAGCTGATTCCAGGATGTCAATTTCCAAGATGGCCGTCATGTCGGTGATACAGCCTATAAGTTTTTTCATCTCGAGGGACTTTCTTTTACTGATTGCTTCTCCGTTTGAAGTTTGAGGGTGTTTCCGGACTTCTGGAACACCCTGTATTGTCTCAACAACAACAACAACAACAGCAACTACTACTACTACTACTACTACTACTACTACTACTATTCCTTAGCCAAAAAGGAGAACAGTTCTGTTTGCTAAAACATAGTTAATTCTTTTTATGAGCCACTTGCAACTGCTCATCAAGATGAAAATAATGTATATCTCTAACATATCTAAAGATATTTAAGGTAAAGAAGTTAACTTCACTCTAAATGGGTATAGGAACAAAAAAGGGTACACTTTTTCCTTTGAGTTATTTTGATTCTTCCCAGATTGTTGAAATGCTGGAAGAAAATCCTGTAGTAAGTTTCCATGCCAGTTGTTCACTTTCCAAAATATTATGTGTTACCAGATTCCGCGGAAATCGTAACTGAAGTGGCTATTTATTTTTGTCTGAATTGTTAACCTTTTCTCCTTTGCAGCAGCATCATCATCATCACTTACGAGTAACGTCTACATTGCTATTGCTCACGGGATGAATTTTGCTTCTTTCGCCAAAACACACTATAATTTGCATAACTCACCTTACTAACCTGGTGTACAGCAGTTGTTGCGACGGAATCGTGAAACAGGGAATCTTATTAAACAAGCAGTTGGTGACCAGACAGGTAAATAGCTTATGGAAAACGTCATTCTGTCGGTCTGCAATTATGTAATTGAAGAAATTTAATGTTTATTTCTATGTTACTGAATTCCCTTTTCACTAGTTGCCTTAAAAATTTACAGTATGGAAGAGCTGGGTAGTAACGTGCAGCAGGGAATACCTTGCACTGCTTTTTCCATTCTCCTAGTGTGAATAACGAGCGCCACATAGTGCTGCTATACAGTGGATGGAATTTCAATAAGATCCGAAGTTGTGGTCAGTTTCTAACGGCACGAGGTTGTTCAAAATGGTTCAAAAGTGCTGTGTGCACTATGGGACTTACCTTCTGAGGTCATCAGTCCCCTAGAACTTGGAACTACTTAAATCTAACTAACCTAAGGACATCACACACATCCATGCCCGAGGCAGGATTCGAACCTGCGACCGTAGCGGTCGCGCGGTTCCAGAATGTAGCGTCTAGAGCCGCTCGGCCACACCGGCCGGCGCACGAGGTTGTTGACAGGCACTGAAATGTAGAGGTAACAGCGTGTAAAGTAACGCTGTTTTATTATATTTTTATTGAACTTGTTTTGGACACCAAACATTAGCAGTTAAACGTCGTAGTTTTTACGTTAGAATTGAAAATGTAGAATCATATCGTCACTGGGCGATGCCACACAAAGTGCACGGTGTTGCACCAGCGTGAACGCTGTTGCCCCATACGGTTGTTTCGTTTTTGTATTCGCAGTGAATTAAATTTTTGAATATTTATGTAAACTCACAAATTGCTTTTTCACAGATGGTCAGAAAAAGGATCAGAAAGACATATAGAGGTAAAGGGTAGAAGGATCATGAAATGAATTGCGCACTCCATGATGTTTCTGAAAATAGAAAGTCAGAGGGAAGCTGCAAGAATGCATGGAATACCTTTTTCTGCTTTAAGAGACGGGTTGAAAAGGAGAGAGTGCTCTAAAATGAAATTAGGTAGGAAACCTACATTTTATAAAGAACAGGAAGAAGACGTTGGATAAGACATATTTCCGTGGAGTTGAGAAGATTAGTGTATGCGTATGATGAGCAAATAATATTCAGCATAAATTTAACAAATCATCCAAGATAGCTCAGTAGGATTTGTTACACGATTTCTTACTAGAAACGCGTCAGTCGGTATTCGGAAACCTGGGGTTACGAGACGGAATCAGATCTCAGTTTTTAATGCAACTGAAGTGGAACTTTTGTCCATAGCGTCTCCTCTGTGGTGGAAATCCTTAAATTTTTTGCTAGGACAAATTATAGCATCCAAAGGTGCTAAACACGGGCTGGCTGACCGTTTTAATCGTTGATCAGTATAGGAAAGCACCGCACTCCGTTGAGTCTGCTCCACAGAGAAGGAATGTATATGTAATAGGCCATTGTCCTATCGGGAAATCATCAAAATTACTCGCCTGAGTTACTGTAAAAATGTCTTACGGACTGCAGACTCGATGCCCTGCACCTTAGTACATTCTTACTCCCACCGTCATAAAAGCGTTATTCAACAAGAGATAACGGCGTGAGTGTGATCCAGTGAACTGCTTTCTTTACCACGCAGATGTTCACACATGATTTTGGAATTACCACCTGCGCAGCAGATTGACTCCTCCTTCCCTAACACTGCAGGAGGTAAAATGGGTTCTGGACTGTGTCAACAGTTAAGACATGGACTGTGATCTGGAAGACCAGCATTAGAGTCTTACGCGGCCTTCCAGATCTCCGTAACTCATAATTTTTATAGATAACTCAATGAGAACTCTAGGGAAAATTAATTCCACAGCAACTGTAATGTACTCATCGTGTGGGAAAGGATCAAAGAACAGCCAAATCAGATGCGATAGTTATTGCCTTATAGCTATATTTTTACAGGTAATAATGTTAAATTTCTATGTATTAATCATTGATCCTCCGGAAGCAGAGGTTTTTAAAGAGGTCGAAACCTAGGTCAAGGGGTTTTCAATAAACTTGGTTCAAATGGCTCTGAGCACTATGGGACTTAACATCTTAGGTCATCAGTCCCCTAGGGCTTAGAACTATTTAAACCTAACCAACCTAAGGACATCACACACATCCATGCCCGAGGCAGGAGCCGAACCTGCGACCGTAGTGGTCGCGCCGTTCGAGACTGTAGCGCCTAGAACCGCTCGGCCACTCCGGCCGGCTTTCAATAAACTGACAGCTGTTTTCTCAGGATGGGGCAGGATAAGGTTACGATTGTGGATGGGGTCGTAATCAGTTACTCTGGGTTGCACAACAAATACGTAAAGTTTATTTAAAGAAATTAAGATTTTAAAGCAGTCTCTTAAAAAACACCATTGACTGTATGACGGCTGAAGGTCTTATCAGAAAAAAAATTCCAGAATTTTAGGGCAGAACGCCAGAATTAGAAGTCAGAAGGACAATTCCAAATAGCATACATCTGAACAAATACCCTGCTTTTAAGACAAGTTTGCCTTAAAATAACTTACTGTAACACAGTTGAAGGCCTTTTCAACAAAGAAGTGAAATTATTGCTCGGCTGAAGGCCACACGTACAATAATTACAAAATTACAGATATCCTTAAGCATCACAATCTAAGGAATCAGGACAAGCAGTTCTCAGCAAGTGTTTCGAGGGTCGGCCTGGGATTGTAACTCCAACATAAGGTAAAGTGAGATAGGCAGCCCAGAGTTGTACTCACGTAACAGGATGGTAACTCGAACTAGGGGCAGCTTTAGCGCCGAATGACCGGCTAACCAAACCGCCTAACGTCCCATCACCGGTGCAACGATGGAATAGTTTTAGGCAAGGGCGAAGAGACAGATAGCACTACGTCTTTAGAAAACACCTAAAGTCAAAGGAAACACTAGAACCCAGGTAGGCCTCCCAAAAAATATGCACAGTACAATACAAGAGGCTGTCGAACCACACGCAGTGTCGGACAGCATCAACACGACGAGAAAAGGTACACAGCCGGAAAAATACGCTAACCTCCAGGGCAGGTAACTGGAGCGTTAGCGGCCACAAGGCATAAAATACAGCTGGTTGCACATCACTGATAAGAATAATACTAAATTCAATGATGAGTAACTGTAAGGTGTCAGGCAAATCCAACACCTTCCATGAAAACTGTGACATGATAAGCAAATCCAGTAGTATGTCACATAGCTCCGAATAAATCGTGACATTAAATTAACCAAAGTAATACGAGTAACGAGTGAGCAAATGGAATACCACAGACTAACACAAGAATGCCTAAATGCATGTCATACCTTCCCACCGTGAGACAGACGCAGTTCCGAGGGGAGAAACGAGAACAGAATCCGAGAGCAGAACCGCGTTAAGCTGGAAGACCCTACGATAACGGACGGACGGACACCCACGTCGCCAGCTAACTGCTAGGACCACACCACCCGCAAGTTTTAGCGTGAGAGTTTTTCGCGTCTCTGTTACGTCAAGACCACCCCCCAGCCCATGTTAAAAGCTAGAGCCCTCCAGAAGAACAGTATAGATCTTACGATAACACAAAAAGGGCTACACCACCCGCAAGTTTTAGCGTGAGACTTTTTCGCGTCTCTGTTACGTTAGGACCACCCCCAGCCCATGTTAAAAGATAGAGCGCTCCAGAAGAACAGTATAGATCTTACGATAACGCTAAAAGGGCCACACCAGCTGCAAGTTTTAGCGTGTGACTTTTTCGCTTCTCTGTTACGTTGCAAACTTTAAAAACATTGCCCCACCACGAAAAGTATAACGTTTCTCATTGGATAGACAGAATTTTTGTAGGCGGAGCTTAAGGTTAACATTGAGACCCTGATTGGTCAGATGAAAACACAGCCAGATAGTTTTTTTTTTTAAACGAACTTCGGTAAATTGTGGTAAGGAGAAGTTAGGAGAGAGCTGCTTCCGAGACGACGAGGTGAGCGGAGCTGCGCTTCTCGCCGCCCCCTGACGAACACCGACAAGGCAATGAACACACGCGATGCCGCATTTTTGAGCGCATAAGGCTTCACTGAGAACTGCAGAAGTCTCATCTGTTACATCCCCTTTTTGCGTAATACTAGTGTCGATCGTCAATTAAAGCTCATGGTGTTCACATTTGCCACTTGAAGTAAAAATCTGAAACGCGATGATTTTTCTGTTATTTAGTTATTGAGAAGCCACATCAAATGGTTCAAATGGCTCTGAGCACTATGGGACTCAACTGCTGTGGTCATCAGTCCACTAGAACTTAGAACTACTTAAACCTAACTAACCTAAGGACATCACACACATCCATGCCCGAGGCAGGATTCGAACCTGCGACCGCAGCAGTCGCACGGTTCCGGACTGCGCGCCTAGAACCGCGAGACCACCGCGGCCGGCAGAAGCCACGTCAGCCACTGTAATTTACGACAAGTTAGATAAGTAATTAAAGATAATTGATGGTCACTGTAGATCATTTTGATAGTTTTCTCTTTTGTGAAACTTAAATTAAACCTAGATTATAGATGTGATATGGCATAGGTCATCCTTCGATCCATTGTAGAACTTGGAAACCCATTCAGGGAATATTCGTTCACATTTTTGTTGAACGCTGTCGGTTTTTACCATCCTGTATTAAAACATTTCCTTTTATCAATAGTGCAATTTATAAACAATGTTTTGTGAGTAGAATAAAATTTCCAACTGCTTTTTCGGTGTTATTTTACCAGCTAACTAAAAAAAAGCCTTGAACCCCTTCCATTAAATTTAGTTAGTATTAACATTCTTTTACAGGGAGTGCAGTGGAGCTGACGCTGAAATCATTAAGTATTTGGTTATATCATCGCTAGTGTCACTGACCTCTTCTGAATTCTACATGTCATGTGTGGTCTGGCGTCTCCTTACCAGCAACAGGTCCCAGGTTCAAACTAGTCAATTCTCTATAAAAAAAACACGCTCAGAGCGTCGTTGCGCGAAAGTGGTAGGAAGACACGATATAGAACAAACAGACACCACGCAGCATGTTTAGATAACCAATAGAGAAAGACAGCATTAAAATAGTTGGTCATTCAAAACCACAAGATACACACGGATCCGGGAAAACAATTCCGCCAACAACTCACAATACTAAAACCAGTCACTGTGAAACAACAAGGCACAAACACAGAGAAGCCACAAGCGGTCGGAAGACCAAATGCACGTCGTCCGCTTCAACGATTGACCGAACGACCAACCAACGGTTATCCCCACTCAAGTCAGGAACGGGAAAAATCCCAATATAAATGGTCGACTGAAAACTTATTGCCCTGAGGTCACTTCGATGGGCGGACACACACACACACACACACACAGGTAAAAGTAGCACTACTCGAATATTACGGTCCATTCAACTAAAACTCGCTGAATGCGGTCCTTGACGTGGTCGTGCACTCTCGCGACCACATCCTTCCGTCGGACAGTGCATGTGTGTCGCCAGCGATCGGGCGAGTGCTGGCTATCCGGACCTCACTGCTGATCCGTCTCAACTCAACTCCCTGGACACACGACGACCCTGAAATACTAGAGGCCGTTCCAAAGATGGTACAACAGCACGCGCTATCAATAAGCGCTGGTGCTGCTACTCACGGACAGACAAGGCGAGCAAACTTAGCGGCGCCAGTGAACACACTAAGTAAACGAGACGCCACTATCACTATTAAAAGATGCCAAGCTATGAACGGCATCAATGCGAGCCGCACACGGCTCATAAACCTTACAGTATTGTAGCTGATTTGGCTGCTTTTTCGCCTTTACCTACACAATGATGATAATGGTAGCAGGATAATCCTACCTAACGCAGTGGCATACTTTATTTAGTGGTACCAGACAAATTCTTTGCCCTAAAGCCAGGTATGCGTTCTACACTGATTTCCAGTCGTCCTCAAGAAATGGCAGGAATGTCTTCACACAGTAAAGACATTCCGAGAGAGAACGGTCGCTGGGTGCAGCAGAGGTAGTTCATTGTGAGTTTCGTGGTGGGAAACACGCTATTTGCTGAGCTGATATTCTAAAGTAAGTTTATTAAGTTAAGTTGTTCAAGCAGTTACTCAGACACTTTTATGCAAATGGATTAACTAGGGAACATACCTATAATCTTGGTCATCAGACAAGGATTTACATGCGATATTATTCAAATAAACGCTTAGGAAAACGATAACTTTGTGTCCATTTCAGGCACAATGGCTTCAGTTCCAAGCACCTGAAGAAGGAAAGCGGCGAAGGAAATTAGGGTTTTCTGGTCGTGGCACTCTTCGTAATGTCTCAATGGCACTGTCGTAAAGCGGATCAACTGATACTAAACTTTTAAAAAATTGATTAATGAATTTTTTGGACGTCTTGGTACATCAAAACCATTCAGTCTGATCATAAATACCGACTTGAGTCACGTGACACCAGACACTTTAGAAACGGCAACCAAGAACGAAATTGTCATTGCCACAATACCAGCAGGTACCAGCTATATTCTGTTACCACTGGATATTTCAGTGCCTGAAACAGGCATAGCAAGAAAACGTGAAGTATTTTCAAGAAGGTAGCTCTTTCTAAAGACCTGGTGTATATGATTTTAATGCGCTACTCAACACTGATTTTCTAAAGACGGTTTCGAGGAGGAACATCATACACGCATTTAATAAAACCGGATTGATTTCTGAATACTGAAGAAGTTCCCGATTAATCTCTCACCACAACTCCAAAGAGTTATAGCTCCTCCGTGAAAGACACATTAGCTCTATGGATGATTAGAATGAATTGTCCATTTCAGAAACAAAGCTTACTCACACCAACTGTTCATAGTCTTTGATAGATGCCAGTATTTCATTCACCTGAGAAGATAACGCCATCAGCTGCTGGTGAACAAAAAGAGAGAAATGGAAATAAAAGACGCGTGGCATCTGAGCCACCTTAACGACTGCTACAGCTGTTGAAAGACTGAAAGTACTTGGTTTCTGTGTTGTTTGTGTCTGCGATGGTTCCATGAAAGTTGACAGGTTTAGATTCACTTGATGCTACTGAATTTAAGTGGAATATTTGTGCATAAGTTAGCTACAATGGCAATGAGAACATGTTAAGTGAACCGTAAAAATGGAAAGGGAATTTCTTACGGAATTAAGTACGTTATCAAGAAGCTAATTATATAGTGTTACACAAATTGAGTATAACGAAATTAGGTAGCATGCACAATTTGTTCCCTGTATCTTATAAATTCAACAGTTTCGCATTTCTTGAATGATCTACACTCATGCTCATAAGTTAAAGATAATTGCAAAATGTGGTACCACAAAACGTGGCGCTACACAAAACTGGCGCTAATAGCATAGGCACATAGGGAACACACATGACACAAATCTGTAAGTCTACAGTATTGGTGATAAGTTGAGAAAACCGTTCCGAAACACATGTGCTACAAAACGCCCCTGTTTCCTGCGCATGTACCCTGACATCAATACAGGATACGATCACAATGCACACGTACACAGACCGCACAACGGGTTGGCATACTCTGGATCAGGTGGTCGAGCAGCCGCTGGGCGGTCCCGCCATGTCCTCACACTGCCAGACCTGTCTGCTGCTCAGTCAGAACCCAACTTCCGACACACCCGACCCGCAAAACACTTCACGTCCTTCCACAGGTAGTACGGGTACTAGAACTCGATAAATGCTGCTGTTGCCCCTCGCAGACATACAACACCAGTAAACGTAGTGGCGCCAGTAAACAGAAGAAGAAAACGAGACGCCACTATCCCTATTACACGATGCCAACCTACCAACGGCACCAACGAGAGCCGCACAATGCTCAGAGTGGACAGCGCGCCGGTTTGTCATGCCGGGGGGGGGGGGGGGGGGCCTGATTCGATTCCCTTCTGGGTTGGAGATTTTCTCCTCACAAGGGCTGGGTGTTTGTGTCGTCTTCATCATCATCATGTTATCTTCATTGACGCGCAAGTCGCCGAAGTGGCGTCACCTCAAATACTTGCACCAGGCGATCCCTCGCCACATGACATTTCATTTCAGTAGTTCATGTATTTAAATTATCTTTTTTTTTTTTTTACAAAAATGTATATTCAGAGCTCTGAAGTAATTCGGTTTTAAAAGTCTATGAACTTACGTTGAAACACTCAGTGACATGCGGGCCGGCCCACCTGTTGCCAAAGTCGTTTCGAGTTCACAGCAGAGGTTTTCCTGGGAGGCCCTTGCATTTCCTCCATACAGACCCGACATTTCCCCATCCAACTTCCACACTTTCTTAACCCTGAAGAAAGATATTTGTGGTCGTCTGATTGTTTTGGGTGAAGAGGTGCACGCCTGGGTATAGTCACGGTTCCGCGAACATTTTTCCATCAAGGCATTGACCATCTTGTGCCCTTGTGACCCCAGTTGAGGAGCTACTTGACCGGTAAGTAGCGGTACCGGTCACGAAAACAGACAACGGCCGGGAGAGCGGTGTGCAGACCACGTGCCCTTTGTATCCGCTTCCGGTGTCACCCAGAACAAGTCCCGCCCACTCACCCCCGGTTTTCCCAGTCTTTGTTCGGCGCCTGGGCATAGTTTCAGTTGACCCACGTGGTTTGACGCGTTCGGCTGCACTTGGAGTGAATGTTAAATTAATATCTTGCTAGGTCTTAAATTTTGCCAGATAGTTAAAAGACACATTACAAAAAACGTGCACAATTGGCCTCAGCTGCGCCAGGTACTTCCACAGCAAACATAAGAGAAACCAATTTAGCACTGAATTCTTTAAATACGAGAACTCAGTATTCAGATGAATAGACTATGAAGAAACATACTTCTATGTGGAAAAAGCACCCAAAGCTACAACAGGAAAAACCTACCCTCAAAGAATAATTTGCTTGGAGAAAGAGGAACCACAGTATACTTGACACTTAAGTTTCAGAACTCAGTATATGTGAAACAAGCACCAACGTTCACTATACTTCCAGGTGGCATCAAAATTACTTTGTTCTTGCTAGACCGATCACTGAATAGTTTTGCTGAAAAGTTTTAGGGGCGGAAGAAGAACTAGCACAGCATGAAGGGCGTTTTACAGCCGTGAAACACTGCAGCATTTATTTCCTCCATAACTCCTCTGGGACAAACATACACATCATCGTTATTATTTTGAAAAAATGATTTGAATGATATTTACGAAATTAATAAATCTTTTGGTTAAAAACAGACAGGACAAAGAATAACGACTGGTTATTTTCCTCAGACGTTTGCAACAGCATATAGGACACTAATCACACAGAAACAGCCACAATTCTTTATAACCTCGTTTATAATGCGCAGGTACGGCTTAGGAAGAATTTACAAGTTAAAATTCACCCATTACCCATGCAAATACTAACGAAATATGGCATATAAGCAAATATCTTACTGCTTTCATTAAGCATTTCTAGTTTATGGCATTTTTATATTCTTTAATTTTCGTGAGCTACTATGGAGGCCTACATAAACACAACGACTTTCACTTATTTCTATATAACGTTGATTTTAGACAGCAGAGTTAGTCGACTGCTTCCGTGGCTTTGCTACCGACATGACAGATTCAAGACCATTGTCTTCGCACTGTATGTTTGCTCTGCTGTTTCCCTCGAATAAACGTATTATAATAAGTGAATTAGTTAATGAAAATTTGTCCTTATTGCCCTTAAATAAGATCACGTTATTTTTTGTTTTCTATTACTGGCGATGCTTTCAATTCTCTATAAATACTTTTATTTCTGTAATAATGCACATGCATATTATATTACTATCCAGAAAAACTTAAATTTCTTATCATTACTGAATCTCATCACAGTGTAACATGTGCTGGACTGTGACTATAACAACTTTGATGTAGCTTCCGGTTTGTGGAACTGGTGGCTGTTTAGGGGAGGGCCTTACACTATGGGTAGGTGTGGGGGGGGGGGGGGGGCGTGAATGGGCGGGACTTGTTCCGGGTGAAATCCTAGCGCTAAGGGCACATCACCTTAGGGCTGAGGATGACACAGCAGTCGGACAGTACTGTTGAGCTTAGAAGGCCTGTTCGAACTGTGATCTTTTTTATTTATTTTCTTATTGGCCGTCATGTCCCACAGTGGGATAAATGTATGGCGATTGCTTTTGAAATACTAAGCAGTTTACTTACCTGTTCCATCTGTATCTTTTTCACTTGACTGTCCTTACAAAAAAGACAGTCATATAACAGCCCACATGGCAGACGGTAGTTTCGCTTCACACAGCCACATCAAGCAGATGTTCAGCAGCTATACTAAGCCACCGTCATCTCATCACCGCTGCGGCTGGACTCTGAGTAGGTCACTGTTCAGCTCCGTTGCACTCGGGACTTGATTAGCAGTGCCCGACAACAGATGGTAGGATCGGTAACATTTCCTTTGGATATTTGTGCTAATGCAGCCTCCATTGTGTCTAGCTGTTATAGTGTTCTGTTACGGCCATGGTAGTCCCAGGTTCGATCCTGGGTAGGAGCAGGGATCTTTCCTCATTCCAGTGTATCCAGCAAAGGCATAGGTTCACACAGTCTGCTATGAAATGAGTACCGGAGTAATCTTGGGTAAAAGGCGGTTGGGGTGAGGGACTAGCCTGCACTCTACAATCTACCTGGAATCAGGCTAGTGGGCTGGTCTTGGATTGTGCGCTACAGTCTTTGCCTTCTTGCTCTGTGTTTTCTGTGTTACCGAGGTTTGTGGAGTGTAAGACACATTGATTGCATGCTATGACTAACTCTAGACTTCTGGAACTTTAAGTGTCCGTTTCTTCTACTTTGCTTACTTTCTCGGGAACTTTAACATTTCCCAGATACAAGAACCTGGCAATTGAACTGGCATTAATGTTTGATAACCAGTAAATAATGAAATTGTTAAAGGCCACATCACAACTAAAATAAGGGATTGTGAAGTTCCTCGCAATCAGTAGCTACTGTTATGGTGTAAGGAGTGGAAGAGGAAGATGGAAATGAACGTTTTAAAAATGCTATAATTTATTTTACAATAAATTACAAATAAATATAGTGCTCTGAATCATCACATCATGACACATCGGTATGCCAGGAGGTGAGGTCAGATTACCAGGCGTAGGCGAGACCCAGACCGTTGCTGTAGGTCATGTGGGCGACGGCGGGGGCGGCGGAGTAGGCAACTCCCAGCAGACCGACGGCGGGGGCGGCGGCCTTGACGACGGCGGGGGCGGCGTAGGCGGCGGGGGCGGCGTAGGCCACGGGGGCGGCAGCCTTGACGACAGCGGGGGCGGCGTAGGCGACGGGGGCGGCCACGTGGGCGACGGCGTCGTTACTGACGCGCACGTCAGACTTGCTGACGCTGGAGTAGGGCGTGTCGATGGTCTTGGAGTAGGTGGACACCTGTCCCAGGTTGCCGAAGCTCCTCAGGATGTTGGAGTGCTGGGAGGTGATGGCCGCGGGGGCGACGGCGTGGGCACCGTAGGCGGCGTAGGCGGGGGCGGCGTAGGCGGGGGCGGCGTAGGAGACGGCGGCGGGGGCGGCCAGGTAGCCAGCGCGGGCCACGGCCAGCACGGCGGCGAAGACGGCGAGCTGTATGGGACGGGACAGTCACCGTTTGTCCAGGTACACAATAGAGTCAGCAAAATTGTTACTTGGTCAGCACTGCAGACTGGTGCTTTAAATTTATCTAAATGTATGCATATTGGGGTGGCTCATGTCTAACTTGGTTTGGTGCCATTCCACGTCACAAGAAGCTGTGTGAATTTCGGATCAATAGAATAAGGAGATACAGCTTCCTCTGGACACAAGAAAGTACAAGTAAAAGGATAACCATTAATTTCGGAAAATTTTACTTCTGCGTGACAAATTGATTCATTGCGTAATGTAGGCAAGCTGATTACCTTATGCATTTTATATGAATGAACTAACGTAATGGTTGTTTGATGTGACATGTCGGTGATCCTGAGACAGGCAGAGGGAGTAGAAAGCAAGCCGAGCCGTACCCCCTTACGATCTAAATCGCACCAACCCAGACGTTTACTTTTGACTGAACATGGTAGTCCTATTAAGTACAATACTTTTATTAATAGTTTCCCTTCACAGTTTTTGAGTGTTTGAATTAACTATGTGGCAAGGTGTCACATAGTTCTCAAAGCACCACTTAATGCAGTTCTGCGCTTCATCAGGTAAGATGGATGGCCAAAGGTATTTATTCTGATGTAGTTGTTCCGATATAGACAGGACAGGTTGTTGACGCAACTACGCAAATCTGAAGATGACCCAGAGAGAGATCGAAACTAGACATATTGAAAAAAAGTGCAACTGAGACTGGAGAATAAACATATATAAATTTTCATAACATTTTAATTGCTTTAATATGTTTATATCCTGTAATGAATCCATTATCACCGCAATAACGGTTGAATTCGTATTTTTCATGATCTTTTTCTGTAAATGCTGGTGCCGAAGCGCGCCTCTTTCCCTTTTCCTATTGTGCCCAAATTACACACAACCCACATCTTCGCAGAACATCAACAAAGTGGAAGATAGGTAAAGAAAAAATAAAATCTGAGAAATAAGAGCCATACTAATGGATACACATGCGCAGCAAGATGTGGACATAGGAATGAGTATTAGTGTTTAAAATGGTATTGTGGATTGTCAACAAAATCGCTATGTCTTACGTATGCAGCTACGTACATGTGACGATAGTCTTGTTAAAAGAGCGCAGTAATTACCGTATAAACTCTGTGGCTGAGACTGTGGAAGCTAATGGATAATTTTAATACCACTCAGTAGTCGCGAATCTCTTCCCGATAAGTATGTTGTAAACGGAGAGAAACCGACACCGTGCACAGATAAATACGCAGCCAGCCATGTGACTCATGTATACAATACCCAACCCCAACGTACAAAATGAAATTCATGAAATGTATCGACAGTCATTGTTAAAACATAGACCAGGGCAATCATACTGGATTGAAAGTATTCCAGATTTTAATTAGAATGTCTCATCGAATGATTTCTGTAAATTTATGCAGGAAGGGACGAAAAGACCTGTCCTCCATTTGCCTTCATAATTTCCATTTATCAGTGTGTACACCCACTTTTGCGACCGATATCCAGGAAGTATCTTGGACTGCGGCTGTGATTTTATGAAATGTGGAAGCACAAATATAGCTTTGTCTTCATAAGAGAATGATGATAATGGTATTCTTGTAATGGAAACTTCAGTAATTGAGTGTAGAAGTCCACTCCGCAGTCCTCTAAGATGGGGGTGGGGATAATGTAATCTGAAGTACCTTATTCCCTTTGGTGTTTACAGGACGAATCAGATGATGGCGAAGCAAGTATCGAAACGAATTTCGCGGGGGAAGAAATGAGGTTAAATGACTGTTCCGTTATAAGTAATACAAACACGAACGCCAGGGAGCCGTCGACAAGGAAATCACTAGAGACAGGACATGAACTGAGATAGAGATGAATGGGAAAACGATTGGATATGTCCGCATGCCGGGAAGCGTTTCAGAATGTGCCTCAGCTGACTTTGAAAAACAACGAAAGCACCTAATTCTCCAAAAAATAAATGTAAGCCATAGGATAGATGGGTAACATACAATATGTGTAAGAACCAAGTAAGAACCAAGTAGGAATGGAATAGCAAGAAGAGAATGCTCGAATGAGACAGGGATGCATTCTTTCTCCTTTTCTGTTCAATTTGTACATCGAAAACAATATCACAAAAATAAAAGATAGAAAAGAGAGGAATTAAAATTCAGGTCGAAAGGATATCAACGATGAGCAATGAAAGCGAGGAAGAATTACGGGATGTAAGGCTACAATTCCTTTAAATTTACTAATTGTTGCACGGGATACGAATGCAACATACAAAGTTTATCGCTGACGCCAACACTGCCTTTCGGAAAGCACAACAAACAAAGAGGTCAAACGTTCCTCTTCTGTTTCAGGCCACTCTGTGAGTAGGACGTAATTTTAGGGTCTTTCTATTTCATTAATTTCAAGGTGGAACTGTGGCACACAGTAATAGTCAGGACTTATTTTAGTAGTGTGATAAAATTTGATTCTTCATTAATAAACAGTCTCTGAGTTAAAATTGTGGTTCACCGACTGGGCATAGTCAATGTCCCGTCCCAAAGTAGATCAACAAACGGAAGTACTGTATTCAGCAAACGGCTGTATTCAGAGCACGGAATATGGAGTGAGAGTAAACAGAAGAAAGAAGAAAGTAATGGGGAGTAGCAGAAATGAGATCAGCGACAAATTTACGATCAGAATTGGGGACCACGAAACTGATGTAGGGGTCCTGCTATCTTCGAAGTAAAAACACGAACATACGAGGGACGAAATGAGGACATAAAAAGCTGACTAGCACAGACAATGAGGGCATTTATAGCGAAAAGAAGTCTACTAGTATGAAACAACGGATTTAATTTGGGGAAGACTTTTCTGAGAATGTACATCTGGAGCACAGGACTGTATGAAAGTGATTGTGAGAAAACCAGGACAGCAGATTATAGAAGCTTTTCACATGTGTAGAAGGATGCTGAAAATTAGGTGGACCGAGAGATAAATGAGGAGGAAAGAAATGTATGGAAAACACTGACAAGAAAAAGAGACAGGATGTTATGGCATGTGCTAAGAGCTTAGGACAGACTTCCGTGATAGTCGAGGGAGCTGGAGAGTCAAAACTGTAGGGGAAGACAGATATTGAAAGACCAGTCACTGAGGACGATTAATTTCTACTCTGGGATGAGGAGGATAGTACAGGATAGTAAGTGAATTTTTGACAAAAATAAATGATAGAAACACGCTGGGTGGTTTCACGAAGTGTCTCTTCAGTCGATATCTAGCGTGAGATGTTCCATGCAGGGATAAATCTTCATAGTAAGTGCCCGACAGCAACTCCCATATTCTTTAGTGAGAAAACAGCCAGATTGTTCGAGGAGTGGTTCACTTCGGTGGCGTACGTGACACTGAAGCCATGTATTTCACTCATGCGTCGACTGAATGACTTTAGTAGGATGACGAGCCCCTATTGTAAATGCACTGGCCCAAAGTCATCCGGTGGGATGCTACGAAAGTCTCAGCTGCCCGATCCACGGGACACAAGATGCAGCGCAGCTTTCCCGCAAGCAGCAGAGGTTCGGCGTGAGCCCACTGGTGGTGCTATGGCGCTCTTACCTTGTACATGGTGTGAGTGGTGGTCAGAGCGAATCTGGAGAGGAGCGCGCCCGCCATGCGTTTATATACGTCTGGCCGCGCCTGGCTGTTTCGTCACCTGCCGTGCGCAAGGTCCGGCCGCGGCTCACCTCGTGGGCACGCACGTGCCTCCGCCGCGCCCCACCTCCCAGCACCGCCCCGAGCACTTGCTGCCCCTAAACTAGACCCAATACACGCCGAGACTGATACCTCGCAAACTATGGGCGTGATCCGTAGTCTTTCCCGTTCTCGGCTTTCTGGCGTACTGTCAATGTACATATGCTACCTTCCAGTCATTATCAACATTTAAATTGAATTCCCAGAGTACCAGTCTGTGCTAGAATTTACGGTGTTCCAAAGATACATAAGGAAAGTTATCCTTTGAGGCCAATTGTGAATGGGATCAATTCGCCTACTTACAATTTGGCAAAGTATCTAGCCTGCATATTAAGACGTATAGTTCGTAAGACGGACTCTTATGTGAAGAACTCGACGCCCTTTATAGGACGCCTAAAGGGAGAAACAATTTTACCTACCGACATCATGGTCAGCTTTGACGTGAAGTCACTATTTACGAACGTGCTGGTAGATGAAACTATCCGCATCCTTTAGGAACATGTCCCGCCAGATTTATGCGACTTGGTTGAGTTTTGCCTGACTTCAACGTACTTCAAATGGCAAGGAAAGTACTACGAGCAGACAGCGTAACAATGGGGTCTCCCCTATCTCCGCTGGCAGCCGACATATTCATGGAAGCCTTTGAAGCAACGGCCCTCAGTTCAGCTCCTTTACGCCCACGTTGCTGGTTCAGATACGTGGACGACACGTTCGCTATATGACCTCATGGTGAAACGGAGCTACAAAAGTTTCACGAGTATTTGAACAATATGCACGGTAAGATACAGTTCAGGCTCGAAGTAGAAAAAAATGGTGCAATTCCATTTCTATACGTCGAAGTATACAGGAGAACGGAGAGCACACTGGGGCACAGAGTATATAGCAAGCCTACACATACAGACAGGTATCTGCACGCCCAATCGTACCACCACCCAGCGCAAAAGAATTCTGTCATCCGTTCTTTGGCAATCCGTGCGCAGCGCCTGAGCGATGCTCAAAGCATAACACCTGAGCTTAAAAGGCTACGCACAACGTTTCTAGCCAATGGCTACAGCCATAAATCGATCAACACAGCCTTGTCGACGAGCACAAGTAAGAAATATGAGCAAGAAATAGACAAACTGCAGCCAACAGTGCGCTTACCTTATTTGAAAAATGTTACTGACCAAATAGGCAAACACCTTCGCCGCGTTGGGGTGCAGCCTGTCTTCTATAGTGGTCGTAGGATCCAGGACGTGCTCGGCTCCACTAGGGACAAGGGTGATGCATTACACACTGCAGACGTTTACAAGGTGGAATGCGAATGTGGAGAAGGCATACGTCGGCGAGATTGGTAGGCCAATAGCAACGCGCATTCGGGAACACGAGCGCTATATTCGTCTAGGACAACACAACAAATCCGCAGTGGCAGAACATCAGCAAGACTGCGGTTAAGAAATAAAATTCAGCGAAGCCTGTCTGTTAGCCAAGCAGCGAGCTATGACGAAACGCAAAATCAGAGAGGCCATCGAAATACTTAAACACCCTTATAACATGAACAGGGAGGATGGCTTCCACCATCTTGGCTGCCAGCAATCAGAGCCCAACAGACCGCACTGTCAACACGAGGCACGAGCATTACCGGCGAGTAACTGCCGCCGCGCGGCCGACGTCCAGCAGTTGGCAAACAGCAGCAAACTTCTCATTCGACGGTGACCACCAACCATGGCGCAAAACACAAGAGCCAATAGACAACAGAGGTTACGTTCTCCCTCCACCGTAATAACCTGTTAAAATGAAGTTCCCTCTTCTTCTTCCTTAACTGACCAATGAAGCTAACTACTTTTTTAAAATTATGACGTAATGGCATGAGCAGTAAACAGTAACAACAAAACCTAAAGGACACTGCATAGCTAGAACGCTCCATTAGACCCAGAAAAAGGCCGCTGCAACCGTGGCCGAAACGTTGGTTTATCTCCAGCAGCAGTAGGTTTTACATTACGACGTGGTACCATACCCAGAAAACTTTTATGTCGACTTAAATTGAAGTTCAGATACTAGTAATTTCCGACGTACGTCTCCACTGCACACTGACCAACGTTCATTTTTTTAATAGTCACCTACGTTCATACACGAGGGGCATTCAATAACTAATGCAACACAGTTTCATGTGAAAAAAACGTGGAATTTCTTGTGGGACATCGTGGAATATTCCCTCTTCATCCCCTATAGTTTCGAGGCGGCGCTATAGTAGAATTCAAAATTACGTCCTTAACGGAGGTGGGTTCCAAGAAGAGAGCTGTCATTGCGATTGCCGGCCGCTGGTGGCCGAGCGGTTCTAGGCGCTTCAGTCTGGAACCGCGCGACCGCTACGGTCGCAGGTTCGAATCCTGCCTCGGACATGGATGTGTGTGATGTCCGTAGGTTAGTTAGGTTTAAGTAGTTCTAAGTTCTAGGGGACTGATGACCTGAGATGTTAAGTCCCATAGTGCTCAGAGCCATTTGAACCATTTGTCATTGCGATTCTTTTGGTGCAAAACTAGAGGATCGCAGATATTCATAGGCATCCACAGAATGTCTATGGAGGCCTGGAAGTGAAGAAAAGAACGGTGAGTCGTTGGGCAAGGCGTCTGTCATAATCGCAAGAAGGTCGCGGAAACCCGTCCGACCTCCGGTGTGCCGTCCGACGTCACACAGCCGCGACTCCTCGAATGTGTGGACACTCTCAGTCGAGGTGATCGACGGATCACAAACACCTCGCTGCACAACTGGACGTCTCTGTTGGGAGTGCCGAGACACTCGTCCATCAGCTGGGTTACTCAAAGGTGTGTGTCCGATGGTTTCCTCGACGCCTAACAGAAGGCCATAAAAAGCTTCCATCCGTTTGTCCCAATGAAGGATGCACTCCTCGGGAGGCAGTACATCGGTGACGGGGAGGTTATTGCTGCTGCATGACGTTTGCTCCGGCGTCGATCAGTAGAGTAGTACCATGCGGGCATACGCAACCTCCCAGTAATGTGGCTTCAAGTCGTCGCACTGAACGGAGCTTGCGTTGAAAAATAAGATTTTGCAGCCAAAAGAGTGGGGAATAATGTGGTGAATTGGACTCCTGAATATAACCAACTTGCGTTCAGAGAAAGGATGTGTTACATTACTTATTGAAAGCCGCTGGTAATACCGAATAATTTAAACGAATACCTGTGTTTGAACCACGACAAATTGATGTCTGCATTGGTCAAATACGGCGTGCTGCTTACTTCAACGGAATGTGTTCAGAAAACTCTGAAGTCATACAAAAAAAAGAAACTCTTTGATCATTCCTCAGACGCGTGTATGCTGAATGCCCGCAATATTTACGTGGTTTGTACCGTAAAGGATACTTCAGCCACCGACTTTCAGCTCAGTCTGTTTGCGAGTTTTTAGACACACACCACCAAGAAATGAAAGCATCAGACGGAGGAAAATCCATTTCGGCTTCGAGAAAGGCACTTTCCGAGCACCGTGGAGTCGTCAGCTAAGCAACACAAACCTATGGGGTGATGCATCATGTACAGCAAGAACAAAAACCTAAAGAGTCGTATTACTGTTGTAAAAAATTTGATGTTGGATCTTTTGTTACGCGTTATTTCGAAATACATCACACAAAAAAGTTTTGTAATGTGCCTTTCCGTAATGCTGTTTAGTTTTAGAAATTTCAACTATTAATGTTCGAAGTAAAATTTACTTCAAGAACTTGTTGGTGAGAGTAAACACAAAAGAGGTTGTGATGAGGACTCAGCACAAAAGGGGCTGCACTACTCGTCGCCGTATCACTCAGCAGCGAAGCCGTTCACATCCAAATGGGACTGCAGTTGCAACTGTGACAAAGTTTTACGAATTAAGTGGCAGACAAAACACACCGCAAATAATTATCATCATAATCTTTATCTTCATCATCATTATCAATCATCTGACATCTGCCGATGGATAAAGGCCTCCTCTGTACTTTTCCATGCATTAAAAACCATACACATTCATAGTGCCCCTGCGTTTTTCTTCTGTCATCTGCCCACCGTCCCTGAGGTCGTCGTCACGGTATATTTTTATTGTATTTTATGGTTTTATAGACAACATCAGCCTGTATTATTGGTTTTCGAGTGGTGTAGTGAAATGTCCATTGAAACTAAACACGACTTGTGTGTGTTGTTTGTTGTGTAGTAATATGTTGGTAAGAGTCGTGACAGATTTCTTGTTGCATGTTGTTGAGTCCGTTGAAATTCCCCGTGTTTATGTACAGGTACGTTCGCCAATCTCCCCAGCGTGTTTCCAACTCCATGTCGTCGTAGTGTAGCTGAAACTTTCCATAGTGAGTAGAATGATTAGAAAGAGTGATATTTCCGTTCGAGTTTCACCTAATACTTATCAGACATGAGCACTCGTTTATTCCTTCCTTGAATACGGCGCACCCTTTCCATCGAGTTGTAGTTCGTAATATTCACAATTATAAGTTCCCTTCATCTTTATCAGAGCAAGAACGAAATCTGAATCATTAACATTACATTTAAGAACAGATATAGTAAAAATCAGAGAAAATGCAATGATAACTTTCGCTTATGTTACGCAAGGAGAAACGTCTTTGGTTCCCACACACAGCACAGTCTCTGACACAGTTATTTCCGTAATAAAATGTGATATTACATCGGTCCTTCCTTCCACATAAAAATCTAGCGAAGGATTTCCGTGATACATTCACCGTGTACTCGCCGACATCTCTATTTTTCTGAGGGTTATTATTACGTTGTCCACAGCAGTCCCTGATCAGTTTGTTTTCCTCTCATTCATAGTAATAAAGGTGTGAGGTAATGGGAAAGTTGTGGCGCCTACAAAATCTAAATTCGGAGTTGGCGTGGTCACGCTGGGGCCTGTCCAGGGACCGCGTGGCTGGGAATTCCATGGTGATGCTGTGTCGATGAAGGAGACATGCTGGGAATGCCAAAGATGGCGGACTTCGTGAAACCTTAATGGCAGCCATTTAACGGTTAGTATAGAAGTTAATGGTAGCCACATGAATCGTGATACCTCAAAAAGAAACATGTACCTTAGCATTATTTGCACGACGATTCTGATGGTGTAATCAGATTTTCAATATCTTTATTAGATTAAAGTTTAGTATCTGATGATAAATTATACAAATAACACCCAGCAACGAATTTCCAAAATCTAAATTGTTCATCCGATTTTGTAGATCGACATTTGTTTAGAAATCTATTGCTGTAAACCTAAATTGGCATAAATTACAGGCATGTAACTTGAACAGTACATGAGTTATTGGAGGTCAAAGTGGCCGATTACTATCGATCGCATCAGGGCGTAAGTACTCCACAGTTTCACGAAAAAACGGTAGCAGCATGCTTATAAATATATTCATCTATATCTTTGTTTATATCTGATATATACTATTCATGAAGAAACTGGTAAATTATTTACTGTGTTTTAGAAAGCACAGATGCATTAGGCTACTGGCCGACCTTTTGTTCTATTCCTTTGATATATGTTTATTTAATTTGTTTATGTCCAGCCGTAAGAATATTTATTTAATTTCAAGTTATTTAAATGTAAATCCAGTATTTTGAATGTGTTTCAAAATGTTTATGAGTGTGCATTGGCTTGGAGACATGACGGGAGCACTATCGCCAATCACAGTGCTCATTACTAAGGGAGGCGACTACTGAAGTGAATGGAGAGGCAGTTCTGGACAGTGTGGCGCGAGGGACAGAAGCGGAGACGACATGAGAGAGTGCTGGACAGTACAGTGCGACGAACCCATGGTTGCGGAGATTTCCGTGGCTTCTGCAGTGAAGACGTAGTAAGTGTTTGGAAGTGAATATTTCGTGAACTATGTTGTTGATCATAACTAAATACGTGAAGTAGGAATCTATTGTTTCCCTGTTATTGAACTTATATTTTATTTAATTGCTGGACCATCGACACCAATAACTGTTTTACAGTAATAAAGGGCATTCTAAAAGGTACTTCTACTATCGTATCCATCATTTAAAGTCGTTAAAATAGTACCTGCAGAATTTATTTAATTGCAATCTTTCATTTATAAATTTATGTGCTACATTCATAATTCGCAATTGTCAAGTGATAGGAACCTTCGACCATTCGATTCATGTGTGTATTCATACTGTACACTGCAGACGCAGCAGTATTTGGCTTGTAATGCTGTAACTACGCATCTCAGCCCCCAGACAACGAAACCAGCCAAAACTTTTAATATTTCAACTCCGAGTCTGAGGGAGCGTAGTTGAGGGTCACCACTCATCAGATTTTTCTATTTAAAAGCCCGCAAAGGAAAACACTGCACACTGAACAACGCTCAGTTTTTGACTAGTTTGCGCGTTACTTATTTATTTAGCGTAGAAAATCATATATGTTCATACACATCAATATTATTAAACTGGTCGCCCGGTGTGAATTGCAGGTTGCCTATCTAATGGCTACCAGGGAAAAAAAAGTATGTTTCGAACATCAAGTACAGGGTTGTCAGAAACAGTCTGAAAATACTGTAAGCGTGTTGCAGGGTGGGTTGGGCACACAAATTTTTACTAAGAAAAACATTCGAAAAGCGCCGTTTCCGAGTTAATTAGCACTGAAGTTAGCCAATCAGGCCATTGCACATGCAAATTCACGAGGCCCGCCAGAGATGGTGTCACAGATATTTTCTTTGTTTGGTTTCCTGAATTCGAACAAGAGAGTGCCACAAAAATTGGGCGTTGGATGGTAATAAGGACTGAACGCAAGGCAAAGGCTGAGTAGTCGCGTGCGCTATCATCTACGCTGTGAGAACAACTGACACTAGTTGTATCTGGTGGGTCACTTGAATTTGGGCGTGAAACGGCTTGATTGGGTAACTTCAATGCTAATTAACTCGGAAACGGCGAAACGTATCGATTTGTTTTTCTTAACATTTATTTCTGACCTTGACCTACCCTATACCACACTTACAAGCTTTTCAGTTTGTTTCTGACCACCCTGTCATGGCGTCAGAGATTTGTAGCGGGAAGGGGTAGTTTCGCAGACAGCTTTGAAGAAATCAGAAACGAGTGATCAGAAAAGTAAAAAATTTTATACAAACTGCTGACAGTGATTACAATACAGTAAATGATGATTAAAAAGTGCAAATAAAGCAATACCTTTGCATTTTCAATTGGTCGTACTCAAGATCAAAAAGATTTTTAGGACACTTACAGAACTCAATTCTCAGTCAGATTGCAACCCAGCCAATTCCATGACAAAACCGATATTTTTGAAGCAGTATTTTTTTTTCTTGGGATTGGCTGGACAGTCATTCCTGGTCGGAGTTTGACACAGAATTTTAGCCCGCAACTGCCCGGAATTTAGCGAAGTTTGAACGTTTGCTGGGTTTAATACTATATTTCGTCATTCTGTGATAATACGAAAATGTTTTCAAATACCGCTACCAGTCACAAAATTTGTTGACATTTAAATTATCTATTTAGCGACATGTTTCGAGGATTATACCTCATCATCAGGCTATTTTGGCATTACAAAAACATTTAACACATGTTTGTACAAATATTAAACTTTCTTTAAATGAGTGGTGCGATCATCCTATGGAGAGTGAGAAGGATAACCTGGTAAGAGGAGATGTCACTCCGTGTATTGGCCTTCTGTTCACATGAAAATTTTAGAAAACGATCACTCACTTCTTGTGGTGTTGCAGTTTTCTTGTGACGTGTTGAGGCACCGTTATTTCCATGGTTCTTTTGGACTTCTCCACCACACACAGAACGATACGCAAAACAAATAATCATTGTATAATCACACGATGGCGGCCAAAACACGACTAGTTTCGATTTGACTATCGGTTTGTCGATCCTGGTGTTGCCAGAAGCAATGTCTTCTGCATGTCTTGCTGTCGTGTCACTGACGGTGCCTGTCGTAATACATTTCAGAATGAGCGAATGTGACGATTTTATAATAAAAGTGGCAGTAGAAATACTATTTCAGAATTACAAAGATATTTCTGGGGTCCATATGCATAAAATTAATCTCATGTACTTACTATTCTAAGATTATTGAATTGAAATTCGTGAAGTAATGTAAACTCTTAACTCCGCCAGAATGAGATTTTCACTGCAGCGGAGTGTGCGCTGATATGAAATTTCCTGGCAGATTAAAACTGTGTGAGGGACCGAGACTCGAACTCGGGACCTTTGCCTTTCGCGGGCAAGTGGTAGAGCACTTGCCCGCGAAAGGCAAAGGTCCCGAGTTCGAGTCTCGGTCCGGCGCACAGTTTTAATCTGCCAGGAAGTTTCTTAACTATGTCTTCTCGTTTAGGAACTCATTTCGCGACTTAAGGCCATGGATGAATATTTCCATTATTTCCAACATGTCCATTCTCCAGCTATTTTGCAAAGTATGAAGTACTTTGTGGTCGTTATCTATTGCAACACTGTGTCTTATTTCATTTATATGTTTTGCTACAAGTGACGCATTAGCCTTATCCAGTCTGAAACAGTCAATGTGTTCTTTAATACGGGTTTTAAAGTTTCTGATTCAGCGTATCACAGGATCGGTGCTGATGCCACAAAAACTGTTGAGAGGAAGACTAATAGGCTCCTGAAAAAATGTGTGTGTATGTGTGTGTGTAGCACTGAAAGACGTAAGTCGAAACAAGGCTCCGGGAGTAGACAACATTCCATTCTTGGGAGAGCCAGTCCTGACAAAGCTCTACCATCTGGTGAGCAAGATGTATGAGACAGGCGGAATTCCCATGGACTTTAAGAAGAATATAATAATTCCAATCCCAAAGAAAGCAGGTGTTGACAAATGTGAAAATTACCGAACTATCAGTTTAATAAGTCACAGCTGCAAAATACTAACGCGAATTCTTTACAGACGAATGCAAAAATTGGTAGAAGCCGACCTCGGGGAAGATCAGTTTGGATTCCGTAGAAATGTAGGAACACGTGAGGCAATGCTGACAATACGACTTATCTTAGAAGAAAGATTAAGGAAAGGCAAACCTACGTTTCTAGCATTTGTAGACTTAGAGAAAGCTTTTGACAGTGTTGACTGGAATACTCTCTTTCTAATTCTGAAGGTGGCAGGGGTAAAATACAGGGAGCGAAAGGCTATTTACAACTTGTACAGAAATCAGATGGCGGTTATAAGAGTCGAGGGACACGAAAGGGAAGCAGTGGTTGGGAAGGGAGTGAGACAGGGTTGTAGCCTCTCCCCGATGCTATTCAATCTGTATATTGAGCAAGCAGTAAAGGAAACAAAAGAAAAATTCGGAGTAGGTATTAAAATTCATGGAGAAGAAATAAAAACTTTGAAGTTCGCCGATGACATTGTAATTCTGTCAGAGACAGCAAAGGACTTGGAAGAGCAGTTGAACGGAATGGACAGTGTCTTGAAAGGAGGGTATAAGATGCACATCAACAAAAGCAAAACGAGGATAACGGAATGTAGTCGAATTAAGTCGGGTGATGCTGAGGGAATTAGATTAGGAAGTGAGACACTTAAAGTAGTAAAGGAGTTTTGCTATTTGGGGAGCAAAATAACTGATGATGGTCGAAGTAGAGAGGATATAAAATGTAGACTGGCAATGGAAGGAAAGCGTTTCTGAAGAAGGGAAATTTGTTAACATCGAGTATAGATTTAAATGTCAGGAAGTCGTTTCTGAGAGTATTTGTATAGAGTATAGCCATGTATGGAAGTGAAACATGGACGATAAATAGTTTAGACAATAAGAGAATAGAAGATTTCGAAATGGGGTGCTACAGAAGAATGCTGAAGATTAGATGGGTAGATCACATAACTAATGTTGAGGTATTGAATAGAATTGGGGAGAAGAGGAGTTTGTGGCACAACTTGACTAGAAGAAGGGATCGGTTGGTAGGACATGTTCTGAGGCATCAATGGATCACCAATTTAGTACTAGAGGGCTGCGTAGAGGGTAAAAATCGTAGAGGGAGACCAAGAGATGAATACACTAAGTAGAATCAGGTACTGGGAGATGAAGAAGCTTGCACAGGATAGAGTAGCATGGAGAGCTGCATCAAACCAGTCTCAGGACTGAAGACCACAACAACAACAAGTGTGTGTTGGGGCTCACGGGCGCTCAACGTCGAGGTCATCAGCGCCCTGACACATATTAAAAGAAACGAATGTGGAAGGCGAGGAAAAGATGCAGAATGTTGTATAAGGAAATAAAACGTAAGGAAAACGAGAAAGGAGCGTCAAGGGTACCACAGGAATTTGTCACTGGGTGGCCCTTTACGTAAAATATGGGCGAGCCAGTGATCCTGAGAACAAATTAAGACCCTCTACCTAAAATCTTGGTAAAAACGTTGGACAAGTCACAGAACTTTAAAACTTTAACCACATTTGTATGAGTATTTCCAAAAAGAGATGGCAGATCCGCGGGCAAGACAGCCGCGGCCCGCTGGTCAGAAAATAAAACGCAATCCAATGAAACGTGGCGCACAGTGTCCTGGACGCCACAAGTACCTCACATTGGAGGGTCCTCTCGCCAGAGCAGGAAGCCAGGCGTCAGAGGGCTGTGGCCTATCCGAAACCGAGTGAGGAGAAACTGATCCCGTCTACGTGGCTGGAAGGAAGAACAACACACACGCGTTGTGGGCTTGACTAAACGGAGTTTATTGTCAATCATTTCCAGCCACTCATGCTCCCACCGACTCATGACTCGTGAGCTCAATAGTGAGGTGAGTACGTGCAGGGGGATAGAACACTGAAATACTTGCGGACCGAGACACGCCTCCTTGGGTGCGAGATCTACCCTTTCGTCCCCAGCAATGCCGACGTGTTCCTTGACGCAGGAGAGCATCAAGAGTCTTAATACTTATTGTGCTGTTTTCCATAGATTATACGGTCTTCTGAAGACTCACGAACGAGGCTTTGCTTTTCGTCCGATTGCCAGTAACACTGGAAAACACCATGCCACATTGTTGAGCTCTCTAGTCGGTCGGTTTGAGCATCACAAAGAACTCTGAGGATTTCTTACGTCGATTAGAGGGAATGCGTTCGAATAACTCTGATATTCTACTAAGTACTGATGTGGTCTCTCTCTTCACTAGCGTTAATTAATACCAGGTTTGGTGCTGAATTAACGAACCTATTTTCGCATGTGTTGACTTCCACTTCCTTTCAGTGACTTCTACTACGAGCAGGGAGATTTAGTTGCGATGGGAAGTCCGTTATTATTTGTATTACTACTTTGTTTATGGAAGACTTCGAGGAACGTGACTTGGAGTCGGCGGCTCTGAAACCTGCGTGTTTTTTCGGGTATGTAGTATACATTTTTTGTTTGACCTCATGACAGCGAGAACTTGAACGACTTTTTAGAACACGTGAAATCAATCCACCCGATCATTCGTTACACAATGGAGGTGGAAAAGGATGGGTGCCTTCCCGTCCTTGATATGTTGCTCAGGAGGAAGGTGGATGGTACGCTGGGACGTGCTATTTATAGGAAGCCTGCTCACACTGACTTATCTCTAGAGGCTCAGCGTGAAGGCGTACTTCGTGCCTTGGTTCACGGGGCCCAACTCATTTCAGACCCTGAGAGTCTATCAGCTGAGTTACTCCACCTTGAGGTCACCTTCCGTCAGAATGCGTATAGTGAAAGACAGATCAGACACGCGTTGCGCTATCGACCAATCGTGCTCGGGAGATAATAATACCAATTTGACACCAAGGGCAGGCAGTTGTGGCCGAGTGGTTCTAGGCGCTTCAGTCCGGAACCACGCTGCTCCTACGGTCGCAGGTTCGAATCCTGCCTCGGTCATGGATGTGTTTGATGTCTTTAGGTTAGTTAGTTTAAGTAGTTCTAAGTCTAGGGGACTGATGACCTCAGATGTTAAGTCCCATAGCGCTCAGAGCCATTTGAACCATTTGACACAAAAGTGTACGACCTTTCCGTCTTACGCAGAGAGAATCTCGAACAGGATTGGTCGTATTTTGCAGAAATATGATGTGAAATGTGTTTTCCGATGTCTGCCTAAGATTAGGGTCCTTTCAGATTCTGTTAAGGATGAGTCTAGGTTGCGTAAGGCAAGAGTCTACCACATTTCTAGCAGTTGTGGCATGCCATATGTTGGTCAGACTATCAGAACGAACAGCGTCACACACTTTTACAACAGTCGAGCAAATCGCATGTTGCAGAACATTATCTTGACACCGATCATCCTATGGAGTGTAACAACACGGAAATTCTGGCGTTCGCTTCCGGCTATTGGGAGCTGAGATTAAATCAGAAAGTGACCTTGAAAATAGAAGTGGAGGTTTTTTCTTAAAATTCTGCGTTGAATCCTGCCCGTTCCTTTCTCAAAAAACAGAGGAACAGAGTTATGCTACCTCACCCATTGTTCAGTAATTTTCACTGTCGATAACTTCCGGCATTGCTCATCTTTGGTTGTTTGGTGGCGCTAGTGTCTGCAGTATGTGTGTGCGTGTATGTGTTATCTTTCCGGAATTGCCTTGCAAACCGATGTTTACTTGCTGCAGTTTTGCCTTGAAAATGACAGGATGGTCACCAGCCGATATATCGGCGTTTATCGACGGCGTTACTCAGCTGCAATCCTCTAAGTTATCTGAATAGTGATCATTAGTTGCTCACGAAGTAAACTATGTCTCCAGCGCGTTTGGAGACACATTTAAGAGAAATTTGTTGTATCGGTATTTGTATCGATCGTTATCCAAATCTGTAGCTGTTTCATAGGCAACACCGTGTCTCATGAGAACAATTGGTGTTTTCTTTTTATTTTGAATGCTGAAATAGGCTCATTGGTATTTTTATGATGAAATGGATGTTACTGTTAAGGTTTCCCAGAAATTTAGAGATAATATAGGAAGTGAGTAATTCTGAGCACAACACAGAAGCAGTTTTTATTGCCTTATCTACGAATAGTGTGACGTGAACGCCTGAAGAGGATGAATTTTTCTGCAATGTCTAAGAAATGTGGTAAAAGATGCAGTGGTAATTACTTTTATTTTTTATTTTAAAAAAAGGCCAGGAATATTTTATATTGTAGGACACTGTGGTGTTCGAAGAGAGCGAGTGTACTCAAGAAAGAGGAAATGAAAAGAATGTTACGTTCCAGCAGCGGAATAAAAGTACTGAGAGTATTATTTTGCTACTTACCACTAAGTATGTTTGAAATTTGATCACCAATGGAAATAAAAAGAAAATCTGTATTTTTATTTCCTCTCAAAACCCATAAGGAAAACATAAACCTTATTTAAGGGATTGGAGAATCTGCTTTGGATGTTACAGACGTTGAAGTATATAAAGAATTATTTAATTCCGATAGTACGCAAAAAGGAATTACGAAGTAAGATTTATGCTCAATATAGTCACAGAAAAGAAACGATGTTTTTATGTACGAAGTATAAATTTACCTTATACTTTACTAAATAAAATTATCGTGCGGAAATCTGATATAGAACAAGTTATATCCGACTGGAATAATACCACTGATGCTTTTCTAAATTTTGACTGACAAAGAGAGGCGGTAAACTTAACTTTAAAATAATGATTAGAATTCATATGTAGATGCCGAGTGTATGCCAGGAAGAAGAAAACATTTTGATTTTCAGGATTTCATGAAATATACGAAGGTTGTTAGTACACTCATACTGTAACTTCAAATCTATAAAACCATTGCACCGTGGGGGCTTAAATTTATCAGCTGTCGGCAGAGACTGATATTACTTCCCTTGCTACTTATAATAATCTCAGTACCCCGACCGCTCTTGCTCTTTTTTATTCGATCTGAGGTTATTGGTTGTCTTTAAAATCATTAATTTTTTGTGTATGTTAAGTAAAGGAGGGGGAATAGTAATTTGTAGGTACTGATAAGCTATGACATCTCTAGTATAGTGTGCCTTCGCTGTCACAGAGTGTTTGTGTTGCTCACAAGGACTGGTAACATAGTAGCGACAGGACACGCCAATGGAGCATCACAAGTGCCCTGTTCGTTATTGTTAAACGGAATTTGTAATTCCCTCAGGGTTACATATTTTGAATTGTTTGAAGGTTGAACTTGCAATTTTGAGCAAGCACGACCGGTCGGCGTAAATATTTTAATTACCTTTCGTACTGGTTAATAAATCAGTTGAGAATTATTGTAAAATACTCCGAACAGCCAGAAAATTGTGGCCACCTGCCTAACAACTCGTGTGTCCACCTTTGGCGTGGATAACAGCAGCGACGCGTCGTCACATGGAGGCAGTGAGGCCTCTTAAGTCGCTGGAGGGAATTAGCAACACATCTGCACGCACAAGTCAGCTACTTCCTGTAAACTCCGGGCAAGGGGTCAATGAGATCTGACGCAACGTTCAATCACATCCCAGATGCCGGGGCAGGAGGGGGGGGGGCGCAGCACACCAATTGTGTTCCTCGAACCACTCTATCACACTGCTCGTCTTGCGGCATGGCGCATTATTTGGTCAAAATTGCCATTGCCGTCGGGAAAAACGATTGTCATGAAGGGGTGTACGTGATCTGCAACCGGTGTACGATATGCTGCTACGGCCAGGTACTGGATTCTCCAGCGACTAATTGCTGCATGTTTTACTAAAACCGGCACATGTAGCTTAATTCTGTGACTTTGTAACTTGATTGTCCTAACTTAGTGGAGGAAATAAAAAAGTGATATGGGTGGCCAATATAGGTGGACCGTCACAGTGACTTCCTGTTAATACTTTTATCACACGTTTTTGTTCAAATTTACATGAGATTTTTCCTTAGACCTCCAATTTAATATTGGTTGAAGCTAGATTCGGTTCCCTGTGTCAGCTGATTATATGTTTTATCTTGCACCAATAACTGTCAGAGCTGTCCTGGAATTTGTTTGCCTGCCACTTTAGATAGTCGTCTTTTAGTTCATTCATCGTCTTTATCACATTGACTGTGAAAAATATCTTACTTTTGCTATCATTTCTCTGCGTAATTAATTTTTCCGTGAGATGTAGGAGTCCAGAATTTATCTACGGTAATGATAGAAGCTGAAGGAATGAATTAAAATTTGTGCCATGGTCGGGACTTGAACCCAGGCCTCGTGCCTACTAGGCGATTTACAGTGTTTGTGTTAGGGAGGCCACTGGATTAGGATTGTCAGTGCAGCTGTGTTACCCATCCTGCTACTGTGATCTAATAGCGTTTCAAGACGGCACTAAGGACACTTTAGACTTTTGGAACTATCTACTGGAACGACATTGCAAGATCCTCCGTAACCCAAAGTATCGACAATATTTTCCCAATTATTTGTGGAGTGCGTTCCACGACCCTCCACGTAGCTGGAACATCACGGGTAAGAAAAGCTAAAATTACAAGACGATGATAGAACACTACACGGTACAACGTGGGATCTACCTTGATCATTACGAGAAGTCATACCTGGATGATACAGCAGATGGAGAGTTTCGTCGCGAACCCTCGGACTCTATAGCTTATAGCAGTATAATATTTGCCCCATTTCCTTTTTTTGTCCCCGGAGCGAAAAGGTCTTCGCAGTTTATGTTTCCCATCCGGTGCAAAATGTAGCACCGGTTAATGGTGGTAAGGATTCCACCCTTAGGTTTTGTTTCAAGGCTCCCTTAACCCCACACTTTGCTCTCTTTCTTTATGACTTTTGCTAAAACTGTAAGCATGTTTTCACTTACGTGCGTCCCAAACTCGACGCAACTGTTCAAAAAAAAAAAAAAAATACAAAAAATATTACAAGAAAAGAAAATTTAAAAAAATAGCTAGCGCATCTGCGTAACACAGAGGTAAATGGGATTCAAGTCCTGACTATAGCACAAATTTTTATTCATTTCTTCAGCTTATATAATTATTTGTCTTCCGTTTCTACATCTGTACTCTGAAAACGTAGAAAGAAGGAACGAAAGAAGATTGAGACCCGTCCCGTTGATATCGAGTCATTAGACATGGAACACAGGTCCGGATTGTGTCAAGGATGGGGAAGGAAATTGGTCGTGCCGTTTCAAAGGTACGATCCCGGAATTTGCCTGGAGCGATTTAGGGAAATCACGGAAAGCCTACATCTGGACGCCGGACGCGAATTTGTACCGTCGTCCTTCTGAATGCGAGTCCAGTGTGTTGACCACCGCGCCACCTCGCTCAGTCTGAAAATCTGATTCGCGGTAGAATATACCTTCCACTGAACCACATGGTAGTGTCTCTTCCCGTCTATTCTCATACAGAGAGTGGGAAGAATGTGTGCATGTACGCCTCTGTGGCGCTGAGTTTCCTACGAGAGCGATACGGCGGTGGGGGGCTGTAATATATTCTTAGATTTCTCATTTGCTACTGGTTCTTGAAAATAATAGTAAGCACAACATTACGGTGTAGATGGCGTCGATTTTTCAGCGACTGTCAGATTTCTCAGCATTCCATAATCGTCTCCTGGAAGTCAAACAAACCTATGACCAGGTCGTCAGATTTGAGAGTAGCTTGTCAGATATGGAAATAACTTACAAGATATTCGGTAACGTGCTATTTTGTTTGTTATCCCACAATATGAAACTGTATAGATCCCCTTCTGTAAGACAAAGAATGTGACACAAATGTAGTAGTGAATGCGTTTTGTCACAACAAAATGGAGACCGAGTTAAAATGTTTTATATTGAACTTTCTACAAGAGCAGTCTCTAATGGATTCATTCACGAGAGAAGGAAAAACATTTGACATGGGTCAGTGACCTATCCGGTGGCGTGTAAAATTATTTGGCACTGTTACTAAAAATGGAGCGACATGGCCGGGATGTTGCTATAACTGACTGAAGCTTGTCAAACACTTTAAAACCCCGTCCTTTTCTCTTAGCAAGATCAAGTGATTTAGCAGCAAGCGTGATAGCATGGACTGAATGGAGCATGGTGAAAAACCAAAGAAGAAAGCTTAGAGCTTAAAATCCCGTCAACGGCGATATAATTAGACAGTGAGCACAAGCACGTATTGGAAAAGTGTAGAGAAATTGGTGAAAACCAAAATAAGGATCATCTGAACCGCTGTCCCTTTCTAAATAAGTACACTGTCGTCACCACGCTCGATATCGTCTGATACACATCGCTACTTCTTGAATTTTCAGATACCAATACCCTCGTTCAACCAATACTTGAACACTGCTTGTCGGTCTACGACACGTGCCAGATAAGAGGGATAGAAGACACAGGGAAGGTCCAGAGAAAAGCAGTTCCTTTAGTTAAAGGTTCGATTAATATACTGCTTCCACTTCTGAGCATCTCACGATGAAACCATTAAGACAAAATAACAGAGATTGGAGCTTACACGGAAGTTTATCGACTATCTTTCCTCCCACAAACCATTTGCTACTGCAACAGGAAACAGTTATGCGACAGTAGTACACAAAGTACTCCTGCCACACACCTTAAGATGTCTTGAGGACTCTAGATGTAGATGTAGACCGCTGTGGTACGTGGCAGAATGGCAATTCCTTCACCTACCTCTGTAACTGGTACCGAGGGACATGGATGGCTTCTTTAGCTAAGACACTGGACTTCCACCCGAAAGAACAACGCCTGTTCATCACATGGCCATCCCCATATCAGTCTTTTATAGTTTCTCTGACTTAATGGGAACGCTCAGGTCATTAATTACATTAGATGATGTGTGCAATTTGTCTACTAACTGTGGTGTCACCGCCAGGCACCACACTTGCTAGGTGGTAGTTTTAAATCGGCCGCGGTCCATTAGTACATGTCGGACCGGCGTGTCGCCACTGTGTGATCGCAGACCGAGCGCCACCACAAGGCAGGTCTCGAGATACGGACTAGCACTCGCCCCAGTTGTACGGACGACGTAGCTAGCGATGCACACTGACGAAGCCTCGCTCATTTTCAGAGCAGATAGTTAGAATAGCCTTCAGCTAAGTCAATGGCTACGACCTAGCAAGGCGCCATTAGTAACATTGCATGTATCTAAAGAGTCTCACTTGTATCGCCACAATCTCCAGATGTACCAAAAGGATGGATTAAAGTTAAGTATTCCAGAAGCTACGTACTTTTCTTTATAGCATTCATTACGTATCCTGTTTCAGACCTCACGCCATCCTGCTTTAGCTTAGCGGGTGCCTTTCGGCTTCCTCTCATTGTGTCTAGGCTGTCTTGTCTAGACACAACACTAACCACTTTCAATAATCTTCTTTTAATCCTTCCATTGTCTTTCTAATATTTGTTGCGATCACTTTCTTATTGTTCCTATTTCTTAATTGTTTTTTACGTTTCTGCATCTACACTCCGAATCCAGAGTGTGATACGTGGAAGAGCATACATTGCACTCCTGCCCGATTCAGATTTTAGCTATCGCTAATGACTCAACGTCGAGGGTGTTTAATTCTTATTCGTTCTGTATCCTTCCTACAAACAGGTGGGTGAATGTGATGACGAGGAGTATTTAGTGTGCTCGGTGACAGGGTTAGCTGCCACGAGATGATTTATTAGTGACATGAGTGTAACGTAAATATCTAATAGTATTTCACTTTCAGCTACTCATTCACTTGCCACAAGTAGTTCTGTACTCTGCTCCAGGTGGATCTGCCATGATGGTGTCATCCTCTATTCGATGTGTAACTTCAAGGTAGTACGGAGTCACATTTGGCTAGCACTATTTTCCTAGCCTCAAATGTCAGTTTACGAAAAGTCGCAGTTCCACATACCATCTGAAATGTTCTCATAATGCCGAGTACAAATACAATCATATCTGTTCTCCTGCTAACGAAAGTTACCAACACGATCGGACATTAGCCCACCATGTCTCAGGCAATCACTGGGGCAGAGTTGTAGTAAAACTATCATCAACCTGAAGAATGCTATCAAGATCACAGTGCCTTTCTTGGCATAGTCCTAGTGGATGAAAAATTCCTCAGCCTATCTTCAAACATTGTCGAGCAACATACAGTTTAATGTAGACTGATAAACATAGTGTGACTTGGTATTTTTCACTTTGAAAAACATCCCATGAGTCGAAAAAAGTGCTAATACGAAAAACTTCTGTGACCGCCTTGGGACTGAAGCCATTTTAGAAATAAGAGCTTGAAAAGTCACAGCGAAATAGTGTTTGCTGTCAAGGTCTGTATAAGGAAAGGAACAAGGCAGTTAGCAAAGAATGAGACACATTAAAAAAGAATGTTATAATTTATTTCACAATAAATTACAAATAAATATAGTGCTCTGAATCATCACGTCATGACGCATCGGAATGTCAGGAGGTGAGGTCAGATTACCAGGCGTAGGCGAGACCCAGACCGTTGCTGTAGGTCATGTGGGCGACGGCGGGGGCGGCGGAGTAGGCGACTCCCAGCAGACCGACGGCGGGGGCGGCGGCCTTGACGACGGCGGGGGCGGCGTAGGCGGCGGGGGCGGCGTAGGCCACGGGAGCGGCAGCCTTGACGACGGCGGGGGCGGCGTAGGCCACGGGGGCGGCCACGTGGGCGACGGCGTCATTGCTGACGCGCACGTCAGACTTGCTGACGCTGGAGTAGGGCGTATCGATGGTCTTGGAGTAGGTGGACACCTGTCCCAGGTTGCCGAAGCTCCTCAGGATGTTGGAGTGCTGGGAGGTGATGGCTGCGGGGGCCACGGCGTGGGCGCCGTAGGCGGCGTAGGCAGGGGCGGCGTAGGCGGGGGCGGCGTAGGAGACGGCGGCGGGGGCGGCCAGGTAGCCAGCGCGGGCCACGGCCAGCACGGCGGCGAAGACGGCGAGCTGTAAGGGACGGGGCAGTCAGTGGTATAGTCGTACTTTTTATTTATAAATAGTCATGCTGCGTACTGTGACCATCCCACTTTGCATGGAATTAATCAGATACCTTTAGGATGAAGGACGACGGATTGCTTTACGGAAATTTAAAGCACCGATATACAATTATAACCCGTCAACAATATTGATGCCTGCAGAAGTACTATAAGAACAATTTCGGAGTAGCAATTTTTCAAAAATATTCTATCATTTGCTGTTCTCCATTTTGGTTCCAGTCCGTGTAAAAATCAGATGTGTGAAATGTCAGGTGAATAGCATACCGGGTAGGGATTCCCTTGTGCCTTCAAAACTGGAAAAGCCAGAAAAAGTGGAAACAATTAGCTTCGGAGTATATTACACTTGTGAATCGTAAAGCGATTGATTACATGATGTGAGGATGTTGATTACTACAGCCTAACTGAACAAATGCACATTTCACAGACGGCATCGGTGGTGTAACGGGACATTAACCTCAAAGGGAGAGAGAGAGAGCACAGAGCAAACCAAGCCCTAACTCGTTAACAGCCCAGCCATCGTTCACTGTCGGTCGAAGTAAATTAGCAGTCCTAGCAGTAAAGGATTATTTACGTCTCCAGGGATTCAAAATGTAACTGCATGAAAACTGTAAAATATACAGAAAACAGACACGTTTCAATAGATATCTGTAGACGCGAAGTATTTCGATGTGACATTATGGAATGATAACATTGCTGCTGAGCGCCCATAAACCACAAGCGACAATATGGAGTGGATAATACGTCTACATGTTACGGCACTCCTACTGATGCGCACTGCAACTACGGCACGGAGCGTATTATCAATCGAAAGTGAAGAGTTACTCTAAGCACTAATACCCTATGTGATCAAAAGTATCCGGACACCTGGCTGAAAATTACGTACAAGTTCGTGGCTTCCTCCACCGGTAATGCTGGAATTCAATATGGCGTTGGCCCAACCTTAGCCCTGATGACAGCTTCCATCTTCGCAGGCATACGTTCAACTATGTGCTGGAAGGTTTCTTGCGGAATGATTTTCCTGAAGACTGGACCCTAAAATCCGTACCTTAATGACGTTGCCTCTAAGTACCTTTGGATAGTTCAGGTCCTCTCCATTCTACTTTTAAAAATTTCGATTTAAGTCGACTCATATATGTTAATTGAAATGAGACATGCCAGATTACACTCCTGCCGGCTCAGAACAAAGAAAGGAACCACCTTCACGTCTTTTTATTTACTATTAAAAACAGTCTTGATCACAATTTATTTATTACGGTGATCGGTTTCGACCACTACTGTGGTCAACTTCAGACCAATGAGTAAGAACCTCCTCCTGCTCCAGCTATTGGCGACGAACGTCTTGCACAAGTATGTTTCTTTCCTTTCCTGTTTTTCGCGTTACTTACTATTACAATTTTATTGAGAACCGTCTGAAATGGTTTAACAGCATTGTTTTCACCAACTGCTAAGCTTCTTTCATTTATTGGGAGATCACATATCAGTCACATGTAACTTACTTTGAAACGCTGTGTCCTGCATTTGGTCCTAGCTTATTGCCCAATATGTTATGCCGCTGACGGTGTCCTGATCTTCCACTGTTTTTCTCCAGTCGTTTTCCATTTCTATTACAAAGTCTACTTTAATGGGCTTTTTTAGGATCGTCTATCTTGTGACTGGTTTAATGTGGTTGGAGGAGATGTTCAAAAATGTCTCTGAGCACTGTGGGATTTAACATCTGAAATCATCAGTTCGCTAGACCTAGAACTACTTAAACCTAACTAACGTAAGGACATCACACACATCCATGCTCGAGGCAGAATTCGAACCTGCGGTCGCAGCAGCAGCGTGGTTCCGGTCTGAAGCGCCTAGAACCGCTCGGCCACAGCGGCGGAGCTGTCACTTGTATTGAGGTGATTTATGCGAAAAAGTTTCCGGCTTGATTATGACCGCACGACGGGAATTAAGAGGCTCTGAAAGCGGCGTAGGGAATTCAGATTCTGAGATCCAGAGTGTCAAGAGTGCGCCGAGAATATCAAATTTCAGGCATTACCTCTCACAAGAACAACGTGGCCGACGGCCATCATTTAACTTCCAAGAACAGCGGCGTTTGCGTAGAGTTGTCACTGCTAACAGACAAGCAACTCTGCGGGAAATAGCAGTACAAATAAATGTGTGACGTACGACGAACATGTCCGTTAGGACAGTGTGGCGAAATTTGGCGTTAATGGGCTATGGCAGCAGACGACCCGACGTGAATGCCTTTGCTAACAGCACGACATCGCCTGCAGCGTCTCTCCAATCATGTCGGTTGGACCCTAGGAGACTGGAAAACCGTAGACTGGTCAGATGAGTCCCGATTTCAGTCTTTAGGAGCTGATGGTAGGGTTTGAGTGTGGCGTGGACCCCACTAAACCGTAGACTCAAGTTGTCAATAAGGCACTATGAAAGCTGGTGGTGGCTCCATAACTGTGTGAGTTATGTTTACATGGAATGGACTGGGTCTACTGGTCGAACTGAACTGATAATTGACTGGAAATGGTTATGTTCTGCTACTTGGTGATCATTCTGCAGCCATTCGTGTGTGTCATGTTTTCAATCAACGATAGAATGTTCATGGATGACAACTCGACATGTCACTGGGCCACAACTGTTCGTGACTGGTTTAGAACATTCTGAACAGTTCGTGCGAACACTTTGGCAACTCGTTTAGGGAATGTATTCAAGAGGTGAGTTGTTGCACAAAATCATGCACCGGCAACAGCTTCAGAATTATGGACGGCTATAGAGGCAGCCTGGCCCGTATTTCTGCAGGGGACTTCCAACGATTTGTTGAGTCCGTGCCACATCGAACTGCTACACTACACTGGCTAAAAGGAGGTTAAGAGCTACCCCATGACTTTGTCAATCGTTTCATGTTGCGGAGAATATTTTAGGGAGACTCCTATACAGTTTGAATCGTCCTGTTGAAGTCGTTGTCGTCGTCCTCCCCCCCCCCCCCCCCCTCCCTCTCAAAACGTCAAGTGGAAAATTGGTCAGCAGGTTAGTGGACTTCGGTAAAATGCTTGACACAGAAATTGGGGTTTTCACTTAGATGGCTATTTACAATTTGTACAGAAACCAGATGGCAGTTATAAGAGTCGAGGGACATGAAAGGGAAGCAGTGGTTGGGAAGGGAGTAAGACAGGGTTGTAGCCTCTCCCCGATGTTGTTCAATCTGTATATTGAGCAAGCAGTAAAGGAAACAAAAGAAAAATTCGGAGTAGGTATTAAAATCCATGGAGAAGAAATAAAAACTTTGAGGTTTGCCGATGACATTGTAATTCTGTCAGAGACAGCAAAGGACTTGGAAGAGCAGTTGAATGGAATGGACTGTGTCTTGAAAGGAGGATATAAGATGAACATCAACAAAAGCAAAACGAGGATAATGGAATGTAGTCGAATTAAGTCGGGTGATGCTGAGGGAATTAGAGTAGGAAATGAGACACTTAAAGTAGTAAAGGAGTTTTGCTATTTGGGGAGCAAAATAACTGATGATGGTCGAAGTAGAGAGGATATAAAATGTAGACTGGCAATGGCAAGGAAAGCGTTTCTGAAGAAGAGAAATTTGTTAACATCGAGTATAGATTTAAGTGTCAGTAAGTCGTTTCTGAAAGTATTTGTATGGAGTGTAGCCATGTATGGAAGTGAAACATGGACGATAAATAGTTTGAACAAGAAGAGAATAGAAGCTTTCGAAATGTGGTGCTACAGAAGAATGCTGAAGATTAGATGGGTAGATCACATAACTAATGAGGAAGTATTGAATAGGATTGGGGAGAAGAGAAGTTTGTGGCACAACTTGACCAGAAGAAGGGATCGGTTGGTAGAACATGTTCTGAGGCATCAAGGGATCACCAATTTAGTGTTGGAGGGCAGCGTGGAGGGTAAAAATCGTAGAGGGAGACCAAGAGATGAATACACTAAGCAGATTCAGAAGGATGTAGGTTGCAGTAGGTACTGGGAGATGAAGAAGCTTGCACAGGATAGAGTAGCATGGAGAGCTGCATCAAACCAGTCTCAGGACTGAAGACCACAACAACAACAACATTTGCCGCTTGACTTCTATGGGTGCGAGCTATTGCTGTAAATACGGTGGTCCAGAAACATTACGCGAGACGCATAAAGCACAATTGTTACCTGCTCGGTCCACGAGACAGAAGGTGTAGCGCAGGTTTCCATCCAAAGCAGGCAACAGAGCCCAAAGCGAGGTCTAGGGCGAGCCAGTGGTGGTGCCACGGCTGCTCTGTACGGCAGCAGTGTGGTGCGCTTACCTTGTACATGGTGTGAGTGGTGGTCAGAGCGAATCTGGAGAGGAGCGCGCCCGCCATGCTTTATATACTGTGCGTCTGGCCGCGCCTGGCTGTTTCGTCACCTGCTGCTCGCGAGGTCCGGCCGCCGCTAGCCTGGTGTGCACGCACGTGCCTCCGCCGCACCGTATCTCCCGAAGTGCTCTCGCTGCACCTAAACTGCATCCTTCACAGCACAACACGGTGCTGTTTTCCAAACATTGATCGGAACAGTCTACATTCCTTCCACTCTGACTATGTAGGTGCAGACCATATTTTGTTTAAATTGAAATAGTATCGACGACTTTTCAGAGATACACTACTGGCCATTAAAATTGCTACACCACGAGGATGACGTGCTACAGACGTGAAATTTAACCGACTGGGATAAGATGCCGTGATTTGCAAATGATTAGCTTTTCAGAGCATTCACACAAGGTTGGCGCCGGCGGCGACACCTGCAACGTGCTGACATGAGGAAAGTTTCAACCGATTTCTCATACACAAACAGCAGTTGACCGGCGTTGTCTGATGAAACGTTGTTGTGATGACTCGTGTAAGGAGGAGAAATGCGTACCATCACGTTTCCGGCTTTGATAAAGGTCGCCTATCGCGATTGCGGTTTATCGTATAGCGACACTGCCGCTCGCGTTGGTCGAGATCTAATGATTGTTAGCAGAATATGGACTCGGTGGGTTCAGGAGGGTAATACGGAACGCCTTGCTGGATTCCAACGGCCTCGTATCACTAGCAGTCGAGATGACAGGCATCTTATCCGCGTGGCTGTAACGGATCGTGCAGTCACGTCTCGACCCCTGAGTCAACACATGGGGACGTTTGCAAGACAACAACCATCTGCACGAACAGTTCGATGACGTTTGCAGCAGAATGGACTATCAGCTCGGAGACCATGGCTGCGGTTACCCTTGGCGCTACATCACAGACAGGAGCGCCTGCGACGGTGTACTCAACGACGAATCTGGGTGCACGAATGACAAAACGTCATTTTTTCGGATGAATCCCGGTTCCGTTTACAGCATCGCCATGGTCGCATCCGTGTTTAGCGACATCACGGTGAACGCTCATTGGAATCGTGTATTCGTCATAACCATACTGGCCTGATGGTATGGGGTGCCATTCGTTATACGTCTCGGTCACCTCTTGTTCTCACTGACGGCACTTTGAACAGTGGACGTTACATTTCAGATGTGTTACGACCCGTGGCTCTATCCTTCATTCGATCCCTGCGAAACCCTACATTTCAGCAGGATAATGCACGACCGCATGTTTCAGGTCCCGTACGGGCCTTTCTGGATTCAGAAAATGTTCGACTTCTGCCGTGGCCAGCACATTCTTCAGATCTCTCACCAATTGAAAACGTCTGGTCAATGGTGGCCGAGCAACTGGCTCGTCATAAAACACCAGTCACTACTCTTTATGAACGGTGGTATCTTGTTGAAGCTGCATGGGCAGCTGAATCTGTACACGCCATCCAAGCTCTGTTTGACTCAATGCCCAGGCGTATCAAGGCCGTTATTACAGCCAGAGGTGGTTGTTCTGTGTACTGATCTCTCAGGATCTATGCTACCAAAGTGCGTGAAAATGTAATCACATGTCAGTTCTAGTATAATATATTTGTCCAATGAGTACCCGTTTATCATCTGCATTTCTTCTTGGTGTAGCAATTTTAATGGCTAGTAATGTATATCCTGCACAGCACAACACGGTGCTGTTTCCGAAACATTGATCGGAAACAGTCTCCACTCCTTCCAGTCTGAGTATGTTGTTTCAATTCAGGGAAATAGTACCGACGGCATTTGAGAGATATGTACCAAATAAACTAATAAAAGATGGTGCTCATGGCCCATGGTACACAAAACAGGTCAGAACACTGTTGCAGAAGCAACGAAGAAAGTATGCCAAATGTGAAAGAAAGCAGAACAGTATTGCAGAAGCAACGAAAAAAGTTCGCCAAATTTTCAAGGAACACAAATCCCCCGAGACTGGAAAAATTTTACAGAAGCTCGAAAATTAGCGCCTACTTCAATGAGCGATGCTTTTAAAAGTTTTCACACTAAATCCTGTCTTGAAATCTGCCAGAAAATCCAAAGGAATTCTGATCGAATTTAAAGTACACCAACGGAAAAACACAAACAATACCCTCACTGTGCGATAACAATGGAGACGTTACGAATGACCGTGCCACTAAAAACGAATTACTAAACCCAGTTTTCCGGAATTTCTTCACCAGAAAAGATGAATTAGAATCAAGAACAACTGCCAACATGAGTAACTTACTTTAGAAGTATATAACCTCGCTTTAATGAAGCAGTTTAAATCACTCGATAAAGCCAAAGCCTCCGGTACACATTGTATACTAGTCACTTTCTTTTCAAATTATGCTGACGCAATACACCCATACTATCATATGCAAACGCACGCTCGGCGAAAGGTCGGTATCTAAATGATGGAAAGTTGCACAAGTCACTTCAATACCGAAGAAAGGAGATAGGAGTAATCCGCTGAATTAGAGACCTACATCGCTAAAGTCGATTTGCACCAGGATTTTACAACATATATTGTGTTCGAACGATATGGGTTACCTCGAAGAGAACGATTTATTGTCAAACAACAGAGCCCAAACAACTCCGAAAATATCGTTCTTGTGAAACTCAACTAGCCCTTTATTCTCACGAAGTAGTGAGTGCTATCGACAAGGGAAGTCAAATTTATTCCACATTTTTAGATTTTCTGAAGGCATTTGACACTGTTCCTCACAAGTGATTTCTATTCAAATTGCATGCCTCTGGAATATCGTTCTAGTTGTGCAACTGGATTCATGATTTCCTGTCAAAAAGTCAGGGTTCGTAATAACTGACGGAAAGTCATCGAGTAAAACAGAAATAACATCTGGAGATCACCAAGGAATTTTTATAGGCCTCCTGATGTTTCTTCTCTACGCAACCGATTCAGGAGGAGTTATGACCAGCCCTCTTAGACCGCTTGCAGATGATGCTGTCATTTACCGTCATCAGATGACCAAAAAAGGTGAAGAATGATTTATATAAAAAACGGTGCGAAAAAGGCAATTGATTGTAAATAACGAAAACTGAGAAGTGATTCGCTTAAGTACTAAAAGGAATTCGCTTAATTTCGGTTACAGGATAAGATACATTAATATAAAGGCCGTAAATTCAACTAAATACTTAGAGATTACAATTACAAATAATTTAAATTGGAACGACCACATAGGTTATGTTGTGCGTAAAGCAAACCAAAGACTGCAATTTATTGGTAGAACACTTAGAAAATGCAACAGGCCTAGTAAAGAGACTACTTACACTATACTTGTCTGGCCTCTTCTGGCGCGTTACTGTGCGGTGTGCGATCCGCATCAGATGGGACCGACGGACGTCATCGAAAAAGTTCACTGAAGGGAAGCTCGTTTCGTATTGTTCAAATGTGTGTGAAATCTTATGGGACTTATCTGCTAAGGTCATCAGTCCCTAAGCTTACACACTACTTAGCCTAAATTATCCTAAGGGCAAACACATACACCCATGCCCGAGGGAGGACTCGAACCTCCGCCGGGACCAGCCGCACATTCCATGACTGCAGCGCCTAAGACCGCTCGGCTAATCCCGCGCGGCTCGTTTCGCATTATCCCGAAATAAGGGAGAGAGGGCCACGGATATGTACCTGAATTTGGGTGGCAATCATTAAAGCAAAGGCAATTTTCGTTGCGCCAGGATCTTCTCATGAAATTTCAGCCATCAGCTTCGTCGTCAAGTGTTTGAAAATATTTTGTTGGCGCCCACTTACATAGGTAGGAGTGATCATCATAACAAAGTAAGAGATGGACTGATTACCCAGACGTTTAGTCCCTTTACTCGGTGTTTCAGTCTCTTTCCAAACTACAAAAGCTTCTCGGGGAAAGTTAGGTTTATCCACATGTGAAAAAAAATGTTACAACGTTACACCATGGTCATTTACCCAGAGCAAGTATTCTAATGAACTTTAAAAAAGTTCCAATCGATAAAATCTTGTCAGTGCAGTGTGTAATAGTGTATCTCTTAAATTATTACTCTATTACACGTCAATGCCCAGTAAGTGAAATCAAATTAAGTAGAAGTATTATCAAAAACCATGTACGAGATAATACCGGTACATTATGAAACAGAAGAAACTAAAAGCTAATACAAGTTTCTATTTTCAATGGAGGTTAATTATTAAGGCATTAAAGAAACTCTGTTCAGTTTCAGATATCACTTACTCGATTGTAAAATAACTTCTGTTTCAAGGTACAAGATGGTGTACGACCGACGATTTGTGGTTCAACCTTCCACACGTTACGTAATTATTTTTAAAAATAAATATAATTTCGTCTACACAAAATTAAAAATGTCTTCCAAGTTACTTCAAGATATTATACAGCACGTAAATGTGTAGATCTCGACATAAGACAACATCAAGTCTCACAACAACAAAAACAGTAGAAAATGCCAGAAACATTTTGCTGCGATGTTCAGTATGCAGTCCTTCACATGGTTCTAATGTCGTCGCTAGACTGAAGCACCGTCCAGGAAGCATCATTTGTTCCTAAGTACACTATCTTCCAGGTGCAGTACTCTGCAGAACAAATTACAATGAAGTCGTAGGAATGTACGAGGGTTCAATGAAAAGTAATGCCTCCACCCTCATTAATTGGATTTGGATGGGAATATTTTAATAAATCAAACGCAGAAATAATCCTTAGAATATGATCTTTAATTACTATTATTCACTTTTCCACATAATCACCAGCCAGTTGGATACATTTCTGTCAACAATGAATAAGTTTTCTGAAACCGTTACAGAAGAAGTCGACATTCTGTTTCCCCAACCTCAGTCTCACGGGTCGTAATGATGCAAACACGTTTCATATCCTGCCACAATTCAATGGAGAGAGGCGTCACCTTCATTCTCGCAACGCGAGAGGAGTTCCTGGCCAATTTTAGGTCTGTGCACTTTTATTTCAGGAGTCAGCATCCGGGGTACCCATCGTACACAGATCTTCCGATAGCCAAGCAAAGCAATAAAGTGACCCACACTTTCTTGAGAAATGCCGATTGTGCTTGCAGTTTCTCTCTGAGTGATACGACGGTCGTCCCGAATCAATCTGTCTACATTTTGCTTGTGAAACTCGGTGGTAACTGTCACAGGACGTCCAACTCTTTGTTTGTCACGCAGGTCAGACGTTCCCGCCGCATCAACATCTTTAAACATACTCGCCCAACAACGTGCAGTACTCACATCAACACAATCACCATAAACTGCTTTGATTCTCTGGTGAATCTTCTTTGTGGTGACACCTTCCACTGTCGAGAATTAAATTGCATTGACCGACTGTCTGCGTAGGGTTCCATACTTTACACTGTAACAACACAACTGTTCAGTGCTAAGGCTTCCTGCCAAATGGAGCTGTAGAGAAGAGGCTAAGGAACGAGCAATTACCTGCCGCTTACCAATGCTGCCAAGTATTTAAGAGTTACGAAGGTTGAGGCATTATTTTTCAGTCAACCCTCGTATGTGACGACTGACGACAGTGTCAGGATGGAAGCTGCTTTTGGTAAGGGAATTTTCCAAATCAGGCATCTGATCTGCCTGAGATGGAAAGTTTATTGCAACGAGATTTGTGCCAATGAGACACAGACGTTCACTGCCAAGTACCATTAACTGCAGCGAAGAGTGGAGAGCTGCTGGTTGGGAACTTCTGGGAGAAGCAGGAAGAGAAAACAACAACAGGGTTAATGGATTGCTCTAGAGCGGATGACGTTATTATGACTGTAAAAAAAAAAAAAAAAAAAAAAAAAAAAAAAAAAAAAAAAAAAAGAAAAAAAAAGAAAATGAAATGGTGAGCGTGACATGTACTTAGGAGGACAGAGGGCAGGTGGACCAGGGAAGCTCTTTGCTTGATGTCAAGAAAGTACTCAGCCGTATACTTTTCGTTCAAAATGAGTCGAAAGCTTTCCCAAAATCACTGAAAACGGGACAAAGTGTTAATCGTTGTTCCGTTCTATAAGTTCTTTCAGGATCTGTAAATGATATGTTATTTCAGATGCGCTTGTGAAGGCACCTTCCTCCCCTGACGGAAAAAAACCAAGCCTGATAATTTTAGTGAGTATTTTAGACGTTATGGAGAGATATCAGATACCACTATATCTTTTAATGTAGAATACGACTCTTTTCTCATGAAGGTGAATGATTGCAGCATTGTTCCAGTTTCAGAAATTATTTCCCTCTGTAGATATTCTGTAAAATATTTGTCATCTTGTATTATTCTAGTTCCCTGATTAACCGTTCTTTTGAAACAGTTTCAGCTCCTGCTAGTTTTACTTTCTTCAAACCTTGAGGTTTTGTAACTTCATCCGTCGTTTCTTCGAAAACATCATTAAGTATCATGTATCTTTGCTAATGGTTGATCTCTGGAGCTTACTCTTCGCATCTGTGTTCCGTCCGCTTTGGTGAAGCTATTTGTCCTGCAGTCATTTCGCTTCACTTTCCCTGCACTTCCCATTGATGTCAGTTCGACACGGCCCAGTCGCATTAATGTGACCACCAGTCAAAAGCCCGAAAATCCACCATCTGAAGTGCGGACATGTGGGAAGAAAGTCAGTATGTTCTGGAAGATAGAGATGCCGACTCCAGGACCGTGATCAGCTGCGCTATGGCTCAAATGGCTCTGAGCACTATGGGACTTAACTGTTGAGGTCATCAGTCCCCTAGAACTTAGAACTACTCAAACCTAACTAACCTAAGGACATCACACACATCCATGCCCGAGGCAGGATTCGAACCTGGGACCGTAGCGGTCGCGCGGTTCCAGACAGTAGCGCCTAGAACCGCTCGGTCACTCCGGCCGGGAGCTGCACTATGATTCTCGGTTCAGAATCAATGAGCGATCGAGGTAGTCCCGCAGATTCTCGATTGGGTTTTAATCCGGTAAGATTTGTGGCCAGGGGAGTACGGTAAATACATCCTGGTGATCGACGAACCACACACGATCACTGTGAGCCATGTGACACATAGCACTGTCTTTCTGGTAGCTACCATCGTGCCGAGGAAAAAGCAGACTACGTGAAGGGATGGACAACGTCCTAAGGATTGTTTTTTGTGATTAATTCTGGCTACCTTCGCCAAGTACCATGTGCATTTAGGGGGAGCGTTCAGTAAGTAATACAACACCTGTTTTGGTTTTATTCACGATTGCAATATATCGTATTATTCCCCACTCTTCTGGCTACAAAACCCTATTTTTCATCATGATCTCCAGCCAATGCAACGGCCTTACTCTTACTTGGAGGACCTGTACGCCCGCAAAGTACCACTCTCCTGATCGACATCACAACCAACTTCTTGATGCATCACTAACCTCCCCATCATCCGTGTACTGCTTACCGCGGAGTGCATCCTTCTTTCGAGCAAACAGATGGAAACAGTTGGAAGGTGCGAGATCCGAGCTGTAGGATAGATGAGAACGAACAGTCCACTGAGAACCCCAACTGGTGAATGAGTGTGTGAGCGCTACCAAGGGAGACGTCCAGTTGTGTAGTGAGGCGTTTGATTGTGATCTTCATTCACCTCGATTGCTAGTGCGCGTACATTCCAACATTGCAGGAGTCACAACTGGCGTGACAGGCCGGATAGCGAGAGATCGGCCAGGTTTGCGCAGCTTTGTTACGATAATGACAGACGCCTCGCACAACGACTCACCGTGCTTTTGTTCACTGCCAGGTCTCCAAAGACATCCTGCAAGAGCCTATGTATGTCTTGCATGAGCTGGTTTTCCACCAAAATAATTTCAATGACAGCTCTCTGCTTGTCACGCACGTCCGTTGCAGATGCCATTTTGAAGGCTACGTAATGCGCCACCACCTATCGGGACTTCATGAAACTATAGAGTCCGACACTAGAGTGTTCCACGACGTCCCACAAGAAATTCAGCTTTTTTTTTTTTCAACCAAAACTAGCCAAGAAAAAAATGTGTTGCATTACTTATTGAAGGCCCCTCGTACAAGGTTTTACTTTAATATGTGCCATTACTGAAAGAATGAAATAAGCTCATTACCACCACAGAAACCTTTGACAGGGTACCACCGAAACTCCCCGTTAGTCGCGGGTGATGACACACTAGCTGCGTAGAGAGGGTCGTTATGCTGTCTAGCCTCAAAAGTTCCACCTACGTTTGGCGCGTATTTAGACGATACCGCAAAAACAGATAACCACAGAGTAAGACATTTTAGACGAAAAATGTTCAGTTCTGGGTATTTTTTTCAGCGTAACTAATTTTTACCATGTGCAGACTGAAATTCTGGGGCTAGTTTTCTGCATTTCCAGGCAGATTCCAGGCAACGTAAGACTGATCATTCTTTACGCCATTATCGGTTCGCCTAAAAATCAGTTCACTCGAAAAAAAATGGCCGTACTGTTCATGAGGGAAAGGGCCCGTACGTTCTCAATTGTTTGTTGGCTACATTCCAGTTGTTGTCTTCCCTTACAGTTGTTCTCTTTACAGTTTCCACCAGGAAACTCACTCCCTGATGTCTTAGCACACGACTCGTCAACGTGTCCCACGTTCCTGTTAATGTGTACCACATGTTCTTTCTTCTCTTCCTGTGCTCACCTCTTCACCTCAGAGTAGCACGTACAGCAAATGACCAGGAGTATTTGTTGGATATATTCCAAGCACTCTCCTACAATTGGTACCCTTTACAGTTTACAATAATGGAGTTATTCCATGATGTGGTAACGCAAGTCCTATTATTGTATCCCTTCTTCTTGTCTTTGTTTACCATATTTTCTTCTCCTCGTCGATTCTGTGCGGAGCCTCCTCCTCATTTGTGGTCAGCCCAGCCAGTTTTCAACATTTTTCTGCGGCACCACATCTCAAGCAATTCGATTCTCTTCCTTTCTGGTTTTCTCAGAGCCCATGATAGACTACAATACATCGCAGTGTTCCAAACGACATTCGCAGAAATCTCTTCCGTAAATGAAAGCCAATTTGAATAGTAGTGGTTTCCTTTTGGCCCAGAATGTCCTCTTTGCCTGTGCTACTCCGATTTTTATGACCACCTTGGTTCGTTCGTCAGTCTGACTAGCCATACCGGGAACTCAGCCGCTTACACTGGATGTTTTCTTTTGTCTCATTTTCATTAATTCCTCTTCAGGGCTTTCCTTGAAACAGTAGTGGCTGGCAGACGGCTATGAGTAATCAAGAATTTCACCTGGTTTATACCGCAGCCTTTAATCGTTTTCGATCAGTTCCTTCAACTACACTACTGGCCATTAAAATTGCTACACCAAGAAGAAATGCAGATGATAAACCAATATTCATTGGACAAATATATTATACTAGAACTGACATGTTATTACATTTCACGCAATTTGGGTGCATGGATCCTGAGAAATCAGTACCCAGAACAACCACCTCTGGCCGTAATAACCGCCTTGATACGCCAGGGCATTGAGTCAAACAGAGCTTCGAAGGCGTGTACAGGTACAGCTGCCAATGCAGCTTCAACACGATACTACAGTTCATCAAGAGTAGTGACTGGCGTATTGTGACGAGCCAGTTGCTCGGCCACCATTGACCAGACGTTTTCAATTGGTGAGAGATCTGGAGGGATCGAATGAAGGGTAGAGCCACGGGTCGTAACACATCTGAAATGTAATGTCCACTGCTCAGAGTGCCGTCAACGCGAACAAGAGGTGACCGAGACGTGTAACCAATGGCACCCCATACCATCACGTCGAGTGATACGCCAGTATGGCGATGACGAATACACGCTTCGAATGTACGTTCTCCGCGATGTCGGCAAACACGGGTGCGACCATCATGATGCTGTAAACAGAACCTGGATTCATCCGAAAAAATGACGCTTTGACGTTCGTGCATCCAGGTTCGTCGTTGAGTACACCATCGCAGGCGCTTCTGTCTGTGATCCAGCGTCAAGGGTAACCGCAGCCATGGTCTCCGAGCTTATAGTCCATGCTGCTGCAAACGTCGTCGTCGTCTAACTGTTCGTGCAGATGGTTGTTGTCTTGCAAACGTCCCCATCTGTTGACTCGGGGATCGAGACGTGGCTGCACGATCTGTTACAGTCATGCGGATAAGATGTCTGTCATTTCGACTGCTAGTGATACGAGGCGGTTGGGATCCAGCACGGCGTTCCGTTTTACGCTCCTGAATGCACCGATTCCATATTCTGCCAACAGTCATTGGATCTCGACCGACGTGAGCAGCAATGTCGCGATACGATAAACCGCAATCGCGAAAGGCAACATTCCGACCTTTATCAAAGTCGGAAACGTGATGGTACGCATTTCTCCTCCTTACACGAGGCATCACATCAACGTTTCACCAGGCAACGACGGTCAACTGCTGTTTGTGTATGAGAAGTCGATTGGAAACTTTCCTCATTTCAGCACGTTGTAGGTGTCGCCACCAGCGCCAACCTTCTGTGAATGCTCTGAAAAGCAAATGATTTGCATATAACAGCATCTTCTTCCTGTCGGTTAAATTTCGCGTCTGTAACACGTCATCTTCGTGGTGTAGCAATTTTAATGGCCAGTAGTGTATCTTACGAAACAGTTTCTTTTCATTTACCCTCGATGGAAGTGGCATGTGAGATTTTCTTTGAATCATTGTACTTAGTTTGCTAGCTATTATTAAGAAACAGGTTTTGTTTCTGTGATTGTTGCTTACAGATAAGATAAAATGAAACTTTGTTTTCATCAGTTAAAATAATATGAAGTTTCATGCAAATTCATAAAATTGCGAATTAACTGGCTGTAATTACGAATAACAAGATACTAATAGGCATTTAAGTCCTGAAATATGTAACGATAATATCAGCTTCCGAAAAGTACCTCGAATGGAGATATTTTATTGATGAAGGCAGCGAATATTCTTTAATTGAATGAGGGAATCGATTGTTAAATTATTTTTATACAAAATGTGGTATCGATAGCTACGATGCCACAGCGTAGGTGCACGCTCTCGTAGGTTGGCACTACGAGAGCGGACGAACAACGCCGACCACAGCGCCCTCTAGCCGACGCTGTGGAGCTCGACGAGCGAAGCTCCCCATTCAGCCCAGTTGATCAAGAGCAGACAACCAAGCAACTTAGCTTCCACTTGTAGTGGGACTAGCCATTATAGATTTTGCCTTCGTAACTTCTAGTAACTCTTAGTTGCGGTACATGAAATGGCTTCGCGCCTACGTGCTCATCTGTACCAAAAGTTAAGCAATATGTTGATATATGTTTACACAACAGTAAAGGTGGTTTAATTTTACTTGCAGTACCGAAGTACTTCAACTTTTCCTGCTCCTACTCGCGTCCTTCAGTCTCGCACTATTTTGCAGAAGTAGTTCACAGGAGCAGATCCACGCGCCGCCTACCCAGGCGGGATACAAAATACGTAAGCTTTTCTTGCAAAATTTACAGTAACCTCTTTCCTACAGTGTTACTGCAAGAACTAAAGTAGAGTTAATGTTCCAAATGCGCATACAGTCGTTTGAAACTGAGTCTTAGCTGTAAAACATATTGGACTTAAATAGTGATATAAAATATTAGGACTCAAAGAGGTATGAAGTATTTTTATCCAATTTCGAAAAGCTTTGAATCATTGTAGATAATGCAAACAGCATAGGACATCTGTGTTTATCTTCCCAGTCATCACTCTTCCTCAAGACAATAAGTCGATCGTGCGCTTGGAGGGAGATACACTTCTTGTATGTCGATCAAGTCACAGACTTTACGCACTGACACACGCGAAACATCTACACGAATGCATCGTATGTTTTTCTGAGACACCAGTGTTACAGCTACAAATAATTTCCGAAGCCCTGTTTAGTATCAGAGTTTACGAGAGCTTATTATTGGATGTATAGCAGTGGAAATTTTCCCTGTCGAGAACCCCACGCTCAACTCACAATTCGCTGTTGGTGTTTCTTCCTTTGGACCGGGAAGTTAAGCTCGGTAGTCACGTTCTGTAGTTTTTGAGAGAAATAAGGAAGTAGGATTAGAGTTTATCATCCAATCGAAGACGAGATCAAAAGCTGGGATTGGATCAAGAAGAATACTCGCATGTCTTTTTCAAAGAAACCGTCACAACATTTGCGAAAGGCAATTTATGGCAATTGAGCTGGTAAAACATTTACACTAACGACGCCGCACTGTAACTTTGCGGAGGAATCATGACAGTGTGCATGAAGAAATACAACTTTCTCCATTAAAGGACTCACATACCCACGATATGTTGGTTTGGGCGCAAGGCAGCGAGATGCTTAGGGCACGTTCCAGCCGAGTTACCAGCCAGCTTCTACCATATTCACGGTCCAGTCACACAAATGTGACCATCCTCTATGTTCGACGTCAACATGCACTCGCATACGGCAGGTAGCAGCACCAGCAGTGAAGCGTGTATAAAGCGTGTCGGGGGACGCAAAAAACAGTGCAGTCGTTATCATAATGAGGAAATGGAGCGATTTATCTAACGTCCAAAAGGGCACTACTGTTGGCTTTCCGAAACAACTAAGTTTATAATTATTTGCTTTCCTCCGTTCTCGGATAAATTTCGCTATCCAAAACTGGCGCCGAGGCAACTGGTGCACCACCGGCTGTATGTAACAGGGGTAAACGACAGCTCCAGAGATGTGTACGGGCGAACAGACGTGCAACTGTTGAGCAACTGACCGCCAAGATGAACCAAGAGGCTACCAACAATGTATGCTGGTTCATGTACCCGTGCTGACTACTGCTCATAGGCGACGAAAGCCGGAATTTGCACGCCAATACCGCAACTTATCATCCATTGAGTGTTCACAGGTAAATCACGTTTTATGCACCTTCGAACAGATGATCGTTGGCGTGTATGGCCTGAAACGTCTGAAAGTAAACACCATTGCGGGGGGAGAGAGCACTATGATCTGGGCAATGTTTTCATGGCAGATCCCTGGGTGATCTCGACATTCTGGATGGCACAATGGACCAACACATGTATGCATCTGTCCTTGAGGACCCTGGCCACCCCTACATGCAATTTGCGTTTTCCTGTGCACGATGATGTCTGGGCTTACCAGTAGGACAGTGAGACGTACAGTGCTCGTGTGCGGTTTGAAGAGCATCAGGATGCATTTACCAAAGTCTCCTGGATATCAGAAGTTCTGGATTTAAACCCAATTGGAAATCTGTGGGACAATCTCGATCGAGTTGTTAAGCCATGCGTCCTCAACCAAGAAACCTAGTGCAGTTGACTGTGGCACTGTGGTTTCCATAACTCCTGTCGATACCTTTCAGAACATCATGACCCTCGTCCTCTACGTCCGCGCTGCAAAAGCTCTTTTGAGGCTTTTAACAAGTTGTCCCGCTAATACAGTCGGACAGTGTAATAGACCTGTTTTTTGCCGCCTAGGTTTAAAAAAAAAGTTTCATCGCCTCCGTACAAGCAAATAAAACTATCGAAATGGCAGAAGAGGAAATGAAATCTCTTGTATCTCGACTTGTCAACTCATTGCTTTTTCTACCAGTCGAGATATTCTTTCTGATCCTTTCATTTCGAAAGACCGATATTCTGTCTAGGGTCCATACATCAGTCGTATATTTGTCGAATAAAATGACACCAGGAGTTTATTGTATTTGGCATTCACTTTGAAAGCTGTTCTACGAATTTCCGTACTCCATTACCCGTCCTTAGTCATCATCGTACCGAATTTAATCTCCAGTACCAAAAATGTCTAGATCTATGGACAAATTTCAATAGTATTTTACAGGAATAGCTTAAATGATTCGTCGTGTTTCAAAGCAATGATTATTGAGAAGTATACGACTTAAAAACCGGGAGATAGAGTGCATGAAAAGACTGATACACTCACGAAGTTTAAAAATCCCGACTTGTGGCTCGCGTACGAGTTATATGGGATCTACAAGATGGCAGCAATCCATGAGAAGAGATTTTGTGTGTTAGAATATTCAGAGTGTACATCGGATACGAGCGTTCAGCGTGCATTCGTACGCAAATACGGAAAGCCTGCTTTTGTTCAAGATGGCATTTTGCGCTGGTTTCGCTAGTTTCGTGATCCTGGTTGTTTCCGTAAAGGGAAGAGCACCGAGGCGACTGCGTGTCTGAGAGGAAATTGCGAAGCGCCCGGGACAGAGGTCTGTGCGCAACCCACAAAAAGCAACCGTTCGTGCAAGCCGCGAACAGGGTGTTCAGCAGGAAACAATGTGCACTATTTTGCGGCGTCAATTGCATTTCAAACCCTACCGTTTCCAACTGTAAGAACATCTGACTCCAAATGATTATGTCCGTCGATTGGAGTTTCGTACCTGAATGCAGCAAACTATGGAAGATGATAATAACTTTTCAGGAACATTGATATTCAGTGATGAGGTGACTTTCCATCTGCCGGGAGATGTGAATCGTCACATGAGAAAGTGTGAGGTGCTGAACTGCTGCATGTCCGTTTGAAATCAGAAAGGGATTCGCCAAAAGTGAATGTCTTCTGTGCCGTACCGGAGACAAATATCTATGGCCGCTATTTCTTCATCGAGCTGACGGTGGAAGGTACCGTGTACCTGGGAATGTTGCAGTTGTGGTTGTAGCCACGACTTTCTGCTGACTCCTTAGTTTCGTTTTTCACAATTGTTTGCATCTTTCACAACAGCGAACTGCCACATCGCTGGATAGGGCGCGCTAGTGTGGCCGATATTCCCCTATTGGCATGGCCTTGAGGTCGCCAGATCTCAAGCCATTTGATTTCTTCCTGTGGAGTTATGTTACAAACAAAGTTTTTTACACCCAATGCCAACAGCGATTCAGAAACTGCAGGAACACATCACTGCTACTGCGACGGATTTTGACGGAAACACGCTATTCAACGTTTGGACAGAACCGGATTACCATCTGGACGTTTGTATGTGTGCCGGGTGACCAAGTGCGCAACATTGAACATCCGTAGACTGCACCAGAAACTTCGTGAGAGTATCTATAGGCCAATGTCTCTGACGTCGATCTAATGTCGAGTTCTTAGACATGTTTTATGCATGCGTATTATAATTTTCTTGAGACCAAATATCCCTTTTGTGGGATTATCATGCTGTAGATTTCGGCGTCGTGATAGATACCATGTTCCTTGACTTTCACAAGGCATTCCGTACAACTCTGCCCTGCCGGCTGATGAAAAAAATAAGAGCGCGTGGAAAATCGGACCATATGTGTGATCGGCATGAACAGTTTCTAGATAACAGAAGACAGTGTGATATTCTCAACGACGTGAACGTAACTTCGGGTGTGCTAGAGGACCGTTACTTTTCACAATGTACACCACACACCATACGGCTATTTCTCAAAATAGGGAAAGTAAAGAGGCTGCAGTAGTAGAGAATTGTTTCACAGTATCGAAGATGAAAAAGTGCCCGTAGCTCTTAAAGTATGCATTTCAGAGCCCGTGTTTACTAGACTTTCTTCCTTGGTCGTTCCTATCATATTCCTGAATACTGACCACTCCTCCTGAGACATCCTATGTACGAATTATCTAGTGCACAACATTAGATGTTCACCAGTAATGCTGATGTGTACAGGGAAGTCACATTGCTAAAACACTGTAGCGAAACGCAGAGGATCAGCAGAGGACTGACCCTTGGCTACTGACCCTCGTCAACAAATATCACGCACTGCGCATACATAGGCAGAAGGACCCATTATTCAAGATTATTAGATACCAAAACAATACTGGAAGCAGTCATACCACAAAACATTTAAGAGTACGCGCACGGAGCGATGTAAAGTGGAATGACAACATAAAACTAACCGTCGGAAAGGCACATGCCAGACAGATTCACTGGAAGAATTCTCAGGAAGCATAGTTCCCCCACAAAGCGAGTAGCTTTCAGAACCTTAGCTCGACCAGTAGTTGAGTACTGATCGTCAATCCAAGATTCGTACCATATGGGGTTGAATCAGGAAAAAGACAAAATCCAAAGAAGAGCGGAGCATTTCGTCACAAGTTCATTTCTTTTCATCAGTCTTCTCACTGGCTTAATGTGGCCCGCCACGAATTCCTCTCCTGTTCAACGTTCTCAATTATTTGCCGGATGTATCCCAACCTCTCTCTTCCTTCACAATTTTTACCATCTACAGCTCCATCTAGCACCATGGCATATATTCTCTGATGTGTTAACAGATGTCCTGTCATTCTGTCCCTTCTTCTTGTCATTGTTTTCCACATGTTCCATTCTGCAGAGATTCAGTGGACCTGATTCCCAACATTGTTCCGTAGCACCACATCACAAAAGCTGCTATTCTCCTCTGTTGGGGTTTTCCCACAGTCCATATCTCACTACCATACGATGTCCAGAAATTTCTTCCTCAAATTAAAACCTATTTTTGACACTAGCAGACTTCTCTTCACCAAGAACGCCCTTTTTGCCAGTGCTAATGTGTTTTTTTATGTCATCCTTGCTCCGTAACATCATGGGATATTTTTCTCCCTAGCTAGCTTCCCAGCTGCCTAGTCAGCTTCGTCTACTTCGGAAGCCCCAATTCTGATGTTAAGTTTCTCGCTGGTCTCATTTCTTCTACGTCTCATTAATTCACCTTTCTACAATTTACTCTCAATCCATATTCTGTACTCATTAGACTGCATGCTGCAGTCAACAGACGCTGTAATTCTTCTTCACTTTCACTGAGAATAGCAACATCATCAGCGAAATTTATCACTGATATCCTTTCACCCTGAATTTTAATTTCATTTTTGAATCTTTCTTTTATTTCCGTCGTTGATTTTACGATATATAGATTGAACAGTAGGGGCTAAAGACTACATCCCTGTCTTACACCCTTTTCAATCCAAGCACTTCGTTCTTGGTCTTCCAGTCTTATTGTTCTCCCTTGGTTCTTGCACATACTGTATATTACCCATCTTTCCCTATAGCTTACCCATATTTTTCCCAGAATTTCGAATATTTTTCACCATTGTACATTGTCGAACGCTATTTTCAGATCGACAAATCAATGAACGTGTCTTGATTTTTCTTCAGCCTTGCTTCCATTATCAACCTCAACGTCATAACTGTCTCTCAGGTGTATTCACCTTTCCTAAAGTCAAACTGATCCTCATCGTTTAACAAGCGCGAAAACGTCACAGAGATACACAACCAACACCAGCCCCAGAGTTGTAAGAGAGTCAACGAATATATTGTTTCCTCATTTGAGAAGAAAATGGCCATTTTCGATCGACATCCTTCTGCAATACCAGCTTGTACTCTGGCTTAAATGACATTGTCGTTGACATGACACTAAAGTCTAATCACTCTTTCTCTCTGTTTAAGACATTTCTCAGTGTGTCACTTTCCTTTTGGAGTTACGTTAGGACGGTATTCGTCATTCCGGAGATAGCTTACTTTCTGTGAATTATGTGAGTTATGACATGATTCAGACATGGCTAATTTGCGATGGGTTTGAGCATTCCAAAAATATTGTAGCTTATTTTTTTGCGGATGATGCAGTATTTATGATGATTTATAGTTATGCTGAAGGCTGCAACTAGAGGGCAATACATTCTACATAATTAGAAATATTCCCCTAGCAAACTGTGCTGAGGAAACTTTCCGCAGCAGAACGACTGTCCGACTTGGTCCAACTGCACAGGATAACTCTACGGTATATTCTTGTACCAGTGGAAAAATGCTCTTATCGGATAAAAAAATACGAATATATTCCTGTTTATTGAAAAGATTCTGATTGAAAAGCAGGGCAATTTCCTCAGCAATTAAAAAAAATCCTAAAAACTCCGTGAAATGTTTAATGGTAGTGACACACCAAAATCACGATAGTAATCCATTGCAGTTGCTACAGATTTTATTACAATCAGAAGCATTACAAAATTACAATCACAATAATACAGGAGACTGCCTTACAAGGCCAGATCACTTTGACAAATAACAAATAAATTTCTTTAACCGGTACAAGACCCATAAAACTTGAAATTTGCATATGACTAGATGAATATGCTCAGATAAAGCTTTACTTAAATAGTACAAATGTCCATACAATTCCCATCAGAACTGTCATTACTTCAAATCAGCTGAGGAACACATTAAGGGTAAGCACGCAGATCTTTTAAAGTTTGACTAGTCAATTTTCCTAAATAAAACTATATACAAATGACTAAAACAATTATAGAGGTGCTTTAATTTTAACCAAACAAATCTTCTAATTTACTTACTTAGTTGATTAATCAACAATATTCTTAGAATGATTACAACTAGAACATGACCATATGACAATATCACTAAAATGAGATTCCTTCAATATTGCGTGTGAATTAGCGATAGACGCGAGCAGACCAAGGATTCAAATCAATACGAGAATCCACGAGACAGGAAATGACATAGAAGTGTACTCAACTTGGCACTGCAATTGAACTTCAGATGCCACAATTTTCCACTGGAGAGATGGAGTCATGCAACAGTCACAACATAATCCAAAATGTAAAGAATAGGACAGGGACTTAAATATCTCTCTGCCCTCGTGGTGCTCTGCTCCCAGTATGCTCGCGTCGACCGCTGCAAATTATCTGTAACACAACACACATGAACGGCAGACAATATTCTGAGACATAAACTACACAATCTTATCTAGAGAACAGGTGATCAATACAACTGAATAGAAACAAATTAGCCTCCGTGAACTACTTGGCCAGTGCCAGCCCTTAAACTTTGATTAATAAGTAAGCTAAAATCATGCCCTAAAGTTAAGCTGACAAGAATTATCTCGGCGCACATTTACACGCCAAACTACCAAATGAACTACAAGGTAGAATAAAGGACGTATCTCGGCGGGTCATGAAACGCCAGAACCAGACTTACTTACTACTCGTTGCACTTCTAGCTACGTCTTTAACCACGCTTCATGTCGTTTGGCTGGGCGTAGCCAAACTTCCACAACTGCCGTCAAGGTAGTTAGTCATAACACCGAGGTAAGTGATAAACAACTAAAACAGTTACAAAGGATTTTTAGTACACTGGCATATTCAATTAAGCCGCATGCAACCCACCGAAGCAACTCGGCGACTCCAATTCAATCGGCCGGCGTAGCTGACAACAGACTCGAAGGAGCTTGTCTTTCCGACCTCTAGGAAAACCAAATCACCATGAGTGGTGGATCTGCCCTCACGACTCAACACGCCGTAGCCGCTGGCCCCGCTCCTTCGTTGCCCGACTCGTCCTCTTGCCGTCCTGTCTACGTACACAGTCCCACGTGACTCTCGCTCACCACCTATCCTGACACACCTCCCCAGCAGAGCGCAAGTGCTGCCATTAAATCCGCGCCGCCAAAGATGAGGAGAAAACAAATAAGCATCGAAGTCGACTCAAAGATCAAAATGACAATCGATGGAAACTGGCGCTAGAAACGCACCAGCTCACTCTGGCGTGTGTAAATATTCGAGGGTTTTTTTAACCTCGAACTTCCACAAGCTCCCCTAACTGTAACTCACTCACACCAATTACTCCAACACTGTACGTCGCTCATACCCATCCACTCACAATTGTCCATTCTCATTCATTCAGCCCAACTCATTATCATTATTTCTTTGTGTCGCCTGTGTCGCAGCCACAATGCCCTTCGTTTTGTCCTACTACCACAGTCTCCTCTCACTGTCAGTGTCTCCATCTTGCTCCCTCTTACTGTTAATACTTCATTCCTACCTTCCTATTGTTGCTGTCTGTTCTCACTGGCACTATCTCCTCTTCCCCGTTGTCATTGTCATATATTCTGGCTCTCATTACCACTAGCGCTCACCTACTTCCACTCTCTGTTTATTTCCCCACCACCCCTCTCTCCCTGGCATTGTCTAAATCATTCTTTTCCTAGCAGTGTCCTGTCACTGTCAACTATGTTCCACTGCCACTGTGTCCCTCTCTTTCTCTCACACTTCACTCTGTCTGCAACACAACAACTGCCTATTATCTCCCAGTTTTTGTTACCTTTCCATCCCTTTGCCACTGTCACTATCTTCTACTCTCTCAGCATAAAAAAGCGTGAATATTTTCCTCGCCAAGGTTTTTGGGAAAATTTTTAAAGTTGCTGAGAAATCGGAATGCAGCTAGTAGCCCACTTTCCAGTTGGAGTCTTTTACACGGGAGGATATTCGCCTATTTTGTCCTTCGATAGATATATTTTTCAGCTGTTTCCCTTCTTGCCGCTGCTACAGCAGGGCACCTCACTCATACGAAAAGAAACGTATTGGTCAGTAAAATTTAGATAGTTTACTTAAGTCAAATGAAAATAACGCAAAGCTAATTTTAGATCTCAGAGTGGATTTGACGTGCAAAAACTTTTGCACGTGCTTCAGTACTAAAACATAGAGTTCCCAGATGATAACACAGCGCAGACAGTTTACCGCCTATTTCTCCCGTGCTACGTCACTTGATAAACTACGTTTTCGATTCACACTTTGAACCTCTGTATCTCGGAAACGGATAATGTTGTGGCGTAACAAGCTAGTTACGCCACTCTGAGAAGGAAGCCGAAAGAAAGGCACGCGTACACACACGCCGACTGGCGTCAAGTCTGGAACAGGATAACTATTGAATGGTAGCAAGAAAAGTACGTAGCTGCTTTATACTTAACTTTTAATCTTTGTTGGTTTACACGTTCTTCTTGAGACATTTATACGATAACTCTCAAAGTAGGTAAGGCTAATGGCGCCTTGCTAGGTCGTAGCCATGGACTTAGCAGAAGGCTATTCTAACTGTCTCTCGGCAAATGAGAGGAAGGCTTCGTCCGTATTGTCGCTAACAATGTCGTCCGTACAACTGGGACGAGTGCTATATCGTATCTCGAGACCTGCCTTGTGGTGGCGCTCGGTCTGCGATCACACAGTGGCGACACGCGGGTCCGCCATGTACTAAATGGACCGCGGCCGATTTAAGCTACCACCTAGCAAGTGTGGTGTCTGGCGGTGACACCACATTCCTCCCCCACAAATCGGCGAACGGTCGTGTTATAAGGCTTCCGCCCGCCGTGGGGAGGACCCCATGTTGACGTATGCGATGAGGTGGGGAGCCTAACAACAGGCGAGGCTGTGCCACTCGCACCCGGCCATTCGGTCCGAGGGGAGCTAGGAAACGCCTGAAAACCTAGTCCAGGGTGCACGTCAACATGTGGTGTATGCGCCCGTAAAGAGACAGGAGGGGCCGAAGGGTCGACCTCCATTGCGTCGGGGTATCCGACGCGCGATGACGTCATGTGGTCCGGAGCGGGCAAGAGTTCCATGGCGGAGGACAGCTGGTCACGGGATGCGATCGGCGGCGCGTGACCCAGGGAGGCGCTTGGCGGCTGCAGCGAAGCGTCGAATGCGGGCGGCGCCGGCGGGAGAACAGGCGGCGGCGGCTGCGGCGGCGCGTCGCCATGGGGCAAAATGGAAGGCATCGTCGGTAACACCTGGGGATGAGGCGAGCCAGTAGATGGGTCCCCAGGGCGCTGTCCGGACGGCACCGTCGCTGAAAGCAGACGGGGAGCGGCAGAACCCGTGCGACGACAGAGGCGCAGCTGATTGAGATGCCGACGCACCTCACCAGAGGCCCCCAAAACCAAATACATCGCGCGGCCGAGGCAGCGAAGAATGCGCCTTGCGAGCCAACGCCGTGAACCTCGATAGTTGCGATAAAATACAACGTCGCCTGGAGCAAAAGCAGGAGTCTGCCGCTGCACACGAACCTGATGCGGCTGATGCAGCAAAGACATCAAGGTTCGATGAGGACGACTGTGGAGCAACTCAGCCGGCGAGCGACCATCTCGGGGCTGAGAGCGATACGAAGACAAGAAGAGCAACAACGCGTCCTCCCGAGAATGCGACTCTTTCAACTTCAACATCTGTGACTTGAGTCCGGACCAATCGTTCAGCGGCACCGTTTGACTGAGGCGAAAACGGCGCGGATGTCAGATGTTGAATACCATTGGCCTTGCAGAATGACTGAAATTCTGCGGACATGAATTGTGGGCCATTGTCGGAAACAATAGTCTGCGGAAGACCTTCAATGCAAAAGATAGCAGACAATGCTTGGATGGTGGCAGAGGATGTCGTGGAAGACATCCTGACAACAAAAGGAAAATTACTGAAGGCATCGACCAGAACCAACCATCGAGCATTCCAGAATGGACCAGCAAAATCAATGTGCAAGTGTTGCCAAGGGGAAGTGGCTTTTGGCCATGCAAAGACTTTCCGCGGCGGCACGGATTGTTGTTCGGCACACGTCATGCAAGTAGAACACATATTTGTAATCGCAGCATCGATTCCGAACCAAGTACAGTGCTGACGAGCAAGTTGTTTCGGTCGCACTATACCACAATGTCCTTGGTGAAGAAGCCGTAAAACAGAGGACTGTAACGAACGTGGGACCACGACTCTGGACTGATCATTATCAGAACGCAACAACAAAACACCATGTCGAACAAAAAGTCTCTCCTTGTGAGCAAAAAATCGGCGAACCAACGGAACCTCGATCCGAGACTTTGACAAAGGCCATTGCGTAGCAACAAAACGCAAAACGGTAGCAAGGACAGGGTCAGCAGCTGTGGCTGTAGCTACACGACGAAAATCAATCGGAAACGATTCGACCACTTCATCGGTTTCCGAATCAATGAACAGGCAAGCAAGTTCGGAAGAATCGAATGCTTTATCCTCAGCAACAGGCAAACGGGACAACGCATCGGCGTTTCCGTGCTTAGCAGTGGACCAATACAAGATATCGTAGCGGTACTGCGAGAGGAAAATAGACCAGCGAATGAATTTCTGCGCTGTACGCGGAGGTACATGCTTGTTCGGATGAAACAGCGACGTCAAAGGTTTGTGGTCAGTGATGATGGTAAAGTGACGACCATACAAGAAATCATGGAACTTAGTAACACCAAACACGAGAGCCAAAGCTTCTTTCTCTATCTGGGAATAATTTCTTTGCACAGACGAGAGCAATTTGGACGCAAAGGCAATAGGGCGATCATGCGAGCCAACTTTGTGCGCAAGCACAGCACCGATCCCGAAATCCGATGCATCTACCATCAACAAAAGGGGTTTCTGGGGATCGAATGGCGTAAGGCAAGTATTAGAAAGCAACGCCGATTTCAACTGGCGAAAGGCGCGTTCGCAGTCCGTCGTCCAGACGAACGGAACACCTTTACGGCGTAAGCGATAAAGCGGAGCTGAAATGGAAGAGGCATTGCGCACATGCACTCACACCTTGTGATGCTAAATCGGTTAATGTTCTTGCGATCTCATCACACAATGCGTGGGGAACATTGCGCGCTCGGAAAAATTTCGGTTGCGCGTTTACTTTCAGTTCGAAACGTGCTGCATAGTTTGTAGCGCAACCCAGGCCCGGTGCAAAAATGTCTGCAAATTCTTCACACATACGAGAAACACTGTCTGAAGGCACAGTTTGATTCACTGATAGGACCTGATTTACAATAGACATGTTAAACAACTGAAATAAATCGAAACCAAACAAGTTCACTGCAGAAGAAGAACGAATAACGTAAAATGACACAAGTTTTGTTTGTCCCTTATATGTTGCAAGAAGGCTGCACTGTCCTAACACAGGAATTTTCTGTCCTGAATATGTACTGAGCTGAACATTTGCGGCACGCAACTGAGGTTTGCCCAGTTGTTTGTACGCGTCATGATTGAGCAATGAAACTGCAGCTCCGGTATCGAGCTGGAATGGTATGACCTTGCCATTAAAGTCCAAATCTACAAAAAGTTTATTGTCCTGCTGACGACAAGAGCGACTGTCTCGTGCAATTTGAACTGATACAGGTACAGCATCACTTGCTAATTGATGTGATTTCCGGCGACGTCGATGCACACTTTTTGTGGGACGAACACAGTCACTGTTCGAGAAAGTGGCACTGGACGAAGTGGAATTAACTACATGAATGTCCATGGGTGAAGGTCCACGAGCCTGAGTGCCCTTGGTTCGATTCCGGCGCGAAGCAAAGGGCCTGGAATGATTGTGATTGTCTGATCTGAGCTTTTTCTGGCAAACACTTTGAACATGTCCTTTCTTATTACAGAAAAAGCAAATAGCTTGGCGTGATGGGCAATTTTCACGCGAATGTCTAGTAGCACACCGCGGGCATTATTTCACTGCATTTGTGTGCTGGCGCGGCACACCTGTTTTAGAGCGCAGCGGCAGCTGCGTCGAAGTGCGCGAGGGCAGGTTACCGGGCCGCGCAGCGCGTCCAGCGGGCCGGTTAATGTTACACACTGCTGGCGAAGTTTCAAAAGATTCCTGAGCACAGTCAAGTGTGTCTTGTCTATCCAATATGTCTATCACTTGTTGAAGGGAGGGATTAACTAGTTTCAAAATTTGCTCCTGTATGCGAACATCAGAAACGTTCTGTGCAATTGCATCACGTACCATTGTATCTGAATAAGAAAGGCCACAGTCACATTCAAAGGCACAGTCCCTAGTAAGTCCTTGCAATGTTGCTACCCACTCCCTATTAGTTTGACCGGCCGCACGTTTCGTACGAAAAAACGTATACCGTTTTGCAACCACATTAACTGTTTGTTTGAAATAGGCATCTAAAGCAGACAAAATTTCTTCGTAGGACAGAGTTGCTACGTCGCGTTGGGGAAACAATTTCACTATCACACGGTAGGTGGACACACCGACACAAGAAAGCAAAAACGGCTGCCGCTCATTACCTTGAATTCTGTAGGCGGCTAGATGAAAGCCAAACTGTCGGGACCATTCCGTCCAAGTCTCGTGGGTTTGGTCAAACTGGCGAAACTGCGGTGCAACTGCATGTTGTGGCTGCGGTAGCGGTGAAGCGGCGGCTGCCGCATCGTGTTGCAGTGCACGTTGACCCTGGACGAGCTGTCCAAGGGCATCCAATAACGCCTGCGTCTGCTGATTCTGCAAGCGATAAAATTCGGACAGCACATCTGGAGATTGTGGCGAAGCCATCACACAAATAAATGTAAGCAATCAGAAACATCCCATCCTCGTCGCCAATCTGTTGTGGCGTAACAAGCTAGTTACGCCACTCTGAGAAGGAAGCCGAAAGAAAGGCACGCGTACACACACGCCGACTGGCGTCAAGTCTGGAACAGGATAACTATTGAATGGTAGCAAGAAAAGTACGTAGCTGCTTTATACTTAACTTTTAATCTTTGTTGGTTTACACGTTCTTCTTGAGACATTTATTCGATAACTCTCAAAGTAGGTAAGGCTAATGGCGCCTTGCTAGGTCGTAGTCATGGACTTAGCAGAAGGCTATTCTAACTGTCTCTCGGCAAATGAGAGGAAGGCTTCGTCCGTATTGTCGCTAGCAATGTCGTCCGTACAACTGGGACGAGTGCTATATCGTATCTCGAGACCTGCCTTGTGGTGGCGCTCGGTCTGCGATCACACAGTGGCGACACGCGGGTCCGACATGTACTAAATGGACCGCGGCCGATTTAAGCTACCACCTAGCAAGTGTGGTGTCTGGCGGTGACACCACAGATAACAATATGATAAAATATTGTAAGGTTTCTCGACATCAGAGTCGTAGGAATACATCGCAAAAATTACAGCTATTTTCTTTGCATAGCCACATAGCCGTTTCGGAATCCGCAGCTGGATTTTGGTACCCAAAAAGCAAGTTTTTTGGGTATTTGTCGATAACGTATAAAGATTTTTGAAAACTGGGAGATGGCTCTTCTCGATAAGTTCCTAAAAAATGTATCGTTAAAATCTGAGCAATTTCCTCCTGTTATTTATTATTTAGATTTTGTGTCATACCGAGTCTTACTTGTGGAAGTAGGATAACTTCGAACTTTTGTATCTTGTTAACTGACAAAAATATCAGAAAATTTTCAAGCCTCTTCGAGATCTGATTGTTAGCAATATATCTTAAAGCTTTCACTCATTTACTGTGCGTACCCATCTTGGAAACCCTCGGCTGGGTTTTGATCCGCTGGTGATGAAGAAAATTGAAGGAAAAAGAGAGAGAACTTTTTTGTCGGGTTTACCGAGTGCCGCCATAAGTCCTATAAAACGCACTGAAGACTACATCAAACGCAAAAAGAACCAACCGATTTGCTCCAATTTCCTACTTTGTCCCTGTATTGTGGGATAGTGACACTAAGACGACCCCAAGGGCTATCCAAAACACTTGTTGCCACCTACATAAAAGGTTCTCGGTTCGCTTGCCGCGTCGAAATCGGATAACATTACAAGCTTTCGGTGATACCTTCCATCACCGTCGTCAGAAATTAAAACCGAATGTCGTGAACTGGCGAGGTTCCCTCTGTTATACGGCATCCGACTGACTGGATTATGTCATGATTGTGCGTACAGAGGTGACGTAGTCTCTTGAATCTACCACTTCAGTATTACAGTCATGCCACATTTATTATGGAGACTTCTTTTTTGAAGATGACTTATAAATGTATCAGTGGAATTACGCTATAGCAGTCATTTCAAGTGCAGGTACGTCGTATTCAATATTTGCACTACTACTAGCTGTGTATACTGTATATTGATAACTGTAGCATTTTGCATTCTTTGTCTTTAATAACATTGTAACATCTTTTGGCAATGGTTTGAGAATGTTCGGAAGTAGTCACCTCCAAGAAATTGTGCGCAACTGTGACAGAAACCTGAATAAATAGGAAATAAACGTTTTAGTAGCACCTGACGGTGGTGCGACATGATTTTCGATAAGACCGTTCTCAAGTTTTACGAATCCTTCTACAAGTTCACCATCAACTTAGCATTTTGGCTTAATAAATTACAGCTTTGTGAACTAATTGGCGTCATGGAAATTCCCATGGTCCTCCCATTTTGCTGCAAAGTATAGAAATATTTATTTCTTCACACGCATTACTGGCGCAGTGGATCACATTTTCCCGTTCTTCAGGTTATTTTCCTCGACGTATATGTAACCACAATACGGGTGTGAGGTGACCGTGATTTCGCCAGGGGCTCTCATTCTGTGAACTAAGCGCGTTACTTCCTGCGGCGCGCCGTGGCGTGCCCTCCTTTCCAGAAGGCCGAGTCCTTGGGTGTTGTCCAGGTCGGTGTATCTGTAACAGCATCGTGTGTAAACGCAACACTGTTCTCAGCAGGCGTGGTCACCTGTCGCTAATTGGCACACACACCGACGTTGCAGCTTAAAGGCAGACTTTTGAACCTTTCAGTGATGGTAAACGTGTAATTACCCGTAAGATTCTTTGGACATACGCCTCGCGGTGGTACTGCAAAAAATTCGACCAATAAGAAGGGGGCATTCGACCAAAAAGAAGGGGGTTCGAGTTCTGATTCTTAAAGAAAATTCCAAATCTCAGACGTAGGCCAAAAAGACAGTCCTTTATCAGCAGACGGTGTAAGATTATTGTGCAGTAAAGCTGTCGGTAACGTCATTAAGAAACAATAAACTGGTAGCCAAGATCGCAGGAGTTCTTTTTATTCCATGATTACCGGTTTCGGCGCATCGGATCTTAGGACACATACGGGTTACAACATCAAGGCAAACAATGGTGATATTAATAGTTGCCTATAACACGCAGGCCTTACAAAATTGTCGCAAGTAGCACACAGGCGTCCAAGAGAGATGACATTATAAATGTTAAGTGTCTCCATCTTATACAAGCGCAAGTTAGGTATTACCACAGCTCCGGCTCTGTTCTTAAACCACAGGCCGCGTCGAGAGATGGCCTTAGCGGAAGAGGAGCCAATGGATGTCACAGCTCGCGTCATACCAGGCTCTTCGTGTCTGGTAACACTACGTCATTAGGGCTTGTACATAATTCGAGATATTACTGTATCACGTAAACATATACAAAACTTATGAAAGTGGCAGACCTACACAATTGTACATCTGCCTGGTCACATATACGACATATCGAAAAGCAAATGCAAATTTCATGAAAACTGCGGAATTACAAAAATGTACCTCTGTCTGGTCCTATACGCAATAAGATACAAACATACATAGGTATTCTATGGGATCTACAGGGTTATACACAGCACACCAATCTGGTGATATATAAAATCTACCAAGAGGATATACAAATTTTAAGAACATTACAGGGTTACACAGTGCATACCCGCCTGGTCACATATAAAAATACCAATAAAACACACCTTGCGTATGAGCGCAGATTTTTCCGGTCATATCAAATGCACGTCTGCCTGGTTGCATACAAAACATACCGAAAAGAAATACAAATTTTCTGGCACTGCCGAATTACACAAGTGCACATCTGTCTGGTCATAATAAACCCTACCAAAAGTCATATACAAATTTAAGAACACTGCGGGGTTACACAAGTGTATATCCGTCTGGTCTTACATTGTATGTGATGGAGACACTTAACATTTATGTCATCTCTCTCGGACGCCTACGTGCAACTTACGACAATTTTGTAATGCCTGCGTGTTATAGGCAACTATTAATATCACCATTGTTTGCCTAGATGTTGTAACCTGCACGTGTTTAAGATCCGATGACGGCGGCTTTAGTTTCTCCGAAACCGGTAATCATGGAATAAAAAGAATTCCTGCGACCTTGGCTACCACTTCATTATTCTACAAGCATCTAGATCGCTCCCACATGAGCACAATGAGCTCCCTACAAAGTCACGTAAAACATGTAACGCATCGTCCTTAAGTAGAAGGATGGCAACGACAGTCTGCCGCCATCAGGAAATAACACGGTGAGTTCCACGAAGGCAAAATGAGTAAAAAGATGTAATAGCTTATATTTTGACGAGCAGTTATCTACCAGGCCACACACTTAGCAGACCTCCCAGGAGCTGTTGATAGCTGGAACTCATTTGTTAATTTAGACGAGTAGGTAGTTCTCAAAATGGTTCAAATGGCTCTGAGCACTATGGGACTTAACATCTAAGGTCATCAGTCCCCTATAACTTAGAACCACTTAAACCTAACTAACCTAAGGACATCACACACATGCATGCCCGAGGCAGGATTCGAACCTGCGACCGTAGCGGTCGCGCGGTTCCAGGCTGAAGCGCCTAGAACCGCTCGGCCACACCGGCCGACTAGGTAGTTCGCAACTTAGCGCTTCCTAGATGCGTTGGAATGGTGTCCAACTCCCCACCCCTTCCCTTTCCCGCTACTATCACCACCATAAACCCTCCTAGTTTAAACAAAGTCAAAATTTACCTACTATACAAATCCCAGTTGGTACTTAGTATTGCCTTAATCGCAGCTGGAAAAATCGTAAGGTTTTATATATTTAGGTAAAATAAGTTTGCTTCTAATTATGCACCAAAATACTTTTCAAATATGTTTACTGAGATTTATCAACATATACTGCTTCGTATGTCGTAATACTCATCATATTTTATGTGATATCTAATAGTTTCAGCAGATTTCCATTATTTTTGGAAGTTACCAAAGTGGTAAGTAAGTTTAGGATACAATGGTTATTAAGTTTTTTAGGAAAGAATTTTTTGAGAAAGAGTGTTTAATTACCAATTTACGGAAATGTGGGATGTACGGAGAAAATGGAACGTACACATTAATATTCCATGTTCAGAAGATTAACAGAAAATGCAACAATGGAATTTAAATATATGTAACAATAATAACATTAATAACAGTAATTCTAGTAACTGTGACAATGATAATAATACACACTTAAGAAATTGTACAAATATCTGTTATTAGTGGTAGGTGAGCAGATGCCAACTTTGCGATAACTGCTGCCATCGTCGTCAGCTTACATCGTCTCTCTCTCTCTCTCTCTCTCTCTCTCTCTCTCTCTCTCTCCATTTTTCTTTTCTTTATGAATGGTGTCTGTTTGGTACATTTGGAATTGTGGATGGAAATTTTTATAAGTCGTGACGTAGAATATATTTCGCACACTCCTAGTATCGGCTAAAATATACGCTACCAATCATCAATGTTGCTTCGTAGACAAATCATTCTCAGTAAAGGTACTACGTTGGGTTGTAAAAATTTATTTAAGTTGTCAACAGATATGGCTAGCTCAAAAATACGCCTGGTTAGTTTAAAACTGCCCGATAAATAAATATTGTTGCAGAGAGACACACGACATAATCGCCTACATAGCTGAATGTTACGTAAATTCTTTGTTAGACACTGAAATTTTATGCTGTTAGTTACGATTTGAATAATATTTACGGCAGAATTTTTTATCAGTCAGGATTAACTCATAACGAAGCCTGAGCCTCATGTTATTATTTATTATCTTTGCGTTCGCCGTGCATATTTAATGGAAACATTTATGCAAAAAGCACTTCCTTTTCATGACAGTAAAAATATTGAAAGTTTTTTTTCCTCTTATCTTGTGGGTGAAGCCAGAATATCATGTGATTAATTCTATTTCGCATATGGCTGCCAATGCATCATTGCGACAAAAGAATGGCAGAAGGCCAACGATAAAAATTGAATTCTAGCGGTAATTAATTATTTTGATTTAATTATGTTCACATGGAAGGAGAGGGATGAAATGAGAATACAAGTATTAAAACTTTTTATAAATACGTATATTCTGAGAAAACTTACGTTCAATTACCAAAATCGTGCGTTCAGATGCAACATCGTGCAAAAGCGTCTCGTAGGTCCGAGGGCTGACACCACAGTCATTATTTTATTCATGAAGTCTGGGTAATTTCCAAGAATGACTGCCAATCGAAGTCGCGGGGTCCAAACGATACATTTCGAACGAGTATCGTAAAGCGATCATGCGACTCCGGTGGGGGGTATTGTTACTATGTTTACAGAGGTCCTTGCAGCAACGACGAAGAGCGTTACAAAAATACTTGATTGCAAAGGAGACAACTTACCTCACTCGTCGTCGGTGTTGTCGTCATGTGAAAGTCCATTGCGGTGGTCTGGATGGATAATTTGGAAGAGTCGAAGCATGTATTCTTCCTGATACTCGTTCGTTTCCCGCACTGTCTGCAATGACATTGTAACTGTATTTCAGCATCGAAACTGTTCTTACGAAGTTTTACACACTTCGCGCCACCACAATAGGCACAGTCCATTCTTTCCTCGTCCGGTAGTACTCCATATTTGCGACAAAAAGTCGAAAACTTTCTACGCTGGATAAACATGGAATTAGATTTTTCCATGTGAGAGAATCCGCTGAAGAAAGGTCAAGAACACCAGACATCCCATTCACTAACAACATAAATCGTCTGGGTGTCCCTAACAACTCATAAACAATTCGCGGAGGTATGTGATTTAGAGCAACTAAGGGAACGACGGAAAACAGATAAAAATGACGATTACAAATAAGTGATCACAACACCCGCCACCGGAGTCGCATGATTGATTTACGATTGCCCGTTCGATAAGTATCGTTTGGACCCCGCGACTTCGATAGGCAGTCATTCTTGGAAATTACCCAGCCACTCTTCCACTACAATCTTTAATTCGAACTGTCCAACGGCATCAGAAAACGGGTATCGGTAGTCACCTGACAACCTAAATGAGCCGGTATATAGCAGTAACAATCACCAGGGTCCATCAGCTAGACAACTGAAGAGAACCACTACAAAGTCGGTCGAAAAAACGCATTTTAGTTCTTCCAGTGTCTCATAATGACGCGACTTAGTAGCCAAAATCTTTTTATTCGAAATAACTAAACTGTTACAAGGGTTTTGTTTTATGCATAAAATAGTAAGTTTGATAATATTTTCTATGTCACCTGACTAATAGCGTGCAAAATCTCTGCCAAAGAGGCATGTTAGTAGAGAGTGTTAGTAGAACCTTTCTGAGTGGAGTGCAGTCTTGGAGAGAGAGAGGAGAAGTGGAGTTGTATCTCGTGATGGAGTAAGATGTGCTTAGGTCGTGGTGTGTGCCGGCAATAATTTTCATACATTATTTTTCATTTATGGAGGAATGTTTTGCAAATTCAATCAGAAGACTTCGAAACGTACCGTACTAGCGCATTTGACGAGATATCCAAACGTAGAAATTAATTTGGTCAGGGATTTAGAACAGGATTTTTATGCTAACGTAACAATGTGTGATTTACTGATTTTTCTTCAAAGATGGATAGCATACATGTTTGTAAGAAAGGAAAAAGAATTTTTTCAGATATTTCCACTATTAGCGTTAGGTGAATTTTTTATTACTTCAAGTGTTAAAATATTTTGTCTTCACGTGTAAAAATATTTTGTCTTAGTGATGTAATACAGTTACTTTATTCTTTTTCTATCAATCAGCATTTGTCTCTTTATTTCAAGTTTCACATGTAGAATTTTGCTTTCCCGAGTTACTCAGTGACAGAACTTGAATTGACTATAATCATTGCAGTTATCAGATTTATTAGCACACACGTTTTATAGATGTCTCTATGGTTTAAAGCAAGCGTTGCACATTGCTTTGCTAGTGGTTTGAATTTTTAGTTTTTTTAACTAGCATAGCAGCAGCAGCTGTAGTAATTTGAAGATAATAGCAACACAGCATTCATTCATTACGCATAGGGTTAGGCCATTTATAGTTTGCGTGTGATGAAATTAACATTTCAACAGGTGACATAGGTTTCAGACAGGGCATTTTTAGTAGTTGTTTGTATTTCATATTTTTCTCGCAGTCAGATTGATTTCATTGTTGGTAAAAGGACAATTTGCTTAAATTTCACCGATCAGGCAGTACTTTCGCCACGAACGTAGTGGTATACAGTTTAATATTGCATTTCTGATAAACTTTTGCATTGCTGATCACTTGTCAAAGTTACGAGAACACATACTAACTTAAGTACGAGCTTAACTGTTTCTCTAATTCAAGTTCACTTTACCATACAAAGTATCAGTAAATATAACTATACATTACCATACAACCAAAATCAAATTAGTCACTTTCTCTCTTTATTTCACAATAAAAGGATGTAGGAAAATGACTTCTTTCATGAAATTTATGCTGGTAGTGGAACCACACATAAGAAAAGGACTATCAGAGTACTGTCTGACACATTTTGCCATATTTGGGATATTTTTATGTTGTTCGTTGAGTGGGTGTATACAGCGTGTTTCGTAGGAAATATTTCAAGACGAAGACTTTTGACGACTATGCCTTGCACAATTATGAATGGCACACGATTCTTAAGTTAATGACGAGGTTGTTGCCACATATGTTACTACAGACATACTTGAGAACTGGCAGTGTCTGAAACCGGTAATGTAAAAAATGATTTTATACACAATCTGACGGAAAAAATCGTTCTTCAAACTTGTTGAGGCTGTGGGGCACACACAAAAATGAAAATGATTCCTCTATGCATACAACTGATATCTCATTCTGTATGTCTTTAGAGTCTTGCGTAGTTTATTGGTAGTCAGAGAAAGGAACTTGACATTCTACGCGCAAACAGCTAGCCACACGTGCTACGAACCGCGCAACCTGCGGTGGCGGTAACGAACCAGCCAGCGATCATTGGGTCAGTGTCAGGAGGCAGCTGGTCTCCGTAGAGGGATTCTCGGCCGCAGGGCCAATCGTGTGTCGAGCCGATCTAGTGGAACCCCGCATGGCACAAGTAAACAGGAACCAATTCGGTAGCGAAAATAAACTTCTGAATAGAAGGAACGAACGTGTCAAGGAGATTACAACACAGGATAAGGAAATTGAGGACGCTCTCAGACAGTTCTAAAACTATGTACAAAAACAAGTACTTTCAGTTTCAACGAAACGTTGGTACGAGAATCATCGTGAAAATAAATATGTGAAAGGACAGATTTTTGAAACACTATGTTTTTGTGTAACTCGTGTTATGTTTACAGCACAGCCTCAGGTTATTTTTTGACAAGTTTATAAATCCATCAATCTTTGGACTGATTTTACATTGTCCATCTTTTGACCTGTATGTAACAACCACACCTAAAATCCTCTGACTTGCTTTCCAAGCGAATTATTTTTTAAAACATTGCTGGTAAAAGTCAACGACCGATATAGAATATTTGAAATTGAATATGAGACAGTCTAAACCGCAAAGGCACATTTATTATAAGGTGACCGTGTGATATTCCTGGTTGTGGCCTCCCGTATTTTATTTTGATAGAAGCCCGCCTTGATGCAGCTAGATACATGTAAAGTAGCATATGGTACAAAAGTGGAGTGGGGTATAAGCGACAGATGGTACAGTATGTACCAGTCTCAAGGGAGAGTACTCCAGTTTACAGAACTTGCTTCTGATCGGTCGGCATATTCGAGTACTAGGCGCCAAACCGCCTAACTTTTCTTATTAATTATTTATATACTTTTCAGTTTATTTAACTCAGTTTTCAGTATGACAATCTCTCATGGTTACTCTTCGAGTCTACCGTTTTTGTTTATTAAATTTCACCAGTTTTGAGAAACATAAGACTAACGATATTGCAACCGAACAGCTTCGGACACCTTCGGTTCGCTTTGACGCACCTGAAAGAGGAAGTACTTCGGCTGCTCTAGTCACCTGTTTCGGGCATTCTGGAGTGACGGACAGGTAACTCCGTTTCGGGCATTCTGGAGGGACGGACACGTAACTCCGTTTCGGGTATTCTGGAGGGACGGATAGGTAAATCCGTTTCGGGCATTCTGGAGGGACACACACGTAACTCCATTTCGGGCATTCTGCAGGGACGGACACACAACTCTGTTTTTGGCATTCTGCAGGGATGGACACGTAATTCTGTTTCGGGCAATCTGCAGGGACAGACACGAACTCCATTTCGGGCATTCTGCAGGGATGGACACGTAACTCCGTTTCGGGCATTCTGGAGGGACAGACACGTAACTCCATTTCGGTCGTTCAGGAGGGATGGACATACTGTATATCCAAAGTTGTCAGAAAAGTTACAGTACAATTAAGAATACTATGTCGGGTGTTGCAAAAAAAAAAAAAAAAAAGAATGTAAAATGTGTGATCATTTAAAGTATAAACAAACAGAACACATCAACGAGAGGAGTCCCCTACAATTATTGTCAGTATGTTAGAAATTGCCCTCTGTAGGTAGAGAGACTAATCTGGGCAAGTGGCATCCCATAAAAAACACAATCACCGGTTCAAGTTGACAGCGTGGTAGCCTCCGCCGAAGAAGATCCCAAAACCGACGAGCTGACTTCTGCGCTGGGGACACAACTTTGGAAGACGACAGGTTGGTGGAAAGAACGGTTAGAGACTCTTATTCAATCTCTCCAGATCTCTCCAGCATCCAGATCTGACTTACAAAGCACACATAATTTATAACCGGTTTCGATCACATCTTCGCGCTTGCACAACGATACTGAGGAACAATGGCTGTTCAAGGAATAGGAATCGCTGAATGACGATAATCAACTGCTCCTACGACTATAGTCATTCAGCGCTTCCTACTCTGTGAATTGAGTTCTAACCAGGTGATAAACAACATGATCATGGTGTGTTTAAAATGTAAGAATTGAAATACAGTTACAGCCAAATGAAGACTTAGTTTTTTTTTATACAACTTCTTCTTTGCTGCGACTGTGAGTTAAAGTGTAGGTACATTTATATACGTAAATAGAACAAGTCTAACACCTGTGATGAAATAGATTGTCGTTGGTGATACAAGTCAAAACACTGTTTAGTAGGAACCCTTCCTCGTACCACTGTTCACAGAGACAAAGTTCACAAATGTATGCAAGGAGTTGCTGATTAACTTGAAGAATACAACTGGTTGTCTCTAATTATGTTGTCGCCGACCATGGCTGTTTGCTGTGGCCTGGTGTAGAACTGACAGCGTGTCCGTGTATCATTTCCGTCTCACTAGCACGGCCAGCGTTGCTCCGATAGCAAGGAGCAGCTTTGCGGAGTCGATAGCAGGCGCCCATCGATTACACCAGTCCATCAATACGGTTTTGAAGGTCTGAAGATGGTGATGTTAGGGTCGAAACCGCTCACCTTGTAATACGAGCCTTTGCGATCTAGACTGTTTTATAATTAATTTCAAACGTTTGCCAAGTTGTCTTGCGAATATGGAGGGCCACATTCAACGGCCTCAAGTGACTAGCGCAGACATAACGTTCGCCAGTCGTGCAGGATTGTACAGTCATGTCACATACCTTGACACAGGAAATGGGTTTGTCTGCAGAGAGGCAGTGCGATGTCGTCTTGACCACCAAGGACTGTGAGCATGGCGACGCCGCTGCAGAGAGGCGCAGCGACAGTGTTGCACCCGACGACGAAATTGGACATAAAAGTGTCACCACATGGTTTTCTCAGGTGCGTCTCTGTTCTGCGTACAGCATCACTATAGACTCATTCATGTGTGGAAGCTCCGCAGACAACTAACCTTGCCAGATTCCATTCGTCACCATCATAGAGTCCCGTCACCTGTTGTAATGGTACACTTCTCGTACGCATGCTCACTAATTTGGACAGAAGCCGTTACGTTTCCACCTGTTCAGTCTGGTGGCTGTGCCCCTACCTTCAGGTGTCCGTTACAGTAAATGTCAGCAAGCTGAGGCAAGACTGCATGTTGTCCATGAGGTCCTAACCTACCTCGATACAGAAGATGTTCCACAGTTGACCTGGCCATCATGCGCACCAGATATTTTTGATGTTGGCAACATCTGGTGATGGGATGATGAGAAACTGGAACGTCACCCCTTACCAGCATCTACAGTTGACGCAATCTGGAGCTGATCTGAAGCGGCAAGGGATGACGTACCGGTATTTTATCATCCAAGCTCAGGTCGAGTCGATGTCCAGCCTGGCTTGATGCATTGTTGCAGTGCGGAAATGGCAGCTCGGTGCACTAAATTTCACACTCTGAAAACCCTCACATAACCTACAAATTCAATAACGTATTTTTCATTCTGTACTGTGCTGTGCTGTAAATGTCGATATTTCATTAATTTCCTATTGTTGTAATGGCAGAAATATATTCACGCTGTCAGTGATGCAGCAGCACTATGCCGGTTCATGGCAAGCCGCTGCCGGCGGATGCAGCTGCAGTGGGCAACAACTTATTGACGACAGTGAATCGCCGTTGGGTATCCGGACTGTAATGGTAGAAAGATGAGTGACAGTGCAACATATCACGTGCATATTCTATGCTCTGATATAACATCCAGTGGGCTGACATGCCATCCAGAATCAGCTCGTCATTGTGAGGTACAGAAGTCACCTCGCCGCACGTCTTCCTCTGCTCAGCACAGTTCACATGACACGGAGATTAGAAAAGGTGTACTGACACCGTGACTGAACACGTGAAGGCCGGCCGTTTTGGCCGAGCGGTTTTAGGCGCTTCAGTCTGGAACCACGTGGCTAATACGGTTGCAGATTCGAATCCTGCCTCGGGCATGGATATGTGTGATGTCCTTAGGTTAGTGAGGTTTACGTAATTCTAAGTCTAGCGGACTTATGACCTCAGATGTTGTCCCATAGTGCTTAGAGCCATTTGCACCATTTTGAACACGTGAAACCTGGAAAAAGATCGTCGGCTCTGATGAGCCGCGGTACACGACGGTATAGGCCTTTGGCAGAAGAGGTATCTGGAATTTTGCACAAGCCGATGTAAGTCACTTACCAGCAGAGTACCGTTCTGGTGGGTGATATTGCAGTTTGCCGAATGCTTGGCTGAGACGACATGACGTCTGTCATCGCGTATTACAGGGACTGTCACGATTCCGTTCTAAATGGTAGGCAGAATAAAACTGGCCTACGGAATACAGGGTGGGCGAAAAGTCACGAGGGTGTTGTGAAACTGAATAACCTATTTATCATTCATTTCCATTCATTTTTCACAAAAGAACAAGGATGATCCATCTCTCGTCCTTCTGCTGTCAGAATCTGAAACAAAGGAAATGAGAAAAGTGTTGTGACGAGACGAAATTACTTCTATTCATCAATAGCCGTGGGTTCTTTCCTCTCGAAGAAGGCTCATCAAACTACCCTCATGCTCATAACCTAAGGATAATGCTGATACATGGTGAAACAACGCTCTGGTGGGCGGTTTGCGGGCGTAAATCAGATCGGGGTATGACCATGCGGTGCATATGACCTGCGGTCGTCGCACGGTGGCGCTGGCAGCAGTCCACTTACGCAGAGGTGTGTCGGTGAATGTCAGGGTACGGTGGAGCGAGTAAGTATGCAGACGTTTTCAGACGTGCTAATGGTGACTGTGAGTTGAAAATTGCTCAAAGAACACATTACGTTATGAGGGGTAGAATACCAGGGCGACTGGAGGCTGGTCGAACACAGCAGGTCGTAGCACGGGTCCTTCGTGTGCCACAAAGTGTGATCTCAAGATTATGGCAACGATTCCTGCAGATAGGAAACTTGTCCAGGCGCTACAGTACGGGACGACCACAGTGCCGGCAGACGACCACGGAGTACTGCAGGTAGCCTTGCTCGGGACCTTACCGCAGCCACTGGAACAGTTGTCTCCAGACACACAATCTACAGACGACTGAACAGCCATGGTTTATTTGCCCAGAGACCTGCAAGGTGCATTCCATTGATCCCTGGTCACAGGGGAGCCCGTAAATCCTGGTGAGGGGAGCCCGTAAATCCTGGTGTCAAAAACACAGTACATGGTCAGTGAAACAGTGGTCACATGGTTCAAATGGCTCTGAGCACTATGGGACTTCACATATAAGGTCATCAGTCCCCTAGAACTTAGAACTACTTAAACCTAACCAACCTAAGGATATCACACACAGCCATGCCCGAGGCAGGACTCGAACCTGCGACCGTAGCAGACGCGCGGTTCCGGACTGAAGAACCGCTCGGCCACCAGCGGCCGGCAACAGTGGTCCCAGCTTATGTTCACGGACGAGTCCAATATCGTCTGAACAGTGATTCTCGCCAGGTTTTCATCTGGCGTGAGCCAGGGGCCAGATACCAACCCCTTAATGTCATTGAAAGGGACCTGTATGTAGGACGTGCTGTCATTGTGTGGGGTGGGTTTATGATTGGTGCACGTACACCACTGCATGTCTTTGACAGAGGAACTGTAAAAGGTCAGGTGTATCGGGATGTCATTTTGCACCATGTCCGCCTTTTCAGGGGTGCAGTGGGTCCCAAATTCCTCCTGATGGATGATAACGCACTGCCCCACCGAGATGCCATCGTGGAGGAGTACCTCGAAACAAGACATCAGGCGAATGGAGTGGCCTGCCTGTTTTTCAGACCTAAACCCCATCGAGCACGTCTGGGATGCTCTCGATTGACGTATCGCTGCACATCTTCACACCCCTAGGACACTTCAGGAGCTCCGACAGGCACTGGTGCAAGAATGGGAGGCTATAGCCCAGCAGCTGCTCGACCACCTGATCGAGAGTATGCCAACCCGTTGTGCGGCCTGTGTACGTGTGCATGGTGATCATATCCCATATTGATGTCGGAGTGCATGCGCAGGAAACAGTAGCGTCTTGTAGCACGTGTGGTTCGGGACAGTTTTCTCAACTTATCACCAATACCATGGACTTACAGATCTGTGTCGTGTGTGTTCCCTATGTGCCTTCCTCTTAGCGCCAGTTTTGTGTAGTGCCACGTTAACCTTAATTTATGAGCATGAGTGTAAAACACATAGAACATTAGTTATCTTTAATACAGAATCAAATAAAAGCTTTACTTAAGTTTGATGAAGTTCATTGCCACAGGATTAGTTTATAATTTATGACTGTCGCTGACTATGGAAGCACCACTTGATGTACTGAGTGACAATTGTTCTCTTGAGGTAGAATGCTCTACATTTACAACAGTACAAATTTGTCAGAAACTCTAACGGTCCCTGTCCTGCACGATGATGCTGACTGCTGTGGCTGAGGTGTCAAACTGGGCAGCGCTCTTCCAAGTTCTGCTCTGAACTGACCTCTGGTGTGAGGGCGCTGCTGTGCTGGGAAGGGATGCGTGGTCTTCACGAGCGCCTGCCATACGCCATCGCAGATTGCTGCAAGCCCTCGCTGATGTCTGTGCTATCAGTTCTTGTTTCCTCCTTTAGTGTGGCACCGCGGTCTCTGGATGACGCCACAAAAATAATAACTAAAATGTTGCTGACAGTCATAATCCCTTCGTGATTTTTTGGACCACCCAGTATGTTATGCATTTTAAGATAGGCAAACTGACTCACATGATATGCACCGAGAACGGATTATGTAAGAAGGGTTTCCCGTCTTGGGGTGTATGCAAAATTTTCTAGGATTTATTTTGCCTATCCTGTATGTACTTCTGAGGGTTTGCTCGTCCTCCGTTCATTGCTCATCACCAGAGAACATGCCATATAGTGGAAGACACATGTCGCAGAGGGACCCCTCTGTCGGCGGTAGCGGTGTCGTAAGCAGAGACAGAAGGTGAAATTTAATTTCTAATAAACAAACCTCTGCGCCACATAGCCAGTAATTTGGACACCAGGCGTCATACCTTGCCCTATCTTCGACATCTCCCTGACGTAATTGTTCAACAAGATAACGCAAGACCCCATGTTGCCCTGATGGACTGACATACATCGGTACACTGGGCGTTCGACTACTGTCTGGCATCTACGATATTACAAATGATCATAGCACGCCACCACTGTGGGGATAGCCTTGCGGGGTAGTCGCGCGGTCTAATGGCGCCTGGCGCCTTGCCACAGTTCGCGCGGCGCCCCCAACTCCCCCCCCCCCCCCCCAAATCGGAAATTCTAGTCCTCCCACGGGCATGGGTGTGTGTGTTGTCCTTAGGGTAAGTTAGTTAGAGTAAGTAGTGTGCAAGTCTAGGACCGATGATCCCCGCAGTTTGGTCCCATAGTCCTTAACACAAATTTCCAATTTTTCCACTGTGGGGATAGTCAAATGAAAACCAATCACCTTCCACAATGAGATCATGGAATGGTTCAAGTCAAAAGTAATAACACAGGCGTTAAAACATTTGTCCCACTGGGAGACGAGACAGTCAATTTCTGTTTCGTAGAACGCGGTTGGCTCCGACAGATCCTCAGCCACACCCACTCTCGCCCAACTGAAACAGACGTCCATGCACGTCTTTTTTCAGGTCGCAAAAGACGTGAAAATCAAGCGGTGAAAGATCCAGGCTGTGCAGAAGATGACGCAGTGTTTCCCAACCATATCCCATATAGCCTTCGTCCGGTTGGCAGTGGGGGGCGGACATTATAGCGCAATAGGATGGTTCCGTCCGACAGCGTTTCTGGACATTTTGACTTCATAGTGCGTCACAGTTCTTGCAAAGTGTCTTCATAACGCTTCGCGCTTTGATTTTGGTTCCACGTTTGAGGTGATCGACGAGCAGAGGGCCCCTGCAGTGGGAAAAGGGAGTAATCCTGATCCTACTGGAACGTTTGTGAACGGCTTTGGATTTCTTTGGCGGGAGAGATGTTGGATGATTCCACTGTTGGCTTTTCCGTTGGCCCTCTGGCTGTCGGACCCGTTTCTCTAATACAAGCTCTATTCGACTCGACGTCTAAACGTCTTAGATCCATGGCTGCTGCCAGAGGTGGCGGCTATGAGTAGTAAATATTTCGCACCCATTATACCACCGAATCACTCACATATTTGATCATGTATTCTTTCTGCTATACTGTACACAGACATTAAGAAAATATTCGTTATCTCTTCTGCTGCTGCACTTTTAATGGCTATCAGATTAGTTTAACATTTATTTTAGAAAAAAGTTGTCTGGTGCATCAAGCAATGAAAAGGAATGGCAAACACGTTCAAATTCTGCATTTTACTTTCACACGTCCTAATAAGCCAGCGATTTTGCCCATCACGTCTGTTGTCACGCAAGTTAATAACAATCAAGGCGGACCAAATTTCTGCAAAATTTCTTCAAAGGCATGTTGTTATCTTGCCCTGCTATTGAGTGCTTCACGGAGATGTGGTCTAGCATCTTCTCAGACAACTAGGGTTTCATTCAGTGTCCTAATAAAATTTACGTTCTATGCCGTGTCTCGATCAGTCCAGCGACATTCAAAGACAAAGAATTAAGAGAACTATGTTTTTCATTACTATTGGTTACGCCTGCACATCTTCTGCTAAATCATCAGTTCAGTGCATAATACTCTTTCGAGAAAGTGACAGCTATCCCATTAGCAGTTTGTAAGTAGGCTGTATATGTTTTTATGTTGGTAACGCCACGTAGCGCTCTCTATTAAAATCGCTGACTGCGCTGTGTGCAGTCTGTGGCTGGTTGGATTCGTTGGACGTTTTTCGCCAGTGTAGTGTTTGGCAGTAGGAGGTGAAACGCCAGCAGTGGTGGATGTGGGGAGAGAGATGCCAGAGTTCTGAGATGTTAATATGAGCGGACGGACTTTCGAACACTATTAAGGTAAATACATTGATTGTTCTCTATCAAAATCTCTCATTTGCAAACTATATGCTCATCAGTAATTAGTGCCTTCAGTAGTTACAGTAGTTATAACCTTTTATTTAGCTGGCAGTATCGGCACTCGCTGTATTGCAGTAGTTAGAGTAACGAAGATTTCAGAAACTACCTATTTTTAAATTAAGAGGAACTTCGAGTTTTGTAACAACAAACTATTTCTACATCCATGTTATCTCAGGGCAGGTACGGCTAAATATCTGATGCAGTTTGGGATGAAGTTTCCAAAACCCGACAAATCCTGAACTGTTGTTGACGAAATTCGATTTATCCAAGCGTCTGGAACATCTGTCAAACATTACCAAAATTTTATAAACGGAATTTTTTCACAACATTTCTGAAGTTCAGAGCTTGCTGTGTATTCCTGGAAAGTGTTGGCATTTCAAAGGAGTACAGCCGTAGATCAATTTACTTATTTTGCAATGTTACTTTAGCATTAATTGAGTTTGTAGTGTAGTTTCATGCTATGGGAGCGTCACATTTGTCTGACTGAGTCATTAGCCGCTGCAAATAGTAATAGTGCTCCACTGCTTGAAAAGTGAAAGATAGGTAAAAGCAGCATAGAAGCAGTAACTACACTATAGCTAGAGCAGTAGTTCACAACCTGGAGCATACTCCTTAAGAGGTAAAATATAATTTTTCTGAGGAATAAAAACGAAAGGGTTCAACTGTTTTTTGGTCATGATGTGAGGCTGCTTAATTATTCATGTAGCGCCACCCTCCGTATTTTTATTCATACTTTTATGTTCTCATAGTACTCCAAAGGTCTGTTAACATAAAGAATGGGTAACTGAAATGTGCATTTCATAATTTGTATTACTACTTGCAGAACTCCACATGTTTCTACCGTCCGTCCAAGAACTGAATTAGTTGTTCATTTCTGTTTGTGAAAAGCTGTTTATTCGGGACAACAGCCTAGCAGGGAGAGACCGAGGAGGGAAGCAAGCAACCGACGTTCGGCACGGCGATATATGTGTAGGTTAAAGTTGGTTTCAGGAACGAAGCAGCCTCCACCCTCGCTGTTTCCCCCAAATCAGGGCTGTCCACGTTAACACAATGGGAAGTAGCTCGTCCACCTGCTAGCAAGCCTTCGTGCATAGGCTTGATGGCTACATGGAGGAATGTCTCCTTTACTTAAAAAAAAGCGACGGTTGGAATCTTCTTGGGTCTTGAAAGACACAGCATCTTAGCAGCTGCTTAGGAATGTGGCTAGAAAATTGAAATTTCACTTGGGCGGTGGTTGCAATTACCGTCATTGGTGGATGGCCTGTAGCTTTTCCAAAACTACAGGTAAGCTAGAATTTTAGTGAGTTCACTCTTTGCCTTTTACCTGCAAGAACGGCGGTTTGCTGAAGCCTGTCGGGCCTCGCACGGGAAGATGGACACACAACCCTGTTAACTGTAGCACACGGCCGGAGCACAGGCGATCACGAGTGCTGGAAGTTACTTGGTGAGTTTTGGGCAGTGATGCTTTTCCTCGCTATAATTTAGGGGGCGCGGTGTTATTAACTTTTAGAGCCAGTCGTTTCGGCAATTGATGACCGCAGTTTGTTGGTTCAAATGGTTCAAATGGCTCTGAGCACTATGGGACTTAACAGCGGAGGTCATCAGTCCCCTAGAACTTAGAACTACTTAAACCTAACTAACCTAAGGACATCACACACACCCATGACCGAAGCAGGATTCGAACCTGCGACAGTAGCGGTCGCGCGGTTCCATACTGAAGCGCCTAGAACCGCTCGGTCACTCCGGCCCGCAGTTAGTTGTTTGATTTGCAGGATGCAAATTTCCTCTTCCGAGTTCACTTTTCGCTAGCAGTTCCTGATTTTTTTTTTTTTTTTTTTTCGCTTGACACTTGACAATATTCAATTCGTTGTAATTAAGAATCCAATTTGTAGTAATATTTATTAGGGTAAAACTGACCTCCTTCCCTCAACACTTTCCACGATTAGCGGGAATACCACGATGATACTCCGATTATCCAGATGCATGTACATCATGAAATGTAGTATCAAGCACTGGATCAACAATCTCAATTGTTGGAATCATTCCAAAAACTGGTACGAATATCGGAGTTAAACGCAACTGTTTCTTTAACTTTGCATTCACTGCCATCCTGCTGAAGGCTTTTCCCACTTGAACACACGTTAAGGGAAAAAAACAGCATATTTTGTAAGTGTGCGTTTTCAATCAGTAGTTAGGTATCTCCCTTAACAGACACGTGCTGTCGTGTGGTAGTTGACATGAGTATTTCATGCATCACTATTAACTTTTAAAGGTGGGCTGCCCCTGTTAAATTCAGATTTAAGAAGAAGTTATCTGTTACGCAACTTGTTTCATTACCTTTTAAAAGTAAATTCGCACCATTGTGTAGAGAGCTTCACTCCGTTTTCCGATCTCGGGGACTTTAATTTTGCATCTCAGAGATATGCACTACGCCTACTACAACCTCAACCACACCAACTCGGAACGATACTAAATGACATTTAGAAGATCATTACCATCATCACTATTACGTAAGAGTGCAATACTGATCACATAAGATAAAAATTTTTTTTTCATATAGTAACATTAAAGTGTGAAACAAGTTGATAAAGATTAGAACCTGTGAAACGAATGTATGAACAACGTCTCCCTCACATAACGCACCCCTGGCTGATATATTTTGTACTTCGTACCATGCACCCACTACAGTAGAATTGACACATATACGTCACATATGCTTAACTATCTCACGCAAGCCGGCCGGAGTGGCCGTGCGGTTCTAGGCGCTACAGTCTGGAACCGCGTGACCGCTACGGCCGCAGGTTCGAATCATGCCTACAGCATGGATGTGTGTGATGTCCTTAGGTTTTGTTAGGTTTAAGTAGTTCTAAGTAGTTCTAAGTTCTAGGGGACTGATGACCACAGCAGTTAAGTCCCATAGTGCTCAGAGCCATTTGAACCATTTATCTCACGCAAATCCCTTTTCCGGTTCCTAGGTAGTTCAACGCGTTAGACTAGAAATTACAATAATAAACGAACTAATTCACGGCACAACACAACAGCAACTATAAAAAAGCTACTACTCTGCTTCAGGACTTACACTGTGTTCTTACTACTAGTAGTACTACTGCTGCTACTACTGTTACTACTGGCACTAGTATTATTATAATTATTATTATTGTTATTATTAATGGCAGTGGTCAGACACAAAGCACAGGCAGCCTGAAGTCAATTTCTGCCACTTCAGAAGGTAGTTCAGCAATCAAGTGATAGAGAAATAGCAAGTATAGCGCATACATTTTAACTTGGTTAATTTTCAATGGGGGTGCAGGGTGTAGGTGAGACAAGTGTCACTACACGAGGAGAGGCGCAGAGGAAGACTGTTCTGTAGCAAATACCTACGCACGATGTGCATAGTTAGCTTCCTTCTCTGAGGAGTTGCAGATGGCACTCGCAATGCACCGAGAATAGCTTTGCTATTCTTCGAAAAAGGTTGTTAGAAATTAGTAATACCAATAGTTCCTCTGACTCATTCTTAGAACATAGTTTAGTGAAACATCTACAAACATTAAATATAATTTACATTTAGTTCAAATGGTTCAAATGGCTCTGAGCACTATGGGACTCAACTGCTGAGGTCATTAGTCCCCTAGAACTTAGAACTAGTTAAACCTAACTAACCTAAGGACATCACAAACATCCATGCCCGAGGCAGGATTCGAACCTGCGGCCGTAACGGTCTTGCGGTTCCAGACTGCAGCGCCTTTAACCGCACGGCCACTTCGGCCGGCTTTACATTTAGTGATTTTATCAATGCAAGTGATAGAGGAAAATGCTTTTTCATTCTACAGTTCAGTTAGGCGCTAATGACGAGGGCGTAGGAAAGTTGGGGTTGTCAACTAATATTTGATTGCACTCAGACGGAATGGTCTCAGAAAGATTGGGAACCACTGCTCTAGAGACCACCCAAGCTATTATTCCTCGTATTCTTTAATGTGTAACTGAAGGCAGGTATAGATATGTAAGGGCTGTGTCTATTGTTTAGGGGTAGAATAGCAACTGGCCATTGTCCGAAACACAATACCCATTGACCACGACCGACGGGTTTCGGGTTGCCGCATTGCGCTGCGGTCGCATTGAGGCACCTGCGGTGGAATCTGAGGCGGCTCTGTTAACCTACAGCGTCGCCTAGGATTCCCGATGCGCAGCAACTTCCTGTTTGCCTGACCTGGCCAGTTTACCCTCACCTGGGTATGACTGGCACATAGTTGACCCACTGCCACTCAGCGCAATACGGAAGTGGGTACTGGCCACTGGCTCTCCCTTTACACCGCGACGATGACGGAACCTTTCAGAGAGACAGCAGACAGGTCGAGAAGAGAGACCAATGGCCACTTTGCTCCGAAATCGCTTTTGAGATGTGGAGCAAGCAGCTGTTGAGCGCTTTGGCTGCACCCCGTTGCAAACCGTGGCATATTTCGGCACGAATTGTGTCGCTTACATGCTTCAGACGTCTTCCTCAATTTAAAAATTTTGTACCTAGCTAGAGCAGCGAACTTAGGATGAAATACCGTTGTATAAATAATAAACAGCCGGCCAGTTGCCAAATGGAAGGTTTATTAGAGCTCATCTACCATGGATTCAAAATACCAAAAGATAGGAACCATGTCGTCCACATTTTAATTATTATAGAGGTGGCATATTACGTTCGACTCACGCCTTTCCGATGTATTTTAACATATGTCCGTTATAACGTGTAACCTAGTAAGCCTGACTAATTTTCTGTATTCGTAACAATATACGGGGTGGTCCATTGACAGTGGCTGGGCCAAATATCTCAGGAAATAAGCATCAAACGAAAAAAATTCAAAGAACGAAACTCGTACAGCTTGAAGGCGCTATGGTTGGCCCGCTGGATGGCGCTGCCATAGGTCAAACGGATATCAACTGCGTTTTTTAAAATAGGAACCTCCATTTTTATTACGAATTCGTGTAGAACGTAAAGAAATATGAATGTTTTAGTTGGACCACTTTTTTTGCTTTGTGAAACATCGTGCTGTAGTAATCACAAACGTATAAGTACGTGGTATCACGTAACATTCCGCCAGTGCGGACGGTATTTGCCTCGTGATACATTACCCGTGTTAAAATGGACCGTTTACCAATTGTGGAAAAGATCGATATCGTGTTGATTTATGGCTATTGTGATCAAAATGCCCAACGGGCCTGTGCTATGTATGCTGCTCGGGATCCTGGACGACATCATCCAAGTGTCCGGACCGTTCGCCGGATAGTTACGTTATTTAAGGAAACAGGAAGTATTCAGCCACATGTGAAACGTCAACCACGACGTGCAACAAATGATGATGTCCCGACCTCGGCAAGTTAATGTATGGTGCGGCACTATGCGAGGAAGGATAATTGGCCCCCATCTTATAGATGGCATTCTAAATGGTACAATGTAAGCTGATCTCCTACGTAATGTTCTACCGATGTTACTATAAGATGTTTCACTACATGACAGAGTCGCGATGTACTTCCAACATGATGGATGTCCAGCATATAGCTCGCGTGCGGTTGAAGCCGTATTGAGTAGTATATTTCATGACAGGTGGATTAGTCGTCGAAGCACCATACCATGGCCCGCACGTTCACCGGATCTGACGTCCCCGGATTTCTTTCTGTGGGGAAAGTTGAAGGATATTTGCTATCGTGATCCACCGACAACGCCTGACAACATGCGTCAGCGCATTTTCAATGCATATGCGAACATTACGGAAGGCGACCTACTCGCTGTTGAGAGGAATGTCGTTACACGTATTTCCAAATGCATTGAGGTTGACGGACATCATTTTGAGCATTTATTGCATTAATATGGTATTTACAGGTAATCACGCTGTAACAGCATGCGTTCTCAGAAATGATAAGTTCACAAAGGTACACGTATCACTTTGGAACAACCGAAATAAAAGTCTAACGTACCTACGTTCTGTATTTTAATTTAAAAAACCTACCTGTTACCAACTGTTCGTCTAAAATTGTGAGCCATATGTTTGTGACTACTACAGCGCCATCTACCACAAAGCGAAAAGCGGGGTCCAACTAAAACATTCGTATTTCTTTACGGACTACACGAATATGTAATAAAAATGGAAGATCCTATTTAAAAGAAACGCAGTTGATATCCGTTTGACCTATGGCAGCGCCATCTACCGGGCCAACCATAGCGCCATCTGGTTTCCCCCTTCAAGCTAGACAAGTTTCGTTCTTTGTAGTTTTTTCGTTTAACGCTTATTTCGTGAGATATCTGGCCCGGTCGCGATCAATGGACCACCCTGTACATACATACCATTGTTAACTTGTTTAGGTTGTAACTATTCCCTTCTAAAGAAGACTTTTTGTATAGTAGTTTCAATAAACCTACCATTTTGCAACTGACTGGCTGTTTATTATTTCTTCCCCAGTTACTGCTGTCAGCTGCCTGTGTTGACCAACACAGCAAGTCTCGCACGTGGTATGGAACCTGAGATGGCGATCTATAGCATTGCTTTCAGCCGGGTTGAGAGTTGAAACCAGAGGTTCAGATGATTCTGTGATGATCTTGGACGTGGAGTTTTCGAACTCTGCTATAGAGTGGGAAGTTACAAGACACCTCTTAAGATAGCAGGCATGCACTACCCACAACAAGCGACTACTAGGGAAATACCGCATCGCTTATAAACGAAAATAATGGCCATGTAGTACTTGAAACTGAAAGCTGCCTAAAATACCAACGAAATCTTTATTTAAGACAGGATCATATATCTCAAATGTAGGCTTGTTTACCAGCTGTAAATAATTCGATGATGTCTAGTGAGGTAAGTATGGATGCCGAAAACTAAGCAACGTTGAAGTTAAGTACTGGAGTCGGATCAAACATGCAAACAGTGTACTTTACAAACTCCCTTACCTTAGGAGCAGTAGCGACGGAACATTTCATGGAAAACGTGTATGTGGCTGCCCGTAAATTTTCGGATAACGCTACAGTATTAGAGATGATATTTGAACTTACCAGCTATGGAATGGGAGATACAACTGATTAGGGCAGGTCATAGGGATAGTATGATATTGTTCTAAATGTCTTACCCGAAAATTATCTTCAGTAGTTACTGAGATAATGACTAATAAGTTTGGTGTCTTAGAATTTGTGGTTACAAACAGGTCCGAAATTTCCTATTCATCTTCACCTCCGATTTAAGCGTAGTCAAAACCTTGTCGAGAGTCAAAAACTGACTGCATGTATTTGTAGCCGAAATCGCTGACTTCAGTCGGTTGTAGCATTTTGGAACACTTTCTATGTACACATACCGATAACCTCCTATGTAGGAATGACCACAATGTGCACAATCAACGATCCTGTGAAAATCCACTCGTTCTGTTCTCAACGAGACCCAGAAGGCCGAGAAGGCAGTAGGTATCTGCGTCCTTGACGACACCGGACGCCGGTTTCTTTCACTTCCGGAAGGCTTTTGATGCAGTTCAGTACATTCGACTAATTAAAAAAAATGTAGGTGCACTGAATATGAGACCAGCTTTCCGAGTGGACTGGAGTGTCCCTAGCAAATACAGCACAGCATGTCACTATAAACGGAAATAAGTCTTTACACATAGGAGTATCGTAAAAGTAATTTCGGGCGGACCGCAAGGGAGTTTTATATGGCAATATATATGACAATATACAAGGGTTGGAACTTTAATAGTGGCAACTATTTATTTACAGGTCGTACAAAATAGATACATGTTTCAAACTTTTACTGATTTTTCAAAGTAGTCACCAGCATTCTGTATAACCCAGCGATGTGTAAGTCGTAGGATACTCTTAGCAGTGCCACTTGTGTTGACAGTTCGAGCGGCGCGGTCTATTTGCCCGACGAGTTTGTATCAGCTCTGAAACGAATGCCGTGAAGTGTTTCCTTCAGTTTAGAAATCGAGTTGAACTCACGAGGGCTTAAGTCAGGGGAGTGCAGTAGGTGGTATAGCACTTAGCAGTCCCATCAGTCAAACAAATCAGTATAGCTTGCACCGTACGTGGTTGAGCATTGTCCTGCAAAATGATGGTCAGGTCCTGCAGAAAGTGTCATCACTTCTGTCTCTAAGCTGGTCGTAGGTTGTGTTCCAAAAATGAACGAATAGAGATAATTAGACTAGGGACACATAGGAGCCCTTGACTTCATCAAGGTGTAGTGAACATTCGACTGACGAAGGTCAATCCAGGGAGAAAGAGATAGTTTTGTTATTTTTCAGCGTCTAACGACGCAGGCAGCAGTCGTCGCAGCTCACGGTATTGTGCGCTGCAGCGTAGGCGAGCCCCATCTTCCCTTCATTAGAAATAACACACTTCATTCACGTCACTCCATTATATTTCTCACGCGACAGCCTCGAACGTACTTAGTAAAATTCAATCGGATAATTATTCAAGTTGAGGAGGCGCAGCTCTCAGACATTCTGCCAACAAAATAACATTCTTAAAGAAACGGGATAAAAGAGCTTTCCCACAATTTGTATATAAATTTCATTAACAGGATTCCTATCCATAAGAGGTAACCTCCTATTCCTGAAACAACCCGGAAATTTGTGTATCAGTTTATAAATAAAAGTTTCACTTGATTTTCTCAAATTTTGCAATAAATAATATTTTCAGTTCGTTTAATGTTTTTCTTACACTATCTAGTTACGTAAGAAAATAGAATATATTTCTGCTTTTCCTTACAGTTGACGACTCCATAAGACACTTGGAAGGAGAGACAGCATTGGTCGTATTTTTTTGTTGTTGTTTTATTAATCGCAAAATCGATTTTCGGTCACTTAGTGACCATCCTCAGTGCTGTAATATACAATTTAAATTGGTAGGCACTGTTGTCAACAAGCTTAGAGGGATCACAAACTGAGCAAGATATTTATTGCTGAAAGTTTCTCAGGCATTTCTTTTTGGTATGTTAGGAGCGTCTGTCTCACTTCTGTAATAGTGTGGGGTAGAAATTGCTTCTTGCACGAGCCAAAAGGTACTTGTCAGATCAATCCGTTGCGCAACTCGTCAACATAACACCCAAAAACTGACAAATCTTGTCACGAGAGCGGACTGCATTCTTCCCGCACTCTCCATATACCATGAGCATTTCGACTGTCTCTGCATTGTTAAATCCCATCGTCCACTCACGAGCTATTGCTTGGATTGCCGCACGTTAACTAACAAGTCACAATGCACTCCAGGAACACAAAAGCAGCCGGCCGAAGTGGCCGTGCGGTTAAAGGCGCTGCAGTCTGGAACCGCAAGACCGCTACGGTCGCAGGTTCGAATCCTGCCTCGGGCATGGATGTTTGTGATGTCTTTAGGTTAGTTAGGTTTAACTAGTTCTAAGTTCTAGGGGACTAATGACCTCAGCAGTTGAGTCTCATAGTGCTCAGAGCCATTTGAACCATTTGAACACAAAAGCGCAAAGTAAGCAAAATTAATAACATCGTACCTAGCAGCAGATTGAATAGCACAAACAGGGGTCGGTGTGGAAACGTTCCAAAATATGATATCCTGTAAACGAATATAATCCTGCAACAAACGCTACTGACATTCTAATTGACCCTGCATTAGGCAATTATCCTTGTAAAAAAGTATGTTAGCACAAAAAATACACTTTCTAAGTATTATTACAGTGTTATTACAATCTGTTGACTGACTAACAATACGAGCTGTTGACTACCAATCCTTTCTGTAAAAACCGCACATCAATATATGTAAAAGCAGATGTTTTCACTTGTTTCTGAGGACAGTGTGCTGAACAACATTACGTCGGTGTATACTTCATTTGTAGACTAATAATTATAGTTATTATGGATAGTATGTTTTAGGTTGGTTATTACCTCCATGTCCATGTGACAACAGCAAGCCATTAATGCATGTTTGCTCTGGACAGCAGGACAGGCGTTCAAGAGTGGATGCATGGAGGCTCAATTGTTAGTCTATACTGTCAGGCATAATCCACTTGGTGCTCTAGTTATAACTGTGCAGAAAACATAGAACAGTTCATCGTCTGTCGATATTGAGGATATGAGCCGGCCGGTTTTGCCGAGCGGTTCTAGGCACTTCAGTCCGGAACCGCGTGACTCCTACGATCGCAGGTTCGAATCCTTCCTCGGGCATGGATGTGTGTGCTGTCCTTAGTTAGGTTTAAGTAGTTCTAATTTCTAGGGGACTTACAACCTCAGATGTTAAGTCCCATAGTGCTCAAAGCCATTTGAACCAAAACATCATATAGTACAATATGTGACATGTTTGTGTCAAGACTGTTAGGTGCAGAGAAAAAGCAACTAGTAAACTGATGTGGGTACATATTAAGGTAGCAATTATCACAATATCTGACCTTATACCCCTGACACTAACGTCTTCCAGTTTTGAGTGTATAAGCGCATTAACCAAGACCATGCAACATGGGGATCATAATACAACATAAATAAACAAATACGTAAATTCATTACTGTAATAAAATGTTTGAAGTTTTTGTAACCGCCATTTAGGAAGTGTTCACTGCCATGAATCATAGAGGACAATGGGGCATGTAACAGTATTGAAGATCTACAATGCCATTATACGCCCCACAGTCCACTGTCCTTTCACAGAGATAGACGCTAACTGAAAGAGAGATGTGAAAGCTTCTAACATTTGAAAGAAAGACTATGAGAAGAATATGGGGCCGGTGAGAGACGGAAATACTTTGAGAGCAAGAAAGAATAACGAATTTTACGAGAAGATGAACCGGCCCAAGGTTTTACGGTATCAACTGAGCAGATGACTCCAGTGGGCAGGTCACGTAATCCACGTGCCAGAAAACCGACTTCCTAAGTCACCTTTCATTGTCCACATTCCATCTGAAAGACCCCTGGTTAGGCCAAGAAACGGATGGGAAGATGACTTAAACAAAAGATGCGGAAGCTTTGAATGCAGTCAATTGGGAGGAAGCAGCAACAGAAAAAAATGCAGTGAAGACTGATCGTTGACGCAGTGGATGGTCTAAAGGACAGCTGACCGCTGCATAAGTATGTAAGCACGAGTGACGTTTCATAAATAATGCAAAACATTTTCTTTCTCGGCCGGCTTTGGCTGTGAACAAGAGTAATTTGTTGTGGGACATTGGGGAATATTCCCGTTCCGGCCCCTATATTTTCACAAAGTTCCGATAGATGGCAGCGCTGTACGTAGCCTTCAAAATGTCGACTGTAACGGGCTTGCGTTCCAAGCATAGAGCTGTGATTGAGTTTTTTTGGAAGAAAGCCTGGGCATCGCAGATATTCATAGGCGCTTGCAGAATGTCTACGGAGATCTGACAGTGAACAAAAGCATAGCGACTCGCTGGGCAAGATGTCTGTCGTCATCGTAATGAAGTAGCGCAAACCTATCCGATCTTCGCGTGTCATCAGGCAGCACACAGCTTTGACTCCTGTAATGTTGAATGTGTCCGTAGCTCGTCGTCTTGCGGTAGCGTTCTCACTTCCCCCGCACGGGGTGCCGGGTTCGATTCCAGGAGGGTCCCTGCATCGAGATGACTGGGTGTTGTTGTGTTTTCTAGGCATCTCCAAATGCTCATTGTGGGCGCAGAACTGAGAAGAGCGATGTAACACGTTCGACGAACGTACTAGAGAGACTGACCAACACATCAGTGCAAAGCTTTATCGAATTTTCACAGTGGTCTCCATTTCGTAACCGATCGAAACTTACTTTCCGAATAGCCGTCTTATGATGTAATGGATAACAATGGGAGCTTCGTGAAGACTGCAGCGAAATACAAGAACTGCAGAGGATGAACGATTTGGGCGGGGCATGGCAGATAACCTGAACGTAAATGCAGCGCACTCCACATTAGAAGGTCTCTCTGTCTATTTCTGTACGATTGCGCTGTTTGTGATAAATCGCTGGATATGGTTCAAATGGCTCTGAGCACTATGGGACTCAATTGCTGAGGTCATTAGTCCCCTAGAACTTAGAACTAGTTAAACCTAACTAACCTAAGGACATCACAAACATCCATGCCCGAGGCAGGATTCGAACCTGCGACCGTAGCGGTCTTGCAGTTCCAGACTGCAGCGCCTTTAACCGCACGGCCACTTCGGCCGCCCAAATCGCTGGATATAATAACCACTAAGGGTAACTATCCGGAGGAAGAGACTCCGAATGCTTAACAGTCTCCTGTGGCAGACGCTACTAGAGAGGTTTTGTGCTTCACAGAGAGTTTGCTGTTGAAATTTCAAAGGCGTACGTTCCGGGAGGAGTCGGCAACAGATCGCAAAATGACTACGACTAGAAAATCGGCGAAATCAGAGCTCATGCGAAACTTTATCGACATTTGGCCTCTTTACTCGCCAGAAAACGGGGCGAAATGCCAATGGTACCAGAGCCATCCTCCAACACATTCCGTAACGTCGTTTACACAGTAAAAATTTAGAGTCAAACGATTTCTCATGGTCTGTGTCTCTCACTAGGTTAAAGCCCGCTGCTTCGTTCGCGTTTGTGTAGTAATTACAACAAAAATGATTTTATAAACCTATATATGCGTACTGCACAATTAATGGCTTTAAGAGGAGTTTCGTTTTCTGTTCAGTACTGACAAAGCCGATTGTCGTGATTGTTAAAGAGTTTTGTTTCATTTAGTTATTCGCAGCTCGTGGTCTCGCGGTAGCGTTCTCGTTTCCCGAGCATGGGTTCCGGGTTCGATACCCCGCGGGGTCAGAGATTTTCACCTGCCTCGAGATGACTGGGTGTTGTTGTGTCCTCTGCATCATCATCATTCATCCCCATTACGGTCGGGGGAAGGCAAAGGGAAACCGCCTCCACTAGGACGTTTTCTAGCACGGCGGTGCGGGTCTCCCGCATCGTCCCCTATGCTCCTCGGAGTATGGAAGCTCATCATCATCATCATTAATGTTAAATGTACGTACGCTCTCCTTCGAAGTGACCGATGGATCGCAATCAAACATCCCGCTTCTCAACTGTCTGACTCCGTTGGTAGTGCTGACTTACTCTTCTATCAGTTGCAGTACTCAAAGATGTAATACCCGCTGGTTTTCTCACCGCCTAAGAGCTACGAAGCACCATCTGAGCGTGATTGCTTGTGTATTACAAGGCTGATCGTGACAAATTTGTGTAGAGTATCGTCACTGGCGATGAAACACGGTTTCATCACTTCGATCAGAAACAAAACGGCAATGCATGGAGTGGCGCCGCATCACATCTCTTCCGAAGAAAATATTCAAAGCAGCACCCTCAGTAGGTAACGTCATAGCGACAGTCTTCTGGAACCCAGGAGGCGTTATTCTGTTTGATGTCCCGCCTCATGGTGCAACGATCAACTCTGAAATGTAGTAATCTACCATCAGTAAATTGAAGAAACGACTACAGCGTTTTCCTCGCCGCGAAAATGTAAATGAATTTCTACACTATGACGACGTAAGGCCTCACAAAAGTCTGCGCACCCGAGAGCAGCTCACAAAACATCATTCGACTATTCCTCATCCACCCTATAATCCGGATCTCACACGTGTTTGCTGCACTGAAGGACGCATTCCGCGATGAAGTAGTACGTGGATGATGGGGAGGGTATTGATGCTGCAAGACGTTGGCTCCGACGTCAACAAGTAGAGTCGTACCTTGCGAGCATACAGGCCTTCCCAGTACGGTGAAAAATGGTTCAAATGGCTCTGAGCACTATTGGACTTAACAGCTAAGGTCATCAGTCCCCCAGAACTTAGAATTACTTAAACCTAACCAACATAAGGACATCACACACATCCATGCCCGAGGAAGGATTCGAACCTGCGACCGTAGCGGTCGCGCGGTTCCTAACTGAAGCGCCTAGAACCGCTCGGCCACTCTGGCCGGCCCAGTACGGTGACTTAAGGCCGTTACATTGATCGCAGATTATATTGAAAAGTAAGGTTTTGTGACCAAAAGAGTGGCGAATAATTTGTTGTATTCGAATCCTGAATAAAACCAAACTGCTTTCTGAAAAATATTTGTTGTATTACTTATTGCATGCGTCTCATAAGTAAGCAGGAATATACTAAAATACACTAATGGCCATTAAAATTGCTACACCAAGAAGAAATGCAGATGATAAACGGGTATTCATTGGAGAAATATATTATACTACAACTGACATGTGATTCCATTTTCACGCAATTTGGGTGCATAGATCCTGAGAAATCAGTACCCAGAACAACCACCTCTGGCCGTAACAACGGCCTTGATACGCCTGGGCATTGGGTCAAACAGAGCTTGGATGGCGTGTACAGCTACAGCTGCCCATGCAGCTGCAACACAATACCACAGTTCATCAAGAGTAGTGACCGGCGTATTGTGACGAGCCAGTTGCTCGGCCACCATTGACCAGAAGTTTTCTGTTGGTGAGAGATCCCGAGAATGTGCTGGCCATGGCAGCAGTCGAACATTTTCTGTATCCAGAAAGGCCCGTACAGGACCTGCAACATGCGGTCGTGCATTATCCTGCTGAAATGTACGGTTTCGCACGCATCGTAACACATCTGAAATGTACCGTCCACTGTTCAAAATGCCGTCAGTGCGAACAAGAGGTGACCGAGACGTGTAATCACGCCGGGTATTACTCCACTATGGCGGTGACGAATACACGCTTCCAATGTGCGTTCACCGCGATGTCGCCAAAGGCAGATGCGACCATCATGATACTGTAAACAGAACCTGGATTCAACCGAAAAGCCGGCCGGGGTGGCCGAGTGGTTCTAGGCACTACAGTCTGGAACCGCGCGACCGCTACGGACGCAGGTTCGAATCCTGCCTCGGGCATGGATGTGTGTGATGTCCTTAGGTTAGTTATGTTTCAGTAGTTCTTACTTCTAGGGGACTGATGACCTCAGAAGTTAAGTCCATAGTGATCAGAGCCATTTGAACTATTTTTTTTTCATCCGAAAAATTGACGTTTTGCCATTCGTGCACCCAGGTACGTCGTTGAGTACACCATCGCAGGCGCTCCTGTCTGTGATGCAGCGTCAAGGGGAACCGCAGCCATGGTCTCCGATCTGATAGTCAATGCTGCTGCAAACGTCGTCGAACTGTTCGTGCAGATGGTTGTTGTCTTGCAAACGTCCCCATCTGTTGACTCAGGGATCGAGACGTGGCTGCACGATCCGTTACAGCCATGCGGATAAGATGCCTGCCATCTCGACTGCTAGTGATACGAGGCCGTTGGGATCCAGCATGGCGTTCCATATCACCCTCCTGAACCCACCGATTCCATATTCTGCTAACAGTCATTGGATCTCGACCAACGCGAGTAGTAATGTCGCGATACGATAAACCGCAATCGCGATAGGCTACAATCCGACCTTTATCAAAGTCGGAAACGTGATGGTACGCATTTCTCAAAAATGGTTCAAATGGCTCTGAGCACTATGGGACTTAACTGCTGTGGTCATTAGTCCCCTAGAACTTAGAACTACTTAAACCTAACTAACCTAAGGACATCACACACATCCATGCCCGAGGCAGGATTCGAACCTGCGACCGTAGCAGTCCCGCGGTTCCGGACTGCGCGCCTAGAACCACTAGACCACCGCGGCCGGCACGCATTTCTCCTCCTTACACGAGGCATCACAACTACGCTTCACCAGGCAACGCCGGTCACCTGCTGTTTGTGTATGAGAAATCGGTTGGAAACGTTCCTCATGTCAGCACGTTGTAGGTGTCGCCACCGGCGCCAACCTTGTGTGAATGCTCTGAAAAGCTAATCATTTCCATATCACAGCATCTTCTTCCTGTCGGTTAAATTTCGCGTCTGTAGCACCTCAACTTCGTGGTGCAGCAACTTTAATTGCCAGTAGTGTATTATACGATTCACCTAGTTATAACTAAAAACTGTATTTCTGTTTCGTTCTCACCGACTACTAAAATCCGTTGTTTCTGCGTGGAAGAGGACCAGGTAAATAACAATGCCTGGATCTAAAGCTAACAGTAAATTTTAGAAGATTCGTAAGAGATTTTAGCATACCTTCTGAAATAGTAGTTCGGTCTCTCATACGCGATAAACGATGGAATTCCTCGAGGTGATTCAGAAAACAGAAATACGAAAAACTTGTCAGCGCCATCCATACTTAAGCTCTATACATTACCATCTTCCACAACAAACGAATCGCCGAGATTCTTTGGAATTCAAGCGTACAAGCATCTTGTAACAGAGTGTTACACACATGATCGCGTGTAACGTCTACAAAGGTTACAGCGGCGCCCTCGCCTAGGACAGCTGTTGTTTTCTCCGTCGCAGGCCTGTTAGGGCGTTTCGCCGCCGTTATAAATGTGATGCAGAACAGGTTCCCGGCGGGCGCCCGGTATATTTATGAAATTCCTCTTACCGCATTCCGACAACTTGACATCACATTAGCGAGAGCGGCGTATGATTTGTGAGCCCGGAGAGATGTAGTAATTCGAGCCTGCCACGGACCCGGAGCAGGTGGAGAATACCAGAGTGACCCTGCGTCGACGAAGGCACTGCCTGTAGCTACTCTGCAATTTGTTTCCTCTAATAGGCGACCGAGACGTTGGGGCATCGCATGAGGTACAGCAGTACACGCGCAGTCAGTCATCGTCTTTAATGTACTAGAAACACTAGATGAACCATAAGCACACTCTAGGCTTTCCTATCGCACTTCGTGTGATCTGTTGCCAGCTGTACTAATTTTATCACTGCTAGGTTAACCTCAGAGGTCTGGGGATCAACACTAATAACTAAGTCTCATGGCTGATGGACAAAAAAGCGGCGATTTATTCACTAGCGTGGGGCCTATAACGTAACCAATACACAAACTGACACCAGATTTGGGACAGTAAACTAACCATCCACGTAACACCGACGATAGCAAGGGCAGATTGGTGCGGTGCGATACTGTTGAATAAACAGCTTAAAACTTCATGCATCCAAGGTGCAAACAAGAATAATATGCAGAAGCATGGAAAGGAAAACAAGGATCTATCAGATGATCATCAGTTTGAGTTTACAAAAGGTAACGGCACGTCGATATGTAGCAGGATTTTAGAATAAATATTGTGTACGAAAATTATGAATTACCTCTAAGAAAACGGTCTATTGACACACAGTCAACATGGGTTTAGAAAACATCGCTCCTGTGAAACACAACTAGCTCTTTATTCACATGAAGTGTTGAGTGCTATTGACAAGGGATTTCAGATCGATTCCGTATTTCTGGATTTCCAGAAGGCTTTTGACACTGTACCATACAAGCGGCTCGTAGTGAAATAGCGTACATGTGGAATATTGTCTCAGCTATGTAACTGGATTTATGATTTCCTGTCAGAGAGGTCACAGTTCGTAGTAATTGACGGAAAGTCATCGAGTAAAACGGAAGTGATTTCTGGCGTTCCCCAATGTAGTGTTATAGGCCCTTTGCTGTTCCTTATCTATATAAACGATTTGGGAGACAATCTGAGCAGCCGTCCTCGGTTGTTTGCAGATGACGCTGTCGTTTGTCGACTAATAAAGTCATCAGAAGATGAAAACAAACTGCAAAACGATTTAGAAAAGATATCTGAATGGTGCGAAAAGTGGCAGTTGACCCTGAATAACGAAAAGTGTGAGGTCATCCACATGAGTGCTAAAAAGAACGCGTTAAACTTCAGTTGCACGATAAATCAGTCTAACCTAAAAGCCGTAAATTCAACTAAATACCTACGTATTTCAATTACGAACAACTTAAATTGGAACGAACACATAGAAGATGTTGTGGGGAAGGTTAACCAAAGACTGCGTTTTATTGGCAGGACACTTAGAAAATGTAACAGACCTACTAAGGAGACTGCCTACACTACGCTTGTCCGTCCTCTTTTAGAATACTGCTGAGCAGTGTGGGATCCTTACCAGATAGGACTGACGGAGTACATCGAAAAAGTTCAAAGAAAGGCAGCGAAATATGGGAGAGAGTGTCACAGAAATGATACAGGATTTGGGCTGGACATCATTAAAGGAAAGGCGTTTTTCGTTGCGACTGAATCTTCTCACGAAATTCCAATCACCAACTTTCTCCTCCGAATGCGAAAATACACTCCTGGAAATGGAAAAAAGAACACATTGACACCGGTGTGTCAGACCCACCATACTTGCTCCGGACACTGCGAGAGGGCTGTACAAGCAATGATCACACGCACGGCACAGCGGACACACCAGGAACCGCGGTGTTGGCCGTCGAATGGCGCTAGCTGCGCAGCATTTGTGCACCGCCGCCGTCAGTGTCAGCCAGTTTGCCGTGGCATACGGAGCTCCATCGCAGTCTTTAACACTGGTAGCATGCTGCGACAGCGTGGACGTGAACCGTATGTGCAGTTGACGGACTTTGAGCGAGGGCGTATAGTGGGCATGCGGGAGGCCGGGTGGACGTACCGCCGAATTGCTCAACACGTGGGGCGTGAGGTCTCCACAGTACATCGATGTTGTCGCCAGTGGTCGGCGGAAGGTGCACGTGCCCGTCGACCTGGGACCGGACCGCAGCGACGCACGGATGCACGCCAAGACCGTAGGATCCTACGCTGTGCCGTAGGGGACCACACCGCCACTTCCCAGCAAATTAGGGACACTGTTGCTCCTGGGGTATCGGCGAGGACCATTCGCAACCGTCTCCATGAAGCTGGGCTACGGTCCCGCACACCGTTAGGCCGTCTTCCGCTCACGCCCCAACATCGTGCAGCCCGCCTCCAGTGGTGTCGCGACAGGCGTGAATGGAGGGACGAATGGAGACGTGTCGTCTTCAGCGATGAGAGTCGCTTCTGCCTTGGTGCCAATGATGGTCGTATGCGTGTTTGGCGCCGTGCAGGTGAGCGCCACAATCAGGACTGCATACGACCGAGGCACACAGGGCCAACACCCGGCATCATGGTGTGGGGAGCGATCTCCTACACTGGCCGTACACCACTGGTGATCGTCGAGGGGACACTGAATAGTGCACGGTACATCCAAACCGTCATCGAACCCATCGTTCTACCATTCCTAGACCGGCAAGGGAACTTGCTGTTCCAACAGGACAATGCACGTCCGCATGTATCCCGTGCCACCCAACGTGCTCTAGAAGGTGTAAGTCAACTACCCTGGCCAGCAAGATCTCCGGATCTGTCCCCCATTGAGCATGTTTGGGACTGGATGAAGCGTCGTCTCACGCGGTCTGCACGTCCAGCACGAACGCTGGTCCAACTGAGGCGCCAGGTGGAAATGGCATGGCAAGCCGTTCCACAGGACTACATCCAGCATCTCTACGATCGTCTCCATGGGAGAATAGCAGCCTGCATTGCTGCGAAAGGTGGATATACACTGTACTAGTGCCGACATTGTGCATGCTCTGTTGCCTGTGTCTATGTGCCTGTGGTTCTGTCAGTGTGATCATGTGATGTATCTGACCCCAGGAATGTGTCAATAAAGTTTCCCCTTCCTGGGACAATGAATTCACGGTGTTCTTATTTCAATTTCCAGGAGTGTATTTTGTTGACACCGACCTACATATGGAGGAGCGATTACCAAGATAAAATAAGGGAAATCAGAGCTCGTACAGAAAGATATAGGTGTTCATTCTTTCCGCGCGCTATATGAGATTGGAATAATGGAGAATTGTGAAGGTGGTTCGATGAACCCTCAGCCAGGCACTTAAATGTGATTTGCAGAGTATCCATGTAGATGTAGATGTAGAAAGGGAGTTCTGACGGTGGTAAGGGAAACAAGACTGGAGAAAAATCAATATAACATGTAGGATTTGTCGGACCAGGAAAAGCGTTCGACAATTTGAAAAGGTGCAAGATGTTCAAAATTCCGAGAAAAATAGGAGTCAGCTACAGGAAAAGATGGTGATGTACAATATGTGAGGAACCAAGAGGGGACAATAAGAATATAAGATCAAGAACGAAGTGCTCGGATTAAAAATAGTGTAAAACAGGGATGCAGCCTTCGCCGCTATTGGTTTATCTGTAACTCCAAAAAGCAATAGTGGAAATAAAAGAAAGGTTCAAGAGTGAATTAAAGCTCAAGGTGAAAGAATATCAATGATAAGATTCGCTGATGACATTGCTATCCTCAGTGAAAATGAAGAATAATTACGGGATGTGTTGAATGGAATGAACAGTCTAATGAATATAGAATATGAATTGAGAGTAAATCGGAAAAAGAGGAAGGTAATGTGAAGTAACAGGAATGACAGTAACGATAAACTTAACACAAAAATTGTTAATCAAGAAATAGAAGAAGTTAAGGAATTATGCTACCGTCGAAGCAAAATTACCTATGACGGACGGAGGACGGTGGACATAAGAAACTGACTGGTACAGGCAAAGAGGGCGTTCCTGGCCAAGAGAACTGTACTGGTGTCAAACACAGGCCTTAATTTGAGGAAGAAAATTGTGAGGATGTACGTTTGTGGCAGAACGCTATGTGACAGTGAATCATGGACAGTGGGAAAACTGGAACAGAAGAGGATCGAACAGTTCGAGATGCGGTGCTACAGGTGGATTCATAAGATATGGAATGAAGAGATTCTCCACAGAATTAGCGAAGGAAGGAATGTATGGTAAACACTGTCAATAACAAGAGACAGGATAATACGACGTGTGTTACGAAATCAGGGACGAATACTTACCGCTCAGCAGGAGGACTGATATTCCGCCACCATAACAAACTTCGATTATACTTGCAAGACAATTCGCTTTAGTTCGTAGTGCCATCTGTTTCAGCTACACGACAAGAGCGTACGTACAGAAAAGATGGTTCGGTATATTTTACTTCCGGCTATATATGTGCCGTTCATGACAGTGCAGACACGCAGTCATTTACTGTGTGGTCATCAACGTCTAGACTGTGCCGTGAATGAGTGCAAGAATGTGTTCTTCACAGATGTATAACGCTTTAGCTTGCACCTAGTTTTTCATCGCTCATTCGTTTTCAGGTAAGGTGGTGATGGGTGTGATTCTCGGAACGTCGTGGGCGTGAGGTTATGGTGACTTTAGAGTGGGGACAGGGGGAGGGTGGGAGGGGGAATTCTGGTGTGCGCAGGCTTAAATGTTGGTTTGGGACATGGGGCTTCACTTCTTCATTAGAAATTGGGAGATTACCGTCAGCACTCTGAGGTACAGAGAAATGTAGCTGCAGCAAAATGTGCGACTTTTCCGATGTACTGACCAGCTAGTAAAGTGCAGCTGCATCAAGCCAGTCTGGTAGATGAATTTCTGACTGGTGAATATTTGGTAGACTTGTAAACAAGGGCTACAGAAATGAATCCTACTGAACAGCGAGTATGCGTTTGAGAAGACGAATTTGAGTCCCAGCAGCCACCATCTACGAATCTTCATCGTATAGCTGTTACTGAGCAATGAAATCAAGTTTCAAAAGAGCTATAGAGAAATTCCACAACATGCTATAGCTGGGCCAACTTCTCGATTCGATACCTTCTGTGACAGGGAGCGCACCCGACCAAATAAAATCAGCCTTCGGAATGGCGCTGATGGAGCTTTCAAGCAGATTAAAACTGTGGCAGGTCTCGAACCCGGAACGCATGCTATTCATCTAAACCTATATCTTCATGATTAATCTGCAGTTCATATTTAAGTGCCAGGCAATGGATTCAAGCTATTTCCCTACTGTTCCACTTTCGAAAAGTGCGTGGGAAAAACGAACATTTAAAAATCTTTCTGTGCGAATTCTGATTTCACTTACTATAAGCATTTCTCCCCATGTAGGTGGGTACCAACGGAATATTTTCACAATCTGAGGTGGAAGTTGGTGATGGAAATTTCATGAGAATCCCGCCGCAACGAAAAACACCTTTGTTTTAATGATTGTCATCCCAGTTCAAGTATCATATCCGCGGCGCTCTCTCACATATTTCACGCTAGTACAAAACGAGCTGCCGTTCTTTGAACTTTTTCGATGTTCGTCATCCTGTGTGATGCGGACCCCGCATCGCATAGCAATGCTGCAGAAGAGGGCGGACAATCGTAGCGTAGGCAGTATCTTTAGCAGACATGTTGCATTTTCTCAGCGTTCTACCGATAAGTCATCGTCTTTGGTTTGCTCTACCCACAACATTATCGTTCCACCTTAAGTAATTCGTAATTGTAATCCCTAAGTATTTACTTGAATTTACAACCCTTAGATTTGTGTGATTTATCATGTAACCGAAATTTTGCGGATTCCTTTTTCGTTATTTAGAGTCAACTGCCACTTTTCGCCTCATGCAGATATCTCGTCATCGTCTTGCGATTGCTTTTGATAATCTGATGACTCCATAATACGGTAAATGACAGAATCATCTTCAAACAATCTACGTAAGCTACTCAGATTGTCTCCCAAATCGTTTATGTAGATAGGGATCAGCAGAGGGCCTACAACACTTGCTTGGCGAACGCCGGATATTACTTCTGTTCTACTCGATCAGTTTCCGTCAGTTACTACGAACTGTGACCTTTCTGACAGGAAATCACGAATCCAGTCACACAACTGAGACTTTAGTCCGTAGGCCCACAATTTGATCAGAGGTCGCTTGTGAGGCACGGTGTCAAAAGCCCTCTGGAAATCTAAGAATACGGAATCCGTTTGACATCCGCTGTCAACATCACTCATTACTTCGTGAGAATAAAAAGCTAGTTGTGTTTCACAAGAACGATATTTTATGAATCCGTGTTGGTTGCTTGTGAGTAAATCGTTTTCTTCGAGATAACTCAGCGCGCAGCTCGTGGTCAAGTGGCTAGCATTGTTGCCTCTGGATCACGGGCTCCCGGGCTCGATTCCCGGCCGAGCTGGGGATTTTCTCTGCCCGGACACTTGGTGTTTGTGTTGTCCTCATCATTTCATCATCATCGTCGCCATCATTCGTGACAGTGGCTAGATTGGATTGTGTGAAAATTGGATTGCGTCAAAATTGGGACTTTGTACAGGCGCTGATGACCGCGCAGTTGAGCGCCTCAAAAACCAATCATCATCATTCGAGATAACCCATAATGTTTCAACACGGTATATGTGCCGAAATCCTATTGCAAATCGACGTTTAGCGATGTGGGTCTGTAATTCAGCGGATTATTTCTATTTCCTTTCTTGGACATTGGTGTGACTTATGAAACACTCCAGTCTTTAGGTACGGATCTTCCAACGAGCGATCGGTTGTATGTGATTGCTAAATATGGATCTATTTTGTCAGCATACTCTGAAAGGAACTTGTCTGGTATACGATCATCCCTTGCCTTTATGAAATGATTGAAACTGCTTTGCTACACCTAGAATATCTACACCTAAGTTACTCATGTTGGCAGTCGTACTTGGTCGAATTCTAGAATTTTTTATTTGTCTTCTTTGGTGAAAGAATTTCGGAAAACCTTATTTAGTAACTCCGCTTTACTGGCAGTCTCATCAGTAACATTAACATTGTTATCGCTCAGTGAAACTGAAATTGCCCTTTAGAAAAATTTATGAATTACTGTGCTGATAAACCTCTTACATTATTTGATTTTCAAACAGCTGAGCAGAACTGAACGTACTCAGACATTTCGCTCTTTACCTTCTCTAATCAACACTAAACAGACACACAATATTTTTAGCGCAACGCAATCTGACTTTCAATAATCTCTACAAAAGAATGGCCCTAACTAACAATAACCTATATCTTTCATGGATCACTTACCTCACAAAAATCTTAATTACTCGGACTACCGCAATACAGCGAGTGCCAACACTGCCAGCTAAATAAAAGATTTTAACTACTGAAGTCAGTAACTACTGATGGGCATTGTTAGCAAATGAATGATTTTGATAGAGAATAAGCAATGTATTTACCTTAACAGTGTTCAAAAGTGAGGTGTGCGTACTGTAAGACCTTCGGTACACACACCATCAGATTATTTGACTTGTCGCTCTAACGAAGTAGGCGAGTGTCAGCAATATGTCTCGTGGTCTTATCGTGGCGTGTTTATCTTCTGCCGTTAGGTCAGACGATAGAAATGCCACTTGCACGCTTAGAGTAGCAGATTGATGGTGACCAACCTTAAACAGGACTTGATTAATTTTCACACACATTTATTAAAATAATAAAAAACATAGATATTACGTAATTTGATTCTGGATGCTATTTACAATTGACAATCTGAAGTTCCTTTAGTCTTTGTACGTTAATCCTACTTTCACATATCTCTGATACTTGACAAAGTGTCCATTCATTTATCTTCATGGCTATGTACAGGAATGTGATAATCTTATTAGGCGCAGACTGAAACTTGACTATAGACTGGTACAGACAAATGCGGACTAATGAAGACTGATGCAGACTGACTAATTGGAGGTCTGTACACTCGTTATAATACCTCGTGCGTTCAGGTATCACTGCGCGAGTGTGATCCGCGAGGAGAAAAGGTTCTACGTTAGCAACAATCTCATTGGCTGCCTTACATATTAATACGCGGATCGGTGGAAGCAGAATTTGGTCCGTCTCTATGGCAGGGCCATCTCGTAGTGCGGAGACGGACGAGCGCTGCGCCTGCGCTGTTGTGCTTAGCGGGGCGTGCTCTAGTGGGAAAGTTGGGCACGCGCTGACTACGCGGAACTGTGTACACAACAAAAAGTATATATATATAATCAGTTCATGACATCCAGTCTTACAAATTTCAAAACTCTGCTATCTCTCTCCCCACATCCACCACTGCTGGCGGCTCACCTCCCACTGCACAACGCTACGCGCTGTTCACATCCAACTGCCCAACACTACAGTAGCGAATATTCCAACAATGCCAACCAGCCACAGACTGCACACAGCACAGTCAGTGATTTTCATATAGAGCGCTACGTGGCGTTACCAGCATAAAAACCGAAACAGCCTACTTAGAAAACTATTGATTGCGTCTTCCCGCTGGTGTCCTTTACATATGACCAGAGTCTCTTTGAATTTCGAGACAGAGTTTCGTTATGGAAAGTAATAAAAGCATCTCTCACTGAAGTTCGCGCTGCATATCGAGCTTCTGTAAGACTTCGCCAATCTTGAGGGTTCTTTTAAATTTGGCATGCTTTTTCCGTTGCTTCTTCAACAGTGTTCTGATCTGCTTTGTGTACCGTGGGGCATCAGTACCATCTCTCGCTAATTTATTTGGTATATGTCTCTCAGTAGCCGTCGATACCATTCCTTTGAATTTAAACCATATCTTGTCTACGGTTACATATTCATATTACAAAGAGTGGAGACTGTCTCTTAGAAAATGTGTGAAAATGCTCCAACGATGAGCCACCCAGGCTCGTCTCAGCCGCCCCCCCCCCCCCCCCCGCCTCTCTGTGCCACCCCCTCACATCTTTACGTCTGCAAGTACCTCATATCTGCTGCCTTCCAAGCTGCACAGAAGTTCTCCTCCATATCTTGCGGGAATAGAACTGTGTTGCGCTGTTGTTCACGACCAGTATTATCTATAGCATCGGAGATAAAAAGAACTTCTGGAAACGTCTTCTTATCGACTGGTTTAATCTGATGATATGCCTGCACCACGTACGTAGCGAAGTTGTACAGAAATGGGCAAACTGCCTGCTGGAGCCTCTGTCCGCTACGTTACTTGTAACACATGACACACAGTGGAGCCACATGGCGCTGTGCGCTGCTAACCCGACTGGCCGCTCGTGCACCAGATGTTGCGACCTGCAGTTGAGAATAACGACTACGAGAAACCAACACAGCGATCAGTACCAAGGAAAAACGGGTTGCCTTGCCAACCGCTACTTCATTCTTAGCCCAAAAGCGTCGCTAAGCGTCACTATACGATGGCCAGGCGGTAGCCCGCTGTTTTCACGACCGTCGATATCGACTTTTGGGTCAAAATCAGTCAGTTTATAGACTACATATACAAGATTTGTTTGTGTGTATGGCTTTGTGCTAACCATTTACAGAAACCTAAATCGCACAATGATTCAAGTTAAAAGAAATACCCATTCGATCAAATTAAGAAGAACTAATATTACGAGGGTTCACTGGAAAGTAATGCCTTAACCTTCGTAACTCATCAATAGTTGGCAGCCTTGGTATGCGGCAGGTACTGGCTTCTTCCGTAGTCTCTTCTCTATAGCTCCAGTTGGCAGGGAGTCCTAGCATTGAACGGTTGTGTTGTTACAGTGTAAAGTATGGAATCCTGAGCAGACGGTCGGTCAATGCGATTCTTGACAACAGAAGGTGTCACCCCAAAGGAGATTCATCAGAGAATGAAATGAGTTTATGGTGATTGTGTTGATGTGAGTACTGTGCGTCGTTGGGCGAGTAAGTTTAAAGATGTTGAGGTGGGAATATCTGACCTGCGTAACAAACAAAGAGTTGGACGTCCTGTGACAACAACCACCGAGTTCCACAAGCAGAATGTTGACGACTCACTCAGGACGATCGTTGTATCACTCAGAGAGAAATTGAAAGCTAACAATGGTCCGAAAGGAAAAGAGAAATGTTTTCCTGCAGCATGACAATGCCAAACCACACACTTCACGTGCCACCACAGCAGAACTTCAGAGACTGAATCTCACCACCGTACGGCATCCTCCATACAGTCCAGATTTAGCGCCATCTGACTTCCATCTGTCCCCAATAATGTAAGACGATCTGCGGGGACATCATTATGCTTCTGATGAAGAAGTTAAGAGAACTGTGAGACTGTGGTTGCAGAAACAGAGTGTCGACTTCTTCCGTGACAGCTTCTGAAAACTTATTCAACGTTGGCAGAAATGTATACAATTGGCTGGTGACTATGTGGAAAAGTGAACATTGGTAATTAAAGACCACATACTAAGGATTATTTCTGGGTTGATTTATTAAAATATTCCCATCCAAACCCATTTAACGAAAGTGGAGGCATTACTTTTCATTCAACCCTCGTAGACAAGACTCTTTAGCTTTGGTTGACGACAAGGCGATTGTGGCCGTCCGCCTATTGGGACGTGAATATTGAATATTCTTATACTGTCTGTCTACCTTCACACTGCCAGTCCTGGACGCTCAGAGAATATTAATTCCGGTCCAGGTGAGAACCTGTAAAAGGGGCCCAAAGCGACTCCCAGACTCTCAATAATATTGAGCAATTTTTTCTGTTGTGCAGCTTGATCATCCAGTGATTGAAGGTTGTGTAATAAATTGAGCAAATTGGTTGGACTCTATAGTCTGTGGATGTAATTGTGTGCCCCATATACCAAACTTATTTTGCGTGACTTGATCTGATGCGTAACCGCATTGTCGAAATGACTTAGAAAACAAGAAGAACGCACGTTCATTTCAGAATTATTGGAAGTATATAGGAGTAGGCAACCTCGTGGTTTGAAAAATCTTACGAATACAGTAACTTTAAAAAGAAAAACGAGTAATACTATAAGCTGTCGAAAGATAGGGAAATATTGTAAGGTTTCTAGTTATTTTTTGTGTTCAATGAAAATGATGTGCTTTTATTCGATGTGTCATACTTCATATTTGTAGACTGGATATTTTTTTAAGCAGAAGTCTCCAACAGTCCAAACGTGTTACGCCACTTCTGAATACAAGTAATTTGATCATCAGTTGTCACTAGTATTGTCGTTGCCTGTAGTATTACAGAGAAGTTGTAACCTCCCCCTCACTTATCGACCTTAATGACAGTGAAAAATTAAACCACGTGTACCTAATGGAAATTTGGGAAAAGCAATCGTCACCGAAGTTAATCTGTCGGTAAAGAGGGAGGAAAGGGTTACATCTAAATGAAAGGAAAAAAGCAAATGAAATTGGTGGAAATTAATTTTGAAAAGGGGTAAAGTTAATAAAGAAAGTAAATGTGCGGCCGTTACGTTAACAATTAACTAGCGGTAATTAGATATTTGAGATTTGGGGGAAATTACGGTCGCCAGTCCTAAGGACAATTACTACAGTAACTGAAAAAGAAAGGTTATTACACATATAATTAGCACTAGAAGCGTGGCAACTGGAGGTTGACACGTGTAGTGTGAAAACTGAAAGTTTGTCAGAAGTAATAAATTTCGCTACACTCTGACTTAATTTAGCAAAAGAGTTAACAAAACCGGAAAATCGAAAGTTAATTTAGTGACTGAAGTTAATAGTGAGCTATCTTTCTGAAGCACATCGAAATTCAGTAAAATACGGTTGGTCTTGGACTACCTCAACAATCATTTCAAAAGCAACTTGAATCTACGCAATTTAGAAATAAGAGATTTTACTTTGAACTTGAATTCAATGATTCTGAACAATTAACAATAGTAAAATTTAGTACGTACCAAGCTGAGCTGCAGTCACAGGTAAGCTAAAATATGGTAACAAAACTCGCACTCTTAATTTGTGCTTGCGTAATCTAAATATTGTAGCCAGCTATGAATACTTAAACTGAACTTTGAAATTAAAGCAGTGAAATGGAATTATGCTGGCGTTTGAATTTCAACGACACTCGGGTTCATTTCGGAAAAGGAAGGGACCCTGCTTGGTAATGCAATTGGGACAATGAGCAACAAAAGTTCATGCTAAGTTGCTGTAATTTTGCGAGGCAAGTGGAACAGTTTGAAAAGCTGAGGTCTGCCATACAGTTCTGAAACTTTACGTGCTTTTAGTCTTCCTTGTTGGTTGATTGAAGGTTTGAAGTCGTCGATCGAGGAGGTGGCGACAGTCACTCATTGTCGGCCGTCGCCGTTGCAGAAGCTGGATGTTGGCGCGCCTTCTTCTCGACACGGTCACCAGACGAAACGGGCTCTTGATGTGCGCCAGCTAATGCTTCCCGTCCGCGACACCATGTCCGAAACTATCATCGCAAGTCGAGCGCAATTACATGCTGCCAAACCCCGAAAGCGCGTCAACTCGCGGGAGCTTCACACCACACACCTGCTCCACTCGCTACTCCCGCCAGACTCCCACTCTGCCCGCGCTCCACGCGGCCGAGTTAACACTACCAAAGATCCTACACACTTTGATTCTTCACACGACCTATCGATGTAATCGTTCGATAGCAGTTTTCCCTAGGCAAGACCCAGCCTAAAAATACAAATAATCTTTACACAACAAACCAATTATACATCGACATAAATGCATGAATATATATATACAAATAGTAAAACAATTACAATATGTAAAGACACAGAAATATCATATATTCAGGTAGCAAAAATAAGGAAAACGAATTATAGTACAATAGATGGAAATAGGAAGATATGCATTTCCGGCGTTACAAAGTAAGTGAGGAACTCGGGTGTTGATTGCGCTGCTGACAAGGGAACCTCCCCATCGCACCCCCCTCAGATTTAGTTATAAGTTGGCACAGTGGATAGGCCTTGAAAAACTGAACACAGATCAATTGAGAAAACAGGAAGAAGTTGTGTAGAACTGTGAAAAAATAAGCAAAATATACAAACTGAGTAGTTCATGGGGAGATAAGCAACATCAAGGACACTGGAAACGCGGGAGCGCCGTGGTCTCGTGGTAACGTGAGTAGCTACGGAACGAAAGGTCCTAGGTTCAAATCTTCCAACAAGTGTAAGTTTTAATTTTTTATTTTCAGTTTATGTGACAAACTCTTATGTTTTCATCACTTTTTTGGGAGTGATTATCACATCCACAAGAAAACCTAAATCGGGCAAGGTAGAAGAATCTTTTTACCCATTCGCCAAGTGTATAAGTTGGGTGGGTCGACAACATATTCCTGTCATGTGACGCACATGCCGTCACCAGTGTCGTATAGAATATATCAGATGTGTTTTCCTGTGGAGGAATCGGTTGACCTATGACTTTACGATCAAATGTTTTCTGTTCCCATTGGGGAGGCACGTCCTTTCGTCTACTAATCGCACGGTTTTGCAGTGCGGTCGAAAAATACAGACACTAAACTTATTACAGTGAACAGAGATGTCAATGAACGAACGGACAGATAATAACCCTGCAAAAATAAAGAAAGTAAAATTTTCAGGCGAGGGAAAGCTTGAACAAGGATCTTTCGTTCAGCAGCTGCTCACGCTACCACGGGACCACGGCGCTTTCAAGCACATTTCCTCCATGATGTTGCTTATGTGGCCCATGGACTACTCAGTTTGTATATTTTGCTTACTTTTTCACAGTTCCACACAACTTCTTCCTGTTTTCTCAATTGATCTGTGTTCAGTTTATCAAGGCCTATCCACTGTGCCAACTTATAACTAAATCTGAGGGGGGTGCGATGGGGAGGTTCCCTTGTGAGTAGTCGCCGCCGGAAGTGGCCGAGCGGTTCTAGGCGCTACAGTCTGAAACCACGCGACCGCTACGGTCGCAGGTTCGAATCCGGCCTCGGGCATGGATGTGTGTGATGTCCTTAGGTTAGTTAGGTTTAAGTAGTTCTAAGTTCTAGGTGACTGATGACCTCAGATGTTAAGTCCCATAGTGCTCAGAGCCATTTGAACCATTTTTTTTAATGACAGTAACTAGCAGAAAACTAAGATGCAAATGCAGAGCATGTTGTTATTTTGAAATGTGATTTGAGAAGTGTGAAGATTTCAGGTAATGTTACCGCTGCATTACTTGCTCGTGCATAATTTTTCTCTTTTTTAGGTCGGGTCAGTTAGTTACTTGAACTGTCGCGACGAGATTGAGTAAAATTATCTGTTCACAAAGCTTGCAATCAGAGTTAAAGATTCATCGCTCCTTTACCACTCTATTAACTAATTTCGCGGCCCAGTCATATTTTTATAAGATGTTATTTTAGTAGGGATGGTTATAATTGTTCATGTATCAGAGTTTCGCAATACAATTTTTGCTTACTAGTCATTTAGTAAGTCGAATTTGTATCACCGTAGCCTCACGAAAAATTAGTTTTCTAAATGGGTACCGCCGCGCTACTCTGAGTGGAACACAGTCATCCAAAGTAAAACATAGGTGCTTAGCACAGCTGCTCTTCCTTGCATTGCACTTGGGCAAGACGTTTTCTTTTCCTTAGCTGCCGCGCTATATTTTATTTTCAGCACTTTCGGGGAGTATCGACTTTCCGCTGTCACAGCGTAGGCCATTAAAATTTGTTACTGCCCATCTAACATTACAGTCAGGACACTGTTACACAATTCGCAGTTAAGCTTTACATTTCAAAATTATCAGGTCCTATTAGCAGTATAGCACTGTTTACTGCACTATACAATACAGAATTTCACAGAATAGCTTATTTAGTATATAATTTTAGTTTTTTAATTATTTATGATAAAAGTTAACTGCAATACAGTACACAATTTCAGACATTTGTCGAATCTTTCAGTCAGATAGCATTTACGTAATCACTTCACTTTGCATTGTTTAGAATAACATTCAACGCAAACATACACGAAAGTTAAGAACAGTAAACCAGTTTAGTTTACAACAACAACACACAAAAGAACATAAAACATAAAAGTCACAATACAGCCGGATAAAGGCAAGCTTCAATTAGGTAAAAAGTTAAATTCGTTGTAGACCAATTATAGGAAGGAACTGAAAAGAACTAGCAATGCTACGTAAAACGGAGCTGGTGGTGAGAAGCTGCTGGTACTTTGTTGGCATGAACCTCTTGTAAGAGCAAAAAAACCTTTTCTAATTCAAATATAATCAGAATTTCAACATTAAATTCGTATATACATATCTCCTTACCTTTATATAAAGTTTCAAATTTTCTGTAACAGATGTACACGTTTCTGTCTCGATTAGTCTTATTGATGCGGTTACATTGCACTTATGGACTTTGGGTCTTCAAATAAATTTCCTTTAACCAACTAACAGAAGTTCATTGACAGGCAATGACTTGCAAAACTAGCATCTGGCAAATGAATGCCCTTTTCCTTAAATATCACTTCGCTCTCTCAAGCAATATTAAATATATTGCACAACAGGTTATACATTGCAGAAGTATAACAAACGAGCAAGCGTCCATCCTCAGAAAGTTCTGAACATTTGTCTCTCTTATCCTCAAATCTCGCAGTAAACTTTTATGTGCCATCCTTCTTCTCTTCTTACACCACTCCTTCATATTTCTCTACTTCGTCTTTACTTTCCGTGTGTGTAAAGCCAGCCCAGAGGCGAAGTAATAACTGGCGCACATACCCGCTATGCTTGTGCCTCCCAAGAGTGACATATAGTTTTGCGCAATGTAACTTCACTCTCTCGCTATGCATCAATATACAGCACAAAATTATTGGCTAATATTATTGACAGTCTAGGAGCTGCTTAATATAAACGCCCAATGAATGCGCTATGGTTAATTAAAATAATGGCCCTGACTAAAATATTCATCTGACTGCGTTCATGTTAGCTATTCTTCCTTGCATACGAAATGTGAAAGTGTGAATTCTAGAAGATGTTCTATAAATTACGTAAATATTTTTAACGCTCACATAAACTGTCAGCCCATTCGAGCTCACATCAGTAATCACACTGCAATACTTCCACTTCAGAAACCTCAAACTTCATGCAATGCGTGTAATACTGATTCCTGTCTACTGTTAAACAATTCATCTCAAATTTAAGATAAAACATTAAGAATTTTGGCCTGGTCCATAATAAAATTAATTTTTTGCGGTATCAATTGTTGATACCACCCCGAGCCGTGCTGGCCCCGGCTAATGCGTTGGTTAAAACCTTGACTGCTACTCTGCGGTTGGTTTACCGCGATTATTGCGGTTATGCCGTGGTTCTTCCTCTTTCTACGTGTGGCAGCAGCGGTGTGTATCGATATTCGCACCTTCCACTATCTTTGGTCTGGTGCTTATTGTTTCCGCCTAGTCGGTGTGCGGCAGTCGGTCGGTTGGTGTGGATCAGCCAGGAAACCTCGTGCGGCGTAGTGGGCCGAGCCCGCTGGCGGTCTCTACACAGTGTCGGAGTGTGTGGGAGCTGTTCCGGTTGCTACGAGGTTTGTGGCTCACCGACACAGGACATCAAAGTTGAGTGGTGATTTAACTGCCAAATCCAGTCTGTTCACATTGTGCCGTTGGTTTCCATGGTTGGCTGTTGGGGGTATTCCCGTGAGCAACAGCGAGTGTTCTAGTTGGCGAAAGTTTGGCCACCAACCGGTGGAGTTTAACTGTATTTTGGTTATTTGAAGTCCAAGTGCAGCAGTGGAATTTTCTGCCATGTGGCCGTTAGTGTTCCGGTTACCTGCCCTGGCCGCTAACGTAAAATGCAACCAGGGTCCTTTCCTCGCCGTGTTGTCGCTGTCCAACACATGTGTGTAGTTTTGACAGCTTAAGCATACTTGTTTGTGGGCGGTAACGCCTTTTACATTTTGGCTTTGGAGTTTCTTGTGTAATTGTCGGGTGGAAGGCAAGTCGTCTTGTCGGTGGGTCCGTTGACTGGATCTTGGTTGGGTTACCGGCGGATCGGATATAGTTGGGCCGACTACCTGTCTCCCCTATGCGAACATTAATATTTCAAGTGCAGACCGGCCCCCAGAAACTTCTAAGCGCTGCTGGCTGTACTCTCTTTTGTTATTGACGTTTGACTGTGCATTGTAATGGCTCATAGCCGATATTTTGAATTTGGATGCTTTTTAGTTGGGTCTTAAATAATGGGCCTTCAGCAGCTTTAAAATTGAAAGTTCCTTACTTGTCAAGTCTTGCGTAGTTTGGGCCTTTAGCCTCATTTAAAATATTTTGATAAAGCTTTGGGCCTTCTGCCTTTTGAAAATTTATTGTAGTTGTGTTTTTCAATCATGGACCTTCAGCCATTTTAAAAATTAAAGAGGTTGTGCCCTTTAGCTATAACATTGTGTGAGATATTCAGTCGATAGTTAAGCTCGGAAATTTGCGCTGTAATGTTTGGGCAACTAAATAAAGTTATATATGTTCGATTGTAACTGACGGCCGCTCATTTTTGGCCCCTTTCCACAATTCTAACAACCTGTTTTGTCCTGCGGATTTAACCAGGCGTTTCACATCCCATAGGTGTCGAAGTTGGCAATGGAATTGCAAGCCTGACGCCGATAGCGGTCTTGCAGGATCCAGCAGACACAATGGAGCACGTACACTGAGCCATGCCTCCAGAGGCTCCGTACCACGAGTGCCCTCTGCAACAGTGATACAGTATGGCAAACAGCAGCCACACAGCCCACTCGTGCTTGGAGCCTCCTTGCTACGTGAAGCTACGCAGACGCCGCCAAGTCGCGGCTCTGGTAACCTTATTGATGCTTTAGTTCAGAGAGCCTCATTCTTGTGGCAGATTTCCATATTTATTTTTCTAAATTTATTTACTTATTTATTTCATTAACATTACAGAGTAACCCACCGCCTTGAAATGTAAGGTGGGTCGGATGCTTCTGAATCTAATAGCAAAGACTTCTGATTGTTACAGTCTTATTGGTATACAGTTATTAATGCTTTTTTTTTTAAAATAATATAAAGAACATAATATATAAACATTTCTCTGGGAATACAGCGAACTGAATGCTTAACAACTGTCAGAATGGTTCCATATAATTTGTTACTACCTAGTTGATGAGAATATAATTTATACAATGAAAATGTCAAAGAAAAATGAAAAAAAAAGAAAAAGTAACACAATGAGCGTCGTTAAGAATAATTTGTAATATGTATTCAGTTGAAGGAGTCTGATAGTTGGTCCAATGTTTCTTGTTAATGAGCTTGAAAGGTGGCTACACTGAGCCACAGCGCCAGAGATTGCGCCAGAGAGTATTATTCAGCCGCCTCCACTGGCAGTTCTTGTCGTGAAGTCGTAGTAGGCAGTTCTTATCGAGAAGTCGTGGTGGAGAGTGCTTGTTGAGATGTAGCAGTGGTGAGTCGTTGTTGAGAGGTTCCCATGGAGAGTGCTTGTTCAGATGTTGTCATATTGTTTTGATGGGCTAGACACCAGATGTTGTTGGATTAGGGATGCCGTAATGTGCTTTTCGTCAATATATATGAAGGTAAAAAAAATTCCTTTTTTTTTGTATTATTTCAATGTCTTGAACAATAATGCCTATTGGTTACAGGTTCAGTCAACAAAGCATCTGGCTCGTGTTCTTGTATTAGACTGTATTTCTGGTTTCTATGTGCAATTATAGTATTTCTGGTTTTTTAAAATTACTTCAGTATAAATGATGTTTAAAATATCTGGTCTTATTGAGGAAGAACCGTGCCAGATGTGTACGTTGAATCACACTTCCACGCACAGAACAGCTACACTTGTGTTTTGTTGTTTCGTAGGTTTTATAGTTGCTGGGGACTTAATTAATTAATTGTGTTAACGGAAGTTTTCTCTCATTCTTTGTTGTATATTCTATGCAGTCAGATTGCGTACTAATACTAATCAGGGCCAACCGTTTACGAGACTGCGTAACCGGACAGACAGTAAAATTATTTGCATTTTTATTTAATTAAGCCCCCATGCAAGCTCTGAAAAGAACTGTTTCTTCTGTTTAATTGATATGTCATTGCCAGGAGATCCTATGGATAGTCTGGCTGCCCGTAATCACTTTTGCTCAATTAGCACCACCCAGGAGGCACGTGTAGGGTATTTTAAGGTTAAACCTACCGATGTGAGCAACGCCCAGTGTGAGTAAAACAGAAGTGTGTTGCTTCCATCTAATTAACCAGTCGGCGAACGTAAAACTGGAGGTATGTTTCAGAGGCAGAATTCTTCGTCACAATTGGAACCCAAAATGTCTTGGTGTCATCCTGGATCGTACACTATGCTTCAAACAACACCTTCTTAACTTAGCTCAAAAGCTGAGGACTCGAAACAACATCCTCCATAAGCTATGCGGAACTACCTGGGGATCTTCAGCAACCACCCTGCGAACTTCAGCTCTGGGCTTGGTATACTCAAGTGCCGAGTATTGTGCACCTGTTTGGATGAACAGTCATCATACAAGGCTTGTTGATACCCAGCTGAATACGACAATGCGCATAATATCTGGCACAATCAGATCTACTCCAGTTTATTGGCTTCCACTGTTAACCGGTATAATGCCTCCTGATCTACGCAGATGTACTGCCCTTATGAGAGAATTCCACAAGATCTCCAGAAATTCTAACCTACCGGTGCATACCGACCTGCCACTTTCAAATAGCAAGACTGAAATCACGTCATCCAACTCTGTGCGATGCTGCTGACATGGTTGCTAAGAATTTCAAACCTCTTGAAGAATGGAAAGGTCGGTGGAAAGCAGTGACAGATGTGCACCTGCATAACATCTTCTCAGGTACTAAACCCCCAAGTGAATTCGACTTACCTCGCAAGACCTGGTCTACTCTCAACAAAATCCGTACCAGCCATGGGCGATGCAGGGATGCTCTCTTTAAGTGGAAGAGGCTGCCCGATCCAGCTTGTGACTGCGGGGCTCCATATCAGACTGTTCACCACATTGTCAGTGAATGCAGGATTCGAGCCAATCACGGCGCCAAAGAGGACTTCCTGCTAGCAACTCCAGATGCAGTGCGCTGGATTGAAGGACTGGATATTCAGTTGTAAAGACAAACTTAAGTTTCTTGTGTGTCAATATGTACATATGTATATGTAATTTCATGATATGTCTGTATTAGCCATACGCTAAATAATGTAATATACAGAGGGGAGTCATATGCTGTATTTGGAGTAATACAGTAGTCTAAGTAGCATGTTAGTTAGTAATGGCCTATTTCTATCTATTTCAGGTCAGAAGGTCTCGGTACAACCTCGAGCTATTCTCATCTGAAATGGTTTGCGCTTGTAACAGTTGTATGTGCTAGGCTCTGTTTCTTGCTGCATTATTTGTAATGAGTCTTCGTTCCCTTGTGTTATGATGAACGAACGAATCGTCGCCAATGTGAATGACTGGTGGCCAACGCTAAATACACTCCTGGAAATTGAAATAAGAACACCGTGAATTCATTGTCCCAGGAAGGGGAAACTTTATTGACACATTCCTGGGGTCAGATACATCACATGATCACACTGACAGAACCACAGGCACATAGACACAGGCAACAGAGCATGCACAATGTCGGCACTAGTACAGTGTATATCCACCTTTCGCAGCAATGCAGGCTGCTATTCTCCCATGGAGACGATCGTAGAGATGCTGGATGTAGTCCTGTGGAACGGCTTGCCATGCCATTTCCACCTGGCGCCTCAGTTGGACCAGCGTTCGTGCTGGACGTGCAGACCGCGTGAGACGACGCTTCATCCAGTCCCAAACATGCTCAATGGGGGACAGATCCGGAGATCTTGCTGGCCAGGGTAGTTGACTTACATCTTCTAGAGCATGTTGGGTGGCACGGGATACATGCGGATGTGCATTGTCCTGTTGGAACAGCAAGTTCCCTTGCCGGTCTAGGAATGGTAGAACGATGGGTTCGATGACGGTTGGGATGTACCGTGCACTATTCAGTGTCCCCTCGACGATCACCAGTGGTGTACGGCCAGTGTAGGAGATCGCTCCTCACACCATGATGCCGGGTGTTGGCCCTGTGTGCCTCGGTCGTATGCAGTCCTGATTGTGGCGCTCACCTGCACGGCGCCAAACACGCATACGACCATCATTGGCACCAAGGCAGAAGCGACTCTCATCGCTGAAGACGACACGTCTCCATTCGTCCCTCCATTCACGCCTGTCGCGACACCACTGGAGGCGGGCTGCACGATGTTGGGGCGTGAGCGGAAGACTGCCTAACGGTGTGCGGGACCGTAGCCCAGCTTCATGGAGACGGTTGCGAATGGTCCTCGCCGATACCCCAGGAGCAACAGTGTCCCTAATTTGCTGGGAAGTGGCGGTGCGGTCCCCTACGGCACTGCGTAGGATCCTACGGTCTTGGCGTGCATCCGTGCGTCGCTGCGGTCCGGTCCCAGGTCGACGGGCACGTGCACCTTCCGCCGACCACTGGCGACAACATCGATGTACTGTGGAGACCTCATGCCCCACGTGTTGAGCAATTCGGCGGTACGTCCACCCGGCCTCCCGCATGCCCACTATACGCCCTCGCTCAAAGTCCGTCAACTGCACATACGGTTCACGTCCACGCTGTCGCGGCATGCTACCAGTGTTAAAGACTGCGATGGAGCTCCGTATGCCACGGCAAACTGGCTGACACTGACGGCGGCGGAGCACAAATGCTGCGCAGCTAGCGCCATTCGACGGCCAACACCGCGGTTCCTGGTGTGACCGCTGTGCCGTGCGTGTGATCATTGCTTGTACAGCCCTCTCGCAGTGTCCGGAGCAAGTATGGTGGGTCTGACACATCGGTGTCAATGTGTTCTTTTTTCCATTCCCAGGAGTGTAGAAACATACAAATCTCTTGTTTGCATATACAGCAGGTTTGTCAGTGAGGTCGATAAGGAGCTGGCTGCATGGTCTGGGTCTACAACGACTAAAATAATTAGAAGTCGTTGGTAAAAATTAATATTAACTGGTGGTACAGGAGTCCTCATAGTCAGGAGGAATACAATTATAAACAGAGCACTATAAAGGCATCAGATAGGCCATACTTTAACTATACGCCTTGTTTGAGGTTGCTTCGTATCAGCTGAAGGCTATACTACTTTCCTACTTGACGTCCCGAGCAAGAGTGGCCGAGTGCTCGCTAGAGAGTTGTTGCAGGCCGCGGAGCGGCACTAGCGGTGTTAGTCTATACTCGAGGGTCAAGCGATACCAGTACGGACCGCGGTCGATAACTGCAACCCCTAACAAGTGTAGTATCGAACGTCGATACTACACCTTGGAGAAATACGAGTTAAGTAAATCTTCTGTTTACTGTGAATACTTGTTTGTTAACCGTTTCTGCTCCTTCCCAGCTTTCCTACGACGACAGTTAGCTCACCAATCTACAGCCCACTGCTCCTTATAACTGTGTACGAAGTTATACACAACAATGTTAGTCAATGAACAAGATATTACACAGACAGAAGGTACGTAGTTCAGTTCAGTATCTCTCGCTCAGCAGCGGTCGTGTCCTGACACTCCATGGGTGTCGCAGTGTTGTTAATCCGCTGGCGTCCCCCATGTAATCTAGGCCTCATACTTTTATCCCCCCCCCTCCCATCCCCCTCGGCCGCTGGTGGCCGAGCGGTTCTGGCGCTACAGTCTGGAACCGCGCGACCGCTACGGTCGCAGGTTCGAATCCTGCCTCGGGCATGGATGTGTGTGTTGTCCTTAGGTTAGTTAGGTATAAGTAGTTCTAAGTTCTAGGGGACTTATGACCTCAGCAGTTGAGTCCCATAGTGCTCAGAGCCATTTTTTTATCTCCCCCAGCATGGGGTCGTATTATTCTCTTTCCAGGACGTCACACATATTAACACATGACACATCCTCATATTTGTGACTCTATCTGGACACTCAGCAACAAATGTACGAGGGCCGTTTGAAAAGACCGTGCAAAGTCAGAGAGATGGCACCACCGGCGCGTGTTGAGGTCATGTTTAGTTAGTAGCATCGCACACCAAGTTTCAGCCATATTGGTCTATTTTTTTGTCTTTGGCATTCGTGTGAATCGAATGATTGTCAAAAAAATGACGAAGAAGAATTTCATGTGGTCATTAAACATTACTTTACGAAAGGCAAAACGGATCACGAGACTACAGAGAAGCTTGATAAACATTACGATGACTCTCCACCTTCGATTAGAACATTTTATAAGTGGTTTCAAAATGTTCGGAGTGGCCATATGTGGAGGTTAAAACTCCAGAAATCATTGATAAAATCCATGATATGGTGATGGATGGCATAAGGGTTAAGGTGTGTTAGATTGCTAGTGCTGTGGGCATCTCGAATGAAGGGGTACATAATATTTCACATAAACATTTGGACATGAAAAAGCTATCCGCAAGATGGGTTCCGCGATTACTCAAGTTTGACCAAAAACGGAATCGTGTGATGTGTTGCAAGGATTGTTTGCAGCTGTTCAGGAAGAATCCGCAGGACTTTGAGCGTCGTTTCCTCATTGTCGATGAAACATGGATACATTACTATACTCCTGAGACCAAACAACAATCTAAACAATGGGTTACCAAGGGAGAATCTGCACCAAAAAAGACGAAGACCATTCTTTCGGCCTGAAAGGTTATGGCGACTGTCTTTTGGGATTCGCAAGGGATAATCCTCATCGACTAACTGGAAAAGGGTAAAATTATTACAGTTGCATATTATTCATCGTTATTGGACCGTTTGAAAACCGATCATCAAGAAAAACGCCGGCGATTGGACCGCAAAAAGGTCCTTTTCCATCACGACAATGCACCACCACACACCTCAGCAGTTATGGTCGCAAAATTAATGGAAATGGGATTCCAACTCGTTTCACATCCCCCGTATTCTCCAGATTTGGCTCCCTCGGACTACTATTTGTTTCCCAATTTGTAGAAATGGCTGGCGGGATAAAGATTTCATTCAAACGAAGGGGTTTGCAGCTACTAATAACTATTTTGCAGACTTCGACAATTCCTATTATTCGGAAGGATCAACAAATTAGAGCACCGTTGTACAAAGTGTATAAGTCTAAAAGGAGACTATGTCAAAAAATAAAGGCTTACTCCAAACAGGTAAGCAGTTTTTATTTTTGCACGGACTTTTCAAACGCCCCTCGTATTATACATTCTCCTACCATCGAAACGTCCCCTTTAAACAATTATACATGACTGTGCTTAAGCTGACACACAATATTTTGTTAGCGCAACGCAATCTGACTTTCAAAATTCCCTACAAAAGAATGGCCCTGACTAACATTAAACTATACCTTTCACAAATCACTTACCTCACAAAAATCTTCGCTGCTCAAGCTACTGCAATACAGCAAGCGCCACTACTGCCAGCTAAATAAAAGATTCGAACTATGGAAGGCACTAACTACTGATAGGGATAGTCAGCAAATGAAAGATATTAGTAGAGAACAAACAATGTATTTACCTTGATATCATCATATATAAATATAGCAGTTCATGACAAATTTCAAAACTCCGCCATCTCTCTCCCCACATCCACCACTGCTGGCGGCTCACCTCCAACTGCGCAACGCTACGCGCTGTTCACATCCAGCTGCCGCTGCCCAACACTACAATGGCAGACAACAATGCAAACTAGCCACAGACTGCACACAGCACAGCCAGTGATTTTCATACAGAGGTGGCGTTACCAATAAAAAAACCTAAACAGCCTACTTACATAGCCCCCATGCTCCCCACAAAAATTTTTACAAATTGGATTTGGCAGTGGCCAATACAGATTTGAAAAAAATTTTTCATAATTACAATAACAAAGAAATCAAATGCACACACTTATTGATACAATGTTGGTCAAAAGCTAAAAATTTCTCACAGTCCATAAAGACAGTCCACATTGTTCATCACAGTAAAAATGCAGAGTCTTTCTCAAAGTCTGAGCAGTAAAAGAAAATGCACATAGAAGTAGTGGATTTCCATGCAGTCTTGAAGAAGTAGTGTTGTCCTTCCAACGGAAAGACAGTGCTGACTCTTGACATGCAGACAGGTAATGGGCCACAACATAGCAAACCCACAGCAGAGTCATTCGACGTTTTGAAGAATATTGGTAGGTAGGTCATCACAGAACAGACCCACTGTAGTCCTGGTAGAGATTACGGTATTGGTGGGCCACCAGAGGTGCAGACCCACTGCAGGCCTTGTAGAAATAATGGTACTGGTGAGTCAGCAAAGGTGTAGACCCACTGTAGTCCTTGTAGAAATGGCCAGCAGCCATCTGTTGCGACTGTGCAGGTGCACAATCACCATCGAAGAGTCTTGCAGAGAATATAGCAAGTCCATAAACCACCACTTGTGCACTCACAAAGTGTTTGGAATTGTTCTTAGAACCAGCAATGCTGTTATCCAGTCCCTTGCTGAATTATTAACACACGTGCAAACACTAACAGTCCCTACTTCTCACATATTGTCCATATACTATGACCAACAGAAACGTGTGCAGTGAAATGTAACTTAATTTGAAGACCTGGTGTCTGTACAATTATAAATTTACAACATGAAAATACAATTACAACGGTACAAAATACATCATTAAAGAACATAACAATACAGATAACATTTGTAGTAACACAGGCTTTACAAAAGAATAGAAATAAACATATACATCAGTGGAATTATGACATGAGTACATACATAAAGGATCACAATAACTTTTGAAACATCAACTTCACACATGAGCATTGAACAGAACAGAATTAATAATGTCTAACATCTTTACAAAGTAAATAACATATTATTAATGCCAATTATATTCGAGGATAACAGTATTCCTCATCATAGTGAATGTAGCTTAATATTAAAAGAAGAAAAAATTCTATGAAACTACACAGACAGGAAGAAAACAAACACACAAGGGTACACAAACATATAGTGGGATAACACAAAAGGGAAAGGACAGGGTTTGTTTTACTGCAGTATTTTGCATGGAGATCTCCCTTTGTTCATCATTATTCCCAAAAAGTCCTATCTAAGCCTGCCTTCTGTATTTTGTTCACATCCTCTGTCAATAATAGTTTTTCTCCACTGTACAGTATCCTATTTCTTATAAATTTATAATAGTTAGTTTCTTATATAGTCTACCCCCTCTTAAGCTAACTTAAATCTACTGAGCTCAGATGCTAAACTAAGGGACGAGGCAATGCAGCAGCACATAAAACAATTAATATAAACAGCAATAAAAAAAATGGAAAATCGCAAAGCAAGCTACAGTAAATCTAAATTACCAAGCAATTCAACATTACAACTAATATGAGGCAATGCGCAGCAAACAAAAAAATAAATCTGGCTTAGCAGAGTAAGACAAATTAAAGTTCAGTAGCACTATGCCTGGCAAACAGCAGCTTATATCTAAACATGACATAGCTCAAGCAGAAAAAATATTACAGTAAAAACAACAATGCAGATAAGGGAAATGTATATTCACATCTTAATGTCTATGTAATTAAAGTGGTGCACCACAACAACTTATTGTAAAATAAATATTACCATGTACTTGAAAAGAAATTTATGTGTGCAGTTACTGTTACTAGCCCCTTCATATTGTTCTTTCCTTTCCAAGTGCTCCTTTTCTTTAAGAATGTGGATTACAAAATTATTATTTAATAGATCTGTTGACAGAAAGTGTTCACATTAGCAAATGCATTTTATTTTATAAAAGCAATGCTGCAACACAGCTGGAAACCAGATATCAAGTGAAATAAGCAACTACGAAAAGCAAAGCATAAAAATATCATTCAATAGTCATGTGGCATTTCGTAAGTCAGTAGCTCTCAACTCTCATAGAAAGACGCTTGTCATAATCAGGTGTGCAGATGTACGAATATTTCCCATCAATTCATAAGCATTGCAGTAATTAGCACAAAGTACGAGTAATCATATGTTTTCAGGTAATGAGCGTGTAATATTTGCGATGCTTTCTACAAAGGAATGTCAATAGCAAGGTTAATGGAAGTAATGAGGGTGTCGCATTTGCAATATTTTCTCTAAAGGAATGCCAATGGCGAGGATAAAGGCCTGCCTTTTTTCTTTTTTTTTTTTCTACCTGTGCTTCCGGAAAGGCACACCCTAATGGCTTGTTCTCCAGGTGTTTGACACAGCTGCGTGCCCACGACGCATTACGTGCAGGTGGTCACTTAACTTTCTTATGGAAATATTTACGACACCAGTTTCCGCTACAGTGACAGTCTCACATAAAAATATTTCACAGGTCAAGGATTAGCGTTGCAAATCTGTAGAAATAAAATCCTATGAATATAACGTTGTCCAAAAAATTTTCGCCGGCATTGTGATACATTCACGCATTTACACACATTTCATAACTCTTAAAGTACGATTCTTGGTTTCCAACATCCTTTTTCACACGTCAAGAGTCCCTACCCACTATTCATTACTCCTTACCTTATTACACATATACGTATCCATCGACACTCGTCAATATTTCGTCATTATAAATATGAAGCATAATCAAATAACTCATATAGCCTCAGCCTATTAATCGTAAACATACCTCAGCAGCATAATACACATCGTCGTCGTAAAAATAACATCATAACACCTCAGTCAAATCTCAAAATCGTCGTAGCTTCCTCCAATAATTAAAAAAATTCTCTGCTCATGTCAAAAGTGTCATCTGCCTCAAACGTACTTTAAAAATCATGAATCCATACCAAATACATCATTCAAAGCTCTCATAGTATCACAATGGTCCCGAAAAAATATGAGCATTTCACAAAGTACAGACAAAATACAATTTCATAAGTGTGAAGTTATCCAACTGTGTAATTGCGTAAACATCTGTCACTGATGTAATAAAGTTTATCTCTCAGTTACATGATCAGATAGCTGTGTAATTTGTGTGTTAGAGAAATATGGTACCGATGTGTAAAGTTGTATAAGCAAATACCATATTAGCTAGGGTTCCTTGTGGTTGCCAAACACATGGTACACAAAGTAGGCGTATACCCCCCTGAGGATAAAATCTCAAAGAGGTCCTGCCTATCAGTGTCATTACAATTCTCAATTGTTTGAATTTTATTCTGAATTAACTTATTAGTTTCAAATATGCCGTCGACATCATCCCTGTCAGTACTTGCAGAGTGATTGTTAGTGTCAAGTTCTGTTGAAACTTCCGAACTGTTGTCTAACAGGAGGTAAAGCCGATTAATTTCTTCGTCATGGTTTGAGAGCCAATCTTCAAATTTCAAAGCTACTGACTTACCTTCTTTTTCTAAACTTATTTCAGCATCGTGAAAGCTTAAGATTGCTTTGTATTCATTCAAAAAGTCTACTCCCAGTATAATTTCCGTCAACAATAATGGAACAATAAGAAAGCTCATAGAGAAGCTGTGGCTTTGACAAAAGAATTCTAAGTTGGTTTGTTGGCGTACATCTACACTTTTTCCAAAGATTGCACCTTGTAATTTAATCTTACGTAACGGAAGTGTGGGACAATCGTTCGTTTTATTGCATTTGCTAAAGGCTGTTTCACTAATTACTGAAATGGGACTGCCAGAGTCAAGTACTGCCGTAAATTTTACATCATTTACTGTAATGTGAATCACAGGATATGCAATGTTGTTATGTTTTATGTCGTGTTCCTGGAGTAAGATGTCCCTAATGTCTTCCATTTTTACGTAATTACTAGCTACGGCAGCTGCGTCGTCAGTTTCATAAGTATGTTTTGTGGCTGCCAGCGGTGTGAGTCATTGCCTATTGTCTCTTTGTTGGCGCGCGTCGTTATTGGGGTTTGGAGACCTAACTTCTACAAATTCACCGTGACGAGAGGGCCCTGCTCTGTTTGAATCCCGCCAGTTCTGATGCAATTCAGGTCTGTCGTTACGATCACATCGTCTGTCGTCATGTCGGTAGTTCCTGTAGTTTCTTTCTTGTTGGTTAAGTGGTGGAGAATTTCTCCCTGAATCGTAACTGCGCGCTGGACCGTTGCGTCTCAAGTTATTCTGTCTCCCGTAATAATAATTGTTTTGGTTCCCATATTGTCTGTTTCTCTGATTGTCTCTGTGATAGTCATTACCGCGGAGAGGTGATCTTTGCCTGTAATTATTACTACTCTGCCAATGGTTGTCATACGGGTGGTGTCTATTTTGGTCACGATTTGTGTTGTGAGAATAGCCTTGTCGCGTCCAGTTATTATCGAGGAATTGTGACGGATGTGACCTGTAATTGTTGTGTTCCTGTTTCCGCATTCTGCGATTGTCAGTGTCAGTTTCCAATTCTTGTAACAGTCCCTGAAAAGCTTCAATGTCGTCTTTGCAACGTCCTGCCAAAATAATGTGTCGTAAATGTTCAGGCAATTTGATTAAGCAAATGCGGATAAGTTCTGAGGGGCTGTATGGGTTTGACAGGTACTGATTCTTGTGCAACATGTCTTCAAAATATTTCATAAGACTGGAAAATTCAGATTGTTCGAAACGTTTCATCATTATGATGCTTTGTTTTACTCGGTCTTGTGTGGCCTGAGACCAATATGCTGAGAGGAAGGCATGGTAAAACTCTCCTTCACTGTGGCAATCGTGAATGACCGCCGCATTCTTACAGCTGGTTCATTCTCTAAGTAGCCACACATAAATTCTAATCTGTGCTCTAATGACCAGTTGGGAGGAAAACAATGAGAGAATTGATGGAGCCATGCTTGTGGATGAATGTCGTTGCCAGAATTCTTAAATGTTTTGAATTTACGTGTAGTAATGAACAGCTTATAGTCAAAGTCATCATGTCGGCGAGTCGCATATCGGTCATTGTTACGTCGTTTCGGCGGTTCCATTTCAAAATTCGGTGCACCTTGCCAATTTCTTTCATAACTTCCGAAGTGTCCTGTGTTATTATTTTGCGTCTTTTCCGTATTTCTAAGTCCCTCTTCCCGTGTTGGGGCGCGAGTGTCCTCTGAAATACGTAATTCTTGTATTACCTGTGTCAGCTGATCTTGTACTTCCCGGATTTCTCTTTGGTGTTGCGTATTGATTTGATTCTGATTTTGTTTGAATTTCCTAATTTGTTCATACTCTTCTGTGTCAGTGAAGGCTACAGGTGTTGTGTCATTCAGATCATCATCTACCTTTGTAGATAAGTTAGTGAACTGATCTGAAAGTTCGGCTACTTTATCCGATAGTGTACTTATTTCCTCAGTGTGTTTTTCTGAACCAAGTTTCAGAGTATCTACTGTGTCCTTTAAGTTTTCCTGAGCTCTTGCAAGTTGCGTAACCGAATCGGTAGATGCAACTGAGTCAATTTTAGCTTGCAAGGTCTCATGATTTTCATGAACAATAGTTTGCAGTTCTTTTATGGCTGCTTCGTGATCCTGTAATACATTTTCATGACGCGAAAAAATAGGTTGGAAATGCTCACAAATTTGTGTTTTTACGTCATTATAGACCTTTTGACATTTCGATTCGATGTTATGTAACTCAGTGGTTAAATCTTCACGTGTTTGTTCAAGTGTAGTGTCTAACTTTTTGAGATTTTGTTCCACTGTGTCTAACTTTTTGAGATTTTGCTCCACTGTGTCTAACTGTTGCTGTGTTTGTCTCTGGTGTTGTTCCATTGTGTCTAACTTTTTAAGCTTTTGTCCCATTTGTTGCATTAATTGTAATAACAATGCACTGGTGTCTGAAACATGTTCCTCAGTGCTTTTCGGCAGTGAAGTTGCACCGGCAACATTCACATTTTGACAAGCAGAAAATGTGTCTTGACTCATTTGAGAAAACGGTGAGAACCCAAAACCTGAGTCTACATTATTTGCAAAATTGTGTCCTGTCATACCCGATTCCTGAGGCAAGCTGTTGCCGACCGATCGATCGATAATGCGTCCCTCTTCACTAATTGTTTCACTGTCCACGCCATTGTTTGCCGCCTGGTCCATTTCCCTATGCACAGTTACCAAATTACTACTTTGAATGTCTGTTAATTCATTACTCTGCGGCGCTATCACACTGCTTTCGTCTTCACTGTCATTTCTCAGTTTACTTTGGAGCCTAGTATTACGTTTTTCACACGCCATTATTGTCACAATATTTCACACAACAACACAGAAAAGCACAATTTGAAGAGCAAAAATAAGAGAACACATTAACATAGCACTGAAAATAATATTTAGTTAATCGCAAGCGCAGCTGCGAAAAACTTGCTGCAAATCTACATGCATGCCACAACTGTTTTACTGTACAACAATGAAAAACTACAACTACAAAGGAAATTCTCTCTATAATTACGCGCTAGCAATAAACAAAATCTACACTAATTACACAAACTATAAGAAAAAATCAGAAGATTCCAGTGGGGTATCCTCGGCTAAGGGTCGACATATGAAACGTCCCCTTTTAAACAATTATACAAGACTGTGCTTAACCTGACACACAATATTTTGTTAGCGCAACGCAATCTGACTTTCAAAATTCCCTACAAAAGAATGGCCCTGACTAACATTAAACTATACCTTTCACAAATCACTTACCTCACAAAAATCTTCGCTGCTCAAGCTACTGCAATACAGCAAGCGCCACTACTGCCAGCTAAATAAAAGATTCGAACTATGGAAGGCACTAACTACTGATAGGGATAGTCAGCAAATGAAAGATATTAATAGAGAACAAACAATGTATTTACCTTGATATCATCATATATAAATATAGCAGTTCATGACAAATTTCAAAACTCCGCCATCTCTCTCCCCACATCCACCACTGCTGGCGGCTCACCTCCAACTGCGCAACGCTACGCGCTGTTCACATCCAGCTGCCGCTGCCCAACACTACAATGGCAGACAACAATGCAAACTAGCCACAGACTGCACACAGCACAGCCAGTGATTTTCATACAGAGGTGGCGTTACCAATAAAAAAACCTAAACAGCCTACTTACACCATCATCATTTATAAGGCGAATAAAATCACCTAATTAACGCTCGGCCTATCCGAACCATTACATGATGATGCTGTGACACAAAAAACAGAAATTCTTAAACAAACAACGGAAGATGGGAAGGTCTCCAAATCGTATTAGAGAAAACAAAATACGAGTCTAACAACAACTCGGTATCCAAAATCCTAGATAATGAAATGAGAATGTGTTTGGGGATACGAATCTGCGTCCCAGCAGCTACCAACTACGAATCTTCATTGTAAAACTATAGGGTAGGCAGCTTTCAGAGGTAACAGTGTGGACCAAAATAAGAAACCAGTGTCTAACAAACATGGACTCTAGAATGCGTTCCTTAAGACTATGAGCACTTGTTTATGTTAAATGACGTCAGACGCATTGCTGTACAATATCACCAAACGGCTGTAAATGAAGATTTCATGACGTGAAGGAGCAATGAAGAGGAAGGATGGTGTGGCGTGAACCAACAGCGACAGCTACAGAAATGGGAGAAGCATTACGAGGAGCTCTTAAATCGCAACGACGACCAAGAAAAACACCTGAGAAATCTTCCAGAATAAGTCGAAACGGAACGAGATATACTGCTGCCTTGTACCACAAAGGACGAAACTGGGATTGCTTGGAGAAGCCTTAAAAAATAAATAAATACACGCATCAGACATATACAACATAGCACCATAGCTCTTAAAACACGGTATCGAAATTATTGTTGAACTGGTCCACCATTTGTTGATTCGTATTTGGCTCGAACAGAAATCCCCAGAGGGGTGGAGAAAGGGGTTGGTGGTAAAGCTCCCTGAGAGGGATATTTGACGGATTCTAACACCTCGCGTGGTACTACCTTGCTATTAGTGCCCGTAAGATCATCGCCAGGATTATTTTAAACAGGATTAAAATTCACTAGAAAACCGACTGCCGGTTTGCGGGCACAGCGAAGCTATGTTGATCTTATTAATACTCTTAGCATCATCATTTGGTTGCGAAGACTCGGGAGGTTGCTTGCCAATCCTCACATAGGGTGGAAGATAGGGAGGCTCTGTTTTCACAGCCGTATCATCTAATATCAGAAATACCGTCTCGGCATTGTGTAACACCGACAGTGTCTTCGTGTTGCAATTCGTATTGCGAGGATCTTGTCTTTTTACAAAAAAGGTGGATTTGCAAAAATGTTTAGTGTATCATAAGACACTGAATACTTTCAGGAAGTTCAGTTTACAAAGGCTCCACAGTCTTACAGGCCACAGAATACAGAAACGGAAAAGGTGGAGGACCGTAGCCTGTGCGTGAGGTTTTAGAATATAAAAGGAAGCTCTCTGAAGATGACGAAGTAAATTTAAATGAGTGCGCCGTTCCGATGTTTTATAAAATTTGTCTAATCTTCGGATGGCGATTTGGTATAAGAATACTTGGTAGTAGCGGATGAACATTTATGTCCACTTCGGATCGCATCTTTTCGCGTGGCGCCGTTATCAAACACGACATTCGTGCGTTCCACACTTGTTATGGGAGACGACGTGCAGAGCCAGCTTGCAAAATCTTTATAAATCGTTTAGTGTATATTCTTAAGTGCTCTATGAAATTTCAAGCACACAGGTGGATGTGACATTCTTAACGTTGAAGAAAGTGTAGAAGATGTAGATTTGTCACGGAAATTCTTAGTTTATGCGTCTGCAGACGAATTGCCGTAAATAATTTGAAGTATGACAGGGCATAGATTTCGGTTCGGTAGACGCAAGCAGAACTAACAGAGGTAGACTGTAAACTGGCTCCCGCCCAAGGAGTTTTAAATGGCTCTGAGCACTATGAGACTTAACATCTATGGTCATCAGTCCCCTAGAACTTAGAACTACTTAAACCTAACTAACCTAAGGACATCACGCAACACCCAGTCATCACGAGGCAGAGAAAATCACTGACCCCGCCGGGAATCGAACCCGGGAACCCGGGCGCGGGAAGCGAGAACGCTACCGCACGACCACGAGCTGCGGACATATGGAGTTTTAAAACTTGTTAATGACAGTTTCTTGTATGTTAACATCATTTTCGTTCCCTTTTCATGCAGTTCAATGGAGAATAAATCCGTACGCAAAACAAACAAGCGGAAACGAGTTGGAGATCCACACGGAGCACGGAAGAATGGCGACGCTGGAGCGGAAGCATTACGCAAGTACAGTTCACAATTTTTCAGAATAGCCTGCTCGTATCAAACGACGAGAATTTCCTCACAGTTTTGCAGTACAGTTTCTGGTAGTATTGGTGTTAGAATTCTCGTAACATGAGACAATAATCACATCAGCGCTCAGAGATGATGCTGTTAACGTCACTAATAACATTGCTTGAAACGATCATTTGCATTCGTAGTATAATTATTAAACATTTATTCTCCATAAGTGTGATTCAGGTGATATTCACTGATTTGGATATTTTTTGATTTTTATTGAATGTTACAATGCGTGCTCGTACGTCTCAGATGGAGGCGAGACCACGCTATTGAGAAGGATTGCATACTGTAGAGGAAGAGCCGGTACAACTAACAATAAAGCCTGTGAACCCATTAGAAGTGATGTTTATAAATTTAGATACCGTATTAAATAGGGTAAAGAACTTTACTACTAAACAAGATGCAGTGTCTGTTAAACAGGAGGCTGTGGTCACTAAACAGGACACTATGGCAACTGAATTGTCTGATTTATCGAAAAGCAATGATGCTATGGCTACTGCATTTGTTGAATTATCCAGTAACCAGGATGCTACGGCAAGCAAACAAGAGGAGATTCAGTCGGTAATTTCAGAACTGTCAAAATTTCAGAATGCATTGTTGCGTGAACCGATAAAATAGCCGCACGTAAGTTAGCCTATAATAGTGTACTTGAAAAGGTGCAGGACTTTCTTGAAAATCTAGGTTAACTAATTTAAATTGTGACAGAATTGTCAGAAGCCGCTCAGACGCTATCACTGATAATGAATGACAGAGCTCTTGAACGGGGTACACTTCAAAATGACCCAGTGGAGTTTAGTAAGCAGTTACTAAATGAGGAATTCATCTCGTGGACTACTAGGAAAGAAGAACAGCTTGTACAATTAGCATAGTTCAAGATGCCAAAGTTATGAAGAAGCTTTAAGCTTTCTAATAATTCGGCAGACGGAAGCAATGCACCTGACTCAGTTGCACATAAGCAATGAAGAGAAATTCCTGAGAAATTAAACCAAGATATATCGCTGTGGCTTAGAACTGTGGGCGATCCATGGAACGAACTATGAACAGAACCAACTGAGACTAAGGAATTAGAAAATGATAATGAATCTGTGGCATAAGTGTCAGTGGAAGACTTTGTGCCAGATATAACATGAAAGGAGAGGCTTGGTGTTCAGACAGAAGCAGCAGTTTTTGTGCTGTACGGGATGATGTGTGATATGCAATCTGTACGTTGCCTACAGAATATAATGACGAATGAGAGTCTCATTCAGTATAGGCAGTTTCAGGTATTTGCGCCTTATAAAAAAAAGTATGCACCTCATTGTGTTTATAAGAGCCTTTTGTGGAGCCATGCCGAAATCGTGGTCTGGGGCACAAAAGATTGTTTTTACGGTTGGTCACATACAGGAGGAGGCATCGATGTGGGAAATAGAGTTTTCTGAGGACTGTCAAATCTATAATGATTCTGAGAAGGCGTTTTTAGGGAAACATTGATCCTCAAGCGTACAAGAGGGACTGATAAAGGAACTGTTCAGTTACAGCAATGGAATTTAAGGAAATATTTCGAAAAATATTTTAATAAGACAATGTACTGAGACAATCCAGGTTCTCAACATGTCGTTCGGATATTAAAAGATGAATTACCCATTCCAATAAGAGAGAAAATAAGCAATGCGTCTGAGTTTAATATTGAAGAACCTCTTTCAGTGTAAGATTCCATACATTGGATAAATTAAGAATCCAAGTTATTCTCACAGAATGGGGAGCTCCGTAAGAAAAATAAAACCGATGGAAGTGGGGAATCAGGTCAAGGAAATACAAATGCACAACTGAGTGGATCAGTAGATGAGTGTCCCAACAATGTCAGTGAAAATATGGATAGGAATGGCAACAACGATAATCACTTCCTTAGGTGAGAACAAAAATCGTACGATAGCAGGTTTCATCCCGGTTATTCTACTTTTTCAATAACAATAGACAATGGCAAAAGCAATCAAAGAATGAGAATACACCACAAAACTGGGAGAGATCAGATGGTGTGAGGTTTGCGTCAGCTGATGCAACTCAGCCATCCACTTCACAATCGGAACACTGAACCTGACCACGTGAAAACCTCGACAGAGCACTTGTGGCATGGGATAGGGGCACGACAGAAGATTTACAATTAATCTTGTACAACAAGGGCTTGGACATAAAAGAGGAGCTATACTGCAGCAATTGACACAGTGAAATCACACGGAATACTGAGTATCAAGCAGAATTTGAGGCCTATGTAGAGAATCTCCCTGTAAGGATTATTTTAGATACAGAGGCTGCTGCGTGCATGACTTCCACGGACGTGTATTGAAGGGCTAAGAAGACAGCAGTTACGCAGGAAATCATCCCTTGTGAAAGGACAAACCGAAAATGGCTAATTTTGTATACTTCTCCACACATCATAAGCTATGTTCCAAATGGAAGTATATACTTATTAATTTACCCTGTAAGTGAAAAAAGGGCTATGTGTTCATTGAGACCTTAAAAAATATTTTGAATGATGTAATTCCCTTGAGGTGTAGTGCCTGTATTGTTATGTGAAGAATATACTGCGATTTTAGTTCAGTAAAAAGTGGTTTGGTTTACATAGGGAACTAATATGGAAGAGTTATCATTTTATTCTCACTAATGTCATGCAGTGTGCAGAGTTGTTGAGTAACACAGTCACATGGCAAACCTAGAACGCCAGTTACGATTTTTATACTTGAAACTTACTTTCTCCACGGATTTTGATTTTAGTCCCTTGTTATGGGGGCTCATTAGAGCAGCATTATAAACGAACATAGGCCTATCCTTAGGTGGAGTAGTAGCGCTTGGAATTGCAGGTAAATATTAGATAACATTTAATCAAAATAGAGCCTCATTTTCAATAAAGGCAGCCGCCACAAATTAATACAAAATTCTGCCATTATGTTAGACAACCATTTTCCCTCGTAGCTAGCGCACTGCAGGTTGATGACATATGTTTGAATTAAAGGCGACATAATTGTAGGATAAGATGGGTTCGCATGGCTCTATAAGCCCAACAGTTTCCAAAAGCTCAATTTTTTATTGGCAAGCAAATTGTTTTTAATAACTTACAATGTTTGTCAAATGGGAGCATTGTTATCTAAATTCACGATGTCTACGTAGGGTGGCTTTGTTGGAAGAGTCCTCGATTTCAGTTCCACAACATTTCACTTTCACGTTTACGCGCTCTTGCCTCGTTGCCGATGTTTTTTTTTTATATTTTTTACCTATTTAATCTTTTTTATCTGTACTTGCGCGCAAATGGCCGTAACACCGATTTCCAACCATTTCTTATTGCGTTTAATCTTCGAATTTTCTTTCTCGTTTTGATTTGTTAATAAGTTCAGCTCTTCTCAAAGCATAAGATTTATAAGGATGGGTTTGATGTCTGAAAACTTTTGAAGATGACCGTTGGCAGCAATCACCTATATCAAATCTCAACTGTGATTGAAATAAGTAAAAAAACCTAAGTTAGTCTCGAATACATAACCTCCGGGTTAACGTGCTGATTGGAAACAATCCAAATGGTCTTTAACATCTGTGAGGGATTTTGCGGTAGGAAGGCGTGATACGTGTACCATTGATCTGGAATGTCTGCAGTAATTTCAATCAATCTTGATGACACTGTCGGAAAGAGAAATGCTGTGGGACTTGGACAGCCGGAGCACTCCTAGGGATTGAGTCGGGGGCAAGCGAAGATAGACAATGCTGTCATCCTTAGTAGAGGGATGTTGTGAAAAATGTGGGTAGGGTGCGACAAAATAATGGAAAATTACGTATAGTAGTGGCAAATCTACAGCTTTAGGTAACGCTATGCTGACTGGTGTCAGTTTCAGGGCCAGAATTAATGGGGAATTGAAGGGATACCAAACTTCAACGCTTTTACCGTAATTTTATCTTCTACCATCAATTCGCCAATAACAGATCCTTGACGGGGTTCACCAACTTATGGCAATCACCTTCAGTGCCGGATGGACCGGCTTCTCTGCTCCAACGAAGGCAGTGGCCTAACAAGCAGTAGAGGGTTTGACGAAGGAGCTAGACCAAGTGTGTCCCGCACCATAGGACAGGAATAATTACTGGAGGCGGAGTAAACTTTGAAAATAAACTTCGGTGGCTCGGAGTCAGTAAAGAAGCAGTTCCACTACTGTCTAATGAACATCGCTCGTAACGCGACCAGTGGACATTTTAAGCGCTAATTAAATCCTTAAGCAGAAATATCTAAACGAAAGCAACTCTCAGAATTGATGACATTGGTGACACATAACCATTACATTTATTTTGGAGATTTCCTCGCTTCAAAGTGTCACAGTATCAGTCGCAGTTATCACAGTTTCTTTAAATATTTTGAGGTAGCATTGCGCCAGGATCTACGTTCGTCTTTGAGTGAACATGGCTTAAACAGGGTCATATGTTACGATTTTTATTGTACAAGGGATATTTATGTAATCCAGGGAATGTGGAAGAGCTCGAAACTCCTAGATTCATCTCAGCTCAGCCGAGGATTTAATGTGTGAAATCTTATGGGACTTAACTGCTAAGGTCATCAGTCCCTAAGCTTACACACCACTTAACCTAAATTATCCTAAGGAGAAACACACACACACCCATGCCCGAGGGAGGACTCGAACCTCTGCCGGGACCAGCCGCACAGTCCATGACTGCAGCGCCCCTAGACCACTCGGCTAATCCCGCGCGGCTGAAGATTTAATATTTGCGCACAATATTTCGATACTAGATCAGTCGCCTTCATATTGCGTAAAAATGGAAACCCGAATGGACTTCCGTAAACTTCCAATCTGTTTAATGCGCTGAGAAAAACTCAGGAATCAGGTTCATCTCTTGTCTGGCAGCCTGTACTACATGTCTCTATTGCACCCTTCCGTTTTAAGTCTGGTTTGATGTAGGTCTCCACGCTCGTCTATACTGTGCAGGTCCCTTCATCTCTCCATAGTTACAGCAACCTAAATCCACTTGCACCAGCTGGCAGAACTGAAACAATGGTGTGTCTCTACTAATAGCGCCCCCCCCCACCCCTCCCCGCCAACACACCAACACACAGACACACACGCGAAACTTTCCCCCATTACCAAATTAGTCAGTCTTTGATGTCTCAGCATAAGTACTGACAATGTGCCCTTTCTTTGGCCAATCTGGAACAAAAACTCTTTTCCTCTCAATTCCATGCAGTGCCTTTGAGAATAGGCTAATGTAATTTCGAATTACTTTCATTCCAACCTAATTCATTCGACTGAATGGTTGCCAAACAAATTTTGTCATCCGATGACACTTTTCGTGACAACATTACCATCAGAATTGTGAAAATCAGTACAAAGTGTCTTGTCGCTTCCTACTTCGTCTTTTTAGAAATTATAACGACATATCAGTATATTTTCTTGTTTTCTGTGCTAATAGTATTACTTTGGTAAATATCCTCAATTGATTGTACACTGAGTAATTAATTACAAAGGAAGAAGTCCTATCTGTAAAACATAAATCCACACTGTTTCAAAAGGAGAGGGTCGCGTTTTGAAGTGATGTTCATCATTTGTCTGTCTTTGTTCTTATGTCACTTCCCTCGATACCTTTCCTCCTCCTGACCGTGGTACGCTAAGATGCATGCATCGTTGTAAATGTATTGGTGCGAATAATTACCCATTTTGCACCTGTAATGACTCTTATTTTATTGGAAAAGTGGGTGAGTGTTGTTGTATAAACCGCAATAACCAGCTTCAGCAAAGTTTGCATAGCCACCATTGCGGCCATCTAACCGAGATAACTAAGAATTGTAGTTATTGTGTAGAACCTGCTCCTCAGATTTAGTTATAAGTTGGCACAGTGGATAGGCCTTGAAAAACTAAACACAGATCAATCGAGAAAACAAGAAGAAGTTGTGTGGAACTATAAAAAAAAATAAGCAAAATCTACAAACTGAGTAGTCCATGCGAAGATAAGCAACTTCAAGGATAATCTGAACTCAGGTGCGTCGTGGTCCCGTGGTTAGCGTGAGCAACTGCGGAACGAGAGGTCCTTGGTTCGAGTCTCCTTTCGAACGTAAAATTTTATTTTCAGACAATTATCAAAGTTCAGGCACTCACACATAACTTCGCCCTCCAAAATTCCAGGACATGTTCAGATTTGCTTGGACATATGCAGGATTTGACGGTCTACACACGGAAAAATTTGGAAACGTCAGAAACATATGTTTTGACATAGCACAGGGAAAAGTGTGCAACTGTGAAACTGTTGGATTCATTTGTTGCAGTTTATGTGACAAACTCTTATGTTTTCACCACTTTTTTGGGAGTAACTCCCACATCCACAAGAAAACCTAAATCGGGCAATGTAGAAGAATCTTTTTACCCATTCGCCAAGCGTACAAGTTAGGTGGGTCGACAACGCATTCCTGTCATGTGACGCACATGCCCTCACGAGTGTCGTATAGAATATATCAGACGTGTTTTCCTGTGGAGGAATCGGTTGACCTATGACCTTGCGATCAAATGTTTTCGGTTCCCATTGGAGAGGCACGTCCTTTCGTCTACTAATCGCACGGTTTTGCGGTGCGGTCGCAGAACACAGACACTAAACTTATTACAGTGAACAGAGATGTCAATGAACGAATGGACGGATCATAACTTTGCGAAAATAAAGAAAACATTTTCACTTGAGAGGAGACTTGAACGAAGGATCTCTCATTCCGCAGCTGCTCACGCTAACCACGAGACCACGGCGCTCCTGAGTTCAGATTATCCTTGATGTTGCCTATCTTCGCATGGACTACTCAGTTTGTATATTTTCTTTATTTTTCATAGTTCCACACAACTTCTTCCTGTTTTCTCGATTGATCTGTGTTCAGTTTTTAAGGCCTATCCACCTTGCCAACTTATAACTAAATCTGAGGGGAGTGCGATGGGGAGGTTCCCTTGTAAGGAGAGCTAAAAATGCTTTTACTGCTACAGGGCCCTCTGTTGTTATAGATCATACTGGAGTTGGCACATTTTCTTATGTGTTCTTCAGTCCAAAGCTGCCGACAAATAAGTGTGTGTGTGATACCCCTTTTTCTAAGTTAATTGAATAACAGACCAGTCCACAGGTGGAAAGACGCGACGTAGTCAGTAATTTTTTTTTTTTTTTTTGTCATCAGTCTTCTGACTGGTTTGATGCGGCCCGCCACGAATTCCTCTCTTGTGCCAAGCTCTTCATCTCAGAGTAGCACTTGCAACATACGTCCTCAACTGTTTGGTATATGTATTGCAATCTCTGTCTTCCTCTAGAGCTTTGTTCTTTACAGCACCCTGTAGTACCACGGAAGTCATTCCCTCATATCGTAACGGATGTCCTATCATCCTGTCCGTTCTCCTTATCAGTGTTTTCCACATATTCCTTTCCTCTCCGATTCTGCGTAGAACCTCCTCATTCCTTACGTTATCAACCACCTAATTTTCAACATTCGTCTGTAGCATCACATCCCAAATGCTTCGATTCTCTTCTGTTTCGGTTTTCTCACAGTCCGTGTTTCACTACCATACCCCAGACGTACATTCTCAGATATTTCTTCGTCAAATTAAGGCCTATCTTTGATACTAGTAGACTTCTCTTGCCCAGGTATTACATAAACATTATCTGTGACACTTCAAATGTAAACTCTTGAAACAAATGATTCCAGTTTCTTTAGCGAGGGATCTTGTCTCCCTCACTCTCTTTTGTCTTAGCTTCCGACGTAGACGCACGCTTTGATAGAAGGTGAGGTAATTTTAATGTCTGCATATTAAATGTAAGTATATCACTTAAACTCTACAACGTTCTTATTTATATGCAATTACTACATTTACCTTGTCCTAACCTGGATTTATCTGTTTCAGTAATAATTAACGACTAGGCTATGTGGAAGTTTTGATAAGGTGAAGCAACCGATCGGCCGCCACTGTAGCAGCCTTTATGTAAATTTGCGTGATCAATCATAGAACCTGTTTTCATTACTTTTTAAATTTCGTAAAAATGAACACGCTACAATTTTACTGCATTGTTGTTTATTTAATTACGACACAGATTTCGGCCTTTTATGCCATTTTCAAGTAGGGAGCGAAAGGTTTTCCTAATTTTATGCCCAATTTTGAGGTTTACGTTCTGCAATGTACTGTACATTAATGACATAAACTCAGTCAGTTGAAAATGGCATGAAATGCCGAAACCTGGGTCGTAATTAAATAAACAACAATACAGTCAAATGGCGGTGAGTTTATTCAAAAATTATTGTATGACTGTTGCTCAGCAACATCAAAAACTGTTTACTGCCTTAGTTATATTCTCATTATTTAAGAAGTCCGACTAAGATTTGTTGTACCCGTTTATAAGCACTCAAGAACTGGTGATTCAAACCTTTAGTACCGATATGCACGGCCCAGCATCATCCTATTAATGACTATCCACGAAGACCAGTTACACCAATTTTAGAATAAAAGTTTTATTCATTTCAATTTCTTTATCAGAACGTATCGTATTCCTTGTAATACTGCTGCTGTCATCAATTCCATTAATAAACATTTTAATGATTTGAAACAGAAACTGGCTTATTATAAGTGTCATGTTATTTTTGATGGGGTAATTTATATTTTGGAAGCTTTTCTTTTCAAATTGTGACCACTCTGGACGTGCGTGTAGCAAATTTGGAACTCTAGATATTTTCGTCTGCCAGTGTCTAAAACTTCCTAATCATTCTGAACGAGTGTGTTAAAATGCCTGATGTGAGAAACAACCTTGTTAATCCAGCGGTGCTTTTGGTCACAAGTGCTCGAGAATTGTATAAACTGTTTCATTTTAACAACCATTTCGATTAAAATAATTTCACACTTTCAAATAAAACACAGTGTTTTAAATTTTAAATGATTTATTGAAGTCACATGGTTGATAATACACAACAAGTGCATTTAATGGCTGGATAGAATGGTGTGCGAATGATAGAACATTTTTCAGTCCTTGATACGCTGTAAGACTGGCATATCCAGTGCAGATCTAGGAAGGTGAAGGAAATAACGAAGAGAAAAGTTTGGGAAAGAAAAGAAAACGGACTGAAGGACGTAGGAGAATATTAAGATGATGAGAGAAAGAACTAGGAAGGAAAATGGGAAGAATGGACGAGAATATTGGGGAGAAATAGAGAACGGATCCAAGGACGGATGATAGATTTATGTTGATGGAATGGGTGCTCAATAAGCGTAGGCAGCGTGCAGGCCGCTGTAGGTCAGATGGGCGACGGCAGGGGCGGCAGAGTAGGCCACTCCCAGCAGACCGTGGGCTGCGACTGCGGGGGCGGCGTAGGCGGCGCGGGCGTAGCCCAGGGCGGGGGCGTAGGCGGCGCGGGCGTAGCCGTATGCGGGGGCGGCGTAGGCCGCGGGGGCGGCGTAGGCCACGGGGGCGGCGGCGTAGGCGGCGGGGGCGGCGTACACGGCGTTGTTGGTGACGCGGATGTCAGACTTGCTGACGCTGGAGTAGGGCGTGTCGACGGTCTTGGAGTAGGTGGACACCTGTCCCAGGTTGCCGTAGCTCCTCAGGATGTTGGAGTGCTGGGAGGTGATGGCCGCAGGGGCGACGGCGTGGGCGCCGTAGGCGGCATAGGCGGGGGCGGCGCCGTAGGCAATTGCGGGGGCGCCCAGGTAGCCGGCGCGGGCCACGGCCAGGACGGCGGCGAAGACTGCGAGCTGTGGACAACCATTGGAAACGCGCATGTAGAGACCGGGTGACACATCCGCCGTTTGAACAACTAATATCGTAACATACAGGTGACATTACCGCCGCCACTACTGATGAAATGGTATTCTGGAGGAGCATAAACTCCTGTTATCGCAACAATATTGATAATGACTGGGGTCGCACAACCTCGTGCCTCTACCGGTGAAATGTGTGAACCAGTGATTGGAAGTAACTCCGATCGAGGGTTTGGAGATATGAAAGGTCACTATCCATGCACAGCAGAGCCCCGACCTTCCAGAGACCGATGGCTCCCATTCACATGACGTAAGATTCAGAGTTTGTCATAACTGTGGTGGATTCTTTAGTTCACACAGACTAAGGTGGAGAAGTAAATAGGCCATGTATTGTCGCACGAATCACTTTAACGTATGAGTGGAGCGGTTCAGAAAGCCAAACGGTATCGAAATTAGAATGCCGGGCAATGTGAGTAGATACAAAAAGCGAGCCGCCTGTTTTTTGGGAACAATTATTAATTCAGTACTGTATGAGAAGTCACTTAAGTTGTTTCTTTTTAGACACTCAGGTGACATTCAACGAACTATTCGGTCTAATGAATTGGAGATAAATTGGGAAGCAGTAGAAGTTCAAACAAACAGTAACAGTTTCTGTTATTGACAGAATGTATTAATCCTGACCAAAGCACAAAAATGGACAAGTAGTATTGTCCCATGAGGCAGAGAAGAGGAAGATAGAGCAATTAAAATAATTGCATACCCAACGAGCTGTAACACTGGTATTGTTATCTGTCTCATGTCGTCCATCATAGATCTGAGATGTCAACTTTCATCTCAAAAACTGACGATCGTCAGCCGTGCATTGAGACTCCACGTGGTCGCCATCACACGGCCTAACACGTTCAGAATGTAATGTTCCGACCGACCCTGGAGTGTTGGCACCAAAAGAGACAAACTCTCGCTGTTTTCGTTGGGGCATACGAGTCAAATCTAGAGTGCTGTTTGTGAAGTATTCATCACCATACGCAACTAAATACGGGGGCGCACTTAGAATACCTCAGACCAAGTGCTCTGAAATGTACTATACTATCATTAATTCCCTTTGAAAAAATATTAAATAAAATGCCTTTGTTTTTAGGGTACTGTACCTCAATCGGTACAAACGGAACCTTTACAGCATCACTTCGTTATCAGTCTCTCTGTCCGTCGTCTGTGCGACTGTTCAAAACCCTTTTTCTCAGGAATGGGTCGACGTATCAAGTTGAAATTTATACGATGTATTAAGGTGTACAGACCCTTGGCGATGTAAAAAATCGAAGCTTCTAAGCCAGTGAAATCAAAAGATATTGCCATTTATGTCACTTATTTTGCTATTCGCAAACGCAACTATCAAAATCTGCTGGGTACCTCCCCTTTCCTAGATCTTGAAATTTTCCAAGCAGCAAGGTTTCGCACTAAAAGCAAAGGAAAAAGTCCAGAAATTGTTAATTTCTAATTATAGCACTAGAAAAAAATTTCTCGCTTGTCAGACTGTAGTCTGTGCGCAGGTCTGTTAATACCGTTCTTCTCAGAAACGGGTCGACGTGTGAAGTTGACATTTATTAACATAATAAAGGCTATGGTCCTTTGGCCGTATAACAAACGTTAGCTTCTGAGTCAATGCAATAAAAAGATTTATGTCACATGTTTTAGTACTCGCCAACTCACTCATTAAAACTTATAGGGTACTTTCCCATTGACGTATAATCATGAAATTTGGCAAGATGAAAGGTTTCACAGTGCAAGTAAAGGAAAACAATAAGAAAATTGTTAATTTGTATTTATATTGCATTAAAAATATATTTTTTGTTATTCATTATCCGATTTCAAACTTGAAATTAAAGCATTCTCGAGGGTCATGGAATCCCTGGGTAACAATGTCGTTAACAGGCAAACATCGTCGAGATCCTCGATTCCCGGAGTGGATGAACTGTCTGTATACATAACTAAGTTTGTACAGAACGCTTAGTGCGTGAGTCTTAATCACAACTGGGAAATTTTTGAAAATATCTGTGATTCCTTATTAGTTGTTTTTCCTACGTATTACATGTTCCCATCCTTACAAATTCTATTGTTGTAAGTTAACCTTCAGTGGGTTTATAATGAACAATATGAACTGTTACAACGTGAATGGCGCCCACTGTAGAATAGTAAAAGTTGTCACTACAGTACGTGGATTGTAGAAATAAACTTGTTTTATTGGTCCGCCCTGACTAGAAAGAAACAATAGACATCAGACAGCGCATTTTTTAAATTATTTAAATTATTACCGTTCGTGAAACTTTCATCTCTTTATCGCCGGCCTATAATCTCAGAAAACACAAATCTGACAGGAGGTAGAATAAACAGATTTTGAGTTACGTGTTTTTGATGCTATCTCACCTAATCTTATACTTGGTTTTCACATCTAATTGTAGCATTTAGGACATATATTATCAGGGATATTGATTAGTATCTTAAAGATAAACAGAAGTGTACTACTTAGCGGTGATAAATGTATGCTTTGGCTATTAACACTCAAACAACAAATTTCACAAGCTGCACGTGGTTTTCTCACTTAACGTGGTTAGTTAGCAATACACGTGATTTCTTTTTTTCGAGTGGCAGAACCTAGTAGAGACTCCATACATTAGGTCTGTTTGTCTGCTGGCGTACTGTTGCGCAGTATGGGATCTTTACCAAATAGGATGACGGAGGACACGGAAAAGGTTCAAGAAAGGGCCGCTCGTTTCGTTCAAATGGTTCAAATAGCCCTAAGCACTATGGGACTTAACATCTGAGGTCATCAATCCCCTAGACTTAGAAGTAATTCAACCTAACTAACCTAAGGACATCAGACACATCCATGCCCGAGGCAGGATTCGAACCTACGACCGTAGCAGCAGCGTGGTTCCAAACTGAAGCACCTAGAACCGCTCGGCCACAGTGGCCGGCGCTCGTTTCGCATGATCGCGAAATTGGGAGTGTCACGGGTATAATGAGCGAGTTGCGGTGGCAATAATTTAAACGAAAAGGTTTCTCGTTGCGGCGATATGATTGAATCGCGAGTTTTCTCTCCCATATGCCAGAATATTTTGTTGACTGCCACCTAGGCCACAAAGAGACCATCGGAATAAAATAACAGAACTCAAAGCTGTCACGAAAAGATTTGTTTACATTTTCCTCGCGTGCTGTTGGAGGATGTCACGGCCGAGAAATAGTCTGAAAGAAGGTTTATGAACGCTTTCTCAATTTCTGAAGTGCGAAATTGTGATGTAATTGTACAGACGTAGATGTGGATGCAGAGGTAGATGAATAGCGACGGAGCAGATAACAACTTTATAGCCAGCCGCGTGGGGACAGAACGACGGACTGTGTTCCCTAGTAGGCGCCGCAAAGGGCGTGCATTGCATTGCGTTGCGCCACTGTGTTTTGTGTCCCTATTAATAGGCGTGCCGCGCCTGGGATGAGAGGCGGGGCCGGGGTTGCGACAGCGCCCCTCGGTGCTCCACATGCTACAACACAGCGGCTGGGTGGCTGGCGGGCCTCTTGCAGCTACACGGCTCTCCCCGCTGACGATGAAGGCGACGCAGTTGTCGCAACAGCTGTCCCCCCCCCCCCCTCCCCCTGCCCCCTCCTACTCCCAAGGTGGCCGCCCACCGTACACGGCTAATCCCTTTATAGCTTACGGCGTTCTCGGGTTGCCACCTGGTCCATCGATCAGTCCAGCACCCACCCCCCCCCCCCCGCCCCTCCCCGCAATGCTCCACAGTTCAGGTCGCCCCAGTTGCAATACTCGCCGCGAGCTCTGCCTCATAAAATAAGCAAGGAGGTGCAGTTCTAAACTACGACTCACATGCCTATCTTTGTATACAGGCTGTAACAGTGCGAATATTTCTGTTGGTGACTGAGGACGGTGTACTGAAGAGTATCACATCAGTATTTGCCCACGCAGCATTCTGCCTGCCCACACCATAGCACCTGGACCACCAAACCGATGCTGTTCGACAATGTCACTGCGTAAATTACGTGCTACTACGTCTCGTCGTATCTGGGTACGTCCAGCTTAGATGAAAGTCGAAAAACACACTTCAAACCGTTTACCTGCAGAATACGGCCAATGCTGTTTGAAAAGCATCTTGCGTAACACAAAGAACCACAGATACCGCCTCCTTACAGTGCCCTTATTTGAAATTACTGTTCTTCCTCATGGTTATTGGCTCCTACATTATCTCCACATTCCGTACTACAAATTAGCGTTCAGTTATTAGCTCACTCCGGCGCACTGAAACGCCGTGTTTTCTATTTACTACGTCGCTATACATCCACATGCAGCTTCTGTAATCTGTAAACTTTGCTTTGATCAAGCACGAGCACCAGGAGGATCTGCAACGAATTGACGCATGGTGCAGGGAATGGCAATTGAATCTCAATGTAGACAAGTTTAATGCGCTGCGAATACATAGAAAGAAAGCTCTTTTATCATTTAGCTACAATATAGCAGGTCAGCAACTGGAAGCAGTTAATTCCATAACTTATCTGGGAGTGGGCATTAGGAGTGATTTAAAATGGAATGATCATATAAAGTTGATCCTCGGTAAAGCAGATGCCAGACTGGGATTCATTGGAAGAATCCTAAGGAAATGCAATCCGAAAACAAAGGAAGTAGGTTACAGTACACTTGTCCGCCCAGTGCTTGAATACTGCTCAGCAGTGTGGTATCCGTACCAGATAGGGTTGATAGAAGAGAGAGAGAGAAGATCCAACGGAGTGCAGCGCGCTTCGTTACAGGATCATTTAGCAATCGCGAAAGCGTTACGTAAATTATAGATAAACTCCAGTGGAAGACTCTGCAGGAGAGACGCTCAGTAGCTCGGTACGGGCTTTTTGTTGAAGTTTCGAGAACATAGCTTCACCGAAGAGTCTAGCAGTATATTGCTCCCTCCTATGTATACCTCGCCAAGAGACCATGAGGATAAAATCAGAGAGATTAGAGCCCACACAGAAACATACCGACAATCTTTCTTTCCATGAAGAATACGCGACTGGAATAGAAGGGAGAACCGATAGAGGTACTCAAAGTACCCTGCGCCCCACACCGTCAGGTGGCTTGCGGAGTATGGATGTAGATGCAGATGTAGATACAGACTAACAATTACAGCCGTTACAAGTCGTATGTTTTTGTGTTGGTTTGTACCTCCAAGTACGTGTGGCAACACCAAGCGATTAATGCTGCTTTTCCTTTGGGCAGCAGGTCAGGTGTTAGTGCGCATGAAAACGGGTAGTCTCTACAGAAAGGCGTAATCCGCTTAGTATAATAGTACGATCGTGCGAAAAACATCAGGTCATACATTTTCGATGCAGAGGGAAAACAACCAACCCCTTGACGTGTGTATATATGAAGGTGCAACATATAAAAATAGCCGTACTTATACACGATACAGCCAATATACTGTAAAAGGAAATGACCTGGCTGACTGACTCATCATCGTCCAGCCAAAGCCACTGAGCATAGAAACTTATAATTTGGAGAGGGTGTTCATCTTGTACTGCAAACATCGTTTAAAAAGGGATTTTTCGGAATTCCACCCTTCAGGGGCTGAAATAGGTGTTGAAATATTTTTTAAATCTGTGTCGCTATTAAGGTAATTTCGAAGCTAGAACTCCGAAAATTGGTATTTGGTTTCGCAGTCAGAATTTTTTTTAAAAAGTGTTTCAGAATTTTTGGAAATTCAGCCCCGAAGAGGGTGAAAATATTTTTAAATAAATCATTATTAAAGAACTAATAAAGCATTTTAAAAGCTATATCTATGAAAACTGGTATTTGACTGCTCGATTACAAAAAGAAAATATGTGCTTCAATGTTTTTGGAAATTTTACCCCTATGAGGATGAAAGAATTTTTTGTAAAAAATTTCATTGTGGAAGCATTTTTAAAGCAAAATCTACTAAAATTTATTTTTGTCTTCTCAGTTAGAAATTAAAAAATACGTATTCCGGTGTTCTTAGAAATTCAACCCCTAAGGGGGTGAAATAGGAGATTAAAATTTTTATCAAAGCGTTTCGTTGCACACTGCTTGGCATTAGATAAGGAACAACTAGCGCTTGCCTAGGGACAACCGAAAATTACTGCGGAACACCTGGCCAATTATAGTAAAAGGAAACGTGGAATGCGGGACGTGTTAACTGCAGCGAAGCCTATGCTCGAACGCTCTGTACGCATTCGCGGTGTCTGATGAACATTGTCGTGGGAATGATTAGTATGAAATTCCGTGTGGTACGACTGTGTGTCTGCATGACGTCATTTGTGTGCTTACCGTCGTGGACAAGCCACTGGATGGCTCGAAGCCGGTTAAAGTGTCACTACTGTGGCCACAGTTATGGATCTTCACAAAAGTGTCATCTCGCGGTCAGAAAAGGCCGCTGAAGGTGAAAATGCTTTGCGAAAGCATGCCTGTGGTCGCAGATGAACCACCAAATCTCAAGAGGATCGATACGTAGCCGTGGTGCCGAAAAGGAACAGATCAATGCTGACCTTGAAATCGCTGGCGGTTCACACGTCTCTGCCAGAAACATTTCGCTGTGATTAAATCAGACTGGTACGTATACTCGGAACTCTGTTGAGTGCGTCCCACTTCAACCACACCATTGTCGTTGGTGTAGGGAGCATGTTGGCTGCGGTGAGCAACAATGGTTCGGAGTGATATTCTCCCGCGAACGCCACTTCACTGTGGCAAGTGATTCTGAGCGAGAGCTAGAGAGAGAGGGGAACACATTACACACCACAATATGTTCGCGAACGCCGTCGGCATGGCCTAGGCGTAATTGTGTGTGCAGGCATTATGCACAGTGATGGAGCACGATTGCTTATCTTTGTGCGAGGTACCGTTACAGCACATCAGTATTCCGGGGAGATTATTGTGGATTATGGCACTCTGTTTGGGAGTTCATAGGTCCCAACTTTGTTTCTGAATGACAATGTCCGGCCACACAGGACCGTTGGTGCGTCGAAGACCTACGAAATGGCCTTGGTACTCACCGGAGCTAAATCCTAGAGAGCACATCTGTGATGCTCTTGACAGGCGTATTTCACACCCCCTTCCCGAACCGCGTAAGAAGTGAAAACTGCCTTGAGAGGAGATTCGGACAAAAATCCCAACCCCCCCAGACCCACCCCCGAAGCACCCGTCAACAATTCTCAGCGGAGCTCATCAGCAGAAGCAGCATTCTCCTGAAGATGGCGAACAGCTGGAGCGCCGAAATATCGAATCGAGTTGATTTTAGGATTCAGCAGCAAACCCAAAGAGACTTTCAAGAATTTGGTAAACATCTTGAATAACAGGTGTAAAATGCGCACTCGCGCCAAGTGACCTTCAAATGCGTATTTCTTGAATAATTCGAAAACCGTGGCCACGAGCCTAAAAGTATCCATGTACAAATTTTAAATACGTTGAATTTCCTCTTAAAAGGTCCTGCTCATTTCTTCTGTGGTACTAACAGTTTGGGCGTAGCGAGCGAGAGAATACTAAAATCTCGTGCGTGGTTTTTGAATGAGTTGCAGATTCCATCAAAGCCGTAGGCAGGGGGCGACTGAATCACCCCGCATACTGAAAACAGTAGCGCCCCTATATCACACCCTTGGGGTACTACCGAAACTGCTTTAAATCTGACATACAATATATGCTAGCATTACTTGAGACCCAAGGCATAGAACGCAGTTACATCAGTTTGTTGCGGGATGTGTAGATTAGAGCTACAGCTTCCATTCGACTATATCATAAAAACAGAAAGCTTAAAATATAGGAAAGAGTTATACACCTGTTTAACCAAATTCTCTGCAGCAGCAGAAGAGGTCTACAAATGATAAACTGGGGTAGAAAAAGATTGCACATAAACGGTTCTTATGTGTACCACGTTCAGTACGTAGTTGACATTACTTTATTTGCTAAGGGAGCACATGGATGTATAAACTGAACAAAGTTAATATAAAAGTCGGTCTGACGATTTATTGCGCTGACCAAATACATGAATGATCAGATGCTTCTAGGAAATTAGTGAAGATGGACAAGAGTTGTATATTTAGGGCACTTAGGAACAACAATCCGATGGGCACTTTAAGTATTAATCAGACAATAAAAGTGGATTTTGAGTTCAATTGGGAAACTGAATGCTATATTCGGATGGCAGTGTATAACCAGTGTATAAGGACAGTTCTAACTTACGGATGTGGAACGTCGACGGTCAGTGTGAATCGCAGACTGCTCAGCGGGCAATGGAATACACATTCGGCATAAAGCTGCGCGGGGTAACCGCACTGTCTAGGGCTCCTTGCAAAAAAAAAAAATGGTTCGAATGGCTCTGAGCACTATGGGACTCAACTTCTGAGGTCATTAGTCCCCTAGAACTTACAACTAGTTAAACCTAACTAACCTAAGGACATCACAAACATCCATGCCCGAGGCAGGATTCGAACCTGCGACCGTAGCGGACTTGCGGTTCTAGACTGCAGCGCCTTTAACCGCACGGCCACTTCGGCCGGCTAGGGCTCCTTGCCACGCGCGGCTCCCACCGTCGAAGGTTCGAGTCCTCCCTCGGGCATGTAAGTAAGTTAGATTAAGTAGTGTGTAAGCCTAGGTACAGATGACATCAGCAATTTGGTGTCACAGGAACTTAACACAAATCTCCAGTTTTTTTTTCGGCATAAGGAGAAAGGGCGGAAACACCACACAAATCAACAAGAGAAGAGACAGCGGTTCAGGATATAATAGCGACTCTCATGCAAGTGAAACAGAGATACACTGTGCATACAGCGAGACGCAGTAATGGGAGATAGACGAAGGAGATTCTGTGTTGGATAAGGTCGTGATAAGACGTAGAGGATAATTCAATGTAAGAGGGATTGACGACATAAACAGTGACGACAGATTCGGATGCAAAAATCTGACGATCATAATGGACGAAGAAATGTGGAAAAGGCCTGTCTCCAAAAGGTTGTATTGTAGGTGACGATAATATCGCCAGTATGTATCCTCAGATGACGCAAACAAGGACCTCATATCGTAAAATGTCGAGCTGAACAGTCTCTGCACAGCCGAATTGCTACACTGGTAAGTCGGGAGAACGGGGTACGCACATACAGTGGACCGAGACTGCGTCCGTGACAACGGAGCTCAGCGCTGGCGGATGGGAAGGGACCATGTAGCGTTGGAAACACGTACACGGTTCCGACCCATCGGTGGAGCATGATGAGGACTGATTTTGGTGGAAAACGGAGACTATTTTGCTTCCAACGGTTTGGTTTGAGGACATTTTCATAATTCACATGGGTGAAAACTGAATTACGATATCTTAAAACGGTTCCAGAAAAATTCGAGGTGAAGAGCTTAGCTTGATGGACCGTAGTGACGCCAAGACAGAAGTCTATGTTCAAGATGTGACTCTTGAGGCTATCCCAGCGGATCTGTTCAATACGTGGAACTCTGGTCTGGCACCGGATTGTGTTCCGTATATCCCACAATATGTCTTCTAGGCAGCTGCTGGACAGGTGATGGTACTACTGACTTCTGGTAAATAAACTGCCGGTAGCCACACTGAGACGGTCTTATAAACAAGAGATGTCTTCACAAACCCGTGCCAGATGAGTGGAAATGTTATTCGAACAAATACTGCGACATTCAAGAAAACTTAACATGGCGCTTGTGAGGTATCCCTTCTTTTCAAGCCGCATTTTTTTTCTGTATTTTCCAGTTTTACGAATTTTCATCGCGTCAGCAGATACCGTGTAACATTCAGCGAGTAAAGCGGTACTGCAGAACTCACAGTCGGGAATAAGATTTCAGTTTCCATGCTGGCAGAAGGAGCCTTTGGACCATATACCGTTGCCAGTGGATGGTCGTATGAGGAGCTGCGGCTAGATATTAGAGCACATGTTACGTCAGCAGCGAGTTACGTATGAAAAGCACATTTATTCTGGCGCAAGGCAAGTAAACCTGCTTAATAAATATTTGCCAATAAAACTCGCTTTTTTCAATACATATACTAGTAGATATGTATTGAAAAAAGCGAGTTTTATATATATACTAGGAGATAAGCAAGCAGTAAAGGAAACAAAAGAAAAATTCGGAGTAGGTATTAAAATCCATGGAGAAGAAATAAAAACTTTGTGGTTCGTCGATGACATTGTAATTCTGTCAGAGACACCAAAGGACGTGGAACAGCAGTTGAACGGAATGGACAATGTCTTGAAAGGAGGGTATAAGATAAACATCAACAAAAGCAAAACGAGGATAATGGAATGTAGTCGAATTAAGTCGGGTGATTCTGCCGGAATTAGATTAGGAAATGAGACACGTAAAGTAGTAAAGGAGTTTTGCTATTTTGGGAGCAAAATAACTGATGATGGTCGAAGTGGAGAGGATATAAAATGTAGACTGGCAATGGCAAGGTAAGCATTTCTGAAGGAGAGAAATTTGTTAACATCGAGTATAGATTTAAGTGTCAGGAAGTCGTTTCTGAAAGTATTTGTATGGAGTGTGGCCATGTATGGAAGTGAAACATGGACAATAAATAGTTTGGACAAGAAGAGAATAGAAGCTTTCGAAATGTGGTCATACAGAAGAATGCTGAAGATTAGATGGGTAGATCACATAACTAATGAGGAGGTACTGAATAGAATTGGGGAGAAGAGAAATTTGTGGCACAACTTGACTAGAAGAAGGGGTCGGTTGGTAGGATATGTTCTGAGTCATCAAGGGAGCACCAATTTAGTATTGGAGGGGAGCGTGGAGGGTAAAAATCGTAGAAGGAGACCAAGAGATGAATAAACAGATTCAGAAGGATGTAGGTTGCAGTAGGTACTGGGAGATGAAGAAGCTTGCACAGGATAGAGTAGCATGGAGAGCTGCACCAAACCATTCTCTGGACTGAAGACAACAACAACAACAATACTAGGAGAAGCCTACAGGTCATAAGTACTTTCTTACAACAATATTACAGCGCCAGAAATTGATCACGTTGATAAATTAAATGAATAATTAAGCCAACGAAAATGTACGAGTGACTACAAAATATCACGAACGTAAGTGCGAGATACAGACTGCGCGTCATAGTCACCAGTCACTGACAGGACGCCTTCCAACGTAGTTCTGTCGTAAGATCATGAAACTGCTAGTTAATTGCGTCGATATTACCAGTTCACAGTGTTTAGTAAATATATACATCACAAAGGCATTCTTTTTGAGCGCTGTTCCGAAGAACCCGCTTCATCACTTAGAATCACAGGGAGTTGAACTGCATTTTACACGGAATCCGATGGCGCTGATGCTGCTTCTACGAGGGACATAACATATGAGAGCTTTTCGGCAAAACAGGTGGAAAGAGTCGAATGGATGGTCTTTATCTCCCCAAAATTAGGATGGAATAGAACGGCCGGTCATACAATACAGTACGCCTCTTATGCTATTCTCTACGGACTCACTAGCTAAACTGAGACATTTCTGGAAATTTAGTGCAAGTGGATGGGTTGTTGCAATGAAGGAGCAGTGAAAGTGATAAATAGTAGAGGCAAGCAAAGATTAGATTATGGGAGAGACATCATACGGCATTCTGAGTGTAATAGTTACACAGAGAAAGACTAGCACAAGATAGGTCAATATGAAAAAGTCGAGATTTAAAAATAGCCATGGAGTGCGAAGTAGGGACGGGACATATTCAAAGAAACCATCCTGGCACCTGTCATGAGATGATTTACGCTATCCACGGAAACTTTGAAAGCTGATTGACTAGTCGGGGATTTCATCTCGGATCTCACCGAATACAAATGCCGAAATACTAAATGTTCTTTTCCAAAGCTGTTTAACAGAGGAAGACTGCACTGTAGCTCCTTGTCTAGATTGACTCACAGATGACAAAATGGTAGATATCGAAATAGACGACAGAGGTATAGAGAAATAATTAAAATCGCTCAAAAGAGGAAAGGCCGGTGGACCTGATTGGATACCAGTTCGATTTTACACAGAGTACGCGAAGGAACTTACCCCACTTCTTGCAGCGGTGTACCGTAGGTCTCTAGAAGAGCGTAGCGTTCCAAACGATTGGAAATGGGCACAATTCATCCCCGTTTTCAAGAAGGGACGTCGAACAGATGTGCAGAACTATAGACGTATCTCTCTAACGTCGATCAGTTGTAGAATTTTGGAACACGTATTTTGTTAGAGTATAATGATTTTGTTGGAGACTAGAAATCTACTCTGTAGGAATCAACATGGGTTTCGAAAAAGACGATCCTGTGAAACCCAGCTCGCGCTATTCGTCCACGAGACTCAGAGGGCCATAGACACGGGTTCCCAGGTAGATTCCGTGTTTCTTGACATCCGCAAGGCGTTCGATATAGTTCCCCACAGTCGTTTAATGAACAAAGTAAGAGCATATGGACTATCGGACCAGGTTGTGCGATTGGATTGAAGAGTTCCTAGATAAGAGAACGCAGCATGTTGTTCTCAATGGAGAGAAATCTTCCGAAGTAAGAGTGATTTCAGGTGTGCCGCAGGGGAGTGTCGTAGGACCGTTGCTATTCACAATATACATAAATGACCTTGTGAATGACATCGGAAGTTCACTGAGGCTTTTTGCGGATGATGGTGTGGTATATCGATAGGTTGTAAGAATGGAAAATTGCACTAAAATGCAGGAGGATCTGCAACGAATTGACGCATGATGTAGGGAATGGCAATTGAATCTCAATGTAGACAAGTGTAATGTGCTGCGAATACATAGAAAGAAAGATCTCTTATCATTTAGCTACAATATAGCAGGTCAGCAACTGTAAGCAGTTAATTCCATAAATTATCTGGGAGTACGCATTAAGAGTGATTTAAAACGGAATGATCATACAAAGTTGATCGTCAGTAAAGCAGATGCCAGACTGAGATTCATTGGAAGAATCCTAAGGAAATGCAATCCGAAAACAAAGGAAGTAGGTTACAGTACGCTTGTTCGCCCACTGCTTGAATACTGCTCAGCAGTGTGGGATCCGTAACAAATGGTTCAAATGGCTCTGAGCACTATGGGACTTAACATCTGTGGTCATCAGTCCCCTAGAACTTAGAACTACCTAAACCTAACTAACCTAAGGACATAACACACATCCATGCCCGAGGCAGGATTCGAACCTGCGACCGTAGCAGTCCCGCAGTTCCGGACTGAGCGCCTAGAACCGCTAGACCACCGTGGCCGGCAATCCGTACCAAATAGGGTTGATAGAAGAGATAGAGAAGATCCAACGGAGAGCTGCGCGCTTCGTTACAGGATCATTTAGTAATCGCGAAAGCGTTACGGAGATGATAGATAAACTCCAGTGGAAGACTCTGCAGGAGAGACGCTCCGTAGCTCGGTACGGGCTTTTGTTGAAGTTTCGAGAACATACCTCCACCGAGGAGTCAAGAAAAATATTACTCCCTCCTACGTATATCTCGCGAAGAAAGCAGGAGGACAAAATCAGAGAGATTAGAGCCCACACAGAGGCATACCACAATCTTTCTTTCCACGAACAATACGAGACTGGAATAGAAGGGAGAACCGATAGAGGTACTCAAGGTACCCTCCGCCACACACCGTCTGGTGGCTTGCGGAGTATGGATGTAGATGTAGATGTAGATGTAGACTCGAACACTGTACCAGCTCACTCTTTGAAAAGGAATATAGTACTGTACCCCGTCTGAAAACAACTCCTTCGTGCCAGTAGTTACTGCCTGCAGTTAGCTAGCTGGTTGCATATGACGCTATCCTCGGGGAAAGTAATGGGGAAAGTACTTTCGAGCAGAGCACGGATCGTAATGGAAAACGCCAGGTAAGTACAATAACTCGCGACTATTTTTTCCAGCAAGACGGCCGCCACCTTACCTTGAAGGCCATTGTTGGTTGTGCTGAGTGCGGAACTACTGGTGTCGGTAGCCGGAGTGCGGGCGTTATATAGCAGCGGCGGCTGCCGGGGTGGACACCCCGGGACAACAGCCGGAGAAGTGGACGCACCGGTCCGACGGCTCAACGGGCCGAGCAACGCCCGCACAGCACGAGTCGCAGCGCCCTGCCCTGCCCTGCCGTACATAACACACGACGCTGTTTGCGAAAACCTTGCGACACCTGACTCTACACACACTAGCCATATGCCGTGGACCTGCCGGGCAGTCATCTGTGAAACACTCAAGGCCGCTTCCTGCATCTCGGATAGAGGAAAGGTGCCTAATATGAGACATACTTTTGTAAACCCATTTGAGAGACCTAAAACCAAGCGCAATTGTATTTTTTATGATGGTAATAATATCTTGCATTATTTAATCTTATCATACAATTATCGTATTTGCAATAATAAACAATCTTTCAGAGTTGTTATTAAATCTTCACAAACAAGGCATTTCGTAGAAATTAGATCAAGGTTTCCTAATATGAGACAGTAATAATATTTTGCTTTAATTATTTTATTACAGAATAATGACATATGAATATACAAATTTTTACATGTTCATTCGTTTCTGTTATCCTTCACTCATTTCACACTACTTAGGTTTATATTTACGACATCCGGGGCAAACAAAATTGTCTTCTGTGACACCGCAATCTTCATGAGCCCAGCGATAACATTTGGTGCACTGTACCCATTCCTCCCCGTGTTTGTCTTCAGAAAAGCGCCCAGTACAGAACAGACACTCTGCGTCATCGTCATCACTGCTGTCTGAATCCCCACTGTCGTCAAGATGGACTTCGGATGCCGAGCCACTAGACGGTTACATTTTGGTAACATTTTGGTACAGGAAAAACTTTTGAGGCTTTTAAGTACCCCATCTCGCCATTTCTCACACATGTAATGGCACGAACCATGGCGTCTTTCTCCCACGTTTTCCTTTTAGGTGCCAATGCCATCTACAAAGAATAAATACAATAATCAGACATGCTTCTTACAGGACTTCAACTTTTATGATTTTATTTGTTAGATTATTCTTTATAAGTACTGTGAACGGAGTAATTTGGGGTAATATTGATCAAATTCTGAGCAAAATACTGCCTTGAAAGAAAGTTCCAGAAAACATTCCAATTTCTCATCATAAGACTAGTCAAAGTAATCCTTGTTTATGATAATTTAATCGAACTAAAATAAACGCAGTTGCCAAAATTTTATTACAATAAATGATAAAATGTTATCTCATGATAGTATAGCGTAAATTACGTATAACAAATCGTGAGAGAACGAGTTCCCCCAATATACGATAGGTATCGTAATATGCTACACTGTCGCGTATTTGGATCCCCATACTATCGCATATTAGGAATTTCGCCATCTTACACAACGAATCACGCACTTGCTAACAACGTTCGTTGGAAAATGAACCTAATTGTCAATAATTATAGGTAATACCGTCACAAATAACAATAAAAGAGTGCAGTAATATCCACTCACCTTTAAGCTGAAATATCGTCGTAACACCGATGCCATAAAAACTCCAAACACAAGAAATTTTGTATCAACCTCTACGTACTGTGTCCGGCTCAGCTATGACGTCCTACTCGCTGTGTCGTTGTCTGGCACGCAATAGACGTGTTTAAGAAACTCTCCAGCAGAGTGCAACCCCTAACATGAGCACAGGTGGGGTGTCTCATATTAGGGAACTATCGCATAATAGGCACCTTTCTTCTATTACTAACACTCCGTACTAGTCGATGAATACAAGCGCCGAAATTCGTACATGAATGTCCCAGAAGTCATGACTGGCTATATGCTGTAAGGCGTTCATTTCTTCGTAAACGGACAACAGTAATTACGCATTCCATACCGAAGGCTAGCACCCTCATTAATGCTGTGAATTTGTACATTTGTGATTCTAGCGCCCGTCGGCCGTCGTAATATAATTTATTATTTACTACACAAATTGACTGGTAATGGTGATTGTTGCCGACTTACGTGGTGGGCATTAATCAAAATGATATTTCATTCAATTTTGATTTACAATTAAGCTTCTGTGAAGTACTCTTTTTTAACGATATTAATCTTCAGTGGAAATTATTTGTTACGTTAGTTAACGTTAGACTCGCTGAATCTTAAAACATGAGCATAGAAGTTGAACAATGCAATAAACTTTTCATATTAATTTCCTCGGCTAGTCAGTTCCCTTTGTTGTTGTTGTGGTCTTCAGTCCTGAGACTGGTTTGATGCAGCTCTCCATGCTACTCTATCCTGTGCAAGCTTCTTCATCTCCCAGTACCTACTGCAACCTACATCCTTCTGAACCTGCTTAGTGTATTCATCTCTTGGCCTCCCTCTACGATTTTTACCCTCCACGCTTCCCTCCAATACTAAATTGGTGATCCCTTGATGCCTCAGAACATGTCCTACCAACCGATCGCTTCTTCTAGTCAAGTTGTGCCACAAACGCCTCTTCTCCCCAATCCTATTCAATACCTCCTCATTAGTTCTGTGATCTACCCACCTAATCTTCAGCATTCTTCTATAGCACCACAGTTCGAAAGCTTCTATTCTCTTCTTGTCCAAACTAGTTATCGTCCATGTTTCACTTCCATACATGGTTACACTCCATACAAGAATGGGGGAAAGAAATAAAGTAGAAGAAGAATGGGTAGCTTTGGGGGATGAAGTAGTGAAGCAGCAAAGGATCAAGTAGGTAAAAAGACGAGAGCTAGTAGAAATCCTTGGGTGACAGAAGAAATACTGAATTTAATTGATGAAAGGAGAAAATATAAAAATGCAGAAAATGAAGCAGTTCACTTTAAAGCAAAAAAAGCTTTAGTTATTAATTACAATTGCGGCCCACACACGCGCGAGAGTATTTTTTTTTTTTTACCTCCGTTAACCATTGCATTGTAGTCGGAGTCCTGGCTCTGGCTCTCGGCTGTTGTACTGAAAATAAGAATCTTAAAGCTACGTATTTTCTGCACGACTGTGGAGAAAAATGTATATACCATGTTAATAGCGGGCAAGTTTTTCGCTTCCGCTAATTTTTATAAGTTAATATCGCTACCTAATGGCGTCGTTGGCTGCATCGGCCGCTGCGATTGTTGCACTGTAAATTACTCGAATGCAGCTTAATTCAAGGAAGGCGGACATGAATTCGGGATCACCTCTGTCAAATTAAAAGTGAACAATAATATTAAATCAATATATATTATTTGCTTAATAGTACAAATATGGTTACATTTGCCAGCACCCGCAAGATGTCCGCCTACACGCAACCAAGACAAGAGAAGAAGTGAAGAAGACTAAAATATTAACAACAGAGCGCATCATTTTGTTTCGAGTGCATCTTTGCCCTCGAATCTTACACTGAGAAATTATTACAATTTTTAAATGTTTCTTCTTTATAAATACTGTTTTTAAGTCTTTTCTTAGTATTTCACTGGGGACGGTATATAATCTCAATGTGGTTGCTTCCTCTGGGTCCACCCCGTTATCTTGGTGTTGATGACGATGACGATAATTATACGATTCGTCGCAAGGCCACTTCTCTAACAGGCTTATCGAATATATATAACAGAATCGTGTAAAGATTTTAAGTAAAGCGGTCAAGAACTTTTCGAAGTTTTTGGAAACAACGTTTGCTCTTTTTTATTCTAGTACACAGAAATGCAGAGCTTTCATATATTCTCTTGCCGAATACCGGAAATAGGGCTGTAGGGACCAAACTAGTGATGAGGATGACCCCAAGGGCGTTGCGAGGTATGATATTCCTATGTAGTGTTCCGCAGTCGTATCGACGTTAGGTGGACTGATAAGATAAAGAATGAGGACGTTCTCCGAAGAATCGGTGCAGAAAGAAATCCATGGAAAACAGTTACGAGAAGAAGAGACAGGATGACAAGAAATCTGTTCAGACATCGGGGAATAACTTCCATGATATTAGAGGGAGCTGTAGAGGGTAAAAACTGAAGAGGAAGTTACAGATTCGGATACATTCAACAAATAGTTGAGTACCTTGGTTGCAAGTACGACTGTGAGGTGAAAAGGTTGGAGCAGGAGAGGAGTTGGTGGTGGGTTGCATCAGACCTGTCAGAAAACTGATGACTCAAACAATAAAAATCGTCGGAATTACTAGATCAGACATTAGTCGTCCACCAGTATGTTAGAGTAATTACAGTTTTATAGGAGTTGAGCTTGATAAGACATCCTGCGCAATAACAATAAATACTTCTCCAAAAACTACTTCCAACAAATAGTTCGGAAGCCCACTGGTGGTGGAAATGTATCTGTTCCATGGTAGCAAATAGACGGACCCTCACTGAGCAAGTCAGACACTAATAACACCTAGAGAGATTTAATTTTTACGAAGGCTCTGGTGTGTCATATCTGAAATAGGAGCTTGAAACATTTATCTCTGAGCTTGGGTAAGTACAAGAGCTGTCGCCCAAGTTTATAAGAAAAACTGATTAAACAGTGGATAGATATGTACGTACTAGAATATTCCATGACGGGAGAGAAGCTCTGTGGTAGACGATATCTGCAAGGAACCATCTAAAGAAACAGCAACTACTGCATAATATATTTAAAACAAAATATACGGCTGTTGATAAACGCACAACAGGTAATAACGCACTCCATACCGAAGGCTAGCACCCTCATTAATGCTGTGACTTTGTACATTTGTGATTCTCACGTCCGTCGGCCGTCGTAAATTAATTTATTATTTACTACAGAAATTGACTGGTAATGGTGATTGTTGCCGACTTACGTGGTGGGCCTTAATCAAAATGATACTTCATTCAGTTTTGATTTACAGACGCTGGATGAAACGTATTTGGCATTGCCAAAAGAGCAATGGGCGAAGCCTTCAGTTACACTGTAAATGAGTGTTATCGAAAGCTCTCTCACTAAATAGAAAGAAATTCTAGTCACATAACTGGGCACAAACGTTAATGTCCAGGCGCTCGCCAGTGGATGAGGAAAGGACCAAAATTGAGGGCAGAAAAGCAAAAGCAGGAATACAGGACTTCGATTTCAAACGATAGTACTCTACCGCCTAACTGTAAAACTAGCACCACAACAAAAAAGAGTGATATTGATATTTAAGTCAGTAGCGTTGAGAAATTGCTAAGAACACTAATTTTCAACAAGGCCTCTTAGGCGAATGGCATCCCTCTTAAATCCTATACACAATTTGCATCTGAGGTAGTCCCTCTCTTTACCTCAACATACCACAGTTCCCTAGAACAAAAATCTGTAGGCAGTGGATGAAAGAAATTTCAGGTAACACCAGTCTACATGTCGTGTAGTGGAGGTGATTCAAACCACTATCGTCCATTCTCATTGGAATCCACTGTAGCATCGGCTCAACCGTAATGAGGTATCTCGACCAGAGCGACCTCCTCTGTCGCAAACACGGATTATGAAAACGTCTGTCACGTGAAATCCCAATCACGGTTTTTCCACATACGACACTCCGAAAGTCACGGATCAAGGCTATCAGTTTGATACAGTGTTTCGTGACTTCCGAAAGCTTCCGACCCACAAGGCGACCATACGGATACAGGATTTTTGAACCCGTACATATCACATCTCCTCGTAAATCTCGTACGTGACACCACTTCCCTTCTCCCAACACCGATTCGCGTCAGAAGGATCCACTGCCGTTAAATCTAACATGCCGCTCTTGATATTTTTGGTATTTATACGTTTATATGATTAAACTGTGTACTTTCAGTGATACATCGCATTAAGGATCTCTTCCCACGCCGGCCGCTGTGGCCGAGTGGTTCTATGCGCTTCAGTCCGGAACTGGGTGACTGCTACGGTCGCAGGTAAGAATCCTGCCTCGGGCATGGATGTGTGTGATGTCCTTAGGTTGGTTAAGTTTAACTAGTTCTAAGTTCTAGGGTACTGATGACCTCAGATGTTAAGTCCCATAGTGCTCAGAGCCATTTCAACCATTTTTGATACCTCCCCAACATTTTGTTCCGAGTACTCTTTGTTATGCTACAGTGGTAGGATGTGCTACTTCGGTGTATAAACGTTTTCCCTATCAGATTATGAGCCCGAATGGTTAAGCTACTTGCTGGAATTAGGTGCTGTTCCTACTATCTAATGCAAGGATAAAACTTGTGTGTGAGTAACCATCTGTTATTTAATTAATGAAAGACAGGTTTGTGGTTTCAGCTCCATTTATTCAAAAAGTTGTGAAAATTAATGCAACAGTGGAGGAATACTGAGATAATCATATTCTGGTATTGGAGACTTCAACGCGCTTTAAATACTTGCTCAAGGGATTTGGGAAAAGAAAAACAAGGTCTCTGCTGGCGGTATTGTTTCAGATAAAGTGTAACTTTTAATAAAGGATATCATCTACTACACTTGCACGAAGTATAACTTGAGAATTCGGTACACAATAAACTTAACATTTCGTAATATTCGGGATGCAAGACTGAAGATATTGGCTTTTAAATTAGTTTATGGAATCGTAAATAGCATCCAAAATATCGCACAAAAACTTTGAAAATGTTCTTTTCAGAACCTCGAACAGAACTGCATATCGGAAAGATAAAATCGCCAGATGTCAAATACCGAAGTGACACGTCTAGGTTTACTTGAGCCAGATCTGAATCTTTAATGTGAGTATTGGATTTTTTGATAGAGCTCAAATAATACCTCCATAAAAAGTAATCGAAATTAGCTATCGGCATCCGAAAGCGTTCCACGTAAGAGTCTTTGGCTTTACATACTCAAGATGATTAGTGGAGACCCTGCAAAGCAAGATCACAAACACTGTTTTACTGAATTTATTTGAAGTTCCACAGACATACGTTAATTCACATTCAACGACTATCATTTAGCATACGTATGAAAAATAAACAAATTAACATACGTGTGAAAAATAAACAAAGTTTAGAATAAGACATTCTGAAGACGTACAGCACTGAAAATTGGACACGCACCCAACATCTACTACCCTACTGGCATAAAAACGCCAGTAAATAGTAATAAAATTTTGTAGGCAGCTAATGTCCACCTACCACAACCCAAAAAGATCCACTACAGTAATCTCAAGCATAAGATATGCCATCCTCACTTGAACAAATTACTTTTGAGGCTATACCTAAAATTTCCGATAAAGATCTTGCCTACTTGTGGTTTCCAATAAACGCGATTTCGAACTATATCCCGAGTACGACATTTTTATCCTCAGGATGCCACAAATTCACTCTTTCTTAGATTAAGCTTCTCACAGCCCATATGTGAGAACGTCGTTCGACTTGACCGAAGAAGAAAAACAATTTGAATTTCACCGATTGTCATTTGAAGTCTACATACGTTTAGGCAACGAGATCGGCGCCCATAGTGGTGCACTGATTTGAAAAGATTGACCGTCTTCCGCCGACCTTGCGGTTTCGCTTATTGAAATCGACGCGGCTTTCGGTGACTATCTTCTCGTGCTCTGCAAGGTACCAACCTTTGCTTTGGTACCTTGTTCTACGGCCAGCACCACGCCAACCATTCTTCCTTTCACCTGACTTCATGAGCTAGTTTTTTAACTGACGATCCCAACACAGGCCATGTGAATACCGACTTGGCTCATCCAGTGAAACCATGGCTGAATTCCTCCATCTCTCAGTAACATATTTTGCTAATGTTACGTTTCTAATGAGGTCAACGTTGACGGAATTTTAAGCTCTTCCTGCTTTCAAATACTGCTGAGCAATATATTTATAATGTCCCTATGCCAAATTCAGTTCAGTTTATACTCATGTAGAGCTGCCTTTTTTATTTCACACTTATTTTGCACGTATTGACTGCTCGACCTAACGAGCTGTAGAAAGGAATGGGCAGCATAGCATTGAATATGCTTACGAATAAAGGAAGCAACGATATAGCAGTATATGAAGTCAAATAATTCTGCAGAGTGAAATTACGCAATGTGGTCGAAGGAAGGATGTCAATAAAAGAACTCTACTGCTGCCACATGTTGGTATGTAACTGAGGAAGAAATTCCTGAACGTGTTCATCCACAGCTTGGATTGTACGGAACTGAAACGTAGAACATCGGAAACATGAAAAAGAAAATAGCTGTTCAGCATTTGATGCGTGGTGCTACCAAACGAACTAGTGACTTAAATAGACAGAAAAGGTATGAAATGAAGAGGAACTCAAATGGATAGATGTGATCCGACATCCCTGCAGAACCGCCGAAGTTACATCCCCCTTTTTCCCGTAAACCAGGTCCCTGCATTTTTTTTTTTTTTTCGGTGAAGCATATTTGGCAAATTTTCTAATTTTGTAGGCACGTTCAATGAAAAGTGAATCATTTTTGAAGAATATAACATAAACTATTTTGAAGAAAATACTGCACACAAGAAATAAAATATGTCACTGTAGTAAAAAAATTGTAGAAGTTGGAAGTATAACAAAATCTGTATCTCATTTTTATGATAACTACTGTACAATGGTCTTAGCAGGGGTATAATAACGATAAGATTTTATTTCTTCTTCATAAATTGTTAATAGTTCATAAATTAATAACAGACATTAATTAAAAATGGCTGCAATTAGGAAAGGGAGAAAATATTGATTTCCATGAATTGTGACTTTATTATAATTTTAGTTTGCATTTCCTTGCTTGGAGCGATACAAACTCATTGATCATGTCACTGAAGTCAAGTTTAGCATCTACGTTGCTTTCTACCGACGACACAGTCTGTTTTCACTCACAGTCGGCCATAAACGGCTTTTTATCATTTTTAGTCTGGTGAAATTGCGCTCATTAGGTGCTTCAATCGTTGGCATTGCCATAAATATCCTCAGACCTATTTCGATGTATGGATAAGCGTCTCTTAATACATTCTTTGAAAATGACCCCGGACGCCGAACTCAGAGATCCCAGACGCCTCTTTATGATTTGTACCAACTGTAGAAATGCCGCTTTGACAATAGCGTGTGTTTACAGCCGCAGGCGGAGGAGAAGGGTTATTCTCGTAGGTAGATAACAGGAAAACGAATGGTAACAGAACTCACGTACTTCTCATGCTTAATTTTTAAACAGTCTTCCTTTGGTCTGTTTTTGTGCCCCCTCTGCGCTTGCACACTTTATGGGGGCTTTAACCCACTGTGCCACTTTCTTAAGTGATGAAATGAGCCTATGGAAGAAACATACCAGAAGGAGGGTAGAGTTGGTGGTACATCTGCTTCGACGTCCGGCGTACGAAAGATAAGTTGAGTGAAAAAACAGTAGAGGGTAGATAAAGACTAGAATATGCTAAGTAAATAGTATGTTCTGTTGAGTATAGTGCTTATGCAGAGATGAAAATATTTGCAAAATGTACAGCATTAAACCATTCGAAAGTCTGATGATTTAAAAAACTGGATAAATCAATTAACAGAACCCAGGATACTATCATACCATTTATGGACTTCCACAGTCTAATCTGGATTGGAACCTGATTTGATGCGGCCCGCCACAAATTCCTTTCCTGTGCTAACCTCTTCATCTCAGAGTAGCACTTGCAACCTACATCCTCAATTATTTGCTTGACGTTTTCCAATCTCTGTCTTCCTCTACAGTTTCTGCCCTCTACAGCTCCCTCTAGTACCATGGAAGTCATTCCCTCATGTCTTAGCAGATGTCCTATCATCCTGTCCCGTCTCCTTATCAGTGTTTTCCACATATTCCTTTCCTCTACGATTCTGCGTAGAACCTCCTCATTCCTTACCTTATCAGTCCACCTAATTTTCAACATTCGTCAATAGCACCACATCTCAAATGCTTCGATTCTCTTCTGTTCCGATTTTCCCAGAGTCCATGTTTCACTACCATACAATGCTGTACTGCAGACGTACATCCTCAGAAATTTCTTCCTCAAATTAAGGCCGGTATTTGATATTAGTAGACTTCTCTTGGCCAGAAATTACTTTTTTGCCATAGCGAGTCTGCTTTTGATGTCCTCCTTGCTCCGTCCGTCATTGGTTATTTTACTGCCTAGGTAGCAGAATTCCTTAACTTCATTGACTTCGTGACCATCCATCCTGATGTTAAGTTTCTCGCTGTTCTCATTTCTACTACTTCTCATTACCTTCGTCTTTCTCCGATTTACTCTCAAACCATACTGTGTACTCATTAAACTGTTCATTCCGTTCAGCAGATCATTTAATTCTTCTTCACTTTCACTCAGGATAGCAATGCCATCAGCGAATCGTATCATTGATATCCTTTCACCTTGTATTTTAATTCCACTCCTGAACCTTTCTTTTATTTCCATCATTGCTTCCTCGATGTACAGATTGAAGAGTAGGGGCGAAAGGCAACATTGGCGACGATTCGTTCGTAGTCATCATAACAATTTTTCTTCAGAATATCACATAAAAAGTAAAGCGGAATAATAGCAGGAACGATGTTTACACCCAGAAAAACGTCATATCAAGTAAATAAGAGAGAGTAGCAGTGAATGATCTCTGGTTTCTAGGAGAGAAATTCACACTTGATGAGCTAACAAACAGCATACCAAGAGCGCTGTCGTGCTAATTGACTTGTGATATTTCGTTCCACGTTGGACGTACACTGTTACTCATTTTTATTTGGTTATTTACTTTTTACGTGATAATATGCTAAGAAAGTAATATACAGAGTACGGCGGTGCAGCTATGTAGCAAGAGTCAGAATAATTTTATACACAGAACAGGCCACCTGACGTGACAGATGGTCAACAAGGTTGCCCAGATGCAGGCTGTGTGCAGCCAATGTACGACGCTGTGCCTACACAGGAAAGTCGAGGAACCAATGAGCTAGTTTAAAAATAGCATCGATAATGCCAGATTCTCATAAAAATTGTTTCAGACGGGAGCTACTGGAAGGGCACGCGTTTGAGGAGTAACGATTGATAAGTAAGCTGGGAGATTATACACACATCAAAAAGATGTTTTGCATCACCCAGGTTCCCAGAACTCCTGAAGATAGACGTTGACTGTGGATATGGTATCACAGACACGGTCCCTTTGACAGTTCAGAGATGTCACTAAACCCGCCCAAAGATGTAAACAACAATGCATGAGCGGCGCCTATGAGACGGAGAGGGTCCGACAGCCGATCAGTTCCAGTCATTCAACCAGGAAGGAGGTATACGGCTCGTGTTGTCTGTAGTTCAACCATGCCTCGATGGTCAATACCGCGGTTCGATCGCGTCGTCATCGTTACTTCGTGCCAGGAAGGGCTCTCAACAAGGGAAGTGTTCAGGCGTGTCAGAGTGAACCAAAGCAATGTTTTTCGGGCATGGAAGACATACAGAGATACAGGAACTCTCGATGATATGCCTCACTCAGGCCGCCAAAGGGCCACTACTGCAGTGGATGACCGCTAATTACGGATTGTGGCTCGGAGGAACGCTAACAGCAACGCCACCATGTTGAATAATTCTTTTCATGCAGCCACAGGACGTCGTTTTACGACTCAAACTGTGCGCAATAGGATGCATGACGCGCAACTTCACACCTGACGTCTATGGCGAGGTACATCTTTGCACGACACCATGCAGCGCGGTACAGACGGGCCCAACAACATGCCGAATGGACCGCTCAGGATTGGCATCACTTTCTTTTCACCGATTGACTCCCACATATGCCTTCAACTAGACAATCGTCGGAGTCTGGTTTGGAGGCAACCCGGTCGGGCTGAACGCCTTTGGCACACTGTCCAGCGAGTGCAGCAAGGTGAAGGTTCCCTGATGTTTTGGGATGACATTATGTGGGGTCGACGTACGCCGCTGGTGGTCATGGAAGCCGCCGTAACGGCTGTACGATACGTCAATGCCATCTTCCGACCGATAGTGCAACCAAATCGGCAGCATATTGGCGATGCATTCATCTTCACGGACGACAGTTCGCGCCCCATCGTGCCCGTCTTGTGAATGACTTCCTTCAGGATAACGACATCGGAATAGAGTGACCAGCATGTTCTCCAGACATGAACCCTATGCCTGGGATAGATTTAAAAGGTCTGTTTATGGACGACATAACCCAGCAACCACTACGTCGAATCGCCGTTGAGTAGGGGGACAATCTGGACCAACAGTGCCTTGATGAGCTTGTGGACAGTATGCCACGACGAATACAGGCATGCATTAATGCAAGCGGACGTGCTACTGGGTGTTAGAGGTCCCGGTGTGTACAGCAATCTGGACCACCACCTCTGAAGGTCTTGCTTTATTGTGGTGCAACATGCAATGTGTGGTTTTCATGAGCAATAAAAAGGACGAAAATGATGTTTATATCGACCTCAATTCCAATTTTCTGTACAGGTCCCGGAAATCTCTGAACCGAGGTGATGGAAAACTTTTTTGATGTGTGTAGCATGCACTGTCTCATCGAAAGTATCCGACAACACCTATGTAGTGCGGAAATGACCGTTATATGTCGCGAGAGGCGGACCCGCCAGTTTAAAACACGCGGGGAGTAGTGCGTTGTCACCAGAAAAACAGTAACATCAGAATGAGTCGGTCAGGAGATTTCAGTAATTTCGACAGTGAATTAGTCATCGGACGTCACCTGAGTAATAAATCCATCACAGATTAAAGCTATCGAAGACGACTGCTGGTGATGAGACTGTGAAGCGGAAACGAGAACGAACAACAACAGCTAAAACAATCCTTGGCAGACCTCATACAGAGACGGACATGGACCGTCGAGCACTGTGGAATAGTACTGTTGATATTTTTAAATTGATATTTTAAATTGTCGGGAATTGATTTGTCGATATTTAAAAATATATCATTATTGGACCACGACACACTGAGGAAAGGTGTCGATATATCGACGAAAAAGTATCGGCATATCGGCCTGTAAAAATATCGGGTGCACATTTTGAAAATACTGCCAGTTTCAGATCTGTAAATTTAAGTATTGATTTATTATTATTAGGTATTCTGTACATCGACAAGTTAGCTGCCTTAGAGGAAGAATTGAAAGGAAAACGGTGCGGGTTCACGCTTGGCGCTAACCACTTTACTGATAATGAAAACTGCATGTAAGTGACACAATAAAATGTGTCCGATGATTCCGTCGTTCAGTTTCGTGACATATCGGATTTGTCCAGAACACATCACGTCACATCCCTATTTTTTTCATTTCTGCAAATGCCAGGGAGCTAGCTGTTTTTTGGAAAGTATAACGATATATCGATATTTTGTAAGCAGCCCTGTTATGGAGGGTTGTTGTAAGCAATCGCGTGAAATCAGCGGAAGGAATCACTTGTGAGTTCCAACGTGCTACCAGCACTCCAGATAGCGCTATTACTGTGCGTAGAGCGTTAACAGGAAAGGGGTGAAGTGGCTGAGGAGACCATAAGCTACACAGGGCAGGTTGTGAGCAGTGCTTGGGAAGCTCTGTCAGTAGAGAACCTGCCCGCGAAAGGCAAAGTTCCAGTGTTCCAGTCCGGATATCGTATACAGTTTCAATCTGCTAGAAGGTTTTATATCAGCTCACACTCCGCAGCAGAGCGAAAACTTCATTCTGTACACATTTCTGTAGTCTGTGCTAACACTCAAACATTCACATGTCAGACACTGAGATCGGCACCAAACGTTGCAAGTCGACGCAGTATCAACCAAAACTCCGATTTACTTCATGCTATATGCTGTTGTGCAGTAGAACATGCATCGACGGTAATTAACTGTTACACCACAACTACAGAGCAGAGGAGAATCGTTTCATTGGGAAATAGTTCTGTAGAACAGACACCACACTTGATGAAGTGTCTAGTGCATTCGTAGTTTCACAGAACAGGCTTAAACAGTCGGAACAGTAGAATAAAGAAACAATTGTATCACACGTGCGGAAATATTAATTCCCATCTCATACTTTCACGCATGATACAGTTAAAAACCTTGTCATCGACAGGGTTTGACCAGAAACCTCAGTAGGACGACCTAACGCACGATTAATTGTTCCACGGAAGCTACGCTTATTAGTTATTCGCAGTTATGCTTTTCCTGTGCTCCATAGTTCCGGTGTTACTTTTAATTAACGTTTAAGCCTGTTCTGCTGGAAAACAGCCCATAGAACGATCTAAATAGGAATTTTGGCTGATCCTCTATCGACATAATAGCGTTTGTTACCGATCTGAATGTCTGACATCTGGAGGTTTGGGTACAAGCGACGCCAGTATGCAATGGGAGAATGGAAACGAGTAACATGAAGTGATGAATCATACTGCACCCTGCAGCAATCCGAAGGAAGTTTTTGGGTTTGTGTGAATGCCTGGAGAACGTTACCTGTCCACTTGTGTAGTGCCAATAGTGAATTACGGACGAGGTGATATTACGAAATAGGAGTGTTTCTCGTGGTTAGGGGGTGATACCCTTATTGCCCTTCACCTTCAACTGGAGGGGTGAGCGTTTGTAACTAGGGAGGTGGGTGTTCACAGTACCCCACATAAATACGATCTGTTGTGATGTTTAGTCCAGTTCCTTGAATCTCCTCAGTGAGTCTCAAAATAACGTCCTTGCCTGAATTAGAAACTTGGAAAGGCCCTTCACAAGGCTGCTTTCCGGCATACACTTCCATCTGAGATGTGAACCAAGTCCTTGCACCACATAATGTCTGTATCTTGATTACATATTTAGCAGGCTTGCTTGGAACATACATCAAAAAAGGACATTTGCCTCTGAAGGGCACTAGCTATTCATCAGTTGTAGTGTAACCTCCAAGGCTGTATGCATTTTCCAGTTTTCATTGAACAAAGCGAATACTTTCCGTACTGCAACCATTTTGTCCAGTTCCTGACATTGGGCCCTATCATGAATATTGTCATACATCACACACCTCATAAGGTACGAAAGTCTGGCCAGTGACAAGTATTGTGAACTATTTATGCTCCTAGCCTTTATGGAGAATACAGATCTTGTAAATTCATTTAGGTGCTCTGTAGGAACCAGCAATTATAAGTAATTCAATGAAAAATGATATTTCTATTACATCTGTTTTAAGGCATCTCTTTTTGGTTTTGTAAGCACTTCGAAGCATTCCACAGCAGTCTTGCAGTTTTTAGCAATTAACTTGGTACCGGGAGGATGAGTTACTATATTTTGCTCCCTGGTTCTGATATTATTAGGCTTAGCTGTAGTCACCCATTTAGTTATTTTATCCTAACCAAGAATAAAATGGTCGTGTATTGGTGAAAAGAAAGATGGTATATCTTCTCTGGTATATCTTCTCTTCTCCAACAGCCTTCTAAGGTGCTATTGCTGTTCCTCAATGACGTCACCACAGAATATCGCACTAGTAGGTGGGTGGGGCCTTATTAGCACCCCAGCGATTAAAACAGCTGTGATGTACATTGTTGCGTGTCTTGAAAAACACAATCAACGGCTTTCCGGCAATGTACAGTCGTGCTCAAAAGTATCCAAACGACCTGAATTGCATTTCTCCTGGTTCGCATGCACCCCAAATAACGCAGCTGGCCGGCCGCTGTGGTCTCGCGGTTCTAGGCGCGCAGTCCGGAACTGTGCGACTGCTACGGTCGCAGGTTCGAATCCTGCCTCGGGCATGGATGTGTGTGATGTTCTTAGGTTAGTTAGGTTTAAGTAGTTCTAAGTTCTACGGGACTGATAACCACAGCAGTTGAGTCCCATAGTGCTCAGAGCCATTTGAACCATTTTTAACGCAGCTGTCTATCAGGTCCACTAATCGCTCCTTGGTACACTCGTTTGACTATTGAAAATGGTTCCAACAAGTCACCACCAGAAAACACTGCTCTGTATCGCAATAACTCAAGATGTAAAGTAATGGGTTGGGTTGTTTGTGGGAAGAGACCAAACTGCGAGGTCATCGGTCTCGTCGGGTCAGGGAAGGACGGGGAAGGAAGTCGGCGGTGCCCTTTCAGAGGAACCATCCCGGCATTTGCCTGGAGCGATTTAGGGAAATCACGGAAAACCTAAATCAGGATGGCCGGACGCGGTATTGAACCGTCGTCCTTCCGAATGCGACTCCGGTGTGATAACCACTGCGCCACCTCGCTCGGTGTGTAAAGTAATACTACGATACTACAAATATCAAGGAACACCTTATCACAGAGAAGACTATCCTTAGGACTTGTAAGCTCACATTTATTACAATAAATGACACACCTGAAATGTTACCACTCTCATTATTACATCAGATAGCTAATGCACGTAGTAAGTTCGTCGTATTCATGATTTCCTCTTCAAAGTAACATACCGTACTTATTATTTAACACAAAATAACATTAAAAATTTAAGTTATTCACGAGCAGCTAGTTGAGAATACGTATGAACTTCAAATGACACGACGAACCGTCTCGTTCTGCATATGGATTCAAACCCAGGTCATGCAGACTAAGCATAGATTTCGTGACTGACGGAAACTAACAGTCATTCCTGATTAGGCATACAGAGAGTGATATACCTCGAATTTAGACAGTATCAGTTAGCAAATATCAACTTTAAATTACAAAACGCAAACATTTTTAACGGACGCGTATTCCTATCCAGCACGTATTGTCACTGTTAACGAACTACGAGAGATGTTAAATATTGCTTCTTAACAAGTAACTTATTTGAAAATGCCGTGAGGTAAAGCTTTGTGTTGCACAGGGATTGGAACCCAGAACCTAATCGGATAGATATCGAAGCACAATCAACTGTGACGTATCGCATTTTCTCGGCAGTAGCTAAATATTTTAACTGAAATGACGAGACGAAGCATTAATTTTTTCTTTCCCAGAACTCCAACCCAGCACCTATCGCTGTTTTATTCTAGAGAAAATGAACGTTAAATATGGGTTTGTTGCACCAGCAGAGACATGTGAGCATGTTTGCACTAGAAATAATATGAAGAACAGTTCAGTGCTGACTGGGAATAGAGCTCCACACATATCGTTGTTGACTACACACAAAGAGACGTCAGCTACCGAATTTTTCTCCACCAGCAGTTCGGAATAACATCTTGAACTTACAGTGATCTCGCAAATAGTTCTGTGTCTCACTGGGAGACAAAAACTTAAAATATCGTTAGTGTTGATAACGAATGAAAATACACTCCTGGAAATGGTAAAAAGAACACATTGACACCGGTGTGTCAGACCCACCATACTTGCTCCGGACACTGCGAGAGGGCTGTACAAGCAATGATCACACGCACGGCACAGCGGACACACCAGGAACCGCGGTGTTGGCCGTCGAATGGCGCTAGCTGCGCAGCATTTGTGCACCGCCGCCGTCAGTGTCAGCCAGTTTGCCGTGGCATACGGAGCTCCATCGCAGTCTTTAACACTGGTAGCATGCCGTGACAGCGTGGACGTGAACCGTATGTGCAGTTGACGGACTTTGAGCGAGGGCGTATAGTGGGCATGCGGGAGGCCGGGTGGACGTACCGCCGAATTGCTCAACACGTGGGGCGTGAGGTCTCCACAGTACATCGATGTTGTCGCCAGTGGTCGGCGGAAGGTGCACGTGCCCGTCGACCTGGGACCGGACCGCAGCGACGCACGGATGCACGCCAAGAACTTAGGATCCTACGCAGTGCCGTAGGGGACCGAACCGCCACTTCCCAGCAAATTAGAGACACTGTTGCTCCTGGGGTATCGGCGAGGACCATTCGCAACCGTCTCCATGAAGCTGGGCTACGGTCCCGCACACCGTTAGGCCGTCTTCCGCTCACGCCCCAACATCGTGCAGCCCGCCTCCAGTGGTGTCGCGACAGGCGTGAATGGAGGGACGAATGGAGACGTGTCGTCTTCAGCGATGAGAGTCGCTTCTGCCTTGGTGCCAATGATGGTCGTATGCGTGTTTGGCGCCGTGCAGGTGAGCGCCACAATCAGGACTGCATACGACCGAGGCACACAGGGCCAACACCCGGCATCATGGTGTGGGGAGCGATCTCCTACGCTGGCCGTACACCATTGGTGATCGTCGAGGGGACACTGAATAGTGCACGGTACATCCAAACCGTCATCGAACCCATCGTTCTACCATTCCTAGACCGGCAAGGGAACTTGCTGTTGCAACAGGACAATGCACGTCCGCATGTGTCCCGTGCCACCCAACGTGCTCTAGAAGGTGTAAGTCAACTACCCTGGCCAGCAAGATCTCCGGATCTGTCCCCCATTGAGCATGTTTGGGACTGGATGAAGTGTCGTCTCACACGGTCTGCACGTCCAGCACGAACGCTGGTCCAACTGAGGCGCCAGGTGGAAATGGCATGGCAAGCCGTTCCACAGGACTACATCCAGCATCTCTATGATCGTCTCCATGGGAGAATAGCAGCCTGCATTGCTGCGAAAGGTGGATATACACTGTACTAGTGCCGACATTGTGCATGCTCTGTTGCCTGTGTCTATGTGCCTGTGGTTCTGTCAGTGTGATGTATCTGACCCCAGGAATGTGTCAATAAAGTTTCCCCTTCCTGGGACAATGAATTCACGGTGTTCTTATTTCAATTTCCAGGAGTGTACATTAAAAATCGAAATTATTATCCACCAGCAGATAGGTGTTCTCATGCTAGATCTTGATAACACATAATGAAATCTTTAGTGCCGGGCCAGGATTCGAACCCATTCACGAGCAATATGTGGAGATGTTGAGGAATCTGCAGTTCTGAACAAACAACAAATTGTAGCCGAGCTGTATTGTCACGAAGGGAACAAATTCCGCGTTAAGGGCGGTCTGAGTTGCATTCCCAGTTCAGAACCAATTTTATCGACATACAGAAGCTCAGATAAAAGATGGAATAAATGTCCTGTGAGCCTACATAGTGTTTGTCTCGTCACTAGAAGTAAATAACTAGTATAAGAAAGGTTACTGGTGATAGAGTTTCTACATGTCGCCAGACTTTATTGTGGCTCAACCTAACGTCTACTTGGTAGAGAAGGAATATCATTTTTAATGTGAATTTCAGACCACAATGCCATTATATCTTCTTCACTTGGTGTAGCCAGAAGAGAATGGAATCCATCTCTCCCTATGTAAAATCAATGACCGAAGTTGGAACCGAACCCAGACCGTAGATATATGAACGTATCATCAGCCCAACAGACCACCAAATCCTCTTCTCAGTGGCTCATATTTCTATCATAACGCCGTTGTGCCACACTGGCTGAGAATTCTGACACACAGGCTCCCTGTATCAATTTGCAGTATGTTCAGTAAATTCATTTACTCACGGCATTTCAAATAAGTTACTTGTAAGAAGCAATATTTAACGTCTCTCGTAGTTCGTTAACAGTGACGATAGGTGCTGGATAGGAATTCGCGTCCGTTAAAAATGTTTGCGTTTTATAATTTAAAGTTGACATTTGCCAACTGATACTGTCTAAATTCGAGGTATATCACTCTCTGTATGCCTAATCAGGAATGACTGTTAGTTTCCGTCAGTCACGAAGTCTTTGCTTAGTCTGCATGACCTGGGTTTGAATCCATACGCAGAAAGAGACGGTTCGTCGTGTCATTTGAAGTTCATACGTATTCTCAACTAGCTGCTCGTGAATAACTTAAATTTTTAATGTCATTTTGTGTTAAATAATAAGTACGGTATGTTACTTTGAAGAGGAAATCATGAATACGACGAACTTACTACGTGCATTATCTATCTGACGTAATAATGAGAGTGGTAACATTTCAGGTGTGTCATTTATTGTAATAAATGTGAGCTTACAAGCCTTAAGGACAGTCTTCTCTGTGATAAGGTGTTCCCTGATATTTGTAGTATCGTAGTATTACATTAAATCTTGAGCTATTGCGATACAGGGCAGTGTTTTCTAGTGGTGACTTGTTGGAACCATTTTCAATAGTCAAACGACTGTACAAAGGAGCGATTAGAGGACCTGCTAGACAGCTGCGTTATGTTGGTTGCATGCGAATCAGGCGAAACGCGATTCAGGTCGTTCGGATACTTTTGAGTATGACTGTACATCCATTTTAACGAAGGTAACAATCCGCTCGACACTGTGACCAACATATTTCCCCACTGGCGCATTTAAAAATTTCGCGCCCGTAGGCACACCATATTGCACGCCCCCCACCCCCCAAAAAAACATGTTTTAAATAATAATTACCCGATCAATTGCTGTTTTGGATGGGGGCGCTGTGAGCTGATTCCGAAGTCTGCTATTCGTTGTTCTGATGGACGCATCAGCGGTCTAGTCGCGCTCAATCAAAATGTGATATGGTTCCTGAACTGTAGTTGGTGTACGGCCGCGGATGAAACAAGCTAAAAATTGCATTGTGTTAACACATTCTTCTGTCGAAAGACAACAGAAACGAACACAAGAAAAATAACTTTTCTTTTATGGCCTGAAAGTTCAGCAGAACGTGTAGGAGACAACGGAATTTTGTCATACATTAACTTTTAACATGTTCTTTTACACGAAACCGTCGAAAATGAAAATAAAAAAGTTGTGTTACGTTCTAAAAAATGAATCGAATGTGTCTTACATTGCAAATTAATACGTACTTTTACAGAGATGAGTTCAAAAATAAAATTAAACTGTTTTTTACCATCCAATAACTTGAATGTGTAGCAGATAAAAAAAACACGTTCGGTATCAATACGTGAATCTATAGGAATGCGTAAGAAATGGAAATGAAACAGAGATTTTGGTGCACGAACGAATAACTAAATGCAGACGAACAAAAACAGAACTGGATTTTCTATCACACAATTTAACAGAATAGAGTGTAAAAATCAAATTTGTTTTATAATCTAATAGTTAACGTACAAAGCATTAGGGTCTGTGTCGCCAGATGCTGCATACTAAGTGTACACAATACCTTTAATCCATGTCAGGGCTGAACAGATTATACGATAGTGACTGCCAATACACGAAGAATTTGTAGGCTTTTTATTTCTTGAGAATTACATTTGGTTGGTCTGCCGATTTCACAGACGGACAGCAGATCGAAGCAGTCTAAAGGGCACCATTGACTTGTTACAGCTTGTAAAAGGTGACGCGACGCCGACATTAGGTACGACAACGGTCGTTGAAGGTTCCGTCAGAGTCTTTGATGTGTCACGTCGTCCATAAAAAACCATTTCAAACTATGCCAGGCATGTTCGATAGGGATCATGTCTGGGGAACATGCTGGCGATGTCGTTATCCTGAAGGAAGTCATTCACAAGATGTGCACGATTGGGGCGCGAATTGTCGTCCATAAAGACGAATGCCTCGCCAATATGCTGCTGATATGGTTGCACTATCAGTCGGAGCATGGCATCACGTATCGTACAGCCACTACAGCGCCTTCCATGGCCACCAACGGTGTACGTCGGCCCCAAATAATGCCACCCCAAAACAGCAGGGAACCTCCACCTTGCTGCACTCTCTGGACGGTGTGTCTAAGGCGTTCGGCCTGACCGGATTGCTTCCAAAGATGTCTCCGACAGCTGTCTGGTTGAAGGCATATGCGACACTCATTGGTGAAGCGGTCCATTTGGGATGTTGTTGATCCCATCTGTACTGCGCTGCATGGTGTCATGGTTGCAATGATAGATCGCACCATGGACGTCGGGAGTGAAGTTACGCATCTTGTTGCCCATTGCGCATAGTTTGAGTCCTGTGGCTGCACGAAAAGCATTATTCAACATGGTGGCGTTGCTGTCAGGGTTCCTCCGAGCCATAATCCGTAGTTAGCGATCATCCACTGCAGGAGTACCCCTTGGGCGGCCTGAGCGAGACGTCATCGACAGTTCCTGTCTCTGTGTAACCTTCATGTCCGAACAATATCACTTTCGAGACGCCTGGACACTTCCCTTGTTGAGAGCCCTTCCTGGTACAAAGTAACAATGCCGACGCGATCAAAACGTCTAGGCACGGTTGAACTACAGAAAACACGAGCCGTGTACCTCCCTCCTGGTGGAATGACTTGAACTGATCGGCTGACGGACTCCCTCCGCCTAATAGGCGCTTCTCATGCATGGTTGTTTACATCTTTGGGCGGGTTTAGTGGCATCTCTGAACAGTCAAAGGGAGTGTGTCTGTGATACAATATCCACAGTCAACGTCTATCTTCAGGAGTTCTGGGAACCGGTGTGATGCAAAACTTTTTTTGGTGTGTGTAGTATTGATCATCGTGAACTTATATATGTGGCATGTTGGTGTTGGGATCGGGTCTGCCATCGTCGGAAATAGTGGAGGGAGGGACCGACGGACGTCACCATCCCTTGTTCCACAGTGTGGATGGAACCTCTAGTGGAAATTGGCGCAGAATGGTGGTGACATCTCTGGTTGAGACGCCTATACTTCCTCGACGTCGTCGCCCGACGCCCCTATGTGGCGCGGGGAGGGGGGGGGGGGGACTGTACTGTATCCATATAGTCTTCTCTGAAAGCAGGAGGATCTTGTGGCGACTGCGAGGAGAATGTGACCTCAGCCTGCACATCCGATGGGGAAACGTCCATAGCATTCGATGGCGCCAAAGTAACCATTGTGCAAAGCTTTCTGTCGCTGTCGCCGTCGGCTGACATAATAGCGTGTCTTCCAGTTTCGCAGTATCAGCGTCGTCGTGGAGGGACGGCGACGTTTGCATCGGTGTGGTGCTCGTTGTTTAGCCACGTGTTCTTCCATATCACATGATGGCAATGAGAGGCGACGTCCTGAGTGGAAGACAACTGTAAGCACGAAATACAAGTCGAGCGGCCATGAGGTGGAGACACTCCTTCCCTTTTGGGTCAGGGCAGATGGTCGTGAGGCGGCCTCCTCTTTGTGGGTGACTGTAACAACGTCCGAGCGATGGTGGGGAGACCAATGGCGCTGGTCGAGGTGGCTATGCGTTGAGTGCCGCCGCAAACGTCACCGGCAGGACTGGCCTGGTGGTGGACACGGCACGTCCGTAAGAGGAAGTTGTGCAACACGTCGTTGAACGCATTCTCACCGTAGATGGCCCTCCTTTCCGCAACCAGGATACGTGCGTAGCTGACCATCGTACAAAATTAAGGTCCTGCAACCGCCGATCCAGAAGTAGAAGTCTACATGACTCCTAAGTTCGATGCAAACTTGCCGAATATCGTTCAGGACAGGATATGTCTTGAACTGTCCCCACTTTTCGGCAACGTGTTCGATGACTGTTCCATAGAGGGCCTCGATCACAACGTCTGCAGGAGGTTCGAACAGTAGTTTGAACACTCTGATCGTTCTGACACCGAGACCAGCATGACCAACGGTAACAGCTCCTACGTAGCTGTCAGTGTGACAGGAGCATTCTCCACGGTGGGCCTCTCGTATAATTTTGTCAAGTGCCTCAAAAATGGTTCAGTTGGCTCTAAGCACTACGGGACTTAACATCTGAGGTCATCAGTCCCCTATACTTAGAACTACTTAAACCTAACTAACCTAAGGACATCACACACAACCATGCCCGAGGCAGGATTCGAACCTGCGACCGTAGCAGCAGCCCGGTTCCGGGCCGAAGCGCATAGAACCGTTCTGCAACAGCTGCCGGATCACGCGGCTCGTCCTCAGCCATTTTCAAATAGACAATACTACTGATTATGGAAAGATGGATCCTATTATGTCGTTCGGCGGTTTCTTTGCTTCGTCGCGCAGGAATCGTTCGACATCGAGCGCCCTAGGACGGGCGAAATTGAGACAAAACGTGAATCGCAATGTCGCTTTGCAGTAGTGCATCGTTATGGAAGCGACGGCACGCTGATACGACAGCGGTAAACACAAACACTGGCTAGCTGCCCGTCGCTGCGGACCACAGTGTCCGCACAGTAGCAGTGTCGAAGGCTGACTGGCACTCAGCTAAGGTGGCGACTGGCAAGGACAAATAAACCATGATTCCCCAGAACCAATCCCTCGATTCATGTAAGGAACCCAGAAGCCCATAAAGAGCAAAGAAGGAAGGTTTTTTCGGACCCGTGTTGGTAACACACTGTCTGATTGCTTTGAGCAAGAGAACGGTGTCCCCCAGGGCAGTGTTTTAAGCGTTACCCTCTTTGCCATAGCCATCAACAGTATAACGTCTACAGTGAGTAGTCCAGTACAGTGCTCCTTATTTGTGGACGACTTTGCTGTTTTCTGTTCCTCCTCCAGTGTCGCAACCGTGAGCCGTCAGTTGCAGCTAACAGTGCGGCGGTTAGAGGAGTGGGCTGCGAAGACGGGTTTTCGGTTTTCTGCCGATAAGTGTGTTTGTGTTCATTTTAATCGTTCTCGTCATCTTTTTACATTGCCTGCCTTGCATATGGGGGATACTGTCCACATTTTAGAGACACAGTGTGGTTTCTGGGCCTAATTTTCGACTCCAGGTTGTCATGGCTGCCACACCTAAGTGACTTGAAAGCCAGAACGCTGAAGGCACTGAACATCCTCAAGTGCCTCAGCCACAGATCTTGGGGCGCGGACAGGGCGCGTCTCCTTCAGTTTTATGGAGCTTTTGTGCGTTCACGGCTGGACTATGGGTGCACAGTATATGGGTCAGCGAGGCCATCTTATTTGCGGATCCTTGACGCTGTTCGCCATGCTGGGATCCGACTGGCCACAGGTGCTTATCGGACCAGTCCCGTATCCAGCCTCTGTGCTGAGTCTGGCGAACCGCCACTTACCATCCGGCGGCAGCTCCTGCTGGTGCGCCAGGCTTGTAAGTTTCTTGCAGCTCCCAGATCGCCTGCTCACCGTCTTGTTGCCCATCCACCTCTGGACCGCCTTTTTTCCCGCCGTCCCCGGGCTACGTTGCCGTTTGGGATCCGTGTGCAACGTGTACTAGAGTCCCTCGGTGTGGAGTCTGTACAACCCCAAATCCAAGGTTTTAACCGCCTGCCACCCTGGTTACTGAAGACGCCCGGAGTGATTTTAGATTTATTGCAGTACAAGAGAGATTGCACTCCTGCCACCGTTTTTAATGCAGCATTTTCTGCCATTTTATCTGAGCACTACGACTATGTAGCTGTTTTTACGGATGGGTCGACACTAGGGGATTCTGTTGGTTGCTCAGTTGTTTTTCCATATCGTGTCCTCAAGGTCCGACTGCCTCAGACTTTTACTGTCTTTGATGCAGAATTCTTTGCGATCTTGCGGGCACTGGAGCACATGAGACATTCTTCCTCTCCTAAATTTCTTGTCTGTTCCGATTCACTCAGTGCCCTTCACTCATTGCAACGTTTGTATCCGGCAGACCAAATTGTCCAGACCATCCAGGATGCCCTCCTCCGACTACAGCGACTGGGGAAGGTTGTAGCTTTCTGCTGGGTTCCGGGGCATGTTGGCATTGCTGGGAATGAAAGGGCAGACCTCGCAGCCAAGGAGGCGTGTCTTGCCCCTCAAGTATCTCAGTGTGCTATCCCCTTGCACGCACTCACCTCGCTGTTGAGTCCACGGGTCATGCGTCGGTGGGAGGATGAGTGGCTGGAAGTGACTGACAATAAGCTCCGTATAGTCAAGCCCACAACGCGTGTGTGGTGTACTTCCTTTCAGCCCCATCGACGGGACGAGGTTCTCCTCACTCGGCTTCGAATAGGCCACAGCCCTATGACGCATGGCTTCCTGCTCCGGCGAGAGGACCCTCCAATGTGTGGTGCTTGCGGCGTCCAGGTCACTGTGCGCCACGTTTTATTGGATTGCGTTTTATTTTCTGACCAGCGGGTCGCGGCTGACTTGCCAGCGGACCTGCCATCTCTTTTAGGCAACACTCGGACGAATCTGGTTAAAGTTTTAAAGTTCTGTGCCCTGTCAAATGTTTTTACAAAGATTTTAGGGAGAGGATTTTAATTTGCTCACTGTGTGACAAGCTCGCCCATATTTTATGTAAGTGGCCAGCCAATAACAATTTCCTGTGACATTCTTGTTGCTATGTTTCCCCTTTCCTTAGGTTTTACTTTCTTAGGTAGCATTTTCCTTCTTTTCCTGCTTTGTTTGAGTGTGTGCTTTAGTTTTCTTAGGTCTGTCCATATTCGTTCCTTTTAATGTGTGTCAGGGCGCTGATGACCTCGATGTTGAGCGCCCATAAGCCCCAACACGCCACCACCACCACCAGGATCGTCGGTGCGGAATTGCTTGCACGTTACGAGGCTGGTCGTGACAGTTTTTTGTCGGACATCGTCACAGGCGATGAAACATTGGTTCATCTCTTCGCACCGGAAAGAAAACGGCAATCGACGGAATGGCGCCACACCACCTCTCCACCGAAGAAAAAGCCCAAAACGGCACTCTCAGCTAGTAAAGTCATGGTGATCATCTTCTGGAACTTTGAAGGGGTTATTCTGTTTGATGTCCTCCCTCATTGTGCAACGATCAGCTCTGAAGTGTAATGCTCTGCTCTCAGGAAATTAAAGAAATGACTTCAGAGCTTTCGTTGCCTCAAAAATGCAAACGAATTTCTCCTTTTGCATGAGAATGCAAGACCTCACACAAGTCTGCTCACCTGAGAGGAGCTTGAAAAACTTCATTGGATTACTCTTCATCATCTATCCATCTGTCTGACCCAATGAAGGATGAATTCCACGGCAAGCAGTACGTGGATGTCGGGGGGGATGGCAGCAAGACGTTGGCTCCGACATCCACCAGTAGAGTAGTACCATGAGTGCATATAGGCCCTTCCAGTAAGGTGGCGTAAGGCTGTCACATTGGACAGAGATGATGTTGAAAAAGAGTGTTTCGTAGCAAAACGAGTGGGGAATATTATGGTGCACTGGAGCACTGAATAAAACCAACCTGCTTTCAGAAAAAAAATGTGTTGCGTCAGTTACTGAATGCCCCTGGTAGAACCCAATGTTGCCCACACACCTTACTCAATCATCTGTCGTCCCCTAGGGAGATTGATTCGGAGAAAGGCCTGCTAACGAGCCGCTCTGTTCTCCTCGCAACGCTGGGCTTTTCCTGCGGTCGGTCACGCAACTGTAGTGTCGGTACGTAACGAGCGGCACAGCCGTTTGGGATGGGAGTGGCTCGCGCCGCGCCGCGCCGCGCCGGCTGACGGAAATCCAGGGCGAGGTCACGTCGCTTCGCCCATCCGCAGAGTGAACGTCGCACCGTAGTGGTGGGACGTGCCGCGTTTTGTTTACTGCGTCACGCGACTTGAAATGCCGGCCCCCAGAGGTAACCGCTAATTATCTGGTCCTTAAGGACTGTGTGGACTCACCGACTGACCTACTGACGGAAACATCGAGCATTTTAACTGCCGCTGCGCAGTGTGACAGTGTCCTAATGTTCTCTGTCAGTTGGCCGACTGTATATGAGCTGTCACTCACTTGGCCTTTTGTGTTGTTGCGTTGAAAGAATTAGTGAGAAAAAGTACACTACGAATTCTTTGAGCTACAGTAACACAGAATGTTAATAAAACGCACTCAATCGTGCGCGTTATTGTAAACACACAATCGTATCTAAAACATGAACCATCGTCCTTAAGGGGGGACGTTGATGAAATTGACCAAAAGTGTCAACTTTCGATCTATTTTTTATTTGTTAGTACAACTCATGGACAATAAGTTCCCAAAGTTTCAATGTTGAAATCGCATCCGAAGTGCCTGAAAATTAATTGAAACTGTGACGCGGCCTCCCTGCCACGCCCACGTTTTGAAGCAGCACTTCAACACCAGCTCAGTGAACAACGATTCTGTGTATTACTTTCAGCCAAACATGTGTGGGATACATCTAGAAGGCCGTGATACATACTCTTTGGTTTTATAGGTCATCCTTGGTCGATCCTGCACTTCTCAAAAAGTGTGTTCATGGAGAAATCCAAGGTCCAAATGAGTCTCTAAATTCACTCATATGGAAACTATGCCCTAAAAACAAATTTGCATCTGCTACAGTTGTCAGATTTGCAACTTATGATGCAGTTATTGTATTTAATGATGGTAACTTCGGGAGGATGAAGGTATTAGAAAGAATGGGCTTCAAGATAGCAAATTTTACTCAAGATATCCTGAGAAAAATAGATTTACAGCGCGTCTCTGCAGCTGAAAAGTCAGTTGAAGACCTGGTAAAGGAAAGAAGACAGGCAACAAGAAACCAGAAGAGAAGCCTTGAAGGAAAAGACGACCCATAGTACAAATGTGGTGCCTTCTAAAGAACTGACATAAGGAAAAAGTTAGGTTGAACTTTAAATCGCGTTTTCTGAAACGCTTGTGTTTTAACGTTGATATACCTTTTCCTCAGACTCTATGAATGCTATAATTATGAAATTTTGTACACATAATTCTGTAAACCTAATAAATGTTATCTCAAGAGAAAATTTTGAAATTCCGATTGCAAGTTGAAATATGGGGCAAAGTGCTTGGAATTTTGTATGAATTTAAAATTTTACTTGTGGAATTATAATTGAAAAAATACGGAAATTCTCCTATTTGACCTATTCCAAAAACCTCATGTGAGAAGCTTACAACAAATAAAGAGGTGAAACAGAGAAATAGTTGTAGAAATCTCTTGAATACTTTCTGAGAAAAATGAACATACGAGTACATTATTTTTTGAAAATAAAACTTCGAATTTCATTAAAAAAGTTGAATATATGTAATCAAAGGAATTTATATGTAAATGTGTCACTTTCATGTAAAGCTTGGTACAAAATTTCATTCCCATATCTCCAAAACTGTGGATTTGGTGCATTTCATCAACGCCCCCCCTTAAGGCCATCTGCTTCTGTAGTCAGAGCAAGTTACTTAAAAAAAAAAAAACTAAGTTTATATTAGCACAGATGTATGAGATATATCCGAATTTACCAACATATGTTAATTACAGTTATTATATCTTACCTAGACCTTACGCTGCTCACCTTCGAAGCACTCCGTATCCTAGCGAATACATCGATAACAACGGTTCTGCTAGTTTTGAAATGCACCCTCTGCATTTCCATTTTAATCTTCTCCACTATATGAAATCTTCACCCCTTCAGCTTCATTTTTACCATGGAGAAGACGAAGACGACACAAGGAGATTGATCTGGGGAGCACAGTGCATAGGAAATAGCTCGGTTTAGTAAATATTTCTGAGTAATGTAGGCCGTATATAGTGTGTGTTGCCATGTAGTACCTAATCGTGCCGGCCGGTGTGGCCGTGCGGTTCTAGGCGCTTCAGTCTGGAACCGCGTGGCCGCTACGGTCGCAGGTTGGAATCCTGCCTCGGGCATGGATGTGTGTGATGTCCTTAGGTTAGTTAGGTTTGAGTAGTTCTGAGTTCTAGGGGACTGATGACCATAGATGTTAAGTCCCATAGAGCTCAGAGCCATTTGACCCATTTTTTACCTAGTCGTTCCTACGTCAAGTCAGTTGACGTTTTCCCTCATGTGTCCATACACACATCTTAGAGCATCACGATACGGTTCTTTATTCACCGTCCGGCTTACAGGCATGGAATCATCACGAACAATCCTATCAATAAAAGAGACGAGTGAAAAAAGGACTGAAACTAACGACGCTGTAGGGGATTTACCTACGCTGTTTTGTTCTACTTGTGTAGATCGGTGTGTTCATTCCTTCCAGACGCTCAGTCCTAGTTTCAGCTACGTATAGCCATCATGTGATTTTTGAGAGGACCATCAGTAAAGTTGCGTTTTTGTTGTGTGTTACGAAATGGAACAGTGGAATTTAGAGCATCGTTATGCAATTAAGTTTTGTGTTACACTAGGGAAATTCGCGAGTGTGTCCTTTGTAAAGCGTAAACAGGACTGTGAGGATCATTCCTTATAAACAGTAGATGTTTTTCGCTGGCACAAATCATTTGTGGAAGGTTGAGAACAAGTTGGAAATGAACCTCGCTCAGGAAGACCAACTTCAGAAACCGACGAAAACGTCGAACGAGTGCGTGCTCTTGTGAGATCAGACCGATGTTTAACAATAAGGATTATTATTATTATTCTCGTGTCAGAAACACACATAAAACACAGTTGATACAGTTTTTGACAGATCAGCGCATTTTATGTAATTTTTGACCAAAATTTGGCCACTTCCAGTGCATTTTCCGTTTCCTGTTGAAGGTCTTCTGTGTAGACGGTTGGAAACAGTCGACTCTGAAGCATATCTTGAACAGTCTGTTCCTCCCCGCAGTCACATTGAGTTTTGTTTCTTCAATGTAACCCATTCTTCCAACTTAGCTCGCGATCTGCCCACTCTTGACCTCAGCCTATTCAAGGACTTCCAGATTGGCCAGTTCTCATCATGACTAGGGGGTAAAAAATTCTGACAGTCTTTTCCAGCCAGGGGTTTGAGATGTCTCAGCCCTCCATAGTGCAGCCTGGCTTCTTGATCAGTGGCTGTTATGTTCTTCGACGTTCTGAGGAAACTTTCCCCTGACGTTAGTCGTTTTGTGTAGAGTTGTTGCCCATGCATGGAATGCGTTCTTTTCCTGCTCCACTTTCGTTCTTTCCCAGTTTGCTGCTATTTCTCTTTGAACTTGAGTTGGTGCAATTCCTGCAAGGTGGTAGAGCCATTCGACTGGAGTTAACTTCAAGCAGCTTGTCATAACTCTACGTGTGTCACTGTGGGCAATATCCACCTTTTCCGCATGTGCTGACTTATGCGAAACAGGACAGGCATACACTGCAGTGGAGTAGCATAATGCCTCAGCAGAAGTTCGGATGGTTTCAGCTTGGCTGCACCACTGTGATCCGGCCAGTTTTATCTGTAGGTTGTTCCTGGTGGAGACTTTTGATCTGAAATTCATGCAGTGTTTTTTGAACGTTAGAGATCTGTCGAATGTTATTCCTAGGTATTTTGTAGTGTCACAGTGTTCCAATTTAACCCCTGGCCATACAATCTTTAAATTTTCGATGGCTTCGCTGTTTGTCAGATGGAAAACACACGCTTGTGTCTTTGAGGGGTTTGGTTTAAACTGTTTTATTGTGTAGCATTTTGACAAATCTTCAAGAGCGCTCTTTAGGGTGATTTCTATTGAATCGAAGTTTCTGCTTTGGGTTGCCAGAGCGAGATCATGCGCGTACAAGAATCTCTTGCAGTTGGTTACTATGGGTTGGTCGTTAGTATATATATTTAACAGAACTGGAGCCAACTCACTTCTGTGGGGAAGGCAATTTTTTGTAGCCTTCAACGGCTGAACTGTTCTTGAAGGTCAACGAAGAATCTTCAGTTCTGCAAAATATTTGCGATGAGCCTGGAGAGACTACTGAAATCCTTGGTTAGGCTGTAGACTTTGTTTAATACTATCTGGTGGTTGACGGTCTCGTACGCTGCTGTCAAGTCCATGAATAAGATTGCTGTCACCTTACATGGTACACGAAAGGAGCCTCCCCGAAGACTGCGATTGAGAAAAGCAATCGGGCGTACCATGGCACGGCTGATTCTTTCACACCAAAAACAATAAGGATGATGGGTGACATGTTAATCTTAAACACTTTGACTGTACACCAAATTTTGACTGAAGATTTGCACATGCGAAAGGTTTGTGCCAAAACTAGCCTAAAACCGTGCAACTGAGCAAAAGGACAATTGAAGAAATGCGTGTCTTGATGTTCTTGAGAGAACTGCCAATGACCACAAATGGTACAGTCGTGTGACCACATCCTGGATATTTTAGTACGATCCAGAGACAAAGCGGCAAAGTGAGAAGCGGCACTCCTCGACAGAAAAAAGCTCGATTGAACAAATCAAAGATCGAAACAATGCTCATTTGCTTTCTTGACAATAGGGGTATCGTGCATGAAGGATTAATTCCTCCAGGACAACCAAGTGTTTTAGAAAGGTATCCTTGAAGGGCACAGGGAAAGGGCGACTCGAGCGATCCTGGACGTTGCAGACAAGTGGATGCTGCATCGTGACAACGCCCCATGTCACACAGCCACTTAAATCACGAAATTTTTGACGACAAAAGCCATTCCTCTTGTTGCGGAACCCTCCTGTCCACCTGACCTTTTCTTTTCCCGAAATTGAAAAATGTCTTAACTGGGCGTCATTTTGGAGCTCTGGAGAACATACAAAAGAATGTGACCGACTTGTTGAAGGTCCTACCAGTTGAAGCCTTTCAGCGCTGCTACCAGAACTGGGAACAACGACTCTGCCGGTGCATGACTGCAGAAGTTAACTACTTTGAAGGTGACAATCCTATTATTTGAAAAAAAAATAAAAACTTAGGTAGATAAAAACATCAGTTTCATTACTTTTCTCACACACCGCGTATAAGCTGCATCACAGAGAAAGTGGAGCAGCCAGAAGAGACTGTCGGAAGCCATTGTAGTCGGGTACACGCACCATTGGTGAGTATGTAAATGATTAGAGCTGCAATTCTCTGTGATAAATAGAACGGCCATCAGAGTATGTTAGTGTTGTTCGTGTTACTAGGCCGGATAGGGTGCATTAGTGGTGTGAACAGCGTCAGCTGCTCAACGATCACTAAGAATGACACGGAGATGACGTGTACTCGAGTCAGACAGCGTTATCAACACCTGACAGCTTTTGAGATAGACATCATTGCAGATCTCAATTTTGCCAACTACACTCATGCTCATAAATTAAGGATAATTGCAGAATGTGGTGCCACACAACGTCGCACTACACAACTGGCGCTAATAGCATAGGCACATAGGGAACACACATGACACAGATCTGTAAGTCCACGGTACTAGTGATAAGTTGAGAAAACCGTCCCGAAACACATGTGCTACAGAATGCGCATGTACCCCGACATCAATATGGGATATGATCATCATGCACACGTACACAGGCCGCACAACAGGTTGGCATACCCTGGATCAGGTGGTCGAGCAGCTGTTGGGGTATAGCCTCCCATTCTTGAACCAGTGCCTGTCGGAGCTCCTGAAGTGTCCTAGGGGTTTGAAGACGTGCAGCGATACGTGGAACGAAAGCATCCCAGACGTGCTCGATGGGGTTTAAGGTCTACAGATAGGCAGGCCACTCCATTCGCCTGATATCTTCTGTTTCAAGGTACCAATCCACGATGGCAGCTCGGTGGGGCCGTGTGTTGTCATCCATCAGGAGGAAGGTGGGACCCACTGCACTCCTGAAAAGGCGGACATACTGGTGCAAAATGACGTCCCGATACACCTGACCTGTTACAGTTCGTCTGTCAAAGACTCGCAGGGCTGTACGTGCACCAAATCCCACCCCACACCATCAAACCACGACCTCCATACAGATCCCTTTCAAGGACATTAAGGTGTTGGTATCTGGTTCCTGGTTGACGCGAGAGGAAAACCCGGCGAGAATCACAGTTCAGACTATACCTGGGCTCGTCCGTGAACATAACCTGGGACCACTGTTCCAATGCCCGTGTATGTGTTCTTGACACCAGGCTTTACGGGCTCTCCTGCGACCAGGGGTCAGTGGAATGCACCTTGCAGGTGTCCGGGCGAATAAACCACGTCTGTTCAGTCGTAAGTAGACTGTGTTTCTGGAGACAACTGTTCCAGTGGCTGCAGTAAAGTCCCGATCAAGGCTACCTGCAGTACTCCGTGACCATCTGCGGGCACTGATGGTGAGATATCGGTCTTCTTGTGGTGCTATACACTGTGGAAGTCCCGTACTGTAACGCCTGGGCAAGTTTCCTGTCTGCTGGAATCGTTGCCATAATCTTGAGATCACGCTTTGTGGCACACGGAGGGCCCGTGCTACGACCTGCTGTGTTTGACCAGCATGCAGTCGCCCTAGTATTCTACCCCTCATGACGTCATCAATAAGTGTTTTTTGAGCCATTTTCAACACACAGTCACCATTACCACGTCTGAAAACGTCTGCACACTTACTCGCTGCACCGTATTCTGACATGCACCGACACCCCTCTGCGTATGTTGACTGCTGCCAGCGCCAGCGTGCAACGACTGCAGGTCAAATGCAGCGCACGGTCATATTGGATTGTTTGGGGGAAGAGACCAAACAGCGAGGTCATCGGTCTCATCGGATTAGGGAAGGACGGGGAAGGAAGTCGGCCGTGCTCTTTCAAAGGAACCATCCCGGCATTGGCCTGGAGCGATTTAGGGAAATCACGGAAAACCTAAAATCAGGATGGCCGGACGCGGGATTGAACCGTCGTCCTCCCAAATGCGAGTCCAGTGTGCTAACCACTGCACCACCTCGCTCGGTCCGGATGGTAATAACCCGAGGTGATTTAAACCCGTAAACCGCCCACCCGAGCGTTGTTTCACCATGTATCAGCATTATCCTTAATTTATGAACTTGAATGTAGTTGGACTGTGCAATATCAGTACATGTGACAATGGCCCGATGCTCGACTGTGTGGAAACATCAGGGCACGCATACTCGTCGCCAAGGATTCTGTCGACAATGTCTGTCCACCACAGGAGAGAATCGCCGTATTGTGCACCAAGTGCATCACCTGTCACATCTGTTCCTGCCATTCGAGACAAAGTTGAGACTTCCCGCAACGTTCTGTGTCACCCTGCGGCAGTGGTCGGTCTAGGAAATCACCGTCCAATGCGCAGGTTGCCGTTAGCACAACAACACAAATAGCTGCGGTACGAGTGACGTCACGACCAGCAAGCATCGACTGTTGATGAATGCCATCGCACTGTGTTCAGCGATAAATCGCGGTTTTGCACCACCCTGGATGAGTATCGTCAGTGATGGGAGCAGATCCCATGATTCCAGTTCTTTGGAAACGCACAGAAGTGTTACAAACTCTGTCAGAAGACGCTCAGAAAAATGTATTACAAAGCTGTATTGCATTTATTTATTACTCTGTTAGAAGACAAACAAAAGCATCATTGGAACTCCATAACGAACCCCCACTCAACAGTTTCCATCGTACATAAACTCTTTCTGAGGTTGTGACTAGTCATGAATGTCGTGTTTATGGTGACGTACCTGAAACACACTAGCAGTTGAAAAGTATGTATGTAGAACTGTAAACGGATCCTAGCCAAGGCTCGACATACATTACGTACCAAGAATAATGGAGATGTAACCCTTGTGCGCAATTTCTGGTTAAGCAACCTCACAAGGACATATAAATTTAAAAATAACAGGGTCGCCACCAGCCCAAGACCTTCCTAACAATTAAGAAAAGACTGAACTGGAAATTAACAGTTTAATTAAATTCAGAGTTTAATTATAAGAATGCAATTTTTTTCAAAGAAACTTATAAGATGGACAGAATTGTATGTCGTACATCAATGAGCTTGTTTAATGACATGTGAACTCGTTAATTTTCAGACAGTACACCGTTCACCTTGATTTTTCCTCCGATTTTTGCTCATCACAAGCAAGCAGATTCACTTTTTAAAAAATCAGGGAATAGAATATTAATTTGAAAAGTGGCATCAATGAGAAAGATAAAGGACGCTGAATTTTTCTTTTACGTAGCACATTTATTTCATGATTAAATTTGATGCACATCCTACGAATACACATGACTGGTGCCTGAATAAAAAAATTTAACTAAATAATTCACAAAAATGGTAAGATAGCGCAATGAAAAAGGAAAACAACACTAGAGGGAAGTGGAACACAATAATTCAATCATTCCATCTACATACCCACGGCAGAAATAGTTCAGAGAGATACCTATCACCATCATGCTCATGCACTAGCTTAGGAAGAGGTTTATCTGATTCGCAAGGTTCCGTAGAGTAGATACACGATGTAGAAACCGCCCCTGCCGCTTACGAACGGCCGAACTTCAGCCCGCAGTAAACTTGATTACGAGTTAACTGTTCAGAAATTAGACATTAAACAAATCACAAGTGAAAGAAATTTTAATGGTGCAATACAAGTATGATTTTGCCACCACGAAATAAAATTAACTCGGCAAGGCAGAACCCCCCACCCTTTCTACTTATACGTGGTCCGTTCAGAAACAAACCGTTACGAACATTTCCTCTATACGCACGAAAAACTGATATTTTACTGAAAGTATAACACACGAAACAATTAAACTGGTAATACGAAAAGCTATTGCAGTGCAGTAGTAGACCAGAAGGACCATCGGTTACCAAACACGAGGTACAAGACGAGCACAAAGAGACAATAGCATCTTCCACGAAAACATAGAAAATAAGAACAATAAAAATCACTCTTCCTCGAAAACACTATTATTCTCAAGTTCACCCGAAGTTATACTGATCCGCTTTTCATAAACATATTCAGAGCTAGAAATTCCACACCATGATGTCCTAAAGGAACAAAGCAACTTCGGCACTTTTAATTTCAACCACTATCCTCGCCGATTTTTTTAACGAAATAATTATGCCACATTCCCAAAATACATAACTATACACGCTTCAGTTAAGCTGAAGCACTTAAATATTCCATGAGTTTAACATAGGGAAGTTCTTATTCGACCTACGCAATACTTAATGAAATGTTGAAGCTGTTCCGAGTACTTCGGAGAAGGGCCGAGTAAAGCCGAGGGACAGGCCCGCACTTAGTCCATATACCCTGCACACGTGATGTTCGACACGCCGTGGACAGCCCTGATCTATGGAGACCAGTGTGGAAGACGCGAATGCTAACTACAGAGGATGATCCTTTGACTGCAGTGCTTGAACCGTTTACGCTTTGTACCCGAAAAGGCGTAAACGCTTACGTAACACTTTATGGATAGTTGATCTAGCTTCCTGCAATTGACTTCTGGGCGCTGTATTGAAATGCAGTTTGCTCTCTGTCAACAAGTGCTTGAGGCACATGGGGGAGGGGGGGGGGGGGGAGGACGTCGATTTCGAAGAATCGAAGAAGGTCTTTGACACTGCCTGTCTCATTACTTTCTTAACCATCTCAATATGCTTATTTTTGCTGGTGGTGCACTCCCATACTGGCATCATTCATTCCGCAGTACCGTTGTCACATATTTGCTTGCATTCTGCATTCCAGATGATACACAGTGCCTTCTCCTGGTCTGCCGCCATTTTTATCCACTCCAAGACAAATTTGCAACGAAGAACAAAAGAAAATATCTTTGAAATCTGTTAAACATTTTACAACAAACTACGATTCTCTGTGTCTGATAGTTCGCTAGTTATGATTATATAGTGGGAATTTATGGACCTCCAGTGCATCTCTCCATTGTTCTCTGAACATTCACCAGTTTTTAAAGACTACTGCATTAAGATTCTCTCATTGCCATGTCATAAATGGTAATAACACTAATTTTAAAATGTTTCTGGTCTTTCTAGTTTACCAAAAGCACTCCTGATATAATTTGTACTTTTTTTCAGGACTGTCTTCAAATACTCTTCACAAGAAATTTCTACATTTCCATGATGTCATCAATAATTTGTACTACAGTATTTTCTTTCGGATGTGTTGATAGTACAGGGCAACCCCTTGAGGATGTTACAAACTTTTAGAGATGTTTGAGAAGGGTAAATGTGTAAATTTCAGATAAGGGACCCTGGTCTGGAAACGATCAAGTCGAAAATTATAGGCCAATATCGTTCTCATATCTCTGACAATAGAATACGTGTACCGGCGCCGTTGTTGCTAGGTTTGTAGGTTAGCCAGCCTTCAGGGTTGTTAGTATGGACCAAAAAAAAAAAAAAAAAACAAGGATTCTAAAACGCATGCCATAGGAACTATGAGCACTTGCCCATCTTCAATACTGCGAAACACATCTCTTCCGTTTCCGTATTTTTGGAGAAGATAGTATGGACCAACACAAGAAAAAGATGTGTAGTAAATATTGGACTAAAATGCATACCGTAAGACCTATAGACATTTGTTCAGTTGAAGAGATGTTTCAGAGTAGCGAATATCAAACAGTGCTCGCAACTCTTATGGTACGCATTTCAGAGCCGTTGTTTACTAGACTATTATTGTTTTGGTCCATACTACCGCCTCATAATGTTGCCTATCCTACAATCTTAGTAACGACAATACCAGAACATGTGTTCCACTGTCAGACATATTAGAGCTATTTTCACATATTAATCTAGACTCAACCGTTTCCGGACCCTGATCTCTTATCTCTAATTGATACATTTACCCCTCATAATCCCTGAAAGTTTGTAACATCACTGGATCACCCTGCACATTATTATTTTACTACTATTGTAATTTATTTTGAAGGCTACTGGCAAACTTCCTCTGATACATATTCCTATACTAGAGGCAAGCAGTACAAAATAATCAGCAGATAACGCTATTTCCGGTATTTTCCACTGCGTGTATTCATTCCTTCATCTTTCTCGGAATTCTTTCGTCAAAGTTGCACTGCATCTCCTCACATCCTCAAATTTCTGAACAATTTTGGTCAAAATTCAGTCCTTGTTTTTTAAGGTGTTAGATTCTTTCTGTCTGTTTTTAGGTGTCATCTCGAACATTTGTCTGAAGTGACACGTGTCGTTTAAGTTTGCTTCAGCGTTCATTACAGCTTACGGTGTACGTACTAAAGTCTGCAACGCTCGCAAAGATGGATACCAAGCAGTGATGTAAGTTAATACACGGGGCATTGTCCACTCCTCTAGCAGTGAAAGGGTGCCCGCGGGCTGGTTGCTTAAGTCGCCGGCCGCAACTGTGCTCGCGGAATTTCCACTTCTACTCGTTACACGTTACGCTGCGGGCCTCCGTGAAGTGGCCGGAGCTACAGTAGAGAGTTGCCAAACTCTACAATCGGATTAAAAATGCCATTAACCGGATTTTACTCCAAACTGTCATTCGTGTTATAGTTTAATAACATCCCGACTGCGATGCCACTGTGAACCGAGTTTGGCTTATGTGCGTTGCTTCCGAGTGCCTCGGGTCGATCTCTGCCTGTCACAGAAGAAGAGGCATGCGCTTAGGTGCATGTCCCTTTCTCCATACGCACGCATGCGTTATTCGAGGAGGTGGAGGAGGAGGAGGAGATCATTGTTTAACGTTGCGTCGGCGACGAGGTCATTAGAGACGGAGCACAAGCTCGGATTAAGGAAGGACGGGGAAGGAATTCGGCAGTGCCTTGTCAAACGAACCATCTCGGCATTTGCCTTAAGGGGCTCCGGAAAGGCTCAAAATCATGAAAAGTTCAATTTTTACTTTTTTGCGTTTTCTGAATCTGCATACTATTACCTTTTAGTAGATATATAATTTATTCAATTCCGAAGACTACAACTATTGCTAATTTTTTTTGAAATGTGTTCTACATGGGCGTGACCCACTGTGGCGCTCTTAAACTGCTGTCAAATGGTGTTATTATTAACGTCCGCGTTCATCAGGTACATTTTAGTGATGTGAGATAAAGTATGTGTTGTGGCTAACCTGTGATGGTTCAATAGATATCGCTGGTGTGATTGTCGATTGTTTCATGTTTATTAACTCTGTCGTTATCTCGAAAATATTCGTAATTAATTCTGTTTCTTGAGTCTCTGTTTTGTTGAAGTATAATAATGAGTAAAATTAAAGTTATTAGAAATCCTCTGAAGGCTTTTAAGAAAAGGAGAAATGTTGGAAAGCCAAAGGTATGTGTTATTACTGTAAACAATAAAGACGATAACGAAGTGAGTGAACCTAACCTCTCAAGTACACCTGCCCATAGCAGTCAAAGTGGGAAAGAAAATACTTCACAGAAGAAGCTTGGTTCAATGAGTGAAAACTATGAATGTTTTATGGGCGAATCGGATGTGAATGAAATATTTGATATGTCGGTTCTCAAAGGAATTTTTTAAAACTGTGTAAGATGTATTCATTGTAGTGAAGTTGGTCTGGAACTCTCCATAATAAAGCACGCAGGACTTGCTAGTGAAATACAACTGAAATGTGATAAGTGTTCATACATGGCCACCTTTTGGAACAGTGTTGCAGTAACTGCAACTGAAGAAAATGGTAGCAAAATCTACGAACACAACAACGAGCGATGCTTGCTTTAGACAAGGAACGCCTTCGGGCTGCAGACAGGGCTGTAAAGAGTCTAGAAATACAAGCAAGAGTAAACAGGAGGAGGAACAAGAGGAAGCTGGAGGAGGAGTTTGCAGAGGATGAAGATAATCCATCCTATGGACCTGGAGTGCACTAAAAAGTTAATCCAATCTTTGTAGCTCGATTCCCAAAACTTTTATTTTCTCATACTAATTACATGTTTTCTAAGGATCTTCCAAACATATTTGTTTCAAACTTTCAGTAAATGTTACACAGTACCTTCTGCATAATTTAACACAGCATTTTTCCAAAAAACTGTATATTTTTGAATATATAAATAAAAAATTGCAAAAAAATGTTGTGAATTTTCATTACAATTGAAAAAAAATCATCTTTAATAACTGAACTAAAATTTTGTAAAATCCCTGTGTTAAGTTGTAGCCCATATTCCAATAAATAATCTGTAAAAAGTTCAACTTCCTACCTCAAATACTTTGTGAGGAAAGATGTAATTTATAAGCGTTATTTTAACATTGCAAGTATAGGGCGTTCCGGAGTCCCTTAAGCGATTTAGGGAAATCATGGAAAACCTGAATCAGGATGGCCGGACGCGGGTTTGAACCGTCGTCCTCTCGAATGCGAGTCCAATGACGCGTCATTCCAGCGCTCCAGGCGTCTTCTGTGCTTGCAGCTGGTGTTATTTTAGGACAGAGACAAATTCGACGAGAGCGCCATCCATGACACTTTAGAGCAGTTGGGAGGTTGGTGAAAGAGATAAAGAATGCAACATGAGTACTCTTCAATTATTTTACTGTTATGTTCTCCAGTGGTTTCATGTCGTGCTCTGACGATGTAAGGAAGTTTCTTCTTTGAACAATCATAATGGTGCGTCCACACGATGGCATTTTTCTCCTCAACTTCGCGCATGTGCTTAATTTTCGACAGCGCAAGCAGTCGTGCCCGTTTTTGCGTGTGTAATCTGTTCTTTTTGGAGAGAGTGGGTCATAGTGCACTCCTTTAAGGGTTGGGTGGGAATCCTCTCGCGTGGTTACGGAGACATAGGTGAGGTCCATATTCTTTAACTGTAATGTGTTGCGGCCACTATGCTACAAAGCGATTGTAGTGAAGTGATATCTGTTGTATCCAAAGAAAACAGTCAAGGAAATCTCGTAAGGGACTCCACTTATGAAGATTATTTGGACAAAAAGTTGAGCTGCAATGCCCTGAGGGCAAAATATATGCCTGATATGGTTTGAAGTAAAAATAATATAAAAGTATCCAATCTTATTACTGCAAGGAATGAGATAAATCTCAATGTTGAAAACCAGAAAAGACTAAAAGTTTATGAAAAATGCTTATGAAAACTGTGGACGAATATTCGTGTTATGTTGAGATGGGTAGAACTCCTCAAGAAACTACCAAACATTGAAATGAAGGACTTTGCCAATGCAGAAAAATACAAATTTGGAAAACATGACATTTCCGATCTTGTCGAGTCTAAGGATATTACTTCGTATCTAACCTTTATCGATATAAGTCGTGTAAACAACATTTTATAAAATGAAACAAAAATGCCTCATTGAGAGCCAATTAACCTTCATATAACGACTGAGAACCTCTCGTAAGTATTTCTCGATTTCACGAGTAATCACTGAAATGCTTTACATAGAAGTGTGCAATAAATAGCTCTTACTGGTGCAGAAGTCGCCGGTCGCCAGATAACGAAACGTTATTGCCAGTCTTATTGCTCCAGAAATTCATCCTTTCTTTTATAAGATCTTAAATTGTTTCTGCCTACTTTTAGGTATCATCTCGAACATTTGTCTTGTGCTACGCGAGTCGTTTAAGTTTGTTTGAGCGTTCGCCTCAGCTTACGGTATACTTACTGAAGTCTGTAACGCTCGCTAAGACGAATACTTGCCTAGCGACGCAAGTACTCAGTCAGCAAGTGCAAAATTACAATCTTGCTGCAACTACCATCTGAAATTTGCAAGCAAAACGTCACTGTTACCTCGTACTTCTCGCCCACAGTACCTCTATTATTTAAATACTGCTTTACCCAAAGTGGCTTCCGTATTTTTTCTTTCTGTCTCCTTTCATCACAATAAATGCAGCATAAATTGTCGAGCAAAGAAATGGATGCCTAGCAGACTGCTTGAACGATGCGGCAACATGTGGATACGCTAATGCACTTGCGCGTAGTACGTCCTATCCAGTAATTTCTGTGCATGCCTTTTCGTTGCGATACCTCTGCGCCAGCGCAAGTGGAATGACGGATCGTGCGAACATATCTTAAAGCAATGGTTCCCAACCGTTCTTAAACCACTACCGCTGAGTGAAATCAGACATCAGCTAATAACCCCCCACCCCGCTCCCCCATCCCCCGCCACCCAAACTTTGTTAAACCAAGTCTTCGTCAAGATCTATTGAAATGAGCGTCCCAGCGTCTAGATAAGTACAAAATCACTGAAATGTAGGAGACTTCACTTAACAAAGTCTAATTATAACCACCATTGCTGTACTAGATAATGGCATAAGGCCAAAATCGCTATAGTAATATAAAATAAAGAAGATTGTACAGGCAAATGGCAGAAATGTCGTTCAAACATTCTTACATGCCTGTGGACCAAAAATATGAAAAAGTTATTGTCTAGAATGTTTTGAAAAAGAGAAAAGTGTGAGAAACATTTTTCCCGCACACCTTCGCTCCGGATTCAAAACAACGGAGCGTGGACGCTTGTCGCGATATGATTGCATTGATAAACGGGGATATTTATTTTCAGGAAACATTCATCACGGGTAGCAATACTTGGTGTTATCAATACGAACCTACCACAAAACATCGTTCTGTGCTTTGTACTCATGTTGGGGAGATGAGGGGAGCGAGGGGGGGGGGGGGGGGGGGGGGAGAGACTGTGACAACATCGCCTCCGACAGAATCTAAAATGGCAGTCACCATTCGCATTATCGATACATCTCTCCTGCCGACAGATCACACAAGCTGGTCGTTTCCTATTTCATCTGAATGCTATCGCAAAGTGACCCTATAGCCATTTCATTTTCTCCTGTCGCCTAGATACTACTGCATGACATTACTAGCACTCTATTCTGCACGCGTCACCATTACGAGCCCAACCGGACTGCGAGGTAGCAGTGTACAAGCAATGAACGATACGGCATAAAACCGCAAGAGGTTAAAGTGGCATCCGATAGCAGAGAAATCTGGCCACCATCGACTAAGCGGCAATACAGCCGTGACTCCATTTGCTTTGAAAAGAGTTGGTAGTGATTCATGCTATTCATGGAATGGGACGTATCACATTCGTCAAAACAGAGCTCAGAGTAAAGATGTGCGTGATCACAGTTTGTAAACATCTAGCCACATACTTTGAGAAAGTATTACTCAACATACCTGCCTGCTGGAGAGCATTCTTAATCTCCGTGGAGCAAGGGGGCATGACGGAGCTCTGGTGCCATGGAAGACCTCTGGCATCAAGGAAGACAAATATGATGTATATAAGCGATTGTTGGTGTATACTATACACAGACAGAATGTTAACGAGAAGTCTTTGAGAGAGTAATGTTACTTGGTTCCCATGTAACCTTTTATGAAAGTTTTATGATAACATACAGAGTTAATTGGAACCAATCTACACTTTATTTCAGCAGCGAAGCAGTGTTTTGTTTTATAGCCCCTTCACTTGTCGAAATCTGCACGGAAGAAAGAAGTTCGATGACGAGGGAGAACAGGGTGCAGCATAGTTGGACCGTGAGATAAATCACAAGAACTGCAAGACTGAATATCTACACTAGTCGAAAAAAGGAGTGTTAAGGCAGCAGTGTCATGGAGTAATCGGTCTAGAACAGATATTGCTCAAGCAGTCGAAACATCGGCACACTAGATAAATACAGTTGTCATCAGACAGTAATAAACACTCCAACTTCTAGGAGCTTCAGTCTGAAACCGCGCGGCGCTATGGTCGCAGGTTCGAATCCTGCCTCGGGCATGGACGTGCGTGATATCCTCATGTTAGTTAGGTTTAAGTAGTTCTAAGTTCTAGGGGACTGATGACCTCCGCTGTTAAGTCCCATAGTGCTCAGAGCCATTTAAACCATTTGAACCACTTCAACTCCATGTAAAGGTAAATACAAAACGGTTGTTGTTGTTCCGGTCTTTAGTGGGAAGAGTGGTTTCTCCCCAATTCTGTTCGGTCACTCCTGACTGGTTACCTTATAGCCCGCTTCCGTAGCCTATGTCGCTATCGCACGCCCTGTGCAGTGGGGCTCGATACGCCCATAAGACGGTAAGAATTCTGGTGGTGGATGAATTTTTCACTGCCAGTGAGGAGAAGATGTGGTGGCGTAAGGTCCCTGAGCACCAGTCTTTGCGCCAATGTCCCGGACTAAATTCCAGATCTGTATGCAGTGTCCCATGAAGTGAGGGCATGTGACACTGTTGACGGTGATCGGACAACGACATTAAGGTAGGCGGTAGTACAAGTGCTATTCGAGACGAGTAGGCTATGTGTCGGCACCGGATTCCACTCTCTTCATCACTCAACACAAACGTAATACTACACTTTATATGCATCCATTATACTCACCTAGACTGTACAAAAACACGTATGACACCACTCTCACATACGCACGAGGGAAGCGGCCCATGTGCACGGAGGAAGAACACACTTTCCGACAGGCCGCTGAACCCAAACATTGGGATATTCCAGCCAATAAAGCCACACGACATTTACGTTTAGTTTTGTACACCTATTCCATGTTCAACATTCTTACGTAGCACCTCATCCCAAAAGATTCTGTTCTCTTTTTGTCTCTGTTGTTTATAATCCACGTTCCACTTCCACGCAAGACTACACTCCCGACAAATACTTTCAGAAAAGAGTTTCTGACATTTAAAATTATATTGGTCGTTACCATGTTTCTCTTTTTGAGAAACGCTATTCCTGCTATTACCAACTGCAATATATGTTAATCCGCAGTAAATATTGTTTGCTTATAGCATATTATATTCCACATATCGCTATATGGAAAAAGTGACATGGCGGCCCTAGTAAGCGTAAGTCAGGTACAATTATCCCAGATGTGATGCACCTTGTGTTGTGCCCGTAACTACTATGGACGAGCAAAATTCCTGCTAAGGACGGCATCATATGTTGCTTTTTCGTCACCATCACGTGCAGAATACGTTGTAAGCATAATTACTTTTATTGCGATATAGCTCGACACATTTCTTTTCCTCGCTCAACCTTCTCCGTCGTCAGTTATGTGCTCCTCAAGTAGAAACATTCGTCTACTGCGTTTAGCGTCTCATATCTAAACTAACTTCCTCAGCATTGCGTCTAATTTAATTCGACAACATTCCATTAACCCCTGTTCTATTTTTGTTGATGTTCTTCTTATAGCCTCTTTTCGAGACACTACCTGTGCTCTTCCATATCCTCTGCTGCCTTTTACTTAGTTTTCATAATTTCTTCTGAGCTTTAAATCCCTTTTCAAATTTTTCCTCGGTTTTCCTTTACTGCTTGTTTTATGTGAAGATTGAATTACATGGGGGATAGGCTACAACAATATGTCACTCCCTTCTCGACTACTGCCCCCCATTCACGTCCATTGACACTTATAATTTCAGTCTGGGTTGTGTATATGTTATAGACTATATTAGCACCCGCTGTTTCGCTTGCATTGACTGTATGGTCTGCAGAGATTTTTTTTGCTTTTAATTGAATTTTTATGTAGTTCACGAATTGCAACATCTATTAAACTTTGCACGTCAATTAAGGGCATAGAAGCAACAGCTTTTCCAAATGTATTTCTGACGAAAAAGCGATTCTAGCAGCTAGAATCGGAGGACTTCGTTAATCCCCTAACACATTTCTTTAGAGTTCAAATACAGAGTTCACAGATATAGCTTTAAAAATGTTTTAATGTAACGAAACACTACCATAAAAATTTTCATCCTCTATTTCGCCCTAGTAGGGGCACAAATTATAGACACAATGAAACATGTATTTTTTTTTCAACCCACAAGCCAAATACAAATTTTCTTTGATTTAGCTTAAAAATGGTTTCATAATTAAATATTTTCATAAAGCCCCTTAGGAGATCATTTTACAAAATGGAATGAAACACGTATTCTTTTTTATATCCAACCGAGAAGTGAAATACCAATATTTATAGACGTAGGTTTAAAATGCTTTATTAGTACTTTATAAAAATTTATTTTCAAAAAAACTTTCACCCACTGTGTTACGGAGGATATGACGTCAAACGGGCCGACTTGGAACAGGAGACGCACCACAGGGCATTTTAATTTGCATTGTCTATACTGTTGCAAATAAATTGATAAAACTTTGTCAGAATGACCAGGAAGAATTCAGGATTCGCACTCAGAGCAGTGGAAGTTCAAAAACATAGCAATTTCATCAGTTTTTCACTTACTGTTGGCTGCATTTGCTGCTGTAGGCACACTTTTCTTCAGAAGTAAGAGGGACTCTTCGATGAATTTTGCATAGCATACAAACCATACAGGTGTAAGAAGCTCTAGAAGTTTCCAAATATATTAAAAACTGCGATAAAAAGTGAGATAATTAACTATAACATTTGAGCTTCTTCTAATCATGAAGTTTAAAATGTAACAGCTCATTCATTTTTTCATAAATTCAATAAATTCTAGAGTTTCATACACTTGTAAGTACGATTTGTATGCTGTGCAAAATTCATCGAAGTATCTCTCTTACTTTTAAAGAAAAGTGTGCCTATAGCAACAAATGCAACCAATAGTAAGTGAAAAAATGATGAAATTACACAGGTAAAAAATTTATCTTGTTATATTTTTAAACTTCAACTGCTGTGACTGTGAATCCTGAATCCTTCTTGGTCATGCTGACAAAGTTTTATCTAAAATGTCCTGTGGCGCCTCTCCTGCTCCAAGTCGGTCAGTTTGACCCCCCCCCCCCCCTCCCCCCTTAATCCCTTGGTGGTTGAATTTCCAAAAATGCTGGAGCATGTACTTTAATTTCTGACAGAGAAACCAAATAGCATTTTTTATAATACTAGTTTCAAAGTTACCTTAATAGCTATATACACTAACAGAAGAAAAATAGCATCACCAAGAAGGAGTTGTGCGAAAGTTGGTAGGCGTGCCTCTACATCTCATAAATGATCTCTATTCAGACTTCGTGGAAGTCGCATAAGGCTGACGCCACTACGAGGATGCAAATTAGGTTTGCTTTAAATACACGCTGTAACGATCGTGAGCTTTAGACACCTCTGAAACTGGACGTAGTGAGATGATGCTGGTCGAGAATTTTTTGAGGCGACATAGACACCATTATGAACACCTCGCCGATTTTTAATGGGGAAGTGTCGTAGAGCAACAAGAAGCTGAATGTTCCTTCTGCGATATTCCAGAAAGACTCGGCAGGAATGTAGCCATTGTACATGAATGCTGGCAGCGGTGGCCACAAGAAAGTACAGTCGCAAGATGACCGAGCTGCGGACGGCCACGTGGCACTACCGAGAGGGAAGACCATCGTGTTCGGCGGGCCTAGGCTCTAGGGCATCGTACTGCATCAGCAACAGCAATTTGAGTAGCAGCTGCCACCACAATGACACAACAAACTGCTGCAAATCTGTTACTTCAAGGACAGCACCAAACCAGAAGCCCTTTAGCGTGCATCACACTCACCCCACCCCAAACCAGCGCCATTTGCGAATTTAGTGATGTCAATTGAGAGATCACCGCTTCTTCCCCAGTGCCAGTGTGATGGCCTTGTGTTGGTTAGGAGGCCAAAAAAAAAATGGCTCTGAGCACTATGGGACTCAACTGCTGAGGTCATTAGTCCCCTAGAACTTAGAACTAGTTAAACCTAACTAACCTAAGGACATCACAAACATCCATGCCCGAGGCAGGATTCGAACCTGCGACCGTAGCGGTCTTGCGGTTCCAGACTACAGCGCCTTTAACCGCACGGCCACTTCGGCCGGCTAGGAGGCCAGTTCGGGATCTGCAGCCAACCTGTCTGTGTGCTAGACGCACTGAACCTACATCTGGAGTTGTGGTGTGGGATGCAATTTCGGATGCCAGTAGGAGCACTCTCGTAATTATCGCACACACCGTGAATGCTAATTTGTACGTCTGTCTGGTGATCCGATCTATTGTGCTGCCGTTCATGAACGCATTCGAGGGAGTGTTTTACAATAGGATAACTCTCGGCCACATACCACTGTTGTAACATAACACGTTCTACAGAGCGTCGACATGTTGCCTTGGACTGCTCGATCACCAGAACTGTATCAAGTAGAGCACACATTGGACATTATTGGACAACAGCTTGTAACCTTCCCGCATAAATAAAAAAAATTATAAAATAATTATGTGTAACCTTCCGAACAGAAAATAAAAAATAAAAATAATTAAATTTGAATAATTAAACTCTTACGTATGAAAACTGATAAAACTAAACTCGTGAAAAATTATGAATTTTGGTGAAAGCAGCGCTACGTCGTGGCCCTGTGAACTCAATCTGTCCGTGAGAAATAAACTGAAAAATTCTTACCTCGTGATGGTGTCGCCGGATAACGCTGTCTATATATCTGCTCGTAAATGGCACAGCTTAATGCAGAGCTGGCCTATCTACGAATACTGGATAACATTTGTCTGAAATCTGAATCACGAGAAAAACTGACTTTACTTAGTGACACACCCTCATAGCTGGTCGTCTGATTACTAAAGAACACATGACTATGATCTGGTAAAAATTCTGGAATATTTTAATTTAGAAAATTATTGGATCGGGACTGTGGTGTCACCGCCAGACACCACACTTTCAAGGTGGTAGCCTTTAAATCGCCCGCGGTCCGTTAGTATACGTCGGTCCCGCGTGTCGCCACTGTCGGTGATTGCAGACCGAGCGCCGCCACACGGCAGGTCTAGAGAGACTTCCTAGCACTCGCCCCAGCTGGACAGCCGACTTTGCTAGCGATGGTTTATTGTCTACATACGCTCTCATTTTCCAAGACGACAGTTTAGCATAGCCTTCAGCTACGTCATTTGCTACGACCTAGCAAGGCGCCATATTCAGTTACTATGTATTCTGAACAGATCATATTGTGAATCATGTACCGTCAAGAGCGAAGTTCATCACTAATGGATTAAAGTTAAGTATGAAACTAATTACGTCCGCTTTCTGAATTCTCATTCCTTGTCATGTTCCAGACCTCACGTCAGTATAGTTCTTCCCTCCACACGCCAGCCTGCGTGAGCTAAAACGCGTGCATTTTGGCCTCCTCTAGTAACACGGTGTTGGCTCTTCTGTCAACACTGCAGGGACTGGCAATGACTTAAGGGGAAATTATACTTTTATAGTTGACTGGCAAAAACAATTATACTCTGAAAATTTTTTACGTTATCGATAATGATCTACAATCCATTATACGGGAAAATTGAATATAATACAAATGTGGATCAACTGGTGCTGACGAATCACAAAAGAAAACACTTAAACAAATTCATATTAACATCTGCCATTATCATTCTCTTTCATATTACTTCATACACTGCATCATTCTGTTCCATAGTATTTCATTCTCATCATCATTTCACACATTATAGAGTTTCTTACATCTAATATACCTCATCACTAAAATTAAAGTATATAGTTTTACTTGATAGTCTGCTGTAATCGCGTCATACTCTGAAAGAAAGATAATTAGTCAAGACTGCTATCATACGGGGTCTGTAGTTTATTCTTGTTAATGCTTGTTAATTTCGGTCCATTTGCTTTTCACTGCAAAGTGTTAAATTTTCTCTCTTTAGTTCTAGTGGTAAAATATCCACGTCAATTTACAGTAAACACTGTGGTTATTTAACTTACCTCTTTTACAGAGTATTGCTTTCTTACAATAGTTGGTTGACTTAATTACACTGTTGATTTTTCATTATATTAACAATTATTCGTTTGTTCATCATCATCTCATCGCATGGTATCATTTAGCTTTGCGGCTGATCACAATTTTTATTCAGTTCCCTATAATAAAATTTTACAATTTATTCTGCACTGTGACTTTAACAACTACTAACTGTAAACTGCGCTGTACCAGTGACAGACTACAACTACACTGTAGCAGCGAGCGGCTGCAACTGCCGCAGAGACTGGTTTGACCTACAACTCTATTGCAGCTCTCTTTCAACAGGGGCAAAGATATTTTATGTCTCAGGCAGCGCCTGTGAATTGTCGTTCTAGCAAGTGAGAAATACATCGAGATTACTTTTGCTCCAGCAGGGTGGTGAACCCCTTACAAGCTCCAGCGTCATCCACAAACAGCATTTACCGTAAAGTTAACAATAAATTTAAAATCTTCTGGGTTTTTAGTTCGTGTCATATTTTGTTCTAAAATAATAGACGCTTCGACCCCTCTGCTGGGATCTTCCTCAGGATGGTCCGGTGTCCAATATTGCTAGAACAATATTGCTAGAACACTGTCAGAGACCAGAGCCGCGGACTCTTATAAAGGTGAGTCTTCCCGCGCCTCTGCTGGAGTAGCGGGAGTACTGATTAAAATTATTGTGGCTGCCGTTGGTGGGCCATAGTCATAGACTAATATCCCCGCGCTGACGCAGAAGAAGGAGCGTTATTGGCTTAAGTCTTGTAGATACTGTTGGTGGCCCATCGTCATTGGATAGAAAGGCACTATTTCACACTTTTACGCTGGAGAAGGGTTGTCCGTTGAAATTCCTCCAACTGCTACTGGTTGGCCATCATCATTGGCTAGATGCGAAACGGGCAGAGCAAGGGAGGTGGAATGTTTACCCAAATATTTTGGGTAGATGCGAAACGGCCAAAGCAAGAGAGGGGAATATTTACTCAAATATTACTCTATATTAATTATTTTTTCCGTTTTATGATTTTTTTCCATCAGTTTATTTTCAAAAAAAATCTTTCACCCCCTACTTCACCTCCTCATGGGTGAAATTTCGAAAAACTGCTTATCAACCTATGTCTACAGTGTAAGATCAACACCCTCTCCAAGTTTCAAATTTCTATCCTTAACGATTTGGGCTGCGCGATGAGGAGTCAATGAATCAGACAGTTCCTATTTCACTCCTTAGAGGCTGAATTTCCAAAAACTTCTTTAACGATCCATGTAGTTCAAGTTTCTATCCTTAGTGGTTTGGGCTGGGAGATAATGCCTCAGTCAGGACATTGGCTTTTATATATAGAGATAACCATCCGCTCCTAGTGTCTTTATCCATGCTACCTTCAAGAACATGACAGTCGTTACCTCTCAGATTACGACCTGTCGCCTACCTCGCGTTAAGTGGCGACTGCCCGTGGTGACGTAATGTTCGATCTGCCCGACCTTTGCTGCCTCATTGTCTGCAAGCGTGCCAGTCAGGTAAGCAGTTTGCGATAGCCCCTTCCGTCAATAGCGGCCCCCTTCCCGGGACTCACATCTAGAAAGTTCCTGTGCGACGCTGGACCGCCGTCTCCCATGGGGGCAATAAGTTCGTGACACCAGGGGTAAGGTGCTGGGCTAACACCGTACCCTCTACCCCATTCTCAACTCTCAGTGAACGCTTTCTCCCGATGCCGATATCCCGCTGGTCAGCCCAGCTGTGTCGTGGGACAACGTCTAGAGCTCTACAGCCGCCTATTTCGAGGGGTGCTGAGCATGACTGAAGCCCACAGTCCACTTACCCCGTGACATGAACTCGCTGGGGTCCCCACGCTACGGGACCTACTCCGGTCAGCTACAGCATTCGATCTGAGGACTGTTCCATACCCTTTTCTTCTGACAATCAAGTGCGGTAGCTGTAGTAAAATGGCTCAAATGGCTCTGAGCACTATGGGACTTAACATCTGTGGTCATCAGTCCCCTATAATTTTGAATTACTTAAACTTAACTAACCGAAGGACATCACACACATCCATGCCCGAGGCAGGAGTCGAACCTGCGACCGTAGCGGTCGCGCGGTTCCAGACTGTAGCGCCTAGAACCGCTCGGCCATCCTGGCCGGCGACAAGAGGACCTTCAGACCTGTTAATCACGGATTTTGCTGAGTCTCCGGTATGTTGTAGAGGGACCTGTCCTGAGCACATGGCTAGCAGCTTTTCAGGCAACATCCCCTAGTTTCCAAGAAAATCGATATCGAATTTTTATGTGTACCTCCTATACCGTAACTTCAGTTATGTTTCGACCAAGAGACTGAGGTTCACAGTAACCACGATAGCGGTACGAGTTCAAAGCGTACCTGTGTACCTTTTCGTGCGTATTCCGTTTGTGGTTCGTAGTTAAGATTCCAAATGCCTGGACAGTTCCAAAGAGTTTTCAGCAATTGACAAAGTATAAGTACCTGTAGAAGGATTGCAGACACAGATGAAAGTAAATCATCCCTAATTTTGGCCTCGGTTGTGTAATTAACCGGCTGCCAATACCAGTCGAACAAGAAGTGAAAACCGATTAGAAGAAGATTAGTTATTCTTTCACAGCACAGTATACTATAATTGATTAAGGAAAGAAAGTTACTCACGTTTTCTTGTGTGTGCAAGAACCATACTGGGAACTTGGTCGGACTGTTCAAAAATGAGTTGACTAGTTGACTCCTGAGGAGTCTTTCATTCTTACATACGGTGAACAAGAAAAATTTCTTTACATTACTGATTCGTGGGAAGGCAGACTCGTCAGACACTTTACGATTAAATCTTTGTGGTTGAAAGACAGGCATACACCTGAAGCGTACAAATTATCCTACCCAAATGTACTCCACTCTGCCAACCCTATGATGTTTACTTTAAAATTTTCACGAACAAAATTCAAAAGGTTCCCGACTTGCAGAAGATTAGTAGCAAAATCGCTTTGAGAGAAGATTCCATACAATTATATGCTTTAATTCCCCACCAATTTAGTGCACTACCTTTCTCAAGAATGATCAAACACTAGTGGTTCGCTCAGAAGTTAATCGAAGAATGAACAGTCTTTTCCAATGCAAACGAACTGTGTTTTCCGATACCGGTTCTGAAAAATCCGCTTGCCTACAAGGCTGTAACTTTCAGTAAATGTGCGCGGTTCTCTATGAATTTGTGTTTCCGTTGCTTCTGCGACAAACACTACCAGGAATTCCCTCTTAGCACTGCGAGTAAGACGATTCGGTAACCTATTCTGTAATAAACGGGATACAGATTTGAAAAAGTTGACTGTAATGGTTGATCTATTAATTAAATTACTACGGCGAAAATAACTATTTTTAGATAATTTTGCGTGACAGATGGTATTTAATGATATTCTGTATGATAAAACTAGTGGAAACGTAACTAAAGTTACAGTATAGGAAGCACGCTTAAAACTTCGATTTTCTCGAAAACTAGCGAACGTCGCACGAAAAGCCGCTAGTCAAGTACTCAGGACACACCCCTCTACAACGTATCTAAGGCTCAGCAGAATCCGCGATTATCAGGTTTGACGGTCTCCTTGTGAGTGTTAACTTAATTGACACTCGAGACTCCACCACTTCCGACCTCACTCTCTTCTCAGTTCTTATATCCGTTTAGAGAGACAAAAGATGTTTGATTAAAAAAACATAAGCGACATTTGTCTGCTTGGAAAGTGCCATGATCTTGGTGTGGCTGTTGACCTACAATTCTTTCAGCTGTTCTCTTCTATTCTCTTTGTAGAAATTTCTATGATAGTTGCAAGAACCATACTGGAAGTGGGGCACACCTCTGATTTGCGCGTGCTCATTACTGTAAGATGGTTCGACTTCAAATTAAGGCTGGCGATCATTATAAAGGTTGTCTTACACGTACATGAATGACATTTAATTGTACATGATACTATCTTGATAACACATGTATCCATACAAATTCAAAAAGTCGATTAACGTATGTGTGTATCGACCGCTCGCAACCAAACTTGATACACATATCATTTGCTGTCCGGAAAGAATCTCTATCAAAGGGATGGTGGAAGGGTTGGAAAATCAGTGTAGCCCACGAAGCGAGAATGCCAATGTTTTATTCATCCAGTATTTGAGAATGAAAGCAGTTAGACTTGCAACAAACTTTACACATAAAGTCAAACCTCTACGAAACTGATGAAAGGGAATAAATTTATCGCTTACTACATTTTCCGCTGCTCATGCAGGAAAACTGACACATGAAGCATGACGTTTAACATTTTATAGACAATATTCGCATATACCAAAGAATGTACCAGAAAAATTACATCATATTACGAGAGTTCGTTCAGGAGATATCACGTCATGAATACCGAGATGCGTTAAATACTGCCGCATCCTGCATGATGTTTCAATTTATTACTTCTTTACTACTATTTCTATTCTTAACACATTTCACAGATATTAGGCACATACATCACTGAATGTACCTGCACAATGACATCGTTATGCAACACATAGTGCAGGACATATGACGTCATAAAAATTGACCTGCATGGAAATGAAACTTCAAGGCGAAATTCACTAGACATAGAGGTGAAATACGTGTTCAGGTACGCATGAAATATGATAAATATGTGAACAATATGTTTTACAAGTGCGTATGAGGGCAAAACCACGGGTATAACGCTCATCCCAACTTCTGGGACGATTTCAATCAAATTTGGTAGATATATTAACTAAAATCTGGAAAAATATTGTAGGGGTAAGAGCAAACAACCTCCCATTGGGGTGATTGCGGTAACGTGGAGAGAGAATGGAGGAGAGTGACGGGGGAAAACAGGCACAGACAGGAGAAGGAGGGAAATGGACGGAGATGGGGAAGAGGGAAATGGACAGAGAGAGGGGATAGGAGGAGATGGACGAGGAAAGGAAAGAGCAGGGGATCGACAGAGATGGGGAAGAAAGAGATAGACAGAGAATGGAGGAGGAGACTAACAGACAGAGACGGATGAGGGAACGGACAGAGAAGGAGAAGAAGAGGAGATGGACAGAGAGAGAGAAGATGAGGAGATGGACACAGAAAGGAAATGGGAGGAGATAAACAGGGAGAGGGGGACGAGTAGAACAGAGAGCGGAGAGAGGACAAGCTTAAAAGAGAGTGGGGGAGCAGGAGGAGATTGACGAAGAGAGGATAGAATTAGAGGGGAGAAGAGGAGATGGACAGTGGTGGAAGGAGCAGATTGACAGAGACAGGGGGACGAGAAAATTGACAGAGACAGGGGGACGAGGAGATGGACAGAGAGAGGGACAGTAGAATATAGATAGGGAGCGTGGGTGGGGGAGGTGGTCAGAGAGATGTGGTGGCGGAGATGGATAGACAGAGTGGTAAGGAGAAGGTAGACTGATTGATTCGAATAAAAGTATGCCTGGGCAACGCCGAGTGCTCAACTAGTAAAGTAATAAAGGTTGACTATAAACAGTGCATTTTCACATTGTATTACCAAAGCAATGGTCAAACCGATACGATTTAGGAAATCAGAAATGAGGTGACTGATACCTTGCTCTCCACACCTACGGAGGCCGGTCTCGAAGTGCCCTTGGTTGAAGCAAATCCTTGCAGTCATAGTCCTAATGAGTTGTGTGCATGGCTTTTTGTGAAACCAACGACGCGGCGGTATCGACGGGTATGTTCCTGCATGTGCTTGTCCTACGGTCTGGGAAGATACTTTTGAGTCCTTGAGCCAAAAATGGTTCAGATGGCACTAAGCCCTATGGGACTTAACATCTGAGGTCATCAGTCCCCAAGACTTAGAACTACTTAAACCTAACTAACCTAAGGACATCACACACGTTCATGACCGAGGCTGGATTCGAACCTGCGATCGTAGCAGCCGCGTGGTTCCGGACTGAGGCTCCTAGAACAGCTCGACGACAGCGGCCGGCCTCCTTGAGCCATGCGTCCCTTCCTTCGGATCGCAGAATTACGAAGTAATCCGTAGTTGGGTTATCTAAGTGGGAAGGAGTCTGTCAACGAAAGGACTACGCAAGTAAAGAGCTAAAGCTCTGAAGGAAGTTACGCACTCTACAAGTTCAAAGAATTACGTGGACCTTATCTGTTACGTAGGCATTGATAAGCGAAACAATATCATATTACATCGTTAGATTCCTCATCTTAGCCTTCAGTTTTATTTGTATTTAGAGGCTGGACAGAGTAAGAGCCCTAATTAGCTCCTGGGAGCAATAGTTACAGGGAGTGAAACCTTTACTGCATGTTGACTCGAGTCTGTGATAGGCGACGGATTGATGTGTGAACAATCGACTACACTAAACTGCATTTGCTTAGGATGAGTAGCACGCCAACTGTCTCCATTGGCCAGTTTACACCCGAGGTGCAGTGTCTGGGTATGTTTTAACCTATCGTTCACTCGTCCGTGCGTCGTGTAACCAGGGTTTTAATCTTTCTACATTTACAACCACAAATACTCTGCAGGGCACGTTACTGCATGTAGCGGAGAATACTTGATGTACCACTATTATTTTCTTTATTTCCTGATATTTTTGCGATCGGTGACAAGATTGAACGATTGTCAGCAATTCTATGTTCGAGCTCGAAGTTTTCTGAACCGGCATGGTAGTTTCGTCAAATGTATATAGTAACGCTATACTGGGTTGAAGAAGTTCCGTGCATACCCACCCCAATCTGATCGCTATGTACGTCAGCGCTCACCCACTTGTACTCTTCTGTCGAATATGACCCATTCTTCTGAGTAGCGTGACTAGTACTGCGTAGTGCAGGTCAGTACGCGCGGCAGGTACACTATGTGATCAAAAGTATCCAGACATCCCCAAAAACATACGTTTTTCATATTAGGTGCATTCTGCTGCCACCTGCTACCACCTACTGCCAGTTACTCTATATCAGCGACCTCAGTAGTCATTAGACATCGTTAGAGAGCAGAATGAGGCGCTCCGCGGAACCCACGGACTACGAATGTGGTCAGGTGATTGGGTGTCACTTGTGTGATACGTCTGTACGCGAGATTTCCACTCTCCTAAACATTCTTAGGTCCACTTTTCCGATATGATAGTGAAGTGGAAACGTGAAGGGACACGTACAGCACAAAAGCGTACAGATCGACCTCGTTTGCTGACTGACACACCGCCGACAGTTGAAGAGGATCGTAATGTGTAATAGGTATTCATCCAACAAGACCATCACACAGGAATTCCAGACTGCATCAGGATCCACTGCAAGTACTATGATAGCTAGGCGGGAGACGAGAAAACTTGGATTTCATGGTCGAACGGCTCCTCATAAGCCACAGATCACGCCGGTAAATGCCAAACGACGTATCGCTTGGTGTAATGAGCGTGAACATTGGACTATTGGACAGTGGAAAAACGTTGTGTGGAGTGACGAATCACGGTACACAATGTGGCGATCCGATGGCAGGGTCTAGGTATGGCGAATTCCCGGTGAACGTCATCTGCCAGCGTGTGGAGTGCCAACAGTAAAATTCGAAGGTGCTGGCGTTATGGTGCGGTCGTGGAGGGAGCTTGCACCCCTTGTTGTTTTGCGTGGCACTATCACACCACAGGCCTACATTGATGTTTAAAGCCCCTTATTGCTTCCCACTGTTGAAGAGCAATTCGGGGATGGCGATTGCAACTTTCATTGCGATCGAGCACGTGTTCATAATGCACGGCCTGTGACGGAGTGGTTACACGACAATAACTTCCTTGTGATGGAGTGGCCTGCACAGAGTCCTTTGGGATGTTTTGGGACGCCGACTTCGTGCCAGGCCTCACCGACCGACATCGATACCTGTCCTCAGTACAGCACTCCGTGAAGAATGGGCTGCCATTCCCCAAGAAACCTTCCAGCACCTGATTGAACGTATGCCTGTGAGAGCGGACGCTGTCATCAAGGCTAAGGGTGGACTAGCACCATATTGAATTCCAGCTTTACCGATGGAGGGCGCCTCGAACTTGTAAGTCATTTTCAACCAGGTGTACGGATACTTCTGATCGCATAGTGTACCTGTCAATGGCCTTCGCAGCTGGCTTCAAGGACGCCACTGTTGGTTCGTCCCAGAAGTTCCCGGTCGTCAAATGAATGCAATGCGACTTTCACACATTTTGCTTAAATACGTTATGGAATTATTCCCGCATAACATTTCGAGCGACCTCTGCTATACAGCGAAATTACTAGTAACTTTACCGTCTTCCCGGCTGGATTTTTGTTGGTACGCCTTCTCTATGTAAACCATTAAGGTGAAAAACTGTGGTCATCTTCGTGTCTAAGTCATATAGCTACAGCCATGGTATTATTGTCACAGACTACAGACATGGCGAATCCAGAGAGTATTCATCACAAGACTTGTCATGTACTGATGACTAGGTAGGAAAGATGGGACACTGTGTACACTGCAACAGATAGTTTTCAATGCCATCATACACGACGACATCCGATGTGCCTATGATCTTCTCTACATAAAATTGAGGAAATGCTTTGTAACAACAGAAACTTATTTGAGATACTGGCATTGTTGCCGAATGCGATCTGTCTCCCTAAATTTCTTCGTATGAAAGAAGGAAGAGGGGAAGTTAGAGTTTTACGACATGTGGCCGAAAGAACGATAGGAACTGAGCACAGGCTCGAACTGGCAAGAATTGGGAACTTGGTCTTTTCGATTTTCAGTAGAACGATCGGGAACTTTCTTCGCGCGATGTTAGGTTCAAAATGGCTCTGAGCACTTTGGGACTCAACATCTGTGGTCATCAGTCCTCTAGAACGTAGAACTACTTAAACCTAACTAACCTAAGGACATCACACACATCCATGCCCGAGGCAGGATTCGAACCTGCGACCGTAGCAGTCGCGCGGTTCCGAACTGCGCACCTAGAATCGCTAGACCACCGCGGCCGGCGCGATGTTAGGAAACCAACCAAAACCCAAATCTACTTTTGTTCAGACGGGACTTTGAAATGCCAGCCTTACGAAAGCTAGTGTAGTTTTTGCCATTATACTACCTTGCTCGGTTTCATTATGCGAATATGCAAGTAACTACGACATCAGGTTACAGACTACACTGCCGGAAAAAAGTTCGTACACCCGTTTAGAGGTTTTCAATTCACTCATGAGTTATCGTTGCAACAGTGCATACGGAGTACATTGTAAGTAGGCTGTTTAGGTCTTTATGTTGGTAACGCCACATAGCGCTCTGTATGAGAATCACTGGCTGTGCTGTGTGCAGTCTGTGGCTGATTTGCATTGTTCGAATATTTGCTATTGAAGTGTTGGGCAGTTGGATGTGAACAGTGCGTAGCGTTGCACAGTTGGAGGTGAGCCGCCAGCAGTGGTGGATGTAGGGAGAGAGATGGCAGAGTTTTGAGGGCGGACGATCTGGACGTGTGTCCGTCAGAAAAACGAAATTTGTAAGACTGGATGTCATGAACTGACATACATATTATTACTTTTGAACACTATTAAGGTAAATACATTGTTTGTTCTCTATCAAAATCTTTCATTTGCTAACTATGCTTATCAATAGTTAGTGCCTTCAGTAGTTAGAATCTTTTATTTAGGTGGCAGTATTGGCGCTCGCTGTATTGCAGTAGTTCGAGTAACGAATATTTTTGTGAAGTAAGTGATTCATGAAAGGTATAGGTTATTGTTAGCCACGGCCATTCTTTTGTAGGGGTTATTGAAAGTCAGATTGCGTTGCGCTAAAAATACTGTGTGTCAGTATAGTGTGGATCAGAATAAGTAAAGAGAGAAATGTCTGAGTACGTTCAGTTTTGCTCAGCTGTTTGAAAATCAAATAACGTAAGAGGTTTACCAGCACAGTAATTCCAAAAATTTTCTAAGGGGATGTTTCAACACGAAGCGATTATATCTGAAACACACGTACTAGTACGTGGTGTAGACTCCACAGGCGGCAGTGCAGGCGCTGTCTCTGACATTCAGTCGATCGTATAAATGGCGAATACTGTACATATGGCGAATACTATCTTGGTAAATGTTATGCCACGTTTGCCCTTTCCATTTACATAGTACTGGAAGCGACGTTGGCTGACGAATCGCTTCTCGTCCCATCACATCCCACACGTCTACGATTGGACACAAGTCCGGAGATGGTGCAACTGGCCAGAAAATGATTGCACGTCTTTCAGGGCACTTTGGCAGTGTGTGAGCGAGCGTTATCCGAATGGAACAACACATCACCTTCCCGTTGCAAGAAAGGTTCTAACAACATTCTGCACGTACCGAGCGCTGATTAGCGTCCCCTCCGGAGACACCAGTGGTGAACGAGAGTTGCAGCTTATCACAATCAGACCATAAAGCCTAGGACAGGGCCAGTGAGTCTTGGGCGGATGCATCCTACGACACAGCAGTCACTATGTCTACGTCATATGCGCAAACGACTGTCACTTGCTTGCAGGCAGACTCTGCTTTCATCGCTGAAGACCACGGCTCGCCATTGCATCTCCCAAGTGATTCCTCTGACGACACCTGTCGAGCTGTGCACTTCGACGCTGCGGCGTGAGTGGAAGACAGGCTACAGGTGTGACTGCCCACAGTCCCACAACTAATGTACACTACTGGCCATTAAAATTGCTACACCACGAAGATGACGTGCTACAGACGCGAAATTTAACCGACAGGAAGGAGATGCTGTGATATGCAAATTTATAGCTTCTCAGAGCATTCACACAAGGTTGGCGCCGGTGGCGACACCTACAACGTGCTGACACGAGGAAAGTTTCCAACCGATTTCTCGTACACAAACAGCAGTTGACCGGCGTTGCCTGGTGAAACGTTGTTGTCATACCTCGTGTAAGGAGGATAAATGCGTACCATCACGTTTCCGACTTTGATCAAGGTCGTATTGTAGCCTATCGTGATTGCAGTTTATCGTATCGCGACATTGCTGCTCGCTTTGGTCGAGATCCAATGACTGTTAGCAGAATAGGGAGTCGGTGGGTTCAGTAGGGTAATGCGGAACGCCGTGCTGGATCCCAACGGCCTCGTATCACTAGCAGTCGAGATGACAGGAATCTTATCCGCATGGCTGTAACGGATCGTGCAGCCACGTCTCGATCCCTGAGTCATCAGATGGGGACGTTTGCAAGACAACAACCATCTGCACGAACAGTTCGACGACGTTTGCAGCAGCATGGACTATCAGCTCGGAGACCATGGCTGCGGTTACCCTTGACGCCGTATCACAGACAGGAGCGCCTGCGATGGTGTACTCAACGATTTACCTGGGTGCACGATGGCAAATCGTCATTTTTTCGCTTGAATCCAGGTTCTGTTTACAGCATCATGATGGTCGCATCCGTGTTTGGCGACATTGCGGTGAACGCACATTGGAAGCGTGTATTCGTCATCGCCATACTGGCGTATCACCCGGCGTGATGGTATGGGGTGCCATAGGTTACACGTCTCGGTCACCTCTTGTTTGCATTGACGGCACTTTGAGCAGCAGACGTTACATTCCAGATGTGTTGCAACCCGTGGCTCTACCCTTAATTCGATCCCTGCGAAACCCTACATTTCAGCAGGATAATGCACAACCGCATGTTCCACTGCTGTCCTGGCCGGCACATTCTCCAAATCTCTCACCAATTGAAAATGTCTGGTCAATGGTGGCCGAGGAACTGGCTCGTCACAATACGCCAGTCACTACTCTTGATGAACTGTGGTACCGTGTTGAAGCTGAATGGGCAGTTGTACCTGTACACGCAATCCAAGCTCTGTTTGACTCAATGCCTAGGCGTATCACGACCGTTATTACGGCCAGAGGTGGTTGTTCTGGGTACTGATTTCTCAGGATCTATGCACCCATATTGCGTGAAAATGTAATCACATGTCAGTTGTAGTATAAAATATTTGTCCAATGAATACCCGTTTATCATCTGCATTTCTTCTTTGTGTAGCAATTTTAATGGCCAGTAGTGTATTGACACGTCTCGGCTCGGAAGTCCTCCTATTTGTGGTGTGGAAACTGTACGATCTGCCACTGCTGCCCTTACAATACGTCGATCCTGGAGGGCGTCTGTGCTGCGCGGACGTCCAGAACCTCGTCTACGATGTTAGAATGTTCACGTGACCTCTGACGCCGGAATCGTTGCACAGCTGATGCAGCATGTCCATCTGGTGTATTAATTCTCCGAATGGACCATCCCGCCACTCGGAAGGCCACAGTTTGATCCTGTTCAAACTCGCTCAGTTGGCTGTAGGATGCACGAGGGAGTCTCTGTAGCATGGTTGCCGGGTTGTTTCACACGTTCACGCCAAACTGATCCTTCTGGATGTGAACATTCTCTGTTAAAGGATAGACACAGATGCCGTTCTGGTTGCAATCCCACTACGCTCTCCGTTGGCGGACGACAGCGAAACCATTATCAGTACTCTCCTCGACTTGCGCACGCGCGCCACAATAAATAGCCTGCCTCAGAGACGCAAAGAGAACAAGCCACCGGGACAACGATCAAAGACGGAAGTCAGAATCGATATCGCCTGGCGCCAGAACCCACCGGCTCACTATTTACTGACAACGTGCACATCACAGGTGGCGCATGCCGTCATCAGCTCAAAATCGGCGTCGTCTTTCCGCAGCAGATGCTACACCGTGCTAGCGACGGCGTCGGCCTGTAATGGCAGACAGGCGTCGGTTGCCAGGTAACCTGCTGGGGCGTGTCGGCAGTGTTGAGGCCGTCACGCGCTGGATGCAGCCGTGAATGGCGTGCACGGTCCAGTGAGCGTGCGGCAGCCCGTGTCGGCAAGGTCTCGGCCGGGATACTTGACCGCTGGTAGGGGACCGGCTCGCGTCACCAGCTGGACAGCGCGCCGAAGACGACTTCCGTCATGTCTGCGATCGTACGGAAGCCCCGGTAAATGACTTTGCACCGAAAGACAAACAGATCTCAGGATCTAACTGAGTAAGACGCGTTGGCTACACTACGCTTGTTCTCCAGACAGGTTATAAATGGAAGAATACCGGCTTTCTTTATTGTGGTGTGCACTTTGTCAGTGAATAGTGAGCCGGTGGGTTTCTGGCGCCAGGCGATATCGATTCTTCCTTGCATCTTTGATCGTTGTCCCTGTGCCTCGTTCTCTTTGCAGACTATTTATGGTGGCGCGCTTGTGCAAATCGAGGAGAGGGGAACCGTGCAAGAACCGAGTCACTCTGTGAAGCTACCTGCTTTCGATGTTGTCGTTGTGGGGAGTTGGCGACACCATGTCACGTGGCACGGCCGTATGCCGTGAGGACCAGTTGAGTTGGAGCAACGAAGAAGCATGGTGCGCTGCCCGAAAGTATTAAAGTTGTATTGACACGGCTGGCCAGTGGCGACCATGATTTGCTAATACCTCGAGAGCTATGTGGATGGATAGCGTGTGAATTTCAAATGAAGAAGAAAAAATTAATCGCCAAGTTTTCGTGTTGGTTTCCTTCTTCTATATATAGTGAATATTATTGTGTACTTAAGGACTGTTGACTGTTGCAGTTGCTCGTGCCAGTGGGTAGCAAAACATTCACTGCAGTGAACGGCGCCGGCCGGTGTTGCCGAGCGTTTCTAGGCGCTTCAGTCTGGAACCGTGAGACCGCTACGGTCGCAGGTTAGAATCCTGCCTCGGGCATGGATGTGTGTGATGTCCCTAGGTTTTTTTTTTTTTTTTTTTTTTTTTTGTCATCAGTCTACTGACTGGTTTGATGCGGCCCGCCACGAATTCCTTTCCTGTGCTAACCTCTTCATCTCAGAGTAGCACTTGCAACCTACGTCCTCAATTATTTGCTTGACGTATTCCAATCTCTGTCTTCCTCTACAGTTATTGCCCTCTACAGCTCCCTCTAGTACCATGGAAGTCATTCCCTCATGTCTTAGCAGATGTCCTATCACCCTGTCTCTTCTCCTTATCAGTGTTTTCCACATATTCCTTTCCTCTCCGATTCTGCGTAGAACCTCCTCATTCCTTACCTTATCAGTCCACCTAATTTTCAACATTCGTCTATAGCACCACATCTCAAATGCTTCGATTCTCTTCTGATCCGGTTTTCCCACAGTCCGTGTTTCACTACCATACAATGCTGTACTCCAGACGTACATCCTCAGAAATTTCTTCCTCAAATTAAGGCCGGTATTTGATATTAGTAGACTTTTCTTGGCCAGAAATTCCTTTTTTGCCATAGCGAGTCTGCTTTTGATGTCCTCCTTGCTCCGTCCGTCATTGGTTATTTTACTGGCTAGGTAGCAGAATTCCTTAACTTCATTGACTTCGTGACCATCTATCCTGATGTTAAGTTTCTCGCTGTTCTCATTTCTACTACTTCTCATTACCTTCGTCTTTCTCCGATTTACTCTCAAACCATACTGTGTACTCATTAGATTGTTCATTACGTTAGGCAGATCATTTAATTCTTCTTCACTTTCACTCAGGATAGCAATGTCATCAGCGAATCGTATCATTGATATCCTTTCACCTTGTATTTTAATTCCACTCCTGAACCTTTCTTTTATTTCCATCATTGCTTCCTCGATGTACAGATTGAAGAGTAGGGGCGAAAGGCTACAGCCTTGCCTTACAACCTTCTTAATACGAGCACTTCGTTCTTGATCGTCCACTCTTATTATTCCCTCTTGGTTGTTGTACATATTGTATATGACCCGTCTCTCCCTATAGCTTACCCCTACTTTTTTCAGAATCTCGAACAGCTTGCACCATTTTGTATTGTCGAACGCTTTTTCCAGGTCGACAAATCCTATGAAAGTGTCTTGATTTTTCTTTAGCCTTGCTTCCATTATTAGCCGTAACGTCAGACTTGCCTCTCTCGTCCCTTTACTTTTCCTTAAGCTAAACTGATCTTCACCTAGCGCATTCTCAATTTTCTTTTCCATTCTTCTGTATATTATTCTTGTAAGCAGCTTCGATGCATGAGCTGTTAAGCTGATTGTGCGATAATTCTCGCACTTGTCAGCTCTTGCCGTCTTCGGAATTGTGTAGATGATGCTTTTCCGAAAGTCAGATGGTATATCGCCAGACTCATATATTCTACACACCAACGTGAATAGTCGTTTTGTTGCCACTTCCCCCAATGATTTTAGAAATTCTGATGGAATGTTATCTATCCCTTCTGCCTTATTTGACCGTAAGTCCTCTAAAGCTCTTTTAAATTCCGGTTTTAATACTGGATCCCTTATCTTTTCTAAATCGAATCCTGTTTCTTCTTCTATCACATCAGACAAATCTTCACCCTCATAGAGGCTTTCAATGTATTCTTTCCACCTATCTGCTCTCCCCTCTGCATTTAACAGTGGAATTCCCGTTGTTACCACCGTTGCTTTTAATGTCATCAAAGGTTGTTTTGACTTTCCTGTATGCTGAGTCTGTCCTTCCGACAATCATATCTTTTTCGGTGTCTTCACATTTTTCCTGCAGCCATTTCGTCTTAGCTTCCCTGCACTTCCTATTTATTTCATTCCTCAGCGACATGTATTTCTGTATTCCTGATTTTCCGGAACATGTTTGTACTTCCTCCTTTCATCAATCAACTGAAGTATTCCTTCCCAACTTCTGTGATGGCCCTTTTTAGAGATATCCATTCCTCTTCAACTGTACTGCCTACTGCGCTATTCCTTATTGCTGTATCTATAGCGTTAGAGAACTTCAAACGTATCTCGTCAGTCCTTAGTACTTCCGTATCCCACTTCTTTGCGTATTGATTCTTCCTGACTAATGTCTTGAACTTCAGCCTACTCTTCATCACTACTATATTGTGGTCTGACTCTATATATGCTCCTGGGTACGCCTTACAATCCAGTATCTGATTTCGGAATCTCTGTCTGACCATGATGTAATCTAATTGAAATCTTCCCGTATCTCCCGGCCTTTCCCAAGTATGCCTCCTCGTCTTGTGATTCTTGAACAGGGTATTCGCTATTACTAGCTGAAACTTGTTACAGAACTCAATTAGTCTTTCTCCTCTTTCATTCCTTGTCCCAAGCCCATATTCTCCTGTAACCTTTTCTTCTACTCCTTTCCCTACAACTGCATTCCAGTCGCCCATGACTATTAGATTTTCGTCCCCCTTTACATACTGCATTACCCTTTCAATATCCTCATACACTTTCTCTATCTGTTCATCTTCAGCTTGCGACGTCGGCATGTATACCTGAACTATCGTTGTCGGTGTTGGTCTGCTGTCGATTCTGATTAGAACAACCCAGTCACTGAACTGTTCACAGTAACACACCCTCTGCCCTACCTTTCTATTCATAACGAATCCTACACCTGTTATACCATTTTCTGCTGTTGTTGATATCACCCGATACTCATCTGAGCAGAAATCCTTGTCTTCCTTCCACTTCACTTCACTGACCCCTACTATATCTAGATTGAGCCTTTGCATTTCCCTTTTCAGATTTTCTAGTTTCCCTACCACGTTCAAGCTTCTGACATTCCACGCCCCGACTCGTAGAACGTTAATCCTTTCGTTGATTATTCAATCTTTTTCTCATGGTAACCTCCCCCTTGGCAGTCCCCTCCCGGAGATCCGAATGGGGGACTATTCCGGAATCTTTTGCCAATGGAGAGATCATCATGACACTTCTTCAATTACAGGCCACATGTCCTGTGGATACACGTTACGTGTGTTTAATGCAGTGGTTTCCATTGCCTTCTGCATCCTCATGTCGTTGATCATTGCTGATTCTTCCGCCTTTAGGGGCAATTTCCCACCCCTAGGACAAGAGTGTGCTCTCAACCTCTATCCGCTCCTCCGCCCTCTTTGACAAGGCTCTTGGCAGAATGAGGCTGACTTCTTACGCCGGAAGTCTTCGGCCGCCAATGCTGATTATTTTATCAAAATTTAGTCAGTGGCGCAGATCGAACCCGGGACTGAAGACGTTTGATTATAAATCAAAGACGCTACCCCTAGACCACGGGTACCCTAGGTTAGTTAGGTTTAAGTAGTTCTACGTTCTAGAGGACTGACGACCTCAGAAGTTAAGTCCAATAGTGCTCAGAGCCATTTGAACCATTAATTGAAGATTTGGTCATAATGCAGTATGGCTGTGGCAAGACTGATATACCTCCTGTTTTCAAGTTAATTTAAGTTACTGCTTCCATTCATTACATCGAAAAGTTTCATTCCTGTATAACATTTGTAAATGACTATATATCTGAAGCTGTTTCTGTGCTCTACAATTATTTATACTCATTTTGTGCATTTTTAAATATTAATTGTGGATAGAGCCTTGATATGCAAATGTTGTTAATTCATTATTACTGCTGATCATGTGTATGTGTAATCAATAAAGAAGTGTTGCATCTACAAACTGGTTGTGTTACTGGTATACAAGGTTAGAGTGTGAAATCACCACACCAAATAGTTTTTCTTGGCATATACAAAGAGCGTCTTTGACGAACCCTAATCTTGCGAGGCACCTAAGGCAACAAGTGAAGGAGGGGATTCCTCACATGTTCAGATAACTTACGAGAAAGCAGCCGAGTAACTTCGTCGACAACCAGATATTTCGACAGGTGCACAGTCTGTCCCATCATTTTCAAGGCAAAACTGCAGCAATTAAGCGTAGTTCAATGTAATTGATCCCTCGGTTTGCAGAGAAGTTCTGGAAAGATAAGCCACACACACACACACACACACACTGTAAACACTAGCTTCGCTACTCGACTAAAGATAATCAACGTAAGAAGTTATCGATAGTAAAAGTTAATAAACAACGAGTGGGATATCATTAACTCTGTCCCTCTGTTTTCTTGCCAACGGAGAGAGCAGGATTCCATGCGGGTCTTGAGCAAAAACCTCCACCTCTATTTACAAGGTTACTTGCTAATTTAATTTCAACTGCTTCCTCAATACTACCCCAACAGCTGGAGATACTCTCCCTATTGTTATATTCCACAGGACTGAAGTGGAATGATCATATAAAATTAATTGTTGGTAAGGCGGGTGCCAGGTTGAGATTCATTGGGAGAGTCCTTAGAAAATGTAGTCCATCAACAAATGAGGTGGCTTACAAAACACTCGTTCGATCTATACTTGAGTATTGCTCAGCAGTGTGGTTCAAATGGCTCTGAGCACTATGGGACTCAACTGCTGAGGTCATTAGTCCCCTAGAACTTAGAACTAGTTAAACCTAACTAACCTAAAGACATCACAAACATCCATGCCCGAGGCAGGATTCGAACCTGCGACCGTAGCGGTCTTGCGGTTCCAGACTGCAGCGCCTTTAACCACACGGCCACTTCGGCCGGCCATCAGTGTGGGATCCGTACCAGGTCGGGTTGACAGAGGAGATAGAGAAGATCCAAAGAAGAGCGACACGTTTCGTCACAGGGTTATTTGGTGAGCGTGATAGCGTTACGGAGATGTTTAGCAAACTCAAGTGGCAGACTCTGCAAGAGAGGCGCTCTGCATCGCGGTGTAGCTTGCTGTCCATGTTTCGAGAGGGTGCGTTTCTGGATGAGGTAGCGAATATATTGCTTCCCCCTACTTATACCTTCCGAGGAGATCACGAATGAAAATTAGAGAGATTCCAGCTCGCACGGAGGCTTTCCGGCAGTCTTTCTTCCCGCGAACCATACGCGACTGTAACAGGAAAAGGAGGTAATGACAGTGGCACGTAAAGTGCCCTCCACCACACACCGTTGGGTGACTTGCGGAGTAGAAATGTAGATGTAGATGTAGATGACCGGTCCCAAGGCAATGCTCTGCAATAGCAAATTTTCTCTCCTGTTTTAAGTGTGTGTTTGACGCTTATGGTCAATACACCACCTCCGTAGTTCTGATAGTCTGACCAGTATATGACATGCCACAACCGCAAGGAGTACGAGAGACACCCGCCGTAAGGGAGCCTAGATCATCCTTTACGGAACCTAATCTTAGATGGCGCTCGAAGAACACATTTCACATCATATGATCAATCCTAATGAAAATGCACTCTCCATAAGGTAAAAAACAGCTGTAGACTTTGGTGCCACCTAGGTATTATCGTCACTCACATGGCGCACTGTTGGTCGGTAGCGCAACCTACGTCTGATCTGTCTTTAACTACAACCTCTCTGATGAAAGGTGGCCTCAAAATCGACTAACTCAGCTGAAAAACTCTCAGGGTGCGAGATAAAGTGTGCCAAGTGAACAATGTACGAAGCACCCCGTCACGCTAAGCCCAATGATGAGTACAGGGCTATTACAAATGATTGAAGCGATTTCATAAATTCACTGTAGCTCCATTCACTGACATATGGTCACGACACACTACAGATACGTAGAAAAACTCATCAAGTTTTGTTCGGCTGAAGCCGCACTTCAGGTTTCTGCCGCTAGAGCGCTCGAGAGCGCAGTGAGACAAAATGGCGACAGGAGCCGAGAAAGCGTATGTCGTGCTTGAAATGCACTCACATCAGTCAGTCATAACAGTGCAACGACACTTCGGGACGAAGTTCAACAAAGATCCACCAACTGCTAACTCCATTCGGCGTTGGTATGCGCAGTTTAAAGCTTGTGGATGCCTCTGTAAGGGGAAATCAACGGGTCGACCTGCAGTGAGCGAAGAAACGGTTGAACGCGTGCGGGCAAGTTTCACACGTAGCCCGCAGAAGTCGACGAATAAAGCAAGCAGGGAGCTAAACGTACCACAGCCGACGGCTTGGAAAATCTTACGGAAAAGGCTAAAGCAGAAGCCTTACCGTTTACAATTGCTACAAGCCCTGACACCCGACGACAAAGTCAAACGCTTTGAATTTTCGGCGTGGTTGCAACAGCTCATGGAAGAGGATGCGTTCAGTGCGAAACTTGTTTTCAGTGATGAAGCAACATTTTTTCTTAATGGTGAACTGGACAGACACAATGTGCGAATCTGGGCGGTAGAGAATCCTCACGCATTAGTGCAGCAAATTCGCAATTCACCAAAAGTTAACGTGTTTTGTGCAATCTCACGGTTTAAAGTTTACGGCCCCTGTTTCTTCTGCGAAAAAAACGTTACAGGACACGTGTATCTGGACATGCTGGAAAATTGGCTCATGCCACAACTGGAGACCGACAGCGCCGACTTCATCTTTCAACAGGATGGTGCTCCACCGCACTTCCATCATGATGTTCGGCATTTCTTAAACAGGAGATTGGAAAACCGATGGATCGGTCGTGGTGGAGATCATGATCAGCAATTCATGTCATGGCCTCCACGCTCTCCCGACTTAACCCCATGCGATTTCTTTCTGTGGGGTTATGTGAAACATTCAGTGTTTAAACCTCCTCTACCAAGAAACGTGCCAGAACTGCGAACTCGCATCAACGATGCTTTCGAACTCATTGATGGGGACATGCTGCGCCGAGTGTGGGAGGAACTTGATTATCGGCTTCATGTCTGCCGAATCACTAAAGGGGCACATATCGAACATTTGTGAATGCCTAAAAAAATTTTTTGAGTTTTTGTATGTGTGTGCAAAGCATTGTGAAAATATCTCAAATAATAAAGTTATTGTAGAGCTGTAAAATCGCTTCAATCATTTGTAATAACCCTGTATAGGGTAAGGTGGGCTAAATCCGACCGGTGGGTAAGCCCGGCCGCCCTCTATTTGTGACAAACGGCAAAGGGGAGCGATTTCGAATTGGTGTTGCCATATAGAGCATTCAAACTAACGAATATGTCACCTTGACAGCTTTGCCGCATTTGACATTTAGACACTCAAAAGACAACAAGTGTGTTTTCCATTGTTTCAATTTAATTTTTGTGAAAATTGCGTCAAGAGATTTACCTTATTAAATAAAACGATCGCAAAACAAACGATTAGTGATTTTGTAGTGCATTTAGTGACCTATTCAGTGTATGTATCGTTTTTGTTGGAAATTTCATGTAAATTGTTTCTATGTGTGTTAAATGAAAGATGGCATGGTGGAGGTAAATCCGACCGCTAAATGGTGGGGTAAATCCGACCGCACATTTTTATCGTTTATGTATATGGAATTATTTATTTATGGAAACAAAGTGAATTTTTGTTTATTTTTAGGAAAATGGTACGAAATTACAAACGACAAAACGCAATCAAAACGATTTTCGCCGTGCAGTTGCTGCAGTGCAAATGGGAATGTCTTTACGAGCTGTCGCTCGTGATTTTAACATTCCGCGATCGACATTGCTGTTGCACCGCTGTGCAATGAAACCATATTTTTTCAATTAAAATTTACATTCATTCAACTTTCAGTACATTTAGTACTCTAAACACTGTTTTTTTAAATACATTTTGTTCATTTATGTAAAAAACATAATTGCTTATAATTATTTCCCAAAAAACCGTTCACTTAGAACTATTTCTGTGCAAAATCAGGAAACAAATAGGCGGTCGGATTTACCCCACCATTTTTGCAAATGGAAAAAATAGACGTTTCTTAAAATACAGAAATCTCAAAAACTATTGATGGTACAACAAAATTATTTTGCAAACAGTTAGCTATAATTTAACGTATATAATGTTAAGATCCGACCTCGGAAAAGCGTTTTATAGCCACAAGAAATTACTAGGTCGGATTTACCCCATCTTACCCTAAGTCTATAAATACAAGTTAGGTAATCATTATTATACATGAGAAGGCAGCAAAGACAAAATGCTCAGAAAATATCCAGCACCAATAAATACACCCTAAGACAAAAGTACGCACCACAAAGCAGTTATGCAAATTGGTCACAAATAGATATTCATAAAGTATCGACAGAAAATGCAAAACTTTGAAGTTTGGCTGCAAATGGATGAATGCGTGAAAATGGTAAGGACAGTAACCATGGAACATATCAATACCAGGGTATAAAATGTTTTCGAATGTAATTCCGTGTGCCCATTTGAACAGTAACTATGGTTCGCAGACAGGCACATGAACAATATACGCAGATGTCAGCATTTGAGAGAGGACATTGTAACAATTCATGTTGAATGTCAGTTAATTTCTTCTGCCTGGTCCATTGATGAATGAATGTGAAATTTTCAAGCTTCACAAAATTTATTCACGTCATTGACATCCGAACTGCACACTCGTCATGTAAACAAAACACGGACAGACTTCGCTGATCTCTTTGACTTCCAAACGTAACTTCAAAGCTGACTTGACGCAGCATCGCTGCATCGCTTTGTATAGAATTTTAACAATAGCTTCCAAATTAAGCATTATTAATTTTGTACAATTTTGATGTTACAATTAAAATTTACAAAACGTAAAGAAACTGATGTTGCAGCCGAATAAGGTATAAAATACAATATTGAGTGACAATCTTTTATAGTAATATCTTTAGTTTTCCATAAGAAAAACATTCTGAACTTTAATTTCAATAATGTCTCTTGTATTATTTTAGTCACGTAATTAAGTACAGTTTGGATTTGGTTACTTACACTCAATGATAGTACAGAGCTCGTGCTTTATCTGATTACATACATGAAATGCACAAATAAGGCCTCAAATTCTAGAAATTGGAAAACTATGGGATGTAAACAATTGGAGAGTTAATTAGGCATGTAATTACAAAGAATATTAATTGCAGAAGAAGACATAAAAATAAATAAAAAATGAAAATACATCGCTTAGTAATAACTTTTAAGCTTTTCTCAAGATGGTGAGGTCTTATGTTACTGGAATTTTAGATTACCATTTTGTTGATTAGAAGCATTGATTTTCCATGCAAACATCTCTGCAGTCTCTAGTTATTTATTGCTAAGGACTTATTACTTCAGTTTCTTGATTAGTTACTTAATTTATTATATGTATATAATTTTATCACCTACCCCCATGAACCATGGACCTTGCCGTTGGTGGGGAGGCTTGCGTGCCTCAGCGATACAGATAGCCGTACCGTAGGTGCAACCACAACGGAGGGGTATCTGTTGAGAGACCAGACAAACGTATGGTTCCTGAAGCGGGGCAGCAGCCTTTTCAGTAGTTGCAGGGGCAACAGTCTGGATGACTGACTGATCTGGCCTTGTAACACTAACCAAAACGGCCTTGCTGTGCTGGTACTGCGAACGGCTGAAAGCAAGGGGAAACTACAGCCGTAATTTTTCCCGAGGGCATGCAGCTTTACTGTATGGTTAAATGATGATGGCGTCCTCTTGAGTAAAACATTCCGGAGGTAAAATAGTCCCCCATTCGGATCTCCGGTCGGGGACTACTCGAGAGGACGTCGTTATCAGGAGAAAGAAAACTGGCGTTCTACGGATCGGAGTGTGGAATGTCAGATCCCTTAATCGGGCAGGTAGGTTAGAAAATTTAAAAAGGGAAATGGATAGGTTAAAGTTACATATACTGGGAATTAGTGAAGTTCGGTGGCAGGAGGAACAAGACTTCTGCTCAGGTGAATACAGGATTATAAATACAAAAACAAATAGGGGTAATGCAGGAGTAGGTTTAATAATGAATAGGAAAATAGGAATGCGGGTAAGCTACTACAAACAGCATAGTGAACGCATTATTGTGGCCAAGATAGATACGAAGCCCACGCCTACCACAGTAGTACAAGTTTATATGCCATCTAGCTCTGCAGATGATGAAGAAATTGAAGAAATGTATGATGAAATAAAAGAAATTATTCAGATAGTTAAGGGAGATGAAAATTTAATAGTTATGGGTGACTGGAATTCGTCAGTAGGAAAAGGGAGAGAAGGAAACGTAGTAGGTGAATATGGATTGGGGGTAAGAAACGAAAGAGGAAGTCGCCTGGTAGAATTTTGCACAGAGCACAACCTAATCATAGCTAACACTTGGTTCAAGAATCATAAAAGAAGATTGTATACATGGAAGAACCCTGGAGATACTGACTGGTTTCAGATAGATTATATAATGGTAAGACAGAGATTTAGGGACCAGGTTTTAAATTGTAAGACATTTCCAGGGGCAGATGTGGATTCTGGCCACAATCTATTGGTTATGAACTGTAGATTAAAACTGAAGAAACAGCAAAAAGGCGGGAATTTAAGGAGTTGGGACCTGGATAAACTGAAAGAACCAGAGGTTGTACAGAATTTCAGGGAGAGCATAAGGGAACAATTGACAGGAATGGGGGAAAGAAATACAGTAGAAGAAGAATGGGTAGCTTTGAGGGATGAAGTGGTGAAGGCAGCAGAGGAGCAAGTAGGTAAAAAGATGAGGGCTAGTAGAAATCCTTGGGTAAGAGAAGAAATATTGAATTTAATTGATGAAAGGAGAAAATATAAAAATGCAGTAAATGAAGCAGGGAAAAAGGAATACAAACGTCTCAGAAATGAGATCGACAGGAAGTGCAAAATGGCTAAGCAGGGATGGCTAGAGGACAAATGTAAGGATGTAGAGGCTTATCTCACTAGGGGTAAGATAGATACTGCCTACGGGAAAATTAAAGAGACCTTTGGAGAAAAGAGAGCCACTTGTATAAATATCAACAGCTCAGGTGGAAACCCAGTTCTAAGCAAAGAAGGAAAAGCAGAAAGGTGGAAGGAGTATATAGAGGGTCTATACAAGGGCAATGTTCTTGAGGACAATATTATGGAAATGGAAGAGGATGTAGATGAAGATGAAATGGGAGATATGATACTGCGTGAAGAGTTTGACAGAGCACTGAAAGACCTGAGCCGCAAAAAAGCTCCGGGAGTAGACAACATTCCATTAGAACTACTGACAGCCTTGGGAGAGCCAGTCCTGACGAAACTCTACCATCTGGTGTGAAAGATGTATGAGACAGGCGAAATACCCTCACACTTCAAGAAGAATATAATAATTCCAATCCCAAACAAAGCAGGTGTTGACAGATGTGAAAATTACCGAACTATCAGTTTAATAAGTCACAGCTGCAAAATACTAACACGAATTCTTTACAGACGAATGGAAAAACTAGTAGAACCCGACCTTGGGGAAGATCAGTTTGGATTCCGTAGAAATGTAGGAACACGTGAGGCAATACTGACCCTACGACTGATCTTAGAAGCTAGATTTAGGAATGACAAACCTACGTTCCTAGCATTTGTAGACATAGAGAAAGCTTTTGACAATGTTGACTGGAGTACTCTCTTTCAAATTCTGAAGGTGGCAGGGGTAAAATACAGGGAGCGAAAAGCTATTTACAATTTGTACAGGAACCAGATGGCAGTTATAAGAGTCGAGGGACATCAAAGGGAAGCAGTGGTTGGGAAAGGAGTGAGACAGGGTTGTAGCCTCTCCCCGATGTTGTTTAATCTGTGTACTGAGCAAGCAGTAAAGGAAACAAAAGAAAAATTCGAAACAGGTATTAAAATCCATGGAGAAGAAATAAAAACTTTGAGGTTCGCCGATGACATTGTAATTCTCTCAGAGACAGCAAAGGACTTGGAAGAGCAGTTGAATGGAATGGATAGTGTCTTGAAAGGAGGATATAAGATGAACATCAACAAAAGCAAGACAAGGATAATGGAATGTAGTCGAATTAAGTTGGGTGATGCTGAGGGTATTAGATTAGGAAATGAGACGCTTAAAGTAGTCAAGGAGTTTTGCTACTTGGGGAGCAAAATAACTGATGATGGTCGAAGTAGAGAGGATATACAATGTAGACTGGCAATGGCAAGGAAAGCGTTTCTGAAGAAGAGAAATTTGTTAACATCGAGTATTGATTTAAGTATCAGGAAGTCGTTTCTGAGAGTATTTGTATGGAGTGAGGCCATGTATGGAAGTGAAACATGGACGATAAATAGTTTGGACAAGAAGAGAATAGAAGCTTTCGAAATGTGGTGCTATAGAAGAATGCTGAAGATTAAATGGGTAGATCACATAACTAATGAGGAAGTATTGAATAGGATTGGGGAGAAGAGAAGGTTGTGGCACAACTTGACCAGGAGAAGGGATCGGTTGGTAGGACATGTTCTGAGGCATCAAGGGATCACCAATTTAGTATTGGAGGACAGCGTGGAGGGTAAAAATCGTAGAGGGAGACCAAGAGATGAATACACTAAACAGATACAGAAGGATGTAGGTTGCAGTAGGTACTGGGAGATGAAGAAGCTTGCACAGGATAGAGTAGCATGGAGAGCTGCATCAAACCAGTCTCAGGACTGAAGACCACAACAACAACAACAACAATTTTATCAATGACAACAATCCACCGATAATCATAACAACCTACATCCTTCCAGAACATTACATATGCTTTCGCAATGAATGTCAAGGTTTTTATTATATATATATATATATATATATATATATATATATATATATATATATATATATATGCCCTGTTTTACACCCCATACTCAAGACACCAGATTGGCGGGAACCACGAATTGGTACCAACTGCAGCCGTAAATTTTACAAGGGTTTGATAATCTACGGATAATATTAGTAGAAACTACGTTGAAGATTTCGTTGAATTGTAGGCTGTATGTAATAATAAAAATAATATAAAACTCGCTCTTGTGTTTGTTTAATGTAAAACGATTATTAATAAAAAGGACGTCTTTTTTCCTTCCATTATGTAATAAAATGTTTTGGATGATTAAGCCATGTGACAGGTGTATAAATACTATACTTTGTGTACAATAGACGAAAGCGGTCCAGGAGCACTGCAAGAAACGACATGAACAGCTGCTGAGTATAAGAACAGATCTCAGTTATTCCTCGATCTTCGAAACTGCCAAAACATACAACGAAAAAGCTGACTCATTTTCGAGGCCATCTTAGTTAATTTGTGTCTATTTATAATTGGCTTCGCCAGTAATTTGCTTTCTGGGATTTTGTAGGTATTGTTTTGTACGTTTTGTATAAACTGTTATTTTGTTTCATAGTTGTAAATTCATAGAATCTGGAGCTATGCCATGCAGAATATAAACCATTTCTTCCACAGTGATATATATTTAAGGGCTGAATTCTTCAGTTTTTGCTTCGATCATCCTTAGAGGAACTGAAACGATTAATTGCATGTACTTATTCTTCACCTCTAAAGACTGCTACTACATAAATTTTCAAAATAAGCTTATTTGTCTGAATAAGTGTGTAATCCAGAAGTAAAAGCTCAGACTGTCATACACAAATGGCATCTTCGCCTGAAAATTGCTCGAAATGTGTGTCAAAAAAACATATCGGTACACAGACACATAAATTAGCCCAACCGTATTAACTCTTGACACATAAATTAGCCCTGTCGTATTACCTCTTCGTTACACCGTTTCCCGATATTTTTCAACGCATTAGGCATCTCTTATTAGTTTGAAATCTATAACAACACTTACCTATAAAACGTACTTCTCCTCCTTTGACGCATCTCCATTTGAATCTGTAGCAGTAAAAAGTTTTCTGCATTTCGGTTACTAAATATAAGTAAATGCCTTAAAGTGGGCGAAATATATGTAATATTAAAATTTCGATCTCAGCGCAAAATATACACTATAATGAAGCCACATAGGTATTACACTCTGATGTTAGTGACGCGCGCTATTTAGTATCGTCAATCCGTAGATTTCCTGCTGCATGTTTGGTATAATAAACCACAGTAAGAAGTGAGAATGAAAGAATGGACGATTTAGGAAAAGAGAGTTTTCGTCAAGGGGGAAAATAATGCATAAAGCTTTCACACACGGATTTTCGGCACCAACAAGACAAGACGCCGATGGTCTATAGACAGTGGAGCGCACTACACTGCGAGAGAGAAAGGTTGGTTAGTTGATTTTGGGGCAGTGGACCAAACAGCGAGGTCATCGGTCCAATCGGATTAGGGAAGGAAGTCGACCGTCCCCTTTCAAAGAAACTATCCCGGCATTTGCCTGAAGAAACTTAGGGAAACCACGGAAAACCTAAATCAGGATGGCCGGACGCAGGTTTGAACCGTCGTCCTCCCGAGTGCGAGTCCAGAGAGGAAGGCATTAAGCTGTCATTCAGCAATGCATGCCTAGACGATCATGGTACAGTCAGACGATTCTTACGAGAAGACACAACTATCATTATTAGACTGCGAATAAGACGTGCAATCCAACAGTTCAAGTAAATACACTGACAGAAAAAGATCGAAACACCAAGAAATGTAACATAAACAAAAGTTGGTATGAGTGTTTCTACATCTGAAAGATGATCTCTATTCAAATTTCGCGCCAGTCGCTTAACAATGATGCTAGTAACGCCACTGGGATTGCAAATCAGGTTTGCTTTAAATACACGCTGTAACGGCCGTGAGCATTAGTTACCTTTGACAATGGGCAAGGTGAGTTGATGTTAGGCAAGAATACATTTAAGGCGACAAAGACGTCATTACAAGCATCTCATTGAGTCAGAAAGAGATCGAGTAGCAGGGCTACGAGATTCTGGCTGTTGCTTCTGTGATATTGCACAAAGACTTGACAGGTGTGTGTCCACTGCACGTGATTGCTGGCTGTGATGGTCACAAGAATGTACTCTCGCAAAAACGGCGGGTTCCGGACGGCAAAGTGGCGCTACCGAGAGGGAACTCTGGAGCATCGTACTGCATCTGCAGCAGCTATTTGAGCAGCAGTTGGCACCACAGTGGCACAACGAACTGTTAACAAATCGTTTACTTCAAGGACAGTTCCGAGCCAGACGCCTTGTAGCGTGCATTCCATTGACCTCAAACGACAGCCTTTGCAATGTCAGTGGTGTCAATCGAGAGCTCATTGGAGGGTAGGGTAGAGCCTTTTGTGTCTTCTGATGAAAGCTGGATCTGCCTCGGTACCGGTGATGGCTGCATGTTGGTTAGAAGGCGGCCAATGCAGGGTCTGTAACCAAACAGTATGACAGCAGGAACACTCTCGTGGTTATCCCACGCACCCCGACTGCAAATTTGTAAGTCACTCAGGTTATTCGACCTGTTGTGCTGCCATTCATGAACAGCTTTCCAGGGGATGTTTTGCAACAGGACAGTGCTCGCCCGCATACCGCTATAGTAACCCAAAGTGCTCTACAGGTTGTCAGCACTTTGCATTGACCTACTCGATCACCTGCTCCAGCACCAGATCTCTACTCGAGCACATATGGGACATCATCAGGCGACAACAAAAGCGTCATTCAAAAACAACAATAACCGTCCCTGTATTGACCGACCACAAACTGACATCTGGCATCTGTACAACACAGTGGATGCATCCCTGCAATCAACATTCTGGCGGTTTCACCGGTTATTAATGTACAGTCGTGGACAAAACGAGCGAGACCCCTCGCCTTTTCGTTATGCTGATCCGCACAGCTTTAAAGTCTGCTACACAGCATAACAGGCAAGGCGACCAAGTGGTCCCTACATACCATGCACAGGCGTGAAATTGAAAAACTATCCGAACTTTGTTAGACTGTTTTCAGTCCAGAAAGCTCTACGCAACGGAAACTGCACCATTTTGCCATTTTCATCACGAAATTGCCGGCTTATTCATGTCTGGGGTAATAATAGAGGACTGTTTGCCTGGGTTGTCTGCTAGTGTAGTGAAAGGTGTTTGCTGCTGCAAGGGAGGTCTGGTTTGTTTTCGGTTCTAATCTCGATGTAGGACAGATAGACTATCAGTAAAGCAATTTTAGGAAATTCTCGCACCCCCAATACGTTTTATTGTTACCTTTATTCTGTACCGGCGCCCTTTGGATGTCAATATGAAACTTTCGTACTTGTTACTGCCTACTTTATCCGCTTCCGTCAATAACTGAATTGACTTAAGTGTGGCACTGAATGATTTCTAACTGAATTTCGTTATGAATCTTCACGCATTGCTAAATTTGCACACTTTCATGGTAGGTGAGCAACGGTAATCCAGTATGACTGGTCTGAACTTTGACACAGACCGTTTCGCAGCCGAATGCGCGTAACATTTTCCTAATTCGTAACGATCTGGGGTACTTTGTCTTACTAAAACAGTTATGTTATATCGATAAGGTGAAATTTATTTTTATTAGTACAGATCATACTAATTAGCGTTTCTTCTTTCATTGATATCTTATATTTACGTGTTGTGTTTAACACACTAATCAGCATTATAGTCTTACACGTGATAGAAAACAGTCCGACAAAATTCGGATAGTTCTTCAATTTCACGCCTGTACGTAGTATGTTGGTAGCACTTCGTCGCCTTGCCTGTTATGCTGTGTAGCAGACTTTAAAGCTATGCGGATCAGCATAACGAAAAGGCGAGGGGTCTCGCTCGTTTTGTCTACGACTGTACATGAATCACCGAAATATGTTACCTCTAAATGCATTCCCGAAATTTCATTGCTCTACATTAGTTACTTTTTGGGTGCTGTTATTTTTGTTCCCTTAGTGCACGAGGGTTGAATGAAAAGTGATGCCTCCACCTTCGTTAATTGGTTTTGGATGGGAATATTTTAATAGATCAAGCGCAGAAATAATCCTTAGAATGTGATCTTTAATTACCAATATTCACCTTTCCACATTATCATCACCCAGTTGGATACATATCTGCCAATGATGAACAAGTTTTCTGAAACCGTCACGGAAGAAGTCGACACACTGGTTCTGCAACCAGAGTCTCACAGTTCTCTTAACGTCTTCATCAGAAGCATAATGATATCCCCGCAGATCGTCTTTCATTATCAGGAACAGATGGAAGTCAGACGGTGCTAAATATGGACTGTATGGAGGATGCCGCACGGTGGTGAGGTTCAGTCTCGGAAGTTCTGCTGTGGTGCCACATGAAGTGTGTGGTTTGGCATTGTTATGCCGAAGGAAAACATTTCCTCTTTCCTTTCGGACCCTTGTTAGCCGTCGTTTCAGAGTTTGCAGCGTTGTGATGTAACGCTCTGAATTTATTGTTGTTACACGATCAAGGAAATCAACACGGATAACACCATCTGCGTCCCAGAACACTGTGGCCATGATTTTTCCAGCTGAGCGCTGCGTCTTGAATTTCTTTTTCTGGGGCGAGTCTTTGTGTCGATATTCCATAGACTGACGTTTCGTCTCCGGGTCGCAATGGTGTACCCACGTTTCGTCTCCTGTCACAATTGAATGGAGAAAAGCGCCACCTTCATTCTCGAAACGCGAGAGGAGTTCCTGGCAAGTTTCAAGTCTGTGGACTTTCATTTCAGGATTTAGCATCCGGGGTACCCATCGTGCACAGATCTTCCGGTAGCCAAGCAAAGCAATAATGTGACCCACACGTTCTTGTGAAATGCTGATTGTGCTTGCAGTTTCTTTCTGAGTGATACGACGAACGTCCTGAATCAATCTGCCAACATTTTCCTTGTGAAACTCGGTGGCTGTTGTCACAGGACGTCCAACTCTTGTCACGCAGGTCAGATGTTCGTACCTCAACGTCTTTAAACTTACTCGCCCAACGACGCATAGTACTCACATCGACACAATCACCATAAACTGCTTTCATTCTCTGATGAATCTCCTTCGAGGTGAAACCTTCTGCTGTCAAGAATTCAATGACTGCACGTTGCTTAAATCGCATTGAGCGACCGTCTGCGCAGGGTTCCATACTTTACACTGTAACAACACATCCGTTCAATGGTAAGGCTTCCCGCCAACTGGAGCTGTAGAGAAGATGCTACGGAACAAGCCAGTACCTGCCGCATACCAATGCTGCGAAATGTTGAAGAGCCCTTGAAAGGCAGGCAGCTACGGACTGCTTTACGCAGCAGGACACAGTGTTTTCCCAAACGAGTATCGTCAACTTTTGTATCCAGCCTGAAAGGCGGCGCGTGGGTCTGCTCCTGTAAACTGAAGGGTAGGCCGAATGTAGGAAGTGAGTAGGCGCAGCAAAAGGTGAAATGCTTCGGTACTGTGTGTAAATTTAAATCACCTTTACTATAGGAACAATACAAATACATAACTTTACACTGAGGAGCACGTGCGAAGCCGGATGTATCAAAGCTCACAGAAGTTACTCAGGCAAAATCTATAGTGGCTCGCCCACTATGAAGTAGAAACAATGTTGCTTGGTCGTCTACTCGGAATCAAATGGGCTGAATCTGGAGCGGCACAGCGCCGGGTAGAGGGCGCTGTCGTCGGTGTCGGTGTCGTAGTGCCAACCTAAGAACTTGCACCTACGCCGTGGCATCGTAGCTATCGATACCACATCAACCTTTTGCGTCGTTGGGAGACTGCCTCAGTGCTCACAGCAACTTTGCTTGATTGACATACCGATTCGAACGAAAACTTTTTCATCGCACTTATATAATCAACCTGCTGACGCCGATGCGGGAGTGTACCACGCAGCCGTAATGCAGGTAAAAGACGCACATAAAAAAGAAAATAAAAAATTCCTTTGATCTGTAATACACTTGTCTTTGTCACCAATATAATTTTTATTTATTATCTCATTCAGCGTTTCGGTGCCCAAAGTAACACACACAATTTGACATGGAACAAAGTAAACAAAAGAAACTGTTTAATTTGTGCCATGTCCTATGGCCTGTGCATAAAACCAATTTACTGCTCAATAAAAAAGGTCTTTAGGAGAAACGATCTAGCTAACAGTGTTGTCAGAACTAAAGTTGGCTTATGCGAGTAATTACTTTACTTTCAATGGTAAAATTTATCACGAATCAAAGTCTAGCAATGGGTAGCGCCCTCACTGCTATCGTGGCTGAAATATACATAATTTATAAACAGCAGAATTTAATTTTTACAATGAAAATTCTGAGTTAGCTAGCAAAATAATACACTATTGTCGAATGTCAATCACGGTGGTGTCAAGCTTAAAGCTTTTCACGTCAAGGGAGACATAACTGTTGAACATAAATGTAAAAGGCTAAGCTACTTCCTTGATATAACTGTCGCTGCGGAAGATATCCTCTACATTATGGCATCTCGCTGTATACAGGGTGTTACAAAAAGGTACAACCAGACTTTCAGGAAACATTCCTCACACACAAATAAAGAAAAGATGTTATGTGGACATGTGTCCGGAAACGCTTAATTTCCATGTTAGAGCTCATTTTAGTTTCGTCAGTATGTACTGTACTTCCTCGATTCACCGCCAGTTGGCCCAATTGAAGGAAGGTAATGGTGACTTCGGTGCTTGTGTTGACATGCGACTCATTGCTCTACAGTACTAGCATCAAGGACATCAGTACGTAGCATCAACAGGTTAGTGTTCATCACGAACGTGATTTTGCAGCCAGTGCAATGTTTACAAATGCGGAGTTGGCAGATGCCCATTTGATGTATGGATTAGCACGGGGCAATAGCCGTGGCGCAGTACGTTTGTATCGAAACAGATTTCCAGAACGAAGGTGTCCCGACAGGAAGACGTTCGAAGCAATTGATCGGCGTCTTAGGGAGCACGGAACATTCCAGCCTATGACTCGCGACTGGGGAAGACCTAGAACGACGAGGACACCTGCAATGGACGAGGAAATTCTTCGTGCAGTTGACGATAACCCTAATGTCAGCGTCAGAGAAGTTGCTGCTGTACAAGGTAACGTTGACCACGTCACTGTATGGAGAGTGCTACGGGGGAACCAGTTGTTTCCGTACCATGTACAGCGTGTGCAGGCACTATCAGCAGCTGATTGGCCTCCACGGGTACACTTCTGCGAATGGTTCATCCAACAATGTGTCAATCCTCATTTCAGTGCAAATGTTCTCTTTACGGATGAGGCTTCATTCCAACGTGATGAAATTGTAAATTTTCACAATCAACACGTGTGGGCTGACGAGAATCCGCACGCAATTGTGCAATCACGTCATCAACACAGATTTCGTGTGAACGATTGGGCAGGCATTGTTGGTGATGTCTTGATTGAGCCCCATGTTCTTCCACCTACGCTCAATGGAGCACGTTATCATGATTTCATACGGGATACTCTACCTGTGCTGCTGGAACATGTGCCTTTACAAGTACGACACAACATGTGGTTCATGCACGATGGGGCTCCTGCACATTTCAGTCGAAGTGTTCGTACGCTTCTCAACAACAGATTCGGTGACCGATGGATTGGTAGAGGCGGACCAATTCCATGGCCTCCAAGCTCTCCTGATCTCAACCCTCTTGACTTCATTTATGGGGGCATTTGAAAGCCCTTGTCTACGCAACCCCGGTACCAAATGTAGAGACTCTTCGTGCTCGTATTGTGGACGGCTGTGATACAATACGCCATTCTCCAGGGCTGCATCAGTGCATCAGGGATTCCATGCGACGGAGGGTGGATGCATGTATCCTCGCTAACGGAGGACATTTTGAACATTTCCTGTAACAAAGTGTTTGAAGTCACGCTGGTACGTTCTGTTGCTGTGTGTTTCCATTTCATGATTAATGTGATCTGAAGAGAAGTAATAAAATGAGCTCTAACACGGAAAGTAAGCGTTTCCGGACATATGTCCACATAACATATTTTCTTGCTTTGTGTGTGAGGAATGTTTCCTGAAAGTTTGGACGTACCTTTTTGTAACACCCTGTATAAAATGGCGTATTCTCGTGTCTTAATTAACAGGCGTAATCTATCGTACAAGAAAAATTGAAAAAGTCTTTCTTAAGGAAGTCGCTGTGAAGAATGGTTGCAAGGCTGAACTAATTACTTAAGTGTTTCAAAAAATTAAGAGAGAGTACATGTAGAGAGCAGACTTTATTGTGTTGAAATATGAACATCCAGCATCAAAATCATTGTACATGCACAGTTATATTAACGTGATCACCTGTCAAAAGCTTCAGTATCCACCTTTTGCAACGCGGTCTACTGCGAGACATGCAGGAAGAGAGTCAGTGAAGTTACGGAAGGTAGTGGCATGAATCTGGAGCCAAGCCGACTCCACTGCCGTGGCCAGGTGTGCTGGGTTTCTCGGTTGAGGATGCATAACACGGGCAGTCCGCTGGTCGCACAGATTCTCGATTGTGTTTGAATCCGGGGAGTTTAGTATGCAGAAGAATATGGTAAACTGGTGCTATTCGAATCACGCACATGCACTGTAAGTGGGTGACATGTTGCGTTTTGTGGTCAGTTCCTATGGGACCAAACTGCTCAGGTCATCGGTCCCTAGGCTTACACACTACTTAATCTGATCTAAAGTAAGCTAAGGATAACGCACACACTCATGCCCGAGGGACTACTCGAACCTCCGACGGGGAGAGCAGCGCGAACCGTGACAAGACGCCTGAGACCGCGCTGCTACCCCGCGCGGCACATGTTACATTGTTCTGCTGGCAGATTCCATCGTGCCGAGGAAAAACAAACTGAATAGGGTGGTGGACATTGTCAAGAATGGTAGATGCATACTTGTGTTGATCCACTTTGCCTTCCAGAATGAGGAGATCACCAAGGGAAGGTCACGAAAACATTCCCAAGGCCATAACGCTCCATCCTCCCGCCTGACGATAGTTGTAGGGTGTCTGCTTTGAGACGTTTTATGCAGTGCGCGCGAACGGCGATTTTCCCGATGTAGCATAGAACATGATTCATCTAAAAGCCCACGCGTCGCCACTCACAAGAAACCATAGTTTTCGATGAGTGAGTTTGTGAATATCAAAATGTTTTACATAAATGCTCGTATCTTTTGACTGCGTTGATACAGAAGCTTCAATTTTTTTAAAAACAAAGTGATTCTATAAGAGTTCTGGTTTTTAATTCTCCACGCAAACACAGGCAGTTACAAGTTTAATTTTTTTATCAGTGTACCTTCTGCCGTTAGGAACTTGCTTATTCTGTATAAGAAATAGTAGAAAATAACAATAGTGCTGCTGTAACTGTTGGTTGGTAATACACTCCTGGAAATTGAAATAAGAACACCGTGAATTCATTGTCCCAGGAAGGGGAAACTTTATTGACACATTCCTGGGGTCAGATACATCACATGATCACACTGACAGAACCACAGGCACATAGACACAGGCAACAGAGCATGCACAATGTCGGCACTAGTACAGTGTATATCCACCTTTCGCAGCAATGCAGGCTGCTATTCTCCCATGGAGACGATCGTAGAGATGCTGGATGTAGTCCTGTGGAACGGCTTGCCATGCCATTTCCACCTGGCGCCTCAGTTGGACCAGCGTTCGTGCTGGACGTGCAGACTGCGTGAGACGACGCTTCATCCAGTCCCAAAGATGCTCAATGGGGGACAGATCCGGAGATCTTGCTGGCCAGGGTAGTTGACTTACACCTTCTAGAGCACTTTGGGTGGCACGGGATACATGCGGACGTGCATTGTCCTGTTGGAACAGCAAGTTCCCTTGCCGGTCTAGGAATGGTAGAACGATGGGTTCGATGACGGTTTGGATGTACCGTGCACTATTCAGTGTCCCCTCGACGATCACCAGTGGTGTACGGCCAGTGTAGGAGATCGCTCCCCACACCATGATGCCGGGTGTTGGCCCTGTGTGCCTCGGTCGTATGCAGTCCTGATTGTGGCGCTCACCTGCACGGCGCCAAACACGCATACGACCATCATTGGCACCAAGGCAGAAGCGACTCTCATCGCTGAAGACGACACGTCTCCATTCGTCCCTCCATTCACGCCTGTCGCGACACCACTGGAGGCGGGCTGCACGATGTTGGGGCGTGAGCGGAAGACGGCCTAACGGTGTGCGGGACCGTAGCCCAGCTTCATGGAGACGGTTGCGAATGGTCCTCGCCGATACCCCAGGAGCAACAGTGTCCCTAATTTGCTGGGAAGTGGCGGTGCGGTCCCCTACGGCACTGCGTAGGATCCTACGGTCTTGGCGTGCATCTGTGCGTCGCTGCGGTCCGGTCCCAGGTCGACGGGCACGTGCACCTTCCGCCGACCACTGGCGACAACATCGATGTACTGTGGAGACCTCACGCCCCACGTGTTGAGCAATTCGGCGGTACGTCCACCCGGCCTCGCGCATGCCCACTATACGCCCTCGCTCAAAGTCCGTCAACTGCACTTACGGTTCACGTCCACGCTGTCGCGGCATGCTACCAGTGTTAAAGACTGCGATGGAGCTCCGTATGCCACGGCAAACTGGCTGACACTGACGGCGGCGGTGCACAAATGCTGCGCAGCTAGCGCCATTCGACGGCCAACACTGCGGTTCCTGGTGTGTCCGCTGTGCCGTGCGTGTGATCATTGCTTGTACAGCCCTCTCGCAGTGTCCGGAGCAAGTATGGTGGGTCTGACACACCGGTGTCAATGTGTTCTTTTTTCCATTTCCAGGAGTGTATTTACTGACAAAATGCAACCTAAAGCTAGATTGCGTACTTACGGCTATCCTGTGTGGCCGTTTTTAGTACGACTTAAAAAGAGAGAGAGATTATTAATTGATCACCAATGCGTCGGTTCTCTATTGTGTTCAGGAGACGTACGGATTGATTACGCGAAGGGGTTTTCTTAATTGACCTTTTGACCCGGATTGCCTTCACGCAATCAGAATCTTCGATGAAAATACCTAAGGGGCCTATTTGAATATAAAAATGGAAATGAAAGCAAATTAGTGGAATTTCGTAAGAGAAAGATTAATAGATCAGAAGTTGAACAAATTAGTAGTCTCCCAAACACAATCGAGACACAGCGATAAAGAGCGAACCTGTAACAAAGCTCATATACAATTTGAACATCATTTTTGGTTATTGAAAGAAAAAATAAGAAGAAAATTACTGCATCGTAAAATATCAATATATTGTTAACAAACTGGGTTTAAACTTCTAGACATTGACAAATACACAATAAATACATGGCTTGCATCTGATATTTCTTTTGTACGAGGGTTATTCCAAAAGTAAGGTCCGATCGGTCGCGAAATGGAAACGACTATGAAATTCCGATAAAGCTTTGCACAGATGTGTTGGGTAGTGTCTCTAGTATAACCCCAGTTAGCATCACGTCGCTCTTCTCATTTCTGAGCTCGCAGTGAGTGCGTAAAGATGTCTAGAAAATAGTGTCTGCCGCCAAGTACGAGGGCCTGGTGAGAAATTTCACCTGAAGCTATGCAGCCAACATTACATAACTGTCGTGCTGTTTCGTCTTCACGACAATTCTCAGCCGCATTCTGCAGGGGCAATGAAGATGCTCCTGCATCGTTTTCAAATGGAAATGTGAGATTACCCACAATACAGTCCGCAATTGTCTCCCCCTGAGTTTCATCTCTGGTCACATGAACCGCTGTCTTTGAAGACAACATTTTGACACAGACAACGAGGTGTAGGCCAGCGTGGAGAATTGGCGGAAAGCACTGGCGGCTGCCTTCTATGATGAGGCCATTGAAAAGTTGGTACAACGCTATGACAAAAGTCTAAGTCAGAACGGCGACTACGTAGATAAGTAGCTGAAAGGTGTAGCTAATTGTTACAAGTAAAACATTTCTGATGTTCACTGTGGTTTCAATTTGGCAATCAATCGGACCTTACTTTTGGAATAACCCTCGTACATGGCGCAGTCCAACAATCGCTGCTTTGTCAGTGCGGTCCTTCTTAAAAATTAAATGTCCTTGCGTGTGCGTAAGTACATCGTATCTTCACCCGAGTTACCGAAATTTTTGTTCGTCGTTTCACATAGTTTTTACACAAAATAAAAATTCAACTCGTAGCAGTGCTATGTAGTACGTCTTAACATGTCGGCGACCAAAAGTACAAGGGATCATGAAGTCTCTAGAATATTTCTTAACAAAAGATAGATTGTTCTTTCTTCTGTTTCGCAACTTCTTGCTATCAAGCGCTGCGACAATGATTTTAAATATCTGCGCCCAGCGGGTCATAGTGTTTATTTAGAGTATTTAAACGCTGGACGCGCGTCTTGGTATAGGCGCACACTAAAAAATAAAATTATTTCGTCTCTTTACTCTCGCGCTGTGGTGCTTTGCATCTTTACGAACTACAGCTCGTCGACTGTCCTTTTCTTTTATGACAAATACCTCATATGCAAAGTATCCGAAATCCAATAATATCACAACCTGTCTGTAGCATCGTAGCTCTCAAACGAAAGGTTCGATTTTAATGCAGTTTTTTATTTGAAAACTCTTTTAATCGGGGTGGTTCTTAGTTATATTCCCTGGAAGTCTGTTCAGCCGTTTAAATTTCATCAGCTAAATTAAATAAAAGTGTTTTCTGCCCGCGCGCTTTTCTGATCTACGTTACGTCATATATACGAGCTACGTCAAGTTACGTAGTACGAGACTGTTTATCTTTACGAGACTGTTTATCTTTTACGGTTGACCAACAATGATGATTTTTGAATTTTGAAGTCGCCCGTTTCATCTCCAACAAATCAGAAAAGGGTAATTGTGTTTCAACAGTAAACGATAAACATATGCTTTCCCAGACTTTTTTGTAGTTGTTTTTGTGGTCTACAATTCAGTATTAAATCAAATGATTTTGTCCTGTTAGTTTAGCCAGCCTCTGCAAGAGAGCGCAATGGCAGCCCACTTTCTTCTGGTTTGACTTAGAATTACCGCCACTGCTTACTGCATACGTTACCTTAATTAGCTAAACACAAGGTGTCAGGAAATTTTCGTTACAAAAATGGTTCAAATGGCTCTGAGCACTATGGGACTTAACATCTGAGGTCATCAGTCCCCTAGAACTTAGAACTACTTAAACCTAACTAACCTAAGGACATCACACACATCCATGCCCGAGGCAGGATTCGAACCTGCGACCGTAACGGTTGCGCGGTTCGAGAGTGAAGCGCCTAGAACCGCTGGGCCACACCGGCCAGCACTTTTCGTTACAAACTTCTCGAACTTGTAGAGGGGAGTGAGCACGTAATATTCTGAACAGGAGCCCAAATCCGGAAACGGACCTTTTCCGTTCTACGACGGTTTCAGTTCAGATGTGTAACGCGTGCACCTCTGAAAGTTTCACAGTTGCTTCTTCTGGGCTGACAGGATACGTGCACTCCTTCTTCTGGGGTCGTACGCAAAGATTAATTTACGACACTTTTGTACAGACAGAGGAAGAGGTGCATGCACGAGTTGTGGCCGCTGCACTAGAGATTTAAGAAGCACCATGCGGGATGGAGAGATTGCACCAGAAATGCTTCGTAGGCACAATGTCTGTAACAATTTTGGTGGTCGCTACATCGAGCCGCTGTTGTAATACATCAGTACTGTTCCGTGCGTACAGTATGCTGGGTTCTTTTTTTGTTTTGAAATAATGTTTAAGTACTAATACAAACAAATGTTCTTAACTGATAAATCCATGTTTCGTTACGTTTCCTTCCGAATTATCACCTAATAATTGTACTACTTCACGCCTATTTCATTTCTTTAAGCAGCGATGGATGAGTTAAACATCTGAACTGAAACCGTAATAGAACGGAAACGGTACGTTTCCGGATATGGTTTTCTATTCAAAATATTATGCCCTCACTCCCCTCTACATGCCCTAGAGGTATGTAACGGGAATTTACTACCACCCTGCATATGCTGAAACATAGTCAATGATTACATGACGTGTAAATTAAAACAAAAAACGTAAACCGCGTAAGTGACAATGCCAAATACGATGATAGTGTTTAATGCATTTTAATTACTAATAATAACTACAAGCGAAAATTGCAAATTATTCTAAATGTCAAAGATTAATCTAGGAACGTGTAAGTTATTTCTGGTCAGTCACCGTTCTAAGTCGTCTACTGAATTGAATTTAATACTGTTTATTTACACATATCAACATTATATTCCACAATGCTTGACGGTCCCTGTCCGTCTCTGTATGAGATCTGCCAAGGATTGTTTTAGCTGTAGTCGTTCGTTCGCGTTTCCACTTCACAGTCTCATCACCAGCAGTCGTCTTCGACAGCGTTAATCTGTGATGGGATTATTACTCAGGTGACGTCCGATGACTAGTCCACTGTCGAAATTACTGAAATCTCTTAACCGACGTATTCTGGTGTTACTGTTTTTCTGGTGACAACGAACTACTCCCCGCGTGTTTTTCTACTGGCGGGTCCGCCTCTCGCGTCATATAATGGTCAATTCTGCACTACATAGCTGTTGTCGTATACTTTCGATGAGACAGTGTATGTTACACACATCAAAAAAGTTTTGCATCACTTCGGTTCCGAGAGTTCCGGAACCTGTAAAGAAAATTGGAATAGAGATCAACATAAACATCATTTTCGTCCTTTTTATTGCTCATGAAAACCAAACATTGCATGTTGTATCACCACGCAGCGAGACCTTCAGAGGTGGTGGTCCAGATTGCTGTACACACCAGTACCTCTAATAGCCAGTAGCACGTCCTCTTCCATTGATGCATGCCTATATTCGTCATGGCACACTATCCACAAGCTCATCAAGGCACTCTTGGTCCAGATTGTCCCACTCCTCAACGGCGATTCGGCGTAGATTCCTCACAGTGGTTGGTGGGTCACGTCGTCCATTAACAGCCCTTTTCAATCTATCCCGTGCATGTTGGATAGTGTTCACGTCTGGAGAACATACTGGCCACTCTAGTCGACCGATGTCGTTATCCTGAAGGAAGTCGTTCACAAGACAAGGCGCGAATTGTCATCCATGAAGATGAATGCCTCGCCAATTTGCTGCCGATATGGTTGCACTATCGGTCGGAGGATGGCATTCACGTATCGTACAGGCGTTACGGCGCCCTCCATCACCACCAGCGGCGTACGTCGACCCCCCATAATGCCACCCCAAAACAGCAGGGAATCTCCACCTTGCTGCACTCGCTGGACAGTGTGTCTAAGGCGTTCAACCCGGTTGGTCGGAGTGGCCGCGTGGTTCTAGGCGCTACAGTCAGGAGCTGAGCGACCGCTACGGTCGCAGGTTCGAATCCTGCCTCGGGAATTGATGTGTCTGATGTCCTTAGGTTGGTTAGGTTTAAGTAGTTCTAAGTTCTAGGGGACTGATGACCTCAGAATTTAAGTCCCATAGTGCTCAGAGCCATTTTTTTCGTTCAGCCTGACCGGGTTGCCTCCAAACACGTCTCCGACGATTGTCTGTTGAAGGCATATGCGACACTCATCGGCGAAGAGAACGTGATGGCAATCCTGAGCGGTCCATTCAGCTTTTTGTTGGGCCCATCTGTACCGCGCTGCATGATGTCGTGGTTGCAAAGATGACCGTCGGGAGTGAAGTTGCGCATCATGCAGCATATTGCGCACAGCTGTACGAAAAGCATTATTAAACATTGTGGCGTTTCTGTTAGGGTCCTCTGAGCCATAATTCGTAGGCAGTGGTCATCAACTGCGGTAGAAGCCCTTGGGCGGCCTGAGCGAGCCATGTCATCGACAGTTCCTGTTTCTCTGTGTATCTCGTCCATGTCCGTACAACATCGCTTTGGTTCACTTTGAAATGTCTGGACACTTCCATTGTTGAGAGCCCTTCCTGGCACAAAGTAACAATGCGGATGCGATCTAATAGCGGTATTGACTTATCTAGGCATGGTTGAACTACAGACACCACGATCCGCGTGCCTCCTTCCTCTTGGAAGGACTGGAACTGGTCGGCTGCTGGACCCCCTCAGTCTAATAGGCGCTGCTCATCTCTAAACAGTCAAAGGGACTGTGTCTGTGATACAATATCCACAGTCAACGCCTGTCTTTAGAAGTTCTGGGAACCGGGGTGATGCAAAACTTCTTTTTTGATGTGTGTACAAAATAACAAAGATTGGCATATGAGTTTCAGCTTGAAACTAAAAACTGCATGTGCGATATTGAATTGCCGAAATCTAGCAACTGTAATAATATTTATTTCAATACAGTTACTGTTAGAACGCGCAGATTTTCGCGAGGGAAGATCTCGTTTGCCAATTTCGTTTTTCGCCCCGGAAAGCATTTGTGTGAATGTAAGGATGGACAGTCTATCGTTCCGTGCCTACTAGTAAAACATCAAGTGTTAAAAAGCATGAAATAAAACCTAAATTTACAATTTAAAAAAAAACTCGAAAAATTAAATAAAATACGTATTGCCCCTTTAAGTTTAATATATGTGGTAACATTTTGATCCAGCGTCGTCGAGTTGGGGGACCGTTAAATAAATAAAATAAAAACAAAATACATTTAAAAATGGTAAAGTATGAAATTTGAATACAAGTAAGCTACCTAAGCGACGGAGGTAAATATTAAAATGACAGTACGAAATCGTTGAGTCTAAGTATTAACTTTTTTACTCTGAAAAATTCTCAACATAGACACAACCTTCATGCGACTGCCCGTTTGGGTCGCTGCAATCGGTCACGGACCGCGCGCCGCATACCACGCTCCGCGCGACGGGCGCTCGCGCTTTAATGAAGCCTGAGTTGGTACGATATGCAGGACATAGGCCTCGTAAGACAAAAATGGTTCAAATGGCTCTCAGCACTTTGGGACTTAACACCTGAGGTCATCAGTCCCCTAGAACTTAGAACTACTTAAACCCAAGGACATCACACACATCCATGCCCGGGGCAGGATTCGAACCTGCGACCGTAGCGGTCGCGCGGTTTCCACACCGGCCTGCCTGGTAAGACAGATTAACGCATAAATCTAGGTTTATACATAATTATGTAAAAAATGATCTAAAATAAGTAGCTAACTGTATTCTTTAACAATGTTAGGCTAGTTAAAAATGGATTGGTTTTCATAGCTTATATAATAAGTATGAGGTTCATTCAAATGAAATCTGGTCAGTGGGTCTACTTTTGCCTTACACGTAAGGCTGCACCACGTAACTGCGGGTATGGTGGCGCCACGTTTGGTAGAGGGACTGACGCGTGCACACCGTTTGATGTTGCATAGCACCAGTGTGGTTTCACACCGAAGAGAAGGTGGTCACACTATTTATCGTCCACTACCGAAAATTCATACGAGTAAGCTGGAACAACGAGGAGTGATCCGATTTTTGGCGGCGGAGGGAGTTGGGGCCCGTGAAATGTATCGACGGATGAAGCAACTGGAATCACTCAACAGAGGAAAGTCCACTGGACCTGACGGGATACCAATTCGATTCTACACAGAGTACGCGAAAGGACTTGCCCCCCGTCTGACAGCCGTGTACCGCAAGTCTCTAGAGGAATGGAAGGTTCCAAATGATTGGAAAAGAGCACAGGTAGTCCCAGTCTTCAAGAAGGACGTCGAGCAGATGCGCAAAACTATAAACCTATATCTCTGACGTCGAACTGTTGTAAAATTTTAGAACGTGTTTTTTGCTCGCGTATCATGTCGTTTTTGGAAACCCAGAATCTACTCTGTAGGAATCAACATGGATTCCGGAAACAGCGATCGTGTGAGACCCAACTCGCTTTATTTGTTCATGAGACCCAGAAAATATTAGATACAGGCTCCCAGGTAGATGCTATTTTTCTTGACTTCCGGAAGGCGTTTGATACAGTTCCGCAATGTCGCCTGATAAACAAAGTAAGAGCCTACGGAATATCAGACCAGCTGTGTGGCTGGATTGAAGAGATTTTAGCAAACAGAACACAGCATGTTGTTATCAATGGAGAGACGTCTACAGACAATGCAGAAACCTCTGGCGTCCCACAGGGGAGTGTTATGGGACCATTGCTTTTCACAATATATATAAATGACATAGTAGATAGTGTCGGAAGTTCCATGCGGCTTTTCGCGGATGATGCTGTAGTATACAGAGAAGTTGCAGCATTAGAAAATTGTAGCGAAATACAGGAAGATCTGGAGCGGGTAGGCACTTGGTGCAGGGAGTGGCAACTGACCCTTAACATAAACAAATGTAATATATTGTGAATACATAGAAAGAAGGATCCTTTATTGTATGATTATATGATAGCGGAACAAACACAGGTAGCAGTTACTTCTGTAAAATATCTGGGAGTATGCGTGTGGAACGATTTGAAGTGGAATGATCACATAAAATTAATTGTTGGTAAGGTGGGTACCAGGTTGAGATTCATTGGGAGAGTCCTTAGAAAATGTAGTCCATGAACAAAGGAGGTGGCTTACAAAACTCTCGTTCGACCTATACTTGAGTATTGCTCATCAGTGTGGGATCCGTACCAGATCGGGTTGACGGAGGAGATAGAGAAGATCCAAAGAAGAGCGGCGCGTTTCGTCACAGGGTTATTTGGTAACCGTGATAGCGTTACGGAGATGTTTAACAAACTCAAGTGGCAGACTCTGCAAGAGAGGCGCTCTGCATCGCGGTGTAGCTTGCTCGTCAGGTTTCGAGAGGGTGCGTTTCTGGATGAGGTATCGAATATATTGCTTCCCCCTACTTATACCTCCCGAGGAGATCACGAATGTAAAATTAGAGAGATTCGAGCGCGCGTGGAGGCTTTCAGACAGTCGTTCTTCCCGCGATCCATACGCGACTGGAACAGGAAAGGGAGGTAATGACAGTGGCACGTAAAGTGCCCTCCGCCACACACCGTTGGGTGGCTTGCGGAGTATAAATGTAGATGTAGATGAAGATGAAGGCTGTGAACGGTGAGTACAGTCTGAGTCGTTCAAGTGTTGTGGAATGGCGCAAACGATTCCTTGAGGGGCGCGAGTCACTGGAAGACGATGCTCGTCCTGGACAGGCTCACCGTGTCATCACGCCGGAAATGGTTGCGGAAGTGATGCTTCAGTCTTGGACAACCGCAGAATCACCGTGGACGAGATCCATCGGTTACTGGGTATTAGCGTGGGCACCGCCCACACCATAATGCCTGGATCCGACAGCAGCCTACAGGCTTCTTCAAGGATGCTAGTATCGCAATGGGATAAATGTGCCAACAGTTTTGACGACTATTTTTGAATTGTGTACTGTGTATAACAACATTTTTGAAATAAAAAAGTGGTTCAAATGGCTCTAAGCACTATGCGACTTAACATCTGAGGTCATCAGTCCCCTAGCCTTAGAACTACTGAAACCTAACTATCCTAAGGACACCACACACATCCATGTCCGAGGCAGGTTTCGAACCTGCGACCGTAGCAGCAGCGCTGTTCCGGACTGAAGCACCTAGAGCCGCTCGGCCACAGCTTCCTGCTACATTTTTTAGTTAATAAAATCGTTACCCTTACTTTACGCTAGTGAACGGGTTTCATTTGAATGCCCCTTATAAATATAACTTCACTGCCTATTTTTAGATGTGGATGCGCGACGTGTACAACTGAGAGAGATGAGGCCAAACAGAAGGGGCTTATAGACGGCAATAATGAACGCACGCTGTTCTAGAAAGAACAGCTGCTGTTAACTTCCTATTTCTTTTTATTTTGTTCATTTATGAAGCTATGTTGCGTGTAGTTGCTTTACAATTCCTAAGGGTATTTTCGTCTGTCGTTGCAACAACAAGAAAATGCGAGTTTTTTCCACCAGGCGCGTTTCGCTTTATTGAGGTAAAGCGTCATCAGTGGTCCGTAATTAAAGAAATTTACAATTTGATTCGTCTTTAAATTCGAAAAACAGGTCATTAACAATATTTTGCTTTTTATTGCCGGTGATTTCCGCTTGGTTTCTCCCCTACGTCGGAACACGTTTGATGTTTTTCTACACTAAATACTGATTCTTGAAATCTAATTTTTACTTTCTCTGTAGAGGTGTGCATTTCTTATGTTTTACACAGCATACTTTTTCGCACGCCACAGTGTCCGTTTATTTTTATAGTTATAAGTGTGTATTGTAGTGTATGTTTTGTAGTGTTGCCAACATAACATTATCATTAATTTCCCTTTTACCTTTACATTTTTATTTGTGTTAATTGTATGTGTGTAATTCTGTTTAACTATGTTGCTCTATATTTACATGCAGCGTAAGAGAAGGGAAGGAACAGTGATGGACATGTTCTTTTTTTTTAGCTGGGGCAGGCAGAAGCCTTGATGACTGGTCGTAAGTGTATAATAGTGTAATGTGTGATGGAGTGACAGTTGGAGAAGAAGTTGGGGAGTAAGAACTGAAATTAAATTTGGAGGGTGTGGGGGTTGGATGGGAGAGGAGGAAGGATGGAATAAGGTCTTTTCTTTTTCATGTAGTTTCTTCAATTATTTTATGTAGTGTCTCGTTTCTAATATTTATTTGGTCATTGAGCAACTGTTTATTTGTGTTAATGCTTTGTGCACGTGGAAATTTTGTTGGAAAAAGGAGGGCGTATCTGTCTCTGCTGATTCTTATGATGTACATATCTTTTTCACTATTGCTTGTTCTGAGGTATTTTTGTTTCAGACGATCTGCAAATGTTGAATGGTTTGTACCATACTTAAATGCTCGGACGTGTTCTTTATGTCTTGTGTCGAATATCCTGCTAGTCATTCCAATGCATATCTTTTTCACAATCGCTGTAGCTGAGCTGATAGACACCAGTTTTGATTTCAGTTTTGGGATGTGCGTTTTAACTGAGTTGTTTGTTTTGTAAGCAGTGTTTACGCCCTTTTTTTTTTTTTTTTTTTTTTTTTTTTTTTTTTTTTTTTTTAAGGGCCCCGCGAGCACGCAGAAGTGCTGTAACAAGACGTGAAAAGAACTAGACTAATAATATCTGAAGTGGTCCTGGAGGGAATTGACGCCATGAATCCTGCAGGGCTGTCCATAAATCCGTAAGAGCACGTTGCAAGGCATCCCAAATATGGTGAATAATGTTCATGTCTGAGGAGTTTGGTGGCCAACGGAAGTGTTCAAATTCAGAACAGTGTTCCTGGAGCTACTCTATAGCAATTCTCGACGTGTGGGGCGACGCATTGTCCTGCTGGAATTGCCCAAGATCGTCTGGACGCACAATGGATGCAGGTGATCAGACGGGATGCTTACGTACGTGTCACCTGTCAAAGTCGTATCTAGACGTATCACTCCAACTGCACACGCCCCACACCACTACATATCTTCCACCAGCTTGAACACTCCCCTGCTGACATGCAGGGTCCTTGGATTCATGAGATTCCTCCATACCCGTACACGTCCATCCACTTGATACAATCTGAAACGAGATTCGTCCGACCAGGTAACATGTTTCCAGTCATCAAGCTGTCCAAAGTTGGTGTTGACGGGCCTAGACGAGGTGTAAAGATTTGTGTCCTGCAGTCATCAAAGGTACGCGAGTGGGCTCCGAAAGCCCATATCGATGATGTTTCGTTGAGTGGTTCGCACGCTTGAAATCTGCAGCAATTTGCGGAAGGGATGCACTTCTGTCATGATGAACGATTCTCTTCAGGCGTCGTTAATCCCGGACTAGCAGGATCTGTTTCCAGCCTCAGCTATGTCGGAGATTTGATATGCATAGTACACTCGTGAAATGGTCGTACGAGAAAATGCCAACTTCATCGCTACCTCAGAAATTCCGTGTCCCATCGCTCGTGCGCCGACTATAACACCTCGTTCAAACTCACTTATATCTTGACAAGCTGCCATTGTAGCAGCAGTAACCGATCTAACAACTGCGCCAGACACTTGCTGTCTTATATAGGCGTTGCCTGCCTGTTTACATACCTATGTATTTGAATAGGAGTGCCTTTACCAGTTTCATTGGCGCTTCAGTGTAAATACGTTACCTGTTATCTGTGTCAATTTGATTTGATAGGAGCCTACGACTTATCTTAGAAAATAGATTAAGGAAAGGGAAACCTACGTTTATAGTATTTGTATACTTAGATAAAGCTTTTGACAATGTTGAGTGGAATACTCTCTTTCAAATTCTGAAGGTGGCAGGAGTAAAATACAGGGAGCGAAAGGCTATTTACAATTTGTACAGAAACCAGATGGCAGTTATAAGAGTCGAGGGACATGAAAGGGAAGCAGTGGTTGGGAAGGGAGTGAGACAGGGTTGTAGCCTATCCCCGATGTTATTCAATCTGTATATTGAGCAAGCAGTAAAGGAAACAAAAGAAAAATACGGAGTAGGTATTAAAATCCACGGAGAAGAAACAAAAACTTTGAGTTCGCCGATGACATTGTAATTCTGTCAGAGACACCAAAGGACGTGGAAGAGCAGTTGAACGGAATGGACAATGTCTTGAAAGGAGGGTATAAGATAAACATCAACAAAAGCAAAACGAGGATAATGGAATGTAGTCGAATTAAATCAGGAGATGCTGCCGGAATTAGATTAGGAAATGAGACGCTTAAAGTAGTAAAGGAGTTTTGCTATTTGGGGAGCAAAATAACTGATGATGGTCGAAGTAGAGAGGATATAAAATGTAGACTGGCAATGGCAATGAAAGCGTTTCTGAAGAAGAGAAATTTGTTAACATCAAGTATAGATTTAAGTGTCAGGATGTCGTTTCTGAAAGTATTTGTATGGAGTGTAGCCATGTATGGAAGTGAAACCTGGACGGTAAATAGTTTGGACAAGAAGAGAATAGAAGCTTTCGAAATGTGGTGCTATAGAAGAATGCTGAAGATTAGATGGGTAGATCACATAACTAATGAGGAGGTATTGAATAGAATTGGGGAGAAGAGGAATCTGTGGCACAACTTGACTAGAAGAAGGGATCGGTTGGTAGGACATATTCTGAGGCATCAAGGGATCACCAACTTAGTATTGGAGGGCAGCGTGGAGGGAGACCAAGAGATGAATACACTAAACAGATTCAGAAGGATGTAGGTTGCATTATGTGCTGGGAGATGAAGAAGCTTGCACAGGATAGAGTAGTGTAACTGTTTTCTCTTTTGATGCTAGTCAATTGTCAGGATGAGCGTTACTGCAAAGGGCATTTGATTCTAAAGCATTAAGTCAGGGTGAAAACTCTAAATAAATTACTTTTTCTCTCTTAGCAACATGTGGGCGGGGTGGGTTCTTCCTTGGCACGGGTATGAGGTAGAATGGAACAGCATTTTTACACCAGATAACTTTTATTGAAAGTTTTGTACAACGGTTTCCTTGCTGGATTGTTCTGGCTGGGAGAGCGGCAGCTGTGTCTTCTGCGAACGCTTCTGCTGCGGCAGCGGCGGCGTCTGACTACGCCTGGCGGTGTGTAACTCGTGTCGCCGTTTCGCGCAGTTGACTGGAGACGCGTCTCGTGCGGTGGCCCGTTTAATTATTGAGTGCGAAGTCGTAAATTGGATGTGGCGTCCCAGTGTTTCTCTTCTCGATGAGGCAGCGTGTGTTGTGCGTCGGCCAGTGGAGTGGCGAGGCGGGGGAAGGCCAGTGTCCCGGACTCGAACAACGGACTCCAGCTTGCCAGTCTTTGGCTGTCAGATCTCATCCCAGCTCACAGGTGACTGCTGATGTGAGGCCGTCTCCTACCCGTCCTCACGAGTCACCCGGGTACGTAAAAATCAGTCTTCAAATACCTTCTAACTTCTGCCTTCTGGTTGCGAGGCTGCTGCTTGCTATTCCATTACAGCGGCGGACTTGGTGCTTCTGTGTACGATGTAGTCTCTTCCTGCATGACGGTCTTCAGCACCGAAACTGAACTGAAAACTACTCTCCTGTTGGGCCCACTGCGTCTCGCGTATTTATTCACTTCAGTTCACTGGAGGTGAACGACTTCACGGTCGTTGCCTCTTCTGTCACGTTGAAAAGCTTCTCGAAGAATCTTCTTAACGTCGGTCATTGGCTCTTGGAATGTAGGCGAGGGCCTTTGATCACATGTGACAACTGAGAAACACGTGAGCCGGTCGGGCGATGCCCTGACGGCTGAATCGACAGCTTCCGCTTATGTGGGGAGGGAGATGGCTTCTCTTGAACGTGCTGACTTGCAAGCGCCGGCCGTTGCCACTGCTGTTTGCCAGTGTGTAATTTTCTAAACTAAACAAAGTTTTTCATTTATTTTCTAATTTCTACTTCACTTCACATTGATTTCACTGATTTATTTACCTATCTTAAGTACCACTCAACAGTAGCATGGAGAGCTGCACCAAACCAGTCTCTGCACTGGAGACCACAACAACAACAGGTCACTGTATGCCATTTTTTGTAGTACTGCAGGTTGTATGTGTTGGTGTGCTTTGGTTAGTTTTTTTCATTATTTGGTCTTTATTTTCCTGTTTAGCTCGTCTACCGTTTACTTAGCGGTCCCCCGACGCGACGACGCTTGGTTCAATATAGTAATACTTGTACGAACCTTACAGGGGTACCGACTGAGGTATGGAACCCTAAAAACGAAAAAGGTCTAACATTCTGCGTGGCGTTTGTCTGTTCTAAGTCGTGTCTCCCTACCACTTTCGCGCAACGACGCTCTGAGCGTGTTTGTTAGGGAATTGACTAGTTTGAACCTGGGACCTGTTGCTGGTAAGGAGACGCCAGACCACCCATGACATGTAGAGTTCAGAAGAGTTCAGTGAGACTAGCGATGGTATAACCAAATACTTAATGATTTCAGCGTCAGCTCCACTGCACTCCCTGTAAAAGAATCTTAATCCTAACTAAATTTAGTGGAAGGGGTTCAAGGCTTTCCTATTTTTAGTTAGCTGGTAAAATAACGTCGAAAAAGCAGTTAAGTTTACCATCGGAAATTTTATTCTACTCACAAAACATTGTTTATAAATTGCACTATTGATAAAAGGAAATATTTTAATACAGGATGATAAAAACCAACAGCGTTCAACAAAAATGTGAACGAATATCCCCTGAATGGGTTTCCAAGTTCTACAATGAATCGAAGGATGACCTATGCCATATCACTTCTATAATCTAGGTTTAAATTAAGTTTCACAAAAGAGAAAACTATCAAAATGGTCTACAGTTACCCTCAATCATCTTTAATTACTTATCTAACTTGTCGTAAATTACAGTGACTGATGTGGTTTCTCAATAATTATATAACTGAAAAATCATCGCGTTTCAGATTTTAACTTACGTAGCAAATGTGAATACCATGAGCTTCAATTGGCGATCGACACTAGTATTACGTAAAAAGGGGATGTAACAGATGAGACTTCTGCAGTTCTGAGTGAAGCCTTATGCGCTCAAAAATGCGGCATCGCGTGCGTTCATTAGCTTGTCGGTGTTCGTCAGGGGGCGACGGCCGGCGCAGCTCCATACAGCTCGCCGTCTCAGAAGCAACTCTCTCCTAACTTCTCCTTACTACAATTTACCGAAGTTGGGTTTAAAAAAAACTATCTGGCTGTGTTTTCATCTGACCAATCAGGGTCTCAATGTTAACCTTAAGCTCCGCCTACAAAAATTCTGTCTATCCAATGAGAAACGTTATACTTTTCGTGGTGGGGCAATGTTTTTAAAGTTTCCAACGTAACAGAGACGCGAAAAAGTCTCACGCTAAAACTTGCAGCTGGTGTGGCCCTTTTAGTGTTATCGTAAGATCTATACTCTACTTCTGGAGGGCTCTAGCTTGTAACATGGGCTGGGGGGTGGTCCTGGCGGTTAGCTGGCGACGTGGGTGTCCGTCCCTTATCGTAGGGCCTTCTAGCTTAACACGGTTCTGCTCTCGGCTTCTGTTCTCGTTTCTCCCCTGGGAACTGCGTCTGTCTCACGGTGGGAAGGTATGACATGGATTTCGGCATTCTTGTGTTGGTCTGTGGTATTCCATTTGCTCATTCGTTACTCGTATTGCTTTGGTTAATTTAATGTCACGATTTATTCGGAGCTATGTGACATACTACTGGATTTGCTTATCATGTCAGGGTTTTCATGGAAGATGTTGGATTTGCCGGACACCTTACAAAGGTATCAGTGGAATAACGGCAAAAGGTGAGTTTGTTGCTTGTAATTCCAGTACGGTGTACGTGGAGTGCCGGTCAAGACGTAGTGCTATTAGAGGAGCGGACAGACAGACAGACAGACAGACAGCAGGGAATGTGGCGCACGGCTGGAGGCCGTTGGAAGGCCGGTATCTGGCCGCGTGGGCGCACTTGGCCGGCCGTTGCGCCAGAGCAGCGCGCTGCTGCCACGACCGCCCACCAGGAAACACTGTGCCCGGCCGCCCGTGTGTGCCGACGCCGGGCTCTCAGTGCTGGGCGGGGTGGGCCGCCCCAGTTCGCAGAACGGAGCGGGCCGCGCGCCTTGCGACACGGCCGCCGGCTTTTACCCACTGCATCGCGACCGCCGCCGATGCCAGCCCAGATCCGATGCAATCGCTCCTCCCGCAGAACCGGGCTGCGCTGCTGACATTACCGCTGCCTGCTTTCTTTTATCAGCGCCGATTTAGCCGCACGGGCGAAAGTTCCCCGGCGTACTTGCAAAGCATAACAGCGCCGTGTCATTTTAAGAGCAGCGGACAGGATCTGGCGCGGAACTTTCCAACCATTTCAGCTGTTTAATTCTCGAATTGTGCTACTACATTTTATTTATAGTCAGTAGAGCTGTCATCAAACAAAAAGGTCACTGCACTGCTTTACTTGGCACGGTCTTGTTGAAGGTAACGGTTGACTGATTGCTTTGGGGTACAAAGGGACCAAACTACAGGGTCATCAGTCCCTTTTTCCTCAAGAAAACGAGGCTCAAACGAAAACAATTCCCAAAAGGAGTCAAGGAAATGAAAAGGGCGGGAGACTAATGGGGAACCACATGGAAAGAAAAAACGAAAGAAACTAACTAAGCCGGCCGGGGTGGCCGAGCGGTTCTAGGCGCTACAGTCTGGGACCGCGCGTCCGCTACGGTTCGAGGTTCGAATCCTGCCTCGGGCATGGATCTGTGTGATGTCCTTAGGTTACTTAGGTTTAAGTAGTTCTAAATTCTAGGGGACTGATGACCTCAGAAGTTAAGTCCCAGAGTGCTCAGAGCCATTTGAACCATTTTCAAACTAACTTAAAGGTGAAAACAAACACTCAAAGGAAAAGTAGTGGAAAGTATTCTACATCTACATCTACTTGATTATTCCGCTATTCACAATAAAGTGCCTGGCACAGGGTTCAGTGAACCACCTTCTGGCTGTCTCTCTACCGTTCTACTCTAGAACGGCGCGCGGGAAAAACGAGCATTTAAATTTTTCTTTGAGAGTGCTGATTTCTCATATTTTATCGTGATGCCCGTCGAAACGAAAAACACCTTTGTTTTAGTGATTGCCACTCCAATGTCTGTGCAACTATCTTCCGTATTTCGCGATAATACGAAACGAGGTGCCCTTCTTTGAACTTTTTCGACGTCATCCGCCAGTCCCACCTGATGCGGATCCCACGCCGCACGGCAATACTCCAGAATAGGGCGGACAAGTGTGGTGTAAGCAGTGTCTTTAGTAGACCTCTTGCACCATCTTTCTGCCAATGAATAGCAGTCTTTGATTTGCTCTGTCCACAACATTATCTATGTGATAATTCCAATTTAGGTTATTTGTAACTGCAGTCCATAAGTATTAAAATAGTATTGTAGGTAGCCGAGGCTGGCTGGTCACAAGAATAAAAAAAGGTGGGCAAGCCACTCGGCAACACAATAAATTCTCCAGTCTACAAACGAAGGCGAGATAAACACACACAGATGGAAAACACGAACACCAAGGTAAACAAAATGCAAAGAAAGAGTGAGGAAAAGTTAAATGGAGGGAGAGTGGAGGAATGGGACAGAAGGCCAGGCTACCACCCTTAGATTGTATGATACAAACCGCCCTTACGAATAAAACGTAGAATAACACCAGCCATTGAGGCATTGTCACCCAACACCAGAGACAGGGTGCTGGGAAGGTTAAAAGTCCGCCGCAGAAGGGCTAAAATTGGGCAGTCCAGCAAGAGGTGGACGACAGCCATACGGGAGCCACAGCGACACTGAGGTGGGTCCTCGCGACGGTGGAGGTATGGCCGATGCAGAGCTGGCAAAGGACAATGGAGTCCCTGCGAGTCGCTTGCATGGATGACCGTCAGACATTCGTTGTCTCCTTGATAACATGTAGATTATTTGGTGTACTGAGGGTGCGCCATTAAGTATCCCAGATCGAGAAGACTTTGCGGCAGAAGACCTATCGATGGCCAGTCTCCAGCAGGCAAATCTCCAGAGTTGGTTGACTGGTAGTCTGTATGGCCAGGCAGTCAGCAAGTTCATTGTCCGGGATACCGACATGGCCTGGAGTCCAAATGTGTATGTGTATGTGTATGTGTGTGTGTGTGTGTGTGTGTGTGTGTGTGTGTGTGTGGTTTGGGGATCTTATGGGCGCCCAACGGCGAAGTTATCAGCGTCCTAACGATGATTAAAATAAACGAATGTGGTGTATAAGAACGAAAACTGTCGTACAAGCTTGCACACGAAATGATCACACAATCACACAGGCACTCTCACATGCACTAAAACCAATTTTTAGGCAAGATAGCTAATCAAGAAATTAAAACAGAAGGAAAACAAAACACAGAAGAGCTAAAAGAACAGCAGGCTGACCACTCACAAACAACTTGGGTGAGCCAGCCACCCTGTTCACACATTAAAAACAGCTCCCCAAAATCTTATTAAAAACGTGGGACAAATCACAAAACTTTAAAACGCGAAACACATTCGTTTGATCATTGCATAAAATAGACTGCAGATTCACCGGCAAATTCGCTGCAGTCTGCTGGTCAGCAAATAAAATGCAGCCCAAAAAAAATGAGGTGCACCGTGATCTACACGCCTCAAGTACCACACGCCGGAGGGTCCTCTTGCCGGAGTAAAAACCCATGCGTTAGAGGGCTGTGGCCGATGCGAAGACGAGTAAGGAGGACCTCGACCTTCGACGTGGCTGGGAGGAAGTGCGCCACGGCCGAGTTGTGGGCTTGATCAAACGGAACTTTTTGTCGGTCCCTTCTACTCACTCATGTTCCCAGCGACACAGGACTTTATACCGCAACAGCGACGTGAGAGCATCCAGGGGGATAGCACACTGAAAGCAGCCTCCTTGGCTGCTCGATCAGCCCTTTCATTCCCCGGAATTCCCATTTGCCCTGATACCCAGCAGAAAGACACCTCCTTCCCCAGTCGCCGTAGTTGGAGAAGGGCGTCCTGGATAGTCTGGGTTACTGCCACACATTCGTTGTCTCCTTGCTAACATGTAGTTTATTTGGTGTACTGAGGGTGCGCCGTTCAGTATCCCCGACCGAGAAGACTTTGCGGCGGAAGACCGATCGATTATCACTCTCCGGCAGGCAAATCCCCAGAGTTTGTTTACTGGCAGCTTGTATGGTCAGGCGGTCAGCAAGTTCATTGTCCGGGATCCCGACATGTCCTAGAGACCAAATGAACGTCACTGAACCTTCACTGTGGCTGAGGGCATAAAGAGACTCCAGGATATTCAGTATCAAAGGATGGCGAGGGAAGCACTGGGTGAGAGCTTGTAGGGTGCTTAAGGAGTCACTACAGATGACGAAGGACTTCCCAGCCCAGGAGCGGATATGCTCAAGAGCGCTACCAACTCTGCCGTAAAAACATTACAGCCAGCCTATAAGGAGGGCTGTTCAGTATGTCCAACGTGAGCGTATGCGAAACCAACAACATCGTCGACCATTGATCCATCGGTGTGGACTATTTCTGAGCCCTGGAACTCACCGAGAATAGAGAAAAACTAATGAGACACCTACAGTTTAATGTGGAGTCCGCATCACGGTGCAACTGTGCTTTCTTTCGCAGGTAAATCATCAATACAGTCGAACAATGTGACAAGTGTCAGAAAAATCCTAGTGCCTATCTCGCGATTGACGCCCCACATCCACTGAGCAACGAAGTAGCATTTAAAGAAAAAGAAAAAAAATGAATAAAAAAACTGGCCAATTGTGAATATGACCCGCGCACTGAGAGTTCCCTACAAACTTAATTATGTCCAAGTTCATTGACAGTTCAACCATTACGAGAATGGAGAATCTCGACTACTTTTGGTGTTATTACGAGGTGCATTCAAGTTCTAAGGCCTCCGATTTTTTTCTAATTAACTACTGTCCCTAAATCGATGAAACTGGCGTTACTTCTCGACGTAATCGCCCTGCAGACGTACACATTTTTCACAACGCTGACGCCATGATTCCATGGCAGCGGCGAAGGCTTCTTTAGCAGTCTGTTTTGACCACTGGAAAATCGCTGAGGCAATAGCAGCACAGCAGGTGAATGTGCGGCCACAGAGAGTGTCTTTCATTGTTGGAAAAAGCCAAAAGTCACTAGGAGCCAGGTCAGGTGAGTAGGGAGCACGAGGAATCACTTGAAAGTTGTTATCACGAAGAAACTGTTGCGTAACGTTAGCTCGATGTGCGGGTGCTTGTCTTGGTGAAACAGCACACGCGCAGCCCTTCCCGGACGTTTTTGTTGCAGTGCAGGAAGAAATTTGTTCTTCAAAACATTTTCGTAGAATGCACCTGTTACCATAGTGCCCTTTGGAGCGCAATGGGTAAGGATTACGCCCTCGCTGTCCCAGAACATGGACACCATCATTTTTTCAGCTCTGGCGGTTACCTGAAATTCTTTTGGTGGCGGTGAATCTGTGTGCTTCCATTGAGCTGACTGGCGCTTTGTTTCTGGACTGAAAAATGGTATCCACGTCTCATCCATTGTCACAACCGACGAAAAGAAAGTCCCATTCATGCTGTTGTTGCGCTTCAACATTGCTTGGCAACATGCCACACGGGCAGCCATGTGGTCGTCCGTCAGCATTTCTGGCACCCACCTGGATGACACTTTTCGCATTTTCAGGTCGTCATGCAGGATTGTGTGCACAGAACCCACAGAAATGCCAACTCTGGAGGCGATCTGTTCAACAGTCATTCGGCGATCCCCCAAAACAATTCTCTCCACTTTCTCGATCATGTCGTCAGACCAACTTGTGCGAGCCCGAGGTTGTTTCGGTTTGTTGTCACATGATGTCCTGCCTTCATTAAACTGTCACACCCACGCACGCACTTTCGACACATCCATAACTCCATCACCACATGTCTCCTTCAACTGTCGATGAATTTCAATTGGTTTCACACCACGCAAATTCAGAAAACGAATGACTGCACGCTGTTCAAATAAGGAATACGTCACCATTTTAAGTATTTAAAACAGTTCTCATTCGCGCCGCTGGCGGTAAAATTCCATCTGCCGTACGGTGCTGCCATCTCTGGGACGTATTGACAATGAACGCGGCCTCATTTTAAAACAATGCGCATGTTTCTATCTCTTTCCAGTCCGGAGAAAAAAAATCGGAGGCCTTATAACTTGAATGCACCTCGTAATACTGGCAAGATATCGGTCCCAGGGATTCCAACATTTTTCGGGATTGAAACTGCATGGCAGATTAAAACTTTGTGCCAGACCGAGACTCGAACTCGGGACCTTTGGCTTTCGCGGGCAAGTGCTCTACCATCTGAGCTACCCAAGCATGACTCACGCCCCGTCTTGGCAGCTTTACTTCTGCCTGTACCTCGTCTCCTACTAAAGATCTGAGTACGTGGCTGGGTCGTGCTAGCGTAGCTCAAATGGTGCCGGCACGGCGTGTTCGGTCAGAGGGCTGCGTGCTCTCTGTAATAAAAAAAAAACTGAGTCAAAGAGTCAACGATCAACTTCAACGGATGTTTTGTGACGTCCGCCCAGACCAAACGCAACGAACAATATCGAAATAAAAAAGATGGTAGAGCACTTGCCGGCAAAAGGCAAAGGTCCCGAGTTCGAGTCTCGGTCCGGCACACAGTTTTAATCTGCCAGGAAGCTTCATATCAGCGCACATTCCGCTGCAGATTGAAAATCTCATTCTGGAATTTTTCGGGGTTGTTTTAATTTCAGTAATATAAATGTAACAATTAGCATAACTAGATCACAATCGTAAGTCTAACATAAGGCAAAGACTGAATTTATTGATCATATGACGCTTTTACCCATCATCAGATATCCAGGAGCGATTACTGCACGTAAATATGGCGTTTGAAGGTCGGCAATAATATCTCCTGGATATCTGATGATTAATAAATTGCAACCCAGTCAGCCTGAATGCAAAACTACTGATTGTTATAATTTCAAGTTTGGTGTCGTATTACAAATGACAAAACAACTATTTTTTTTCCCTTTTACATAATAACAAGTTAACAATCTTCGGATTTTTACCTTTACATGTAGAGTCAAACCTAACTTCTTACCAAATTTCACGATTCTGCGTCGAGGGAAAGTACCCTGATGGGTTTAATGAGTGAGTTTGCGAGTATCAGAATATCTACATCTACATCTACATCTACACCCCTACTCTGCTAATCATCGTGAAGTGCATGGCACAGGATACGTCCCATTGTACCACTTATAAGGGTTTCTTCCCGAACATCCTTTTATGGAGCGCGGTGAGAATGATTATCTGATTGCCTCTGTGCGTGCTGTAATTAATCTTGTCTTCACGATCCCCAAGTGAGCGATACGTAGGGGGTTGCAGTACATCCCTGGACTCATCATTTAAAGACGGTTCTTGAAACTTAGTTACTGGACATAGTCGGGATTGTTTACGTCTGCCCTCAAGAGTCTGCCAGTTCACTTTCATCAGCATCTCTGTCTCACCCTCCCACAGATCAAACAAACCTGACCATTGTAGTGGGACGAAATTAAGCGTCACCCATCCACCAAAGTCAGCCCAGTTTGCAGGTGACTATAAGTTTAATTTAGTTTTGTTTATGTGTTTTCTTATTATTTGTAATAGATGTGAATTATCTAAAAGTTTTGTATTTTTTTTATGTGTTTCATGTACGGAGAGGTCGGCGCAACGAACGGGGACAGCATCTTCGTTGCCGCGACCAGAGAGGAAATTGCTGGCCGCTATACGTCGCGGGTCGACAGCCAAGGAGCAACAGAAGATCCTGGAACCGAGTTGTTGCGTCGTGTTTCTAAAAATTAAAAATGAAGTTTTATACTCTTTTTGTACAACAATGACGTCATATAGAGCTTAATCTTATTGAAATGTCAGTCACTAACTCTCAACGGTCAAGTTCACATCTGTATGTGTAGGAAGCTAATAAAATAGTGTATGCTACTAAAGTTGAAACACGTGTCTTGAAGATTTATTTATGAAGAATTATGTCAACGGATTAATAATATATTTGACAAGATTCGTGATTCTTACGGCGTTCGCCGAAACTTTGAATCTAAAAAGTTTATTTAATGTGTGATTCTGATATCGATTAGATCAAGATAACGTGTGTCAATATAATTTCTGAGGAGAAACAAACGAAATTTAAATTCGGAAAAGTTACAAAAACCAATTGGCCCAAGTGATGTAATTCTTTGCACACGACTCAACGGATGTTTTACAGTTTCGTTCAAGAACCATCCTATGACAATTTAAAAGAATATGAATCATTTTTGAAGTGGGTTGTAACTGACGTAGGTGACGAAGTCTGCACATGGTCATACATATATCAAACGAAAACTAATACGTCGTTACACTACACCATTCGTGCCGTCATTCTCTTTATATGTTCAATCTCCCCTGTCAGTCCTGTTTGGCGTGGATCCCACACACTTGAGCAATATTAGAGCGGGTCGGACAAGTGATATGTAAGCAGTCTCCTTTGCAGACTGATTGTACTTCCCCAGTATTCTACCAATAATCTGAAGTCTACCACCTGCCTTACCCACAACTGAGGCTACGCAATCACAAATGGCTTGACTTAGAAGCTAACGGTTGTTATACCATCAACGGCCTTTAGATCTTAGTATGTGACAAAAATTTCAACTTTATACGTCCACCAGTTCCTGAGAAAAAGGGTTTTAACTAACACGCAGATGGACAACAAAGCAATCCCGTAAGGGCTACCTTTTTCCGATTGAGGCGGTACGGAACTAAAAAAAAAAAAAAGTATTTGTTATTTGTCCTGCCAGGCGCATTCCTTAAACAACAAATCAAATCAGAAAAACAAATCGTTAAACTGTTACAGTCCTGACTTCGATTCCCGTGGAGTGGTGACGGCTGCTTTTTCTCAACTCCGTCGATGGTATAGTACTTGGTGATTCTATTACAACGTTTTGGGGTCTGTTCAAATTTGTGTGAAATCTTACGGGACTTAACTGCTAAGGTCATCAGTCCCTAAGTTTACACACTACTTCACCTAAATTATCCTAAGGACAACACACACATCCATGACTCGAATATCCGCCGGGACCAGCCGCACAGTCCATGACTACAGCGCTTTAAGCCGCTCGGCTAATCCCGCGCAGCGAGTTGGGGTCTGCTCTGCCTCACATACGCAAACAGTCGATTCTACATATACATCAGCGTGTACAAAAGTACTCCGCAAACGACGGTTCAGAGCGTGGCGGAGGTTAGCCTTTACCATTACTAGTCATTTACCAAGGAGGAGCTCACAAAACTTCACTGGACTGTTCGTCATCCACCCTACAGCCCGGTTCTCGCTCCTTCCGACTTCCATCTGTTTGGCCCGTTGAAGGTGCACAAAGCGGGAAGCAGTATACAGTGATTATCGGGAGATTATTGATGCATCGAGACGCTGGCTCATACGTCGACCTTTAGAGTGGTACCATGCGGGCATCAGTCCCTCCCGGTAACGTGGTGTAATGCCGTCGCATTGAACGGAGATTATGTTGAGAAATAGGGTTTTGTAGCTAAAAGAGTGGAGAATAATACGGTATATTGGAATTCTGAATAAAACCAACTTGCTTCCAGAAGTACCGGGTGATCAAGAAGTCAGTACAAATTTGAAAACTGAATAAATCACGGAATAATGTAGATAGAGAGGTAAAAATTGACACACATGCTTGGAATGACATGGGGTTTTATTAGAACCAAAAAAATACAAAAGTTCACAAAATATGTGACAGATGGCGCTTCATCTGATCAGAATAGCAATAATTAGCATAACAAAGTAAGACAAAGCAAAGATGATGTTCTTTACAGAGAATGCTCAATATGTCCACCATCATTCCTCGACAATAGCTGTAGTCGAGGAATAATGTTGTGAATAGCACTGCAAAGCATGTCCGGTGTTGTGGTGAGGCATTGGCGTCGGATGTTGTCTTTCAGCATCCCTAGAGATGTCGGTCGATCACGATACACTTGCGACTTCAGGTAACCCCAAAGCCAATAATCGCACGGACTGAGGTCTGGGGACTTGGGAGGCCAAGCATGACGAAAGTGGCGGCTGAGCACACGATCATCACCAAAAGAAGCGCACAAGAGATCTTTCACGCATCTAGCAATTTTTTTTGGTTCTAATAAAACCCCATGTCATTACAAGCATGCGTGTCAATTTTTACCTCTCTATCTACATTATTCCGTGGTTTATTAAGTTTTCAAATTTATACTGTCTTTTTGATCGCCCGGTATATTGAACGTGCTTTGGCGGCAGTAGGATCAATGTGCAGTCAGCTGCTGAAGTTGATGTTCTAAATTTTCTCAACAGTGTTCATCGGAAACTACGTCACCTTCCCTCCAGGGATTCCCATTTCACTTCCCGAAGCATCTCTGTATCATCTGTCTGTTGATCAGCTCTACCGGTAACAAAGCTAGCTGCTGGCCTCGGAACTGCTTCGATGTCTCCCTTTAATCCGACCTGGCGCAGATCCCAAAAACTCAAGCTGTACTGAAGAATGGGTCATACTAATGTTATATGTGCGGACTTTTTTACATGTGGTTGTAGGCAGCGATCGACACTACAAAACACAAAATTGTGAAATATATGTTGAGTAGCAAAGTTATTTCGTACATAGGAGGTGAAGTAACTCGTCAATCAGCCCCAGACGGCCACACGGTGTTTTGCGACCGGCACGTCATCGTCTGCCACTTCCGATGCTGCAAGGAGCCACGTGCGGTTAGCACACCTCTGTCTGCGTCGTTGGCAGCTTTCCACACCTTGGAACCGCTACTCAGTCGTCATCACGGGTTGAGTCCAACCTGTTTCAGTTCCCTCTTCAAGAAAAAATTCCCTCACAGTGGCGAGAACTGAACCCAAATCCTTTGCATGGAATTCAGACCGTCTGACCACTCAGCTGCGGAGGTGAACATGTTGCACATTAATGTACGGAAAATTTAGTATCATTATACATTACCGTCATGGATATACAGATACTGAACTATCTGTCATTCTAAATAAAACTTTTGCCATAAGTTAATCAAGGATCCAAACATGCAAAAAGTAAAATTTAACTGTAAAAATCCCTTTTCCATACGACATAACTGAGAAATAAGAAATGAACCAATACTATTTTGTCTAAAACTGACATGGTGGGACCGTGGCTGTGTTCAATTAATGCGGGTTGATTCTTACAAAGAAGAAGACAAGACTTGTATTTGTCAAACCGCAATCTTTGTGTCAACTTCACATGTGGCAAATACTTCTTGGTGCGTGTGTATATATGTGTGTGTGTGTGTGTCTGTCTGTCTGTGTGTGTCGTGCTTTGCACAATATGGCGATATGCAAATCATGTAAGTGCTGCATATACTTTGCAATATTTCAAAAATACAATCCTGCAACTTTGCAACAAAATTTCGCGGAATTTTCGATGGCACCAACGCACCAAGAATATTTCGCTACAGTGGGAGAATAAAAATCGAAAACTGACGATTATGAAAAGTGCATCTTGTGAATCTTGTGAACAGCCGTCTGATGATGAAGTTGTCAGTTCGAAACCGGTTACGATGCTGTTTACTCAAATAAATAGCATTATTAATAGTGACTGGTTGCTGTCTTCTTCCTTGTAAGCATCAACCTACGTTAATTAACCAATAGCTTTGAGAGCTACGAATATATTTCTTCGTATTGTTTTTGTTGTGCGTTGCAGACGTAACTAAACAACACAAGATGTTCTATTCAACTCCACAGCAACCGCAATTCTTTAATTTGTTTTAAGCTACGTGGACTGCTCTTTACGTGTTACTGGTGACAAAACCTAGACCAGAGTTAGAGAGACCGGTAATGTGCTAAACACTGTTGGATATGCTAATACTGAGTCCCTTTGGAGTTTGGTTTACATTTCCTCTTCCAGAATGCATTATCCTCGAAGGGGTATAGGAATCCGAGTATTTTCCGTTACATGCATTCATTTATTGAAGATAGCAAGATGAATGGAAGATGTTGCAATTTCTGCGTGACTACTTTTCCTTGTAGAGGCTAAGCCAGAACTTAACAGACATAATTGCGGATGCTGTTAAGGGATATTTTTTGGGTATTTTGGTATAGCGGATCCAAAACTATGAAGAATCCTCATCTCAAAATTTATGTCTCGCACTTATTTACGCCACACAAGAGTCAATCATGAATCTTCTAGGCAGACCGCACGTCACTGCCGCAAGGAGAAATTTCTTCTTCAGGTGTCGTGTTCCCTGTAAGGTGTATGGTTATAGCAAGCCACATGATAGCCTTATTTGTTGTGGTGATCCTCATCTTACGTCCTAAGCAACCCTTTAAGAAAAATTCTTTGTCTACTTCAATCGTGAGCGTGTTGCTGTTTTTCAAATAGTGTATATGTGAATGATTTCGTCCTCTTACAGCTGCTACTTATGATTCAATTTCGAAGCTACACTGCCTTCACACATCACCGCATTCCACCATTAAAGCTCTAAGCAAGAACACTGAAAAAGAATCTTTTTGTTTTTTGAGATCTCAGTCCACACGAAATAGAAGTTGGTACTGATCTAGCATATCATAAGCTTTGAGCTGCTTATAATTTCACTGACAGAATTCAGCGGCTTACAGGCCGTTGCTCGCTTAGATTTCTTCTCGCTAGTCACATGTGCTGACGAAACATCGGGAAGAATAAATATTAGTAATGACTGAAATATTAGTAACAACTGCTAAACTTCCAGAAAGCAGACCACCAGACGGCCGTGAAAGCCTGAATAATTTTATCGCTTCACATAAATTTATTCGGACAGATATTAGCATACAAAGACAGCTTTCTCTTTTGGCTCCCTCTTTCTAGATCATGCCTTAAGTCGACATCATATATTGAAAGTCAGAACTACAGAAAGCTAACTGGTTTTGTGTGAGACTATTACGAGATAATGCCACCAAATCTGAAATACAAAAAATTTGTTTATTTACACCTTTCCGTAGATCTAAATCGAGGAGCAAATCTCCAAGGTCATGTAACGTGTCATTACATGAAATTACAACATAAAAGTAATAACAGATAAAAATAAAATGTTTATGAACCCGAAAAAGTCAATCCGTAAGTTTAAGTAAACGCAATCAACAATATAACAATAATCAGCTTATTTTTTCAAGGAACTCCTTTACAGAATAGAAGGAGTGACCCGTAAGGAAACTCTTCAGTTTCGATTTGAAATCGCGTGGATTGCTGCTAAGATTTTTGAATTCGAGTGGGAGCTTATTGAAAATGGATGCAGCAGTATACTGCACTCCTTTCTGCACAAGAGTTAAGGAATTCCGATCCAAATGCAGGTTTGATTTCTGCCGAGTATTATCTGAGTGAAAGCTGCTTATTCTTGGGAATAAGCTAATATTGTTAACAAGAAATGACAGGAAGGAATATATATATTGAAAGACCAATGTCAAAATACCCAGACTCGTCAACAGAGTTCGACAAGAGGTTCGCGAACTTACACCACTTAGTGCTCGAACCGCCCGTTTCTGAGCCAAAAATATCCTTTTATAATGGGAAGACTTACCCCAAAATATAATACCATGTGACGTATGCGAATGAAAATAAGCAAAGTATACTAATTTTCTTGTCGAACGATCATTCACTTCAGATACCATTCGAATAGTAGAAATTGCAGCATTAGGTCTTTGAACAAGATCCTTCCACAACAGTTAACTATCTATCTGAACACCTAAAAATTTAAGCTGTTCAGTTTCACTAATCATATGCCCATTCTGTGAAATTAAAACGTCAGGTTTTGTTGAATTATGTGTTAGAAGCTGTAAAACTGAGCCTTACTGTGATTTAGCGTTAGTTTATTTTCTACAAGCCATGAACTTGGTCATAAACTGCACTATTGGAAACGGAGACGAAGTTGCACACAACGTCCTTTACTACCAAGCTAGTGCCATCAGCAAACAGAAATATTTTAGAGTTACCCACAGTACTAGAGGGCATATCATTTATATAAATAAGGAACATGAGGGGCCCCAATACTGATCCCTGGGGCACTCCCACTTGACCATACCCCACTCAGACCCCACATCACAGTCATTCTCAACATAGTGAATAATGATATTTTGCTGTCTGTTGCTAAAGTACTGTACATGTACAGTATTTTTTTGAGCATTGCTGGTGAACTGAATAAAAATATAGTTTCTACAGCGAATCATATAACTTTCTTGAAAAATGCCTTTTCGAGATTGATGTCTGAAGTTCTCCTCTGTTATACAGACAAAGGGGAGATTGAGTTAATAATTAAATCACTGAAGACTAAGGACTCTCATGGATATGATGGAGTGCCTAGCAGAATATCAAAGTACTGTGCTGCACATATTAGCCTTGTATTTAACCATATTTCTAATTTTTCCTTTAGGAATGGTCAGTAGTAAAGCCGTTTTATAAAAAGGGAGAAAGGGATAGTGTAGACAATTTTAGAACTATTTCTATGCTATCAGTGTCTGCTAAAGTTACGTAAAAGGCTGTGTATGTAAGAATAATTGATCATTTTATATCACACGATTTGCTGTCAAATGTACAGTTCGGCTTTAGAAGTCGCTTAACGACTGAAATTGCTGTATTTTCTTTTCTCTGTGAGGTACTGGATGGGTTAAACAAAAGGGTTCGAACGCTAGGTATTTTTTTGATTTAAGTACGGTATTGCGTTTGATTGTGTTGATCACAAACTGTTGCTCCAGAAGTTGGACCATTATGGAATGTGGGGAGTAGCTCACAATTGGTTCACCTCTTACAGTATGTGATTTATCAGTAACAGAAATATTTTTACTGACTTTATATCGTCGACCTTGTGCTTCTGACCAGACACTTCTTCACAACTGACTAGGGTTTTAATTTTATCCTGTGAATTAGCTATTCTATTTGCATACCACATACTCTTTGCCTTCGTAAAAACATTTTTAAGCACCTTACAGTACTGTTTGTAATGGGCTGCTGCAGCTTCATTTTGATATAATTCCCACTTTGTTCTACGTAGTATCCTCATCCCACTAGTCAGCCACCAGGGCTGCCTATTACTGCTAGTACCCTGTTTAGAACGTTCTAATGGAAAGCAAGAGCATGATAAATGTGGTAAGGAAAGCAATATATTTATCATCTATGTTATTGGCACTATAAACACCCTGTCACTCTTGTTCCTTGACAAGGTTTAAAGAACTCTCTATTGCTGTTGGATTAACTTCCCTACATAGTTTGTAATCACATATGACATTTTTTTGAGTACAAAAGCGTTTCAGTGTTAAAATTTGTGCATCATGGTCTGAAAGGCCACTCACCCTTTTACTAACAGAATGCCCATCTAGTAATGAAGAATGAATAAAAATATTGTCTATGGCTGTGCTACTGTTCCCCTGCACCCTAATTGGAAAAAACACAGTCTGCATCAGATCATATGAATTTAGGAGATCTTCCAACATCCTTTTTCTTGCACCATCATACACAAAATTTATACTAAAGTCACCACATATAACTAATTTCTGGTACTTCCTACAAATTGAATCAAGAGCCCTCTCTAGCTTGAGCAGAAATGCTCTGAAGTCAGAGTTAGGGGACCTATAAACAACAACAATTAGAAGTTTAGTTTCACTAAATTCAGCTGTTCCTGCACAACATTCAAATATCTGTTCAGTGCAGTGCCGTGATATGTCTATGGTCTCAAATGAAATACTTTTTTTACATACCTAACCAATCCTCCACCCTGCAAGGAACTCCTTGAAAAACAGAAAGCTAATCTGTATCCTGGTAAAGGAAGCCGCTGAATTGTCAAATTATTTAAGTGGTGCTCTGACATACCAATAATTTCAGAGTAAACACCTATAAGCAGTTCAGTAACTTTATCTCTAATACCTCTTATATTTAGATGAAATATGCTAATTCCTTCTTTACTTGGAAACATGACATCCTCTGAGGGTGAGCCCTTAGTCAGAGGGACTTCCTTTAAGCAGTTATACCTATAAGCTGATTTCAATCTAAAAAAGGTGCAGCTCTAATACCAACTACTACAGGAATTTTTCCACGAGTGATCCACCACCACCCAATGCACTGTCACCTATATAAGTTTTACCAGCGTACCCTTCCCACACCTATAGAGGTGCAGACCATGCCTAGTGCAACCTGATCTACTCATAGACCCAACTGCCATCACCGAAATGTGACCCATATCCTCTGCCATCAGCGCCCTCTCCAGCCCCATGTTAGCGCACCTAACAGCCGCATTAAGATGAGGCTGATCATGATGCTGAAACAGGTGCACGAAATGCAGATAAGTGCCACCAGTCTGAGTAGCTATCTTTACCATGTCACCACCTACATCATATCCCTCGTCCCTATCAAGACTGTTCCCTGCTCCACCCACTATCAGTACGATCCTCCGTTGTAAAATTCCTACATAACTCCCCTATGCTGTCAGTCACCTGAGCCAACCCTGCACTAGGCTTCACAATGCTGATGACCTGGTACTCACTCCCAAACATTTCCTGCAACTGCTAGCCCACACCTCTACTGCGCGAAATTTTGCACAGCATGATTTATGTCACTTTCTATGAATATAATTTTAATCATCTCAGTCAAAACTGTAATCCAACTTAAGATTCATGTTGTTTTAGACCAAATACTATCGATTGACTCACATATGGATACAATTTTACATGCGAGGAGCATTCGATAAGTAATGCAACACATTTTTTCCTGAAAGCAGATTGGCTTTATTCAGGATTCCAATACACTATGCTATTCCCCACGCATTTGGTTACAAAACCCTATTTTCCTACATATCCCCATTCAATGCGTTACCTTACTGGAATGGCCTGTATGCCCGCATGGTACCGTTATACTGGAAGACGGCGAAACCAACGTCTTGCTGTATCAATAACTTCCCCATCATCCACGTACTGCTTCCCGCGGTGTGCATCCTTAATTTTGTCAAATAAATGGAAATCAGGAGGTGCGACATTCGGGCTGTGCGGTGGATGAGGTTCAACAGTCCGTTTTGGCTCCTTCTGGAAGTTATGCACAAATGTGTCATCGCCTGTGACGGTGTTCGACAAAAAATTGCCACGGTCAGTCTCGTAACGCACAAGCAATTCCGCACAGACTGTCCTTCGTTGCTCTTCACAGCCTTCTGCTGTGTCAGCAGTACCACCAGAGAAGTTCAGTTGTGCAGCGAGGTGTTTGATTGTGATTCGTAGATCACCTCGAATGAACGTGTGCTCACGTTCAATCATCACAGGCGTCACAGCTGTATGCGGTCGGCTGGCACGCGGGAGATCGGACAGGTCTGCGCGACCTTGTTGGGATAATGACAGATGCCTCGCCCAACGACTCGCCGAGCTTTTGTTCTCAGTTCTCCGTAGACATTCTACAAGCGCCAAAGAATATCTTCGATGTACTGATTTTCCGCCAAAATGAACTTAATGGCAGCTCTCTGCTTAGAGCTCACCTCTGTTTAGATACCATTTCGAAAGGTACCAATAGCGCCGTCACCCATCCACCCATCGAAACTACATGAAAACATAGCGGCCGAAGTTAAAGTATTCTATCATGTTCCACAACAAATTCTGCGTTTTTTCAATCGAAAGTGACCGAGAAAATATGTTACATTACTTACTGAATGCCCTTTATAAATTCGTAATTGAAATTTGGGAAAAGTGTTGTTAATGTTTTGAGTCCAAAGACTAGTGTGATGGAACCCTCCATGCTAGTCCATCCCTTTCCAAGTGTCTCCATCTCTGCCTAACTACTGCAGGTTGCATTCATCGTCTAACCTTCTTACTGAAGTCCCCATTACGAAATTAATTATCCCTTCACATCTCTTGATGTGTCCTTCTGTTACTCAAATTGTGCGCTAGAGAGCTTCTTCTGCGAATCGATTCAGTGTCTCTTCATTGGTATTCTATCTACCCATCTAAGCTTCAGCATTTTTCTATAACGCCGCGTTTCAAAAGCTTCTACGTTCATTTTTCTCTACTGACAAAACTCACTGCGCATAATCTTGCTGCTACTACCTTGTTCTGTACTGCTGTTATTAGACATTATTTTTATATGCCAGATTAAGGTCAGCTGAAATGTATATTTTGTAGATAAACTACTCATTTTCCTGAAGCAATGTCTGGTGTCGTGTGAACAAAACAATTACACGCGTGTAACACACTATCTTAACTAGTTTCTCCGATGTGAGAGACGTTCTACAGCACCGCTCATATTGGGAAATGTCATCCAGCCACGCCACTGGGCATCAAGGATACATAGAGCAGTTCTTACATCCAGGTTGAAAACCATAGGATATATATCTCTGGAAAACAATGGAACATAGTGATTCATGAAACCCTAGCGGAGGACAAAGCAGGATACGTGAGGCCTGTGGTGATGTTTGTAACACGTTAGGCACCTTCTATTAGATACGTTTTATAGCACGCACATAACAGACATACGACAGAGAAATGCAATTCGCACAATTTTGTTTGTTTCTTCAAGCGATACCTCGAATAATAGCGCTGTTTTTTTCAAATTAGATCAGTATGTTTCACCGACCTAAGTAGGTAATTCGAATTTTCTTTTATTTTATATTAGCTGATTTCCCTCCGATGCGGCGTACTTATTTAATCCACACTTCTGCTAGACAGGGAAAGGACTCCACCTTTCTATGAAGTAATAGTGAACAGCGTATTTACATGTTTTAAAGCTGTAAATCTTATGAATTCAAACTAATATTGTTAGTTCTAGACTATTTTTACATCACCCCTCTCAACATCAGCAACTCACCTTTAGGCTACACTTTTTCTGATAGTAAGACACACACTTACCAAGCCTGGTTGTAATTGTTCGAGGTGCTTCACAGTTATTCACATACATCGCACTTTTCTCACGCCTACCCTAAGCAATGAGGTTTGCTAAGCTTGTCTTAATTGTATAGCATTTTCCTCTACATAAAAGTTACGTGTGTGCTAAGTTTGTGTTGAAATTTCTCCGTGCATTGCAGAGCTCCTCACATGTCACCCGCTTCTATCTCCTAATCTCACCCTCATTTTTAGGAGTCCTCGCGGTGTCCTAGTCCAATTTTTTTTTTTTTCAAACAGGAATCCCTACGTTTACCGAGGCAGATGTAAATGTCCCCAGACGTTCAAGAGGTACGGTGGTGCTCGCGCGTGCGCACTCACAACGGAGAATGCAACGGTTAACGCTGCTCGGGTGACGGGTGGCATGCTGTTAGTGATTGGTGCACTTCTGTCAGATGTTAAGTAGGTTCTTTGCAGGAGATTTCCTTACATGGGTCCCTGCACTCTGTGTATTCCCACGGGAACACCCTGAATAGGGTAAGGTGGGGCTAAATCAATCATTTCAAACTTTTGGGCGCCTAAATGGTAGTAACTGTTTTATTAGGGATGTTAATTTGTAATGGTGACGAGATCATAGTAACAAATATTTTTTGATAAAGGCACACTACTACAAGATCTATTCTTCTTCATTATAAATAGCAAAATTTAAAATGTTGAACAACGAACAAATTAAAAATTTGTGGGGCTATCACAGTCGTAAATTTGACTATGTGAATCGTTGTAAACTGTCATAAAATTATGCATAACATGCAAAATTACACTTTTTAACTCTTCTATTTGTTATTACACGCATTTCCCTCAGTGTAATTGTTACGACCAGCAACTCTCATACAAATTTGAGGAAACTACACCTTGCACTTACGACACCTGACCGATTCTCCTTTCTTCGCAGGTCTAGGCTTTTTATATTTGTTTTTTCAGAAACCGCAATGTATGTTTTATTTCTCTTCTTCGGCTTCAAGTTTTGAGAAAGATGAATCCTTTACTAAATTCGAAGATTTCTCTTCAACATCCAGCACAATTCTGCAATCCTTGACCATTTTTCTTCAGGGGTTTTCAGAATGCAATTTGCTCTTTCCTTTTGTAACACTAAGACGATCTGGTGATGTCAAATAACAAGCTGTATTTTTCTCTCCTCTTGCACATGATGTAACGGCGGTTTTCGTTGGGACTGGCAAAACAGAAGAAATTGGTGATATTGCTGAGCTCTGACTTTCCAAATTTCTTGGAGGATTAAATGGAGTGGTTGGGTCTGCATTTACTTCTGCTCCTATGGTAACAGAGCGGGGGTCATCATTCGGCAATGTGGACGAAATAAGGAAGTTGTGTGATGGTATTTTGTTGGGACTGAAGGGGAAAATTCCCATGCACTCAGATTCCTTCAAAGGATATCCTACATCAGATCCACGTCTACAGACGACATCGAAATTTTACCAGAAACAAATTTTGTAATGGAGATTGAGTGATTATTGTGTACAATTAGGCTATATAAATACTTTAATGAAAAAGAAATAAAGAAATAATGCATATTATAAGCCGATCCAGAAAGTCCCACGAAGACTGATGCACTTAGCCCCAATTCCTTGTTATTTTTAAATGTATGCAGTTGCTTAAATTTCTAATATATGTCAGTAGTTGCTCTGTTGTCCGACATGGTGGAAGCTATTCAACTAGTAGTGGAAGTATTTATAATTAGCGTTCACAAATTTCAACAATACATCCCATTTTAAACAGATGTAATACTGCATGACAGATTGTTATACGCAATACCGTCTTACCTCCTCTATTTCCTTCTCGGTGATTGAAAAAGCTTATTGCCGGTAGTGCACGACTTCTGTAGCAGCGGTTCTGTAACATAATGGCATCTGAACTGCGCACATGGACTGAGCAGTAGAATATTTTCTTATTTATATCCACTTAGCCCCATGATTCAGAAAGCCCCACCCAGCCATACGCAAACAGTATATCAGTCGCTTACTAGAGGCCACATCCTGAGATAAATCCAGTAGCAAGCAAGTGTACATACACTTTCAGTTTATTATATTACACAGAACTACACAACCTGCCATCGTCAGTACTGGTACATTTTCTTCCTATATGGCACAATCAAGTATTCTTACTCTAACAGGATAAATTAAAAGCTCTGTTTTACTCTTAAATGTTACGTTACCATCACGAAAAACCAGTGCTTGGAATGCAAAGCTGTAATGTAACGAGTACAGCTTTACCCGATGAGTTGGTACTAACATAAATGTATTAAGATTCTTGTTATAGCAATACCAAACGTGGGTTAGTGGGGAAGAGTTACCTACAAATCCGAAGCTTTGCGATACAATTCTTAGTCAGTCTTCAGGTGTTATCTCTCACTTAATTCGTCTTTCACCTCTGGTAGTGACTTCTGTATGTGAACAATGACAAGTTCCACTCTGTTTCGCAATTCACGTTAACCTACAGTTCTTCCTGTAACTGCGTGAGTAATCAGTTCGAACCTCAGGGGTTCCAATAGAATCAGGCATTATAAGGACATGTTTCGTCATAAAAACCGGCCGGAGTGGCCGAGCGTTTCTAGGCGCTACAGTCCGGAACCGCGCGACCGCTACGGTCGCAGGTTCGAATCCTGACTCGGGCGCTTGGATGTGTGTGATGTCCTTAGGTTGGTTGGGTTTAAGTAGTTCTAGGAGACTGATGACGACAGCAGTTAAGTCCCATATGCTCAGAGCCTTCTGAACAATTTAAATTTCATCATAAAACTCAAGGAGATAACTGAAAAAACATGTAACCAGAACTTATAGTTTAAAAAATCAGTACCCACCGCCCTGAGATAGAGGCTCTGTGTCCGTGTTCGCTTACAAATACCAGCGTAAGTTAATTATTATCCGCGATTTAGTTATATTTTTGTTTATTTTGGTAGTACTGTCGTTTTAAGTTAATGACGCATGCTTTGTTTATTTTTTGTTATATCTTTGCAATTTTCAAGCTGCTATGTTAATTTCGCTATCGCTCCCGTGATGTTAATAATGGCTGCTCCGCTATCTATTTGCACCAAAGAAGAGCAACGTTCAGTGATACGTTTTTTTGTGGTCGGTAGACGTATCAGGGGCCAAAATTCATCGAAGACTTCCGGTACAGTACGGGAACAGTGTTTTGCCGCAACTGTCTACGAATGGATTGAGAAATTCCGAAATGGTCGCACAAGTGTTACTCACGATGAAGGAGCCGGACGAGCGTTTACAGCCTCAAATGAAGAAACCATCGAGCGTTCACATGAAATTATTCTCTTAGACAGACGATTAACTATTGACGAAGTGGCACATCGTCTGCAAATTAGCCATAGTTCTGCCTACGAAATCATCCACAACAGATTTTCATAAAGTTCGTGCAAGATGGGTCCCAAATCAACTCACAGCGTTGCATAAACAAAAGGGCTTGGACATCTGCAAAAAACATTCGGATCGCTATGGTAACGAAGAGGACAACTTCTTAGACAGGATCATTACTGGTGACGAAACATGGATCCATCATTACGAGCCGGAGAGTAAACGGTATAGTATGGAATGGAAACATCCAAATTCACCGTGCAAGAAAAAGTTCAAGACCCAACCGTCCGCAGGAAAACTGACGCTTTCGAATTTCTGGGACGTACAAGGTCCAATACTGGAACATTATGGGGAAAGGGGCACAACAATAGACAGTGTACGTTACAGTGAGATGCTTACTGCCAATATAAAGCTTGCAGTTCGAAGCAGACGCCGAGGATTACTGTCAAAAGGTGTTGTGTTGCACGACAATGTCCGTCCGCATACTGCTGCCCACACTGCTGAACGCTCCAGAAACTCAAATTTGAAGTACTGGATCATCCTGCATATAGTGCCGATCTTGCCCCTTCTGACTATCACTTGTTTGGTCCACTCAAACAGGCACTAAGGGGCCGTCGATTTACCTTGGACGAAGCAGTGAAAGAAGCGGTGCCTTCCAGCTCAACCGAGAAACTTCTTTTATTAGGGCAGCAGGAGGCTTGTACAACGATGGACCAAGTGCGTTGAAACGCAAGGAGACTATGTCGAAAAATGATATTCTTGTAAGTTTCCTACTTGATTACAATATAATTTTATAACTACTTTGCGGATAAAAATTGACTTACCCTCGTACATTTGTTTCAGGATTGGGTCCGCCTTGTGCAAACACATTTTCTTTCTCTTTTGTGCAGATATGTTTCGCTGATGTTACATTATCAATGCTTTTTTTTTCTTTTTTGTGGTATCAAGAAAAACCTACTGATGGTACTGTAACTTCCGCGAAACATTTCTGTGTAAAAGAAAAAGAATTGTTTTGTGTAGGGCGGACCCCATCCAAAAACAAAAATAAGTTGCTTGCTCGAACTCGATAACAGTTCCACTGAAGGATTGTACAGCATAGTATATGTGAAGGCTAGCACACCTAAAGTCAACACAGATAAAATATTCGATCGTAAAAGCACAACCTGTCACTGCTCGCGAGGTAGATGGCGTTGTCATAAGCTCCCCTTTGGTCAGAGGCAGTCTCCATTCTATTGTGGACTAAAGGACACTCCACAAGTACACAATTCTGGTTTACAACTTATGTCATCACATTTCTACAGCTTAATATGCTATGTTCTGACCAAAATTGAGGTGAAAGCTGACAACGGCGATACTTGTAGACTCCAGTCGCCTTAGTATAGTGCCGCAGATTGCATTGACATGATACTAAATAGCACGAAACACTGCCTGGTTCAAATAAAATTTCTATTTAGAAATATCCTTTTTTAATATCTTGATTCGTCTGATTTCAACACTACACGGACTTCGAAATATTTAATTACGCGCTCGGCTGTAAACAAGTCGGCTTTTTACGTAATTATACTCACGTTTGCTCAACTTGAGAAGTGCTCGGCCTTTGCAAATGGTGTCACTAAATTTCATCACATCACTGCCGTAGTAAATCTCTTGGTAAAAGAGGGCATGCGAGAGATTTAATATAGTCGGGTAATGAGCGTCCAGACAGATGAACTTGATCATGACATCTGAAGTCGAAAGACGCACACATCTAAATAATGTATTTCAGTTTTCGTGTCTTTTTTGTCCATAATTCCGCCTATATACTTGCCGACCGCATGAATGACATAATAAGGTGTTTTTACACATTTTGACAAACGTCGGGATGAGTCTTAGGAGTAATGTTTCTTTAAGTCGTACAGGCGTTGGTGGTAAGGTTGAAGGGTTGCACAATTTTTTTTTACTATCTCTCCCTTTATAAATTTTCATTTAAATCACTTAAATGAAAGTTTACACAGGGAGAAATAGCACAAAGATCTGTGCAATGCCTGAATCTCACCACGAACATACGTAGGACTTGCTTTCGTAGAAACGTTAGCCCTAAGAATCATCCTGACTTTTTTCAAAACGTGTATGTGGTGTCACCGCCAGACACCACACTTGCTAGGTGCTAGCCTTTAAATCGGCCGCGGTCCGTTAGTATACGTCGGACCCGCGTGTCGCCACTATCAGTGATTGCAGACCGAGCGCCGCCACACGGCAGGTCTAGAGGGACTTCCTAGCACTCGCCCCAGTTGTACAACTGACTTTGCTAGCGATGGTTCACTGACAAAATACGCTCTCATTTGCCGAGACGATAGTTTAGCATAGCCTTCAGCTACGTCATTTGCTACGATCTAGCAAGGAGCCATTCTCAGTTACTATTGATATTATGAATCATGTACCGTCAAGACCGACGTTCATCATTAATGGATTAAAGTTAAGTATTCCACCAGCTACGTGCTTTTTTCTGAATTCTAATTTCCTTGTCCTGTTCCAGACCTCACGCCAGCCTGCGTGAGCTAAAACGCGTGCCTTTCGGCCTCCTTCTAGTAACACGGTGTTGGCTCTCCTGCCAACCAAAACAGTGTAGAAACACCTTGAATATGTCATTCATATGGTCCGGCAATCATAAATTCGGAAAACTGAACGCAGGATACACGAAAATACATACGATCACACCAGGAAATAATCACGTGTAAGCAGTGTAACATTTTTTTATTGGAAAGTGACTTCCCCCTAATAATGTGTTATATCGCTGATACTAGGTACAGCTTTTTATCCACAAAATAGATATGGATTAACCGTGAATAATTTAAACGAGACTACTGTTTCTGAACTTAACCGTTTTTGTTGTTGTTTCGCTTTTGTAAATGTTTGTTTGTGATTCTTCCTTGCAAAATTTTCCCTATGGTTTCATTTATAGAATGATTCAGTTACCCCTACCGCTAGGTTTTAAGTAACTCACAACGACTCCAAACGCCACGTGCAAGATTTTCATGTTCCCTCGCTCGCTACACACCAGCCATTAGCCCCACAGAAAAAATGAAGGGAATCTTTTTGTAGGAAATGTAATGTAGTTAAATTTTGTACTGGAATGCGTTTTCGCTAGAGGCGTAGTTTTCGAATTATTCAAGAAGATGTAAAAACACGTTTTTTCTTGAATAACCCGAAAACCATGGCCTCCAGCGAAAACGTACCCCAGTACCAAATTTAACTACGTTCCATTTCTATACTGGAATGAGTTTTGCTAGATGCTGTAGTTTTCGATTAAAGCAAGAAAAACGTACAAAAGTAACCTTAAGACAAGTTTTTCATTAACAACTCGAAATCCATGGCCTTCAGTGGAAACGTATCCAAGAAAAAAAAAAGTATAACTATTTAAATTTCTTACAAAAATATCCTGTTCACTTTTTCTGGAGAACCAACAGGTTGTGTGTAGCGAGGTAGAGAGTATGAAAATATTGCAGGTGTTATCGGAAGCCGTTCCGGGCTGCATGAAATTCAGCGGTAGGGGCAGCTGAGTAGCCCTGTATGTCCGCTTGGCTGAGCGATAGTGAAATAAATCCTTCATTCAGAATCTGTGTTTTGTTTCCTCAGAAAATGCCAGCGACAAAAATTACATAGATGAATCATCGAACTTAACTCTCAACGTTAACTAAATAAACTTTAGTAAAATGACAATAGTAATAATGAAAGTAATAACCAAACAATTCTTGTCGCTGAGGGCAAGGTGTATGACATACTACATCCAGTACTACACCATGTTGTCGTAATCGTCGTCGAACTGCGATCTGGTCTCAATACTATAATGTGGTATCATGCACGATCAAGTGCTCAGTCTTGCATACCGCTCCGACACGTGGCCTGTAATACTGGAACATTGCTCCTAGCAGCTGACTGTACTACGAGGTTCACGCAGAACGGAATTTTGACATCCTCTCATCAGTTTTTTCATCTATAGCTCGACTCATGCAAATCAGTATATTGGCTAAGTCTGCGACAGGTAAATTTATGAGGTAAAATGAAAGAGTTAGGATACATACGTAACACTCTCCAATGCTTAATTGTACACTTTTTGTACGTGTTCTCTGAAATGACCGCGTAGGTTCGCATTAATATAAACCACAGATGTGTTACTATTATCTTAAATGTTTTAAATTCTTCCGAGTTTACTATTTCTGATACGGAGACACAGCAAACAAATCAGTCAAGCTAGTTAGTCGATATAAAGCTGGAAAATAAACACTGCAATAAAATGACGGATAATTCTTTTCAAAGACATTCCATTTGGCTCCAAGAACCAGTGTACTGACCTGCATTGTATCTTGATCTTGATGTACTATTCGTTTGGTAGCAGGGACATATAAATATTCAGTACGCCCAATCTGGTTAGCAACATCAGTGACCTGTAAGAGCTTGCCCACGTGTATGTTAAGCTACGGACATTTCCAGATAACATGGACCGGCTCAGGAGAGTCTTAGAAGCAAAAGATTTCAATATGTTACTTTTTGAAATGTAAAGTTGCTGGGCGAGGCCCACTTGTGCGGTAGTTGAGGATGTGTGGCTCCTTGGACGCCAAACAAATCCTGCTATGTCCGTGTACCGCCGTATGTCATAACGCCTGATTGCTTCATTCATCCGGAGATAGACTACTTTCCCACGATTAGGTCACAGGCAGTCATCTGGATCAAAGGATGGATAATGACCTATCTTTATGGCGGTGATGAGAAATCTTGGCTCAATACTGGAATTTTCTAGAAAATGCTCGTGACGAGGTACAGCGATGGAGACAGTATTGGAGAACTTCTGCCATCTATCTCAGGGGAGTATTTAATGCCCCACCCGATGCTGAGGTCTGCCCAGTGTGAGCGTATCGCCCATGGTATGCGCTCAGTAAGTGGTGCAACACTGGTGCGTACGGAGCACGCGTATAATTTTAAATACAGGGTGTTTCGAAAATGACCGGTATATTTGCAACGGCAATAAAAACTAAACGAGCAGCGATAGAAATACACCGTTTGTTGCAATATGCTTGGGACAACAGTACATTTTCAGGCGGACAAACTTTCGAAATTACAGTAGTTACAATTTTCAACAACAGATGGCGCTGCAAGTGATGTGAAAGATATAGAAGACAACGCAGTCTGTGGGTGCGCCATTCTGTACGTCGTCTTTCTGCTGTAAGCGTGTGCTGTTCACAACGTGCAAGTGTGCTGTAGACAACATGGTTTATTCCTTAGAACAGAGGATTTTTCTGGTGTTGGAATTCCACCGCCTAGAACACAGTGTTGTTGCAACAAGACGAAGTTTTCAACGGAGGTTTAATGTAACCAAAGGACCGAAAAGCGATACAATAAAGGATCTGTTTGAAAAATTTCAACGGACTGGGAACGTGACGGATGAACGTGCTGGAAAGGTAGGGCGACTGCGTACGGCAACCACAGAGGGCAACGCGCAGCTAGTGCAGCAGGTGATCCAACAGCGGCCTCGGGTTTCCGTTCGCCGTGTAGCAGCTGCGGTCCAAATGACGCCAACGTCCACGTATCGTCTCATGCGCCAGAGTTTACACCTCTATCCATACAAAATTCAAACGCGGCAACCCCTCAGCGCCGCTACCATTGCTGCACGAGAGATGCAGTACATCTCATCTGCATGTGAAGCCATTCCGCCAGACACGTTGTCAAAGGTTTCGGGTAATTTCATTCAGAGACTACGCCATATTATTGCTACGCATGGTGGATATGTGGAAAATATCGTACTATAGAGTTTCCCAGACCGCAGCGCCATTTGTTGTTGAAAATTGTAACTACTGTAATTTCGAAAGTTTGTCTGCCTGAAAATGTACTGTTGTCGCAAGCATATTGCAACAAACGGTGTATTTCTATCGCTGCTCGTTTAGTTTTTATTGCCGTTTCAAATATACCGGTCATTTTTGAAACACCCTGTATAAAGACATACCTTTTTTATTTTTTTCCCATTCAGATAGACATTTTGGCGTCTGGACTGCACCGACATTGTCTACTCCTTATGTTTTCAGTTATGGGTTGGTGTTTCGAAGGCGACATTGTTCATTCCCTCCCTATATGCCGGGGACGTCGAGGCCAGGCCTCGCGTGTCTGACCCCTGTCCATTCCGCCCTCACGCGCTGCTGCCATAACGGAAGCGAATCAGTTGGTTCTCACCCTATTTGTCACCTATTTGCTATCCTTATATTCATCTTCGTTGCCTATGGTAACGAGACTTCAACATGCTTTGGAAATGAGTGTGATTCATAAATGTTTATCTTAATGAAGTTCTATTTTTCTTTTACTGTTTTGGTTCTTCGTGGTAAAAATAAAAAGAAGTGGAAAAATGTGGCGCACTGTGTAAACAAAGCCGACATATGGAATGGTTCTTGTCTTTAGTTTGTAAACCGCCTTTCGTTTGATAAAATTCCGTAGGCAACAGCATTGTCCATATTCTCATGCAGCATATGACCTGAAAAAAGGCGTTAAAGCGTGTGTATGGAAACGAAGAATTCACGGAACAGCGTCTTTGTCGGTCCACGAATGATTCACTCTGCTTGTAAAACGTAGGGAAAAAATTGATAGCGTCGTGAGTTGTAAACAGAGAAGTAGCCACTTCGCGCTCACCTCCTTTGCTAAAAGATTCTTGGTCTTTCTTATTCATTTAATAGAAGTTTTATCTCAAAAGTCGATTTTATTTGGCCACCGAGATCGTCCAACATCGATCCTGTCAAACACGTATGTGGCATAATCAGGAAGTCAGTTCGTGAAGCAAAATTCTACACCAGCATCACTTTCGCTCTGACAGACGGCTTTAGAGGCCTCTCAACAGATACCCCTCTGTTTTGGTTGTACCCACGGTACGGCTATCTGTATCGCTGACGCACGCAAGCCCTTCCACCAAAAGAAATGTATACCGTTTATTGGGGGGGGGGGAGGGAGAGGGAGGGAGATAGGGCTATCATAACTCAATTTTGTTGCAGGAGACTTCCGAAGGCTTGTTGAGTGCATGTCACGTCGAGTTGTGCCTTCTTTTTCATCACAAGTTCTCTTTGTATGTGAAGGTACTCTTGTAATGTTGGAAGTTTAACACACGCACACAATATCAGACAATACACAGCCACCTCAACATAAACAAAAGACGAACGAAAAACACACAGCGACAGTTGACAACACCATATGCGGTAAACACACACGACGACACACAGTGAAAGTGATCATTTGAAAAGTATTCGCAAATGTTACGAAAGCCAGCCAAGTACAATTCAGGACGACACATATGGAACAATAAGAACGGCAAATTTTCAGGAAAACCGAATAATAATTTTAGTTATGAAATTTGCGCTTCTAAAATTGTTCCTTACCTACCAAAAGAATAACAAATCACTGTAGTATAGGTATTTTTCTGGGATCATTGTGTAACGCAATTACGATATACCTGAACATAAAGCAAGCAGATACTGAAGATTCTTCTTAAATAAAAAGATACGAAACGCGTATCACACAAAACAGCTTTTCATTTAGCTGCGTAGCGTCTGCAAGAATGTAGAAGCCGGTAAGAAACGACGGAAAACATAAAAGGAGATGAAACGTAAGGCTGTTACCAATAAACTCATGCGTTTCACATCAGAGCAGATTCAATGTTTAATGAAAAGCGTGTGATCCAGGGCACAGACGCATCCACGTTTCCTATATCGCTAAAGAGAGCAATAAGTGTGTTCAGGGATGTCGAAATACCTTTCTAAAGAGCTTGGAGAGTCACCCTACTTTCTGCAGTCATTTCCAAATAAATTTCCAAAAATATTCTTGAAATATACTACAGATTTTTAATGTTGACGCCGTATCCGTTTATCAGGGAAATCATCTCATTATTATGGTATCTCGAGTAGAACGCGTATCGGTTACTTGTTCGGTAAAATTACGTTCGTGTTTTCTGCAGCATATATTTTGCGTCTTACGCACGGTCACGTGAAAGTCACAGCAGCTATCCTCACACTTTCAATTAAACGCTCAGTAATATTCAGATACGCCTTTTAATTATAAAACACAATTAAACGATCGCCCTTCTGATGATGTATCAGGTCTTAGATTAACCTCTTTGATACGGTCATGACTTTTGGCGAAACTAATCCGTCGTCTTCGTAATGATTTCTTGGCAATTTTAACAGTGGGTATATTACAGAATACTCATGCTATCCCGTCACGATCAACCCAAGCTGCTTCCACACTTCAAAGTTGTTGGCCCCCAAGGAACAGTTACAATGCGCACTTAGCTCCTTCTAATATTTAAAAACACGTTGTTCACAGATGCTTGCTGCTGTGTCCTCCGAACAAGACCCAGCCAGGGCAAAAGCACCACAGGCGCAAAGATGCGAGCTGTTGCAAGTGACACAGAGATTCGCTATCTGCGCGAGTTCCACCAGCGCCAAGGGCGGCGCTGAGATGAAGACTTCACCTCGGCCAATTTCCAGCCGAGTGTAATCCGCCAATCACCGGACGACAAAGAAAGAAGCCTACTCGGAACACAGAAGATAAGCTCTCGCCCACATGGTTACAGATCATCGTCTAGGACTGACTTAGATAGGGAAAGCCGTTTAGTGAACTCTTAGACGATTATTTGCACTTAGCCATTGAGGGCCTTTTTTGTGGTATGTTACAAGCAGTGTTGCCGACTACATTACTCAGCTAGTCACAGAAATATGTAAACCTTTTAAGTCATTTGTGTGACTTCGTTACTAATTTTTTGGAGTGTTGGAGTGTTCTCCTATACTGTTTCCTGACTCTGGGGCATAGCTGTGTAATAGTGGTACGGAGAAATTGTCTTAGCGGCGTACTGCACCAGAAGCCGTTTCTAGAACTCACAAACTCGGCCTACCGTAGAAACAGTGGTAAGTAACTCAGCCTCCACAGCATAGCAGCGAGGTCTTTATAAAACTAGCGACGAGGATTTACAAAACTTGCTACATGATACAAATACAGTACACAATAGCGCATCTGTTTACATATGTTGGACATATACTAGAAATGGTGCCTTTTAAAGTGGAACAATATGTATATGGACACGGCCTTTTGGACAAGGTGCTTTGTGTTTTTAAATATTTTAGCGATGAAAAACTTTTATACATCTACATCTACATCTATACTCCGCGAGCCACCTTACGGTGTGTGGCGGAGGGTACTTATTGTACCACTATCTGATCCCCCCTTCCCTGTTCCATTCACGAATTGTGCGTGGGAAGAACGACTGCTTGTAAGTCTCCGTATTTGCTCTAATTTCTCGGATCTTTTCGTTGTGATCATTACGCGAGATATATGTGGGCGGTAGTAATATGTTGCCCATCTCTTCCCGGAATGTGCTCTCTCGTAATTTCGATAATAAACCTCTCCGTATTGCGTAATGCCTTTCTTGAAGTGTCCGCCACTGGAGCTTGTTCAGCATCTCCGTAACGCTCTCGCGCTGACTAAATGTCCCCATGACGAATCGCGCTGCTTTTCGCTGGATCATGTCTATCTCTTCTATTAATCCAACCTGGTAAGGGTCCCATACTGATGAGCAATACTCAAGAATCGGACGAACAAGCGTTTTGTAAGCTACTTCTTTCGTCGATGAGTCACATTTTCTTAGAATTCTTCCTATGAATCTCAACCTGGCGCCTGCTTTTCCCACTATTTGTTTTATGTGATCATTCCACTTCAGATCGCTCCGGATAGTAACTCCTGTATTTTACGGTCGTTACCGCTTCCAATGATTTACCACCTATGGCATAATCGTATTGGAATGGATTTCTGCCCCTATGTATGCGCATTATATTACATTTATCTACGTTTAGGGAAACTGCCAGCTGTCGCACCATGCATTAATCCTCTGCAGGTCCTCCTGGAGTACGTACGAGTCTTCTGATGCTGCTACTTTCTTGTAGACAACCGTGTCATCTGCAAATAGCCTCACGGAGCTACCGATGTTGTCAACTAAGTCATTTATGTATATTGTAAACAATAAAGGTCCTATCACGCTTCCCTGCGGTACTCCCGAAATTACCTCTACATCTGCAGATTTTGAACCGTTAAGAATGACATGTTGTGTTCTTTCTTCTAGGAAATCCTGAATCCAATCACAAACCTGGTCCGATATTCCGTAAGCTCGTATTTTTTTCACTAAACGTAAGTGCGGAACCGTATCAAATGCCTTCCTGAAGTCCAGGAATACGGCATCAATCTGCTCGCCAGTGTCTACGGCACTGTGAATTTCTTGGGCAAATAGGGCGAGCTGAGTTTCACATGATCTCTGTTTGCGGAATCCATGTTGGTTATGATGAAGGAGATTTGTATTATCTAAGAACGTCATAATACGAGAACACAAAACATGTTCCATTATTCTACAACAGATTGACGTAAGCGAAATAGGCCTATAATTATTCGCATCTGATTTATGACCCTTCTTGAAAATGGGAACGACCTGCGCTTTCTTCCAGTCGCTAGGTACTTTACGTTCTTCCAGCGATCTACGATAAATTGCTGATAGAAAGGGGGCAAGTTCTTTAGCATAATCACTGTAGAATCTTAAGGGTATCTCGTCTGGTCCGGATGCTTTTCCGCTACTAAGTGATAGCAGTTGTTTTTCAATTCCGATATCGTTTATTTCAATATTTTCCATTTTGGCGTCCGTGCGACGGCTGAAGTCAGGGACCGTGTTACGATTTTCCGCAGTGAAACAGTTTCGGAACACTGAATTCAGTATTTATAATGTGCTGCGTTTTATCCGCTTGACATCTTACACATGAGGTTCAGCGTAAAATGAACATGTTTTACTACAAAGAGATGTTTAAGGCCTGAAGATGTTGTCTTGAATAAAAATATTTCTTGCTATCTTGGCTTTTGAATGGTTTTTAACAATTAAAGCAGATCGCCCTGCAATACTCTCATAATGAGAAAATTCAATCTCTTTTGTTATTCTTCCTAAGAACTTACTAGACGTTGTTCTGTCGGGGCTCAATAAACTGAAGTAACACATCAGCAGACGTAACTTATTTGACTGCCAATTTTCACTTTATAGACACATATGGAATCTGTTCGAAGTTTTTAAACATATCTCCTCCGGCCATAACTAGGCTGCCTCGTCCGTGATTGGAGAGTTGAACAGCAGGAAAAAGCATAATTGTGTCTCCTCAAACAATTGTATGCTTTGGGAGAAGCCGGCGCAGATTACGAAAACTATCTTTGGAAAGTCAGTTAAGCATGAAACCAATGAACACTTGAACCGGTAATTCATGTCAAAATAATGTCCAAGAGTAACTTGAAAAGCAATTGCTTCCCAATATTCCGTTCCATTGTTCAAAGTGTCCTCACTGTAATGTCGAACAAGAAATTGTCAGACTCCTATAAGAGAAATCGAGAATCGTGACTACACTACTGTCATTAGTTCAGTCCGAGCGTATTTACGCAAATATCGTTCACTTTGACTGCATTATCATTTATTAAGTTGAGTATAATATTACATGCAAAGCAGTACTAAATTTGCATTGCTATTCAGAGAGACATGATATTTTCTATAAATGGAAAGTAAACGCAAATGCATTTTTAACCTTGTTATTGTAAAACGTTTCCAGGTTACCTAATTAGAACAATAAGTGTTTTCAAATTTATCAGAGCTAATAGTCATAATTATTATCTGTCCGAAAACACAAAGGAACAAAATCGCGGTGACTGCTTGGCGCAAAGGAGAACTGCTGTCTCCCGGTGACGTCAAGGAACACCGACGAATGACAGCGTATCGTCCGGGGTTTAAGTTTCTGCCCACCTTGATTTTCACACGGTTTTATCATCGGCTTCTCACTCACTTGTGCCCTCAACACCTTTCACCGAGTTTCAGATATTTATCATCATGCCGTAACTACGCTAGTGATCTAATGCCTTGACTGTACCTATGCATAACTCTCACTATTTCTCCGTCTTCTGCATTGCCCTCATAGGACTCTGGAACAAATAATGCAGTCTAATTCAAAACTACTTTGCTTTCAATGGGAGATTAAAGCTTTTCTTGTCAGCTTCCCTCTCGGTATATTCCTACTGATTTCCTCTTGTCCAACAGCGGACTCACACAGCTGCAAAGTTTCAGAGATTGCCTCGTGTTTATCGTATATATTTCAAGTTGTTTCCTTCCTTCCATCTCCTATCTTCACCGTATTATTTCCAGATCTTCGCCAGACTGCTTAATTTCTTCTTATGATTCGTGTCCTACTATACTGATACCAAACGCTTATGTTAGTATACTTTTATTTCTACCTTTTCACGTTTCTTTCTTTCAACATCTTTTCTTTACCTGTATTTTTCTCTTCTTCCTACTGTCCCTATAGCAATTACCTATTCTGTTTTCTCCTGGAAGCCCTCGAAACTTTTTACTTTGGCTCCTGTGAACGGGAACGCGTTAAGCAGATCTTGGTGCCTCTCGCGTCCATCTAGAAAAGATAACCTGAAGATTCCTAAATAAGAAGAAACGCGTCGTTGAAAAATAAAAACCTAGAATTGCAACCAAGACTGTTTTAACCAATACTGTTAAGCACTGGTTTGCTGTATGCCACGTATGGATTGGAAGAAAATCTTATAAATTTCAGATTTAAAATTTGTTCCACACTGGATCGTCTTTCCTGCACCCTCCTTGGTATTCTCCTAATAGCTGATCCAGTTGGCCTTCCACCCTGTTTCGTAAAGTTCCTGAAATAATTTTGTATGTCAGTTAAAAGAGGGAAATTCTTGTGTAATTGTTGGGATCAGTTTTGTCTCATCATTTGTGTACTGCGTGGATTAATGCTATTTTCCAATCTTCTGGTATAGCTTCTGCTTTCCAGACTTTTTGAAAGACTCCATATGGCTTCTAGGCTGTTCCAGCACCTCCAGTTTACCACACTTTAGTAGGTACTGAATCTTCCCTGGACACCTCAAAATTCTTGAAATCTTTAATAATATTTTGAATTTCATCCATTCTGGAGGGATTTTGAGTTAGTGTAAGTGCATCCTGGATTTTGTTCTAGAAATTTTGAACTTGTTTCCCCAGAATTTAACAACGTATTGAAATATGAATAATGGTGATCTTGCTGCTCTCGAAGAATGAAATTACTGTGAAGTCCAGACCATTAGCTGCTTACAGGCGTTGATATATATCTACGGGGACAGTTGAAAATGTGTGCCCCGACCAGGACTCGGACCCGGTATCTCCCGCTTACATGGCAGACGCTCCATCCAACTGAGCAATCGAGGACACAGAGGATAGTGCGACTGCATGGACTTATCTCTGGCACGCTGCCCTTGAGACCCACATTTCCAACTTACTGCCCATACACTACATTTGTAGTGCCCCTGCCCACTATACTTATTACTCGCGGCAGTCAATCTACCGATTCCAGTAAGAGCTCGGGCAATGTGAGTGCATCCGCACTGAAGCAAATCATTGGCCGGTACGCCTTAACTATATAAAGATGGTATCTGTTCATTCGGACATGTTAGAAACTGTCCCTGTTGATATCTATTAACGCTTGTAAGCAGCTAATGGTCTGGATTTCATTGTAATTTCACACTTTTTGAAATAGTTCGCTGATATTTCAAGGTATTCTTGACTGTTTAGGGCTAATTTTCCATCTTCATTTTTGAAGCATAAGTTAGGTACTTGGTAAGATTCGAAACTTTATTTAAAAATTTTGTACCTGTTCCTGGTGTTGGTCTTTCGAAAGTCTTCCACCATTAATTATAGTTCTTTCCTTTCAAACTTCCTTTGGAGTGCCCTTATCGTTTTTGATGTTTGACACCTGATAAAGCAAAAATGCTTTTTCAAACTGTTCATCCTATCACCTATACTTTTTAACAGTGTTGCTGTTTCAAAGGCTATTTTGACTAATTTTGCTTTAATCTTCTCCCAATCTTCTGAGTGTATTTTAAGAGGTTTCTGAAATCTTTGTTTCTTCGCTTTCACAGTTTCAGTATCAATTTTACGAATCGTATGCCCTTGTGTTGGAATGCTTGTTTGTTGAGTACCTATGATTTTTATTGTGGTTAGGTAATAATCTGTTTCCGTACTTGTACGCTCTCTAACTCTTACGTTCATGATTCCTTTTTGATTACGGAGCGAGGTAGTGCAGTGCTTAGCACATTGGACTGGCATTCTGGAGGACGACGGTTAAATCCGCGTCCGGCCATCCTGATTTAGGTTTCCCGTGATTTCCTTAAATTGCTTAAGGTGAAGGCCGGGATTGGTTCCGCTCGAAGGGCACGGCCGATTTCCTTCTCCATCCTTCCCTAACACGACCTTGTACTCCGTCTCTAATAACCTCATTGTCGACGGGACGTTAAACACTAATCTCCTCCTCCTATACTTTATGGTTGTTAAAAGACTTAGCAATGTGAGCTCTCTGTAATTATCCCAGGTTTATATTAGGTGATTCATTTGAGGTTGAAGCCTCTGCGCACTTTTGCTAGTCTTTCCCCAGTTTTATTTGTTATTTTGTGTGCTGGATTCTCTCCAACAGTTTTCACGAACTTTCTTTCTTTTTTTGCATTCTGCGCATTGCAGTCTCCTAAGAAAATTTTAACATTGTTCGATGGAAACTTTGGTAGTTCATATTCCAATGATTCCCAGAAGCTTTCAGATCTTTCAGGATTCCTTTTCTTGTCCTCATTTATAGATTTATAGAAGCGTGCCAGTTTATTAAGGTGTAAGACTTATTTGTACATTTCCGAGTAAGGATTGAGAGCCCTAAAGCTCTATGACCAAATTTACTATTATTCTGTTTACAATAACTCTTATTCCTAGCCGGCCGAAGTGGCCGTGCGGTTAAAGGCGCTGCAGTCTGGAACCGCAAGACCGCTACGGTCGCAGGTTCGAATCCTGCCTCGGGCATGGATGTTTGTGATGTCCTTAGGTTAGTTAGGTTTAACTAGTTCTAAGTTCTAGGGGACTAATGACCTCAGCAGTTGAGTCCCATAGTGCTCAGAGCCATTTGAACCAATCTTATTCCTAGAAGCGGAATGCTCTTTTCCATTGGGTTCCAGCTTTGCTTTCCATTAAGAATCCTATACCCCTCTGATTCTATAATTTCCCCAACAGTGTATTTAGTTTTCTGAAGAATCGAGAGTTGTATTTCGTATTCGTGTAACATTTATTTGTTTTTGCTAGTTGCCCTGTTTCCAAAAGTGATTTTATGTTCAGGGTGCCAAAGCAGTATTTCCTTTTTGTTCTTAATTTACATGTAGGGCGTCCGGAACTTTGTGAATACTTCATTTGCACGTTGTTTCGGGCTCTCCAGTATCCGATGGCCCAGTTGCGCCGTTTACTGTGACGGGGGATATCCTGTTTAGGTAACCTCTTGGCGTAGCTCCATTTGGAGAAATTTCCATCCTGCATAAATTGTATTTGATATTCTTGTTGTGGAACTGGTGTGTGCCAATTCACATTCAAACGTGAGATTGTAAGTCACAGAGCGTTATTTCAGCCGTTCCTCACATGGAGTACAAATGCTGACCAACCGCCACTCGATAAGAGAACACGCTCATTTTGACTAATTTGAAGCTTTTAAGTTATCCCTAACAGCAGGGTTGCCTCTTCCGCAAGTTTCGCCGTACCGATGATCTTCTTCTCCATTTTCACTATCGTTGAGGTCTTCACCGTTACCCTGGCAACGGACCCTAACGAGGTTCTGTCACCTGGGGCACCTGAACCAAGGGTCTTCCAATTACTCCTTCCTCAGTCGCACTTGATACCGACTATGGCGGAGTTTATTATTATTATTAACATTATTATTATAATAGACAATTAAGCTCATGTTCTATGCATTTTACAATATTAAGTGTAGAGAGACCCATTAACCAGATATTGTTAATGGGTCTCTCTACACTTAATATTGTAAAATGCATAGAACATGAGCTTAATTGAGAGAGGCCTGAAAGGCCTAGACCCGGTATTATAAATGTAGACATCAACAAATGTTAATAAGTGCGATGAATGGACTGCTGCTCTCGGCTGCTGCGTCCTTCATACACAGTAACTCCGCAGTGCTTTCTGTGACTCGACCACTACTCTGTAACTTCGTTGGGAATAACTCATAACAACGCATTGTAGGGCATTTATTCGCGTGAACATTTTGTCGTGTTTTGATCCTAAGAATACCTCCGCTATATTTATTACGAATTGTTACATACACCCTGAAAATAGTGCCGTCTGTGATGGGTATTTTCTTAGTAAAAAGTCTAACATTTCATAGACCGCGTAAAGTATGAATGCCATGTTGGAAAATACACCAACAGCACATAAGTAGTTGTGTTTATTGTGCTACCAGTTAACAGTCTGCAAGAGCATCATCAGACCCAAACTTCACCTTCAGATATGTATGTACAACCTTTCACTGTGACCATTCTGTCTCAAGTTCGAAGAAGTCACAGACAAGAAGAATTTCATAATCTGAATGTGAATAATTTCATTGTAGTGTCCCTAAAGTACGATAAGGGCTCAAAGAAGGAAGCTTTAGAGAGATTTATTGCTCAAATTAAAAGAGAGAAAAAACAGTTTTGGTGCCTAGTGATTTTGTTTCGTCTTGAACGTTATGAAGCGGTATAAAGCGCTATAGGTGTCACCGCATGTAACAGATATACTGAAGTGTCCAACCGGTATATTCTTGGATTCCTCCAACTTTCTAGTACAGTAATCAAGAATCTTAAAGCTAAATTAATTTCGTAGATTCTTAAAAGCGTTCCTACAGTGTTTCTACTTACACCAGACGTTTCTACTTTGTGATCTAACGCCAAGAGAACACGCTCATTTTGACTTCAATTTGTAGCTTTTAAGTTATCCCTAACAGCAGGGTTGCATCTTCCGCAAGTTTCGCCGTACCGATGATCTTCTTCTCCATTTCCACTATCGTTGAGGTCTTCACCGTTACCCTGGCAACGGACCCTACCAAGATGTAACACCCATATTTCCCAATGTTGGAAATAGAAAATACTGACCTACAATTTTATTACGTATTGGAAAACTAAATTGGGAGCTTGCCTCAAAGTTTGGAATACATTTGTTTGTGTTTCCATTCATTGTTGTGACGCAGGATGACTTTGAGGTTCAAAAGTGTTTCAAGTAACCCCAAAAAATTGTATCCTTCAGGAAATTAATCGTAATTGCGCAGAGGAGCCGCATCGGCTGTATATTGGTGCAAATATGAACCTCCATCAGCTGTATGCTGGAATGACGACAATGAAAATATGTGCCAGATGGCGACTCGAATCTGGATTTCCCGCTTCACTCGAGAGGCCACCTTAACCGGTTTTTTTTTTTTTTCCTAGTTAGTGTTGCTGGTTGTATTGCGTCACCAAACACACTTTTTTTAAGATGCAATAAGCTTTATTGAACAAACTAACAGTACATATATATACACAATGCAACAATTCTTCAAGGTACAATTGAAACATCTACAAATGATTTTTAGTTTAACAAAAACATTAGAAAAACATTAAATACAACAAAATGTAATGCATTCTGTCTTTTTTATGCACGAGAACGTGGATAAGGGTGTTCGATCATGTGGCGGGTAGGCATGGCACACCCCAATTTTGAGGGGGATCAAGGAAGACGCTGCGGAGATAACCGGCAAAAGTTTGTCCGTAAGAAGGTTTTCGGGTGAGGGTGCTATGCGCGGTCACAACTTTGTACCAGAAGTCAAGGACTGTATGCGGACCACTCTGAAAGAGATATTCTGAAGCCTGTCCTCGAAACCAGATGAGTGTATGGTGCTTAGCAAGAGAGTAGTAAAATGTTTGGGGCAACAACAAGAAATCTGGGGTTACCGTCGTAGGCGGGGCACGGAAGTAAAGGCCCACGATTCGTTGGGTGAGGAGCCAAACGTTTCGTTTGAGGGGGCACGTGAAAAGGCGCTCGTCGGTGTCTTCGAGCTGACAGTCAGGACAGAGTGGGGAGGTGGCCAGTCCTATGCGATAAAGTCGACTATTAGCCGGGAATTTGCCATTGACTACCTGAGTGCAGACACATACGACGGAAAAAGGATGCATGCACACACCCCCAAACCGTTCGCCAGTTAATGTCAGGGTGCTGTAGCACCAAGGGGTCGCAAGGGTTGGACAGCATAAACAAACGATAATAGTCTTTTGTACGGGGAGGACGGGTGACTGGAAGATAGGCCCGAACGTAGCTGAGTGTTTTGGCTTTCCGCGCACGGCTCACTGCCAGACGTAAACTTACATGTGTCGTCGTCCTTGTGTCAGAAGCTACACTCGTACAATAGGCATTTTCCTGTTCAGGAAGGACATATTTATTGACGGTCGAGGGCGTGGTACTGGCGAATATATATGGAATCGCAGTGCCTCTGTATTAAGAAGTACGATGCAGTGTTTCTTCCGGCAAGCGTGAATGTACCAAAAAACATTGCATCGTAATTCTTAATACAGTGGCACTGCGATTTCATATTTAATAATGTCACTAAACTTTTATTTCTGAAATGGTAATTTTCAAATTTAACACAGTGGCAGTATGGTCCATGAAAATGTATTTCACTTCATCGCGTGTTCAATATGCTCTCCACTCAGCGGAAAACTTAGCGAAGGCGAGTACACATATTCTTTACAACTTCGTGGCACAACTCTTCATTTATCTCGTTGCACAACTGCACTATCAGGGCCCGCATTGCCAGAATATCCCGTCGTCTCAAGTGGAACAGTTTCTATTTCAAATAACCCCACACAAAAAAATCACATGGGTTTAAATCTGGATATAAAGGAGGCCAAAAGACCCCCATGATGGCGCTGCGGGTAACGGTGGGACATGTCAGTTGCCGATGATGATGATGATTTGTGATGGAGGACGCTAAACAGATAGGTCATCAGCGCCCTTGCATTAATGTTATACCGAAGAAGATTTTCATAATCTACGGAAGGATATCAATAAACTGGAAAATTACGTTTGATCCCACCACAGGAAACGTAAAGCAACACCAGGAAGGTGAGGTTCAGAAAAGCTCATAATAAAACCCAAGCGAGACATAGCGGGATGACTAAACGATATCATGGAGAAAATGCCTGTAGAGATCATGTTAAGAAAGGAACAAATTGGCGTGACTCCATGACGACTTAGAAATAATAAGTGACCCAGCCACTCTGTGACACATTAAGACTGCACAACAATATTTTGGGAAGAATTCCGGACACGGCACAAAATTTTAATACACGAACAACACTCGCCTCGTTATCAGTTAAAACAGAGGGAAGCTACTGTGGGAGACCCAGTTCAGCTCTCAGGTCGTCGTATAGAACACACTCGGTTAAAAGATGTCGTTCCGACAGCTCTGTCCCGCATCTCTGACATACTGGGGGCTCCTCCCGACGTAAGAGGAAGCCGTGTGTCAGTGGGCAATGTCCCACTCTAAGCCGAGTAAGGGCTACTTCATCACACCGTCGCAAGCGGAAGGCTGTGGTCCATGGTCGCACTGAAGTTTTGATGGAACGTAGTTTATTGTTCCTCACTTCCAGCCACTGGGACTCCCACCAACATATGGCCTTCCTGGTCACAAATGAAGTGACAGCCCGCAGATGGACTGAACAGCGGGCAGGACGAGGAAGGGAGCAAACCTCCCTAGCAGCAGCAGCAGCCAGTTCGTTTCCCTGGATGCCTGTGTGCCCTGGAACCCATCAAAAAATTAGTTCCTTGTTTTGCCTGTGCAAGAGAAGGAGACCGTCCTGCACTTGTTGCACCATCCGATCTGCTGGGTACATCTGTCCAACAGCGAGAAGGGCACTTTGACAATCGGAAAAGATGATAATTTTTTTGTCATGGCTTCGTCTCATCTGCTCCATTGCCCTCAGGATAGCAAACAATGCCGCGTAATACCTGAAAACTGCTCTGGGAGCCCTATCCTGAGGATAGTGTCGGGGAACACGACCTAACAACCGAAAACATATCCCTGCTTAGAACCATCCGTGTAGACGGTAACATCTGGGTGGCAGTTTTCAGTCTGTTACGCGGAATTGTTTGCTATCTTGAGGGCAATGGAGCAGATGAGACGGCGCCGTGCCAAAAAAATTTATAATCTGCTCCGATTCTCAAAGTGTCCTCGCTGTTGGACAGTTGCCGAATATTTCCAGTAGAGCATTATCCGTATGAGGTGTCGCGCAGTCTTGTGCAAACCACTGTGTGTTAATTGGAAGAAGACGTGAAGCAAAGTCATTTTCCAACACTGTCTTGTATCTGTCAGCATTGACAACTGCATTCAAAAACATTGGTCCTATTAGTCCATCACTCTATCACCTTTTCCCAATGCGTCGTTTTTTCATGAGCGTAAACATTGTGCGATATTTCTCTACTCCAAAATCGAACATTTTACTTGTTTACTGTTCTTCGTCTGAGAACAAAATGTAGAACATTATTTCTTATTTTCCTTCGGCCCATAATGAATACCCCAGTTTTCTGTGTTTTTTTCTGCTGAGTCAACTTCTGTAATAGTCCTTTTGTAGACAAGAACCTGATATCATTGTGCCAAATTATTTACATAGAACGACTAGATATCTATATATCCTTTGCTTTCCGCCGGGATTAGTTGTTTGGATTTCATTGAAAGGTGGCCCGTAGCGCTGCGATGTTTTCCGGAGAACGAACAATCGGTGCCCGAGGTCGTTCCCCTTCCAAAAAACAGCCTTCTTCCTCAAACTTTCTCGCTAATCGGAGAATTGTGTTCCTTGATGGATCCCAACGGATGTTAATATTGCCCTAAATCTTCTTTGCATTAATGTGACACTTTTGAATTAAACGTAAAGGAAGACTGCCTTAACACGTTGCTCAAGAGATACACTTCATGCACGGCCGTGCGAAACGCTAACTGCGAAACAGGAGAAATTGCAGCACGGCTACCGCTTCAGAAATTTGCATGAAACAAAACACATTTAAGCGAAATTTGAATAAAATGTAAGGAGAGGAACAATTTTTTTCAATGTTAAAATGTATCAGCTATTTGTGCGTCATCCTGTACCTATTGTGAAATACTACCGAGTAACTGCCCAGCGAAGTGAGCGATGGAAAATTTTGTAAACCCTAGACGAGACAATCGCGGCACAGCGGAGTAACCACACCTAATGTGCCCAGTGGCTGTCTCGGCGGGTCGAGAAAGCGGATCACCCTTACATCATCGCCGCTTCGGGACTTAGCAACCTACTTAGGGCTAACTCGGTGTGGGTTCCGCAACACGATTCTATCGCAGAAAATTGGTGTATGTTGCTTGCTTTCGTGTAATAGCTCCGTGGAAGAATTCCTACCAGGTGCGAACAATTTATGTAAGGACGACGCCAAATTCTGTGTGGATAGTTTGTGGGTCTGTAATAGCGTACACACCAGTGTCGGCAGTTCTAAAGTTCCCTCCAGTTAAAACAAACTCTATCTATATTACTCTAACCTTTGGTACGATCGCAGTTGTATGTCACATAATAGTTGTGCGACTTTAAAATTTCGAAATCCTGTCATAGTCTACTCATAATCTTATGTTAAAGGTTTAACGCAGTAAGTCAACTGTTAGAGCTAGAAATTGTATATAAATCTGTTGAGGAAATGTATCTCACGGCGCACTATTTACCCGGACTTGAGTCAAACAGTATTCGAGGAAAGCACGTAGCGATTTCACACAAACATTACCCACAATTACGATACATACCAAGACTGCAAATTAATTTATACGTGGCAGACAAGCTGAAACTTTGATACCAGATGAACAGAACACGGAAAAGCATTAAAAGTAACGGCTTTCATTCTGCATTTTCTCAGCAGCTTGTGGGCATGGAACACAGTCCAACAAACATCAACACTGATTTGAAAATTCTCAAACAGAGCAACAGCTCCCCACACACACCAATAATTCAAGGAAACTGTAAAATACAAAAAGCACTAAATGAAAGAAAACAAGTAATAAATAGATACACAAATAAAATAAAAAACATAAAAATATAAAGTATAAAAATAAAAATATAAAAATAAACAAATAAAGAAATAATTAAATAAATAAATACATCTCACACCAATTCACACAACCGCGCGCGCGCGCACACACACACACACACACACACACACACACACACACACACAAACACAATCACACACACATATACACAACATGACAGAAAAACTCTACAAAGATTGAAAACTCCTGCCCAGGAAGCATTTAAGCTGTTCGGCTGTCCACCATCCTGTTTCTGTCGTTTGTAAACAGCGACACGAAAAGTTACTTAGTGCAGGCCTTTGGGGAAGAAACACACACACACACACACACACACACACACACACACAAATCTTCCACACTGTATTATATCAGTTAATGGTAGGCACGATAATAACATGTCCAGTCGTAAATTTTCGAAGTAAATAACATTCTCACATTAAGTTCTATATGATTGCAGATGACGAACTGTGAAACGAAACAACTGCATTAAATTACATAAAATCCAGGAAATCCACAGCATGTGGTAACAAGCCATGCATACAAAATTTTGTCTGATTTTCAAATACGTAAATACTGTGATTAAAAAGTCAACTTTATATGTTTACTAGTAGCAAAAAGCATTTTTCCTGTGTTACAGAAGATAACAAAAAACCCACTGATGATGCCGACACTTCAGCAAAACATGTCTTGGGACTGAAAAGAAGGAATAACGTTGTTTTGTTCAAGGCGGACCGTCTTCAAAAACAAGCTAGAAAATGTTAGTTACGGTACACAAGTCCGAATCCACATCGTTAAACCACTCCCAGGAAGCACCTGGAATCAGCCACGGAGGCGAATTAAATTAAGAACAAAACAGCTATTAGCTGTATTAAAGTACCAGTAGAGCTTCATGCAAAAATGACCAAGTAAAAAAGCGGTTGAAAGAGGCCTCCCTTATGCTAGCCACATAACTGAACATAAGATTGCACTTTATTAAACATAGGTTGGATCGTTTATTGACGAATTGCAACAACATGTAGTTCAATTTCTTTCTGCAATTCGCAAATAGCTTGACGAAAAGGATTCTTTTTCTTTTCTAATATTGTCCAGTTTATATATTTTGACCTTGAGTGCTTTTGAAGCACTATCTGTAGGATTAGGACTCTACTAGATGACGCGTTACTGTGGATTGTGTTCCTAATATTAGTGGTTGTATGCTAAAACGTTTAATACTTTTCGTTGTATGCTAAAACGTATGTAACTTTTTGTTCTATCCCTAAAGTCTGAGGGTGCTGTTACTTCTTACAGATGTAGGTTACGGACTTTCCAGCCAAACATCTGGAGAGCAGGTAGAGGCACAGAAGGGGTCCCTGACGGTTGAGTTTTGTAAGCAACATCCTTAAGGTGTCCCCACAAGAAAGTCAGTTGTTAAAGCAGGAGGTCACAGCTACTTAGAAATCTCTTGTCTATGAAAACACTGATCCAAGAAAGTCATGGTGTTGTTGGCTGTATGAGCTTCACGATTCTACTGCGGAAGTCACGTGAATCTATACCGGTCTTCAGTTGTGTTTGGTTGGTTGGTTTGGGGTATAAACGGACCAAACTACAGGATCATCAGTCTCTTTTTCCTCAAGCAAACAAGTTTCAAGGGAAAACAATTGAAAACAAAGAAGTTGGGGGAAGTAAGGGTTTCCTGTACCATGAAAGAGTGCGATGAAGATTTGCCTACGTGACATTTTGTGCACGCATAGAGGTCTCGACCAGCTTATCTTGATAATACGTGGCCTAAATGCTCAATTCCGTGCATACTGATATTCATAGAGGTGGAACAGTGTCTCTTCATAACAAAACCAGTTCAGAGTTCTTTCCCATCTGGATCTGTAGTCGACATCAACCACTGACTGGAAGCTACGCTTTTTGGACCGTTTTCAGACAACTCATTAACAGCTATATATCTATGCTGAGCCAGGTCGTCACGTTAACACCTTGCCCTATCATCATGGGGCACAACTGATCTTAATTTATACGTGATTGCACTGACTAATCCCAACTATTAAAATGTGAGTCCACAAAGGATGCATAAATAATTGTTAAAATAGTGTGTAGCTCCTTCTTTCATACTTCAATACGTAAGGCAGTTTTAGATTCAGGGGTGCAGATATACAGCGCTGCATTCGACACGTATCTGACTGATGCTTTCGTTTACATCGTGAAATACGCCTAAAGTCAAGTAACAATGTTTGTGTATATTTGGAAACTACTTCTGAAGTCAGTTTTATTTCTAGACTTAATATTTCCGGCCTTAAAACTTTATACTGGGTTAGATATAAGTTTATTAAGCTAATTGAATATATATGAAATCGAAGAATCGTCATAAAAATGTTATACAGTAAGTGGCTGATTGCTGTATTTCTTCAGATAACAGAATTGGTACGATTAATTCGCGTACTACGACAAATCCCAGGGTGAGTTATGTACCAGCAGTGACAGCTATTATTTCCTACGAAAGCAAAGCATTTACGCAAAAATTGGGTTTTAACGCCATGTTATATCAATAGGCATGGTGCAAATTTTTCACGCTTTCTGTCAACCTATGAATCATCTCACGTGGCCAGCTTGAATAGCGTATGTATCACGGTCTGGCGTACACAAAGTTGTATCTCGAGTTGAAATCATTTTCAGTAGCGCGAAAAAACAGTAAAAGAGCGCTCGTGGGTTGTAGTTTTTTATATTTTTGCGTTTTCCTTCTAGTGTGTCATATAGATACTCATACGCGCCAAATCGGAATACTACGATGATAAAAATTTTTACGTCTGGTGTATCAGAAAGGTGACAATGTTCTTATGTTGAATATGGCTGTATTAGAACTTGTTTTACTCTTTATGGAGGATTCTCTTCGTCTTTATACGAAGGATGGTGTGGTATTGGATGCGGCAAACAGGTTTACATTGTCATTGCGGTCTTGGAAGTGTGATTTGGTATGTAGATTTCATTGACATCAAAGTTTCTCCAGGGAACGAAATAAAGTTCCGATAGTGGCTGTTTTAATGTATTGCAGGTCAGGTGCAGTATAAATATAAAAGTCGGAAAGTGAGACAGTAAATGACCTGTGAAACATGTAGAGGAGACGGAGCTCTATGAGTTTTGGGAGAGCAACGATTATGTAATGACAAATGCTGTTCGATCGCAACCGAAGGCTAGGACCTCATAGATACGCTTGCAAAGATTGTAGATCGATCTTGACTGAGTATTTAATGGAAGAGAGAATGCCAAGGTTATGGGTTATGGACTAGATGAAAACTTTGAAGGAAAATCTGAAAACACTAGAAGGGAGTCCAACGGTAGTGGTGTAACACGAACCGGCTCAATTTTAAAGGACAGAGTACGTGGGTCTGAGGCGAAGTATTTATTATCCGTGACATTGTTCTCGCAGCATTTTATCCGAGAGTCTTTGGTAACTTAATATTAGTGAAAAGAGGTGTTTGTATCACCGGAAGGCAAGGCCATTACATCCGCTAGAGGACAAGGACTTCTGGCGTGAAATCATCAGCACTGGGTCAACTTCGTCCTTGTGGTTACTAAGGCGAAGGCCGGAAAACTATCCTTCACCTCGGGTAGCAGCTGACAATCTTTCTAAAGTCCAACGCCGTAGACCTTAACACAAAAATTACTCTCAAAAAACGCTTCTGTTCTTCACGGTCTTTTATTTTTGTTATTGAATTATTATTTTATTGTACTGAACTGCATTGGATACTTTTATTATTGTGTATATTTTATTATTTTTATTTTTCTATTTATTATTTAACAAAAATGTATTGCGCTGTTGTACATCATTACCGTATTATTGTTGTTGTTGTTGTTGTTGTTGTGTATTGCACTGTATTGAATTATTGTAAGTCCCATACATTGTCAGCGATTATGTTGATAGCAAAGCAGAGATAGGTTATGATAGCGTAGCGAGAATGGTACTCGTCAGTCTCGGACCGTTACTAAATCTGATTAGCAACAGTGATAGGGAAGAACAGCGCATATTCCCAAGCTTTTTTTATAAAGATCTGGGGGTGGAGGGTTGCGGAGATGCTCATCAAACTCGAATCACAGACTTTACGAGAGAGATTGTGCGTCGTGGAGAGGGTTGCAGATAAAAATCTGAGAGTCTGCTTCCTAAACTTCATCCTCGAACAGGAAGTGTGAAGGTAAGAGGGAAGGTGGGGCGTAATGACAGTAGTGGTACGGCAGTAGACTCCGCTGGCTTATATAGTATAGACGTAGTTGTAGTAGGCTGGGCAACGGCCTTGCCGCAGTGGATACACCGGTTCCCGTCAGATCACCGAAGTTAAGCGCTGTCGGGCGTGGCCGGCACTTGGATGGGCGACCGTCCGGGCCACCATGCCCTGTTGCCATTATTCGGGGGTGCACTCAGCCTCGTGATGCCAATTGAGGACCTACTCGACGGAGTAGTAGCGGCTCCCATCAAAGAAAACCATCATAACGACCGGGAGAGCGGTGCGCTCACCACACGCCCATCCTCTTCCGAGGATGACACGGCGGTCGGATGGTCCCACTTGTGGCCTGAAGACGGAGTGCTTTTGTAGTAGGCTGGAGAGACATGTACACAAAATATTTCCCAACATCAATGAAGGTTTTCCGGTGGTGGCTTATAATCGATATCATGGACTGTGTGTGTGTGTGTGTGTGTGTTGAGGCTTATGGGCGCTCAGCGTCGAGGTCATCAGCGTCCTGACACACATTAAAAGAAACGAATGTGGACAAATTTAGTAAAATGGAAGCATACACGCAAAAAAGCTGGAAAAGATGCAAAATGCTGTGTAATAAAATAGAACGTAAGGAAAACGAGAAAGGAGCGTCAAGGATGCCACAGGAAATTGTCACTGGCTGACCATTTACGTAAAATATGGGCGAGCCAGTCATCCTGTGAACAAATTAAGACTCTTTCCCTAAAATCTTGGTAAAAACATTGGACAAATTACAGACCTTTAAAACTTTAACCACATTCGTTTGAGTATTTCCTAAAGGTGATGGCAGATCCGCCGGCAAGTAAGCGGCGGCCCGCTGGTCAGAAAATAAAACGCAATCCAATAAAACGTGGTGCACAGTGACCTGGACGCCACAAGTATGACACATTGGAGGGTCCTCTCGCCGGAGCAGGAAGCCATGCGTCATAGGGCTGTGGCCTATCCGAAGCCGAGTGAGGAGAACCTCGTCCCGTCTACAGGGCTGGAAAGAAGTACACCACACACGCGTTGTGAGCTTAAGCAAACGGAGTTTATTGTCAGTCATTTCCAGCCACTCATCCTCCCACCGACGCATGACTTGTCAGCTCAGTAGCGAGGTGAGTGCGTGCAGGGGGATGGCACACTGAAGTACTTGCGGATCGAGACAGGCCTCCTTGGCAAAGAGATCTGCCCTTTCGTTCCAGCAATGCCGACGTGCCCTGGCACCCATCAGAAAAGCAACTCCTTCTCCAGTCTTTGTAGATGGAGGAGGGCATCCTGGATGTTCTGGACTATTTTATCTGCCGGATACAAACGTTGCAATGAGGAAAGGGCACTTAGTGAATCGGAACAAACAAGAAATTTAGAACGGGAAGAGCATCTCAAGTGCTCCAGTGCCCGCAAGATCGCAGACAATTCTGCATCAAAGACAGTAAATGCTTGAGGCAGTCGGACCTTGAGCACACGATCCGGAAAAACAACAGAGCAACCAACAGAATCCTCCTGTTTCGACCCATCCGTAAAAACAGCTACATAGTCTTGGTACTCGAATAAAATGGCAGAAAATGTTACATTAAAAACCGTGGCAGGAGTGCAATCTCACTTGTACCGCACCAAATCTAGAATCACTCTGGGCCTCTCCAGTAACCAGGGTGGCAGGCGGATAAAACCCTGGATTTGGGGCTGTCCACACTGGGGGACTCCAGCACACGTTGCGCACGGATCCCTAACGGCATCGTGGCTCGTGAACGGCTGAAAAAAAGACGATCCAGAGGCGGACGAGCAACAAGATGGTGAGCGGGTGAGTTTGGAGCTGCAAGAAACTTACAAGCGTGGCGCAATAACAGGAGCTGCCGTCGGATGGTAAGTGGCGGTTCTCCCGCCTCAGCACAGAGGCTGGGTACAGGATTAGTCCGATAAGCGCCCGTGGCCAGTCGAATCCCCGCATGGTGGACAGCGTCAAGGATCCGCAAATAAGAGGGCCTCGCTGATCCATCTTGGAATGGTCTACATTATGCCTGGTAACGGACCACATTGTGCTGACCAGAGGATTAAAAATTGGAAGATTAACTTCTGCATCTACATACACAGTCCGCAACCCATTGTACGTTCGATGGGGGAGGGTGGCTATATGATACGACAGTTCAAATGCAACACGAATGGGGACACTGGTAACACCAGTCGCGACAATGAAATGAAAAAGTACTCTATATGCCACTAGCGGTCTGCAATGCGACTTCATGTAATTTATTGATTCTTTTTTTTTTGTATGAGTTTGCATACTTGTGAAATATTGCAGACAAATCTGAACAAGTCATGACTACTATATCTCTCCAGATAGAGAGGAAAAGACTTGTAGGTGGTGCTACAAAGACTGAAAAGTTATATTTCTGTTTCTCAGTGTTTCTAGGGTCTCCAGATCAATATTAATCACAACTGAACCATAAAAAACATTCTCAATTTCAGATACCTATTTTTAAACATTCCTGAGCTATTTCTAAATGGATATAGCGTTTCGCTGGTTCCCTGTGCGGTTTGCTTTATATATTAATGACAACGGTTAGAACTCTTACATCAATTGTCAATATACTTCGCAAAATGTTGAAAGAACTTGTTATACGCTATTCTTATATTGCGGCTTTGATAGCGAAGCAGCGGATACGGTGTAGATTATTCCTTAAGATACTTCTTCCTTAGAAGATCTCTACGTAATCAGATATGCTTTAAATTCAGAATCAAATAATCCTGAAGACAGCTAACTTGCTGAAATTCCTTTAGCCGTATTAAGGACTTCAATATTTCGTGCGTCGCCCTGAATTATTTCGCTTTAAATACAAACGAAATCACTGGAGAAATTTCCTGTCAATAGTCTTTTGCTCACAAAATTTAATAATACCTCCTTCAGAAATTAGTTTCCTTTCATTTATTTCCTTAAACAGATTTGTAATAAGGATAAAATTTTTTACATTTCGCCACTTTGGTTCAGAACTACCGTATTTTGTTAGACAACGATGAAATATTCCTCCTCAATGCGTGGTAAAGAAATTTGGACGTATTATTTCTGATATTACCATATTAGGAACTGAGATATTTTATAAGTATTTTCTATTGAGGAAGAGCCCTTCATATACATCGTGAAGTTTCTCATTCGCACTGCTAAATTTCGCGTATGATTTACGCGATCGGCAGATGAACCACCTGTCCGAAGACTGCGGATAGGATCGAGATACGAGCGCCTACAGGACAGGCAACACGCCATGTTCCAGTGTCGCTCCTATGATATTTCTGCCACTCGCACTTCTTACGAGAAGGGAACCTCCCCATCGCATCCCCCTCAGATTTAGTTATAAGTTGACACAGTGGATAGGCCTTGAAAAACTGAACTCAGATCAATCGAGGAAACAGGAAGATGTTATGTGGAGCTATGAAAAAAATTAGCAAAATATAGAAACTTAGTAGTCCATGAGCAAGATAGGCAACATCAAGGAGGGTGTGAGCTCAAGACCGCTGTGGTCCCGTGGTTAGCGTGAGCAGGTGCGGAACGAGAGGTCCTTGGTTCAAGTCTTCCCACGAGTGAAAAGTTTACTTTCTTTATTTTCGCAAAGTTATGATCTGTCCGTTCGTTCATTGACGTCTCTGTTCACTGTAATAAGTTTAGTGTCTATGTTTTGCGACCGCACCGCAAAACCGTGCGATTAGTAGACGAAAGGACGTGCATCTCCAATGGGAACCGAAAACATCTGATCGCAAGGTCATAGGTCAACCGATTCCTCCACAGGAAAACACGTCTGATATATTCTATACGACACTGGTGACGGCATGTGCGTCACATGACAGGAATATGTTGTCGACCCACCTAACTTGTACACTTGGCGAATGGGTAAAAAGATTCTTCTACCTTGCCTGATTTAGGTTTTCTTGTGGATGTGATAATCACTCCCAAAAAAGTGATGAAAACATAAGAGTTTGTCACGTAAACTGCAACAAATGAATGTAACAGTTTCGAGGTCGCACAGTTTTCCCTGTGCTCTGTCAAAGCATATGTTTTTAACGTTTTCAAATTTTTCCGTGTGTAAACCATCAAATCCTGCATATGTCCAAGCAAATATGAACATGTCCTGGAATTTTGGAGAGCGAAGTTGATTGTGTGTGAGTGCCTGAACTTTGATAATTGACACACGATCACGTAAACAATACTGCTCTGTGTACTGTCTGAAAATAAAAAATTAAACTTTTTACTCAAGGGAAGACTTGAACCAAGTACCTCTCGTTCCGCACCTGCTCACGCTAACCACGGGACCACTGCCCTCCTGAGCTCACATTATCCTTGGTGTTGCCTATCGTGCGCATTTTACTTATTTTTTTCATAGTTCCACACAACTTCTTCCTGTTTTCTCGATTGATCTGAGTTCAGTTTTTCAAGGCCTATCCACTGTGCCAACTTATAACTAAATATGAGGGGGGTGCGATGGGGAGGTTCCCTTGTTACCCATAAACAGTCCCTCACGAAATATCAAAGCTACTCATTTTGGAACATCTTTAAATTGGAATCGTTTATTAACGAGGGGAGCAGCAATACGAGTGCCCCCCTTTATCCCGATGTCAGTGTAAAATTGTATTTGCTTAAGCAGATGTAAATCTTTGGCACCCAATATACCTGAAACGCCGAGGCAGTTTTAGACTATTCCTTCGTACTGGGAATGTGATACGGCACTTCCTCTACTCCTACAGCAGCATTATTAATCTCGAGGAATCAGTAACTGTTGTGTAACATGAGCAAGATTTGAAAGCAAGGTAAAGTAAAATGAATTTTTATAAACTGTCACTTTTGGTAGTGACTTCCTTCTATTTTTCTGCCCATTTAGACAGCCCGTTAGCTCATTGTTAGTAGCTTGATGACGTTTCTTAAGTCCCTTGAACATCGACGGTTTTTATACCAGTTACTCATTACTAATGAAGCATATATGTGACTGAATGTCGAACCGTCCTGCTGAAGCTGCTACAGACGAACAACATATGTACGTGAGAGAAGGGTAGATTTCTGCGTCGTTTGTCTGTGAGACGTATAGGGAGATCCATCTCAACCCACAAAAACGTTCCTCACACGGTGATATTTCCATGGACGGTGCACTGATAACAAACGGTTCACGTTTTTTCAAGTGGTTCTCGACGTTCTCGTACCCAGATTAACAACCACTGGGCTAGTAAACGTGGTGTTATGAATGAAGCTTCCACGTGGTTTCTCCGTGCTTGGCTGCGCAAATTGCCGGCTGTGTCCCCACTGCAACTACAGCATCGTAACACACGATTAGGTAAACTACAAATACTCAAAGAATAAAGTTCACACGGTTCACAGAGAGATGACATATATCACTCGCATTCCATCCGTTCACTGACGTTTGAGGGTGACGGAAGGGCATCCGATCACAGAACAAAAGCAGATACTAACTGGTGGATAAAAAAGAAACATCTACTTCCATCCCTTCTACATTTCTAAACTTCACCTTGACCTTGTGACGAATGTTTCATTTGCCATTAGGATAGATAAACAGACTTTTCATGTAATTAATGATACATCCAACGAATGGACAATAACATATCTACCCAAAGAATGCAGAAAGTTGTACTCAATAATTTAGCCAATATAAGCAGATGCTTCCGAATGGGCAGGAATCACTTATGGTGCCCAATCTTACGTCCACTATTGTTTCTCATATGTTTCTCATACGACCTTCCAATGCAGATGACACTGGTATTGTAATCGATCCTAACATATGCTCTGCAAGTAAGTAAATAGTAAGTAATATTCTTAAAAGTACTATTGAATCGTTTTCTGCAAATGCTTAGACTTTCAGTTTCAAAAAGACATAACGCTCACATCTAAAAGTATTACATCAATGAAGAGCAATTTAATTTGGAATTGAACCTAGGTAACTGGCGTCTAATCTCCCGATCAAGAACCGTAGGCGAGCATTACTTTCATTACGCGACCTTCATCACTTACCACTCGATCTAACGTTACCATCTGACCGCAATTTAGAAACACGGTCACTAAGCAGAAGTATTTGCAAGTGTGTATACTACACAGTAGAAGGTGCAATCAGAATTGCGTTGTTGTTTCGTACATGTAAAATTCTTCATCTGTAAGTTAGTTCTGTCCCGGTATCGTTGCGCTGGAGATCGGATTAAACATGAATGCATTTATCTTTTTATTTCATTTCATATCTTTCCCTCAAATGCGTGCCTTGCGTCTTGTAGCTATGAGAAACCATAGGGAGGGAAACAAAGAGAATAATGTTATTTACAATCTCTGTTATTACTTGATTCTACCAAAATGTGTTGCCAGGTTTAAAGATGTGTACTGCTTTAAATGAAACAGTATGAAAGCCACGTCTAATTTTCAACAAACTATTACTACAAATTACATTTGCTACCCATAAATCGTTCTGGCGTCAACCACCTACGACACGTACGTCCAGTGCAACCGCAGATGAACCGCTCTGGTTAACAGTATCGGCCGTCAATAGCTCCCTGGTGAGTAATGTTCCTAACTACAATCATCTGCTAACCCAACTACGCATGTTCCACAACAATTCATGCCTAATCTATTTCTTATGTATCATTTATGAATTTAATATTGCATCAGAATTTCAATCTTGTGTTCACATCAATACCGCCCAGTTTTCCAATTAAAATATAATGCAGCTGAGCACCACTGTAACATACATAACGTATAATTTCGGAGCCTCTTGGAACAAGTGTTTGGAGAAACCATTACATGATTCGGATTTTAATTGGGGCAGACAATTTATTTCCTACTGAGTCTGACTCAACGCACACCAGCGCCGAGGGAAAGTAATCTTGGTTGTTAATGACGCAACAGCCTCTACCCGGGGAAGCATCAACGAGCGCTGTGCGTTAGTCTGCAAGCCTCGACTGAATGTATGGTTATTTACTGTATGTTACGTAAGCTATAGGAATGATTCCTCATGAATGTAGAAAAATGTAAGTTAACGCGAATGAGTAGGAAAAAGAGTCATGTGACATTCAAATATACGTAGGTTGGAACTTAAACAGCGGCAACACTGATGTGGTGACACTATGTAATAGAATCTACTATTGCCGCTGATAGCACACGATGTTGACATACTTAACTTACCTCCGAGTAAATGGGCTCGCCCGTACCACGTCACACAGTCGAGGGAAACACAGTCACTTGTGAGTGAGCGGTCTAACGTAACGGTGTCACTATGTTTTCGAGACAGAAACAACGGAGTTGGATCAAGATTGAATGTGCCAGAGGTCGTATAGCACGACAGTGTCATCAAAGTCTTCAAGAGGCGTGCGGGGAATCGGCATTGCCGTACAGAACAGTGGCACGTTGGGTAAAAGCCTTCAACGAAGGTCGGCGAACTGTAGCAGACATGCATCGGGAGGTCGTCCTAGCGTCTCTGAAGAAGACGTGCATGCTGTTGCCGCGTTAGTGGACAGTGATCGACGCCATACGATTCGTGAGCTCGCCCACGAAACCGGATTAGCGCATACGACTGTGATTCGCATCCTGAAGGAAAGACGGGGCATGCGAAAAATTGCATCACGATGGGTTCCGCATGACTTGACGGAAATGCAGAAATGGATGCGTTACGACGCTGCTCAGACGCACTTGGAGGACTATGAGCGCGAAGGAGTGGCTTTCTTACGCCGTATACTGGGATGAGACGTGGGCCACATCTTACTAGACAAAACTGAAACGCCAGTCCAACGAATTATGGGTCGCCGCGAGCCCCAGTATGGTGAAAATTATGATGATTCTCATGTACGACTGTGATGGTGTTATCCTAACGCATTACGTTTCCTCACGGCAGACCGCCAATGCACAGTATTACTGTTCGTTTCTGGAGCATCACCTGCGACCAGCTTTGCGGAAGAAGCGGCGACACTTTCTTCGCAACCCACCCATCATTTTGCACGACAATGCGCTGGCGCATGCAACGCAAGTTGTGGCTTCTCTGTTCGGTCGATGGGACTGGGAAGTACTGTACCATCCACCATACTCCCCGTACTTAACTCCTTGTGACTTTGATTTGATTCCAAAGATGAAGGAATCACTTCGTGGCATTCCCTCCAGAACTGTTCCAGAGATTCGACAGGCAGCAGACGGCTCCATTCGCACCATCAACAGAACAGGCTCTGCTAACGGTATACTACACCTTCCACATCGCTGGCAACGGGTTCTACGCAACGCTGGTGACTACTTTGAAGGACAGTAACAGGTGCAAACATGTAACTCTTTTGTATCGGTTGTGGATAAATAGTTGCCACTGTGGTGTCACCGCCAGACACCACGCTTGCTAGGTGGTAGCTTAAATCGGCCGCGGTCCATTTAGTACATGTCGGACCCGCGTGTCGCCACTGTGTGATCGCAGACCGAGCGCCACCACAAGGCCGGTCTCGAGATACGGACGAGCACTCGCTCCAGTTGTACGACGACTTTGCTAGCGACTACACTTACGAAGCCTTTCTCTCATTTGCCGAGAGACAGTTAGAATAGCCTTCAGTTAAGTCCATGGCTACGACCTAGCAAGGCGCCATTAGCCTTACATAGTTTGAAAGTTATCATATGAAATGTCTCATCAAGAACGTTGTAAACCAATGAGGAATTAAAAGATAAGTATTCGAGGAGCTGCATACTTTTCTTGCTACCATTCACTACTTATCCTGTTCCAGAAGTCACGCCAGTCGGCGTGTGTGTACGCGTGCCTTTCTTTCGGCTACCCGTCACTGTGGACTGGCTGCCTTGTCAGTCCATAACAGCCACTATTTAAGTTCCAACCCGTGTAGCATTATTAGCCTGCTGATTGGCACAGTTACAGCAATTAAATATCTAGGCGTAACAATAAAAAATGATATGAAATGGGATGAGCACTTCTGGTTGGTAGTAGCACAGGGGACTGCTCGGTTTCGTTTTACTGGGAGACTTTTGGGAAAGTGTAGCTCACGTATAAATCAGACGACGCATCAAACGCTGATACGACCCATTCTTGAGTCTTGCATAAGCGTTTGTGTTCCCCACCAGGTAGAATTAAAAAAAGACATCGAAGCTAATCAGAGGGGGCTGACAGGTTTGTCACAGTTAGGTGAACATTACGGAAATCCTTCGGAAACTCAAATGGGAATCCTAGGGCGGAAGATGGCACTATAACGGAAATTTAGAGAGCCGGCATTTGAGACCAACTGCAGATCGATTCTAGTGCCACCAACGAACATTTCGCGTGAGGAGCACGAAGATATGACGAGAAAAATTAGGGCTCATACGGAGGCTTATAGACAGTTGTCTTTTCCTCGCTCTATTTGTGAGTGGGATAGGAAAGGAAATGACCTGTATTCTATGTCAGAGGTATCAGAACCATTTTCGCTTTCGTTTCCAGACCAGGGTCCCTTCCCCCAAATTGATACATTTACCCTCCTCTATCATCCCTGAAAGTTTGTAGCATCATCTAGCATCATCACGGAATCACCCTCTATGGTTGGATGTTCAAGTGACTATCATTTCAGCGCAACAATAAAAAAGTAGGTAGGTGAAACGCCACCTAATGTTGGTGAATGAGGAAAGATTATGTAGCTGGTTTATCCTTCAGAAATCGCATTTTAATGATGTAAGAAGAACGCGTTATGCCCCTTGTAAGAGGGAGGAAAATCTCCCAGTACGTATCAGAATTCGACAGCGGGGGGATCGTGGCGTATCGACATCGAAGTTTATTGTTCTGTGCGATGTTCCGGATCCCTCGATTGTCGCGCAGGTATGGAATCGATGCTTTCATGAGGATCGTACTCAACGCCATGCAGGATCTTAACAGCCCCACACGACTAGCGCCAGAGTGGACAGAAACATTGTTCGCTCTGCCATGCAGGGTCGTACAGAAACGTCACATACTCTGATTAGGAAATGGCGTTGTTTGTAACAACTCGGACACTGTGGCGACGTCTGCAGCACCATCAACGTCAGCAAGCCTGTCCAAGACGTGGCGCGTCCACAAAGGTGCGCCCGACGACAACTCTGGACGCAGGAATGGCACCTGGTCGTCTTTTCATACGAGTCACGGTCCTGCGCACAGCAGCACAATGAAGGTAATCGTGTGTGGGCACAATACAATCAACTCTGCCTGTCATAACTGCTAATTTGGAGAGTACTCATTATACGAGAGGCATTCAAAAAGTAATGTTACACATTTTTTTCTGAAAGCGGGTTGGTTGTATTCCGAATTCTGATACACCATATTATTTTCAACTCTTTTGTCTACAAAATCCTATTTTTCACCATAATCTCCGTTCAATGTGACAGCGTTACTCCGTATTACTGGGAGGTCCTGTATCCCCGCATGGTACGAATCTACTGATCGACTTCGGAGCCAAGGTGTTGCTGTATCAATAACCTCGCCATCATCCACGTACTGCTTCCCGCGGAGTACATACTTCCTTGCGCCCAACATATGGAAGTGGAATGGTGCGAGGTCCGGGCTGCTCGGTGGATAAGGAAGAACAGTCCAATACAGTACTGTGAACTCCTCTCTGGTGCGTAGACTTGTATAAGGCCTTACACTGTCAAGGAGAAGAAGTTCGTTGGTATTTTTGTTGCGAAGAACACGCTGACATGGTTTCTTCAATTTCTGAGACTACCACAATTCACTTCAGAGTTGATCGTGAACCAAGAAGGACATCAAACAGAGTAACCACTTCGCCGGCCATAGTGGCCGAGCGGTTCTAGGCGCTACAGTCTGGAACCATGCAACCGCTACGGTCGCAGGTTCGAATCCTGCCTCGGGCATGGATGTGTGCGATGGCCTTAGGTTAGTTAGGTTTAAGTAGTTCTAAGTTCGATGGGACTGATGACCTTAGAAGTTAAGTCCCATAGTGTTCAGAGCCATTTTTGAACCACTTCAGATTTATACGATCGTCGCCATGACTTTTCCGGCTGAGTATGCGGCTTTGAACTTTTTCTTCTAGTGAGAGATGTGGTGGTGCCCCTCCATGAATAGCCGTTTCTATTCCTATTCGATGTAATGGACCCATTTTTCATTGCCTGTGACGATGTTAGGCAAAAAATTACCACGCTCAGCCTCGTAACGCACAAGCAATTGCACACAGATGATCCTTCGTTGCTTTTTATGGTCCTCTGTTACACGACGAGGAATGACCATATAAAATTAATCGTCGGTAAAGCAGATGCCAGACTTAGATGGATTGGAAAAATCCTAAGGAAATGCATTCCGAAAACAAAGGAAGTGGGTTTCAGTACACTTGTTCGCCCACTGCTTCAATACTGCGCACCGGTGTGGGATCCGTACCAGATAGGTAGATAGAAGAAATAGGGAAGATCCAACGGAGAGCAGCGCGCTTCGTTACAGGATCATTTAGTAACCGCGAAAGTTTTACGGATATGACAGATAAACTCCAGTGGAAGACTCTGCAAGAGAGACGCTCAGTAACTCGGTACGGGCTTTTGTTGAAGTTTCGAGAACATACCTTCACCGAGGAGTCAAGCAGTATATTGCTCGCTCCTACGTATACTTCGCGAAGAAACCATGAGGATAAAATCAGAGAGATTAGAGCCCACACAGAGGCACACCAACAATCTTTTTTTCCACGAACAATACGAGAGTGGAATAGATGGGAGAACCGATAGAGGTACTCAAGGTACCCTCCGCCACACACCCTGAGGTGGCTTGCGGAGTATGGATACAGATGTAGATGTAGGTGGGGCGAAGAGTGCTCCGCACTGAATGATCATTTTAGCCATCATGGCGCATATACTGCGTATTTATATAAGGGCGGGGTCTGTTGTTTCGGTCATGTCCCAAAGAACAGACACGACTATGAGATATATACACTACTTGGTCATTAAAATTGCTACGCCAAGAAGAAATGCAGCCGATAAACGGGTATTCATTGGACAAATATGTTATACTAGAACTGATAAGTGATTACATTTTCACGCAATTTGTGTACCCAGCACAAACACCTCTGGCCGTAATAACGGCCTTGATACGCCTCGGCATTGAGTCAAACACAGCTTGGATGGCGTGTACAGGTACAGCTGCCCATGCTGCTTCAATACGATACCACAGTTCATCAAGAGTAGTGACTGGCGTAGTGTGACGAGACAGTTGCTCGGACACCATTGGCCAGACGTTTTCAATTGGTGAGAGATCTGGAGAATGTGCTGGCCAGGGTAGCAGTCGAACATTTTCTGTATCCAGAAAGGCCCGCGCAGGACCTGCAACATGCGGTCGTGCATTATCCTGCTGAAATGCACGGTTTCGCAGGGATCGAATGAAGAGTAGAACCACGGGTCGTAACACACCTGAAATGTAACGTCCACTGTTCAAAGTGCCGTCAATGCGAACAAGAGGTGACCGAGAGGTTTAACCAGTGGCACCCCATACCATCACGCCAGGTGATACGCGCCGGCCGGTGTGGCCGAGCGGTTCTAGGAGCTTCAGTCTGGAACCGCGAGACCGCTACGGTCGCAGGTTCGAATCCTGCCTCGGGCATGGATGTGTGTGATGTCCTTAGGTTAGTTAGGTTTAATTAGTTCTAAGTTCTAGGCGACTGATGACCTCAGAAGTTAAGTCGCATAGTGCTCAGAGCCATTTGAACCGTTGTTGATACGCCAGTATGGCGATGACGAATGCACGCTTCCAATGTGTGTTCTCTGCGATGTCGCCAAACACGGATGCGACTATCATGATGCTGTAAACAGAACCTGTATTCATCCCAAAAAATAACATTTTGCCATTCGTGCACCCAGGTTCGTCGTTGAGTACACCATCGCAGGCGCACCTGGCTGTGATGCAGCGTCAAGGGTAACCGCAGCCATGGTCTCCGAGTTGATAGTCCATGCCGCTGCAAACGTCGTCGAACTGTTCGTGCAGATGGTTGTTGTCTTGCAAACGTCCCCATCTGTTGACTCAGGGATCGAGACGTGGCTGGACGATCCGTTACAGCGATGCGGATAAGATGCCTGTCATCTCGACTGCTAGTGATACGAGGCCGTTGGGATCCAGCACGGCGTTCCGTATTACCCTCCTGGACCCACCGATTCCACGTTCTGCTAACAGTCATTGGATCTCGACCAACGCGAGCAGCAACGTCGCGATACGATAAACCGCAATCGCGGTAGGCTACAATTCGATCTTTATCAATGCCGGAAACGTGAGTGTATGCATTTCTCCTTGTTACACGAGGCGTCACAACAACGTTTCTCCAGGCAACGCCGGTCAACTGCTGTTTGTCTATGAGAAATCTGTTTGAAACTTTCCTCATGTCAGCACGTTGTAGGTGTCGCCACCGGCGCCAACCTTGTGTGAATGCTGTGTAAAGCTAATCATTTGCATATCACAGCATCTTCAATATCGGTTAAATTCCGCGTCTGTAGCACGTCATCTTCGTGGTGTAGCAATTTTAATGGCCAGTAGTGTATCATTGTTATCGTATAAGTTAAGGGGGAGGGGCTGATGAAAATTATGACTGAAAATAGTGTCGCGAATACTGAAAGGTTGCGAAACGCTGGATTATCGGTGTCGTTCTCTGTGAAAAGCAAGTAGCAACGTCGCGGTAGAGCGTTTACGTAGAGCCAACGTCGACCGTGGTAGCTGGAATATGGCAGCGGAAAACCAATATTGGAGTCTTACTTGGGCAACCGACAGCGGTATTGGGCAATCGGTTAGGGGGAATCAGATCTGGGATCGCAGGTAGACGTAGCGAGTGTCGCACTGCGGAGTGTTTCGGGAGCAGGCAGGGTTGCGCAACCGGTCCAGGGCTGTAGTGTAAGGCCGCCGAGGCAGAGTGCGGTGCCGGGGCGGCCTCTTTGTGGGCTGAAAGTGAAAGCCGCTGGGCGGGGCGGCCGTGGCCTGGCCTTTCCAGTCGGGCGTGTCCGGCAGCGAGGTGGACCGCGCACCGGGGTCAAGGTCGGCCGCCGCGTCTGCCGCAGAGCTGGGAGCATCCATTCAAGGCGCCGCGCACGTCCCTGGCGGGGCCCGCGCAACAGGTGCACCAACACAGGTAGCGGCTGTCGTCGAACCGAGCGACACGCAGCCACAGTACGGCGCTGAACTCTTACCCGACGCCAGTAAAACAAGGGAGGGCCGTTCACTTAGTAACTTCTTTTTCTCGGCCAATTTCGGTTGAAAAAACGCGGAATTTGTTGTGGGACATCATGAAATGTTCCCGCTTCAGCGCCTATAACTTCATTTACCTGTTGTAGAATTTGACAACATGTTTTATCGCTCGCGTATCGTGTCATTTCTGGCAACCCAGAATCTACTCTGTAGGAATCAACATGGATTCCGGAAATAGCGATCGTATAAGACCCAACTCGCTTTATTTGTTCATGAGACCCAGAAAATATTAGATACCGGCTCCCAGGTAGATTCCATTTTCCTTGATTTCCGGAAGGCATTCGATATAGTTCCGAATTGTCGCCTGATAAACAAAGTAAGAGCCTACGGAATATCAGACCAGCTGTGTGGCTGGATTGAAGAGTTTTTACGGAACACAGCATGCTGTTCTCAATGAAGAGACGTCTACAGACGTTAAAGTAACCTCTGGCGTGCCACAGGGGAGTGTTATGGGACGACTGCTTTTCACAATATATATACGAATGGCCTAGTAGATAACGTCGGAAGTTCCTTGCTGCTTTGCGCGAATGATGCTGTAGTATACAGAGAAGCTGCAGCATTAGAAAATTGCAGTGAAATGCAGGAAGATCTGTAGCGGGTAGGCACCTGGTGCAGGGAGTGGCAACTGACCCTTAATGCCGGCCGGAGTGGCCGTGCGGTTCTAGGCGCTACAGTCTGGAACCGCGAGACTGCTGCGGTCGCAGGCTCGAATCCTGCCTCGGGCATAGATGTGTGTGATGTCCTTAGGTTAGTTAGGTTTAAGTAGTTTTAAGTTCTAGGGGACTGATGACCTCTGAAGTTGAGTTCCACAGTGCTCAGAGCCATTTGAACCATTTTTGACCCTTAACATAGACAAATGTAATGTATTGCGAATACGTAGAAAGAAGGATCCTTTATTCTATGATTATATGATAGCGGAACAAACACTGGTAGCAGTTACTTCTGTAAAATATCTGGGAGTATGCGTGCGGAACGATTTGAAGCGCAATGATCATATGAAATTAATCGTTGGTAAGGCGGGTGCCAGGTTGAGATTCATTGGGAGAGTCCTTAGAAAACGTAGTCCATCAACAAAGGAGGTGGCTTACAAAACACTCGTTCGACCTATACTTGACTATTGCTCATCAGTGTGGGATCCGTACCAGGTCGGGTTGACAGAGGAGACAGCTCGTGGTCGTGCGGTAGCGTTCTCGCTTCCCGCGCCCGGGTTCCCGGGTTCGATTCCCGGCGGGGTCAGGGATTTTCTCTGCCTCGTGATGGCTGGGTGTTGTGTGATGTACTTAGGTTAGTTAGGTTTAAGTAGTTCTAAGTTCTAGGGGACTGATGACCATAGATGTTAAGTCCCATAGTGCTCAGAGCCATTTGAACCATTTTTTGACAGAGGAGATAGAGAAGATCCAAAGAAGAGCGGTGCATTTCGTCACAGGGTTATTTGGTAAGCGTGATAGCGTTACGGAGATGTTTAGCAAACTCAAATGGCAGACTCTGCAAGAGAGGCGCTCTGCATCGCGGTATAGCTTGCTGTCCAGGTTTCGAGAGGGTGCGTTTCTGGATGAGGTATCGAATATATTGCTTCCCCGTACTTATAACTCCCGAGGAGATCACGAATGTAAAATTAGGGAGATTCGAGCGCGCACGGAGGCTTTCCGGCAGTCGTTCTTCCCGCGAACCATATGCGACGGGAACAGAAGAGGGAGGTAATGACAGTGGCACGTAAAGTGCCCTCTGCCACACACCGTTGGGTGGCTTGCGGAGTATAAATGTAGATGTAGATGAACTGCTGCAATACGGTGGCACTATACGTAGCTTCCGAGAGATGGTGGTGCTGTAAGTACCCTTCAAAATGGCGTCTGTAACGAAGCTGCGCTCTCAGCAGGGTGCTGTCATTGAGATTCTTTTGGCGCAAAACTAGAGCAACGCAGATATTCATAGCCGTTAGGAGAATGTCTGCGGAGACCTGTCAGTGAATAAAAGCACGGTAAGTCGGTGGGCGAGGCGTCTGCCATCATCGCATACGGTGCGCAAACCTTTCCGATCATCCTTGTGCCGGCCGACTGCTCGTAGCTGTACCATCTGCAATATTGGTACGTGCGGACACTCTCATTCGATGTGATCGACATATCACAATCAAACAACTCGCACCTCAACTAAACATCTCTGTTGGTAGTGCTGGCACACTCACCTGTCACTTGGGATACTCACTGGTATGTGCCGACTGGGTTACTTGCTGCCTAACAGAAGACCGAAAAGAGCAACGAAGGGCCATCTTGTAAGTGGGCTGCTTCTGTGTTGGCAGCGCTGTGTAGCGCTTTGCATTGGATCGCTGACTGCTCTTTCTTTGTAAGAGTCTCTGTGACTGATTGGTTTCTTTGTTGGGAGTTAATCGCCAGTAGTGTTGGGCAGTTGGAAGTTAGTCGCCAGCAGTGATGGAACTACTGTTGGGCAGTTGGAGGTGAACAGCCAGCAGTGATGGATGTTAGATGTGATAAGTTAGCGTTGATGGAGGGTAGCGGTCTGAAGTGTTAGCGTAGGTTAACGATCTGGAATATCAGACTTGGAGATCGAAAATTATTCATGATTTTATATCTTTGTACTGGATGTCAATGACGATGTATATTGGTGTTTGAACCGGATGTCACATTATTAAGGTAAAAAATACATTATTTGGTTTGCAACAAAATCTTTCCTTTGCTAACCACATGCCAATTAGTAGTTAGTGGCTTTAGTATTTAGTTTAATAGTTTTATTTAGTTGGCAATACTGACGCTCGCTGTATTGCAGTAGTTCACGTAGTGAAGATTTTTGTGAGGTAAGTGCTTAATGGAATGTATAGGTTATTGTTAAGATTTCTTTTTAGTCAGGGCCATTCCTTTGAATTAATTATTTGAATTCAGGTTGTAATTCTTTTGAGCAGTCAGATTGCGTTGCTCTAGAATATTGTGGGTCAGTGTTGATATGATAAGAAAAAGTAAAGAGAAAGTAGGTTCAGTATGTTCAGTTTTACTCAACTGTTTCAGAATCAAAAAACGCAGAAGTTTCATCTTCTCAGTCATTCTGAAATTTAAGTACAGACGCATTCATTTAAATAATGAAGTTTCAATCTGTGCGGAATTGCTTGCACGTTACGTGGCTGAACATCGTCACAGGCGATGAAACAGAGTTTCATCACTTCGAATCGGTAGAAAAACGGTAATCCATAAAGTGACGCCATCAGCCGCTGATGTCATAGCGACGGTCTTTTGAGACTCCAAATGGATTACTCTGATGGCGTCCCTCGTGGTGTAACGATCAGCTCTGAAGTGTGTTGTGCTGCCCTTAGGAAATTGAAGAGAGACTTCAACGCGTTCGTCGACACAAAAATGCAAAGGAACCTCTCTTTTCTCCATGACAACGCAAGGCCTGACACAAGTCTGCTCACCAGAGAGGAGCTCACTAAGCTTCATTGGACTTTTCTTCCCAATCCACCCTACAGTCCGGATCTCACATCTTCCGACTCTCATCTGTTTCGTCCATTGAAGGATGCACTCCGCGGCTAGCAGTTCATGGATGATAGGGAAGCAGCAAGACACCGCCCTCTACGTTCAGTATGCTCGACGTCGGATTGCTGCAGAATTCCTGGACACATTCTAAGTTCCAGTACGATAAATATAATACACTGATCTGACAAAAGTAATGGGATATCTCCCAATGGTGTCGGACCGCGTATTGACCGGCATAGTGGCGTGGACTCGACAAGTCACTGGAAGTCCCCTCAAAAATATCGAGGCATGCAGCCTCTGTAGCGTACCATAATTGCGAAAGTGTTGCCGGTACAGGATTTTCAGCATGAACTCTCCTCTCAATTATGTTCCATAAATGTCTTATGCCATGTGGGTGGCCGGCCGGAGTGGCCGTGCGGCTATAGGCGCTACAGTCTGGAGCCGAGCGACCGCTCCGGTCGCAGGTTCGAATCCTGCCTCGGGCATGGATGTGGGTGGTGTACTTAGGTTAGTTAGGTTTAATTAGTTCTAAGTTCTAGGCGACTAATGACCTCAGAAGTTAAGTCGCATAGTGCTCAGAGCCATTTGAACCATGTGGGTGGCCAAATCATTTGCTCTGGCTGTCCAGAATGTTCTTTAAACCAACCACTGACAGTTGTGGCCTGGTGACATGATGTTGTTTGGCAACATGAAGTCCATGAATGGGTGCAAATGGTCTCCAAGTAGCTGAATATAACAATTTCCAGGGCCAGAGATTCCAGTCAGTTCGATGTAAGCACCAGTCTACACCATTATGGAGCCACATTACCTTATTCCAATGGCTTCGTGGGGTCTGTGCCACACTCCAACCCTACCGTCAAATATTACCAACTGAAATCGGGACTCATATGGCCAGGCCACGGTTTTCCAGTCGTCTAGTGTCCAAACGAGCCCATGAGAGGTACTGCAGGCGATGTCGTTCTGTTAGCAAAGGCTCTCGAGTCGTCGTCTGCTGCCATAGCCCATTGAGGCAAAATTTCGCCACACTGATATCTGCTGTTATTTCATGCAGTGTTGCTTTCCTGTTAACACTGGCAACTCTATGCAAACGTTGCTGCTCTCGGTCGTTAAGTGAAAGCCGTCGACCACTGCGTTGTCCGCGGTGAGAGATAATGCCCGAAATGTGCTATTCTCGGCACACTATTGACGCTGTAGATCTTGGAATATTGAATACCTTAACGCTTTCCGAAATAGAACGTCCCATGCCTCTGGCTGCAGCTACCATTCCCAGTTCAAAATCTGTTAATTCCCGCCGGAAACCTTTTGACGTGTATCACCTCAGTAAAAATGACAGTTCCACCATTGCACTGTAGTTTTATACTTTCTGTAAGCGATACTACAGCTATGTGTACATGTTCATATAGCTGTCTCATGACTTTTCTCACCTCAGTGTAGTATTCCACGACCAGCTGGCAAACTATAAACAACCTGCTAGGCGAATACCAATCAAGTTTCCGTTAAACATCGCAGCACAAAGTCTACACTACTGGCCATTAAAATTGCTACACCACGAAGATGAAGTGCTACAGACGCGAAATTTAACCGACAGGAAGAAGATTCTGTGATATGCAAATGATTAGCTTATCAGAGCATTCACAGAAGGTTGACACCGCTGGCGACACCTACAACGTGCTGACATGAGGAAAGTTTCCAACCGATTTCTCATACACAAACAGCAGTTGGCCGGCGTTGCCTGGTGAAACGTTGTTGTGACGCCTCGTGTAAGGAGGATAAATGCGTACCATCACGTTTCCGACTTTGGTAAAGGTCGGATTGTAGTCTATCGCGATTGCGGTTTATCGTATCGCGACATTGCTGCTCGTGTTGGTCGAGATCCATTGACTGTTAGCAGAATATGGAATCGGTGGGCTCAGGAGGGTAATACGGAATGCCCTGCTGGATCCCCACGGCCTCGTATCACTAGCAGTCGAGATGACAGGCATCTTATCCGCATGGCTGTAACGGATCGTGCAGCCACGTCTCGATCCCTGAGTCAACAGATGGGGACGTTCGCAAGACAACAACCATCTGCACGAACAGTTCGACGACGTTTGCAGCAGCGAGGAATATCAGCTCGGAGATCGTGGCTTCGGTTTCCCTTGACGCTGCATCACAGTCAGGAGCGCCTGCGATGGTGTACTCAAAGACGAACATGGGTGCACGAATGACAAAACGTACTTTTTTCGGATGAATCCAGGTTCTGTTTACAGCATCATGATGGTCGCATCCGTGTTTGGCGACGTCGGGGTGAACGCACATCAGAAGCGTGTAATCGTCGTCGTCATACTGGCGTATCACCCGGCGTGATGGTATGGGGTGCCATTGGTTACACGTCTCGGTCACCTCTTGTTCGCATTGACGGCACTTTGAACAGTGGACGTTACATTTCAGATGTGTCACGGCCCGTGGCTCTACCCTTCATTCGATCCCTACGAAACCCTACATTTCAGCAGGATAGTGCACGACCGCCTGTTGCAGGTTCTGCACGGGCCTTTCTGCATACAGAAAATGTTCGACTGCTACCCTGTCAGCACATTCTCCAGATCTCCCACCAATTGAAAACGTCTGGTCAATGGTGGACGAGCAACTGGCTCGTCACAATACGCCAGTCACTACTCTTGATGAACTGTGGTATCGTGTTGAAGCTGCATGGGCAACTGTACCTGTACACGCCATCCAAGCTCTGTTGACTCAATGCCCAGGCGTATCAAGGCCGTTATAACGGCCGGAGGTGCTTGTTCTGAGCACTGATTTCTCAGGATCTATGCACCCAAACTACGTGAAAATGTAATCACATGTCAGTTCTAGTATAATATATTTGTCCAATGAATACCCGTTTATCATCTACATTTCTTCTTGGTGTAGCAATTTTAATGGCCAGTAGTGTATGCTCATATTGCTATCTCATGTCTTTTGTCACCTCAGTGTAATAGTCCACGACCAGCTGACAAACTACCTAACTATAAACAACCTGCTAGACGAATACCAATCGAGTTTCCGTTAAACATCGCGGCACAATATCTATCTTAATGAAGGTAAAGGGTGGCTTGAAACTTGACATGAATGTACATGAGGCAACTATTACGTGCTTCTTAGACTTCAGCAAAGCCTTTCACACTGTCGAATTCGACACTTTATTTACCAAACTTAGCAGTCTAGCCAAGTGCAATGCAATGGTTCCGCTCACACCTGACCTCTCGCCAGCGATCAGTCATGTCCAGCACCATAAAGTCACAGTGGAGATAGGTAGTATTAGGCTTCCCCTAAGGTTCGGTATTAGGTCTTACACTCTTCTCATGGTACATAAATGATGTGTCATCAGTTTTGTCCTACTCCAAACACCACATGTACGCTGATGACCTCCAGTTGTATCTAAGTGCAAAACCAAATAACCTGAAGATGACTATCGCCAATCTCAGTGCCGACCTGTGTGCTCTATCAAATTGAGGACAGGATATAGAGTGAAAACTCAACCTTTCCAAAATCCAAGAATTCTAGACTCAGAAGCCCGAAATATCTGGAGCCTGTACCATCTGTAACCCTAAATGCGACGACTACAGGGTGCATCAAAAAAATGTATACACACTTTGAAGCGTCATAGAAAATTTATTTCCCGTTCTACAATATTAAATTTCTGGAAATGGAAAACTTAAAGCCCAATTGGAAAAATAAATGTACTTTGTAAATGTGATTAATGTTCAAACTGGTGGCCTTCAGCATCAATACATTTCTGAGTACGAGTCACCACTGATTCCGTACGTCCTACCAAAGTGTCCAATGAGATTTCTGCGCACACCGCCTGAATCTCATTCCAAAGTGTGTCCAGGTTACGTGGTTTACGTTTGTACACCTCATCTCTTACTGTGCCCAATAAGAAGAAATCCAGCGACGTGAGGTCTGGAGAGGGTGCAGGAAACTCGATTGGTCCCTGCGTCCTATCCACTGGCCTGGAACATTGTGATCCAGGTATGCTCGTACATCCCTATGATAGTGCGGCGGGGCGTCATCATGTTGGAAACAAAGCTCATCATTACCGTATAATGCACGAATGGCAGGGAATATGCAGTCAGCAAGCATTGTTAGGTACGTTTCTCCAGTAACAGTACCTTCAAAGCGGAAAGGCCCAATGAGTCCTCTTGCAGACAAACCACACCACACATTTACACCAGGCAAATTCACAGCCTTTTCAACTGTGATGTGAGGATTATCTTCAGCCCAGTACACACAATTGTGCCCATTGACAGTTACATTGAGTTTGAATTGGGCTTCATCCAACCAAATTATGCTACCCATAAATCCCGGTTCACGTCTCACCATCTCCTGAACCCATTCACAAAATTCTAACCTTCGATCTGGATCGTCGTCACTTAGCTGTTGCACCAGCCTTGGAATGTACACACGAAACTTGCCTTTCTTCAGAATGCGTAGCACACTGTTAGCACTTACATTACTCTCACGTGCCGCTTGTCTTGCAGATTTTTAAGGCGAACGCTGAAACAGTTCCAAGACCGCAATTGTGGAATCATCACTTGTAGCTGTACGAGGTCGCCCTGATCGACCTTTATGCACATCACACACTGTTCCATGAATTTCGAATTTGTCTCGTAGATGTGTAATTGTTAACCTTGAAGGTGGTTCTGTACCATACTCACTTCTCCACTGTCTTCGAACAGCAGCTACATTCTCGAAACTTCCAGTTCCACTTAATTATCTGCTTCCGCGCTTCAAAGCTCAAACGCATGTCCGCCATGTTGCAGTTACTTCCTTGCCACTGCTGCCACCTGCTGAAGAAACATAACATTACTTTCTCACAGATATTTAACCTTGTAGAACGGGAAATAAATTGTCTATGACAGTTCAATGTGTGTATACATTCTTTTTGACGCACCCAGTATAAACTTCTTTCCTTCAGTAAACAGTCTGGAAGTAATAACAGACGAAAATCTAAATTAGTAGAGCACTTAACTGCATTGTGCAAGAAAGCATCAGCATCTCTCCATGACCTACAAAAAACTTAAATAGCTACTCCCTCTTGACCTGAAAAAGAAACTTGTACAAGCACTGATACTTCCAATTATTGATTACAGAGATGTTATGCTGCAATGCCCTTCTCAGAAAAGCTCACGGCGTCTGAAACCTGTTATGAATGCCCGTGTTCGTTATGTCTGTGATATTCGACTCTCTGATCATATTTCACCATCATGTACAGGGCTCTCCTTCCTGCGTGCAGACATGCGCCAATATTTCCACACCCGCTGAGTTCTCCACTGCCTCATCAACGAACACCGTTCCTCATATCTCTCCCCGACCACAACGCTTTTATCTGAACAACTGGCAGAAATAGCAGTTCCCATCAAAGCAAAACTCTTTCCGTTCCACCACAGCGTTCACCCACTTTCTCATTGTTCTTCTTAGCAGCAGGAACCCAACCCTGGAATAACCTCAGGCATTCATATAATATCTTTAGCTTCAATATACCTACTAAAGCAACAATAAGGATAACCATTGTCCCTGTACGCACTCGTTATCCTCGTACATCCTTCTTTACAACCAGATTTTCGTGTTCTTAAACTTCCTTTCACTAGAACTCGCTGTATCAGAAAATATCTACCTTGTTCACCTGTAAATGCTTTTCATATCTGCCACTTTCATTATTGTTGTTATTGTCATTATTACGCTCTTCATTATTATTATTATTATTATTGTCACTATTTGCGGCAGCAGCTACAGTAGTACAAGCACTGCCGGTATAACTTCATTCATTCATAGTATTACAAGCACATTGCCACTTCAGACCGTCAACTAATTTTAGTACTGTCATATTAAAATTTTTATTTCTTAAAGCCTAGTTTACACGACGACAGCTAGGTTGCAGGCAACTGCGCTACCGGCCACTGCACAAGCGCACCGCACGTTGCGCAACTTGTTGGTGAAACTAAACACTTTCGGCGTGTTCCAACTTTGGCGACACTAGTTGCGTGAGTTTTTAGGTTATGTGTGTTCGTAGAGTGTAGACAAACTGAAATATAAAGTGGGGAACTGAGAATAATGTTCGCTTTTTGGGTATCTGTGCTTTGCATAGGTGTTTGTGGGCTTTCAGCGATGCTGATTACAAAAATAAGCAACATATTGCTACTCCTGAGACCTTCACGTGCGATCAGAACATAGATAGTTTGACAGTATCTGAGCTGCAGGGCAAAATTTATTGAGTTAGGAGCACATATACGAGTACAACTGAATTAAGAAAAATACAAGCAAGTGTAATTCTAGCTGAAGCAATGCTCTCGTCACAAGACTAAAATCCCATCGTTTGAGTGGCTAACTCTTTGTTAAAGAATATTGTTGACAGAAGGGAAGGCTATACAAACTCAAGAAGCTGCATTCTTTATTGAATATTCATCTGTTTAAAACGTCGCTGCAGTGCTCTCCATTCACATATGTTAGAATTTTAAAATATTGGCACTGTACAGATCTATCTTCAAGAGAGTAGTTTGCAAACTATTCTTCTCTTAATGCGACCTGCTTCGAATAATTATTGTTGCTAATGTTAATAATTATTACTGTTAATGTTAATAATTATTGGTGTTAATGAAATAGCGTCTTGTAGCACGCCGAGTGTTCTCGATTGTAATGCACGCAATATGATATGTAATTTCAGTTCTGGCGACAGTACTTCATGCATTACAGTACCTTCATTCCTTATTGCATAATTAACTCTATTTAGAACAAACGTGAACAGTTCTGGTGACATTCTAAGATAATTAAAAGAACTTCTTGGATCTTCCGTTATAAATTAATTCAGCAAGGATGCTGAGCAACCGAGCTGACGACTATTATTCGTCCAGCCACGAATCGAAACACGTCTTTTATTTTTTTCTTATGCAGCGATTCCACATAACAAGCTTTAACTCCATCACAACTCGTGCGAAGTGCAGCTGCCAAAACTTTCATTTCAGACACGACTCAGGGACCCACAAAACGGCGAAACTGAAGCGTATACTGGCGTCGCCGTGTCTACAGTCATATACGAAACCGCTAGCGTGCAACTCATTCCACGAAACGAGTGGCCCAACCCAATGTCGTCATGTAAACTAGGCTTAAGAAACTGTGATATAAGAAAAATACTGTGTGTGTGAAACCCTGGCCCGACGTCGGAGAGGGCCTGATAGCCCTAAATCACATTATGTTAAATAAATAAATAAAAATAAATTTCCTTAAGAGAGAAAAGCATATATCCACCAGTCAACACTGTTTTACAAATCATCTTTAATGTGAAACTCCACTTGCCTTTTTCTAGCACTATATCCTGTGAACTACAGGTCAAGGACAACAGGCAGATTGTACATTCGTAGATTTCTAGAAAACGTTTGACCCAGTGCTACTGCTAACGAAGGTCTGAGCATATGGATCAGGTTATCAGATATGTAAGTCACTCGAAGACTTCTTTAGTAATAGAACCCAGCACGTTGTACTGAACGGCGAACGTTCATGGGAGACAGAGGTATCGCTAGGAGTGCCCTTGGGAAGTGAACAGGATCGCTGTTGTTCTCATTGTACATAAAAGATCTGCCATGTAGCGAGAAAAGCAAACAGCCTCAGATATACTGGCTCTGAGCGCTATGGGACTTAATATCTGACATCATCGGTACATACATACATATAAACATTAATCCTTGTTCCATAGATCAAGAATACGATATTTCATAATCATGTGGAACGTGTCACTTTAAAATAAGTTTTCTTTACACAAAATAATTAGTTAATTAATTTTTTTTACAGTTACTACTTCATATCTATGAATTCATCTATTGAGTAGAAGGAGTTGTCATTCAGAAATTCTTTTAATTTGCTTTTAAATGTTGGTTGGCTATCTGTCAGACTTTTAATACTATTTGCCAAATGACCAAAGACTTTTGTGGCAGCATAATTCGCCCCTTTCTGTGCCAAAGTGAGATTTAATCCAGAATAGTGGATATCATTATTTCTTGTAGCTATGCATTTCGCTGTTATTTTTGAATTGGGATGGGTTATTAATGACAAATTTCATAAGTAAATATATGTATTGCGAAGGTACTGTGAATATCCCGAGTTCCTTAAATAAATGTCTGCAAGGTGATCTTGGGTGGGCTCTAGCTATTATTCTGATCACACGCTTTTGTGCAATGAATAGTTTTTCTCTTAATGACGAATTGCCCCAAAATATGATGCCACATGAAAGCAGTGTACGAAAATAGGCATAGTAGAGTAATTTACTGATATGTTTATCACCAAAATTTGCAATGACCCTAATAGCATAAGTAGCTGAACCTAACCGTTTCAGCAGATCATCGATGTGTTTCTTCCAATTCAATTTCTCATCAATGCCCACACCCAGAAATTTTGAGCATTCTACCTTAGCAACTAACTTCCGGTCATAGTCTATATTTATCAATGGTGTTATGTCATTTACTGTACAGAATTGTAAAAACTGTATTTTCTCAAAATTTAGTGAGAGTCCATTTGCTGAGAACCACTTAATAATTTTCTGAAAGACATTATTTGCAGTTTCCTGGGCTTGCTTCTCGGGTGTGATTACTATACTTGTAACATCAACAAAAAGAACTAACTTTGCATCTTCATGAATATAGAGTGGCAAGTCGTTAACATATATTAAGAACACTAAGGGACCCAGGACTGAACACTGTGGGACACCATTCTTGATACCTCCCCAGTTACAGGACTCTGCTGCTTTTTGTAGACTATCTATACTGTGAATTTCAACTTCTGCATTCTTCCAGTTAAGTATCAATTAAACCAATTGTGCAATCTCCCAGTCATACCACAACACTTAAGCTTATCTAGAACTTAGAACTACTTAATAGTTTTGTGTAGTTTGTGAATGAACCAGTTCGGAAGAGCACTCCAACAGGCTATCTACGCGAACTAGTTCACGGATAACCTCGCTACTTAGTTCGTTCGCTCTTTTCCTAAGACCGACGGACAATAGAGAGACGGAGCGAGAGCCCGCAGTAGGCTTTAAAAGTGTATATGCATAGGTGTTAAAGAGATTTTGCATAGTAGCGACATCAGTACCCTTCGAACGCGTTTTCTCGGCAACGGGACAAATTCTTAATGAACGAAGAACACTTATCAACGAACAAAGTTTCCAAATTAATGTTTTTACATAATAATATGTAAATTTCTGTAATATTTCACTTGAAAATTAGAAGACTGATTATTTAAAGAATGATAATGTAAAGCACAAAAAGTATGCTTTAGAATACAATCTCACTCAGGGTCATAGTTATTTTTTCTATGTCTAATTGTTTGGTAACAAATTATAAGTGTTAGTGTTTCTTCTGTTAATAATGAAGGTATTATTGTTTGTGCCATGTAGTACTTAACCCGTACCTAAAGCAGAAATATTTTTTGTTGGTTATTTCCAAAACTTTAAAAAAGTCGATTATTTATGAAAGTGTATTTTTATTCACAAAAAAACGCATTTAGCATATTCTGTAAGTAATATTCCTACAATGAACTAATAAATAAATAAATATATTTTAAAATTAAAATACTACGAGTGCACTGTATGTAAAGTAAAGTAGTTGACTACCCCATTTTACCCATTTGTGTAAATAACTGGTTTATTTGCCCTTTAGAAGTCTAATTACTCGACATAAAACTGTAATAATACAGGCATTAGTAACACTGGTCATTGCCGGTCGGGGTGGCCGAGCGGTTCTAAGCGCTAAAGTCTGGAACCGCGCGGCCACTACGGTCGCAGGTTCGAATCCTGCCTCGGGCATGGATGTGTGTGATGTCCTTAGGTTAGTTAGGTTTAAGTAGTTCTGAGTTCTAGGGGACTGATGACCTCAGCAGTTAAGTCGCATAGTGCTCAGAGCCATTTTAACCAGCCAACACTGGTCATTATTTAAAAGGCTAGCATAACGAATAAAAGAGCGTGTGTAGTAGCGATAGCAAAGCGAGCGAACTGTCTTTCTGGAAATCGAGATGGGAGCTAACGAACTAAAAGAACGACCTAGTTCGCGACGGAACCGCGAACTTAACTGAACGTTCCCAGTCGCGAACTATTATGCGCAAGTCTACAACTTAAACTTAACTAACCTAACATCACACACATCCATGCCCGAGGCAGGATTCGAACCTGCGACCGTAGCACTCACGCTGTTCCAGATTGAAGCGCCTAGAACCGCTCGGCCACCTGGGCCGGCTCACATATACTGATGAGTATTATCTTTGACTGACTGCAGGAGGATACAAGATGACTTTGATTGAATTTCTATTTGGTTTGATGAATGCCAACTTGCTGTGAATGTGGGCAAATGTGTTAATGAAGATGAGAACGAAAAACAATTCTGTAATCTTGTAACACAGTGATACTGACGTGCTGCTTCGCACAGTCACATCAGTTAAATATCGAGACGTAATGTTACAAAGTGACATGAACTGGGACGAGCACATAAGGTCGGTTGTAGCAGAGCTGAATGATGGGTTTATGGGGAAAATTCTGGGAAAGCACAGTTCATCAGTAAATTAGGCCGTGTACAAAACACTTGTATGACCCATTCTTGAGTAATGGAGTGCCTGGGATTCCAAACAGGACGGATTAAAGGAAGACACCGAAGCAATTCGGAGGAATTCTGCTCGATTTACTACCGGTGTGTTCGATCAACATGCGAGTGTTACGGAAATGATTCATGAACTCAGAGCATTCACATCTCAAAGTGCTGGATGCGGTTCACAACGAAGGTATTAGGCTGTCAACTGGGGCTTATCGGACGAACACAGTGGCTAGCCTGGGTGCAAAAATTGGTGAGCCTTCACTGTGTCGTGGTTCGCCAAGCATACAGGACCCCGTCTGTTGTAAAATCGCCAGTATTTATCTCCGTTGTCCAGCGGCGACTGACAAGTCTGTTCGTCACCGTCCGCGGGCAACGAAGCAATTTGGGATCCGTACAGGGGAAAGTATTGAGTTGTTGCAAGTGGTGGACATTAAGGTCCAAAGGCAGAGGTGGAGTAATGGATCCCCTGGCTATTAAACAGGCCCAGGTTACCTATCTACAGCAGATTATAACCTCAGACTATGTTTTTAACATATACACTTCTGGAAATGGAAAAAAGAACACATTGACACCGGTGTGTCAGACCCACCATACTTGCTCCGGACACTGCGAGAGGGCTGTACAAGCAATGATCACACGCACGGCACAGCGGACACACCAGGAACCGCGGTGTTGGCCGTCGAATGGCGCTAGCTGCGCAGCATTTGTGCACCGCCGCCGTCAGTGTCAGCCAGTTTGCCGTAGCATACGGAGCTCCATCGCAGTCTTTAACACTGGTAGCATGCCGCGACAGCGTGGACGTGAACCGTATGTGCAGTTGACGGACTTTGAGCGAGGGCGTATAGTGGGCATGCGGGAGGCCGGGTGGACGTACCGCCGAATTGCTCAACACGTGGGGCGTGAGGTCTCCACAGTACATCGATGTTGTCGCCAGTGGTCGGCGGAAGGTGCACGTGCCCGTCGACCTGGGACCGGACCGCAGCGACGCACGGATGCACGCCAAGACCGTAGGATCCTACGCAGTGCCGTAGGGGACCGCACCGCCACTTCCCAGCAAATTAGGGACACTGTTGCTCCTGGGGTATCGGCGAGGACCATTCGCAACCGTCTCCATGAAGCTGGGCTACGGTCCCGCACACCGTTAGGCCGTCTTCCGCTCACGCCCCAACATCGTGCAGCCCGCCTCCAGTGGTGTCGCGACAGGCGTGAATGGAGGGACGAATGGAGACGCGTCGTCTTCAGCGATGAGAGTCGCTTCTGCCTTGGTGCCAATGATGGTCGTATGCGTGTTTGGCGCCGTGCAGGTGAGCGCCACAATCAGGACTGCATACGACCGAGGCACACAGGGCCAACACCCGGCATCATGGTGTGGGGAGCGATCTCCTACACTGGCCGTACACCACTGGTGATCGTCGAGGGGACACTGAATAGTGCACGGTACATCCAAACCGTCATCGAACCCATCATTCTACCATTCCTAGACCGGCAAGGGAACTTGCTGTTCCAACAGGACAATGCACGTCCGCATGTATCCCGTGCCACCCAACGTGCTCTAGAAGGTGTACGTCAACTACCCTGGCCAGCAAGATCTCCGGATCTGTCCCCCATTGAGCATGTTTGGGACTGGATGAAGCGTCGTCTCACGCGGTCTGCGCGTCCAGCACGAACGCTGGTCCAACTGAGGCGCCAGGTGGAAATGGCATGGCAAGCCGTTCCACAGGACTACATCCAGCATCTCTACGATCGTCTCCATGGGAGAAAAGCAGCCTGCATTGCTGCGAAAGGTGGATATACACTGTACTAGTGCCGACATTGTGCATGCTCTGTTGCCTGTGTGTATGTGCCTGTGGTTCTGTCAGTGTGATCATGTGATGTATCTGACCCCAGGAATGTGTCAATAAAGTTTCCCCTTCCTGGGACAATGAATTCACGGTGTTCTTATTTCAATTTCCAGGAGTGTAATTTAACGAGATTTCAAGTCGTTACACAGATTTTATAAGTGTTTACACTGAAGGGGTCTAAGCAATGGAGTATATGTGTGTGTGTGTGTGTGTGTGTGTGTGTGTGTGTGTGTGTGTGTGTGTGTGTGAATTTTTAAGGGACCTAACTGCTGAGGTCATCGGTCCCTAGACGTACACACTACTTAAAGTAACTTATGCTAAAAACAACACGCAAACCCGTGCCCGAGGGAGGACTCGAACCTCTGGCAGGAGGGGAGGCTCAATCCGCGACATGGAGGCCTAAGCAAGGGAATTTTATCGTATGCTCCGTAGCGTTCGCGACATTGTCCGCAAAATAGCACTCCCAGGGCAGTTTTCAGTCTATTATGTGGAAGTGTTTGCTGTTCTGGGGGCAGTGGAGCAGATGCGACGACGTCGTGGCAAGCTATTTCTTCCTGCGTAGACTCCCAAAGCGCCCTCCTACCTGTTTGTCGTAAATATCGATACTTGTCGGTGGGGTAGTAACGGTCAGTTGACAAGGTCATTGCTGTTACTGCAGATAGTATTGGGTGGAGCAACAACGGGCGGTTGACATATGGTGACTATTACCATGGACACTACTGGCGAATGATGATCAGTTGACAATGTGACTACCATTATTCCAGGTAATTTGTGAGGAATGATGGTAATTAGACACCGTGACCACCATTACCAGATACTTTTGGATTTTATTCAACAATAAAAAATAATGACCCTCCATGAACCATGGGCCTTGTGCAGGTTGGGTGGCTTGCGTGCCTCAGCGATACAGATAGCTGTACCGTAGGTGCAACCACATAGGCGAACTATCTGTTGAGAGACCAGGCAAACATACGGTTTCTGAAGAGAGGCAGCAGCCTTTTCAGTAGTTTTAGGTGCAACAGATTAACTAATCTGGCCTTGTAACATGACCAAAACCTCCTTGCTGTGATCGTACTATATGGTTAAATGACGATGGCATCTTCTTGGGTAAAATACTGCGAAGGTAAAATAGTTCCCCATTCGGATCTCTGGGCGGAGACTTCTCAGGAGGACGTAGTCATCAGGAAAAACAAAACAGGCGTTACTGATCAGAGCGTGGAATGCTAGATAGGAAAGATGGGTTAGAAAATTTGGAAAGGGAAATTGATAAGTTGAAGTTAGATATAGTGGGAATCAGTGAACTTAGGTAGCATTAGGAACAGTACTTCTGAAAATGTAAATTCAGGGTTATAAATACAAAATCAAATAGGTTTAACGCAGGAGTACATTTAAAGACGAATAATAAAATAGGAATGTGGGTAAGCTGCTATGAACAGCATAGTGAACGCATTATTCTAACGAAGAATGGCCCGAAGTCCACATCCACCAAAATAATACAAGTTTATATGCCAACTGGCTCTGCAAATGATGAAGATGTGGAAGAAATGAATGATGAGATAAAAAATCATCCAGATAGTTAAGGGAGATAAAAATGAAATTTTGAAGGGGGACTGAAATTCGATAGTTGGAAAAGGAAGAGAAGGAGAAATTGTAGGTGAATATGGACTGGAGGAAAGGAATGAAAGAAGGAATGAAATGGTAGAATTTTGCGCAGAGCATAATTCGATCATCGCTAACACGTGGTTTAAGAATCCTGAAAGGAGGTTGTATACGTGGAACTGACCTGGAGACACTGAAAGATTTCAGTTTGATTACATAAAGGTAAGACAGAGATTTCGGAACCAAATTTTAAATCGTAAGATATTTCCAGGGGCAGATGTGGACACTGAAAACATTTATTGGCTATAAACTGTAGATTAAAACTAAAGAAATTGCAGAAAGGTGTGAAATTAAGGAGATGAGATCTGGATAAGTTGAAAGAACCAGAGGTTGTTGAGTGTTTCAGAGGGCCCGTTGGACAACGGCTGACTAGAAAAGGAGAAAGGGGTGCAATATAAGACGAATAGGTAGCTTTAATACATGAAATAATAAATGCAGCAGAGGACAAAATAGGTAAGAAAACAAAGTCTAGTAGAAATCCTTGGATAACACAGGAGATTCTGAATTTAACAGACAAAAGGAGGAAATGTAAAACTGCAGAAAATGAAGCAGGCGCAAGAGAGAATAAAGTCTAAAAATGAGATTGACAGGAAGCACAAAACAGCTGAGAACAGATGAAAAGTTATAGAAGCATGTATCACGAGGGGATAGATAGATACTGCTTACAGAAAAATTAAACAGGCCTTTGAGAAAAGAAAAGAAGCTGTACGAATATCAAGAGTTCAGATGGAAAACCAGTCCTAAGTAAAGGAGAGAAATCTGAAAGGTGATATAGAGGGTCTATACAAGTGAAATGAACTCGCAGGAAGTATCATAGAAATGGAAGAGGACGTAGATGGAGATGGGAGACATGATACTGCGAGGAAAATTTGACAGAGCACTGAAAGATCTAAGTTGAAACACAGCCGCGGGAGTAGACGACATTTCGTCCAAACTACTGATAGCTTTGGGAGAGCCAGCCATGTCAAAACTCTTCCACTTGGTGTGTAAGATATGTGAGACAGGCGAAATATGACTTCAAGAAGAATGCTATAATTCCAATTCCAAAGAAAGCAGTTGTTGAAAAGTGTGAATATTATCGAACTATCAGTTTGGTAAGTCACCGTTGCAAAATACTAACACGAATTCCCTACAGAAAAATGGAAAAACTGATAGAAGACGACCTCAGGGATGATCAGTTTGGATTCCAAAGAAATGTGGGCACACGCGAAACAATACTGATACTACGACTTACCTTAGAAGATAGGTTCAGGAAAGGCAAACCTACGTTTTTAGCATTTGTAGACTTGGAGAAAGTTTTTGGCAATGTTGTTTGGAGTGCTCTCTTTCAAATTCTAAAGGGCGCAGGTCTAAATACAGGTAACGAAAGGTTATCTATAATTTGTACGAAAAACCAGATGGCAGTTAAAGAGTCGAAGGGCATGAAAAAGGAGCAGTGGTTGAGAAGGGAGAGAGACAGGGTTGTATCACATCCCAGATGTTATTCAATCTGTATACTGAACAAGCAGTAAAGGAAACAAAAGAAAAATTTGGAGTAGGAAGTGAAGTCCAGGGAGAAGAAATAAAAACTTTGAGGTTTGCCAATGACATTATAATGCTGAGACAGCAAACGGTATACGCAGAGATGAAGAGGCTTGCACAGGATCGAGTAGCATGAACAGCTGCATCAAACAAGTCTTCAGACTGAATATCACAACAACAACAACAAACAATGCGCTTAAAAACCCTAATAAACAACTATATGATGCAGAATTAGGACTTGTGTTGGTGCTGTTAATCAGTGGCATGTTAGTGGAAGAAATGAAACAGCCAACTAATTGTGATCTCTCCTCTGGCTTTGTTTACAACAAACACTTTCTCTCTCAACATCCAAAACAAACTGTCAAGATGGCCACACTATATTTAGAATGCTGAAGGGCTGTGACCACCATCGCGAGTATTATCAAAATATAAGTGGTCCTGTGGTTTTTCGATGGCTGCAGGTCAAGACGTTTTTCAACAAGCAAGAGCCTTAGTCAGCAAGAGACTGACTGACTGACTGCCAAGAAATCGTCACATTTCGTTGAGCCGATTCAACTACATTGGTATGAAGCATCAGCTAGACAGCAAATACACTGCAACGAAAGTGAGAAAATCCCTTACATAAACATCAAGCATTGTTTCATTTAGCATCAGTTATATCATTAACATGCTTACATTACGTAAATGGACTGATTGTAGACTATGATAAATAATGTAGTGTTATAAATGGCTCTGAGCACTATGGGACTTAACTTCTGAGGCCATCAGTCCCCTAGAACTTAGAACTACTTAAACCTAACTAACCTAAGGACATCACACACATCCATGCCCGAGGCAGGATTCGAACCTGCGACCGTAGCGGTCGCGCGGTTCCAGACTGTAGCGCCTAGAACCGCTCGGCCACTCCGGCCGGCAATGTAGTGTTATAAAACATAATCGTAGTTGTCTGACAAAAATGTTCCACTTGAATACAACTATCAAAATTACGTTGAAGTCTCGACTTAATGTAATTACATTTCATTAGGCATTAGTGATTCACATAATCTGGATCCATTACTTAAGTACGAGGATCGCCCAGAAAGTAATACACCACGTTTTTCTCTTCAGTAATTATTTATTGAACACAATGAAACGTTCACAACAGAAAGAACGATGTTTCTTCTGCACTCCCTATTTTCCACTTGAATACGTATATCAGAATTATTCAAAATCTCATATCGATGTCACTATAGTCCGTCAAGCATCAGTTATTTCCATAACCTACGCCCGTAACGTAAGTGGCATGATTTTACACAATGTTGATTTCGGGTAGGTTACTGCTCGCAGGTTAGGCAACTGTCTCCTGCATCTTTAACTTGCCTCGTGGCACATCGCTGCAGGTGCCTTATCATATATCTGTTGGCTCAGTCGCCACATGTCATGTACAGTCATTTATACACGACTTGAGTGTTAAAGGTTTCAGAAGTAAAAATTTTCTCGAGATCTGCTTACAAAATCGAATCACGCGTGAAATATAAATCTTTATTGGGCCTCATTCATGTTAAATATTCTATTAGGTATGTTCGATAAATAATGCAACACTTCCTTTGTGAAAGCAGGTTGGTTTTATTCATGGTTCCATCACAATATATTATTCCCTATTCTTTTGGCTACAAAACCCTATTTCCCAACATATCCCTTCAATGCGACGGCCTTACGCCACCTTAATGCGAGTGTCTGTATGCCCGAAGTGCTGCATCACTAACTTGCCCATGATACACGTGTTGCTTCCCGCGGAGAGCATCCTTCATAGGGCGAAACAGATGGAAGGTGTGAGAACCGGGCTGTAGGGAGGTTGAGGAAAAACATTCCAATTAAGTTTCGTGAGCTCATCGCAGGTGCGCAGTCTTGTGTTAGCTGTTATGTAGTCATGGAGATGTAGTTGAGCAGCGACGTGTTTGATTGTGGTCTGACGATCATCTCGAATGAGAGTATCTGAACGTTCCAACTTTGCAGTAGTCACAGCTGTATACGATTCGCCGACACGCGGGATGTCGGACAGGTTTGCGCAACCTTGTTGCGGTGATGACTCCTCGCCGAACGACTCACCGTGCTTTTGTTCACTGGCAGGTCTCCGCTGACATTCTGCAAGTGTGTATGAATATCTGCGATGCCCTGGTTTTCCGCCAAAAGGAACTCTGTGACAGCTCTCTGCTTCGAACGCGCCTCCTTTACGGACGCCATTTTGAAGGCTATGTATAGCGCTGCCACCTATGGGAACTCCACGAAAATATAGGGGCTGAAGCGGGAACATTCCACGATGTTTCGCAACAAATTTCGCCGAGAAAGAAAATGTGTTACATTACTTATTTAATGCCAGTCACATAATATAAATAAGAAAATACCGTATTGGCAATATTTTAATGTATTTTGTTAGTTATTTTAGAAATGGAAGACATTTCAGGTTTAACATATTACGTCAGATCTGAAACACGTAAAACTGTATTTCAGAAGCACACTGCGGAAGAAATACGATGATGGCATATGACACATATTCAAGTACTGATATGGTTTCAACGTCATCCACCAACATATATCGTAATGGTTTAGCTATCTGTGTCTACCCTTTAACGGTGAATGGTCATAGCCAGAAGGACAAGTGTGCTGCAAACGTGAAAAGCAAGCAGGCAACCACGCCACAGAGACGTACCCTTGCTTCCTACAGCCAACTAAGCGAGTTTGGAAGGGTCAGATCGTGGGCTTCCGAGTGGCGGGGTAGTCCTTTCGGAGAATTGCCACTTACGTTGGACGTGCCATGTCAGTTGTGCTACGATTCTGGTGTCAGTGGTCACGTGAACATTCTGACGCAGGTAGACGAGGCTCTGGATGTCCACTCAGCACAGACGCCAGCCAGGATCGTCGTATTGTAAGGGCAGCAGTGGCAGATCGTACATCTACCACAGCACTGATTAGAGGGCTTGTGATTCCAGACGTGTCAACACGTACTGTCGCGAACCGGTTATTAACAGTGGGGCTATGGAGACACACTCCTCTAGCCCATCTTCCGCTTATGTCACAGTATCGATGTGCATGGCTCTACTGGTGCCGTCAGAGGATCTCTTGGATGTGGAATGGCGCGTCTTGATCTTAAGCGATGAAAGCAGCTTCTGCCTCCACGCAAGTGATGATAGTTTGCACGTAAGACGTACACCGGGTGAGTGCAGACTCATAGAGTACATTCGTCCAACACACACTGGCGCCGCCCCAGGCATTATGGTCTGGGGTGTGATAAGCTACAACAGTCGTTCACCTTTGGTGTTTCTGGAGAGGACACTAACCATCGCTCGGTACGTGCAGAATGTTTTAGATCCATTATTTTATCGTTCTTGCAACTGGAAGGCGATATGTTGTTCCAGCATGATAATACTCCCTCACACTTTGCCTGTGGAACTCAACTTACTCTGTAAGACGTGCAGTAACTTCAATCGACCATTATTTTCCGACCCAACAGTAGCAGGACTAATGGCAGTCATACTGTCAATCGACCATCCCTGTAGTATCCGAGGGAAATGGCAGTCACTCGATCAATCGACCATAACTGACACATGCAGTAGTATTTGGGTTAACAATAGTTGCCTATATCTCTGACGTCGATCTGTTGTAGAATTTTAGAACATGTTTTTTGCTCGAGTATCATGTCGTTTTTGGAAACCCTGAATCTACTATGTAGGAATCAACATGGATTCCGGAAACAGCGATCGTGTGTGACCCAACTCGCTTTATTTGTTCATGAGACCCAGATAATATTAGATACAGGCTCCCAGGTAGATGCTATTTTTCTTGACTTTCAGAAGGCGTTCGATACAGTTTCGCACTGTCGCCTGATAAACAAAGTAAGAGCCTACGGAATATCAGACCAGCTGTGTGGCTGGATTGAAGAGTTTTTAGCAAACAGAACACAGCATGTTGTTATCAATGAAGAGACGTCTACAGACGTTAAAGTAACCTCTGGCGTGCCACAGGGGAGTGTTATGGGACCATTGCTTTTCACAATATATATAAATGACCTAGTAGATAGTGACGGAAGTCCCATGCGGCTTTTCGCGGATGATGCTGTAGTATACAGAGAAGTTGCAGCATTAGAAAATTGTAGCGAAATGCAGGAAGATCTGCAGCGGATAGGTACTTGGTGCAGGGAGTGGCAACTGACCCTTAACATAGACAAATGTAATGTATTGCGAATACATAGAAAGAAGGATCCTTTATTCTATGATTATATGATAGCGGAAGAAACACTGGTAGCAGTTACTTCTGTAAAATATCTGGGAGTATGCGTGCGGAACGATTTGAAGTGGAATGATCTTATAAAATTAATTGTTGGTAAGGCGGGTACCAGGTTGAGAGTCATTGGGAGAGTCCTTAGAAAATGTAGTCCATCAACAAAGGAGGTGGCTTACAAAACACTCGTTCGACCTATACTTGAGTATTGCTCATCAGTGTGGGATCCGTACCAGATCGGGTTGACGGAGGAGATAGAGAAGCTCCAAAGAAGAGCGGCGCGTTTCGTCACAGGGTTATTTGGTAACCGTAATAGCGTTACGGAGATGTTTAACAAACTCAAGTGGCAGACTCTGCAAGAGAGGCGCTCTGCATCGCGGTGTAGCTTGCTGTCCAGGTTTCGAGAGGGTGCGTTTCTGGATGAGGTATCGAATATATTGCTTCCCCCTACTTATACCTCCCGAGGAGATCACGAATGTAAAATTAGAGAGATTAGAGCGCGCACGGAGGCTTTCAGACAGTCGTTCTTCCCGCGAACCATACGCGACTGGAACAGGAAAGGGAGGTAATGACAGTGGCACGTAAAGAGCCCTCTGCCACACACCGTTGGGTGGCTTGCGGAGTATAAATGTAGATGTAGATGTAGATGAACTGACCGTCATTGCCCCACCTAATAGCATCAGAGGTAAAGGTAGTCACTCTGTCAAATAAACATCATTGTCTCGCCCAAAAGAATCTACTATAATGACAGTCACCTTGTCAACTGACCATCATTGCCCCCTACTGGTGTCTGGGGTAATGGCTGTCAACTTGTACATTAACCATCGTTACTCCACCTAGTAGTATCTAGAGCGCACTGGCAGTCACCCAGTCAATTCACAATCATTGACTCACCCAGCAGAGTCTGCAGTAATGGAAGTCACCATATCAACTGACTATCTTTGCCCCATAAAAGTATCTCGGGTAATGGCAGTGACCATATAAATTGATCACCATTGCCTTAACCAATAGTATCTGGGGTAATGGCAGTCACCACACGAACTGAGAATCTTTTTCCCCAAAAGTATATGGGGTAACTGACCTATGCCCAGAGGTAGATACCACATGTCAGCTGACAGTCACCATATCAACTGATCACAGTTGCCCTACCGAATAGTATCTGGGCTAATGGCAGTCACCATATCAACTTACCATCTTTGTCCGACAAAAATATGTGGGTTAACGGTAATTGCACTGTTAACTGACCTTCGTTCCTTCAGTCGTGTCTGAAGGTAATGACAGTCATCACATGTTTGACCATCATTGCCCCTCCCATTAGTATCTGAAGAGTAATGGCAGTCATCGCAGTCAATTGACTACCATTGTCCCACTGAACTATATCCGAGGTAATGGCAGTCATCGTAACAGCTGACCATCTTGCCATATCCTTGGCTATCGTCTCCACCACAGCCACCATCTACATATCGTGATGGTTTCGCCATCTGCCTCCGATGTGAAGGGGGATGCTGTGTCCCTAGCTGTTGCCTCTGCCACGGCTACTGACACGCAGGAAGAGAAGTGCAGTGTATGGCTGGTGCCTAACGACCCAGCATACACGCTAGACAGCACTGCCGTGCAGGTTGCCGCCCTGCGAGGCGTCTCCACTGCACTGCGACATCCGCTGTGTGATCACTGGACACAGTCGGCACTATCTCGCATCTGCGAAACAACGTGACGCCGGCCACTTCCTGATATCCATACGTCGGGCGGCCTCTATAAGACCGCCGACTGCAGCTCTCCAGCAGTCTGAATCCGAGTCTGACGTCGCGCCAAGCCTGAACCCAACGACCACTCTTCGGTACAGTGCAACAGGAACATGACTATATCAGCGCAACCACCCATTCTGACCGCGACCGATTCCGACCTTGCAGAGTAACCTACGATGACAAACGTTATGCTTTCTCTCGCACCTTCGTCGAACTGTATTCAAGGAGTGACAATTTTTCTCATACATCAGATCGATCACTTACGTCGCTTTCATGCAGAATCTGTTTTCTGCTGATTACGGTTTCTTGTTAGCTTTCTTACAGAAATATGCTGAGGTGATGAAAGTCATGGGATGCGATATGTACACAAACAAGTGGAGATAGTATCGTGTACATAAAGTATAAAAGGGCAGTGCATTGTACACAGATGAATCATGTGAAAGATTTCCGATGTGAGTTTGGCCGCACGACTTTGAGTGCAGAATGTTAGTTGGATCTAGACGCATGTGACATTCCATTTCGGAAATCGTTAGGGAATTCAATATTCCTAGATACACAGCGTCAAGAGTGTGCAGAGAATACCAAACTTCAGGCATTACCTCTCACAACGGATAACGCAGTGAAGACGGCCTTCACTTAGCGACTGAGAGTAGCGGCGTTTGTGTTGAGTTGTCAGTGCTACCAGACAAGCAAAACTGCGTGAAATAACTGCATAAATCAATGTTGGACGTATTGTGGAAGTGGACTCTAAATTCTTTGGTCAGTAGGCGTCTTTGCAATTTGAACCACTAGTTCTGATAACCGTTCACATAGAGTATAGAACATTAACGTCCGTAGTATGAACAGTAACTAACCACTCGCTGTGAATTTGTTTCCTCGTTAATATGGATAAATAGTATCATAGATCTTTACAAATGTAGTGTTGCAATGTGACTGACATTATTCCTTCAATCACATGACGCATTATCGCGAGATATGTCCTTCTGTTAACGGTTAACGGATGTCTGGTAACCATTATACCTATCATTACGAAGGATTTCATGGTTATCCGTTTTACATATGGGAATTTGGCTCCAGATTGTGCCGAATCTCGTATATTTGGAGTTATTCGGGTTTATGAAGATAGGTGAAATAAGTGAGTACTTATGGCGTAGTGATGATATAAATGTTAGACTGTAGTCGTCCAAGTAAGTGGGTGATTTGGCATTTCAATGATTGTTGTTAACTTATGTCAAACCTTGACTGGATTACGTATAACAATACGAAAGTTATATTTTGTATACCTTACTGTGTACTCTTCTTAAATAATTAGTTATTAGAAGAACTACAAGTATTTTACATATGTGGCGAACTGTTTTGACTGTCAACACCCTCTTTACTTCTATTTGGAGCATTGTTATGTACTTGATCGTTCTTTTACTAATGCGGGGGGGGGGGGGGCGAGTGGTTCTAGGCGCTACAGTCTGGAACCGTGCGACCGCTACGGTCGCAGGCTCGAATCCTGCCAGGGGCATGGATGTGTGTGATGTCCTTAGGTTAGTTAGGTTTACGTAGTTATAAGTTCTAGGGGACTGATGACCTCAGAAGTTAAGTCCCATAGTGCTCGAAGCCATTTGAACCAGTTTGTACTAATGCTGGCATATTAGAATTAGTTTACCTTAGACCTGGGTCACGGCCTTAAATGAGGCACCGACATTGAAATGATACATTTTGGTGGCATGTTAGATTACATTTCTCTTTTGGGAATGAGTAGATTAATGAATTGACTCATGTGCATTTATTTTACACCATTGACTACCTTTTAATATATCAACTGGGTTCCATACCATTCTTCCAGTTCCTCCTCACTTGTATTTCGTATCGTTATGAATGATGTTGTTTCAGTAACCTGTTTCACTTTGTTACTTTATAGTGATGACGATACAGTGTTATGCAAACTAAATCCTTTCCACCTTTCCCACCATTCACTTTTTATAAACAATGAAATTATACCTTACATATGTCTGATTAGCAATGCATATTTTCCTTCCTATTAGTTAAACTGTGTACAAAAGGAAGAGATTTAAGGGTATTATTATTCGTTCTTAACACAATTTTAGTGCTGTTTTATTCCTATATTATCTCTAAGGGTAATGGCATGTCACCTAAACTTATATATACCCCCATTTTTATTCTAATGTCTGGTATTGATCTATAACGGAAATAACCATGTATATTTAACATCATTTGTATTTGTTTGTACCATAAAAATTGTTAATGTCAAGGTAAATTGCATCTTAGTGAAAATGAACGAAATGTAACTACTTTTAATGAATTCATCCTATATATATATATAATATGTTTATAATATATTTATTTTGTACACTAGCTCACAGACTACTGATGTCTCACATTGTTTTATGTATGGTGTTGTTATAAAGGGCCTGAGGATGGCGTCGACGCAACGTCGAAACTAGTGGCGAAGTAAATATAAAATTTAAGTACAGCTGGAGGTATTTCATTTTTAATAAAAATATTACGAAAGTATCCATTTGGACAGTGCAGCGAAATTTGACTTTTATCGGCTATCGCAGCAGACGATCGACGAGTCGGCCTTTGTCAACAGCACGTCATCGGCTGAAGCGTGTTCAAGAGCTGATGGTAGGGTTCGAGTGTGGCGTAGACCGCGCTAATCCATGGACCCAAATTGTCAACAAGGCACTGTGCAAGCTGGTGGTGGCTCGGTAATGGTGTGAACTGTCTTTGCATGAAATGGACTGGGTCCACTGGCCCAAATGAACCAATAATTGCCTGGATATGGTATGTTCCGCTACCTGGAGACCATTTTCAGTCATTCGTGAGCTTCATTTTTCCAAACAACGATGGGAGGCCACAGTTGTTCGCAACTGGTTTGAAGAACATTCTGGACAATTAGAGCGAATGATTTGGCCACACAGATCGCTCGACATGAACCCGAGCAAACATTTGTGGGATATAATCTAGAGGTCAGTTCTTGCACAGAATCTTGCACCGGCAACACTTTCACAATTACGGACGGCTACAGAGGCAATATGGCTCAGTATTTCTGTAGGGGACTTGTTGAGTCGACGCCACGTCGAGTTACTGCACTACGCCTGGCAGGAGGTCCGACACGATATTAGGAGCCTTTTGTCACCTCACTGTAAACTCCTCCCCTGCAATACACTACTGGCCATTAAAATTGCTACACCAAGAAGAAATATAGACGATAAACGGGTATTCATTGGACAAATATATTGTACTCGAACTGACAAGTGACTACATTTTCACGCAATTTGGGTGCATAGATCCTGAGAAATCAGTACCCAGAACAACCACCTCTGGCCTTAATAACGGCCTTGATGCGCCTCGGCATTGAGTCAAACAGAACTTGGATGGCGTGTACAAGTACAGCTGCCCACGCAGCTTCAACACGATACCACATTTCATCAAGAGTAGTGACTGGCGTATTGTGACGAGCCAGTTGCTCGGACACCATTGACCAGACTTTTCAATTGCTGAAAGATCTGGCCAGGGCAGCAGTATCCAGAAAGGCCCGTACAGGACCTGCAACATGCGTTGAGTATTGCTCATCAGTGTGGGATCCGTACCAGGTCGGGTTGACGGAGGAGATAGAGAAGATCCAAAGAAGAGCGGCGCGTTTCGTCACTGGGTTATTTGGTAACCGTGATAGCGTTACGGAGATGTTTAATAAACTCAAGTGGCAGACTCTGCAAGAGAGGCGCTCTGCATCGCGGTGTAGTTTGCTCGCCAGGTTTCGAGAGGGTGCGTTTCTGGATGAGGTATCGAATATATTGCTTCCCCCTACTTATACTTCCCGAGGAGATCACGAATGTAAAATTAGAGAGATTAGAGCGCGCACGGAGGCTTTCAGACAGTCGTTCTTCCCGCGAACCATACGCGACTGGAACAGGAAAGGGAGGTAATGACAGTGGCACGTAAAGTGCCCTCCGCCACACAACGTTGGGTGGCTTGCGGAGTATCAATGTAGATGTAGATGTAGATCATGCTGAAATGTCGGGTTTTGCAGGGATCGAATGAAGGGTAGAGCCAGGGGTCGTAACACATCTGAAACGTAACGTCCACTGTTCAAAGTGCCGTCAATGCGAACAAGAGGTGACCGAGACGCGTAACCAATGGCACCCTATACCTTCACACCGGGTGATACGCCAGTATGGCGACGACGAATACACGCTTCCAATGTGCGTTCACCGCGATGTCGCCAAACACGGGTGTGACCATCATGATGCTGTAAACAGAACATGGATTCATCCGAAAAAATGACGTTTCGCCATTCGTGCACCCATGTTCGTCCCCGAGTACATCATCGCAGGCGTTCCTGTCTCTGAGGCAGCGTCAAGGGTAACGGCAGCCATGGTCTTCGAGTGATAGTCCATGCTGCTGCAAACGTCGTCGAACTGTTCGTGCAGATGGTTGTTGTCTTGCAAACGTCCCCATCTGTTGACTCAGGGATCGAGACGTGGCTGCACGATCCGTTACAGCCATGCGGATAAGATGCCTCTCATCTCGACTGCTAGTGATACGAAGCGCAGCTCGTGGTCGTGCGGTAGCGTCCTCGCTTCCCGTGCCCGGGTTCCCGGGTTCGATTCCCGGTGGGGTCAGGGATTTTCTCTGCCTCGTGATGACTGGGTGTTGTGTCATGTCCTTAGGTTAGTTAGGTTTAAGTAGTTCTAAGTTCCAGGGGACTGATGACCATAGATGTTAAGTCCCATAGTGCTCAGAGCCATTTGAACCATTTGATACGAAACCTTTAGGATCCAGCACGGCGTCCCGCATTACCCTCCTGAACCAACAGATTCCGTATTCTGCTAACAGTCATTGGCTCTCGACCAACGCGAGCAGCAATGTCGCGATACGATAAACCGCAATCGGGATAGGCTACAATCCGACCTCTATCAAAGTCGGAAACGGGATGGTACGCATTTCTCCTCCTTACACGAGGCATCACAACAACGTTTCACCAGGCAACGCCGGTCAACTGCTGTTTGTGTATGGGAAATCGGTTGTAGGTGTCGCCACCGGCGTCAACCTTGTGTGAATGCTCTGAAAAGCTAATCATTTGCATATCACAGCATCTCCTTCCTGTCGCTTAAATTTCGCGTCTGTAGCACGTCGTCTTCGTGATGTAGCAATTTTAATGGCCAGTAGTGTATCTGGGCACCACCTTCTTTTCTGCGTGAACCATACCAGGTTATTTTATATCTTTGCTCCACAAAAGTATCTTGGGTAATGGTAGTCATCCTGTCAATTGCACATCATCACCCCACCAAATGCTATGCATATTTATATCATTTTTTGTGTTTCAGATTGCTAGAAAGTGTATAAAGATGACAGAAAAAGATCAGTTGTCTGCTGAAGATTTGAAGAAATCAGAACAAACTGTTGCTGAAGGTTTGTCGGTAAGAAAATACTTTTAAGCACACTGCAAATTGGATTAAATAGTGGAACTGAATTAGATCAGAGCTCAGAAAGGAAATGTGGCTTTCCTCCTGCCCATGACGAAGCTCTAGCTGACCGTGTTAAAATACCCAATGCTGCATTGTGTTCGAAGACGCGATTCAACAGGCTTGCACTTCAGCTTATCATAAATGCTGTTACCTAATAAAGTGGATTACAGCCACAAAATCGCACTCGTGGCGATCCATTTTCATATACAGTTGGTTGTTCGAACTGTGGAAAAGCAAGTTTGATTTTTAACCGTCTCCTGCGTGACAATGTTTTCGAATTCAAGAACGTATTTACATATGCCATATCTCTGCAGCGATTTACGTGTAAATTTCTAGCAGAAGCATTTGAAAATTTTAAATGATATTGGACTTTCTTATGTAAAACGCTACTGTTTCCGATTTTAATTTTTGATGACAATAACTGGATAAGGTGGATCATGTGCAAGCATAATTTTCTGTGAGTCGTCATTGGAGTGTAGACAGCTTTCACCTATGTCAAACATACAGCAAAATTCCGAAATAGTTAGAGTCATTGCTAATGTATTTTTTTTTTTTTCCAAAGTAGACAAACGTATTTTGAAGCATGTACTCAGTGACCATGTTAAAACTGACATGATTTTTAATGTGTTTCTCGAAATGTGTTAACAAGCGTAGAGTGATGATGATGATTTTTTGTGGAGGGTCTAAACAGCTTGGCCATCAGCGCCCTTGCATGAAGTGAGGGGACACACAATTTTCTAGTTATAAGCAAAGATGACGATTCAAGTATTGCATATTATCATATTAGTTTTGATAAATATATTTGTATTTCATAGCTTAACAGAGGACTAAAGCTTGAAACTACTATGAATGTGAACTGTATTTTGTAGATGTATTGTGAAAATGTGATTGTAACCTACTAGCTGGATGTGTTTTAGATATAGTATAGGTGTAAACTTAAATGTAAACTAAATGTTGTAGATATATTCTGAAACTAAAATAGTAATCTGTGTGTTCCATATCTATTATGAAAATGTTTTGTACGCAATTGGTGTTCCATAATATATTGATATACATATACTTGCATATTTCTGGTGAAATATGCCTATCATGCCTGTTTCAGTCTCCACACAAGACAGAATATTCCATTTCCTTCTTGTACTGCTTGGATTATATCATGTGACAGCTTTCAGAGAGTACATGTTTAAGGATTTGACTGTGTGCAGACAAGCAAGTTATTTGCATACGTGCATATCCCGGGTGGTTATAATTAACCTGACATTGTTTCGAGTGCTGCAGTGCAGGCCGTTTACATCTCATGATGCTGAAACATCGTAGGTATGTTCATTAATCGGTGCGATCACAAGGTATTCTGGAAAAAGCAATAGTTCCACTTTCCAATTTTGTATAACATTGTCGGAGAACAGGGATCTTATTGTCATAAAATTATTTAAAACGGTCTTGATCGCAGCCGATGTTGACTTCTGACCGGTTTCGGCCTTTATAATTACGGGCCATCACAGAGTGTTGCACCGTCGCGATGAGCATGCCGCCATCGCCGTCATCCAGATGGTCCAAACTCTGATGATGGCCCGAAATTAAAAGACCGAAACCGAAGTTAACATCGGCTGCGATCAAGACTGCTTTCAGTTAATTTCAAGATCCACTTTCTACAACCAGGTGAAAATATGGTGCTGTAAACAATCAAAGTGAGGTGTGGGTGCACGGAAAAGGGAAGAACGACCAAACACATGAAAACGGTGGTTCTGGATCGTTTATTAGAATATGGTCACAAGTTAAAGTGTGTTTAGTATGTTCTCCAGACTCAACAACATGCTGCATCTGTAACAGGGCGTCGTTGACAGTTGCTCGCACCATATCTTTCAGATCAGTAAGAGCCCAGATACATCCCTGACAGACATGGTCTTTCAGATATCCCCAGAGGTAGAAGTCGCACGGATTCAGGTCGGGGGATCTGGAAGGTCACACATGAAATTCGCTAGAGATGACGCGGTCGTTACTGAAGGTTCTCGAAGCAAATCTTCCACCTATCAAGCGACATGTAATATCGCCCCATCTTGCACGAAAATAGTGGTGTGGATACAGTCACGTTAATGCAAATCTGGACTCACGTATTGCACAAGGAGATCCTTACACCGTGCAGATGTAACTGTACACCCAATAGGTCCGCGAGGTGTCATCTCCTCGAAGGAACACGGACCAAGAATGAAGGAGCTTCTGAAGCCACACCACACAGTCACATAAGCTTAGCGCAGTAGATGTTCCTGCATAACATTTGGCGGTGTAGTAAGAATAAAATGTTCCTCGTCCGCCTGAAGAATATTCGCCTGCCACATGTCATCCATTCCTATGCATCACAAAAAGGATGGGCAAAGTCACGACGTTGTAGCCTAACTTGGGGCATCATTTGGTTTATATTCTGAATCCTTAGGGGTACCAGTGTCAAATGGTCGCAAAAACTTTTGAATTGTTGACCAGAGGAGAGACAATTCCCATGACACAGGTCGAGCACTGGCTGCAGAATTTGAGGCACGTGATGCACGGGTGGTTGTAGCTACCACAACTTCATCTACAACTGCCGTGGGAATGGGCCGCCTCCCTCACCCTGCTGCAACGTCTAATTCACTTGTTTCTTCAAATTTCTAGTTCTTTAGAATAAATGATAGTTAATTGAAACCCTCAGCTGCAGACAGGTGTTGTTGACATACCTTGATTGGGACAGCTGAAAATGTGCACCCCGACCGGGACTCGAACCCGGGATCTCCTGCTTACATTGCAGACACTCTATCCATCTGAGACACCGAAGACACAGATGAATAGCGCGACTGCAGGGACTTATCGCTACCCGCGAGACCCACATTTCCAACTGCCCACAATATACATACGTAATGTTCCTAATAGATATTTGCCCATCCACTCATTACTCGCGCCCACTTAAGTTGACGATTCCCACAAGAGTTCGGGCAACCTGTGCGCACTCGCTGCACGGTCATCAATAGTAACTGTCCTCGAAAGAACAGATACCATCTTCATATATAGTTAAATGGATACCCAGCCATTGACCTTCGTCTGTGCGAGTGCGCACACGTTGCCCGAACTGTTACTGGAATCGTCAACTTATGTGGGCGCGAGTAACGAGTGGATGGGCAATGTATCTAGTAGGAACATTACGTCTGTAGATTGTGGACAGTTGGGAATGTGGGTTCACGGGCAGCTTGCAAGGGATAAGCCCCTGCAGTCGCGCTATTTATCTGTGTCCTCGGTGGCTCAGATGGGTAGAGCGTTTGCCAAGTAAGAAGAAAATCACGGGTTCGAGTCCCGGTCGGGGCACACATTTTCAGCTGTCCAAATCAAGGTAGGTCAACAACACTTGTCGGCAGCTGAGGGTTTCAATTCATTATCATTTATTCTAGAGAAGCTGCGCGGTCATCAATAGTATCTGTTCTTTCGATAACAGTTACTATCTTCATATAAATTCTTTAGCCCAGTAATTGACATAGGGCCTCTTCGTAAATATTTCTGTCGCCGATATTCCTTCAGTGGAGCACTGCTATTACTGCCGTACCAATGAAACAACTTCACCAGCGGTATACGGTCTTTCTTCTCAATAACTGTTGCGTTTAGTACGGAAAACTTGCAACTTCTTAGTTCTTCACACCAATAGCCGCTTCACAAAGGATATCATCACAAGTCAACAAGCAACCAACAGCATACCGATGCAAAAAAAAATGAAATATTTCACATTATGACCACTTACAGTGCCATATTTTAGATTAGCGGCACAAAGTCAAACTGTTTTTTTTTTTTTTCAGCGTACTCCAGGAGCGAACCGATTAATGAAGATATCTACGATGCTCCAGAGTCCTGCGATGTAGTCAGCCCACGCTTCAGCACTCAAAGCGCCTTCAGTTTAATTATAACCAGCCAGCAGTCACCACGTGTTCATTAAACTGATAGAATGCAATTTCAACGTAGCCTGCTGGCTTCTCTGCTTCTCTGCGGATGGCATCATCTGTGTGTATTATCTCACCTCACATCTCTCTGACATAACCAGGTCTTTGCAGATGTGTGGTATCTACTGCTGACTAACCAATGGCTACTCTCTTTCGTTCATCCAGGCACCTGCTGCTCCCAGATTCAGGTGTGTGTGTGTGTGTGTGTGTGTGTGTGTGTGCGCGCGCGCGCGGTTTGTGTGTTGTGTGTCTGATACTGCGCGTGCATACAGTCACATGACACTTTAGGGGTAACACTTGAAAACGCAGTTTATGATCCCTATACAAAATAAGAGGAAAGATCTATCATTTGCCCCATGGTACAGACCGATCGTATTATCATCATATATCGCAAAAAAACGGGAAAGCTAGTAAAAAACGCTTGGAATGGTGATTAGAATCCTTGTCTCTACGAATCGGTTCTCAGTTCGGATTTCGTACAGATAGAAGTTGCATGGACAATATTTCTGTACTAGTATGCCCAGAGTTATTGGGCTTCAGTATGTGGAAACATTCCTATTCTCTGCTTTCCGAAAATCCTATGACAGTGTTCTGATAAACATTCTATTAGAAGAGTTAGAACAAATCAGGACCACCATATCAGTTTGTAAGAGGAATGTGGACTTAGATTAGTGAACGAACTGTATACAGGGTGTATTGATCGTGTATATGTGTGTGTGTGTGTGTGTGTGTGTGTGTGTGTGAAATCTTATGGGACTTACCTGCTAAGGTCATCAGTCCCTAAACTTACAAATTACTTAACCTAAATTATCCTAAGGACAAACACACACACCCATGCCCGAGGGAGGACTCCAACCTCCGCCGGGACCAGCCGCACAGTCCCTGACTGCAGCGCCTAAGACCGCTCGGGTAATCCCGCGCGGCCATTGATCGTGACCGGGCCAAATATCTCACGAAATAAGCGTCAAACGAAAAAACTACAAAGAACGAAACTTGTCTATCTTGAAGGGGGGAACCAGATGGCGCTATGGTTGGCCCGCTAGATGGCGCTGCCACAGCTCAAACGGATATCTAAAACATCTACTTGGGCATCATCATTTGTTGCAGATCGTGGTTGACGTTTCACATGTGGCTGGACACTTCCTGTTTCCTTAAATAACGTAACTATCCGGCGAACGGTCCGGACACTTGGATGATGTCGTCCAGGATACCGAGCAGCATACATAGCACACGCCCGTTGGGCATTTTGATCTCAATAGCCATACATCAATACGATATCGGCCTTTTCCGCAAATGGTAAACGGTCCATTTAAACACGGGTAATGTATCACGAAGCAAATACCGTCCGCACTGGTGGAATGTTACGTGATACCTTGTGCTTATACGTTTGCGACTCTTACAGCGCCATCTATCACAAAGCGAAAAAAGTGGTCCAACTAAAACATTCATATTTCTTTACGTACTACGCGAATATGTAATAAAAATGGGGGTTCCTATTTAAAAAATGCAGCTGATATCCGTTTGACCTATGGCAGCGCCATCTAGCGGGCCAACCTAGCGCCATCTGGTTTCCCCCTTCAAGCTAGACAAGTTTCGTACTTTTTAGTTTTTTCGTTTGACACTTATTTGGCCCGGTCACTATCAATGGACCACCCTCTATATCAGATTTGATAATGGTCTCAACGGCCCACGTATATCAGACGATGGAATACCTCAAGGATTGGTTCCGAGTCCACTGCTATATGCATCGCATATGACACATATGACATAGAAAGAGCGTTAACCCAGTTAGTAGCGTTCAGTTAGCGGATGACATCGCGAGCAATACCGCAGTAATTGTAAACAAGCTTACCCCATTGTTACATAATTTACGCCAGTGGCTCGTCAGAAGTGAACTGATGAAGTGCAAGAAAAAGTGATAAAGGTGGAGGCTAATATCCGATTCCGAGGAATGATCTTGTACAGAAAATTTACAGTGGTAGCCCAGATCAATAACATAATTGAAAGTAGTGCGAGGATCGTTAATGTTAATAGGTCACTTATAACTACATGTTGGGAGGCGCAGCCACCGATGCTGTTGTTTCTGATCCGCTCTATCATCCGATCCAGATTGGACTACGGATGTATGTTTTACAAATACACTACCAACAAATTATAGACATTTTAGACAAATTAGAAAACAGCTGTTTACGCGCCTGGTTAGCAGTGACGAATTCTACAACAAGTTCACTACTCGTTGAAGCGCTAGAGATGTCCCTTCATATGCGGAGAAAACTGCTCATGGAATGTTTCACAGTAAAACTAGCTGTTCTCAACATTCAATACATCAACTTATTTGGTAGCACCGTACATCCCCAGAAAAACGAAGCAATAATAACAAGGTATGTGTAGTGAAATTATCTCGAACGAAAGTGGCTTGCTATATCACTGCTTTATTCTCTGCAGTCACATTTTGTTTCACACGATAAGGGGAAATACCGCCTTTTTGAGGCAATCAAAGCATTAAAAAGGCAAATGGTGGAAGAGGGGAAATGTGTAATCCATATATATGTAGAGGCACTTCAAAGAATGAGGAAGGAAACAATACAGGGTGTGCCATTTTCAGTCCTCAAATACAGATAGAACAAAAATTCCAGTTACCAGAAAATACCTCTACATACACACCTCAGCAAAAGTTTGGAATATGATAGAGTTTACTAAAAATTATTATTATTCACTGGAGAGACAAAGAAACTGGAACACCTGCCTAACATCGAGTAGGGCCCCGCGAGCACGCAGAAGTGCCGCAACACGATGTGGCATGGATTCGACTGACGCTTGAAGTAGTGTTGGAGGAAATTGACACCATGAAGTCTGCAGGGCTGTCCATAAATCCGTAACAATAGGAGGGGGTGGAGATCTTTTCTGAACATCACGTAACAAGGCGTCCCAGAAATGCTCAATAATGTTCATTTCTGGGGTGTTTGGTGGCCAGCGGAAGTTTTTAAACTCAGAAGAGTGTTCCTGGAGCCGCTCTGTAGCAATTCTGGACGTGTGAGGTGTCGTATTGTTGGAATTTCCCAAGTCCGTCGAAATTTACAATGGACGTGAATGGATGCAGGTGATGCTTACGTAGGTGTCACCTGTCACATTCATCTAGACGTATCAGGTGCACCGCCCCACACCATTACAGAGCCTCCACCAGCTTGAACAGTCCCCTGCTGATATGCAGGGTCTATTGGTCATTAGCTTGTCTCCATACCCGTACGCATCCATCCACTCCACACAATTAGAAATGAGACTCGTCCAACCAGGCAACACACCATTACAGAACCTCCACCAGCTTGAATGGTCCCCTGCTGATATGCAATGTCCATTGCTCATTAGGTTGTCTCCATACCCGTACACGTCCATCCACTCCACACAATTTGAAATGAGACTCGTCCAACCAGACAACACATTTCCAGTCATCAACAGTGTAATGTTGGTGCTGATGCGCCCAGGCAAGGCGTAAAGCTTTGTATCGAGCAGTCATCAAGGGTACTTGAATGGGCCTTTGGCTCCCATTCCCAATTCATAGAAGAATTAGTGTAATAAAACGGGAAGTTACAGAAAAATGAGTGTTGAGGAGCAGTACTAATGCAGTGCTATGAAGCAATGTAAGAACTGAAAGATTAACCACGAAAAATGATATATATACAAATATATCATGTTTATTATATGTATTGTATGCCATGACATGCACATGTCATCTGTTACATTGCAAACATCCCTAAAATTTCATCCATAAAACATATGCATGAGATTCTGCCAGTATATAAATGTAACAGAAGAAAGAAAACTTAAGTGTCTGAATTATGTAGGCACTGACTAAGCTGATTCAGCACAGGTCTTTGTATGTTGTGGGTGCATTTGCAGAAAGTATCTGTTTCTGTCATTTATAAAAAAAAATTGTGTAATTGTTTGTGTAATGACTGACACATTAAATGGCGTTTAATATTGGTTTCATCTTCTTTCTTCTCCCTTGTATCTTATCTCTTTTCTTCCTGGGTCAGTCTTTCATCTTCATTTTCTTTGCTGGAATCTTGCATTAAGTCCACACCAGAGGTCCCTTTGTCTCCTGTAAATCACACAATATAATTAGTGTTAAGTCAAATTCAAGGTGTAATAGCTACATTAAGCTTGAGGAACAGTATCTACTAGGTGAATAGATAATGTAGTATATACATATTGAGAAACGTATACTAATACTTTGTCAAGCTGAGAAATATTATAATTGGTAGATGAAGTGTATTCACAACCAAAAGGATATACAAACATCACTAGCTACACAAATGTAAACTCAATAGTAACAGAATGAGCTCAATATGTCACTCTAATTGTTTGATTACTTAAGGTACTGGATACAAAACAACTGTGTGTGGTGTGGGTGGTATGTGTGTCAGAACTGACAATGTGAGCAAACAAATTACATTTTTCAGGAAAGAGAGGCATATTATCTACAACATGACGTAAGCGTATATAAAATTATATCACAGTTGTCACCACTAAGCAAGGTAATGCCTCAGCTACAAATAAATATTTTCATCATGGGACTGGGACAGATTCTTAATAATATATTGAAATGATGTTTCAATATCTCTACATGTTTATTATATAAGTATTGTACCAACAAACTGAAACATGCTTTAGCAAAATTAATCCTAGAGGTGGCAAAAAAGCACAAATATAAACAAGTTATTAAACTAGAAGGCAAAAAAAATGTGGAACATGATCTCATAGTATATTACTGTAAAAGACACAGTCAAAGTTTACCACGTCATTCTAGTGATATTTCTTCAATTCTTGATTAATTATAATACTTTTGTCTATCAGCTCTTGTTTTTGCTTTACTTTTAGGTGGTTATAAATTGTAGATAGGAAAATTTTCTGCATGTCCTAGAGTCTACAGCAAGGAAAGTAAAATCCTCAAGAAAGAAGAGAGAGAGTACATCACTACTGGTGATATAAATTTAAACTAGAAGCATGTGATGCTGAAAACATGACACACAACCACCAAGCCATGAATCAACATGATCTAAAAATTTATCACTGTGATGTGCAATCTATACATAATAAGGTTGATTAAATGAATGTACTGCCAAGAGATGAACTAAAGGATATCTCAATAACAGGAATTTCTGAGCACTGGCTTAACCCTGTATTAATTCAACACACAAGAAGAACTTAATTAATTTTGGCTTCCTACTGTTATCGAGGCAGATGATTTGTATTAGTGTGATGATCCAGATCATTCCTCCCATCTGAGTGTCATGAAGTTGCATGCTTTATCATTAAAATGTGCATGAAACCAACAAAGGTGTGGTGAAGTCTGTCTGCCAAAATTAGTTTATTTCCTAACGACTGGCTTTCATGTGAGAACATTACTAGTTGTAACTGAGGAGGTAACTTTACAATCAAATGTGTCCATATAGTGTGGTCTGGAATGAGTGTGGCTTTGATTAATGTTTTAAGGTTTCACCATAACTGGCTATTTGGTGCCTAAATGTTCATTATAAATAACTTGGTGCTGTTGTTGTTCCAGTGCCTGAGATAAACAATGGAGTAGCAGTATCTTTACTGTGTCATATTTGTTGGTAGCTCAGGGGACAAAACAGATGGCTCAAAAATGCATCACATCGGTTCAGAGATTTCCGGAACCTGTACAGAAAATTTGAATAGAGAGCAACATAAACAACATTTCTGCCATTTTTATTGTTCATGAAAACCCTCATGAAAACCCCATATTGCATGTTGTACCACCATGCAGTGAGACCTTCAGAGGTGGTGGTCCAGATTGCTGTACACACCGGTACCTCAAATACCAAGTAGGATGTTGTCTTGCATTGATGCATGTCTGTATTTGTTCTGGCATACTACCCACAAGTTCATCAAGGCACTGTTGGTCCAGATTGTCCCACTCCTCAATGGCGATTTGGCATAGATCCCTCTGCATGGTTGGTGGGTCCCATTGTCCATAAATGCCCTTTTCAATCTATCCCAGGCATGTTCAATTGGGTTCATGTCTGGAGAACATGCTGGCCGCTCTAGTTGAGCAATGTTGTTAACCTGAAAGAAGTCATTCACAAGATGTGCTTGATGGGGGTGCGAACTGTCGTTCGTGAAGAATGGTTGCACTATCGGTCGGAGGATGGCATTCATGTATCCTACAGCCTTCAAAGACCACCAGTTGTGTACATCAGCTCCACATAATGCCACCCCAAAACACCAGGGAACCTCGCTGGACAGTGTCTCTATATCATTCAGCTAGACCTTGTTGCCTTCAAACATGTCTCCTACGATTCTTTGGTTGAAGGCATATGCGACACTCGTCGGTGAAGAGAATGTGATACCAATCCTGAGCGGTCCTCTCAGCATGTTGTTGGGTCCATCTGTACCATGATACGTAGTGTCATGGTTGCAAAGACGAACATCACCATGGACTTCCACTGCGCACAGTTTGAGTTGTAACATGAAGTCCTGTGGCTGCGTGAAAAGCATTATTCAACATGGTGGCGTTGCTGTGAGGGTTTGCCTGAGCCATAATTCATAAGTAGCCATCATCCACTGAAGCAGTAGCCCTTGGATGGTCTGAGCGAGGTATGTCACCGACAGTTCCTGTCTCTCTGTATCTCCTACATGTCTGAACAACATTGCTTTGGCTCGCTCCAAGACCCCTGCACACTTCCCTTGTTGAGAGCCCTTCTGGCTCAAAGTAACAATGTTGATTGCAGTATTGACCATCTAGGCATGATTGAACTACAGACAACATGATCCGTGTACCTCCTTCCTGGTGGAATGACTGGAACCGATCGGCTGTCAGACCCCCTCCTTCTAATAGAAGTGGCTCATGCATGGTTGTTTACATCTTTGAATGGGTTTAGTGACATCTATGAACAGTCAGAGGGCATGCAGAAAACACTGCTGCTGACTACCTCTTTGTGCAGTTGCGTGTGATCAGTCATACAATGGCTGATGATCTCTGACTGAATCCATTCCATAAGATAAGAGACTTTCTCAATATGCTAAAGAAAGTTAAACAGTTTAAAAATTCTTTGGCATGCTACACGCACTCATTTGGCAGAATATTATCAGAAAATAACTGTGGAGCTGTCTAGTCCCTCTACAATACTAGAATTTGAATAATACCTGTTGATATGTGTATGGTAAATACAAGTGTGAAAATTGTTATGACTATTCTTAGTCTACTAAACACTTGCATGTTCACACATAATGCAGTTTCCTTTTTTACTACTCTAAGGCACTGAAAATATATTATGTATCATTAATGAGTTACAAGTTCTGCTAGAAAGTCATGTATTTCAGTTATCAACTATGTAAGTTTCCCTAGGGCCTCAAACTGAAACAAAATCATCAACTGACATTCCTAAGTTAAGGGACGTTCAAGCAACTTGAAACAAGGTACAGCTATAATGTTTACACTAAATGGTGCCCTGCCTATTTGTGAGATGGATACCAGTAAACTGGATATGGGTTATCAGTGACACTTACCGCATGTTGTGTCTACCACCAAGGATACATAGAACAGTAGAATACCAGTAAGATTTTTGATGATCTCACATGGAAGTTCAAGATCTCCAAAAGGCCACCCAGCATACCTTCCACTGACTGCCCTCTGAAGGTCAGCAGTGGCACTTCTCATTTGGCATATGTCACATTATACATCTTAGATAAGGCCAGAGAGTAAACTTACCACTCTACAGTTGTGGTGTCTGCATTTTGAAGGTTCTCATCCACCAGAGTATGGTTGAGAATTATTCACTGGATGGATCTGAGGACATTACCTCTGAAGAGTGGAGATGTCACAGTACCCAAAGAGGACACATGCAGTAATATATGCACACATACAGTAATATATGTACCCCTAACAGTGTGTCACCACTGATGCTGCTACATCATTTCCTGGCCACTATTTTGGATTAAGAACCTTTGTAAGAGAAACAGATAGTATCATTACCCACAACAAACCATGACTGATCAGTGAACAACACACTCTTCCAGTATTCCTGAGTCAACTCACGATGCTGTCTTCATGTAATGGGGTACATCTGATGGGCATATTGAACACAAAGTGTAATCTCTTTAAGCTGACAATACACAATTTTATGAAAAATCTGGTACACAGAGGCTATCATACAGTCTCTTAGCAGCGTGGATTGGCTATCTTTGCACACTTAAGACATAAGAATGATCCCAGCTACAGGTCACAGCATGTGGTGGCATTGTTTGTTGCCCAAAGCTGAAGATGTACTTTATTGAAGCTACACAACTTTTGCTATTTTGGATGGGGTAGACTCATACTACTGTGTTTGTCTTTGGCATGCTAGTATATAAGGTGTCCCAGATTCAGGTGACTATAAAAAAAAAAAAAAAAAAAAAAAAAAAAAAAAAAAACTTTAGGACCCAAAATTTCTGCTGATCATATTGTTTTCTCATAATCCCTCATGATTTCAGGATTTGTGTCTATTGTGATTTATGATGCGTTCTTGAAGTACGCAAGTTCTGTAAAATTCATATTATCTTGTCAAACTATATTTGTAACGCCTAGAAATTTTTGGTGGCAGCATCCTCATTCAATTATAGCTCCCTAATTTCATAGCATATTTATGTGATGAAAGGTATATTTTTGAGAATTCTTGAATGCTACAGCATAATTCTTGAGAACAGTCAGAAATGTATCCTGTGCCAATGCTGGGAATGTTCAAGATAGAAGACTAACAATCCAGCATCAAGATAGACAAATTATACATGAATTTGAATCAGTAGCCTAGCATAAAAATTCTAACAGCTTCTGTGCTGCAAAGATTTATTACCCAATAAAATACATTAATTACTCAAGATAAAAACAGCGCTCTTCCCTGGGGCACACTAGAAGTTACTTCTACATCTGATGATGACTTTCCACCCAAGATAACATGCTGCGTCCTCCTTACCAAAATGTCCTCAATCCAGTCACAAATTTCACTTTATACTCCATATAATCATACTTTTGACAATAAACACAGGTGTGGTAATGAGTCAAATGCTTTTTTGGAATCAAGAAATTGTGCATCTACCTGCTTGCCCTCATCCAAAGCTTTCAGTATGTCATGTGAGAAAAGTGAGACATGGGTTTCACATGATTGATATTTTCAAAGTCCATGCTAGCTGGCATTGAGGAGGTCTTCCTGTTCGAGAGGCCTTATTATGTTTGAGCTCAGGATATGTTCTAAGATTCTGTAACAAATTGGTGTCAAGGATACTGGACGGTAGTTTTGTGGATCACTTGTACTCCCCATTAGTAGATGGGTGTGACCTGTGCTTTTTTCCAAGAACTGAGCACAATTTATTGTTCAGGGGATCTAGCATAGATTATATTTAGAAGAGGGGCTAACTCAACTGTGAATTCAGATTAGAATCTGACAGGGATTCCATCAGACCTTGGAGCTTTGTTTAATTTTAATGATTTCAGCTGTTTCTAAACACTGCTGACACCAATACTTATTTCATTTCTTTTCAGTGATACAAGTATTAAATTGGGGCAATTCGCCTGGGTTTTTCTTAGTAAAGTACCATTTGAAAACAGAGTTAAGCACTTCTGATTCATGGACATAAGCTTCTCAGTCTCAAGAAAGCTAAGCTTCACATATTACTCTACGTCAGGGGAAAGCAAATATTAAATGACAGTAATCTCTTAGGCATCAGTATTTACTTGTGTTCTCTCATGAGTTAAACCAACCTGGGATCATTCATGTTGCCCTTCTTTGCATGCATTCCATATATCCTGTTACTCATGTTTGTTATCAGCCCCATACCTACATGTTTGAGCACTATTCTAACATGTAATGCACAGGTGTTTTGTAAGCAGTCACCTTGGTAGGCTGACTGCATTTTGCCAGTAGACTGTCAATGAACCCAAATATGTTGTCTGATTTACCTGTGACAGAATGTATGTGATCATTCCATTTCATATCTACATAGATTGTTACATCTAGGTATCTGTATGAGTTCACTGACTCAACTTGTGACTCATTGACAGTGTAGTCAAAGGATACCAGTTTTCTGCATTTTTGTGAAATGTGAAATTGCATGTCTTTATTTTTATCCCAAAATGCCAATCTTTTCACCACTTTGAAATCTTATCAAGATATGACTTGGTTTTGGAACTGTTTTATCAGGCAGTACTTCATTATAGATAATGGGATATCTTTAAAAGTGTGGGGTTACTAATAATATTGTCTGTCATGTCATTAATACACAAAAGCAACAGCAAGGCACACAGTACACTTGCCTGGGACACACCTGAATTACTTCTCCTTCTGTTGGTAAGTTTCTGGCAAAATAACATGCTGTGTTCTCCCTGCCAAAAACCTCAATCCTGTCACAATTTTCATTTGGTATCACATATGATCCTGCTTTTAATAACAGGTGCAGGTGTGGTACTGAGTCAAATATTTTTTGGATGTCAAGAAGTATTACATCTAGCTCCCTTACTTTTCCTATGGCTTTCACATTGTCATTGGTGAAAAATGTGAATTACATTTTGCTTGTCAGATGGTTTTGGAACCAATGCTGTTTGACACCATGGGTGTAATACTGTATGAGATATTGCAATATGTTTGCACTGAGGATAAATTCTGGGATTCTACAGCAGGTGGTTGCCAGTGAGATTGGGTCATAGTTTAGTGGATCACTTGTGTTACCATTCTTGTAGTCTTGTGTGACCTGTGTTTTCTTCCAGCCACTGGTAACAGTGCTATGTTTGAAAGATTTACTCTATATTATGGCTAAAATGGTATCAAACTCAAGTGCAAATGCTGTATAGATCATATTGGGCCTTGAAGAATTATTTAATTTTAGTATTTTGAGCTGTATAACAATGACACTGACACTAATAAATATATAACTTAACATTACATTGATGTGGGAATCAGTTCTTTTCTATCTTCCTTTGTGAAGGAACATCTGAAAAGATGTCCAGTCCAGCATTTCTGCTGCTACGTTGCTACCCTCAATTTGAGTTGGTCTGTGATCCATCATTGTCTAGACATTAACTTTGGTACCAGTGATCGCCTTTACAAATAACAAAAAAAGATTATTGTCATTCTGCTATGGCACTCAGTGATTGCCAACACATTTCATTTGGTGTCTCTCTGCATATGCTTCATTTGACACATATTATACAGTAGCTGTTGTTTCCTTACAACTTTCTTCACAGAGCTGTTTGCCAAGGAGGGTCCTTCCTGTCATGATTTGTTCTACTAGGCACATGTAAACTCAGTGGTTAGTTAATTACTGTTTTAAACTTGAGCCACAATTCATCTGCATGTTACTGCCCAGAGGTAAATGTTTTACTGTTTTCAATTCTTCTTTGAGATAATACATACCTTTACTTTTTGGTTTGATGTGGCCCACCATGAATTCCTCTCCTACACTAACCTCTTTATCTCAGAATAGTACTTGCAACCTAGAAACCTATATCCTCCATATGAGACCTAATTTCTCACATCTTATCTTCATGGTCCTTGCGTGCAATGTAAGTTGCAGCAGTAGAATCATTCAGCAGTCAAAAGCTGGCTGTCTAAACTTCTTCAGTAATCTTTCTTGAAAAAGAATGTTGCCTCTGCTCCAGAGATTCCTGTTAAAACTCCTGAAGTACCTCCGCAACACATGTTTTTCAAACCTACCAGTAACAAATTTAGCAGCCTGCTTCTGAATTGCTTTGATGTCATCCTTCATTCTGACCCAATATGGATCCCAAACACTTGAGCAGTATTCAAAAATAGGTCTCACCAGTGTCTTCTATATGCGGTCTCCTTTAAAGATGAACCATACTTTCCTAAAATTCTCCCAATAAACCAAAGTCGACCATTTGCATTCACTACCAGTCCTCACATGCTCGTTTCATTTCATTTTGCTTTGCAGTCTTATGCCCAGATATTTTAAAGACATTAGTATGTCAAACGTACACTACTAATGCTGTATCCGAACATTACAGATTTGTTTTTCCTACTCATCTTCATCAACTTACATTGTCCCACATTTAGAGCTAGCTGCCATTCATCACCCCACATAAAATTTTTTATCTAAGTCATCTTGTATCTTCCTGCAGCCTCTCAACTTTGACATCTTACCATATACTACAGCATCATCAGCGAACAACTGTAGATTGCTGCCCACCCCATCTCCCAAATCATTTATGAATATGGACAGCAATAGTGGTCTTATCACACTTCCCTGGGGCACTCCTGACAATACCATTGTCTCTGATGAACACTTGCCATTGAGGACAACATACTAGTTTCTATTACTTAAGAAATCTTTGAGCCACTGATATGTCTGTGAACTTATTCCATATGCTCGTGCCTTACTTAACAGCCTGCAATGGAGCACCATGTCAAACACTTTCTCGAAAGCTATAAATATAGAATCTGTCTCTTGCCCCTCATCCAGATTTCACAGTATATCATGTGAGAAAAGGGCAAGCTGAGTATTGAACAAATAATGCTTTCTAAAAACATGCTGATCTACTTCTACACCTATACTCTGCAAACCACTGTGAGGTCCCTGGCAAAGGGTATGTCCCATTGTAGGAGTTATCATCATATATGGAGCATGGGAAGAATGATTGTTTGGATAGCTATGTGCTTGCAGTAATTATTCTATATCTTATCCTCACGTTTCCTACATGAAAGATACATAAGGGGTTTTAGTATATCCCTAGTGTAATTATTTAAAGCCAGTTCTTGAAAGTTCATTAGTAGACTTTCTTGGGATAGTTTACATCTAACTTCAAGAGTCTGCCAGTTCAGTTCCTTCAGTATCTCTGTGACACTCCCCCTCAGATTCCAATAACCTGCGACTATCTGTGTTGCCATTCTCTGTACACATTCAATATTCCCTGTTAGTCCTGTCTGGTAAGGGTGCCACACACTTGAGCATATTGTTGAATTGGTCACATGAGTGATTTGTAAACAATCTCTTTTGTAGACTTATTGCACTTCCCCAGTATTCTACCAATAAACCAAAGTTTACCACCTGCTCTACTCATGATGATTTGAAACCAGTTCTTAAAACACTGTTAATAGACTTTCTCAGGATAGTTTATGTCTATCTCTTAGAGTCTTTCAGTTCAGTTCCTTCAGAAATTTTATGACACTCTCCCACAGATCAAACAAACCTGTGACCATTCATGCTGCCCTTCTCTGTATATTTTCATATCCCCTGTTATTCCTATCTGGTACAAGTCCCACACACTTGAGCATATTCTAGAACCAGTCACATGAGTGATTTGTAAGCAATCTCCTTTGTAGATTGATTGCACTTCCCCAGTATTCTATCAATAAACCGAAGTCTACCACCTGCTTTACCCATAACTGAACCTATGTGATCATTTTATTTCATATCCCTTTCATTTTGTGAAGTGCAAAATCTTACATTTCTGAACATTTAGAGGAAGTTGCCAATCTCTGCACCATGGTGAAACCTTTTCGAGATCTGACTAAATATTTATGCAGCTTCTTTCAGATAGTACCTCATTATATATAACTGTATCATCTACAAAGGAGCTGATTTTACTGATAATATTGTCTACAAGGTCATTAAAATAAAAGATGAATAGCAAGGGTCTCAACACATTTCCCTGGGGCACACTCAAAGTTACTTCTACATCTGATGATGACTCTCCAACCAAGATAACATGCTGCATTCTCCCTACCAAAAGTCCTCAATCCAGTCACAAATTTCACTTGATACCCCATATAATCATACTTTTGACAATAAACACAGGTGTGGTACTGAATCAAATACTTTTTTTGAAATCAAGAGACTCTGCATCTACCTGCTTGCCCTGATCCGAAGCTTTCAGTATGTCATGTGACAAAAGTGAGACATGGGTTTCACATGATTGATGTTTTCAAAGTCCATACTAGCTGTCATGGAGTAGATCATTCTGTTAAAGATACCTCATTATATTTGAGCTCAGGGTATGTTATAAGATTTTGCAACAAATTGGTGTCAAGGATATTGGGCGGTAGTTTTGTGGATCACTTCTACTACCCCTCTTGTAGACAGGTGTGACCTGTGCCTTTTTCCAAGAACTGGGCACAATTTATTGTTCAAGGGATCTAGGATTGATTATAGTTAGAAGAGGGGCTAACTCAACTGCGAATTCAGTATAGAATCTGACAGGGACTCCGTCAGACCTTGGAGCTTTGTTTAATTTTGATGATTTCAGGTGTTTCTCAACACCATTGACACTAATATTTATTTCATTCATCTTTTCAGTGGAACAAGGATTAAACTGGGGTGATTCTCCTGGGTTTTTCTTAGTAAAGGACCATTTGAAAACAAAGTTAAGCATTTACGATTCATGGACATGAAGTTTATTATATTCGAACTGAGAATATGTTCAAGGATTTTGCAGCAAAGCAAAATTAGGGATATTTATTTGTAATTTTGTGGGTCATTTCTTTTGCCCTTCTTACATACAAAAGTCACCTACACTTTTTTCTAGTTGCTTGCAACTTCGTGCCGAGTGAGAGATTTGGGATAAATGCAATCTAGGTAAGGGGCCAATACAGTAGAGTACTCTTTTTAAAATGAGATTGGGTTTCCATCCAGGCCTGGTAACTTATTTCCTTTCAAATCTTTCAGTTGCTTCTCTATGCCAATGGTGCTTATTACCATTTCATGCATACAGTAGTCTGTCTGTTGGTCAAATGATTATATGTTTGTATGATTCTCCTGCATGAACAATTTCTTGAACACAAAATTTAAAACTTCAGCTTTTGTATTGCTATCTTCAATTGCCCCATGAGACTGGTCAACAAGGGACTGAATGGAAGCCTTAGACCAACTTAGCGATTTTATATAGGACCAGAACTTTCATTCTCTGCCAGATGTTTTGCTAAGGTACGGCGGTGGTAGTTCTTGTATGCTTTGCACACAGATCTATTCACAGATGTACAAATCTCTGCCTACCTTTCCTTTTCATCATTTGTGCATTCTTTTTTGAACTTAGAGTGCAACAGCCTCTGTTTCCTCAGCATCTTCCAAATTTCATTATTAAACCATGGTGAGTCTCTTCCATTTCTAATCCACTTACTAGGCACATAGCTCTCCAGACTAGGATATACAATCTGCTTGAACTTTGCCCATAATCCCTCTATGCCCATCTTACTCAAACTAAGTGACATCAGTTCACTTTTTAAGCAAGATACTAACAACTGCTTATCTGTTCTATTTTCCAGAAACACTCTCCTATCCTTCTTGATTGATTTATTGAATTTTGCAACCATAGTTACTACAATGACATCATGATCACTAAATTCCATTTCTATACTGACATTTTTGATAAGATCCAGCCTATTTGTAACTACAGAGTCTAAGATATTTTCATTGAGTGTGGGCTGCTGAGCTAAGTGCTCAAGACAGTTTTTAGGAAATGTTCAATAGTACTGTACTTTGCATGACTGTCTGTTTGTACCCCCTGCACTGAATTCATAGACTTCCTAGTCTATACTTCGTGGGTTAAAGTTGCCTCCAACTAGTATTGCATGATCTGGGTGTTTACGCACTGCTGACTGTAGACTTTTTTTGAATGACTCTAGAACTGTCACAGTGGAATCGAGTGATCAGTAAAAACATCCGACAATTAACTTGGATTCACCTATACCTGCTATAAATAACCAGATAACTTCACTGTTGTACTCCATTTCAACCTCAATACAGACAATATTTGTGTCAGCTGCAACAAATACTCTTCATCCTTCGGCCTCTAATCTGTCTTTCTCATATATGTCCCATGATCCACTAAATATATCACATCTTTCCATTTCAGGTTTCAGCTATCTCTCAGTCCCAAGAAAAGTTATAGCATGAGAGCTTTCCTGAAATGCAGTAAATTCAGGAACTTTGTTACAAATAATCTGACAATTTACTGACAAAAATACTTCAACAGTGTGCTGATAAAATTTTTACAGTGGAAATGTCTTTACTCTAAACATGGCCTGACTTACCTTGCTGTGTATCGACTGAGAGTGTTCATCAGAGTACCTTAAACTACTGTCTAGCCTAAAAAGCCCTCATGCACTCCACAAGTACTTTGCTACCCTAGTAGCTGATTCCTCTGTGTAGTGCAGCCCTGACCTATTAAGGGCAGTCCTACAAATCCCCATCCTATAACGCAGGTCTATAAATCTGCAGCCCAGGCCATCACAGAGTCGACAAAGTCTTCGGTTCAGATCATTTGGCTACAAACCAAACGGCCCTGATCAACTCTGGGAGCAATGCTGCAAATTGCAAGCTCTGCTTGCATACTATGTGTGAGGCTGGTAGTCTTCACCACTTCTGCCAGCCACCAGCTTGAACTGAGGGTGGTCTCAGCACCCTTAGAGCAGACATCATTGGTACTGATGTTAGCCACAACTTGCAGATGACTGCATCCTGAACACTTTATAGCCACAGGCATGGCTGCCTCCACATCTCAGATGAAGCCCCCTGGCAGACATATCAAGTGCTTATTGGCTTTCTTTCTAGCCTGAATGCTATCTGCCTTAGAGGCTCCATAACACGCCTGATGTTGGAGCTCCTGATAAATAGTAAATCCCTCCCCCTGTGTGCCTGATCATACCTTGCTGAAGCAGAGGCCATATGTCCACTTACAGGGTGAGTGGGCAAGGCGACATGGCCACTTTCCACATTTAGCCTCTGCGTCAAGCGAAGCAAACCCATTACCACACACCCTGTAATGAGGGCAAACCCATAGCATCAGGTACACTAGGAGGGGCCTCAGAAGCAGAGCTTGTTGGCAAAACAAGAGACACCTGAGGTGTCCCATGTGATACACCAGATTCTTTGCCACTGCTACGCTCTGAGGCAGAAGCCTGAAGTTGATTGACCATAGCCAAAAGCACATTCAGCTGTTCATAAACTGTGGCCAGCACCTCTTGCATCTGACCCAGCACGCACATACCTAACCATACTAGCAAGACTAACTGAGGAAGTGAACTATAAAAGCAGACAGTATCCTAGATATGCAACTTGCCACCCTCTTGAAGTACCACCAGTGGGTGCTGCTGCATTAATGAGTTATGTAGCTCGCTGTTCAATGTGCAACTACTGCCCTACAACCTCAATGAATTTTCTCTCATAGAAATGGAAGATTAAACCTCTTACACAGAACAATATACATGAAATTTAATAAATATACTACGAGGAAAAGACAGAAAAAGATAAACACTTAACTCATTGCTCTGTAGATGTACATCAGTAGATGTATTTCAGCTGAGAACTCTGCCCTGACTAGCTTGCAGAGTGTCTATACAGATGAGGTGTCCTCAGTTATTTACTGGAGTATTCCAATCTCTGCTCTGTTTTCCTCTTCAATTTTTACCCTCTACAGCTCCCTCTAGTATCAGTGAAGTTATTCCATGATGTCTTAACAGATGTCCTACCATCTAGTACCGTCTTCTTATCAGTGTTTCCATATATTCCTCTCCTCACTGATTCTCTGGAGAGCTTCCTCATTCCTACCTTATCAGTCCATCTAATTTTCAACATTCTTCTGTAGCACAACATCTCAAATGCTTTGATTCTCTTCTGATCCGGTTTTCCATAGTCCATGTTTCACAGCCATACTATGCTGTGCTCTAAACATACATTCTCAGAAATTTCTTCTTCAAATTAAAGCCTGTATTTGAAACCAGCAGACTTCCCTTAGCCAGGAATGCCCTTTTTCCAGTGCTAGTCTGCTTCTTATGCCCTCCTTGTTCTGACTGGGTTATTTTGCTGCCTAGGTAGCAGATTTTCCCAATTTCCTCTACTTTGAGATCACCAATCTCTCTTTTCTCATTTCTGCTACTTCTCAATACTTTTGTCTTTCTTTGATTTACTCTCAGTCCAGTCATTAGACTGTTCATCCCATTCAGCAAATACTGTAATTCTTCTTGACTTTAGTCTCGTGGTTCTAGGCGCGCAGTCCGGAACCGCGTGACTGCTACGGTTGCAGGTTCGAATCCTGCCTCGGGCATGGATGTGTGTGATGTCCTTAGGTTAGTTAGGTTTAAGTAGTTCTTAGTTCTAGGGGGCTGATGACCACAGATGTTAAGTCCCATAGTGCTCAGAGCTATTTTTCTTCTTGACTTTCACTGAGGAGAGCAATGTCACCAGGAAATCTTATTGTTGATATCCTTTTACTTTGAATATTAATTCCACTCTTCAACCTTTCCTTTATTTCTGTCACTGCTTCTTCAATGTACAGATTGAACAGTATCGGCAAAAGATTACATTCCTGGCGTCTTACAGCGTTTTTATTGCAGAACTTCATTCTTGGCCTTCTGCTCTTAGTCTTGGCTCTTGTAGATATTGTAATTACCCACTTTTACCAATAGCTTAACTTTTTTTTTTTCTTGGAATTTCAAACATCTTCGACCATTTTACATTGCTGAATGCTTTTTTCCAGGTCAACAAATCCTATGAAAATATCTTGATCTTCCCTTAGTCTTGCTTCTATTATCAACCGCAATGAGGATAGCCTCTCTAGTACCTTTGCCTTTCCTAAAGTCAGACTGATTGTCATCCAACACATGCTCAATTTTCTTTTCCATTCTTCTGTATAGTATTCTTGTCAACAATGTGGATACATGAGCTTTTAAGCTAACTGTGCAACAATTCTCATACTTGTGGCACCTGCAATCTTCTGAATTGTGTGGATGATGTTCTTCTGAAAGTCAGATGATACATCACCAGACTCATACATTCTACACATCAATGTGAATTGGAATTTTGTTACCACTTCCTCTGATGATGGTAGAAATTCTGATAAAACATTCTCTATCTCTTTTGCCTCTTTTGATTTTAAGTCTCCCAAAGCTCTTTTAAGTCCTGATTCTAATACTGAATCCCCTTCTATATCAACACCTGTTTCTTCTTCTATGGCATTCCCCATCATAGAGGCCTTCACTGTACTCTTTGCACCTATCCATTCTCTCTTCTGTATTTAACAGTCATATTCCCATTGCACTCTTAATGTTACCACACTTGCTTATAATTTGACCAAAGGTTGTTTTGACTTTTCTATATGCTGAGTCAGTCCTTCCAAAATCATTTCTTTTTCGATTTCTTCACATTTTTCATGCAGCCATTTCACCTTAGCTTCCCTGAACATCTTATTTACTTCATTCATAAGTAACATGTATTTATGTATTCCTGAATTTCCCTGACTTTTTTTTAGTTCCTTCTTTCATTGATAAACTGATGAATTTCTTGAGTTACCCATGGTTTCTTTCAAAAAATGGTTCAAATGTCTCTGAGCACTATGTGACTTAACTTCTGAGGTCATCAGTCCCCTAGAACTTAGAACTACTTAAACATCCCTAACCTAAGGACATCACACACATTCATGGCAGGAGAGTACTTTTTTGGAGCAACAGATAGAGCAGTGATTGACCAGGATTGGAACCTGCAACCGTAGCGGTCCATGGTTTCTTTGCAGTTACATTCTTTGTACCTACGTTTTTCTTTCCAACTTCTGTGGCTGCACTTTTCAGAGGTGTCCATTCCTCTTCAACTGGAGCGCTTACCCTTAGCAATTCATTATCACAGTATCTCTAGCCTCAAAGAACACAAAAGATGATCCTTCCCATCCTTCACTGCCATTTCCTTAAGGGTTGCCATTATTTGTTGTATGTCTGAGCTACCAATGATTAACAGACCAGTGTTATGCTTGATCCCCCATGGCATTGCATAAAGCTGGCCTCCCGACAGATGAAATATTTATTGCTGGCTCAGTTTGAATTTAAGTGGAAAACTGCACCTCAGACTTGTTCAATACGCCTGTTTATGAAGTTTGAAGAACCAGTGTTAAGTGAACAGTCTAAAAAATATACTTCAGCCCCTGTAGAGAGCATGAAGACAAAATTAGTGTAATTTTGTCTTCAAGGCACCACTTCACAACTGTTTGCAGAGCATGTATGGGGATGTACAACCTGCTCTGCAGACAAGAGATTTCCTACCTCCTGGAATCTTCTCCACGATCATGGGATAACACTAAAAGCAACATTCTACTCCTGGCCCACTGTACACTGTCTGCAACCAACCACTGATTTCTAAATAATCTAGTCATAAATAACATGACCCAAGGGCATCGATACCCAGGGCCAAGAGGAAGTCACGTACCCAACCCTGCCTCTATTGTCTCTCAAGGACAGGAAAAAATATAGTGTAATTAGGTGTTTTTCATTCAAGAAAATGACTTAAAAGTCTGTGTTATGCATTTTTAATGACAGAATTGAAAATGGAAATTTTTATAGCTACTTACAAGTCACCATTTGTCCTCCAAAATATTAAAAGTACTCCATAACCTCACATCTAGGACCCTTCCCCTGCAAACTATCATAATGGCAACCTTGATATGATCTAAAGTTTCTGGTAGATAATCTTGCTTCCCTATGACACCAATAGTATGCATACATACAAGACTCAGTCTCAAATGCTATAGCCATAACCACTGCCAACTCTGGTTGTCGAAGACACTTTACACAGTCACATAATAGTGTGGCATGTATGCCACATATGTCAGTGCAGTCTCACCAGAGGTTAATTGGCAACACATCATCAGAATATAAGAGTTTTCTTTCTTTCTTTTCAAGAATTTCAAAGTACACTAACTTATTGACAGGAGAGTACTTTTTTGGAGCAACAGATAGAGCAGTGATTGACCTAGGTATTGATTCATTTGTTTCCAGAATTAGGAAATTAATTATTCTGTGGTGTCAATAAATTTCTACAGGGGATCAGAACCAGTTTGTAATGTATCTGCATCTTTTTGTCACAGCACTGAGAGAAGTGACACAGTGGTAATACATGGGATATGCCTGCTGGAAGGTCTTGGGAATGAAAACATGGTCCATATTTTCCCTTTAAAGTGAAAAGAGTGAAACATTTGAGAGAAGATCTTTACTGTCACTCAAGCATTATTACTCAGCCTATAATTTCAGCATAATACTGTTTCTGTGGGATAGAAGTCCTACTTTACACCCTATCATTGATATGTTCACAGCAATAAAGAGAGAAAGACTTTAATGTAAGCAATGTTTTATAAAATGCCCAGTTGCTTTTAAGAAACTTACAAAATTTAATAAAAATTATATATCCCTATAAATTTATATTAAAAAACTAACCTTACCCCTAAAATCGAAGTTGGGGAATGTTCTCACAGTCGTGTCCACACTCAGCAGAAATAAATCTACATTATTTTCCTTCCCACTTGCATTTCGACATTTTATTTTGCATTCTGTGATGCTTTCATCATTTCAGTCTGTCTTTTTTAGAGCAGGAAATACATCTTGCCCATGGCACTCATTTTCTTCCTCTTATGTAACTTTGTGCTGTTGGGATCAGGAATTTCATGTATCTGAATGGAAATGTATGTTCATCTGAAATATTTGAAAGGGCTTGCATCGCTCACATACCAAGTTCTTCCAGACTAAGATATACAGATTTGACTTAAATATTTTCTCCAGAAAAGTCATTATTTTTGAAACAGTACTACAAGTCTTAAATTCTAAATGAGAGAGTGGAACATCATAGACAGATCTGGAACAAAATATTTCCTGTTGGGGATCATCAAACACATCAGTGACAGGCCAAATTTATTATTGACAAATGCAAGTGAGAACTCTGGCAGATGAAAGCATTATGCTTAATATCAGCAAATGTGCTTATTGTTTTTCTTGTTGAATTATCTCTGGGAAAGCCAGGTGATCATGCAAAACCCACAACTTTGGTTTTTCTAAGGCAGTTGAGCCTATCCAAGCTTCCTTTCTCTTTTATATCTCTAAAATGACCCACAAATGTTTCCCCATATGTTCATGCATAGCCGGCCAGTGTGGCCGTGCGGTTCTAGGCACTTCATCAGTCTGGAACCGCATGACCACTACAGTCGCAGGTTCGAATCCTGCCTTGGGCATGGATGTGTGTGATATCCTTAGGTTAGTTAGGTTTAAGTAGTTCTAAGTTCTAGGGGACTGATGACCACCGATGTTAAGTCCCATAGTGCTCAGAGCCATTTGAACCATTTTTTGTTCATGCATATTTCATGTAAAAAGTCATGAAATATATATTTAATAAAAATAAAAGTACATGAAATTATTTTATTTTTCAGGTTTTAACAACAGGAGAATCTTATCAGTCCTTAGCCCTTTCATGTGTGTGCCTGCAGCAGTTAACCGCAAAATTTAGTTTTCTGTTAGTACCACAGATAGCGTGACAGTTGTGTGAACGTCCAGATACGAATTTGTTATTCTCAACAGATGTCATTACTTACTACATTTGCGCGATTCGTGCTTTCAGCAGTTTGGTCGCTATTGTTGCTTGAAACATGAGTGTTGTGTTTGTAGTGTGTTTGCTGCTACGCGCCTTGTGATATAAGTATTTTCTATACTTGTGTTTTTCTTTTTCCTCAACACAATCTTTCTTTTATATTAGTATATAATGAACATTCGAATTGAATCAAAGTTCAGCTAAGCGGTTTTCATTATTTTGTACAATCTTTGATATTGATTTGCTACAATACATTACTTTTATAAAAACATCTGTTCCATTAGGTCTCATAAAGCATGGAAATGGAGAAAAAGAAGGCATTTGACAGCCACTGTCTAATTGTACATTGTGAAGACTATGAGAAAGTATTTCAAGAATTGTCAGAAGCAGAATTACGAGAACTGTAAGATTCATGTGAAGTTATTGATGAAGAAAACCACAACAGTGACTCCGAACAATCAACAGAAGGAACAGATGACCACCTGGTTGAGGAGGGGAGACAACAAACAGATGATAACTGATTTTATGTAGGAAAAGATAAAGAAACTATTTGGTTAAGTGAATCTATTCCTTCTTCTTCTAAAACCAGCAAAATCTTTGAGAGAGTAATGTACTCAAGAGTGGTTAGCCATATCCACAGTAATGGGATACTTAGTAAATCATAGTTCGGATTTCAGAAATCCTGTTCCACTGAGACAGCAATATACAATTTCACTGTCCACGTAATAGAGTCTTTCAATAGTAAAATGTCACCAGTAGGAATATTCTATAACTTATCCAAAGCATTTGATTGTGTGAGCCATGATATTATGTTAGAGAATTTACAATTCTATGGATAATGGAACAGCAAATGAGTGGTTAAGTCATATCTACAGAACAGGAAGCAAAAAGTCTCTTTATATGCTTCAAGTGATTCAAAGGAGTTTGCCACTTCATCTAACTGGAGTGAAATTACATTAGGTGTTCCACATGGTTCGATCATGGGTCCCCTCCTGTTCTTGGTATAAGTGAATGGCCTCCCTACTTATATGAAACAAGATGCTACACTGACACTGTTTGCTGATGAGACAGGCATAATTATTAATCCAGTAAAAGTAAGTCCGATAGAAAATGATACAAATAAGGTCTTTGGAAAAGTTATTAATTGGTTGTCTGCGAATGGGCTTGCTCTGAACTTTGAAAAAACACAGTACATCCAATTTTCTGCTGCAAAAAGTATAATTTCTTCAATAAACATAACACATCAAAAGAAGTCAGTGGCCAGCGTAGAGCATACTAAGTTTTTGGGGTACATATAGATGAGAATCTTAATTGGAAAATTCATATTTTGGATCTCCTAAAGCGACTAGGTTCAGCAACTTTTGCAATCAGAATAATTGCCAATTTTGAGGATGTAGAAATTAGTAAGCTAACATACTTTGCATACTTCCACTCTCTGATGCCATACAGAATTATATTCTGGGGCAACTCAGCACTTAGACAAAAGGTATTCACTGCTCAAAAGAAAGTAGTTAGAATAATGTGTGGGGTTCATAGTTGCACATTGTGTATGCATCTGTTTAAGAGGTTAGAAATTCTTACAACTGCTTCACAGTACATTTACTCAGTAATGAATTTTTTTGCTCAGTAACATTGACCAGTTTAAAATCAACAGTGACATTCATGATTACAAACCAGAAAAAAGAAAGACCTACACTATCCTTTACTTAACCTGTCTTTGGCACAGAAAGGGGTAAAATATGCTGCTATAAAACTTTTTGATAAATTACCAGATGAAATAAAATGTCTGACAGACAGCAGTAATAGTTTCAAAAACAGAGTTGAAATCATACCTCCTTGACATCTCCTTCTATACCATAGATGAATTCTTGATATGCGTAAATAAATCTGGAGATGTAATATATGCATTTTGTGCCATTTAAGGGAATGGGATAGATAATAGAAATGTTTAGGTATAACACTATAATGTAAACAAAAAAATTGTTCCCTGTGTGCATTTTTTGTGCATTTGACACGTTCCACATCATAACGGTTTTTCCGTGCTACTGATCAATGGAACATGTAACTAACTGACAAACTAACTAACAATGGTAGGGAGGCAAAGAACTTGTCAAGCCATGTTCAGTGTTCATTTTTTTCCTGAAAAAAATTTCCTTGAAGGGGCAGACCACAAATTCCTCTTCTCTGCCAACCTCTTCATCTCAGCGTAGCAGTTGCTACTTATGTCCTCAATCTCTGACTTCCTTTACAGTTTTTACCCCCTACAGCTCCATCAAGTACCGTAGAAGTTATTCTCTGTAGTCTCAATGGATGTCCTGTCATCTTGTCCCTCCTTCTTCTCAGTGTTTTTGATATGTTTCTTTCCTCACCGATTCTCTGAAGAACCTCCTCCACCCTCAGTTCACCTAACTTTTAACATACTTCTGTGTCATCACTTCTCAGATACTCTGATTCTCTTCTTCTGCAGTTTTCCAACAGTCCATGTTTCACTGTCATATAATGCTGTGCTCCAAACGTAAATTCTCAGACATTTCTTCCTCAAATTAAGACCTATGTTTGATACTAGTGGACTTCTCTTGGCCAGAAATGTCCTTTTTGCCAACGCTGGTCTGCTTTTTATGTCTTCCTTGCTCCATCCATCATGGGCTACTTTTCTGCCCAGGTAGCAGAATTCCTTATTCTCTCTTTCCTTTATTTCTGTCATTACTTCTTAGGTGTATAGATTGAACAGTAGGGGTAAATGACTACACTTACGCACTTTTTATCGTGGAACTTCTATTACCCATCTTTACAGACAGCTTACCCTTTTTTTCTCAAATATCTTGCACCATTTTACAATGTTGAACACTTTTTCCACTTCAACAAATCCAATGAACATGTCTTGATTTTTCTTTAGTCTTGCTTCCATTATCATTTGCAATGACAGAATTGCCGTCCTGGTGCCTTAACCTTTCCTAAAGCCAAACTGATTGTCATCCAACATAGCCACAATTTTCTTTTCCATTCTTCTGTACATTATTCTTGTCAGCAACTTGGATGCATGAGCTGTTATGCTGACTGTACAATAATTCTCACACATGCCGCTCTTGGAATCTTCTGAATTGTGTGGATGATGTTTTTTCATAAGTCAGATGATATATTGCCAGACTTATAAGTTCAACACACCAATGTATACAGTCATTTTGTTACATTTCCCCCAATGATTTTATAATTTCTGATGGAATGTTGTCCATCCCTTCTGCCTTATTCAAGCTTAAGTCTTCAAAACTTCTTTTAAATTCTGCTTCTAATAATGGATCCCCTATCTCTTCTCTATCAACTCCTGATTCTTCTTCTATCATGTCATCAGACAAGTCTTTCCCCTCATAGGCTCCTTCAGTGTACTTTTTCCAACTATCACTCTTTCTTTTGCATTAAACTGTCATATTAGCCATTTCACCTTAGCTTCCTTGCACTTAATATTTATTTGGTTCCTAAGTGACTTTATTTTTGTATTCCTGAATTTCCCTAAACATTTTTGTGCTTCCTTCTTCGTCGATTAGTTGAAGTATTTCTTCCATTATCCATAGTTTTGACACAGTTGTCTTCCTTGTACCTATCTTTTCCTTTCTGACTTCTGTGATTGCCCCTTTTAGAGATGTCCATTCCTCTTCAACTAAAGTGCCTACTGAGCTATTCATTATCACGGTATCTATAGCCCCAGAGACTTTCAAATGTGTCTCTTCATTCCTTAGTACTTTTGTATCCCACTTCTTTGACTATTGATTCTTGCTGATTAGTGTCTTAAACTTCAACATTCTCTTCATCATTACTAAATTGTGATCTGAGTCTATATCTGCTCCTGGGTATGTATTAAAATCCAGTATCTGAATTGGGAATCTCTGCCAGACCTTGATGTAATCCAACCAAAACATTCGCATGTCTCCCAGCCTTTTACAAGTATATCCCCCCCTCTTGTTATTCTTCAACAGAACATTCACAATTACTAAGTGATATTTGTTGCAAAACTCAATTAGTCTCTCTTTTCTCTTGTTCCCTCTACCAAGCTTCATTTCATCCTCATGACCGGCATGCAAGTTGCCCAATGTGGCATCAACTGAAATAATACTTACACTTAGCTGCCGAACTTCCCTGGATGGGTCTCCCGGTCTACGATGCCACACACTCATTTCTACCAAGCTCATATTCTCCCATAACCCTTATCTTCTACTGCCTCTGCTACAACTGCATTCCAGTTCCCCATGACTGTTAGATTTTTGTCTCTCTTTATGTTGTATCACAAATCTGATACAACCACAGAAGAAGGTGTTACTCATTGCCACCCTCAACTATGTATAGTGCACTGAGGATAACTCTGAGAGGAGAATGAGGAAAACACTGATGGTGGTTAGTGACAAGAAAACATACACGTTTATTGTCGAATACTCAACTTTGTACAAATTGGCTCAGGCAGCAGGTCCTTATGTTTAACTGCTATTCTCAAAGCTGAGGCTAGATAGTAAACAATTCTTTTCCCACTAGAATGTTCACTGAAGACAGACTGGTGAGGACTCACTAGAGGCAGATGATGCGGTGTGAAGTATAGAAGTAGAAGGCCATCTTCTCAGTAATCAAGCTGACTTTTAAATGCCCACACTGCTGTGGCACTGGTGCATATCAGTTCTTTGGCAGTGCCACTACTGCAACTTCTTGGTGCAGCAATTGCTAGGCTATGCACTATCTCTGGAATGGGTTGTTGTCCTATCAGTGCCTGTGATGCTGACTGGTGGTGCATGCTGTACTTATGACACCACATTTTACAACTGAATTACTTGTTCAGTATCCTTATACACTTTCTTTACCTCTTCATCTTCTGTTTGCATTATCGACATGTATACCTGAACTATTGTTGTCAGTTTTGGTTTGCTGTTGATTCTGATAAGAACAGCCCTATCACTGAATTGCTGAAAGTTCACTTCACAGATCCCCACCATATCTAGATTAAGCCTTTGCATTGCCTTTTTCAAATTTTCTAGCTTCCCTCCCACATTCAAACTTTTGACAAATCATACCCTGATCAGAGAATATTATCCTTCTATTGGTAATTCAATCATTTCCTCAAAGTCACCTTCCCCTTGACACTCCCCTCCTGGAGATCTGAATGGGGGACTAGTTGGAATCTTTTGCCAATGGAGAGATCATCATGACAATTCCTTCACTTACAGGCCACATATCATGTGGATACCCTTTATGTGTCTTCAGTGCAGTCATTTCCATTGCCTTCTCAGTTCTCATGCCATTGGTCATTACTGATTCTACTGCCTCACCCCAAGGGCAAGAGAGTGCACTGAACCTTTGTCCACTCACTTGCTCTCTTTGAAAAGGCAGTTGGCAGAACAAGGGTGACTTCTTATGCCAGGTGTCATTGTCCACTATTACTGATGATTTTTTTCCGAACTTTAGCAGCGCTGAGGTTCAAGACTGGGACCGAGGGCGCTTTGATTGCTAGTCAAAGATGCTACCACAGAGATAGATACCAGAAAAAGTGAAAATCTGAGGTGCAAGATCAGGTGAGTAAGGTGTGTGTGGAATGACTTCTGTGTAGCGTTTTTTGTCAGTCCAGCAGAATGTGAGTGGGCATTATTGTAAAGTAGCATCACTTCATGCAGTCTTCCTGGTCATTGTTCTTGGATTGGATCTGCAAGACATGTCAGTTGTTGAAAATAAATGTTAGCAGTGATGGTTATGCCATGGGCAAGCAGTTCATAGAACACAACAGTGTTGCTGTTCCATAAGATGCATAACATTCTTTTTTGTGGATGCATGCAGGTCTTTTTATAGGGACTTGTTTTGTTTTGGCTCATCCATTGCTTTCTTTTCCTTGTGTCAGCATAAAGAAACAGTTTCTCATCATCAGTAACAATACATTAAAGGAATGGTCAGTGTTGTTCATGAGCCAATTGATGATGAGCAAGCAGAATACCATATATGGCCACACACTGATTTTTGTGATTTTGGCTTGGAACATGCGATACCCATACACACAATTTTTGAACCATCCTCATTGAATATGACTGTTGTACAATGTTAGCATGATCACAGTTCATCATATTTGCCAGTTCTTGAGTACACTGATGTGTGTCACTGTGGATTAATGCATTTAAATGATCCTCATCAAACCCCAAAAGGTCTTTCTGAATATGGAGAGTCACTAATGCTGGAATGATCATCCTTAAAATCAGAAAACCATTTTCTTGCTGTGCTCTGTCCATTGGCATTATCTCCATGCATGGCACAAATGTTTCTGGCTACCCACACTGCTGTTCCCCCTCTATTGAACTCAAACAGAAGAATATATCAGAAATGTTCTGATTTCTGCACTTGGAATGCCACTCTCTAATGTCCACAGCTCCACTCACTATTCTAAATGACAGAATTACAACATATAAACTCAAGTAGCAACAGTGAACTGCAAAAAAAGTTGACAATTGATAAATCAACCCATAGCAACTAGAATATGAACATGCAAAACAAAAATGCTACAAATGTATGCACCAATCTACTACTTTCTTCAACAGAGAAACTTTTAGAGGAAACAAAGGAAATTTCAACCAAATGGCAGTTTACCGATTGTGTCATTATCTAACAGTCCCAGCCCCACAGCCCAGTCAACAGGAAAATAATAAAAAATAGTTATACTGTTATACTAATTACTGTTTATGTGTTGTGGTAACTCACTTTGGGGTTGCAAAGTAGATATATACAAATCATAAGAAAAGCCTATAATATATAATGTTTCTACTTCTCAGTTCATTACCAAGAGGTACATGATTGCCTTCACAAATCTACAACTTCCTGACTATGGCAAAGGGATCAGGAAGTTCTTTAAAAAGCAGTAAAAAATATCAACTAAGGTTAACCCTCTTTTCAATTTACATGTGGGCATCTCTTTTACTTCTCTTTCTCAATAATTCTGACAGATGAGACTTAGGAATTTCATAAGATAGTATGAGAAATATTTAAGTTTTACAGGAATAGAAATAGTGTCACTTAGTCATGCAAACAATTTCAAATTCAAAGTAATTAACTTTGATCTCTAACCTGTATGAAATGAACATGGTTTACAAAGCAGTACTGAAAAAAGCACTCTATAGTCCAATTATTCTACTAAAGTAAATTTTTGAATAGTCTCACAATGTAATTAGAGGTGCAGTAATGTAATGGCTAGGTCCACTCTTTTCATATTGATTACATTGTAACCATAATTATTCTTAGTGTTCTTCTGACAGTGATAATCCCTCACTTTCAGATATTTTCAGTTGTGCAATAAATAAATCAGATAGCTTCCAAAGTTTAATCTCAGGTGTTATCTTTTTATAGTCAGCTATAACATAATCAGTGTTTCACCCTAGCAATTCTTTTTGTTCTAATACTATGTTATTACTGTAAAGTTACCAACTGAAATTCACATACCACAAATATGTTTGAGCTACTCCAAGCATCACAAAAATGCATCATCAAAATCACAGACAAAAATTTACTTCTACAAATAGCTGTACTCAACTTAATCATTCTTCAAAACCATATATAATAGACCACCACAAATAAGAGTGAAATAAATTACAAATTAGAAAACCAGCAAGTCCTTAAAGCATCATCATAATCAACATAAATGTTGCAGAATACATCACAAAACTTTATCTTGATATCTGCAGTAAACTACCTTAAGTTTCATTACAATACCATACGCTTCACAAAATACTTCTCCACAGCCTTCACATATCCCCATAGTACCCTAAACATCATTTTATTATGCTCTCAATATAATTCATATTCCTCACCCATGACAACATACACTATGTGATCAAAAGTATTCAGACACCTGGCTGAAAATGACTTATACGGTTTTGGTGCCCTTCATTGGTAATGCTGGAATTAAATATGGTGTTGGCCCACTCATAGCCTTGATGACAGCTTCTGCTCTCACAGGCATATGTTCAATCAGTTGCTGGAAGATTTCTTGGAGAATGGCAGCCCATTGTTCACAGAGTGCTGCACTGAGGTGAGGTATCAATGTCGGTAGGTGAGGCCTGGACCAAAGTCGGCATTCCAAAACATCCCAAAGATGTTCTGTAGGATTCAGGTCAGGACTTTGTGCAGGCCAGTCCATTACAGGGATATTATTGTCATGTAACCACTTTGTCACAGGCCATTCATTATGAACAGGTGCTCGATTGTGTTGAAAGATGCAATCACCATCCTCGAATTGCTCGTCAACAGTGGAAAGCAATAAGGTGCTTAAAACATCAATGTAGGCCTGTGCTGTGATAGTGCCACACAAAACAACAAGCGGTGCAAGCCCCCTCCATGAAAAACACGACCACACCATAACACCATAGCCTCTGAATTTTACTGTTGGCACTACACACGCTGACAGATGATGTTCACTGGGCATTCGCCATACCCACACCCTGCCATTGGATCACCACATTGTGTACCATGGTTTGTCACTCTACACAACAGTTTTCCACTGTTCAATCATCCAATGTTTACACTCCTTACAGCAAGAAAGGTGTCGTTTGGCATTTATTGGCATGACATGAGGCTTATGAGCAGCTGCTTGATCATAAAATCCTAGTTTTCTCACCTCCCACCTAATTGTCATAGCACTTGCAGCAGATCCTGATGCAGTTTGGAATTACTGTGTGATGGTCTGGATAGATGACTGCCTATTACACATTACGACCCTCTTCAACTGTCGGCGATCTCTGTCAGCCAACAGCCTGTAAGCTTTTGTGCTGTACATGTCCCTTCTTGTTTCCACTTCACTATCACACTGGTAACAATGGAGCTAGGGATGTTTAGGAGTGTGGAAACCTTGCTTACAGACGTATGACACAAGTGACACGCAATCACCCAACCACGTTCTTAAGTCCGTGAGTTCCGCGGAGCACCCCATTCTGCTCTCTCACGATGTCTAATGAGTACTGAGGTTACACTGATATGGAGTACCTGGCAGTAGGTGGCAGTACAATGCACCTAATATGAAAAATGTACGATTTTGGAGGTGTCTGGATACTTTCGATCACATAGTGCAGCACATACACTGAACCAAGAAACATTTTGCATAAGTAACTGATCTTTCAAGTATCTCATTACATTCATATAACCTAAAGTTTTAATAATTATTGTGCGTCCATAATCTGATAAACCTCCTCTAGTAAACTTTTTCTCTCTCGTTTATAAGTATAGAGACACAGTTGATACAGTTTACAAATCAGATATAATATTTTCACCCCCATCATCAGTTTTCACTCACTAAAGCTTTAGATCAGGGCCGGCCAAATGCTGCACAGTGTGCAGACGTGCGGTAGTGCTGCACATGTGTGCACATGTGCGACAGCGAGCGACAGTGACATCTGTTATTAGACATGTGTCTTAAATGAATGACGGCGTCTCCACTTCCCTGTGGTATAAGCAAGAGCGCAACATATCCAGTCTCGTTTACCCCTGGTGACCGTAACCTTAACAGAGAAGTACTGAGAAATGGCAAGTACTGTGACAAAGCAAAGGATGGGAGATCTATGTTCTCAGTCGTTTAAAAATGACTGGGAACTGCAATTCTTTTTTGTAGCCGTTGGCGAAGACTCACAGTGTTTGCTGTGCCGCAGAATAATAGGCGGCCAGTGTAAGTTTTCAATTGAAAGACACTACAATACATATCACAAAGATGAGTCTAGTGTACTCAACAGTGAAGAATGGCAAGCAAAATTAAAAGTCCTTAAGAAAATGGATGAGACACATCAACTCGATTTTACTGTACGTCAAAGTAACTGATACTTCTTGAACTCTTAGTTTCTTGTGTTACATTTATGTCTGTTTCACTGTACGCTGTACAATGTACTGTTTTCAATTTTCCAGAATGACAACCACACTAAATCTTCACTGCGAGCAAGTTTTAAAATCGCATTAAGAATTGCACAATCTGGGAAACCCTTTTCCGAAGGGGAGTTTGTGAAAGGGTGTCTGATTGATGCTGCAGAACTTGTGTGTCCCACAAACGTTAGCAGGTTTCAAGAAATCAGTCTATCCAAACAAACAGTGACAAGACGTATCAGTGCTATGGCCGGCGATCTGTACAGGCAGCTAATAAATAAGGCTAAATACTTTGTTGCTTTCTCTGCTGCGCTCGATGAAGCAACACATCTTACAGATACAGCCCAGGTTGTGATATACATACGAGGTGTCGATAACACACTTTGTGTAACAAAGGAGCGACATCTGTGCGTAGAAACATGCACTACATGAACGCTGACGGCTGCGGTGTACAGGCTGTGACCCGGAAGTTACACACGTGCAGGAGCACCGCACGCGTGCAGAATTTCTGGCCGGCCCTGCTTTAGATATTTGTATATTATGAATAACAGCTGCTGACTATAATTAAAATAGAACAGTTAAAATTATTTTCAGTCTGATGTCTCATTTTGAAGAACCAAATTTCTTTTCCAAATAGCAAATTTAAGTTCCCAAAAAACTGACATTTCATGATAGACCCTCAACTATTTCAACACAGCAAACATCTCAACATAATTAATAGCAAATATTTCTTCTTTCTGTACCAGTACCCAAGAAAATTTTCAAATTTTCAGCATATGTGTTTCAGAATATCTTTTTTGTTCTGACAGTGTGAGATTATTTCTTTATCCTAAGACATCTACATATCCTCCATAATTTTTATACAAAATAGAAGAAGACTGATTGAAAGTAAAAGATAGTTGTGAAAAGGTAAGCAGATGAAGTAGAGGAAACCATGCAGTATGGAATCTGAGATCACAGAACTAATACTGCATGAGCATTGAGATGTGGGTTCACTGTGCCTACGATCCTCTGAGGATATCTTTACACAGTTCTTCCTTATTACTTTCCTGGTCCTCATTTGTTTCAAATACTGCTACCCTTTAATTACAAACCCCAGTTTTGCCACTTCTCTGTTCAGTACTTTTATCCTATATAGCCTATAATAGCACATAAGCTTCCTTGTCTCTGCATTATTATTATTATTTTGTAAATTTGCACTAAAACATGTTACTGTTGTATACCTTTCCACATTTCAGTTTGTAAGTTTGTCAAACCATTACTGAAACCAGAATCCTCACAGAAACCTACTGCAGGTAAACTGTGAAGCTTTTTTGTCATTAAAGTGTGGTGCTCAATTCTCCTACAGATATTTTCCATATACGGTTCTGCTTTTAATTCACATTTACTTGTGATTCTTTACATAAAGTCATATTTACACCTTTTTAGTAATAGGTCATATTTAGGCCAACTTTTGCCAAACATAAGGTCTATTTCTTCCATCTTTAAGAACAAAAACAAGAAATTGTTGCTCACATGACAGTGTTTCTGATCATATTGTCACAAATAAACACATCAATTACTACAGAACTTTATTTGTCAGACTATAGTAGACAAACAGAGCACAGCAGACCCTCATTATTTCAAAATCGGATAAACGTCATACTAGCTATCTGCTCCGTGCCCAATCACAATGAATAATCTACTGCTTAGACAGAATTTCAGATAACTGATACTATAAACTAAAATTTGGTCCCCACATTACCTGATTCATATCTTAATCTTTGCCTAAACTGAATAAATATGTACATATGTCATGCTGTGCACAACAGCATTTTCCATTATATGTTTCACACAGTTTTCTCAAAAATGTATTATACTGTAATTTTGTAACAGTGGGCCGCTTACTTTCATGTTACTCATGTGTCACATCCAAAGCATAAGATGCAAGAGTGGGGGAAGAGAGGTGTTGATCAGTATGGTACCGCACAACAAAACAGAAACGAGCTCTGACACTAAAAGAAAAGTAGCAAATCAGAACACTTCCTGTCTGCTCTTTTATCAGCAATAAGTTCAAGAAAAGGGGCACCTCTGGCAAGCTGTTCATTTAGTGGCAACATAACATAAGGAAGTGGAAGATTTGCTGCTTGAATGGTTCTAACACATGCACTCACTGCAAATTCCATTGTCTGGTCCCATGCTTCAAGAAAAGGCTTTTGAAATTGCCCCAACAAATGGAATTTCTGGGTTTGTGTGTTCTGAGAGGTGATTATGCTGATTTCTGAATCAATGTAAGATCTGCACTGTCAGTGTCTACGAGGAAGCATAGTAAATGAGAAATTTGCCAATGAGGGGTTGCCAAAATTTCAATCAAAGCTGTTTAACATGGGTGAAGCTAGCATTTTCTGTAACTTGATGCCTAAAAAACACTAATATGGTGAGGGCAAAAATGTCATAGAGGAAAATGCAACAGTGAGAGACTGACTGTGGTCCTGTGTTGTAACTCAGATGGTTCTGAGAAGCTCACCATTAATGATTGGAAAATATAAAAATCGATATTGTTTTAAAAATGTCACCCTGTTCTGTGTGCCATGCCACTATGAGAATAACAAGAAAGCTTGGATGACCAAATGTCTCTCCTCTAGCTAGCTCTTGAATATTCAAAAATAAATGGTTGTAGGGAAGAGAAATATTTTCATAACTTTGGATCACTGTGGAAGACCTGGAACTTCTGAACATAGAAGTTGCCTTCTTACCAGCTAACACCATAAGTCATCTTCAGCCACAAAATCAAGGACTAATTCTCTTAATGAAGTTTAATTACAGATGCCAAGTTGTTGAAGCTGCCATCAATGTAGTTGTGCTACAAGGACCAGTTCCACCAGTGCTGCACACTATCTGCAATATATATGCTGCTTGATAAAATTATTTAATTGGATAGATAAAAAATCTACTCACCAAGTGGCAGCAGAACATACACATAAAAGACTGTTGTGACTGGCAAGCGTTTGGAGCCAGTGGCTCCTTCTTCAGGCAGTAGAGTTGAAGGGGAAGGAAGAAGGGGGAAGGAAAATGACTGGAGAGCTCTAGGAAAAGGGGTAGATTTTGGGAAAGTCACCCAGAACTGTGGGTCAGGGAAGACTTACTGTTAGGACAAAAAGGAAATACTCCTTTCATCCCGACTGTAAGTCTTCCCTGACCCACAGTTCTGGGTGACTTTCCCAAAATCTATGCCTTTTCCTAGACCTCTTCAGTTCTTTTCCCTTACTCTTCTTCCTTCCCCTTCAACCCATCTGCCTGAAGAAGGAGCCACTGGCTCCAAAAGCTTATCATTCACAACAGTCTTTTATGTGTGTGTTCTGCTGCCGCTTGGTGAGTAGACTTTTTATCTATCCAATTAAATAATTCTATCAATAATTCATTGTTTTCATTGTTATATGTGCTGCTTGGGATGAAGTTACAACAGACACCATAACTAACTCTTTTAAGAAGCCCAGGACAGAAAGCAACTTGCTCATAATGTGGGTAAAACTCTGTATTCTGATGCTGGTTTTCTACAGGGCTACAGACAGTTGGTGGCCTCAAGTACTGTCAATATGGAAAAATGGGCGCAGGCAGACAACAACATCTGTGCTGCTGATGAACCAGTCATCATTGCTGCTGACTGTATGGAAGAGAGTGATAATGAATTAATGCTATCTTCTCAGGAGGAACAGGAAGATATGACACTACCACCCCTCACTGCAGTTGCAGCTGCAATTGCTGTTCTCAAGAGATTTTCTGTCATTTTTGATGTCTCCATGGCATTCAAGCTGCTCTGGATGTGTTATCTTCAGAGAGTGCCATAATATTGTGACCAATACTTCAACAAACAAGAATCAATGATTTTTTAGATTAGTGTATAGAAGTAAACTGTGTGAAGGATAAAAATTGTTGTAAACTGAAACATGTGTCATGATTAAAACTTTTTGTGTTAAAGAACAGTACATTAAAGTGTTTCTAAAGTTTTTAGTTTACCGTATTACATTAAACACTAATTCAAAGGGCACAGTATCGTTCCATGACATGTATGTAACTGTGTTGTTTGAAAAAACAATGATAAGCATTTTACATTAAGTACATATACTTTCTCAGTTAAACAAATTCCAGAAATACTATTGTACATATACAGTGTAGTTATTTCATTTTTTCTTGGAGGTCATGAAAGTGGAGTACCCTCATTCATTGGTATCCATAAAAAAAGAAAAAGTGAACCCAACAGTTGTATATTTTTACAAAGAACTTCATTATTTGTACTTCGGTAAACTGTGAATTGCCTATTTTTTGGTCCCATGAAACTTGGTTAAACCAATGTCTACTGTAACACATTACTCAGTTTGCTGGTGTAAGACATTAGTGACCAGGAACAACAGAATGCACTCCAAGCCTATATATGTCATTTCTGACATAATAAACATTACACACATGTTCACATTATCTGATCTGAATACAAACTCAGTCTGGGCCAATAGGCTGAAAGTAAAGTGCTCTAGCAGCATGAAGCTGAAATGATTTGTTTGTGATTTTGGAGAGAAGTTCTGCAGTGCTGACAGGGAAATACTATTTTGTAAACTGTGCAAAGTTAAAGTTAGTGAACGAAAGCACTTTTACAAGCAGCAACACCCTAACACTGTCAAATACAGCAGTGGTGTGAAGAGAAGTGCTGAAAATGACTGTTATTTTAGCAGACCGGCCCACCTCAAATTATGCAGTAGTTCTTTAAGGACTGGTGTGAGATGATGGCATCTTGCAACCTCCTATTGGAAAAGCTGAAGAATCTCAGACAGTTATTGTAGAAGCAAACAACACATCCAGTTCCAGCTGAATCTGCATTGAGCAAAAATTTAGCTGTTGGCTACATGGAGGTACCCAACAAAACATGAATTAGTGTTGCTGACCAAAAGGTCAGGGTGTCCATAGATGAAACTGCCATTGTGCATGGACATTATATTGTAAATGTTGTTGTCTGTGTTCTAAAAGTTGACAGGCTTGGACAAATGATCCTTCTAATATTTGAAGCATAACTGCCATTTCTTTGACACCTCAAAAAACCACTGTGGCCACATGGTGTGAACAGACACAGTTTTTTGCTGCTAGTAAAAGATGGAGGTTCACACATTCTAAGCAGCCAAGGGACTTCAGATTCTGTACCCCAGTATGATGCACATCATTTGTCTTGCACATATGTACACATAGTTACAGAAGAGTTGCAAGCAAATTATCTCAATGTATACAAATTCACTTTCAGTGGCAAGAAAATCTATCCAAAAGCTGCACTGCGAGTGCAGGAATTTAAGGAACAAGCATCTTCGCTGTCCCTTCCCCCTCAGCCTGTTCTTACATGATGATGTTCTTGGTTTAATGCTACCAAATATTACTGCACTAACTACATGTAAATCAAGACAATCATTTATGAGCTCAATAGCAATTAACCAAATGCTAGCAAAACTGTGAAAGAGGTCTTTACAGATACCTTGACTGGAAACTTTGCGTAGATTAATGCTAAATTTTCAGTGTTATCAAAAAAGCTCATATGCAACTGTGTGATGCCCTGGATATTGTGCAACATGTGCAGAGTGAGCTGGGTTGAGTTCATGATCATGTGGCTGACAAATAGAACAACAAATTACAAAGTGTTCTCCAGTGGAATCCCAGGTATTTTACTATGTGCAAATTTAGTGACAGTGTTTCTGGAAATGTCTCAACATTTGGAGGCAATGAGCCAAAGCGGGCCTGCAGTGACTTCACCGCCTTTAAATACACTACAACAACTGTAAATCTTTATAAATGGAAAACCTGAAAATGCACCTTGTGGTGTATTGCATGTCTGCAAGAACTGAAGAGTAACAGGATGTGTTAACTAATGTGGTATATTTTAAATAAGCGCTGTGCAGCAAGAAAAACATAGTTTTTTGTTCGATAGGTCTTATTTTTTACAGTGTACTTTGTGTCTTTTTCAGAGACATGCAGACATTTCAAAAAAAAGTGTTAGTTTCAAGCACTGCGTAAAGTAGTTATCATACTTAACAATTTGTTCAGAAGTGAATTTCATACTACATGTTCTAAATGTTTTGAATAAAGTTATATAAAGTCATATTTTATCTTTTAAGGTCATATTTATACAAGTTTTAGTCATAATTGCTAGCATATTTTGCTGTTTTTACGATCATTAAAATCCAGGCACAACTCATTATATGGTAGCTTATGGTACAACATGTTCTCTATAGAAGTCAACTTAATGAAAAATCTAAGTTGAAATATAAATATCTTTCAGATTTCATATTTATTTTCTAAGGCCAGACCACTATTCATTGAATAGATATGACATTGCAGACAGCTACATAGAAAAGCAGTTACAAGCTGAGGTTTCAGATAAACTGTTGCTTCAGGTGTTTCAGATTTTATGAGAATGTTTGAAAGATTAAGTAGAGCACATGATGTGTAATAAATAAATTGTGATATACAGTTCACTAACTTATCTGATATTTTTGAAAATTTCTAAAACTTACAATGCAGTAACTTACTTGTAACAGTAAGGTGTGTAGTTTTATCTGAGTGTGAATGTAGAATAATGATAGTAAAGCAGTTATCAATCCAAGGAATGTTTTGGGCACCACAGCCCTTTACTAGGCACAGTCCTGCTGGAGATGGTATGGCATTGCCTTCCTCTGACCTTTGAACTGATTTACTCAGCCAGTTATAGGGAAAACTACAGTTTCATGTAGATTCCCAACAACAGTGCAACTCGACAATTTTCACATCATCAAAGCAGTAGCTCCCAACATTTGCTACTGCAGGGCCCAAGTAAGTGAATGAATAGTGGAAAATAAAACAATAATAAAGCAGAATAATTATAATGAATTTCCTTGTAAGGCTGCCACTAAGCTGGATTATGATGGTGTACTGTGATGGCTACATTTTAAAACTGCCGGCACACATTGCAGCTGTTGTTTCCTGTCTTGTTACAAGGGATTAAAGCAGACACCATGGTTCCTTCAAAAATAACATGGTTGATTTGTGTACCCATCCTTGTCCTATCTAACTTTCTACATCCATGTCTATACTCTGAAAAACCACCATGAGATGCATAGCAGAGGTTACATTCCATTGTACCTCATATGGAGCAGGCAAGAATGATTGTTTGAGTGCCTCTGTGCTTGCAGTAATTATTCTGATCTTATCCTCGTAATCCCTTTGTGAGGGTCACTTAGGGGGTTGCTGTGCATTCCTAGAATAATCATTTAAAACCAGCTCTTGAAAATCTGTTAATAGGCTTTTTTGGGATAGACATAAACTATCTTCAAGAGTCTATCAGTTCAGTTCCTTCAGTAATTTTATGACACTCTCCACAGATCAGGTAAACTTTTAACCATCCATGGTGCCCTTCTCTGTATATGTTCAGTACCCCTGTTAGACCTATCCGGTACAGGTCACAGACACTTGAGCAATTCTCTAGAACCAGTCACAAGAGTAATTTGTAAGCAATCTCCTTTGTATATTGATTGCACTTCCCCAGTATTGTATCAATAAACCAAAGTCTACCACCTGCTTTACCCATGATTGAACTTACCTGCTCATTCAATTTCATATCCCTGTAAAGTGTTACACCCAGGTATTTGTATGAGATGACTGATTCCAACAGTGACTCATTGATATTATAGTCATGCGACCCGATTTTTTTTTTTTTTTTTTTTTTTTTTTTTTTTTTTTTTTTTTTTTTTTTTTGAGTATTGCACTGTTTCACATTTCTAAACATTTAAAGCTTGCCAATCGCTACCCCACATTGGAATCTTATCAAGACCTGATTAAATATTTATGCAGCTTTTTTTTATTGTACCTCATTATAAATATTTGCATCATCTGTAGAAAGCTTGATTTTACTGTTAATATTGTCTGCAACATCATGGATACACAACATGAACAGCAAAGGTCCCAACACACTTCCCTGGGGTACACTTGAAGTTGCTTCTACATCTGAGGGTGACTCTCCATCCAAGATAACAGGCTGCATCTTCCCTATCAAAAAGTCCTCAATGCAGTCACAAATTTCACTTGATACCACATACGATCGTATTTTTGACAATTATCCTACATGTGGTACTGAGTCAAATGCTTTTCAGTAATCAAGAAATACTGCATCTACCTGGTTGCCGTAGTCCAAAGCTTTCAGTATATCGTGTGAGAAAAGTGAGACATGGGTTTCACGTGATTGATGTTTTCAAAATCTATCCGAGTTGGCACTAAGGAGGTAATTCTGTTCAAGATTCCTCATTATGTGATTGTGTCCTGCTTGACACAGTCAAGTCATGTAAATATCTGGGTATAACGTTGCAAAGCGATATGAGGCAGAATGAGCATGTGAGAATTGCAGTAGTGAAGGCAGATGGTTGACTTCAGTTTATGGGAAAATTTTAGGAAAGAGAGGTTCACCTGTAAAGGAGACCACATTTAGGACTCTGGTGTGATCTATTCTTGCGTACTACTCCTGTATTTGGGATCAGTACCCAATTGGATTGAAGGAAGACATTAAAGAAATTCAGAGTCAGGTTGCTAGATTTTTACCGGTAGGTTCGAGCAACACTTAAGAGTTACAGAGATACTTCAGGAACTCAAATGGGAATCCCTACAGGGAAGACATCATTCTTTTTGTGAATCGCTATTGAGAACATTTACAGAACTAGCATTTGAAGCTGACTGCCAAACAATTCTACTGCTGCCAACATACATTGCATGTAAGGACCGCAAAGATAAGATACAAGAAATTAGGCTCATATGGAGGCATAAAGACAGTTGTTTTTCCCTTGCTATATTTGCGAGTGGAACAGGGAAGGAAATGACAAGTAGTGGTACGGGATACCTCCACCACACACTATACAGTGGCTTGCGAAGTATCTATGTAGATGTAGATTATGTTTGAGCATAGAATATATTCTAAGATTCAACAAAACATCAGTGTCAAGGATATTCACAGTACTTGTCTGGATCAGTTCTACTGCCCTTCTAGCAGATGGTTGTGAACTGTGCCTTTTTCCAAGAACTATACATGGCTTTTTGTTTGAGGAATCTCTGATACATTATAGTCAGAAAAGGGGCTAACTCGGCCACAGTTCAGAAAGAATCTGACAGGAATTCCATTGGGCCCTGGAGCTTTGCTTGATTTTCATTATTTTTAATTAATAATTCTTTTAAACTTTAGCCAGAGATCCTCTACTCACTGCTGCCCTGTGCTGAAAGTTTTACTCATTGGGGTATTAAACTATTGATTTTTTCTAGTTTATTGAACATATACGTCTTTCTACATGTTTTAGTTTTTTTGTATTTTTGTAATCATTACTGCCATAATTGCATCATGGTCTAATACTAGTTTCGATGCGGACATCCTCAAAAAAGTCTGATCTATTTGTTGCCATCAGATCCAATATATTTCCATCATAAGTGGGGTTCCTAACAACCTGTTCTAGGTAGTTTCCAGAGAACACATTTAGTTAAGTTTCACAGGATGTCTTATCAAGCCCATCACTAAAAAAAAACTGTAGTTTCCCCAATTAATTCTTGAATGATTAAAGTCTCCATTGATGATTACAGTATGACTGGGGAACATACATACAAGTGAAATGAGGTTTTCTCTAAAGTTTTTGGTTACATCAGGAGATGATAGAAAGTTCCAATTATTATTCTATGCCCACCCCTGATAGTGACTCTTGCCCAAACAATCCTACATGCAGCTTCTGCTTCTATCTCAGTGGATCTGAGTTTCTTTCCCACTGTGACAAATACACCATCTCCATTTCTCATTTGCCTATCCTTTCAACATACACTTAAATTTTCCCCAAAAATCTCACTGCTATCAATTTCAGGTTTCAACCAACTTTCTGTATTATGTGAGCCTCACTGCTTTTCATGAGCACTTCAAACTCTGGCACTTTGTTGCAAATGCTTCAGCAGTTTACCATTAGGATTTTAATATTAATCACCTGTGGGGTGGGGGGGAGGGGGTGTTTCTTTCAATGTTACACTAATACTTCTCGGTTTCCTATGGCTATCATTATCTGTATTGGATGGAGAGTTGCCTAATCTAAAAAACCATTGTGTGCACACATAGTCTGCTACCTGAATGGCAGCTGCTGATGTGTAGTGCACACATGACCTATGTAGGGGACCTACAGTTCTCAACCTTATGGTGCAATTCCATGAAGTCACAGCCTAGCTGGTCACATAACTTTTGAAGTCTCTGGTTCAGTCCTTCCACTCAACTCAGAACCAAAGGGTCACAATCAGTTCTTGGGACAATGGTGCAAATTTGAGCTTTGTTGAAACTCCTTGTGCAAGGCTGATCTTCTCAATATTCTCTGCCAGTTGCTGGAATAATACAAAAATAATTTCAGAACCCAGATGACAGGCATCATTTATTCCAATGTGTGCCACAGTCTGCAGCTGGTTGCACCTGTTCCCTCCATGGCTATCAGGACAGCCTCTTCAATATGTTGAATGAGGCTTCCAGGCATACACATTGAGTGCACCTGATGTCCTTTGCTGTCCCTTGCTGCCATTTCCCTAAGGATTACCATAATTTGAGTACATTTGATCTGCTGATGATTAATAGGTGCCTACCCTTTTGCATTTTCCTCCACCTGACACCAGACAAAACAAGTTTCCCCAAAACAGGTGAAGTAATCCCATTGGCTTGGTTTCAGTTTCAGTGGAAGACAGCACCTCAAACTTGTTTGTTAGGATGATTGATACAACACCCTGAGTCCTCCACGGTCCCCCGTCCACCCTCTACAGGATATCTAGATCTACCATTGACAAACCACTCACAGTCAAGTGGATGAGTTATGGAAGATCCTATACATTCTGCAGAGGAGACAGGATCCACAGAAGAGGATAGTACTTGAGGTACCTCTGGTACAGGTATCAAAGACACACAACTCTTGAGAGCTCTTCCAACACACCAGTTCGCAGCAGCTGCCAATTTTTGACAGTAGTAAGGGTGATTTCCATCTGTTTATGAATGTCATTCCATGTTCTGATACAGCATTCAGAGTGTGGCTGCATTTTAGCTAGTGCATTGTATTACAAGGCAGTGAACAAATAACTTTAAATTAAGCCCACTGTTTATCTTTTAACCCGTCGAGCTAAAAAGTTGCTAATTCCCTACAAGAACTGAAACAGTGTTAATTTATGATAAATGCAGATAATACAAACATCAAAAAATGTTTTGCATCACCTCGGCTCTGAGAGTTCCAGAAACTGTACAGAAAATTGAAACAGAGATAAACATAAACATCATTTCCGCCCTTTGCATGTTGTACCACCATACAACTAGACCTTCAGAGGTAGTGGTTCAGATTGCTGTACACACCGGTACCTCTAATACCCAGCAGCACGACCAATTACATTGATGCATGTTTGTACTCATCATGGCATACTGGGCAGTCCTTTAACTATTGGAGTGGTGCTGTTGGAACATGTGATTTCGAAAGAATTGTCAGAGGCCTGTGACTTGGCAGGGGACATCTCTTACTCATCAAAATCAGGTGTATTCAAATGCTATATGAGTATATCGAAGGCATCTACATCTATAGGCTTATTTCGCAAGCCACAATACTGTGCATGGCGGAGGGTACCCTGTACCACTACTAGTCATTTCCATTTCTATTTTACCTGCAAACAGAGTCAGGGAGAAAAGACTGTCTATATGCCTCCATATAAATGTCAATATCTCATATCCTATCTTCATGACCCTTAAAGGAAAAGCATGTTGGCGGAGGTAGAATCCTTTTGCAGTGTCTTCAAATGACGGTTCTCAAAAGAGTTCCTAGGAAAGAAAATCACCTTCCCTCCTGGGACTCCCATCTGAGTTATCTGGCGAATGTAATCCAACTGCAGGAAAAAAAATTACTTGCCATGCAAAGGGGCTCTTATTATAAATTTAATTAATTAGTTAATCAATTATATATCAATGACATGCCACCAGGCAGGTGGAAGTGAGGGCAGATATGATTTGCAAGTTGGAGCAGTAATCAGGCATATTTTCGTTGCAGCGAGGTCTTTTAACAAAATTTGAATCTCACACCTACACAGAAAAGAGATGCTCATCGTAATAAAATCAACTATATTATTTAATTTATAATATGATGTGTAGTACTTAAAACTCCTCTATGATGATACCTTAAGAGACTTCATAGGTGATTGTGCATTTGACTACTTTAAGAAAGTTTGAAAGTGAAAGGACATCCTGTTACAGAGGTAGAACATGCTCTTCACACTGTCATGAGCCAAATACGAGTTTAATATTCTAGTCTTGTGATGCTGTATTTAACAGATTTTTTTACCTGATGAAAAAATACTTAGAGGAAATGTAGCCCTTAAAGTATGGTTGTACATGATTTTCACAACAAGTAACAATACTTTAGCGATGTAAAAATGCATGTATGCTCAGATTTCTTCTGTCTTCAAAAATACCTCACATCAAAGGGAGCAGTCTACATTTCGCGCGAGAAATTGGAGGTGTTTGGACAACAACATCTGTGTCTCAGATTGGGCAAAGTAGATTTTTTAAACTGTTGAGAGTCTATGTTGAAGGTGGAATTGCTGTTAGAACTTTGCATCCAAGTCTCACCTGATCATCTCGCTGTGTGCTGCGGCCAATGGCACGAGAGAGCATGATGCTTCACCCGACTAGAGGCTATAGCTTAGCTTATGATCAGCAGTTAGTTACAAAGAATGCTCTGACTTGTTGGCTCTTGCCTGAAGCCACGGGGACAAGCACCAGCGGCGACGCCCTCTGGATGGCTGAGTAAACAGCATGCTGGCTGAGTGGCGATGAAAGCGGACATGAGTGTTTGTGCTGGATGATTATTCCCCCCATGTAAATAGATTGCTTGGCAGTCATTGCAGCTACCCGACAGTTGGCAGAAGGCGTGTACTTTGCCATTATAAGTGTGTGTTGTCGGAAGGTTTGTTTCACCAGATATGTTTAGTGTAAGATGGAAACATTGTGGTGGAGGAGGGTGCCTTGTTTTTTCTAATGTTGGTGCAAACAAGACATTGGATAAATTTAGCACTACGATCTGTTTGTGGCAGAAATTGAATTACTTGATTTGTGAAATGTTTGTGTGATTCTCAAAAATTCAAAATGTGTTTTGTTATGAAGCAGATCATCGTTAAGGTAGTGGTCAGTGTTTTAAGCCGTCTACCTGACTCCTGCAAATTTTTCAACAATTAATTTGATATGGTAGTGTTAATGGATCATTTCCCGCCATTATTTGATATTGTTATTCCTCCAGCTCTTTCTTTGTCAACAGCATTAGCCAATAGGAACATAGTGTTCTGAGGAGGGATGCAAAACCTCCGTCTCTGCATTTGGACACATTGATTCGCATACAAATCGGAAGTAGGCACTTACGAGACACAGAGACAAGAAGGATCTGCAATTTTTTGGTTAAAGAATACCACAACTTGATGCTTAATTTCGGGCCGCAAGAACAAATGGAGGTATCTGAGGCGGGTAGCCACGTCACCTTCGTCTATGGGTTTGAGGGACAGGTGTTACAACAGGAAGTAGCCACTTGAGAGTAGAAACTGTTTCCCAGATACCTAATATCAAAGGACGTCGACTTCCAGTCCACAGCCAGTGGTACTTAGTAGTTACTACATCATGGAAAGTGGGGGAGGGGAGCGAAGGAGCTCTGTTTCCTGAGAATTGATTAAAATATTTTTATTATTGACATTGGTTTGAATTTCATATCATGAGATCCTTCCTCTCCATGACAGACTGAGTCTTCTTCCCGCCAATTTCTTGAATAGGTTCGGAAGGGGAGAGAGGGGGAGGGGAGGGCTGGGGGATTTCGCAGGAGGGGGACAAGTGCCTCAGAATTGAACAAAGCCCTTTTTCTCAGAGAGGTACGGGGGAGAGAAGAGGGAGAGGTGAGGGGTTTCTCAGAAGGTCTGGTTATCATCAGGGGCTCATAAATCAACCGTCAGTGGGTCATAAACCACTTAGCGGAACAACAGGTTACGGAGAGAGGAAGGGGGAGGGTTAGTTTAATTGATTAATTTAATTTATTAGCATATCAATTTGATATCAAAAGTGTTCCAGGGTCAGCTTTCCCCTACCAATGTTATAAACGCCGAGATGGGTGAAAAACTGTCGCATCATGCATGACATTCAAATTAATTGGTTCTTTGCTACTAACTCTATTCACAACACATATTGCAGACAGCATTCGCATAGTCCATTAAATGTACCTACAAATTTGTATCATTATACAACACGTATTTCAGGAGATATGAGGCTATAAACGTCGAGCTGCGTGAAAATTAAATTGGAGGGCGAAATTCTCTATAAATATAGGTAAATACGTCTACAAATACGTGTGAAATGTGCTAAATACAAGTTGAAATACGACAAACTGCGATTCGATATATCACAGATTTGCATGTAAAGTGGTATAAAGTATGTCCCCCAAAATAAAATATCATTTAGGAATGATTTTTGCACTCTCGGCACATTTCATAAACTTGAAAAAAATCTTATGTAGCTTTCTGCAGTATAGTAGATTGCTGCAACCTTCAAGCTCTCCAAACAATAATCAAAATAGATGGACGTACTTTAACTCAACCTTTGGTTTATCCTATCAATACATCAAGATATTTTCTGGAGAGAAGGTATGACTACAGATCTCGCTGTTAAACAGTGTAACGCTGTCAATAAAGTGACTATGCAACAATGTTTGGCAATAATCGAAATCAGAATCGTCATCTTGTGGATCATAAATTATTCATTCATTGTCCAGATTTCTGTGTGCTTGTTAGATGTCACAGAAACGATGAGTGTATTTTGTGAGTGATGAACTAAAAATTATTGATCGAGTGAAGAATGGTGAAACTAAAGCCAGTGTATCACATGAATGTGGTGCACTCGAAGGAACAATCAGGGGATGGGTGAAAGGAGAGAATAAACTTAGAAGTTTTGTAGATACAGTTGAAAGAGATGTGAGAATGGACGGAAAAAGGACTAAACTAATAAAAGAGAGTGAATCTGACGAACGCCTTGATAGGCGGTTTTTAAAAGAGGTGAGTGAAGGTCTGTCTCTTTGCGGGCCAATTATTAAAGTCCAAACTGAAAATTTTCACTTTGACGTATGCGGCAAGAAAGATTTTACAGCTTCCAACGGATGGTTTTGAAGATGGAAATCTCGCTATGGAATTCGCCAAGCGACTATTGAAGCAGAAGGAAGGTCTTGTGACAGTGAATCTGTTTCACAATTTTCTGAAGTTATACACAAAATATTGGTAGATGAAACTTTGCATGATCATTAGATGTATAATTGCGATGAAATGGCGCTTTATTATCGATTGCTTCCTACCAGAACTCTCGCTAAAAAATGAAATAAAATAAAAACAGGAATTAAGACGGGTTTGAAAATGAATAAAGACAGAAAAATCCTCCTCTTTGCCGCAAATAAATCGGTAAGAAAAAGCTGAAACCTCTTTTTATAGGGAAAGGTAAAAGCCCAAGATGTTTCAAGCATGTAAACATGTCATCATTACAATTCACTTAGAGGCATTCAAAGAATTCTTGGATGACATGTGAAGTTTTTCACAAACTGGTTTCAAGAAGGGGTTGTTCCTCGGTGACAAAGCACTTACGGTCAGCTAAGGTGAGAGAAGATGCTCTACTAATCGTTGATCACTGTCCAGCTCATCTACCTCTGCATCAGCTGTAATCAGAAAACGGAAAAATAAAAACATTTTTACCTAAAAACACGATGGCATTAGTTCAGCCGCTACTACAGTATGTATACAGTGATCAGCCAGAACATTGTGGCCACCGATCCACTATCGATATAAACCCTTCCAGGCGATAGCAACGTCACCTGGCGAGGAATGACTGCAAGTCAGATGTGCGCACGGTGCGTGTAGTATCAGTGAGCGTGCTGTCCGTGTGTAGGATGGGGAAGGCGCGTGAGCTACACTACGCGATCTTAAGTAACCGGACACCGCCAAAAACATGTTTTTCGTATTAGGTGCATTGTGCTGCCAACTACTGCCAGGTACTCCGTATCAGTGACCTCAGTAGTTATTAGACATCGTGAGAGAGCAGAAGAGGTGTTCCGCGGAACTCTCGGATTTCGACCGTGGTCAGGTGGTAGGGTGTCACCTGCGTCAGACGTCTGTACACGAGATTTCCACACTCCTAAACATCCCTGGGTCCACTTTTCCGATGTGATAGTGAAGTGGAAACGTGAAGGGGTACGTACAGCACAAAAGCATACAGGCCGACCTGGTCTGTTGACTGACAGAGACCGCCGACAGTTGAAGAGGGTCATAATGTGTAATAGGCAGACATCTATCCAGACCATCACACAGGAATTCCAAACTGCATCAGGATCCGCTGCAAGTCCTATTACAATTAGGCCGGAGGTGAGAAGCCTTGGATTTCATGGTCGAGCGGCTTCTCATAACCCACACATCACGCCGATAAAATACCAAACGACGCCTCGCTTGGTGTAAGGAGCGTAAACATTGGACAATTGAACAGTGGAAAAACATTGTGTGGATTGCTGAATCACCGTACACAATGTCGTGATCCGATGGCAGCGCGTAGGTATGGCGAATGCCCGGTGAACGTTATCTGCCAGCGTGTGTAGTGCCAACAGTAAAATTCGGAGGCGTTGTGGTGTGGTCGTGTTTTTCATGGAGGGGGCTTGCACCCCTTGTTGTCTTGCGTGGCACTATCACAGCACAGGCCTACATTGATGTTTTAAGCACCTTCTTGCTTCCCACTGTTGAAGAGCAATTCCGGTATGTGATTGCATGTTTCAACACGATCGAGCACCTATTCATAATGCACGGCCTGTGGCGGAGTGGTTAAACGACAATAACATTTCTGTAATGGACTGGCCTGCGCAGAGTCCTGACATGAATCTTATAGAACACCTTTGGGATGTTTTGGAACGCCGACCGACCGACATCGATACCTCTCCTCAGTGCAGCACTCCATGAAGAATGGGCTGCCATTCCCCAAGAAACCTTCCAGCACCTTATTGAACGTATGCCTGCGAGAGTGAAGGCTGTCATCAAGGCTAAGGGTGGACCAACACCATATTGAATTCCAGCATTACCGATGGAGGGCGCTTCGAACCTGTAACTCATTTTTAGCCAGGCGTCCGGATACTTTTGATCACATAGTGTATCTGACAAGCGATCACAAATTTACTTCATACTTTGTACACATATAATTGGCTATTAAAACAACATAATGTGCAAGTAGTAAAGTGAACTGCAAAGTGAGTTTGACCGAGGGCAGATTGTGATGGCGTAGCGGAAACTGCGCGACATGTCGGGTGTTCACGGAGTGCTGTGTCTTCAATACATGGCAAAACCAAGGAGAAACCACGCCCAGACGTCGGGGGATTGGGAAACCATCCCTCATTACAGATGTCGGACGTCGTAGTTTGGGGAGACTGGTAAAACAGGAGAGGCGGCAAACTGTGGCGGAAGTAACATCAGACTTTAACGCTGGGCGGAGTACAGGTGTGTCCGAACACACAGTGCACCGAACACTCCTAACGATGGACCTCCGCAGCCGACGTTCCATGTATGTGTCAATGTTAACACCACGACATCAGCAACTACGACACAAATGGGCACGTGACCATCGTCACTGGACGTTGGCGCAGTGGCAAAGCGTTGCACGGTCTGATAAATCCCGATTCCTTCGTCATCATGCCAACAGGAGGGCGCGAATCCGTCGTCTTCCAGGGGAACAGCCCCTTGACACCTAGGAGGTGCGACAATGAAGTAATGAGACTGATGTGAAAAAAAATGTTGCTTACCGTTTTAGTCAAGTTTAGTGTTGTCTCCTTCAAAATAGCTCCCTTCTGATTGCACACACTTTTTCGAGCGCTTCTGCCATTGATGGTAACGTTTCTGGAACTCATCTTCGCCGGCCGGTGTGGCCGTGGGGTTAAAGGCGCTTGAGTCTGGAACCGCGTGACCGCTACGGTCGCAGGTTCGAATCCTGCCTCGGGCATGGATGTGTGTGATGTCCTTAGGTTAGTTAGGTTTAATTAGTTCTAAGTTCTAGGCGACTGATGACCTCAGAAGTTAAGTCGCATAGTGCTCAGAGCCATTTTGAACTCATCTTCTGTAATATCCTCCGAGACCCTCGTCACAGCTTTTTGGACATCTTGTGTTGTGTTGACCACCGTTTTGACTCTTGGAAATAGAAAAAAGTCGCATGGGGCGATATCTGGCGAATAAGGTCGCTGTGGTAGTACTGAAATTTGTAAAATATATGTGACACGTGCATATGCGGGTAAAGTCGCGGGTAAAGAACTTTTCTTAACCAGTGGATCGACTTCATTCAAACTTGGTACATGTATTTCTTACTGGCTGGAGAGAAATATAAATACTGTCTAGTGTCACCTCGGGATTTCGGTGTCAGCGTTCACTCGCAGTCCGCCAACTAAAAGCGTCGCTCTTCAATTAAAAGTGGTGCTGCAAGAACGGTACAGTTGGTACGAGATTGTGTAGCCAAAATTTTGTGAGTACATTTTTTATTATCACGTGACTTGCCGTTGTGTTCACACCATGTTTCCTTGCGTATTAAAAAAACAAATGGTAAAATGATATGTGGTACAGTTAAACTGCTTATAGCATGCATAGTTTTTGGAGTAAAGACGAGAGCCTACCATCTCTGCGCCCGTCACACTGATATTGTGTAATTTGTGTTTCTTTTATTCGTAAATAGTAGTTCATTTTTTATGCTTTTAGAAGAAACTCTCGACTAGTGCCGTTTGCTAAGGAAGTGGGTCGCATTAGCATCTGTCCATAGGACGTCCCAATCTCATGACCGTCATTCTCACATCCAGAACGTGTCTTCCCATTTCAGTGGCTGTTGCGGTACACCAAATGAACCCCATTCAGCCCGTCTGGCTGTCCCTTACCAGAGTATGATTTCAGGGCCATTTAGCACTGACGCTTACGTGTAACGTCAGAATATAATAAATCAAGGCGTACCTGCAGTTAGTCAGCTCGCATTTTACACCTTTAGCCAAATGCAGAAATTTTCAGTTGTTCCGGAATCGCCTTTCTCTTTTAGCAATCGTTGCCAGTGGAATTCTTTCGAATTGTAAACCGGTGCCCAACGGGTCATGTAATCTGATTAGCTGCGCTTGTGATTCATGAGACACATACACACACACACACACACACACACACACACCATACACATACTTTATTAACGATATTCTCGCGTACTCTAATTACAGAGGTGTCAATTACGTGTTGAAAATATATCATATAGTGAAATGATTTGGAATTACGGGTTATAAATCAGAGAATTATACGAGGTTGGAACTTTAATAGTGGCAACTATTTATTTACAGCTCACACAAAACAGATATGTGTTTCAAGCTTTACTGACAGTCAAAGTAGTCACCAGCATTGTGTATGACCCGTTGCCAGCGATATGAAAGTCGTAGGATACTCTTAGCAGTGCCAGTTGTGTTGACAGTTCGAGCTGCGTGGCCTATTGCCCGACGAATTTGTAGCAGTTCTGAAGCGAATGCCGCGAAGTGTTTCCTTCAGTATAGAAATCGAGTTGAACATACGAGGGCCTAAGTCAGGAGAGTGCAGTAGGTGGTACGACACTAAGCAGCCCAATCATTCAAACAAATCAATAACAGTTTGCACTGTACGTGCTTGAGCATTGTCCTGCAAAGTGATAGTCAGGTCCCGCAGAAAATGTCATCACTTCTGTTTCTATGCTGTTTACTTTTGGAACACAACCTACGGTTAGCTTAGAGAGAAAAGTTATGACACTTTCTGCAGGACCTGACCATCATTTTGCAGGACAATGCTCAAGCAGTGCAAGCTGTTACCGATTTGTTTGGCTGATGGGGATGCTAGGTGCTATACTACCTACTGCACTCCCCTGATTTACGCCCTCGTAAGTTCGATTTCTAAACTTAAGGAAACACTTCACGGCATTCGCTTCAGAACTGCTACAGATTCGTCAGGCAATAGACCGCGCCGATAGAACTGTCAACACAACTGGCGCTGGCCGGAGTGCGGTTCTAGGCGCTACAGTCTGGAGCCGAGCCACCGCTACGGTCGCAGGTTCGAATCCTGCCTCGGGCATGGATGTGTGTGATGTCCTTAGTTAGGTTTAAGTAGTTCTAAGTTCTAGGCGACTGATGACCTCAGAAGTTAAGTCGCATAGTGCTCAGAGCCATTTGAACCATTTTTGAACACAACTGGCACTGCTAAGAGTATCCTACGACTTCCACATTGCTGGCAACGGGTTATACACAATGCTGGTGACTACTTTGAAGGTCAGTAAAACTTCCAAACACGTATCTATTTTGCAAGAGCTGTAAATAAGTAGTTGCCACTATTGAAGTTCTAACCCTCGTGTAACTGACATAATCTGGATCAGGGCGTTGAACACACACTCCAAGACAAGAAAACAACGCACCACGAAGGAATTATCCGATTCGGACGGAAATCGGCAGACGTAATGTACGAGTACATGTACAGACAAGCAAATTATTACAATTTCCGAAAAGTTGGATAATTTATTCAAGAGAAAGATCTTCTCTAATTGAGCAAGGAATAACGCATAGGTCCATCTCTAATCTTTATGCAAGCGGTTATTCTGCTTGGCATTGACTGATAGTTGCTGGATGTCCTCCTGGTAGATATAGTGCCATATTCTGTCCAACTGGCACTTTAGGTAGTCTAAAACCCGCGCTAGTTGGAAGTCTGTACCCATAATGTCCCTAAGTTCTCTGTCGGGGAGAGATCCGGCGACCTTGCTGGCCAAGGCATCAATTGGGGAGAGATCCGGTGACGGTGCTGATCAAGTTAAAGTTAGGCAAGGGCGAAGGCAAGCAATAAAAAGTCTCGCCCTGTGCGGACGGGAATTATCCTACTTAAATGGCTTGCCGTGAAGGGCAACAAAACGCGGCGTAGAATATCGTCGACGTACCGCTGTGCTGTAAGGGTCCCACAGATGATAACCAAAGCTCCTGCTGTGAAGTGAAATGCCACTCCAGACCATCGTTTCTGAATGTCGGGCTGGATCTCTCCCCAAAGAAGAACATTTGGAGTATTATGGGCAGGGCCCTCCAATCATCTGGGGATTTTGACGATCCGTCGCACCAGTTGGTCAGAATCCAGGACGATATCCCTCAGGAGTATATTCAACAACTGTGTCAATCAAAGCCAAGCTGAATAACTGCTTGCATAAGGGCCAGAGGTGGTACATCGTGTTATTGACTTGCTCAGTTTGTGAAGCTCATTCTCCATCCAGTTTTTCTGAAATTTCGTTTGTTTGTTTGTAAATGTATGTCACATCTATCTGTTTTCTTCCAGTTCGGATAATTCCTTCGTAGTGAGTCGGTTCCCCACCCCCCACTCTTGGAGTGTAGTATCTGAAACTCAGAAGGCATAAGAAAATCTGATTGCGAGGGTGCGTCGCTCAAATTCAGCATTAATGGGGATTACTGAAGTAAACTGCGGACAGAGAAAGGGGTAGAGAAAAGAAACCTCAAATACGGGGACTACAGCACAACGTTCACGACGTCAGTGAATGGCGTGAACTTACTGAACTCGTTTTGAACAAAACGTGTGGCACAGAGAGAAAAAGTGAGTCTTATTGGCATAGATAATTATACGATGATAATAAAAATACAGAAAATATGTATTTAAAAAACTAACAAAGAAATAGAGTACGTGAAACGCAATGAAAGGTAATATTTACAGAACAATGTAATGCGCCAAGACGACGTGCCCTGTGGCACGCCAGAGGTTACTTTAACGTCTGTAGACGTCTCACCATTGATAACAACATGCTGTGTTCTGTTTGCTAAAAACTCTTCAATCCAGCCACACAGCTGGTCTGATATTCCGTAGGCTCTTATTTTGTTTATCAGGCGACAGTGCGGAACTGTATTGAACGCCTTCCGGAAGTCAAGGAAAATGGCATCTACTGGGAGCCTGTATCTGATATTATCTGGGTCTGACAAACAAATAAAGTGAGTTGGGTCTCACACGATCGCTGTTTCCGGAATCCATGTTGATTCCTACAGAGCAGATTCTGGGTTTCCAGAAATGACATGATACGCGAGCAAAAAACATGTTCTAAAATTCTACAATAGATCGATGTCAGAGATATAGGCCTATAGTTTTGCGCATCTGCTCGACGACCCTTCTTGAAAACTGGAACTACCTGTGCTCTTTCCAATCATTTGGAACCTTCCGTTCCTCTAGAGACTTGCGGTACAAGGCTGTTAGAAGGGGGGCAAGTTCTTTCGCGTACTCTGTGTAGAATCGAATCGGTATCCCGTAAGGTCCAGTGGACTTTCCTCTGTTGAGTGATTTCAGTTGCTTTTCTATTCCTTGGACACTTATTTCGATGTCAGCCATTTTTTCGTTCGTACGAGGATTTAGAGAAGGGACTGCAGTGCGGTCTTCCTCTGTGAAACATCTTTGGAAAAAGGTGTTTAGTATTTCGGCTTTACGCGTGTCATCCTCTGTTTCAATGCCATCATCATCCCGGAGTGTCTGGATATGCTCTTTCGATCCACTTACTGATTTAACGTAAGACCAGAACTTCCTAGGATTTTCTGTCAAGTCGGTACATAGAATTTTACTTTCGAATTCACTCAACGCTTCACGCATAGCCCTCCTTGCGCTAACTTTGACATCGTTTAGCTTCTATTTGTCTGAGAGGTTTTGGCTGCATTGCAGTGAAGCTCTCTTTGCTTTTGCAGTAGTTTCCTAACTTTGTTGTTGAACCACGGTGGGTTTTTCCCGTTCCTCGCAGTTTTACTGGGCATATACCTGTCTAAAACGCATTTTACGATTGCCTTGAACTTTTTCCATAAATATTCAACATTGTCAGTGTCGGAACAGAAATTTTCGTTTTGATCTATTAGGTAGTCTGAAATCTGCCTCCTATTACTCTTGCTAAACAGATAAACCTTCCTCCCTTTTTTTATATTCCTATGATTACCTCCCCACAGATAAAAAGATATATATATATATATATATATATATATATATATATATATATATATATATATATATATATATATATATATATATATATATATATAAATTCAGATTTAGTGTAACCTCCCAATAAATAAATTCCGTAGTCTACCAATAATACAATGTGACTAATATCTCAATAAAATTGTGGCTCATTTATAACCGGTCCGCAGCTCGTGGTCGTGCGGTAGCGTTCTCGCTTCCCACGCCCGGGTTCCCGGGTTCGATTCCCAGCGGGGTCAGGGATTTTCTCTGCCTCGTGATGACTGGGTGTTGTGTGATGTCCCTAGGTTAGTTAGGTTTAAGTAGTTCTAAGTTCTAGGGGACTGATGACCATAGATGTTAAGTCCCATAGTGCTCTGAGCCATTTGAACCATTTATAACCTTTCAATAATTGACTGAATTTAAACTGGTAAATTTTGGACGTCAGCAGTGCTGCGTCATGGCCCTGAAAGATCATTCTGAATAAATTGAAAATTCTTACCTCAATAACGTCGCGGGATAACGCGTATATATCTGCTCCTATAAGATATTTCTGTGGCACAGCTCAGTGCAATGCTGGCCGATATATTGGTCATGTATAAAAAGAAACAACTGACTATTCTTTACAATAATCGGGATCACCATGGATTGGAGAAATTAGTAAATTCTTTAAATTGAGATGAATGATCGTCAAAAGTTAATTTTCATAAGAAAGATTATTATTAAGAAATTTATTTTTAAAAGCATTTACATGGGACTTGATATAACAATACTACATATGCGTGAGGCTGCTTTTACCTTATACTACAACGCTCAGGCACCGCCATCGCTCCACACGACCGGCCCAGCCAACTCGATACACCCAACTGCTAACAACTACTTACTCCTGCTGCTACAGACTCTGCTCTTACTGCATACAACACTGCTCTCTGGTCTGAGATTCACTTATAGCTTACATATCGCAGGCAGCGCGTGAGCAGTCCATCGAAATTACATCTGCTAGAGTGCGCTAGCAACAAATTCCTTGATCATGGACCTCTGACATAACCCTCCACTGGAGGGGCAAAAATTTGGCAGCGATGGTGAGTCAATTGGACTTGCCATGAGCAACAAATTTTTCTATAGTCTATTTAATTAACTAAGTCTACAGTCACAGAGTATATACATATTGATAAGTGCAGAACATATTAAGAAATGAAATAGACTGCACACGCACTGTGTTCAGAACGTATTAAGAAATGACAAAATGTATACGCAATGAGTACAAGATATATTAACAAATGACATAAAATGCACATGCACTGTATAAGTTTTTAGCATTTGTACGTGAACTGATGATAGTAACAAATGAAATGAATTGCACACACACCGTTTAAGTCTTTAGCATTTTTTACAAGAACTGAATATATTAAGAAATGAAATAAAGTGCACATGCACTATTAAAGTCTTTAGCATTTTAGAAGAACTGAATACATTAAGAAATGAAATAAAGTGCACACGTACTGTAAAAGTCTTTAGCATTTTACAAGAAATGAGTACATTAAGGAATGAAATAAAGTTCACACGCACTGTACTCGTATTTTTTCCGGGAGAAGCTTTTCATGATATTAATATGCTATCATCAGTTAGCTATTAAACCTGTTCTAGTACTTGCATTTTTTTGTGTAGTTGTGTCTAATCATTTATGAATGTGAACACATATACTGTACTTGTTTCATAACCTTGCTACAGCTGACTCATGACGAATGACGTTAATAATCTTTATTTCCAGCAATAAGTCAAAAGCAAATATTTTCATACCCCAGCAATTAATTATCGATCCCAACGCAATGCATTGCTAGCACAAAAGAAAAAGAAAAATATTACCAGTGTCAACTATTACGCTCAGTCCGGAACCGCGCGACTGCTACGGTCGCAGGTTCGAATCCTGCCTCGGTCATGGATGTGTGTGATGGCCTTAGGTTAGTTAGGCTGAAGTAGTTCTAAGTTCTAGGGGACTGATGACCACAGAAGTTAAGTCCCATAGTACTCAGAGCCATTTTTCAACTATTACCTGTATACAACTAAGTAATGCTACCAGTTTAAGATATATTCTAGTCCTAAATATAATGCAAATTTCTCTGATGTATTGAATCCAATATATCTACATATTATTGGACTACAGACCTTGAGTAATAGTTACAATGTGTTACATTTTAAATATGTCTTATATCACTTGCATGATACCATATATAAACACTAACAGCTTGTTTTGAATGATGATTTCTGAGTAATACTGAATGATGTTATGTAATAATACATAAATGCTATGCCAAAAATTACTGTAATGAGATGACATGATACCAATAATTACTGTAATGAGATGACTTATGCATAAATGCTACGCCAATAATTACTGTAATGAGATGAATTATTAATAATGTTCTGTTACATTCCATAAATACTATGCCAATACTTACTGTAATGAGATGACTTACGAATAATGTTCTGTAATACTCCATACATACTACTTAAATGCTGTGTAAATAGCCAATGAATGACAATAATTATTCAGATCGGTTGATACACTAGTGTAATTCTGAATGATGACTAGCATGAGGCTTAATGTCCTTCACCTTCTGACCTAATTACTTCAATATCCGTATGTCCTGTCCATCCTCATGATCATGGAGCACTATATTTGGTTTTTGCAGTAACTCTACGTTGATGTAAGAGTATGGATTCTACAAGAATGTGGTGTTGACGTATCAAGCTGTCCTCCACTCTGACCGAAGGAGATGTCATTATGGTCCTACTGTTTGGTGTACCTAATGTACTACCAAAATGATTACATAGAATATTAACACAACATTTCAGTGTCTTGTTTACACTGATAAATACTTCAAGGAAGAGAACTCCAGATTGCCTCACTCGGTGTTGTGCTTCTGTAGAAAGATACGGGCTTTCAGTGCAGCTGCGTGCAACCCACTGTGCTACAACCATGATGCTATCATTCCCATTCCCTTCCTAGTTCTTGTAAAATGTTAGAGACTTTTACAGCGTGTGTGCACTTTATTTCATTTCTTAATGTATTCAGTTCATGTAAAAATGCTAAAGACTTTTACAGTGCATGTGCACTTTATTTCATTTCTTAATGTATTCAGTTCTTGTAAAAAAATGCTAAAGACTTGTACAGTGCATGTGCACTTCATTTCATTTGTTAATATGATCAGTTCTCCTAAATATGCTAAAGACTTATACGAGGTGCATTCAAGTTCTAAGGCCTCCGATTTTTTTTCTAATTAACTACTCACCTGAAATCGATGAAACTGGCATTACTTCTCGACGCAATCGCCCTGCACATGTACACATTTTTCACAGCGCTGACGCCATGATTCCATGGCAGCGGCGAAGGCTTCTTTAGGAGTCTGTTTTCACCACTGGAAAATCGCTGAGGCAATAGCAGCATGGCTGGTGAATGTGCGGCCACAGAGAGTGTCTTTCATTGTTGGAAAAAGCCAAAAGTCACTAGAAGCCAGGTCAGGTGAGTAGGGAGCATGAGGAATCACTTCAAAGTTGTTATCACGAAGAAACTGTTGCGTAACGTTAGCTCGATGTGCGGGTGCTTTGTCTTGGTGAAACAGCACACGCGCAGCCCTTCCCGGACGTTTTTGTTGCAGTGCAGGAAGGAATTTGTTCTTCAAAACATTTTCGTAGGATGCACCTGTTACCGTAGTGCCCTTTGGAACGCAATGGGTAAGGATTACGCCCTCGCTGTCCCAGAACATGGACACCATCATTTTTTCAGCACTGGCGGTTACCCGAAATTTTTTTGGTGGTGGTGAATCTGTGTGCTTCCATTGAGCTGACTGGCACTTTGTTTCTGGATTGAAAAATGGCATCCAAGTCTCATCCATTGTCACAACCGATGAAAAGAAAGTCCCATTCATGCTGTCGTTGTGCATCAACATTGCTTGGCAACATGCCACACGGGCAGCCGTGTGGTCGTCCGTCAGCATTCGTGGCACCCACCGGGAAGACACTTTTCGCATTTTCAGTTCGTCATGCAGGATTGTGTACACAGAACCCACAGAAATGCCAACCCTGGAGGTGATCTGTTCAACAGTCATTCGGCGATCCCCCAAAACAATTCTCTCCACTTTCTCGATTATGTCGTCAGACCGGCTTGTGCGAGCCCGAGGTTGTTTTGGTTTGTTGTCACATGATGTTCTGCCTTCATTAAACTGTCGCACCCACGAATGCACTTTCGACACATCCATAACTCCATCACCACATGTCTCCTTCAACTGTCGATGAATTTCAATTGGTTTCACACCACGCAAATTCAGAAATGATTGCACGCTGTTCAAGTAAGGAAAACGTCGCCATTTTAAGTGTTTAAAACAGTTCTCATTCTCGCCGCTGGTGGTAAAATTCCATCTGCCGTACGGTGCTGCCATCTCTGGGATGTATTGACAATGAACGCGGTCTCATTTTAAAACAACGCGCGTGTTTCTATCTGTTTCCAGTCCGGAGAAAAAATTCGGAGGCCTTAGAACTTGAATGCACCTTGTACAAAGTGGATTATCGAGCTGGAGGAAGAAATGTATTCATATTATGCTGAAAAGTACTAAACTTCGAATTAACAGGTAATGAAACGTGTACTTAATATGTATGTACTCTAGCTGTCTTTCCCAAAACATTCAGCCATTATACTATGCGACATAAGACATACTGTCAAAAGGAACTGCAACAAATACTTAAATAACTACATAGCATTTCTTAACTAGCAGAAAATACATAAACTTCATCATTATCAACATCTGCAAAGAAAAACTTCATTATTCATATTACCATAACTTCATCATTATCATCATCTGCAAAGAAAAACTTCGTTACTCATATTACCATATTCTTCATACAGCTATTCATCATCACTTATTATCATCTGCAAAAAAATGGACACTTCATTATTCATTATTCGTATTCATATTACCATTCCCCTCATACAACTATTCATTATCATTTATTATCATCTGCAAGAAAATAGACACCTAATTATTCATTATTCATATTACCATTTACTTCATACAACTATTCATAGTAGAGAGTTTCTTACTTCTAGCATATTTCATCACTAAAATTAATATGTGTAGTTCTGTCTGACAGCCTGCATTAATCGCCTGGTATTCTGAAAGAAAAATAATTAGTTAGACTGCTATTATACAGTGTGTATAGGATATTCTTGTTAATGCTTGTTAATTCTGATCCATTTACTCTTCATGACAAGTTATTGCATTTTCTTTCGTTCATTCCGAAGGTGGAATTCCCATTTCATAGTAAACCACTGTGGTTTGTTTAATTTATTTCTTTTACACGGTATTGCTTTCTGAAAACGATGAATATGGATTAATATCTTGCATTTAAATCATATACTCATCAAATAAAACTTGTTTCTAGCGATATAACTAAGCATACAGCATAGCATGACAGAAAACGTATTAGGTCAAAACCATGGACAATTTTCAAGTGCAAAAAGTGTACACACAGTATCATAATGTAGTAGCAAAAAATGTAAAATAGTCAAGATATTGAGATATAATAAGGAAAAATGTCAAAGTCAACTGGTGTTTGTTATATCTTAAAGATTTCATAGTGCATACAGACAAAATTCTACTTTCGTTAGGAAAACAATCATACATACACAAAAAATGGAAAATGTGCACGGTCTGATGTCTAACGACAAGAAAAGCGACCTGCTAACCTTACCTTGCTGGACACTTGCCAAGAAAGAAATACGATCATCAGTAAGTGTTCATAGATATAATTGCATAAGTGGTCATATAAATATCAAGAAATGGCATTACAGTGTAATAAATCATAAAGTATGTTCATTCAATAAAGGGTTTAATATTGGAAATATGGTGATTGCCCTTACTTTTTCTGGTTCTCAAAGTTTCGATATGTACTACATTGGGGTGAGGAATGCTGCGAATTCTATATGGACCTGCGTATAGAAGCTCAAATTTACGACATCTACTCTTTCCTCTGTTAATAAATAGTGTGTGCGTACTAATATCTTTTGTCCAATGTGAAAGTCACGGCGTGTACAAACCTGTTTTTGCTGTCTTCTCCGGCGCTCTGCGGCACGTTTGATGTTGTTGAGCACAACGTCAATTATTTCATGGTGGCGTAGTCGACGAGATGTAGGAAAGGATACTAATTCTTTAATTTTGTTGGGTCATTCAACATTTTTCAGTATAACAGTCGGAGATAGCATAGTAGATTCAATTGGTATAGAGTTAATTACATCCTGGAATGAGAGTATGAGTGTATCCCAATCAATATGTTTTTTATGGCAGTATATTCTACATAGTTTACCAATTTCTTTCATCAATCGCACAGGAGGGTTCGAAGAAGCGTGATACTTGGATATATAGATCGGAGAAATGTTTCTAGCTCGTAACATGCGTGTCCATATCGCAGATCGAAATTGTGGTCCATTGTCGGAAATTACTTTCAATACATGTCCTACATGGAATAAAAATGTTTTACAAATGCATCCGAAATAGATTTAGCAGTAGCTTTGCGTAACGGAGTGAAGGTAACAAATTTTGAAGTGAGTTCAACAGCGAAAAAGATGTAACAAAAACCTCTATTAGGTCTGGGAATCGGACCAAAAACGTCTACAGCGGCCAGATGTCTCAATTTAACGGGTACAATGGGATGTAACGGAGGAATTGTGAAGTCGTGTCTGATTTAGCTTTCTGGCAGATTTTACATGACGCTAAAACTCATCGAATACGTTTCTCCATGTTGGCAAAATAACAGTTCTGTCTCAGTATAAGAAAACAGTTTCTGGCTCCATAATGTGCGTAACTTAAATGAGTATACCAAATTAATTTGTTAACAAGTTCGTCAGGAATACATAATAACCAGTTGTTGCTGTCAGGGTGAGAGGGGCGAAACAGAATGTTATTGCGTACAGTATAATGGTTTCTAATGGTAACGTTATTCCTATCTTGCTAATGGTGTTTAATTTCTTTCTACACGTTGTCTTTGCTCTGCTCCTGTGCTATGTCTCGTAATGACGAAATGAAATTTTCAAATGCAACTTGTTGAATATACATGACGCTAGAATTTGCTTGGCAGAAGTTGGTTCCGATATCTTGCTGATTGTTGCTGAGAGAACTGGATAGTGCGTCTGCTACAATATTTTGTGTACGGATATTCGGAATAGGATAATTTTTAGCTTTAAATGTGTCATGCTGTTTAACTTGAAATTCATACATAAAATCGGACATAGTACCAGGGACGTTGTCAAAAACTGGAGCTTGCTGTAAAAGAATTTTGCTTAGTTGAATACGTTCGTCGTCTGTATTTGCACTGCTATGTTTTACTTTCTCTGAAATCATTTGCATAACGTCATAGTCGGCTTCGTCTGGTGTACTGTAGTTGTGTACATACGTATCTGTGAACAATGTGGAATGACAGTCTATGTTACGTGATGTAGAAATGACCTCTGTTCGATTAATTGCCTGTTCATCTGCAGATAGAGCGTACTGAAATTCTAATGCCAGTTGTACCTTTTCATCCTTTAACAGTAAATAGGAATTTTGAAAGTCAATAATTGCGTCATGTTGTACCAAAAAATTCGTACCTAAAATAACGTCTGTTGTCAATAAGGGAACAATCCAAAGATTTGAGTGGAACATATGACCTGCAATGCAAAATGATGAGTGTGTCTGTAATTTTACATCTACTCCTTTACCAGATACTGCACCTCTTACTTTAGTTTTGCCTAATGGTAACGTAGGATAGGTGTTCTTCTTGTTACATTCGTTGAAAGTTTCTTCATTTATAACTGACATAGGTGATCCAGAATAGATTACTGCTGAAAATGTGGATGATCCAATCTTTACTTCAATAACAGGGTGGGAAATGTTTTTTTTTGTAAAACTGGTTTTTCATGCAAAAGTGTGTCTCAGATGTCGTCAAAAGTAACAACATTTTCGTGAATAAGATTCTGTGTATCAAAAGTATTGCTTACGTTGCTGGAAGATGTTATCTGTACTGTATCTAGTCAAATTCTTTCTGACGTGCTGTTATTTGCAGGAGGATGCTGTGGCATTTCGACTATTTATACTGTTCTGTTATTTCGTCCTGACGTATTTGGCTCTGGATGATACCGACTGTCTGGTTCATTCGTGATAATCTGTTGTTGCGGATGATTCTGCTGCTCGTAAGACCTACTGTTATTAAATGTACGCTGAAATCTGTGCTCATCACTTTTACGTCTGTCATTATAGTCATTGCTATACGGCGCGTTGGGATACGAGTTGAAATGATGTGTCTTCTATACGTAGTGATTTCCTTGTCGCTGTGCGTTACTGTTTGGTGGGGCCGACGCTATACGTGTAGGCGGCGAAACATTAAAGCTTGGCTGACCTTGCACATTACATTGTTGGTTAGGTATGCCAACCGCTGGTTTTGTTGCTGTTGCGAGAAAAAGCCTCTATTGTTACCAAAATGTGTCTGCGATTGCTGTAAATTTTGTACATACTGATGATTAAAATTTTGTCTGTTATTAAAATTATGCTGGTAGTTCTTGCCATTTCGGGCGTGTCTAATGAAAACTGCCACTTTTAGGTAAAACTCGTCATATCAGATTTCTTTCCTCATTCATAACTCTAGATAGATCGATAGTTGAAGAGTTGTTTTGATAGATATAAAGGATAATAAAAGGGTAGGCAGCAGTGCAGAAAACTAAAGGTGAAATAGCACTACTACGGCTTCTGGCCCTGTGCACGCTACGGCACATATTCATCGAAGTGTAATGAATCCCCTGAGGTCACTTACGCGCTGCAAATAAATTTTAGTTTCTGCGTTACATTCAATGCCGGTGAAAATTCAAAAGCAAATTGTTGTATCCAGTCCAAAGGGTGAATCTGTGTTCTGTCATTATTAAATACCTTAAATTTTCTCACGGATAGAAAGTGCTTATAATCAAAATTATCGTCTCTAAATTACAGCAGGTTCAGGTTTGTGTAACAATCTGTTTGTCTGTGACTGTATGGAATCTAAGACACGTACTCTCTCTAAATTACCTAAGTTACACTGGCTGTGAGAGTGTGAGAAATGTTCGGAAAGTGGCGTATGCTGTGACGTGTTAATGGCTAAAACATTTTTCATTTCTGTCATTTCTTGCTGTAAAGATGACAGTTTTCTACGTAATGTATTATTGGACGAACCTATCTCACTGATTGTCTGCTGTACGTTTTAGAATTCGGGTGTTTGATTGAACGAAATCGGTGACGTATCGTCTGATTTGGTGTCATTGTTATTTTCGATAACATCAATACGACTGGCCAATTCATCGATTTTTTCAGTCAGTGCTTTTACCTGATCGTCATTTTTAGTGTCACAAATATTAATTTGTTTTTGGATTTTATGGATGGTTTTGTTCAATTTCTCAACGTCTGCTTTAATGGCATGGGGATCCTGTATTAATTCCAATTGTTCAAGTCTGCTGGTCATTGTCTGAAAGTCTACTGAGTGTGTGTCTGTTTTTGTTTTAAGAGCGGAGATTTCATCGTGCAATTCAGTGTTCAACTGTTTGACAATATTAATTTCCTCTGATACTGTAGCAATGTTGTTGTCTACGTATGTTTTTGCTTTCGTAAACAATTTACGCTTATCTTCCCGTATCTGTGCAGTAATTGTTTCCATGACTTGTTTCTCTACTTTGTTCTGTTCCTGTATAAATTTACGGTAACGCGTTTCACTCTTTTGTAGGTGGTGATTAAAACGTTCGTCAATTTGGCTGTTTTGTTCATCAAATTTCTTGTCTACTTTCGCATCCAGTGTGCGTGAAAGTTCTGCTGACATTAATTTAAATTCGTCGCGTAACTGTGTTGAGTTTTCTGAACATTATTTAGCAACTGCATTAATTTCCTCTCTAAGTAATTTTGCTGTGCCTGCATGCGAATTTTGTAATTCCTGTGCAACGGATCTAATTTCTTCACTACTATTCATAGCACAAGCCTTAATTTCCTCACATAATCGTTCTTTAGTATCATGACATTCCACGGCAACGGCTGCAATCTGTTCATTAATCCGAAACTTCCTAGCAGATTAAAACTGTGTGCCGGACCGAGACTCGAACTGGGGACCTTTTGCCTTGCGCGGGCAAGTGCTCTACCAACTGAGCTACCCAAGCACAACTCACGCCCCGTCCTCACAGCTTTACTTCTGCCAGTACCTCGTCTCCTACCTTCCAAACTTTACAGAAGCTCTCCTGCAAACCATGCAGAATTAGCACTCCTGAAAGAAAGGATATTGCGGAGGCATGGCTTAGCCACAGCCTGGGGGATGTTTCCAGCATGAGATTTTCACTCTGCAGCGGAGTGTGCGCTGATATGAAACTTCAAGGGCATGAGTCATGCCGGCACGGTAGCTCAGCGTGTTCGGTCAGAGGGTTAGCTGTCCTCTGTAATAAAAAAAACTGAGTAAATCGATCAACAACGAACTTAAACGGATGTCTTACGACGTCCGCCACGAGCAGATGCAACGAACTAAATTGAACAAAAATGAGATTTAAAAAAAAGTTGGTAGAGCACTTGCCCACGAAAGGCAAAGGTCCCGAGTTCGAGTCTCGGTCTGGCACACAGTTTTAACCTGCCAGGAAGTTTCATATCAGAGCACACTCCGCTGCAGAGTGAAAATCTCATTCTGTTCATTAATCTGTTTAAAGTTCTGATTAATTTGTTTGATCGACCTGTTGTGTTTTTCATTCGACTGTTTGAAACTTTCATTAAGTTGTTTGCTCGATTCATTAAGGACGTCATGTTTTTCATTCAACTGTTTGAGATTTTCATTAAGTTGTTTGCTCGATTCATTAAGTTGTTGTTTAAGATTTTCAGTAAGTTGTTGTTTGAGATTTTCATTAAGTTGTTTGTTCGATTCATTAAGTTGTAGCAATAATGCCATAGCTTGTTCCATGCCAATATTGCCTACTCTATTCTCTGTGCTGTGTGATGGTGTATCTACATTTGTCACGTTTTGTGTAACCATTTTGGTCATTCTCTGATTCTTGAAAAGTTTTGCCAATTGGATGTGCACTGTTGGTCACTACACCGGAATCAAATAAATCTGACATATTTTGAGTACATTGTTCACCTTCGTTGGAAACATTTGTCTGCTCTCTGTGTAAATTTTTCCAATAACGTGTGTCAAATTGGACAGCGTTCATTGTAACGGAACGTGCCGCATCATCAGTTGCCGTTAAATTAAGTGTGGACATAACGGAATGTGTTTGTTCATCATTTGGAATAAAATCGTTACTAGTGATCGGCACGCACTGATAATCTGAAATTAGAGGATTATCACTATGACACTGAGTGTCGCTAGTATTATCAGTCAAATTATTCGAGTCGGCTTTTTCACTCACTGCACATCGCGATGTACTGATAACAGTTTTTCGCGGCATTTACACAAATCGAAGTCAAGCACAAAATCAAACAAAGACAAAGCAAAAATGGAACAAATACAATAACAACAAAGAGCAATAAATTGCCGATGATCTGTGAAAGAAAGAGTGACAAGTTAGTAAATGCGTTGCGCCAGATGCAAACTACATATAACATTAAGTAAATAAGAGCAGATATACAACTGACTACTTCTCAGAAATTCACGAAGAAAATACGATCCAGGCCGGTTAACGACAAGCGTAACCTCCCCACAAATAAATAATATGTATAATAACCTCCCAACAGTAAAAAATATAAATATATAATTCACAATCAGCGTTACCTCCCAACATATATATATATATATATATATATATATATATATATATAATCTGAATGATATATATATATATATATATATATATATATATATATATATCATTCAGATTTAGTGTAACCTCCCAATAAATAAATTCCGTAATCTACCAACAATAATACAGTATGACGAATCTCTCAATAAAGTTGTAGCTCACTTTCAATAATTGACTGTGAAATTAAAATGGTAAATTTTGGACGTCAGCAGTGCATCGTCATGGCCCTGAAAGATCATTCTGAATAAATTGAAAATTCTTATCTCAATAAGATCGCGGGATAACGCGTATATATCTGCTCCTATAAGAAATTTCTCTGGCACAGCTCAGTGCAATGCTAGCCGATAGATTGGTTCTGTATAAAAAGAAACAACTGACTTTTCATTACAATAATCGGGATGACCATGGATTGGAGAAATTAGTAAATTCTTTAAATTGAGATGAATGATCGTCAAAAGTTAATTTTTAAAAGAAAGATTATTATTAAGAGACTTCTTTTTAAAAGCATTTACATGGGACTTGATATAACAGTACTACACATACGCGAGGCTGCTTTTACCTTATACTACAAGGCTCAGGCACCGCCATCGCTCCACAACGACCGGCCCAACCAACTCGATACACCCGAATGCTAGCAACTACTTAGTCCTACTGCTACAGACACTGCTCTTACTGCATACAACACTGCTCTCTGGTCTGAGAATCTCTTATAGCTTACATATCGCAGGCAGCGCGTGAGCAATCCATCGAAATTACATCTGCTCGAGGGCGCTAGCAACAAATTGCTTGATCATGGACCTCTTAACACTATTTACTTCCATATTCAGGGATGCTGCAACGGCCTTATGATCACTGATTCCCTGTTCTGCGCTTACAGAGTCCAAGATGTTATCTCCACGAGTCGGTTCTCTGTTTAATTGCTCGAGGTAATTTTCGGATAGTGCACTCAGTATAAGATCACTCGATGCTCTGTCCCTACCACCCGTCCTAAACATCTGAGTGTCCCAGTCTATATCTGGTAAATTGAAATCTCCACCTAAGACTCTAACATGCTGAGGAAATTAATGTGAAATGTCTTCCAGATTTTCTCTCAGTTGTTCTGCCAGTTGTAAGTGATGTTGGGCGATATACTATTGAAATTAGCAATTCGCGGATTTTACTATACAACATTTGTTTCGTTAAACAAACATGCATTGATGTTAACAGACACAATTAAAGAACACTTCAAACAAACTTTGTGCCATTACACCACAACATCTTGCATGACCGACCATCCGCTCCTGCCTGTACGGTACTGCTTCCAATCGGCGATTATCATTTTTGCTTCAACACTACTGCCTCCGAGCTCGGTCGCTCCACAAAGTACTCTATGTTGCCTAAGCATACTGGATCCAAAGATCGCATATAAAGGATGTAATCCCTTACAGCCGGAACGTTGACATTAATTCGCACTACTAGTTTTCGTGAAACAACAGACTGTGCGTGAAATCGTTGATTTGTTACGAACCATTGTTTCAGGGTAAGCTTTCCTAACACCTTTCCGAGATGATGAGAAAGATTGCGTTGAAAGTAACTTTCAAGAATGAACACACGTTGAGCCTGGGAAAAACGCATATTTGTTCGCACACAGCTAACCCAATACTGACATCTATTGGGCGAAACTGCTTAGATATCGCGTGCTATGCGTCTCCCACAAGGTCATCAGTTGCCAACACAAATATTTCCACGAGTAAGAAAGTCAGTTTCCAACCACACTATTTTTTTTAAATTTAAGGTTGAGTAACTAATGACTAACACTGTATGACCCAGGGACAGTTCACTATGAGCTGAAAAAGGATATAGAAAGTGTAATTTACGGATAGATGCAGAAATTAGAATATCCAAAACAGATTACCAAGTAAATGGAGTGTAGTAGGCCTACAGAGATAAAAGGACTAGCGCAAGATAGCAAGAGGAGGAGGACAACACAACGTATCCGATAGTTTTCTGTCGACTAGAGAGAGAGAGAGAGAGAGAGAGAGAGAGGGAGGGAAAGAGAGACTGGGAGAGAGATGGAGTAGAGAGACGGGGGAAGAGAGGGAGAGAAAGAGAGGGGAGAGAGGGGATAGAAAGAGAAAGACCTGTTATCAGATTCTGGCTGAAAAATAAAGGGCGTAAGGTTACATTTGGTCTAACAGTGTACAGACTATGTTTAGAAGTACTTGAAGTACGACATTCTCAGAACCTTTAACAGGCTGCCTAACCTTTGCGCTACCGTCATTGGAGAAGCGAGTTTGCCGAGCTCTGCACATCTCCCGCAAGTTCCACATCCATAGCGAAACTTCCGATCAACATATCCCTGTGGAGTTCCAGCGAACACGGCTCTCCAATTACAGCGGAACCTGTACAAACAGAACTGCTCCAACTGTAATGCGAATGGCTGCACTACGTCGCAAATTCACATTAACTCCACCATCGAGTTAAAAATGTTGAGCGTGTTAGTATTGCTATTTCCACAAATTACATACAGAGCTTCAGACCTGAGATGTGTATACTTTGCAGCCGTTCCTCTTATTCCGAACAGCTGAGTAATTGTCACGGGTAACGTAGGGGAGTGGGGGCGGCAATTATTAAAAGAAACGCGTTTTTTGTTGTGGCGAGACCTTTTCACGTAATTTCAGTCACCAACTTTTTCCTCTGAATGTGAAAATATTTTATTGTCGCCAACTTACACCCGAATAAATGATCATCGCAATAAAATATGAGAAATCCGATCTCGTACAGAAAGACGTAAGTGATCATTTTCCCCGCACGCTGTTAGAGGGTGGAACGGCAGAGAAATAGTCTGATGATGGTTCGAAAACCCTCTAACAACTCTTAAATGTGATTTGCAGAGTAGCTGTAAATGTAAAGTCACCGCTCGGTCAACTGTTTTTCCTCTCATCAAAAACCATCACCACAAAAGAGAAAATCTGACATCTTGAGGGTTTTTACCCCTACTGGGGATATAAGGCTAATGTTAGCTCTCCTGTGAAAGAGTTCCGTGCGCTCTGAAAACTGTCAGCACATTTGTTTGTAGTAAGCTCTGTAGACTTGAATTTCAGTCAGCGCCTTTGTCATTACGGAAAATTCCGTGTAGTTGTGGGGCTGGCAGGTGGAATACCACACTCAACATCATCATCATCATCATCATCATCATAACCGTAGTCGTCATTATTAGCTTAATACAGGGTGGTCGGAAACTCCCGTTACAGACTATTAGGACTTGTAGAAGGGAGTGAGTACATCGTATTTTGAATAGGAATCCATGTCCAGAAACGTCATCCAATGAGACTGGAGAGCGTCAAAGTTATAGGTGATGGCGTCTGTAAATGTACGTATACACGGGGTGATTCAGTAATGATGTTACAGACTTTCTAGGATGATGGAGAACGATAAATGTATTAATTTGAAGTAAGGATCCATATACCGGAAACGAACGAGTCGAAAGTCATAAACGAAAACCGTTCTAATACCTCTGACAGTTGAATACATACATGTACCGGTTCTTGTGTTACGAATAGTGTAGGGTTAGTAACTTTCAGTGGTGGTAGTGTGGACAATACGAGAAAAAATGTCCAATAAACGTGGGCTCTAAAGTGCGTACCTTAACAGCTATGAACACTTGCTCAATAGAAGAGACATTAGCGAAAATGATCGAATGGTCATAGCCCCTCCTGCTGACATGTAGGGTCAATGGATTCTTGAGGTTGTCTCCATACCCGTACACGTCCAACGGCTCGAAACAATTTGAAACGAGACTCGTCCGACCAGGCAACATGTTTCCAGCCACTAACAGTTCAGTACCCGTGTTGACGGGCCCAGGTGAGGCGTAAAGCTTTGTGTTGTGCAGTCATTAAGGGTACACGAGTGGACCTTCGGCTCCGAAAGCCCGTATAGATGATGTTTCGTTGAATGATTTGCACGCTGACAACGTGTTGATGACCCAGCATTGAAATCTGCAGCTACTTGAGGATGGCTTGCACTTCCGTCACGTTGAACGATTCTCTTTAGTTGTTGGTGCCGTTCTTGATGGATCTTTTTCCTGCCGCAGTGATGTCGGAGATTTGATGTTTTACCAGATTCCTGATATTCGCAGTACACTCGTGAAATGGTCGTACGAGAAAATCTCCAGTTCATCGCTGCCTCGGAGAATCTGTGTCCTATCTCTCGTACGCCGATTATAACACGACGTTCAAACTCACTTAAAACTAGATAACCTGCATTGTAGCAGCAGTAATCGGTCGAACAACTGCTCAGTCGCTTGTCTTATATAGGCCGACCGCAGCGCCGTATTCTGTCTGTTTGTATATCTCTGTGTTGGAATACGCATACCTATACCAGTTTCTTTGGCTCTTCAGTGCAGATACTGTGTTGCAATAGTGCCCTTGGAAGAAAAAACGTAGTTGTTATTGTAGTTGTAGCCTTCATTCCGAAGACTGCTTTGACGCACTTATCCGTGTTAGTCTAGCCAGTAACGACACCACTCACTGGCGCTAGTGTAGCGCTCCAATACGGAAACTCCCATTTTCAGGGCAACGCTGAGTTTACACTTAGTACATTTCAAACGTATGATAAAACGGTGCACACACAATGACTTAACGGATGCAAATAACGTTCATAAGGAATCTGCACCCTAGTTGTTAGAAAAAAAGTCTGAATTAGCTAGTTCAACTTACACTGCATTCAAGTTCAAGCTAGTCGAATGAAAAACACGACAAGGTAGTGGAAAGCAAGGCAGATAAAATTAGTCCATGCAAAAATTTAAGGACTGAAAAATAATCCGAAAAGATAATGGCGGAGTGTGTCTGGAAATATCAAACAACGGCCGAAAGCTAAAAACTTAGTAATGATAAACTAATCTCACTATCTGCAACTTTCTAAGTTTCGTGCAACTGTATAGAATCGAAAACTTAACGCATTTCCTTTCGATGGAGACATAACACAAATAACTAGGTAACTATTATCTTTTAAGAGAGATTACTCAGTGGAAAGATGAAATAAACGTTCTTTTATTCCTTTCGTTATCTCTCACATCCTTTAAATCATAGGCAGTTCCCAGCAAATGGCCGTCTTCAGTAGGGAAACAGTTTCCTCACTTCTCCCCAACAGCGTGGTAGAGGGTGGTACCCACGTAATCTTAAACATTATTCTACAGCACCAGACTTCAAAAGCTAGTTTTTTTCTTGTCTGAACTGCTTCCGTACGAAGCTACCCTTCAAATACGAGGGGTATACAGTAAGTAATGCTACGCATTTTTTTGTCTTTCAGTTTCGGTTGAGAAATGCGGAATTTGTTGTGGGAAACCATGTAATATTCCCGCTTCAGTCCCTCTAGTTTCATGAAGTTCCGATAGGTGGCGGCGCTATACGTAGCCTTCAAAATAGTGTCTGTAACGGAGAGTTTCTTTTGGCAGAAAACAATCTCATTTAAGTTAATCGACGGATTACAATCAAACTCCTCGCTGCTCAACTGGTCGTCTCTGTTGGTCTTGCAGACACACCCGTTCACTAGTTTGTGTGCTTAGACTTGTCTGGCTGCAGGGCTGCGCGTCTCCAAGCCCAAACCTCCCCCGCCTGTTCATCTCCTCCAATTTGCTGATGACACCACCTTCCTAGCCCTTTATCCTACCCTTCAACGGTCCCAACGTACCCTCCAAACCCACCTTGACCAATTCACTGCCTGGTGCAACCAGTGGTTCCTCCGTATCAACCCCTCCAAGACCCAGGCGATCATCATAGGCCGCACTGCCCACTCTTTCCATCTCCATGATTTCTGCCTCACAATTTATGGCCGTCCTATCCACCACACTTCTACCCTCAAATACCTTGGCCTCATTCTCGACCGCCACCTCACCTGGACTCCCCATCTCCTTACCATCCAACACAAAGCTCACAACCGCCTCCGCCTCCTGAAACTCCTGTCCGGCCGGACATGGGATCTGCATCCTTCCACCATCCTTCGCACCTACAAATCCTTGATCTGCTCCATCCTTTGTTATGCCAGCAGTGCTTGGATTTCCGACCCTCCCAGGTTCTATAAAGCTCTCCAAATATTTGAACGCCATGCATCCGCCTTCTGTCACCCATGCACATCCTCTACGACCTCATCCCCTTCCCCCAGCTTCTCCTTTTCCTTGAACACATCCGCACCGTATATATTGTCTGCTGCCTTGATCCCCCTCACCCCTTGGTGTCTTCCTTCCTCGCCACCCACAGCCCATTGCCGCACCTTTACCGTTGTGTCCCACCCTCTCTCCATCTCCACACCCACCTCCTCCTTTCCCAATGCAACTTCCAGCATCTATCCCTCTTGGATGATGAGCTTTGCCTTATGTCTACCCTTCCTACCAACTCTAACCCCATCTTCCTCCTGCATTCCTCCTCAGGGCTCCCTCTCCTACCCCTCACTTCTCCTGAGTGGCTTTCCCCTCCTATGCCCCCTCCCTCTCCTGTGCTCCCCTTCAGTCTCTCTGCACTTCCTCCTGCCTTTTCTTCCCTCTTCATTTCCCACCCCACCTGTTTCCTGCCTCTGGGTATACACTCTGACGTCCCTACTCTTTTCATCCCACACCCTCCCCTGCTGCACCTTGCTCTCCCCTCCTTTTCTATCCTCTCAGGCCTCTCCTTCGGCAGCCGGCCGGTGTGGCTGAGCAGTTCTAGGCACTTCAGTCTGTAACCGCGTGACTGCTATGGTCACAGGTCCTAATCCTGCATGGATGTGTGTGATGTCCTTAGGTTAGTTAGGTTTAAGTAGTTGCAAGTTCTAGGAGACTGATGACCTCAGATGTTATGTCCCACAGTGCTCATAGCCATTTGAACCATTCTCCCTCGGCAGGTCCCTCCTGGCAGTTTTGTTCTTTGTCATGTGTGTTTCATCTCTCGAAGTGGGTTTAAAGTGTCTTGTTCTGGAGTGTTTTTAATACTGTGGCCAACTTGTAACCTGTGTGTGACTTTTTTAAGTGTCCCCACACGAACGTCTCCATGTCAGTGTATTTTTACCTCCATTATCTCCCCTTACTGTGTTTTTATGTCCCCCATTTTTATCACCTTTCTATGTATCATTTTCTTTTTGTATTAGCTGTCATGCTACTCGGCTGAAGAGCGGCGGATTGTGCCACTGACAGCCCTCCCCTGAAGTCGCGATAAAGAAAAAAAATCATCTCTAAACACAGGACCTTAGAAACCAATGAAAGACGATCTGTGTGGAGTTGCTTGCACGTTACGAGGCAGATCGTGACGATTTTTGGACAAACAGCGTCACAGGTGGTGAAACGTGTTCGCCACTTCGGAGCAAAAACAAAACGGCATTCCATGGAGTGGCGCCACACCACTCCTCCTCTGAAGAAAATTTCAAAACTGCACCCTCAGCCGATAAAGTCATGGCGACGGTCTTCAGGTATTCGGAAGGGGGTATTGTGCTTAAAGACAGTTATTCTTTTTGATGTCCTCCCTCATGGTGCAACGATCAGATCGGGAAGTGTATTGTGCTACTCTCAGCAAATTGAAAGAACGAGTTACAGTGTGTTGATTGCCACAGAAATGTAAGTGAAGTTGTCCTTCTCCATGACAACAAAAGGCCTCACACAAGCCAGCACACGAGAGAGGAGGGCACAAAACTTTATTGGACTGGACTTCTTCCTCATTCAGCCCACAGCCTTCCGACTTCCATCTGTTTGACTCAATGAAATATGCACTCCACGGGAAGCGGTACGTGGGTGATGGGGCGGTTATTGATGCAGCAAGGCGTTGGCTCCGACGTCGAATTAATTTTCGTCAGGTTAGCGCGAACGCCATCCCGACTTCCAAAAATTTTGCACTGGAAGGCCGCGATTTTTTTGGTGGTAATTTATTTATTTATTAACATTAGATCATTACAACATAAAATCTTTACCATAATACATGAACAGAAATGTAATTGTGGGTAGTTTGTCAGTATTATACAGAATCGAAATCCTTTAAAGAAAACAGAATTAAAAGCAAAGACAATTGTAAAGTGCGACAAATTATTCACAGAGTGCTTTTCGTAACAATCCTAAAGAAATGTGTATGAGTTGTGAAATTTAAACAAATTGAAATAAGTGTAGCATATAGTAAAGTAAAAGAAAATGAACAACTGTAATGAAAAATGGGAAACAAAATGGATACTTCTAACGAAGGTATTCACTGTAACTGAAACATCCTCTGATAACCATACAATAACGCAACTGATAAACTGTTTGCAAAATGTTCGCTGTACTTCGGTGAACGGTTGAATCGTTGATGACCTTCCCACAGGTAGGCCATTTACTTCACGGCATCTACATCTACAGCTACATCTACATCCATACTCCGCAAGCCACCTGACGGTGTGTGGCGAAGGGTACCTTGAGTACCTCTATCGGTTCTCCCTTCTATTCCAGTCTCGTATTGTTCATGGAAAGAAAGATTGTCGGTATGCCTCTGTGTGGGCTCTAATCTCTCTGATTTTATCCTCATGGTCTCTTCACGAGATATACGTAGGAGGGAGCAATATACTGCTTGACTCCTCGGTGAAGGTATGTTCTCGAAACTTCAACAAAAACCCGTACCGAGCTACTGAGAGTCTCTCTTGCAGAGTCTTCCACTGGAGTTTATCTATCATCTCCGTAACGCTTTCGCGATTACTAAATCATCCTGTAACGATGCGCGCTGCTCTCCGTTGGATCTTCTCTATCTCTTCTATCAAACCTATCTGGTACGAATCCCACACTGCTGAGCAGTATTCAAGCAGTGGGCGAACAAGCGTACCGTAACCTACTTCCTTTGTTTTCGGATTGCATTTCCTTAGGATTCTTCCAATGAATCTCAGTCTGGCATCTGCTTTACCGACGATCAACTTTATATGATCATTCCATTTTGTCGTGCGGTAGCGTTCTCGCTTCCCACACCCGGGTTCGATTCCCGGCGGGGTCAGGGATTTTCTCTGCCTCGTGATGACTGGGTGTTGTGTGATGTCCTTAGGTTAGTTAGGTTTAAGTATTTCTAAGTTCTAGGGGACTGATGACCATAGATGTTAAATCCCATAGTGCTCAGAGCCATTTGAACCATTTTTTTTCATTCCATTTTAAATCACTCCTAATGCGTACTCCCAGATAATTTATGGAATTAACTGCTTCCAGTTGCTGACCTGCTATACTGTAGCTAAATGATAAGGGATCTTTCTGTTGTATCTCAAAAATAGCGTGGGTAGTGTGTCCCAGTAGCCAGGCCTCGGCACTGCTCTTCATTCTTGGGTGCAGTTTAAAGTCAGGAAAGAGAATCCACGTTGGTGTCACACTGGAAGGTGCAGTTTGGTGTATAAGCCCCACCATCAATCGGCATAGCTCCCATACTTTCCACACGTAGCGGCACTCTATACGGTGGTCTCTGGTGTCGGCATCTCCACACTGGCTGCATTCGTTCGTCTGACTAAGGTGAATGTATGCTAGTCGCTGCTTAGTCGGAAAGGTGTCATTCTACTCTGTACCACAGCGAACTGATGTCTGATGGCAGGAATGGATTGTTGATACTAGCCCATACCTGCTTCCAGGCGACCGTTGGCATCCGTATTTCCAGTTTGTACGCTGGGGGACAGCCTAGGAGAGCTCCATAGATCCGTCGAGCCGACGTTTTCCGATCTATAGCCGCCTCCAAGTCGTAACTGCGTGCGAGGTAAAATTCCCTGACGTAGGACATCTTAAAAGGGATGTCCACTATTGAAATTGGAGCGCATTGTGATTGGGGCCGGTATCGTGGCGTAAGGCCGTCGCATTGAACGGAGATTACGTTGAAAAATGGGGTTTTTAACCAAAAGAGTGAGAAATAATATAGTGTATTGGGATCTTGAATAAAACCAACCTGATTTCAAGGCAAAAATGTGTTGCATTACTTATTGAACGCCCCTCCTACGACCAAAAAACCTTTCCTAACGCACAGGTTTAAATTAGATGTTAACAAATCCCCTTTTTTCAATAAAATTCTTCAGGGTATGTGAGCCCATAACCAATATGTAAAAATCTCCAATGTTTCGACCACTGTTACCAATGGCTAAAACGTTGAAGAATTTTGCATAGTGATGATGCGATCACATGCCCTGAAGAAATTTATTAACACTGACACCGACCGAGAAAGCTAACGTTTACAAGTTGGCCTTTTTCAGAAAAACTTTTCTCGCTATTGCCAGTCTAAATTTTATGTCCTCTCACCTTTGGCCATCAACAGTTGTTTTGAATCTTTCGATGATCTGATCTCTTTTAGCCTATCGTGTCTCAGTATTGAGAAACTTCTATTGTGGTCTGCTTGACACAGTTGTGAATTCACTTAAAGAAACATAACTACAAACTTTTGCATCTCAAGGTCTCACTCATATCAGAAACAACTCGTGTTAACAATGATCATTTGAGTATCGTTGCATCCACCATATCAGTTACATTGCAAACTACTTTAAAACAAGAAAGCTTCTCTCAGTACTTACTTCCGCTATTCACACGACAAATGTTGTTGGCACTGATCTTTTTATTTGCCGCTATTAGATTGTGGTATAACACTGTCCCATTTATGTTTCATTTTTCATTATTTTAAACAACTCTATTGCTATTTATTTCAGTTCTGAGTAGAATTACCAATTACTAATTCATTGAATTAAACCAAACGCTGAAATCATGTAGATTAAGTGGTTTAATAACTCATAATAATCATTACAATACTTAGAAAGTTCATTATACTGTCAGACTATTTCAAGATTAATTCCTTGCTTCCTTTCTCCTTACAAAGTACGTGTGTCATGGAAATGCACTTTCTCGAACTCCGACTGAAAAAGGTCAGCAACATGCTTGGTATCTGCTGTTATGTAGGTTCTGAATTCCATTACATGAGCTGTGACTAATTAATAGTTAACTAAAGACGGTGTTAACGTTCTGCCCAAGTCTGTTATGTGTCTGCACCAATTGAGGATAAGCAGTTTGCATATAGGAGTGATTTTTATTGTGTTTTAATTCTTTAAGTTTTCATTCTATCTGTATTTAGAAAACAAAAGTTTTGTGAAACAAGTGACAAGCATGAAACGCTATAGGCCGAGTAAGAAACACATTCTCGAGCTCTAATCGGTAACAGTGGACGTGCCCTCAGCGATCTCTGAATTAGCTACTTCCGCTGTGTGCACTCAACTGCATCACTCCCCTGTGCCTGGCAGGATAGCGCCTTGGAAAAATTTTTCACATACCACCTAGCGGTAACTTGAGCAACTAGGCAAGCAGCAGTCTGCGTGCTTTACCGTTGGATGTCGCCACAGTAGCGAGTCCGTCGCTGCCGCTTATGTGAACACGTGTGGTTGCTTGAATTATTAATCTTCAGTGATTTTTAGGTTGTAGGTCGCATTGCCAAGTAAAACGCAACATCTTCTTTCTTCTGAAGGTTTGAAGTGCGGGAAGAATAACAGTGTCTGCCGTTTTAAGCACGCGATTAATCAGACTTTGAATTTCGTGCTCTCGCTTAGCCTGCCATCTCTCTGAAAGCACGTAAACCTATAGCCATGGCGCCGCGTAGGAGTTCATTCAAGAAGCGAAAATCATTTAACGATGTTTTGGACCACGACACCGAATATCTGCATGGACTGAGTGACTTCAAGGCGAGGGTCAGACGCAGGGAGTCTCTGCGCTCCTCGAAAGGCCTAAAGGTAAGTCATGTTTCCACAATCTCCTGTATTTTTTTCCCTGACTGTTTCCCGCGTGGACATGCTTGACAGAGAGGTATATTTGAATTCGGCGTCTTCTGTTTATTGCTTCAATTCCGTGTTCAAATTATCGAATGATTATTTATACTTTGCGAGTGCATGATGTGCAAGTTGCAAGTCCTAATCTATTCAAAGGAATGTTATAACACAACAGTATGAACAAAATATTTTCAAGAAATATGTCAATGGAAATCATATTTCAGATTCATTTCCTTTGACATATCTAAGTTTTTGCATATATGAATTGTGTAGTAAATATCTATAAGCTTCTATAAGGACAAAAATACGTATGAACTTGACTAATTAAAATATAATCCTTTTTTTCATACTGTATGTGCAGTAGTGCCGGAATTTTTAATCTTCAGTTTACTCAGTGACAGCTTACACGATTTCTAACAAAGCTTTCTTGAGTAAACTTAATACCCGTCAGTTCAAAGTAATGTCAAAGAGTAACAGTGATATTAATATGCTTGACATCTGCTGTTTAACAAGTTTAGAATTATACTGCAGGTACATTAGCTTTGTAACACAACGATGACCAAAGACGGTGATAATTCTCCGCAAACTTTATCGTGCGTTTGCAATGAAAGACTGGGGAAATGATATTTGCCGTAAGATAGGTTCAAGTATTGAAATATTTTTGTATTGTTTACAGATTCAAGCGTGTGACATCGTTTACATTGTTGACATTGAATTCCTAAATATACTCCCAGCGTCAAAACACAAGCGTTTATTTTTGTTTCGTGTCGGGTCAGCATCATTAATGACAATCAGAAAATAAAAATACCGCAACTCATATATCTTGTTCATGTATGAACATTAATTATAGTTAATTGTGCGTTATTTGCGGCACAAGTGGGGCGTAGTGATAAATGACATGTTCTCGTCGCTTAAAAATGGTTCAAATGGCTCTGAGCACTATGGGACTTAACATCTGTGGTCATCAGTCCCCTAGAACTTAGAACTACTTAAACCTAACTAACCTAAGGACATCACACACATCCATGCCCGAGGCAGGATTCGAACCTGCGACCGTAGCAGTCGCGCGGTTCCGGACTGAGCGCCTTAACCGCGAGACCACCGCGGCCGGCTCTCGTCGCTTACAAGAACGTTGAGTTTTCTTAGTGTTTCTATATGATATGCTTACCGGTCATCATTATAGCAACACGCCCTTACCACAAAACACAAAGTGTGTTGATTCTGGCCTACTTGTATACGAAAATATCGCTAAATACGCTAGCGAAAAGCAGGCAGTGTTGGCTTTTTTCATGTTAATCCTCACCAAAAGGAAATCTCACCTGAATGCGAAGGAAGCACTGACAATAGAAACTGTTTTATCATGCATTATTTGAGACGTAGCACAACAACAGAGGAATAAATAGCTCTTCTACGGTATTTTCTATAGTTGTAATCTTCGCGAAGCGTCGTATATGACATTCTCATAAGCATTTAAATGGAATTTCGCGCCGTTCGCACGATGTTTGCTGTCGCGACAACTTAGTATCGGGCCGCCGCAACAGATGTCGCTAGGATGAAGCTTGACTGTAGCCACACGCTGTTTACCAGCTGATCACAGACACTGACCTGAACAGCAAATGTAACGTGTATATATTGATGTTTCTTAATGCAGCAGCACGCAGGAGCACTTTTAAACATAAACTATAACTCATTTTCTGCGTCATTAACGTTGAATTCCCTTCACTGAATTACGCGTTTATTGCAAAAGTAAACTGACGTAAAGAGTAATTACACTGTATTAATGATAAAGAATTAATTTGTTTGCTTCCTTCTCGAATGCTTTACGTTTCCTTTAATGACTATTTTTATTGCTACGTTGGTTTACAAGTCTTGAAAAAAGAAAAACAAAACACCGAATTTCTTGACTTGCCGCTGCTTACGCACCTATTTATCCCTTGCAGTTCCCTGTGAAACGGACAGCAGTCTGTAATGTATCAATTATGACAAAAGAATGAGTACAGCTGTTTTATTTGTGCTTCCGCAGGCGCCACAGTTAATATGATCCTACACAAAAAAACGCTGCATCATGAACGCAGCGTTATATTTGGATTCAACAATGAACACGTTCTTCGAGTACCCAGTAACGTTCTTCGAAGATAAGCTAATCTTTGTTCCAGAATATTTCTCGCGGAAATCACTCTTTATGAACACTTGCATCATGTCGTTCATTTTTTCTGATAAGCTTTCACACTGTACTCAGTCAAAGACTTAGCAAGAAGTAAAGAATAATATTTTCTTCTTATGACGACAGTGGGCTACTGCAGTGAGATCCCCAATCAAAGAACCTTAAAGAATTTTAACTTAGAATATACCAGATAGGTACTAGCGAACGGACCTGGTAATTAATTTTTATTCTATTATCTGTCTTATGATGAGCTTCATGTATTTCACAATTTAAGAATGATTTCAATTCAGTACGTGATAGCTCCATTTCATTTCAGAGTCATGCTAATTCCATTGGAAACACGTACGGAAATCGTCCGTTTTATGTTTTGAGATTGTATTCCGTTTGGATACTTAAAACTGTTTTCATTCTTGTTGACGTCGACCTTTGGGCATTAGGTTGTGATCTAGAGCGTATTTTTGTGCTTCATATTTATTTGAAAAAATTTACGGCAGCCAATCAACTAACTACATCTCCATAACCCCTGAAGCCCTCAACCGCCACAAAAATATAACTTTTGGTATTGAGTAAACTGACAGGTATCTGCTAGTATTATCACAACTGTTTCTACTAAAGTGCTTTGAATATTGATAAAATTGACACATTTGCGTTATAAATAACAGAGAGAGAGAGAGAGACAAAAGGTACTAACACAAAGGAAGGAAGGAAAGAAAACTATGGTCTAATGTCCCGGCGACAACGAAATCATAAAGAGGCCGGTCTCAAGGTTGGATAGGACACACACACACACACACACACACACACACACACACACACAGAGAGAGAGAGAGAGAGAGAGAGAGATCAGTCACTGAGGAACATTTTCGCCCTTACAGATTGTAAAGACAAAATGTTAATGTGGTATTAGTAAACTGTGGGAGTGTCCATGGTAAGGTGCCAGAATAATTATCGCTTGTTGAAAGTAATAATGCCCACATAGTATAAACAACGGAACGCTAGGTGAAACTAGAAGTGAATAACAACAAAATTCTTGATTCAGATTGGAATACATATCGAAAGGGTAGGTTAGACACGTGGTAGCGGCGTATTTGTTGTTGCCATTCGCCCCGATACATCGGAACTGTCATCGTTATCGATCTTTTTGTCCAGACACTCCGACAGCATTCACTTTTGTCCCAATTTTGCAAAATAATGTTACGAGCTTGGCTCAAATACCGAAGCAGCGCCATCTGTTAGCACAACATGTAAATGCAGCATCATTTAGTTTTATTTATGTCAACATTGTATGGCTCTGGTTCAAATGGCTCTGAGCACTATGGGACTTAACTGCTACGGTCATCAGTCCCCTAGAACTTAGAACTACTTAAACCTAACTAACCTAAGGACAGCACACAACACCCAGCCATCACGAGGCACAGAAAATCCCTGACCCCGCCGGGAATCGAACCCGGGAACCCGGGCGTGGGAAGCGAGAACGCTACCGCACGACCACGAGATGCGGGCCAACATTGTATGTTGACAAAGTTGTCTCACAGACGGCATGCCAGTTGAACTACAAGCTGACTTGCACGAAGTTTTATAAATACGTAAAAGGGAAAAAAGTCTTGCTGAAAAAGGTGAAATCTTCCGAAAAATTCGGTGCCTCAGCTACTTCTGCTGCAACAGGTTCCAAGTAATTGTGTTCTAAATAAAAAGTAATTATATTAAATAAATTATTACTTCATTTCTACGCCCACATGTCAGAGTGTCCCGACGAGGTCCCAGCTACATATGGCAACCGTAGTCAAACGTGATACTCGGCTGCTCTTGTACAAAATCTGCCAGAGAAACCGCAGTGGCAGAGTGCCTCACAGAAAACTTGGACAGCACCGCGAGATAGTTTGCCAATCGTATGAGATCGTTCTGATTGTCTTATCTGAAAATTACTTCGGGTAAGTAGTTACAGAGCCCCCGCGCTGAGGGTAATGTCTTCTAGACCTCCTAGTAACTAATAGACACGAGTTTTTCGAAGCACTTAATGTAGAGGACGGCAGTCGTGTTAATAGGCTGTAATAGCGTCACTGAGACGTATGTTACGAGCAACTTTAAGATAAGTAGGAAAATATTTATGTTGAACAAGTATGATAGGAAACAAACTGAAAAGTATTGGAGTAGTCAACGTGAAATATTCAGCTCTGTAGACGAATATGTGGAGGAAAAACGGCGAAACTCAGAAGCATTATAACAACACACTTTACCAGCATATGCCAAGCAAGGTTGTAAAGACCAACTGTGTTACAAACGTGCTGCGAAAGAAAAGAGTGCATCACAGATTTAATCAAAATCGAAGTCTTAATAAACAAGCAAATGCTAAACGAATCTAAAATCAGTCTAAAAAGAGCGATGCGAGAAGCATACAATGAAATTAAAAGTAAAATTTTGCCAACCGATCTGACAAAAAGTCCTAAGAAGTTTCGGTTCTATGTTAAGTCAGTAGGCAGATCGAAATCACCCATTCAGTTGCTCAGCTACCCTAATGGCAGCGAAACGGAAGATAACAGAGAGAACACCGAAATACCGGTTCACCGCGGAAGATCGTGATACGGTTCCTCCTTCCAGCCATCGAGCTGAGGCAGGTGATAACGGAATACGAAATCAGCTAACATCGCTCAGTAGTGGAAAGGCATCTGGTCCGAATAAGATACTTTTAAACTTCTACACGATTAGGCGAAAACTCGCCATCTAGCAGTATTCTGTCTTAGGTCGCTCGAAAAACGAAGGATACCAAGCAATTTCAGAAAGGCGCAGGTTATTCCCGAAATAATACACATAATTATAGGCCTATACTGCTGATGTCGATCTGTTTGAGAATTAGGCAACATTTTCTATGCTCTTGCAGTGTGAGGTTTATGAGAAACAAAAATCTCCTCTATAAAAACCATCCTGGGCAACTTAAATAGAGATCTTAACGAAAAAAAAGCTTGTTGTGACACTTCCTGCCAGATTACAACTGTGTGCCGGACCGAGATTCGAACTCAGTTGGTAGAGCACTTGTCCGCGAAAGGCAAAGGTACCGAGTTCGAGTCTCAGTCCAGCACACAGTTTTAAACCGCCAGGAAGTTTCATATCAGCGTACACTCCGCTGCAGAGTGAAAATTTTAATCTGGAAACATCCTCCAGACCGTGACTAAGTCATGTCTCCGCAATATCCTTACTTCCAGGGGTGCTAGATCTGCAAAGCCCGCAGGAGAGCTTCTGTGAAGCCTGGAAGGTAGGAGACGAGGTACTGGCAGAAATAACGCTGTGCGGACGAGTCGTGGTTTGGTAGCTCAGTTAATAGAGCATTTGCCCGCGAAAGGCAAAGGTACCGTGTTCGAATCTCGATCCGGCACACAATTTTAATCTGCCAGGAAGTTTCATATCAGCGCACACTCCGCTGCAGAATGAAGTAGAGTTCTCTACTGTTGCTTGGCAAACAGAACGTAAGGTTACCGTCTTTCAGACCTGATTTGTGACTGAATTCAGGACTCTCTAAGAGATAGAACGCGGTACTTTATTCTCAACGGTATGAAATCGACAGATGTAGAGAGAACTTCTGGAATGGCCCCAGGAAATATTATAGGGTCATTACTGGTTACAAATGGTTCAAATGGCTCTGAGTACTATGGGACTCAACATCTGAGGTCATCGGTCCCCTAGAACTTAGAACTACTTAAACCTAACTAACCTAAGGACATCACACACATCCATGCCCGAGGCAGGATTCGAACCTGCGACCGTAGCGGTCTCGCGGTTCCAGACTGAAGCGCCTAGAACCGCTCGGCCACACCGGTCGGCTACTGGTTACAATAGATACATGTTTTAAAGGGTATAAGTGCAGATATTTCTACTAAAGACTGAGGACGGTGTACTTTATTTACTGACTACTAATAGCTATTATGAGTCACGTGATTTTAGGGTGGTTAGTTCCTCCAATTACGTTGGGCAACAGGTCAGGTATCGAAGTGAGGACGTATGGATGCCAAACGATTAGTCTATACTGACAGGTGTAGTCCACTTTGTGGAGCAATTACGAACTAGCATAAAGCATCAGGCAGTAAATTAATTAATGTGTTTGTGGGAAGACTGTTTGACGCGGAGAAAAATGATTAACACTATGAAGTTGGTCCATGTTAAGGTACCAATGATCAAAATATCTGTACCTTAACTCCTAACACCCTATATATGAATAATGTTGCCTAGTAGATAACGTCGGAAGCTCTGTGGGCTTTGTGCAGACGATGCTATTGCCTGTAGGAAACTTTCAACACCAGGGCACCGCAGCAATATGCAAAAGGATCTGCAGAGGATTGATGACTGTTGCAGTGACTGGCAGGTGAACATAAATAAGTCTTGACATACGTCTTGTAAATAGATGAAGATATCTATTACTATTCATCTAGGCTACTGCTGAAAAATGGCTAGAAACAGTTACTGATGTTGTCGTTATTGTGGTCTCCAGTTCAAAGACTGGTTTGATACAGCTCTCCATGCCACTCTGTTCTTTGCAAGCTCTTCATCTCCGACTAACTACTGCAACATACATCCTTCTGAATATGCTTACTGTATTGATCTCTTGGTAAGCCTCTGCATTTTTACCCCCCGCCCCCCTCCGTCCCTCGCCACCAAACACACACTTCCCTCTAATATTAAGTTGGTGACCCCTTCGTGTCTCAGAATGTATCCTTTCAATCGATCCCTTCATTTAGTTAAGTTGTGCCACAAATTTGTCTCCCCAATTCTATTCGGTACCTCATCATTAATTACGCGATCTATCCATCTAATCTTCAGCATTCTTCTGTAGCACCACATTTCAAAAGCCTCTATTCTCGTCTTGCCTAAACTGTTTATCGTCCGTCTTTCACTCCCATACATGGTCACATTCCAGACACCTTCAGGAGCGACTTCCTAACACTGAAATCTATATCCGATGTTAACAGATCTCTCTTCCTCAGAAAGAGCTTTTACCACTGCCAGTCCACATTATGTATCCTTTCTCCTTCGGTCATCATCAGTTATTCTGCTGCTCAAATAGCGAGACTACTCTACTATTTCTAGTATCTCGTTTCCTAATCTAGTTGCCGGTCGGGGTGGTCGAGCGGTTCTAGGTGCTACAGTCTGGAACCGCGCGACCACTACGGTCGCAGGTTCGAATCCTGCCTCGGGCATGGATGTGTGTGATGTCCTTAGGTTAGTTAGGTTTAAGTAGTTCTAAGTTCTAGGAGACTGATGACCTCAGAAGTTAAGTCACATAGTACTCAGAGCCTTTTGAACCATTTGAACCTAATCTAGTTCCCTCAGAATCATCTGATTTAATTCGATTACATAGCAGTGTTTTGCTTTTGTTGGTGATTATCTTATATCCTCCTTTCAAGTCTCCGTCCATTCCGTTCACATTCTGTTCCCAGTTCTTTGCTTTCTCTGATAGAATTACAGTGTCGTCGGCAACCCTGACTTTTTTTTTCTTCTCCCTGAACTCTAATCGCTGCTCCAAATTTTTATTTGTTTGCCTTTACTGTTTGCTCAATGTACAGATTGAATAACAATGGGCATTTCAGCCCCCTAACTTGTAATATTTTTCATCCTTCTCGCTCCATGGCACCGTGGCTTCGCGAGGTGTGATCAAGTATATGGTTTCACATTGACGTTCTTCAGCGTCGCTTACTTGACTTTGAGCTTGAAGTGTAAGTTTGCATGAAAAGTTGTTATTAATCAAAGCATGAAATAAATGAATAGTACTAAGTTTATCTTCCCATTAAGTCGGAAAATACATTTTAAAATTCACAGTAATCACGAACTGATACAAAACATTCCTTTCTTCGTCACAAAATTAAGTTAAATAAATCTACTTTAATAGACATTGTCGCCAAACCCATTCTTAAAGAGCAAGGGAGAAAAATTAGGATATGGTAACACGAAAAAGAGTCAGATCTTGGCCAAGTAGTTTGAAGAGCTAAACTTTCAACCAGATCCTGACTCACACCTTACTACTGTAGAAAAGCTAAATACCAGCATAAATATCTTTGAAAAAATAAAGCTCCTGGGAAATATGAGCTAGTTGCAGAACTCTTGAAGTTCCCTAGAGAGAAAGCGATCATCGTACACACGTACTTTATTATAAGCAAAATTTGGGGAGAAGAGCAGACGTCAGCACTAATACATCCTGTATACATAAAAGAAGACAAATCGGAGTTTGGGAATTACAGAGGAATGCCGTTAATATATCTATGACCTACAAGATATTCTCAGAAGCGTTGCTGGGCAGTATGTAAACGCAGCTAAATCCACGAGTGAGTAACAAGAAGGCTTCAGAATCGGAAACTTCTAATCGCATACGAAAAGTAGAGAAGCAAGAATTTCGTGCACTTTAAGAAAGTCTATGATTCAGCTATGAGAGCAACACAGTTCCGGGTTTAGGAGGGTGAAAGGTTGGATGGAAAAACCAGTGGACTGATTAAAGTTTTCTTAACGAACAGGACAACCAAGGTCAAGTTCAGAGTAAAGCTTTCAGAGTCCTTCAAGATCAAAACAGGAGTCATACAGCGAGACGGACTCTTCTCCTTGCTCTGCAACTGTGTACCCCGAACTGGGATGCAAGAAAGAAATAATACAGATGGACTGTCTGGCGTTCGCAGACGACGTTGTGATATTGTTTCAAGCATTAGATGAGGCGGATAATCAAACCACCCAGCTCCATACACAAATGGCTAAAGCAGATTCCGGATTTATGTCTAGAAAATATAACATACGATGTACATCAAGATATCTCTTAAGGAGGGAAAATTCAAAAGGTGGCGAGATTTAAATGCCTACGAAAATGCATAGAAACGGGTCTGACAGGAAAAGAACCAATGGGAGCACGAATGAACGAAATGAATTTAGAGTGCATCATAGCTGTGAACATTAAGAAGAACATGAACGATAAGAAGACTCTTTCGAGCAATGTAAAACTGAGACATTACCATTAATCCGTCCTGAAACCTTATAAGCTGCAGCAGCTCTGAACCTCGTATGAAAAGGATTACTTAGTAGGTTAGAACGTGTGGAACGCAAGATTTTTAGGAGTAAATTGCGACCTCGAAGAAGAGGTTACTGTCAGTATGGAAGATAGGCGAATCAATAACTGTATACCCAGATGGACCATCACGAAAAGGAGGATAATGTTCTTTCAAAATGTTCAAATATGTGTGAAATCTTATAGAACTTAACTGGTAAGGTCATCAGTCTCTAAGCTTACACACTACTTAAACCTAAATTATCCTAAGGACAAACACACACACCCATGCCCGAGGGAGGACTCGAACCTCCGCCGGGACCAGCCGCACAGTCCATGACTGCAGCGCCCAAGACCGCTCGGCTAATTCCGCGCGCAATGTTCTTTCGATACAACGTTAGAATGGATCAGGAGAAGCTAACACATCAAAGGTTGTTATCAACAAAAGAGTCAAAATACGTTGGACCCAAGAGGTACAAAGGAATTAGCTTGAAATGGGAATCCAGGAAACAGGAATTTAGAAAATGGCGATTTTCAAATAAGAAATTGTGGCTGTCATAGGGCTCCAAGACTGAGACCCAGGACAAAAACGTCAAGGACGATGATGAACGCGAAATATGATGATAAAAAAATATGTTACAATGACAAAGATCAGAAGCAAAACAGGCGATCCGAATTGACGTTGTCTTCAAGTGGCCAAAACGAAAAGACCAAGTACAAATTTATGTTGAGTCTAGGTAATTGTAATTCGTGTGTGTGTATATTGTACTTATCGTATTTGTGTTGTATGATCATGAGATGAGAGAGTGGGTAACCGTTATTTGCTATGCTATTTTTAGATCGGAAGAGATTTGCTCGTCATATCGAAGTAGTAGTAGTTGTTGTAGTTGTTATCTTCAGTCCTGAACTGGTTTTATGCGGCTCTCCATGCTACTCTATCCTGTGCAAGCTTCTTCATCTCCCAGTATCTACTGCAACCTACATCCTTCTGAATCTGTTTAGTGTATTCATCTCTTGGTCTCCCTCTACCAGTTTTACCCTCCACGGTGCCCTCCAATACTAAATTGGTGACCCCTTGATGTCTCAGAACATGTCCTACCAACCGATCCCTTCTTCTAGTCAAGTTGTGCCACAAGCTCCTCTTCTCCCCAATTCTATAGTGTTTCTCAAAGAGATTTTCACTCCGCAGCGGATTGTGCGCTGATATGAAACTTCCTGGCAGATTAAAACTGTGTGCCAGACCGAGACTCGAACTCCGGACTTTTGTCTTTCGCGGGCAAGGGCTCTACCATCTGAGCTACCCAAGGAAGACTCATGCCCCGTCCTCACAGCTTTACTTCTGACAGTATCTCGTCTCCTACTTTCCAAACTTTACAGAAGCTCTCCTGCGAACCTTGCAGAACTAGCACTCCTGAAAGAAAGGATAATGCGGAGACATGGCTTAGCCACAGCCTTGGGGATGTTTCCAGAATGAGATTTTCACTCTGCAGCGGAGTGTGCGTAGATATGAAACTTCCTGGCAGATTAAAACCGTGTGCCGGACCGAGACTCGAACTCGGTACCTTTGACTTTGCCTTCAGAAAACTCTTCTGAAGCCAAGATCGCTAAATACTGTATATCGCGATGACCGGTTTCGACAGAAGCTTGCTATCATCTTCGTAAAAAAAATGGCTCTGAGCACTATGGGACTTAACATCGAAGGTCATCAGTCCCCTAGAACTCAGAACTAGTTAAGCCTAACTAACCTAAGGACATCACACACATCCATGCCCGAGGCAGGATTCGAACCTGCGACCGTAGCGGTCGCGCGGTACCGGACAGAAGCGTCTAGAACCGCTCGGCCATTGCGGCCGGCTGTCATCTTCGTATCTTCGGGAAATTGAAGTGGATACATATCGATCACTTAGCGACAAGACATTGTATTCGTCTTGCACTCTTCCTTCTTTTCCCAATCCGAGGCATTGTTTCGTCTTTAATGACGTAGCTGCCCTTACTTCCCTCATTCTTGACTCTAACAGGACTGGATTTTTGGGTGCCGACGATCGTTCTTGAATTGTTCAGCGAAGTCACCGACCATGTGGATACCACAGTAACGAGACCTACCATCGAAACGCAAGGTGAATACGGGTTGATATGAATAGCACGATCAGTAACTCGGATCGTACGAGTGTGTGTGTGTTAGTTTGTACCGGCGTGTAAACGCCGTCCGGAGGAGCGTTAAGACGCGATGCGACAGGGAGCGGAACAAAGGCGACGACGGAACTGTGACGTCAGCGGGGACGCACTGGGAATAGTGTATGAGGACAGGGCGGCCATTGTTTACGCGTGGCTTCCTCAGTGCCGGTCGCGACGAGCCGCGGAGCGGGATGTCGGACAGCAAGAGGCCGTGGTGGAGCCGCGCCGTCTTCGGCAGGAGGGCAGCCAGCAGCCGCGGGGGCGCCGGCGCGTGTCGGCCGCAGGAACAGCAACGGCAACAGGTAACAACGCGACGTCCGCTGTGCGACCCTCATACCCAGGAAGTGCCTACTTGCACTGCGCTGTCCGGCCGGCGGCAAGTGCCGAGGTCGCGACCGCACGCGTAGCGTCGTAGTCGTATCCTTTCGCAAAGGAAAGAGACGCAAGCTCTCTTCAGGAGAATGCCGCTAAAGGAAAAGGAAATAAGATACACTGGGGTGACAAAATACTCTTAATACCGTGTCGGAACTACCTTTGCTCGGCATACTGCAGCAACTCGACACGGCATGGACTCAGCAAGTCGTTGGAAGGCCCTGCAGAAATACTGAGCCATGCTGCCCCATAACCGTCCATAACTGCGAAAGTATTGCTGGTGTAGGATTTTGTGGACGAACTGACCTCTCGATGATGTCTCATAAACGTTTGATGGGATTCATGTTGAGTGATCTAGGTAGCCAAATCATTTGCTCAGATCGTCCAGAATGTTCTTCAAACCAATCACGAACTTCTGTGGACCGCTGTCGTACATAAAAATGAAGCCGTGTCCTAAATGCTTTCTCCGAAAGCTATTTCGAGCAGTTAGTCCACGAACCCACGCGAATTGTAAATGGTTGCGAAAACACACTTGACCTCTTAGCCACAAACAATCCAGAGCTAATAGAGAGAATCATGACTGATACAGGGATTAGTGATCACAAAGTCGTTGTAGCTAGGCTCAATACCGTTTCTTCCAAATCCACCAGAAACAAACGCAAAATAATTTTATTTAAAAATGCGGATAAAGTGTCACTAGAAGCCTTCCTAAGAGACAATCTCCATTCCTTCCGAACTGACTATGCAAATGTAGATGAGATGTGGCTCAAATTCAAAGATATAGTAGCAACAGCAATTGAGAGATTCATACCTCATAAATTGGTAAGAGATGGAACTGATCCCCCGTGGTACACAAAACAGGTCCTAATGCTGTTGCAGAGGCAACGGAAAAAGCATGCGAAGTACAGAAGAACGCGAAATCCCGAAGATTGGCTAAAATTTACAGACGCGCGAAATTTGGCACGGACTTCAATGCGAGATGCCTTTAATAGGTTCCACAACGAAACATTGTCTCGAAATTTGGTAGAAAATCCTAAGAAATTCTGGTCGTATGTACAGTACACAAGCGGCAAGACGCAGTCAATACCTTCGCTGCGCATTGCCGATGGTACTGTTACCGACGACTGTGCCGCTAAAGCGGAGTTATTGAACGCAGTTTTCCGAAATACCTTCACCAGGGAAGATGAATGGAATATTCCAGAATTTGAAACACGAACAGCTGCTAGCATGAGTTTCTTAGAAGTAGATACCTTAGGGGTTGCGAAGCAACTCAAATCGCTTGATACGGGCAAGTCTTCAGGTCCTGATTGTATACCGATTAGGTTCCTTTCAGATTACGCTGATACAATAGCTTCCTACTTAGCAATCATATACAACCGCTCGCTCGCCGATAGATCTGTACCTGCAGATTGGAAAATTGCGAGGTCGCACCAGTGTTTAAGAAGGGTAGTAGGAGTAATCCATCGAACTACAGACCTATATCATTGACGTCGGTTTGCAGTAGGGTTTTGGAGCATATACTGTATTCAAACATTATGAATCACCTCGAAGGGAACGATCTATTGATACGTAATCAGCATGGTTTCAGAAAACATCGTTCTTGTGCAACGCAGCTAGCTCTTTATTCGCACGAAGTAATGGCCGCTATTGACAGGGGATCTCAAGTTGGTTCCGTATTTCTAGATTTCCGGAAAGCTTTTGTCACCGTTCCTCACAAGCGACTTCTAATCAAGCTGCGGGCCTATGCGGTATCGTCTCAGTTGTGCGACTGGATTCGTGATTTCCTGTCAGGAAGGTCGCAGTTCGTAGTAATAGACGGCAAATCATCGAGTAAAACTGAAGTGATGTCAGGTGTTTCCCAGGGAAGCGTCCTGGGACCTCTGCTGTTCCTGATCTATACAAATAACCTGGTGACAATCTGAGCAGTTCTCTTAGGTTGTTCGCAGATGATTCTGTAATTTACCGTCTAGTAAGGTCATCCGAAGACCAGTATCAGTTGCAAAGCGATTTAGAAAAGATTGCTGTATGGTGTGGCAGGTGGCAGTTGACGCTAAATAACGGAAAGTGTGAGGTGATCCACATGAGTTCCAAAAGAAATCCGTTGGAATTCGATTACTCGATAAATAGTACAATTCTCAAGGCTGTCAATTCAACTAAGTACCTGGGTGTTAAAATTACGAACAACTTCAGTTGGAAAGACCACATAGATAATATTGTGGGGAAGGCGAGCCAAAGGTTGCGTTTCATTGGCAGGACACTTAGAAGATGCAACAAGTCCACTAAAGAGACAGCTTACACTACACTCGTTCGTCCTCTGTTGGAATATTGCTGCGCGGTGTGGGATCCTTACCAGGTGGGATTGACGGAGAATATCGAAAGGGTGCAAAAAAGGGCAGCTCGTTTTGTATTATCACGTAATAGGGGAGAGAGTGTGGCAGATATGATACGCGAGTTGGGATGGAAGTCATTAATGCAAAGACGTCTTTCGTCACGGCGAGATCTATTTACGAAATTCCAGTCACCAACTTTCTATTCCGAATGCGAAAATATTTTGTTGAGCCCACCCTACATAGGTAGGAATGATCATAAAAATAAAATAAGAGAAATCAGAGCTCGATCAGAAAGGTTTAGGTGTTCGTTTTTCCCGCGCGCTGTTCGGGAGTGGAATGATAGAGAGATAGTATGATTGTGGTTCGATGAACCCTCTGCCAAGCACTTAAATGTGAATTGCAGAGTAGTCATGTAGATGTAGATGCCTCTGTAACCGGCCATAACTGCGAGAGTGATCAAATGGTTCAAATGGCTCTGACAAGGGAACCTCCCCATCGCATCCCCCCCCCCCCCCCCCTCAGATTTAGTTATAAGTTGGGACAGTGGATAGGCCTTGAAAAACTGAACACAGATCAATCGAGAACGCAGGAAGAGGTTGTGTGAAACTGTGAAAAAAATAAGCAAAATATACAAACTGAGTAGTCCATGCGCAAGATAGGCAACATCAAGGATAGTGGGATCTCAGGAGCGCCGTGGTCCCGCAGTTAGCGTGAGCAGCTGCAGAACGAGAGGTCCTTGGTTCAAGTCTTCCCTCGAGTGAAAAGTTTATTTTCAGACAATTATTATCTGTCCTTCCGCCCGTCCGATGCGCGGTAACTGCGCCGTAGTGTGGGGACGCTACTCCTAAACAAGCATCGAAACACACGACGTCAGTCGACTACAGCGCACGGAAGAGGGAGTATTCCTGCTAACGAGGCTCCCTGGCTGGCAGTTGACTGTTCGCTACTTTGGACGAGAGTGCATTAAATACGTGAGATGTATTCCGTGGGCAATATGAATCCAGCAAATATAGCTCGCGACTTCAATAACATGGTCAATGAATATTTTCCGAACTGTAAGGAATCGTAAAGTTCCTTAAGGGATCGAACGATTGTCGAACATTTGTATATTTCCTACATTTGTTGATAAACAGTACGTGTGGTGATGACGATAACTTGCTGATTGCCGCGCAGGATTAGCCGAGCGGTCTTAGGCGCGGCAGTCATGGACTGTGCGGCTGGTCCCGGCGGAGGTTCGAGTCCTCCTTCGGGCATGGGTGTGTCTGTTTGTCCTTAGGATAATTTAGGTTAAGTAGTGTGTAAGCTTAGGGTCTGATGACCTTAGCAGTTCAGTCCCATAAGATTTCACGCACACCCTTGCTGATTGCTGCGGGGCTTTATGTACCAGATGATGAGATTGTTGACGATCCGTACGAAGAACACGAAGAGGAAATACTGCGACTTCAATCTGATGGTATTTCTTTGGGTTACATGAAGGAAATGCTCCAATACAGGTTACTGTCCAAACCAATTAAAAGACGCAAATATAGATTATGGAGTGAAGTAACAAATAAATTTAAGAAATTTAAAGGGAAGGAGGAAAAAAGCCCAATTAAATATTGCAAAGAAGTCGTGGAACGAGGTGGAACCCGAAGACAGAAGTTCAGTGAACTAGAAAACCATGTATACCGACAATTTATTAAAGCCAGAAATGAATTAAGCGCAGTGCATGATACAGACCTACAGATTTGGGGATTGCATTACGCTAAACAAATCGGCCTGGACTTCAAAGCTTCATCTCATTGGCTTCTCACGTTCAAAAGAAAATGCAAAATTACGAGCAGGAAGATTATGAAATATGTAAGCAAGAACTACGCGAATAAACTGGAAGAACTTTAAGAGTGTTCCAAGACGTTAGTTACAGAAACTAACGTCAGATTCCAACAGTATGAAGACGCATATATTATCAACACAGATCAGTCCGATTTTAACTATGAAATCGACCCGCACGTTATCGTTAGTTGGAGAGGGCGACACGGAATGTACTGTAGACCAGCTGCATGCCACTTCACAGTAGTTATACCATACAATATGCTCTGAACAAAGCAGGGTTTCTTTTACCTACATTTTATTTATCTTTGCAGAAAAAAATGGTGTATTTGGGCCGCAAGTTCAGCAACAGGTGAATAGGGTACTTGTGCAAACACCGAATGTCATTGTGAATTGCAGTGCGTCAGGAAAAATGGAGAAAAGACTAGTGAAAGACTTTAATGAACGTGTGATTGCTCCTTAAGCGGATAAAGATTTTGCCTTACTCCTTGACAGGTATACAGGACAGAAGGATCAGGCATTGTGTAATTTTAGTGTGGGAGTAGACGTAATTACCATTCCTCCAGGTTGTACACCTCTTGTGCAACCGTTAGATGTGTTTGGATTTCGGCAAGGGAAAATTTTTTTGAAAAGATTCTATGATTTTCCGAAGCTGCACAGTTACACAGAGCAGTATTGGTTACGTGATCGTGTGTCATTTATCAAAGTTCAGGTACTCACACAATCAACTTCGCTCTCCAAAATTCCAGGACATGTTCAGGTTTGCTTGGACATATGCAGGATTTGACGGTCTACACACGGAAAAATTTGAAAACGTTAAAAGTATATGTTTTGACAGAGCACAGGGAAAACTGTGCGACTGTGAAACTGTTGCATTCATTTGTTGCAGTTTATGTGACAAACTCTTATGTTTTCATCACTTTTTTGGCAGTGATTATCACATCCACAAGAAAACCTAAATCGGGCAAGGTAGAAGACAATTTTTACCCATTCGCCAAGTGTACAAGTTAGGTGGCTCGACAACATATTCCTGTTATGTGACGCACATGCCGTCACCAGTGTCGTATAGAATATATCAGACGTGTTTTCCTGTGGAGGAATCGGTTGACCTATGACCTTGCGATCAAATGTTTTCGGTTCCCATTGGAGAGGCACGTCCTTTCGTCTGCTAATCGCACGGTTTTGCGGTGCTGTCGTAAAACACAGACACTAAACTTATTACAGTGAACAGAGACGTCAATGAATGAACGGAGCCGCGGGTGATTAGCCGAGCGCTGCAGTCATGGATTGCGCGGCTGGTCCCGGCGGAGATTCGAGTCCTCCCTCGGGCATGGGTGTATGTGTTTGTCCTTAGGATAATTTAGGTTAAGTAGTGTGTCAGCTTAGGGACTGATGACCTTAGCAGTTCAGTCCCATAAGATTTCACACACATTTGAACACTTTTGAATGAACGGACAGATCATAACTTTGCGAAAATAAAGAAAGTAAACTTTTCACTGGAGGGAAGACTTGAACCAAGGACCTCTCACTCCGCAGCGATGTTGCCTATCTTGCGCATGGACTACTCAGTTTGTATATTTTTCTTATTTTTTTCATAGTTCCACGCAACTTCTTCCTGTTTTCTCGATCGATCTGTGTTCAATTTTTCAAGGCCTATCCACTGTGCCAACTTATAACTAAATCTGAGGGGGGTGCGATGGGGAGATTCCCTTGTGAGCAATATGGGACTTACCATCTCAGGTTATCAGTCCCCTAGAACTTAGAATTACTTAAACCTAACTAACCTAAGGACATCACACACATCCATGCCCGAGTCAGGATTCGAACCTGCGACCGTATCGGTCGCGCGGTTCCAGACTGTAGCGCCTAGAACCGCTCGGCCACAATGGTCGGCTCGAAATCGAGACTCATCTGAGCAGACAGCGGTTCTCCAGTCGTCTAGGATCTAACTGATATGGCCACGTTCCAGGAAAGACGCTGTAGGCGATGTCGTGCAGTTAGCAAAGGCGTCGGTCCTCTGCTGTCATTTCCCGTTAACGCCAAATTTCTACATCGATACTCTGCAAGCCACCTGTGGGTGTGTGGCGGAGGGTACCTTGAGAACCTCGGTTCTCCCTTCTGTTCCAGTCTCGTATTGATCGTGGAAAGAAAGATAATCGGTATGCCTCTGTGTGGGCTCTAATCTCTCTGATTTTATCCTCATGGTCTCTTCGCAAGATACACGTAGGAGGGAGCAATATACTGCTTGACTCCTCGGTAAAGGTATCGTCTCGAAACTTCAACAAAAGCCCGTACCGAGCTACTGAGCGTCTCTCTTGCAGAGTCTGGAGTTTATCTATCATCTCCTTAACGCTTTCGCTATTACTAAATGATCCTGTATCGAAGCGCGCTGCTCTCCGTTATCTAGCTCTTCTATAAACCCTATCTGGTACGGATCCCACACCGGTGAGCAGTATTCAAGCAGTGGGCGAACAAGTGTACTGTAGGCTATTTCCTTTGTTTTCGGACTGCATTTCCTTAGGATTCTTCCAAACAATCTCAGTCTGGCCTCTGCTTTACCGACGATTATTTTTATACGATCATTCCACTTTAAATCACTCTTAATGCCTACTCCCAGGTAATTTATGGAATTAGCTGCTTCAAGTTGCTGACCTACTAAATGATAAAGAATACGTCCCAACGGATACGTCCGTCGTACCACCCACATCGATTTTTTACGCTTACTTGACGTAGTTTTGATTGTGAGCACTGACAACTTTACGCAAACACCGCTGCTCTCTGTCGTTAAGTGAAGGCTTTAGGCCACTGCATTGTCCTTAGTGATAGGTAATGGCCTGAAGTGTGGTATTCTGGTCACACTCGGTTATCAGAATATTGAATTCCCGAACTATTCCCGAATCGGGACCCTTTTCGCATGGATATCTGTTTACAAATGATAGCTCTGCCAATACGCTGCCCTTTTATAGCTCGTGTACGCGATACAACCGCCATCTGTATGTACATATCGCTATCCCATGCCTTTTGTTACTCAGGTGTTTCTTCTTCTGTAGTGGTCAATCCAAGGATTGGTTTGCAACAGCTACAATGGCAGCTTGTCTCCATTCTGTGCGTCTTTCAGCTTTTCTCTTCATTTCTTTATAGGTGTTACATCCCACATCTTTCTCGATTTTATCCATGTACCTCAGTCGTGGTCTTCCTCTTGGGCTTTTTCCCTCGACATATCCCTCTATGATTGTATTCAGGAGTCCTTTATGTCTTAATAGATGGCCTGTAAATTGCACTCTTCTTTTAACAATGAAACTCCAGAAGCTTCTCTTCTCACCTGCTCTTTCCAGAACCACTTCGTTTGTGACCTTGTCGATACATTTTATTTTGAGCATGCGTCTATAGCACCACATTTCAAAAGAATTTAGCTTCTGGTCTTCCTCTGTCCCGAGAGTCCATGTTTCACACCCATAGCATGCCACACTCCACACATATGATTTCAAAAATCTTTTCCTGGTTTCAAGGCTGATGCTCTTAGATGATAAGATGTTTTTCTTCTTGTTAAAAGCAGCCTTTGCTTGAGCTATTCTACTTCTCACTTCTGCCTTGCTCCTTCCATCCCTGGTAATATTACTGCCCAGATAAGTAAATTTATCAACTTGTTCAAGCAGTTCATTGCCTACATGAACTTGGACTTTCACTTGATCTTCTTTGTCGCATGCCATTACTATTGTTTTTGGTTTATTACTTCTCATATTGTATTCTTCCCCCATAACTTTATCCATTCTATTCGGTAGGACTACAAGATCTTCTTCACTTTCTGCCAGGACAGCTACATCATCGGCATATCTTATCATATCTATTCGTTGGCCATGAATTGCTACACTTGTCTGTGAATTTTCCCTTACTTTTTTCAGCGCCTCTTCAATGTATAGGTTAAAGATAACAAGGGATAGTGCGCAACCTTGTCGGACACCATTCCGTATCTGCACCTCTTCTTGTTTTGTCTGTCTCGTTTTTGTACAGGTTCCATATCATTTTTCTATCTTTATAGTCTATTCCTACTTTTTTGAGTACCTCAAACATCTTATCCCATTTAACATTACCAAAGGCTTTCTCTACGTCTACGAAAGTTATGTATGTTGTCAGGTTCTTATCTAGTCGTTTCTCTAATATTAGTTTTAGAGCAAATATTGCTTCTCTGGTTCCTCTATCTTTCCGGAATACAAACTGGTCTTCGGAGAGTGTAGCTTCGACTTTTTGTTCTATGCGTTTTACACTAGGGTGTAGTCTACATTTATACTCGGCAAGCCGTCTTTTTCTGTGTGATGGAGGTTATCGTACGTACCACTCTCGCCCCCTTCCGCGCCTTTCCTATTTGACTCGCGAATGGTACGCGGGAAGTAGGATTGCAGGTAAGAATCCGTGTGAGCTCGAACCTCTGAATTTAACCTTCTCACGAAATACAAGGAGATCGCACGATAATGGTACAGTCTTTCAGGGGTGATGAGAAGGATAAATGTATTTATTTGAGGCAAGGGACCCTGATCCGTAAATGACCGTGTCGAAAGTTATAAGCGACAATCGTTCTGACACCTCTGACGGTGCACCTCATCTGCTGATAGTTGTTTGCATTCCATATTTTGAGAGGTGTTAGAATGGACCAAAACAACAACAAAATGTCTATAAATATGGGTCGTAAAATGCATAGCTCAAGAGCTATGAGCACTTGTTCAGTAGAAAAGATATATTTCACGTTATTGAAGATGAATAAGTGCCCACAGCGAGTCTTTCTAATGTGTTTGTAGGGTGCGATTCTTCTGCAAAACTTGGAATTCTCAGCAAATTACATTTTTCTTGAAAAATTAGAAAAATATCAGGGAATTTCAGGAATTTTGTAAAATTCTCTGTTTTTAACCTAACATTCGAATTTAATTTTTTGAACTTTATAAATTACAAATTTTAAAATACTTAATATTCCAGAGTGTGTTGGTTATTTGAATGTTAGTCGATATAAATCATCGATATTTAAAAACTGAGGGTTAAACTGCAGCTAAGAGGAAAGAAAAGTCCTCCCGCAACCTGCCCTCACCCCTGTCACCTCCCTCTGTTAATTTTCAGAAACTTCGTATGTCATCATTTTCATGTCCATACCAAGAATTCTCAGGACTTAAGTTTGATTAGTCACCCTGGTTTGGTTGAAATCGTTCCAGTGTCTTAGGACGAGATGTGGAAGATACATATATTAAAAAATAGTTCTCTATAACTGAGCGGTTATGGTCTTACAAAATACACCTACTCGAACGGGTAAAACCAAACAATAACGCTTCTCAAACACGGAGATGTGTGTCTTCTGCCTATCTGATTTATCTGTAAAACTCTGCACTTGTGTGTACAACGGCTATTTGAATATTAATGAATTTAACGAATAGAAAAGCTCAAGTTACTGTAGAAACAGTACCGTGTAACGAACAATTATGACCATCAGGATTCACAAGAATCATAAATAAGGTATTACTTGGCAAAAAGCTAAACATTTGCCTAAGACAATGTATGTTAAGAAACGCAGTATTTTCATTGGCGTATTTCCCTAAATGCAAGTTTTTGTGTCGTCTGTCGCACGTTCGCAAAAATGGAGGTTGAATGAAGTGATTACAACACAGTGGAATGGAACGGTACGCGCGCAGTTGGCATGACCAAAATGTGGACACGATACATTATTTTCGCTTTATCCGCACGGCGTTAGTCAAAATCATAAGCTACGGTGATAACTTACCCAAATCGTTGCCATGAGCTGTCCCATTAAACTGTATTTTAATTACACCACTGAAACTTCACTTTGTATTCGAGCCAAGGTACTTCGTTTGTTAGATTCAAGAGGACCAGTGAATTAATGATTAAGCCTCATGAAACAAACAAAAATACTTAACTGTGAGAAAGAACAACTACAATAAGGAGAGATCATTCGTTGCTGGTTGTTGGTTGATTTGGGCGAAGGGACGAAACAGCCAGGTCATGGGTCACATCCTTTTAGGGAAGGAAGTCGGCCGTGCCCTTTTAAAGGAACCATCCCGGCACTTGCCTGAAGCGATTTAAGAAAATCACGGAAAACCTAAATCAGGATCGCAGGACGTGGGTTTGAACAGTCGTCCTCGCGAATGCGAGTCCTGTGTGCTAACCACTGCGCCACCTCGCTCGGTAGATCATTCGAAAGCGTATCTTTGTATATAAAGGGTGTCTCAGGAGGAATCGTCAATTTTCAGGGATATGACAGGAATGATCATTCGAAGCAAAAAAGTACAGTCAAGATGGCCTTTACAATGCGTATGTTATGAGTTATAAGCACGTCTTCATCTTCGATACTGTGAAGTAAATCTTTTCTACTCTGTGACCTTTGCTATCCATATTTTCGGAGGAGGTAATATGGACCAAAGTTCAGTGGAAGAGACGGATTTCACAGTAGCGAAGATGAACAAGTGCTCATAGTTCTTAAGGCATGCTCTTTGGAGCCCATGTTTACTAGAGATTTTTTCTTGTTTAATCCATAATATCACCTCTCAAAATGTAGAAAGCAAAGATCTTGCAGCAGAAGAGGTATCAGAACGATTTTCGCTTATAACTTTCGACTCGGTCGTTTCCAGACCAAGGTCCCTACCTCAAATCGATACATTTGCTCTTCCCCAATGTCCATGGAAGTTTGTAACATAATCGCAGAACCAGGCTGTACACGACAGATATATGCGAGGTGTAAACGATAACCGTTTCCATTGTACCGCAGTTCAAAATGGTTCTGAGCACTATGGGACTTAACTGCTGAGGTCATCAGTCCCCTCTAACTTAGAACTACTTAAACCTAGCTAACCTAGGGACATCACACACATCCATGTCCGAGGCAGGATTCGAACCTGCGACCGTAGCGGTCTCGCGGTTCCAGACTGTAGCGCCTAGAACCGCACGGCCACTCCGGCCGACGTGTGCCGCAGTCGTATAGGTGAAGTCAAGGCGATCAGTTGTTGGCCCATCAAGCCGGGAAGCAGCCTCAAATTGACCTCCAAAATCCACGTAAGGTGGAGCGCATGGTGTTTTTACGTACTTTACGTCAAAATATTGTGAATTTTGACAGCACAAATTAACAGTCAGATCATTTCGTTTGTCTGGTCTCCATGCTTCCAAACGTCCTGCCCTTGTAAGAGCTCAGTTTATGTCTAATTGTAAGCGTAATTACTTTTTGCATAATGTTTACAAGGAATCTTTTCCTTTCATTTCCCTCACCGGAAAGTTTAAATTATTGATGTTAAGGAAATAGCCGTCTAAGGCGGTGGTGGCGTTTAAGAGAGCCCGAGGATACTGAAAATGTGGTGCGGCACGCATCGCCGTAGCTTGCGGCTTTTGTAGGTCAAATTGAAGCTGTTTCGTGGCTTGATGGACCGCAAGTGCCTAGTGTCAAATTGTGGGTTTCGATTTCCCTTGCACCATTGTGGTACCGTACGTTGAAAGCAATTGTCGTTTACATTGTGTGTAAAATTATGGCGTAACGTCCCGTCAATGACAATGATGTTAGAGCTGAACGTATACTTACCTCACAGATAGGGGGAGGCTGTCGTATTAATTATTATTCAGCCTGGAACCCAATTCGGGGAGTGATTTTATCTGCATTAACTGCGAGACGGGAGTCTAGCTTGAGACGAGTACAACCATCCGCTACGTTTTTCCGGAGCTGAGTAGCCTTGAAATGGAGTTGTGTCAGAGATAGAAGGCGGAAGCGTGAAGCGTTCTGCTCACAAGGAAACGTTGGCCTCATGTCTGCGTTCCACACCTGATGGGTGTGAGCGGGTAGTGGTGTAAGTGTGACGTGCACATGCGGGCATAGCCTGCCGACAGTCACCGGTAATTAACGAGATCAGTACCTAACGTTCGCCAATGACCTTACCGCAGTGGTAACACCAGTTCTCGTCAGATCACCGAAGTTCAGCGCTGTCGGGCTTGGCTAGCACTTGGATCGGTGACCACCCGGATCTATTGAGCGCCTTCGACAAGCGCGGTGCACTCAGCCCTCGTGAGGCCAATTGAGGAGCTACTTGACTGAGAAGTAGCGGCTCCGGTCACGAAAACTGACAAAGGATGGGACAGCAGCGTGTTGACCACATGCCCCTCCATATCCGCATCCAGTGACGCCCATCGGCTGAGGATGACACGGCAGTCGATTGGTACTGTTGGGCCTTCCGAGGCCCGTTCGGATGGGGAGAGTCGGAGTATATAATGTCCTGTAGTTTCAGAAGGACCTCAATTCCGAGGGGAGTTATGAAACTGACTACGTTGGGTTAAAATTTGAATTTACAAACAATTACAGAATTTATGTAAGCGACAACTCTATACATGCATGAGAGCTCGTTTGAGAATTCAAGAGGTTATAAAATGTTTGAAAATTAATTATTGTGACACTGGACACTTTCCAATAATTCAAAATCAAAATTAATTTGCCAGTTGAAACAGGTAACGCGGTAATGGTAGAGAAACATTACTTCGGTCTAATGTTCACTATCTTCAAGTTTCAGTAACCATTTCTTTGTAATAAACAGAACTCTTTACGCCATGCATAACAACTGAACACTAATTATGTCACAATTGACAACAATCAGAACAGGCAACGCAAAAGTGCGAGAACCAAGATTACCGAACACACAATTAAAAATATGCTAGTAAAATTACATAATACTGCTCAATTATACACTCCTGGAAATTGAAATAAGAACACCGTGAATTCATTGTCCCAGGAAGGGGAAACTTTATTGACACATTCCTGGGGTCAGATACATCACATGATCACACTGACAGAACCACAGGCACATAGACACAGGCAACAGAGCATGCACAATGTTGGCACTAGTACAGTGTATATCCACCTTTCGCAGCAATGCAGGCTGCTATTCTCCCATGGAGACGATCGTAGAGATGCTGGATGTAGTCCTGTGGAACGGCTTGCCATGCCATTTCCACCTGGCGCCTCAGTTGGACCAGCGTTCGTGCTGGACGTGCAGACCGCGTGAGACGACGCTTCATCCAGTCCCAAACATGCTCAATGGGGGACAGATCCGGAGATCTTGCTGGCCAGGGTAGTTGACTTACACCTTCTAGAGCACGTTGGGTGGCACGGGATACATGCGGACGTGCATTGTCCTGTTGGAACAGCAAGTTCCCTTGCCGGTCTAGGAATGCGTTCGATGACGGTTAGGATGTACCGTGCACTATTCAGTGTCCCCTCGACGATCACCAGTGGTGTACGGCCAGTGTAGGAGATCGCTCCCCACACCATGATGCCGGGTGTTGGCCCTGTGTGCCTCGGTCGTATGCAGTCCTGATTGTGGCGCTCACCTGCACGGCGCCAAACACGCATACGACCATCATTGGCACCAAGGCAGAAGCGACTCTCATCGCTGAAGACGACACGTCTCCATTCGTCCCTCCATTCACGCCTGTCGCGACACCACTGGAGGCGGGCTGCACGATGTTGGGGCGTGAGCGGAAGACGGCCTAACGGTGTGCGGGACCGTAGCCCAGCTTCATGGAGACGGTTGCGAATGGTCCTCGCCGATACCCCAGGAGCAACAGTGTCCCTAATTTGCTGGGAAGTGGCGGTGCGGTCCCCTACGGCACTGCGTAGGATCCTACGGTCTTGGCGTGCATCCGTGCGTCGCTGCGGTCCGGTCCCAGGTCGACGGGCACGTGCACCTTCCGCCGACCACTGGCGACAACATCGATGTACTGTGGAGACCTCACGCCCCACGTGTTGAGCAATTCGGCGGTACGTCCACCCGGCCTCCCGCATGCCCACTATACGCCCTCGCTCAAAGTCCGTCAACTGCACATACGGTTCACGTCCACGCTGTCGCGGCATGCTACCAGTGTTAAAGACTGCGATGGAGCTCCGTATGCCACGGCAAACTGGCTGACACTGACGGCGGCGGTGCACAAATGCTGCGCAGCTAGCGCCATTCGACGGCCAACACCGCGGTTCCTGGTGTGTCCGCTGTGCCGTGCGTGTGATCATTGCTTGTACAGCCCTCTCGCAGTGTCCGGAGCAAGTATGGTGGGTCTGACACACCGGTGTCAATGTGTTCTTTTTTCCATTTCCAGGAGTGTATTACACGCTATTACTTCGTCAAAAAAATTATTTTTGTAATTAAAAAGTTTCTTTCTCAAAAAGAACTTGAATGTAGTGCCCTGTGCAGAACTGCAACAACATTTTCAGTCAAATTGTAAAGTTTCTCTTTTGACTGAAATAACAAAATTTAAGAGCCACTTTCTGGTATTCTGATTATTTTTATATTTGACTGTATCTGTGTTAATAACGTGACGACCGGTTATTGTAATGATAGGAACAGGTTCCTACTGTTGGTAGTAATGACTTAGGAAAAGAATTCCAGTTGAAAAAAACTGATTCTACTACGCTAACAAGTCTGTTACATTTCTAAACTTCTGAAATAGCACAGTGTTACTTTGAGGTGGAGTTACTGTAGGCACTACATAATGGTTTGACGACAACAATTATTAGGCAAATGCTCTTCTTTCATTCACGAGCAAAATTTAATAATCTTGGCCACTCAGTACTCTTCTTCCATTAATATTCTTGAAACGCTCCTCAAATAAATATTGTACTGTGTTCCACGCCACTGACTGTTCGTTATCTTCACAGTGCCTTGCCTAGCATTTTATCACTGCAAAGTTAACACGTACAGGGCGTTAGAGGTATAGGAGCAGGTACTGTGATCATTGGTACCGTAGTACTGAAGTGGGTTAGTATTTTTTTTCTCTGCATCTAACATCTTAGTTTTCAGTACGGTTGTAACTGCATCACTAAGTGGACTTCGCCTGCCGTTAAGACTACTGTTTTGCGTCCATACTTCAAAATCCGACCTGCTGCCCAGGGGATAATAAACATTAACGGTATGCTCTTGCCATACGTACTCGGAGGCCCTAACGAACCTAAAAACATACTATTCCTAATACCTATAATTATTAGTCTGCAAATGAAGTAAATACTGATGTAATTTTGGTCAGTACACTGCCCTCAGCCACTAGTAAAATATCTGCACTTATAGCCCTAATACTATGTATATTTTGCACGCACTTACACAGTTTATCACGCCCGACCTCATATATTGTTAACTTGTGTCTCTTCTCTCTGTTTGCGCCCTCGTGTACCAAAGATTTTAGTACCATACCCACACTATTTTAGGTTAGAGAGTTATTGCTTACCAGCGTGACTACCAAATTCTTTACAACAATGTCTTAATATAGTTTGTAGTAATTACTTTACAGTCCTTCAAATAATTAGTATTGAAAAGAAAATGATAAAATATGTACATTTATAATCTCAATATAATATCGAAAATGCAAAAGGAAATAATTACAAAGGACTGTATTGTTGTGTTATACAGATGTTTTAGGGTACAGAGATCCCTTCATAGGCCCGATACGATACGTTGTGATTTCAGACAAAGAAGAATCCCATTAATTTAAGAGAGTAGCTTTCATTATAGCAGATGGAGAAAAATTTGTTAATACAGTATTAGTTAACTAGGAGAGCGCATGGAAAGGTCCTAGAACTAGTCTCGCTTATAAACGGTAGCAATGCCCACATAGTACTAGACTCAGGAAGCTGGCTGAAGCAGCGAAGTTCTAAATTACAATTAGACTGTATCTCGCAGGCATATGTTGGATGTCGGCGGTGGAGGCCTGTTTATCTGTAGCTTTAACAAAGACATTAATATGTTCCGAGGTTAGTGCAAATTCCGAATGAGAAATATCTGGGTGAAGATAGGTGCTGAAGGAGAATCGAATATGATCATTCGACGCTTTCATCGACCCACTGCCTCAGGAACAGTAGTGGCGGACCTTTTGAAGGAAAACGTGGAGAAGATTCCTTGTAGACTTCCTGATCATGTTGTACTGCATAGAGAATTCTACTTACCACCAATAGACTGAGAGACTCATGCGACGAAGGCGGCTTTGTGAGACAGGGAATCGTGATAAATTGTTCAAAATGTCGTATCCAAAAATTACCTTCAGTACATGATCAGAAAAACGGCTCATGAAGGTAACATGTTAGACAGATATGGTCACCAACAGGCCAGATCTTTTTGACTCAGAGTAGAACAGGAAATCAGCGATCATAAGGTTTTTACAGCATCACTGAATTCGTCCGTAAATAGGAATATAAAGATAAGTAGATTAGCAACAGCAACAAAAACCAGATTTCAGGCCACTTGAGCGGTGAACATGAAAAATTTGACTTCGGGATCGAAATGTTGAGCGTCGATGAATAAAGCTAAAGATTATTGCACAAACGCCGTAGCGTGTCGGAAAAAGTTGTGAGGCATTGGAAACAACCGCTGTGTTTCGACACCCATATTACAAAATTATTACGAAAGAAAAGAGAGTTTCAATGCAAATTTAAACGTAACCAAAGCATCACACTAACCACAATTAGGCTACAGAGAGTAACGTACGAAACTGTCTCGTCCCAGACTTGAGTGTTGCTTGAGATTGAGCGACAGGGCTCGGGAAGAAAGAAAATAGTCGATTGGCCCGAGAGGGAGACTTGACCTGACTGTGTTTTAGAAGTTTACTTATTACAGAAAGTAAGGCTTGGAATAAGTGCTGAAATGACACACTGTGAGTGTTTTATAACTTCTGACTTTATTCAGATAACACTGTCGACACTGATATACTGACTTCAAAGCAGTCGTACCCACGAAAAGACCATGTCTTTCCACAGAGAGGGTGACTAACTTGCACCGTTCGTCTACTTAGAACGAAACTGTGAGTACTAACTGGGCCCATACACATGACTCGACACGCGTTAGATCCCAGCTAAACGACTAGGATTCCAACTGGGCTGCAACCACTGCCGATAACTCAACTTTGACGTCCTGGGTCGGTGTGCCACGAAGCTTGTAGCGATCGGACAGTTCCACACACGCTCCGACACTGCGCAGGGACCGCCAGCAGACCCAGCCGACTGCACCGCACAGAGATATCCTCCCTGGTCCGCACCAAACGACTGACTGCCCACAGACACCCTAGCCGGCAACTACATGCACAAGACCAAGGATGGTACACGGTGCAAAGTCACATGTAGAAGGAGGAAGAACCACAGCATAACCGCAACAACAGTGGGAAACCAAACACAGGTAGACGGCCAAGTTCAAGTAAAAGCATAGTTCGGAGTGAGCACGGCTCAACAACATTCGCCATCTGCACGATCTACAGTCATTGCCTGCATTACTGCCTGTGGAGGGTACACCACGTACAAATTTGGGCGTTTCCACATGGATCGATACCTGGCACCTATGAACCGCTTTTGCTATTGATTATTAAACATAATCATTTCATGTACACCACATGCACTGTTGCAACAATAAGTCTTGAGTGAATTAGAAACCTCTAAAAGAGATACCATTTTTTTTCCCGAACTGAGCAACACCTTGTAGCAAGTAGCCACTGTGAACGCAATGTTGATTCGAGTAAGCTGCCTGCTCTGCAAGAAAAAGGCGGGCCTCGTTTCCCCTACACCTCTCGTCCCACCGAAAGCAACCATTGCACTAGGAGGCGATCGCGTGCTTACGTTCCAGGCATCCTCTGCAAAAGGGCCTTTTTATATTGTGGGTTTAGTACTCTAATTGTCCTCGATGATGTATAAATATACAGTCTTTGACATTTGTGGCTTCCTCTATAGCTGAATGTTATGCCCTATCATTCTCTTCTTTTAGTTAATCCTTTCCAGTGTGTATTATTATGGCGGCTCTATTAGAAGGATGTACACAGTAGTAGGCGGATTGTGGGGTGATGCGTAGTAGCATGACGCACCGGCTGACAGCGCCATTCGGTCGCACATGTCTGTAGCGCGCACATTGGCACGCGTGTAGAATATTTAGCATTGCGTTGAGTGTTTATGTAGGCATGATGAGGCTATTTAGTTGCTGCAGTAGTCCGGATTAAATTAATTGGCATTTGACAGCGAGCGGCTGGACTGCACCCGCCGGTAACACAACAAAGGTAACAGTGCTAGCGGTTGTCGGCTCCCATGGTTTGCCACTTCCGCTGCCCAAAGCATTGTGTCTGCGAGATCACATATGGAATACTTTCCTCGGTCCGAAAATTTTGTGTGTTTCAAGAAAAAGCACACACCCAGTCCCAATTCAAATTCTACATCTACATCTATACTCCGCGAGCCACCTTACGGTGTGTGGCGGAGGGTACTTATTGTACCACTATCTGATCCCCCCTTCCCTGTTCCATTCACGAATTGTGCGTGGAAAGAACGACTGCTTGTAAGTCTCCGTATTTGCTCTAATTTCTCGGATCTTTTCGTTGTGATCATTACGCGAGATATATGTGGGCGGTAGTAATATGTTGCCCATCTCTTCCCGGAATGTGCTCTCTCGTAATTTCGATAATAAACCTCTCCGTATTGCGTAACGCCTTTCTTGAAGTGTCCGCCACTGGAGCTTGTTCAGCATCTCCGTAACGCTCTCGCGCTGACTAAATGTCCCTATGACGAATCGCGCTGCTTTTCGCTGGATCATGTCTATCTCTTCTATTAATCCAACCTGGTAAGGGTCCCATACTGATGAGCAATACTCAAGAATCGGACGAACAAGCGTTTTGTAAGCTACTTCTTTCGTCGATGAGTCACATTTTCTTAGAATTCTTCCTATGAATCTCAACCTGGCGCCTGCTTTTCCCACTATTTGTTTTATGTGATCATTCCACTTCAGATCGCTCCGGATAGTAACTCCTAAGTATTTTACGGTCGTTACCGCTTCCAATGATTTACCACCTATGGCATAATCGTACTGGAATGGATTTCTGCCCCTATGTATGCGCATTATATTACATTTATCTACGTTTAGGGAAAGCTGCCAGCTGTCGCACCATGCATTAATCCTCTGCAGGTCCTCCTGGAGTACGTACGAGTCTTCTGATGTTGCTACTTTCTTGTAGACAACCGTGTCATCTGCAAATAGCCTCACGGAGCTACCGATGTTGTCAACTAAGTCATTTATGTATATTGTAAACAATAAAGGTCCTATCACGCTTCCCTGCGGTACTCCCGAAATTACCTCTACATCTGCAGATTTTGAACCGTTAAGAATGACATGTTGTGTTCTTTCTTCTAGGAAATCCTGAATCCAGTCACAAACCTGGTCCGATATTCCGTAAGCTCGTATTTTTTTCACTAAACGTAAGTGCGGAACCGTATCAAATGCCTTCCTGAAGTCCAGGAATACGGCATCAATCTGCTCGCCAGTGTCTACGGCACTGTGAATTTCTTGGGCAAATAGGGCGAGCTGAGTTTCACATGATCTCTGTTTGCGGAATCCATGTTGGTTATGATGAAGGAGATTTGTATTATCTAAGAACGTCATAATACGAGAACACAAAACATGTTCCATTATTCTACAACAGATTGACGTAAGCGAAATAGGCCTATAATTATTCGCATCTGATTTATGACCTTTCTTGAAAATGGGAACGACCTGCGCTTTCTTCCAGTCGCTAGGTACTTTACGTTCTTCCAGCGATCTACGATAAATTGCTGATAGAAAGGGGGCAAGTTCTTTAGCATAATCACTGTAGAATCTTAAGGGTATCTCGTCTGGTCCGGATGCTTTTCCGCTACTAAGTGATAGCAGTTGTTTTTCAATTCCGATATCGTTTATTTCAATATTTTCCATTTTGGCGTCCGTGCGACGGCTGAAGTCAGGGACCGTGTTACGATTTTCCGCAGTGAAACAGTTTCGGAACACTGAATTCAGTATTTCTGCCTTTCTTCGGTCGTCCTCTGTTTCGGTGCCATCGTGGTCAACGAGTGACTGAATAGGGGATTTAGATCCGCTTACCGATTTTACATATGACCAAAACTTTTTAGGGTTCTTGTTTAGATTGTTTGCCAATGTTTTATGTTCGAATTCGTTGAATGCTTCTCTCATTGCTCTCTTTACGCTCTTTTTCGCTTCGTTCAGCTTTTCCTTATCAGCTATGATTCGACTACTCTTAAACCTATGATGAAGCTTTCTTTGTTTCCGTAGTACCTTTCGTACATGATTGTTATACCACGGTGGATCTTTCCCCTCGCTTTGGACCTTAGTCGGTACGAACTTATCTAAGGCGTACTGGACGATGTTTCTGAATTTTTTCCATTTATGTTCCACATCCTCTTCCTCAGAAATGAACGTTTGATGGTGGTCACTCAGATATTCTGCGATTTGTGCCCTATCACTCTTGTTAAGCAAATATATTTTCCTTCCTTTCTTGGCATTTCTTATTACACTTGTAGTCATTGATGCAACCACTGACTTATGATCACTGATACCCTCTTCTACATTCACGGAGTCGAAAAGTTCCGGTCTATTTGTTGCTATGAGGTCTAAAACGTTAGCTTCACGAGTTGGTTCTCTAACTATCTGCTCGAAGTAATTCTCGGACAAGGCAGTCAGGATAATGTCACAAGAGTCTCTGTCCCTGGCTCCAGTTCTGATTGTGTGACTATCCCATTCTATACCTGGTAGATTGAAGTCTCCCCCTATTACAATAGTATGATCACGAAACTTCTTCACGACGTTCTGCAGGTTCTCTCTGAGGCGCTCAACTACTACGGTTGCTGATGCAGGTGGTCTATAGAAGCATCCGACTATCATATCTGACCCACCTTTGATACTTAACTTAACCCAGATTATTTCACATTCGCATTCGCTAATAACTTCACTGGATATTATTGAATTCTTTACTGCTATAAATACTCCTCCACCATTGGCGTTTATCCTATCCTTGCGGTATATATTCCATTCTGTGTCTAGGATTTCGTTACTGTTCACTTCCGGTTTTAACCAACTTTCCGTTCCTAATACTATATGCGCACTATTTCCTTCAATAAGAGATACTAATTCAGGAACCTTGCCCTGGATACTCCTGCAGTTTACCAATATTACGTTAACTTTTCCTGTTTTTGGTCTCCGAGGACGGACATTCTTTATAAACGATGATAATGTCCTCTCTGGTAAGCCGTCAGGTATTTTATCGTTTCGCCCAAGGGGGGGTCCCTCTAACCTAAAAAACCCCCGTGTGCACGCCACACGTACTCTGCTACCCTAGTAGCTGCTTCCGGTGTGTAGTGCACGCCTGACCTGTCTAGGGGGGCCCTACAGTTCTCCACCCAATAACGGAGGTCGATGAATTTGCAACCATTATAGTCGCAGAGTCGTCTGAGCCTCTGGTTTAGACCCTCCACACGGCTCCAAACCAGAGGACCGCGATCGACTCTGGGCACTATGCTGCAGATATTAAGCTCAGCTTGCACTCCGCGTGCGATGCTGGTTGTCTTCACCAAATCAGCCAGCCGCCGGAAGGAACCAAGGATGGCCTCAGAACCCAAGCGGCAGGCGTCATTCGTTCCGACATGTGCTACTATCTGCAGCCGGTCACACCCAGTGCGTTCAATAGCTGCCGGAAGGGCCTCCTCCACATTACGGACGAGACCCCCCGGCAAGCACACCGAGTGCACACTGGCATTCTTCCCCGACCTACCCGCTATTTTCCTGAGGGGCTCCATAACCCGCTGATTTTATATTATAGAGATCTATACAATGCAACGGCCTTGCCGCAGTGAATACACCGGTTCCCGTGAGAACACCGAAGTTAAGCGCTGTCGGGCGTGGTCGGCACTTGGATGGGTGACCATCCAGGCCGCCATGCGCTGTTGCCATTTTTCGCTGTGCACTCAGCCTCGTGATGCCAATTGAGGAGCTACTCGACCGAATAGTAGCGCCTTCGGTCAATAATGCCATCATAACGACCGGGAGAGCGGTGAGCTGACCCCACGCCCCTCCTATCCGCATCCTCCACTGCGGATGGCACGGCGGTCAGATGGTCCCGGTAGACGGAGAGATCTATACAATACGTGAAATTCAGTATTTTTACATGATTTTGTAACAGATTGAGACTTTAAACTTGTTACGTGCCGCGCGGAGTGGCCGCGTGGCTTGAGGCACCATGTCTCGGATTACGCAGCCACTCCTCCAGGAGATTCGAATCCTCCTTCGGGGATGGGTGTGTGTGTTGTTCTTAGCATAAGTTAGTTTAAGTAATGTGTAAGTCTAGGGATCGATGACCTCTGCAGTCTGGTCCATTAGGAATTCACACACATTTGAACATTTGAACTTGTTGCGAGATGCATACGACGATTGTCCAGAAAGTAAGTTCCGATCGGTCGCGACGTGGAAACCACAAACGTTTTATTTGCAACAGTTCGGTACACCTTCCACCTGCTTCTGTACACAGTCACCGTTCCAACTTCGAGTTTTGTGATAGTGTTGTATCAAATTTCCAGTATCCTCTTCATTGAAAGCAGCCGCCTGTGCTTTCGGCCAATTGTCTGCACTAGTCTGCAGTTCGTTGTATGTGGAAAAATTTTGTCTCCACAGGCAGCGGTTCTTGTGAGCAGAGATGAGACTCAGGGGGAGCCAATTAAGGACTGTATTGTGGGTGATTAAACACTTCTCATCGGAAACGCTGCATGAGCGTCTTCATTGTCCCTGCAGTGTGCGGTCGAGAATTGGCTTGAAGAAGGAACTGCTCGACAGTTGTGTTGTGTGGGCCGCATGACACAGGCGACATCTCTAACCAGGTCCTCGTACTTGGCGGAAGACGCTATTCACTACGCATCTTTACGTGCTCACTGTTCGCTCAAAATTGAAAAGAGCGACGCGACACGATCGACGGGCATACTGGAGACACTGCCCAACATATCTGTGCAAAGCTTTACCGTATTTTCCCAGTCATTTCGCGACTGATAGGATCTTACTTTCTGGACAACCCTCATATTTAGAAGCTTACAAGAAAAAAAAGCCTTTTTCCTAAGCTTATACGAGGGCGCGCTGAAAAATAACGCTTACGAATTTGTGAAAACTCTTAACGCTTTTTAAATGAAACAAATATAATTGATGTTCTGCATTTTTATTCTTCGTATTTATTTCACCCAGCAGTTACTTTCGATGGGGATGCACTGTCCTTAGACAAGTGTTGAAACTTCCGAGCATGTCAGCAGTGTCAAAGATTGCTCGAGAACATCATCTTGTATCTCATCGCATTCGGAACTGTTTTCGACTGCGAAATGTATGGGAGTCAAAGCCCCAGAGTAAGAGGTGATTTAATTGAGGCCCTTTATGCAAGCCCCTGAGACCTTTCCGTGCCTATTCCAAAAAGCAGTATGTCTGAAATGTTCTCCTCATCCATCCATAACAAAATCGCTGGGTGTCGCGGTTCTGACCTCCATCGCAGAGACGTCAAAAGAAGGGGTGAAACGTGAGTAAGAGGGGTCGTGACTACTTTCTGATCGTGTGACACATTCACGGTGGCCTTGGGCAGTATTGTAGTGAAATTTAGTGTCAATGTGACATCGTTAACTTGCCTTACGCCTCACATGAACTTCCCAGCTGTGGTCTTTTTTTCGCATGCGCCGCCAATGTCCTGCTTGAAGCTTCGTTGAGCTCGAAGGTGGAGTCGCAGGGCCCCATACTTGTGCACCATTACAGAGTGAGGTTGTAGGTACCTTTGAGCCAAATTTCAAACTTATGCGTCGCCGTGGGGGGCAATTGCGGTGTTTGGAAAAAGTAATTCCTCAGATTTGTTGCGGAGTTTAAGAAACGTAATTCGATATGATTTTTTTGGAAATTATGTTTGTGAGTGGAAATAGGAACCCGAATTTCAGTTGATATCCTAGTGTTAGATATGTTGTGTTAAGTGTGAACTTGTTTCTCAGGCATGAACTTCTTTTCCAGGCACAAAAATTCACCTGTTTCAAACAACATCGAGCGAGATGGCGCAGTGGTTAGCACAATGGACTCGTATTCGGGAGAACGTATGTTGAAACCCGAGTCCGGCCATCCTGGTTTAGGTTTTCCGTGATTTCCCTAAATCGTTCCTGGCAACTACCGCGATGGTTCCTTTGAAAGGGCACGGCCGATTTCCTTTCTCACCCTTGACACAATCCGAGCTTGTGCTTCGCCTCTAATGACCTCGATGTCGACGGGACGTTAAACCCAATCTTTCTTCCTTTCTTTGTTCCAAACAAATTAAGTCCAGCCCTAAATAAAATTAAGAGCAAATTTTTCACGTGTTTAGAGGCACTATGTAGTTCTATACCATATGAAAATTTCAGATATTTTTTACATAATTTTTGTAGAGAATAGAGAATTTAAAATGTAAAGTGAATTTCTGTAGCTGCAGAGAACAGAGCCTGTTTGATGTTTGCCTGTGGACAGTTCTTGTAGTGACAACGTCATAACAATGTATTTTGAACGCCACCTACCTTAAATAACACTATAACGTTAATTATGTCTGGCACAAAGCCAACATAAGTATCACGTTAGCAAGCGATCGATTACTTTTTCGAGTACACAAATTTTCCGAGAGAGGGCAGCAATTAGGAAATTCCCATTTGGATTGTTTATGTAGAATATTTTCGGAACTCGTTATTTTCATTCAACTTAAAACACTGTTGCTCCCATTAGATGCGAAGCGCGTACTGTGATTTGATTTCGGCGTGCTAAAGGATCTACAGCTGCTCATATTAATGGGCCTACAGAAATAAGTGGAGGAATGTTTAGACAGTGTTGTACGGTGCAGAGTCGACGATGTGGGCTAGTTGTCATACACACCTGCTGACAGGCCACTGCCCTTACCAAGGATGAGGTTCAGCGTTTCCCAGGGGAAATATTTGTCCACTATTGTCGGGTGCTTCATACAATTCAGACTTCCCATTCAGCGTCTGTTACCTCTTCTTCCTTCTGAAACAATGACCTCGTAGACAGTGGTTTGAAGATGACGAGGAACCCAAAACAACGGTTGCCTTCTGGTTCAAATGGTTCAAATGGCTCTCAGCACTATGGGACTTAACATCTGAGGTCATCAGTCCCCTAGACTTAGAACTACTTAAACCTAACTAACCTAAGGACATCACACACATCCATGCCCGAGGCAGGATTCGAACTTGCAACCATAGCAGCAGCGCGGTTCCGGACTGAAGCGCCTAGAACCGCTCGGCCACAGAGGCCGCCCCTGTGGTTCAAATTGACTTCTATGTGGAGGGTTAGTGCAACGTTACGAAAAGTGCTCATAAGGGGAGGGCGATTTAGCGGAAAACTGATGTGGGTTTGTAAGAAACGAAAGCAACTAATAAAGTTTTCTCTAACTAATATGTTATTTGTGACTGAGTGGCCCTTACTACTTGAATACGACTCGTAATTTCGTCCAGTCTGATTTCACTCGCTCGGTGTATCTGGTCAATAAGCATACCTCACTCATGTTACGGGTCGCAATTAGGAAATTTCCATTTTGGATGCAACAGAATTAACTGTGGGCTAAATTAGGTGAAACGCGGGGCCCCTGGCAGTGGCGTTTAATTATATTCGTGGAGACTGTCGTCGTAATTGCTAATAAATGTGTTGCGTTATTCGAACGGATGTGCTCGCTCAAGTGGTCCAAGCTCATATGAGGCAAATTGTAGTTTCCCATACACACTTTGCAATTATTATCAAAATTCATTGGGTAATGAACCGAAACAGTAACTGAGGCACATCTAATTTCCGTTCCGAAAGCAATGAATTCTGTCGTTCTAACTTAAACAGAGTTATTTTTTATATTTTATTTGTGTGCATATATAAATATAGAAAAAATTGCTCTTTTACCAGTAAATAATGAATTTACTGAACTATCTGTGTTCGTGTCCAGGAAATTTTGTTATTTGTAAAGTATCCGAGTCTTGTTTCGTCGAAATATTGCTTGCTCTGTGGACATTTGTGCTCCTGTGTTAGTACGTGCCATTTGTTGTTGAATACAGCTACTGTATCTTGAGAACCGTTTTTTTCTGTTCTTTGCTAATGTTGCCACTGCATGCGCTTTGGGTGCGGATGGGCATGTGGTGTGTTCTTTTGTTAGCTTTTTTTGCAGTAATACTCGATAAATGAGAAAAGCGTGCTTAATACAGCAGATTTTCGTATCTCGTTTCGCATACGCTTCAACGGAAGAAAATCTGCGTGTACCGCACCACGCGTGCCATCATTTGATACGCAGCGGCTGGTCTCTGAGGTCTCTATTGCAGAGAAAACCGCAAGCGGATTAGTTGCGGTTTCTACGAAGTGAATCTTGATGCACTGCATACAGATGTGAAACTTCATTTCCTCGGAACGAGTTTCAAAGATGCAGTTAGATTCTGTTAGTTGCAATTTAACAGAGAGGAGGATTTGGCTGTGTGGTTATTGAATTAAACTTGAGTTACATCCATGTTATTACTAACCCACACAGCTCATCTGTGTGGGCTCAACTCAGCGTCGCGATATGCTCAGTTATCTGCCTGTGTTATTTTCCTCGAGTTCTCTGGTGTCACACTGAAGAACGTACTTAATAAACGTACAGAATTTGTCCAAAAAGTTCCGAGACATTTTATTCCTGGCGTGTAGGCGACGTCGGCGCAGAAACTACGTTGGCAGGTTCAAACGCCAACCGACAACTGTAAACAACAGATGTGGCTCTGAGCACTGTGGGACTTAACTTCTGAAGTCATCAGTCCCCTAGAACTTAGAACTACTTAAACCTAACTAACCTAAGGACATCACATAAATCCAGGCCCGAGGCAGGATTCGAACCTGCGACACTAGCAGCAGCGCGATTCCGGACTGAAGCGCCTAGAACCGCTCGGCCACAGCATCTTCTTCTTCTCTAAACTGTTTATGGTGCATGTTTCGCTTCTATACATGGCTTTACTCCGTACAAATACTTTCAGAAAAGGCTTTCTGACACTTAAGTCTATATGCGATGTTAACAAATTTCTCTTATTCAGGATCGCTTTTCTTGCCATTGTCAGTCTCCATTTTGTATCCTCTCCACGTCGGCCATCATATTATTTGCTGCCCAAATAGCAAAACTCATATACTACTTTGATAAGTGCCTTGTTTCCTAATCTTATTCTCTTAGCATCACCTGATTGAATTCGACTACATTCCATTATCCGCGTTTTGCATTTGTTGATCTTCATCTTATATCCTCCTTTCAAGAACCTGTCCATTCCGTTCATCTAGTCTTCCAAGTCTTTGCTGTCTCTGACAGAATTACAATGCCATAGAGAAACCACCAAGTTTTTATCCTCCTCCATGGAATTTAATTCCCACTCGAAATTTTTCTTTGGTTTCCTTTACTGCTTGCTTAATTTACTGATTAAATAACACCGACAACAGCTACAACCCTGTTTCACTCCCTTCTCAACCGCTGCTTCCCCTTCATGTCCGTCGACTCTTATAGCTGGGATCTGGTTTCTGCACAAGTTGCAAATACCCTTCGCTCCCAGTATTTTATCCCTGCTACCGTCCAGAATTCCTCTCTGTCTACCAATGCTATAAACGTAGGTTTGCTTTGCTTGTCTTCTAAGATATGTCGTAGGGTCACTACTGCCTCACATGTTCTTATATTTCCCCAGAATCCAAACTGCTATTTCCCGACGAAGCTTTCTACCAGTTTTTCCATTCTTCTGTAAAGAATTCGCGTTAGCATTTTGCAGTCATGACTTATTAAACTGATAGTGTGAAGATTTTTCACACCTGTCAACTCCTGCTTTCTTTGGAACTGGAATTATTATATTCTTCTTGAAGTCTGAGTGTATTTCACTTGTCTCATACATCTCGCACACCAGATGGAAGAGTTGTCTTGGCTCTCCCAAGACTATCTGTAGTTCTCATGGAATGTCGTCTACTCCCAGGGCCTTGTTTCAACTTAAGTGTTACAGTGCTGTGTCAAATTCTTCTCGCAGTGTCTTATTCCAAACTTATCTTCGTCTATGTCCTCTTCCATTTGTATAATATTGCCTTCAAGCATATCTTCTTTGTACAGACATTCTATATACGTGTACTCCTTCCACCTTTCCCTTCTTTGCTTAGGATCATACAGATGCTTCTCTTTTCTCGAAACGCCTCTTTAATCTTCGTGTAGGCGGTATCTATCTTTCCCCTAGTGATATATGCTTCTAAATCCTTAGATTTGTCCTCTAGCCATTCCTGCTTACCCATTTTGCACTTCCTATCAGTCTCATTTTTTAGACGTCAGTTACTTTATATTAAAAAAAATATTGTTTATAATTAGTTCTACCAGATTCCATAAATGTTTTTAATTTTTCAGTTAAAATTACGTCTTAGTCGTAAATATCCCTTTCCACAAAGAACGTCATATTCAATATTTTCAGCTTCAAGACCTTAGTTACGTATCTGTACCTCTTGAAAACGTATCTTGTTGATATAAGTCAACGAGAGTTGACGAATTTAGTTTTTCTAACTTTTTTAGGGTGGGCTTCAAATACCCTCACCGTTGGTAATGCATATTATGGAAAATGCATTGGTATTGGTAGGGTTAAGTAATGCACTTGCGCCCAAAGTGTGTCTCTGTTGTTGTTGTTGTTGTTGCAGTGGAGCAACATCTCAGAATCAAGTCTACAAGACATTCCTCATAATGTTTTGAAGAAGATAAAAGCGAGCGCAAAGTTTCTGCCGCACGCCTTCACTATCAAACAAAAACGGCGACCTGTGGGCTCAAGTGGTTCAAATGGCACTGAGCACTATGGGACTTAATATCTGAGGTCATCAGTCCCCTAGAACTTAAAATTACTTAAACCTAACTAACCTAAGTACATCGGACACATCCACGCCCGAGGCAGGATTCGAACCTGCGACCGTAGGTCATCAGTCCCCTAGAACTTAAAATTACTTAAACCTAACTAACCTAAGGACATCGGACACATCCACGCCCGAGGCAGGATTCGAACCTGCGACCGTAGCGGTCGCGCGGTTCCAGACTGGAGGGCCTAGAGACCTGTGGGCGCCTGTCGCGATTTGATTCAAATGCAAAAGGTGGAAGATTCTTTTCTGGAAATAAATAACCGCGGGTGTCGATACTTCAGTACTAACCTATCACAAAACGACAAAGAGCAGAAAATGACATTGACGACGTAACGGACGTTCAAGCCCGTGTGAACAACATCCCTAAGAAAGACTTTTATGAAGTTTCACATGTTTCATTGAACGTTCTGTGCGTTGCACTCAAGGGGCGGGGAACCATGTACAACAACTAAAGCGTTAAAATCACAGTTCTAAGGCTTCGTTCTATTTTTTATTGATCCACGCTCGAAATTTTTTGGACTGACGGGGGTATTTCTATGTTGTGGGCCAAAGGTCACTAACAAGATTAATTAGAAACTTCAAGTGCCGAGCATACATTAAACATTTTTCGAAAACCACGGGAGATAGTACTACAGTCGTGTCGTACACACTTTCAGACATTGCTCACGTCGATTGCTGCTGGTTAGCGTTGACTGAAGTACCAAAATCTGTATTTTTGTACATACTCTTGAAAATCCTCCGTGCTGTCGGAAGCTTGTATTCTATACTTACATCTGTATTGTACTAGCCACCTCACTGTGGTTGGGTACTTTGGGTGCCTTTGTCAGTCCTCCCTTATCTTGTTTCAGTCGCGAATGGTTCGTGGGAACGACGATTGCTGGTAGGCCTCCGTGTGGGCCCGAATCGTTCTAATATTTACCTTCACGGTATTTTGGCCAGATATACGTAGGAGAAAGCCATATATTAGCTGAGTAGCAGCTACCATTCCATTTCCATTAGCAAAAGTGACAATAATGACACGACGATATATGTATATTCATGCGCACGCTGGGCTTTCTTCCTATACCGACGACAGATTGTAAAAAAAATTCTAAAGAAACAGAGACTTATTGTATAATAGGTGTAAAACAAAGTATAGGACTATATACAGGGTGGTCCATTGATAGTGACCGGGCCAAATGTCTCACGAAATAAGCATCAAACGAAAAAACTACAAAGAACGAAACTCGTCTAGCTTGAAGGGGGAAACCAGATGGCGCTATGGTTGACCCGCTAGCTGGCGCTGCCATAAGTCAAACGATTATCAACTGCGTTTTTTTTTTTAAGTAAGAACCTCCATTTTTATTACATATTCGTGTAGTACGTAAAGAAATATGAATGTTTTAGTTGGTCCACTTTTTTCGCTTTGTGATATATGGCGCTGTAACAGTCATAAAAGTATAAGTACGTGGTATCACGTAACATTCCGCCAGTGCGGACGGTATCTGCTTCGTGATACATTACCCGTGTTAAAATGGACTGTTTACCAATTGCGGAAAAGGTCGATATCGTGTTGATGTATGGCTATTGTGATCAAGATGCCCAACGGGCGTGTGCTACGTATGCTGCTCGGTACCCTGGACGACATCATCCAAGTGTCCGGACCATTCGTCGGATAATTACGTTATTTAAGGAAACAGGAAGTGTTCAGCCACATGTAAAACGTCAACCACGACCTGCAACAAATGATGATGCCCAGCTAGGTGTTTTAGCAGACAAATTACGCGAGAATCGGGAATCTCAATAACGTCAGTGTTGAGAATGCTACATCAACATTGACTGCACCCGTAACATATTTCTATGCACCAGGAACTACAAGATGTTTCACTGCATGACAGAATAGCGATGTACTTCCAACATGATGGATGTCCGGCACATAACTCGCGAGCGGATGAAGCGGTATTGAATAGCATTTTTATGACAGGTGAATTGGTCATCGAAGCACCATACCATGGCCCGCAAGTTACCGAATCTGACGTCCCCGGTTTTTTTTTCTGTGGGGAAAGTTGAAGGATATTTGCCATCGTGATCCACCAACAACGCCTGACAACATGCGTCAGCGCATTGTCAATGCATGTGCGAACATTACGGAAGGCGACTACTCGCTGTTGAGAAGAATGTCGTTACACGTATTGCCAAATGCATTGAGGTTGACGGACATCATTTTGAGCATTTATTGCATTAATGTGGTATTTACAGGTAATCACGCTATAACAGCATGCGTTCTCAGAAATGATAAGTTCACAATGGTACATGTATCACGTTGGAACAACCGAAATAAAATGTTCAAACGTACCTACGTTCTGTATTTTAATTTAAAAATCCTACCTGTTACCAACTGTTAGTCTAAAATTTTGAGCCATGTTTGTGACTATTACAGCGCCATCTATCACAAAGCGAAAAAAGTGGTCCAACTATAACATTCATATTTCTTTACGTACTACACAAACAGTAATAAAAAATGGGGGTTCCTATTTAAGAAACGCAGTTGATATCCGTTTGACCCATGGCAGCGCCATCTATCGAGCCAACCATAGCGCCATGTGGTTTCCCCCTTCAAGCTCGGCCAGTTTCGTTCTTTGTAGTTTTTTCGTTTGATGCTTATTTCGTGAGATATTTGGCCCGGCCACGATAAATGGACCACCCCGTATAGAGAGATGCTGAATGAATGGCGCCTGGGTGTCAAATGGGTGAAAATTCTTTGGCTACAATTCATAAGAAACAGGAGCCTTTGTTATGCTCTGACGTTGTCTGAAATGGAAAAGTTTATATAGTAATTTGTTGTGTCAGGGTAGTCAACTTACTATAATATTCACATTACTAGTTTTGACCATTTATTAGCATCCTCAAATGTGATAATTAATCCGCAAACACGATCATACGCACACGCACACGACCTTCATTGAACCTTGCCATGACTTTGAGTGATGTACAATTTTATATGTAAAATTTGCCACTCTTTTCAAATCTTAAGTCATATATTAGGATCTCCGTTTTAAAAAATCACATTAACCTCTAAATCAAGTTGAATCTCATCTCTCCCTCTATGTTTAGAGTACGAGCTCCCGACAACACTGAGGGTTTTGAAGAGTATGTGCAAAAATGTAGATTTTTAGTGTTTAGCCAACGCTTATCAGCACTAATCGACATGAGCAATGGTTGGTTGGTTGGTTTGGGGAAGGAGACCAGACAGCGAGGTCTTCGGTCTCATCGGATTAGGGAAGGACGGGGAAGGAAGTCGGCCGTGCCCTTTGAAAGGAACCATCCCGGCATTTGCCTGGAGCGATTTAGGGAAATCACGGAAAACCTAAATCAGGATGGCCGGACGCGGGATTGAACCGTCGTCCTCCCGACATGAGCAGTGCCTGAATATATATATATGATGGTTGGAACTTAAATAGTGGCAACTATTTATTCACAACCGATACAAAAGAGTTACATGTTTGTAGCTGTTACCTTCCTTCAGAGTAGTCACCAACGTTGTGTAGAATCCGTTTCCAACGATGTGGGAGGCGTAGTATACCGTTAGCAGAGCCTGTTCTGTTGATGGTGCGAATGGAGCGGTCTAAAGTTATGGTGATTCTCGTGTACGACTACGATGGTGTTATCCTAACGTATTACTGTTCGCTTTTCCTGCGAGCAGTTTTGCGAAAGAAGCGGCGACACTTTCTGCGCAACCCACCCATCATTTTGCACGACATTACCTGGGCGCATACAGCGCAAGCTGTGGCTGCTCTGTTCGGTCGATGGGACTGGGAAGTACTGTACCATCCACCATACTCGCCGGACTTACGTCCCTGTCACTTTGATTTGCTTCCGAAGATGAAGGAACCACTTCGAGGCATTCGCTTCAGAACTATTCCAGAGACCCTATAGGCAGTAGACCGCTCCATTCGCACCATCAACAGAACAGGCTCTGCTAACGGTATACTACGCACATCGCTGACAACGGCTTCTACACAACGCTAGTGACTACTTTGGAGAGTAACAGGTGCAAACATGTAACTCTTTTGTATCGATTGTGAATAAATAGTTGGCACTATTTAAGTTCCAACCCTCATATATAGATGGACCATTTTAATCCATAACGGGAATAATTCGGGATAGAGATGAGATTCGGCGAAACGTCTTAGATAAAAGTTGTAGGTGGCAAAGAGGACCATGCATTGTTACTATTGGCCCTGAACTTGAACGTGATTTTCAAATTGATTTGGAGGTTAAAGTAATTTTTTTTAAAGGGAACCGTAATATTTGATTTAAGATTTGAAAAGAGCGGCAAATTTTACGTATAAAATTATGCATCTCTCAAGCTCATGACAAGGTTCAATGAAGGTCAAATTAGCAAATATGTTTTTAGCTCTAGTAGGGATTAACTCGGAATAGAGAAGGGATACAGCAAAATACAATGTTAGAGACAAATTGAAGGGGCATCAGGGGTCACGTATCATTATCACTAAACCATAATCTCGAAGTTAATGATCGAAGGTCGAGTATTTTTTCACGGATACCACTATTTGCGACATCGGATTTGGAAAGAGCGAAGAGATATTTGAATTTTACGTTTTAATTAACGCATTTGTTAGCAAAAATAATTACATCGCATCGTATAAATGTTATTTTGACATTTGCAAGACAGAACAACCATAAATAAGACGTAGGTCATTGATTTGCAAGTCGTTGAGTGAGACCCCTCGCCTCTCATTCGTCGGGACGCCCCCTCAAATTTGCATCAAACAATATATTTTCCTGCAGCCCTCCTCTATTCCGAGTTAATCCGCACTAGAAGGTAAAGACATATTTGCTTACTTGACCTTTAACTAAATCTTGCCATGACCTTGAATTATGTATCATTTCATACGTAAAATTTGCCACTCTTTTCAAATCAGGGCGGTTAGTAGCAATATGTGGTCCTCTTTGCCACCTATAACTTTTTATTTAAAACATTTTGTCCAGAACGCCAAAAGACTGTTTTTCGGACCATGCTTCATTTTAACTAAAAAAAAGTTGTGCATATAAACTTAGGAGTAAATGGGTATTTCTAGTCGCAGAGAGCTGTCTGGCCACTGTTCTTGGAAAAGTGCACACAGTACAATTTGAGGAAATCGTGCTGGATCGTGTGGGAGAAGATTTTTTCAATAAGTACTCCTCAGATTGGCCATTAAATAAGGAATTTGAAAAGTATACAGAGTCCTGGTGGAGCAGCAGTTATATTCTTCTCCCGATCAGACCTCTGAAGGCCCAACTGTACTGACCGACCTCCATGTCATCCTCAGACGATAGGCTTCACTGGATGCAGATATGGAGGGGCATGTGGTCAAGTTTTCGTGACCAGGGCCGCCACTTTTAAGTCAAGTAACTCCTCAGTTGGTCTCCCAAGGCCTGAGTGCATTCCGCTTCCCAACAGGCAGACCCGGACGGTCACCCATCCAAGTGCCAGCCAAGACCGACAGCGCTTCAGTGATTTGACGGGAACCGGAGTTACCACTGCGGCAAGGCCGTTGGCAGCCGTTATCCACTACCAAGAAGAACATGCGCCAACAGTGGAGCCAAATAATTCTGAATCCAGAACTCAGTTCTGCCAATGAATTATTTAGTAATGCATACATTGGCAGTCGTCACTTTCAACAGCTACTAGGAGTGTGAGTTGTTGCTGCGAGGTTGTTTATGTCCGTAAGAAAAAAATTAGTTTAGAAACCTGTGCTGGGTGCTGTCTCCGTGACAAGAAGATTTTCCGTCTGCTTGAAACAGATTTGTAACTTCCTGTACACCATCTTTAGATTAGCCTGAAAATGTTCGAAAACCGGTTTATGGAATGAATAAATAACTAATTCAAAAATGTGACTGGTTGCAGTTATATGACTTTACACTGAATAAAGTCACGGGTTCTAAAACATCCGTACTGGATAAGTCTAACGTGTGTTATTGCGTAACCTTATCCTAACGATTTGGGGCGCATTGAATATTTCTCGAATTTGAGGCGCTGTTCGCCGAAATGGAGGAATGTTGCAAACTCTTCGAACAAGGCCGGCCGAAGTGGCCGTGCGGTTAAAGGCGCTGCAGTCTGGAACCGCAAGACCGCTACGGTCGCAGGTTCGAATCCTGCCTCGGGCATGGATGTTTGTGATGTCCTTAGGTTAGTTAGGTTTAACTAGTTCTAAGTTCTAGGGGACTAATGACCTCAGCAGTTGAGTCCCATAGTGCTCAGAGCCATTTGAACCATTTTCTTCGAACAAGGAACCAGAGATAAGAGGGAAATGACCAATTCTGAAAATGTGTATACAAATTAGTATACAAAAAAATTACAATTTTTTCTCCATTTAGATTGGAAAGAAGTCTTTTAATGAGGTGAACAGCTTCCACTTCAATATTTGGTAAAATTCTCTACTGCCACGTATCGTTAACTTTGGCCCTCAGTGTGGATGCCTCAGAGATGCGGGCAACTCAGTTGAATCTATCGATCAGTCGACAGATAGCTCGTTAAGATATTCCCCGAAGCCACAGTGCGGTAGGGCGGTGTTACGTCCCGCTGGTGCTAAACTCTGGCGAGAAGTTAGCGATCTTGAGGCTGAGGAATGTGTCAGTCGTGTGGAGAGGTGTCGCAGCACTTTGAAGGAACTTTGTAACAAGCACCTCAAGGAACTACAGTATATTGTAGAAGCTTCGGAGAAAATATCTTCCCGTTGTAATGAAAAGAAGAAAGGAATGTGAAGAATTAAGCTCCCGTCGACAATAAGGTCGTTAGAAACGCAACACAAGCTCAGAATGAAGGCAAATAGGGCACATAATTTTCATTTGCCGTTGTTGATATAGAGGAAACTACAGAAAACCTGAATTTGAAATCTTATGTCTAGTGTCTTAACCACTGTCCCACCTCGTTCGTTGTGGGATTCGGGGGAATGAAATCGAGCAATTTCACCTAATCCTCAGGGTGTTTTGTTGCACATCAGTATCAATTAATTCATTAACAAACGTAGGTTTGTTTGCTTTTAAACGGAAATCCATCTTCATATTTTTTTTTTATTTACTTTTTTATAGCTAGTAAACCACTCCTGTGTTCTATCGTCACTTACGGATTGACATTTTTGGAATACAATCGATAGACGTCATAGCTCTGGAACACGTTTATCAGTAGTGGAACATGCTGGAGAAAGCTATTTTTCTGTAGTAAAACTGTTAGTTTAGACTGAGGTTTGATAATTTCTGTAGGGAATTCCAACTGAATATCTCGAACTGACTTCACACTGTTGGGTCGTTGGTGAGCTTACATAACCATTACATTACGAATATCACTACTTTTAACAACAGTGAAATCTGTGATCCGTAGAGGGGGTAATAGAATTTTGTCCTCGCTTGTAGCTCGGTAGGGTAATTTGAAAGGTTTATCGCGGCTTAATTTTGGGACTCTTTGTAGTTTAGAGAACAGCCCTTTAATGGGAGCACTTCATGTTGTCCCTAACTCTGTTGACATTTTCTACTTCCACTTACGCTACCCCTGATGTTGGGTAGTATTTGGCTTAATTGCGATGTTCCAATATTCTATACACACCTGTAGAAGGATGGCAAAATTATAGTGTGATATATCGTCCACGATAAGGCCAATACAGATGGGTCACATTTTCAGATAGGAGAATAAGGACGTGGTAGGTAATAGGACATGGCCTTTCTGAAGGAACTACGCAACCTTTAGCTTAAAGCACATTCCATAGAGTACATGACGTCGTAGTGGTTCACTCTTTCATTTCTTGTTTCTCGTGGCCTTTTTGCCCTATCTTCACGGGGTCGGCAGGTTAATCTGGATTTGGCAATGATAGTGGTATACGTTCGCCGGATACCCTTTCTATCGCCACCCTCTCTACCCCCTCTTCCCACCTCCGGGGCGGAATTTACACTGAAGTGCCAAAGAAACTGGTACAGGCATGCGTATTCAAATACAGAGACACGCAAACAAACAGAATACGGCGCTGCGGTCGGAAACGCCTCTGTAAGACAAATGTCTGGCGCAGTTGTCAGATCGGTTACTGCTGCTACGATTGCAGGTTATCAAGATTAAAGTGGGTTTGAACGTGGGACACAGCATCTCCGAGGTAGCGATGAAAGCGGGATTTTCCCTCACGATCAATTGACGACTGTACCGTGAATGTCAGGAATCTGGTAAAACATCAAATCCGTGACATCGCTGCAGCCGGAAAAATATCCTGCAAGAACGGGGCCAACGACGACTGAAGAGAATCATTCAACGTGACAGAAGTGAAACCCTTCCGCAAATTGCTGGAGATTTCAGTGCTGGACCATCAACGAAACACATCGATGTGGGCTTTCGGAGCCGAAGGCCCACTCGTGTATCCTTGATGACTGCACAAGATATAGCTTTACGCCTAGCTTGGGCCCGTCAACACCGACATTGGACTGTTGATGACTGCAAACATGTTGTATCGAGCGGATGGACGTGTACGGTATCGAGTCAACCTCATGAATGCATGGGCCCTGTATGTCAGCAGAGGACTGTTCAAGCTGGTGGAGGCTCGGCAATAATGTGGGGCGTGTTCAGTTGGAGTTATATTGGACCATTGATACGTCTGGATACGACTCTGATAGGTGACACGTACGTAAACATCCTGTGTGATCACCTGCATCCGTTCATGTCATTTGTGCATTCCGACTGACATCGGCAATTCGAGCAGGACAATGCGGTGTTCAATTGGAGTTATATGGGACCCTTGATACGTCTAGATACGACTCTGAGAGGTGACACGTACGTAAGCATCGTGTCTGATCACCTGCATTCATTCATGTCTGTTGTGCATTCCGACGGACTTGAGCAATTCCAGCAGGACCCCACACATCCAGAATTGCTACAGAGTGGCTCCAGGAACACACTTCTGAGTCGTAACACTTCCGCCGGCCACCAAACTTCCCAGACAAGAACATATTGAGCATATTTGGGATTCCTTGCAACGTGCTGTTCAGAAGAGATCTCCACCCCCTCGAACTCTTACGGATTTATGGACAGCCCTGCAGGATTCATGCTGTCGATTCCCTTCAGCACTTCTTCAAAAATTAGTCGAGTCCATGCCAGGACTTCTGCGTGCTCGCGGGAGCCCTACACGATATTAGGCATGTGTACCAGTTTCTTTGGCTCTTCAGTGTAGGTACCCCAACAGTTTGCACCTAATCTTATACCTGTGAAAGCGTAGAACGTTTTCAAAATGTTTGCGAATTGTGTAACTGAGGCGAGAAGTGGGCACCAGCCCCGTATTCACGTGTGATGTGAGAAACGGACTAAAAACCTCATCCATGCTGGCCGGCGCAACAACCATCGTCGTTAATCCGCTGCGCCAAGTCGAGCCGGGGCCGGCGCGCCTCCACGAATTTCCTAAGAGCCGTGCTAGGGCGCTCGGCTATCCAGGCGGGTCCCACTGTTCCATTTCATGGTATGGTATATTTATTCAAGTAAATCGTTACGGCCGGATGCCCTGCCGGATGCCACAGTCGTCAAGGTGACATACGGGAAAGAGGCGTGTGCGTCGTCGGTTTGTGAATCGTGTAAAATATGTTATGTTTATTACTCTATTTTAGCTGTTCATGTATCGTATTTTATGAGGTGGACATTGGGAAGCAGCCCAGTACTAGCCCAGACGAGGGTGGATAACCACCTAAAAGCCACTTTCTGGCTAACCCGTATACCAGTCGTTAATACTCGATGGGGACTCCTTCTCGGGCGGGCTCAGCGTCCTAACTGCTATCTAGCGCTCCGAGCGTTAATTTATACGAGCTGGCCACAAGTATAATCTTACAACAGTTTACGGAAATTGAGTAAAAACCCACATCCGGCCGAACGTGTATGTAATAACTTAACCACTGCACACTTTCATTCGCTGTTTAAACGCGTTGTCAGACAAAGAACTTGAGGTGTCACTGCCAGACACCACACTTGCTAGGTGGTAGCCTTTAAATCGGCCGCGGTCCGCTAGTATACGTCGGACCCGCGTGTCGCCACTGTCAGGGGTTTGCAGACCGAGCGCTACCACACGGCAGGTCTAGAGAGACTTACTAGCACTCGCCCCAGTTGTACAGCCGACTTTGCTAGCGACGCTACACTGACAAATACGCTCTCATTTGCCGAGACGATGGTTAGCTTAGCCTTCAGCTACGTCATTTGCTACGACCTAGCAAGGCGCCATTACCAGTTTATATTCAGAGTGTCATGATGTCTAAACAAGAGCGATGTTCTACAATTGTGGATTAAAGTTAAGTATTCCAAGAACTACGTTCTTTTCTTTATAGGATAATTACTTTACCTTGTTCCAGATCTCACGCCAATCTGCGTGAGCTTAACGCGTGCCTTGCGGCTACCTCCGAGTGGCTTGGCTATTTTGCCACGCCACTACAGAACTAGTACACTTGCACATTGTATTCTAAATCCGATTACCACTGTGTTGAGACTTCTTTGACAAGTTGGAGATAATTGACAGCGTATGATAAACTAAAAGTTAGTAACAGTATATTACACATATGTTCCTGCTGATGTATTGATAATGGGTAGTTTTCCCCCACATTTTTTGCAATTCAGCATGCAAATGAAAACGTAGAATCTTCTGTGCAAACGACGTACTAAAGACGTTCTAGCAAGAGGTTCTAAGCTATTACGACTCAGTCATTCAAGACCCCGTGGTCAAGGCGTAGAAATAACAATCAAAACGATGTTGTTTCTGGTTCGAATACAGCCAGCGCTCAAATTTTGGATAAAAATCATCAGCAGTGACGGCCGAAGGCTTCCCGTGTAAGGAATCGCCTTCTCAAAGAGGGCGAGGGGCGGACAGAGGTTCAGGAGACTCTCTTGCCCTTGGGGTGGGATGCTGCTCCTAAAAGGGTAAGAATCAGCAATGATTAATGGCATGAGGCAGCAGAAGGCAATGGAAACCACTTCACTAAAGACACATAATTTGTATCCACAGGACATGCGACGTGTAATTGAAAAAGTGTCATGATGATCGCTCCACTGGCAAAAGATTCTGGTTTAGCCCCATTCGAATCTCGGAAGTGGACTGTCAAGAAGGAGATAACCATAAAAAATATTAAATAACCTACGAAAGGATAACGTTCTAAGAGTCGGGGCGTGCGGTATCAGAAGTTTGAACGGTGGTAGGGAAGCTAGAAAATCTGAAAAGGCTCAATCTAGATCTATTGGGAGGAAGGTTCAGTGAAGTGAAGGATTTCTGATCAGATAAATATAGGGTAATATCATTAGCAGCATAAAATAGTATTAGCTGCAGTGGGATTCGTTATGAATAGGAAAGTTAGACAGAGAGTGAGCTACTGCGAACAGTACATTGATAAAGTAGTACTCATCAGAATAGACAGCAAACCAACACCAACAACAATAGTTCAGGCGTACATGCCAACATCAGATGCAGAAGATGAAGAAATAGAGAAGGAATGTGAGGATAAAGAACGCATAATTCAGTATGTAAAAGGAGACAGTAATTTAATAATCAAGGTAGATTAGAACATTGAAGTAGGGGAAGGAGTAGAAGAAAGAGTTACAGGAAAATATGGGCTTGGTAATAGGAATGAGAGAAGCCAAAGACTAAGTGATGTCTACAGTAAATTTCAGCTAGTAGTATCGAACACTCGTCTTAAAAATCACAAGAGATGGAGGTACTCTTGGAAAAAGCCGGGAGATAGGGGAAGATTTCAGCTGGATTACACCGTGATCAGGCAGAAATTTCGAAATGAGATACTGGATTGTGAGGCGTACCCAGGAGCACATATAGACTCAGATCACAATAGAATAGTGATGAAGAGTACGCTGATGTTTAAGAGAATCGTCCGGAACGGTCAGTGTTGAAAGAAGTAGAATACTGAAATACTGGGGAATGATAAATGCGTTGGATGTTCTGTGGCTATAGGTAATGCAGTAGGTAATTGGATAATGAATAGCCCAATAGAAAGTTCAGTCGCTGTGACATCTCTAAAAAAGGCAATGCCAGAAGTTGGACAGACAAACATGGTAGAAGAAATATAACCGCGAAGAAACCTTGGCTAACGGAAGAAAGGAAATTCGGGAATACAGAAATCACTTGGGAATGATATAAAAGGAAATGCATACAAGAAAAAGGTGAAAAAATCGAAAAAGAAATTATTTTCGCGAGGATTGATTCAGCGCATAGAAAAGTCAAAAACAGATTTCGGTGAAATTCAAACCAAGGCTCGTAACATTAAGAGTTGAACGGGAATTCCACTGTTAAATGCAAACAAGAGAGCGGATGGGTGAAAAGAGTGCCTTGAAGGCCTTTACGAGCGGGAAGGAATGGGAGTCGTCATGGAAGGGGAAGACATAGGGGATCCAGTATTAAGAGTCCGAGTTTAGTAGAGCTTTGGAAGAGTAACGATTAAGTAACTCACAAGGAATAGATAACATTCTTTCGGAATTTCCGAAATCATGGGGGATGTGGCAACAATGCGGCTGTTCAAATTAGTGTGTTAAATGTATGAATCTGGAGACATACCGGCGGATTTTTGGAAATATATCATTTGCACAATCACGAAGAAAGCAAGGGCAGATAAGTACGAGAGATGTGGCACAAGGAGATTGTATCCAAGATACTTAGCGGATCATGTATCCAAATTGCTGACGAGAATAGTATACAGAAGAATGGAAAAGAAAATTGAGCATATGTTAGATGACGATCATTTTGGCTTTCAGAAACGAATGAGAGGGAGTTCTGACGTTGTGGCTGATAATGGAAGCAAGACTTAAGAAAAATATAGACATTCCATAGGATTTGTCGACATGAAAAAAGTGTTCGGCTTTGTAAAATTGTGCTAGATGTTCGAAATTCTGAGAAAAGTTGGAGTAAACTATAGGGAGAGACAAGATAATATACAATATATGTAAGATGTAAGTGGCAACAATAAGGATGGAAGGAAAAGAACAAAGTGCTCGTATGAAATTGGTTATAAGCCAAGTCTTTTGCCCCTGCTATTCAATCTATTACACATCAAAGAAGCAATAACTGAAAAAAAATGTTTACGAGTGAGATTAAAATTTAGAGTGAAAGGATATCGATCAATGATAAAATTCGCTGATGACAATTCTATTCTCAGTGAAAGTGAAGAAGAATTTTGGGACATACTGAATGGAATGAACAGTCTAATGAGTGCGGAATATGGAGTGAGAGTAAACCGAAGAAAGACGCAAGAAATGGGAAGCAGCAGAAATGCGATTAGCGACAAAGTGAACATCAAAATTAGTGACTAAGAAGTAGACAAAGTTAGTGAATTCTGCTGTCTTGGAAGCAAAATAACACATAACGGACTTTGGAGAAGACAATGAAAAGCAGGCTAGCAAAGGTTAGGACATCATTCCTGGCCAAGAGAAGGCTGCTAGTATGAAACATCGCCTTTAATTTAAGGAAGAAATTTCTGAGAGGGTACGTTTGGAGCACAGCAGTGTATGGTACTGAAACATGGACTGTTTTCATAGAGACATCTGACCACTTTTACCAGAGTATCTTCCAACGTTTCTGGTCAGAATTCCACCGAGTACGTCTCTGTAAAGGCTGTCAGATGCCGTCTGCAAATCGATGAAGGCGACGTGATTTTGTTATTTTTTCTGTCTATTAATGAATTAAGAAAAATAACACAGAGGGAAACCTTATGGCATACAGTCTATTCTGAGCATCTGCATTCAACACGAAATTACAGCGTAGGCGTCCTTCCTAAAAATTATTTTGTCTGGCAGCAGAAAAGGTGCCCACATGTGACTTGGTCCCACGATATGGGCAAAAAGGCGCTTGCCTTTCTTGGCAGTAATCCCCTGCGCTCCAAGGTTACCAACGGTATCGAGTCGTGGTAAAAAGTCACGCGTTCTTCGCTGCTTACGTAAGAACGATCTAAGAACTTGATTTCTAGCGAGACAAACTATCGCTCCGCTTCACAGGATTAACAGTGTGTCGTGACTACAAATGGGTGGGAGTCCATATCACTGAATCTGCTACAGTTGCCGGGTTGCAGAATGTGCTCGTCGTTCTTCATACGGCTAATGGAACGCTGTCTTTTCAAGATCGCTGTCTGTCGACTTGTTCAGTCGTTCTTGAATGCCTGCGTCCCTTTCAAACCACATATATTTCAAACGATGACAGCATGTAAAATGAAGTAGACAACATATTTGCGCCCTATAGAACAACGCTATAACTGAACTCTTTCCAACGCGAATAATATCGAGTAAAAGCTGACAAATCCGGTGTGGTTTGTTAATTCATTTTGCCAAATTTCTATTAGAAACTGAAACAAAAAATGAACTGTGTTTGTGGAGTAATATCGAAGAAAATTTCATTTCCATGTATTCGTAAAAAAATCTTTGAAATTGTGAAATAGTCGTACAAAGAAATATACATAATGTACAAATGTAGAAGTACAGCTGTTTCGCTTATCTACAACGCGATTGGGTGAGTGTCTCTGTGGCAACGCTTCTTCATTGCGCTATAGGCGACCACTGTTGTAGCCTGCTGCCGTTTGTGTTTCGCAGCTGAAAACTGTCAAAAGCGCTGCCAGGTGTCAGGGATTGGAGTTTTTCACACACCTTACTGTTTGTGATGAACCAGTGTTCCTGGAGCCACCCTGTAGCAATTCTGGACGTGTGGAGGGTCGCATTGTCCTGCTGGACTTGCCCAAGTCCGTCGGAATGCTCAATGAACATGAATGGTTGCAGGTGATCAGACAGGATGCTTACGTACGTGGTACCTGTCAAAAGTCGTATTTAGACGTATCAGGAATCCCATATCACTCCAACTGCACATGCCCCACACTATTACAGAGTCTCCACCAGCTTGAACAGTCCCCTGCTGACATGCAGGGTCCATGGATTCATGAGGTTGACTCGATACGCCTACACGACCATCCGCTCGATACAATTTGAAACGAGACTCGTCCGACCAGGCAACATATTCCCAGTCATCAACAGTGTTCAGTGTCGGTGTTTATTGGCCCAGGCGACGTAAAGCTTTGAGTCTTGCAGTCATCTACGGTACACGAGTGGGGCTTCAGTTCCGAAAGCCCATATCGATAATGTTTCTTTGAATGGTTCGCACGTTGAGCCTTGTTGATGGCCCAGCATCAAAATCTGCAGCAATCTGTCACATTGAATGATACTCTTCAGTCGTCGTCCCCTTCTTGCAGGATCCTTTTCCGGCCGCAGCGATGACGGAGATTTGATGTTTTTCGGATTCCTGATATTCACGGTACACTCGTAAAATGATCGCTACACCGGAGATGCTGTGTCCCATTGTTCATGCGACGACTATAGCAGCACGTTCAAACTCACTTAAATCTTTACAACATGCCATTGCATCAGCAGTAACCGGTCTAATAACTGCGCCAGACACTTGTTGTCTAATATAGGCGTTGCCAACCGCAGCGCCATATTCCGCCTGTTTACATATTTGCATCAAATAACCTCGCTTTCCGTAGGCTCCAGTCAGAGCGCTTCGCACAGTTCATCCAAGATGACGAGCAGCAACAACTTAGTCAGGAACGACAAGGCCCCAGTCCATCTCACTCCTTCGTAGTTGTACCACATGGAAATATATTTCGATCTTTTCTGACTGAGAGTTCACACGTGGCTGGGGGTAGCGTCTTTGATTAGTAGTCGAAACATTCTCGGTCTCGGTTTCGAGATCCGCAAAGCCTTAAATTTTGATTAATAATCAGCATAGGCGGCCGAAGACTTCCAGCATAAGAAGTCACCCTCACTCTGTCAACGGCCTTGCGAAAGACGGCGGAAAAATTGAAAAAGTGTCATGATGATCTCTCCATCGGCAAAAGATTTCAAAATAGATTCCCATTCGGATATCCGGGAGGAGACTGACAAAGGGGAGGTGACTATGAGAAAAAGGCTGAAAAATCAACGAAAGGATAGCGTTCTACTACTCGGGACGTGGAATGTCAGAAGCTGGGATGTGGTAGGGAAGCTAGAAAATCTGAAAAAGGAAATACAAAGGTTCAATATAGATATATTAGGGATCAGCGAAGTGAAATAGAAAGAAGACAAGGATTTCTGCTATGAACTAAAAGGTAGGGCAAAGAGTGTCTCACAGTGAACAGTTCAATGACAGAGTTGTTCTTGTCAGAATCGATAGCAAACCAACACCGACAACGATAGTTCAGGTATTCATGCCAACGTCGCTAGCTGAAGATAAAGTATCTTAGGATATTGAAAGGGTAATACAGTACAAAACGGGAGATGAAAATCAAATAGTCATGAGGGACTAGAACGCAGTTGTAGGAGAACGTCTTTTTTGACAAAGAGCGGTAGTCCTTCGCTCATTACTTGGTTTTTAATGGATATTCGTATCTAAGTTTGTAGAAATCACGAAGTTACGCGCGACCTGTTTATCGACTGTTATTTTTCGTCGTTTCCACGTATTTTGTAGACTGTGCAGCATATCTGTAGTTCCCGTTGTTGTGCTGTGTTTCCATTTATCTACTGCTGTTGTGCTCATCCATTTTGTAGACCTTTACAGCATACCGGTATTTCTCGGTGTTGTTCTATGAGTTTGCATTAACCTGCTGTAATTATGGTTAAGAGAAGTCTCTATTTATTCAACGTTTCTATAATCCCTTTACAATGTTGCCGGTACAGGATTTTGTGCACAATATGACCTCTCTATTATGTCCCGTAAATGTCCGAGGCGGTCCATGTCGGGTGATCTGGGTGGCCAAATCGTCCGCTCCAATTGTCTGGAATGTTCTGCAAACCAATCGCGAACAATTGTGGTCAGATGACAGGGCGGTCTGTCATCCATTAAAATTCCATCGTGAGCATGAACTCCTTGAATGCCTGGAAACGGTCGCCAAGTAGCCGAACACAACCATTTTCAGTCAATGATCGGTTCAGTTGGACCAGACGACCCAGTCCATTCTATGTAAACGCAACACACATAATTATGGAGCCACCACCAGCCTGCACAGTGCCTTGTTGATAACTTAGGTCCATGGCTTCGTGGGGTCTGCGCCACATTTCCAACCGAAATATGGTCTTATCTGACCAGGCCACGGTTTTCCAGTTGTCAAGGATCCAAACAATTTGGTCACGGGCCCAGGAAAGGCTCTGCAGGCGATGTCGTACTGTTAGCGAAGATACTTGTGTAGGTCAACTGCTGCCGTAACCCATTAACACTAGATATCGCCGCACTGTCCTAACGGATACATTCGTCATATGTCCCACGCTGATTTCTGCGGTTATTTCGTGCAGTGTTGTTGCCTGTTAGTACTCGCAACTTTACGCAAACGACGCTGCTTTCGGTCGTTAAGTTAAGGCTGCCGGCTAGTGCATTGTCCGTGGTGAAAGGTACTGCCAGAAATTTAGTATTCTCGGCACAATCTTGACGCTGTGTATTCGGAACATTGAATTCCGTAACAATTTCCTAAATGGAATGTCCCATGCGTCCAGCTCCAACTACCGTTCCGTGTTGAAAGTCTCTGCGGCCATAATCATGTCGGGAACATTTTCACGTGCATCTCCTGAGTACAAATAACACCTCTGCTAATGCACTGCACTTTATACCTTGTGTACGCGATACTACCGCAATCTGTATTTGTGCATATCGCTATCCCATGACTGTCGTCACCTCAATGTGTACTGAAGATGACTCGCGGTTTTTGATTATTCGTACCGCCTGATTTTTTAAAAAAAATACCGATTTGTTGTTCTTTAAAGTTAGTAGCTATGGACTTGCTAGCAATGTTCGTACTCTGGTGAAGTGCACTGTCCTCGGAATACTTCTCAAAGTAGTCTGATAGCCGCAGTGGTTTAATGATTGATTTTGGACTTGTGAGAAGTTTAACTCTCTCTTGTAGATCAAAATATTGTTGACGACCCTTATGTAAACTGATTTAATAGTGTAGCAGTGTCGAGGCTTAGTCTTTGTTTGATAAAAAAACGTTTCCCAGTGCGTCTGCGGAAGAATATGTCGCGCAATGTGTGGATTCTGGCCGCGGCGGCGTTCGGGACTTGAGCGACCCTCCAGAATCAGGCTCCGAGGCAAGGACGAAAGGAACGCTTTAGTAGGAGCGTGGAAGAAAAAATTGCGCCGGTAGAACACAGTAAGCTCGTCTGCCTCATCAGTTAAACGGAAATGATGACTGAAAATTGTGAATACTCATGCAGACCATGGGGGATACCGGAATACAAATTTACAGTGTCCATAATTAAGGTTCCAGTTTCAAAACGCTGTGGAAAGGGAACCACTGCTCAGAATGACGTCAAATTTGAACAGCGTGTTATTGACCAATGGGGAAACGACATGGAACAAAAACAACAGCGAAAATTTTACCAGTAGATGGCGCTGTAAGCGTCTCAACGTAAATAGGGTATTTACATGAACGCGTGGTGTCTATTCTTTCGGACATGTCCGAAAGAGAAGACACCACGCATTCATATAATTGATTCCCCTAGATGGGCGATGGATCCACATTCTTTAGTGCGGATGTATAGGACGTCCGACCGCCTGCGGGAATCTCAGAGTAGCGAGCATGGAGGAATTGGACAGGGACTGTGGATAGTTGGCGCTTGGTGAGAATGTGGGTAGGGCGTGAGGCATGCCGCGATAAACGACGCAGTTGCGATGCCACTGTGTCCCGGATGGCGCCAGCATCGTTTTCACCTGTGAGACAGGGTTAAATTTCTCACAAGTCCAAAGTCAGTTATTAAACCACTGCAGCTATCAGACTTCTTTCAGAAATGTTCCGAGATCGGAGCACTTCACTAGAAAATGAATATCGCTGGCACGTCCATACCCACTAACCTTAAAAAACAACGAATCGGGAGATTCAATTTTAAAAATCAGGTGGTACGAATAACCAAAATCCGCGGGTCAGTTTCAGTATAGTCTGCAGCTCATGGTCTAGTGGCTCTAGTTGCTACCTCTGGATCACAGGGTCCTGGGCTCGATTCCCGGCTGAGTTGGGGATTTTTCTCTGTCCCGGAACTGAGTGTTTGCGTTGTCCTCATCGTTTCATCATCATCATTCGTGAACGTGCCGAGATTGGGCTGTGTAAAGATCAGGACTTTTTATGGACGATGATAACCGCGCTGTTCAGTGCCCCACAAACCAAACATCATCATCATCATCATCATTATTTTCAGTATACACTGAGGTGATGAATTTACAAATAAAGATGGCGATAATATCGCATACACACGATATAGACCGGCAGTGCCTTAGCAAAGCTGTCATTAGTAATCCTTTCATTTCCTTCTCCCCCCCCCCCCCCCCCCCCGCCTCCCACCTTCAATTCACATAGAGTAAATGGTAAGCTATAAATGACAGACTGATCGCAACGCGACGGCTGTGGTTTGAGTTATACGTTACACAATCTGCACTGTTCAATGTGCGTGACTGCACAAGTTCACAGTCAACAGTTGTGGTACCAAATCGGATGGGAGAAATTGGTTTTTAATTGTCCTGAGTCCAAAAACCACACAAAAAGCCAATCTCATCGGTTTCTCTCACGAGATTGGTGCAGAACTTATCCACTATGCTGTCCACCGTTTTCTGCCACAAGTTGAAAAGCTTGTTCCACAACTGATCGGAGTGTATCGGAGGTCGCGTTCAGAATACATTGCGCAGTGCGAGCCTTCAGTTCAGCTACGTTCTTAGGTGGAGCGCTGAACTCAACATCTTTCAGATAACCCCACGGCCAGAAGTCACACTGATTAAGGTAATGTAATCTGACATTTTTAAAATGTCAGGAACCGCTTCACTGCCTGTGCGATTTCCGGAGGAGCGCCATCTCGCATAAATATATTCCTATCCACATATCCACGCTGTGGAGGGGTTGGAATGACGCTGGTACGCAAAAGACTCGCACAGCGTTTGCCAGTGACTGTACCGGTATCAAGACCCGCAGGACTCATTTGCTCGAAAAAGAGGGCCCTATGATAAACGATGTCGTCAACCAGCACCACACAGTCACCTTTCGAGAATGAAGTGGTGTCGGCTTTCCGTTGGCCATACTCTGCAATTCTGCGTATCGACGTGTCCTTGGAGATCGTCTGTCCACAGAATTTTCCATGACCGTTCATTGTCCACTACCATGGGAGCAAGAAATTCCAGAGAGAGCATTTGTCTTGCTCGAAAGGCAGCAGGAAGCAACTCCTGAACATGGGTGATTTTGTATGGATAGCAACGCAGTATGTTTCGTAGGATTTTAAGCACTATGCTCGCCGACATGTCCAACGTTCTGGCAATTCCTCGTGCACTGCATGTTTGAACATCACCGCAATACCCGTCCTGCAATGCTGTGGCGACGTCTTCAACAGGTGTCGGAACAACTGTTTTCCTCCCTCTGCCGCACTGCACTTGACCAAAGAACCTATCTCCAGAATGAGATTTTCACTCTGCAGCGGAGTATGCGCTGATATGAAACTTCCTGCCAGATTAAAACTGTGTGCCAGACCGAGACTTAAACTCGGGACCTTTGCCTTTCACGGGTAAGTGCTCCTGGTTCGCAGGAGAGGTTCTGTAAAGTTTGGAAGGTAGGAGACGAGGTACTGTTGGAAGTAAAGCTGTGAGGACGGGGCGTGAGTCGTGCTTGGATAGCTCAGTTGGTAGAGCACTTGCCCGTGAAAGGCAAAGGTCCCGAGTTCGAGTCTCGGTCTGGCACACAGTTGTAATCTTCCAGGAAGTTTCATATCAGCGCACACTCCGCTGCAGAGTGAAAATCTCATTCTGGAAACGTCCCCTAGGCTGTGGCTAAGCCATGTGTCCGCAATATCCTTTCTTCCAGGAGTGCTAGGCCTGCATGGCTCGCAAGAGAGCTTGTGTAAAGTTTGGAAGGTAGGAGACGAGGTACTGGCGGAAGTAAAGCTGTGAGGACGGGGCGTGAGTCGTGCTTGGGTAGCTCAGTTGGTGGAGCACTTGCCCGCGAAAGGCAAAGGTCCCGAGTTCGAGTCTCGGTCTGGCACACAGTTTTAATCTGCCAGGAAGTTTCAAAGAACCTATATCTTCGAATTTTGTAATAATTTTTTCCAGATCCTTAGTAGACATCGGGCCCGTGCGTTTTTTCATATCCTCAAATGTCCGGAACTTCTGTAGTACTGCTGGCGCACAGTCAACATTTTTGTGAAAGAACGTTACCAACAGCGCAGCGTGCGATTGTTGATGGGGGCAGTCACGTTGAATGTTCCTGACGCAAGCTGAGGAACAGCCATGTGCCGCGCGCCTGTTGGTGTGCATATTCCACGTTTACAGCGCCATGTAGTGGTCAATTTTTTTAATAAAATAAATGTCGTGTACTCGGGCCTCCCGTAGGGTAGACCGTTCGCCGGGTGCAAGTCTTCCGATTTGACGCCACTTCGGCGACTTGCGCGTCGATGGGGATGAACAACACAACACCCAGTCCCTGAGCGAAGAAAATCTCCGACCCAGCTGGGAATCGAACCCGGGCCCTTAGGATTGACATTCCGTTGCGCTGACCACTTTTTTTTTTTTGTTTCGTTATTGATCGTTATGTTTGGTCGTTGCGGACGTCGCAAGACATTCTGTTCAAGTTCGGTGGTTGATCGTTCCAATCAGTTTTTTATTACAGAGGCCAACCGGCTCTCTGACCGAACACGCTGAGCTACCGTGCCGGCTGACCACTCAGCTACCAGGGGCGGACAATTTTTTTAATGAAGTTTCCCCTGCGTCAGCAATATACTGTTCGAATTTGACATTCTGAGCCATGATCCTGTTTCTACGGCGGTTTGAAACTGGAACTTCAATTGTGGACACCGTGTATTTGGCGTGGAAGATATGAAACTGTTGTGGATTGGCAGGAGACCAACCCACTAAATTTAGAAAAAGCCGAAAGCCACGCGTTTTAGCTCACGCAGGCTGGCGTGAGGTCTGGAACAGGACAAGGAAATTAGAACTTGGAAAAACGGACGCAGATGGTGGAATACTTAACTTTAATCCATTAATGTTGAACGTAGCTCTTGTCTGTACATTATTTACAATATCAATAGCAACTGATAATGGCGCCTTGCTAGGTCGTAGCAAATGACGTAGCTGAAGGCTATGCTAACTATCGTCTCGGCAAATGAGAGCGTAATTTGTCAGTGAACCATCGCTAGCAAAGTCGGCTGTACATCTGGGGCGAGTGCTAGGAAGTATCTCTAGACCTGCCGTGTGGCGGCGCTCGGTCTGCAATCTCTGATAGTGGCGCACGGGGGTCCGACGTATACTAACGGACCGCGGTCGATTTAAAGGCTACCACCTAGCAAGTCCGAATGCCTGCCACGCGGCGTGACGCGTCGGCCGGCTTTCAGGCAGTGTGGAGGAACAAAGACGCCCTTCCCGCAGACGAGCGTCGTGCGCGGCGTGACCCTGCGTCGCACTGCCCCACACAGCACAGGTCCGGCCCAGATCCCCCGCCCTGCGTGTCGTGTCGTGGCGCACTGCCCTCGCTGGAAGGCGTCCAGCACGCCATCCGGCGCACCCCACTCCCACTTCCGTGAAGTCCGCTCGCGCGTCGCCGCTCCGCCATCCATCTAGCCAGCCGATGTGAGCATTAGGCCCCCCTGGAAACAGTGCTCCTCCTGGTCAACATATGAGTTGCTCTAGCTTTCCTGTTTCCGTAAAAGCAGTACAGATATACCGGGTGATCAAAAAGTCAGTATAAATTTGAAAACTGAATAACTCACGGAATAATGTAGACAGAGAGGTACAAATTGACACACATGCTTGGAATGACATGGGGTTTTATTAGAACAAAAAAAAAATACAAACGTTCAAAAAATGTCCGACAGATGGCGCTTCATCTGATCAGAATAGCAATGATTAGCACAACAAAGTAAGGCAAAGCAAACATGATGTTCTTTACAGTAAATGCTCAATATGTACCCCATTATTCCTCAACACTAGCTTTAGTCGAGGAATAATGTTGTGAACAGCACTGTAAAGCGTGTCCGGAGTTATGGTGAGGCACTGGCGTCGGATGTTGTCTTTCAGCATCCCTAGAGATGCCGGTCGATCACGATACACTTGTGACTTCAAGTAACCCCAAAGCCAATAATTGCACGAACTGAGGTCTGGGGACCTGGAAGGCCAAGTATGACGGAAGTGGCGGCTGAGCACACAATCATCACCAAACGACGCGCGCAAGAGATCTTTCACACGTCTAGCAATATGGGGTGTTTTTTTTTTTTTTGTTCTAATAAAACCCCATGTCATTCCAAGCATGTGTGTCAATTTTCACCTCTCTATATACATTATTCCGTGGTTTATTAAGTTTTCAAATTTATACTGACTTTTTGATCACCCGGTATAAGCACACGGGACAAAACGCCAGTACACCGTTTTAGCTCGGGTATCGTATACTTCAGTACTGCATCAGGTGGTAATCGGATAGCACACCAACTTTTTCTGTGTGTCAGGTTCTTCGCTAAGCGTTTGGCCGCACAGTTGGTATATAAAACCAATAAATTAATTAACAAGCATCTGTGACGTCTGTACTTGTATAACACTCAAGTGGCTCTAAGCACTATGCGACTTAACAGCTGAGGTCATTAGTCCCCTAGACTTAGAACTACTTAAACCTAACTAACCTAAGAACATCACACACATTCATGCCCGAGCAGGATTCGAACCTGCGACCGTAGCAGCAACGCGGTTCCGGACTGAAGCGCTTAGAACCGCTCGGCCACAGCGGTCGGCGATTGTGTCTAGCTCATGAAAAAGCTTACATAACTAAGTACTCACAGTGCACTTTAATTTATGGCAAATTTGTTGTGTTTGACTATAATACAAGTATTAAAGAGGTAAATTGTGTCTGACATCGAAATTTTAAAGCATAATCAATTCACACAAATACTGATACTATCCTCATCAGAATTTTACAATACCGAAACAATATATAATACCTGCAAATCCGATATTAATGAAAAGCAAACAATTAATTTTAAGTTTTGTTCAAAAGTATCAAAACAGCTGTCGAGGTCATGTTTCTTGCAGTCTTAGAAGCTCCTGTAAGAGCAGGAATGCTTCATTATATTTTTATAGTTATTAATCATTCCAAAGACGTGGAAACGTTGCACTAAAATTTATAACATTCGATTCGTATGTAACTGAAATAAGAATTTTTATTAGTGACCTACGTAAAGAAGATAAAAAGTAAACATTATATTCTCGTTCGAGCAAGTGCGCCATGTTTGTCACTGAAAATTAGAGAGAGATTAGAATTTCGTTGACATGATACGCTTTGGACGCTTTGTATAAAGTCAACTTATGTACGGGATAGTTATAAATAAACTTTCGCTACTTGAGTGTACCCCCTTGACAGACGATTGGTCGTAGGACTATAAAATTGCGTGGATACGTTTCTAAGGGCATGTACAAGACAAATACCGAATAAGCTGTTGAGAGAAACACATTTTAACTTCCACATCATTGAGTCACATTTGTGAATTGCGTACCATGTTTACGTTCCAGGTTACAAATGCTGCTCAGTGTGATGACCATGCGCCGATGCTCGCGAAGACCAGCATGGCTGTTGCTGTTGTTTTCTTATAACAGCCTCATGATACTGACATTGCTAGCAAGACAGATTCTGCAGATCACAATCTGAGCATCTTTCCTATAAAGCTTGGCAACCATACGGTAACATTAGCTTTTCAGAGCATTCACACAAGTTTGGCGCCGGTGGCCACACCTACAACGTGCTGACATGAGGAAAGTTTCAAACCGGTTTCTCATACACAATCAGCAGTTGAACGGCGTTGCCTGGTGAAACGTTGTTGTGATGCATCGTGTATGGAGGAGAAATGCGTACCATCACGTTTCCGACTTTGATAAAGGTCGGACTGTAGCCTATCGCGATTGCGGTTTATCGTATCGCGACATTGCTGTCGCGTTGGTCGAGATCCAATGACTGTTACCAGAATATGGAATCGGTGGGTTCAGGTGGGTAATACGGGACGCCGTGCTGGATCCCAACGGCCTCGTATCATTACCAGTCGAGATGACAGGCACCTTATCCGCATGGCTGTAACGGATCGTGCAACCACGTCTCGATCCCTGAGTCAACAGATGGGACGTTTGCAAGACAACAACCATCTGCACGAACAGCTCGACGACGTTTGCAGCAGCATGGGCTATCAGCTCGGAGACCACGGCTGTGGTTACCCTTGACGCTGCATCACAGACAGGAGCTCCTGCGATGGTGTACTCAACGACGAACCTGGGTGCACGAATGGCAAAACGTCATTTTTTCGGATGAATCCAGGTTCTGTTTACAGCATCATGATGGTTGCATCCGTGTTTGGCGACATCGCGGTGAACGCACATTGGAAGCGTGTATTCGTCATCGCCACACTGGCGTATCACCCGGCGTGATTGTATGGGGTGTCATTGGTTACACGTCTCGGTCACCTCTTGTTCGCAGTGACGGCACTTTGAATAGTGGACGTTACATTTCAGATGTGTTACGACCCGTGGCTCTACCGTTCATTCGATCCCTGCGAAACCCTACATGTCAGCAGGATAATGCACGACCGCATGTTGCAGGTCCTGTACGGCCCTTTCTGGATACAGAAAATGTTCGACTGATGTCTTGGCCAGCACATTCTCCAGATCTCTCACCCATTGAAAACGTCTGGTCAATGGTGGCCGAGGAACTGGCTCGTCACAATACGCCAGTCACTACTCTTGATGAACTGTAGTATCGTGTTGTAGCTGCATGGGCAGCTGTACCTGTACACGCCATCCACGCTCTGTTTGACCCAACGCCCCGGCGTTTCACGGCCGTTATTACGGCCAGAACTTGTTGTTCTGGGTACTGATTTCTCAGGATCTATGCACCCAAATTGCGTGAAAATGTAATCAGATGTCAGTTCTAGTATAATATATTTGTCCAATGAATACCCGTTTATCATCTGAATTTCTTCTTGGTTTATCAGTTTTAATGGCCAGTAGTGTATAACTACCCAGAATGGCACCGCATAGAGTTACCACCTAACGTGTAATGTAGCGCACAGAGTGACCACTTATCGTGTAATACCCATGATATTGAATTACACGTACAGGATTGCCACAGGTTCTAGAAATCAGGGAATTTCAAACATATCAGGGAAGTCAGAGAAATATCGTGGAAACTTGAAAGAAATTGGAAATACCTCCTTTGTGTCTCAATAGATGAAATTGTTTGTTTACTGAGATGTCATGGCTGGCGTAGCTGAGAACATGCGCCGTTTCCATACTCTCTCATTCTTACTGCTTCTCCCCTTCCTACCGCTCCCCTCAGCATGCAGTCTGTGCTGCCGCCACTTCTTGCTGCTAGCCTAGCAGCTGCCGATGAGCGGCAGGGACGCGTGAGCAGTGCTTTGTTTGGATCTGATTCTCAGGGACTGTAAACGGAGCAGCCGGAGACGGCGGTCGTGTGTGGCTGAGTTGCGTCTGGGTGATTGTGTGAATGTGTGCATGTGTGCTCTCGTGAAAACTATGGTTGAAAATTGAGCTGTGAGAGTGTGACGGGCCAAAGCTGCAGCTCGTTTCTGAGGGTATCTAATCGATCGGACCTGCCAATCTGAAGCCACCGTGCTTGGCTTATGATTCTGTCGCTCGTACTGCATGTGCAGCAGCAGTATCAGCAGCAGTTGGCACAACTGTGACACAAGGAAGTGTTGCAAATCCCATGCTCCAAGTAGAGGTCCAAGCCACACCCCCTTTAACGTGCCTTGCACCGACCCCGAACCACCGCCGTTTGCGACTTCAGTAGTGTCAAGCGAGAGCTCATTGGATGAAAGCTGGTTCTGCATCGGTGCCGGTGATGGCCGTTTGTTCGTTAGAAGAAGGCCAGTTGAGGGTGTGCAACCAACGTGTCTGCGTGCTGTTGTCACTGGCTGGCTCTGAGCACTATCCGACTTAACTTCTGAGGTCATCAGTCGCCTAGAACTTAGAACTAATTAAACTTAACTAACCTAAGGACATCACACACACCCATGCCCGAGGGAAGACTCGAACCTCCGCGGGGATCAGCCGCATAGTCCATGACTGCAGCGCCTAAGACCGCTCGGCTAATCCCGCGCGGCCCGCTTGGACTAGAAGCAGCTTATAGACCAAGGTCAAAGATATTGTGTCTCCGCAAGCCTGCAGGGTTGCCACATCTTGCAAAGAATATCAGTCTCATTGCTTTATTGTCGCACCTCGTACCAGCATTTCACATTTTCAATGGCTTAACTTGTGCTTTGATTAACCTGTGACCTTCCAATGGCAATCACTTAAATATGTTACCTAGACAAAATGTATTCCTGAAATTTCATCACTCTACATTAATTATTTTTTTGTGTTGCGATTTTTTCCCGTCAGTGTACCTACATTGAAGTAGTGCAGCCATACTTTTTCTTCTAAACTTGTTATTAAAGAGAACTTTGTTACCCAGCATAAGAGAACACAAAACCCATGCTCAGAGTCGCTCAGGGTGCCCCACTGCACAACTGCAGCTGGCTGCCGATCGTGTGTTAACCGTGGCCACTGTAGGCACTCACGATGGACGACGTCGAATTATATCAGGTCACGTGATCTCTGTAACTAGTGCCGGCAGAAAAACGGATCCAATGTAGGTATAACTTAATCTGGGGTCCCCGCGTGGCAGTCACACACGTTGCCAATTCTGCCAGCGAGGCAGAGGTTTCCAGTTTCCTGCATTAATATGAATGATGCTATTACACTACTGGCCATTAAAATGGCTACACCACGAAGATGACGTGCTACAGACGCGAAATTTAACCGACAGGAAGAATAGGCTGTGATATGCAAATGATTAACTTTTCAGAGCATTCACACAAGGTTGGCGCCGGTGGTGACACCTACAACGTGCAGACATGAGGAAAGTTTCCAACCTATTTCACATACACAAACGGCAGTTGACCGGCGTTGCCTGGTGAAACGTTGTTGTGATGCCTCGTGTAAGGAGGAGAAATGCGTACCATCACGTTTCCGACTTTGATAAAGGTAGGATTGTAGTCTATCGCGATTGCGGTTTGTCGTATCGCGATATTACTGCTCGCGTCGGTCGAGATCTAATGACTGTTAGCAGAATATGGAATCGGTGGGTTCAGGTGGGTTATACGGAACGCAGCGCTGGATACCAACGGCCTCGTGTCACTAACAGTGACAGGCATCTTATCCGCATGGCTGTAACGGATCGTGCAGCCACGTCTCGATCTCCGAGTCAAGAGATGGGGCCGTTTGCAAGACAAAAACCACCTGCACAAACAGTTCGACGACGTTTGCAGCAGCATGGACTATCAGCTCGGAGACCATGGCTGCGGTTACCCTTGACGCTGCACCACAGACAGGAGCCCTGCGATGGTTTACTGAACACCGAACCTGGGTGCACGAATGGCAAAACGTTTTTCGGATGAATCCAGGTTCTGTTTACAGCATCATGATGGTCGCATGCGTGTTTGGTGACATCGCGGTGAACGCACATTGGAAGCAAGTATTCGTCATACTGGCGTATAGCCCGGCGTGATGGTATGGGGTGCCATTGGTTACACGTCTCGGTCACCTCTTGTTCGCATTCACGGCACTTTGAACAGTGGGCGTTACGTTTCAGAAGTGTTACGGCCCGTGGCTCTACCCTTCAGTCGATCCTTGCGGAACCCTACATTTCAGCAGGATAATGCACGACCGCATGTTGCAGGTCTTGTGCGGGTCTTTCTGGATACAGAAAATGTTCGAATGCTGCCCTGGCTAGCACATTGTCCATATCTCTCACCAATTAAAAACGTTTGGTCAATGGTGGCCGAACAACTGGCTCGTCGCAATACGCCAGTCACTACTATTAATAAACTGTGGTATCGTGTTGAAGCTGCATGGACAGCTGTACCTGTACACGCCATCCAAGCTCTGTTTGACTCAATGCCCAGCCGTATCAAGAGGTGGTTGTTGTCGGTACTGATTTCTCAGAATCTATGCACCCACAATGCTTGAAAATGTAATCACATATCAGTTCTAGTATAATATATTTGTCCAATGAATACCCGTTTATCATCTGCATTTCTTCTAGGTGTAGCAATTTTAATGGCCAGTAGTGTATTTATGACGAGCTGTCTGACAAGTCAGTGAATATCCCAAAATGCATAACAAACTGATAATTAAGGTAAAATAATGCAGCAGGCAAAAGTACTTTACGCTTTTTCTCAGCCGCAACTATTAGTACTTGTGCTTTGCAAAAACAAATGGTACCCAGTCCTATAATTTAGGTGGAAATTACGTAAGTTTACAACATGGATGTTGTCTACAAACTGATTGTACACGAACATCGTAGAGAAATTCGGAATGTCCGTTCAGTGTTCTCAGAAATCACCAAAAAACCCCGTGAAACGAGATTTGTCCGCTACGCTCAAAGTCTCTGATTCAAGATCTCAATATCAACATTATAATGTGTTGCACAAGTCCCGGGTATTTACCTTTTTAACGAAGAAGATCCCCATTGTCATTAGGTTTGCTTTATTCCATGTCTTCTGTTTAATTCCCAGTCATAATACCACGATCTCGAACTCCTACATCTTCTCCGTAGAGTAACCGGTTCCTGATGGCACACTCTTGGAAAGAGGGCAACTTTTCAAGAACTTTCTCAGAACGAAATCATCATTATCTCCGACACCTTTTACAATACACACGCTTTTACGATTTCATTGGTCTGGATTTCAGCAATACTGCTGTCGAATCCGTTATTTAGGCTACATTTCATCTTATTTTCTTGGGGGTTTTAAAGCCTCCGACACGACATTATCACGCATGTTTTAAGGTTTACTGAAAGCAGTTGTAAAGCTAATGGCGATGATTTTTCCACCTATTTCTCGCAGTCATGCTAATAAATGTCACACTACCTCAACGCTTATTCTTTAGACGCATGAGTCATATTAAGAAAACAACGAACAGTTCTGCGATTGCTTTCGGCGCTCTTAAACCAAGTAGCCGCGCGATCTGAAGCTCCTAGCCATGGTTCGCGCGGTTCCTCCCGTCGGAGGTTCGAGTCCTCCCTCGGGCATGGGCGTGTGTCTTGTCCTTAGTGTAAGTTAAAATTAGATTAAGTAGTGTATAAGCCTAGGGACCGATGACCTCAGCAGTTTGGTCCCATAGGAACTTACCACAGATTTGCAAAGTTTCTTAAACAAATAGCGTTACCGTTTCGTCTTACGACTGCCTTTTGGAGGCTCGCAAATAAAACCATAATTTCTTTATAAGACTAGATAGTTCGACATTTATACGCTTTTTGTTAATTATTCAACATTACAGACGTTACTTATCGCACAACATTTTGGATCCTCCGGTCTCTTTGTGATGTAAAAAAAAAAAAAAAAATGCAAAGTGAAGTAACAACACAAGGATATTGCACGTGAAATCTCATGTCTGCTAGCAAAACTTTCGTTATTCCAGCTGTACATAGTGCAAAATATAAAGGAAAGTACAAATCTGGAAAAGGACTTAAATTTCAGAAAGAAGAGACAAAAAAAATTAAGGTGGTGATATTTCTGAACCACTAACAGTTGCTGATGAAACAGACCTTTACTTGCTAAAAGTTTCGATCAAAGCTGTCGTCATCAGGCAATATGAAATCCTTTACTTACTTAAATGCAGTAGGGAAGATTGTTGTAGCTTGGAACACTACAGACTTCCGCCTTTAACCATCCCCAGCCCTCTAATGGAAGTTTGTACAGGTCTAGGAAGAATGGCCTTATTTCAAAACTCCATATTTACTGATAAAAACATACTACAAACATGGTATCGATTACATAATATAAAATCTTAAAGTTTTAGCTATGCTATTACAAATTCTCTATATGTCCACCACCAGCAGCACACACAACATCTAGGCGATACCGACATTCGTCATAAACTTTACACAATGTATCTGCTTTTACAGAAATTATGATGGCTGCTATTCTGTTCTCCACTTTTTCTATGTCGCGATGTAAAGGGGAGAGTACACATATATACCCACAAGAAAAAAATCTCATGGAATCAGATCTGGCCATATTAAAGGCCAAGACTCAGGGCAGTGTGTCGCTCCTATCCAGCGTTAAGATAGAGTGTCATTGAGAAACTGCTGAATTGGCTTTTTTCACGATTTCAGGAGGACTCCAGAGACTTCATTTTCCAACAGGATGGAGCCCCATCACTATGGCACAACAGTTTCAGTTTCTCAGTGACACTCTGCCTCAAAGCTGGAATGGGCGCTCTTTTCTTGTGGGCATATGTGAAGAAAAGAGTGCTCATCTCCCCTCTACCTCGTGACATAGAAGTGACGAACAGAATAACAGCCGCCATAACTTCTGTAAACGCAGATACCCTTGTGTAAGGTTTATGACGAATTTAACTATCGTCTTGATGTTGTTCGTTCTGCTGCTGGTGTACACACAGAGCATTTGTAATAGCATTGCTGAAACTTTTAAGATTTTGTGACTATTTTGCTATTCGTCCCCCGTTTGTAGCATGTTTTTATGAATAAATATGGAGTTCTGAAATCAGGTCATTCTTTTTGAAACATCCTGTATTTCCTTCTTCCATTTGAAAATGACGGCATTCACTTTATGTGTACTGCAGCCTTTTTCTGAAGTTACAGGAATTACTACGGAAATGTAAGATTTTTCCAAATGTGAAAAACTGTTACAGGTTACAGCTTGGTCATGTACCTAGGAAAAAATGTTATATTCAGATTTAAAAGTGTTGGAGTCAAGAAAGACTTGTTGGCGCTGCATTAATTTCTGTACTACGTGCCAATAACGAGTAAGTGAAATCAAATAAGAGTGAAGCATTATCGAGAGCCAGTTAAAAGTTAAAGAAATTTTGAGATAGAAGCTATTGTGAACTGACACGAATTTTCGAATCAGGGGAAAATTGTTAAGGCATTAAAGAAACTCAGTTCGTTTGCAAATATCACATGATAGAGAGACCTTCAGTTTTAAGGTACAAGACGGTACACGAGTGACAAAGTATGGCTTAACCGGCTACACGTTATGTAAGCAGTTTTAAAACACAGTTTTATTCACCACAAAACTGAGTAAGAATTAACAGTATCCTCAAAATAACTTTGATATGTTGTGATTTTAAATGTGTAGAGTTCGTAATGTTTAGAAATGCTGCACAAAACACAGCTTCATGTCTCACAGCAACGAAAAGACCAGAAAATGCCGGAAATTGCTTATGGCAGTCTCTAGTACGCATTGGTCAATGTGATTCTAAAATCGATCAGTAAACTAAACACTGTCCAGGAAACATCGCGTGCTCCTAAGTACACTGTCCTGCAGATAGACACTCGCCCCCTACCGCCCGTTGGGGTAATCTCCTGGGCCAAAGCAGCGAAATTAAAGATACTGGGACTTGTGCCCTTGGATTACATTCTAAGAATTGTGTCTTGACGTGCAAATGCCGAACGAAGGGCGCTGTACTTGTACTGTCTTTGTAATTGGCACATGATTTTCTGTTTCTTCTACGGACTGCTACGAAGAGCCTCGCACGGTTCCTTTTGTGCACTATTTTCATTTCACTTGTTGGTCGGATTTTCTGCTTTTCGCGAGCAGTTCCTTCAGCCATTAAGGCGCCTGTACATTGTAGAAAGAAAATCTACCTTCACACTGTCATCTGTAGCTCGAGTAGCGGTAGACACGTCTTAGAAAGGGGTCTAACCAGTATAACGTACCGACATTTGTCCTGAACATACTTTTCATACCTGGGCACTTTTTAGCTATATTAATGCAACTGCAAATTTACTGCTTATAGAGTGGAGCAATGCCAACACAAAACAAATATTGCGTCGTCAGCTTAGATCAGTCAACGGATGGTTTTCGACCCCGATAAATTGATGAATGACACAAAACAAATACTGAGCCATGCGGTTGCAGCCGAGATCGTATTAATAATCTTTCAACTACTCGTATTAATACAAGGCCACTTTCATCGGCATGGATCGAATAGAGGCTGGGTTCTATACAGCCACAACGTCACATTATTTGAAACTTGCTTCTGTGCTGTATTTGCCTAAAAAAGAAGAAAACATATAGAAATCAAAATGAAGAAGCCGTGCGTCATAAGCTGAATTGCTAAAAAGAGAAGAAGGACTGGAACTTTTAAATCAATACAATGAGAATGTTTCACGGTGATTTTCATTGTTTGTTGTCATCAGTGATCAAAAACGACGAAAGGGAAAACTGCATACTAACATTGTTCCAAAGCGTTTCACTCGTTCAGAAAATCCCGTCATAAATTCCAAAGTATCAAAAACTTTCCATGTAGTTTTTTAACCATCGCCATTCCGCTTCTATTTGATTATTCTGACTCCCGAATTCATTTGGTATCGCCGACTGCGCGATTCTCAGCTTACTTCTCCAACATCTGTTTCTAATGATTCTGCAATTCCATCGAATGCTTTAGGTTTCCGTTCCCTGTTCCCCATACTCTTTCAGTGGTGTAAGGCATACCACAGCTCGGGATGCGACTCATCAACTTCAGGCATATGGCATGTTTGCTCCTTGTTCAACTCAAAACTCCAGCCTTTGGCACACGTGAACGATACGAACAGAATGAAAGCTACATTTCCTCTGTACCTGGTAGAAAACCTTCTGTAGCCAGGGTCGTCTAAATATTTATTTATTTTCCCAGCCGGTTTCGACAGACTTTGGTGTCATTTTCCGTCCTTCAAAAATTTTTGGTACAAAATGTGTTCATTGTGAATTGGAACCTCATGCCAAGTTGTCATATTAGTAGATAAACTTAAGTACATTATGCAAAGGTTTGTCGCAAATAAAACGTTTACAGTCAAAGAGGTGCTTCTGCACATGGCCATGTCCATATACAAGGTGTATCATAATTAATGGCGTAAACGCATGCAGTTGAAAGTACACGATCCTAGAAGCAAAGAAGTCTCAGTAAACATAGGGGCGAAAATGCATACCTTAAGAGCTGCGAGCAATTTTTCATCTTCGATACTATGAAACAAATCTCTTCTACTGCAAGCTCTTTGCTTTACATATTTTGGGAAGTGATAATATGGACCAAAACAAGAATAAAATGTCCAGTAAACTTGGGCTCTAGAGTGCGTGTCTTAAAAGATATGAGTACTTGTTCATTAGAAGAGTTGTGTTCCAAAGTACCGAAGATGAACAAGTGCTTATAGCTTTTAAGGCATGCATTTTAGAGCACATGTTTCCTGGACATTTTTTTCTTGTTTTGGTCCATATTATCACTTCCCAAAATATGGAAAGCAAGGAGCTTGCAGTAGAAGAGATTTGCTTCACAGTACCGAAGATGAAAAATTGCTCGTAGCTCTTAAAGTATGCATTTTCGACCCTATGTTTACTGAGACTTTTTTGCTTCTAGTATCGTGTACTTTCAACTGTACGCGTTTGCGCCATTAATTATGATACACCCTGTATGTAGCGTTCACTGATGATTGTTAAGTCTTAAAAAACACAGTATGCACTAAAATGTACAATAGCACATCTGTTTATGATAGTTTGACATGTTCCGTTCTTTGATGAACCACCCTAGACGATGTGTACGGGAATTATGCTGGATATAGCTGTGGGGTTTGTTGGCAAATGGTAGCTTACCTCGTAAAGTTTCGTATGGGGTAACTTCCACATGTCTTCCGATTGTTGCCCATAGAACGTCTACGCTATAATAGGTTGCTCTCCATGTGTTTACCAATAAACTCAATACGTCCGGGCCTATCATTTGGCAGACGTTTGTGTACATTCTTCACCACAGTACTCCGAGGTATGGCTGTTCCCCTGAAAACACGCGTCAATTTCCGCGGACTGTGTTCAAACGCTGTACGCACTGCATCAGCCGTCACTCACTCCACGTTTACCGCTGCTTGCCTCGTCACCAACACTGCTAGTCTCTCTTAACTTTTCATACCAGCAGCTGCTAGAGCACATGTAGATGTGTGCCCATAAAGATTTCGTGAGTTGCGGTATTTTTTACAAATAACCGGACAGGCATGTGGAAATTTATCCATAAGAAAACCCTTATGAGTTATGCTACCATATACAAGAAATCACATAGCTGTATCTAGCATAGTTCTTTAGAGACCATTTTTTGTAATCAAGGAAAGAGTTAGTGCTCACCTTGTATTATTGTTGTTCTCATCAAATTCGTAAGTATCTGTAACACGTTGCAGTGGATTTGACAGACGGTCAGTTTTATTTGGCATGTGGGGAGGGGGAGGGGGGGGGGGTGAGTAGACAATATCAGACAGTGACCCTCTCCCGACCAGAACGCAATTCGTGATCCAAATCCGTTGAAGCAAGGCTCATGTTCGTGACACGTTCGACTTTCGGAAGTAAAGTCAGAAAGACGTATACCTGTTCCAACAGCACACTGCGAGCAAGCCGATCGTGACAATGATAACTGTTTCTCTCGTGTGTGAGTGGACCCACGGAAATCGCACCATATTCGCAGAAAAAAAAAGCAGTTAAATATTTGTGGCTGGGAAGATTAAATTTCATTGATGCTCATTGCATTCGCGGCAACCTAATCTGAGTTTCTAAGTACATGCCTAACCATGCTCTCGGAAATCGTGATATATTCGAGAAAACAGCCAAATATTTGTGTCAAGCGAGAATGCAATCGTCATTGCTGGTCATTTCACTTGCAAAAATTTCATCCTTCATTTTTTAATCTGACAGAAGTCACAAAATTGGAGAAAGTCATTCCTGAGAGAGCATGCTTGCTCTTGTAGGTAAATAACATAGAATATTATATCAATAAGAAAATCTACTCTGGAAATTCGAAGATGAAGAAAAATAAACGAGTAGTAGAATATAGCAGGACGCAACTTACTTCCTTCGACTCCTCAAGCCTTCGTCTCCAACCGCAAGACCGTGGTGATATGTCAGGATCACCTGACAGTTTTTACCGCCGCTGCGTAATTAACTGACATTTAATTATAAGAACTCGTGCCAAGGATGACATGTTTGTGGTAAATCTTCAATGTGCCTTTGCCTGGGAATGGCGTACTGTCATAAGACGCAAATTCTAAAGCAAAGACCGAGCGAGACGGCGCAGTGGTTAGCACACTCGACTCGCATGCGGGAGGACGACGGTTCAAATCCGCGTCCGGCCATACTGATTTAGGTTCTACATCTACATCTACATCCACATCCATACTCCGCAAACCACCTGACGGTGTGTGGTGGAGGGTACCTCGAGTACCTCTATCGGTTCTCCCTTCTATTCCAGTCTCGTATTGTTCGTGGAAAGAAGGATTGTCGGTATGCCTCTGTGTGGGCTCTAATCTCTCTGATTTTATCCTCATGGTCTCTTCGCGAGATATGCGCAGGAGGGAGCAATATATTGCTTGACTCCTCGGTGAAAGTATGTTCTCGAAACTTCAACAAAAGTCCGTACCGAGCTACTGAGCGTCTCTCCTGCAGAGTCTTCCACTGGAGTTTATCTACACTCCTGGAAATTGAAATAAGAACACCGTGAATTCATTGTCCCAGGAAGGGGAAACTTTATTGACACATTCCTGGGGTCAGATACATCACATGATCACACTGACAGAACCACAGGCACATAGACACAGGCAACAGAGCATGCACAATGTCGGCACTAGTACAGTGTATATCCATCTATCGCAGCAATGCAGGCTGCTATTCTCCCATGGAGACGATCGTAGAGATGCTGGATGTAGTCCTGTGGAACGGCTTGCCATGCCATTTCCACCTGGCGCCTCAGTTGGACCAGCGTTCGTGCTGGACGTGCAGACCGCGTGAGACGACGCTTCATCCAGTCCCAAACATGCTCAATGGGGGACAGATCCGGAGATCTTGCTGGCCAGGGTAGTTGACTTACACCTTCTAGAGCACGTTGGGTGGCACGGGATACATGCGGACGTGCATTGTCCTGTTGGAACAGCAAGTTCCCTTGCCGGTCTAGGAATGGTAGAACGATGGGTTCGATGACGGTTTGGATGTACCGTGCACTATTCAGTGTCCCCTCGACGATCACCAGTGGTGTACGGCCAGTGTAGGAGATCACTCCCCACACCATGATGCCGGGTGTTGGCCCTGTGTGCCTCGGTCGTATGCAGTCCTGATTGTGGCGCTCACCTGCACGGCGCCAAACACCCATACGACCATCATTGGCACCAAGGCAGAAGCGACTCTCATCGCTGAAGACGACACGTCTCCATTCGTCCCTCCATTCACGCCTGTCGCGACACCACTGGAGGCGGGCTGCACGATGTTGGGGCGTGAGCGGAAGACGGCCTAACGGTGTGCGGGACCGTAGCCCAGCTTCATGGAGACGGTTGCGAATGGTCCTCGCCGATACCCCAGGAGCAACAGTGTCCCTAATTTGCTGGGAAGTGGCGGTGCGGTCCCCTACGGCACTGCGTAGGATCCTACGGTCTTGGCGTGCATCCGTGCGTCGCTGCGGTCCGGTCCCAGGTCGACGGGCACGTGCACCTTCCGCCGACCACTGGCGACAACATCGATGTACTGTGGAGACCTCACGCCCCACGTGTTGAGCAATTCGGCGGTACGTCCACCCGGCCTCCCGCATGCCCACTATACGCCCTCGCTCAAAGTCCGTCAACTGCACATACGGTTCACGTCCACGCTGTCGCGGCATGCTACCAGTGTTAAAGACTACGATGGAGCTCCGTATGGCACGGCAAACTGGCTGACACTGACGGCGGCGGTGCACAAATGCTGCGCAGCTAGCGCCATTCGACGGCCAACACCGCGGTTCCTGGTGTGTCCGCTGTGCCGTGCGTGTGATCATTGCTTGTACAGCCCTCTCGCAGTGTCCGGAGCAAGTATGGTGGGTCTGACACACCGGTATCAATGTGTTCTTTTTTCCATTTCCAGGAGTGTATAATTTACGTAACGCTTTCGCGATTACTAAATCATCCTGTAACGAAGCGCGCTGCTCTCCGTTGGATCTTCTCTATCTCTTCTATTAACCCTGTCTGGTACGGATCCCACACTTGTGAGCAGTATTCAAGCAGTGGGCGAACAAGCGTACTGTAACCTACTTCCTTTGTTTTCGGATTGCATTTCCTTAGGATTCTTCCAATGAATCTCAGTCTGGCATCTGCTTTACCGACGATCAATTTTATATGATCATTCCATTTTAAATCACTCCTAACGCGTACTCCCAGATAATTTATGGAATTTTCCATTGTTACAACCTCTCGATAGACTACAGCATCACAGCATCATCCGCAAAAAACCTCAGTGAACTTCCGATGTTATTCACAAGGTAATATATATATATATATATATATATATATATATATATATATATATATATATATATATATATATATATATTGAATAGCAACAGTCCTACGACACTCCCCTGTGGCACACCTGAAATCACTCTTACTTCGGAGGACTTCTCTCCATTGAGAATGACATGCTGCGTTCTGTTATCTAGGAACTCTTCAATCCAATCACACAATTGGTCTGATAGTCCATATGCTCTTACTTTGTTCATTAAACGACTGTGGGGAACTGTATCGAACACCTTGCGGAAGTCAAGAAACACGGCATCTACCTGGGAACCCGTGCCTATGGCCCTCTGAGTCTCGTGGACGAAAAGCGCGAGCTGGGTTTCACACGATCGTCTTTTTCGAAACCCATGCCGATTCCTACAGAGTAGATTTCTAGTCTCCAGAAAAGTCATTATACTCGAACATACTACCTGTTCCAAAATTCTAGAACTGATAGACGTTAGAGATATAGGTCTATAGTTCTGCACATCTGTTCGACGTCCCTTCTTGAAAACGGGGATGACCTGTGCCCTTTTCCAATCCTTTGGAACGCTACGCTCTTCTAGAGACCTACGGTATACCGCTGCAAGAAGGGGGGCAAGTTCCTTCGCGTACTCTGTGTAAAATCGAACTGATATCCCATCAGGTCCAGCTGCCTTTTCTCGTTTGAGCGATTTTAATTGTTTTTCTGTTCTTCCGTCAACTATTTCGATATCTACCATTTTGTCATCTGTGCGACAATCTAGAGACGTAACTACAGTGCTTTCTTGCTCTGTGAAACAGCTTTGGAAAAAGACATTAAGTATTTCGGCCTTTAGTCTGTGATCCTCTGTTTCAGTACCATTTTGGGCACAGAGTGTCTGGAAATTTTTTGGTACACCTACCGCTTTCCGTGATTTGCCTAAATCGCTTCAGGCGAGTGCCGGGATGGTTCCTTTGAAGCGGCACGGCCGATTTCCTTCTCCATCCTTCCCTAATCCGAGCTTGTGCTCCGTCTCTAATGACAACGTTGTCGTCTGCACGTTAAACACAAATCTCCTCTAATCAAAGAAAACGAAATACGACGAAAGCAATATGGCGTCTCCATAGTCGTCGACAGCAGTGGTCGCGTCGAGTGATGCGCCATTTCCAAATGAGCCGAGCTATCACGAACGCCACCCTCGAGGTAAGAGCCGCATGCGGCTCGCTAGCCTCGCTGTAGTTAACTCTGAACTACTGGCTCCGATCTCTTGCAGTTGTGGCAGTAAGAGAAAACAGTTACCGAGGTTTGGATTTGGAAAGGCGAATGCGCCTAGAGAAGCAGGTACCGCCACAAGTGAAAACACGACGGCGCGCGTCACACAGCGCTATTACCGTAAGGTATTGTCTGCAGAAGGAAGTCCGCGGGCAGTGGCAGGCAGGCGCCGCCCAGGAGTGGCGCCTGACGTAATGTGAGGGCGGCCCCGGATTGGCAGAGCGGCGCAGACAGTGAAAGCGGCCGGGCCCGCGATCGGAGCGCGCCGGCACGCGCCCGCAGGAATGCGGCGCTGCGAGCAGGGGGCGCGGCTGTCCGCGGAACTCGCGGCTGGCCGGTTCAAATGGCTCTGAGCACTATGGGACTTAACATCTATGGTCATCAGTCCCCTAGAACTTAGAACTACTTAAACCTAACTAACCTAAGGACATCACACAACACCCAGCCATCACGAAGCAGAGAAAATCCCTGACCCCGCCGGGAATCGAACCGGGAACCCGGGCGTGGGAAGCGAGAACGCTACCGCACGACCACGAGATGCGGGCTGGCTGGCCGGAAGCAGGCGGCGATACCGGGGCCCCACCTCTGTCCAGGCGCGCATCCAGGGGAGCTGTGGCAGCTGTGCCCGCTGACACTTGAGGTGTAATGTGTTAACATTTCTACGGACCCCTAGACATTTCAGATAGTATGATTCTTCAGTTTCTCCAAGCGTTTGCAGTCTAGTGTGCCGCTGATGTTCTCGGCATCGGTCCTCAATGTTACGAATGGTCTGACGTATGTATACACTCCCGCATTGGCAAGGTATCTGATAAACCCCTGATTTACGTAGACCAAGATTGTCCTTGGCACTACCAAAAAGGCTCTTGGTTTTGGTTGGAGGACGGAAGATGGTTTTCACTTGGTGTTTACGTAAAATGCGTCCAGTTTTTCCGGATAAGGCCCCACAAAACGGAATAATAGCCAAGGCCGCCTCCTCCTGAGGTCCATCCTCAGTTTCCGCCGGTGCTGCTGGTGTGGGGTGTAGAGGCTTCCGAATTTGCCCTTCCTTGTAACCGTTCCTCCGAAACACGGTCTTCAGATGGTCCAATTCTTGTTGGAGACTTTCCCTGTCGGAGATGGTGTGAGCTCTGTATACAAGAGACTCTGGCGCTCCTCAAGTGTTCCGGCTTCCCTGACGAGATTGCCAAGAAGCTACGCGCGAGGACTGCTGTTCCTCATAGACTTTACGGACTGACGAAGGGGCACAAGGAATCGATTCCGTCAGCAATATTAGTGCCCCAACGTACCTTCTCGCCAAGCACCTCAAACAACTGCTTAGCCCTTACGTTTGGAGATGTACACACCATATCCGCAACTCCGTGGATTTCCTGGGACGCATCAACAACCTTGACATACTGGTGTGCTTCGACGTGGTATCTCTATTCACTAAAGTTCCGTTACAAGAATCCTTGGAACTCATCAGCCAGAAATTTGAGGAAGAGACCACCAACCTCTTCAGACATGTTCTGACATCAACTTACTTCTTATTTGAGGTGAATACTACGAGCAGACAGAAGGAGTAACCATGGGGAGTCCACTATCACCCGTTGTCGCAAATATGTACATGGATCATTTCGAGGAGGAAGCTCTTGAATCAGCACATCTAAAACTCATCTGTTTCTTTAGATATGTGGATGATACCTTCGTTATCTGGCCACATGGAAGAGATAAACTGGCAGGCTTCCTCACACATCTCAACTCCAGACACGAGAATATTAAGTTCACCATGGAGATCGAAACGGATGGGATGCTCCCTTTCCTAGATCTTCCGTCCTCCAAGCAAAACCAAGAGCCTTCTTGGTAGTGTCAAGGACAACCTTGGTCTACATAAATCAGGGGTTTATCAGATACCTTGCCAATGCGGTAGTGTATACATAGGGCAGACCATTCGTACCATTGAGGACCGATGCCGAGAACATCAACGGCACACTAGACTGCAACAGTCCAGTAAGTCGGCAATCGCTGACCATTGCCTGTCGGAACTCCACAGCATGGATTATGACCAAACCAAAGTCCTGACACAGACTTCCAAATACTGGGACTGTGTCATCAAAGAAGCCATAGAGATCACAATAAGGGAGCCACAACTAAATCGTGACTGCGGTTACATCCTTAGCAAGGCGTGGGAACCCGCGATCATCCGGATTAAGAAGAAAAAGGATATTTCCCAGAGTGTACCGACTTCGGGGGAGGAGAGAAGAATAACGAGAGCGGTGCCGGCAGACCCTCCTGAACGAGAAGACCTAGGACGCAGCGCCCAGACGGCGGGAGAACGGACGCTGTACCTGGACCGCGCGCGGGACGCGGACCGCACCGACTCATAGTTGCGAAAACAGAGTTAACCTGTTAGCCACAAATAAAACTGATCTAATAGAGAGCGACATGACGGATACAGGGATTAGTGAACACAATGTCTTTGTAGCGAGGCTCAAAACCATATCAACCAAAACCACTAAAAATAAACGCAAGCCGCGCGGAATCAGCCGAGCGATCTATGGCGCTGCAGTCATGGACTGTGCGGCTGGTCCTGGCGGAGATTCGAGTCCTCTCTCGGGGGTGTTTGTGGTTGTCCTTAGGATAATTTAGGTTAACTAGTGTGTAAGCTTAGGGACTGATGACCTCAGCAGTTAAGCCCCATAAGATTTCACACACATTTGAACTTTTTTTTTAATAAACGCAAAATATATCTATTTAAAACTGCAGATAAAAATTCGTGTGATGCCTTCCTAAGAGAGAGTCTCCATTCCTTCCAAGCTAATTATGTAAGTGTAGACCAGATATGGCTCAAATTCAAAGATATAGTATCGACAGCAATAGATAGATTCATACCGCGTAACTTAATAAGAGACGAGACTGATCCATCATGATACACAAAACACGTCAGCAGACTGTTGCAGAAGCAACGAAAAAAGCGTGCCAAATTCAGAAGAACGCAAAATCCCAGAGACTGGCTAAGTTTTACGGAAGCTCGAAATTTAATACGGACGTCAATGCGAGATGCTTTTAATAGTTTCCACTATGAAACATTGTCTCAAAAAATGGTGGAAAACCCAAAGAAATTTTGGTCGTATGTACACCAGTGGCAAAAAACAGCCATTACTGTCACTGCGCGAAGCGATAGAAATGTTACCGATGATGGTGCCACTAACGCGGAGTTACTAAATACAGTTTTCCGTAATTCCTTGACGAAAGAAGATGAAGTAAATATTCCAGAATTCAAAACCAGAACAGCTGATAGCATGACATAAAAGTGGATATCTTACGTGTTGCGAAACAACTCTAATCACTTAAGAAAGACAAGTCTTCCGGTCCAGATTGTATACCAATCACGTTCCTTTCGGAGTATACAGACACAATAGTGCCTTTCTTAGCAACCATATACAACCGCTCACTTGACGAAAGGTCTGTTCCTAAAGACTGGAAAGTAGCACAGGTCACACCAATATTCAAGCAAGGAAATAGGAGTAACCCATTGAATTATAGACCCATATCACTGACCTCAATTTGCAGTAGGATTTTGGAGCATATATTGTACTCGAACATTATGAATCACCTTGAAGAAAATGACTTATTGATACATAACCAACACGGATTCAGAAAACTTGTGCAACACATCTAGCTCTTTATTCCCATGAAGTAATGAGTGCTGTCGACAAGGGATCTCACTTCGATTCCTTATTCCTAAATTTCCAGAAGGCTTTTGATACCGTTCCTCACAAGCGAGTATTAATCAAATTGCGTGCATATGGAGTATCGTCTCAGTTGTGTGACTGGATTCGTGATTCCCTCTCAGAGAGGCCACAGTTCGTAGTGATAGACGGTAAATCATCGAGTAGAACCGAAGTGATATCTGGTGTACCGCAGGGTAGTGTCATGGGCTCTCTGCTGTTCCTGATTTACATACATGATCTAGGTGACAATCTGAGCAGCCCCCTTAGATTGTTTGCAGATGACGCTGTAATTTACCGTCTAGTAAAATCCTAAGACGATCAATTCCAATCACAAAATGATCTAGAGAGAATTTCTGTATGGTGCGAAAACTGCCAGTTGGCACTAAACAAAGAAAAGTGCGAGGTCATCCACATGGGTACTAAAAGAAATCCAATAAATTTTGGGTATACGATAAATCGCACAAATCTAAGGGCTGTCAATTCGACTAAATACCTAGGAATTACAATTACGAGCAACTTAAATTGGAAAGATCAGATACATAATATTGTGGGGAAGGCGAAACAAAGACTGCGCTTTGCTGGCAGAACTCTTAGAAGATGCGACAAATCCACTAAAGAGACAGCCTACATTACACTTGTCCGTCCTCCGCTGGAATTTTGCTGCGCGGTGTGGGATCGTTACCAGGTAGGAGTGACGGAGGACATCGAAAAAGTGCAAAGAAGGGCAGCCCGTTTCGTGTTATCGCGCGATAGGAGTGAGAGTGTCACTGATCTGGTACGCGAGTCACTGAAACAAAGGCGGTTTTCTTAGCGACGAGGTATATTTACGAAATGTCAGTCAGCACCTTTCTCTTCCGAATGCGAAAATATTTTGTTGACACCCAACTACGTAGGGAGAAAAGATCATTCGAGAGTGCAATGGTAGAGAAGTAATATGAAAATGGTTCGATAAACCCTCTGCCAGGCACTTAAATGTGAATTGCAGAGTAATCATGTAGATGTAGATGTTCTTTGTGCTTTACTACATCGTCTGTGACTGTGTACACAGCGATTGTGGGTGTGGGGCTACTCGGCAAACACTACCTCATTCCATAGATGCTCTGACGTAATCGTTGGCATGGTTGTCCGTTGACCGGAATGCCATCTTCCATGCAGAACACGAGTGCACTGGCATCTGGTTGACAGATTGTATGATTATACCGTTAATTAGACACAGGACGGGGAAATAGCAGTTTGTTACTTTAGTTTTGGACATCTGTGTATAATAACAATAGTAATATATGTTTACTTTACAGCTTAGTAAATCACTTTAGCTGCACGTTCAAGAAATAGCAAACCGCAGGCAAGACAGGGTGAGCAGCATTCTGCGACTGTTTGCTGATGAAGGTGTGGTGCACAGGAAGGTATCGTCGTTGAGTGACTGTAGAAAACTACAAGATGACGTGGACAAAATTTATAGTTGTCGATACAAGGTCAGCAGTCTGTGGCTACTTTGGGCAGTGGTAGGACCGGGCAATGGGGAAACTGAACGTCATTCGGAACAGTAACATATTTTATTAAATTTCCTTGTGCTGCGATAAATAGATAAGTAGGTAACAATTTTGACAATCCAGTTACGAACATGAGCTGTTTCACCTTATTAACCCTGCTTCCCAGTCGCACATTAGGAGACAGGACTCAAACCCCGACGTCGCCCACTAAGTTTGGACGCCTGACGGCACATACTGCTCGCGTAACGCTAATACCAGGCACTTCTGAAAAAAACGTGCAAAGGTATCCTAAAACACATGAAACAAAGAAATCGGAATACACGTGCCAACACACACTGTTAATAAGCAAAACAATTTCAAACTGAAGAAAGGGTTTTGCGCACATATCAAGTGGTGCCTACTTTAATAAAAAAACCCTCAGCATGAATGTATTGACATATAGCGAAATGAAAGCCCTTATCTAAAGCAATACTAAACAACTGAATTCAATTAGCAGGCGGGGGGCAAATTTACAAGGTAACGGTCTACCTCTACGGCCAGATAATAAAAATAACAGTTCAGTACCGCCCGGAGACAATTTAAAAGTGAACTATAACTTCTTAATGCAGGCGCAATTTGCTGACCAAACAGCAGAAATAATTGGCGGAGCAAATTATTAATGGCACACAAATTAATCTTGAGGCGGAAATAACGTTACATAGGAAAGTCCAATTAATATTGGGCATATAATAATAACACAATTTGAATAATTCTCAGAAACAGTTATTAAATTCTGGAAACAAGAATAAAACCAATTAACAAACGTACACCACGATAGACGGAGTCCTATTGTGCTGAAATGACTAAAGTCATGGGATAACTCTTAATATTGCGTCGGATCTCTTTTTTCCCCGGCATAGTGCGGCAACTGGACATGGCATGGACTCAAAACGGTTCAAATGGCTCTGGGCACTATGGGACTTAACTTCTGAGGTCATCAGTCGCCTAGAACTACTTAACCCTAACTAACCTAAGGACATCACACACATCCATGCCCGAGGCAGGATTCGAACCTGCGACCGTAGCAGTCGCGCGGTTCCGGACTGAAGCGCATGGACTCAACAAGTCGTTGAAAGTCTCATGCAGAAATATCGAACCTCTTGGCCTCTATAGCCGTCCATAATTGTGGAAGTGTTGCTAGTGCAGGATGTTGGGAACAAACAGACGTCTCGATTACCTCCCATATATTTTCGATGGCATTCATGTCGGGCGATCTGGCTGTCAAATCACTCTCTCGAATTGTCTAGAATGTTCTTCAGACCAATTGCAAACATTTGTGGCCCGATGACAATTCCATCGTTGTTTGGGAACATGAAATCCATGAATGGCTGCAAATGGCCTCCAAGTAGCCGCACATTATCAGTTCGTGTCAATGATCGGTTCAGTTGGACCAGAGGACCCAATCCATTCCCAGTAAACACAGTCCACACCGTTCTGGAGCCAACACAAAGTTGCACAGGGCCTTGCTGACAGTTTGGGCCCTTGACTTCGTAGGTCTGCTCCACAGTCGAACACTACCATCAGCTCGTACCAACTAAAATCGGGATCTTGTGACCACGCCACGGTCATGCAGTCGTCTGGAGCCCAACAGATACGGTCACGAGCCTTGGAGTTACGCTGCAAGAGACGTCGTGCTGTTAGCGAAGGCGCGCCCGCCGGTCGTCAGCTGCCATAGCCCATTAACGCCAAATTTCGCCATAATATGTGAAATCCCTTACTATACCTGCAGGACAGGACAGATAGTTTAATTTGTGGGAAGGGGCCAAAATGAGAGGCGTCAGTTGCACTCGAACATACTACTTTATTCATTTGACAAACATTACAAGAGTAAAGAAAACATTAAAAACAGAGCAAGCCAAAGATTAATTTTAGAACTTAATTCCCGGCTAAATGAACCATTAAATCTCACGCCTCAAGGGCAAAACAACTTTAATTTAAAACCGGCTGAAGGCCAATCACTTAAGACTCATAAAAAGGAATTGGAATTTAAAAGGCAGAAGGTCTTATATTAAAACATTGCTCTAAATTAGCCTGAAGGCCCAAACAATCTCACGCCTTAAGGGCAACACAACTTTAATTTAAAATCGGCTAGAAGCCATACATAAAGAAACACTAACGCTCGCTTAGGTGAGACAGGCAGTCGGCCCAACAATTCTCAGTCCGACGGCAACCCATCCGACAGACAGTCAACGGACCAAGCGATAAGATAACTTCCGCTCCACCCGACCAGCAAACAACAGTGAGTTCAATGGAACAACGGCAGAAGGTATCGGCGCCCACAACGAGTTACACATTCGGCTGTCAAACTACACGCCATGCTGGACAGCCTCAACACGACGAGGAAAATACACTGCCTGAATTTACGTCAACGGCCAGGGCAGGTAACTTTAACGGCCACAAGGCAGAAGATTCCGCTGGTGCACTTCAATTCCAAGATAATCAAGTTTCGCCAACTTGAAAACACACGTTTTTGTTCCAGGGAATGTCCCAACAGCTCACAACGAAATTCAAACGACACAATGTGCACAATTGGAGCTGGCTGGTAGATTAAGTAAAGACTCAACTTTTGTGTCTGGCATCCGAGGGCGATGGACCTCGTAGCGATTGGAACAGCCCCTCACACTCGGACCGCATGTGGACGCCGCCAGCGTCCCCGGGGATTTCCTCGCTGCTCCACGCCAAGTGACCGACTGCAGGCCCGTAAATGGTGAATGGACCAACTATACGTCGGCCGATGAGACGACCAACCAACAGTCGTCCCGCTCCAACCTCCCTCCGCCGGACAGTTCATGTGTGTCGCCAGCAGTCGGCGAGCACTGGCTGTCGGCACCTCACTTTCGCTCCGCCCCCTGACTTCACTGCTGCTGCGTTCCGACTGCACTGCTGGTGCATTCCGAACTGACTGCCAGACACACGACGACCCGTAAATACTATCGGTCGCTCCAGAGGTGGTACGACAGTGCACTTATCGACACGCGCTGCTGCTGCCGCTCACAGGCAAGTTAGGCAGGAAGTTAGTGACGCCAGTAAATGGAATAAGGAAACGAGGCGACAGTACGGTAATAGAAGATAACAAACAATAAATGGCATGAACACGAGCCGTGCACGACCCACTGTCGCAATAGATACGTTCGTCGTGCATCCCACATCGATTTCTGCGGTTATTTCACCGAGTGATGCTTATGTGTTAGTGCTGAAACTATTTGTAGAATCCCTGCTCTCGGTCGTGAAGTGAAGGCCGTCGGTCACTGCGTTGTTTGTGGTGACGTGTAATGCCTGAAATTTGTTATTCTCGGCACACTCTGGATACTGTGGATCTCCGAACACTAAATTCCATAACGACTTCCGAAACGGAGTGTCCCAAGCGTCGAGCTCCCTTGCGTCTAGATCAGGGTCTGTTAAAGCCCGTACTGCGGCCATAATCACGTTGGAAAGCTTTTCTCATAAATCACCTGAATACAAATGACAGCTCAGCCAGCGTAGCGCCATTTTATACCTTGCGTACGCGATACTACAGCTATCTGTATATGTGCATATCGTTATCCTCATGATTTTTATCATCTCTGTGGGTATATCAAAACCCAGAACATTTGAGTGCTTTAGAAAATACGGGTTTAGGCAAACAGCACTTAGAGCCGCAGATAACGTGGGTGACACAAGGGTGCAATTCAGAAAAATTACTAAATGTCTGTCCCACAACATGTCGCGAAAACTAGATGCCAAGTCACAGTTACTTCATACTGGTTCACACAAAAGCAACCGAGTGAGCGTGATTTAAATCATTTCAGAAACGCACACACCCGGTATTGTCTTTTGGTAGGGACCGTCCATTGGTAGTAGACACGCATAGGTGTGGTGGCCGTGCCCACACAGCCAGTGCTCGGCCGTGCCCACACAGCCAGTGGTTCGCTCCTCCGAGAGCCGCTGCCCACACGACCTCTTGTCCGCGCCTCGGCCGAACAGGTGCTTCCGATCTGACGTACTCCAGGCGTCGAAGTGATCGGCCACGCTCCAACTCAGGCTGCGTATCCGGCGCCAGGTGGAAAGTCTCCTGTCTCTCTGCTAAAGAGCTGTACAGACGATTGCGTGCTTATGGAATATCATCTCAGTTATGTGACTGGATTTGTAATTTTCCTGTCAGAGAGGTCACAGTTCGTAGTAATTGACGGAAAGTCATCGAGTAAAACAGAAGTGATTTCTGGAGTTCCCCAAGGTAGTGTTATAGGCCCTTTGCTGTTCCTTATCTATATAAACGATTTTGGAGACAATCTGAGCAGCCGTCTTCGGTTGTTTGCAGATTACGCTGTCGTTTATCGACTAATAATGTCATCAGAAGATCAAAACAAACTGCAAAACGATTTAGAAAATATATATTAATGGTGCGAAAAGTGGCAGTTGATCCTAAATAACAAAAAGTGTGAGGTCATCCACATGAGTGCTAAAAGGAACACGTTAAACTTCGGTTGCACGATAAATCAGACTAATCTAAAAATCTAAATAACTAGGTATTACAATTACGAACAACTTAAATTGGAAGGAACACAGAAAATGTTGTGGAGAAAGTTAATCAAAGACTGCGTTTCATTGGCAGGACAGTTATAAAAAGTAACAGACCTACTAAGGAGACTGCCTACACTACGCTTGTCCGTCCTCTTTTAGAATACTGCTGCGCGGTGTGGGATCCTTACCAGATAGGACTGTCGGAGTACATCGAAAAAGTTCAAAGAAAGGCAGCACGTTTTGTACACTCCTGGAAATTTAAATAAGAACACCGTGAATTCATTGTCCCAGGAAGGGGAAACTTTATTGACACATTCCTGGGGTCAGATACATCACATGATCACAGTGACAGAACCACAGGCACATAGACACAGGCAACAGAGCATGCACAATGTCGGCACGAGTACAGTGTATATCCACCTTTCGCAGCAATGCAGGCTGCTATTCTCCCATGGAGACGATCGTAGAGATGCTGGATGTAGTCCTGTGGAACGGCTTGCCATGCCATTTCCACCTGGCGCCACAGTTGGACCAGCGATCGTGCTGGACGTGCAGACCGCGTGAGACGACGCTTCATCCAGTCCCAAACATGCCCAATGGGGGACAGATCCGGAGATCTTGCTGGCCAGGGTAGTTGACTTACACCTTCTAGAGCGCGTTGGGTGGCACGGGATACATGCGGACGTGCATTGTCCTGTTGGAACAGCAAGTTCCCTTGCCGGTCTAGGAATGGTAGAACGATGGGTCCGATGACGGTTTGGATGTACCGTGCACTATTCAGTGTCCCCTCGACGATCACCAGTGGTGTACGGCCAGTGTAGGAGATCGCTCCCCACACCATGATGCCGGGTGTTGGCCCTGTGTGCCTCGGTCGTATGCAGTCCTGATTGTGGCGCTCACCTGCACGGCGCCAAACACGCATACGACCATCATTGGCACCAAGGCAGAAGCGACTCTCATCGCTGAAGACGACACGTCTCCATTCGTCCCTCCATTCACGCCTGTCGCGACACCACTGGAGGCGGGCTGCACGATGTTGGGGCGTGAGCGGAAGACGGCCTAACGGTGCGTGGGACCGTAGCCCAGCTTCGTGGAGACGGTTGCGAATGGTCCTCGCCGATACCCCAGGAGCAACAGTGTCCCTAATTTGCTGGGAAGTGGCGGTGCGGTCCCCTACGGCACTGCGTAGGATCCTACGGTCTTGGCGTGCATCCGTGCGTCGCTGCGGTCCGGTCCCAGGTCGACGGGCACGTGCACCTTCCGCCGACCACTGGCGACAACATCGATGTACTGTGGAGACCTCACGCCCCACGTGTTGAGCAATTCGGCGGTACGTCCACCCGGCCTCCCGCATGCCCACTATACGCCCTCGCTCAAAGTCCGTCAACTGCACATACGGTTCACGTCCACGCTGTCGCAGCATGCTACCAGTGTTAAAGACTGCGATGGAGCTCCGTATGCCACGGCAAACTGGCTGACACTGACGGCGGCGGTGCACAAATGCTGCGCAGCTAGCGCCATTCGACGGCCAACACCACGGTTCCTGGTGTGTCCGCTGTGCTGTGCGTGTGATCATTGCTTGTACAGCCCTCTCGCAGTGTCCGGAGCAAGTATGGTGGGTCTGACACACCGGTGTCAATGTGTTCTTTTTTCCATTTCCAGGAGTGTATTATCGTGAAATATGGGAGAGAGTGTCACAGAAATGATACAGGATTTGGATGGACATCATTAAAAGAAAGGCGTTTTTCGTTGCGACGGAATCTTCTCACGAAATACCAATCATCAACTTTCTCCTCCGAATGCGAAAATATTTTGTTGACACCGACCTACATAGAGAGGAACGATTACCACGATAAAATAAGGGAAATCAGAGCTCGTACGGAAAGATATAGCTGTTCATTCTTTCCGCGAGCTATACGTGGTTCGATGAACCCTCTGCCAGGCACTTAAAAGTGATTTGCAGAGTATGCATGTAGATGTAAATGTAGATGTAGACGACACGTCTTGTGCCACGAATGGTGCAATAGGATGCTACAACGAGATGGGTTGAGGAGGGTGAAGGACGCTGGGGAATGGAACTGGTAGTTGGTAAGAAGGCAGCTAGGAGGAGGAGATACTCAGACAGCTGTACTTTGCGTATAACCAATAGATATGATCAGGCGTCGGAGTTTAGAGGAGCCTCTTCCAGCTGTAGGTGTAACAAACATGCAGCAGTCCTCAACCGTTAGGAAGCCTAAGTCAGTTGCTAATCCTAACAGGTAAAAGAAAATTCTGTTGATAGGTAGTTCGCATGGCAGAGGTGTGGGTCAGCAGTTGCAGGAAGTGTTGGGGAGCGAGTACCAGCTCACCAGCGTTGTGAAGCGTAGTGCTTAGTGAAGCGCCACGACAAACCCCGAGGATCAATTCAGTTTTTTCAACTACTCTACTAATCATAGGAAAAAGTGAACGACAAAAAACTGCTTACTGTGGCGTTGTGTAGTCTACGCTTCTTTGTGCAAATTCTTCGCTGGGAGTCCCTTTCCTTGTCTGAACGTGACCTCGCAAAATCAGAAGTTTCCTAAAATATAAAACCGCGGATTCATACATCTACATCGATACTTCACCTTACGACGCGTGGCGGAGGGTACCCTATACCACTACCAGTTGTTTCCTTTCTTGTTCCGCTGGCAAACTGAGCGACGGAAAAACGATTATCTATATGCCTCCGTATGAGTCCTAATTTCTCGTATCTTATCTTCGTAGTCCTTAAGCGCGATGTATGTTGGAGGCAGCAGTATGTCACCTTCCCTCCAGGGATTCCAATGTGGTTTCCCGAGGCATCTCTGTTCGAATCTTCCAGTAACAAATCTAGCAGCCCGCCTCTGAATTGTTTCGATGTCTTCTATTAATCCGACGAGTAACGGATCCCAGACACTAGAGCAGTACTCAAGAATAGGTCGCACTAGCGTCCTATATGCGGCCTCCTGTACACATGAACCCACACTTTCCTAGAATTCTCCCAATAAACCAAAGTCGACCATTCGTCTTGCCTACTACAATACTCACATGCTTCACAGTAAATGATGACAGGCAAAACAAAGATTTATTAAAATTCTTGACCACCGTTTCGGTATATATAAATACACCTTCATCAGAAGCAAAATACCCTGAACAGGAAGACACTTTCATTGGCAAAAACTTAGCATCGGAAATGAGAAATGAAAAAACACTATAGCTTAAGTAACCGTAAAATTACCAGAGTATTACAAGCACAAAAACCTTTAGTCACTTAATAAAATTACACCCTGCAATGGAGATTAATAAAACAATTGTGACAAAGGCGTCGTCAGTAGTTAAAACATCATGTCCATTTGTACAACATGATTATGGACAGAGGGTCGATGCGAACACAGCTCAGCATCAATACTTCGCCTATGAACTAACGTGACGAGGGTGTGAAAGCCCTAGGGCAGATAGTTTCGCCGAGAGGGGGCACTTGTGGTATGTACCGACACTCGCGCACATTAAAATCCATGGATACATACACATGCGCATCAAAATTATCAAAAGTCGTGCTAATTCAAACCTTCTGTCTTAATAAATAAAACATATCAGAACCATTTAAAAACATCTACGTAAAATAGAAAATACGAAACCAATTTACCTGTGTCTTGGAGTCAAGCAGATGAAGTTTGCGCTACGGAACACATCTAACGAGAGAGGGCGCTAGTGTTATGCTCGAGAATCTCGCGTAACTTAAACGGTAAAATACATACTAGCGAAAACAACCAAAATGTTAAAGTAAAACGAACCATCTGCCGTTGTAAATAAAAACATACTAGTCAATTAACCACACATGCACATTGAAAACCACAAACATCTTTATCCTGCAACTGTTTTGGCTGTCATCATTTACCGTTAAGAATTTCAACAGTTGCTGTTTCAGCCATGTTTAAAATCTTGGAATACTCACGTGCTCGTTCCATTTCATATCGCTTCACAAGGTCACGCCCAGATATTTAAACGACGTGACTGTGTCAAGCAGGACACTACTAACGCTGTATCCGAAAACTACATGCTTGTTTCTCCTATTCATCCGCATTAACTTAGATACACTTCCGCAGATCCCATTCCACTCTTCGTCGAAGCTTTTATTTAGTTTCTACACAAGCGTTGTTCATAATCTTCTCATCTTCCCTGCGATTTCGGCATGTGATGATAACTTCACATCCTTCGATGAATCAATTACTTTGTCGAGTGACTATTTCCTGGCGTGGTTGCGGGTTATATTTGGTCAGAAAGACATGCTACGTGTCTCTGTGCCTCAATAAGCATTTCCATTGCTTCCTTAGACCACCCCATTATCGTACAGTGCACTTCCGTGAACAAAAACAAATAGCAACTGTTGTGTCTAGACAAGACAGCCTAGACACAATGAGAGGAAGCCGAAAGGCACGCGCTAAGCTAAAGCAGGATGGCGTGAGGTCTGAAACAGGATACGTAATAAATGCTATAAAGAAAAGTACGTAGCTTCTGGAATACTTAACTTTAATCCATCCTTTTGGTACATCTGGAGATTGTGGCGATACAAGTGAGACTCTTTAGATACAAGCAATGTTACTAATGGCGCCTTGCTAGGTCGTAGCCATTGACGTAGCTGAAGGCTATTCTAACTATCTGCTCGGCAAAGGAGCGAGGCTTCGTCAGTGTAGTCGCTAGCTACGTCGTCCGTACAACTGGGCGAGTGCTAGTCCGTATCTTGATACCTGCCTTGTGGTGGCGCTCGGTCTGCGATCACACAGTGGCGACACGCGGGTCCGACATGTACTAATGGACCGCGGCCGATTTAAAGCTACCACCTAGCAAGTGTGGTGTCTGGGGGTGACACCACAGCAACCATATGGCATGGACAACAGCTTAATTCGATTTCATGCCATTTACTAGCAATGTGATGGCTCGCCACCAGAAAGCACTCAAGGTAAATGTCCACTGGAAGCAACTTACTCGCTACGCCAGTCATTGTGCAATAAATGTGTGTACAGGGCTTAAAGGTGGACCGCCGCTGTTGTTGTCCCCCCCCCCCCCCCTTTCGCACGACCAGCTGTACTCTGTCCTCTCGTTGAAAAAGCCCAGAGTGCTCGAGGAATACGGACAGCGAACCCCTGGCTCAGTCGGAAGGGACGTGCTCGGATGAAAATGGTGTTCGGTTTATGGGGCGCTCAACTGCGCGGTCATTCGCGCCCGGGCAACCAATTTTTTTTACAGTCCAGTCTACCCACTGTCACGAATAATGATGATGGTGATGAAATGATGAGGACAACACAAACACCCAGTCCCCAGGCACAGAAAATCTCCAACCCGGCTGCTAACCGAACCCGCGATCCCGTGATCCAGAAGCAGCAACGCTAGGCACTAGAGCACGAGCTGCTGACGCGGGTTCGGACGCTGGGAGGCTCCTCTTTAAGCGTGCATGTCCTACCCCAGACTCAGCGAGGGCTATTCCGACAATCGTATTGCGATTGGCTGCGCTCGCATTACGTCACCCGACAGAAAAGCGGCGCCTGCGTCAGACAGCGCGCATTACAAAAGCAGTGTTGTCGTTTTGTAAATGAATTCCCAACTTTTCAGGCACGTTAGGGACACATATACATACACTTACACTCAAAACTAATCCTAAAAAAATACATAACTAACATAGTTCGACATAGGAGGTAATAAAGAATGCGTAGAACAAACTTACCACCATTCCGTAGTTTTCAAGTGCATCGATCGGCTGTAGTTGCCGACGACATTTAGATGCCGTCCACATGAGATTCTTGTGTCACTCTTCTTTATTGCTTCTACTGGTCTTCCTTTATGTAAATGCCTGATACGTATAAAAGTTCGCGTTCTAACGTAAAAGTAATTATGTTTTCGTGTACATGAGGAGTCTTTGTTTTGATAATCGAAGTTAAACTTTTAATTATGTTGTTACATTTCGAAATTGTTTGTCCATGGAAACCTTTAAATATAACTTCGAACTCTTTCACGGTGTTTACCCAGTCAGTTGTTGGCGTTAGAAGACCCCTACGAGAAACAGTATTTATCCATGATTGAGAACTTGTTCCAGGAATCGAGCACATTTCAGTGCGTGATCCTAAGATTTTATCGATAGAACGACTTTTAAATGCGAGATAGCCTGCCAAGTATTGAATAGAGTCAGGAGTATTTCGTGGACAGTTCTCAGGAATTCTTCGACAATACCTAAGATGTCACAACTATCTGCACCTTTCACTTGTCATTCGTCTGTTATCTCAATACAGAGTTCACTTGTGATGAACTTCAGGATGTCGTTATCGTGTGTTTCAGTACCAGTATCTGCAGAAACGACAGTGATTCTTTCTTCAGCAACTGCTGCACTGCCTGATAAAGGTATGTCGTCTGCATTTCCAGTTAAAAGAAGAAGCCGAATTCTGTGTTTGACCTATTGGATTATTGTAGAACGCACCAAGCCCTCGAATTCTAGAAAAATAATTTTCCAAGCAGTCCTAATGTAGACGTGATGTTAAGATAAACTTCACGTTATCTTTATTTACCTCTTCGAGTAATCCTAGAAGGGATGTGATTGACACTATAAACCCCTTCTGAAATGGCAATACAGCCTTCCTGTTTCCCCAGCGCATGTCATGGCAAACATCGCGAAACCTTTTTAAAGTGTTCTCTTGACTTCTAAAATTCAGACCAAATCCGCAACGTGAAGGCGTGACATCATCAATGGGAGTTCCAGAATGTAAAAAGTCGAAAACATCGTTTACTAAATCAGAGGACATGCTTTCCCGTTCTTTTCCCAAAACACACCAGAGAAATAAGCGGGCTGCCGTCCTAACATTTTGCCGAGCACCTCCTGTAACCCTGATGTGCGCTTCTGAAATGTGATGTACTACGTTCAGATCGCCCTTCTGGCTGTCTAACAAATTCTCAATTACATTCTTGGTTATCGAAGTTCCATCAGGAAGAGATAACCCTTCATCTAAAAAGTGGTTCCTAAGGAGCTTCAATAAATGTGGCACATCGTAAAAAACCCAGATTTTCCTTTCATTGTCCGCTGGATTTTTTAAAAAGGCTTTTGAGATATTGACACAAAGTTCATTCCACACTTTAGAGTTTTTTGCACCCATATCACACGTTACAGCCACAGCATGTAGTCCCTAATTTTCAATTTTTAATATTATATGTAGCAGCAGGCCACAGTTCATTGTCACATCAGAATTGTAATAAATCGGCTGCTTCCAAGGTGAACACAAACCACGAATCATTGCAACTAGAACATTTGTGTGAGGACCTAAAATCCTGTCTTCCGAAGTATCATAGTAGATTCTACCTTCAATGTTCATTTCATCGAAAAACAACACAGTTGTCTTCTGTAGGGGAGTAAATGTACGACTCTTTCCTTTCTAAATTGCCAACACTTCTTCTGAAATACTTGGATTACACTTAAAATTCGTAGTCAATTTTTGAAGTGTTGCTCGACATGGCAAAGGAATATTTGGCTTCCTCACATATGTATAAGCTTTTTGAGAAAGAGCTTTTAGAGTTTGGGCATTGTCAATATCCTGAGCACTCCATTTAACATGCCTGTTGCCTGGCAACAAACAGCGAATTTGCTCTGGAGCGAAACACTTAGATAAGATATTTTGTACTTATTTCTTTACGACACTTTCTTTCACTGTAGCACTTAATTTTGTCTTCTTTAATAAAACGCGTCTAACAGTATTGGCTTTCTTCAGGGCTGCTTCACACTTTTTAAGACTACTTTCAAGCACGGCAGTTTTCTTATAAAGAACTTCTGATTTCAATTTCTTCGTCCTTCACTTTGATATCAGAGAGTTCACAAATGGGCACTGTATTTGTGTCTTGGTCCAGTTTCCTTTTCCTTGGAGACGCAGACTGCAAGGTATCAATTGCTCTCTTGCGCACACCTCTCTTCTGATAACGTAGAGCTCGCTCACGAACATACTACAGGAATAAAAAAGCCTCTTAATTGTTTCGTTTATGACCAATAATTAGCACTACAATGATACTTTTTCACTAAAAAATAGCTCATTTGAGAAGATAAAACTTAACGAATTAGTACCTTAATCTAATTGATCAGTATAACATTGTCAGGTTCAGTGCTTTTTTCAGCTGTATGTAAATATCCGTGCCAGTTGAGTAAATGTTGAGATGGAACTGCATTTGCTTCAAGTTTCTTTTTTTGCGGAAACCCCAGGAGTTCGTTCTTTAAATCCCGTTCGTAATCCTCAGGAAGAAAATGAGTGGAGCAGATACGGGCAATAATTACATTAATTTCGTCAGCTCGCTTGCACCGAGATATCCATTCCCTTTGTAGGGAATTCTTGGGAAAACGATGATACACTATACCACTAGTCTTAGTTCCATAATTTTTACGGTTTGCAACTGCACAATTACTCGTATTTCTATTTATAATGGCTGCTCGCAACACGCGTCACTAATAAACACACTGCTGCCGTACGCAATGCTCTCTGTCCGGTGACGTCACAGCGCGAAGGGTACTGTGGGTTAATTGTTCGCGGACACTGCCGGAATGGCCTACCATATATGTCTAGCTACCTTGCCCCAGACTGACCCGCTCTTCCGTCTCCCGTCACGCTTCAGAGAGGAAGTCGCGCGGCGTGGGCGCCTCCTAGCGGCGAACGCTAGATCTGTGGAACTCAGGAGCGTGGCGGGAACTATCTATCCTCGCAGCACGGCTCATTCGTCATGTTTGGCAGCTTGCTCTTAAGTACAGCTACATGTAAGTCAGTGCAGATGCGCAGGAAAAACAATACCGTAAGGTTCGAATACAGCATTAGTGATGTGCTACTTGACAGTGTCACGTCGATTAATTACCTAGGCATAACGTTGCAAAGTGACATGCACTGTAACGAGGACGTAAGGACAGTAGTAGGGAAGGCGAATGGTCGACTTCGGTTTATTGGGAGAATTTTTGGAAAATGCAGCCCATTTAAAAAGAATACAGAGCACTATTACGTCCCATTCGCGAGTTCGGCTCGAGTGTTTGGGACCCGCACCGGGTCGTATGAAAAGAATATATCGAACCAGTTAAGAGGCATGCTGCTAGATTCGTTACCGCCATGTCTGTTCAACGAGCGAGTGTAACGGAGATGCTTCGTGAAGTTTAATGGGAATCCCTGGAAGGAAGACGACGTTCCTTTCGCGAGGCACTGTTGCGAAAATTAGAGACTCTGCATTTGAAGCTGCTGCTACCAGCGTAAATTCCACGTAAGGGCAACAAAGGTCAGATAAGAGAGATTATGGCTCTTACCCAGGCAAGTAGTCGTCTTCCCCTGGCTCTATTTGCGAGTGAAACAGGAAAGGATACGACTAATAGCTGTACAAGGTACCCTCCGCCAAGCACCGTACGGAGGCTTGGGGAGTACGTATGTGCATGCAGATGAAAAAGTATAAATAAAACAGTTTATTGCGTGAGTCACTTGTTTCTTTTGCTACTACCCGTTTTCATCACCAATGATTTACCACCAGAAGGGGGCTCTTACTCATTGGTCTGAAGATGACCACGGTTGTGGTCGAAACCGGTCACCGGAATAAATAATTTGTGACCATACTGTTTTTGATAGTAAATAATTGTAACAACATTGATCACAGTTCACTCCCACAATGTAGTAATTTAGTTACATTTCATCTATTCTGGGGAAGTAGAATACTAAATATGCTGCATACTGCAACTTGTCGCATGCGCTCTTCAGTTCACATTGACAAATGCATTCATCCGAAAATTTGATGACTATACGTCAATGTCAGATAATTTAAGATCTAAGATCTACACTGAGGGGACAAAAGTCTCGGGATAGCGATATGCTCATATACCGTTGGCGGTAGCATCGCGTACGACAAGGTACAAAAGGGCAGTGCAGTGGCGGAGCTGTCATTAGGGTTGTACATTGGGAATTAATTTTGAGAGCGGAATGGTAGTTGGAGCCAGACGCATGGAACTCTCCATTTCGGAAATCGTTAGGGACATACCCCATATGAAAGTCCACTAGTAGATTTCGGATACTTATGATGAGGTGTGTAGCCCGCTGAAGTACACTGAAGACCCAAATAAACTGTACACCTGCCTAAATTGTGTAGGGCCCCCGTGAGCACGCAAAAATGCTGCATCACGACGTGTCATGGACTCGACTATGTCGAGATCCTCCACCAGCTTGAACAGTCCCCTGCTGACATGCAGCGTCCATGGATTCATGAAGTTGTCTCCATACCCGTGCACGTCCATCCGTTCGATACAGTTTGAAACGAGACTCGTCCGACAAGGCAACATGCTTCCATTCGTCAACAGTCCAATGTCGGTGTTGACGGGCCCAGGCGAGGTGTAAAGCTTTGCGTCGTGCAGTCATCAAGACCATATCGATAATGTTTCGTTGAAAGGTTCGCACGCTGACACTTGTTGGTGGCCCAGCAATGAAATCTGCAGCAATTTGCGGAAGGGTTGAACGACTGACTTCAGTCGTTGTTGGTCCCCTTCTTGCAGGATCTTTTTCCGGCCTCAGGGATGTCTATTTCATCGCTACTTCGGAGATGCTGCGTCCCATAGCTCGTGCGGCGATTGTAGCACCACGTTCGAACTCACTTAAATATAGGTAACCTGTCATTCTAGCAGCAATAACCAATATTGCAACTGCACTAGATACTTGTTGTCTTATATAGGCGTTACCGACCGCAGCGTCGTGTTCTGCCTGTTCACGTATCTCTGTATTTGAATGCGCATGCCTGTATCAGTTTCTTTGGCGATTCGGTGTGGTATAAGGGACAGTCAAATGAAAACCGAACAGCCGCCACAACGAGACTATGGATGGTTCCATTCATAAGTAATCACCACCTCCCAATGGGAGACGAGACGATCAAAGCCTGTTTCTTAGAACGCAGTCGCCCGCTGACGGATCCACAACCACATCCACTCTTGCACTTCCGCGTCCGATTGAAAGTGTAAGTAGGCTGTTTAGGTTTTTATGTTGGTAACGCCACGTAGCGCTCTATATGAAAATCACTGACTGTGCTGTGTGAAGTCTGTGGCTGGTTGGCATTGTTGAAATAGTCGCTATTGTAGTGTTGGGCAGTTGGATGTGAACAGCGCGTAGCGTTGCACAGTAGGAGGTGAGCCGTCAGCAGTGGTGGATGTGGGGAGAGAGATGGCGGAGTTTTGAGAGCGGATGATCTGGACGTGTGTCCATCAGAGACAGTTAACTTGTAAGACTGGATGTCATGAACTGATACATATATTATGACTTTTGAACACTATTAAGGTAAATACATTGTTTGTTCTCTATCAAAATTTTTTATTTGCTAACTATGCCTATCAGTAGTTAGTGATTTCACTAGCTAGAATCTGTTATTTAGCTGGCAGTAGTGGCGCTCACTGTATTGCAGTATCTCGAGTAACGAAGATTTTTGTGAGGTAAGTGATTCATGAAAGGTGTAGGTTATTGTTAGTCAGAGCTATTCTTTTGTAGGGATTTTTGAAAGTCAGATTGCGTTGCGCTAAAAATATTGTGTGTCAGTTTAGTATTGACCAGAATAGGTAAAAAGCGAAATGTCTGAGTACGTTTAGTTCTGCTCAGCTGTTTGAAAATCAAATAATGTAAGAGGTTTATCAGCACAGTCATTCATAAATTTTTCTAAGGGGACGTTTCAAAAGTAACGTCAAAAGATGTCATCATCAGGTTGCCAAAGATGTGAAAATCACACGGTGAAAGAATCGGATTGCCGCGCGGGATTAGCCGAGCGGTCTGAGGCGCTGCAGTCATGGACTGTGCGGCTGGTCCCGGCAGAGGTTCGATTCCTCTCTCGGGCATGGGTGTGTGTGTTTGTCGTTAGGATAATTTAGGTTAAGTAGTGTGTAAGCTTAGGGACTGATGACCTTAGCAGTTAAGTCCCATTAGTTTTCACACACTTTTTTTTTTAAAAAAAAAAAGAATCGGATTGTATGGAAGATGTTGCAATGGTTCCCAACCAAATCGCCGAAGTGTAGCTTTCGCCTGATTGTCGTTCCACGCCCGAGGAACTTGTTTCCATGTGGTTGCCGGAGTCTGTTTAAGATACTATTTCGCTGCGGCTGCCCGCCGTAGCGGCAGGCAGTAACTGCCAGTCGTAACTGCCGACCGTCACTGCCTGTGTATTTCGCTGAGACCGCTGACCGCAGCGGCCACGCCACTCAGTGAGTTACCTCTGTGAAAGGAACACGCACGCGACTTCGCAACGTGGATGCTAAAACCATTCTAGGTTTTTTGGTGGACGAGGAAGAAGAAGAGGAAATTATTGCAATGCTTACAAGATCTTGTCCACACAGCATTTTCCAGACACGGAAAAGTGAAGGAATTTATGCTAACTTAGTAACCGGTCACTTGCGAAACGATGAAGAGAGGTTCAGAAATTTCTTTAGACTTACCCCATCTCAGTTCGATTTTGTTTTAAGTCTGGTGAGAGAAGATATAGCAGGAACAGCTACCAGTGCAGTGCAAACTCCAATAGAAGCCGACGAAAAAATGGAAGTGACTTTACGGTAAGTAGCTGTATAAAAGCATACGTATTCATCAACAATGGTTTAAAATGGATAATTTTGTATCTCTATGAAATAACATAAATTTCTATTAAAATAATAAGTTTATTTGGAAACGACTCTGGGCCTGTACAGTTTGTTATTTATGTTTACATTATCTTTACACTGTGTTTACATTATGATTAGTAATTATTTTCAAAAGTAGTATCATCTGCTTGTGGTTCGACGTTTATTAATGGGGTGAAAGTGTACGTACCGTCTCCAACCGATGAAGTTCGTTCGAACGGGGATGAAAGGGAAGACGAGCCGGAGGGACGTGATGCTGACAGGTAGTGGCACAGGAGATGATTCTGAAGAACTGTCAAGTCCCGTAACATAGCTTAAAATGTCAATTTTCGCTTTATTAATGAGCTGACGTGGTAGTTTGCTAATGGACGCTGCGATGGACAGCCCCACATCATCTTCCGGCTCCCGATTATTAGCCAAGCGCTGCAGCAATTCCAATCGTTGTTGGCCCCTTTGGTTGATTGAATCCCATTGTGTTTTCCTCGATCTGCGAGCTGAGATGGAAGAGTTGGCAGCAGGTGCGTCACCAGAGGAAAAGGAAGCAATGGCTTGTGAAGTGTCAGGCCCTGTTTCATTGGCATTTTGTCCGTCTTCATCAGATAGCAGTCCTTCAACACTTGTTGGCTCCTTTAGCGGAACACTGCAAAAAGACGACCGCTCCCTTTCTACAGCTCTCAAAAAGCCTAGTCTGTTGAACAACGCCCATTTTGTTGTTGAACTTGGTGCTGCAGAACCTGTTTGCGGTTGTTCTCTTCGAACTGTTTTCCAGTAGTTATCTCCGATGTCTTTCCATCTCTTCTTACACCGGTTACCTAAAACGGAACGATATTTGTTTAGCTGTGTAATTGGGACAAGACATTTATGTTTAATGTATTAATAATAATTATGATTTGTGTTACAGGTTTCTAGCTACAGGGGAGAGTTTTGTGTCCCTTGGATATGGTTTCCGGATATCACCAAGCTACCTGAGCATCATAGTTCGTGAAACAGTAGAAGCTATGTGCCAACACTTGGCACCTATCTTCCTGCCTCCTCCACCTCGAGAATCTTTCAGGAAAGGTGCGAAAGAATTCTACACTCTTTGGGGTTTCCCTAACTGCTGTGATTGATGGGAAACATATAAGGATACGGTGTCCTGGAAAAAGTGGTTCCCTTTTCTGGAATTACAAAGGGTACTTCTCCACAGTACTTTTGGCATTGGTTGATGCGAACTGTAAATTCGTTGCAATAGACGTAGGTTCATATAGGAAGGAAGGAGACAGTGGCATATTTAATAAGTCGGCAATGGGGAAAATTGTCGTGAAAGGAGACGTGTTTCCAGCAGATGAAGAGCTTCCATTAACTGACATCAAGATGCCATTTGTTATAGTAGGCGACGAGGCATTTCGCTTGCGAAAGCATATTCTCAAGCCTTACGCTCGCTCGTCTGCCCAGCAAGATAAATCAAAAGCGACCTTCAACTATAAATTGTCACGAGCGCGCCGAGTTTCTGAAAACGCTTTTCGACTTTTGTGTCAGGTATTTCGAGTGTTCTACACAAATCTGAATCTGCAACCTAACACATGTGATAAACTCGTTACAGCTTGTTGCTGTCCACACAATCTCATCAGGGACGCCTATTTAGAAAAAGGAGGACGACCTTTTTATGAACTTGACCATGACGTAAGTTTACCACAGAACATTATTCCCCTGCCCCGAACAGGGGGATTCTACCAAGCTGAAGGGTTTCAGGTACGAGATACATTTAAGAATTACTTCTGTGAACCTACAAATCAATGATTACAACCTGGAAAAGAACTAAGGCTCAAATAAAGGAAATAAATTATTGTTACTACTCGTAACGACTATTGTAATCGTTTGGTGACAGAAGGAATGGAAGCATTGTTGTAGCCTTCATATTGTACAATTTGTCACAGTAGGAAAAAAACATAAATAAATGAATGTGTATATGCAAAACACCATCTTTTTTCATTGCTTCTCCTATCTTCGTCCACAACTTATCCTTTGCCATCACATTTCTGAAATCTGTATGCGTATTATCGTACAGTATAGAGTATCTGTCACATACTCCACTAACTGTTCGTCGTCGCCATCGTGAAAACCTTTCTTCGACATGGCGCGTCGTTGATTTCTGCAGTCGTCACACACCTGGCACTCGCGGCCCAACTGCTTGACTGCTTCTGCAGCGGCCGAGACGCGGCAGTCGCGATGACGTCACGACCGCTGACTGCCGAGCAGTTACAACGACATATGTTCCGTTGCTTTGCCTAAGGCCGGTATTACACTATCAAATTTCTTTGTCCAATATCTTTGTCAAAGATATTTGATAGTGTAATAGGGACTTTGTCAAATGTCGTCCAATATTTGATCAAACCTAGGGCCTCGCTCTATATTTGACCAAAGAAATCGCTTGTCTTCTGTTCACTGCAATGTGACATGTTACCACATGGAGCGCTAGCATCGCTGCAGCGTTCTGTCGTCTGTAGTGTTTTTATAACCATTGTCGGTAAATACAATTGGTGTGTGCCGACAACTACAAAATTAATAGAGATGTCTGAAGCTGATGAGGCGCTTTACAACGTGAGGCACCCTGAATACAAAAATAGATTAAGAAGATTGGAGACCTAACCTGACCTAACCTAACCTAACATAACCCTCTCCTGTAGCAAGGAATCGGAGTGTTATAATGAGCCTGTCTTCTGAAGATGTAGCAGTTTTTAAGTGAATATTGCGCTTTGTGATATGAGGATACACTTCATTGAGCACATACAGAAATGTATGCTCATCCATTCTTAAGTAATTGATGTACGACTTGACGTCTTCCACTGTAAGCTCACGGAACAAGTTTTGTTGAATGCTTTTATCGTGTCGTCGTAAAACCCACGGCTTCACCCAGATTAGATCAGTTTTTCGTTCCATAGATCCATGCTGAGGAGATCCTCGTGGATGTGGAAAATGTCGATTTTTTAAGCTGAAATAACAATACTAATAGTATGAATAAATACATCATTTGTTTCTATTAAAAATTTCGCCAATGGAGTAGAAGGAGTTGGCCAGTAGTAAGTCTTTCAGGCTCCTTTTAAACTGATCTTTATTTCTAAATTTTTTATGTTTCCTGGCAAATTATTGAAGATGAGTGTTCCTGAGTAGTGGACCCCTTTTTGAACTAAAGTAAGTGCTTTTAAGTCCTTGTGCAGATCATTTTTGTTCCTGGTATTGTATGTATGAACTGAGTTGTTTGTTGGAAAAAGAGATATATTATTTACGACAAATTTCATTAAGAAGGAAATATACTGAGAGGCAGTAGTTAGTATACCCAGTTCTTTGAAGAGGTTTCTGCAGGAGGTCCGTGAATTTACTCCACAAATAATACGTATTACACGCTTTTGGAACTTGAAAACTTTTGTTTGACTTCAAGATTTAACCCAAAATATTATCCCATATGACATTATGGAATGAAAGTATGCAAGCTTTTTCATTTTTATGTTGCCTATGTCTGCTAACACTCGAATTGCAAATACAGATTTGTTAAGGCCTTTCTGCAGTTCTGTGGTGTGCTCCTCCCAACTGAATTTATTATCAAGTTGTAATCCCAGGACTTTTAAGACTGTCAACCTCGTATGTATGGTTCCATTTTTCCCCCACTTCTTTTCCGCATGTGCACACAATGCAATTGGAGTACGTAGAACTGCTGCGGTTAATAACAAGTTGTTGTCAGCCATCTTGAACTTTGACGAAAAATTTGATGACAGTGTAATACCCCTTCTAGCACTACGTCAAAGATCTTTGTCAAATATATTGGACGGAATATTGGATCACATCTTTGATCAAATCTTTGACAAAGAAATTTGATAGTGTAATACCGGCCTAAGAGCAGTAGTCAACTGCCCGCAGTCACTGCCGGCCGCTACGGCCGGTAGTTGCAGCGAAATAGTCTGTAGCGAGCGGGCCTGCAATGCAGGTCGCGTTTGCTACGCAGGGTAGTCGAATCCGAGGCGCTATTGTACGACACTTTAACAGCTGGATGAACACACTAGACCAGTCCGCCAACAACCAAGGTCATAACCCTACACCTGTGACAGCGGTGACAGTATCGAAACGTAACAACAGTGGAGCCACCTGTCGCGCTGTGTGTGTGTTATGCCGGGTGTTCGGTTTTCATTTGACTGCCCCTTATAGTTTTTCAGTGGCAATTTAAAACCGTGCCTGAACGATATTCAAGGATGATGGGCCACCGACACGGCTTGTCGCGAGTGCATTGCCTCTGCGTGTTCCGGGCTGGGCAGGTGCTGGCGTAAACAATGGGCATCCCACATCCGGTAGCGCCCCTCCCTGCGTATTGGAGCGGGCATGCGGGCGTTACGTCGTCGCTGGCCAGAGCGTCAGGCTATGTGTATTTGTGAGAGAGAGAACGCTGCCGACAGCCCGTCAGTCCCCAACAAGACCTCTCTGGACTGCGCAAGAGGTCGGACTAACAGGGGGGGAAAACTACGGTGTCGTAAGACGTCTCGAGCACAGTAGTGAGGTGTTCAGAACACTTTTTGCGTAGAGGACAGCATAATTCGCTTGTTACAAAAAAAAAAAAAAAGGGGTTCAAAGGGCTCTGAGCACTATGGGACTTAACATATGAAGTCATCAGTCCCCTAGACTTAGAACTACTTAAACCTAACTAACCTAAGAACATCACACACATCCATGCCCGAGGCAGGATTCGAACCTGCGACAGTAGCGGCCGCGCGGCGCTAGACTGTAGCGCCTAGAACCGCCCTGCCACACTGGCCGGCATCGCTTGTTACACAAAAGTAAAGCCATGTGCAGGGTAGATCACTTAACTCTTGCACTGTAACTATTTCGGACATGAAAGGCAATCTCGGTATGCGGTATTCACAGAACTGAATAGTAGGCAAAGGCGCGTATTTGCAGCTAGTACACAGAATTTGAGACGTTGACGAAAGTGCAATTTTTTACAACAGTCACAGATTTTTAAATCGAACAATGCCTATTAACAATAAAAATCCTAAAAGTAGCGCAAATGAGACAGTGGTGTTTGCGGCAGGAACATGGTGCTAGTAGTTCACGGGTATTGTGAACACTATAAACACAAACAGCTGTTTGTCCCACCCGCATGCTTAGATGCTAATGTAAACACAAACAGCTGTTTGTCCCACCCGCTTGCTTAGATGCTAATCGACGACGTCAGGTTTGTCTGCGTTGTGTTGTGTTCACTGCTATTCCATTGTGACGGTCCTTTACTATGTGATAGTGGACGTATCAGGACAAGCTTGCAAGGTGCTATTTCCCAATACGACAAAAAGCGGACATGTTCATGGTAGATGGTGAATCTAGGAAGTATGCCGCCGCTCGTTCGTGTATCGTGTATGCCGAAAGATATTGCAACTGAACTCGGGCTCGTTCACTACCTATTTTTCACGTGGCTCATCTGCAAAGGGGGTTGGTAGTGAACGGTTGTATATGCTCCCCTACTATTGAGTCATATGTTGGCCAGCTTTTGAACAGCAGTGAATTGAACTATACACGTTCAGATTGAAACTTATTTATTCAAAAGAAACACTTCACTTTGTGGCCATGCATTTTTAAGTTCACACATAAATCCGATCTGTACAAATAATAATCGGTGCAATTCGTACACTGTTAGTCTCACACCTACACACTTTCACGTTGTTCCTTCGCATACACTGGCGTACATGCTTGCGCTCGCGGCACTTTGCCGCTCCCAACTTGCCACCACAACGGACAACGACCAAAGACCCAATTTTCTCGCTCATATCCACAGTCCTGAGTCGGGTCACGTGACACTACATTAGTCAAAATAATCCTTAAACATGGCCACAATTCGTTTACAATTTTTTTAATAAGATTTAAATACTTAAATCTAAATACATTATATAATTTTACGCATTTATCACCACACTTTTATAAATCGTTGCAATTAAAAGAAAACCAAAACACTATGCAACGGAACTACAACGCCCATCAAAACACAGAACAAGTATTTTCTGGTCTGTTTTGCCCAACATATTATCTCTGGTGCTGTGCTTTAAATTTAAATTACGAACTACTTGAAAGAGCTCCATATTATCCCCTGTTACCTTACAATATCGCAATAGATATCAACCTCTTCAAACAATTACAGATGATATGTAACGGCGTATTATTGCCGCCTAGACTGCAATTTCTTCTGAAGTGCTAGAACGTGTACAGCAATCGTTGCAAGGCAGACTGCAAGCTTGTATAGACGCATTTTGAACACGGGCTCTGAGGGTACGTAGGTTCTTAACGTGTCAGACCCCACAGAGGTACTGTATTCACCTTTGCTTATCTTTGATTTGTTCTAGGCAATGTCCCATTCAACAACACGACACCTCTGCATATGTTTAGGGGTGCAAATACGCACCCAAGTGAAATTCACTTTCGTTTGTGCTACAACCTGGAACAAATAACTGTCAGCATTAAAAATGTTCAAACTACTATATCTCGTAAACCACTTCCGCTAGACAACTGCAACAAACACCATTGAAGCTCGAATTAAGTCTAATTTGATTGCGATACTGTCAATATCGATTGATCCATTGAAATATTTGTACCGTTTGTAAATAAATACACATTTGAAACGCGTGATACTCCGTGTGTGGGTTTCAAAAGCGCGTCCCCGCGGCCTATTCCAATCTGTGAAATCCGCATGTAAATGGTATCTTCCATTATCGAAATATATGCTGTGCAAGTTTATGTGATTCACACTGTATATTTAAATTTTCCATCGTGCGGGTCTGCGAGAACTCAACCCTGTGATGAGTTGAAATTATAAATTAACATCTGGCTGCAAGAATGTTTCTGAATTTCTTTATTGCATTATCGATTTTGGGACTATGAACCCCATGTTCAGAAGCACAGTGTGTATGGACATCTAATCGATGTTAGATATAATTTCATCGAGATCACAGATTGCTGTCATCTCCGACCTCATATGGCACGTATTGCTTATCGGTGCTGACAGAAAGCTGTGATTTCGAAGAAATTATACCTAACATTCATTAGATGCATATCTACAGGGTGCACCTGAAGGTGGAATTGGTAGTCACGAAATCGATGAGGCAATATAGAAATTGAAAACCGACCCCGCAGCGAGGGGTTAATTTTTTCGTAATTTCAAAAAATAAGAAGATCCTCAGCGTATTCGGCGAGGAGAGGAACATGTGGAAAACACCAAACAACAAAAACCGTCGCAACAGGCTTCGAAGGCCCAACGGCATCGACCAGCCGCTGTGTCATCCTCAGCCCTAAGGCGTCACTGCGTTCGGATACGGAGGGACATGTGGTCAACACTCTGCTCTCTCGGCCTTTTTCAGTTTTCGTGATCGGTGTCACTACTTATCAATCAGGTAGCTCCTCAACTGGCCTCACAAAGGCTGAGTGCACCCTGCTTGCCAACAGCACTCGCAGACCTTGACGGTGGCCCATTCAAGTGCTAGCCAAGCCCAACAGCGCTTAACTTTGGTGATATGTCGGGAACCGGTGTTACCGCTGCGGCAAGGCCATTGGCATGTGGAAAACACGAAAACACACGCTAGGAACAGTAGGACACCTCGAATTATAGGTGGAATTTGCGTGTGCCGTCACAGCTGACGCGAGTTCAGCAGCACAGAAGCCGTTCCTTTCCAAGAAAATAAGGGTCTTCAAGATACTGTGCTTTGTCCTTCATGATCTCGCAGAAGTCTAAACTGCGTACTTAGTATCTCAAGGTTCGTTGTCGTAGCAATGCAGAAATATGCGTAGTGAATTTTTGTGAGATGAACTTCAACTAATTAATAAAAGGCCTTTAATTACAGCTGTCTCCATCGTTTATTGCTGCTTCTGACTCATATTGAAGTTGGAACATGGATACTGTAATCTAGCCCTCCCTCACATTGTTTGTTGAATGGCACTGTCTTTATGGTTAACTCTTTTAATAAGCTTCGGGAGGAGTAAGACTTACAATAAACTTTTTATTTATCTTCTTTTCTAGTAGTTGTCTCCAGTTCTTCACGTCTAGGGGCTGATTCTTGAAGCTGAAATTTTTGACACGGTTATCATGGTTGCAATTGACGTAATAAATTTGAAGAGAGCCAGGACTGTATTTTTTTGTTATACTCAAAATTTTATTCTCTCACATTTTTCTGTACCACACTGTCTTTACAATTTCCTCATTAACAAAACCGAAAATTACATTGTTCATCCCAAAAAAAAAAAGAAAAAAAGTCCGATCACGTCAGAGGCATGTCCACTACTACCTCACTCTGTGGCACTAACAATATCCCAAAGGCTTTACAAATTTTCTTGAGAAATGAATTTCTATTAATTTATGTTATCATTTTATAAATGAATCGAGAAATTAACATCATAAATAGTGCCAAATTGCGTAAATAATAATATTAATAGAAACTTTGGGTGTGCCAAATATTTCGTAATTTTAAACGTTTCTAAAAAAAAAAATTTAACTGTACAGAGCTAGTACATATCTATAGTAACCACGAAAATAATTTGTTTTTATGGATTTTAGCCTGAAATATAATACATCGTGTACAAAATCATATGAAATTCTTTTAGAAAAACTGCTGAGATATTGTTAACTTATACTTGTACGTTTTTCCGTGCCAAATGTGTCGTAGTTGCTCAAAGTCAGTACAGTGTTTACTTATGGACTTCTAAGAACGCCAGTAGTAATTATTCATATTTAGTTTAAATATTAAATATGTTTGTAATTTTAATTTAGTACCTCAGCTTCATCTAAGTGGTCATATTCTGTGTAAGTATAATTTAGCGCTCCAGTTCTTAACAGTTCAAGGAACTTGATACTCATTATATTGAACTCGTGAAGATAAAATTAAAATACACTATTGTCTTTTGTCTGAACATGACTTTTCAATTTTTAAATATTCTTTCAACGCTACAAAAATCCACACACGACATTAGTATCAGCAGTCCTCTGCTCATGGTCCAGTGGTTAGCGCCACCGCTTCTAGATCGCCGGCTCCTGACGTCGATTCCCTATCGGGTCGGAGATTTTCTTCACTCGGGGATCGGGTATCTATGTTGTGGTAATCATTTCACCACATCTTCATCACAAACCGAGCGAGGTGGCGCAGTAGTTAGTACACTGGACTAGCATTCGGAAGGACATGACGGTTCAGTCCCACGTCCGGCCATCCTGACTTAAGCTTTTCGTGATTTCCCTAAATCGCTTTAGGCAAATGTCGGGATGGTTCCTTTGACAGGTCACGGCCGACTTCCTTCCCCACCCTTCCCTTATCCAATGAGACCGATGACCTCGCTGTTTGGTCTCTTCCCCCAAATCAACCGCAACATCTTCATCATGAAGGCGCGCAAGTGGCGTAAGACAGGGAGATCTCACCCGGCGGCCAAACAGCCCCAGCCGGGGTCTCACAGCCAATAATGCCATACGATCATTTCGTTTCAGTAAGAGTATTTGTGTGAAATAAACATGTTTCAGAATTTCGATTTCTGACGTTACGTATTTAACACATGAAATTTATTCCAGCTCATCGGTTTTCACATACTCTAAAATGTATTGCATTTACTCCATTCTCTAGGCTTTTCGGTGAGATGTCAATTATCGTGAGATAAATACGTTTTAAAAATATGTAAATTTTGATTTTAATAGTTTCGTCAGGTTACGTGTGCATTTGCATTTTTAATAGTTTGTGAGGCTTTATATATTGCTTGATTTGTGACGGTACGCACCGGTACGCCGTACTGATAGATCTGACGATAAAAATCAGAACCATAGTTTTTGAGATGTTGTAAGATAGTACTTAAATTTTTACCAGTACAAATGTTGTATTCGCACTTTTAAAACGCGCATAAAAGGATCAAAATAACGTTTTACGGAGTCTAATTTTTAGAGCCACGGTTAAAATACTTGTCAGGATATTATCTTCAGCTACGTCGACGGTTGTAAACATGGTTGTCGTACATGAAACTCAAAAAGTATCAACATCAAAGATAGTATTATAGCCTGCTGTCTAGTTCTTCGTCTACGAATTCTATTTGCCGACATTTGAACGTGAAATCTTGTGCTGTGGTATCTGTTACACAGTAAACAGTATTATAGAATACCTTATTCACCTCGTTCAGTATTGTAGTACCCGGTACATGGACTAATTAGTTATACAAGACATGTTTTAAGATATTTTTCATGGTACTAAAGGGACAAAAATGGTTCACATGGCTCTAAGCACTGTGGGACTTAACATCTGAGGTCATCAGTCCCCTAGACTTAGAACTACACTACTGGTCATTAAATTTGCTACACCAAGAAGAAATGCAGATGATAAACGGGTATTCGTTGGACAAATTTATTATACCAGAACTGACATGTGATTGCATTGTCACGCAATTTACGAGGATAGATCCTGAGAAATCAGTATCCAGAACAACCATCTCTGGCCTTGATACGCCTGGACATTGAGTTAAACAGAGCTTGGATGGCGTATACAGGTACAGCTGCCCATGCAGCTTCAACACGATACCACAGTTCATCAAGAGTAGTGACTCGCGTATTGTGAGGAGCCAGTTGCTCCGCCACCATAGACCACACGTTTTCAATTGGTGAACGATCTGGAGACTGTGCTGGCCAGGGCAGCAGTCGAACATTTTCTGTATCCAGAGAGGCCCGTAGGACCTGCAACATGCGGTCGTGCATTATCCTGCTGAAATGTAGGGTTTCGCAGGGATCGAATGAAGGGTAGAGCCACGGGTCGTAACACATCTGAAATGTAACGTTCACTGTTCAAAGTGCCATCTATGCGAACAAGTGTGTGTTTAAGAGAGAGGATGCATCCTAAAGACCGTAAATAGTCAAAACAACTGTATTTGCAGTGCAAGGAGTAGGGCAAAGAAATACCGAAAGGGGATTATTTGGGAGGAAGTTTTTTATGTCGACCTTTTCCTTACAATGAAGAGAGGCCTTTGAAAACAATAAGCCAAATACCAGCATGAATTGCTGAAGTTTATAAAACAACTAATTTGGAGAAAGTAAGTATATTTTCCTTTCAGTAAATTTCAACAGTTTATTAGGTTGACGCATAAGTTCATAGTTTTTCCATAAGCTTAATAAACACAACATATGCGCATAACAGAGACCTTAGTCATCGACAATATATTCCCTTCACTATTTACAACAATCTGCCAATGCTGGAGCAACTTTTCGATTTTGCAACTGTAGAAATCACGAGGTTTCGAGGCGAAGAACTCGTCGAGCCATGTTCGGGGCGCATTTTCATTCGGAAAGGAATTTCCTTGAAGGCCGTTCGATAGAGAGCAAAAAGGTGAAAATATGAGGGCTCAAGATAAGGTGCGGGGGGAATGATTTCCCAACCAAACTGCTGCGTATTGCCTTTGTCATTCTAGCAGAATGCAGGCAGACATTGTCGTGGAGTAGCACCACTTCACGCAGTCTTCTCGGTCGGTGTTCTTGGACTGATCTGCAAGACCTCTCAGTTGTTGACAATAAACGTCAGCAGTGATGGTTGCTCCTCAGGGGAACAATCCATAGTGCACCACACCGTTACCGTTCCGCCACGTGCACAACATTATCTTTTATGGATGCGCCCAGGACTCATGACCACAGCAGTTAAGTCCCATAGTGCTCAGAGCCATTTGAACCATTTGATGCTCCCAGATCTTTGTGCTGGGAGTTGCTGCTTTGTTTGGGCACATCCATTCCTTTCTTTTCCTTCTGCTACCATAAAAGATTCCACTTTTCTTCACCACTAAGATACAGGATAGGAATGGTCAGTGTGATCCACGAGTCAGTTGGTGCAATGGAAATGAGCGTTCGGCGTCATTGGCCGGTAGGCCCCTTACAGGTGCAGGTCTTAATAGATTCGACGCCACTTTGGGCGACCTGCGGGTTGGATGGGGATGAAACGACGAAGATAATAACACAAGACACACTCCCTGAGCGGAGAAAATCCCCGTCCCAGCCGGGTATCGAACCCGGGCCCGTAGGAAGGCAATCCGTCACGCTGACCACTCAGCTATCGGGACGGACAGACAGTTGGTGACGAGGAAGCAAAGATGCACCTAAGGCCATGCGCTGATTTATGCGGTACTCATACAGCCGATTTTTGGAACTTTCCCATTGTATGCAAATGTCGCTCTTTGTTAGAATGATCACAGTTCATCTCGTTTGCCAGTTCTCAAATACACTGACGTGGATCATTGTGGATTAATGCGTTTCCACGATCTTCATCAAATCCGGAAGGTCTTCTTGAACGTGGACTCACTAACGACAAAACGGTCCTCCTTAAAACGAGAAAACCATTTTCTGGCCGTGCTGGAGGCATTATCCCCATACATGGCGCAAATGTTTCTTGCTGCCTCCGCTGCTCTCACCCCCGTATTGAATTCAAACAGAAGAATATGTCGTATATATTCCAGTTTCTCGACTTGGCACTCCATTTTCTAGCGTTCACAGATCCACGCCCGTCTTCAAATGACAATATGTAAACTCATATAACAACAGTGGACTACAAATAAAAACTGACAACGATAAATAAGCCTATAGAACCAGAATACCAACACGAAAAACAAAAACGCTAGGAACTTACGCACCAGCCTAATACCACCCCATGTTTTGTAAGTCTGACGTTATTAGGCTGCAAAATTACGCTACGTTTCGTGCTTAACTCTCTGAAGCGCTACTCCACTCCTGTCTGGCTGTGGCCTTACAGGCAGGTGTGAGGTGAGTGGGTGAGTGGTGTTGTGAAGAACAAGCTCACCGTCATTGTCCGAAAACACTTTGCAGGGAGGCGTTGGCGGACAACAGCAAGAGGGAGGCACCTCCGAGGTGCTTCCGCGAGGCGTGGCTGCTCTCTCTCTCTCTCTCTCTCTCTCTCTCTCTCTCTCTCTCTCTCTCTCTCCAACCCCACAGCAACAAGTGCAATCGTCCGCGAAACTGGTAGTCTGTGCCTCTTATCCGTCTGCAAATCACCTGATTTCCTTTTTCACTTTCAGTTACGAAGATCGCTAAATAAAAATCGTAACTCGGCTTGGCCACTACGAGACAAGGCAGCTTAGTGCAGACCGAGAAGGTACGACTAACCGCAAACAGCTGGCGCAGTTTTATTACACTACTGGCCATTAAAATTGCTACACCAAGAAGAAATGCAGATGATAAACGGGTATTCATTGGACAAATATATTATACTAGAACTGACATGTCATTACATTTTCACGCAATTTGGGTGCATAGACCCTGAGAAATCAGTACCCAGAACAACCACCTCTGGCCGTAATAACGGCCTTGATACGCCTGCGCATTGAGTGAAACAGAGCTTGGATGGCGTGTACAGGTACAGCTGCCCATGCAGCTTCAACACGATAACACAGTTCATCAAGTGTAGTGACTGGCGTATTGTAACGAGCCAGTTGTTCAGTCAGCATTCACCAGACGTTTTCAATTGGTGAGAGATCTGGAGAATGTGCCGGCCAGGGCAGGACTCGAACATATTCTGTATCCAGAAAGGCCCGTACAGGACTTGCAAATGCGGTCGTGCTTTATCCTGCTGAAATGTAGGGATCGAATGAAGGGTAGAGCCACGGGTCGTAACACATCTGAAATGTAACGTCCACTGTTCAAAGTGCCGTCAATACGAACAAGAGGTGACCGAGTCGTGTAACCAATGGCGCCCCATGCCATCACGCCGGGAGATACGCCAGTATGGCGACGACGAATACACGCTTCCAATGTGCGTTCACCGCTATGTCGCCAAACACGGCTGCGACCATCATGATGCTGTAAACAGAACCGTGATTAATCCGAAAAAATGACTTTGCCATTCGTGCACCAAGGTTCGTCGTTGAGTACACCATCGCAGGCGCTCCTGTCTGTGATGCAGCGTCAGGGGTAACCGCAGCCAAGGTCTCCGAGTTGATAGTCCATGCTGCTGTAACGTCGTCTAACTGTTCGTGCAGATGGTTGTTGTAATGCAAACGTCCCCAGCCGAGTAGACGTTCTAACTCATCCCAAAGGTACTCCATCGGGTTTAGGTCAGGCTTCTGTGCAGGCCAGTCCATTTCAGGTATGTTACTGTCCACAAACTGTTGCCTCAAAGATGCTGCTTCGTGACAGGGTGCAATATTACGCTGATACAGTCATCGCCTTCGAACTGTTGCATTCTTGTACGCAGAAGGATAGAAAAACAAATAAAATCGCTCGAAAGAGGAAAGGCTGCTGGACCGGATGGGATGCCAGTTCAATTTTACACAGAGTACATGAAGGAACTTGCCCCCCCCCCCCCCTTCTTGCAGCGGTGTACCGTAGGTCTCTAGAAGAGCGAAGCGTTCCAAAAGATTGGAAAAGGGCACAGGTCAACCCCGTTTTCAAGAAGGGGCGTCGAAAAGATGTGCAGAACTAGAGACCTATATCTGTAACGTTGATCAGTTGTAGAATTTTGGAACATCTATTATGTTCGAGTGTAATGACTTTTCCGGAGACTAGAAATCTACTCTGTAGGAATGAACATGGCTTTCGGAAAAGACGATCGTGTGAAACCCAGCTCGCGCTAATCGTCCACGAGACTCAGAGGGCCATAGACACTGGTTCCCAGGTAGATGCCGTGTTTCTTGACTTCCGCAAGGCGTTTGATACAGTTCCCCACAGTCGGTTAATGAACAATGTAAGAGCATACGGACTATCAGATCAATTATGTGATTGGATTGAAGAGTTCCTAGATAACAGAACGCAGCATGTCATTCTCTTCCGAAGTAAGAGTGATTTCAAGTGTGCCGCAGGGGAGTGTCGTAGGACCGTTGCTACTCACAATATATATAAATGACCTTGTGGATAACATCGGAAGTTCGCTGAAGCTTTTTGCGGATGACGCTGTACTATGTCGAGAGGTTGTAACAATGGAAAATTGTACTGAAATTCAGGGGGATCTGCAACGAATTGACGGATGGTGCAGGGAATTCCAACTGAATCTCAATGTAGACAAGTGTAATGTGCTGTGAATACATAGAAAGAAAGATCATTTATCATTTAGCTACAATGTAGCAGGTCAGCAACTGGAAGCAGTTAATTGCATAAATTATCTGGGAGGAGACATTAGGAGTGATTTAAAATGGAATGATCATATAAAGTTGATCGTCGGTAAAGCAGATGCCAGACTGAGATTCATTGGAAGAATCCTAAGGAAATGCAGTCCGAAAACAAAGGAAGTAGGTCACTGTACACTTGTTCGCCCAATGCTTGAATACTGCTCACCGGTGTGGGATCCGTACCAGATAGGGTTGATAGATGAGAGAGAGAAGATCCAACGGAGAGCAGCGCGCTTCGTTACAGGATCATTTAGTAATTGCGAAAGCTTTACGGAGATGATAGATAAACTCCAGTGCAATACTCTTCAAGAGAGACACTCAGTAGCTCGGTACGGGCTTTTGTTTAAGTTTCGAGAACACACCTTCACCGAGAAGTCAAGCAGTATATTGCTCCCTTCTACGTATGTCTCGCGAAGACACCATGAGGATAAAATCAGAGATTAGAGCCCACACAGAGGCATACCGACTTTAGCATTCAGGAGTTTCTCAAGGGCAATAAGAGGACCACATCCTAACCACGGAAACACCGGCATGCCGCAACACCATCTGCTCTGTATTTCAGTGTTGGGAACACACTCAACGGCCGTGCCGTGGTAGATACACTGGTTCCCGTCAGGCCAACGAAGCTAAGCACCGCCGGGCGTGGCCGGTACTTGTATGAATGATTGTCTGGATACGCCGCGTGTTCTCTCCCTTTACGGCAGAGGTCACAGGAGGGACGGTGGAGTAAAGTCTCTGATCGTAATCTTTGCGCCAGTGTCCTGGATTCAGTTTCAGCCCTCTTCGCAGTGTCACACGAAATGAGGGCATAAGACACTGCTGATGGTGATCCAGCGTCGAATGGGGACGTTAAGCTTGACGAACGCCGTGGTGCTCTTCGAGAGGTGTAGGCTCTGTCCCGACACCAGGTTTCACCCTCTGTATTGCGTCATCATCATCCAACAAAAACATGACAGTGCACGACACTCGCACACAATACAGTCACCAACACTCAACACGTTACACTTACCAACACTACTCTCATACTTGCAACGAAAACGTGCCTTCTGGTAGAGAGCCGGTTCGCCTCTCGTGACACAATAGTGACAAAGACCGCCTTACTTAGTAGTGTCCGGATAGCCAGGCTAGGACTGTTGCTGACATTGTTAACACTGATTTAAAACGGATAGCAACTTTGAGTCTGCTGGTAATGTTGTTGTACTGTACTCTCAAAATTCTACAGCTCACTCAACAACGTCTCAGTTCACTTTTGAGAATGGAAGCATGAACACTGCAATAGCGTTTGTTTATCGTAAAGACACTTTACGCAAATTCTGCATGTATTCTTATGGTGAGGCGTTCGTCCAACTGCACATGGTATCCAAGAACAGTGAAACGTAGGTGATAGGTAGTCAGAGAGGGTACAGGATAAGGTTAAGGTTGCGGATGGGGCCGTAAACAGTTACTGGGAGTTGCAGAATCAAACACACAACTTTATTTTTCTAAGAACGAGTTATTTACACATTGCCTTAAAAGGTTACTATTATACAATATGGCTGAAGGCCTACCTAGAGAAAGATGCTTTCTGGGCTGAAGGCCCAAAGCCCCACAGCAAACACAAGAATGGCTGAAGGCCGGGCTTAGAAATCAAAAGCAACTAAAAATAGAAGGTAAAAAAATTTTAAAAAATGCAATGAAAACAATTAACAGCTGAAGGCCTACACTACACGCCTGTAGGTCAACTATAATTAAGGCACATTAATAAAAAATAAGCAGGAAAATGTCTTTTTAAATTACAACAGAACGCCGAAACCTGATTAACTTATATTTCATGGCTGAAGGCCACAAACAAATTTGAAACAATGGCTGAAGGCCCGAACAACACGTCAGATAAATAATTGAGAATAAACCCCTTGCTTCTTATTAAAAAATTTCCTTTAGAGAATACACACGGCTTAAGGCCTTGTTAAGGGGTTCACGCAAATCCTCGGCTGAAGCCCACACATAACACATGGAACAACTAATGGCTTATGGCCTGGATTACAAACAGTTTCAGATAGAACAATTTCTAAAAATTAAATATATTTTTATAAAACAATCAATGCTCAAAATTTTAATTTAATTCAACACTGCTGAAGCCCTTTGTGAGCGTGGGGTTGCTATTCTGTTATTCTGCACAACGGATTAATCTGAGATGTACCCTTTACCCTGTGCATCCTGCAAGATGCAATTTTCACCCCCACACTACTACAGAAGTCAGACAGACGCTCCTAACGTTCTAAAGACAAATGCCTGAAAAACTTTCAGCAATAAATATCTTCTGGAGTCGTCCGCTGTAAGGAAATGACACAAAAATTCACAAAATTTCTTACATAACTAGTGGGATACTTGGGCACTGGAGTAGTGCTAGTTAGTGTAAGAAAAACATGAAATTAACGAAAATTATTATTTATTTTGCAAAAATTCTGAGAAATTGCAATGGCAATTTTAGTTATGAATGAACACGTTATTTCCTGGTTCTTTTTGGAATGTGAAGTTATCTCTCAAGGATAGGATTAGCTAATGAAATTTCTGTACAAAGTTTAAGATTGTTATTGACTTGGCAGAATGGCTGAGAGCGATGCCTACTCAACTTGAATAATTATCCGTTAGAATGTTGCTAAGTACGGTCGAGGCCGTCGCATGTGAAATGCAGTGAAGTCTACTGTTGTGGAGGAAATATGGGGCTCGCAAGGGCTGTAGCGCACAATACTGTAAGCTGCAATGACTGCTGTTTGCGCTGCTCGCTGCTGACAAATAAGATATCTCTCGTTCTATCTGGATTGACCTTCGCCAATCAAACTCTCCATATGCCTTGATGAAGTCAAGGACTCCTATTCGCCCCTAGTCTAACTATTGGCGTGGTACACCAGTCAGATAACCAGTCCACCACGATGCCACTCAAAAATATGCTCGCAGGCATGCAACTATAACTCTGTCCATTCACACCGCACAATAAGTGTGTTGGCCAACACAGTGAACAACGCTTAATCGCAAGGACTCAATATAGAGTCGCAGTCCGATTCACTCTCGACAGAGGTGCTCTCCCAGTGAAGTACTGAGGAGTGACTTGTTCCTCGCTCTTTGAGCACAAGTACGAGCGCACACGCTCTCGTTACGTGTTCTCGCTCCAAGAGCGACAACGGGACGGCCCCTCTCCACGCCAGACGTGAAGGGGTATGTATATCTTTCGGTCTCTTCCATTACTCCTTCAGCTCAAGGCATCAGAAATATCGTCTGCCAATCAGCATTGCTCGTCTAAAACGGGAGAATGACCTTTCGTTTAAGGCGACCAATCCGGAAATCTGTAGCATCGGCGTTTGGCGTTTGCTGTCTCCCTGTGAAAATCTCTGAAACTGCGTGCTATATTTGTAAAGAATGCGTAGGGAAGGCGCTCCCACACAATGTAGCGGAATTTGCTTTTAAGCTGAACACGGGGTCGTTCCTCCTTTCACTCGGGCAAACGCTGTCCGCACCATGGGTGGCCACCGGCTGACGTAGATAGGGTGACTCGTCCTCTGAAGGGACCGGCCTCCTGGCGTGCGGTTTGCCTCTCCCGAACTAAAAGCTTTTGTGACCATCGTGTCTTGAATGTGTGTGTGTACGCCAGCCTCGAGTATTTCAACCATGGTGTGCACTTGCGATTTATTTGCATATCATTTACATGAATTCATACAACATTGACTTTATCTGATCGAGTTTGGGCTCGAATGAAGCGTCTTGATGTTCAGAATATGATTGTGAGGGCGGAATATGTAACCAATGAAGGTCAGGAGACCACGACGTCTTACACCTTTATGTAAAATTTCAAAAAACTGAATTAATACACGGCCAAAGGCCTCACACAAATACTTCAACTAAAATGAAAATCACAATTTAAAACAAACAGAAAAAGTGGTGCTCAGAAATGTTCCAAGGGTCGGCCTGGGAAGGTAGCTCAAACATAAGGTGAGGTGAGACAGGCAGCCAAGGTTGAAGTTAGGTAATCAGACGGCAACCCAAATTAGGGACAGCCCAAAGACCGACCCACAATTTAACCATCTCCCTTCCGTGCGAGCAACGGCATGAGGATGGACGATATCGGCCCAGGACGAGAATACGAACAGCACTACGCCTCCAGAAATTGGCGTCTAAAAACAGCTAGGGGAACAATAACCACTCTAAGCGAATATTAACCAAACAACTTAAAGGGCTGTCGAACTATACGCCGTGCTGGACAGCAACAACATGACGAGGGAAAGGCACATTACCTACAAACTACGCTAACGACCGGGGCAGGTAACTGGAGAGTTAACGGCCACATGGCAGAAAATACCGCTGGTGCACTTCACTGGTAGGTAACAGTCAATTTAATAATTAATCACAACATAGGAAGACGGCTGCAAGGTCTCGCTGACTCCAACACTTCATACGATGCTGCTAGCCCGAACGGCCAAGGGGGCAACAACCCGCAAATGAACGAAAAGATGTCACAATAGTTGAGGTTTCATAACAGGTCAACTGATCACTCAACTTCAGCGTCCAGGTTCGGCGGGCAACGAAGTTGTCGCTCTCGCAGCTAGCGCCTCACGATCCGAAAGCGCGTGCACACTACCAGCGGCCCCGGCCTGGCCCTCACGTTGCAGAGACTTTCTTGCTGCTCCGTTCCAATCGACTCACTACCTCAATCCAGCACGCAGATAGCATTAAAATAACTGCTCAGTCAAAGCCACAACAGCTACACACAGTTCCGCGAAAACACTTCCACAAACAACTTGAACAATACTAAAACCAGTCACTGTGAAACGACTAGGAGGAATGACAAGTCGACACACACAGAGAACCCGGAAGCGGTCGGCGACCAAATACACGTCGTCCGATGAGACGACCGACCGAACGACCAACCAAGGTCGCCCCCACTGAAGCCATTGTGCCGGCAACGGTCGGGAGAGTCATGGTTGTCCGGACCTTACTGCTCCTCTGTCCCCACTCAACTCCCGATACACGACGACCCGGAAATGGTTGCTCCGAAGATAGTACGACAGTGCTCTTATCGATAAGCGCTGCTGCTGCCACTCACGGGCAGGCGAACCGACTACTTAGTGACGCCAGTAAATCGAATAAGAAACTAGACGGCAGTAACACCAAGACAAGTTATCAAGGAATAACGGCACGAACACGAGCCGCGCACAGCTCAAACAGCACTATCCAGCTTGATCATTTCACCTTGAGATGACGGTACTGAAAGGAAGTCTAATTGTGATGACAAAATTAAGGCAGTCTGTGATACAGATTTTGTTGATGAAACTACTTATTAAAAGACTGGGTATCTACATGAATCAACGAAGGGCCACTCAGGGCGACCAGGCTCAGCTGAAACCCTGGACAATGTGGAACGAGTGGGAACCCTATGCAGCGGGGAGCCCATTACATCAAAAAGATGTTCAGCACAGTAACTCACGATGTCAGGGCTGTCCCTCCTGAGGAAAATGAAACTGAAACTAAACATTTTCCTTTACAAAACTCACTGAACCTTGGAAGGACAGTGGTGTGGAGCAGCGGTATTCATTTGGAAATGGGATGACTAAGACCTCTCGTTAAGAATCAGGTTTAGTTATGAGAGACACTTCCATGTACATGGCGACGTTAACAAACAGAATTGGTTCCATTTGGGTGCTGTGAATCCACACGTTCAAACTGCTGGACTTGGTTTGGAATGGCCCCCTTATAGTCCCAGTCTCGTGCCGTATGATTATTTCTGTTGGGATTATCTGAAGGACAGAGTCTTAGCCGGCCGAGGTGGCCAAGCGGTTCTAGGCGCTACAGACTGGAACCGCGCGACCGCTACGGTCGCAGGTTCGAATCCTGCCTCGGGCATGGATGTGTGTGATGTCCTTAGGTTAGTTAGGTTTAAGTAGTTCTAAGTTCTAGGGGGCTGATGACCTCAGATGTTAAGTCCCATAGTGCTCAGAGCCATTTGAACCACAGAGTCAACGTTGATACACCTACAACGCTCCAGGACCACAGTACCGCAATCTCCAGAAAGATCCGTACAGTCGAAAATGATGATCTTCACTAATTCATCACTGATTTCAGTTCAGTAGGCTGCACTCTCATTACTGCAGAAGGAAACGACGTACAAAATGTTTTCTATAAAATTTCAGGTAGTGTTCCACTGCATAAACATGATAACCAGACTCCGTCACTCTGTATTAAGTCGTAGCAGACAAAAACGTAGTGTAACACGTATTTGGGCCACCGTGTAATTCACTTCCCAAACTAAATGAAGTGAAAGTGAGATTACTTTACTTGCAGTTGTAAGTAGGCCGTTTAGGTTTTTATGTTGGTAACGTCACATAGCGCTCTGTATGAAAATCACTGGCTGTGCTGTGTGCAGTCTGTGGCTGGTTGGCATTGTTGGAATATTCGCTATTGTAGTGTTGGGCAGTTGGGTGTGAACAGCGCGTAGCGTTGCGCAGTTGGAGGTGAGCCGCCAGCAGTGGTGGATGTGGGGAGAGAGATGGCGGACTTTTGAGAGCGGATGATCTGGACGTGTGTCCATCAGAAATAGTAAATTTGTAAAACTGGATTTCATGAACTGATATATAATGATTTTTGAACACTATTATGGTAAATACATTGTTTGTTCTCTATCACAATCTTTCATTTGGTAACTGTGCCTATCAGTAGTTAGTGCCTTCCGTGGTTAGAATCTTTTATTTAGCTGGCAGTATTGGCACTCGCTGTATTGCAGTAGTTCGAGTAACGAAGATTTTTGTGAGGTAAGTGATTCATGAAAGGTATAGGTTATTGTTAGTCAGGTCCATTCTTTTGTAGGGATTATTGAAAGTCAGATTGCGTTGCGCTAAAAATATTGTGTGTCAGTTTAGTGTTGATCAGAATAAGTAAAGAGAGAAATGTCTGAGTACGTTCAGTTTTGCTCAGCTGTTTGAAAATCAAATAACGTAGAGGATTCCAGCACTGTCATTTATAAAAATTTTCTAAGGGGAGGTTTCACAGATAATTGCAGAGCGTTTAGTTTTCTCTTTTGTATTAACTGTTGCTTGGAACTGAGACAATTGGCTATTCTTAGTTTTATCATTTAGTATTCACTGGAACTGAGCGACACCTGGAGCGGTGAAACATTGTTCACCGAAGTCAGATGAAAATCCTCAGGCGCCAGTCGTGGTATTTGTGCTGATAAATTAATATTTCTAGGGCATTTTTATTTTTGGCCCCTGGTAGTGATCACTTATCCGAGTGAAACTATTCAAAATCTTGAATTTAGACCTCCGTTTTCAATCTTTATTCAGTTTCAACTTATTAGAAAACGAAGCCACCGCACCGTTTGTATTTTCCGGTAACGTGGCTGCATCTCTAGGATTTCTCAAACTCATCGGCGGCGCAGTGTGTAGCTGAAACCCGTATAGTGGGGCCTCGCGACATGGAACACAGCATGCGTGCTTAGTACGGCTTCCCAAAGCTGAGTCGTTTCCGTGTCTGCAGTGCGGCTACTGGTTTTACGGTTGCATGTGACATCCTTCCACCTTGCATTTCCAGTTTTTCGCGCGCATACGTGTCATTCCTTCCAGGCGAGAAAGTCGTTAAGGCGTCATAAAACCAGGTATTTGACGAGAAAGTCCCGCGCGGCAGTTAACCAATATACGACGCGGCTGTATGTTAAAGTGGAGCAATCTGCTCCCTCTCCACCTGGGAAGAAATCTTCTCTCTGCAGTGCGGTGGAGCAACTGAAATAATCATTCTAAACACTGGGGCTCTAATTAGACTACCAAAACGACGCGGTTGTCTGTCTGCGGACGAGGTTCGGCTATGGCCACAGCTTCTAACTTCGTTAATCTCGTCATTGGTAAAAGAAGAGGAAGATCCAATAGCATTGGCTTGAATGGAAGGCCGAGAGGCATTTATGTCGCCTTTTTTCACTCATGCTGTTATTTACTTAAACATATATTTCTTTTAAGAACCGGTTTCGGCTTTTTAAGCCATTCTCCAGTGATTACCAACGTGTAAAAGTTTCCATGAGTCTAAAGTGGCAGCATCTTACAATTTGTTTACATTCGTTTTGGTTAAAAAAAATGTAGCCGTTGTTGAAGGTTTGGCAAGTGTTTTATCCATTTTTTTCCGTCGCACTTGATTTGCTCCTACATTATTCTCTCTAGAAGTAGTTTTGTTTTTATCTACAGTAAGGAATCGTATAATGTCTAGGCTTATCTTTGCATTAACCATAAGATTTTTAATCATATTACTGTGTAGCTCGGAAGGTAGATTAAATTTTAATCCTTTATTCAGAAGATCTTGCCCTGCATTTGTGAACTGTGTGTCTATCATATTTTCTACGCGTTTGAAATATTTGAGCGTATTGTTTTGTACTTGGTCATCTTTATGAGACATTTTCGTTCAGTTGTGGGTTATGAGATTATTTATTTTCTTTATACGCTTCTCTCTCAACATGCTCACTCACAACATGTTCATAATCGTTGACTAACCTGGTCACAATGCACTAGGGAGAAAGTTTCAGCTAGTTATAGGTCTGACAGATAAAATTGGCGGTTGAGCCACGTTTTTTCTGTACAATCAGTCTAATTTCACACTTGGTCCACATAATTTAACTGTACCTCTTCACTTCTTCAGCAACTTTGGGATTTTTTACAGCACTAGATACTGTTTGTTATACCTACTACTATCAATGGTTCATAAAAGTTCAGTCATCGTGCCCTGATGTTGGAATTTACCCTTAGCTCTATTAGTATTATTATTTATTATTTTCGATTATTTCCATTTAAGAGAGCGTTTGAACTTCAATTGCTTTATGATGATTGTTTGTTTTCTCTGAGCCCAAATTTTCTTCATGTGTTCACTGTGCTGTTTCTTTCGCTCCGCTGTCCATTTGTATCCTGGTCTCTTCTGTGTTGTGGTGTCAAATGTATGTTTTTTGATGATGTTCCTGAATTCAGTTCTATTTTCTGCATCGTTTACTGTTATGTGTGCTTGTCTGAGGTCCTCTTCAACTTCTTTTATCCATTTTGTTTTTCCCCTGCCTGAGTTGATGACTTTAAGAATTCACTTTGAAATTCTGTTTTCATTCATCCTGTGGATATGTCCGTGGAACTGCATTTTTCTTTTCCTTATTGTATCCGTAATCTTGTCTGTGTATTTATATAATTCTGATGTTGGTCTCTTCTTCCAGATTCCTTGCTCTTGTATCGGGCCAAAAATTTTCCTGAGAATTTTCCTTTCTTGTTTCTCTGTTTCTTTGATTTTAGTTTGCCCACCTATTTGTGTTGTTTCAGATGCATACAGTGCCTCCGGAAGTACGACAGTGTTGTAGTGCCTCAATTTTGCGTTAATGCATATGGACTTTTTGTTGTAATAGTTCCACGTGAGTTTATATCCTTTCTGTAGTTTTTTTATTCATTCCTCATTGGCCTTTAGGTTGATCCCTGATGGCTGTATGATTTCTCCCAGATACCTAAAGTGTGGTACGATTGTCCCATGGGTTGTCACAATAGGCAATTTTTCAGCACTTCTGTAAGTTGTTCGATCTTGCCCACTTTGAAAAGAGTGTTAGTATTAAGTGCACCGATGAAGTGTCTTTGTTTTGCGTGTAATAATTTGGACGTCGTCTGCTTCTCAACCTTAGGCGTAACATGATGCTCCTGGTCCCCCGGAATCCGATGACCAGGTAAAGCCAGCCTCCTTGCGACTGGTGCCCGGGGTAGTGGATTCATTCCTTTTGTTATTATCATGTTTGGTTTTCAAGTTGAAAACTTACTTGGTGGTGGTCCTTCCGAGGAAAGATCACGAGGAATACGACTTGATTGTTGAGATCAAGAAGGTTGCACCCTTAGCTCTATTGTTATTTATTTATTTACTAAACATGGTCCATTACGATGTGACATTTCATGTTTTAATGTTAACGTAAAATGTTATCCACAGAATATGAGACCAACAACGCTCAAAGAACTCATGCAGTTACATCAGGTGCCTTATTTTCCAAATACAAGATTGTGGTATGTTGAAGCTTAGCAGCTGGCCGCTGTGCCCGAGCGGCTCTAGGCGCTTCAGTCCGGAACCGCGCAGCTGCTGCTGTCGTAGGTTAGAATCCTGCCTCGGGCATGGGTGTGTGTGATGTCCTTAGGTTAGTTAGGTTTAAGTAGTTCTACACGTTCTAGGGGACTGATGACCTCAGATGTTAAGTCCCATAGTGCTCAGAGCCCTTTGAAGGTTAGCAATTTATTTATATATTACATTTACATCTACATATACAGGATTGAGTCTTCAAGATAATTACAATTTAAAACAAAATTGTTGTTCAGAAGTGTGCCTTTGTTGTTATGAATCTACTAATTGAATCAGTGACTATATGAGCTAGAACAACAAATGTGTTAGACTACCAGCATATATCCTAGTTTTTCAGGGCACGCATGAAGCTATAGTTGACAACAGGTGTTATCATGTGACTGAGAAAAGTTGTAAAAATCTGTTGTGAATTTGTAAAATAAGTCTGGTTAATTGATCGTGTCATAGCGTGTCATACATCTTCTTCGTTGAGGGTAGCACAAAAACCTAGAACTCCGCCCACAGGCGCATTGCTAAAGGCAGACCGACCGCCATGTCATCCTCCACTAATGGCGTCATTGGATGCGGTATCTCGGGGCGTAGGGTCAGCACTCCGCTCTTCCGGCCACTGTCAGTCTTCGTGGCCTGGAGCTGCTACTGCTCGGTAAAGCAGGTTCTCATGCTAGGTGAACGTCCTTCCACTCTGCTCACCAGGGATAAATACCTAACAATACCAGGAATCGAACCCGTGTCCTCTGGAGGGCGGCCAATCGTGCTGCCCATTTTGTTTATTTAGTTTTTTTCACTCGAACCTTTTTTTTTTTTTTTTTTCAAGCAGAGAACAGAACATATTCGAAGTTTAATCCACACTCTTCTCAAGCAACTATATTTTATAAAAAAGAAAAAATACAGAATGCCATAAAACGCAAAAAATTGTAACAAAATAATCAGGTACTCACTCCCGCGATAAACGAAAATAACTTAGCTGCAACATTATGCCAAGTAAAAGAACATCTGAATATCCAACTCTCCAACAGAGATGGGCCTGTCGGCTTCTCAGAACTGACAGTCCATGAAAGTTCGTTCGTGTATCCAATCAAAACTAACTACTTAGTAAAATGTCTCGGTACTAAGACACCCCAACTGTTGGGAGGATCCATGAATACTCTTCTTAAGTAATTGGAATAATGTGTTCCAAATTTCGTTCGACACTGTATCTTCTCGTTTTGTTCGTGTAAAAACGTCCAAAACTGCAGCTCGACCATTCCATTACTGTCATGTATGCAGTTCACCAACATCCCTGCAATCTATTCATCTGTGGAGGCGAGTGAATCTACCGCCGCCATATACCTACTGAGTGATTGCAGGAAAATGTGAAATAATCAAGAACACTTACATTTTTGTAGTTAAAAACGAATGGAAGCACTAATTGTGAAGACGCTGCTGTTTTAAACATATTGCAATTTTTATAGATAATCAATGGACAACAGCCGAAAATGGTTGTGAAAAGAAAGAAAAGTTTAAATAAGTAACAGCCTGAGTGGAAAAAATGGCACATTCATTATGAATAATATAAACAATTTTGGAAGATGACTATCAACAAGTAATGAATCAAATGTTCAAATGTGTGTGAAATCTGATGGGACTTAACTGCTAAGGTCATCAGTCCCTAAGCTTACACACTACTTAACCTAAATTATCCTAAGGAACAACACACACATCCATGCCCGAGGGAGGACTCGAACCTCCGCCGGGACCAGCCGCACAGTCCATGACTGCAGCGCCTTAGACCGCTCGGCTAATCCCTCGCGGCGCTAATGAATCAAATGCATGTTTGTCCATCAGCTGCTTTTATCTTCTCTTCAATACTAGTCTGTTTACACTTGTAATTAGAATGTTTGCTTTTAAAAGTCCTGTGACGCATTATTTAAGTAACAACAGATATGATGTGGCTTAAACAGTTTTAACCCTAATCCGGTCGATTTTTGGGCTTAAAATAAAAGCAGCTGATGGTCCAACATGCATTTTATACATTAAGAATATGGCTGTGGTACACTCAATGACGAATAATAGGGGTATGTGTCCGTTCACCTAATTGCGAAGCATTTTGTTGCTTGGCGCACAATGACCTCCTTTCCACGCGATGTGTGATACTTGTGCCTGCCGTGCATCTAATGGAATTGTAGAATTCCTCTGGTCGCATTTTACTTTATTTGAACGGATAGCCGGCCGGAGTGGCCGAGCGGCTCTAGACGCTGTAGTCTGGAACCGCGCGGCCGCTACGGTCGCAGGTTCGAATCCTGTCTCGGGCATGGATGTGTGTGATGTCCTTAGGTTAGTTAGGTTTAAGTAGTTCTAAGTACTAGGGGACTGATGACCTCAGAAGTTTAGTCCCATAGTGCTCAGAGCCATTTGAACCATTTTTTGAACGGATAACTGGTTTTGACTTTACACTGACCACCAGGTGTTAAAACGCAGTGTCAGAGGACCATTAGTGGTGAAGACTAAACTTACCTCATTTCATGTTAATTGCCTTTGTTAAGTGTAGTTTATTGTGTGTGTATGTACATTATGATGTCAAGTTTGTGCTGAACACGAGAGAAAGACGAAGATGAAACGCGTTTCCAGCACATAGCAAACTCGTCTCGAATAGCACCAAGGGGACTGTAAAGCTTAACGTCCACATCTCACGGACATATTACCATCAACAGTGTAACATGCTCTCACTCTATGAGACACAAATATATAATTTACCCCAAAGTTCAAGAATTTAACGCCACCACTTCTCTCACCTCACCCCTCCCTCCACCCCCCTCCCCTTCAACAAACGAGTTGGCTCAGTGGTTAGCATACTTGACTCGCATACGGGAGGACAACTATTCGAGCCCGCATCCGCCCATCCAGATTTAGGTTCTCTGTGATTTGGCTAAATCGGTCTAGCCAGATGCTGGGATTGTTTCTTTGAAAGGGCACGGCCGATTTCCTTCACCATCCTTGACAACACTCGAGCTAGTCCTGCGTCTCTAATGACCTCGATGTCGACGGGGGACACAATCTTCTTCTCTTTCTCCACCCCCCACGCCGCAGATCTCTTGCTGGCCAAATACTGGCGGAGAAATTTTTTATTCCGTCACCAGAGTTGGAACCGCTTATCCCCCCATTTGACCAACACAGCACAGTCGTGCGTGATCGTCCTCGATGCAACGAGCCGATGTATCGTGTTGTTTTCCTCCGCATTGGCAGCTACATCTACATTTATACTCCGCAAGCCACCTAACGCTGTATGGCGGAGGGCACTTTACGTGCCACTGTCATTATCTCCCTTTCCTGTTCCAGTCTCGTATGGCTCGCGGGAAGAACGACTGCCGGAAAGCCTCCGTGTGCGCTCGAATCTCTCTAATTTTATATTCGTGATCTCCTCGGGAGGTACAAGTAGGGGGAAGCAATATATTCGATACCTCATCCAGAAACGCACCCCCTCGAAACCTGGACAGCAAGCTACACCGTGATACAGAGGGCCTCTCTTGCAGAGTCTGCCACTTCAGTTCGCTAAACATCTCCGTAACGCTATCACGCTTACCAAATGACCCTGGATCTTCTCTATCTCCTCTGTCAACCCGACCTGGTACGGATTCCACACTGATGAGCAATACTCAAGTATAGGTCGAACGAGTGTTTTGTAAGCCACCTCCTTTGTTGATGGACTACATTTTCTAAGGACTGGCTGGTTCAAATGGCTCTGAGCACTATGGGACTTAACTTCTGAAGTCATCAGTCCCCTAGAACTTAGTACTTAAACCTAACTGATCTAAGGACATCACACACATTCATGCCCGAGGCAGGATTCGAATCTGCGACCGTAGTAGTCGCGCGGTTCCGGACTGAAGCGCCTAGAACCGCTCTGCCAATCCGGCCGGCTTCTAAGGACTCTTCCAATGAATCTCAACCTGGCACCCGCCTTACTAACAATTAATTTTATGTGATCGTTCCACTTCAAATCGTTCCGTACGCATACCCCCAGATATTTTACAGAAGTAACTGCTACCAGTGTTTGTTCCGCTATCATTTAACCATACAATAAAGGATCCTTCTTTCTATGTACTCGCGATACATTACATTTGTCTATGTTAAGGGTCAGTCGCCACTCCCTGCACCAAGTGCCTATCCGCTGCAGATCTTCCTGCATTTCGCTGCAATTTTCTAATGCTGCAACTTCTCTGTATACTACAAAAATGGTTCAACTGGCTCTGAGCATTAAGCGACTTAACATCTGAGATCATCAGACCCTTATAACTTAGAACTACTTAAACCTATCTAACCTAAGGACATCACAAACATCCATCCCCAAGGCAAGATTCGAACCTGCGACCATAGCAGTTGTGCGGTTCCGGACTGTAGCGCCTAGAACCGCTCGGCTACAACGGCCGGCTCTCTGTATGCTGCAGCATCATCCGCGAAAAGCCGTATGGAACTTCAGACACTATCTACTAGGTCATTTATAGATATAGTGAACAGCAGTGCTCCCATAACACTCCCCTGTGGCACGCCAGAGGTTACTTTAGCGCCTGTAGACGGTCTCTCCATTGAGAACAACATGCTGTGTTCTGTTTGCTAAAAACTCTTCAATCCAGCGACTTCACGATGAATATCTGGTGACACTGTGGCTGTGAGCTGTTAAGCTCTACCAGTGGCGTCGCTTTCAAGCAGCCTAGAGGCGCACAGTTCAAAGATCAACGGATCGTAACAATAGCTACGCCAACGGCTCGTCAGTGGTGCAGGAGCGTCAGCTGGTTGATCCATTGAGCCGGCCCGGCGTACGGTACGGGAGCCGCTGCGGCGGTTTGTTGTGGCGGAGCCCCCACGCGGCAGGGCGGTCTTCCGGGCCGTGGGGGGACCACAGTGGAGGTGGAGGGGCAGCCGCGGCGGCGGAGCCCGCGCGGCCGCAGTCTGCCCGCGACGCCAGCCGTGGGCCGGCGCGCCTCCACCTGCTCCAGAGGGCCGCGTCCCAGCCATGTACCGTATCCGGCTCTACATCGTCCCCGAGGCGGAGGAGGCCCAGGCGCCGCCTCCGGCCACGGCCCCCGCGTCGTCGCCCCCGGCACCCGCAGTCAGTGTTACGCACCGCGCGAGCCGCGCCAAGGTGAAGGTCACCTTCAGCGAGCCACCCGCCCTCCGGCACAACAACAACAACAACAGCCAGAGGGACGTCGTCCGCCACATCAACACGCTCAATCGCAGGGACCTACAGGTACGTGACGCGTAGTTGGTGCTGCCGGATTGTTGGCCGCACTTAGTTCCGGACGTTGCGTTGCTGGTGTTCTGGATCAGATCGATGTTGCCTACAAACACTGGACGTCGGCTCTTGTCAGTGGTGTAGTGGCGTGTGATGTCATAAAATGTGCAAGCAGAGATAGAACACAGCGCTGGCAATATTTACGTCGCTTCTTTATTGTGTTTTCGAATGTAAATCGTGGTGATCGCGGTGACTGTAGCCCAGGGTCTACATTCAGTTGAAAGGTGGCTGTCTGGTTGTCAGAGGTGAAGCTAATGAATGTTGCCTTGAGAACGACTATAATTGGCCGGCCGCGGTGGCCGAGCGGTTCTAGGCGCTACAGTCTTCAGCCGTGCGACCGCTGCGGTCGCAGGTTCGAATCCTGTCTCGGGCATGGATGTGTGTGATGTCCTTTGGTTAGTTAGGTTTAAGTAGTTCCAAGTTCTACGGGACTGATGACCTCAGAAGTTAAGTCCCATAGTGCTCAGAGCCATTTGAACCATTTTGACTGTAGTTGTATTTTATCCATAATGGATACAGATGAACTCTGTGACTGTTCCGTTGCAGGGTGTAGAATAATTACCGCTACGATTCGCAGTAGAAAATGATTTTACTTAACACGCGACTGGTTTCGTACTTGTGCCCATCTAAAGGTGGTTTGCATTCAGATACTTGCTTCCATACTCAGTGTCAGAGATCACTATTTAAATATAGAACAAATAATGTGATGATGATTGAATGAAACATTTGGAAATGGCTAAGCGACACGTTTTGTAAAATATTATAGTAGTTACTTATAGCTTATGTATCCATATCGTTTCCACATTACATTTACCACTTTTTTTTTCGTAAACAACTCGTCACCGGCCGGGGTGGCCGAGCGGTTCTAGGCGCTACAGTCTGGAACCGTGCGACCGCTACGGTCGCAGGTTCGAATCCTGCCTCGGGCATCGATGTGTGTGATGTCCTTAGGTTAGTTACGTTAGTAGTTCTAAGTTCTAGGGGACCATTTGAACCAAACATCTCGTCTTTTACACGTTAACTGTTAATCAGTAACCATGGTAATTATTAGCGCATCCATATTATGTCTTTCAAAAAATAGTGGCGCTTTACGTGTTAGTAACTTCAGAAGCACATGCACTCACAACTCCAGCGTGGAGAACAGAAGTCACAGTCAAAGAGCTTAGGTGAAAGAAGTACAGAGATGTTACACATATAGATACATAACAGATATTAGAAGGTATGAAAATGAAATTGTTACGTGATTGCGGAACGACACTGAATAGTTGGTGGAAAATTATGTAACATTAAATAGACTTTTTTTTTTTAAATTGCTAGTTGTTAGAGGGTCATTAGTTACCTTGAGTGTGGAAACATGTACATGAATGGCTGTAAGCCACTTGAAGACGGGCACAAATCCGAAACCGGTCGTTTGTTAAAAAAAAAAAAATCACCCTCTATTGCGAGTGGCAGCGGTTATTATTCTACACCCTGTCACTATAATTCTCGGTACGGCGCTTATTTTATGCGTATTGGATTTCGATGATTTGTTTGCGTTCGTCGTTTTCATTATTTGTACGACAAAGTCGGCGGGTGGTACCGGTAGGCTCAGTACTTCTTCGGAATCCCCAGCAGTTGATAGTACTGACAACAGTGCATCCCACAGGATATAATGTGCATGTTGATCTCTACAGTCTGTACAAGCAAGATATGTAGCATTTAGATCACTTGGTTGAGTCGGCAGAGGGTACGTTTCTGCTTAGTTGCAGATTGATGGCCGGCCGTTGTGGCCGAGCGGTTCTAGGTGCTTCAATTCGGAACCGCGCGACCTGCCTCGGGCATGGATGTGTGTAATGTCCTTAGGTTACTTAGGTTTAAGTAGTTCTAAGTTCTAGGGGACTGATGACCTCAGATTTTAAGTTCCATAGTGCTTAGACCCATTTGAACCATTTTTGTAAATGAATGACGGGAACAGTTGTTTCGCTCTCTCGATTCTCACCCGTCAGAAACTTTGAAGAAAGGAAGATCACAGCTTAAAACTCGGTCAACTACTAGCTGATTAGAGACTTAGTATGGCCACGATTAAACACGGATGGATCCACTTCTTTGGAACCATCCCAACAATCGCAGGAGTGACGTTGGAAAACAATGTAAAGCCCAAATCTGGTTAGGTAGACAGGGATTGTAATTCCGCACTTTCATACTGCGAGTCCACTGTCTTAGACAATGTTCAAAATCGCACTGTTGAAGCTTGGAAGACAGAAAAGGAAGATTCATTACTTTCAATGTGCCTACAAAAGAAAATCCTGAAAACCTGCTAGTTACTGGAAGGACTGTTAGAGGACGAGTTACATTGCTTCAAGTAAATACATATTTTTCCAGTTTTTTTGGTATTATATGCTTACTTAGTCGACTCTCTTTGCACCTTCAGTTCATTTGCCATCTTTGCCACTTTAATCCAAGTGGAGGAATATCGTGTACCCCATTTGTCTGTAATATCACGTTTACTCCAAACTCGACGCGATGGCTTTTGCGGAGATATTAAACTACTCCCTTACCCTTTTGTAGGTAGCATTTGATCTTATCAGAGGCATTGGTACGTCGATACAGCTCATCGTAATTACACCTGCCGTCTGTGTTTTAATGTGTTATTTGTATGTGGCGAACCACCTCGGCATTCGCGTAAGCCACATGCATGCGTGAAACCACACCCAAGCTGTATTGTGCGCCAAAAAAAACAGTAGTGAAGTCGGTGCATGGATACGAACTGCGTGTTGCACACTTGTGTCTTACAAACTAGCACTCCACGCGCTGTGCTATAAGAAAGTACGAATTTATAAACAGAATCTTTCTGAGTGAGTACGTATCGTGTCTTGATAAACTGACCATACATCTCAGAAATGTTGCGAGCGTTAGCCATTATGGCTAAGGGTTACTGTCGACATTAGTTGGAATTTGTGTGCTCTTTTACGTCGTGCACTGCGTTACGTGTCGAAGACTACCTTCTAACGTTTAGACCTGGACTACTGGTCCCCACCATTGCGACAGTGTCTACTCTTGAACATGGAGAAGCAAAGTAATGCAACCCAGTGGGAAACGAAAATCGCGAACTACCTGGAACACTGTTTCTTCAAGATTGAGGTAACCTTATGTACGTTGTTACCGTGTTTCAACGGTCGGTGCAAATCCATGCAACGGCTACTGCGAAGGATGCAAGCACAGTGTAGTCCACAACCAGACCACACATGTAAGTACTAGCCATTGTTTTTTACATGTAAGTCCTCGCCATTGTTGTCGTACATGAAGAATGTCGCAGACGAGGTACCTCGGAAGACGGGCTGCACCGTTTCCGCCGCGGAGTCCTTGACCAATTTCCTCACAGCTGGGGCCCTTTCACTTTCGCTGTTACTACACGTATGTATCATATGAAAACGGGTCCTGAAGATGGGGTTTGTTACACATGCGATCTAGAAATCGTAGACCCTTGATTCCGACACTAACAAACTCACACATCCTTGGAGTCCGTCCATAATAGTTCACGTATTTATTATTTTGCCTGACCAGATTAGGGCCTAAAAGTTGTCTCTTCCATCTGATCAGGGACGAAACGACAGTTTGCGAACTGTGTATTCATTTTAACAGTGTACACGTTAGTATAGAATCATGTAATTCGTAAGAAAAATACTTCTTACTACAAAATAACGATTTTTTTCAGTTGGAGAAAACGTACCAAAATTGCTACATAATTCGACTAGAATATATAGTAGTTCTCTTTCTAATGGGAGTTACGAGTAAACTGTAGTGCTGATGATTAAATTACCTCCGTTTCGTATTGTATGTTAAGCTTCGACTCCCTTTGAGCAACAGGGTGAGAGAGTTCATAGATAGGACGATGGACCGAAGGTTGGAATTCGCCGTCCCGTCGACGACGGTGTCACTACTGTCAGAACACAGGTTCGGGCTGGTCAAGCACTGGGGGCGAAATCGGCCGTGTCTCTTCTAAAGGAACCACCCCAGCATTCGCCTTAAGTTAGTCAGGGAAACTACGCAAAACTAAGGTCTAGATGACAGGACTGAAATTTGAACCCCACTTCTCCCTAATACAAGCCCATAGCCTTAATGACTATGAAAATCAGTGCAAGTAGGACATAAAGGAGTGCTAAAAGTTTAAACTTAATATAAGGTTGGAGATTGCTTATCTTTCTGTAATAACCCGTTACAGAAAGCTGATAATGTAAATTAATGCCTTCATATTACGATAAAGGGTAGAGTTTTTTCTTCACTGTAAAATATTACGTGCTTGTCCCATCAGTTGAGACCATCGGTCCCTCATCCTATCTATGACGTCTCTAATCATGTTTTTTTATAAGGGACTCACATTTGAAAATCGGGTTAGCATCGCATGGATTTACAGACCTTCGGAAAAACGGATGTTTTCATCTGTAAGAACGCCACCCAAATATGATTATTTCGCTTTTACTGTATGTTGAGTTTATAAGTGAGCTCCATTGTCATTTACATCATGTGTTTTTCTGCACCCATCTTATAACCACATTTTTTTGCAAAACCGGTAAGACGAGGAACAGAGAGTCTGTGAAATGACAAGGTTTTCGTCGGTCGACTGACGCTCTCGATTTTAACGTGCAAACTTGTCTTGTATGGAATACCAAGACACATAGCGTGTCAAATACAGTTTCAAAAGCTTGATACGGTGTTGCGGAGGAGGTTATGCTGGGAAATAATTGTTATGCAAAAAATTCGAGACGTTGTGTCGTTTCGGAATTATTTGGAATTGAAATTACCGACTCAGGCCGTTGCGCAACGCAAATTCATGCACTTGCGCTTGCTAAATTGCGGCAATGCACAGACATCCGTGGATCCGTGAGTTACCACTTGTTCAAATGCTCATTGCCAGTTGAAAGGTGCCTCTTTGGGAAGCGATAAATTTAAGCCAGGTGATCAAAAGCTACATTCGTTCGATTTGAGGAAACCAAACGAAGAACACGTTTGATGACATTGTCTCTAGCAGATTGCTTGAATTTGCGCGCGATATTACCTGATTGAATAATTTCGAAACTAAATGATTCGGAAATGGCGCAAAGAATCGAATTTTTTTCTTAACAATCAGTTGGTTGATTTAGGGGAAGGTCCCATCGGATTACGGAAGGACGGGGAAGGAAGTCTGCCGTGCCCTTTCAAAGGAACCTGAAGTGATTTAGGGAAATCACGGAAAACTTAAATCAGGATGGCCGGACCTGGGTTTGAACCTTCGTCCTCTCGAATGCGAGTCCAGTGTGCTAACCTCTGCGCCACCTCGCTCAGTCTCAACAATTTATATCTGAGCATTACCTCCCCTGCAACACGCTTACAAACTTATCAAACTGTTTCTAACCATCTTGTGTTACTAAAGTTTATTTTAAATACATTTTATTTTCTTAGAACCATATGAAAATTACATGAAACGTAAACAAATATAACGCAAAAGTGCACCACAGTGTGTAATAACCAACTGACTGATAGCAGTAAATAATGCCGACCAGGACTGTTTTTAACGTTTAGAATTCCTAAAAGCGAACTGTAAAGGTCCAGAAGCGCCTTCAGCTACCGTAAACGTCAGGCAAGAGTTCCTACTTTTACGATTGTACTGCTGAGTATGGAAGAAGCCAGAGGAAGGAAATTACGTTACTGTCACACAGTGTGCTAACTTTAGCTCCTTGAAACATCACAGCTTTGTGCGCTAAGGGAATTAGCACTGCGTACAGTTTTAAAGTGTTCACTTTCATCTGTACCTGTGCTGTCTGCATGGTGCTTGACCTAAGCACGGCGCTCAACACGTAACCATAGTGACCGTCGTTGTCACTTACTAACATGATTTGCACAGCGTACTGGGCCCTTGCGGGTACAAAATAAAATTAACGAAAGTTGTGTTATTACTGGCTTGGGTATCTGTGACGAGTTAAAACAGTATGTCGGATCGGGGCTGTGTTTTCGCAGGCAGAGACAATACGGATCTACTCAAAACTCGAAGCTGTCATTTTTTCCTTTTCACGTTTTTCACTCTCTGAATGGTGGAATCGGTTGTGCGTTGTCTTGTGTAAAGGCAGCCACACCGGATTGTTTCCGTGTCTGACACAGAGTTTTAGCTTGTCAGAAAACTTGATAACAGCATGTAGTGATAAAAAACGCAATTAATAACGTAACAGAAATTTCTGGGAAAGAATACGATTTTTAGAAACAACGCGTTGTATGTAGGCTGTGTAATTTATATGTATGATTTACCTTTAGGTTCATACTTACATTGCAGGTCGCCTTTTCTTCATTATAGATTATAGCTGCAGTAAAGAAATCAGATTTAATTGGCGTAAACCAGTTGTTAGCAGCCTAATTAGGATATGATCAGTATTAAACATACAGAAATTCACTGTTTCGTTGTTTTCGCCAGCGTGTCAACAGCTTTAAGTTTACCTCTGCTGAGCTGTATACGCATATATAAGGGCCTCCCAGAAAGTAATGCGCCTCAGATTTGTCTTCAACAATTATTTACTGGACCGAATGAAATGTATGAAGATGAAACAATGATGTGTCTTTGCACTGCTTATTTTTCCACGCAATGTCGTCCGCCTTCTGTGGCTTTCCTCCAATGAGACACAAGGGCGTGTACGCTCTGTCGGTACAACTCCTTCTTCGGGTCACGAACCCGTTTTATATCATCGTCACCTCGTCACCCTCAAAATGTCTTCCACGAATAGCATCCTTTAGTATCCCAAAATATTGGAAGTCTGCGGGAGATAGATTAGGGTTGTAGGGTGCATGGGGTAACTCTGTTCAATCTTGTTTTGTGTTGCGTTCCGAAGTCCTGAAACGTGTGAGGCCGAAGGTTGTCATGTTGAATCAAACAATCACCTGGGTTGTTGTGGCGCCGAAGTTAGTAGAAGCGGTTTTTAAGTGTGGTTAATCAGTTATGCTTCATAATTAATGAAAGCCGTGCGGGATTAGCCGAGCGGTCTGGGGAGCTGTAGTCATGGACTGTGCGGCTGGTCCCGGCGGAGATTCGAGTTCTCCCTCGGTCATGGATGTGTGTGTTTGTCCTTAGGATAATTTAGGTTAAGTAGTATGTAAGCTTAGGGACTGATGACCTTAGCGGTTAAGTCCATAAGATTTCACACACAATTAATGAAACTGTCTCTTGGCATCGCGAATGAGCACATCATCAAACCGAATTTTGTCTGGTGTGACAGCCGTGAGTGGTCTGCTCAAACGCTGCAAAACGTCGAGCTCTGCCAAATTGCCTTCTCGTAATGGCTTCACCCTCTTTGACCAACGACTAACCGTACGTTGTCGTGGCCGACCGGTGTGGCCGAGCGGTTCTACGCGTTTCAGTCTGGAACCGCGTAACCGCTACGGTCGCAGGTTCGAATCCTGCCTCGGTTAGGTTAGTTAGGTTTAAGTAGTACTAGGTTCTAGGGGACTGATGACCACAGATGTTAAGTCCCATAGTGCTCAGAGCCAGCCGTACTTTGTCGTCTGCAGATGCTCCACAAATTGCACAGAATTTGTGAATATTGTCAACAGTTTCTTTCTCCGCAATGAGAAATTCAATGACGACATGCTGCTTGTAACATACATCACCTACAGACGCCATTTTGAAACATTGTTGCAGCTGCGCTATCTGTCGGAGGAAACGGAAAATCTACGCGCGCACTCCGGAAAATTCAAATGATGCATACCTAAAGATTCGCATTCGATTCGTACAGTTGTTGTTGGCTTAGAAAAAAGTTGTGGTGCTTTAATTCCTGGGCGACACTTGTATTATCACTGAACTGAAACCAGCCTCTGAACTTGGTTCTGTAGCAACGGAGGACAGAAGGAAAGCAGGATTTAACGTCCCGCCGACAACAAGGTCGTTAGGACAAGGTCTGGGACAGGAGAATCTTTCTGGAAATTGTCTTGACTCGTTTAGGGGAACCACGTAAAACCTAAATCAGAATGGACGGACGGGGATTTGAACTTACGTTCTCACTAAAGCAACGTCTTAGCCTTTGCGCCACGTCATTCGGTGATGGTCTATCACTGTAGTTACTATTGTATCAAACAAGTTTTGCTCGAATCCCGAAATGATCTTGTGTATTTAGCGTCAGTAGTATGAGTCAGTGGTGTACACTGTAAGATCATTGCCAGTGAATATGTGAGTCGACCATGTTTACGTTCGGAGAACTTGCACCCAGCAACATATCAGGACAAAAACTCACTCAACCGCCACCGCACTTCCTGTGGGGAACGTTCCGATGCACTGGTGGCAGAGTCTCATAATCTCGAGCGACCACCAACTTCTCCCGAAACTGACTCCTGGCTGATCGCATGGGGTTCATTCTGCGCCAAATCCCTCGATGTCGATACTGGAATCTATGTTATGCGCTGCTTTTATTTTCATAACAACTCTCGAACAGAACGCTGTCATGTTGAATCATTTGTGCACTTACCCGCCTCCGAAGCAGAGGTCGCTAACTCACGCTGCCCGGTGGCGCTCGACTCGGAGGTAAGCCAGTTCGAATCCTGACGATGAAAGAAATTTTCACTGGCGGCGGCGAGGGGAGAAGAAGTGGTGGCTTTAAGTTTCTGGTCACCAGACTTTCTACCATTGTCGCGGAGTCAATTCCAAAGCACTCCGCAGTGTCTCATAATGTGAGGGCATGCGACATTGTTGATGGGATGGTATCTGTCCGTCAGATGGGGACCTTAACCTCGGCGGTCACCTTGATGTTAATCGTGAAGAGTAGACTGTGTGCTGCTCCAGGTTTCATCCTTGCCCTTCTCTCGTCATTATCACCATCGTCATCGTCGTTGTACAACACAAACATGTCACTACACTGTACAGGCATCCATTTCACTGGTCCAAGCTCCACAAATACAATACTCACGTATCCGCGAGGAAAGGAGCGGATGTGCGCGGTGGAACAGAAACTCATTCCTAGTAGGCGGCTGGCCGACCTCTTGGGTCTCCCAGCCAACAGTGCCACACGACTTTACTTTTTTGCTGCTCTACCGAGTGCGATACGAGTATTATATTATTGTACTTAGTTGAAGTCAAATCTGTGATCTCAAAGCGTGGCATCCTGTGCGACATTTGTAAGCTAAACGTAAAAGCTCGCGGGAAAAAATCAGTAGATACTTCATAACATATGGTCGGTTTTTGAAATCGTAAAAAAATCTTATTTAAAAAAAGCAGAAATCCTTGATCACAGTGACTGTATAATACGAGGTTGATTGGTTGATTCGAGGGAGGGGACCTAACAGCGAGGTCATCGGTCCTATCGAATTATGGAGACTAGAAATCTACTCTGTAGGAACCACCATGGGTTTCGAATAAGACGATCGTATGAAACCCAGCTCGCGCTGTTCGTCCACGAGACTCAGAGGGCCATAGAAACGGGTTCCCAGGTAGACGCCGTTTTTATTGACTTCCGCAAGGCGTTCGATACAGTTCCCCACAGTCGTTTAATGAACAAAGTAAGACCATATGGACAATCAGACCAATTGTGTGATTGGATTAAAGAGTTCCTAAATAACAGAACGCAACATGTCATTCTCAATGGAGAGAAGTCTTCCGAAGTAAGAGTGATTTCAGGTGTGCCGCAGGGGAGTGTCGTAGGACCGTTGCTATTCACAATATACATAAATGACCTTGTGGATGACATCGGAAGTTCACTGAGGCTTTTTGCGGATGATGCTGTGGTATATCGAGAGGTTGTAACAATGGAAAATTGTACTGAAATGCAGGAGTACCTGCAGTGAATTGACGCATGGTGCAGGGAATGGCAATTGAATCTCAATGTAGACAAGTGTAATGTGCTGCGAATACATACAAAGAAAGATCCCTTATCATTTAGCTACAATATAGCAGGTCAGCAACTGGAAGCAGTTAATTCCATAAATTATCTGGGAGTAGGCATTAGGAGTGATTTAAAATGGAATGATCATATAAAGTTGATCGTCGGTAAAGCAGATGCCAGACTGAGATTCATTGGAAGAATCCTAAGGAAAAAAGGTTCAAATGGCTCTGAGCACTATGGGACTCAACTGCTGTGGTCATAAGTCCCCTAGAACTTAGAACTACTTAAACCTAACTAACCTAAGGACAGCACACAACACCCAGCCATCACGAGGCAGAGAAAATCCCTGACCCCGCCGGGAATCGAACCCGGGAACCCGGGCGTGGGAAGCGAGAACGCTACCGCACGACCACGAGATGCGGGCAATCCTAAGGAAATGCAATCCGAAAACAAAGGAAGTAGGTTACAGTACACTTGTTCGCCCACTGCTTGAATACTGCTCACCAGTGTGGGATCCGTACCAGATAGGATTAAATAGAAGAGATAGAGAAGATCCAACGGAGAGCAGCGCCCTTCGTTACAGGATCATTTAGTAATCGCGAAAGTGTTACGGAGATGATAGATAAACTCCAGTGGAAGACTCTGCAGGAGAGACGCTCAGTAGCTCGGTACGGGCTTTTGTTGAAGTTTGGAGAACATACCTTCACCGAGGAGTCAAGCAGTACATTGCTCCCCCCTACGTACATCTCGCGAAGAGACCCTGGGGATAAAATCAGAGAGATTAGAGCCCACACAGAAGGATACCGACAATCCTTCTTTCCACGAACAATACGAGACTGGAATAGAAGGGAGAACCGATAGAGGTACTCAAGGTACCCTCCGCCACACACCGTCAGGTGGCTTGCGGAGTATGGATATAGATGTAGATGTAGATGTTGATCTCGGCCGTGCCGTTTCGAAGGTACCATCCCGGCATTAGCCTGAAACGATTTAGGAAAATTACGGAAAACCTAAATATTGATGGCCGGATGCCGGTTTGAACCGTCGTCCTCCCGTATGCGAGTCCAGTGTGCTAACCACTGCATTAAAGTAAAAATGTTCTCAACACGAAACCTGGTTTAAACATCGCATTGATTTCCTAAGGATTGACTCTTGAATTGAATTTCCAGACAGTTAAGGGGGTGGGGGAGGTCGGGGGAGGGCTAGAGATAAACATGGACTACGAATCACAGTTCACAGTAATGTTTTCCTTGTATAAAATCATTTGCAGACGCGTGAGAATCGAGATAAATGAAAAAAAACGAAGATCGACTGAGGATTGAACCGCGGACCTTTCTACTTGAGTCGCCATTAATTACTAAAGCACAAAGTAATAGCCTGTAATGTAGCAGCTGACATGTGTGACCACCAGGTGACGATTCACGCATCATTGAAATTTGAAAAGACAGGACCGTTACGGTGTGAGTCGCGGCCTTGTTCCGACACAGCGTTATTGGCTGTAGCCTTCCGCTCGAGTTAGCGAAGCCAACAGCTACTTGCAGGCAAACAAGCCGATGGCCTTGCTTTGGTTCCCGCGAGGGCAACCATAGGAGGCATGGGAGAATCGGAACAGGTTGAAAAGAAAACGGCAGTAACACCTGTCAAACTGGATGTCCAGTTCGGCAACTTTTGACGTGAGAAAATTTTCAACTTAGTAGTTTCTTCAATGCCTATTGACAGAACAACTGGTATTTACGATGAGTGGACGTTCGTCATTAACGCGCACATTTAGCGGGTTCTAATCTTGCTGGTGGATTAAATGTTTATGACCAGACTGTTGTCAGAAAGATGAGAAGTGTTGAAAGCATTATTTCTGCTCACCAGAGTCTGCCCTTACGTTCTCTTCGCAGTGTCTGTCGGAGAGGCGGCTTTCAGGTGACTCGCTACGTTTGGTGGCTGATTTGGCGGTCCTGAAATATAGCTTTAAAACGTGCACGGAGTTTCACTCCTTAGTCATCACTAACGCCACATACACACAGTACTACGATGCACAGGTATCCACGATCGTAAACCTCTATAAACAGCAATGATATGGTAGAAAGCGGTTAAAGAGAGTGGTAAGGTACTGGGCATTTTAAATAAAAAAACATAATTTATTTATTAACATAACTCTCTCTCTCTCTAGATCGAGTGACCTTTCAGGGTTTGAATACAATACCGTGACAGTTAATCATATTCAGAAGGCTAGTACAGAAAGCAAGTCGGCATAACGCAGCTGCGCCGTTGCTGCCACGGCTCTCGGCTCGCATCGAAGCTTTCACAGCAATAAAAGAAAAAAAAAGGTCATCCAATTGAGAGGTAATAAAGTTCTAGGCAAGACTCGCAAGTAACGGTTTACAGTTATAACGGCTTATGGCCCGTTTTAGAACCAGAAGAAACAACTTCCAGGACAAACAACTATCGTTAAGACAAATCTTGAATTTATTTACTTAATGTAAACTTAAACAGGACTGAGCTTTAAAGGTGAAGCAAGTCACTTCAAGCAGTAAAGGAAATATACAGGTGGAAGTGCATAGCAGTCACTTTAGAATAATGGCCAAAGGAGGTAAACAATGAATCAGATTTGCTGGATGTAATACGTTGGTATTCTATAAGATGCGGGCTGGGAGAACCGTCAGGTGCGAATTTTCATCGTGAAAGAATTGGATTGTGCTTTGCGGGAAGCGAACTAGGTAGTCGCATGGATTAATTGGGAAGAACACGATATGCGGTTTATTAATGGTTTGCGTCAGAAGGAGATAAGAATGGGTTGTAGCGTATATCCAATGTTATTCAATCTCTACATTAAGCAGACTGTCAAGGGAACCAAGGAGAAATTTTGGAGGGGAATTAAAGTTTAGCCAGCAACTTTGCCGAGGACATTGTAATTCTGTCAGAGGCGAAAAAAGACTTGGAAGCGCAATTGAATGGAAGAATCTTCAGAAAAGATTACAAGCTGAATATGAACAAAACTAAAACAAAGAAAACAAAAAAAATGCTGAAGAAATTAATTTGGAGGTAACGCAATGAAAGTAGTATAAGAATTTTGCTATTTGGGGAGCAAAATAACTAACGATGGCGGAAATAGAAGGATATAAAATGGAGACTGGCAATAGCAAGCAAAATATTTCTGATAAATAAGAATTTGATAACATCTAATGTAAACTTAAATGTTACGAAGTCTTCTCTGAAGGTGTTTGTCTGGAGTGTAGCGTTGTAGGTAAGTGATAAACGGACAAGAAGCAGTTTAGACAACAAGAGGATAGAAACTTTTGAAATGTAATGCTACAAAACAATTTTGAAGGTCGAATGGGTAGATCGAATAAGAAATGAGGATGTACTGGTTCGAAATGGAGAGAAAAGAAATTTCTGACGAAATGTGACTACAAGAGTGAATCTGTTGATAGGATACTTTCTAAGACATGAAGGAATCATCAGTATGGTAGTGGAAGGACGTGTCGTGTGGGTAGGTCGAATAACAAATGAGGATGTTCTGAATCGAATTGGGGAGATAAGAAATTTATGGCGAAACCTGACTAAAAGAAGGAGTCAGTGATTGAATATATCCTAAGGCATGAAGGAATCGTCAGTTTGGTAGTAAAAGGAGGCGTTGGGAGTGAAATTGGAGAGCAAGGGATGAATACAGAAAGCAGATCCATACATACACTACTGGCCATTAAAATTGCTACACCACGAAGATGACGTGCTACAGATGCGAAATTTAACCGACAGGAAGGAGATGCTGTGATATGCAAATGATTAGCTTTCCAGAGCATTCACACCAAGTCGGCGCCGGTGGCGACACCTACAACGTGCTGACATGAGGAAGTTTCCAACCGATTTCTCGTACACAAACACCAGTTGACCGGCGTTGCCTGGTGAAACGTTGTTGTGATGCCTCGTGTAAGGAGGATAAATGCGTACCATCACGTTTCCGACTTTGATAAAGGTCGGATTGTAGCTATCGCGATTAAGGTTTATCGTATCGCGACATTACTGCTCGCGTTGGTCGAGATCCAATGACTATTAGCAGAATATGGAATCGGTGAGTTCACGGGTAATACGGAACGCCGTGCTGGATCCCAACAGCCTCGTGTCACTAGCAGTGGAGATGACAGGCATCTTATCCGCATGGCTGTAACGGATCGTGCAGCCACGTCTCGAGCCCTGAATCAACAGATGACGACGTTTGCAAGACAACAACCATCTGCACGAACAGTTCGACGACGTTTGCAGTAGCCTGGACTATCAGCTGCATCACAGACAGGAGCGCCTGCGATCGTGTACTCAACGACGATCCTGGGTGCACGAATGGCAAAACGTCATTTTTTCGGGTGAATCCAGGTTCTGTTTACAGCATCATGATGGTCGCATCCGTGTTTGGCGACATCGCGGTGAACGCACATTGGAAGCGTGTATTCGTCATCGCCATACTGGCGTATCACCCGGCGTGATGGTATGGGGTGCCATTGGTTACACGTCTCGGTCACCTCTTGTTCGCATTGACGGCACTTTGAACAGTGGACGTTACATTTCAGATGTGTTACGACCCGTGGCTCTACCCAAATTCGATCCCTGGGAAACGCTTTATTTCAGTAGGTTAATGCACGACCGCATGTTGCAGGTCCTGTACGGGCCTATCTGGATACAGAAAATGTTCGAGTGCTGCCCTGCCCAGCACATTCTCCAGATCTCTCACCAACTGAAAACGTCTGGTTAATGATGGCCGAGCAATTAGCTCGTCACAATACGCCAGTTACTACTCTTGTCGAACTGTGATATCATGTTGAAGCTGCTTTGACTCAGTGCCCAGGCGTATCTGGGTACTGATTTCTCAGGATCTATGCAAACAAATTGCGTGAAAATGTAATCACATGTCAGTTCTAGTGTAATATATTTGTCCAATGAATATCCGTTTATCATCTGCATTTCTTCTTAGTGTAGCAATTTTAATGGCCAGTAGTGTATGTTACTAGCTATTCAAAGAGACTTGCGCGGTATAGATTACTGTGGAGAGCTGCATCAAACTAGACTTTGGACTGAAAGCCAAGAAGACAGTGAGGATTCGAAAAGGGACGTAGAATTCTTATCTAAAATACTGAAGGACTTGGGAAACTTGTGCGATTGTGGAAGACCAATGTATGCAACAGTTACGCAGATTCGGAAGATGACGAGGATGTTGGGGGTAATGACGGAAGATGAGTGGCCACCTGTCGCGCACGTGTTTACGAGACAGGCCACGGACCGAGACGAAGCGAGAGCAGCCAGGGCAGTAGCCGCTGTAGTGGGGTAGCGTCACGAGGCGACAAGTGCCGCCCAGCGTGCTGTATTGTGTGTGTGTGGCGTGTCGCGTCTTTTCTGCGCGCCAGCCGGCGTGTGACGGCCGCGGGCAGTGTGGAAGCCGCCGTCGCCGCGGACGCAGCTGCCGGAGTCGACGATCGCACACATGCTCAAGTGGCGCAGGGCGCGTCTGCCCACCATCAAGGTAGGCCCCAGTGTCAGACCCGCCACACCTCACCTCCACGCAGGTCGCCAAGGTGGAGGGGAGTCTCTCTGAGATCTCCCTGCTAGCTGTGGTGCTATAATCCGATTCGTCAACTACGATGGCGGTTCGCGCAGGCTTAGGCACGCGCGGGGCTCGTGTTGTTGCCGGTCCCAAGGGCCAGTTGCGGCAGTGCATACACGTCCTTTGCGCTTGAAGAAAACGCTATGCTGCAAATAGTTCCTCGCTTGCTTATGTACAATTTGTCGCTTATCACAAGAATCAGCGATGACAACCCACAATAAATGGAATAAAAATCCATTCAGTGTCTCGCTACGGTCACGTTTAATTCTCTCATTGGTTACATTGACAGCAGAGCGCTCAGAACACTTGCGAACGCTCATTCGCTGTCGGAGAATGCTTGACGTAGGTGCACAGAATAGGCCTAAAGTCTCTCGCCATCGTTCGTGACCCCAACTATAGTTTGTTGACGCTGTTGACTGGAGAATGTTGTGCTCGCGTAAATAGACAAAACTCGCAAACTGTTAAGAGGGTAGACATAACGTTTTAGTCATTTCTCGAAAAAGCAAACTTACCTTAATACTTTTTTCTGTGAGATTTCTGGCTTGCAGCCGCATGACATCGACAGTCTGCCACGGCATTTCGGGTGACAACCATTCAGCCACCTTCAGGTGAATGCTCAGATGGTTCTAATGGCTCTGAGCACTATGGCACTTAACTTCTGAGGTCATCAGTCCCCTAGAACCTAGAACTACTTAAACCTAACTAACCTAAGGACATCACACACATCCATGCCCGAGGCAGGATTCGAACCTGCGACCGTAGCGGTCGCGCGGCTCCAGACTGTAGCGCCTAGAACCACTCGGCCACCCCGGCAGGCTTGTGAATGCTTTTTCCTGGAGACTACTGCTGCACGTCGCTAACTTTATACCGAAAACTGGCGCGGAGGCGCTTGTCGAGTGTAGCGCCCCCCGTCGATTACTGCATGTTACGATACTGTGGCATGGGTATTTCAGCACAAACAAAAAATAATTCTTGTAACTTTATTTTTTGCGAATTGATAACTACAACTTAATGACTAGCTGTCGTGTGTATGACATGTCTGAGGTTATTTATTGAATCGTATGGCGAGGGCCCCCCGCCGGGTGTCGGTCTTTCAATTTGTCGTCACTCCGGCGACCTGCAGTCGATGAGGATGATAAGATGATGATGAGGACAGCACAACACCCAGTCCCTGGGCGGAGAAAATTCCCCGACCCTGCCGAGGTTCTAACCCGAGCCCAGTGGATTGACAATCCGTCACGCTGAGCATTCAGCTACCGGGGGCAGACATGTCGGAGGTTTTCTGTTGAAAAATTATTCATTTCGTGTTTTTATTTGTAGACAGCGCGTCGACTTTAGCGGAGCCGTAATGGTTTATATTTTTCTGCTTATCTTCAGCATTTCTCCAGGCAGTTGTGTCAAACCAATAATGTGTTCGGAATGTGGATATCTACCTGTCTCGAAAGGTGGTAAATAAAAAATTTATTTAATATAATTATTCTTTATTTAGAACACAATTACATGGAATTTGTTGCTACAGAAGTAGTTGGTACACCATATTGTTTGGAAGATTTCACCTTTCTCAGCAAGTCATTTTTCCCTTCCTCCATGCAAGTCAGCTTGTAGTTAAACTGGCACTGTAATATTGATACCACAGTTCCCGATTGCGGTCGATTTCTTTCGTCAGTCCACTGGGCCGACATCAGCGAAAATACTCTTTCCATAGTAGCACTGTGTGCGCGAACAGAAAACAAATACTCGCATACTTTTAGTAGTTGGCGTTTATGTTCTTCGTAGTGTTTAGACGTTCAGTCTTCCAAGGCACACTTAGTTTCTTGAAAGCTCCTCAGGTACATTTACTCCTGAAAACAATTGTTGCCTGAAATCATCACACCATTTTTGGTCAGGTATATAACAGTGTTTTCAATCATCACCCAATCTAGGGTTTCAGATAGGATCATCCAATCAAATACGAGTACTTGATATTTATTAAAAAAAAAAATAGTCCATTTCCCTAATTAATCAAATTATGTGGTTTAGAAAACCATTGTCTCTGCTTCAGATTTCGAAATCAAATTAATTATTTCTTGGTTGTGGTTCTCATTCTTTAATTTGTTCAAATACATCTTAGTTTGCATGCCAATAAAACTGGCAGTCTTCCTTTGTTTTGTTGGAAGTCAGGACCTTCACAAATTCACAGCTGGATATTTAAACTTTATTCTTCTCCATGCTTTGTATTTTTTTTTTCAAACAGACCCAAATTGGACTGCCGAAACATGAAGGAAATTTCACTGATCGGACTTTTTTATCAATTATTTTTGAACGTGCCACACCGGCGATTTTCGCAAACGCGATCGGCAACCGTTCGGGCACTTCGGTCACGTGTGCAGCCTACATGGCCCCTGCACGCACCAACGTCACAGCTCGCCCTGTCCCAGTAAAGGAAGGACAGCAGGTGGCGGTACTAGCGCTAGCTGGGGCCGCCACTTCCAAGGGACCTATTCGCGTCCGCCACACACGTGACCAGAAGATAGTGCCACGAGTATTCCACCGTCGGCGCCAGAGCTACAAAAGTCGGCTCTTCCGGCTTCGAGACTCTCCCCTAACCTCTGGGCAGGTGCTACACACCCCACCGTCTTAGGACGCTCTCAAAGCCCATTGTAGAGACGGACGCCGCTGTCTTCAGCCGTCATCGTTGTTCCCTGTATCCAAGATAGACTTTCCTGCTCATATTCTGGTGTTACTCAGGACAGCTTATTGGGACTTCGAATATTTTCCATACAATTATATTCGTCTATGAATATCCTGTGTTACTTTGTCAGACTCTGGAATCACCATAGTGTCATCATACCTATGGAACACTGTAATTGTGATTTTGTTATTAGCGTCGGAGCAGACGTTTCTTTCCTCGGTCAATAAACTTTTGTAAACTTTGATCACTGTTTTGCCTGTGTCGGTGTAAGCGACACATCACAACTTGCCATTGGCTCATCTACTTTGCTACAAAACTCCGTTGACGCACTTGCTCGGTGCTTTAGGTTAGATCACTCTCAGAATAATGGATACGACGGAGTAATTGACTTCACTACAGGTTCAGGGCTAAGGTAAATTTTGCTGTTGGAAGGAACGAACGGAATGCGGCAGAAAGTATGAGCAGAATGTATGAGACATTCTCGAGTGGTTCAGTTCCAAGAGCATACCCACGAAAAGCAGATGCCGACGTTCCAGTTCCAGTGACTCTGCTGTACTATGTCGACAGCTTGTGGTCTGCTTCTGGATCGCAGTCCCCCAGGTACAATTCCCTGCTAGATCGAAGATTTTCTTGTCGCGGGGACTGGATATTTGTGATGTATCTCATCTTAATCGATGCCCAAGTCGCCGAAGAGGAGTCAAGTAGATTGCGGAGCAGCCCCAGGCGAGGAATGCCAAACAATTATGCCCTACGTATTATGTCTCCATGCCTGTCGTTAAGTATGTGGTGTCTAGGAGGCCTGCTTACTTAAATCCCTAGACAGTCATTCAGGCAAATCGTATTAATGAGTTTTATTACAAAAGGTAAATGACAGTACTTAACTTTGACAATTACACCTATGTGCCGCAAGCAAAGTGCTACATACAAAATATCAAATCTTCTTCACTATAAACAATTCCAAGTCTGTACTACATACAGCGTACAAGTGGAATGACTAGTGTTGATGGTGCTATGGAACTCGCTAATCTTGAAGCTGCTATTCAACTGGGACGACGCCAGTCGGTCGCGGCGCTTACGTCCTCTTCACATAGGGGTCTCTGCTGCCGCGTTGTCGTCCTGAAGGGAAGTCTGGGTGACGTGCGATTGGCTGGCTTCTTCTCACAGTCATCTCTTCTCTGTCGTTCCCGACTGGCGGCGCTTGACTTCACGCCGTAACACTACGATCGTTCCATTTCCTGTACTGTTTGCCGAGCGGACTCGTTTATGCATCTGATCGTAGTGTAGTGCACAGATTAAAGGGCAAGTGGTGGATTGTCAATACCAAGGGTAGCACTTACCGGTGGCGACTTGTCATCGTAGTGTTAAATAAATGTTTCTACAGAGAGTCAGAAGAAACATATGTAAACCATACTCCAGTGTTCTGAGCTGCCAGGAGAAAGAACAGCTGGAACGCTTGTAGTGGTATGGGAAAAGAGAAAATATGCTTGCAATGCCGCAGATAATTCTCGTACTCTGTACACTGTCTGTGAGATCGGACGTGCAGTTATGCGGTGAACGCATATGCTGCCAAAACTATTAATACGCGATATAGAGATATGTTATGAGATTCCGGCCAGAGTGTCGATAGGATGTGATTTTGAGTCTAGTGAGATCAGAATAAATTTCTTATATTTCCGTCGATGAACACAAAATTGTTAGGATTGTTAGAAATTTATCCTACAGTTTCAAGATCACTGTTCTATTCGCGATCATGCCAGAGCTTGTGAAAGTGACATCAATTAAAACGTAGTTGCGGTATTTGGTAGACGTGTGCGCGCTCTACAAACTGTACGTTACTGTTCGGTGGATTAATAACGTAAAGGTTTACGGTAACCAGGAATTGTACTTGTTAAATATTCAACGTCACACACATCTATGGGTTATCGTACTGTGGTTACAGAACTGCAGTATGAGGGCAGTAACAATAAAAATCATATAAAAATGTAAAGTCTGTTGTTTTGAACTACGAGGGGGGTTGAAAAGTACGTGCAAAGTCCGAGAGATGGCACCACTGGCGAGTATCGACGTCATGTTTAGTTAGTAGCATCTTTGGAAAGAACGCACACCAAGTTTCAGCCATAATATATTTCTTTGTGTTTGGCATTCGTGTGAATCAAGGAAGTCGAGTGATTGTCAATAAATGGACGAAAAAGAATTTCGTGTGGTGATTAAACATTACTTTATGACAGGCAAAACGCCTCAGGAGACTAATGAGAAGCTTGATAAACATTACGGTGACTTTCCACCTTCTATTAGAACAGTTTATAAATGGTTTCAAAATTTTCGGAGTGGCCATATTGGCACAAGTGATGCTGAACGTTCTGGACGCCCTGTGGAGGTTACGACTCCAGAAATCATTGATAAAATCCATGATATGGTGATGGATGACAGAAGGGTTAAGGTGCATGAGATTGCTAGTGCTGTGGCCATCTCGAATGAACGAGTACATAATATTTTCCATAAACATTTCGACATGAGAAAGCTATCCGCAAGATGGGTTCTGCTCGCGCTTGACCAAAAACGGAATCGTGTGAAGTGTTGCAAATATGGTTTGCAGCTGTTCAGGAAGAATCTGCAGCACTTTAAGCGTCGTTTCGTCACTGTAGATGAAACATGGATACATTACCATACTTCTAAGACCAAACAACAGTGTAACAATGGGTTACCATGGGAGAATCTCCCACCAAAAAAGGCGCAGACCATTCCTTCGGCCGGAAAGATTATGTCGACTGTCTTTTGGGATTCGTTAGGGGTAATCCTCATCGACTATCTGGAAAAGGGTAAAACTATTACGGGTGCATATTATTCATCGTTATTGAACCGTTTGAAAACAGAGCTGCAAGAGAATCCCCGGCGATTGGACCGAAAAAAAAGGTCCTTTTCCATCACGACAATGCACCAGCACACACCTCAGCAGCTGTGGTCGCAAAATTAATGGAAATAGGATTCCAACTCGTTTCACATCGCCCCTATTCTCCAGACTTGGCTCCCTCGGTCTACTATTTGTTTCCCAATTTGAAGAAATGGTTGGCGGGACAAAGATTTTATTCAAACGAGGAGGTGATTGCAACAACTAATAGCTATTTTGCAGACTTGGACAATTCCTATTATTTGGAAGGGATCAACAAATTAGAACAGCGCTGGACGAAGTGTATAAGTCTAAAAGGAGACTATGTCCAAAAATAAAAAAAGGTTTACCCTAAACACGTAAGTAGGTTTTGTTTTTGCACGGACTTTTCAAACGCCCTTCGTACATAAGCCAAATAATAACAGTAAGGAAAAGTTAATAATGCTAGGCACGTCTTTTTTTGAGATGCTGACGTTGCATATGGTAATGACGTTGTAGCAATTATAGGTTTACTTGTGGAGGGGACCGAGCACACACAAAATATTAGATCACTTTATTAAAACGTGAACAAGATAGAGTACTTGACTTGGAAACAATCGAGGTCCACCGGAATGTCATTTTGTGTGTGTTACTGCCGCTGAATAGTAAAACTTACCACTTGGACTGATACAGAATGATATATCTCAGTGCACAATAGAGTCTAAACTGTGATAGACATTTCTGACTTCTAATACAACTCGCTCTGCTGGATATAAGTGGATATTGTCGTTGTAAGCGATGATTAACGAGTAGTATGAGTGGGGCTGCCCGGGGCCAGCAAGATATACGGGCCCTGCAATGCACTTGTGGCGTCAAACTAACAGACTTGTCCGCCACACTTGGCGAACGCTCAGCTCCGTGCAGAGCCCACGGGAATCAATATTTAACTGAAAAGGTACCCACTGAAGGTCTTCATTTTGTCGTGTGCTGTCGAGATCTTGCATGCATTTAAACACGCACTCAGGAATTATTACACTCGTCCGAAATAGTTATTCGCTGTCCGCCGGATACGGCTGTTGACACTCGAAGACCGGCAATGTCACGTGCTGTGACGTACGCGGCAGAACCTGTCTTTCTCGTGGACTTCGGGCACTGCGCTCTGACGGAAGTAAATCATCCAGCAGCGGTGGCGTACGGAACTTCTCGAGGGCGTCTCTGCACCAATGTCTCACATTTGTGGCTGCCTCGCGTAGCGACTGTGCTTACTTGTTGCGTCGTGAGGTACAAACTTAGACGAGGGAACTCGTTCTCCGGACGCCACCACACATATCGTATCGTGCGTGACTACCAAACCGCAGCCCGGTTGGTGACAACATTACAGTCATCGAGGATAGGGAAGGGCGGCTGTCGTAGTTACGCCGGTCGCAAGTGATTAAGGTTGAGCATACTCTACAAAGAGTGAAAAACATGTGTATTCATACGCCAGAATGATAAAAAAGTTATGATGAAATTAAAAATGGTCATCTTCAAGAGCGTGAGCTGTTTCACTTGCAATTTAATTTTTTCTTTCACGGTCGCAGTTTAGCTATTAAATGTGAAACTCTTTATACACGACATTCTTTGGCGGCTTATTTTACACTCTTCATCTACATGACTACTCTGCAATTCACATTTAAGTGCTTGGCAGAAGGTTCGTCGAAACACAATCATACTATCTCTCTACTATTCCACTTCCGAACAGCGCGCGGGAAAAACGAACAACTAAACCTTTCTGTTCGAGTTCTGATTTCTCTTATTTTATTTTGATGATCATTCCTACCTATGTAGGGTGGACTCAACAAAATATTTAAAAAGTTTTTTTTTCACTCAAAAACAAGTTCAGAGATGTTCAATATGGCCCCCTCCAGACACACGAGCAATATCAACCCGATACTCCAACTCGTTCCACACTCTCTGTAGCATATCAGGCGTAACAGTTTGGATAGCTGCTGTTATTTCTCGTTTCAAATCATCAATGGTGGCTGGGAGAGGTGGCCGAAACACCATATCCTTAACATACCCCCATAAGAAAAAATCGCAGGGGGTAAGATCAGGGCTTCTTGGAGGCCAGTGATGAAGTGCTCTGTCACGGGCTGCCTGGCGGCCGATCCATCGCCCCGGGTAGTTGACGTTCAGGTAGTTACGGACAGATAAGTGCCAATGTGGTGGCGCTCCATCCTGCTGAAATATGAATTGTTGTGCTTCTTGTTCGAGCTGAGGGAACAGCCAATTCTCTAACATCTCCAGATACTGTAGTCCAGTTACAGTAGCACCTTCGAAGAAAAAGGGACCAAAAAATTTATTGGCTGAAATGGCACAGAAAACGTTCACCTTAGGCGAGTCACGTTCATACTGAGTTGTTTCCCGCGGATTCTCAGTGCCCCATATACAGACATTGTGACGGTTGACTTTCCCGTTAGTGTGGAAAGTTGCTTCATCACTAAACACAATCTTTGAAACGAAAGATTCATCTGTTTCCATTTGAGCAAGGATAAAATCACAGAAATCGATTCTTTTAATCTTATCAGCTGCAGACAGTGCTTGAACCAATTTCAGACGATAAGGTTTCATAACTAACCTTTTTCGTAGGACTCTCCATACAGTTGATTGTGGAATTTGCAGCTCCCTGCTAGCTCTGCGAGTCGATTTTCCTGGGCTGCGAACAAATGCTTGCTGGATGCGTGCTACATTTTCATCACTCGTTCTCGGCCGTCCAGAACTTTTCCCTTTGCACAAACACCCATTCTCTGTAAACTGTTTATACCAACGTTTAATACACCACCTATCAGGAGGTTTAACACCATACTTCGTTCGAAATGCACGCTGAACAACTGTCGTCGATTCACTTCTGCCGTACTCAATAACATAAAAAGCTTTCTGTTGAGCGGTCGCCATCTTAGCATCAACTGACGCTGACGCCTAGTCAACAGCGCCTCAAGCGAACAAATGTACAACTAAATGAAACTTTATAGCTCCCTTAATTCGCCGACAGATAGTGCTTAGCTCTGCCTTTTGTCGTTGCAGAGTTTTAAATTCCTAAAGTTGTGGTATTCTTTTTGAATCACCCTGTATTATGACTGTGGCCCCACATTATGAAAAAATTACCATCTATACATGTTTCATTTTCTTGACGGACATATTGCTGTGTAGAGTCTTTTCTGGACGCTACAGGTCTGACTCTCCATACAAAAGTTGCCAGGAAGGTTCCTTAAATTAGGTCACGCCCAACTTCGCTTCTAACGTTTGTCCAACGCAAGCTTGTGTCCCATTATAATGACCTCGACATCTTCCCTGCTTTTTCCTTTACCCCGATTTCGCCACCTGCATCCACTTGTGACCTTTGTGAAGCTGCACATGTACCCCACACACGGACAGGACTCTCCATCGCCTCCACGTGGGGAGTTTGCGTTAGGTGGCAGTGAGGGACTGGAGTGTTTGTGGAGCTTCACGTGTGTTGACAGAGTGGCGCCGAGTCTGCACCACGTGTGCTCTCCGTCACCAGACCCACTACACAAGACGCCCCGACTCCACTTTCACGTCCGGCGGATGGGCAGCGTCTCTGCCCTCCTCCACTCCTTTGGCTAAGCGCTGCCCAGTCATGCATTCACTACGATTGTCTAATGGGAAATACATTTCTGGCTCGTGACTAATTTACAGCAGACTGACCACAAACATAAAACAAAACACGCACATTGCCGGACATTGCCGGAATCATTTTCGTGAAAACGTCTGTCACGTCACATATAACATTAATTGAATTCTCCGTCGGTGCTTGTCAAAACATGGCAACAATGCAGGATGAGTGAGAGAAACTATTATTGTGAAACAACAAATTTTTCGAAATAAATTCATTTATGTCAGTTAATAGTAAAAAACATTTTGTTTAAGAATACGTGAAATGAGAGTATTTGTTAAAGATGACATCTTGCAGGCGAGTTCCATTATTGCGCAAACATTCCTGCAACCTCTTCGATAACAAATAATTATGAAAAATCCGCCTCGATTGTACAAACTACCTGGTGTAGGTTTCAGCATGGGCAACCACGCCCTCTTCAGAACAAATATAAAACAGCTTGCCTAAATAGGCGTAGTCAAATGCCAAAATCAACACCAGCGGGAAGACCCCATAAATAATTTTTACAAATACACGGTACATATGTACCAAGTCAATAATATTACTTAACCCTGTGTGTGCTGCCTCGCCGTAGCCAAGCTATGGCCTATTTAGGGGCCCGCATCTCGTGGTCGTGCGGTAGCGTTCTCGCTTCCCACGCCCGGGTTCCCGGGTTCGATTCCCGGCGGGGTCAGGGACTTTCTCTGCCTCGTGATGGCTGGGTGTTGTGTGCTGTCCTTAGGTTAGTTAGGTTTAAGTAGTTCTAAGTTCTAGGGGACTGATGACCATAGCTGTTAAGTCCCATAGTGCTCAGAGCCATTTGAACCATTTTTGAACCTATTTAGGCAAGCTGTTTTATATTTGTTCTGAAGAAGGCGTGGTTACCCACGCTAAAACCTAGGTAAACACCAGGTAGTTTGTGCAATCGAGGCGGATTTTTCATAATTATTTCGATACTTACGATTGCTGGCGCGCTGTAATGCTGAAAGTCTTCGATAACAATTGTAATGTCGCGATAGCCAAGAGGTAGATGGTGGAGTGGTGAGGGTCCGAGCTAGCTAACAAGCACATAATACTTTAAAGCATATTTATTACAGATAAAATTTGCCACAGACTAAACAGGATCTTAATTACACCTTTAACTGATTACGCCCACAATGTATTTAAGCGTTACGGAAGAAAACTCAGTCGCATCTTCTCGCTTAAACCTTGAAACGTGCAACTAAACTCCAGAAAATTACTGCGGTTACAACCCAAAAAGTTCTTACAGTGACAAAATTTACTGGTGACCAAAGTATTATTGCAAGACACTAAAAGAGTTAAGAACCAGTTAAAACCTTACGCAGCATTCTGTTACATGAATGACTGTCTGAGCCACTTAAAGAATTAATTTTACACGTCAGTAAGGCTGCACGTTTCTCCAGAATTACAGTAATAAGAGACTTAGGCATCACGCCGATAACCAGCGGAGGTAGCTACTGGCATCAGGTGACAGAATAATTTCACTTAGCGGTAATAAGGGACCACTAAACCATGACTTACATAACGCTCGTTAGCCATTAGTACAAGCTTCGCGATTTACAGGCACAGGTATTAAGCTAACGGGATCACATCGAAAGAAATATAAGCACAGGATCAGAGCAAATGAACACAGCTTGAAAGGAACCCGTCCAGATTTCGAAAAATGAACAAAATTTGACTACTTGGACTTTAAAAACTATTGTGCTGATTAAGGAACCCAATCAAAATAACCAATAAAATGTATCAAAGGTTCCGACCAGTGGCTTACATAATTAGGAAATTATTTAACCACTGTGACAATCATAGTCGCCAAACATGCCCGCACTCAGCACACTTTAATTACTTCGTGTAAGTATCAGGACAAATTTAATGACAGCCCGGATAACTTCATTCAGGTCGTCTTTCCGTACTCTCTCCTTCTTCTTTTCTCTTCTTTTTTTAACGTAACCTCTCGCGATGTCAAAAGACAACGAAAGTGCTATTAACGCTGGTGGTAGGTTTCCCCATAAGAATAACAATTTCCCGAAAATGTATCATAGCTCACTATTAAACAAAGAAAGTTATAGTCGGCGCACCAGCAATGGGACACAGCATCTTCGGAGTAGCAATGAGATTTTCCCGTACGACGATTTCACGAGTGTACCGTGAATATCACGAATCCGGTAAAGCATCAAATCTGGGACTTGTCTACTGTCGGAAAACGATCCTGCAAGAACGGGACCAACGACGACTGAAGCAAATCGTTCAACGTGACTGTTAACATGTAGCCCGGTCGGACGGGTATCGTTTCAAATTGTATCGAGCGCATGGACGAGTACGGGTATGGAGACAACCTCAGGCATACATTTACGCTGCATGTTAGCAGGGGACTGTTAAAGGAGGTGTATGCTCTGTAATGGTGTGATGTTCGATTGATAAGTAACCCCTGATACGTCTAGATACGGCTTTAACAGTTGACACGTACGGAAGCGTCCTGTTTGATCACCTGCATCCATTCATGTCCATTGTGCATTCCGACAGACATGGGCAATGTCAGCAGGACAATGCGACACCCCACACGTCCAGACTTGCTACAGAGTGGCTCCAGAAACACTCTTCTGAGTTTAAACACTCCCCAGAAATGAACATTACTGAGCATATCTGGGATACTTTGCAACGTGCTGTTCAGAAGAGCCGGCCGTGGTGACTGAGCGGTTCTGGGCGCTACAGTCTGGAACCGCGCGACCGCTACGGTCCTGCCTCGGGCATGGATGTGTGTGATGTCTTTAGGTTAGTTAGGTTTAAGTAGTTCTAAGTTCTAGGGGACCTCAGAAGTTAAGTTCCATAGTGCCCAGGGCCATTTGAGTCATTTGTTCAGAAGAGATCTCCACCCCTTCGTACTCTTACGGGTTTATGGACAGTCCTGCACGATTCATTGTGTCAGTTCCCTCCAGCACTACTTTAGACATCAGTCGAGTCCATGCCACGCTGCAGCATTTCTGCGTGCTCGCGGGGGCCCTACACGATATTACTCAGATGTATCAGTTTTTTGTGTCTTCAGTGTGTGAGGCAAAGAGGATATTTGCGCAAAAGGCGACCCGCATTAGCGCGCCAGCGCGCCACAGCTCAAAAATATGCATGGTTCAAAGTAACACCTCAACTGCTTCTCGCATCTTAGCTTTCAATTCTTCTGTAGACTACAATACATCTTGCTTTTAAAGTGCCTTCACGAGAAGAATACACACGGTGATAGATCAAGGAATCTAGGAGGTCATGGAATGTCACCGTTTGACGAAATTATACGCTTGGCAATCAATTGTCGTACAGCAGCCACCAACATCCGTGCTGTTTGTGACGTTGATCCGTCGTGCTGAAGTGAGCAACCGAGGATTTGTGCATGACGATGTGACTGTAGTCGCAAGGCCATTCTCGCCCGAAACAGCACACAACACAGTAACTTTGTTGCTGTGCAATGAACATTTTTGTAACCAAGTAGGATTTTCGTATGCCCTAACGAAACTTTATGTTAACAAATCTATTAAGATGGTAATGGCCTTCGTCCATAATCTACAGGTTGATAACAAAGACGCTCTCGTAGTTTATTTTTCAACTTCGCTTTCATAGAGTAGTCAAAATGGTTCAAATGGCTCTAGGCACTATGGTACTTAACATCGGAGGTCATCAGTAACCTAGACTTAGAACTACTTAAACCTACTAACCTAAGGACATCACACACATCTATGCCCGAGGCAGGATTCGAACCTGCGACCGTAGCGGCAGCGCGGTTCCGGACACAGAGTAGTCGTCGCACTAAGTGATCATTGGGTTTAAGTTCCTGGATGATCTGCAACTTGTGTGGATGTAATACTATTCGAACACTTAAACTATGCAACATTAAAGACGATCCATAGAGACGGATTGAACGCTGTGGACCTCTTACGACAGCAGCACCAGCAACTCTGATACTATCTGGTGTACAAATGGTTTGGACACGGCCTGGAGGTATCTTTCTTCTTTGGTGAACGTGTTTCCTCAAAATCATATATCTGCATGTTAGTTGCATGTATGTTTGTCTGTTTGCTTCTGGTGTGAGAGAATCAGCCGTCTAGGTATACCTAGACGCCCAGGGGACGCCCGGATGTGTAAGGCTTAGTTGTCAGGACACACCCTTCGTGGAGGCTTCTCTCATGTCCCCCTCTCATGGCACACTAATGGCCAGCCGTTACCAGAAGGAACACAAAGCTTCATATATGCAGATGACCGAGCAATCACAGCACAAGATCACAGCTTTGAGAGGGTGGAGCGGAAGCTAACTGATGCTCTGAAAGAATTAACTGCCTATTACAGGGACAATCAATTTAAACCAAATCCTTCTAAGACCCAGACCTGTGCTTTCCACCTCCGAAACAGACAGGCTAGTAGAACCTTGCAGATAGATTGGGACGGAACCTCTTTAGAACACTGCAAGACTCCAAAATACCTCGGAGTCACTCTGGACCGTGCTCTTACATATAAGGAACACTGCTTAAAAACAAAGCAAAAAGTGGCTGCCAGGAACAATGTGGTTAGGAAGCTGACTGGAGCAACATGGGGAGCACAGCCAGACACAGTGCGCACATCCGCATTAGCCCTCTGCTACTCTGCAGCTGAGTACGCTTGCCCAGTATAGTGCAGACCTAGACATACAAAGAAAGTTGATGTTGCTCTGAATGAGACATGTCGTATCACTACGGGTTGTCTAAGAGCCACACCTGTGGAAAAACTGTACTGCTTATCCGGCACCCACCCCCCCCCCCCCGGACATCCGAAGAGATACAGCAGCACGGACTGAAATGAAGAAGGCATTAACATCCGAAGCCCACCCACTACATGGCCACCAACCGGCACAGCAAAGACTTGTGTCTAGAAAGAGCTTCCTTCACAGTACAGAACCACTCGCTGACACTCCACATCAACACCGGGAGAAGAGATGGCAGGTCAGATGCCAGCATCTGGAGGAGTGGCTGATCCCGCAAGAAGTTCTTCCCCCAGGCCACACAGAAAAATGGTCCACATGGAAATCACTCAACCGCCTGCGTTCTTCTGTCACAAGATCCAAGAGTAATCTGGAGAGGTGGTGCTTCCAGGTGGACTCTCTCCAGTGTGACTGCGGAGCTGCCGTGCAGACATCAACACATCTACTACGATGCACATTACTTCCAACTGTGTGCACCATGGAGGACCTCGTAAATGCTACACAAAGTGCACTGGACGTTGCAAATTTTTGGGCATCCACTGAATAGATTAAAATTACCTTATGTTTGACAACACAATCTGTGTCTAATCATTTATTTCATTCTTGACTAGTTTAATTTATGAACCATAATGTATGTATGTATGTATGTAGTAATGTATCTAATATTGTTTTTTTTTTTAGTTTGCTTCTGACACGATAAATAAATATAAATAAAGTTGCATGTACTGATGCAACATGATCGTGGCATCTTGGTTTGAAGTAATGGCGAGATACTGTACAGACAGCCTTCACCCTGTCACTGTTTCTGTAAAACGCTTTCATGGCAAAAGCAATTTGCTCATCTACACTAAGTATCCGGACACCTGGCTGAAAATGACTCTCAAGTTCGTGGCGCCCTCCATCGGTAATGCTGGAATTCAATATAGTGTTGGCCCACCCTTAGCCTTGATGACAGCTTCCACACTCGCAGGTTCTGGAAGGTTTCTTGGGGAATGGCAGCCCATACTTCACTGAGTGCTGCACTCAGTAGAGATATCGATGTCGGTCGGTGAGGCCTGGCACAAAGTCGGCCTTCCAAAACATCCCAAAGGTGTACTATAGATTTCAGGTCAGGACTCTGTGCAGGGCAATCCATTACAGGAATGTGATTGTCGTGTAACCACTCCGCCACCGTCCGTGCATTATGAACAGGTACTCGATCGTGTTGAAAGATGCAGTCGCCATCCCCGAATTGCTCTTCAACAGTGGGAAGCAAGAAGGTGCTTAAAACATCAATGTAGGCCTGTGCTGTGAGTGCTGTGATAGTACCACTGAAAACAACAAGGGGTGCATGCCACCTCCATGAAAAACACGACCACACCATAGCACTTCCGCCTTCGAATTTTACTGTTGGTACTACGCTCGCTCGCAGATTACGTTTAGACGTTTACCGGGCGTTCGCCATACCCACACCCTGCCATCGGATCACCGCATTGTGTATCGTGATTCGTCATTCCACACAACGTTTTTCCACTGTTCAATCGTCCAGTGTTTACGCTCTTTGCAGCAAGCGAGGCGTCGTTTGGCATTTATGGGCTTATAAGCAGCCGCTCGACCATGAAATCCAAGTTTTCTCACCTTCCGCCTAACTGTCATAATACTTGCAGTGGATCTTGATGCGGTTTGGAATTCCTGTGTGATGCCTGCCTATTACACATTTCGACCCTCTTCAACTGTCGGCGGTCTCTATCCGTCAGCAGACGAGGTCAGCCTTTACGCTTTTGTGCTGTACGTGTCCCCTTAACGTTTCCACTTCACAATCACATCGGAAATAGTGGACCTAGGGATGTTTAGGAGTGTGGAAATCTCTTATACAGACGTATGACACAAGTGACAACCAGTCACCTGACCATGTTCGAAGTCCGTGAGTTCCGCGGAGCGCCCCATTCTCCTCTCTCACCATGTCTAAATGACTACTGAGGTCGCTGATATGGAGTCCCTGGCAGTAGGTGGCAGCACTATGCACCTAATATGAAAAGCGTATGTTTATGGGGATGTCCGGATACTTTTGATCACGTAGTGTATGTTAAATAAGTGGCAAGATGCCGTGAGCTGATATCTACAAGTCACTCAGCGTTAAAAATGGCCCATTGCTGACAACGCAAATTTCACTGAAGCAGCATGTACAAGAAAGGTGTTCAACAAATAGTTATTTGATCACAGACCGGCTTTGCCTTTTTCGGCCATCTTTATGTGACAACTTATTGTTTCTACGGATACAGGAAACAACTTACTGTTGCTACAAAATGGCTCTGAGCGCTATGCGACTTAACTTCTGAGGTCATCAGTCGCCTAGAACTTAGAACTAGTTAAACCTAACTAGCCTAAGGACATCACACACATCCATGCCCGAGGCAGGATTCGAACCTGCGACCGTAGCGGTCGCTCGGTTCCAGACTGTAGCGCCTAGAACCGCACAGCCACTCCGGCCGGCTTACTGTTGCTACAGATACAGAAAATACGCAATATGATGCGATACAGAAAGTTTACAAAGGAAGTACTATTTGTTTCATATTACGTGGAAATCATTACTTTTAACAGAAAGTGAATTATTAAGTTTACAAGATGGTGATTTTACATCTGGCATTTCGTAGGGAGCCAATATGTTTCTTAATTTATGGCCAACTTCAAGCTTGACAAAATGTTAAGTGTCCTGCAATACATGTTAGACATAAAATAAAATACTTGAAAATGGCATTAAACGTCCGAATCCTCGGTTGTATTTAAATAAACAATGACACACTCAAATAGCAGTGTGCTCCTTTAAAAAAATAAGTTGCATTTGATTTTATAATCTAAAATTTGCGTAGCTCAAACTTAATTTAACAGAGAGGCAATGGAAATTATGTTTGGTCGTGTAAAACTACGTTGTTATTCTGTTACCTCTTGCTTATTCATTTGAAGTATTTCCAGTAACGAAATCTTTCCGTTATTTAATAATTTTGTGTTTAAGAGTACGTAACGCATCACAATTTACATCTCATGAATAGTTTTCTTTTCGCCTTCTGCAAAGATTGAATCGGCGTTTCCTAGTCTTCAGCATCTTTCATGTTTCGATTTTGCGAAGAGTCGGAACCTCTGTAAAATGTTTCCTTTTTTATTTTATAATATAGATTACTATTTCATCATTCATTTCTCTAGCACAGATACTCTGATCCTGCACTTCCCATGTTTACGTTCCACTGGTGCTACGCTTCGGCTCAGTCCCATTTCTTCAGTGTCCCTATCGATGCCTTTCCATTTTGTTTCAAGTTTCCATAGTCTCCTGTCGCTCTCCATTTCACATCTGAATATGCCTGCAGACAATCTGCTTTCTGGTATTCTAATTGCTTCTTCTGTCCAACAAATTCCCTTTTGTTTCGTATTATTTCCTAAAAAAATGGTTCAAATGGCTCTGAGCACTATGGGACTTAACTTTTGAGGTCATCAGTCCCCTAGAACTTAGAACTACTGAAACCTAACTAACCTAAGGACATCACACACATCCATGCCCGAGGCAAGATTCGAACCTGCGACCGTAGCATTATTTCCTAACGCTAGGATATGTGTACTGATACATTAGTTATTTGCTATTAAATATTCTCCATTTCTGTGTTTCCCGTCTCTGAGAGAGCCAATACTTTTCGATGAAGTTTCCGTTCAGAAGCTACCAAATTCTGTCTTACTTCCTGAGTGTCAATGTCGCCGTGTATAGAGGATTACAGATTAAACAGCGGACTGGTAAAATCAGATTTTGATACTGCGCCCTAGAGATTTGTTTCTTAGAGTATGTGCTAAGCTACATAGTGTTCCAACATCTGCTAGCTGCTGTCTTACTCTAGTTTCGTTTCACAACCACTGTTAAAAATCCTTCCTAGTTGTTTAAAGTTATTGCTCCTTGGCGAATATTTTTAAACTGTGTGTATTTTCTAGGACTAGACTGAATAGCACTGTATTTGCTTTGACCTCGAAGTTTCTCCATTATCCCTGACATTGCAGAATGTTTATCCTGAGCATATTCCGACTAGTCCAGTTATCCATTTGGGAATCCGTAATACGCTTAATAGACTTTGTGAAATCTGTACAGATTAAGTGACAATTATTTTTTAAATTGTGAACTTTTATTCAATAAATACCCGCCGCTGTGCTCGCATATCAGTGGTTTTGTTATGATGAGTGATGATAAGTGAGTAAACTGTTATACTTACAATAGTGTCAATTCCCTCACGTGTCTCGTGATTGCCTTTGGCAGCAAGCATAGCTAGTGATGTCCCCCGCTGCTGAGCCGTGCGTGTGTAGGTGCATGGGCAGGAGCAAGTATTTACACATCGTTCTACTGAAGTAGCTATATCTGATGTGAACATTATGCACCAAATTTAATAACTTTTTAACATGCTTTATATTCACTGATGTTAAAAGGACGTTCCATTGAAAGTAGTTCAGCAGTTTAGTCGTGAGAACGTAACACACAGAGTTACTTTCACATTTAATAATATTTGTGTGGAAGTATGTGTTATACATGTAAACATCTTTTTTAAAGAGTAAATATGTTTGCGTTGTGTCTAGTTAAAACTATCTTTTCTTCATCATCCAATTTTGATGAATCAAAGCCCATATGTTGCCGCAACCTACGCTCAAGTTACCTGTGAAAACACCACGGAAATTTGTGTAATAGTTTCGGAGATTAACGTGTTCAGCCAGAGAGACACGACGAATTGCACAGTATTATTATTCGTATGGATCTGCCTCGGTATAAATAGTTGGTCAACTGTGGATCTGTTTGTCCTGAACCCGCTCCTAATATCTTCGTCTGTAGGTAGTATCCGGTTCAGCAGACATAGAGACAGAATTTGGAACTGACAACCAGAAGGGCAACACTCCTACAATTGTCACGAAAACGGGAGTACTGGCTTGCTGGTTAGCAGCTACTGAATTCTATTCATGTGTCTGCGAAACCAAATATAACCAACAGCTGAAGAGAAGGTACCTTTACAGATCCGCTATTGACTATCTAGATGTGCTAAAATTAAATAATTACTTTATTTTGAATAATCTGATTTTCAGATCAGGTTTGGGCCTTTGCGCCCTTGCGTGTGTGTCATATGGGTCAATTGTACTTTCCATCTAATGAGCAGTGAAATTCACATCAAGACTCATGAGACGGTGGCACAGTGGTTACGACAACTGAATCGTATTCGGGATGACAAAGGTTTATTCAGGATGACAAAGGTTCAAATCACCGTCCGGCCATCGAGATTTAGGCTTTCCACGAATTCCTTAAATTGCTTAAGGCGTATGCCGGATGACTCGTTTGATAGGGGGTGACCGGTTTTCCACCCCTCACCTTACCTCAGTCCGAGCTTATGTCCTAGACGAGACGTTGTACTTATTTTTTTGTTTGCTCTTAAGGCCTGTATATTCATAACGCTTCTGTACATTGTATCCGGGCCTGGCGTCCTTGCTGTTAATAATAAAAATTTTGCTGACGAATCTTTCTGAATATAATGTAATTCAGTGGCAGAATTAATAGACATGTCATCACACTCGAGCTTAAGTTCCGAGTACAAAATAGGATTTTTCGTGGAACCAGAGTAAAATACCGCACCGCTCTCGCCAGTATAAGTAAACAGAACATTTCTCATAATCAAGTGATGCACGTACGTCTACTGGAACCCTGCTTCCTGCAGCAGATTAAACCATCACATTGATGACGACCTACATAACACACCAGGCCATACGCTGACGTTTCTTCACATCAGAGGTTTCGTCGCTGACCGTTAGGTTACTCATAGGCAGTAAACACTGAGCAGGTATGGGGAAACTAATTATTGTTGTCGTCTTTACCGAGGTCGCAAATAGAAGGGGTGAAACCTGTGTGCGGTTCTAAGATCGAAAGCAAGTCGCCAGCGGCTGTGCTTCGCCTTGCTGTCGACGCTGTGCTCCTGGACGCTATTGTAGTAGATGAAAGCCGGAAGGCGAAAGCCGGCGAGAGATCCGCATTTTGGTCAGAAGTGACTCCATCATCCTCAATAATTTGATATGCAACGTCGTGAAAGTTCCAACCGTGACATCCTGCGTCACTGGTGAAGCTGAAATCTTTGAATTAGTTATCTGGCTGTGCCACTTCCCGAGGAAATGTTGCACACGAAACTCTCACGACGTAGTTCAGTACAACATGTCCTGATCGTACATGATCTCAGGTAGCTTTCAGTGAGGATTGATTTTTCTTGCTACACGTACATGAATACATCATATACGAGTCTAAAATTTTTAATTTTAACATTAAATTACAAAATTAAGGTAATAGGTGTATAATTAGTTATTCCATTGTACAGAAATATGATGTGTGAAAAAGAAACTAATCTGAAAACGTATGTCGTGGCAATTACCGACAGTGAATATTCAATAAAAGGAAAGAATGGAAAATAGAAGAATGAGATGAGAGAGATAAGAAGAGAAGGAAGAACAGAAAAGAGACTAAGGAAAAGGAAAAGGGAGGCAGAAGGAGAGGAAGGAGAAAGAGAAAAATGCAGAAGGGAAAGAGAAGAAGGATGAGAGAGAGCAAGAGAAAAGGTGAAAGAAGAAACCGAGAGGAAAGAGAAGGCTAGTTAATAAAGGGTTGAGAAAAAACGGAAAAACAGAGAAGAAAAGTATAATGAGAGAGAAAATAGAACAAGTGAGGTGAGCAAAGGTGTAAGCAAATCTCTCTCTCTCTCTCTCTCTCTCTCTCTCTCTCTCTCTCTCTCTCTCTTATTCCGTTGCCCCTCGCTCCCCATCACTGTCATACTTATCCTCTCCTTGTCTCGTCCTTCTTCACCATCATCATATCACCATCATCACCAACTCCTCACGTCTCCTCTGTTATTCCTTCTCTCTTCTGTCTCGTCCTTTGCTATCCTTTTCTCAGTTCTTTTTCTTTCTCTTCGTTTTCGTGAATATTTATTGTTCGTGTTTTTGGGTTTACTCGTTGCAGTACCAAGGTATTTTCAATAATATGTACTACCAATGGGGTGGGGGTGGAGAAGGCTGTCACTTTATGACGACCACAAAAAACACAAACGCAAATTGTTGCTAACTTTTATTAACAACATACTTTCTAAAAAGTTGCTGATGTGGAACTAGGGTCCAGATCCTGAAAATATTTTTAGCACAGCCTTAGCAATACCAGTGTATTTTCAGTAACGTATATTACCGACTGTTGGAGAGATACATACATTTCGTTAAGTGGCGTTGAGTTTTAAAAGAGATGCTACTCATTATGTGTAAGTAGGGTCCAGGACCTGCGGATATCCTCTCATATCTACTACTAACGGGCACAGACTTCATGTCCACTTCAGTGGATTACGTTTAACTGAAAAATTTATAACAACTATAGAATCTAGTAGAAGATTTCACTAGAACAATATTTTTTTTTTCAAAATTTTAAAATGTAAAGTACATGAATATATTACAATATTTGGGCACACATTACGCCCCCCCCCCCTCCCTAAAAAAAATTCTAAATAAATAAATGATTCTGGAAACATCCCGCAGGCTATGGTTAAGCCATGTCTCCGCAATATCCCTTCTTCCAGTAGTTCCTTCCAAGTTTCACAGGAGAACTTCTGTGAAGGTAGGAGGTGAGGTACTGGCGCAAGTACAGCTGTGAGGGCGGCTCGTGAGTCGTGCTGGGTAGCGAAGGCAGTGGAGCTCTTACCCACGAAAGGCAAAGGTCGCAAGTTCGAATCTCAGCTCGACACACAGCTTTAATCATCCAGGAAGTTTCGTTATATGTTATTGCAGATATAGCGCCTATCTTTAAATTTATATTGAGATTTGGGACCTGCTCATGCTTTTGTAAAATAAAAATGTAAAAAGTTGGTGTTTCTGTTGACCCTACAGAGAGAGGTGTATAGAGATATCAGAGTTAATCTCATAATGTTTTCTTTTTGTTGGCCTTTTGGGCGAATAGGGGCAGGTCACAATCTATTTGGATCTAGAAGAATAAGAAACAAAATTTATGTGGTTGAAAAAAGTTTTATTCAACACAAAAACTAAAAATATTGGATTAGCTGTGATTTTTGATCCTGTTACCCAGTGGCTGTATCTCTCGTTGCTCTATTGTAACTTTAAATAGATGAATTTGTTTCTTAAATCACTGACATATGTTTAAAAATGATGTCTTTGAATTTCAAGTCGCACCGCTAGAAGTAACGAAGAGCTTTCGAGCAGCATCTCCTTGACTAAAAAAGAAACTCCTCATCTATTAAAATAAACGTGTTTAATCGCTTTTTTTTTAAAAAAAAAACACCAACATAACTTTTGCCTTCTGACTAAAAAATTTCGCATCTTACAATTTAAATGCCTGCTTCATTTTTCCATATTATCACAGCATGATCTCCTGGCTTGAGAACAGTGCCACGCGGATCTTCATTTACGTCAAACTCATGCTGTACTTCTGAACAAATGCTGAGGATTGCTCCTTTTATTCACCCCACAAATTCTGAAAACACAACCCTACCTTTTCAATTAGCCGACACTGAACTCAGATCAAAACGTACTTTAAAATTGAAATGTTGGCATAGGAGACGGGATTGCTAATATGCTTATTATCTATTAAAATTGAAACAACGCAATTATGGTAGGTCTTGCTTGGGTGGTATGCTAATGGGCTTCGAAGGTTCGAAACTGCTTATCATTTAAATAAAAAGAAACTTCCGTGCAACTTTGACGATTTTGTAGCTTTATTGAATGATACTACGAGTGGCGTTTAGTAACTATGCAACATGTTTCTTTTCTCGGCCAATTTCGGTTGAAAAAATGCGGAATTTGTTGTGGGACATCGTGGAATATTCCCTTTTCAGCCCCTATGGTTTGCGATGGGTATTGGCACTATATGTAGCCTTGAAAATGGCGTCTGTAACGGAGGTGTGTTCCAAACAGACAGATGAGTTTCTTTTGGCGGAAAAACAGAACATCGCAGTTACTCATAGTTGTTTGCAGAATGTGGACGGAGATCTGGAGGTGAACAAAAGCACGGTGAGTCGTTGGGCGAAGCGTCTGTTATTATCGCAACAAGGTCGTGCAAACCTGTCGATCTCCTGCATTCCGTCCGAAAGCACACAGCTGTGCTACCCTCAGGAAAAAGAAGAAACCACAAAAATTCAAAAGAACTTTGTCCCCGTAATGCAAAGCCTCATACAATTCTGTGTACCCGAGGGGCGTTCACAAGACGTCATTAGATTGTTCCTTCTCATCCACCCTACAGCCCTGAGCTCGCACATACCGACTTCCATAAGTTTGGCCCAATGAAGGATGCACTCTGCGGGAAACAGTACTTGGATTATGGGGAGGTTATTGATGCAGCGAGACGTTGGCTCCGGCGTCGACCATTAGAGTGCTACGAGGGTAATCCCAAAAATAAGGTCTCCTGTTTTTTTTATAACTACATAGACCTGTTTATTTCTACAATGGTTTACATCAGCTTACAGCTTGAACATTTAGCTATTTTTCGACATAATCACCATTTCTGTCGATGCATTTTTGTAGACGCTGTGGGCAGTTTTTGTATGCCCATGTCATACCAGCTCGCCGCCATGCTGTTCAAAAAGTTATGAACCTCTTCTTTCACCTCGTCGCCGGAGATGAATCGCTTTCCGGCTAAATGTTCTTTCAACCTAGGGAACAAGTGACAGTCACTGGGCGCCAAGCCAGGACTATAGGGTGGGTGGGTGATTATGTTCCACTGAAACTGTTGCAGGAGAGCAACGGTTTGCCGAGTGATGTGTGGGCGAGCGTTGTTATGGAGAATGTGTACGCCCTTGTTCATCATTCCTCTTCTCCGGTTCTGAATTGCCTGTTTGAGTTTTTCCGGAGTCTTACAGTACCTGTCAGCGTTAATTGTGTTCCAGCGATTCAGCTCCGACAACGAGGTGGAAGATGCGGTTTATAACTTTCTGAACAGCATGGCGGAGAGCTGGTATGACATGGGCATACAGAAACTGCCACAGCGTCTGCAAAAATGCATCGACAGAAATGGTGATTGTGTCGAAAAATAGCTAAATGCTCAAGCTGTAAACTGACGTAATCCATTGTAGAAGTAAACAGGTCTATGTACTTATAAAAAAATAGCAGACCTTACTTTTGGGATTACCCTCGTACGATGTGGGTCTACAGGCCCTCCCAGTAAGGTGGCGTAAGGCCGTCTCATTGAACGGAGATGTGTTGAGAAAATAGCGATTTGTAGTCAAAAGAGTGATGTTTATGAATCTTGAATAAAACCAACCTGCTTTCAGGAAAGAAGTTTTGCATTACTTACTGAGAGCACCTCGTAAATTGCTACCTATTCGCATCCAGCATGCTGGAAATAAGTAAACACAATTTAGACTGGTTCTTCCACAGAAGTAACCAAATTGAGCACCTCATCCCATGTTTGTCACGCCGCGCGGGATTAGCCGAGCGGTCTTGGGGGTTGCAGTTATGGACTGTGCGGCTGGTCCCGGCGGAGGTTGGAGTCCTCCCTCGGGCATGGGTGTGTGTGTTTGTCCTGAGGATAATTTAGGTTAAGTAGTGTGTAAGCTTAGGGACTTACGACCTTTGCCGTTAAGTCCCATAAGATTTCACACACATTTGAACTGTACACCACATGTTGCCATATTGTGACGTCATTAACGTCTGTCACATGCCAGGGTCAGTACTTCCGAAAGGTCGACATCCATATTTCGTTTTGACAGCGTGCAAATTCACCTCAGACTTCAACGTTTTATGCAGATAACCTGCATCGACGGCAGCAGTGTTCGGTGTAACATTTCAAAGATGGAAAAACGAGTACGAAAGATGCCGCTCGTTGCGGTCGCCTTCGATCTGCGTCCACACACGGCTACAAGCGAATATTTCTTGAACCTGTTTAACATTTTTCTTAATTGTTCGGGATAATAAGTTGTCGTCTCTTCATCTAAGAATAGATGATGAATGCAGCTAGCCGCTAACTTTGTGTAATGTCTTGTCTGTATAGACGTGTATCTGTTGCCTTTAAGATCCCCTCACCTTCACACATAAATCTATACAGTAAAGTAAGGGCCTCCCATTTGTTGGCTGATCCGTGATAAGACTAATGGAGGATTATTAGTATTATCTCTATTTTCATTCGCTCTCTCTCTCTTTCTCTCCTTTATCTATGTAAAGTTTTTAATATAATATTTCATTCCGTGAAATCAGCCAAATAGAATCTTTGGTGGAGTCCTTCGTCTTGGTAATCAGCGGCTGGCTTTCTGTAAGAGATCTTTACATTTATTATTACTGTTAAACACTGCATTCAGTCGGGAGAATCAATCGTGTGGACAATTTGTGCCTTTTACGAAAGATTGTGAATTCCAGATGTGTACGAAGCCTTTTTGGACGATTTAACACAGACTCAGTGATTGCAGGCTCTCTTCGACACAGCTGAAACTTCCCCACTAATTACAGGGCCAACGTGATCATCAGATGATTCAGAAAAAAACTCATTCGTTCATTCACTCCAGAACAAAAAAGTCACAAACCTTATTTATGAAGGAAATTGTGTATTAAATCCATCTCCATTACATGTCCAGATCTCCGGTGATTCCACGTCTTAATTATTTTCCGTTTACAGTCTCTTTCTCTTCAAACAAACCGCTAGCGGCACAAGTGTTAGTTGGCTCAAGAAAAGCAGAATATGTATCTCTCAGAAACACATCAATCCCTCAACAGATACTCCAGAAGCTGTCCTAATTACCACTGTCACAACCATGGAGAATGCATATATGCATCTCTGTTATTTCAAAGAATAAACGCACTAGAAAATACTTTGGCGTCGTCGAGCTGTCGCCGCATATGTTACGAGAAAATCAGATCAGATACTTTTCCAAAGTGAATGAATGTGGATGGTTTGATTGACAATGATTAATTGGTGCGTGGTAGAGGGTATTTTCTGTGGGGACATTACACCTGGACGGACTATACAGAGCGTCCGCTATATCCAGAAACTTCTGAAGCTCTGTCGTACGTTCGGGCGCTGATGACCGGACAGTTGGGCGCCACACAAACCAAACATCATCATCATCTGTCGTACATTGTGCTAGAAACGCCGTTGGAAGAACGTCATCCTACAAGAAGGCAACTCGCTTCGTCACACCTCTCGCCTCAGTATGTAGAAGTTCATGACATTTGAGTGGGGGAACACTTTAACAGCCTCCATGCGCTTCCGACTTAGCGCCCTGTGACAACCATCTTTTCGATTCTGTTAAGGAAGAGATAAGAGGCCAACACTACCTCTCGATGGAGGATGTTCGGCAGGCACTGCGTCAGTTTCCACAGGAGACTTGCAGAACGATGGGGAAAATAAGTGCAAAAAAAAAGCTGATATTGCTGAAAAGTGTGAGAAAGTATGTGTCCGGGATGTTTGAGAACGAAGTTTTAGAAATTTGGAGACAGGTTCCTTACACCAAATGAAGAAAAAAATGTCCAGAAAAGTGGGTTCTAAAACCCGTACGTTAAGAGCTATGGGCACTTGTTCACCATCGATACTGTGAACCACATCACTTCTACTGCAAACTCTTTGCTTTCCCTATTTTGGGCCGGCCGGTGTGGCCGAGCGTTTCTAGGTGCTTCAGTCTGGAACCGCGCGACCGATGAGGCGCAGGTTCGAATCCTGCCTCGGGCATGGCTCTGTGTGATGTCCTTAGTGTGGTGTCACCGCCAGACACCACACTTGCTAGGTGGTACCTTTTAAATCGGCCGCGGTCCATTAGTATACGACGGACCCGCGTGTCGCCACTATCAGTGATTGCAGACCGAGCGCCGCCACACGGCAGGTCTCGAGAGACTTACTAGCACTCGCCCTAGTTGTACAGCCGACGTTGCTAGGAAAGGTTCACTGAGAATTACGCTCTCATTTGCCGAGACGATAGTTAGCATAGCCTTCAGCTAAGTCCATTGCTACGACCTAGCAAGGCGCCATTTATCCTTTGCTATGTATCTAATGAAGCATGTACAGTAACAAGACCAGTGTTCACCAATTGTGGATTAAAGTTAAGTATTCCAGATGCTACGTACTTTTCTTTATAGCATTCATTAAGTATCCTGTTTCAGACCTCACGCCATCCTGCGTGAGCTTATAGCGTGCATTTCGGCTTCCTCAAACAACACGGTGTTGGCACTTCTGCCGACACATCACTTAGGTTAGTTAGGTTTAATTAGTTCTTAGTTCTAGGGGACTGATGACCTCAGCAGTTGTCCCATAGTGCTCAGAGCCGTTCAAACCATTTTTTTTAACTAGACCTCCGATCTACCGAACTCGAGTCCAGTGTCCCAGCAGTGTGCGGCGCCTGGGCCCGGTGTCGGTTGCGGCCGTTTCACGCGGACGCAGCGGCCGCCACGAGTGGAGGTGCCTGCAGCGTGACCAGCCGGCGCTAGGCCAGGCCAGGCCTGGCCGGGTCGGGCCGCGAGCAGTGCGGCCAGGTTTTTCGGCTCGGCTCGGCTCCGGTTTCGGCTGCGTAACACAAGCCGCCGCTCCCGGCTCGGCTTACGCGCTACCGCACCGGTACGCCACTGCAGCTCCTTGCGGCCGGCGAACGGCCTCTGGTGGGGGTAACGGCTCATTACCGCCGCGGCGAAGATTACTGCTTGGACGAAACGAAACTGGCCCCAAAAGTGCTATTCCGCATTTCGCGACGATATACGCTGAACTTTCAGAAGTCATGGGATAGTGCTACCCACATGTGCAGGTGGCGGTGGTACACTACTGGCCATTAAAATTGCTACATCAAGAAGAAATGCAGATGATAAACGGGTATTCATTGGACAAATATACTAGAACTAACATGTGATTACATCTTCACGCAATTTGGGTGCATAGATACTGAGAAGTCAGTACCCAGAACAACCACCTCTGGCCGTAATAACGGCCTCGATACGCCTGGGCATTGAGTCAAACAGAGCTTGGATGGCGTGTACAGGTACAGCTGTCCATGCAGCTTCAACACGATACCACCGTTTATCAAGAGTAGTGACTGGCGTATTGTGAGGAGCCAGTTGCTCGGCCACCATTGACCAGACGTTTTTAATTGGTGAGCGATCTGGAGAATGTGCTGGCCAGGGCAGCAGTCGAACATTTTCTGTATCCAGAAAGGCCCATACAGGATCTGCAACATGCGGTCGTGGATTATCCTGCTGAAATGTAGGGTTTCACAGGGATCGAATGAAGGGTAGAGCCACCGGTCGTAACACATCTGAAATGTAACGTCCACTGTTGAAAGTGTCGTCAATGCGAACAAGAGGTTCAAAATGGCTCTGAGCACTATGGGACTCAACATCTTAGGTCATAAGTTCCCTAGAACTTAGAACTACTTAAACCTAACTAACCTAAGGACATCACACACACCCATGCCCGAGGCAGGATTCGAACCTGCGACCGTAGCAGCCCCGCGGTTCCGGACTGCAGTGCCAGAACCGCTAGACCACCGCGGCCGGCGAACAAGAGGTGACCGAGACGTGTAACCAATGTCACCCCATACAATCACGCCGGGTGATAGGCCAGTATGGCGATGACGAATACACGCTTCCAATGTGCGTTCACCGCGATGTCGCCAAACACTGATGCGACCATCATGATACTGTGAACAGAACCTGGATTCATCCGAAAAAATGGCGTTTTGCCATTCGTGTACCCAGTCTCGTCGTTGAGTACACCATCGCAGGCGCTCCTGATTCAGCGTCGTGGGTAACCGCAGCCATGGTCTCCGAGCTGATAGTCCATGCTGCTGCAAACGTCGTCGAACTGTTCGTGCAGATGGTTGTCGTCTTGCAAACGTCCCCATCTGTTGACACAGGGATCGAGACGTGCCTGCACGATCCGTTACAGTCATGCGTATAAAATGCCTGTTATCTCGACTGCTAGTGATACGAGGCCGGTGTGACCCAGCACGGCGTTCCGTATTACCCTCCTGAACTCATCGATTCCATATTCTGCTAACAGTCATTGGATCTCGACCAACACGAGCAGCAATGTCGCTATACGATAAACCGCAATCGCGATAGGCTACAGTCCGACCCTTATCAACGCCGGAAACGTGATGGTACGCATTTCTACTACTTACACGAGGCATCACAACAACGTATCACCAGGCAACGCCGGTCAACTGCTGTTTGTGTGTGAGAAATCGGTTGGAAACTTTCCTCATGTCAGCACGTTGTAGGTGTCGCCACCGGCGGCAACCTTGTGTGAATGCTCTGAAAAGCTGATCATTTGCATATCACAGCATCTTCTTCCTGTTAGTTAAATTTCGCGTCTGTAGCACGTCATCTTCGTGGTGTAGCAATTTTAATGGCCAGTAGTGTAAGATTACTTCATTTTTGGACACATATTCTGCCCTTTTTAGTTTTGGATGTGCTGCTTCCACATCTTCTGATTTACGAATTACTGATTTGGAAGCGCAGACCTGCGCCACTGCTACGGCAGTGTGCACGCTGCCAACGTGGAAACGCGGTATTTCGCAAGTGGAGGCGCGTGCCAGCACTGGTTGCATGCCACGTAGCCGCGTCTGTCAGCTGGCCGATCATCAAAGACGGGAAGCCGCTCTCGCTGAAATGCGTACATTTTTCCTTATTGCAGCTGCAGCGCCGCGGCTTGCATTTCATTTTAGTCGAGGCATGTCGGAGGCAGACACAGCGACGTCTATTACTTCAGTATTTACTTAATAGTCGGCTTCCGACTTTTTTCTCCACACTGTATCGTAAGAAGTGTGCACGCCAACGAACAGGCCGATTTTGTTTTCTTTTATCTCCACAAGACGCTCGATTCTGTCCATACTATCGAGTCGTGCGATACACGAATAATCTTCTCAGGTACGTGATTAGCGTAAATAAATTTTTAGTGATTGAAGCCAGCGCGTTACTGGACGGCGTATGTTCAACGCAAACGAAATCAGGTATGCTCCAAGAAAAAGTGAAAAGACTGCGAAAGGTCTTAAGATGTTTGTCAGATAATCAGCGACACTCTGTTTATCCACTGATATTTGTACAATAAATTACTGTCGTTGGATGACTGTAAGAAAATGCAAAACAACTCAGTATTTCTTTATGGTGTACTGCATGTCTCCTGCTCTGCAAGTTAATATTGTCAAATTACAGCATAAATGAGAAACTTTACAAGGCTGCTTCTACAAAAGTATTCTATAACTAACTAACAAACTAGTAACATAGACTCTCACAAGAATTATTGTGGGGAAATGAACACACACTAGACAGGATTGTCTACTAGTTACATAAAGGATGTCTTATCTATTCTCGGAAGATTGGTGACACATCTTTCTTCAAATTATCAGTATAACGAAATAACTTCAGCAGCCGACGTTTTCTACTCTCCAACTAAAATATTCACTGGAGCACAGTGTATGGCTACCAGCGATGTGTCTGATATACTGAGTGCTCCACTGATCGTGACCGGGCCAAATATCTCGCGAAATAAGCGTCAAACGAAAAAACTACAAAGACGAAACTTGTCTAGCTTGAAGAGGGAAATCAGATGGCGCTATGGTTGGCCCGCTAGATGGCGCTGCCATAGGTCAACGGATATCAACTCCGTTTTTTTAAAATAGGAAACCCGACTTTTTATAACATATTCGTGTAGTACGAAAAGAAATATGAATGTTTTAGTTGGACCACTTTTTTCGCTTTGTGATAGATGGCGCTGTAATAGTCACAAACATATGGCTCTCAATTTTTTGATGTACAGTTTATAACAGTTAGGTTTTTTTAAATTAAAGTACAGAACGTAGGTGCGTTTGAACATTTTATTTTGGTTGTTCCAATGTGATACATGTACCTTTGTGAACTTATCATTTCTGAGAACGCATACTGTTACAGCGCGATTACCTGTAAATACCACATTAATGCAATAAATGCTCCGAATGATGTCCGTCAACCTCAGTGCATTTGGCAATACGTCTAACGACATTTCTCTCAACAGCCAGTAGTTCGCCTTCCGTAATGTTCGCACATGCACTGACAATGCGCTGACGCATGTTGTCAGGCGTTGTCGGTGGATAACGATAGCAAATATCCTTCAACTTTCTCCACAGAAAGAAATCCGGTGAACGTGCGGGCCATGGTATGGTGCTTCGACGACCAATCCACCTGTCATGAAATGTTGTTGTTGTTGTTGTGGTCTTCAGTCTTGAGACTGGTTTGATGCAGATCTCCATGCTACTCTATCCTGTGCAAGCCTCTTCATCTCCCTGTACCTACTGCAGCCTACATCCTTCTGAATCTGCTTAGTGTGTTCATCTCTTGGTCTCCCTCTACGATTTTTAACCTCCACGCTGCCCTCCAGTACTAAATTGGTGATCCTTTGATGCCTCAGAAGATATCCTAACAACCGATCCCTTCTTCTTGTCAAGTTGTGCCACAAACTCCTCCCCAATTCTATTCAATACCTCCTCATTAGTTATGTGATCTACCCATCTAATCTTCAGCATTCTTCTGTAGCACCACATTTCGAAAGCTTCTATTCTCTTCTTCTCTAAACTATTTATCGTCCACGTTTCACTTCCATACATGGCTACAATCCATACAAATACTTTCAGAAACGACTTCCTGACACTTAGATCAATACTCGATGTTAACAAATTTCTCTTCTTTAGTAACGCTTTCCTTGCCATTGCCAGTCTACATTTTATATCCTCTCTATTTCGACCATCATCATTAATTGCCGGCCGGAGTGGCCAAGCGGTTCTAAGCGCTACAGTCTGGAACCGCGCGACCGCTACGGTCGCAGGTTCGAATCCTGCCTCGGGCATGGATGTGTGTGATGTCCTTAGGTTAGTTAGGTTTAAGTAGTTCTAAGTTCTAGGGGACTGATGACCTCAGTAGTTAAGTCCCATAGTGCTCAGAGCCATTTGAACCATTTTTGACCCATCATTAATTATTTTGCTCCCCAAATAGCAGAACTCTTTACTACTTTAAGCGTCTCATTTCCTAATCTAATTCCCGCAGCATCACCCGACTTAATTCGACTACATTCCATTATCCTCGTTTTGCTTTTGTTGATGTTCGTCTTATACCCTCCTTTCAAGACAGTGTCCATTCCGTTCAACTGCTCTTCCAAGTCCTTTGCTGTCTCTGACTGAATTACAATGTCATCGGCGAACCTCAAAGTTTTTATTTCTTCTCCATGGATTTTAATATCTACTCCGAATTTTTCTTTTGTTTCCTTCACTGCTTGCTCAATATACAGATTGAATAACATCGGGGAGAGGCTACAACCCTGTCTCACTCCCTTCCCAACCACTGCTTCCCTTCCATGCCCCTCGACTCTTATAACTGCCATCTGGTTTCTGTACAAAGTGTAAATAGCCTTTCGCTCCCTGTATTTTACCCCTGCCACCTTCAGAATTTGAAAGAGAGTATTCCAGTCAACATTGTCAAAAGCTTTCTCTAAGTCTACAAATGCTAGAAACGTAGGTTTGCCTTTCCTTAATCTTTCTTCTAAGATAAGTCGTAAGGTCAGTATTGCTTCACGTGTTCCAACATTTCTACGGAATCCAAACTGATCTTCCCCGAGGTCGGCTTCTACCACTTTTTCCATTCGTCTGTAAAGAATTCGCGTTAGTATTTTGCAGCTGTGACTTATTAAACTGATAGTTTGGTAATTTTCACATCTGTCAACACCTGCTTTCTTTGGAAATGAAATTATTATATTCTTCTTGAAGTCTGAGGGAATTTCACCCGTCTCATACATCTTGCTCACCAGATGGTAGAGTTTTTTCAGGAGTGGCTCTCCCAAGGCCGTCAGTAGTTCTAATGGAATGTTGTCTACTCCCAGGGCCTTTTTTCGATTTAGGTCTTTCAGTGCTCTGTCAAACTCTTCACGCAGTATCGTATCTCCCATTTCATCTTCATCTACCTCCATAATATTGTCCTCAAGAACATCGCCCTTGTATAGACCCTCTATATACTTCTTCCATCTTTCTGCTTTCCCTTCTTTGCTTAGAAATGGGTTTGCACCTGAGCTCTTGATATTCATGCAAGTGGTTCTCTTTTCTCCAAAGGTCTCATTAATTTTCCTGTAGGCAGTATCTATCTCACCCCTCATGACATAAGCCTCTACATCCTTACATTTGTCCTCTAGCCATCCCTGCTTAGCCATTTTGCACTCCCTGTCGATCTCATTTTTGAGACATATGTATTCGTTTTTGCCTGCTTCACTTACTGCATTTTTGTATTTTCTCCTTACATCAATTAAATTCAGTATCTCTTCTGTTACCCAAGGATTTCTACTAGCCCTCGTCTTTTTACCTGCTTGATCCTCTGCTGCCTTCACTATTTTATTCCTCAAAGCTACCCATTCTTCTTCTACTGTATTTCTTTCCCCCATTACTGTCAATTGTTCCCTTACGCTCTCCCTGAAACTCTGTGCAACCTCTGATTTAGTCAGTTTATCCAGGTCCCATCTGCTTAAATTCCAACCTTTTTGCAGTTTCTTCAGTTGTAATTTACAGTTCATAACCAATAGATTGTGGTCAGAGTCCACGTCTGCCCCTGGAAATGTCTTACAATTTAAAATCTGGTTCCTAAATCTCTGTCTTGCCATTATATAATCTATCTGAAACCTTTTAGTATCTCCAGGGTTCTTCCATGTATACAACATTCTTTCATGATTCTTGAACCAAGTGTTAGCTATGATTAAGTTGTGCTCTCTGCAAAATTCTATCAGGCGGCTTCCTCTTTCATTTCTTATTCCCAATCCATATTCGCCTACTACGTTTCCTTCTCTTCCTTTTCCTACTGTCGAATTACAGTCACCCATGACCATTAAATTTTCATCTCCCTTCACTACCTGAATAATTTCTTTTATCTCATCATACATTTCATCAACTTCTTCATCATCTGCAGAGCTAGTTGGCATACAAACTTGTACTACTGTAGTAGGCGTGGGCTTCGTGTCTGTGCGTTCACTATGCTGTTTGTAGTAGCTTATCCGCACTCCTATTTTTTTAATTTTAAACCTACTCCTGCATTACTCCTATTTGATTTTGTATTTATAACCCTGTATTCACCTGACCAAAAGTCTTGTTCCTGCTGCCACCGAACGTCACTAATTCCCACTATATCTAACTTTAACCTATTCATTTCCCTTTTTAAATTTTCTAAACTACCTGCCGGATTAAGGGATCTGACATTCCACGCTCCGATCCGTAGAATGCCAGTTTTCTTTCTTCTGATAACGATGTCCTCTTGAGTAGTCCCCGCTCGGAGAGACCGAATGTGGGACTATTTTACCTCCGGAATATTTTACCCAAGAGAACGCCATCATCATTTAATCATACAGTAAAGCTGCATGCCCTCGGGAAAAATTACGGCTGTAGTTTCCCCTTGCTTTCAGCCGTTCGCAGTACCAAAAGAGCAAGGCCGTTTTGGTTAGTGTTACAGGGCGAGATCAGTCAATCATCCAGACTGTTGCCCCTGCAACTACAGAAAAGGCTGTTGGCCCTCTTAAGGAACCACACGTTCGTCTGGCCTCTCAACAGATACCACTCCGTTGTGGTTGCACCTATGGTACGGCTATCTGTATCGTTGAGGCACACAAGCCTCCCCACCAACGGCAAGGTCAATGGTTCATGGGGGGAAGGTCATGAAATATGCTATTCAGTACCGCTTCAACCGCACGCGAGCTATGTGCCGGACATCCATCATGTTGGAAGTACATGGCCATTCTGTCAGGCAGTAAAACACCTCGTAGTAACATGGCTAGAACATTACGTAGGAAATCAGTTTACATTGCACCATTTAGTTTGCCATCAATAAAATGGGGGCCAATTATCCTTCCTCCCATAATGCCGCACCATACATTAACCCGCCAAGGTCGCTGATGTTCCACGTGTCGCAGCCATCGTGGATTTTCCGTTGCCCAATAGTGCATATTATGCCGGTTTACGTTACCGCTGTTGGTGAATGATGCTTCGTCGCTAAATAGAACGCGTGCAAAAAATCTGTCATCGTCCCGTAATTTCTCTTGTGCCCAGTGGCAGAAATGTACACGACGTTCAAAGTCGTCGCCATGCAATTCCTGGTGCATAGAAATATGGTACGGGTGCAGTCGAGGTTGATGTAGCATTCTCAACACTGACGGTTTTGAGATTCCCGATTCTCGCGCAATTTGTCTGCTACTAATGTGCGGATTAGCCGCGACAGCAGCTAAAACACCTACTTGGGCATCATCATTTGTTGCAGGTCGTGGTTGACGTTTCACATGTGGCTGAACACTTCCTGTTTCCTTAAATAACGTAACTATCGTGCGAACGGTCCGGACACTTGGATGATGTCGTCCAGGATACCGAGCAGCATACATAGCACACGCCCGTTGGGCATTTTGATCACAACAGCTTTACATCAACACGATATCGACCTTTTCCGCAATTGGTAAACGGTCCATTTTAACACGGGTATCACGAAGCAAATACAGTCCGCAGTGGCGGAATGTTAGGTGATACCACGTACTTATACGTTAGTGACTATTACAACGCCATCCATCACAAAGCGAAAACAGTGGTCCAGCTAAAACATTCTTATTTCTTTTCGTTCTACACTTGTATGTAATAAAAATGGGGGTTCCTATTTTAAAAAACGCAGTTGATATCCGTTTGACCTATGGCAGCGCCATCTAGTGGGCCAACCATGCGCCATCTGGTTACGCCCTTCAAGCTAGACGAGTTTGGTACTTTGTAGTTTTTTCTGTTTGATGCTTATTTCGTGAGGTATTTGGCCCGGTCACTATCAATGGACCACCCTGTATAAATAAGTTAAAGAAAAAGATTTTTCGTTGAGGGATATGTGGCTGGCAAGTTGCGGAGTAGTGGTCAGGCCAGGCAAGTAAGGAAGAACCATACAAAGGTCGTAGGGGCTGGTTGGGAATCTAGTGAGCCAGTAAGCGGGTTATGCCCAGACTTCCTCGCGGGTACAAAGGGTAAAACTGAGTCACTGCGTGGACTTCCAGAAAAGCTACAGAAAATCTGATGACAGCACTGGAACCACATTAAAGAGACAAGTTCGATAAAACCAGTGCCATATTTATACAAGTCTCCAGAGCGAATTTTTCACTCTGCAGTGGAGTGCGCGCTCATATGTTACTTCCTGGCAGAGTAAAACCGTGTGCGGGACTGAGACTCGCAACTGATTCTGGAAACATCCCTAAGGCAGTGCCTGAGCCATGTCCCTACAGCATCCTTTCTTCCAGTAGTGCTAGTCCTGCCTTTTAAGCCCGAGAACTTCTGTGAAGTTTGGAAGGTAGAAAATGAGATACTGACAGAAGTAGAGTTATGAGGATGGGTCGTGAGTGCTGCTTGGGTAACTTGGTCGGCAGAGCACTTGCCAGTGAAAGGCGAAGGTCTCGAGTTCGAGTCTCGGTCCGGCACAGAGTTTCATTATTAAAGTTGTTGAAGGTTATGTGTAAAATTGTTCATAACAAAATCAATAAATAACAGACTCATATGCTGCAATAGCAGTTAGGAAAAGTCTCCGTTGCTGATAATTTCACGCTGTGTTTCTAGGTGTACACGGAATTCTCCAAACCACAGGGAATGGCAGAGTAGATTTCACTTTCCTGTGTTCCAGCGCAAGGTAACAAAGAACTGATTTCGCTTCCCGGTGAGAGTTGTAGTTCTTCTGCTCAAGCCATAGCTGTGCTTGAAGCTTAACATTACGAACAGTACCACACAGAAAAAAATTTTAAGGCTGTACCGAACTGCAGGAGCTAGATGTCCAGACCGCACCTACTATCAAGAGAAGTAGACTACTAGTAATAGACACAACGGACAACGAAAATTTGCTGCAAGAAGGTAAAATTTATGTGTGTTTAGGGCCACACTAACATTAAATGTGACGAAATTGTCGACGACTTAGCGAAGACCACTGCTAAAAACTGCATGTTTAAAAATATTGTACTACTTCCTGATACCTAAAGGCTACATATATAAAAACGCAAGACGCCGATGGGAAATCAAGTTCGAAACGCAGTAAAGGAAAATACCACGCAAAGTCCAGCCAAACGTCCCCTCGAAGTCCTGTTACCGCACAGAAGTGAATAAAGTTTTTATAAATTCCGTAAATTACACGAGATTTAATTCAGCGTCATTCCCAGCGATCGCCAGAGAATACCCGTACAAAATAATCCTCTCCCTGAGTGTTACGGAGTAACAATAGGAGCTGTAATTCACATTTTCTTCGCACGTGGATTGTGTGAAAATCCAACAAACAAATTTATTACAGCATTTAACAAGACCATCAAGATAATAATATCAATTTTCACAGTTACAATTATTCTTTCCCTATAAAGTCCTAGAAAGTTCTTAGATCGCTAAGTGATGATTTTGTGCCGCCCCCCCCCCCCCCCCCCCCCCGCAGATCAAAAAGCAATCAAAAGAGAGAATCATAATCTTCCGAAGCATGTCACTTCTTGTAGAAACGTAGGAGTAACACTTGTAAGCAGTATGTAGTAATAAGGTCGAGAGAGATGATGGGGTGGTTACTAGATTCGCATTTGAGAGGAGACTGTTCTATCCTCCGCTCGACCATTTGGATCTAAGATATCAGTTAGTGCCCCAAAATCGCAAAATGCAAATGCGTAGATGGCTCCTCTTGAAAGGACACGGTTCCTTCGCGTCCTTCCCCATCTCGTAACTAATTACGACATCGACGAGTCATTAAACCCAAATTCCGAAAGAGCACACTGCATATCTCTCTCTCTCTCTCTCTCTCTTCTATTTATATATTTACTTTTCATCATTCATCTGACTAGTTTGATGTGGCCCAACTTCTTCATTTCAGAGTGACACCTAGACCCATCCTCCTCAATTATACACTCCAAGAAAAAAAAAAAAGAACTGAAACGACACACCACGAAGGTATTATCCGAATGGGACGGGAATCGGTATATGTGATATACATGTACATAAAACAAATGATTACAATCTCAGAAAAATTGGATGATTTATTCAAGAGAAGAGCTTCACAAACTGAGTAAGTCCACCTGTGGCCTTAAGCAGTTATACGGCTGGTCATTGATACGAGTTGTTGGATGGCTTGCCATGAAGGGCAACAAAACTGGGCATAGAATATCGCCGATCTACTGCTCTGCTGGAAGTGTGTTGCGGACCACCAAAGGGATCCTGGTATGAAATGACATTGGCACCCCAATCCATCACTGCTCGTTATCGGGCGAGAGTCATGTTGGTACCCCACTGCTGTGCAGACCGTCTCTAGACACGTCTTCGGACTGGAATCTCATTGAACGGAGTAGAACTGTTTTCAATGACGAGTCCTGCTTCGGATTCAGCCCCGATGGCCTACGAATATGTGTCTGGTGACGCCCTGGACAGCGCTGGCATACCAGCCTGAATGTCACCCTGCAACCAGGAGAGATGGCATGGGATGCCATTTACTTTCGTAGCAGGACCCCCTTGGTTTTCATCCGCGGCACGCTTACAGCACAGCGGTACGTCGATGATATTCTCCCCCGCCCCCCTACCTCCCCCCTCCTCTTTGTTACCCTACCCTTCATGGCAAGCCACCAGGAGCATTCGTTTCAGCAAGATAATGCCTGTCCGCATGCAGCAAGAGTCTGTGTTCCTTCGTTCTTGCCAAACTCTAGCTTGGCCAGCAAGGTCGCCGAATCTCTCCCTAACAGAAAACGTTTGAGCATTATGGGCAGGGCCCTCCAACCAGTTCGGGATATTAATGATCTAGCATGATAATTTCGCACGATAACCCTCAGGAAAACGTCCAACAACTCGTATGAATCAGTGCCAAGCCGGATAACTGCTTGCATAAAAAAAAATATTCAAATGTGTGTGAACTCGTATGGGACTTAACTGCTAAGGTCATCAGTCCCTAAGCTTACACACTACTTAACCTAAATTATCCTATAGACAAACACGCACACCCATGCCCGAGGGAGGACTCGAACCTCCGCCGGGACCAGCCGCACAGTCCATGACTGCAGCGCCCCAGACCGCTCGGCTAATCCCTCGCGGCCTGCTTGCATAAAGGCCAAAGGTGAACCAATGTGCTATTGTCGTGCTCAATTTGTGAAGCTCTATTTCTTGAATGAATCATGCAATTTCTTTTAAATTGTAAGCATTTGTTTGCCTGCACATGTACACCTCATGTACCAATTTCTGTCCATTCGGATAATGTCTTCGTGTTTCTCCGTGATGTCATAGCATCTGTCAGTGTTTTCCTCGTATTTCTATCCTCGACGACTCTGGGCATAACCTCATTTGACATCTGTCAGTCCACAAAATTTTCACCGTCCTTCAGTAGCACCGCTTCTCAAACGCTTCGATTCTCTTATTCTCACCTGTATCCCTCCCTCCCCCCCCCCTCCCTCCATCCCTCTCAGTTCATGATTCACTTTCGTTCAATGGAGTTATATTTTAGAAATTTTTCCCTGATATGAAGGCCGTTGTTTGATAGTAGAACTATACAGGGTGGTCCATTGATAGTGACTGGGCCAAATATCTCACGACATAAGCATCAAACGAAAAAACTACAGAGAACGAAACTCGTCTGGCTTGAAGGAGGAAACCAGATGGAGCAATGGTTGGCCCGCTAGATGGCGCTGCCATAGGTCAAACGGCTATCAACTGCGTTTTTTTTTAAAAATAGGATCCCTCATTTTTTATTACCGTGTAGTACGTAAAGAAACATGAATGTTGTAGTATGACCACTTTTTTCTCTTTCTGATACATGGCGCTGTAATAGTCACAAACATATGGATGACAATGGGGGTTCCTATTTAAAAAAAAACTGCAGTTGATATCCGTTTGACCTATGGCAGCGCCATCTAGCGGGCCAGCCATAGCGCCATCTGATTTCCCCCTTCAAGCTAGATACATTTCGTTCTTTGTAGTCTTTTCGTTTGACGCTTATTTCGTGAGATATTTGGCCCGGTCACGATCAATGGACCACCCTGTATATGACCAGGATGTCCTCTTTGACCGTGGTATACAGTTTTTTATGTCCTCCTGGCTTTGTGCGTCATAAGTTATTTTGCTTCTAAAGTACCAGAATTCCTTTGCTTTGTCTCTTCATTGTCCTGAACTTTGATGTTAATTTTTTCCTCACTAATCTCATTTCTGCTACTTCTCATTACCTACGTCAGCTAATTCTCAATCGATCTTCCGTGCTGGTAATCCACACAAAAATGTTGCATGGTTACCTGGGAAGGAAACCAGGAAATCTACAGAAGAAAGGTGTCATCGTTCTTTCGAAACTCCTTTGGGCGTATTTGGAGAACCGTTATCGAGGTAGACTAAGCAAAAATTCTTCTATCTCAATATCGAATAGGGATCATGAGATGAAGTGCGGAAGTATACAGGCAATTGCTACACGATGCGGCATGATCTACATGGGCTTTCTTTATGTGTGTGTATATTTAGAAATTATTTAGGTAAGTTTAAGCCTAGTAAATTTTCCAAAGCCGAAACTGTTCACACACGTTGCCCACGGGGCATAGACGCCCACGCCGCCCTCGGCTCGGATGCCACGCAGATGCATCCGGTAGATTGCCCTCTAGACAACTCGAGCACATCATGAATATCGTCATGCATTGCACGAATTCCGTACTATAGCACGGTGTATAACTGCACATATTCCTATGACTTATGCAGGGAGCGGAAGCAGTGTTTGTGTATGTACAATCTCACTGCATGGTACTGTGGCATCGCATAGGCACTCTTGTCAATGTGGTTTCTGCAATTTGGAGGAAAGTTTATCGATAAGACGAACAATAATCGATGAGTGATCTCTAACGGTTAGCATGCCTACAGTTTATGGCTGATATAACTGAGCAGGTCTCTATTGATCATTATTGTATTCTTCGAGGAACTTCGTACAGAAAGTAGCATTTTTTTTCTCATCGCTGCAATTGCCTTCATATACATTCTTGTGTCCTCGTCAACACTGTAGAGTCTTATACCAAAGGAAATAAGGGAGAAGATATTGTCTGGTGGCCGATATCGTCTTTCTACAACACAAACTGCACGTTTATTACATAAACAGGAAGTTACTTGTCTTAAAGAGAGTCCATTTGTTGTGGTACAAGCTCTTCCGCGATAATCCATGTCCGCCTCACTGCTAGTGAAGTACAAGTCCCGCTATGCGATGAATGACAGTCGCCAAACCGGAGTGCGAGCTGGTGCGTCGGTGGCTGAACTAGAGACTGAGCGACTGCGCTAGTACCTGAGACTGACCCTCCAGTCAGCGGCGGCTATCTAAATACTTGCTGTCGAGAGGGCGTTGGCGGCGTGTTGATTGTGAGTATGTCTCTGGCCTCTCTCCTGATAGGCGTGCTTGATCCAGCGCCTACTATCGATCTTCTTGCTACATCTTTGCCGACCGGTGTGCTAGCGACAGCTTATGCCACCTCATACATGTTCTGTAGTTTTAGGAACACAACATAGTGCAGCTTTGCTAGAGTGTCGAGATGAAGTTCAGAATCTGTGTAGCATAGAAATAAAGACGTAACAATTTTAGAACTTGGTATTCATACGCAGTAAATACTGTATGTGTATATTGAATTTGATCTTGACTCCTTCCTTCCTCCTTATTGTTCCAGTAACTGCACTTTTTTTCGTGCATATCATCCATTTTCAAACTCGTTGCCCGAAATAATACACATCAAGTTAACATCAGCTCTTTTAAGGTCACGTGTGATATAAGAGGTCAGTTAAGACTGCAATCCTGTTCGTTATCCAGAGTAGTTACACAGGCAGTATGTTTTTGGATTTGTGGTGTAAAGTGTTTTTTATTTAAAATGTGTCCAAAATGTCAAATATGTAAACCACGATAAACCGTCACTCATGGCATGGCTCTGAGCACTATTGGACTCAACATCTGAGGTCCCAGTCCCCTAGAACTTAGAACTACTTAAACCTAACTAACCTAAGAATATCACACACATCCATGCCCGACGCAGGATTCGAACCTGCGACCGTAGCGGTCGCTCGGTTCCAGACTGAAGCGCCTAGAACCGCTCGGTCACACCGGCCGGCACTCATGGCATGAAAACAGAAAATAAAAAATGTTTATTTTTAGGCGATGAGCTTGAGAATGTACATGATGTCTGACATGTGTCACACATAGTGAAGCAAAAAAGGAGAAAATACATCTTGTGCATGTTCATTCCTAGATTATATTGGAATATGCTTTGTTATAATTATGGTGAGTCTACATGACTACCTATCAAGCAAAGATGACCACTACACTGTTAGCTGAAATCTAGATCTGCAACAAGAAAAAAAGACATATTCCGACCAATGCTGGTCTTCTCTCTGTCTTGAATGATTTAGTTGTTTTCTATATCAGCAACACTGCTGAAACATTACACAATGGATCCAGTTATTACCGTTGCTGATAATTTTACTCTCAAACAGAATGATCTAATTCACTTGTATAATTTATCCTAAACTTTTCGACACAATGTCTTGTTCTGCGCATAACTGTCCGAATATCTTTCAATGGCTTCCATTGTTACAGGTAAGAGGGCCTACACTGCCGGAACTTTCAACGCTCTGCAGCTTTGACTCGTAGTCCAGATCGTCATGAACGTGAGTGGTACGTCGTCTGTGATATAATTAACGCATGTTACAAGTTAATGGGACATGCCATTGCGTTTGTGCAAGTGCAACAATCTTGTTGATCTTCTGCCAAATATTCTGCCTAAAAACTGTTACTGCGAGGAACTGCATCATTAATTGACAGTACACGACCCAAATCATGCTGTTAAAACAAGCACTGAAATGTTTTGCTGTTGAATGATCCGGTTATAACGATTTTCAAGATATCTTTAGCACCATATTGACAGTAACTCCTAGTGCTTGACTTCGTTTTACAGCTAATCATGCTTCCTTTTTTTTCTATAGTGCTCTAACAGTAATTAAGTATTTATAGCCAAAGATTTGGCATTAATTTCTGAAGGTAGCTTACGTATGATCGAAACACGTTGCAGCAGTATGCATCTGCTGTGCTGGTGGGACTGAAATAAACGGAATTTCGTACAAGCAAAGACTTGTTGTGTTCTTCGCCAAACGTGAATGTAAAGTGATGTGAACTGTGGTGCTGTTGCGTCTTACCTGATCTATGCAGACCAGTATAAAGAACTTGATTTGTGACAGTTTGCGGAGATCAGCTTAGAATTCATATCTAGCCGTATCGATATTGACCTCCCATTGCTAAACTTAATCGCTTTAGATGAATGACGGCTCGCACCAATTGACTATGTCTTATTCCCATTTGATCCCAAATCTCATTTCATGAATATTGTTGTAAAACCTTTTTGAAATGGCTCTGAGCACTATGGGACTTAACATCTATGGTCATCAGTCCCCTAGAACTTAGAACTACTTAAACCTAACTAACCTAAGGACAGCACACAACACCCAGCCATCACGAAGCAGAGAAAATCCCTGACCCCGCCGGGAATCGAACCCGGGAACCCGGGCGTGGGAAGCGAGAAACGCTACCGCACGACCACGAGATGCGGGCATAAAACCTTTTTGTTGCTGCCATTCAGTGCCCGTAGATTGCCCATTATGTTACGCGCAGTAATTAGGATCTCTACGTTTTACGTGCAGGCTGTTTTCACAGAGCCGGTGCGTGTATGTACGAGCAACGTTGACTTTAGAGAAGACGTTCAAAGCGACCACCTTGCGTTTGTAGGCACTTCGCCACTCGCTGGATCATACTTTGCTGCACTCTGCGCAACACATCTGCATCCAACTTTGCCGGAGCGGCATGTACATCCATGGGTGTGGTACTGCATCTTTGTTCCTTTAAAGTGTCCCCACAAATAAAAATCTGGTGTATTAACGTCCACGGAACGCGGAGGCCAAAACATTGAACCTCCACGAGCACTCAGTTTCCATGGAAACACTTCTATTAAATAGTTATGTACATTCATTCCAAAGTGTGGCGGTGCCTATGAAGAAACGTACGATACAGGGGCTATACGTAAGGGCCCAAGAACACTCCTCCCACAATTCCAGCCCACAGGTTTGTGCCAAAGCGTGCCTGAAAGTAAAAAAAAAAAAAAAAAAAAATTGTTCAAATGGCTCTGAGCACTATGGGGCTTAACATCTATGGTCATCAGTCCCCGAGAACTTAGAACTACTTAAACCTAACTAACCTAAGGACAGCACACAACACCCAGCCATCACGAGGCAGAGAAAATCCCCGACCCCGCCGGGAATCGAACCCGGGAACCCGGGCGCCTGAAAGTCATTTCCGCGTGTAACATGTGGGTTGGGTTCCGACCAATAATGGCTGTTGTGGAGGTTGAAAATACCTTCACGAGTGAAGCTAGATGCGCCAGTCCATTTCGCGTTATTTATAAAATATTTTCACTCGGTGTAAATACCATTCACAAAACTGTACTCGTCGAATGCGTTCTTCGAACAATTAGCGTTGAATTAACGTGTAATGATTTGCATGTAGTTCTTCATCGTGCAACACTTCGACGAACAGTCCTTGAGATATTTGGAAATGCCGTGCAATATCACAGATACTTCGCCGAGGTGATTGGTGAATGATTTCGAGGATCGCGTCCTCTGTGCAGTACGCCTAGTCCTTGGACTACCTCTGTGCATTACTTGTGGATGTAGATTAATGGTTTCCCGAAGGTGTTGCTCCAGGCAACGAAAAACATTCTTATCACGGTGGCGCCATTAAGCATATCGTGCAACATATGCACGAGCAGCGGCGGCAGCAGCAGCAGCAACTTGGTATCGAGTGCATCCAGCACCAAAAGCATGTCGCCGCATTCGTCGTTTGTGTACGCCATTGTGAAATCGCACTATATTAACTTGGCAGGACCAGTTACGATTGTGCACTACGCTGTTAGTAGACACATGCGTGCAGTTTACTGGATTCCACTGTCATTTGATAGGCTATTGTAATGTGACAAAATGATGTCTTGCTCATAAACGAAGAGAACAAGGAATCAACGTCTAAAAAAAAAGAAAGAATCTGATGAGGATTCGACCATAAGTCTATGGTGGATGGGAGTTCGACGTTCCATCACTCTACTCAGTGAGCTACGATGGCTGGCATGGAAATGTAGCGTATTTCACGTTGCTCTGTACATTCTGATGCGCTGCACAGTATGACAGTGTCGCCAGCTCCTCGGTTTCATCCATATGTTTTCAAAATTCACCCGATCTGATCTTGCTAGCTAGATTTTTGTCTTTGGATGAGGAATCGCATGCTGAGCTCCAGGTGTGGCACTTTTTCTTCGCCCTGTATACATAGCTTTGGTGCATATGGCTACATATATTTGTTAATAAAAGTAATCGTAAACAGTCGAATGTTGTATACTACCAAAGTACTAAATACTGCGTTTTCTTATATTTGTTTACGAACTAATCGAGATAAAAGAAAAACGTATAAAGCCCTAGAACGACAGTAAGCATTTTACTGGTATGTCATCCATAATCCTATTTATTAAGTGCGGAATTTTCTGTAGCGCAGAAGGTGTGACTCGAAAGAAACCATTTCAGTTTAAATTACGATACTTCGCTGACATTTACAATACTTCGCTAACCGCCGAGGTTTTGTGCCCGACTATTACATTCCGTTCTGAGAGGCAGACACTCTCAATAATCATGACGGTCATTTTTTTCCTACTCTTGGAGTTATAAATGGTATTGTGCTGGTGTGAGTACAGTTCCAAACTCCTTCGAAAGGCCCCCACGAATTGGCTGTTGGTGAACTGCACAAAATACCCCCACTGCTCACTTTTACCATGTAGCAAAGTGTTTCTTACTGAGTCCTTATGCACCAAAACATGTAGTGTAAATATGCAAAAACTTCTTCTGTGACCTCTCATACCTTAACTGCGATACGTGTCGGAGTAGTCTCAGCACAAAAAATGCAAACTAAGTAAGCAATGAAACGTGTTCTAGATAGAGATGTTCGGCTTTAGTTATTCCTACGTCAGACACTAGAACCGTATTTGAAATTCCAGCTCTGCTAACAATTGAGTATAGAGCCACTGTTGTAGCAGAAAAGACCTTAGAATTTTCCGAGGTGCAAGAACACTGAGCAGCAGTGGTTTTACGAGATTCAGTGTTATTGCCAAGGTAGCTAGACATGTTGTTGCTACTGCGGTGAACGCGAGTTGTTCTCGTACGTTCACCGTGGGCAAGTGTTCCACATTCACTTTAGCGAAGGGATGTTTCCCTTTCTCCCATACGTTCGAAAATTCTTAATCCAGCGTTGCCTCGTTTGTCATGCTAGTGCTGTTTCAGAAAGGCCTACCTGACGTTTTCTGTGACCGGAGACAAGCATTAAGTAAAGAGCTTTCAGCGTAACCGCCGTTTGACCTCGACCTCTTGTCGGCAGGCGAGCGTGGAGGAAGTTGTCTACTTTCTCACCTCGGCGGCAAGAACGGCCGCTTCCTCGACCCCTTCTCGTTCTGCGAACTGAGGTCGTCAGACGGCTTTCGTTGTCTGTCAGCCACGCAGGTTGATTTGCTGCGTTGGCGCACTTTGCCATCTCAGATCGAGACCCTAGAGATCTTTTGCAGTAACTGAGTGATGTGTGGAATCTCTCCGGAGGTAACACTTCTCCAAACCTACATGTACGTCTACATATATACTCCACTAGCCACCAAGCGGTGTGTGGCGGGGGGCACAGTTCGCGCCAAACTCATATTTCCCCCCACCCCCCACCCCATCTCTGCTCCACTCGCGGATCGCGTGAGGGAAAAACGAGTCTGAACGCCTCAGTACGAGCTCTAATTTCCCTTGTCTTTGAATGGTGATCATTGCGCGATTTGAAAGTTGGTGGTAATAATACATGCTCCACATTCTCGGTAAAGATCGGATTTCGGAATTTAGTGAGCAGCCCCTTCCAAAAATGGCTCTGAGCACTATGGGACTTAACTTCTAAGGTCATCAGTCCCCTAGAACTTATAACTACGTAAACCTAACTAACCTAAGGACATTACACACATCCATGGCCGAGGCAGGATTCGAACCTGCGACCGTAGCGATCGCGCGGTTCCAGACTGTAGCGCGTAGAACCGCTCGGTCACAACGGCCGGCTCTGCAAGTGTGTCCCACTTCAAACTTTCTATGGGGTTTGTAACGCTCTCGGGATGGCTAAATATACCAATCACGAAACTTTCCGCTCTTCTTTGAACCTTCTCATCTCTTGAATCAGACGCAACTGGTAATGGTCCCATACAGACGAACAATACTCTAAGAATGAACGAACTAACGTATTGTAAGCAATTTCCTTTGTTGGAGGACTGCATTGCTTCAGGATTCTACCAATAACAGAGTTCGCCTTGTCCGTTGCTTGTGTAATCTGACCATTCCATTTGAGATCATTTCGAATAGTCACGCCCAGATACTTGACGGATGTTACTGCTTCCAAAGTCTGCTTTTGTACTCTTACATTAATGGGGATTTTTGTCTTGTTATACGCAATACGTTACACTTACTAATATTCAGAGATAACTGCCAGTCATTATACCACTCATTTATTTTCTGCAAATCCTCATTGATTTGTTCACAACTTTCGTGTGATACTACTTTCCTGTAGACTACAGCATCATCGGCAAACAGTCTAATGCCGCTGTCAATATCATTAACAAGATCGTTTATGTAAATCGTAAAAAGCAGCGGACCTATTAAAAACAAGAAGACAGCAGTGGTCCACTAATTTTTTAACTTTCTTTTCTTTGACTACCTTGCGGACCCTTCAACATCCAATAGCAGTCGACCATCATAGTTGCATTCCAATTCACCTGGTATCACCTCTCTATCTCCTTAACATCTTGGTGAAAACGTTCATCCTTCTCTTCACTATAATGTCCCAAATTTTCCGGAAAGTAGTCGATCTGTGAGAGTAGAAAGTGGACTTTCATACTCATGTCCCGTCTTCTCGAAATTTTGCAGCAGTTTTTCAACAATGGCCTTGCAATTCGGATCTTTGTTATTCCCCAGAAGATTCTCAGAAATAGATCGGAAGGCGGTCCATGCGTCCTTTTCTCTCTTCTTCATAGTCTTATCAAAATCTTCATCCTTCATCTTTTTTGAGGACCAACAAAAATTCCAGCTTTCGATTTGTCTTGTGTGATGAAGGGAAATTTCTTGGAAATGTATTTGAAGCAGGGTCCGTCATGTGGTAGGGCCTTTACAAACTTTACAAATTGCTTCATTAAGCCCAATTTTATGTGCAATGGTGCAAGCAAGATTTTTTTTTTCGACAAGTAGCTCGTGCACTATATTTTTAGTCCCAGGCACAAAATTTCTCTGCTGGGGCCAAACTCTCACATTCAGATGACTTGCCTTGTACGACTGCCCCATTCGCGTGGTCAGCAAGGCATTTTTTGAACCCAGCTTGTTGCAGTAGTCCGATAACTTTGAAGTAACCGCAGATAAACCATTTGCGTTCCTCGTACGGGATACTTGTTAAGGGTATCTTCAAGTTCTCGTACGTCTTTCTTGTACGTCTCTTTTCTTTGAGGTGAATGGGCCACAGGAATGGACCCATACACATTCCCATTATGCAGTAACACGCCTTTCAGGCTTGATGAGTAGAAAAAGTCTCCACTGAGTAGAATCATGTTTAGTGCCATAGAAATGCGTTAATTCGTATACACTATTGCAGTAAACCAAGGACTCGTTCTGTAAGAATAAAGGAACTAGTTCTTCCTCTCATTTCTGCACCATGAGTAGTTTGTTCCTGGTTCCAGACGATTCTTATTTTTTTAAGCGGGAGCCAAGTAGTTCCGCAGATTCCTTAGGCAAATTCAAATGTCGTACGAGACCATTAAGTTTACTCTGAGAGAACAGTTGTCGAGTGAAGTCGCATTCAGACTGGTAGACATCACTATCGCCTTCGGTAATTACGTCAGCTTAATTTTCACCGTCACCTTCTGTCACGTTCTCTAAAACAGGTGGAAGGAGAGGAGCAATCAGATCTTCTCGGTGATAAACTGGCCTAATGTTGAATACACAGTCTGTTTCTTATTATTCGAATCGTACTCTTGAACATGAACTAAACAGAAATTAAGAATATTTTTAGGCTCCCTCCACACCACTGGAATCGCAGATGGCATGCATGCTTTCTCTTTTTTTTTCCCACAATCTTAACCTCTCAACACAATAGCGCCAAACTTTTTGGCGGCCATCGCCTGTCCTGGTCACCAAGTTTCGTTTTAAAATAAGCACGGTAAGCTTTTCTTTTGCAAAGTCTGTTGTAACCGTTCTCGTTAAGCGGCGTATAATTTCCACAAATGTAACAGAAAATATTTGGATTGTTTATACACTTGCGTGTTGACATTATTGTAGGCGAACTTTTATACAAACTGTGTAAATATGCAGAATAATCATAATATCACTGCAGTGCAAGCTTGAGCGACAAACAACACTTTCTAGGTCACACAATAACAAGTAGCATCGACAGGTGTAACAACCAAAAGGTATACAGGGCTGTATCGAGGAATTGCCTTCGAATAATATACATAATCTGCTGGTATAGCAATGTATCTTTGAAGTGAAATTTCTGGAAAACTGTACGTGATAGTAAAAACTGGAAACGGATTCGGAATCAGCATTAAAAGTTGAGGTAGTATCACATATTACTTTTCAGCCATCTGATATCATAGCATATGTTAAGTTCCGGTTTGGTGCAGGTTGTTTTCAGATTCTGGCAGATTAGATGTTCTTCACTTTGCGGCAGCCTGCAGTTACATCTTTCATTCACGTTCAGGTAAACCCTCCCCCATTTAGCAAGGTAGGTTCTACATCTTGAAACTCATGTTCTCAGTCGATTTAGGGACTCCCTAGTGAGATATGGCAGTTGGAAGCCTGGATATGGAGGCAACTTTCGCTACAGAAGCCGGGTTTGATGGAAAACTACACTCATGCTCATAAATTAAGGATAATTGCAGACTATGGTGCCACACTACGTGGCACTACACAAAACTGGCGCTAATAGCATAGGCACATAGGGAACACCCGCGGCACAGATCTGTAAGTCCACGGTATTGGTGATAAGTTGAGAAAACCATCCTGAAACACATGTGCTACAAAACGCCACTGTTTCCTGCGCTTGTACTCCGACATCAATACGGGATATAATCACCATGCACACATTCACAGGCCGCACAACGGGTTGGCATACTCTGGATCAGGTGGTCGAGCAGCTGTTGGGGTATAGCCTCCCATTCTTGCACCAGTGCCTGTCGGGGCTCCTGAAGTGTCGTAGGGGTTTGAAGACGTGCAGCGATACGTCGACCGAGAGCATCCCAGACGTGCTCCATGGGGTTTAGGTCTGAAGAACAGGCAGACCACTCCGTTCGTCTGATATCTTCTGTTTAAAGCTACTCCTCCACGATGGCAGCTCGGTGGGGCCATGCGTTATCATTCATCAGGAGGAAGGTGGGACCCACTGCACCCCTGAAAAGGCGGACATACTGGTGCAAAATGACGCCCCATTACACCTGACCTGTAACAGTTCCTCTGACCTGGACTCGTCCTTGAACATAACCTGGGACCACCGTTCCAATGACCATGTACTGTGTTCGTGACACCAGGCTCTACGGGCTCTGCTGTGACCAGGGGTCAGTGGAATGCACCTTGCAGGTCTCTGGGCGAATAAATCATGTCTTTTCAGTAGTCTGTAGACTGTGTGTCTGGAGACAACTGTTGCAGTGGGTGCCGTAAGGTCCCGAGCAAGGCTGCGTGCAGTACTCCGTGGCCGTCTGCGGGCACTGATGGTGAGATATCGGTCTGTTTTGGTGTTGTACACTGTAGATGTCCCGTACTGTAGCGCCTGGACACGTTTTCTGTCTGCTGGGGGGTGTTGTTGTACACTGTAGATGTCCCGTACTGTAGCGCCTGGACACGTTTTCTGTCTGCTGGAATCGTTGCCATAATCTTGAGATCACACTTTGTGGCACATGGAGGGCCCGTGCTACGACCTGCTGTGTTTTACCAGCATCCAGTCGCCGTAATATTCTATCCCTCATAACGTCATCAATATGTGTTCTTTGAGTCATTTTCGACACACAGTCACCAATACCACGTCTGAAAATGTCTGCACACTTACTCGCTGCACCATTCTCGTACATTCATCAACACACGTCCGCGTATGTGGACTGCTGCCAGCGCCACCGTGCGACAACACCCGGTCAAATGCACGGCATGGTCATACCCCGAGGTGATTTAAACCCGCAAACCGCCCACCAGAGCGTTGTTTCACCATGTATCAGCATTATCCTTAATTTAAGAGCATGAGTGTATATACCATATAGGTACCAAACTTTACAGGAATCCTGTTCAGGCTATGTTAGTAGTGTTAGTGTCATGGCTTACCGTTAGGCGCCGTAACTGGTACAGCGATGTGGCATCAGTGTGCATACAATTGCAGGCGGTCAATACATTTCGGGACAAAGTGAGCAGGGCTTTACTTGTAAAGCTGTTTTATCAAAACAACAGCAGTAGTACTGTTGCTCTTCGTGAATATCAACGTATTAATCGAGCATGGTGTGGTCGTCTTTCCGCACTAGGGTGAAAGAACACGATTCGGAAGCTCGAATTAACTAGCGATTTGGGAGCTGCTCCTGGAGAAGTTACACTGTTGCCATGGTAATGCTGGACGCAGCGGGCGACCTTCCAGCAGTGCACGAGATGTGTCACGCCAGCTGAACATGACGGTACACTGATCGGAAAGTGCTGCAAAGAACCGTGAAATGGTGGATGCAGATGGTCTTCTTATTGAGCAACGTTTGTAACCTAGAACATAAACATGGTAACTAATTAACAAATTTTGGCGTCTCATGTGTAAATTAAGACTTGTTTCTTTCCATGGTTTATTAGTTATTTCTCTTCCACATGTTCTTACAAATATTTCCAAAAAGTTTCATTGTCCTACGATAACTCGCTTTTCGTGGGGGCCCTCTCAAGTAGCGAAAGTTTAATTATAACCACCCTACACTTGCTCTCGGCACAGTTCCAGTCTACGAGTTTCTACATCAGCAATAAATAAATCAATTCTTAAAAAGCTCTTCCCTAGTTAAAGTGCAGATGGTGACACCTGATGAAATAGATCAATAATTTGCTTTTTTCGCTCGGCTTCTTCTGCGGCAGCCCTCCGTATATGAGGTGGGATTCTTCTTATTATGAGCACCTACGTTGGCCTCACTATTGACCGTCACCTCACTTGGATCCCTCATCTCCGCTCCATCCAATCCAAAGCCCACAACCACCTCCGACTTCTCAAACTCTTTTCTGGCCAGACATGGAGGTTGAACCCCTTTACCATCCTCCCCACCTGGATACCCGCCCTCCCACCCCCCCCCCCCCCCCCCACACCCCCAAATTTTGTAAGTCCCTCCAGATTCTCGAGCGCCATGCACTCAGCCTCGCCTTCTGTCTATGCCTCCTGTCCCCCACGTGTGTCCTCTATGACCTGATTGCTTTCCCCCATCTGTTTCTATTCCTCTAACATATCCGCATACTCCACACCTCCCGCCGCCTTGATCCCCCTCATCCCCTTGTTGCTCCTCTCCTCTCTGGTCCCCCCACACCCTGCCACGCCTTCACTGTTCTGTCCCCCCTACCCACCATGTCTACAACCTTCATCTCCTTTCCCATGGTGACTTCCGTCAACAGCCCCTCCCGGATGACGCCTTCTCTCCCTCCATTTATCCCTCCTATCAAGTCTGATCCTCATCTCCCCCTCCTTTCCTCTGTCCTTTTCCTGGTCTCCCCCCCCCCCCTGCTTGTTCCTTGCCTACCCTCTCTCTGCCTCCCTTCTCCCGTCCCCCACAAGTCCTTTTGCATTCCCCTCCTCTGCCTTTCCCCACTCCCTCTCTCATCTGCCCAGCCCCCCCCCTTATGTGTCCTCGTCCTCCGTCGGCTCCTTTCCCCCCCCCCCCTCTCCCCCACTTCGTATTTCCTCTCCTTTCCCCCTTTTCTTTCCCATCACCTGTCCAGGTTCCCCCCATTGCCCTCGGCTGTGGTGTGTCATATTTGTGCCAACTTTTTAGTGCAGTGTTCAAGTGAGTGTTCAGTGTTGTGCGTCTTTCCATAGTGTTGCGAACAGAAATCATGCTGTCGCTGGGTGTGATTTTTATATCTCTTGCGAACAGAAACCAGTCTGTCGCCGTGTTTTTTGTCTGTCTATAATTTTACCTGTCTGCTTGCTTTCTGTGACTTTATTAGCATCACCAACCCTTTGTTTTATGTTTTAAGTTCCACAATTTTCCGCCATTTTACCATTGAAGTCACCGTTTTATCGCCTGCTTTTAATGTTTCTTATCTTCTTAAGTTTTAAAAATTCTGTAGGCTGAAGAGCAGCGTACTAAGTTGCTGCCAGTCCGCCTCTTCAGGGGAAATCGAAATTCAATAAAGGAAAAAAAAATTATTACGGGATGTTCAACCATGTCCCTGAGTGCAATACACCTCTCGCCATATGAGGATTGTCGAACATGATAGTTTTTGTGGCCCAGAGGTGTTATGGTGTGGGGGGGAGGGGGGGCGTACTGACCCCAGATCTTTGAACACGTACACTAGCCGGTCAACATTATTCTGGCACTATACTCCTTCCCTTGTGTGTGTTTTCAGGGGTGCATGCGGGCTTGACTTCATTTTTGTGAATGACAGTGCGCGTTCGCATCGAATCACGCAGGTGGAGGAGTGTTGTTGCGGAATTTTATTACGTAAATTTATTTTCCACTAATTTTACTGAGAGTGCTTATCGATTATGACATCGAAACTAAAATATTTTGTAAAGTAATTTCTTTTCATAAATTTTAGCTTGAAATGTAGGTACTGATAAAATTATATGAAAGTTTTCAGAAAAGCAACTGAGATAATATTAACCTCTCCATAATACTGGTATCGACAACTACTGTTGAGGAAAAGTAATGCTGGAAGAGGATGTCCCGTTACATGGTTCAAGTTTCATCGACCTATATTACTTGGCAGTGATCCATCCTAAGAAAGCTACTTTCATCCTGAAGTTTTACAGATCACTGTATTTTTTGCCGATATTCAGATGTTTGAAAACGTGGTTGTGCGTACTAAATGTCAGGAACATTCTCTTTCCTCTATCAGTCCGCGAGAATATATATTGGACATTATAAAATGCGGTAAGTGTAAATATGAAGCACAGTATTCTGATGTGTATTTCTGCCGACATTCCGTGCTGTAGTGTCTGATACACGTTCTAACTCATTACACAGCACATCCTTCCCAAAACTTGTGGATACGAGGAAGAAAGGTTATGGTTTCACCTCCCGTTGACGACGAAGTTACTAAAGATATGCCCGGATTGGAGACTGATAATAAAGCCCTGTTCAAAGTGACTATCCTGACATTTGTCGTAAACGATTTAGGGATACGAAATACCTGAAACTGAATGGATGAACGGGACTTCTGCCTTCCTGAATGCGAGTCCCTATCTTAGCACTTCGACGCCTCGCCCAGTTTCGAAATAGACGAAAAATAGAATACCCATCCCAAGCGTAACCTAAAATCTATTCCACGAATCGAGATAAATTTGACTGAAAAATTCTCCTTTGCTTTTTGTCACCTAGTCTCTGTAACTGTGGACAGTAGAAAACTGACTTCCTTTAGCTTGCAACACCTTCGCCGATGCAGCTGATACGCGTTGTTATTCATTTATTCAGGGGCATCGGATGCCCTTGAGGCGACTTACTCAGGGAGAGAGAGAGAGAGCTGAGTGATGCGACAGGAGAGGAAGTCATTCATTTGTTCCTAAGGTCCGTGGAGGTTCCCATGGCGTTTGAAAGTCCGCGCTCTCCGATCGGCCTAAGAACAATGCAGGATGAGCGGTGAGAAGCTAGACACGTGCCGGCCATGGGACGCCTACAATTTGAGTCCAACCAAGCCGGTCTTTTTTCTTACAAGCGTGCGTGAAGTCACTTCAGTCGTATACTTTCTTCAGAAATGCCGCGGAAGAATACATTCCGCTTCACGGCACTCGCGTTTCCAAAGTTCGTTACACAGGTACAGCTATTCCACAACATTCTGATGGAACGATCCACATTTTTACAATTCCCTTGACCTCTGGCGTGAGTACAGAAAGCCGAAATCGCTCTGAACAGTCCACAAAAGCATAAGCAGGACTCATTTTGCTACTTGGTTGCAATTACTCTAGGCTCTGCGTGCATAATCACCAGACATTGGGATATAGTGAAGTGTGCTTCTCTTAGCAGTGGGTTTGTAATAAATAATTTTTTATGGTATGCCGTGGGTTAATGGAAGATTTTTTTTTAAAAAGGCTTCTTGATCGATCCCTGTCTTCAACAGATAAACGAGTATAGAATACCATGACTACTTAGGAAGATAGAGCCAAACGACACAAAACATGACGTATTCGTAAAATTGTGTTATTTCTGACATAGATTAAAGTTTGTATGTTCCAATAGAGGTAAGTAATACAGGATGTTTCAAAAGAGCCATCCTACTTGGGAAGACTGTATTTTCTACATGGGTGAAGATATAAACTAGTGGCAGATTTTAGCTTACTCATAGGACTACAAAGAAATGTTGGGACACGTGAGACAATTCTGACCCTACGACTTATCTTAGAAAGCAGATTAAGGAAAGGCAAACCTACGTTTCTAGAATTTGTAGACTTAGAGAAAGCGTTTGACAATGTTGAGTGGAATACTCTCTTTCAAATTATGAAGGTGGCAGGGGTAAAATACGCGGAGCGAAAGGCCATTTACAATGTGTACAGAAACCAGATGGCAGGGAGTGAGACAGGGTTGTAGCCTATCCCCGATGTTATTCAATTTGTATATTGAGCAAGCATTAAAGGAAACAAAATAAAAAATAAAAAGAAGGAATAAAAATTTTGAAGTTCGCCGATGACATTGTAGTTGTGTCAGAGACAGCAAATACCTGGAAGAGCAGCTGAACGGAATGGATAGTGCCGCATCAAACCAGTCAGTAGACTGATGACAAAAAAATAAATAAATAAAAATAAACGTTCTAAAGGGGGTCGAGAAGACTTTGGAGACGACGACCATCCTGGAAGCCCTAGCACTTCAGTTAATGACGACAGTGATTCTAGGAAACTGCCGAATTAGCATCAGAGAGGTTTCTGATGATGGCGGTATATCCTTTGGCTCATGCCAAGCAATTTTTGCAGATGTTTTAGGGATGAAACGTGTAACAGCAAAGTTTGTTGAATTTCGACCAAAAATGACGTCGCGTGGTCATCGTTCAGGAGCTGCTGAATAAAGTCGACAAAGATAGTACTTGTAAAGAACGTTAGGACAGGTAACGAAACAAGGGTTTATGAGTATGACGTCGAAACTAAGGTCCAACTGTCCCAATAGAAATTGCCTGAACAGCCAAGACCGAAGAAATTCAATAAGTTCAACCGCATATGAAGGTTCTTCTCACTGTTTTTTTCGATTACAGTGGGATAGTGCGTCACGACTTCCTGCCTTTTGGTTGTGCGGTCAGTAAGGAATACCAACTGGAAGATATGCGCCGTTTTCGTGTAGGAATCCGAAGAAAACGATCAGAATTCGGGCAAAACTACTCGTGGCAGATGTATCATGATAATGCTCTCACTCACACCTCAATGCTTGTTCATGATGTTTTGGAAACAAACAAAAAAACAAATCCGTTATGTTGCTCAGCCACCGTTTTCTCCGGGCATAGTCCCCTGCGACTTCTTTCTATTCCCGGGGCTGAGGAGAACCATGAAAGGAGGTCATTTTGCCACCATTGATGAGATAAAAACGGAATCGCTGAAGGAGCTGAACACCACAACTAAAAGTAACTTCCAGAAGTGCTTCCAAAGATTCGAAAAAGCGCTAGCACAAGTGCATTATACCTGAAGGGGATTACTTTGAAGATGACGAAGTTGATGTTGACGAGTAAATTATGATTCCTTATAAGAAACAAAAATTCCCATCAATCACAGCTCCTATGTCTAGAAAGAGGTGTTGGTGGTGGGAGTTGGGCAAAGGTCGTTATGAAGGGATAGTAAGGAATTATGCTTTAAAGTGATCATTGTCTTTAGTTTAAAACATATTTGTGCTTGAAATTCATTACTATAAGGCAGTGGAATACACGCCCAACTTAAATGGACCTTATACATGGCGTCAGGGAATATGAGCAGATATTGTGCTCATTGGTACCTTAATATGTGCTTACTTCAGTAGGTTATATGTTTTTTCTTTGCATTTAACGGTCTTCGTGCAAACACATCACATAATTTACTACCTGATTTTTCTGCACGATCGTAACTGTGTCACAAAGTGGACTACGCCTGTCATTATAGACTAACTGTTTGGGATCCATGCATCCTCACTTCAGTACCTGGCCCGCTGCCCCGGGGAAAATAAACTTAGCGCTTGCACTTGACACAATACTTGGAGGTACTAACCAACCTAAAAACATACTACTCCTAATAGCTATAATTATTAATATGCAAATGAAGTAAATACTAATGTAATGTCTTTCAGTACAGTGTTCTCAGTCGCCAACAAAAATATCTGCACACATACTCCCAACACACTGTAAGTTAATACAGATTTACTTTTCGTTTTGCCCACTTGCAGTTCGCATTTAAACTTAGTAGCAGGACTGACGATATCTGCGGTCTTATAGTGCTCACTTCACGTTCAGCTTTTCCTTGAATCTGTGTTTCATTGCTAGTGTTCGAAATGCTGCACGTTTTATTATGTTCATGCCTGTGGTGTTCATGCCTCGTAAATCTTCCTGGTTTCTTGTAATCATCGGCCCATGGTGTTAGTGAACTTATCTGCTTATGTGTAGAGTCAGGTATTCTCCTCTTCATACGAATTCCATTCTTTTGTACGAGACCACATGCTTTCCTCAGAGCTTTCAGCTTCTCTTCTTCAATCTCTGCAACTCATGAGCGCAGTCCAACAATCATTTCCTCTGATACATATAGTGATTCCCGTGAAAGATCTGTCTTGGAATGTTGCTGTTTCACACTGCGTGACATTACATTTTTTCTTACAGTGGTTCCATGTGGCTCTAAATGCCACCTGAACTTTAATGCCATTTTCTTGGTTTGGCCTTGCTGTCCAACCCTTATGACAATATCATTTCTCCAAGATATTTGAAAATCTATAAAATCGTCCTATAGCCGGTCTTTAGTGGAACTTTCTAGCTGTTTTGATGCAGATTTTTCCATTGAATGGCTTTTCTCATTATATATAAGGAGGCCTGCGTGTGCGGTTTCCAAAGTCAAATTTTATTTGTTCATTAATCATTGTGATCGATGCTAAATCATCAGGAAAGGCTATACATTTAACATGGATTTCATACAGAATTTCCAATGTTTATATCTTTGACGCCTTTTTCCTATTCGCTAGTAGCTTTGTCTAGCGCTAAGTGAAACAGCAGGGGAGAAAAACTGCCTCCTAATAGAACACCAACATGTGCCTCAAAGTGTTCAGCAATTTCACCAAGGAATTTTATACTTTTAATGTTGTGTTTGTAATAACCTCAGAGATTTGCTCTCTGGCCTTGTTGCCCCCTCGAGATCTGCTAAGGTGTCAAAAACGTTACAAATTTGTATACTGGGTGTCCCATTTATCTTGACAACTTAAAATACTTTTTCGTCCAGAAGCAAAATAAAAAAAAATGTATCAAGAAAATGTTGTTTAGATGGCAGGGGGACGTTAACTAGCATGATTGCCATATTGCCATTCTTGTAAGTTAACTCATAATGAAAATATGACCAGCTGCGCGCTTTTTTTTTAAAGGCACCCTATCTTTCTTTTATTCGGTAATCCACTTCCTCTCCTCAAAACCTGTCCAAAAACGCATCACAGTATACCATTCACGTCAACAAGACGTTATCAAAAACGTAACACGAAACTGACTTCGACTATGCTATACTAGCACACAAAGTAAGCAGATGGAGTAACTTAAATCGTACACTTATTTGAATTGTCAACAAATGGATTACAAGTAAAATATACATCATCCTCTCAATTAGCTGTCGTCAGGTGAAGGGTTGTGTGGGTGCAACAAATAACGAACTCAAACCTTTACATAAACATAGACGTATGTTTGAATGAGCAAACTAGCCTTAGATCTGGATTTTCCTGATGACGTTCTTCTTCTGGCAGAAACCACACAAAGCTTACAACTAATGACTACCGAGCTGGATGGAACTGCTAGTTCTGTAGGGCTAAAATTAGCTACTGGTAAAACAAAAACAATGTGCATGAAAAGTGGAAATGTATCTACTCAAATTATAGTGCAGCAGAAGGTACTGCAAGATTGTTGGATATGAGGTCCGCCAGTTATGCAAAACACGTACATAGGACAAATATGCAGAAACTTCAAAACCAGATATTCAGAATATCTCAGAGCTTTAAAAAGCAACAGCTCCCATAGCACATTTGCTGACCACCTTGTAGCCCACAACCACCACGCAACCACAATAGAAACAGACTTAAGAATACCAAAACCCATCTACAGCCTATACAGCAAACAGACAATTGAGGAAAACTTCCATATACAGAAGGCAGTAGCAGAAGGAAAACAAGTTTTAAACGAATACACTACACTCTGCAAGGGTACACTATTTAATTCATTAAAGGAACTTGAAAACAGCACAAACAGGTAAAATCTACACACACATATACACTCAAAATAGATACACTAAAATCTACAAAGACGCACCATTTACACACAACAGGAATACCATATAAAAGACAACACACACGGCTAAGTAGCGTACAGAAAACACTGACTGGGCTGGGACACACAACAAACTACAATCACACCGTTTTGGTGCAGTGAAAAGTGTTTTACTACGTTAATTGTGGAAAATACTTGCTATAGTTACGTGTGCATCACAACACGTCACCACGATGCGGAGAATGAAAGTGCTTGGCACACGAAAACGTAAGTAAAAACGAATATAGGCACGAAAACATCGCGACAAAGTACATTCTAGAAGATAGTTTAACTCTCAGCAAAAAACTTTCTCATCAACTTCGATTGGTTGCAGATGACAAGTTACCTGTAGTAATTAACACACAAGTGATACGGAAAATTCATGCACACCAAATGTAAAGTTATTTACCAATAGAAATGATCTATTGTTTGAACTAAACATCCACATAATTTTATAATCATTTAACAAAAATGTTCACATTACAAAATAAATAAAAACGAAAACCCACTGATGATGACACAGTGGTGCCGAAACATGTTTGGGTACTGAGAAAAAACGGTGTTTTGCAGAACTGACGGACTTCACATCCAACAATTTTAACTGAAAACACAGCCAACACAAGGAACTGCAAATAAAAATGATGAATAGTACTGCAAGATGTTCAATTTTTACGTCTCTGCATTCTTATGTGTAATAACGGAGACGTAGATGCGGACATCACCAGCAGAATTTTGGAAGGCTTCTGCAGTCTTCCAACGAATGCGATCTGTATGTCCGCACTGCCGTCCTCCTCTATCATACTACAGATGGGCGTATGAGACCTGGAAAATGTCAGCGAAATCGGCAGACAAGCTCAACATTTCTCACCAGCGATGCTTGAGGCGATTATAAAGTGCTGAGAAGAAGTTGTCTACGCAGCCTGCACAAAACCTTCACTGAAAGAAGAGCGAAGCTTGTGGGGCGTGTTCTTGATGATATACTCCCCAAATCAGCACTGTTGTGGAAACGTATTAAAGACTGAGATGTGAATTTGTTGCAGAGTATATAACTATTTATAAAATGAGTTTGTTTTCTGTTATGTGATGTTATAATGTTGAACTATAAAATACTGGATAAACACCTTGGGAAAGAAATTGGCCAGGGGCAAGGTGCACTCGCATTCTAATGGTCCCATACAAAATTAATTACATATATAGGCACGTCATACCTCCCGGGAACCTAGGGAAAAAAAAAAAGATTTTTGCCTGTTATCCACATTGATACTTGCAAGATATCGGTGCCGGGAATTTCAAGACTTTCGAGAAATTTTTAATTTTAAGTTTGAAGTCGGATGATAAATAACAAAAGAAATATTTTTGTGTAATCTACTTACAAACTAACAGTTAACTTTCTTTAAAGTCAGTACCGCCATTTGACTGTTGCTTATTTGCAGTGTTACATTTACACTTACACAATCATTATTTCGGCTTCAAAATGCCATTATCAAGTATTTTAAGTGTTGTACAGTGCCTAAGATGGCATACTGTCGTATTTAAAATTCACTATTAGACACATTGTCTAAGGGTCGATGTTTCTGGTAAAGCCTACTGCTTTGTTTCATCGCTGAGTATACCGTTGACCCGTAGACAATGTGTTTAATAAAGTATTTTAAATACTTAGGCACTGTATAACACATAAAACACTTGATTATGGCACTTTGAAGACGAAATCATGATTGTGTAAGTGTAAATGTAACACTGCAAAATAAACAACAGTCTAATGGCGGTACTGACTTTAAAGAAATATATTATGACTGTGGCCCCTCGTTATGGAAAATTATTAACAGTTAACTGGTCGTTTCCTTTACTTGAACTGTGAAACCTTGCTTTGTGCCAAATTTCATGATTCTAGATCAACAGGAAGTAGCGTATAGGTTGTAATGAGTGAGTTTGTGAGTATCAAAATATCTGACATAAATGGCAGTATCTTTAAATTTCATTGACTTGGAAGCTTAACCTGGTTTACACCACCTAGGTACGGTAGACGTTAGTATGTGTTATAAATTTCGACTTGACACGTCAACCCGTTCCTGAGAAAAAGGGTCTTAACAGACGAACGATGAGACAAACAGTCTAATAACAAATGACAAAAATTTTTTTTGTGAGATTGTTATAAATTAAAAAACTTTAGGAGTTTTTCGGTTAGTTGTACTTTGAAACCTTGAACTGAACTCCTCCCGAACAGGCCACGAAGGGCCGACGCGACTGACCGGCCGCCGTGTCTTCCTCAGCCAACAGGCGTCACTGGATGCGGATATGGAGGGGCATGTGGACAGCACACAGCTCTCCCGGCCGTATGTCAGTTTACGAGACCGCAGCCGCTACTTCTCAATCAAGTAGCTCCTCAGTTTGCCTCACAAGGCGTGGGTGCACCCCGCTTGCCAACAGCGCTAGGCAGACTGGATGGTCACCCATCCAAGTGCTAGCCCAGCCCGACTGCGCTTAACTTCGGTGATCTGACGGGAAGCGGTATTACCATTGTGGCAAGGCCGTTGGCTACTGTGAAACTTTGCTTCTTGTCAAATTTTCTGATTAGAGGTCAACGGGAACTACATAGTAAGTTTCGATGAGTGGGTTCGCGAGTATCAAAATATGGGTTATAAATGGTCCTGTCTGTTGATAGCGTTGATTGAGGAGCTTCGATTTCTTACACCGTGAAGGGGCCGTAGAATCTAGTATGTTGCATAAACTTCAAGTTGATACTCGGTCCGTTTGTGAGTAATGTGGGTTGGTTGGGTTGTTTTGGGGAAGAGACCAAACAGCGAGGTCATCGGTCTCATCGGATTAGGAAAGGACGGGGAAGGAAGTCGGCCGTGCCCTTTGAAAGGAACCATCCCGGTATTTGCCTAGAGCGATTTAGGGAAATCACGGAAAACCTAAATCAGGATGGCCGGACGCGGGATTGAACCGTCGCCCTCCCGAATGCGAGTCCAGTGTGCTAACCACTGCGCCACCTCGCTCGGTGAGTAATGTGGTTTTTACAGTGGGGCGGACAGACAAGCGGAGAGACAGACGGCAAAGTGTTCCTATCAGGGTTCCGTTTGCAGCGATTGAGGTACGGAGCCGTAAAAATATGGATACAGAAAGAGAGAAAGTTTTAGTAATACCTGGAAACGAACTTTTGCACAGGATCTTCAATGCATGGATATGGAGTGGGAGGAAGCTGAAAATCTGGCAGGTGATCGACTTTGCTGGATGGAATTTAATGCCCGATAAGCTACCTAGCAGTGGAGGACCTAAGTTGAGGTAAATGGGACACCATATGCATCTTTTCAGTACATCGCTACAAAGTAAAAGCTATGTTCGGTGTTAACGTCAATGTACCACTTTGAGGCAAGCTATCTAGTAGAATCACTTAGCTACTGATTAATCATTATACAGTCTTGTTAAGTGTAAAGGATTTATCAACAAGAAACTGATAATGTTGTATCATAATGGTACTCCGGTGTTAAGGCGTGTTAGTTGCTGTACAGCAACCGACAGTCGGTGTGATACGGCTTTCAGCGCGTTGCAGAGCGGTTTCCGACCATCTGCTAGCTGCAGATCCGCATGCTGTAAAGGTCAGCGTATTAGAACCGCCGTCTGGTCCGTAGGCGGTCGCAATGCAGACGTTAATTAACTGCACCGCCGTGCTGTTGTCTCTTGACATAATCTCCCTGTGCCGTTGTTTCAGGAAGAACGCGAAAGCGCCCCTTGATTACATCTGCTGCGGTTGCTTGCCCTATCACGGTCTATTTCCTTAAATACCAGACGGTGACCTACAGTGCCAGCCAGCTCATCTTCCGATTCCGTGGCTCCTCCCCATAGTGCCCAACGATTATTGTTGTTGTAAGGGAAGACTGGGGGAGATTAGATATTTTATTAGGTTATCGGTTAGTAAGCACAATAGATACACATAACAGAGACCTTAGTCTTCAATAACATACTCTCCATTTCTATTTACAACGGTCTCCCAACGCTGGGGTATGCTCTCGGTTCCGCGTCTGTAGAAACCACGTGGTTTTGGTACGAAGAAGTCGTCGAGCCATATTCGGAGCCCATTTTCATCCGGATAGGAAGTTTCTTGAAGGTTGTTTGATAGAGAGCGGAAAAGGTGAAAACCTGAGGGCGCAAGATGAGGTGAAGAAGATGGGCGCGGAATGACTTCCCAACACAACTCCTACAGTCTTGTCAGTCTAGCAGAATCGGGCGGGCGTTATCGTGTAGAAGAATCACTTCACGCAGTCTCGTTCTTCTTCGGCTGCGTCTGCAAGACGTCTCAGTTGTTGAAAATAAATGTCAGCAGTGATGATTACACCTCGGGGGAGCAATTCGTAGCACACCACACCGTCGTTAATCCTCCTGGTACATAACATTATGTTTTGTGGATGCACCAATGTCTTTGTAGTGGGTGTTGCTGCTTTGTTTGGGGTCAACCATTCTTTTATATTCCTTATGTTAGCATACAGAGATCATTTCTCGGCCGGCCGCGGTGGCCAAGCGGTTCTATACGCTTCAGTCCGGAACTGCGCTGCTGCTACGGTCGCAGGTTCGAATCTTGCCTCGGACATGCATGTGTCTGATGTCCTTAGGCTAGTTAAGCAAGTAGTTCTAAGTCTAGGGGACTGATGATGTTAAGTCCCATAGTGCTTAGAGCCATTTGAACCATTTGAAGATCATTTCTCGTCACCAGTAACGATACAGGACAGGAATGATCGGTGTTGTTCACGAGCCAATTATTTACAAGAAAGCACAGATGCACACTTAGTCACCCACTGATTGCTGTGATTTTTGGCTTAGAGCGTGCGGTACCCATACATTCGATTTTTGAACCTTTCCCACTGCATTCAAACATCTCACGATGTGGAAATAATTTTCCAGATCTCAAGTACACTGACGTGGATCCTTCTGGATTAATGGCTTTACACGGTCTTCATCAAACACCGAAGGTCTTCCTGAACGTAGAGAGCCCAGTAACGTCAAAACGATCCTCCTTAAAACAGAAACCCATTTTCTTGCCGTGCTCTGTTCAAGGGCATAATCCCCAAACAAATGTTTCTGGCTGCCTCCGCTGCTGTCACCCTTCTACTGAACTCACACAGAAGGATATGTCGGAAATGTTCCGATTTCTCCAGTCGGCACTCCATTTTGTAGCGTATACAGCTCCACTCACTATCTCCAAATGACAATCTGTAAACCCAAGTAGCAACGGTGAACCACAAATAAAAAACGACAGTCGATAAATAAACCCGTACCAACACGCAAAACAGAAACGGTACGAACTTAAGCACCAACCTGATACGTTTGGGTGGCTATTTTCATATTTCTTTCCCGCTCACGATAGTCTGTGCCGTTCAGAGAGGAAGTTGCTTCTGCAGATTTGGCATACAGCTCCTGTAGTGCCGTTACCTGAACCGTCAACCTGCACGTTACGGAAATTCGTACTTCGTGCCAGTCTCATCAGCGGACAACACGAACCAAGTCAATCGATCATTGAAGCTGTTTTTTGGATGATAGCCAAGGCTGCTACAGAAATATTAGTCAAACCGGATATCAACACCACATCCCAACCTCACAGGCACGCTTTCTAACACTACTTCCCTCATTCACAATAATTCGAAAGTCTATTGTCTCGGAACAGAATGTTTCCTTCTTCTCTTGGTAACCAGAAGTCACTATGTCGCAGTTAGTTCTGCACTGCCTCATACACCCGCTAAACCCGCTGGGCAGAACAGATGATTTGGACTGTAGAAAGGGCCAAATAAGTTGTCGCTCAGTTTCACTCAAAACTGTAATTTATTGTAATTTAATAACACCTTTAAACCCAAACGGCACATTTCCGAACCTTTACAATACAATCTACGAGTTTCCAAAAGGCAATTCTTTCACGGCTGAAGGCCTCCAAACAAGAAATCTTACAAATCAACACGATAAAAATGCAGTTAAAATAGCAAATAAAATAATTACATAATAGGTGGAAAGCCTCAAGGAAAAAGTAGATAGAACAAACATATGCAAGGTGCAATACAAACAGTTGAAGGCAACAATTAAATTTCAAATTGAGAATAAGGCTTTAAGCAGCTGAAGGCCCACAATTGATTTACATAAATTGATTTATATAAAACACAATAAAAAATATTCTTTTAAAACATTGCCTATAATTGATTACCAACAGACCATTAAAGGACCATGAAAAGGACAGTACAGACAACGGCACTCAGACGCCTCAAGGATTGGGGGGGGGGGGAGGGGGGGATGCCTTCGAAACATTAACGTCCACTTAAGTGAGACAGATAGTGGGCCCAACTACACTTGATCCGTCGGAAACCCAACCAAGAGAGAGTCACAGACCGACCGTCCAAACGACTTGCTCGCCACCAATTGGTACATAAAAACTAAAAGTCCAAACTCTTACGGACGTAATTACCCACGATGAAATATGTATTAAGCTGTCAAAACTACACACCATGTTGGACAGCGACAACGGGCGAGAAAAGGACGTTGCCTGAAATTATGTTAGTGGCCAGGGCAGGTAACTGGAACACTAATGACCACAAGGCAGAACTTCGCTGGTACACTTGAATTTGAAATACGGTAATATAGTTAACTTCACCAAAAGGAACACTGCCTGAATTTACGTCAGTGGCCAGGGCAGATAACCAGAACAATAACGGCCACAAAGCAGAAAATTCCGCTAGTGCACTGGAGTTGTAGTGAACCAATATAGTTAATTCCACTGCAAGGCGGCTCGATTTCACCACTACAACACTCGGTGTTGCTCACAGGAAAATCTCCCCAACAGTGAACCACCGAAAGGAATGACACAACATGAACGGACGTGGCTTGGGTACTTAACACACCACTCAACTTTGACGTCCTGGGTCGGTGAGTCACTAAGCTTGTAGCGATTGGACAGCTCCAGACACGCTCCAACACTGTGCAGGGACCGCGCCAGAGGACCCAGCCGACTGCACCGCACGGAGATATCCTCCCTGGTCCGCACCAACCGACCGACTGCCCGCAGACCACCTAGCCGGAAACTATATGCACAAGACGGTACACTGTGCAATATCGATACTCATCGCTGCTCCCACACGTAGAAGGAGGAAGAACACGGCATAACTGCAACAACGGCCGGAAACCAAACACAGATAGACAGCCAAGTTCAGGGAAACGCACAGTGTGAGCACAGCTCACTGCCTGACACCAAAAGTGGAGCGCGCAGAAGACATAGTCGGATGTTAATGGAATTCCGCACACGTGCAGCATGAGCGGATATGTAAATGATTAGAAGCGCGATTTTTTGTGACATGTTGAACGTCCACCAGAGTGCAGTAACGGTTGGTTGGGTTTAGTGTTGTTTCAAGGATATAGAAGGGGCGTGAACATCGTTGGATGGTGAGAAACCACTGTGAAGCACACGGAGGTGCCACTTATTCGTATGAGAGAGCGTTATCAGCACTTGACAGAGTTTAAAAGGGGGCTTATTGTACATCACCATTTAGCGACTGGTCGAATCGTGTTAGTATCCAGATCTGTGGGGCATTGGGATTTGACAGTGGCCAGATGTTGGACTGCATGGGAACATGGAGGCAGGCGTACTCTTCATCAAGGTTCCGGTCGACCACCACGAAGGAGGATCGCCATATACCAAGCACGCCATAACTCCTTCGCTTCTGCGCCTGCCATCCAAGAACAAGTAATCGACTCCCTGCGACATACTGTATCATCCTGCATCATTGGTTGGTGGGTAGCAACAGAGAGACTAGGGAATTACCTCATCATGCGTAGGCTTCTGTCAACACTACTACACAAACAGCTGCGTGACCGGGAACCGTGAACTGAAGGTGAATGGCATCACGCTGTGTACAGCGGCGAATGGCGGTTCGAAACTACCCCAGACGATCGTCATCGGCGTGTATGGCGCCGACCTGTGAGAGATCCCATTCCTCCAGCGCTTTGGAGAGGCGTAGCGGTGATACCCGTGGCGTCATGGTGTGGGGAGCCATCGGGTATGACTTCAGGTCACGACTGGTAGCGACTGAAGCAACTCTAGCGGCAATCACTGACATCCTGCGACATCATGTCTTTCATATGGCAGTATAGTGGTGCCATTTATCAACTGCGCAAAGCTCGTCCACAAATGTTACGTGTCTCTCTGAACTGCCTACGTGATGTTGAGGTACTCCCATGACTAGCAAAACTCTGCGAATCTGTCCCTGGCAGAACGTACGTAGAACCAGCTCACAGGTCAACTACAGCTTAGCGCCAGTATACAGGACACCTAGGACCAGTTCAAACACTTATGGGACAGCGTGGATAGGATGCAACGACTTTACACATCCTTCTCGACCGAAACGGTGTATGCACCCAGAGCAGAGGGAACGCACCGTTATTCTGATAAATTGCCGTATACTGCCAAGTTATTCGTAAATTTGACTAGATTTTGTAATTTTGTAGTTACCAAAGACAAATACTCTTTCAGTTCGTGAAGTTTCATTTCGTTTCCTCGTCCCCTTCTGGGAGCTTAACTTTTGTTTCCAGGCGATGCGCTTATATGAGAATGTGACTGGCATAACTATGCACACCAAGTAGTCCTAGAAACAATGAATTTGCGCGGAAGATTCTTTTTGTAAGCGCCCGAAAGAAACGATTTTTCAAACTTCGACCCCCCTCCCCCCCCCCCCGGCCCCCGCAGGAAGCGAAAAGGGAATCAGTCGTTTTTGCCGAATCGACGCTCAGCAGAAACCATTGGTCGTGCATGCATGAAATCGGGAGAGAATTCTCCAGAATTCAATCCTAAGAGAGGAGATTGACAGATCAGTAGATGGGGACGCAGTGTGTTTAATGTACAATGTGTTCCTAAAGTGGCTACATGAAAGTCTCTATTTTTTGGCATTTGCTATTCGAATGTAAATCTACACAAATCCGTACCTTTTCTAATTTTTGCTCTGTGTGGTGATACAGAAGCCAGTGTTACTCCAGCAGTCACCGTACCCAAGTCCGTAAGAGGTTCACAAGGGGAAGGCCTCAGACACGGCAAAGCGATTCGCTTCAGATTTGGCAGGTCGCTTGTGTACAACCTAGAACGAAGGACTCTTAAGATATTTTAAGTCAACACCCCCCCCCCCCCCATTTTTGTGAAAATCACCCCTAACGGCTATGACGAACAATCGACTCAAAATTGGCGGGATCGATAGATAATTGTAAATAGAGATTTTTCATAATCACGTATGGGTTCCGCAAACGAGTACTTTCCCAGAAATCGAGGAAAGGACCTTTTACAGCTGCCGCCGGCCGGTGTAACCGAGCGGTTCTAGGCGCTTCAGTCCGGAACCTCGAGACCGCTACGTCCGCAGGTTCGAATCCTACCTCGGGCATGGATGTGTGTGATGTCCTTACGTTAGTTAGGTTTACGTAGTTCTAAGTTCTAAGGTGCTGATGACCTCAGATACGAAGTCACATAGTGCTCCACTCCATTTGAACCATTTTTCACAGCTGCCGCTTAGGTACGCACATGGTAAACAGTTAGCGTCGATAGCGCAATGGCCAAGGTAACTGGCTCGGAAGCGGAGAAACCGGGTTCGAATCTAGAGAAAACTATGCGGTTTTCATTTTTTTTTTCCTTGTATCAAAATTCGTACGGATAGTATTGTTAATAAGGTACGGAACTCAAACGGAATAATAATAGTAACAAGGTAGGGAAGCTAACTTCCTAAACGACGTGAATTAGTAAAGAATTAAACTTTTAAGCCGTGTCACTTGAAAACAACTCCGAATAAGAGTGCTGCGTATTCCTCACGAGGGACCACAGACACCCAATCGCGCGACGCTTTTTTACAGCGAGGCACGGGTTCTCCGCTTCCCAGGCAGTTACCTTGGCCGTTGCCCGCCCACGGTAACTGAGTGGTCAGCGCGACGGAATGTCAATCCTACGGGCCCGGGTTCGATTCCCGGCTGGGTCGGAGATTTTCTCCACTCACGGACTGGGTGTTGTGTTGTCCTAATCACCATCATTTCATCCCCATCGACGCGCAAGTCGTCGAAGTGGCGTCAAATCGAAAGACTTGCACCCAGCGAAGGTTTACCCGACGGGAGGCCCTAGTCACACATTTACATTTACCCTGGCCGTTGACGCTCTCGGCGAAAAGCGTTTACCAAGTGGGTATAAAAGAGCAGCTGCAAAAGTTTCTTTCCATTATTTCTGGAAAAGTGTGCGTTTGCGGACCCCATACCTGATGATGAGAAATCTCTATTTACAATTATCTATCGATCCCACCAATTTTCAGTCGATTGCTTGTCATAACCTTTAGGGGTGATTCCCACAAAAACGGGAGGGTTTTGAGCCAAAATATCTCAAGAGTCCTTCGTTATAGGTCCTACACAAGCGACCTGCCAAATCTCAGACGAATCTGAGGCCGTGTCTGAGGCCTTCCCCTTGTCAGACGTCTAACAATAGTTTATTTACAAGTCTCTAGATGTTCTATTATCCACTTCGTATTTTTGGAATATCCTGTATGTATCCACACAGATAATGTTATAGAAAATCTCTTTTGCCCGAAACCGGTTTATAACAATAGACACAGCTAACAGCAATGAAAGATTTTCGTAGCAGCTGGTGGTGGTACAATACGATTCTCCTACGTTTCTGAAAAACCAAAAAAATTACATAAGCAATAAACAACTTCGGTAACGTTGGTTTCGATTTAAGTATTCAGATGTTACTGAGGTTTCGGTGCGATTTTAGATGTTTGTATCAATAGAAAATATCATATAGAGTCTGGAATGAGGTCGTCCCTACTTGGGTTACTGTAAAATAGCTGTACCTTGGCCAGACATTAATTTCACATACTGCTTCGACGATAAAAGCTGTTTAAGCTTCCACGTCAAGCTGCACATCTCTGCTAGAGCACACCATGCGACGGCTGACTGCGCACAGAAGCACCACAGTGGAGGCGGCCACAGTTCTTGTCCACTCCGTGCCGCCATCATAGCTGATAATCACTATGATGTGAGTCGGGAGCGTATAATGGAAATTGCTGCTAACGGACTCACTGAAAAACAGCCGTATGTACGTGGCTTGTTATTCGCCGTTCTTGGCTTTCCTGGCTAGTACGTCCTCAGCTATCTCATGCTTTTTCATCTGTAGATAGAAGGAGCAGAACCACTGTTAACTAGCTGCGACTAACTCGACATTTGCGCGTTATACGCCCCTTTCTATTATAGCTCAGCCTACCTTTCTTGGGGAACGCGCCGTACGACAGACAAGTGCGGTCGTAAGTTAAGAGTCACGGCCACATTAGTTTGTATTAGGTACGGTTGTTACTGTAATATTGCTCGGTACTGACACTAGTGAAACGACTTCAAAGCAGATGCATCCAGGCAGCAATCAAAAAACAATTATTTTGAGGCCCATGGCTGCAGACCGTTGATGTAACCACCGCAGTCGGACAACAGTATGCCGAAACTATACATCATAGCGAATCATCATTTTCCACAAACACAAATTGCGCATAAAATTACTTGAGCTCTATGTTCCTCATATACGAAACTGTCAGATCCCAGAATCAAGAAAACGAAGAGTTAATTGTTTTGGAGCACATCACTATTAGCTTTAAAGGTGTTTCTAGGACTCGGAATTTCTACAGATTGCTTACTTCTGTTATAGGCCATACGCAGAAGTATCAGCAAGGAGCAAACGCAACCAGGCGTTTTCATATTTCTTTGCCGAACGAGTTTGGATGCGAACCACATTTTTACATAACTAAATGTCAAATTCTACTACAAAGGCAAAATGTTACTCAGCCACAATTCATTGCAGTGATTACGAACAACTACCGTCGAAGCTAGTGCTTCATGTTAAATACTTGTCTTCTATATCTTCTGGTCGGGCGTTTGAACTCGGGTTACGGGATACTCACGCATTCACCTCTACCTTTATTTTACATTCTACGAGTCTCTCTCTCTCTCTCTCTCACACACACACACACACACACACACACACACACACAACAGCGTTGTCTAAATGTAAATTTAATCTTTTTTGAGTGAAAATCCTACATCATCGGAGATATATATACTGAAGAGCCAAAAAACTGGTACACCTGCCTAGTATCGTGTAGAGCCCCCGCGAGCATGCAGAAGTGCCGCAACACGACGTGGCATGTACTCGACTAATGTCTGAAGTGATGCTGGAGGGAATTGACACCATGATTCCTGCAGGGCTGCCCATAAATCCGTAATCAGTAAGGCTCATGTCTGGGGAGTTTGGTGGGCAACGGAAGCGTTTTAAATCAGAGGAGTGTTCCTGGAGCCACTCTGTAACAATTCTGGACGTGTGGGTTGTCGTACTGTCCTGCTGGAATTGCCCATCTCCGTCGGAATGCACAATGGACATGAATCAATGCAGGTGACCAGACAGGATGCTTACGTACGTGTCACCTGTTAGACTCGTATATAGACGTATCAGGGGTCCCATATCACTCCCAACTGCACACTCCCTCCACTATTACAGAGCCTCCACCACGTTGAACAGTCCCTAGCTGACATGCAGGGTCCATGGATTCATGAAGGGGGGGGGGGGGGGGGAAATTGGGTTATATGGGGGAAGAGACCAAACTGCGAGGTCATCGGTCTCATCGGATTACGGAAGGATGGGGAAGGAAGTCGGCCGTGCCCTTTCGAAGGAACCATCCCGGCATTTGCCTGAGACGATTTAGGGAAATCACGGAAAACTTAAATCAGGATGGCCGGACGCGGGATTGAACCATCGTCCTCCCGAATGCAAGTCCAGTGTGCTAAGCACTGACTGCACCACCTCGCTCGATTCATGAGGTTGTATCCATACCCCTACCCGCCCACCCGCTCGATACAATTTGAAACGAGACTCGTCCGACCAGGCAACATGTTTCCAGCCATCAACAGTCCAGTATCGGTGTTGATGGGCCCAGGCGAGGCGTAAAGCTTTGTGTCGATGCAGTCATCAAGGGTACACGACTAAGTCTTCGGCCCCGAAAGCCCATATCAACGATGTTTCGTTGAATGGATCGCACGCTGACAGTTGTTGATGGCCCAACACTGAAATTTGCACTAACTTTCGGAAGGGTTGCATTTTTGGCACGTTAAACGATGCTTTTCAGTCGTCGTTGGTCCTGTTCTTCCAACATGTTTTTCCGACCGCAGCCATGTCGGAGATTTAATGTTTTACCGGATTTTCGATATTCACGGTACGCTCGTGAAATGGTCGTACAGGAAAATCCCTACTTCATCGCTACCTGGGAGATGCTGTGTCCCACTGCTCGTGTGCCGACTATAACACCACGTTCAAACTCATTTAAATCTAGGTAACCTGCTATGAAAGTACTTGATCAAGCGATCATACGCAACTGAGGAACATATTTCTAGAATAAAAATCCGCTTCAATTGCCAGTTATTTCTTAATGTTTCCACGACCGGCTTCCAGGCGTAAAACTTCATCTTCAGGTGCAACCGAATAATTATGGGAACGTAAATGTGTGGCGGTCCGTCCAGTCAGCATCTGAGGTCACATCTACGTCAAAGATGCGCATGGGAGCGAGGGGTCAGCAACCATAGTCACTTCCTTGTTGTGCGGTCCAGACGGACGCTGTGATTGCTAGCCCCACGCTTCCATGCATTGCTTTGACGTGAGTGTCTTCCATGGCTGACAGGCCCGATCGCCACACGTCTATGTTCCCATAATTATTTGGTAGACTGAAGTTTCAGAGACTTTTTAGGAGGAATCAATGCGCAAAGAAGTGGAATACGCAAATACTAAGGAACGAGATAAGAGTGAAGTTCTGTGAGGCTATATATACTGTGACAATGAATAGCTCAGAAGGCAGTTCAGTGGAAGAGGAATAGGCATTTCTAAAAAGGCAATCACATGAATTGGCAAGAAAAACATAGGTACGATGAAGCAATCTGCCAAGGAACTATGGGTAGGAGAAGAAATACTTCAGCTGATCGATGAAAGAGAGAAATACAAAAACATTCAGGGAAATTTAGGAATACGGAAATACGAGTCACTTAGGAATGAAATAATTAGGAATTGCAGAGAAGCTAAGGCGAAATGGCTGCATGAAAAATGTGAACAAATCGAAAAAGAAATGATTGTCGGTAGGACTGACTCAGCATGTAGAAGCCAAAACAACCTTTGGTGAAATTAAAAGCAAGGGTGATAATATTAAAAGTCCAGTGGTAATTCCACTGTTAAATGCAGAGGAGAGAAATGGTTCAAATGGCTCTGAGCACTATGGGACTTAACATCTGTGGTCATCAGTCCCCTAGAACTTAGAACTACTTAAACCTAACTGACCTAAGGACATCACACACATCCATGCCCGAGGCAGGATTCGAACCTGCGACCGTAGCGGTCCCGCGGTTCAAGACTGTAGCGCCTAGAACCGCTCGGCCACCTCGGCTGGCTGCAGAATGTAGATTGAAACTTGATCGAAGAAAGAGGAAAGTAATCAAAAATAGCAGAAATGAGAACAGCGAGAAAATGAACATCACGATTGTTGATCACGAAGTAGATGAAGTTAAGTAATTCTGCTACCTTGGCAGCAAGGAGGACGGAACATGGAGGAGATATAAAGCAGACTAACACTGGCAAATAGGGCGTCTCTGGCCAAAAGAAGTCTGTTAGGTTGAAACATATGTCTTCATTTGAGGAAGAACTTGCTGAGAATATGCATTTGGAGTACAGCATTGTATGGTAGTGCAAAGTGGACGGTGGGGAAATCGGAAAGGAAGACAATCAGAGCATTGGAGATATGGTGCTACAAAAGAATGTTGAAAAGTAGATGGACTGATAAGGTAAGCAATGAGGGGATTTTCCGCAGAATCGTCGGGGACGGTAATATATGGAAAATACTGACAAGGAGATGGGACAGGATGATGGGACAGGTGTTACGACCTTATAGAATATCCTCCATGGTACTAGAGGCAGCTGTAGAGGGTAAAAAACTGTAGAGGAAAACAGATAGGAGAATACATCCAGCAAATAATTTAGGCTGTAGGTTTCAAGTGCTACTCCGAGAGGAAGAGGTTGACACATGAGAGGATTTCGTGGCGAGCTGCATCAAACGAGTTAGAACACTGATGATACAGAAAATAATTGGTGACGCCTTAAGATGAAGCTTTATGCTTCGAAACCGGTCGTGGAATAAATTATGGAATTACTGGCAACCGAAACGAATTTTTATGCTATGTCGCATTGGTGACATATGACAACACCCACGTTGTGCCTGTTTTAATTTATCATGGAGGTGCAATTTTATATTTGACTAACGACTTTTAACGTACCCTACCACAACATGTAATCCATTATCTGTATTTCTTTCTGATGAAGACGTTTTTATAAACGTTGAAACGATGTTGAACATGTTTTATTAAACCTTTCAGTTTGTAACTGCTGGCTGTTTACTATTTCTAGAAGAAGACTCATTATATGTTTGTTTGAAAACAGATTACGGAACGTTATGAGTTTCATTGGTTTGAACGTTATGTTAGGATATTTTTTATCATACGTCATATTAAAACTGGGAGTTCTGTCTTTTTTTATTCGAATAAAAATTTGGTTATGAGCAGTCGAAGCTATGCTTCCGTGCCCTGTACTCGTGCAAAGACAGTAATCACAAGTTTGGTATATGTTGAGAGCATGGCGCACTATACAAACTTCTGACTAGTTGCAGTTACACAAAGAATGAACACTGTGGAATACTGCAAGCCCGTGAATGATGTCTAAGTCCTTCGTAGCGTCATGAAAAATCCAGCCAAGCACCAAACACAGTCCAAGCTTGCAGCGCAGGTCATTAACAAGGCGGTAGCTAGCGCGCATGTTGTAAGCATGTAGAGTGGATACGACGGAAGCGTATCGTGCAAGATCATAATCTAGAACTACGAAAGCGGGGTGGAAAGTAATGCCTTCGATTTTTTAAATGAGAAAACTCTTAAACCTTTTTAAATAAAACAAATGTTTTTAACATTCTACATCTTTATTTTTCATGTCTACATATTCGCAGCGCTCTGCCGCTAGAGGGCTCCGAATTGTAGCATCTAATATGACTATGTGTAATTGTGTCTGCTGTAATCGAGCGCCTGGAGCGTCCTGTCCTTCAGCATGACAATACCAGATCACACAAGAGCGCTGCGACATCTGTTTCACTGTCATCGATCATTCTCCATAGAGCTCTTACTTGGCCCCATCCGATTTTCATGTAATGAATACTTTCGAGGACTTGGCTTTAATAGTGATGCAGCGATCCAAGCAGAGGTAAGGTTATGGTTCTGTCAACCAAGTCAAACATTCTACAGTGACCGTATGAACAAACTGATCTCTCGTTTGGAGAAACGTATTGTCGGCAGGATTACTATGTTGAAAAATAAATATATAAACGTGAAGAATAAATCTGTAGAGTGTTAGTAACATTTGTTTCATTTAAAAAGCTTTAATAGTCTTCACATAAAAAAATCGGTGGTATAATTTTTTACCACGACCTCGTACATCTGCGTACTAATTCCGCCACCATGCGGTTCATGGTGGAGGATACCTCGTACCACCAGTAGACATTTCTTTTCCTGTTCTACTCGCAAATATAGCGAGGCAAAAACTGTTGTCTATACGGCTCCACATGCCCCTTATTTTGTTTTATCTTCGTTTACCGTACGTGAAGTGTACGTTGTTCTGCAGTCTATCTCAGGGGCCGGCCGCAGTGGCCGAGCGGTTCTAGGCGCTTCAGTCCGGAACCGCGCTGCCGCTACGGTCGCAGGTTCGATTCCTGTCTCGGGGATGGATGTGTGAGATATCCTTAGGTTAGCTAGGTTTAAGTAGTTCTGATGACCTCAGATGTTAAGTGCCATAGTGCTTAAAGCCATTTGGACCATTCGGCCTCAGATGCTGGTTGAATACTGCCTCGCGAAAAGAACATCGTCTTCTCTCCTGTATTCCCGTTTGAGTTTGCGAAGCATCTGCCTGACACTCGCGTGCTGATCGAACCCACCGGTAACGAATCTAGGAGCCCACCTCTGAATTGCCTTGATATCTTTCTTTAATCCAATCTGGTGTGGAACCAAAACACTCGCGCAGTATTTAAGAATGGGTCGCACTTGTGTTCCATGGGCGATCTGCAGCACTACTAGCCATTAAAATTGCTACACCACGAAGATGACATGCTACAGATGCGAAATTTAACCAACAGGAAGAAGATGCTGTAATATGCATATGATTATCTTTTCAGAGCATTCACACAAGGTTGGCGCCGGTGGCGACACCTACAACGTGCTGAAATGAGGAAAGTTTCCAACCGATTTCTCATATACAAACAGCAGTTGACCGGCGTTGCCTGGTGAAACGTTGTTGTGATGCCTCGTGTAAGGAGGAGAAATGCGTACCATCACGTTTCCGACTTTGATAAACGTCGGATTGTAGCCTATCGCGATTGCTGTTTATCGTATAGCGACATTGCTGCTCGCGTTGGTCGAGATCCAATGACTGTTAGCAGAATATGGAATCGGTGGGTTCAGGAGCGTAATACGGAACGCCGTGCTGGATCTCAACGGCCTCGTATCACTAGCAGTCGAGATGACACGCATCTTATCCGCATGGCTATAACGGATCGTGCAGCCACGTCTCGATCCCTGAGTCAACAGATGGGGACGTTTGCAAGACAACAACCATCTGCACGAACAGTTCGACTACGTTTGCAGCAGCACGGACTATCAGCTCGAAGACCATGGCTGCGGTTACCCTTGACTTTGCATCGCAGACAGGAGCGCCTGCGATGGTGTACTCAACGACGAACCTGGGTGCACGAATGGCAAAACGTCATTTTTTCGGATGAATCCAGGTTCTGTTTACAGCATCATGATGGTCGCATCCGTGTTTTGGCGACATCGCGGTGAACGCACATTGGAAGCGTGTATTCGTCATCGCCATACTGGCGTATCACCTGGCGTGATGGTATGAGGTGCCATTGGTTACACGTCTCGGTCACCTCTTGTTCGCATTGACGGCACCCACAGAACAGTGGACGTTACATTTCAGATGTGTTACAACCCGTGGCTCTACCCTTCATTCGATCCCAGCGAAACCCTACATTTCAGCAGGATAATGCACGACCGCAAGCTGCAGGTCCTGTACGGGCCTTTCTGGATACAGAAAATGTTCGACTGCTGCCCTGGCCAGCACATTATCCAGATCTCTCACCGTTTGAAAACGCCTGGTCAATGGTGGCCGAGCAACTGGCTCGTCACAATACGCCAGTCACTACTCTTGATGAACTCTGGTATCGTGTTGAAGTTGCATGGACAGCTGTACCTGTACACGCCATCCAAGCTCTGTTTGACTCAATGCCCAGGCATATCAAGGCCGTTATTACAGCCCGAGGTAGTTGTTCTGGGTACTGATTTCTCGGGATCTAGGCACCGAAATTGCGTGAAAGTGTAATCACATGTCAGTTCTAGTATAATATATTTGTCCAATGAATACCCGTTTATCATCTGCATTTCTTCTTGGTGTATCAGTTTTAATGGCCAGTAGTGTATCTTGCGTACGCGATACTATAGCCATCTGTATAAGTGCACATCGCTATCCCATGACTTTTGTCACCTCAATGTGCATGAGAGAAAGTTTCCCAAAAGCCTCTCAATAAAGAGAAGCCTTCCATGCTACGGACTTGTTTCTTTTCATATCACTTTGCAACGTTACGCCTAGATATTTGGCGTACGCAAAGTGTGAGGAGGTCTAGTAGTGGACATCTAAGAGCTGATGATGAACACCCCACGGGTGCGGTAGATCACGCAGGCGGAGACGAGAGGAGACAGGTGCTGGAACAGTTTGGCGCGCGTTCGCCGGTGGCCGTGGATCGGGGCCAGGAGAGCTGCTGGGCCGCGCCTTTTTTGCCGACGCCGGCCGGCCGTCTGCCCTGGAGCGGCCGGGCCACCTAATTGCTGGACCTCGCCGGCCAGCCCAGCTCACTGCCAGCATCCGCCACCTGCGGCCGGCCTCGGCGGAGCCTCGTGGCCTGCGAGTGAGTCTGGAGGGACGCCAGCCGGCCGAGCGCTCACTTTCACCCCACGTGGGCGTCTCAGACGCGGCCCAGGCTACGCCGCTCGGCTTTCTTCCATCCTACACAACACAACACCTCACCTCTGCACGGCACCGAACATCAAGGGTGCCGCCACCTTCCCACGGGCCTCCAGCACACTGTGCGTTCTCCGATCCTCTTGTACCTCCTGTGGGTGAATAGCTGCCGCTAATATCCTGTGCATTTAGTGTTTGTGTGCGGACTATCTCAATAGAATGGCACGGGGCTCGTGTTTATTACAAACACACACACACACACACACACACACACACAGACAGAGAGAGAGAGAGATATTGGAAAAGGGCTCAGGTCATCCCCGTTTACAAGAAGGGACTTCGAACAGATGTGCAGAACTATAGACCTATAACTCTAACGTCAATCAGTTCCTTCTGCAGACAATACCTTACGGTAATTCCGCTGTACGCCGTCGTGTTTTCGCTTGTGGCGGTACCTGCTTCTCTAGGCGCATTCGCCTTTTCAAATCCAGGCCTCGGAAGCTGTTTTCTCTTACTGCCTCAAATGCAACAGATCGGAGCCAGTAGTTCCGAGTTAACTACAGCGAGCCGCATGCGGCTCTTGCCTCGAGGGTCGCGTTCGTGACACGCTCGGCTCATTCGGAAATGACGCGTCACTCGATGCGACCACTGCTGTCGACATCTACGGAGACGCCGTATTGATTTCGTCGTATTTCGCTGTCTTTGATTACAGGAGATTTGTGTTTAACGTGCCGCCGACAACGTTGTCAATAGAGACGGAGCACAAGCTCGGATTAGGGAAGGATGGAGAACGAAATCGGCCGTGCTGCTTCAAAGAAACCATCCCGGCATTCGCCTGAAGTGATTTAGGCAAATCACGGAAAGCGGCAGGTGGATCAAAAAATTTCCAGGCACACTGAGCCCAAAATGGCACTGAAACAGAGGATGACAGACTAAAGGCCCAAATACTAAATGTTTTTTTCCAAAGCTGTTTCACAGAGGAAGACTGCACTGTAGTTCCTTCTCTAGATTGTCGCACAGATGACAAAATGGTAGATATCGAAACAGATGACAGATGGATGGAAAAACAATTAAAATCGCTCAAACGAGGAAAGGCCGCTGGACCTGATGGGATACCAGTTCGATTTTACACAGAGTACGCGAAGGAACTTGCCCCTCTTCTTCCATCGGTGTACCGTAGGTCTCTAGAAGAGGGCAGCGTTCCAAAAGATTGGAAAAGGGCACAGGTCATCCCCGTTTTCAAGATGGGACGTCGAACAGATGTGCAGAACTATAGGCCTATATCTCTAACGTCAATCAGTTGTAGAATTTTGGAACACGTATTACGTTGGAGTATAATGACTTTTCTGGATACTAAAAATCTACTCTGTAGGAATCAGCATGGGTTTCGAAAAAGACGATCGTGTGAAAGCCAGCTCGCGCTATTAGTCCACGAGACTCAGAGGGCCATAGACGGGTTCCCAGGTAGATGCTGTGTTTCTTGACTTCCGCAAGGCGTTCGATACAGTTCCCCACAGTCGTTTAATGAGCAAAGTAAGAGCTTATGGACCGTCAGACCAATTGTGTGATTGGATTGAAGAGTTCCTAGATAACAGAACGCAGCATGTCCTTCTCAATGGACAGAAGTCCTCCGACGTAAGAGTGATTTCAGGTGTGCCGCAGGGAAGTGTCGTAGGACCGTTGTTATTCACAATATACACTCCTGGAAATTGAAATAAGAACACCGTAAATTCATTGTCCCAGGAAGGGGAAACTTTATTGACACATTCCTAGGGTCAGATACATCACATGATCACACTGACAGAACCACAGGCACATAGACACAGGCAACAGAGCATGCACAATGTCGGCACTAGTACAGTGTATATCCACCTTTCGCAGCAATGCAGGCTGCTATTCTCCCATGGAGACGATCGTAGAGATGCTGGATGTAGTCCTGTGGAACGGCTTGCCATGCCATTTCCACCTGGCGCCTCAGTTGGACCAGCGTTCGTGCTGGACGTGCAGACCGCGTGAGACGACGCTTCATCCAGTCCCAAACATGCTCAATGGGGGACAGATCCGGAGATCTTGCTGGCCAGGGTAGTTGACTTACACCTTCTAGAGCACGTTGGGTGGCACGGGATACACGCGGACGTGCATTGTCCTGTTGGAACAGCAAGTTCCCTTGCCGGTCTAGGAATGGTAGAACGATGGGTTCGATGACGGTTTGGATGTACCGTGCACTATTCAGTGTCCCCTCGACGATCACCAGTGGTGTACGGCCAGTGTAGGAGATCGCTCCCCACACCATGATGCCGGGTGTTGGCCCTGTGTGCCTCGGTCGTATGCAGTCCTGATTGTGGCGCTCACCTGCACGGCGCCAAACACGCATACGACCATCATTGGCACCAAGGCAGAAGCGACTCTCATCGCTGAAGACGACACGTCTCCATTCGTCCCTCCATTCACGCCTGTCGCGACACCACTGGAGGCGGGCTGCACGATGTTGGGGCGTGAGCGGAAGACGGCCTAACGGTGTGCGGGACCGTAGCCCAGCTTCATGGAGATGGTTGCGAATGGTCCTCGCCGATACCCCAGGAGCAACAGTGTCCCTAATTTGCTGGGAAGTGGCGGTGCGGTCCCCTACGGCACTGCGTAGGATCCTACGGTCTTGGGGTGCATCCGTGCGTCGCTGCGGTCCGGTCCCAGGTCGACGGGCACGTGCACCTTCCGCCGACCACTGGCGACAACATCGATGTACTGTGGAGACCTCACGCCCCACGTGTTGAGCAATTCGGCGGTACGTCCACCCGGCCTCCCGCATGCCCACTACACGCCCTCGCTCAAAGTCCGTCAACTGCACATACGGTTCACGTCCACGCTGTCGCGGCCTGCTACCAGTGTTAAAGACTGCGATGGAGCTCCGTATGCCACGGCAAACTGGCTGACACTGACGGCGGCGGTGCACAAATGCTGCGCAGCTAGCGCCATTCGACGGCCAACACCGCGGTTCCTGGTGTGTCCGCTGTGCCGTGCGTGTGATCATTGCTTGTACAGCCCTCTCGCAGTGTCCGGAGCAAGTATGGTGTGTCTGACACACCTGTGTCAATGTGTTCTTTTTTCCATTTCCAGGAGTGTACATAAATGACCTTGTGGATGACATCGGAAGTTCACTGAGGCTTTTTGCGGATGATGCTGTGGTATATCGAGAGGTTGTAACAATGGAAAATAGTACTGAAATGCAGGAGGATCTGCAGCGAATTGACGCATGGTGCAGGGAATGGCAATTGAATCTCAATGTAGCCAAGTGTAATGTGTTGCGAATACATAGAAAGAAAGATACGTTATCATTTAGCTACATTATAGCAGGTCAGCAACTGGAAGCAGTTAATTCCATAAATTATCTGCGAGTAGGCATTAGGAGTGATTTAAAATGGAATGACCATATAATATGAATCGTCGGTAAAGCAGATGCCAGACTGAGATTCATTGGAAGAATCCAAAGGAAATTCAATCCGAAAACAAAGGAAGTAGGTTACAGTATGCTTGTTTGCCCACTGCTTGAATACTGCTCACCGGTGTGGGATTCGTACCACATAGGGCTGATAGAAGAGATAGAGAAGATCCAACGGAGAGCAGCGCGCTTCGTTACAGGATCATTTAGTAATCGCGAAAGCGTTACGGAGATGATAGGTAAACTCCAGTGGAAGACTCTGCAAGAGAGACGCTCAGTAGCTCGGTACGGGCTTTTGTTGAAGTTTCGAGAACATACCTTCACAGAAGAGTCAAGGAGTATATTGGTCCCTCCTGCGTATATCTCGCGAAGAGACCATGAGGATAAAATCCGAGAGATTAGAGTCCACACAGAAGCATACCGACAATCCTTCTTTCCACGAACAATACGAGACTTGAATAGAAGGGAGAACCGATAGAGGTACTCAAGGTACCCCCCGCCACACACAGTCAGGTGGCTTGCGGAGTATGGATGTAGAGAGGGGGGGGGGGGGTACAGAGAGCGATCCCAAAAAAATGGACCCATAGCGTTCACTTCTAGCCTGACATGTCAATGACAACATTTACATTGTGATTTCTTGGTGATGTTACGAACTTTCAAACATGGTTCAGAAGGGTATTGTATCAAATTAAACGACTGAGTAGAAATCTATAAGCGAAAATTGTTGTGATACCTCTGAACAATGTAATAGATGAACCGGTAATGTATTTGCTGCGATTATAGGGTAATAAACCTTCAGAGGTGGTAGTATGCACCAAAACAGAAATATATCTAGTAAACACGGCCTCTAAAATGCATTCGTTAAGAGATATGAGCACTTGTTCATCTTCGATACTGTCAAAAACATCTGGTCTATTGAACATGTGCCCACAGGTTTTAAGGTATGCGCTTTAGAACCCATGTGTACTACACATTTTTTTCCGTTTTAGTCCACACTACCACTTCTGAAAGATGCCTAGCCTTCAGTCGTAGTAACAACCGTACCGTTACGTGAATTCCACTGCCAGAGCATATATCTTTCTATTCCGTCGTTGCCGGACCAGGGTCCCTTACCTCAGACTGATGCATTTACCCTTCTCCATTACCCGTGAAAGTTTGTAACATCGTCACGAAATCATTCTGTATATTTGGTATAACTTTAATCATGTAAAAGTTCCAGTACAAAATTTAAGTAGCATACAGCATAAAACTGAGCCAGACTCCGTCCGAACAGGCCTTGGAAAACCCAACGGTACCGACCGGCCGCCGTGTCATCCTTAGCCCACAGGCGTCACTGGATGCGGATATGGAGGGACATGTAGTCAACACACCGCTCTCCCGGCCGTACGTCAGTCTACGAGACCAGAGCCGCTACTCTTCAGTCAAGAAGCTCCTCAGTTTGCCTCACAAGGGCTGAGTGCACCTCGCTTGCGAAGAGCGCTCCGCAGACCGGGTGGTCACCCATCCAAGTGCTAGCCCAGTCCGACATCGCTTAACTTCTGTGATCTGACGGAGGCTGGTATTACTACTGCGGCAAGGCCGTTGGCAAGATATAGCATGGTGTATGAAAATACGCGAAAATAACAAACGTACTCTATTTTTAGAAAATTTCCATCTCCTGGTATCCTCTGTTCAATCGTACTCAAATTGACTACCAAATAACACTTCATCCATAACACAAACAACACACGCACACACACACACACACACACACACACACACACACACACACACTGTTAACGCTAACACCATCGCAAACCAAAGATGGCCGACATCAGAGGTAGTCTATAGTGAAATTAATAATCAACGCGTGAGGTAGCATAAACTCTGTCCCTCTGATAACAAGCGAGAAAGCAGGATTCCATGCACAATTTAAACAAAAACCACCATCTCTATTTATAAGGTTACTTGCCAAGTTATCGTGAAGAGCTTCCATAATAACACTACCCCCTTAGCTGGAAGTGCAGGTCAGAATTTCCGTTTTGTTATATTCCACAGGATGACCGGTGCCAAGACAATGTTCTGTAGTGACGGATTTGCTCAGCTGTTGTAGGCGTGTGCGCCGCTTATGCTCTGTACACCAGTCCTCCTTAGTCCTAATGGTGTGACCAACATGTGGCATGCAACAGCTTCTAGGAATACGGTAGACACCCACCTTACGCAAAACAAGATCATCCTTTACGGAACCTAAAAGGACCCTGATCTTAGATGGTGGTTGAAAAACACACTTCACATCATCTTTCCGCAAAATACGACAGCCCTGTTCTTACTGCTCCCTTCGTAAGGCAAAAAAGGTCATAGACTTTGGTGCCTCCTCGGTATTATCATGTCACCCGGTGCGCGGTCGGTAGATAGCTCAACGCACGTCTAATCTTTCACCGTAACCATTCTGGCGAAAGGTGACTACGCGATGGGCTAACTCAGCATTTCTAACAGGAATGGTCGTATTTTGCGAAAATATGATGTGAAGTGTGTTTTTCGACCACCATCTAAGATCAGAATCCTTTTAAGTTCCGTAAAGGATGCTCTTGGTTCGCGTAAGGCGAGGTTTACCGTATTCCTTGCAGTTGTGGCATGTCATAATTTGGGGGGGGGGGGGGGACCGGTGTACTGGGCATAAGTGGCACACGCGCCTACAACAGTCGAGCAACTCCGCCACCGCAAAACATTGTCTCGGCACAGGTCATCGTATGGAATATAAAAACACAGAGATTCTGGCATGCACTTCCACCTATTGGGATAGTGTAACAAAGGAAGCTGTTGAAGTTAAATCTGCAAATAACCTTATAAAACGAGATGATGGTTCTTGTTTAAACTGTGCATGTAATGCTGCTCTGTCAGTTGTCAACAGATGGACAGAGTTTAGGCTACCTCACCCGTTGATTATTAATCTCAATTCGATTACTTCTGACGTCGCCCGCATCTCGTGGTCGTGCGGTAGCGTTCTCGCTTCCCACGCCCGGGTTCCCGGGTTCGATTCCCGGCGGGGTCAGGGATTTTCTCTGCCTCGTGATGGCTGGGTGTTGTGTGATGTCCTTAGGTTAGTTAGGTTTAAGTAGTTCTAAGTTCTAGGGGACTGATGACCATAGATGTTAAGTCCCATAGTGCTCAGAGCCATTTTTTTTGAACTTCTGACGTCGAACATCTTTGGTTTCTGATGGCGCTAGTGTTTACAGAGTGTGTATGTGTGTTTTATCTTTATGGAGTTTCTCTGAAAATCGAGATTTTAAATTCCCCTGCCCAGCGCTTACTTGCTGCAGTTTTGGCTTGGAAATGGCAGGGTGTGCTCCTGTCGAAATATCGGCAGTTGTCGACGACGCCTCGCAGCTGCATCCTCGTAAGTTATTTGAACATTGTATACGCCTGAAGAAACTAAGATCTCTCATGCAGGAACCAGTCAGTATTATGCTCTGATTTACTGCGTTCGTATCTCGTTAAGTCTAGATAACCTAGCAACAGGTCTGATGTGAAAACGTTTTTAGTAATAAATTCTCCCTTGTTCGTTACTTTACATTTGACCTTATATTCGTGCACGCAGCAGCCGCTTACATTTCTGTTAACTGCTTCTTGTGCAAACATTCTATTGCAGCTAGTTCACAGCTAAACTCGTTACGACAGTTGCGTGGTTTATGTATCCGCGCCGTCGCGTGCTAAGTCATGTTAGCTCATTTGCATGCCGTTTGCTCGAGGTCAAGTAAGTGTTAGGTGCACCAGCTGTCAACACGTGTACTAGAAATTGCGGTAATAGGTTGCGTTACTTTTTAGTATAATTCGCCTATAAAGACATTTCTTTCAACTCTTCATCACTGGAGATTTTATGGAAGAACCTGTATTCTGGCGCCTTTCCTTCTATGCAGGCTAAATAAACTACAGATTCTTTAAGAAAAAGGTCTCAAGCTGAGATGACGATGACCATTAGAAGAAGCGGCCGCTGTGGCCGAGAGGTTCTAGGCGCTTTAGTCCGGAACCGTGCTGCTGCTACGGTCGCAGGTTCGAATCCTGCCTCGGGCATGGATGTGTGTGATGTCCTTAGGTTAGTTAGGTTCAAGTAGTTCTAAGTCTAGGGAACTGATGACCTCAGAAGCTAAGTCCCATAGTGCTCAGAGCCATGTTTGAACTTGATTTTTTTTTTTTTTTGTGTCAGCAAGGACGGCAGGCCGACGTAGCCAGGGTAACATAAGTCAAAGAAGCAGCGGCAGGCTGTTCCTGGAAAACATCCGGGCTTGTGCAAAAGATTGACCGCTTTGCATGTAAGCGTAGACACTGGCCTCTCGATGTAGAGTCGGCCCACGAGGCCGGCCGGGTCTTCAGCAAGACAATGGCCGGCGGCCTGCATCCCGGTCGCACATCGTTCACCTCTGGTGTGCCAAAGACAGACGACCATCGAGCTTTATGATTGCTCTGAGAAGGAGAGTATTCTCTGCCGCAGGTGTGGAATACAAACACGTTACTCTAGCACTAAATTTAGTGGCGGGAGAGCGTAGACTTTGGCTGCAACCTTCCTCATTGGAAGAATACAACCGTGCCATGTCTAGGCAGAAGTTTTGACGCAGCGTTATAAGTACGCCATTGGCGCAGTTTGTGCGAGCAGCTTGACGATTGGAAGGGACATTTTTTGGCGACTAGGTTTGGAGTCGACAAGGGAAGGGATGAGGTTATGATTCTGTGGATGTCCAGGGTAGAGGACGATCTGAGCCGTTCGGCCGAGGTACGCTGTACGACCAGAACCCTTCCAACGAATCTAAGTCTTCCATTCGACTTCTCTACTTCCGATTTTACATGATCGTCCAATTTCATATATCTTTTGTAGTATCACCCCTAAATACTTACCTGACATGGCACCCTCGAGGTATTTACCACTAATTTTGTAATCGGTTGCTGTCGGCCTCTCTCTCTATGTTACAACCATTAGCTTACGTTTACCGACATCTGCACCATGATACGTCCTTCACACAACAGCGTCTTCAGCGAACAATTTTACAGTGCTGCTGATCTTATACGATAGATCGGTAATGTACCGGGTGATGAAAAAGTCAGCATAAATTTGAAAACTGAATAAATCACGGAATAATGTAGATACAGAGGTACAAATTGACACACATGCGTGGAATGACATGGGGTTTTATTAGAACCAACAAATACAAAAGTTCACAAAATGTCGGACAGACGGCGCTTCATCTGATCAGAATAGCAATAATTAGCATAACAAAGTAAGACAAAGCAAAGATTATGTTCTTTACAGGAAATGCTCAATACGTCCACCATCATTCCTCAACAATAGCTGTAGTCGAGGAATAATGTTGTTAACAGCACTGTAAAGCATGTCTGGAGTTTTGGTGAGGCATTGGCGTCGGATGTTGTCTTTCAGCATCCCTAGAGATGTCGGTCGATCACGATACACTTGCGACTTCAGGTAACCCCAAAGCCAATAATCGCACGGACTGAGGTCTGGGGACCTAGGAGGCCAAGCATGGCGAAAGTGGCGGCTGAGCACACGATCATCACCAAACGACGCGCGCAAGAGACCTTTCACGCGTCTAGCAATATGGGGTGGAGCGCCATCCTGCTCTCACCCGTCACGGTAGCAGTTACAAAACCAGAATCACGCATTTCCTCGAAGAAAAAAGGCCCGATAACGGTAGATGTGGTAAATCCAACCCATACCGTGGCTTTCTCGTCGTGCAATGGAGTTTCGACGACAGTTCTAGGATTTTCTATAGCCCAAACTCTGCAGTTGTGGGCGTTGACAGACCCTCGGAGTGTGAAATGACCTTCGTCGGCCCGCAACACGTTACTCAACCAATCGTCATCTTCCGCCATCTTTTGAAACGCCCACACCACAAATGCCCTCCGCTTCACTAAATCGCCAGGTAACAGTTCATGATGCCGGTGGCTTTTGTACGGATAGCATCGGAGAGTACGCCTAACTGCCAACCAAACAGTAGTGTATGGAATGCCGGTGCGACGTGCGACTGCACGAGCGGACTTCCCGTGCATAGACGAACCCGCTACAGTCTCCATTTCTTCCTGAACTGTCTCAGCTGCATTACACCTTGTGCTCATTCAGCCACTACGGTGTCTATCGTCTAAACAACCCGTGGCTTCGAACTTCGAAATCATTCTCGCCACAGCTGCATTTGTAAACAGAGCTTTACCTATTTGAATCCTCTTCTTATGGCGATAGGACTGTAACGCTGAACTAGCACATTTCCCATTCTGATAATACAGCTTCACTAAAAGCGCCTTTTCAGGTAACGTCAACATGCTGCGACTGCTGGCGCATCTGATTCTCTCTCTCATTACAGCTCCCTTATGCGCAGTCACTGACGTTTTGCTGTCTAGCGCTATCTGTCGGACATTTTTTGAACTTTGCTTCCTTTTTTTTTTGTTCTAGTAAAAACCCATGTCATTCCAAGCATGTATCTCAACTTTTACCTCTCTATCTACATTATTCCGTGGTTTATGTTTATTACGTTTTCAAATTTATACTGACTTTTTGATCACCCGGTATATTTTATGGTGTTGTAGACCAGTGACTGGATGAAATGCTGTGGAATGTAACAAGTTATTTACATTTGAATAAAAACAACCAGTATAACAATAAAAAGCTGCTATAAAAGCTTTAATGCTTTCCAGGAAAGTGCTTTTTGCAGTCATGTGAGTTTTAGTCAGATGGGAGGTACATTATTTTCCAGACAAAGTTTCTGGCTTGAAAATATTGTCCAGGGAACGCGACTGAAGGTACAAATGAGAGGTAATTGTTGTCGACTGCGGAATTCTTTGTTGCCATGCATTACCACAAATCTCCATGCGCTTAGCCTAACCCGTAGGTGCAACCGACGGCGATTGTAATTGAGGCTGCATACGACCCAATTCGGTTAGTGGAGTCCGCGCTTTATTAAGTTGAGACCACTTACCACAATGTATGATATGCGAGGGGTGGGGTATAAAAAAATACGGGGTAACGTTGCCGTGGGCGGAGCTTGTGTAGTGCGCATTTCTGCCGCAAGCCATTTATAGCTCAGTTCAGAGCCACCCGTGTTGTCGACCTGGCTTATTCTGTTCGTCTGCAAGTGATTGCTTTTACTGGCGCTGTTTTGTTCTTGTGCTGGCAGACCGTCAATAGACAATTGATTAACTGATTATTGTGTTATCTGGAAGCTCGGTTCGAACTGGAGACTCATTCTTCCACCACAACGAACCTGCACACACAACCATTTCTGTTAGACAGTTTTTGGCTAAAGATGGCATGGTTCCGCTGCCCCATGCACCTTACTCGCCTGACATGGCTCCGTGCGACTTTTTCTTATTACCACGCATGAAAAGGGGCATCAAAGGACACCGATTTGACAACAGTGAAAAAGTAAAAAAAAACCAAAAACAATAAAATAAAAAAACTAGGGAGGAGCTGTCAGCCATTTCTAGAAATGACTTCCACAAATGTTTCGAATAGTGGAAGTACAGGTGGGACAAATGTATTACTTGTAATGGAGATGATTTTTAAGGGGATAAAGTTGTTATGCAAACAATTTAAAAATTTATAGCTTTTAAAAAATAATTCCGGTTTCTTGGGTACAGCGCCGTACAAGGACTATAAAGAAAGTAAGGTTCGATCAGTCGCGAAGTGGTAACCACATTGAAAATGAAAAATGTGTTATTTGAAACATTTAGCTATACCTTACAGCTGACTCTCTACATAGTCGTCGCTCCGACTGAGGCATTTGTCGTAGCACTGTACCAACTTTCCAATATCCTCGTAATAGAAGGCAGCCCTCTGTGGTTTCTGCCAATTCTGTACACTGATCTGCAGCTTGTTGTGTGTGTCACATGCTGTCCGCTTCATGTGGGCGGAAATGAAAATCAGAGGGAGCCAAGTCGTGCCTGTATAGTGGGGAATCAGGCAGTTCCCACCGAAAACGCTGCAGGATCGTCCTATATGCCTCTGCAGAGTGCATCTGAGGATTGTCACAAAGGAGGACATGCGTGACAGTTTGAAATCAGGCGAAATCTCTCTCACGCGCTCATACTTGGCGGGACACAAGGTTTTCTAGGCAACTTTACGTCCTCACTGTGCGCTCAGAACTGAAAAGAGCGACGTGACACAATCGACGGGCATACGAAAGACACTGTCCAACACATCTATGCAGATCTTCATCGAACTTTCACTGTGGTTTCCATTCCGCGATCGATCGGACCTTACTTTCCGAATAGCCCTCGTATTCTACATCTACATATATACTCTGCTAGCCACCAAGCGATGTGTGGCGGAGGGCACAATTCGCGCCGAAGTCATATTCCCCCTCCCCCTCTGTTCCACTCGCGGATCGCGCGAGGGAAAAACGACTGTCTGAAAGCCTCAGTACGAGCTCTTATCTCCCTTATCTTTGAATCGTGATCATTGCGCGATTTGAAAGTTGTTTGTAATAACATATGCTCTACATCCTCGGTGAAGGTCGGATTTCGGAATTTAGTGAGCAGCCCCTTCGGTTTAGCGCGCCGTCTGCCTGCAAGTGTGTCCCCGACTTCAAACTTTCTATGAGATTGTAACGCTCTCGCGATGGCTAAATGTACCAGTCAGGCATATTGCCGCTCTTCGTTGGACGTTCTCAATCTCTTGAATCAGACCCAACTGGTAAGGGTCCCATGCAGATGAACAAGACTGGACGAACTAACGTATTGTCAGCTATTTCCTTTGTTGAAGGACTGCATCGCTTCAAGATTCTACCAATAAACAGCAATCTAAAGTTCGCCTTACCCGTTACTTGTGTAATCTGATCATTCCATTTGAGATCATTTCGAATAGTCACACCCAGATACTTGACGGACGTTACCGCTTCCAAAGACTGGGCATTTATTTTGTACTCGTACGTTAATGGGGATTTTCGCCTTGTTATACACAGTAGGTTACACTTACTAACATTGAGAGATAACTGCCAGTCATTACATCAAGCATTTATTTTCTGCAAATCCTCATTGATTTGTTCACAACTTTCGTGTGATACCACTTTCCTGTAGACTGCAGCATCATCGGCAAACAGTCTAATGCCGCTGTGAATACCGTCAACCAGATCGTTTATGTAAATCGTAAAAAGCAGAGGACCTATTACGCTGCCCTGGGGCACACCTGAAGTTACGATTTTTTCTGTTGAAGTCACCCCGTTCAGGACGACATACTGCTCCCTGTCTGTTTGAAAACTTTCTATCCAACCGCACATGTCATTGGATAGACCGTAAGCGCGCACTTTTTGTAGCAAGCGACAGTGTGGAACTGAGTCGAACGCCTTTCGAAAGTCGAGAAATATGGCATCAACCAGGGAGCCGGTATCTAGAGCCTGTTGTAAATCATGCACAAAGAGGGCCAGCTGTGTCTCGCATGACCGCTGTTTCCTAAAACCGTGCTGGTTTCTGCAGATGAGCCAACCTAATTTCAAATCTCTGAATGGTTTAGCTTATACCATCAAGACCACATTCCTAGGGATACCAACTTTTCGAAGGTCTGGATCGTTCTTCCCAGAACCAAATTACGCCTAGGTTTTTGTAAAGGAACTTGAACTGACATTTAATATGGTACATTTTCATGGAGGAGTTCCCCACATAGGCCTATCGAAAAAACGACATACGTGGACCAAACGCAGTTTGTGTGGAACTATTTCCTCAGAGTGATTAGTAGAACTTGGTCCTGTGCAACACGTTCATTTTTCTTCTCCCGCTAGCCTAATCCGTATCCTGTGCATGTGAAACGGCGTCTCCAGCCCAGCTGGTCTGCAGCGGTAAATTGCCAACCTCTAATTGTGGAGCAGTAATTAATGCCACGCGTCCCGGTGCGCGTTTAACGGAGCAACTGGTTGCAGCCTCCTGCCATATCGAGGCACCTATCCCGTTTGCTTCGGCTCATCTGCTTGATAGTCCTGCCGACTGCGCTACCGCTACCCAATAAAATTCTAATCCGGTTTGGCTGGAGCGTTAAGTGTTTTAAATCTCATGTTTTACATCTCGGCTGAGAAACGTCTCAGGTAAACGGTGTATCAGTTCTCCAGTCATGAGTAACAAACAAGCTGTTTCCAAGATACCGACCACAAACATACAGTTTGATCCGGGCGCAGGTCTTCTGTTCTGCAGAAGACTACAGTAAACTCAATGACAGCGATCCTGCATCAGAAATTTCACAATTCACAGTGTCCCTGTATCAGTAAAAGCTCGGACTGGACAAGGATAACGACGATGCGAAGCCATATACAATCCCGTTCTACACCTCAATCGGTTTAAGGGAAAAAAACCGTGTGAATCCACTGCTGCACCTTGCCTCAGTTTGGCAATGCGAAACAGACTACTTTTTACAGGTGTTTCTGGTCAGGTCAAGCACTATTTTTAGCGAACCAACGTGCTATTACTGCAGACATATTTCAGGTATTGCAGCTCTTCGTACTTTTCCGCGCTTGTAAAGAAACATTTGAACGAATTTCCACCTTATGCAAGACATAGTTTAATTATTTTTGTTTTACCATTGTGTATATTTCAGCAATATGCGCTATCTTCAGTGGGTTTTTGTATGGCTCTAATATCACGTGAGCTGACCTGCCAGCAGAAACTTCGAGTTTTCGTGATAAAATATATGTGTAATTGCTAAAACTGTGGTGTCACCGCCAGACACCACACTTGCTAGGTGGTAGCTTTTAAATCGGCCGCGGTCCGGTAGTATACGTCGGACTCGCGTGTCGCCAGTGTCAGTGATCGCAGACCGAGCGCCACCACACGGCAGGTCTAGAGAGACGTACTAGCACTCGCCCCAGTTGTACAGCCGACGTTCATAGCAATGGTTCACTGACAAATACGCTCTCATTTGCCGAGACAATAGTTAGCATAGCCTTCAGCTACATTGCTATGACCTAGCAAGGCGCCGTATTCAATTGATAAGTAATATTGAAACATGTATCATCAAGAGCGATGTTCTAAAAATGTGGATTAAAGTTAAGTATTCCAGAAGCTACGTACTTTTCTGTATAGCATTCATTACGTATCCTGTTTCAGACCTCACGCCAGCCTGCGTGAGTTTAAGCGCGTGCCTTTCGGCTTCCTCTCATTGTGTCTAGGCTGTCTTGTCTAGACACAACAAAAACAGTAATGAACAAGAGAAGTTTAGTAGCACGTCCATAAAAACGGCAAACAAGATTTAATATTTTTTTTGTGGGATTGAAATTTAAAAACTTCTCTCACACCGGCCTGATTTAGCTTCACTGATCAGGATAGTGAAAAACATGCGTATATTAAGGGAATTTTCATTCACAAAGCAGGCTTATTACATTCACACAGTTCAATACTGTTCTATCCTGATTAAATTGAGCTTAACTTAAATTCCGTAAGGCAGTGAAGCAATTTCGAAGTCTCGGTGCGACGAAAATTGTCAGCGATCTCCTGAAAACATTTGTAATAATTATTAACTTTCGGTGATCACATGGGAAAGACCGGAGACCTGCTGGTAAGACCGTGTTAGCCCATTTATTGAAAGTAATAAACTGGATATCTTGAGCGTACAAAACGGCAGGTTCGTCCAGTTTAAATCAGACGTTCCCCACTGATTCCGTGCAACACAGCGTAGTGAGCAGACACTGTCAATAATAATCAGTTAAATAATACGCAAACACACTTACTTTTAGTTTAGTTCGTGTATTAAATTCCTTCTCATACAGAATCTCATCAAGATGGCGACTAGCTAAACAATACATACACATACATGTTCGTTCTTTCACGGCTAATCGGCAAGATCTGAATCATTCTTTTCGTAAGAGAAAACATAGATAGCAGAGAAGCTATTCCATGGAGTAAATGCACGCTCCAAGGAATAATAGGGCTTGAAACTACTTTGCATTGATAATCATCGTATATTAAAGTTTAGGAATCGGTAAGATAAGAAGAGATATTTCGAGATATGTACTGAGTTATATAATTTATAAAATTTCTGAAAATATCGCGGAGACACCGCTGCAAGAGACATTACAAAGAGTATAGTACCAGAAAACATGGCAATCCGTATTAAGTGTCGTACATATAACACTTCCACCACTACGTAACAGATAGCATTATGTCTGACAGAATAACAAACAAAAGCCGCAGAAGACAGTAGAACTTCTCTCCAGTTTTTTTTTTCTGATAAAAGTGGCCATACTCGTGGTTTAACCTCTGGGATTTGTTGATACGAATGTAGATTCTGAAGTTTTTAAATAACAGAGCAGTTTTTTTAAATAAACACAGATCTATTTATCAACATGTCTCTAATGAACTGGTTGCGTTTGTCTAAAGAGATGCTATCATTTTATTTCCTTATTAAAAAATGCTTCCATACTTGCGTAGTACACGTACACAGCACCAACTACCTCTTTATTGAACAATAATTTGTTCCCTTTGTCCGTTTTTTGGGAATAGGAAGCAGAAACGTGTCACGTGAGCTTCAGTATAGTGAGTAAGATGGGTGAGGAACTTCTTTGAGTCTCACGTCGTACACCTTTTACCATCGCAACGGTCGACGTGCGAGGAGACGCAATGCCCTGGTGTATGACTACTACTTTGCTTGCTAATCTTGGTGCCTTCTGCTTCAACCCTTTACACAAACGGTCCAGTTAAGATACATAATAACGGTCAGTTTTACAATTTTTAATCAGTTGTAACTGTTGACGCAGAATGGGTTTTGTGTTACATGACGCCACAGTTTTAATATTATCCTGCACAGTTTTAATATTATCCTGCACTCTGTTGTAAATAACTCTGAGGTACCTGAAGATGTTCTCAAGATCGAAACCGGTTGCATACAAAGCATTATTTATCAGAAACTCATGGAGGTTGGGGTACTGTCGGATGTATTCGTTTCTTACTCCGTCTTCAAGAGTATATCTAGGCGTTCTTCTTAGGAATTTCACTTTCGCTGTCTCAGTAACTCTCTCCTCCTTCCTCTTTAGAGTTAGAGACCAGTTCTCACGGCCATGCAATAGAATAGCCTCTACCATCCGTTTATAAAATTTCATTTCTTAAATAGATAAATTTGCTAAGCTGCGCGATTATCTTATTGTCAGTTGCAATCTTTAAATTGACAGGATATTTCCCGTTTAATGCTGTTATCTTAGATTTATTAAAGGACATGTGTGAGTTGTCATTTAAAGCTACGTAGCCAACTGTAGGTCAGTCTCGTTGCCTGCAACTATCGTAACCATAAAATTTCATTTATCTAAAGAAGGAGATAAGTTGATTCAAGTTTCCTAGTGTGCTTTAAAGAGCTACGTGTCCTAGTATTTTCATGAGTACATAACGCCTCAAAGCAGCGTGAAAATCTTAGGACGTAAGGTTCCAAAACAATAAACGTCTATCTTCCAGTTTCCATTGAGGATATCGGGTAAAACTCTCAACTGTACAATGTTTTCTCAGTAACGACAGGACTGAAACTAAATAGAAAAAAGTACAGCGCAGGTTGTAATACTCATATCGAATATAGATACTGTAACATCAATATTCCGTAACTTCTTTGACTTGAGAGGTATGTAAATATGCGATGTGGAAATATTTTGCAAATTTTTTGAGGTATGTTATTTTATGTACTGAATTGTAACATGTATAAATGGTTCCTATTTAGGGTATGCAGTATTGTACACAATAGAAAAGCTCCCAACGAAAAGGCATAGGCGGAAATATAAAAGTTGGAGTACCGCGAGATGTATTTGTGGTAGAAATAGTCACTGACTAGCCCTCGACGACACAGTCCGAGTGATTACTGAGGCAAAGATTTCATAAAAAGTGGAGTAGTTATGCCTTTGATGTGTATTGTTATTAAAAGGTTCATCATGGGATTTATTGGGTTGCTCTAAAATCTTCATTTACGACGCCAAGATGTTTTGCAGAGCATTTTGTATCAAGAGCCATGATTGCAACATATGGCTTTGTTCTACCGCCACAGAAGATCTCAACTGCACCCACCTTCAAGCAAAGTAATAATTAATTTTGTAAGTTCATGTATGGACTGGTCTCCGCTGACGTGTTCCAATTATAAGCGCCTAATATTGACTTTGTATCACAAACTGTGCTTTATTTTGCCGGTCATCTTGCTAAAATCCTGTTCCATATAAAAGAATACTCTGAGTTTTTCCCTTCTGGATAAAGTGAAAATGCTTGAATGATTAATTACAATAATTAAAATAACTGCTAAATTTTGTGGAGTAATAAGATTTGGTTTTGCAAACAGTGGCGTGAGTATAGTGTTCCACGTGGTAGATAGTCAGAGTTTTATGTTCAGTCTGTAGTAAAAGCATAGTTAATAATAATTTCATTTGGAAATGAAACTTTCAATTCATGTCATTTCTTGGAATATAAGCTATACTAGAAAACAGTGATTATGGTTCAAATGGCTCTGAGCACTATGGGACTTAACTTCTTAGGTCATCAGTACCTAGAACTTAGAACTAATTAAACCTAATTAACCAAGGACATCACACACATCCATGCCCGAGGCAGGATTCGAACCTGCGACCGTAGTAATCGCGCGGTTCCAAACTGTAGCGCCTAGAACCGCTCGGCCACCCCGGCCGACCAGTGATTATGGAAGTAAAGTCTAGCATATAACAGTTTGAAGAACTACAACAATTACACTAATGCAACAGGTTTCTAAACAGTGGTTTTGTTTGTACATTACTTTTTATGTGTGTTGTTAAAGTTTTTTATTAGCAAAAGAGTTAATGATGAAACGTGTTCCGACAGGTAACGGTTTTAATATCCCACTCATGTTATAGCCAGTAACCAGTAAGCCGCCGTGAAAGCTCAGGCAATACTTTAGTAATTTTAATGATTAATTAAAACCACCAGAGTTGTATTATTACACATTTATTATGTTACGACGGGTTTCGTTCGTTGAGTATCATCAGGTTTCAGCGTAAGAAACTGGTGTAACTCAATAAATGTTTAATAATACTGGTGGGTTGGTTTTCAGTAATGATTAACATTAGTGTCAGCTGTGATTTTGAACATAATCAAGATTACTTAATTAATTGTTATTGAACTATTTGTGCTATCAAAATAATGATTGGTTTTATCTTACGTAAACTATAACGGATTCAGGGCTCCCATTTACAACTCATGTTCTGTGCTGTGTAAAGGTTTACATACAGTCTAGGAAAGCTATTAGTGTTCAGGGATGGAAAAAGAACAGCTTAGCAAAAATTTCAAAATTGCTGACCTTCAGCAGTGAAGTTAGGCCCACATCATGTTCAGATTATCAGTGCTTTTCTCCGATTGTGAGATGCATAGTGATTAATTATTCTTTGCACTCCAAAGGAAGCCGTGCACTTTGGTTGTGAAGTTGCCTGTTACCACTAAACTTAAACAGATAGTAGCTTCGCTTGTGCTAGCTGTTTTGCTAATATATGCTAGAGTGTGCTATTGCTTTCGTGTGCGAAACTATCTTTCTCTTGGGAGCGAAGTTCAACTCAGCAGTTAATTTACTTTGTGTACCATACGTTTATGTGAAACCACTTTTGCTAATTAGGCTGCCGACCGTAATTATTTGCATGAACACAGCGTCTACTTGTAAACAGCATATCGTTGGTTCGACTCCCGTTCGAATAACTTCGCATTCTTTCAATACGTAATCCTTCTGGAGACGAATTACAGTCTGATTAGTTTCCTTCAGTACTACGCTGACGGTCAACTAATAATCCTGATAAATGGGTGCCATTGTTTACTGAACCACTACAGTCTTTCGACAAGAAGTGAGAGTTTAGACTGTAGCCACGAGTTGCTGTAAGCGGCTGATATTTCAGTCTGCGACCTGGCTGGCGCCCGGACACGCTGGGGCACCTGTGTGGCGCAACGAGTAACTGCCACGGGCAGACCACGCCTACTAAAGGGGACGCTGCTCCTCTAGTACCTTACTTAGTTGTCTGTTCATTCACAGATCATTTAGGTAAGAGTCAGTACAACATTTTCCAAAATTGAAATAGAAATTGGATTAAAGACTTTTTATTAACGTTCCGAGTACGATGTTAATGAGATTCCGCGACAATCGAAAATAGCATGTAGAGTGCCTTACATCATTACTGTTCACGTTATTTGTATGTGATGTGGCTGCTAAACGGTTGTAGCTCTCTCAGGTTGTGTGAAACTAACGTCAACTCAAGAAGTTACGAAATGAAGACTTACGACCCTAACTACATGGCTGTCGATAACCAACTGGAATCAGAACTGTCGTGTACATACACTGAAGCACCAAAGAAACAGGTGTAGACATGCATATTCGAACAGAGAGATACGTAAACAGCCAGAATACGGCGCTGCGGTCGGCAACGCCTATATAAGACAACGAATGTCTGGCGTAGTTGTTAGGTCGGTTACAGCTGCCACAGTGGCAGGTTATCAAGATTTAAGTGAGTCTGAACGTGGAGCACGAGCGTCCCATGAATGTCAGGAATCCGGTAAAATCCCAAATCTGCGATATCGCTGCGGTCGGGAAAAGATCCTGCAAGAACAGGATCAACGACGGCTGAAGGGAATCGTTCAACGTGACATAAGTGCAACCTTTTCGCAAATTGCTGCAGATTTCAATGATGGACCATCAGCAAGTGTCAGCGTGCGAACCATTCAACGAAACACCATAGGCATGGACTGTCGGAGCCACAGGCGCACTCGGGTACGCTGGATGACTGAACGACAGAGAGCTTTACTCCTCGCCTGGGCCCGTCAACACCGACATTAGATTGTTGATGACTGGAATCATGTTGCCGGACAAGTTTCGTTTCAAATTGTATCGAGCGGTTGGACGAGTACGGGTATTGAGTTAGCCTCATGGATCCATGTACCCTGCATCAGCAAGGGACTGTTCAAGCTGGTAGAAACTCTATAATGATGTGGGACGTGTGAAGTTGCAGTGAAATGGGATCCCCGATACGTCTAGATATGACTTTGACAGGTGTCACGTACACGAACGTCCTGTCTGATCATCTGCATCCATTCGTGTCTATTGTGCATTGCGACGGACTAGGGCAATTCCAGCACGACAATGCGACACCCCACACGTCCAGAATCGCTACAGAGTGGGTCCAGGAATACTCTTGTCAGTTTAAACACTCCCCCTGGCCTCCAAACTCCCCAAACATGAACATTATTGAGCATATCTGGGATACCATGCAAAGTGCTGTTCGGGAGAGATCTGCACTCCATCGTTCTCTTACGAATTTATGGACAGCCCTGCAGGGTTCATGGTGTCAGTTCACTCCATCGCTACTTCAGACAGTAGTCAAGTCCATGTCACATCGCGTTGCGGCACTTCTGTGTGCTCCCGGACACCCTACAGGATATTAGGCAGGTTTGCCAGTTCCTTCGGCTCTTCATTGTGGAAGTATCTCATTCGAGCGATTTAAGATGTAACGACTGTGGTGTCACCGCCAGACACCTCACTTGCTAGGTGGTAGCCTTTAAATCGGCCGCGGTCCGTTAGTATACGTCGGACCCGCGTGTCGCCACTGTCAGTGATTGGAGACCGAGCGCCGCCACACGACAGGTCTGGAGAGACGTCCTAGCACTCGCCCCAGTTGTACAGCCGACTTTGCTAGCGATTGTTCACTGCCTACTTACGTTCTCATTTGCCGAGACGATAGTTAGCATAGCCTTCAGCTACATTTGCTACGACCTAGCAAGGCGCCATTACCAGTTTATATTGAGATTGTAATTATGTACCGTCAAGAGCGATGTACACCAACTATGGATTAAAGTTAAGTATTCCAGCAGCAACGTACCTTATTGGCTATATTAATTACATTGTCCTGTTCCAGACCTCACGCCAGTTTGCGTGAGCTTAAACGCGTCCATTTCGGCCTCCTCTAGCTACACGGTGTTGGCTCTTCTGCCAACACATCAACGACCACATAAACGTAACCGTGAGGACGGAAGATGGCAGACATATATATTAGAAAAATCCTGATCTGTAGGTTTGATTTGTGGCCGTACATACCGAGATCGTGCCCTTTGACGACCGTGCTGTACACAATCACAAATGGAACACCATTTTCATTTCTCGACGATGATGTATCCACATCTGTTATAGATATACTTCAAAATTAGCCCTCTCGAAATTAGTAGTAATTAATAAACTGCAATTTTAAAATACGTCCAGGAGAAAAGATGTCATTCTTCGTAACAACTTTCTATGAAAATCCGGAGGAGTAGCATAAATTTCTAAAGCCTAAAGAAATGAGTCGCAGTATGCACCTTGTAGTACGCCGCCGCAATAATCAACCATGATTTACAGTGTATTACGTATAACCCCGCAACCTTGTACTGTGGTATAGGTTCTACAGCACAATTGCAATAACGTACGTATAAGCACTGTTAAAGTTAACGCATCTGTCTTGCTGTCAGAAAGGATTCCCTTGTTCTTAAGGAATGGCTCATACGTATTGCGTGAATGTAATGGTGTGGGGTAATAGTATACGGAAGCGCTCACAGATAGCTAGAGTGTTACAAAAAATGTAGTTACACGCAGTATCTGCCTAATAATATGGTTAGCTACTGTAGAAGGAATTAACTGCATCGATATACAAAACTTAGACAACTTTAAAGCCGATCGCACTATGAATTGTATATCGTACTCCTGTATTAATAAATCATTCTATCCATAGATGCTAATCCCCTTCAAAATTAATAGTAGATTCCGTGGCGTTAGCAAAACCTGTCACTCTCTGTGATAGTGTGTCACTTTCAATAGTAAAGTTACATTTGTAAAAAGAAAAAAAAAGGAAACAGCCTTCGATTTCCTTCCTTCAGTTCTGTATCAGAGATGACTTTCCAAGTGAGTCCAGCGTTGTAATTACCTCCTATACTGGCTCTCTTTTATTTTTCTGTTGCAATAATCAAAATCTAACTTTTTCCACTTTGGTGTATATTTGGCTTTAAGAAACCTGTTTATGATATATGAATGATTCGGAGCAGAATATCTGAAGCCACGCGTCTCAATTAAGCAGGTACAACATTCTGACGTTACGGCATCTACAACATAATTATAAAGTAAACAAAGTCGTTTTACAGACATGCATACGAATATTTCCTGGGTTTTAACACATATCCAGCTGTCACTTTCAATAATGTACGTTCTCCTAAATAACGCAACACAACCAATGAATGGGTCTTGGAAATTACTGTAAACTATATTGCATGTAGACATCGTGTTACAGTGGCTCCTCAAGAAAATGCCTTACAGAGAGGATACCTGTGAGCTGTAATTAATCTAATTTTATGTTCAGTGGCCCTGCTAGAACGGTAGTTGTTTTTTAGAATTTTGCAACATTGTTCCAACGCGAGGTATTTATTAACATGCAAAAAATCCTGGTAAGTATGTTGGGGTATTATTTACAAATGAAGTAAATCACTAGAAAAAACCAAAAATTTCAGTTTATCTGTGGCACAATCAAGAGTAATTTTTGAAACAGCAGGTCAGACACGACGCTTACATTATAAAAAGTAATAACTCTGTTGAAATTGCTTTATAAATGTTTGTGTTGCGCACTAACAAAACAAGAACCCAACAGAACCAATGTCGTAATCAGAGGGAGACGAATACTAACGATATTTCATTATACTAATAAAAAATACTAATGATATTTCATTTGAGTTAGGATGCACAAAAATACTGGATAAATGGCAGAAACAAGTGAGTGGAGTCAGAATAAGTAATGTAATGCAAAACTTGGATATAGTAAGAGTGCAGGAGTGAAGAAAACATGGTTGGTAAAAGAGCGCAACATACAAGAAATATTTTACACTACTGGCTATTGAAACTGCTACACCACGAAGATGACGTGCTGCAGACGCGAAATTTAACCGACAGGAGGAAGAAGCTGTCATATGCAAATGATTAGCTTTTCAGAGCATTCACACAAGTTTGGCGCCGGTGGTGACACCTACAACGTGCTGACATGAGGAAAGTTTCGAACCGGTTTCTCATACACAATCAGCAGTTGAACGGCGTTGCCTGGTGAAACGTTGTTCTGATGCCTCGTGTAAGGAGGGGAAATGCGTACCATAGCGTTTCCGACTTTGATAAAGGTCGGATTGTAGCCTATCGCGATTGCGGTTTATCGTATCGCGACATTGCTGCTCGCGTTGGTCGAGATCCTATGACTGTTAGCGAATTATGGAATCGGTGAGTTCAGGAGGGTGATACGGAACGCCGTGCTGGATCCCAACGGCCTCATATCACTAGCAGTCGACATGACAGGCATTTTATGCGCATGGCTGTAACGGATCGTGCAGCCACGTCTCGATCCCTGAGTCAACAGATGGGGACGTTTGCAAGACAACAACCATCTGCACGAACAGTTCGACGACGTTTGCAGCAGCATGGACTATCAGCTCGGAGACCATGGCTGCGGTTACCCTTCACGCTGCATCATAGACAGGAGCGACTGTTTACAGCATCATGATGGTCGCATCCGTGTTTGGCGACATCGCGGTGAACGCACATTGGAAGCGTGTATTCGTCATCGCCATACTGGTGTATCACCCGGCGTGATGGTATGGGCTGCCATTGGTTACACGTCTCGGTCACCTCTTGTTCGTATTGACGGCACTTTTAACAGTGGACGTTACATTTCAGATGTGTTACGACCCGTGGCTTTAACCTTCATTTCAGCAGGATAATGCACGTCCGCATGTTGCAGGTCCTGTACGGGCCTTTCTGGATACAGAAAATGTTCGGCTACTGCCCTGGCCAGTACATTCTCCAGATCTCTTACCAACTGAAAACGTCTGGTCAATGGTGGCCGAGCAAGTGGCTCGTCACAATACTCCAGTCACTACTCTTGATGAACTGTGGTATCGTGTTGAAGCTGCATGGTCAGCTGTACCTGTACACGCCATCCAAGCTCTGTTTGACTCAATGCCCAGGCGTATCAAGGCCGTTATTACGGCCAGAGGTGGTTGCTTTGAGTACTGATTTCTCAGGATCTATGCACCCAAATTGCGTGACAATGTAATCACATGTCAGTTCTAGTATATTTGTCCAATGAATACCCGTTTATCATCTGCATTTCTTCTTGGTGTAGCAATTCTAATAGCCAGTAGTGTATATACACTCCTGGAAATGGAAAAAAGAACACATTGACACCGGTGTGTCAGACCCACCATACTTGCTCCGGACACTGCGAGAGGGCTGTACAAGCAATGATCACACGCACGGCACAGCGGACACACCAGGAACCGCGGTGTTGGCCGTCGAATGGCGCTAGCTGCGCAGCATTTGTGCACCGCCGCCGTCAGTGTCAGCCAGTTTGCCGTGGCATACGGAGCTCCATCGCAGTCTTTAACACTGGTAGCATGCCGCGACAGCGTGGACTTGAACCGTATGTGCAGTTGACGGACTTTGAGCGAGGGCGTATAGTGGGCATGCGGGAGGTCGGGTGGACGTACCGCCGAATTGCTCAACACGTGGGGCGTGAGGTCTCCACAGTACATCGATGTTGTCGCCAGTGGTCGGCGGAAGGTGCACGTGCCCGTCGACCTGGGACCGGATCGCAGCGACGCACGGATGCACGCCAAGACCGTAGGATCCTACGCAGTGCCGTAGGGGACCGCACCGCCACTTCCCAGCAAATTAGGGACACTGTTGCTCCTGGGGTATCGGCGAGGACCATTCGCAACCGTCTCCATGAAGCTGGGCTACGGTCCCGCACACCGTTAGGCCGTCTTCCGCTCACGCCCCAACATCGAGCAGCCCGCCTCCAGTGGTGTCGCGACAGGCGTGAATGGAGGGACGAATGGAGACGTGTCGTCTTCAGCGATGAAAGTCGCTTCTTCCTTGGTGCCAATGATGGTCGTTTGCGTGTTTGGCGCCGTGCAGGTGAGCGCCACAATCAGGACTGCATACGACCGAGGCACACAGGGCCAACACCCGGCATCATGGTGTGGGGAGCGATCTCCTACACTGGCCGTACACCACTGGTGATCGTCGAGGGGACACTGAATAGTGCACGGTACTTCCAAACCGTCATCGAACCCATCGTTCTACCATTCCTAGACCGGCAAGGGAACTTGCTGTTCCAACAGGACAATGCACGTCCGCATGTATCCCGTGCCACCCAACGTGCTCTAGAAGGTGTAAGTCAACTACCCTGACCAGCAAGATCTCCGGATCTGTCCCCCATTGAGCATGTTTGGGACTGGATGAAGCGTCGTCTCACGCGGTCTGCACGTCCAGCACGAACGCTGGTCCAACTGAGGCGCCAGGTGGAAATGGCATGGCAAGCCGTTCCACAGGACTACATCCAGCATCTCTACGATCGTCTCCATGGGAGAATAGCAGCCTGCATTGCTTTGAAAGGTGGATATACACTGTACTAGTGCCGACATTGTGCATGCTCTGTTGCCTGTGTCTACGTGCCTGTGGTTCTGTCAGTGTGATCATGTGATGTATCTGACCCCAGGAATGTGTCAATAAAGTTTCCCCTTCCTGGGACAATGAATTCACGGTGTTCTTATTTCAATTTCCAGGAGTGTATTTGTGTCGTAAGTGTAGCGGCGTTACAATGGCTTCGAGGGGTGTACCAGCCCACAGCTTTCCAGTCGTCTAGGGTCCAACCGATATGATCACGAGCCTAAGAGAACCACTGCTTGCGATGTCGTGCTGTTAGCATAGGCACTCGCATCGGTCGTCTCCTTTCATAGCCCACTAACGCCACGTTTCGCCGTGTTGTCTGGTAATGGACACGTTGTACGTTCCACATTGATTTCTGTGGATATTTCACGCAGTGCTTAGTGACTGTTAGCACTGACAACTTTACGCAAACGCCTCTGCTCTCTGTCGTTAAGTGAAAGTGGTCGGTCACTGTGTTTTCCCTGGTGAGAAGCAATGCCTGAAATGTGATGTCCCCGGCACGCTCTTGACACTGTGGATCTCGGAATATTGAATTCCCTAACGATTTCCGAAACTGAATGTTCCATGCATCTAGCTCCAACTACCATTCCGCATTTAAAGCTCTGCCAATGCACTGACCTTTTATACCTTACCTACACGACAGTATCGCTGTCTATATATGTGCATATCGCTATCCTATGACTTTTATCACCTCACTGTTAAGCCATCCAGTCTAGATCTGAAAACGAATTAGAAGGCTGCGAAACAGTCCTGAACAACTCCAGAATGAGATTTTCGCTCTGCAGCGGAGTGTGCGCTGATATGAAACTTCTTGGCAGATTAAAACTGTGTCCGGAACGAGATTCAAACTCGGGACCTCTGCCTTTCGCGGGCAAGTGCTATACCATCTGAGCTACCCAAGCACGACTCGCGGCCCGGCCTCACAGCTTTACTCCTGCCAGTTCCGAGTTCGAGTCTCGGTCCGGCCACAGTTTAATCTGCCAAGAAGTTTGATTCCGCTGCAGAGTCAAAATTTTATTCTGGAAACATCCCCCAGGCTGTGGCTAAGCCATGTCTCCGCATTATCCTTTCTTTCACGAGTGCTAGTTCTCCAAGGTTCGCAGGAGAGCTTCTGTAAAGTTTGGATGGTAGGAGACGAGGTACTGGCAGAAGTAAGGCTGTGAGGACGGGGCGTGAGCCGTGCTTGGGTAGCTCAGTTGGTAGAGCACTTGCCCGCGAAAGGCAAAGGTCCCGAGTTAGAGTCTCGGTCCGGCACACAGTTTTAATCTGCCAGGAAGTTTCATATCAGCACACACTCCGCTACAGAGTCAAAATCTCTCTCTGGAAACATCCCCCAGGCTGTGGCTAAGCCATGTCTCCGCAATATCCTTTCCTTCAGGAGTGCTAGTTCTGCAAGGTTCGCAGGAGAGCTTCTGTAAAGTTTGGAAGGTAGGAGACGAGGTACTGGCAGAAGTAAATCTGTGAGGACGGGGCGTGCGTCGTGCTTGGGTAGCTCAGATGGGAGAGTACTTGCCCGCGATAGGCAAAGGTCCCGAGTTCGAGGCTCGGTCCGGCACACAGTTTTAATCTGCCAAGAAGTTTAAGTCCTGAACAAGTGTTTCATTTTACAGTTCTTAATGAAAGAAAGAAACAAATGGTAGTCCAGCGTCAGTTCACCAAGGGACAGGTGAGAGATCCAATCGCCGTTTCTTATTCAACAGCGTCCCCATTGTTTCACGCTGCTAACTGTCAAGATCCTCGTCGCTGCCCGGTTTGAGCTACTCGCAGTATGCGTTTCTGCAGGTTCGTCACTATTCTTCGGGCCGACTTACAATGGACCGATCTCTCCCGGACATGTGAGTCCAGTGTCAGAGGGTGAAGCATTCCCCGCGCAGCTGTTCCGTTAGTCGTGACTGCTGGTCGTACTTGGCACTAATCCTGCGCCGACGGCGTCCCATCAAGGCTAGCCCCGTCTCCGTGGCGCGCGGCTGGGAAACTGCGGTATGCACAGCCGTGTTTTCTCTTGCTTTATGGCCAACACTGCCGTTGTACTCTGTAGTGCAGCATACTCCTCGGTTTCACTCTCAGTTCGCCACATTGCCGGCAAGATGCAGTGCTACCACAAGGAAATGAAAGTGCTGCTGGAGGATGATGAATTTCTCATTTTGTGAAGACAGGAGTGAACTGTTTTACTTGCTAAAAACTTTCCAAAGCCAATATAGCAAAAATATTTTTTATTTTAAACAACCGGTCCCGACGTAGTTTACTGTCTCCTTCACTTCTTAAAAATCATTTTGTTATGAAACGTGCTCATTTCGAGTTGAACCTCATGCGAAACTGTCATGTGGATAAAAAACAATACATTACAAAAGGTTTGCCTTAACTAAACTTAACTAAAATACTTAAAAAATATAGAAAAGAATAAACCACCTTGAGCAAATTGGTATGTCCATAAACAGTATACGCCGCTCGCCGTATACGCCGTTTAAGCTGGATTTTCAGTGTGTAGAATATGTTCATCTTATGTAAACAGATGTGCTACTGTGTACTGTATTTTTGTCACGTAACAGTCATGTTGAGCGGTATATACACTGAAGGGCCAAAGAAACTGGTACACTTCTTTAATATTGTTAGGGCCCCGCGAGCACGCAGGAGTGCCATGGACTCGTCTAAATTAGTACTGGAATGAATGACACCATGAATCCTGAAGGGCTGTCCATAAATCCGTAAGAGTACGAGAGAATGGAGGTCTGTTCTGGACAGGACATTGTTAGGCATCCCAGATATGCTCAATAATGTTCATGTCTGGACGGTTTAGCGGACAGAGGAAGTGTTGAAACTCAGAAGAGTGTACATGGAGCCACTCTGTAGCAATTCTGGACGTGTGGGATGTCGCACTGTCCTGCTCAAATCGCCCAAGTCCCTCCGAATGCACAATGGACGTGAGAGGATGCTGGTCATCAGACAGGATGCTTACGTACATGTCACCTGTCAGAGTCGTATCTAGACGTATCAGGCGTCACACATCACACCAAATGCACGCGCCCGACACCATTATAGAGCCTCCACCAGCTGGAGCAGTCCCCTGCTGACATGCAGGGTCCATGGATTCCATACCCGTACACGTCCATCCGGTCGATAAAATTTGAAACGAGACTCGTCCGACCAGGCAACAGTCCATTGTCGTTGTTGACGGGCCCAGGCGAGACATAAAGCTTTGTATTTCGCAGTCATCAAGGGTACACGAGTGGGCCTTCGGCTCCGAAAGCCCATATCGATTATCTTTCGTTGAATGATTCGCACGCTGACACTTGTTGATGACCCAGCAATGAAATCTGTAGCAATTTGCGGAAGGATTGCACTTCTGGCATATTGAACGATTCTCTTCAGTCGTCGTTGGTCCCGTTCTTGCAGGAACTTTCTCCGGCCGCAGCGATGTTGGAGATTTAATGTTTATTCACGGTACACTCGTGCAATGACCGTACGGGGAAATCCTCACTTCATCGCTACCTCGGAGATGCTGTGTCGCATCACTCGTGCGCCGACATTCAACATCACGTAAATCTTGATAACCTGCCATTGAAGCAGCAGTAACCGATTTAACAATTGCGCCAGACACTTGTTGTCTTATATAGGAACTGCCGACCGCAGCGCCGTATTCTACCTGTTTACGTATCTCTGTATTTGAATGCGTATACCTATACCAGTTTCGTTGGCGCTTCAGTGTGTATGGGCATGGCCATTTACACAAAATGCTTTATGATTTTAAATATTTTACGTAATACAAATATTCTATAATGTCCTGTTTTTTTATCGACATGACAACTTGGCGTGATGTCCATCTTGGAATGAACACGTTGGATAACAAAAAAAATATACCTAAAGATGAGGTTTTTTTATGACCTGAAGAAACATTTATTCGATCTTGGGCTTAAAAGTTTTTACATGCTAAAGATGAAACTTTCAGCCGGTTAAATGTACCGTTTGGAGACTCCATACCAAATCATTCCCTTTAGCTAGATTGCTGAGCTATCCAGTCGCGACCCACCTCACAGCATGTATGTGCCTGCGCGTATCCTCACTTGAAGACATGATATTAGGCAGCACTCCGCTAACCGCTGCCATAGATGTCATAGTAACTTACTTTCACGTAGACAAGTGGTTGCAGTAGGGTCATAAAAATAATGGTCAACGTGACCTGCAACTTAACTACGGTGTGCCGGTCTGGCCTAAAACTCTACTACCATCAATAATTATAACATCTTATTCTAAAATATATCATCGTAACCAGTCGCTGTTGAGAATGGTTTTAATTTTAACGGCGTATTTTGGAAGAAAATCTCAGTTCTCACGAGACAAACATTTGAATACTTAATTCGTGCTGTATGGGAGTCCGTATTGTCTCTGGTAACATTTTGATTATTGCACTTCTTGGACAACTACACAGATGAAAATAACGGCTTGCCTCACATAATATCCTGAAGGCCATGTACGAGTGTCAAGACAATCATGTAGATGAAGTCTTTCTTTACTTGTGAAAGGCATTTGACTCGGTACCTTACCAATGTTTATTAATGAAAGTTGGTAGCACAGCGACCAGGGAGTTCAAGGGCATGGCATGCTATGCACACTAGTCTAGAGTTAGCGCCTCTCTGCTTCTTCAGGCTGTTGGAGTATTTGTTTGCTCATCATGCTCCAGCATGTACCTTACTGTTGCTTAAGACGATTAACCCTCTTGTGTCATGATATCGGCGCAACTTTGTTACAAAGGCTGTCGGCAATGTCAGCTGGTGATGTTTACTGAATGAAACCGCTCGTGACATAATAAATGTACCGAATGATCAAAAAGTCAGTATAAATTTGAAAACTGAATAAATCACGGAATAATGTAGATAGAGAGGTACAAATTGACACACATGCTTGGAATGACATGGGGTTTTATTAGAACCAAAAAAATACAAAAGGTAAAAAGATGTCGGACAGATGGCGCTTCATCTGGAATACTAATAATTAGCATAAATATGTAAGACAAAGCAAAGATGATGTTCTTTACAGGAAATGCTCGATATGTCCACCATCATTCCCCCACCAATAGCTGTAGTCGAGAAATAATGTTGTGAACAGCATTGTAAAGCATATCCGGAGTTATGGTGAGGCATTGGCGTCGGATGTTGTCTTTCAGCATTACGATACACTTGCGACTTCTGGTAACCCTAAAGCCAATAATCGCACGGACTGAGGTCTGGGGTCCTGGGAGGCCAAGCATGACGAAAGTGGCGGCTGAGCACACGATCATCACCAAACGACGCGCGAAAGAGATCTTTCACGCGTCTAGCAATATGGGGTGGAGCGCCATCCTGCATAAACATCGTACGTTCCAGCAGGTGTTTATCAGTGAAGCTGGGGATGATGCGATTCTGTAACATATCGGCGTACCTCTCACCCGTCACGGTAGCAGTTACAAAACCAGAGACTGATGAGCACAGAAGTTGAATCCCATAGTGCTCAGAGGCCATTTGAACCATTTGAACAAAACCAGAATCACACATTTCCTCGAAGAAAAAAGGCCCGATAACGGCAGATGTGGTAAATCCAACCCATACCGTGACTTTCTCGTCGTGCAGTGGAGTATCCACGACAGTTCTAGGATTTTCGGTAGCCCAAATTCTGCAGTTGTGGGCGTTGACAGACCCTCGGAGTGTGAAATGGGCTTCGTCGATCCACAGCACGTTACTCAACCAATCGTCATCTTCCGCCATCTTTTGAGACGCTTACACCGCAAATGCCCTACGCTTCACTAAATCGCCAGGTAACAGTTCATGATGCCGATGGATTTTGTACGGAGGGTACGCCTCAGTGCCAACCAAACAGTAGTGTATGGAATGCCGGTGCGACGTGCGACTGCACGAGCGCTGACTTCCCCGTGCGTAGACGAACCCGCTACAGCCTGCATTTCTTCCTGAACTGTCCCAGCAGCATTACGCCTTGTGCTCGGTCGGCCACTACGGGGTCTATCGTCTAAACAACCCGTGGCTTCGAACCTCGAAATCATTTTCGCCACAGCTGCATTTGTCAACGGACCTGTACCCTTTCGAATCCCCTTCCTATGGCGATAGGATCGTAACGCTGAACTAGCACATTCCCCATTCTGATAATACAGCATCACTAAAAGCGCCTTTTCAGGTAACGTCAACATGCTGCGACTGGTGGCGCATCTGATTCTCTCTCTCATTACAGCTCCTTTTATACACGATTGTCATGCGCAGTCACTGACGTTTTGCTGTCCAGCTCCATCTGTCGGACATTTTTTGAACTTTTGTATTTTTTTGGTTGTAATAAAACCCCATGTCATTCCAATTATGTGTGTCAATTTTTACCTCTCTGTCTACATTATTCCGTGGTTTATGAAGTTTTCAAATTTATACTGACTTTTTGATCACCCGTCACATTAATACACCTGTAATGGTTTTTACTACTATAAGGGTCGATCAATAAGTTTCAGTTCGTAGGACACATAGTCCAGAATAGGAATGCCAATCAGGCAAAATCACCCTGGGCATTGAGGAAACCATACAACCGACGAACCAACTTGTAGATACTCATTTGGAAAACACTGTGTGTCGTGACCAGACGAAAGTACAGTTGTCCAGGGGAGATGGTTCATTTTTAACTTCGTTACATGAATCAATAAACAGATTTACTTAACTTGACTCTTTTTTGTCACAGAAGAGTGTAGAATATTTACAACTATCATTGACTATCGAAGCATCACTTGATGCATACAAACATGGACGGTTCTCTTCAAATAAAATGTTCAACTTTCACTGAAGTGCATTTTCGTCTGAAACTTCACGATCACTGTTCCTTCACAGTGTTGTTGTCTGCTGAAGCTGAGGTCACAGACTGGACTGAGTTCTTGCATGCTCGACACTATATTGACCTCAGTGCGAGGTCGCCGCCGTCCAGGGGAAGAGCCCCTCCCATATGTCGTCGCGGATTGCAGGGAGCCCTCCATAATGCCTGTGGCATCGATTCGCGCTGCCGACTTCGGTGTTGCGCCGCAATCTCTGAACTGTACCACACCGTATTCTGTTGCATGTAGAAGTCCGTAACTACCTGCTACACATCCTCGTCCGACAGGAATTGTCGAGCCTTCAAGGCCTTTTTTCAAGGGACCGGGGACGTGATAATCGAATGGGGAGATATGGGGACTATAGGGCGGGTGCACTGGTGTTTGCCACTTGGATCAGAGTACCTTTGACGGCCTTCTAGATGGACCGGCGTATCATGTCGAACAGCGACCATCGCGGAACTTGGCGCATGATTCCACAACGGTGGCTTTCGAGGGACATGCTGCCCCATACTCTGTCTTCATTCCCCGGCGATTGTCGACTACAGTCCGTTCCACATAGGAAGAAACCTGATGTCCGCCTTTGCTGGAACCTCATTGGACTTCCGTTTCACGTGGGACTGCAGCCAAGCTGTCTCGAGTACCGTCAAGTACGATAATAAGGGTACGTTTTGTGCTGTACGTTACGCACTCGACGACTTAGCGATAATACGGGACAACAGCTTTTCCGGCGCGTTTAACTTGGACAGCACTGGACGGTCAGGTGGTACACCTAACCTGCAGTAAAATGGCCAACTGCAGTTCACACGTAAAAAGAGACGAGCAGAGGAGCAATACAGCTTCGAATGTGATTTACCTTTTAAGCACAATGAAATAATACACTGCAAATCTCCCACAATACGCTCCTTAGACGACTAGACAAAGCCCGCATCTCGTGGTCGTGCGGTAGCGTTCTCGCTTCCCACGCCCGGGTTCCCGGGTTCGATTCGCGGCGGGGTCAGGGATTTTCTCTGCCTCGTGATGGCTGGGTGTTGTGTGATGTCCTTAGGTTAGTTAGGTTTAAGTAGTTCTAAGTTCTAGGGGACTGATGACCTAAGATGTGCCGGCCGCGGTGGTCTAGCGGTTCTAGGCGCGCAGTCCGGAACCGCGCGACTGCTACGGTCGCAGGTTCGAATCCTGCCTCGGGCATGGATGTGTGTAATGTCCTTAGGTTAGTTAGGTTTAAGTAGTTCTAAGTTGTAGGGGACTGATGACCACAGTAGTTAAGTCCCATAGTGCTCAGAGCCATTTTTTGACTAGACAAAAACCGCAATACGTTATCGTTTTTAGCTAACGTACTATTGTAATTAAAAACAAGAATGATGAAAATTCCTGACTTAACCATAGGGTATGTTTTCTGCATAAGCTGTGCGTAACTTAAGAGAGTATTGAAGGATTTCACCGTATAGTTAAATACTGAAGCCACTGAAGGTATTACTTAGTCAGTCGTCTGGTAATCTCTTAGCTCCTTCCTTATACGAATCCGAGAAATACATTTCAGTTCTGGAAGTGTCACCTGCTACGTTGATAACGAGCCTATCAACAGAATCCACGAGCCGGCCGAAGTGGCCGTGCGGTTAAAGGCGCTGCAGTCTGGAACCGCAAGACCGCTACGGTCGCAGGTTCGAATCCTGCCTCGGGCATGGATGTTTGTGATGTCCTTAGGTTAATTAGGTTTAACTAGTTCTAAGTTCTAGGGGACTAATGACCTCAGCAGTTGAGTCCCATAGTGCTCAGAGCCATTTTTTGAACAGAATCCACGAAGCCAAACAGGCGCAGCATTTTCTCTTCTTTTATGACGAACCGTTCTATATCCCTCCAGCGTTCGGCATAACGTGTGAAAAAGCTGCGTGCGTTAGTTCCGGCACGTCTGGCAGTTTAACAGTCTCGTTACTTCACGGGCCAAATCCCGCGGCTTGGCTCCAGATCAGTTCTGTTGGGTTCGTATTGTAATGGTACAGTAGCAAATGTAAAAATGCAGCATTTGTGTGATGCGCTGCCGGCCGAAGTGGCCGTGCGGTTAAAGGCGCTTCAGTCTGGAACCGCAAGACCGCTACGGTCGCAGGTTCGAATCCTGCCTCGGGCATGGATGTTTGTGATGTCCTTAGGTTAGTTAGGTTTAACTAGTTCTAAGTTCTAGGGGACTAATGACCTCAGCAGTTGAGTCCCATAGTGCTCAGAGCCATTTGAACCATTTTGTGATGTGCTCGATGCTTTGAAAATGATTGTTTTTCATGTTTCTACGATGCTTATCTACTTCCGTGGTATGAAACGATGGGCATAGTCCAAATAAAGAGGGTCTGGTTTTTCATTTTTGCCTTAAAAATTATGTTTTCTTAATGTAAACCACTTTTATGAACAGACTTTCCAAAAACATCGATAATTAAGAATTTGTATTTGAAATGTAAAGAGGAATTTCGCGTCCAATACGTAATTAGAAACAAGAAGACATGCATTATTCATAAAAAATGATGATGAGTTTTATAATTACGAGAAGTGGGTATTTTAAATCGAAATAAAAAAAAGACACGTGCGTGATGAGTACCAACGCACGATTAACCTCACGCGATTCACATTCCACTACGATATTTTTTTTTCTTTTTTTTACATCCTGTTAAAGTTCGGTGGTTGATGCTTCCACTCAGTTTTTTATTACAGAGGGCAACCAGCTCTCTGACCGAACACGCTGAGCTACCGTGCCGGCTCCCAGGTTGCTTGTTTCGATGGCAATGCGTTTGACCGTTACGCTACGCCTTCAACACGCTATCGAATGCGCTATACGTTCAAGGTTAGAATCAGTCTCAACTACAGTATATACAGCGCTGGGAAAACTTGAAAGCCGATTATCTCCGTAAATTTATGAAAAACATTCAGAACAGCCTACTTCTCAGCACTTTTTAACCGTGTTCCACATGCGTGTTTCACTACGGAACAGGAAGCAGCCTTATCCATTTTCATACTGCGCATTAACAGTGCGAAAATCAGACCACAACGTTGCAGAGGCTGTGACTGTACACGATTTTTGAAATAAAAAACTTCGTAACTAAATCGTGATTAAGAAAAACATTGATGGTCTCGCGTCCGTCGGCCGTCGTAATTTAATATATATATTATTGTTATTATTATTTTTTGATTGTTGCCGACTTACGTGGTGGGCCTTAATAAAAATGATGTTTAAGTTGAACAATGTAATAAACTTTTCATATTGATTTCCTCGGCTAGTCAGTTCACTTTAAAGCAAGAAATCTTTAGTTATTAATTAAAATTGCGGCCCACACACGCGCGAGAGTATTTTTCTTACCTCCGTTAACCATTGTATTCTAGTCGGAGTCCTGGCTCTGGGTCTCGGCTATGGTACTGAAAATAAGAATCTTAAAGCTGAGTATTTCTGCAACTTCGTGCGGCTGTGGAGAAAAATTAATATTATGTTAATAGCGGGCGAGTTTTCCGCTTCCGCAAATTTTTCATAAGTTAATATCGCCACGTAATGGCGTCGTTGGCTGCATCGGCAGCTGCGATTGTTGAACTGTAAATTACTTGAATGCAGGTTAATTCATGGAAGGCGGACATGAAATCGGGATCACCTCTTACAAATTAAAAGTGCACAATAATATTAAATCGGTATATTATATGCTTAACTCATACAAATATGCTTACATTTGTCAGCACACGCAAGATGTCCCTCTAGACACATTCAAGACAAAAGAAGAAGTGAAGTCGACTAAAAAATTAACAAAAGCGTATCTTGTCGTCTCTTTAGATCATTCTGTCATAAATTATTTCTTTGCAATCCAAACCTACACCGAGAAATTATTATTTTACGGCTACATGATAAAAAATTTGGCACTGGGGACGCTATAATGGCTATTAACACATTCGAATATCTTGAAAGTTTCATTTGACGTAACTTAGTAATAAGATATCTAATACATAAGTAGGACCTGCTTCCAGGAGCGTAACAACACCAGTGTACGTGTGCTACGGCTTATGACCAATCATAGCGTTTGTGTTTGTGTACATCAGGTTTATTCTTATGTTTAACGGATTACGGTGTTTGGGCTTCAGCAGTCAAAAAATGAATAACAGCACATCGTCCTGTTTGAACCCATTTGATAATGACTTCGCCATAGTTCACCTTTCCTCATTTACCACATGGACGTCGGAAAGACACAAATGGCACACTAGTCCCTTGCCTAAATGTCGATGCTTGCACACTGGTATCGGGTCGCGCCACATTGCGCATATGCTGCAACAACACCCTCAAATGTAAACTTTCTGATCCCCCTTGCAATAACAAGTCTTAGACTTACAGGTAGAGCTTACACTAAGTCTGGTGTTCCATTTAACGTTCTTAATAGCGCAGTTCATTACAAATGCGCAGCCGGCCGCTGTGGCCGAGCGGTTCTAGGCACTTTAGTCCTGAACAGCGCTGCTGCCAAGGTCGCAGGTTCGAATCCTGCCTCAGGCATGGATGTGTGAGATGTCCTTAGGTTAGTTAGGTTTAAGTAGTTCTCAGTTCTAGGGGACTGACGACCTCAGATGTTAAGTCCCATAGTGCTCAGAGCCTCTTGTCCAAGCTCCTGCTCACTCGTTAACAGAAGCACCGCGACTCGTCAGGTGTATGAGACTATGAATCACGATGACTGATCACGATACCTGTTGGCGCTGAGACGCGTGGAAATAATGCACCCCATACTCCGGACATTAATGCTAGTAAGTTTGGTATTCGCACGATAATTAGTTTCCGTGTTATAACATGTTAAATAGGGGAACTAATTATAACCACTGGGTACTTGGCGATGCGTTGCAACAAAGCTTAAGGACTACAGAGAAGATGACAATTAGTAACGTTTTTGCCAGTCCAGTTCAATAATTCTGCAGTTGTACTTGCAACTACAGAAAACGTTAATATTTTAAAGAATAGGTTGTCTAGAGTCTTTATGGGAAAAAACGAAGAAATGTTAGGAGGTGTGGAATGCAGAATTACTTGAAACTATTAACATATCTGTTGAAGGTATTTCTGTCACAAAACTTGTTTCGTTTTATGGAAATAATATAACGTCAGTGGTCTGTAATGAAAGGAATTTACAGTTTGTTACAAATGATGTTCATTGTACGACGAGTCGGAGAGGAAGGGAACATTTTTAGATCAAAGGAATAACTAGCGGTTAGGTTGGTAACACTAACCACACAAGACACACAGAGGCATGTTTAGCCAGAAAGATGCAAACAAACAGTAGTGGTGCTACGGTGTGCTGTGTTTCAAAGTAAAACTGCATAGTTCTGTGCAGGAATGCGCGCTTAGGCGGAAAACTGTACCAGACGAAGAAATGCCGCAGAAACGTGCAAGCAGACGGCGTTTCATGACGAGAGCGAAAAAGTCGAACATACAGTACCGTGAATGAAATCGACGCCTTCTGTAAAACTGTTTTTCGGTCCAGGAAGCAACCCATCGCAGACTACTGAAGATGTTTTTATTTTAATAAAACGGAACGCAGTGAACACGTGGTGCGTCGTGGGGCGATCACTCTGTTTTAAAGTAATTGAAAAGCCACAATCGCTTCAATATCGTTTACTAGATGACCGGTTTCAGATCCGATGATGGCATCTTCAGAGTGTTGAAACCGATCATCTAGTAAACGATACTGAAGCGATTTCAATTATTTTAAAACGGAACGCGTTTAATGACCAAAACACGCATTTGCTTGTAGTTGCAAAGATGTTTCAAAATACTTTCAATAATAACAAAGCAGCCAATGTCTGTAATTCCATTGTGTATTAACAGTGGTTACTTTGAAGGCCAGAGAAGGTATTTTGATAAATGAAAAGCACCTGTTTGCTTTTGTCCTGCAGTGTTACTTTTATTGTGTTAACCGATTTTCGGCTGACAAGGTATTGTGTTTTTAACTCTGGTTTTATTTGTTTTCTGAGATCGTTCACCAAATATTTCAGACGCGCCTTGTATAATAATATGCATTTAGCTGCTAACAGCCGCGTAGTTTTCCTGCTCAGCAACAAACAAACATACAGTGGCAGTAACATTTTAAGATGTGCTTAACTTTAACTGATGTTGATGAATTCTGCCGTGAGCTGAGTAAAGTCGGCCGCTTACCTCAAGGACAAGAGCTGTAAGTAGTGCAGTAGTTGTTGGTAATTGTAATTCCCAGGTATTTAGTTGAAATTACGGCCTTTAGATTTGGCGGATCTATAGTGTAACCGAAGTTTAACGGATTCATTTTAGTACTCATGTTGAAGACCTCACACTTCTGGTTATTTATGGTCAATTGCCTATTTTCGCACCGTACAGATATCTTTTGTAAATCGTTTAACTTGTTTATCGAACAGAATCTTTATTCGCATAGCAACTGTCATGGAAGTCTTGAATTTCAGTTCTTAACACACATGCAGCACTGCAGCAACCACTGTCTTGTTCGCAACTAATTATACTGACCCTTTTTGCATGCTTATTTTGTTTCGCAACATTTTTTTTCGACTTTTCCAATCTACATACCCTTTTCCTTGGATTTTTCACTGGCTGTTAGTGATTCACATTATTCATCTCATATATCAGACTCCATGATTTAGTTAAAAATGGTTCAAATGGCTCTGAGCACTATGGGACTCAACATCTTAGGTCATAAGTCCCCTAGAACTTAGAACTACTTAAACCTAACTAACCTAAGGACATCACACACACCCATGCCCGAGGCAGGATTCGAACCTGCGACCGTAGCAGTCCCGCGGTTCCGGACTGCAGTGCTAGAACCGCACGGCCACCGCGGCCGGCTATTTAGTTAAAAACTCGCAATGAATATACAGCGTCATACAAATGTCGGCCATATGTATGAGGTCCTTACCAAGAAGAGCAACGCCTGGCTGCCAGGATTTTGCAGTTTCTAGAGACGAACTAAGACTAGATTTGGTATTCTTCGCCATGAGCCGCAGGTCTTAAGGGGAAACATGCAACTGATCTCAAGTTCTGGCATACATAAAAGCTCTTATTACTTAGGTAATGATTCGAAGTATAGTTGTTATTCCATTTTCCAATTTTTCGGATTTGGTATCTTTTGGAAATGAGGTTACCAGTTTGGCGTTTACTGCATGGCGTCTCCATCGTGTCACAGTTTTAATGGCTAGCAGTGTCGAGTGACAGGAAGAGATGGCTCTGAGCACTATGGGACTTAACATCTGTGGTCATCAGTCCCCTAGAACTTAGAACTACTTAAACCTGACTAACCTAAGGACATCACACACATCCATGCCCGAGGCAGGATTCGAACCTGCGACCGTAGCAGTCGCGCGGCTCCGGACTGAGCGCCTAGAACCGCGAGACTACCGCGGCCGGCGACAGGAAGAGATTGTAAAAGTGTTCGATACCATGCAAAAAACGGACAGAGACAGCAGACGGAGGGTCGCTTGCCAGTTGCTGTTTCCGCCGGTCGGTGTGAGTGACGGAGAGAGCAGGTGGAGAAGACGCGTGCGTTCCTCGACGAAAGTGATCCGCCAGTTGTGGGAAGAGAACCGGACCCGCTTTCCAGACCAGCGCCTGCCTCGCTCGGTGCGGCGGGAAACTGAACTGTTCCGCAGTTACGCCGCACCGCGCATTCACGATGAGAGCTGCTCCGTAATAGTGATACGCCCGTGTTTGTTTTGTTTACGCGGTCGCTGGCCGGCGACGTAACACCGGCAACGGCGCTAGCCGACTTCATTTGTCACCGTTCTTGACTCGTAGCTCACAGGAGTGAATGATGATGATGATGTTTGGTTTGTGGGGTGCTCAACTGCACGGTTATCAGCGCCCGTACAAAGTCCCAATTATTACACAGTCCAGTTTTTTCACAGTCCACTCTAGCCACTGCCACAAATGATGATGATGATATGATGAGGACAACACAAACACCCAGTCCCTGGGCAGAGAGAATCCCCACGGGAGTGAATGAGAATGCTGCTGGATGAGCCCAACTTGTTAACAAACAGTACAACACCTAGCAGTTGTGGTACGCTCGGGTTTGGGTGTGTCGAACTCTCGCCTACTAAGGAAGCCTACGTAAACCAACATTACTAATTGGCCCTCTCCCACCTTATTTCTGCTCTATACTTATTCGCTTCTCTAGACTTTTCACGAAATCGAAGTTCAAAGCTTTTTTTTCATGTAGTCATTAGTCTTTTTACTGGTTTGATGCGGCCCGCCACAAATTCCCTTCTGGTGCCAACTTTATCATGGCAGAGTAGCACTTGCACCCTAAGACGTCAGTTATTTAGTATGTATTCAAATTTCTTGTCTTCACTCACAGTTTTCATCCTGCACTGCTCCTTCTAGCATCCTGATCTCTTAACACATGTCCTTTCATCTTGTCTTTTTTCCTTGCGAGTGTTTTCCATATATTCCCTTCTTCACTGCTTCTCCAGAGAACTACCTCGTTCTCCTTTAGTCCACCTACTTCTCGCTTCATTTTATAGCACCACATCTCAGGTGCTTCGATTCTCTTCCTTTCTGGTTTTCCCATACTGCATAGTTCCCTATTGTGCTGTGCTCCAAATGTCGATACTCAGAAATTTCTTCCTCAAATTAACGTGAATGAAAGTAAAAGAGGGACTCCATAGATAATGTGAAGTGACGTGGGTGAATAAACTCCGCGCCTCCATGGATGTCAGTTTCATTGCCATCGCAAGGAGCTATACTACGCAGCGCTGTAATGCTGCTGGCACCGTAACATCGCATCATTACACTCCTGTGCTATTGTGAGTAACAAGCAACCATACGATGTATTTCTAAAAAGCGCAAGACAACCGAAATACGGAGGAAATTATTCAAGCTTGACTGTCCACAAAACTGCACAAGGAAATAAAATTCACACCGCTCCATCTTTCAGCTAATGGCACAGCAACCTCTTGGGATGTTCTAGAAAAAATAGGCAGTCTCGGCTGCAAATGGTTTTTTATTTATTTAATTTGTGTCGCGTTTCACCCGCATAGGAACAACATCGCGTAACAACACTCGAGGACCATTGCCAAGTGTACAGAAAGTCTGCAATCACCAAAAATGACATGTCACCCACTAAAATTGACAGGACACATCCACCAGATAAAAACATGGATGACATGGATTTCTGGTGATTGCGGGACTTTCTGTACACTTGCCAGTGGTCCTTTACGCGATGTCTGCGAGAGTGAAACGCATCACAAATTAAATAAATAAAAAGCCATTTGCAACCGAGACTGCCCATTTTTTCTGGCACAGGGAAATAGTGTAAACCATTTTTGTGCATAATATGCTGACAGATTACTTTCTACGTCAACTGTCTCTTGATCCTACTTGATGATGTTTCACAGGATGTAATGGAGCGAGATCCGAGTTATTAAAGTGCAGAATGACGTCTCTAAACGTTTATTAATCAAAAACATGCAATTTCTTAGCAAAAAATAGAAACAAACCTTACATGTCGAGGTATGGGTTTTATAACTCAGTCCCAACTCTATGATAAACCCGTCAGAATGCATTAACAAACCAACAAACCATACTCTATAAAATAATTATTATACACAGAACCGAGCGAGGTGGCGCAGTGGTTAGCACACTGGACTCGCATTCGGGAGGACGACGGTTCAATACCGTCTCCGGCCATCCTGATTTAGGTTTTCCGTGATTTCCCTAAATCGTTTCAGGCAAATGCCGGGATGGTTCCTTTAAAAGGGCACGGCCGATTTCCTTCCCCATCCTTCCCTAACCCGAGCTTGCGCTCCGTCTCTAATGACCTCGCTGTCGACGGGACGTTAAACACTAACCGCCGCCACCACCACCATACACAGAAGCTTATATGCCTTAAGACAAAACTCAGTGCCCAACAGTTAACATTTACTAAAGCCCCAAGGCCAACCCTGCACATATAAAATAACTCACAATATCGAACTACTAAGCACCACAAAATTTTTTAAAGTACAATACATAAAATTTTTACATCACTGTGTCCAGAAAATCGAATCAGTTAAATACAGCAAGCACCAGGGTAAAACTTATGTCAACATGTCATTTTTTCACAATCCGCCGTACAGTAATAACGCCCAACACTCCCAGTAGTAACTAGTTCATAAACACAAGCCAAAGTGTTCAGCTAGTTGCGTCAGTAACAGCCACTACCAAATCGGAGGCACCGCGTGCGAGATCTGAACAAATTTCGTTATTTAAGCCGAACCAGACGAGATCGGAAACGATAACTCGAAACAGCCAGTATAAAATCAAGAATGGTTCAAATGGCTCTGAACACTACGGGACTTAGCCTGCAGGAGTGGCCGTGCTGTTCTAGGCGCTGCAGTCTGGAACCGAGTGACCGCTACGGTCGGAGGTTCGAATCCTGCGTCAGGCATGGATGTGTGTGATGTCCTTAGGTTAGTTAGGTTTAAGTAGTTCTACGTTCTAGGCGACTGATGACCTCAGAAGTTAAGTCGCATAGTGCTCAGAGCCATTTGAACCATTTGAGCCACTATGGGACTTAACTGCTGAGATCATCAGTCCCCTAGAGCTTAGAACTACTTAAACCTAACTAACCTAAGGACATCACACACATCCATGCCCGAGGCAGGATTCGAACCTGCGTCCGTAGCGGTCGCGCGGTTCGAGACTGTAGCGCCCAGAACCGCTCGGCCACTACGGCCGGAAGTATAAAATCCACTATATCTTTGAAGAAATACAATCGAATACAATCTAGATCAGTGATTCTCATCCTCCTTAGCTCCCCAATCCCCCAAATAGTAAATACACTCCTGGAAATTGAAATAAGAACACCGTGAATTCATTGTCCCAGGAAGGGGAAACTTTATTGACACATTCCTGGGGTCAGATACATCACATGATCACACTGACAGAACCACAGGCACATAGACGCAGGCAACAGAGCATGCACAATGTCGGCACTAGTACAGTGTATATCCACCTTTCGCAGCAATGCAGGCTGCTATTCTCCCATGGAGACGATCGTAGAGATGCTGGATGTAGTCCTGTGGAACGGCTTGCCATGCCATTTCCACCTGGCGCCTCAGTTGGACCAGCGTTCGTGCTGGACGTGCAGACCGCGTGAGACGACGCTTCATCCAGTCCCAAACATGCTCAATGGGGGACAGATCCGGAGATCTTGCTGGCCAGGGTAGTTGACTTACACCCTTTAGAGCACGTTGGGTGGCACGGGATACATGCGGACGTGCATTGTCCTGTTGGAACAGCAAGTTCCCTTGCCGGTCTAGGAATGGTAGAACGATGGGTTCGATGACGGTTTGGATGTACCGTGCACTATTCAGCGTCCCCTCGACGATCACCAGTGGTGTACGGCCAGTGTAGGAGATCGCTCCCCACACCATGATGCCGGGTGTTGGCCCTGTGTGCCTCGGTCGTATGCAGTCCTGATTGTGGCGCTCACCTGCACGGTGCCAAATACGCATACGACCATCATTGGCACCAAGGCAGAAGCGACTCTCATCGCTGAAGACGACACGTCTCCATTCGTCCCTCCATTCGCGCCTGTCGCGACACCACTGGAGGCGGGCTGCACGATGTTGGGGCGTGAGCGGAAGACGGCCTAACGGTGTGCGGGACCGTAGCCCAGCTTCATGGAGACGGTTGCGAATGGTCCTCGCCGATACCCCAGGAGCAACAGTGTCCCTAATTTGCTGAGAAGTGGCGGTGCGGTCCCCTACGGCACTGCGTAGGATCCTACGGTCTTGGCGTGCATCCGTGCGTCGCTGCGGTCCGGTCCCAGGTCGACGGGCACGTGCACCTTCCGCCGACCACTGGCGACAACATCGATGTACTGTGGAGACCTCACGCCCCACGTGTTGAGCAATTCGGCGGTACGTCCACCCGGCCTCCCGCATGCCCACTATACGCCCTCGCTCAAAGTCCGTCAACTGCACATACGGTTCACGTCCACGCTGTCGCGGCATGCTACCAGTGTTAAAGACTGCGATGGAGCTCCGTATGCCACGGCAAACTGGCTGACACTGACGGCGGCGGTGCACAAATGCTGCGCAGCTAGCGCCATTCGACGGCCAACACCGCGGTTCCTGGTGTGTCCGCTGTGCCGTGCGTGTGATCATTGCTTGTACAGCCCTCTCGCAGTGTCCGGAGCAAGTATGGTGGGTCTGACACACCGGTGTCAATGTGTTCTTTTTTCCATTTCCAGGAGTGTAGATGAATTGTTTAAGCCAAAATTACGATTTGAAAATTGTTTTTTGTATGCCTGAAATATGTGTGTGTGTGTCTATTTACATAATGTTTCACTTACATTTTCTTTTTCTTCATCTTCATCACTGTCAAACACTATATATTGAGTTGCCACTTTCACTGTCACTGTTTACCTGTTGTAAAAACAAACATGGCGGACAGTGGAACAGTTGAAAGTGTAAAAACAAGATGGCAGACAGTGAAACAGTGGAAGGTGTTCCTGGCTGTTGTTCTGAATCTTTCAGAGGTGTCTGTGAATATTTGTGTGTGTGTGTGTGTGTGTGTGTGTGTGTGTGTGTGTGTGTGTGTGTGTGTGTGAAAAGAGAGAGAGAGAGAGAGAGAGAGAAAGAGAATGAGTGTGACAGTAGGTTTTAGGATTTTGTGTGGGAGTGGGAAGGGTTGGGAGGCTGGGGTGGTGGATTCCTTTAGTGCTACAACTGTGCCTGTTCACTGAAGCTAGTTCTTAAGCAAAATCGATGGTTTCCGAGTAATGAAAGATCTGCTACAAAGCTCGTTCAAGAAGCAAGGCACATTATACTGATATTTGATGATGGCAAAGAGAGGGTGGTCATCTTTAGTATCCTCAGCTCTCATTATAAGTCAGAGACAATTAAGTCTCCAGTTACTCGGCAGCAAAATATCTGCATAACAATACGGGGCTCTCTTCCTCTTTACGTTCACGGACCTGTTAATTTCAGTTACGGATTTTACCTCGCCACACCTATATTTACATCAAGCTACCTAAAGATCTGCTACAAAGCTCGTTCAAGAAGCAAGGCACATTATACTGATATTTGATGATTGTAAAGAGTGGGTGGTCATCTTTAGTATCCTCGGCTCTCATTATAAGTCAGAGACAATTAAGTGTCCAGTTACTCGGCAGAAAAATATGTGCATAACAATACGGGGCTCTCTTCCTTTTACGTTCACGGACCTGTTAATTTCAGTTACGGATTTTACCTCGCCACACCTATATTTACATCAAGCTACCTAACGGTGTGTGGCGGAGGGTGCTTCTTGGTACCACTGATCCCCTCTCTTCCGTGTTTTATCCACTCGCGAAAACCTCGTGGGGAGAAGATTGTCGTTCCACGAATTTTCTCGCCATGGTGCCGTGCGGGGTAGCCGCGCGGTCTGAGGCGCCTTTTCACGGTCCGCGCGGCTCCCCCCATCGGGGGTTCGAGTCCTCCCTCGGGCATGGGTGTGTGAGTCGTGCTTAGCGTAAGTTTAAGTTAGATAAAGTATTGTCTAGGCTTAGGGACCGATGACATAAGCAGTTTGGTCCCCCTTTACACCTTACCACAAATTTCCAATTTTTCTTGTCATGGTCATTTCACGACAAATGTGTTGTCCGATTCTTCCCGGAACGTGCACTCTCGACATTTCAGTAGTATACCTCACCGTATAGCTATGTTGTAACGTTTGCGGCTCGAGTTTGTTGAGCGTGTCAGTAACGCGCTCGCTCCGACCAAACGATTCTGTAACTAAACGCTACCTTGGATCTTCTCTATCTCTTCTCTCAGTCCGACCTAGTAAGGATCCCATTCTGATGAACAGCATTCAAGAATCGGTCGAAGAAGCGCCTTATATGCCACTTCCTTCGTGGATGATTTGCAGTTCCTGAAGATTCTTCCTGTGAATTGTAGTCTGCCATGTGCTTTTCGAATATTTGTTTTATATGGTCATGACAGCCTTGCGAGAGCCACTCTTGACAAAACTCTACCATCTGGTGAGCAAAATGTATGAGACACGCGAAATACCCTCAGACTTCAAGAAGAATATAATAATTCCAATCCCAAAGAAAGCAGGTGTTGACAGATGTGAAAAATACCGAACTATCAGTTTAATAAGTCACGGCTGCAAAATACTAATGCGAATTCTTTAAAGACGAATGGAAAAACTGGTAGAAGATCAGTTTGGATTCCGTAGAAATATTGGAACACGTGAGGCAATACTGACCCTACGACTTATCTTAGAAGAAAGATTAAGGAAAGGTAAACCTACGTTTCTAGCATTTGTAGACTTAGAGAAAGCTTTTGACAATGCTGAGTGGAATACTCTCTTTCAAATTCTGAAGGTAGCAGGGGTAAAATACAGGGAGCAAAGGGTTATTTACAATTTGTACAGAAACCAGATGGCAGTTACAAAAGTCGAGGGGTATGAAAGGGAAGCAGTGGTTGGAAAGGGAGTGAGACAGGGTTGTAGCCTCTCCCCGATGTTATTCTATCTGTATATTGAGCAAGCAGTAAAGGAAACAAAAGAAAACTTCGGAGTAGATATTAAAAACCATGGAGAGGAAATAAAAACTTTGAGGTTCGCCGATGACATTGTAATTCTGTCAGAGATAGTAAAGGACTTGGAAGAGCAGTTGAACGGAATGGACAGTGTCTTGAAAAGAATATATAAGATGAACATCAACAAAAGTAAATCGAGGATAATGGAATGTCGTCGAATTAAATCGGGTGATGCTGAGGGAATTAGATTAGGAAATGAGACACTTAAAGTAGTAAAGGAGTGTTGCTATTTGGGGAGCAAAATAACTGATGATGGTCGAAGTAGAGAGGATATAAAATGTAGACTGGCAATGGCAAGGAAAGTGTTTCTGAAGAAGAGAAATTTTTTAACATCGAGTATAGATTTAAGTGTCAGGAAGTCGTTTCTGAGAGTATTTGTATGGAGTGTAGCCATGTATGGAAGTGAAACATGGACGATAAATAGTTCGGAAAAGAGGAGAATAGAAGCTTTCGAAATGTGGTGCTACAGAAGAATGCTGAAGATTAGATGGGTAGATCATGTAACTAATGTGGAGGTATTGAACAGGATTGTGGAGAAGAGGAGTTTGTGGCACAACTTGACTAGAAGAAGGGATCAGTTGGTAGGACATGTTCTGAGGCATCAAGGGATCACCAATTTAGTATTGGAGGGCAGCGTGGAGTGTAAAAATCGTAGAGGGAGACCAAGAGATGTATATACTATGCAGATTCAGAAGGATGTAGGCTGCAATACGTACTGGGAGATGAAGAAGCTTGCACAGGATAGAGTAGCATGGAGATCTTGTAACGCCGGAAATGCATATCCTCGTATTTCCATCTATTGTACTATACTTTTTTTTCCTTGTTTTGTTACCTCAAGATATGACATTTCTGTGTCTTTATATATTGTAATTGTTTTACTATATATATATATATATATATATATATATATATATGTGTGTGTGTGTGTGTGTGTGTGTGTGTGTCGATTTAGAATTGGTTTGTTTTGTGAATATTATTTGTATTTATACGGTGGGTCTGGCCTAGGGAAAACTATACTATCGAACGAATACATCGATAGGTCGTGTGAAGAATCAAAGTGTGTAGGATCTTTGGTAGTGTTAACTCTGCCGCGTGGAGCGCGGGCAGACAAGGAGTCTGGCTGGAGTAGCGAGTGGAGGAGGTTTTGTGTGACGCTCCCGCGATTTGCCGCGCTTTCCGGGTTCAGCAGCATGTGGTTGCGCTCGACTTGCGATGTGTCGCAGACGGGAAGCATTAGCTGGCGCACATCAAGAGCCCGTTTCCTCTGGTGACCGTGTCGAGAAGAAGGCGCGCCAACATCCAGCTTCTGCAACAGCGACGGCCGACAATGAGTGACTGTCGCCACCTCCTCGATCGATGACTTCAAACCTTCAATCAACCAACAAGGAAGACTAAAAGCACGAAAAGTTTCAGAACTGTATGGCAGACCTCAGCTTTTCAAACTGTTCCATTTGCCTCGCAAAATTACAGCAACTTAGCATGAACTTTTGTTGCTCATTGTCCCAATTGCATTACCAAGCAGGGTCCCTTCCTTTTCCGAAATGAACCCGAGTGTCGTTGAAATTCAGACGCCCGCATTAAAGTACAATCATTCCATTTCACTGCTTTAATTTCAAAGTTCAGTTTAAGTATTCATAGCTGGCTACAATATTTAGATTAGGCAAGCACAAATTAAGAGTGCGAGTTTTGTTACCGTATTTTAGCTTACCTGTGACTGCAGCTCAGCTTGGTACGTACTAAATTTTACTATTGTTAATTGTTCAGAATCATTTAATTCAAGTTCAAAGCTAAATCTCTTATTTCTAAATTGCGTAGATTCAAGTAGCTTTTGAAATGATTGTTGAGGTAGTCCAAGACTAACCGTATTTTACTGAATTTCGATGTACTTCAGAAAGAAAGCTCACTATTAACTTCAGTCACTAAATTAACTTTCGATTTTCCGGTTTTATTAATTCTTTTGCTAAATTAAGTCAGAGTGTAGCGAGATTTATTACTTCTGACAAACTTTCAGTTTTCACACTACACGTGTCAACCTTCAGTTGCCACGCTTCTAGTGCTAATTATATGTGTAATAACCTTTCTTTTTCAGTTACTATAGTAATTGTCCTTAGGACTGGCGACCGTAATTTCCCTCAAATCTCAAATATCTAATTACCGCTAGTTAATTGTTAACGTAACGGCCGCACATTTACTTTCTTTATTAACTTTACCCCTTTTCAAAATTAATTTCCACCAGTTTCATTTGCATTTTTCCTTTCATTTAGATGTAACCCTTTCCTCCCTCTTTACCGACAGATTAACTTCGGTGACGATTGCTTTCCCAAATTTCCATTAGGTACACGCGGTTTAATTTTTCACTGTCATTAAGGTCGATAAGTGAGGGGGAGGTTACAAGCTGCATCAGACCAGTCTCAGGACTGCAGACCACAACAACAACAACAACATTGTCGTTCCACTTTAGGTCGCTCTGGACAGTTACTCCTGGATATTTTACGGTAAATTCTGCTTCCAAGAATTGTGTAGTCGTAGAGTAGTGGATTCCTTTTTCTATATATGCGCAGTTTTTTACATTTATTTACATTCGGGGTCAACAGCTAGAGCCTGCACTATTCATCAGTTCGCTGCAGATCATTCTGCAAATCGATACTGCCTTCTGGCGTTGCTACTCTCTTATAGAGAACCGCATCATCTGCAAACAGCCTTAAAGAGCATCCTACGCTTACTGCTGGATAATATATGTACATTGTAAACAGCATCAGTCCTGTCAACCTTCCTTGGGATACTCTGGAAATTACCGTTGCATCTGTCTGTTTGGGGTACTGTTAAGCGGATGCCTTCGTCTTGGTATCTGATATATTTTTCCATTCCTTTAACAATCGCTCTTGACCGACGGAGGGTTCTACAATGATCCCCCTACAACGAACAATGAGTAACGTTTTCGCCGCCACCACCAGCTATCATCATCCACTTCGCTACTCCGCTGTACCAGGTAATCGATGGTGCAGATCTCTTGGAGCGCAATTTCTTTACGATTCAATGCGGCATGATATTGTTTGATGGCGGCCCGCCCCTTACTGTTCGTTGTTCACAAAGCAAAGCTATTGGCAGATTTATTTAGCAACGTTTTTGCCATTTTTCTTGAAAATGCAGTACAAGCGAAGCAGCTGGAATTCATCAACATGAAAAACGATGAAATACATCGTACTGAATTCGATGAAACAAATCTGTTTAAAATCTATCGTTGTGTCGATATGAGCTGTTATGAGTTTTTGAAAGAACATGCGCTAGGCTGTTTGGGCCATCTTATATATGTAAAAAAACGTTTTTCAACAATTAACGTTACCAAATCGAAAATTAGGAACGTCTTTGACGAATGACAATTTAGACACAATTGAGCTGAGCTAAACATAAAAGGAATTGTAAACTCAGTGGAGTGTCCTTTTCCAAATTAAATTGTCTAAAAACGGTTTGTGTTTAAATATCTTGTTGTAGTTATGTTTGTTAAATAAAATGAATGTTTGTGAAACAAATGATGTGAATGAACTTTTTTGTTTTTCTTGCGGCCCTTGTATAGTTATACTTAGGGCTTTGTGGGCCGCAGTAGTAGCCAGTCTGTACATCCCTGGTCTAATGTATACTTAAGTTTTGTTTCTTGTTGTTTCAGGTAAGCCGCCGAGGTCGGTGAACGTGGTACCCATATAGCATGCGAACGTGCGGTCATCGAATTCCTTGAAGAATCCGGAGATAACTGAGCAACATCGACTCAGAGTAAGCTCTATTCAGTCAACGTGAATTTAAGTATCCTAATTTGGTACTAAATGTGATATGTTGTAATAAATGTGGGCGAAAAAACGCCGAAAACCGGTTATCCGGGGTATGGAGACGGAGTAAACACATCTCCAGGGCGACACATCTTAACTACACTGAAGTCCCAAAGGAACTGGTATAGACACGCGTTTTCAAATACAGACATACGTAAACAGGCAGAATACGGCGCTGCGCTCGGCAACGCCTGTATAAGATAAGAAGTGTCTGGCGCAGTTGTTAGACAGGTTATTGCTGTTACAACGGTAGGCTATCAAGATTTAAATGAGTTCGAACGTGGTGTTATAGTCAGCGCACGAGCGATGGGACACAGCTTCTCCGATGTAGCGATGAAGTTGGGATTTTTCCGTACGACCATTTCACGAGTGTGCCGTGAATGTTAGGAATCCGGTAAAACATCAAATCTCCGAAATCGCTGCGACCGGAAAAAGATCTGAAAGAACGGGACCGACGACGACTGAAAAGAATCGTTCAACGTGACAGAACTGCAACCCTTCTGCAAATTGCTGCAGATTTCATTGGTGCGCCATGAACAAGTTTCAGCGTGCGATCGGTTCAACGAAACATCATCGATATGGGCTTTCGGAGCCGGAGGCCCTCTCTTGTGCTCTTGATGACTGCATGACAGAAAGCTTTACGCCTCGCTTCGGCCCGTGGACTGTTAATGACTGGAAACATGTTCCTGCTCGGACGAGTCTCATTTCAAATTGTATCGAGCGGTTGGACGTGTATGGATATGGAGACAAGCTCATGAATCCATGGACGCTGCGTGTCAGTGGGTAAATGGTCAGGATGGTGGAGGCTCCATAATGATGTGGGGCGTTTGCGGTTGGAGTAATACGGGCACCTGATACACTATGCGATCCAAAGTATCTGGACACCTGGCTGAAAATGACTTAAAACTTCGTGGCGCCCTCCATCGGTAGTGCTGGAATTCAATATGGTGTTGGCCCACCCTTATCCTTGATGACAGCTTCCACTGTCGCAGGCATACGTTCAGTGAGGTGCGGAAAGGTTTTTTGGGGATTTGCAGCCCATTCTTCACAGAGAGCTGCGCTGAGGAGGAGGTATCGATGTCGGTCGGTGAGGCCTGGCACGAAGTCGGCGTTCCAAAACATCCCAAAGGTTTTCTATAGTGTTCAGATCAAGACTCTGTGCAGGCTAGTCCATTTCAGGGATGTTATTGTCGTGTAACCACTCCGCCACAGGCCGCGCATTATGAACAGGTGCTCGATCGTGTTGAAGGATGCAGTCGCCGTCCCCGAATTGCTCTTCAACAGCGGGAAGCAAGAAGGTGCTTAAAACATCATTGTAGGACTGTGCTGTGATAGTGCCACGCAAAACAACAAGGGGTGCAAGCCCCCTCCATGAAAAACACGACCAACACCATGACACCAACGCCTCCGAGGCTTACTGTTGGCACCACACACGCTGCCAATTGATGTTCATCGGGCATTGGGCATACCCAAACCCTGCCATCGAATCGCCACATTGTGTACCGTGATTCGTCACTCCACACAACGTTTTTCCACTGTTCAGTCGCCCAATGTTTATGCTTCTTACACCTAGCGAGGCGTCGTTTGGCATTTACCAGCGTGATGTGTGACTTATGAGCAGCCGCTCGACCATGAAATCCAAGTTTTCTCACCTCCCGCCTAACTGTCATAGTACTTGTAGTGGATCCTGATGCACTTTGGAATTACTGTGTGATGGTCTGGATACATGTCTGCCTATTATATATTACGACCGTCTTCAACTGTCAGTCAACAGACGAGGTCGGCCTGTACGCTTTTGTGCTGTACGTGTCCATTCGCGTTTCCACTTAACTATCACTTGGGAAAGAGTGATCCTAGGGATGTTAACGAGCGTGGAAAATTCGCGTATAGACGTATGACGCGGCTGACACCCATTTACCTGACCACGTTCGAAGTCCGTGAGTTACGCGGAGCGCCCCATTCTACGAGGTGCATCCAAGTTCTAAGGCCTCCGATTTTTTTTATAATTAACTACTCACCCGAAACCGATGAAACTGGCGTTACTTCTCGACGTAATCGCCCTGCAGACGTACACATTTTTCACAACGCTGACGCCATGATTCCATGGCAGCGGCGAAGACTTCTTTAGGAGTCTGTTTTGACCACTGGAAAATCACTGAGTCAATAGCACCACGGCTGGTGAATGTGCGGCCACGGAGAGCGTCTTTCATTGTTGGAAAAAGCCAAAAGTCGCTAGGAGCCAGGTCAGGTGAGTAGGGAGCATGAGGAATCACTTCAAAGTTGTTATCACGAAGAAACTGTTGCGTAACGTTAGCTCGATGTGCGGGGGCGTTGTCTTGGTGAAACAGCACACGCGCCGCCCTTCCTGGACGTTTTTGTTGCAGTGCAGGAAGGAATTTGTTCTTCAAAACATTTTAGTAGGATGCACATGTTACCGTAGTGCCCTTTGGAACGCCATGGGTAAGGATTACGCCCTCGCTGTCCCAGAACATGGACACCATCATTTTTTCAGCACTGGCGGTTACCCGAAATTTTTTAGGTGGCGGTGAATCTGTGTGCTTCCATTGAGCTGACTGGCGCTTTGTTTCTGGATTGAAAAATGGCATCCACGTCTCATCCATTGTCACAACCGACGAAAAGGAAGTCCCATTCGTGCTGTCGTTGCGCGTCAACATTGCTTGGCAACATGCCACACGGGCAGCCGTGTGGTCGTCCGTCAGCATTCGTGGCACCCACCTGGATGACACTTTTCGCATTTTCAGGTCGTCATGCAGGATTGTGTACACAGAACCCATAGAAATGCCAACTCTGGAGGCGATCTGTTCAACAGTCATTCGGCGATCCCCCAAAACAATTCTCTCCACTTTCTCGATCATGTTGTCAGACCGGCTTGTGCGAGCCCGAGGTTGTTTCGGTTTGTTGTCACACGATGTTCTGCCTTCATTAAACTGTCGCACCCACAAACGCACTTTCGACACATCCATAACTCCATCAACACATGTCTCCTTCAACTGTTGATGAATTTCAATTGGTTTCACACCACGCAAATTCAGAAAACGAATGATTGCACGCTGTTCAAGTAAGGAAAACGTCGCCATTTTAAGTATTTAAAACAGTTCTCATTCTGGCCGCTAGCGGTAAAATTCCATCTGCCGTACGGTGCTGCCATCTCTGGGACGTATTGACAATGAACGCGGCCTCATTTTAAAACAATGCGCATGTTTCTATCTCTTTCCAGTCCGGAGAAAAAAAATCGGAGGCCTTAGAACTTGAATGCACCTCGTACTCTCTCACGATGTCTAATGACTACTGAGGTCGCTGATATGAAGTACGTGGCAGTAGGTGGCAGCACAATGCACATAATATGAAAAACGTATATTTCGGGGGTGTCCGGATACTTTTGATCACATAGTGTCATAGTGTACGTCGACGTACGAATCTCCGTAGGTGACACGTTCGTATGGTTCAAAATGGTTCAAATGGCTCTGAGCACTATGGGACTCAACTGCTGAGGTCATTAGTCCCCTAGAACTTAGAACTAGTTAAACCTAACTAACCTAAGGACATTACAAACATCCATGCCCGAGGCAGGATTCGAACCTGCGACCGTAGCGGTCTTGCGGTTCCAGACTGCAGCGCCTTTAACCACACGGCCACTTCGGCCGGCGACACGTTCGTAAGCATCCTGTCTGATCACCAGTACCCATTCATGTCGGTTGTGCATTCCGAGGGACTTGGACAATTCCAGCAGGAGAATGCTACAGAGCTGCTCCAGGAACACACTCCGAGTTTAAGCACTTCCTCTGGCCACCAAACGTCCCCGACATGAACATTATTGACCATATCTGGGTCGCCTTGCAACGTGCTGTGAAGAGATATCCACGCCCTCGTACTCATTGATTTATGGACAGCCCTGCAGGACTCATGGTGTCAGTTCCCTCCAGCATTGCTTCAGACATTAGGCGAGTCCATTCCATGTCATGTTGCGGCTCTAATGCGTGCTCCTTGTGGCCGTACACGATATTAGGCAAGTGTACCAGTTTCTTTAACTCTTGAGTGTAATAGCATAGGAAATCGTTAAGTAACACCAAATGCCAATTTAACCCCACTAAACTAGTGCTGCAAAAGTTGTTTCTAACCTGAAAAACAAGAGAGTGGTATGAGGAAACGCAGCATATTAACACACTTGCATCTACCAAATAATGCATTTACTACATGCATAAAAAATATGTACTTCAGGCCACTGGAGATGCTTCATATGGAAAAAAAGTATTGGTTCTTTGTTCAGTAGCGGTCGTCGTATAGAGTACCAGTGTATATCCCCCCCCCCCCCACTCTCTCTCTCTCTCTCTCTCTCTCTCTCTCTCTCTCTCTGCAGATTATGGGACGTCGTCTGTTTAGAACAATGTTTCCCAGTTTTTCTGAGGCCATTGCCCCAGAGTGCAATCAGATATTACCTAGTACCCTCACCACCAACGTCACCGCCGGCTGGTGTGGCCGTGCGGTTAAAGGCGCTTCAGTCTGGAACCGCGTGACCGCTACGGTCGCAGGTTCGAATCCTGCCTCGGGCATGGATGTGTGTGATGTCCTTAGGTTAGTTAGGTTTAATTAGTTCTAAGTTCTAGGCGACTGATGACCTCAGAGGTTAAGTCGCATAGTGCTCAGAACCATTTGAACCAACGTCACCAACAACAACTGGAATTACGAAAGATAGTATCCGTAGGTATTGTATTAAATGGTGAACTAATGATGAAGCACTAAGTAGTGGACCGCGGTGCTATGCATAGCTCCTGTTGAGAAAAGAAAGCTAACTATCCACATTGAGGATAGATACTTGTTACAAAATATGCTTCCTCTGCACCACTCCTCTCCCTAGCTACTCTTGCTACACCCACAGTCTACGCCGCAGTTTGAAAGTAACCGAATTAAAATGCGTGCGCTACGCTTACTGGTTGTGAATTACTTCATTGCTTGGCTCATTACTTCTGAACTGGTAGAAACTGGAAGACCTTAGGCTGTCAAAGCTTTATGTCTGACAACTACTACTAATAATAATAACATTGTGAAGGAGCCGCAGCAGTTTAGTAACCATTACGTAGTTCCAGAATGAGATTTTCACTCTGCAGCGGAGTGTGCGCTGATATGAAACTTCCTGGCAGATTAAACTGTGTGCCCGACCGAGACTCGAACTCGGGACCTTTGCCTTTCGCGGGCAAGTGCTCTACCAACTGAGCTACCGAAGCACGTCTCACGCCCGATACTCACAGCTTTACTTCTGCCAGTACCTCGTCTCCTACCTTCCAAACTTTACAGAAGCTCTCCTGCGAACCTGGTAGAGCACTTGCCCACAAAAGGCAAAGGTTCCGAGTTCGAGTCTCGGTCGGGCACACAGTTTTAACCTGCCAGGAAGTTTCATATCAGCGCAGACTCCGCTGCAGAGTGAAAATCTCATTCTGGAAACATCCCCCAGGCTGTGGCTAAGCCATGTATCCGCAATATCCTTTCTTTCAGGAGTGCTAGTTCTGCAAGGTTCGCAGGAGAGCTTCTGTAAAGTTTGGAAAGTAGGAGACGAGGTACTGGCAGAAGTAAAGCTGTGAGTACCGGGCGTAAGTCGTGCTTCGGTAGCTCAGTTGGTAGAGCACTTGCCCGCGAAAGGCAACGGTCCCGAGTTCGAGTCTCGGTCGGGCACACAGTTTGAATCTGCCAGGAAGTTTCATTACGTAGTTACTACTGCGTCGTGCCGTCAGTTAGATGGATTATCTGTTGCCAAATGAATAATGAAGCAATGTGTGGTCCATTGCGGGAATCACCTTCAACTCGGAAAGGCATTTTGATGAGATATTAAAGCATATGCGATTTATACGTCTCACTTTTACTGTCATAGACGCATGGCACAAAGTAAAAAGTGGACTATGTGACTAGCAGATTTCCATACATTTGCTTTATAAGGTTTAACCTCAACCCCCGGGGACTGGGTGGTTATTTTGTCCTCATCATTTCATCATCATTCGTGACAGTAGCGAGATTGGACTGTGTAAAGATTGGGAATTTGGACGGGCTCAGATAACCGCGCAGTTAAGCGTCCGACAATCCAAACATCATCATTTAACCTCAACCAAATTGTGTCACTGCTTAATGCTCGTGTTTCTAAAAAAGATAAGGACTGGTAACTTAGTAACCAGTATTACAGTCTTACGAAATAGTGATAATAATAACTTAACTTTGTGTTCTGCCTTACGGCAGGTCTTGTCATGGGGGAAGCCTCGTCAGACAGGTCCACCGCATGAGCATCCAGTGGTGCTTTTCCGTTCCCTTCCACTGATGATGATGAAATGATAATAAGGACAACACAACACCCAGTCCCTAAGCGGAGAAAAATCTCCGACCTAGCCGGTAATCGAACCGGGGCCCCTTGGCGTGACAGACCGCCGCGCTGACCACTCAGCTATCGGGACGGACGATAATAATAATGATGTCTAAAAAAAAAATTTAGTTTGGTACTCTCTACAAAGGAAACTCCCCACCGCAGCCTCCTTAGATTTACTGGTAATATGGTCCAATGGATAACCCGTCAAACACCGAACACCTATCAAGCATGAAAACGGGAAGAAAGTGTACTGAACTGTGAAAGAAAAAGCAAAATAGTAAACGGTGCAAGCTAAGAAATGCAATATTGAATAAAAGTGAATAGCTGCGGCGTCGTGGTTAAGTGGTCATGGTGTTGGATTATCAAGAGAGAAACTCCTTCGTGCCCTTTCTTTTTAATTTCCATTTTTCACATTATTATGAACTGTCCGTCCGGTCATTGGAATGTCTATTCTCTTTCGTGATCTTGGCAGTCGTCAAACTATGCATTGGTTATAGAATATGAGTCATGTGGTAAAAACACTTTACCGTCGCAAGTAAACGTCATCAATAGTAAGAGCAGGCGAAATATCGCATAGAGAGCTCACAGAAATGAAAAGAACAAATGAACGGGTGTAAACTACGAGGTGCGGCTAGAAAAAAACCGGACTGATGCTGGAAAAAACATTTATTTACAATTATTTGCAATTTCATGTTATCTCCTTCAATGTACTCTCCTCCTCGGTCTCTACACCGCTCCATACGAATTTTCCACTGTTCGTAGCAATGCTGCAGATCATTTTCGGTAAGTCCATACATTACTTCCGTCGCTTTTTCTTTTACTGCTTCAACAGTCTCAAATCTAGTTCCTTTCAAAGCTGACTTGACTTTAGGGAAAAGAAAAAAGTCACAGGGGGCCAAATCAGGTGAGTAGGGTGGATGATCTAAGATGGGAATGTTGTGTTTTGCCTAAAACGTCTTCACTGACAACGCACTGTGAGCTGGGGCATTGTCTTGGTGAAGGATCCATGACTTTTTTCTCCACAAATCGTTCCGTTTTCTCCGTACTCGCTCACGTAGGGTAGCCGGGACGATAATGTAGTAATGCTGATTCACTGTTTGTCCCTCTGGTACCCAATCAATGTGCACAATCCCTTTGATGTAAAAAAATTAATCATCATTGCCTTGAATTTCGATTTTGACATTCGTGCTTTTTTTTTGTCGTGGAGAACCAGGAGTTTTCCAATGCATCGATTGGCGTTTAGTTTCGGGATCGTAAGTAAAAAACCACGATTCATTGCAAGTAATAACATTTTGTAAGAAGGTGGGATCACTTTCAATGTTTTCCAGGATGTCAGAACAAATCATTCTTCGGCGTTCCTTCTGTTCAATTGTGAGACACTTTGGAACCATTTTTGAACACACTTTGTTCATGTTGAAACTTTGATGAAGAATCTGCCCAACACTTTCCTTGTCAACTCCTGTTAACTCAGACACTGCTCTGATTGTTAAACGGCGATCTTGTCGAACAAGTTTACCGATTTTTTCAATGTTTGCATCAGTTTTTGCTGACAATGGTCTGCCAGTGCGAGTGTCATCACTGGTGTCTTTGCGGCCATCTTTAAATCGTTTAAACCACTCAAACACTTGTGTTCGTGATAAACAATCATCGCCGTACACTTGTTGTAACATTACAAACGTTTCACTTGCAGATTTTCCTAGTTTGAAACAAAATTTGATGTTAACACGCTGTTCTTTCTGTACACTCAACATTTTCCGACGCACAAACAAAACGTCAACTACTTAAAACAGACGCCACGGGCAGACTGAGTGCAGGAGGCAGATGAAACTCGAGCAGTAGGCGGAGCGAGAGTCACGTGACAGGCCACGCGACTTTCAGCCTTATTGCATTCGTTTTATTGTTTCACCAGTACTTGTCCGGTTTTTTTCTAGCCACACCTCGTATATTACAAAAAAGGAATTGAAAGAGTCAAAACTTCCGAAACGGAACACAACTAAAAACGATAAAAGGATATGTTTTAACAGAGCACAGAGAAACTGTGTGACTTTGAAACTGTTGCGTTCGTTTGTTGCAGCTTATGTGGCAAACTATTGTTTCCTTGGGAGTGATCACATTTACATTCATTCGAACCCCTAAACTGGGCAAGGAGGCACATCTTACTCACTTACCAGGCGTACAAATTAGGTGCGTCGGTAAGAGATTTCAGTCATACGACACACGTACTGTCACTAACGCCGCGTATGACACACCAGACGGGTTTTCCGGTGGAGAATTCAGTTGACTTGTCGCCTTGTCATCAAACGTTAGCGGTTCCCCTTCGGAGGCCAGTTCCTTTCGGCTGCTAACAGAGTAGTCGTGCAGAATCAACTGTAAATGTAAGTCCCTCCCTCACACCCCGCTGTTGCAAACGGACGTTACACCACGACAGAGACACAAATTTCAGTACAGCGAATAGAGGGAAAAATAATTGGCACAAGGGAGGTTTGAATACGACACTCCCGCGTGGCAGTCCAACACCGTGACATCTTGATCCATGAGGCCGTTGCTGTTTTCGGCTGCCCTATGTTAAAGTTCTTGTCCTTAGACCGTTGACTGTTTCTACGAGGGACACTCCAAAAGAAATGAACACTATTTTTTTTCTAAATCCATCTTTTATTCTACATGTTTGAAAATTCTACACTGCGTAGATACATCCTTTAGGAACAATATTTTCTTTTCTCCACGCAATTTCCATCCCTCTCAACTGCCTTACCCCATATTGGTAAAATTCTGAACCAACCTGTTGGAGCCACTGTTTGGCAGCGTGCACAAGGGAGTCATCATCTTCAAATCATGTTCCACGAATACAGTCTTTCAGTTTCCCAAAGAGATGATAGTCACATGGAGCCAGGTCAGGATTGTAAGCCGGGTATTTCAGCGTTGTCCATCCGAGTTTTGTAATCGTTTCCACGGTTTTTTGACTGACATGTGGCCGTGCATTGTCGTGCAACAGCAAAACATCCTGCTTTTGCCGATGTGGTCGAACACGACTCAGTGGAGCTTGAAGTTTCTTCAGTGTCGTCAGATATGCATCAGAATTTATGGTGGTTCCACTTGGTATGATGTCCACAAGCAAGAGTCCTTCGGAATCGAAAAACACCGTAGCCATAACTTTTCCAGCTGACGGTGTGGTTTTGAATTGTTTTTTTCTTGGGTGAATTTGCATGATGCCAATCCATTGATTGCCTCTTCGTCTCTGGTGAAAGATGATGGAGCCATGTTTCATCACCTGTCACAATTGTTCCAAGAAATTCATCTCCACCATTCTCGTACTGTTCCAAAAGTTCGCTGCATACCGTTTTTCTTGTTTCTTTGTGAGCCACTGTCAACATCCTGGGAACCCACCTGGCACAAACCTTTTTTAACCCCAACGCTTCCGGTATTCTGCAAACACCTCCTTCCCCTATCCCAACGTGGCGTGACAATTCGTTCAGTGTGATGCGTCTGTCAGCAGTCACCAATTCGTTAACTCTCTGCACATTGTCTGGAGTGTGTGCAGTACGAGGGCTGCCACCGCGCGCGTGTCCGCTTTCGTCACGTAACCTGCTTGCCCACCGACTAACTGTACTGCGATCGACAGCAGTATTTCCGTACACCGTTTTCAACTTCTTGCGGATGTTTTCCTGTCTCGTTTACACAGCACAGGAATTCTATGACAGCACGTTACCTCTGACGAACGTCAAGTGTAGCAGCCATCTTGAAGACATGCTTGACGGCGCCACTCACGGGAACAGGTTGAGCTAAGTTTGAAAACAAGCGGGAAGGATGTATCTACACAGAGTAAAACTTTCACACATGCAGAATGAAAACTGTATTTTTACAAAAATAGTGTGCATTTCTTTTTTCCTAGTTCAGTACACCTTCTTCGTGTTTTCGTGTTTGATCTGTGTTCAGTTTTTGACGGGCTGCCCAATGGACCGTCCTACAACTGCGAGTGGGGTGCGATGGCGAATTTCCCTTGTCAGAAAATTTCATTTCACTCTCCAGGGGGTAATTACCCCTAGGTCGGGAACCACTGGTGTAGAAAAAGGCGAGAAAGCTGCCGACACAGTAACGCCTTTTATTTACTTTTCGCGCCTCGCCTCTGTCATTGCTCTGCGCCCCGCTCCCTGTCAGCGCTGGAGGCTCGTGCCGCTGGTGATCCCCTTTTCTCGCTTTTCCGGCCGGGAGGCAATAAAGCACTCCGGCGCGCCGGTCACCTTTCACTGTGCTCCCCTCCCCCCCCCCCCCCCCCACCTCACCAGCTGTTCCAGCTGCCCTCCTCCCACGCAACGCCGGCCGGCTGCTGACCGCCGCGGCACGCTATGTGGAGCAGCGCCGCTCCCACGGTCCCACCAGACTCCGTCCCGGAGTCAAGTTGCGCGTCACTGTCTGCCGATTACCGACAAAGCCGAGCCCGAGAACCCCCCCCCCCCCCCACGCCCCTCCAACATACACTGCAAGATCTTCCAGAGGCGGGAGACGTCGATGAGGCGAGACACTTTCATTTCTTCGACGAAATGCTCATCGCACTTTCCCATCGTCTGTGTAGGGCACAAACAATGAACTTGTTATTTCGGGCGTAAGTGGCAACCTCATATTGGAAATGCTGGCAGCTAGGGAGTATCCAAGTACACTACTGGCCATTAAAATGGCTAAACCCAGAAGAAATGCAGATGATAAACGGGTATTCATTAGACAAATATACTAGATCTGACAGGTGATTACATTTTCACGCAATTTGGGTGCATAGATCATGAGAACAACCACCTCTGGCCGTAATAACGGCCTTGATACGCCTGGGCATTGAGTCAAACAGAGCTTGGATAGTGTGTACAGGTCCAGCTGCCCATGCAGCTTCAACACGATACCACAGTTCATCAAGAGTAGTGACTGGCGTATTGTGACGACCCAGTTGCTTGGCCACCATTCGCAGGGATCGAACGAAGGGTAGAGCCACGGGCCGTAACGTCCACTGTTCAAAGTGCCGTCAATGCGAAACGTCTAACCAATGGCACCCCATACCATCACGCCGGGTGATACGCCAATATGGCGATTACGAATACACGCTTCCAATGTGCGTTCACCGCGATGTCGCCAAACACGGATGCGACCATCATGATGCTGTAAAAAGAACCTGGATTCATCCGAAAAAATGACGTTTTGCCATTCGTGCACCCAGGTGCGTCGTTCAGTACACCTTCGCAGGCGCCCCTGTCTGTGATGCAGCGTCAAGAGTAACCACAGCCATGGTCTCCGAGTTGATAGTCCATGCTGCTGCAAACGCCGTCGAACTGTTCGTGCAGATGGTTGTTGTCTTGCAAACGTCCCCATCTGTTGACTCAGGGATCGAGACGTGGCAGCACGATCCGTTACAGCCATGCGGATAAGATGCCTGTCATCTCGACTGTTAGTAATACGAGGCCGTTGGGATCCAGCACGGCGTTCCGTATTACCCTCCTGAACCCACCGATTCCATATTCTGCTAACAGTCATTGGATATCGACCAACACGAGCAGTAATATCGCGATACGATAAACCGCAACCGCGATAGGCTACATTCCGACGTTTAGCAAAGTCGGAAACGTGATGGTACGCATTTCTCCTCCTTATACGAGGCATCACAACAACGTTTCACCAGGCAACGCCGGTGAACTGCTGTTTGTGTATGAGAAATCGGTTGGAAACTTTCCTCATGTCAGCACGTTGTAGGTGTCGCTACCGGCGCCAACCTTGTGTGAATGCTCTGAGAAGCTAATCATTTGCATATTACAGCATCTTATTCCTGTCGGTTAAATTTCGCGTCTTTAGCACGTCATCTTCGCGGTGTAGCAATTTTAATGGCCAGTAATGTATGTGTCTGCGCCGTCAGTCACTCTAATGGCCGCTACGAGTCTCTTGCGGGACTGTAATGTGATCTGCATGGTGGAAAAAAAATGGTTCGAATGGCTCTGAGCACTATGGGACTTAACTTCTGAGGTCATCAGTCCCTTAGAACGTAGAACTACTTAAACCTAACTAAGCTAAGGACATCACATACATCCATGCCCGAGGCAGAATTCGAACCTGCGACCGTAGCGGTCGCGCGGCTCCGGACTGAAGCGCCTAGAACCGCTCAGCCACCCCGGCCGGCCCCTGGTGACGAGGCTGTTCAGAGTAACTTGGCTCCAGGATAAATGGACCCACATTTTACTGACGTAAACAAACAATTTCTCGCTCGAACGTATTCCTCCTTCACCAAATAGTGACCAAATACATTTGAATGGAAATAATTTACATTAATTAAAAGCTGATTTCTTTTTTTCGAACTTTATTATGTTGACAATGCTGATTTCGGTCTTTATATTAGGCTATATTTTAAGACGTTATGTGTATTTTTCTTTTTTATAATAGGAAATCAAAGACAATGGTAATATAGGTACAGTACAAATGTAGAAATAACTGGTATTCAGTAAGTAACTATGTAGTTCATAACTTGCTGTATTAAACTCACGGAAGTTGTAAGAGGTGCTGTAAGTGATCCCCTTGAACTGTTGCACACGTTTCTCCCTGTTCTTGAAGACGTGCAGTAGATCGTGAGTGATGTTATGAATGTGACGTGTCAGTGCTCCTTGGAGTTCTTGTATGGTGTGCAGATTGCCTTCATAGGCCTTTTCCTTCAGCATACCCCATAGAAAGTAATCTGGTGGAGCTGTGTCGGGTGAACGCGGAGGCCAGAGTCCTGGAGAGATGATGCGGTCACCAAAGATGTCCTTTAAGAAGTTCATCTACTTCTGGGCCGTACGTGCAGTCTCCCATCCTGTTGGAACTAGGCATTCTCAATTCCGTCCTCATTCAGTTCACCTATGAAGGGCTCCAGAATGCAGGTCCAGTACCATTCTGCATTTATGGTGTCCTGAGAGAAGATCGGCCCAGTGATGCGTTTGCGAGTCACGGCGCACCAAACACCAACCTTTTGATCATGCAGTGGGGACACATTATCTTCATATGGATTCTCCGTAGTCCATACCCTACTATTCTGGCTATTCGCGTAACCGGAGAGGTGCAACCATGTCTCATCCGTGCAAAACGTTGTGACAAGAATCCCCTCATCATTGTCTTGCAGGGGGGACAGAAAGCTGTCCCAACAGTTCACACGCGCCGGGCGATCAGTGTCTCTCAGCTCATGCACGACTGACATTATGTACGAGTACATGGACAGTGAGTTCCGGAGAATCTTATGAGCGGAAACCATGGACACGTGGGCTTGCTGAGCAAGCCGACTAACCGATTTCTTTGGACTTCGCAGCATCATGTCTTGCACCTCCGCCACTTTCTCTTCGGATGTGGAAGGCCTGTCTGATTTTGCAGCGTTATGAACACTTCCGGTCTTTCGAAACTCGGTAAAGAAGTACCGTACGGCATTGCGCTTAGGCATCTTCACTCCTAGGAACTTTCCTGCAATTGCAGCTTCTGCTGAGGAGGTAAAGTTGTCCCTATTGCGCTAACACATGCTCCAGAAGAAACACTCTTTGTTCAATCGTCAGCATGATGACCTAGATCACAGTGATGTCACACAAGACGTTGGTTTTCAATGAAACCGTACCTGCAAACAAATGCAAATACCTGGTCAGATATGGTTCAGATATGTTAAACAATGGAAAATGTTGTATTAATAATTGACAATCATATGAGTCATTATTTAGCACACCACGGCATGGCACTGCACTGCGTAGTTACTTTCTGAAACGCCGGCAATATACAGCTTAGGTTATGCTGTAGAGAAGCAACGTCAAATGAGAAAGTCACGTGGACTTAAAAAAGTTTTGCACCCAGTGACGTCAGGGGAAAACGGGCTTGTCGTAGTTCTAAAGACGTACAATCCGAAATCTCTTCACATGATTTAGCTTAAAAGAGATATATTCTCACCTGTTCAAGAATTACAACAGCATATTTTTAAAAATGAAAGCTGAAAGCCTTTATTTTTAACAACATGCAATTGTAATTCTGAAACGTCAACATGTAACTGTTTTCAGCTGAAGAATGTTAACAGTTATTCGGCTTGTATGTTTTATTTTCTCATGACGTCACTCGGCGAAAAACTTTTTTTTAAAAATCTGTTAGACTTTGCTGTTTTCTTCTTCTTCTTCTTTTGTTTGTGCCTTTGTCCAACATTTTCGCAGGGTCGGCGCGGTTAGGGTCGGATTTGGCATGGTTAATTTAATGCATGGCCGTATGCCCTTCCTGTAGCCAATTAGTCTTTGATGTTTTATCTTTTATTTCTAGCGTTTTTACCTGAAAAACACGCAACGTAGTTTTTAAACACATCAGAAAACTCTTTTTAAGCTAAATAAAGTTAATGGTTTTAAAGTATCAGATTGTACAAATTTTATAGTTACGACACGCGCACTTTCTCATAACTTCGTTGGGCGCAAAACTTTTCTCAATCCACTTGACTTTCACAGTTTTTTTATTATTTGACCTTGCTTCCATACAGCATAACGTAAGTTGTATGTCATTGTTGCACTTGTAATTGATCTATATAGAAGCATAATCTCCTATTATAAGAAACAAAAATAACTATATGCTCATCAAATAACGTATTAAAATTTGGCAGTTTCAGATAATCTTGATAACAGCCTAATATAAAGTCCGAAACTGGCATGGGAACTTAATAGAGTTCTAGAAAAAGCAACTGGACCAGTATTTTACCGAATGAACAACAGTTGTGGTGAGCTGTGTGACTACTCAAGTTACGTGCTAGAAAAATCAAAATTTCAATTTAACCACAGCTACTCAAAGGAGATAGGGAGCTAGTGGTCTTTGCTGATGGACAAGCTTGTGGTTGACACATAATTTTAATTTCCACTAAAGAACAAAAAATGGTTCAAATGGCTCTGAGCACTATGGGACGTAACTGCTGTGTTCATCAGTCCCCTGGAACTTAGAACTACTTAAACCTAACTAACCTAAGGACATCACACACATCCATGCCCGAGGCGGGATTCGAACCTGCGACCGTAGCGGTCACGCGGTTCCAGACTGTAGCGCCTAGAACCGCAAGGCCACTCCGGCCGACCTAAAGAACAAATTTCATTATTACGGAGTTACAAAATTGGAATAACAGCATAAAATTTAATTTGGACCTTTGTTCTCTTAACAGAATATACACTCCTGGAAATTGAAATAAGAACACCGTGAATTCATTGTCCCAGGAAGGGGAAACTTTATTGACACATTCCTGGGGTCAGATACATCACATGATCACACTGACAGAACCACAGGCATATAGACACAGGCAACAGAGCATGCACAATGTCGGCACTAGTACAGTGTATATCCACCTTTCGCAGCAATGCAGGCTGCTATTCTCCCATGGAGACGATCGTAGAGATGCTGGATGTAGTCCTGTGGAACGGCTTGCCATGCCATTTCCACCTGGCGCCTCAGTTGGACCAGCGTTCGTGCTGGACGTGCAGACCGCGTGAGACGACGCTTCATCCAGTCCCAAACATGCTCAATGGGGGACAGATCCGGAGATCTTGCTGGCCAGGGTAGTTGACTTACACCTTCTAGAGCACGTTGGGTGGCACGGGATACATGCGGACGTGCATTGTCCTGTTGGAACAGCAAGTTCCCTTGCCGGTCTAGGAATGGTAGAACGATGGGTTAGATGACGGTTTGGATGTACCGTGCACTATTCAGTGTCCCCTCGACGATCACCAGTGGTGTACGGCCAGTGTAGGAGATCGCTCCCCACACCATGATGCCGGGTGTTGGCCCTGTGTGCCTCGGTCGTATGCAGTCCTGATTGTGGCGCTCACCTGCACGGCACCAAACACGCATACGACCTTTCTTTGGCACCAAGGCAGAAGCGACTCTCATCGCTGAAGACGACACGTCTCCATTCGTCCCTCCATTCACGCCTGTCGCGACACCACTGGACGCGGGCTGCACGATGTTGGGGCGTGAGCGGAAGACGGCCTAACGGTGTGCGGGACCGTAGCCCAGCTTCATGGAGACGGTTGCGAATGGTCCTCGGCGATACCCCAGGAGCAACAGTGTCCCTAATTTGCTGGGAAGTGGCGGTGCGGTCCCCTACGGCACTGCGTAGGATCCTACGGTCTTGGCGTGCATCCGTGAGTCGCTGCGGTCCGGTCCCAGGTCGACGGGCACGTGCACCTTCCGCCGACCACTGGCGACAACATCGATGTACTGTGGAGACCTCACGCCCCACGTGTTGAGCAATTCGGCGGTACGTCCACCCGGCCTCCCGCATGCCCACTATACGCCCTCGCTCAAAGTCCGTCAACTGCACATACGGTTCACGTCCACGCTGTCGCGGCATGCTACCAGTGTTAAAGACTGCGATGGAGCTCCGTATGCCACGGCAAACTGGCTGACACTGACGGCGGCGGTGCACAAATGCTGCGCAGCTAGCGCCATTCGACGGCCAACACCGCGGTTCCTGGTGTGTCCGCTGTGCCGTGCGTGTGATCATTGCTTGTACAGCCCTCTCGCAGTGTCCGGAGCAAGTATGGTGGGTCTGACACACCGGTGTCAATGTGTTCTTTTTTCCATTTCCAGGAGTGTACAACTGACTTTAACCGTCTGCCATGAATTAATATAACAAACAATATTTTAAAGATAATAATTAGGTCTGATTGCAAAAGGATCACAGACAGTCAGCATCATAAGCCCACTGTTAAGTTCATTGCTTACTTAACCAAAATTTACACAACTCTAATGACTCACCTTGAGTTACTTACGAAAAGATCTCGTCCGTCCCGGCGGACAGGCCGGATGTTTAACTAAAGGGTGGGAGCACGGCTTATACCCGGTGGTACTCGGAACAAACGAGTAGAAAGCAACTGCAAAACAATTTCGAAGATGATCAGGCTGAAAACCAGGGCAGAAAACACGATCTCAGCTTGCCCGCCAAGGCGACGAACCCCATCTGCCCCACATACCAGACCATTTCTGCAACAGCAAATAATTCACGGGGCAGACAAATTCAACTCGTGATTCTGCCTTTCCAAGACCATGGAAAGCTTACTAACTACGCGACCATCTGTAACATAACTGGCAACCAAACTGAACAATTAAAATTACAGTGACTTACAAAGCTCTGCCGTTCATATTAAAAGAAAGTCTAAAACCAAAACTGGGTGAAGAGCACACTAATTAACATACTCCATCAAATTAACACTGCAAGGAACCTTTAAAATAAGCAGTAAACAACACTTGTAAGCCTTAAACTTCGTAAGTTCAGTATAACGCACTCTTATTCAGAACCATCCTTAACTGATCTCCAGAAGATACGATATGCCCCCATAAGTTTCGCAAATCCTTACAGGTTAACAGCAGCATATGAATCATACGTAAGTTAATGCCTCCAGTTACGCGATGAGAAGATATCCAGCATGAGATGACGGAGCCGCCAGCGTTTCGCACGCAAACGCGTCGACTAATCATCAGCGTACACCCGCCGCGCGACAAAACGGCGAGGACGGCGCGGCCCAGGCTCAGCGGATAGAGACGAGGGCCTGCCTTCAAAACATGTTGGCTCGTTGAACGCAGTCCGGAGGGAGACCCCGCCCACAGGCCAAGCCGGAAAACCAAAGGCGGAACAGTCAGAGATATAAGACCAGACGGGTGTCGATATCAGCGAGGCAAGTGGAGCATAACTAGCGCCAGTCGACACGGCTCATGTGGTGTCAACATCCAGACATGGAAGAAATAGTCATATCGTGGAGGATGCTAAAATAGGCATTCCGAAGTCAGGAACCAGTCATGGGGAATATTTCAGGCAGTAAGTGGTCTTCAATAAACAATGAGTGTTGCTGTAAGTACACTGCTGGCCACCGTAAATGCAACACCAAGAAAGACAAGAGGTAGCACAACAAAATTTATTTTGTAGATAACATGTTGACCAAGTATCAAATGATTACGTTTACAGACGTCTGTGACATGTGGTTCCTGCCAGAATCAGTAGCCAGAGTAGCCGCCATTGTTGGAGATCACCGCTGCCACACGTCTCGGCATCGAGTCAAGGAGACGTTGGATGTGTTCCTGGGGTACAGCAGCCCAAGCAGCTACCACACGTTGCCAAAGATAATCTGGTGTGGCAGCTGGGGATGTAATCTGGGTCACTCGTTGAGCAACCATGGACCACATGTTTTCTATCGGCGAAAGATCCGGAGAGCGAGCCGGCCAGGGAAGCAATTCAATCTGGTTATTGACGAAGAACCTTTGGACAGTGCGTGCCACGTGTGGTCGCGCATTATCCTGTTGAAATATGGCTGTGGCCGAGCCCTGAAGGTAAGGAAGGACAACTGGCTCCAGCACCTCGGATATGTAGCGCCGGCTATTTAAAGTACCGGCAATGCGTACTAGAGGCGTGCGAGAGTAATATCCAATACCGCCCCATACCATAATACCCGGTGCAAGACCAGTGTGGCGGTGCATAATGCAGCTGTCCAGCATCGTCTCTCCACGGTGTCTCCACACTCGAATCCGACCATCGTGGTGCTGCAGACAGAAGCGTGCCTCGTCAGTAAAGACAATGTCATTCCATTCTGCCGTCCACATCCGTCTGTCATCACACCATTGGCGACGGAGACGTCTGTGGTTCTGCGTCAATGGTAGACGAAGCAATGGACGTCTTGCGGACAGACCACTCTGCTGTAAACGGCGTCGAATGGTACGCACAGACACTGGATGATGCGTTACAGACGCAATGTGCTGTGCTATGGTTCGGGATGTCACTGAGCGATCCGTCACTGTCATGCGCACAATTTGCCTATCAGCACGTGCAGTGGTGCACCGAGGTGAATGCGATCGACCACGTCGGTCCGTCGCACCCTCCTGCATCCAACGGTCACATATCCGCATTACAGTTGTTTGGTTTCGTCCAACACGACTAGCGATTTCTCTGTATGATAATCCACAATCTCGGTAAGCCACTATCCTTCCTCTGTCGAACTCGGATACTTGATCAAACGATGTTCGCTGTTGTCTACGAGGCATAACTGATCGTCTTGTGAAACAACCACTAGGTAAAGACACGTGCCGAACGTACACTCGTCGAAATCGCCAAGCCTTAAATGGCGCTATGAGATGGCGCCACAGGCGCGCGTGATGTGCGTCTGCGCTGAAATTCTAATCAGTTGCATATCTCATCGCTGCAAACCCATGGTGTAAATTTCACTTGATTCGGATGCTTCTTTCAGGGTTTATAATGTTAATTTAAATCCGTCTTGATTGCAAATTTTTTTTATTTTTTTATTATTCATATGACCGGTTTCGGTTCATTCAGAACCATCTTCAGATCTGTAAAAATAATTATACTAATTTACTATTTCACGAAAGCAAATCTTTTTCATCCTATCTAATCAACATTAAATGTACCAGAACGTACCTGATATTTAAGTTACAGGAGTAACCCGTCCAATTCAGCAACTTTCACATGCTACGTCACATAAAATTGGTTGGCAGAGTGCACGTCATTTATATTAATTATAACACTATTACCGACAGGTGGCGTCTGGTACATTTGTTACATTCCATTTGCACATACTGTATTCAGTAGATCTTTTTTATATTAAAAATATTTAATTAAAATATGTAGATGTCAAAGCTAAAATCTGTACTTGTCAGGATTAAAAAACAGTAAAATTATCATTTTTATACGATCTAAAAGGCATAGGGCGATTTATATATCTATGGTGCTGGCGTGAACTTGTGAAAGTTGCTGAATTGGACGGGTTACTCCTGTAACTTAAATATCAGGTACGTTCTGGTACATTTGATGTTGATTAGATAGGATGAAAAAGATTTGCTTTCGTGAAATAGTAAATTAGTATAATTATTTTTACAGATCTGAAGATGGTTCTGAATGAACCGAAACCGGTCATATGAATAATAAAAAAATAAAAAAAAATTTGCAATCAAGACGGATTTAAAGTAACATTATAAAATCACTGATTGCTGTTATCCCATAAGACATTATGTCTGTTTTTGCAAAATTCTTTCAGGGTGTTGCATTTACGGTGGCCAGCAGTGTATTTCGAAGTTGTTTATGTTCCACAGGAAACATCTGCCTGCCTTACGCATCTAACGACCCATAAACATTACGACCGCTGCTAAACGCGAGACTGAATGCCGCCTGTTGGCGTTGGCGGGCACCAGACGCGTAAGGGAAAGTACCTAAGTGGAGCAGAGGCGAATGGGGAGTGATTGTGGCGAACATACGGGCCGCAAACGGGGGGGAAACCGCTGACAAAAGCCGTTGACAAATGTGGACTGTAGTGGCCCGCCGCCTTGGCGCGAGAATCTCGGACGCAGCGAAGCATTTCGGCTGCTAGAGAGCTACTGTCGCGAGTATCTATGGTAAATGGTTGGAGGACAACGAAACCATAAGTAGCCGACAAGGTGCTGGGCGTCCACGCCTCCCCACAGTGCCTGGAGCTCGAAGGCTCACCCTCTCTGTAAAGCAGGGGAAGCAACGATTTGTGGCAGACCTGATGCCGGATTGCAATACTGGTGCAGACACAAGTGTGTTTCTGACCGTAACGTTCAGCACAAATTGTTGAACAAGAGTCTCCGCAGAAGACGACCCTTACGTGTGCCCGTGTTAAACGAACGGTATCAAAATTACGATCGTGATTGGACCGCGGATCAGTGGAAGCGTGTCGCCTGGTCGGACGAGTCACGTTTCTTGTTGTGCGGATGCGTCGTCACCCAGGCGAACGGCTGGACGGAACGTGCGCCACACCACAGACGCGGATAGGTGCAGGCATTATTGTGCTATGAGGCACATTCACCTGTCCTTCCATGGAACTTTGGATAGTAATCAAAGGCAGCAGGAGGTCTGCGGACTTTTGAGTCAACATTCTTCTGACTGGTTTGATATGGTCTTACACGAATTGGTTCAAATGGCTCTGAGCACTATGGCACTCAACATCTGCGGTCATCAGTCCTCTAGAACTTAGAACTACTTAAACCTAACTAACTTAAGGACATCACACACATCCATGCCCGAGGCAGGATTCGAACATGCGCCCGTAGCGGTTTACACGAATTGTGCTCCTGAGCCAACCTCTTCATCCCGTAACAGCACTTGCGACCCACGTCCTCAGTTATTTCCTGGACGTATTCCAGTTTCTGTCTTCCTGTGCAATGTTATCCTTTACAGCTCCCTCTAGTAGCATGGAAGTTTTTCCCTGGTGTCGTAACAGACGTTCAATCGTCCTCCTTGTCAGTATTTTTCGCAAATTCCTTTCCCCTCAGATTCTACGCAGAACCTCCTCATTCCTAATCTTATCAGTCCACCTAATTTTCAACATTCGTCTGTAGCACCATATCGCAGATCCTTCGATTCTCATCTGGTCCGGTTTCCCTACTGTTCATATTTCAATACCATACAATGCTGTGCTCCAGACGTACATTCTCAGATACTTCTTCCTCTAATTAAGTCCTATGTTGGCTTGCCCGGTTGGCCGTGCGGTCTAACGCACGGCTTTCCGGGCGTGAAGGAGCGCCTGGTCCCCGGCACGAATCTGCCCGGCGGATTTGTGTCGAGGTCCGGTGAGCCGGCCAGTCTGTGGGTGGTTTTTAGGCTCTTTTCCATCTGCCTCGACGAATACGGGCTGATTCCCCTTATTCCGCCTGAGTTACACTATGTCTGCGATTGCTGCCCAAACAAGTTCTCCACGTACGCGTACACCACCACTACACTACCACGCAAACATAGAGGTTAAACTCGTCTGGTGCGAGACGTTCAATGGGGGGGGGGGGGGGGGGGCGGGTCCACCGAGGGCCGAACCGCACAGTAACCCTGGGTTCGGTGTGGGGCGGCGAAGTGGTGAAGTGGACTGCGGTAGTCGTCGTGGGGTTGTAGTCGGCTGCGGCGGGGATGGAGCCTCTCCGTCATTTCTATGTCCCCGGTTAACGTACAATACAATACATACAAGGCTTATGTTTGACACTAGTGGTTTTCTATTCATCAGAAATGACACTTTTCCCAGTGGTAGTTTGCTTTTTACATCGCCCTTGCTTCATCCGTCACGGTTTATTTTGCTGCCTTAACTTCGTTTTGTAAATAAAAACCACCTTCTTCTCGCTTAATTTCCTACTACTGTGTCTAATGATGCAGTAGGCATCGTCGTAAACATGTTCAATGCTAAATCTTTGGATAAGCTTCTCTTAACCCATAGTTTGACAAAAATCTTCAAAATATCCAAATGGGATGCTCATCGTGAGCTCATTCAGCAGGAACTTTAAAGCAGTTATTTTGTTAACTAGCTCTGGGGTGTCTTTGGCACCAAAATCAGTTGCACATTAAAAGACGGTTTTTATTTACTAATCCAATATTTCTGTGCTTGCTGCGGATGATGGGCACACAGACAGACTGTTCCTTAACTTTATCGCTTCGTGGTAGCCAATTCAGACAAGTTTCTCCCTGTTCTCAGTTTTGCAGCTTCTCAGTACTTTCTTCCGTTTACTCTCAAACCGTATTCTGTATTCATTTCACTGTTCTTTCCATTCAGCATATCCTGTAATTCTTTTACACTGGCCGGCCGCTGTAACAGAGCGGTTCTAGGCGCTTCAGTCCGGAACCGCGCTGCTGCTGCGGTTGTAGGTTCGAATCCTGCGTCGGGCATCGATGTGTGTGATGTCCTTAGGGTTGTTAGGTTTAAATAACCTCACATGTTAAGTCCCATAGTGCTCAGAGCCATTTGAACCATTTTTTCTTTTACACTTTCGCTGAGGATAGCAGTGTCATCAGCGAATCTTGTCACAGTTATCTTTTCATCCTGAATTTTAATTCCGCTCTTGAACCTTTCTGTTGTTTCCGTCATGGCTTCGTCGATGTATAGATTGAACAGAAGGGGCGAAACACTGCATCCCTGTCGTACACCATTCTTAATCCGTGTACTTCGTTCTTGGACTTCCATTCCTATTGATCCCCCCTGGTTCTTGTACACATTGTGTATTATCCGTCTCTCACTATCGCTTACCCCTATTTTTCTCAGATTTTCCGACATCTTGCATTATTTAATTGTCGAACGCTTTCTCCAGTTCGACAGATCGTATGATTGTCTCTTAATTTTTCTTCAGTCTTGCTTCCATTATCAACCGCAACTGCAGAACTACCTTTACTTTCCCTAAAGTCAAACTCACTGTCACACGCTGAACGCCTGTACTCCAGTACCGTGAGTGGCACATTAACTAAACACCTTCCTGTCAATACTCTACGGACACTGTCTCCTTTCCCGTCATTTATTCTCAGGTGTAATGTGCGTGAACCAAATTTTCGTCAAAGTAAGCCACTGGCAACTTTAAATGTGATTCATAATTTTCCCGTAAAAATCCGGTTTAGTTTGACTGCTCTGAAATTGTGTCACTTCTTCTCACATAACACTTCTATTATAATAAATTTTAAAACAAGATCTCATACCGCAACACTTCATCTCAGTTAAATTTCTTGTCAGGAAACGTCTTAAACGATAACCTGAAAAATTTGCACCTGATTTTGGTGCCAAACGTAGCATAAATATTAACACGGCGGAGCTAGTTAACGAAATGACTGCTTTCAAGTTCCAGGCCAAAAAGCTCATGGAGAGCACTGATACGTCTTCCCATATAGATATGTTAAAGATTTTTCTCAAAATATGGGTTAATAGAAGTTTGTCCAAATATTTAGGAAATTACTTTGAAAATGTCTACGAGGACAATGTTTTATGCAAGGTCGAGTACGTCTGAAAACAGTCAATCAGATTTAGGTATCTGGTCGACGAAATACGACGCAGCCGCTAAACTTGACTTTAATTATATAATGAATGAGTTTGCGTCTCTCAAAGGAAGGAAACCTAAAATAAAATTATGATAAAAAGGGATGTTTTCTCAGCTCTTAATTGTAGTCATTTTCTTTTATTTCTAATTCATACCTTACCTGAATTATTAATAGTTTATGATAGAGCAAATACACTGATATAATTAATTTATTGTGTGTGTGTAATGTTTTTGATTACTGCTCCATTTTTATAAAACTCTCTTACAAAATGTTGCTACGTCTGGTACGACTCTGCTCGCAATATGTGAGCAAATGTAGGTTGAACACGGCAGTGCACCTTACTGCTTCGATATTACAGTTCATGTGCACCTGAAGAACACATTTTATCGTCGTTTGACTTGATAGAGAGATCCTGTCACTTGGCAAGGAGGATCCAAGAATACACAAAAATTTGAACAGAAATTCATATCCAGAGACGAATGGTGTTCGTGCTAAAGGTACAAACATATAAATGCATTCCGCTCTCCCGCGTCCGGTTACTGAAGACCGTTAGCTGTTGTCATATTTGATGACAGAAAGCCGTGAATCTACAACGGGAACTAATGTGCCTAATAGACATAGCATGACGAATTAGTGTTAGCCAGTAACTCCACCCCCTATTCTTAAATGAATCGAACTCTCACGTACAAAACTGTTTCAAATCTCTTATCTCTTAATGAGTAGATTTTGACAGCATTCTAAATTTTTAAATTTGATCAATAATTATGGGAAATCTGAAAGTCAAATTTTTGTTGCACCTGAATGTCGTTAGAAAGACAACCTGCAACGGAAACGGGGTGACAGTTTATGCCATTTAGATTAGATTAGATTAGATTAGATTAATACTAGTTCCATGGATCATGAATACGATATTTCGTAATGATGTGGAACGAGTCGAATTTTCCAATACATGACATAATTAGGTTAATTTAACAACATACTTAAGTTAATATAACAACTTTATTTTTTTGTGTTTTTTGTTTTTCTTTACTTTTTATTTTTTTATTTTTTTTTAATATTTTTGTTTTTTTTTCCTTCTTTTCTTAATTTATATCTAAAAATTCCTCTATGGAGCAGAAGGAGTTGTCATTCAGAAATTCTTTTAATTTCTTCTTAAATACTTGTTGGTTATCTGTCAGACTTTTGATACTATTTGGTAAGTGACCAAAGACTTTAGTGCCAGTATAATTCACCCCTTTCTGTGCCAAAGTTAGATTTAATCTTGAATAGTGAAGATCGTCCTTTCTCCTAGTATTGTAGTTATGCACACTGCTATTACTTTTGAATTGGGTTTGGTTGTTAATAACAAATTTCATAAGAGAGTATATATACTGAGAAGCTACTGTGAATATCCCTAGATCCTTAAATAAATGTCTGCAGGATGATCTTGGGTGGACTCCAGCTATTATTCTGATTACAAGCTTTTGTGCAATAAATACTTTATTCCTCAGTGATGAATTACCCCAAAATATGATGCCATATGAAAGCAATGAGTGAAAATAGGCGTAGTAAGCTAATTTACTGAGATGTTTATCACCAAAATTTGCAATGACCCTTATTGCATAAGTAGCTGAACTCAAACGTTTCAGCAGATCATCAATGTGTTTCTTCCAATTTAATCTCTCATCAATGGACATACCTAAAAATTTGGAATATTCTACCTTAGCTATATGCTTCTGATTAAGGTCTATATTTATTAATGGCGTCATACCATTCACTGTACGGAACTGTATGTACTGTGTCTTATCAAAATTCAGTGAGAGTCCGTTTACAAGGAACCACTTAGTAATTTTCTGAAAGACAGTATTGACAATTTCATCAGTTAATTCTTGTTTCTCAGGTGTGATTACTATACGTGTATCATCAGCGAAGAGAACTAACTTTGCCTCTTCTTTAATTCACACATCAAAAACAATTTTGCATCACCGCATTTCCCAGAACTCCTGAAGACAGACACAGTCCCTTTGTTCAGAGATGTCACTAAATCCGCCCGAAGATGTAAACAACCACGCATCAGCGCCCAAAGATGTAAACAACCACGCATCAGCAGCGCCTATTCGATGGAGGGGGTCCGGCAGCCGATCAGTTCCAGTCATTCCAATAGGAAGGATGTACACGGGTCGTGTTGTCTGTAGTTCAACCATGCCTAGACGGTCAATACCGCGGTTCTATCGCGTCCGCATTTACTTTGTGCCAGGAAGGGCTCTCAACAAGGGAAGTATCCAGGCGTCTCGGAGTGAACCAAAGCGATGTTGTTCGGACATGGAGGAGATACTGAGAGACAGAAACTGTCGATGACATGCGTCGCTCAGGCCACCCAAGGGCTAATACTGCAGTGGATGACTGCCACCTACGGATTATGGCTCGGAGGAACTCTGACGGCAACGCCATGTTGAATAATGCTTTTCGTGCAACAACAGGACGACGTGTTACGACTCAAACTGTGCGCAGTAGGCTGCAGGATTCGCAACATCGCTTGCAACGTACATGGCGACGTCCATCTTTGCAACCACGACACCATGCAGCGCGGTACAAACGGGCCCAACAACATGCCGAACGGACCGCTCAAGATTGACATCACATTCTCTTCACCGATGAGTGTCGCATATGCCTTCAACCAGACAATCGTCGGATACGTGTTTGGAGGCAATCCGGTGAGGTTGAACGCCTTAGACATACTGTCCAGCGAGTGCAATAAGGTGGAGATTCCCTGATGTTTTGGGGTGGCTTTAGTGGGGTCGACGTACGCCGCTGGTGGTGATGGAGGGCGCCGTAACGGCTGTACGATACGTGAATGCCATCCTCCGACCGATAGTGCAACCATATCGCCAGCATATTGGCGAGGCATTCGTCTTCGTGGACGACAGTTCGCGCCCCCATCGTGCACATCTTGTGAATGATTTCCTTCAGGATAACGACATGACTCGACTAGAGTGGCCAGCATGTTCTCCATACATGAACCCTATCGAACATGCCTGGGACAGATTGAAAAGGGCTATTTATGGACGACGTGACCCACCAACCACTCTGAGGGATCTACGCCGAATCGCCGTTGAGGAGTGGGCCAATCTGGACCAACATTGCCTTGATGGACTTGTGGGTAGTATGCCACGACGAATACAGGCATGCATGAATGCAAGAAGACGTGCTACTGGTATAGAGGTACCGGCGTGTACAGCAATCTGGACCACTAAAAGGTCTCCTTTAGTGATGTAGTTTATCACTTCTCGTTCACACACCGTTGTCACATTCCGTTGTTTTAACTCCTTAAGTTCCCCATATCGAGGTACATTCATAATGTGGAACTCTAGATGCAACATTTCACGGGTTACATTCACACTATGTAGGTCGTCGCAACGACGAAGCCAAACAACAAAGGATCCTGTTTTCTCGGATAGCTAGATAACATTCAAGCAAATCATATTAATGTAGTTTATTACAGTAATTGAATTGACAATAGTTAGCTTTGCCTTGTACAACGACGTGTCGCAAGCAGTTGGAGACATGCAAATAATCAGTGTCCTTCGACAAATATTATTTCCATGCAAGCAATTAATATAAGTCACGATAAAGAGTTAGGATGACGGCTCATCTTGTAGCGCAGCTCTTCTACTGTGGCCGAGGCTTGGCTGGAGCTGCGTTTAAATTAAATAGAGGCCGCTCTGGTCATGGTGCGGTCCTAGTCACCGTACTATTGGCTGACGTCGTTTCACTGCTTTCTCTGCACTTAGGTTTCGGGACGATGTGCCGGCGCTTGATGTTACGCCGGAATATGTGGCACACAAATAGTTAGTGATTCGCAAAAGTTTCATTTTCGCACAAATCATTGAGAATATTTTCTAATAATGGAAGACGTATTTAAGATATGGAAATAAATAAAAATGAAAGCTACATCGCGTTGGGATTGGCTAACTATGTGCTGGAACTATAATCTTAGAGATAAAGGAATTATGGATCCACTGCAACACGAAGGAACAAAAATACAAGTATACAAGCTCGCATTTTACATACACAAGGTCCTTAAATTTAGATAACACTAACTTATTTGTGTTATCCAACTATCAAACAAACAAGTCAGGTTAAGTGCCTGGCGAAGGGTTCGTGTTTTTCGTAGTTTGCCTAAATCGATTAAGGCAAGTGTCCGGATGTTTCTGACAAAGACACGGCGTATTTTCTTTCCTCATCCGAGTTTGTACTTCGTATCTAATGACCTGGTTATGGAAGGGACGTTAAACGCTAATAGTATGCACATAACAATGTTGTGACTTATTGGCAACGTGAGGACGAAATTTAATTTGGAGTCTGGTACATTTAACCAGCTAACTATTGTGATAACGATAGTTTTTGATACGGTTCAAATGGCTCTGAGCATTATGTGACTTCACTTCTGAGGTCATTGGTCCCGTAGTACTTAGAACTACTTAAACCTAACTAACCTAATGACATCACACACATCCATGCCCGAGGCAGGATTCGAACCTGCGACCGTTTTGATAAGGTATACGTGGAACGCAGTGTTTACACTTACCACATTTGCTCAAGGGCTTGTTGTATGGTTAAAAACACAATCATTACTAGCCGCAGTAAAGTACTTATCATTCGTACACCCAGCGAACGTGGGAAAGTAGAACACGTGACATTACAGTTGCGATCTCTTTGTACGGAAACGTACGTAACCGGTTGTGGATTTTAACTGAAACCAACGTTTATCCAACCACCTTTTGCAAGTTCTAGCTGTTTGGAATATCCTGTGTAACTCGGCAATATTCTCCCAACTGTTATAATGCTTTTAATGTGTTGCGGTCGTGAACTGCTGTCTGAAGGTAAAAATCTCATCGAAGTCACACTGCCTAAGGTTTTCTGCATTTGAGAGAGCAACGAAAAAGTGAAGTGAAAGTTCCACATTTCCGTACGACAAAATGAATTCATCGTCGCTGAGTTAAAAAACGTTTGTATGGATCGATAAGGGGCTGCATAAAGATGCTCTTTAAAAAAAAAAAAAGTCCTCTGCGAGAGAAAAATGTATTGGCTGCTGCAAAACAGAGAATATGTCAGGCAAGTCATTTATAACACGTTGTGCGTCAACAGAAAGTTCAAAGTCGTCTTCTACTGGTTATTTTCACAGGTAGACAGACAACACAGGCGGATGATAAAAGGGGTGCCAGGCCTCATACGCAGCTTAAAATCACGTTCTTTGTTCGTGTACGCTCTATTCGCAGGCCAAAAGAGGACGAGAATAACAATGGTATTATCTTTGGCAAGGGCACCTAGAAATCGCCGTTTGGTGAAGCATTTTTGTGTTTATTTATGTTTTTAGAGTACCAAAGCAAGACGGATCTGGAATATCTCCTACATCAACTGAGTAAAATTCAAAAATATATTCCTGATCGCCGTTTTGTGTCAGTCTTATTTTTGCGTACAGCCTGCGGCTTTGTGACGTACTCTGACGTTTGTGAAACTCAAAACACGCAAACGGAACGCCAGAACAAATCTAGAAGAGAACCGTCCTGGCAGTACGTCATTAAGAAGGCAGACGAATGGTGAATACGAAAGCACAGCCTGTCATGCGTGACCCCAAAGTCAGTGTTACGCCTAGCTCAATCTGTGAAGAGCCTTCAAACGAAACGGAAACGTGAAAGCAAATGCCACACTGACCTTAGGGCGCTACAGCAGCATGTGTTTGAGAGCCCACACATTGTCCGTAGCGGTTCTCCACCATCTGTTGCTGTCCTGGACCCGCATACGAACCACGTGGAGAGAGAGTATATGCAAGCGCTCTTTGATTCCATGCAACCACGTTTAAATTCCATTACTGAAGAGCGTGGCGGCTGAACTCTCTGTCAGAGATCTCGACAATCCGTCGTTTTGCGTATTTGTAATTTATGGTATAACACTAATTTCAATAACACTTACGCTTACTCGTGCTGCAATTTACAGAAACGTTAATACAATTTTCTATCTGGTGTATGTATCACATTGACAAAACGAATGACGATGGTTATGTATTTAATTCTAACACTCGTCCCTGAGTGCGGCAGTGATACCAACGTACAGAATGGAACGCTGATTTAGTACTTGATAATTTTTATAAATCGCTGCAGCCGTTCCCGAACTGGGTTCCATAATGAATCCGTCGAAAAGCAGACGATCTGGATTATTTGAATCAGATCTCTATAAGACACAAAGTTTCTTAATCTGTACACCGATAGAAGCTTTAGTTTTACTCGAGTGTAGGCTTCCGCAGGCGATGCAGTCTTCAGTAAAACTTTTACGGTTATGAATCAGCGGCGCCAAAGTTCCGTATTTGTATACAGGGTGTTAGTAGTGAAAACTGACACGACTGAAAGTACACGATAACAGAGGCAAAATCGTTGCAGTAAACGTGGATCCGCAAACCAGCAATTTGTGTGGTTACGAGCTGCCACTGACTTGGTTATTTAATATTTCCTAGTTAGTGTAAAATTATTTGAAACATTAATTTTTCATTAATTCTGCCTTTAATTGGACTCAAATTTCATCCAACGATGGAGTTTTGATCTCAGTACTCTTCCCTTTTGCTGGAAATTTTCCACGAACCCCAGTGTCTTATACTCGGACAAAAAGCAATGCTAGTGACGTATTCCTCATTGCTTTTTTAAGCATACGAATACTCTTCGCTTTTAGCTAGTAGTGAAAGGATTTTTCCGAAAGTCAAGATATGCTTTAGGTAAACACTTCCTCGAACACGATTCTTTGCACTGTAAACTTTAGCCATTGAAAGGTATACCTTGAAGAGATTAGATCCCGAATGTATTTTGAAAGATTTTGCTAAGTTAATAGCTAGAAAAAATTCAGTATAATGTTTTTAAGCAAGTTAAAATTGTCAGTACATATACTGAAAAACTGCTGGAATTACTCATCAGTTTTAGGCATTTGTGTTTTCCTTTTCATCTGCACACGCAAAATTTTTTGCCATGTTTTTCAAAATTCAACTACTTACGTGGTAAATTTTCTAAAATTGTTGTATGTTAAAATCGCTGAAAATAGCCGGTTTCTGAAATAGCCGATTATTTCTATTATGTCCTGTAATAAATGTAGAAATCGAACAAAGGTTGAAAAATATTTACTCTCTGTTTCAATATTCATGTAATCAAAATATTAAATTAAATAAACAAATAAAAAAGCTTATTCCGTCCACTGTTCGATGCATTTTTCGAAACGTGGTAAGTGCTTGAATTCTATTAAAATCACCAGTATATTACAATTTATTCTATTTTTTAAAGCTCTGCTCAAATATCATGTTGCAATCGAGGATCATACCACCATTTGAGCATTAGGAATAGTCAGTACTAAAGGATGAAAACTGATGTTGGAAACTCAGTTTTTTGTTAATTTGTCCGTATTCAAGGGCTACAAGCAGATAAAGTCGTATTATGTATACAGACAACAGATCAGTGACGTTCTGTTTTTACTGTAAACTAAGAATGATTTGTTAAGTTTTTTCTCCTTAAGTGATGTCGCAAATTTCTTGTGGCTCAGTTCTTAATCTTTTAAAGCAAACGGAAGAGTGTACTTCATTCATATCGCACGTCATAAAATATTTCCGGGTAGGGATGGTGCCATCCTGTAACAGAACTAATGTCCGGCCGCAACAGCGAGAAACTACCATACAGACCACACATGTGAAAAGTCTCGCACGCTGCATGTATATGCGTACCATTCAGTAGGCCTCGCCACATGGTAACAAATTGGGGTCCACGAGAAATACGGAAGGACGGGTACCTCAAAGAAATTGTGACGTCGCACTAGTCAGCTTGTCCGCCGTACTCCGCGAACGCTCGGCATATCCGTATGTCAACGAAACGATACCCACTAAAGGTCTTAATTTCCTCGTGCGCTACCGAGAGCTTGCATACATTTAAACGCGCGGTCACGAATTTTTAAACTCGTCTCAAATACACTACTGGCCATTAAAATTTCTACACCAAGGAGAGATGTAGATGATAAACGGGTATTCATTGGACAAATATAATATTGGAGAACTGACATATGATGACATTTTCACGCAATTTGGGTGCAGAGTTCCGGATAAATCAGTACCCAGAACAACAGCCAGGATGCGCCAGGGCATTGAGTCAAACAGAGCTTGGATGGCGTGTACAGGTACAGCTGCCCAAGCAGCTTCAACACGATGCCACAGTTCATCAAGAGTAGTGACTGGCGTATTGTGACGAGCCAGTTGCTCGGCCACCATTGACCAGACGTTTTCAATTGGTGAGATATCTGGAGAATGTGCTGGCCAGGGCAGCAGTCGAACATTTTCTGTACCCAGAAAGGCCCGTAAGGACCTGCAATATGCGGTCGTGCATTATCCTGCTGAAATGTAGGGTTTCGCAGGGATCGAATGGAGGGTAGAGCCACGGGTCGTAACACATCTGAAATGTAACGTCCACTGTTCAAAGTGCCGTCAGTGCGAACAAGAGGTGACCGAGACGTGTGACCAATGGCACCCCATACCATCACGCCGAGTGATTCGCCAGTATGGCGATTACGAATACACGCTTCCAATGTGCGTTCACTGCGATGTCGCCAAACACGGATGCGACCATCATGATGCTGTAAACAGAACCTGGATTCATCGGAAGAAATGACATTTTGCCATTCGTGCACCCAGTTCTTCGTTGAGTACACCATCGCAGGCGCTCCTGTCTGTGATGCAGCGTCAAGGGTAACCGCAGCCGTGGTCTCCGAGCTGATTGTCCATGCTGCTGCAAACGTCGTCGAACTGTTCGTGCAGATGGTTGTTGTCTTGCAAACGTCCCCATCTGTTGACCCAGGGATCGAGACGTGGCTGCACGATCCGTTACAGCCATGCGGATAAGATGCCTGTCATCTCGACTGCTAGTGATACGAGGCCGTTGGGATCCAGCACGGCGTTCCTTATTACCCTCTTGAACCCACCGATGCCATATTCTCCTAACAGTCATTGGATCTCGACCAACGCGAGCAGCAATGTCGCGATACGATAAACCGCAATCGCGATAGGCTACAATCCGACGTTTATCAAAATCGGAAACGTGATGGTACGCATTTCTCCTCCTTACACGAGGCATCACAACAACGTTTCACGAGGCAACGCCGGTCAACTGCTGTTTGTGTATGAGAAATCGGTTGGTAACTTTCCTCATGTCAGCACGTTGTAGGTGTCGCCACCGGCGCCAACCTTGTGTGAATGCTCTGAAAAGTTAATGATTTGCATATCACAGCATCTTCTTCCTGTCGGTTAAATGTCGCGTCTGTAGCACGTCATCTTCGTGGTGTAGCAATTTTAATGGCCAGTAGTGTAGTTACTCGCTTCCTGCCGGAGATGGCTGCTGACACTCGTATGACCTGCAGTGTCACGTGATTGACGTAAGCGCCGCGGTTTGTCTTTCTCGTGGATCTCAACAGTACAGTACCAATTCTTATGCCCTTTGTTTGTTGCTCGTTTCAATTGGCAGTTGTTATTAAAGCAGCACCGAACATTTTTTTCATTTTCTGTAGGAAGCAGGGGAAATTTTACGAATAAAAATTACTCTTTTTTTTTAAAAAAAAAAAAAAAATAAAGGCTCATCTCAAAACCAAACATTTTAACACTGCCGCTACGGCTAATTGATATTTCCGTTTTTCTACACCTGTTATAACCGAGAACATACAGATATCGAAAATACAGGTCATTCAGGACTGTAACAGCGGTATCGGTTTTATAAGTCATTTTTTCCCACCCCTTACTACCATTCCTCTCACCACCTAGAAACTGTATCCAAGTCATCCTGTATCTTTCTGCAGTCACTGAAAGACAACGCTTTCCCGTACAATACTTCGTCGTGAGCAAAGTCACAGAATGCTGCTCATCCTGTCGCACTTGCCTCGACAGTGTCTTTATCTCCGATGAACACTTGCAGTACACAGGGTGCTCTTACTTGAAAAGTCTTCGAGCCACTGATACATCTGAAGTCCTGTTGTGTATGCCCGGATCTTCGTTAACAGTTTTGCAGTGTGGCACCTTGTCAAAAGCTTTCCGGAAATCAAGGCATATGGAGTTTGTCAGTCGCTGCTCTAAAGCAACGCTGTTTTGTGGTGTGGTTCATTGTGAAACCAGGTCCAGCAGCGAAGTTGGGGCCAACAGTGGCTCAGGTGTCCCGCGGGGCTAGGCGGGCAGCCAGAGCGGAACTGTGAGCACGGCACTGCCCACCAGGTCAGCGGCGCACCGCCGCTGTAGCCGCCGGCCGCGCCTAACAATGGCCGCCGGAACTCCCGTCCTTGTTTCTGACAATTGGACCAGACCTGCCCCCCGGGGCAGCCGTCGAGTCTTCTGAATGGCTAACGTTTTCTGCATCATGAGAAAAGCAGCTCACTCGTTTAGTACCAACCGTTATAGTCAGAGGTGAGAAAAGTCATGGAATACCTCCTAATATGGTGTCGGCCCTCCTTTCATCTGGCGTTGTGCAGCATCTCCACGTGGCATGGAGTCAACAAGTCGTTGAAAGTCCCCTGCAGCCAGGCGTACATACATACATACATACATTAATCCTTGTTCCATAGATCATGACTACGACATTTCGTAATGATGTGGAGCGTGTCACTTTAACATAAGTTTTCTTTACACAAAATAATTAATTAATTTTCTTTCACAGTTACTACTTCATATCTAAGAATTCATCCATTGAGTAGAAGGAGTTGTCATTCAGAAATTCTTTTAATTTGCTTTTAAATGTTGGTTGACTATCTGTCAGACTTTTAATACTATTTGGCAAATGACCAAAGATTTTTGAGGCAGCATAATTCACTCCTTTCTGTGCCAAAGTGAGATTTAATCCAGAATAGTGAATATCATCCTTTCTTCTAGTGTTGTAGCTATGCACTTCGCTGTTATTTTTGAATTGGGATGGGTTATTAATGTCAAATTTCATAAGTGAATAAATGTTTTGCGAAGGTACTGTGAATATCCCGAGTTCCTTAGATAAATGTCTGCAAGATGATCTTGTGTGGGCTCCAGCTATTATTTTGATTACACGCTTTTGTGCAATGAATATTTCCTCTCTTAATGACGAATTGCCCCAAAATATGGTGCCATATGAAAGCAGTGAATTAAAATAGGCATAGTAGGCTAATTTACTGATACGTTTATCACCAAAATTTGCAATAACCCTAATGGCATAAGTAGCTGAACCTAACCATTCCAGCAGATCATCGATGTGTTTCTTCCAATTCAATTTCTCATCATTGCACCCACCCAGAAATTTTGAGTGTTCTACCTTAGCAACAGACTTCCGTTCATAGTCTATATTTATCAATAGCGTTATGCCATTTACTTTACAGAATTGTATAAACTGTGTTTTCTCACAATTTAGTGAGAGTCCATTTGCATTTAATAATTTTCTGAAAGACATTATTTGCAATTTCCTCAGCTGATTCTTGCTTTTTGGATGTGTTTACTATACTTGTGTCATCAGTAAAAAGAACTAACTTTGCATCTTCATGAATATAGAGTGGCAAGTCATTAATATATATTAAGAACAATAAGAGACCCAAGACTGAACCCTGTGGGACACCATTCTTGATACCTCCCCAGTTAGAGGACCCTGCTGGTTTTTGTAGACTATTTGCACTGTTAATTTCAACCTTCTGCATTCTTCCATGTAAGTATGAATTAAACCATTTGTGCACTGTCCCACTCATACCACAATACTTAAGCTTATCTAGAAGAATTTCATGATCACACAATCAAAAGCCTTTGAGAGATCACAAAATATCCCAGTGGGTGATGTTCGGTTATTCATTGCATTTAATGTTTCATCAGTGAAAGCATATATAACATTTTCTGTTGAGAAGCCTTTCTGAAAAGCAAATTGACATTTTGTCAGTACTTCATTTTTACAAATATGTGATGCTACTCTTGAATACATTAGTTTTTCAGGAATTTTGGATAAAGCTCTCAGACGTGAGATTCGGCGATAGTTGTTAGCATCAGATCTATCCCCTTTTGTATGCAGTGGTTTAACAATACCATATTTCAGTCTATCTGGAAAAATACCTTGTTTTAGTGAGCTATTACATCTGTGGCTGAGAATCCTACTTATTTGTTGGGAATAAGCTGTTAGTGCTCTGTTGGAAATGCCATCAATTCCATGTGAGCTTTTACTTTTGAGTGAATGTATTATTTTCCTAATTTCAGTAGGAGAGGTGGTTTGAATTTGTTTCATCAAATTGCGTATGTACTGCCTCTTCCATATACTGCCTTGTATTTTCTAATGAATAGGTGGAACCTATTTTCTCTACAACACTTAAAAATGATTATTAAAAATGTTTTCTACTTCTGACTTCTTGTTAACAAACTTTTCGGTGTGTTGTTGCCCTGTTTCCCTTTTCACAATATTCCAAATTGTTTTAATTTTATTAGCAGATGTGGTAATCTCAGAGATAATGCACATACTTCTGGACTTTTTAATACCTTTTCTTAATACAGTACATTAGTTTTTATAATGTTTCATTGTTTCGGGATCATTACTCCTCCTAGATATAAGATTCATTTCCATTTTCTGTTTACGAGATATTTTTATCCCTTTAGTAAGCCATGGCATTTTACATGGTTTCTTACAATTATATTTCACTTTCTTAGGGAAACTGTTTTCATATATACTCATGCTTTTTCAGCCGTTCATAACTGCGATAGTGTTACTGGTGCAGGAATTCCTGTACGAACTGATCTCTCCATTTCTCCCATAAATGTTGGATGATCTTCAATGTCGGGCGATCTGATTCGCCAGATCATTCCCTAGAATTGTCCAGAATGTTCTTCAATACAATCGCGAACAGTTGAGACCCGATGACATGGCACCTTTGTTTGGGAACATGAAGTCCACGAATGGCTGCAAACTATCTCCAACGTGACCATGTCCTGTCAACGATAGGTTCATTTGGACCAGAGAACCTAGTCCATTCCATGTAAATCATGTAAACACAACCCACACCACGATGCAGGCACCACCAGCTTGCTCAGTGCTTCGTTGAGAATGTCGGTCCACAGCTTCGTGGGGTCAGCGCCACACTCGAACCCTACCATCAGCTCTTACCACCTGAAATCGAGGTTCATCTGACCGCGTCACACTTTTCCAGTCGTCTAGGCTTCGACTGATATCCCCAAGAGCCCACGAGAAGCGCTGGTAGCAAAGGCAATCGTGCCGGTTGTCTGCTGCCATAGCCCATGAACGCCAAATTTCGCCGCACTGTCGTAACGGATACGTTCGCCGTACGTCCCACGTTGATTTCTATGGTCGTTTCACGTAGTGTTGCTTGTCTGTTAGCACTGACAATTCTATGCAAACGGCGCTGCTCTCGGTCGGTAAGTGAACGCCGTTGACCACTGTGTTGTCCGTGGTGAGAGGTAATACCCGAAATTTGGTATTCTCGGCACACTCTCTGAATATTGAATTCCCTGACGATTTCCGAAATGGAATGCCCCATACGTCAGACTCCCAACTACCGTTCCTCGTTCAGAGTGTGTTAATTCCCGTCGGAAACCTTTCCACGTGAAACACCTGAACACAGATGGCGGCTCCACTATCAGTATATGAGCATATTGCTGTCCCATGACCTTTGTGTACAGAGTGTTCAGCTTAAAAGGATCCCCGTCTTTCGGTAGTTTATACCAAATGAATATTGTTGTTGAAATGCATAGAGTATATTGATGTGAGATGGGTGAAATTGTGTATACTGTCGGTACGGCTAGAGCGGGAGGGCTGTTCGTTGCGTGCCCAAGTTGTGCCGCTCAGTGTTGCGCATTGGCTTTTGAACAATGTTGCGTAATCGTGTCTTGCTGTTTGTTAAAAGGCACGTAATTGTTGTGCAACAACAACGTGCGAGACAAACGTCAGTTTTAACGACGCATATCATTCAGGACATTAAAGCAGCGATTACATCTCCACATAAATCTTTGCGTGGATTAAGTGAGGAAAAGGAAATTTCACTTGGTTTTGCCCGCGCTGAAGTGAGAAGAATAGTGAAATGGTATCCGTATTGCGTGCAGGTTTTCCATGAGCTGAATGAAGCTGATTATGTCAGAAGGGTTTGGTACAATCAGTGGCGGGGGGGGGGGGGGGGGGGGAATTAAGGGTTGGGTTGTTTAGGGGAGGAGACCAGACAGCGAGGTCATCGGTCTCATTGGATTAGGGAAGGACAGGAAAGGAACTCAGCCGTGCCCTTTCAAAGGAACCATTCCGGCATTTGCCTGGAGCGATTTAGTGAAATCACGGAAAACCTAAATCAGGATGGCTGGACGCGGGATTGAACCGTCGTCCTCCCGAATGCGAGTCCAGCGTGCTAGACAATCAGTGGTTCAAGACCGTCATCAGAAGCAACATTGACAGTTTAGATCGAGTGTTTTTCATAGATGAAGCTTGGTTTGATCTTGGTGGATAAGCTAATAGCCAGGACCACCGGACCTTGAATACTGCACACTTTCAGCGAATCACCCCTAGCCCCGCGTATGGTGTGCGGTATTAAGGCAACGTATAATAGGACGTTTGTTTTTCGAAACAACTAGGATGCTGCCGTCTGCCAAGGCATTATCCAATGTTTCATAGCCTTACTGCAAGACGATGACCGTGACTGCTGGTTGCAAAAGGACGGCACCACTTCCCGTACAGCTCTATAACGGAGATGCTACAAGATTTTGTTTTTTTATTTTATTTATTTATTTATTTATTTTGAAAGAATCGTTTCGACAGGATTGTTGTCACCACGGTCTCATTATCTTAACAATCCAGAGTTCTTTCTGTTGGGGCTACTTAAAAGACATCGTTTACAACCGTAATCTACATAACCTGCAGAAACAGAAGACAAACATTACGAAAGCCGTCCACGAAACAGACAGTCTAAAGATAACAACAATAACGAAGAACATGATCAGACGTGTTGACAGCTGCATAGAAACGGATGGATGACATTTTCAACACCTGCGTAATTTATAATGACTTAGGATGTACAAAGTAAGTTTGGCAATAAAATACTACTTTTAGAATAAACAAGGTGATTGGGCCTCCTTTTTCAGTTTTTTCGCGGTACTGTGACCCTTCATAACGGTAACACTCAAAATGGATTTCGCAATGAAATGTTAAAATAGATACCGAAGGTTTCAGACACTTTCGTCTCATACTAAATGGATCCACCAAACTTCTTGTGGCCTAGAGACCATCGTTTGTCATATAACATTCAATGAGCGCTTGATTCGAAGCGTTATGTTTTTTTTTCGGTGCGTTATGAACAAAACGCCTATCAAATAATTAATGTGTCCAGTCTTCGGATGCAAATTAGAATCGAAAGACGCAACTGTGGCAGCAACATGGAATTACACTGGACACCGAGGTTTTGAAATCATACAACGCAGCCTTCGAAAAAAAAAAATGGAAGATCCAAACTAAAGTAACAATTCCAGTTTTGTAAAGAAGTATGCTCAAAGGGGACGTCTTCAAAGGAACTGCTTACAAAACATTCGTGCGACTTATCTTTGGACTTTCCTCAAGCTTGTGGAATCCGTACTAAATAGTACCACCAGGGGATACTAACCGAACCGTGGAACAGTGGACTGCACGCCCTGATACGACTTGCCCTGTTAATCGATGCCAGAGGTGAAAGAAGCGACAAACGAAAACATAACAATAATAGCACCCGAATGGAATTGAATCCCAGTCGCTGAGAATTGTTAGTAAACGCAACTTGGGAGCGTTTAATGAGTGCGACAGTATTAAGATATATTAAGTGTGAATGTCTTATTGTCTTACCGAAGGTACAGGAAAAGTGTAGAATATCCAAACAGAAGTTGCACAAGTAAAGAGATGCTTTTAAGGGGGCAGTAATTTAAAGCTTCAGACAACGGGACACATTCGTGGGTGCAACTGCCGTACGAACGTCACTGGGGCACAACACTTGCGCACAAACAGCCGACACGATGCTTCGACACTGGAATGTTCGTAGCTACTGCAGGCGATCGTCAGGTAAGGCACCTTCAACCCATAATTCGCCTTCTTTTGTTAAAAAAAAAAATCTTCGTGATGTCCAAGTAGAATCACGTAAAACCTTCAATCCCTCCTCTTTGTTTATGGTTTCCTATTTTTCCAGTACTCCCTCATCTTCTCCGCATGCTGTCTTTTTCATTCTTCTGTCCATGCTGTTCCCGATTCCTTATTTCTTCTGCCTTGTAAAGCTTCTAAATTTAGTATTTTATTCTTAAAAAAATTTCTTTCTCTTATTTCCGAGTATTTGATTCTGTTTCTTTCTAGTTCTTTTCTTATTTCTGTAATCCACGTTACTGGCGATTTCTTTCTCCAGAAATACGGGAATATTTGATTCGTTGGAATGTTCTCAATCCGGCAGAGGTGTCCAAATAAGATTAAACTTCGCTTTCCCGTTACTTCCGATATTTTTTTCTGTATTTTCGTAGATCTCCTCATTACTTCTCGTCTTGCATTCTTTTAAGTACCTCTATTATTCTGTCCAACTTACAATTAACCGTTAACTATTCACATGCTTATAAACTTTCTGGTCTTATCATTGCGGTGTGGAGTTTTAGTTTTGTGTTTCTAGATTGGCATTTCTCTTTGTAGGTATTTCTTGTTAAAGCACATGCTTTTTCCATTTTATTGACTCTTGCTCCTTCCGTTTTATTGACTCTTAGGTCTGTTGCAAATTGGCCTAGTTCATTCTGCTTTATAGTTCCTCCAAGATATTTAAAAGTACTCAGTCGCCCTATTTTACCTTTTTGTTCGTCTATGTACTTTGGTGCACTTTTTATATTTGTCACGAACTTTGTCCTTCAGGTAAAATTTTGAGAACAGATCTATTCGCTGCTTTTTCCCGAAGATGTATTTCGGTAACTGCTCCCATCAGATTTTCTGAAAATATTGCAAAGTAGTTTGCAAAAGCCAGACAATTTCATTAATTCCTTTTAATTTCCGTCCCAGAATTACTGACTCAGTTTTGTGATGTTTCTTTTACTCACAAATTCTAGGTCCTTACATTTTTTTCCAAACCGTAGCTAAACATTAACTTTCTTGTAGTATCGTTTAGTCAAGTTGACTAAACTTCGATCTGCTACACGTATCCCGCAGGCCTTGATAAGGTATGTGACGGAGGGGGCAGAGCATCTATCATAGACCCTTCATCATGATTCACTCCTCAATGGTGCACTACAAAAACGATTGCTTAGATCATTCGGTATAAGCCTCAACATAGCCTTACCACTGTGGCCATCCTGCAGACAGGAAGAAACGTGATATGGCATCTGTTTGCTGGAAGGAGTAGGTTCTATCATGTAACTGGGAAGGTTTTATCAAATGTGCACATTGGCACATTCCGTTACTGTGTGAGGATTGTTATAAATATTTAGGGGCAGCGTCACTTCAGTGAAAATCGTTCTAGATGTGCAGACGAGTCATGTTATAAAAATAAATAGTAGAACAATAAAAACAAACGGCGTTTATGTGATGTTGTAGCCGCCCATCCCATAAAACACTGAGGAGAGGTCTGGAGTTTTATCGACGACACTGGGGAAAAATCTAGTGACCGAGAACGGAACGTCACCACTATTCCGCCCTTTGTCGGCCAGTAATTGGCGATAAAAATTTCTTCAACTACAAGCGGTATCGGTTACGAAGAAGGGTTTAGAACGTGGTATGCGCAGGAACGCGCAAGTCTAGAGCTATCCCTTTCCCTGATACACAACGGCTTTACCACAGTGTCATCCACTGTGTTTTCACAGTATATTTCAGACAGTCTTGATTTGTACGATAGCTGCAGTATACGGGGGTGAGTCAAACGAAAACCTTAAATTTATAGTAACAAATCGAAATTTCGGGCCGTTATCCTGTAAGTTGGTAAGCGTGCTACAAACAGCGTGCAGAATGGCCTGTAGGTGGCAGCATAGTGCAGATGCACACATACCGTCGCAGTATCAGTTTAAAGATGGCCGTCCCGCTTGCGACTTGTACCAGGGAAGAACAGCGTTCTGCTATTCGGTTTTTGCGTAGTGAAGGTGTGAAACCTATTGAAATTCATCGACGACTGAAGGTTCAGTACGGTGATGCATGTTTGTCACAGCAGAAAGTCTACGAATGAAGTAGGAAATTCGCAAATGGTGTGACTTCAGTGGAAGATGCTCCTCGTCCAGGTCAGGCACAACGAGTTGTGACTCCACAGAACATTGCAGCAGTTGAAGCCATAGTGAAGGAAAACCGCCGAGTGGCACTGAATGACATTGCAGCATGTTTACGGATTAGTCATGGGTCAGCACACCACATTGTGCATGATGTGCTCCAGTTTCACAAAGTGTCTGCAAGATGGGTGCCACGGCAGCTGACTCCTGAAATGAGAGAACGACGTGTTGATGCTTGTGAAGAACTTCTTCGGCGCTTTGAACGAGAAGGTGACAGCTTCCTTGCAAGAATAGTTACTGGGGACGAAACCTGGGTTCACTTCCACCAACCGGAAACGAAGAGAGCGAGCAAGGAATGACACCATTCCTCATCACCAAAACCAGAGAAGTTTCGAACAGAACCATCAGCAGGGAAGGTTATGCTGACGCTCTTTTGGGACGAAAAAGGCGTCATTTTGGAGCATTACATGCCTGGAAGGACCACTGTCACCAGTGCATCATACACAGAGCTCCTAAAAAATCATCTGCAGCCTGCAATCAAATCAAAGCGAAGTGGATTGCTGTCAGCAGGTGTCCTTTTGCAACAAGACAATGCAAGGCCCCACACTGCCCGTACAACAGTTGCAACAATCACAGGCCTGCATTTTTAGTGTCTTTCTCATCCAGCATCCTCACCAGACCTTGCCCCAAGTGATTTCCATATGTTTGGATCACTCAAAGACGCAGTGGGAGGAAAGAAGTTCCGTTCTTATGAAGAGGTACGCCACGCGGTGCATGAGTGGTTACGCGGACTACCAAAAGAATTTTTTTTCTAAAGGAATTAATGCACTTTGTAAGCGCTGGAGGACTTGCATTGAGCGTGGGGGAGATTATGTTGAAAAGTGACACAGCTTTATACCATTTCTGCACAATAAATAATATTTTAAAAAATATTTAAGGTTTCCATTTGACTCACCCTCGTACGTTATTAAAGTTTCGGTCAGACAACAGACATTTCCCAAGCGTAAAACGTACACACAAGTTGTCATGATCTAGCGTGCCCTGTATAACTGATGTTGTTTTAGACCTGGGGTGACCCATCCTCTGGTGGAAACTGTTTCTTTGTAGCTAAGTGAAATGCATTGTGCTTCGCCTGACGCTCGCGTGCAGTCAGCTAACAGCATTTCAGTGTCGACGTATCCTGTGGGCGCCGCCGCTGCGCCCCAGCGGAGTTCGTGCGGCAGCGGCACCCACGCATGTGTCCCGTTCTCTGAACACGGCAGGTTAGGGAGTCACCAGGTTAAGGTCGCCCCGCGTGACAACACGGCACTCACGCGGTACTTTGCACGCTTAGCCAATCTTGGTACAGAACACAGACTACCCCGATTCTACGCCGGCCGGGGTGGCCGAGCGGTTCTAGGCGCTACAGTCTGGAACAGCGCAACCGCTACGGTCGCAGGTTGCAGTCCAATCGCCGGCGTTTTTCTTGCAGCTCGGTTTTCAAACCGTCCAATAACGATGATCAATATGCACCTGTAATAGTTTTACCCTTTTCCAGACAGTCGATGAGTATCATTCTTTGCGAATCCCAAAGGACAGTCGCCATAACCTTTCCGGCCGAAGGAATGGTCTTCGCCTTTTTTGGTGCAGATTCTCCCTTGGTAACCCATTGTTTAGATTGTTGTTTGCTCTCAGGGGTATAGTAATGTATACATGTCTCATCGACAGTGACGAAACGACGCTTGAAGTCCTGCGGATTCTTCCTGAACAGCTGCAAAACATCCTTGCAACACTTCACAAGATTCCGTTTTTGGTCAAGTGTGAGCAATCGCGGAACCTATCTTGCAGATAGCGTTCTCATGTGAAAATGTTTATGCAAAATATTATGTACCCGTTCATTCGAGATTCCCACAGCACTAGCAATCTGACGCACATTATCTCTTCTGTCATCCATCACCATACCATGGATTTTATCAATGATTTCTGGAGTCGTAACCTCCACAGGGCGTCCAGAAGGTTCAGCATCACTTGTGCCCATATGGCCACTCGAAAAATTTTGGAACGACTTATAAATTGTTCTAATCGAAGGTGCAGAGTCACCGTAATGTTTATCAAACTTCTCTGTAGTCTCCTGAGGCGTTTTGCCTTTCATAAAGTAATGTTTAATCACCACACAAAATTCTTCTTCATCCATTTTTTGACAATCACTCGATTTTCTTGATTCACACGAATGCCAAACACAAAGAAATAGACCAATATGGCTGAAACTTGGTGTGCGTTCTTTCCAAAGATGCTACCAACTAAATATCTGTATACGCGTCGGTGGTGCCATCTCTTGGACTTTGCACAGACTTTTCAAACGCCCCTCTTAAAACAGGTCGTACATTGGACAATTTTCGCCATGTACGCTCACGGTCGTAATAAAAGCTGCATCCTGAATGACAAGGCTGATTGCGATCATTTTTGGCAGGTAGGTAAATGGTACCATACATGCGAAATGATTACACTTTCAACCGTCAAAGACTTACTTGTACCGCGGTACAAGGCCACAAAACGTACATGCTAGTGTGACGTCGGACCCCCAAGGTTGTGAATACGAACTTCCAGTCGTCGCTGCATGGAGGTGAACAGGTCTGAGATGTAGTCCTGTGATTCTCCTACCGTGCCGCTTCCACCTAAGCGCGCAGATCCCACAAACTGGTAGGTGGAGGTGGCGTCCTGACGGCACCTGGCCACGGAAGAGGGCAGAGTATCCATGGCTGCACAGCACGCTCGGGAGCTGGCACCGGTACGAGTACAAGCTTTGTCCTGTTGAAATGGGGCATGGGCGTTCAAGAACTACTGGTTGCAGGGTCTCGTCCATGTACCGTGTGGCTGTCACGGAGACCGAGAGGAACACTAACAGTGAATGGGCACCGTAGCATAGCGCCCCCCACACTTATCACACCAGACTGGCGGGATTTGTGAGGGGGGCACCACAAGCCGCTCTTCGCGGCACTCTCCTCTTAGCCGCCATACAAAGACCCGGTGGTCGTCGCCTCCAAGATACACTACTGGCCATTACAATTGCTACACCAAGAAGAAATGCAGATCATAAACGGATATTCATTGGACAAATATGTTATACTACAACTGACATTTGATTACATTTTCACGCAATTTGGGTCCATAGAGTCTGAGAAATCAGTACCCACAACAACCACCTCTGGCGTAATAACGGCCTTGATACGCCTGGGCATTGAGTCAAACAGAGCTTGGATGGCGTGTACAGGTACTGCTGCCCATGCTTCTACACGATACCACAGTTCATCAAGAGTAGTGACTGGCATATTGTGACGAGCCAGTTGCTCGGCCATTGACCATTGACCACACGTTTTTAATTCGTGAGAGATCTGGAGAATGTGCTGGCCAGGGCAGCAGTCGAACACTTTCTGTGTCCAGAAAGCCCCGTACAGGACCTGCAACATGCGGTCGTGGATTATCCTGCTGAAATGTAGGGTTTCGCAGGGATCGAATGAAGGGTAGAACCACGGGTCGTAACACATCTGAAATGTAACGTCCACTGTTCAAAGTGCCGTCAATGCGAACAGGAGGTGACCGAGACGTGTAACCAATGGCACCCCATACCATCACGCCGGGTGATACGCCAGTATGGCGATGACGAATACACGCTTCAGATGTGCGTTCATCGCGATGTCGCCAAACACGGACGCGACAATCATGATGCTGTAAACAGAACCCGGATTCATCCGAGAAAATGACGTTTTGCCATTCGTGCAGCCAGGTTCGTCGTTGAGTACACCATCGCAGGCGCTTCTGTCTGTAATGCAGCGTCAAGGGTAACTGCAGCCATGGTCTCCGACCTGATAGTCCATGCTGCTGCAAACGTCGTCGAACTGTTCGTGCAGATGGTTGTTGTCTTACAAACGTCCCCATCTGTTGACTCATGGATCGAGACGTGGCTGCACGATCCGTTACAGCCATGCAGATAAGATGCCTGTCATCTGGACTGCTAGTGATACGAGGCCGTTGGGATCCAGCACGGCGTTCCTTATTACCCTCTTGAACCCACCGATGCCATATTCTGTTAACAGTCATTGGCTCTCGACCAACGCGAGCAGTAATGTCGCGATACGATAAACCGCAATCGCGATAGGCTACAATCCGACGTTTATCAAAGTCGGAAACGTGATGGTACGCATTTCTCCTCCTTACACGAGGCATCACAACAACGTTTCACCAGGCAACGCCGGTCAACTGCTGTTTGTATATGAGAAATCGGATGGAAACTTTCCTCGTGTCAGCACGTTGTAGGTGTCGCCACAGGCGCCAACCTTGTGTGAATGCTCTGAAAAGCTAATCATTTGCATATCACAGCATCTTCTTCCTGTCGGTTAAATGTCGCGTCTGTAGCACCTCATCTTCGTGGTGTAGCAATTTTAATGGCCAGTAGTGTAGAACCGGGACTCGGCAAGAAAATCTGCATGGTCCCATCGCGACACTGCCCGGGTGTAAGTGGCAGTTGTCGTAACGGTCGGCTTGAGGCGAGCCCCGTGTCGTGCAAACGCCCGCCGGTGGTTCAAACGTGCGTGAAAACTTATGGGACTTAACTGCTAAGGTCATCAGTCCCTAAGCTTACATACTACTTAACCTAAATTATCCTACGGACACACACATACCCATGCCTGAGGGAGGACTCGAACCTCTGCCGGGACCAGCCGCACAGTCCATGACTGGAGCCCACCGGTGGTACTACCACTTACGGGATTTTGCATAGGAGACAGGATGGCCCGCTGAATGACCCCTGTCGCTGCCGTTGGATCTGCTCGCGGGTGGCGGACAATCCTTCGGCGCTCCTCCTTGTTGTGTATGCCGACTACTAGGTCCTTCATATGGCGCATGCGTGCCTTGCTGTCTGCATTGCCGCCAACAGCGGGCAGTGGCGGCATCCGTAATGAGCGGTATGGTGCGCAGTATGACGATGGGACCGCTCAGCCTCCCGCAGCCCCACGCTGCGGCCCCTCCCGAACCCTTCTAGTTGGCAAACCTGTCGTCGAATATTGTGGGGTGGTCTGGCTTGAACCTTAAAACAATAGCCACAAAGCCGGCGTGGTGGAGTGGTGGTGCGGTGTCGGCGATGCTCTAGTGACGATCCCCACTGTAGTACTGGCCAGCACGGCTGTTTGGGACCCGACGTGCACAACCTCAGAGCCCCACGCACGATCCTCTAGTGCGCAGCCGACCGTGCAAGAGTAATTATTAACATAACTGATGGGTGTAACATACCCACCTGGTTTGTAATGGATCGGTTGGGTGCTTCTGCGTGCTGCTCTTTTTATGATTATAAGTAATAGCATAAATTTCTTCTAAATTATTAGCAAACATATCCAGCAAAGATGAAATAAGGTGATGTAATAACCATTGTTAGTTAGATCCGGTAGTGCTATCAAATTACGAATATGTAGTCTGCTATGCTCCATCTACTGTTCCAGATTCAGGGTGATTTAGCTGCCCTAACCTATCGCAATTCTGCACCTGGCCTTCAAAAACCACGCGCGAGATTTTCACATTCCCTCGCTCGTTGCGAGCAGATTTTTAGTCCTACGGAGGAATTGAACAGAATCTCTTTGTAGAAATTTTAATGCAGTTACATTTTATACTGGAATGCGTTTTCGCTGCAGGCCACAATTTTCGAATTGTTCAAGGAAAACGTACGAAAGTGATCTTCAAACGCACGTCTATCCCCAGATCTTCAAACGCACGTCTGTCCCCAAAGTAACCTCTCACCAGTCAGGATTTTTGGTAAGTCGTTCGTGGCCCTCCCTCCTACCACTTTCCAAAAAGTTATGACAACACAAACTATTCCCAATATTCGACATTTTTTGGTCTCTGTTATTTGGGCTACTACGCCACTAGTATAGTCGGCAATTTCGTTAATGTTAGTAGTTCAAACATACCTAAGAGAGGTAGTGTAAGAAAAACGAATACTGTGAACGTTACTTTAAATCTGATTCGGTCCAAACTTAACCCTTAAAAGCACAGTAGTTTCTTAGTCAGAAGGCCTGAACAGTACAACTATGTAGTTGTTTATTTTATGCAGTCAAAATTCGCAAAATTGTTAGGTAAAATTTACACAAACGCCAGTTTTACAATTTTGAGGTGCTCGACTGTCGGTGGCGTAATAAGGCCAGTCAATGAAGAGCAAAAAAAAGGTCGAATGCGGGAAATAACTTCTGCAGTCGCGAAATTTTGCACAGTGTTAGTAGAGGTATACTAGAAATTCTGACCGTTGTGAGCTGAGTTTGAGGATGCGTTTGAAGGTCGACTCGGTAACCACGACCTCGTGCGAAAAGATATCCCAGTAAAAAAAAAAAAAAAGTAACTACGTTAAGTTTCCTACAAAAAGGTCCTGTTCAGTTTTTCTTTAGGACTAATAACTTGCGCGTAGCGAGCGATAGACTAAGAAAATCTTGCACGTGGTTTTTGAAGGCCAGATTGCAGTTGTGGGCCGGCCGCGGTGGACGAGCGGTTTTAGGCGCTTCAGTCCGGAACCGCGCCACTGATACGGTAGCAGGTTCGAATCCTGCCTCGGGCATGGATGTGTGTGATGTCCTGGTGGTTAGTTAGGTTTGCATCCAGTGTCGATCTCTCACCCTTACCAAAGGAAGATCCCTGCCAGTACCGTGGATCGAATCCAGGTCCTTCGCATGGTGTTCAGCCGCGCTGACCACTCAGACATTTAGGCGTACGACCACTAGTCAAAGTGAAAAGTAACTGGTAGACGTAACTGCGTAAAAGATTTTATAGCTACAGCGATTTGCTTCGTACGCAGGTCACCTTAGCGGTAATGTAACTCGTCAGAAGCGTCAGTGGAATCAGTTTTAACTAGCCCTCCAACATGTGTTTGTAACGTATGATTTACCGGTAGAATATATCCGTGGATGATGATTACGTACTAGCACAACACATCTGCGCTCCTTCCCGACAAAATGTTCATTAATCTGTGTATCAGAGCCCACAGCACCGATCAATAGTTAATTCTCTGATTCTGGAAAGGGAACCCATTACCGCTGCGCGTATTTTCCTCTCATTCCTTTTCACTTGGACGCTTAATCGGATTGGGTTTGTTTGGCTTCTGTGGTTCAGAAACAAAGCTGCACAAACTGAAGAGGTCAAACACGTGTCGCCATTTGCCACGTGTCATTCACTTTTCATTATTCCTCAGTCTTAAATGTCGATTACAAAGGAATTCGGTATAACTGACGTAGCAGTCATAACGTTCATTTTTATTCGAATTCCTTCGTTCATATCCATGTAAATTGGAGGAAGACTTTATCCACCTCATCAAAGATATGCTACAGATGTTTGTATGTGAAAAGTGCTGGCTTTATCCTATCGTACAGTAGTTTTGAGAATAGTTTGGTTAATATCATTCATTTCTTCTTTTCGTTTTAATTTTAGTCTATTTTACTGTTTCTCCTTCATTTTTCTGCCACTTAATCTCTTTCCCACTCTCGTCTCTGTGGCAGTTTCATTTCTTTTAGACTTTCCGACCCTTTCCTCTTCAATTACCTCACCTCTTTCGTCGTCTTTCACTGTTTTTTATCTTTCCTCTTTAACTCCCTTTCGCCTTTCGTTTCCTATTCCTTTCGTTTCTTTCCCATGTTACTCTTGTTCACTTCCTTTTCCTCTTTCATTTGATTTCCTTCCTCTTGCCCTTGCTTTCCTGTTTCATTTCTTGTTCTCTTTCTTTCAGTAGTGAAATCTGAGAAGGCTAAGTAACATGAACGTACATATATCTAAATACCTGTACGCAAAAGTGGCTGTTGTCGAAAGAACTTGTTTTTGGTTATACCGATTTTTTTCATCTCCAGTTTAATCTGACCCTTCAAACTGCTGAAAAATAACCGATTTATGAAATAACCAATTTTCAATGTTTTTAATGCTATTATTTCCAGTAATCAACGTAGTCATTGAACAGAGATTACAAAATTCTATATCTCCCTCAGACTTTTGCATTATACGTTCAAGATGTGTAGAATCAAACCATCAAATAAAATAGGTAAATCAAAGAAACGTTTGTACATCTACCGTTCACTGGTTTTCTCGAAAGGGAACGAGGGCTGAATACTACTAAAAATCAACAACAATCTTCTGTTGAGTGTAATTTTGTGTAACTATGCTAAAAATCATGTTGTAATCGAGCTTCAAACCACAGTTTGGGTATTACAAATAATCAGTGCTTAAGGCTGAAAACTCAGGTTGGAGAACTCTATTTTTCGTGTTAAGTTGGCCGATTCCAAGAGCTATGTGCAAATAAATGCATATTATGTAGACACAGGCAGCAGATCGGCTAATTTATGTTGATATTATAAACGATATATTAACTGTTAAATTTTTAATTTGTTACATTGCCTAAATTTCCTTGCTTTTTTCTTATGTTATCGAAACGCCAGAAAGATAATAAGCTGTAGGGTAAAATTTGTAGCCTTATTTTTCTTTAATTATATCGAATGAGAAACTTTTTTTTGTAATCGAATATACTTCGTTAAATTTTAGCAGAATTTTGAATAGAAATGATTTTTTTTTTTTTTTTTTTTTTTTGGAAAAACTAAAAATGCTCGTTCAAAAAATTCAAATGAACGATTTATATAGTAGAAAAAATGTAACATTTACCAGGAGCAGTTACCTGACAAGAGGTAAAATTTCAGTAATGAATTAATTCAATATTTATCTGCCAATCTGTTGATAAATATTCATTCTACAAGGGTTGGAACTTTAATAGTGGCAACTATTTATTTACAGCTCGTACAAAATAGATACGTGTTTCAAAGTTTTACTGACTTTCAATGTAGTCACCAGCATTGTGTATAACCCGTTGCCACCAACGTGGAAGTCGTAGGATACTCTCAGCATGCCAGTTGTGGTGACTGTTCGAGCGGCGCGGCCTATTGCCCGATGAATTTCTAGCAGTTCTGAAGCGAATGCCCTGAGGTGTTTCCTTCAGTTTAGAAATTACGTTGAGATTATAAGGGCTTACGTCAGAGGAGTGCAGTAGGTGGTATAGCACTTAGCAGCCCCATCAGTCAACCAAATCAGTAACAGCTTGCACTGTACGTGCTTGAGCATTGTCCTGCAAAATGGTGGTCAGGTCCTGCAGAAAGTGTCATCACTTTTGTCTCTAAGCTGGTCTAAGTATTATTCCAAAAGCTGTAAATAAATAGTTGCCATTATTAAAGCTCCAACCCTCGTATGGTGTGTTTCCGTAAGTCGACTCCTTTCATCAGAAGCAATATCATTCAAAGACGATTCCAATCCTTCAGAAGCCCCAGATCTTCCTACCAACGATAAATATTTTCGGGCTACAAGTGCCATCCATGGCATACACCTTCTACTTTGCTCCCTAAAAGCTAAAGGATCCCTGCTGCAGGGTAGTAAAAGACAATAGGTGCATTATTATGCGTTCGCTGCTCGTTTTTAACTGTCGGCAGTGTTATTAAAATAACACAAATAACTTTTGCCGTTTTGTATAATAACCTAATACATCAAAGCAATGGAAATTTTTTTAAGCCAAAAATTTTAGCACGGCTGGTACGATAAACTGATAAACCAGTATTTTAAACAGTTGTTAGTAAAAATTAAAAACATCTGTTGTAGCTGCAACCAAACAAATGCTGAAAAATACCCGTTATTCAGAACTAAAATATCGGTATCATTTTTAACGGGTCGATTTTTCACATCCATGCGTTCGGGTCTGCCGAGAGCTGTTGACCAGAGGGATTCGCTCAGCCCTTATGAGGACAATTCAGGAGCTACTTGATTGAAAAGTAGCGGCTCTGGTCACAAAAACTGACTGCGGTCGGGAGAGCGGTAAACTGACGACATGCCCCTTCATATTCACATCCACTGACGTATGTGGACTAAGGATGACACGGCGCCGGCCGGGGTGGCCGAGCGGTTCTAGGCGCTACAGCCTGGAACCGAACGACCACTACGGTCGCAGGTTCGAATTCTTACTCGGGCATGGATGTGTGTGATGTCCTTAGGTTAGTTAGGTTTAAGTAGTTCTAAGTTCTGCCGGCCGCGGTGGTCTAGCGGTTCTAGGCGCTCAGTCCGGAACCGCGCGACTGCTACGGTCGCAGGTTCGAATCCTGCCTCGGGCATGGATGTGTGTGATGTCCTTAGTTAGGTTTAAGTAGTTCTAAGTTCTAGGGGACTGATGACCACAGATGTTAAGTCCCATAGTGCTCAGAGGCATTTGAACCATTTTGATGACACGGCCGTCAGTCGGTACCGTTGGGCCTGTTCGGTCCGATTTTGTTTCTGAGTTCATGGAGAACAGATCACAATGTCATAAGTCTGTAGAGAATCGATTGAGTTGAAGAATAGGCACAGGAGAAAGGAAAAACGGAGATGGCTGCAGCGATTTGCGGGAAAGACAATTTCCAAGTTTATTGTTTAATATTGTGAATGTAACAGAAATAAATTGTATGAAAATTTGATTCTTGCGTAGAAATCTTGTTATAGTTGCCGAAAAGCTTCATAAAACACAATCGCGCGCCCGCGAAATTCCGTAACTGGTCACAGAGCGATATGAAACAATTCCTTAACTCATACAACAAAGGTTATCACGACCACATCTCTCAGCTGCTGGTGAATCTTCAGAATTGCATTGCCGTGGTCCATGAAACTATTTCGTTCCTACGTTTCGTACGAGGGGCGCCGAACATCTTCAGTGGTCGGCCAGACTCAGTAGAACCAGGAGCGCTTCCGAAAAATTTTCGTGGACCACGACAATGCAACCCGGAAGATTCACCAGCAGCTAATTCTTTAACTGTTTTATGTATGAAAAGGAAATCTGGAAATATATAGGACTGTAACGTAATAATAACAGAATATTGCAACAAATTAAAGTTGCGTCCAACGAAAGGTTTGTATATATAGTTTGGTGCACAAGCCCACGTTCAGAAGATGAAATCTATGTCTTGCGTAGTTCTGTGTATTTATCGTGAAGGCAGAGTGTTATTCATGTAAAATAACACAATGTACGTATTATGCCGTGATGAGACTTGTGACTTGTACGTTATTTGGTGAGACACATATAAAACTGCGCAAGAAACGTACACCGCTATCTGAAGACAGACTTGTGTCCGTAAAAGGTTGCAATATGATAAGTGTTCCATTAGACTGAAGTAGAGCTTGTTAGAAACTTTTATAAGTATTATGTGTACTCACAATATACAAATGCTTGAGTCAGTCGTTTTATGCGCGAATCGCACAGGTTATGTGAAATTCATTATGCTTAATACTCTTCGCAAACAACATGTGTCAGTCTAGGCGCTCAGCCTAATTTCTAAATATAAAAATTAATATTGTTTTTTAATATATTTAATATGTCAAAGGCGTATTGATATTTCTATTAATATTAGTTTTGGAAACTGCGAAGTGTCTCGCGCATGTGTTGCATTTGCTTACCGTGTGTGCTCCGAAATTTGAACAGACCCTCACTGCGACGGCTCTAAGTAAAAGTAGTTAACCACGCCCTGCGCACGAAAGTGAGGCACGATTACGGCGACCGGCTCCAGCGAAGGTAGGCCGTCGGGACTGACCATGTGTGAAAGTGGATGTTCCTCCCCGAGTAAGAAGATTCTCGGCCACTGCATGAAGTGAGAGAGTGGGGAGAAGGTGGGGGGGGGGGGGAGGAGGTGGATCATCCCGACTGTCCGCGAGTCAGCTTTCTATTCTACCCGCCAAACAAAACTGGTTCCGCGATGACACGTTTTTTGTTCAGTTTCGCCCGTTAATGTCTGCGTTCGCAGTTGGCAGACAACCTAAGTGGTTTGTCCTGAGGCTCCAAGTTTTTCGCTGGAACGGAGGGCGAACGACAGGTGTCGTCTGCGGTATCACCACGACTATAAAGGCACGACGAACGCCCCTGCAACCATGTGACACAAAGGTCATCCACCCTCCAGGGTCCACGGTGTGTCACGCGAGCGCTGCTCTTGCAGTCCGCTTGGCATTCGACAAAACAAATCAATGGATTCATTTCATCATAAAAGAGAATCATTCAGCGTGGCAGAAGTGCAACCCTTCTGCAAATTGCTGCAGATTTCAGTGCTGGGCCGTCAACAAGTGTCAGCGTGCGCATCATTCAATGAAACATCATCGATATGGGCTTTCGAAACCGAAGGCCCACTCGTGCACTCATGATGATTGCACGACACAAAGCTTCACGCCTCGCCTTCGCCCGTCAACACTGACATTGGACTGTTGATGACTGGAAACACGTTGCCTGGTAGGACGAGTCTCGTTCCAAATTGTATCGTGCGGATGGACGTGTATGCATGTGGAGACAACCTGATGAATCCATGGATCCTGCATGTCAGCAGCGGATTGTTCAATCTGGTGGAGGCTCTGTAATGGTGTGGGACGTGTACAGTTGGAGCGATATGGCACCCAACAGAGGTCTAGATATGACTGTGACAAGTAACACGTACGTAAGCATCCTGTCCGATCACCTGCATCCATTCATATCCATTGCGCATTCCAGCAGGACAATGCGACACCCTACACGTCGACATTTGCTACAGGAACGGTCTTCTGAGTTTAAACGCTTCCGCTGGCCACCAATCTCTCCATACATGAACATTATCGATTCGAGTCCATGCCACGTCGTGTTGCGGCACTTCTGCGTGCTCGCGGGTGTCGTACACGATATTAGACAGGTGTATAAGTTTCTTCGCTCTTCAGTGTATGATGAATACAGCATAATCTGTATTAGTGGACGACTAGCCTGTAACCTTGGGCGCGATAGCCAGACCCATTTGCAGACAGTATCCACAGCCTGTATCCTCATCTATCACTGAACGTACCTACAAAATTATATAATTTTACGACATATAAATCAAGAGATGCGAAGTCGTAAACATTTAGATGTTGAAGAACTAGCTTTTACTTAAAATGGTGCGCAGTATTACTTTTATATCAAGCATGACGTTTTAATTTATGACTCCTTTACTAGACATCATAAACATTGACAAACGTGAAACACTACCTTCTAAATATTAGGTACTATTGATGCATTTACCAAAGAGTTTACATAACTAATGCCTTGAGTAAAAGTGAATAATAACTAATGAAATTTGGAGTTCTTAATTTTTTTCAGTACCCCCCCCCCACCTTGGTAATGCGCGTTATTGAAAATGCATTGGTATTGATGGGTTAAACACGTTCGACATCGTCAACCATTTATTACATTACCGCATTTGTCAAGTAAGCACACGTGTGAAGCTTTTTCCTACATGGATGTTCGATTCGGGGGTTAACTGGTGTACGAAGCAAATAGGTGGACAAAGTCAACCGCTGTGGAAAAAGACAGACATTGGATTAGTACTTTTAACATTCACTCCGAACATCTCGACACGAAAATACGTAAAAAAAATTAAATTAGGAAGAAATGAAGAAATAGCCGTGCGAGTGAGAGAATGTGGGTGTAATTTACTTGCATCTACAAATGTTTAACTCAGAAGCGGATTCCGATCAGGACTTGTTCTCATGATATCGAAAGCGAGAACAAAGGCCCGACATTTTGCGCAGCAAGTCCGAATGCAAACTGCAACGCGAAAAGGGCAGATTTTACATAACTCCTATAACTATCGTGTTTTCCAGTCACGTGAATACAATAGCGGCGTGCTGCTGTTGCTGGTCGAATACGCCCGTATCAAATACACAAGGCAAGAGTCTGAATAACACCTGCTCGATGTGCTGCCCAATGCCCAATGACGGCGCTCAGTCCGGAACCGCGCGACTACTACGGTCGCAAGTTCGAATCCTGCCTCGAGCATGGATGTGTGTGATGTCCTTAGGTTAGTTAGGTTTAAGTAGTTCTAAGTTCTAGGGGAGTGATGACCACAGATGTTAAGTCCCATAGTGCTCAGAACCATTTGAACCATTTGAATTTAGCCCAATGACGGAAGTGCTTTGTGCTTAAAACCGCATGAGGCGCCCATCCGAAAATACGAACTGATTGAGCAGTACCGGTCAAAGCTCCGGAATTCCCTCTTGTTTCAGTTTGCGAAAATGTACCGCTGCCGCGGAAGAAGTCAGCCCGTAACTGATCCTCTATGAGTGGATCAGTGACCTAAGTGTGTTGCATGGGTGTGCAATTTTGAAAGGCGTTGGCGACAAAATTGCCGCCTTTCATTCTACAGGCTGCCTCAGGACGAATGGTCAGTATTTAGGAATATGACGGGACGGATCATTCGAAGCAAGTAAATCTGGGAAATATGGGCCCTAAAATGCATATCTTAAGAGCTATGAGCAATAATTTAACAGAAGACTGTGCTTAACGGTAGTAGCGAAGATGGCGAAATGTTCATAGCTGCCGGCCACGGTGGCCGAGCAGTTCTAGCTGCTTCAGTCCGGAACCGCGCGGATACTACGGTCGCAGGTTCGAATCCTGCCTCGGGCATAGCTGTGTGTGATGTCCTTAGGTTAGTTAGGTTTAAATAGTTCTAAGTTGTAGGGGACTGATGACCTCCGATGTTAAAGTCCCATAGTGCTCAGAGCCATTTGAACCATTGTTCATAGCTCTTAAGTTATGCATTTTAAATCCCACATTTCCTAAAGTTTTTTGCTTTAAATGATGCTTTCTGTCATGCCACCGAGTATATATTCCTCCTGGGACACCCTTTGCATCCCATTTCTTGAATGTCGTTTTTATATCTATCAGGAGCAGGACCTGACAGAGTTGCAGCAAAAAACAATTATTACAACAGTGTTTTCACCTTGAATGGACGAGAGATCCGCCGGCAACAAAGCAGAAAATTCAGACATGCATACCTGTCCGAACTAAGATGGCGTCGTGCTTCTGAACAACTCAGGCATTTGCATTGCACTTCTGAAAAACTCAGGCACTGAAACATCGTCTTTCTCTTCCGACACCGGGCAAGGGACTTTTAATTAAAATGTCTTCCCTGTACGGGAACATACATTACAAATGTACTAGTGCAGGTTGTAGACACATAGTTGACAAAAGCAGAAAATTCGTTCAGGAAATACACCAGACCTCACGCGCCGTATTCTCGTGCGCTACGTCGTAAAAGCACTGTGCGTGTACACATCTCGACATCATTATGTATGTTCCCCTTCGCTGTAAACTCTGCGTACCCATTACTTGAGGCGTTTCTATTTTCTTTACGTTTAGCTCCGGGGCAAGAACTAATGAGAAATAGACGACTGGGTGCTTCGTCATTTCGTTTTGTCTGAAGGTCGTACTAGCTCATTACAGGACGTAGGGTCTCGTTAAAACAAAATTAAATGCCACGTCAGCATTTAAATCATTATATAGTATTAAAACTTACCATATTTCCTGATCGTGAATTGTAAGTTTTGGAAAGCTTTACACAGGCGAATTAATAGCATCGACGACGATGACCACACGCTGAGGCAGTAATCACCTGAGTGCTTTAAAATACGGCGCTTCCGAGAGCTAAAGCACAGTGATGTGGAATACGGATCATGTCTGGACGATGTACTTATGAGTATTCCGAAATGAGAGTGTCATTTTCGCATTTTATAAAGCCGCATCGACTCTGTGACACCTGCATCTTATTTTGACTTCGAGATGTGGCTGATACCGAATTGCCTTGTTCATAAAATTAACGTTATTACCCGAAGTGTATGCTAAGAAAAGCCTGTTTAAGGCGTGTACTGACGTCATCACCTTCCCCGCAACTTCACACAGGACGTGACCTCATCTCGCACTGGAGCTTGCTCCCGATCACAAAGCTTGTATTGTGGACCTTGACAGCAGGACACCGCTGAGCGATATGTCTGACCTCGCTATTCTTGTAAATCATGTCATGCATGTGAAGGGACAAGCTGGCTTTACACGTGGTTATAGCACAACTTCTATTTACAAGACGTGAAATACATCAGTGACTATGAATTCCCACTTTGTCTGAGATTCATTGATTTTGAAAAAGCTTTTTGACTAGGTTTCAAAGAAAACTGTACTGCCAGCTCTTGAGAAATAAGGCAGTGAATCAACTTGTGCGAGTATACTGAATAATACGTGTATACGCGAGCTGTACAGCTTCTATCAGACTTCATCAGGACAATGGGAAATACAAAATACAGAGAGCCTTCAGCCAAAGCGATTTAATATCACCAAAACTTTGATGCAGTCTTTTTGTCAGTCTCAGAGAAAGTTATCATATTCTTACGCTGTAAAAATGAAGGAGTACGTACATGTCGCTAGGCAATGCAGTAAGTAAATAAAGGTATTAGAATTTGATTTCCTTTATGCAGGTAGGTTTGTTTCAGTGTTCCCAGTCTTCAAAATACTTAGGAACTCCTTGGAAACACTGTTTGCCACTAAAGTCCTTAGTGCACTCAACAACCCATCCACGTAACTATCAAATTTGAATGTGGACGTGAAAATCAAATAGAATAAGATTACAGTAATGTTTAACCAACATATCGGAAACAGAGTACTACAAATTAACATTGAAGGAATAGAATCAGTTGGTGCGTTCTTGTGTTTATAGTAATAGAAGACAATAACTGGATGGACCGGAGAAAAACAAATAAATAAGAATGGTGTAGAGAGCTTAATGGCCTAAAGAGCTTACGGAAAACTAGTTTCCAAAGCTAAACTTGCAGTAAATCTGAAAAGGAAAGCTGACACTCAGTGTGAATTACCAGTGATACGTCGTTTTTTTCTTTTTTTCCTGATAAGATTACGGCCATCGGTCCCTCTCTTGCTCCTAACTTCACATTTCACATTACATTCGTTACATATTGTACAAGGTCTTACATGTGATATGAAATCCAACAAATGGAAACAGTTATGTCAAAAAATAGTGGAAACAGTAATAGCTACAGGAAAAACAAACACGGTTTATATTCGTTTGTGAAAAGTGGATTGATAAAGATAAATTACAGGCAAATAGATTTAACCTATGGAGAATGACAGAAGCGCAAGTGAGAGAAGGTATGGAAGAGGCAGAGAGGCGGGAACGTGACAGAACCACAAGGAGTGACGCGAGGAAGAGGGAGAAATAAAATTAAGTGAGTGCTTAAAAAATAAAACGAGAAGGAAGCGTAAACGGGCGAAGATGTTGGCTGTTATATTGCTGTACGGGAGATAACTGGTCATGAATGTTTTTTAGGTATATGTTGTGAGATTGACAAAAGGAAGCGACACAGCTTCTTCTTAGACACAGCAGGACATTCACACATGCAAAGATGAAGGCTATGTTGTTTCAAAGGCGGAACGCGGCAGTGGAAAAGGAGTTTGTGTGCACTTTGGTTTTGTGACTGGGCACAGTTAAGATTCAGCTGCCTATACCGACAGGTTTTATGCAAGCCACAACGTCTTCAAAAACCACGTGTGATATTTTCATATTCTCTGGCTCGCACAAACTATTAGTCCTACAGAAAAATGAATAGGACGTTTTTTAGGAAATGTAATTAAATTTTCACTGGGTTTCAGTTTCGCTGGAGACCATGGATTTTGAGTTATTTAACAAAACGCGTTTCATGATCACTTCTGTACGTTTAACTTGATAATACTAAAACTGTGGCGTCTAGCGAAAACGTATCCCAGCTCAAAATTTAACTACGTTAAAATTCCTACTAAAAGTTCCTATTCATTTTTTTCTGTAGGATGAAAAGTTTGCAGGTACCAAATGAGAGAATATGAAAATCTTGTACGTGGTATTTGAAGGTGTTGCGCGTTGCATAAAATCCATGGCTAGGGGCAGATGAATCACATCTGGTATTGAGATTATGATAGGATGATAGGTATTTGATCTTTGATCCAAGTTACTCAGATGTGTGCCCACTGAGGAGCCAATGAAGCAATCATAGCGTCCAGTAGTCACGAAAGAAGACTATTCCCAACCATCCTAACAGGGCGTATGAAAGACTGACATGGGTCAAATAGACAGATGCTGCATATATACGTCGCACGAGCGCTCATGATTAGTTCTAACCGCCTACAATTTTCGCAGTGTGTGAAAAGAGATTTCAATGGTTGATGTTCGGAAGACTTATGCCTGTGAGGAATGAGTTTATAATCGGAAAATTGTTCACAAGCTGTGGAGTTTCCTCGCGAATCATGAAGAGGTGCGCGTTGACTAGGAGGGACAAGGAAGCAAATGAAACAGGGAACAGACTGGAGTGGAAACCGAATAACGACTGCAAGGAAAATTAATTGGAGATGTGCAGGACATATTGCCAAGCGAAAAGATGAAAGGTGGACCAATGAAGTACTGTCCTGCATTCCATGAAGTAAGAGAAGACTGGAGACGACGATCTATTGAAAACTGGATTAGATGGCATAACGACGTATGTATGAGCAACATAGACGCGTGTAGTGGAATACCTGCTGAAGAATTCAAGAGGCATCCTTTATCCAGCAGGAGAGCGAATAAGTTGTTTTTTAGCAACAAGACTTTTCCTTCAAAATATGATTACAATAATGATGGTTTAAAGATCCCACCATGTTTAGACTTGTGAGATATTTTATAAGAAACCAACAAAAATCCCGTAATACACCGAAATTATTAACCGGCTGCCGGCCGCAGTGGCCGTGCGGTTCTGGGCGCTACAGTCTGGAACCGCGTGACCGCTACGGTCGCAGGTTCGAATCCTGCCTCGGGCATGGATGTGTGTGATGTCCTTAGGTTAGTTAGGTTTAAGAAGTTCTAAGTTCTAGGGGACTGATGACCTCAGAAGTTAAGTCCTATAGTGCTCCGAGCCATACTAACCGGCTGAACATGGAGACCACACCCCTTCAGCACCACCGACTTTTGTTTGATGATCTTTCTGACCTTTGCCAGCCTGTGTGGCTGGTAACATTGTCACGGATTCACCTCCATTGCTGGTGGCAGACTGTAGTCGACCCCAAAGCCGGAGGTTATGCGTATCTGGCGCGCCAATCTCCGAGGGCCTATCGCTGGCCATTACCTCTGTGGCTCTCCCCTTGCAATAGTCTTTCGCCGCAGCACGGGAATCCTGTCTATGTTTACCCTGAGACTTTCTTGTTAAAACGATTGTCATGTTTACGAATTTCAGTGTTTTAATTTTTTTAATTGTGATTCGTCACAATAACTTTATTAAAACTATCAGTTTTTTTATAGCTCAGAATGGTCTTGTTATCTGACACACCATCACGTCCGTAGAGTCCTGTGAACTGGACTATAGTTGATTCACTCTTAACTCCCAGATGTGAAAGTTGGCTAGACAGTCTCATAATCCAGATGCCTGAAATTACAAGTTGGAATGTTTTCAGTCTGGGAAGCTCAGTATTAAATGAATAAGGGAACCACCACGCAGTAACACTTTGACTACATATGTTGTGGAATTCTGTATCTACCTGTACAGCCAAGAGCACGAGAAGTTAAGTCCCGTTCCCAAGGGAGAGTAACGCAGGTACAGCGTCTGAAGTAAACTGCTTCGGAGTTGGAATTTCCAACACTGCTGGTCGCACAGCTTATACAAAAATGGTTCAAATGGCTCTGAGCACTATGGGACTCAACTGCTGAGGTCATAAGTCCCCTAGAACTTAGAACTACTTAAACCTAACTAACCTAAGGACATCACACACACGCATGTCCGAGGCAGGATTCGAACCTGCGACCATGGCGGTCGCGCGGTTCCAGTGTGTAGCGCCTAGAACCGCTCGGTCACCACGGACGGCACAGCTTATGAAGGCTGTTTGATTGTTACAGGTACACCTATGTTTATTGGAATTCTCTGCTTATTTCATTGTGCTCCTTTTGCTCATTACGTTTCTACCTAAAAAAAAAAAGTGTCCCCTGTTTCTCAGCGTCCCGGTTGCCATTAAGTTTCACTTCTCCAAGCACAAATTGTTCATTATTTTGCGACGGCTATTCGGGAACTAAGGTCCGATCTGTTGCGAAGTGGAAACCACAATAAAAATCCGATGAAGCTTTGCACAGACGTTGGGCAGTGCCTCTAGTACGCACGCAGATCGCGTCACGGCGCTCTTTTCAGTTCTGAGTGCACAGTGAGCACGTAAAGATGCCTGGAAAATAGTGTCTCCTGCCAACTATGGCTGCTGCCGTGAGATTTCGCCTGAATTCACGCAGCCTACATTACGTAACTGTCATGCATTTCCTTGTTCGTGACAAACGTTTGTGTTCAAATGTTTGTGAATTCCTAAGGGACCAAACTGCTGAAGTCATCGGTCCCTAGACTTACACACTACTTAAACTAACTTATGCTAAGACAAACACACACACACTCATGCCCGAGAGAGGACTCGAATCTCCGGCGGGAGGGGCCACGCAGTCCGTGACATGGCGCCTCAAACCACGCGGCCACTTTTCTTCATGACAGTTCTCGACAGCACACTGCAGGGGTAATGGGAAGTCTTTCATCGCCACATACAGACCGCACGTGGCTCCCTCTGATTTTCATCTCTGCTCACATGATCCGCTGGTGCAGACAACGAGATGCAGGCCAGCGTAAAGAATTGGCGCAAAGCAAGGGCGGCTGCCTTCTATGACAAAAATATTCAAAAGTTAGTACATCGCTACGACAAATGTCTAATTCGGAGCGGCAACTATTTAGAGAAGTAGCTGGATGGTGAAGCTAACTGTTGCAAATAAAACATTTTTGATTTCCACATTGGCTTCCATTTCGCAACCGATCGGACCTTTCAAGCTGTTCGTGATATCTTATGCGACTCATCATCATGTACAATTTCGGGTTCGACATCTTTGCACGTTCCGAAAGCAAGCAATTCAAAGCTGATCGCACGAACTTCGCGGTCGTCTTATCCTTCTTCTATCGTTGGGTCTGTGGTCATAGGTTTGCCTTCGTATCCGGCTTTTATCCTTATGTAGTACATGGTCATTCCATTCGTTTCTGTACTGATATAACTTTTCTACTATTCCTAGAAAATCATGGATCTGTTATTTCGTTGTTCCTCTTATGAACTTCAAACTTGTATCCTGCTCCCTCCCCCCCCAAAAAAAAAGAAAATCATTTACTCTTCACAACCAAATGTCATATATTAAGCTCGCATATTTCAGTAATCGATGGTGTTGAAGTGCAGCGTTGTAAGTCGATTTGTTCATTCAGCAACATCGTATGTCAATTTTTATTTAATGTAAGGCTTGAAGCTTATTTTCCGATCTGTTTTCATCTAATATTTCATTAATAAAATGTATGATAATTGATGATGTAGGAGCAGGCCAGAGTGGCCGAGCGGTTCTAGGCGCTACAGTCTGGAACCGCGCGACCGCTGCGGTCGCAGGTTCGAATCCCGCCTCGGACATGGATGTGTGTGATGACCTTAAGTTAGTTAGGTTTAAGTAGTTCTAAGTTCTAGGGGACTGATGACGTCAGAAGTTAAGTCCCATAGTGCTCAGAGCCATTTTCATGATGTAGGATACATCTGTTTGGTATCGACGTAATAATTTTTTTTCACCCTCCTATAAAACTGACTTTTTTCACATGCGATGTTGACGTTGAAGAGCATCGTAACGCTATCGGCCGAAGAAGGGCATTGTACCGCTGCAAGGCGATCCTCGTCCTAACGGCCGAAAGAATGGAATAACGTCAGAGGAAAAACAGTTTGTAACAAATGTCACAGATACGTAGTGCAGAGTGGCCGAGGGGGTGTAGATTCCTGCTCCCGTATCTGTGCGCCACCGTAACCGCCCGGCGTCTCGAGCACGGGCTTCGGCTGGAGGTCTCGCCAGCCCAGCCGGCTGCAGTGGGGTCCGCGCCGCCTTGATACTATGCAGGACGTGTGCGTCCTTCGAAAGAGCGGCGCGCAAAGTGATCCGGCCTTGATACGGCCGCCTCACTCGTGCGCCCAAGAATTGGCAGCCGTGACCGCTCACCAGTGACGGACATTTGGCGCCAACGGACCGGTCGGTACAATCCAACCGGTCCTGCCACCAGCGGACAGCCCTTCCTAGTAATGAGCGTTTGGTTTTCGAGGAACATCGGCCAAGGTGTTATGTTGAATTTATTCATTTATTCAACTCGTCGCACTTTCCCTTTTGTTAGAGGCGTTACTGTAGCGTAGTCGACCGCCACTCACCGTGGTAATACTATCGTTTCGTTACAAGGATGGTCTTATGTACACCCCTGTCGAAATGTCACAACGCCTTACATCAGAGGTTCCATCAGAAGAACGGCAAACTACATCCAGTCAGGTCTAGTGTAGTATGGTGAAATTCCCAGGTTTTTCACCGAGCGAGGTGGCACGGTGTCTAAGGCACTGGACTAGTTATTCGCAGATAGCTGTGTTCCGAACACTCGTCTCTCAGTTTTTTATTAGAATAATCTTCTTGAGTCGTTCGGTGGTAAAGTGAATGAGAAAAATGGCTCTCAGCACTTTGGGACTTAACAGCTGAGGTCATCAGTCCCCTAGAACTTAGAACTACTTAAACCTAACTAAACTAAGGACAACACACACATCCATGCCCGAGGCAGGATTCGAGCCTGCGACCGTAGCGGTCGCGCGGTTCCAGACTGAAGCGCCTAGAACCGCTCGGCCACTCCGGCCGGCTGAATGAGAGACTCCTAATTCTAAAGTTCGAGTTACGCCCGGGGGTACCTAAGTCTTTTCTTTTCACTTAAAGCTTCTCTCACCTCCGGCAATGACTTTTACTTCTGAAAACTGTCATGCTGACACTAATTCGGAGTTCTTGTTAGTTTGTAGAAGCCCATCTACCGAAGCAGTTCGAAAAAGGCAATGGCATATCTTTTCGATCAGGATCGCTAAGCACTGCAGTGTCTAAACCAACCTTTGGAACAGAATTAGTCAGTTAACGTAAATCACTTAACGGAACTGCGAGGACGAGTCTCCAAACACGGATACTACTTCCCTTCCTATTCCAGTTTGAGTCTGGGCTCGATCTAAACTGTAAAACTCTTAGCCTTCCTTTGTTCTTTTCTTACATTCTCCCCAATGAATATTAATGGTGTGGAACGACTTTGACTTGGACAATGGTAACAGCGAGTACTAACGTACATAATCAACGAGAATTGCAGCCACTGGAAACCGATCTCGGTTTCTGGGAGGCTCATCATTTCTAAAGGCCAAGGCCAGCCCATATACAGTATAAGGAACGATCAAAAAGTTTCCGTTTGAAAGCGTTGCTGCAGGGTGTGTGGAACCCACCGCCAATCTCATGCGGGTATTTAAGTACTGACATGGAGGCAGGGAGTTAGTGCGGCCTTCGAACGGCAACTTTTTGATCGCCACTCATACAAAGTCTTCTAATGGCCCGAAGTTATTACATATAAAGCACCTTGTAGTCTACTTGGTAACCCCCTGAAGTTCATCGGCCAGACACATGGAGGCCTTAAGTTCAATCGTGGCAGCCACCGATTCAAAAATTGCGACGTGGTACGATGAGCCTCATGGGGGGAGCTTGTGTTCCGGAAGCCTAGCAACAGGCAGTCGTTGTTGACTTGAACAGAGCCGGCCGAGCGGTTCTAGGAGCTTCAGTCTGGAACCGCGCTGCTGCTACGGTCGCAGGTTCGAATCCTGCCTCGGGCACGGATGATTGTGACGTCCTTAGGTTAGTTAGGTTTAAGTAGTTCTAAGTCTAGGGGACTGATGGCCTCAGATGTTAAGTCCCATAGTGATTAGAGCCATTTGAACTATTTGACTCTAACAGAAAATGAAATAACAGTTAGTCGGCAACGAGTGCCCTGTAATACGTAGGCCGAGAGCGCCACCTTGTTAAGTTTTAATGCAATGTGTAGAAACGCATCAGTGGGAGAGACCGCTTCGTGGCCAGGAGAAGGTTCGAGCAGCGAGACGAGTTGAAGGGCGATCCGAGCGCTGCTATGGACGAACGGGGCCGCTCGGGCTGCCTTACGACCAGCGCCGCTACTTTAATTACCGGAGCGCCCAGTTGCGTCACAAGCGGCGTCCCCTTGACTCCGGCATCCGGGATACCACACAGCCTCTCATCACTCATTGCATGGACATAGAGCGATGAACAAGACAGCTGTTAGATGTGTCATGATGTTGATGATTTTCTGGAAGCTGCTACGAGGTGTGTTTCTCTAGCACTGCCGGCCGGAGTGGCCGTGCGGTTCTAGGCGCTGCAGTCTGGAACCGAGTGACCGCTGCGGTTGCAGGTTCGAATCTCGGGCATGGATGTGTGTGATGTCCTTAGGTTAGTTAGGTTTAAGTAGTTCTAAGTCCTAGGGGACTGATGACCTCAGAAGTTAAGTCCCATAGTGCTCAGAGCCATTTGAACCATACACTTCTCCAGTGACAGTAGCATAAAAAAAGAAACGGTCCTACTAAGTCCCTAGATGATGGTCGATATCACACATGAATCCCTGGTAGATTGACTGCTTTATCCACATAAACATGCTGATTTTCCGGTGCACAGTACACACTGTTATGCCGATTTACGGTTCCATTAAGTTTAAATTGTGACTCGTCACTCCATACTACCTTCGTCACAACCGTGCTCCGGCCATGTTGATTTCTCAATACCGAGATGAAAGCACTAACATCTGTTGAGCCAAAGACCATAGTACAACACACTCGTAACTCAAATCTAACGACAACATTGACATCTCGACAAAGAGTGTACACATTTTCTGGCGGACTCTGTGTAGAGGTGTATCCATCTAGAATGACCTAAATGGAAACGCCCTACTTGTAAGGAAAAGAAATGCCTGGCAGACCAACTGGATAAAGCTTCACACCTGCCGAGACATAAACTCCAAATCTTATCTCCCTATCGTTATGCTTGACAGGACCATAGCTCTTGGTCCGACTCTGTCTGTACCAGTAAACCGCACCACCGATTCTGTAAAGAATCGATCTTCGATGTATAAAACAGCTGAGTAATTTGCTGTCCGTTTAAAGAAAAGCTAGTTTTTCACGCATCTCAGCCTTTATAATGTCCTACTACTGCACTGTGTGTCGTACAGTGATATAAGTTTGCCGGTCAATTCGGTGAAGTGCTTGGATGCTGTCTTCAAAATATGTTACAAATATACACTGGTGTGCAAAACCTAGGGACGACAGTAATTTTCATATGAGGGTACATCCAGAATCATTACTCTGCTCTCATCCGAGAAAAGCACGTGATCCCACTCCTCGCTGGTCCAGTCCCTGTGCTCTTGGCACCATCGCAAACGGAGCTACTAATATCGGTTGTCAACGGAGCACAAGGTAGTGCCTTTAGGGGAAAGAGGCTAACACCACGCAGTCGCCGTGCTGCTGTGGAGCGTGCATTGCAGTCCTGTTAAATGAGTTTGAAGTGGACCCCTTCTTGCCTGTTGCACTGGGTAGCAGTCACCTGCTGCTGTTGGCGACCACCTCCTCTCCTTCGGGCAGCAGCGCCTGTGTTTCGGAACGCTTCCCGTGGACATGGAACAATTCTGCGAGCAGTACCAAACTCTTGTGGTACACTCGTCAAACTTAGTCCTTCATCGAGTTTCTCGGTGATCGTCCCCTGTGAGAAGTCATCCAGATGTTGTCTCCGGGCCATGTTGAAAACGACGGCCGGCCTGTGTGGCCGTGCGGTTCTAGGCGCTTCAGTCTGGAACCGCGTGACCGCTACGGTCGCAGGTCCGAATCCTGCCTCGGGCATGGATGTGTGTGATGTCCTTAGGTTAGTTAGGTTTAAGTAGTTCTAAGTTCTAGGGGACTGATGACCACAGATGTTAAGTCCCATAGTGCTCAGAGCCATTTGAACCATTTTGAAAACGATGAATACCACCGCAATGTACCACAACTGTTCGCTCGTTGACACACACTGTCTTTTCCCGTAGCTACAACTGTGTGGAGCTGCCGGGCCAGCACCATTTGGCGCTACGGTCAAGGTAACCTCTGGCCATGTAAAGTCCAGTTTTCTGTGCACGACTTGGAGACCTCTGGTAACATGATTCCGCACTTTCATTCGTTGCAACGAGCTGTTATGTAGTTATTCTACTTTATGTAGCTCGTCCTTACGTTTTGCAGAGAAGTGTAGTAGATAAAAAGTAAAAAGTTGAGACGACAAGCCTGATGCTGAAATTTTACTAGATGAACATCTAAAATGTCGTAAGCAATAAACTTTTATCTTTTCATTATTTTTCGGGCAGCATCAGCGTGAAAAAGTTTTTGAAACGTTTGAAATTATGTAGAATTTTTTTTAGAAGTCGCTAAGCGCTCTCATTCTCAAACACTGGATGACCGCAGAAAGGAACACAGCTCTCACGGGATGACAAGAAGACTGGCTGAAGAGAAAATTCTTCCAGAACCAAACGTGCAGAAATATTATGATGCACCGAACAAATGGTGTCAAAACAACTTTATTGTCCAGGATGAGATTTTCACTCTGCAGCGGAGTGTGCGTTGATATGAAAGTTCCTGGCAGATTAAAACTGTGTGCCGGACCAAGACACGAACTCGGGACCTTTGCCTTTCGCGGGCAAGTGCTCTACCAACACAGCTACCCAAGCACGACTCCGCCACTTGCCCGCGAAATGGAAAGGTCCGGAGTTCCAGTCTCGGTCCGGCACACAGTTGTAATCTGCCAGTGAGTTCCAACATTATTGTGTATTAGCACACTGGACTCGTATTCGGGAGGACGACGGTTCAGTCCCGCGTCCGGCCATCCTAATTTAGGTTTTCCGTGATTTCCCTAAATGGCTCCAGGCAAATGCCGGGATGGTTCCTTTCAAAGGGCCCGTCCTTCCCTAATCCGATGAGACTCATGACCTCGCTGTCTGATCTCCTCCCCTAAAACAACCCAACCCATTATTGTGTATGACTAGTGGCACTTCTGATACCAGTTATTTTATCCTTCTCCCTATTTCCAGCTGCTAGGCGAGGGCTAGCTAAGTATGGTAACAATGGCCAAGAGTACTCTCCGTAAAGCCACATAGGTGATTTACAACAGCGGTAAGAAGTGTGGTCCTTTGTGTCTTGATGCGCATTATCTATAGACAATGGAGACGCCAGAGTTCACGGACGAAATGCTAGTAGCTGTTTTCGATCAGAGGACCGGTGCGCAGAGAGATTGAAGATAACGGTAAGCCTGGTGTTCTGTCACGTTCGCTTCACGATTTCAGCCTTGAAACCGAAATTGCCTTCGCGGTAATGGTGGGTTATGAGCCGCCGTCGGCCCCTCCAGATTACCATAATTCGTTCTTTTACGTGCTATTCCAGCTTTCACTTTACGTCGTGTTAATGACTGCTGCGGCTGCTCGTAACAAAAGTAGATGTTACCGCAGACAGGCGAGCGCACTGCTTGGGGGCGGTACGGGGCAGACTTGCATAATGTCGGTAACAGCGTTTCTATGCGATGTGGTTTGTCCGAGTCTGAGTGCATTTCCTAGGCAAGAACAGAGTGTCTAACGGGCATGTGATCTGCGTACTGGAAATCATTTCATCTTTCTGTCTGTCAGTAGTTCCGATAACAATAGATCTTCTCTCCGACATGCGAATCCCTTGCCGTAGCTGCGAAAATGCTTATTTGTTTCGATATGACCTCTCTACGTAGTGCAATGGTCGCCAAATTCGTTAGTCAACAGAGCCAAATATCAACAGCAAACGAAGGAAATTTCTTTTCAGAGCCTAATTTTTTTATGTAGGTAGGTACGTTGTTAATTAGGGTAGTCCTAAACTGGCCTTTGCTAAAAACATCCTCATTCTGACAGAGGTGCGTTCGCTGAGATTTACCCCTTCCAGCTCTCCCATCGACACTCGTCTTGTACATTTATTTCGTCTATCTCCTTTCGTTCATACTCTCTATATGTCAAAACCATCTCAGCATACCTTCCTCAATACTGAACACTATATCTTCTTTCACTCCACGGCGCTCCCTACAATTAAGTTAATAAACTGTACTTAAAGTTTTAAGTCTTGGTTAAACTAAAGGTCCGTTGAATAATAAAATTCTATAACGTAATAAAGATATTATTATTATTATTATTATTGGTCTTTTGCCCTTAAAGACCGCATTTGGACTAAACTACACTCCTGGAAATGGAAAAAAGAACACATTGACACCGGTGTGTCAGACCCACCATACTTGCTCCGGACACTGCGAGAGGGCTGTACAAGCAATGATCACACGCACGGCACAGCGGACACACCAGGAACCGCGGTGTTGGCCGTCGAATGGCGCTAGCTGCGCAGCATTTGTGCACCGCCGCCGTCAGTGTCAGCCAGTTTGCCGTGGCATACGGAGCTCCATCGCAGTCTTTAACACTGGTAGCATGCCGCGACAGCGTGGACGTGAACCGTATGTGCAGTTGACGGACTTTGAGCGAGGGCGTATAGTGGGCATGCGGGAGGCCGGGTGGACGTACCGCCGAATTGCTCAACACGTGGGGCGTGAGGTCTCCACAGTACATCGATGTTGTCGCCAGTGGTCGGCGGAAGGTGCACGTGCCCGTCGACCTGGGACCGGACCGCAGCGACGTACTGATGCACGCCAAGACCGTAGGATCGTACGCAGTGCCGTAGGGGACCGCACCGCCACTTCCCAGCAAATTAGGGACCCTGTTGCTACTGGGGTATCGGCGAGGACCATTCGCAACCGTCTCCATGAAGCTGGGCTACGGTCCCGCACACCGTTAGGCCGTCTTCCGCTCACGCCCCAACATCGTGCAGCCCGCCTCCAGTGGTGTCGCGACAGGCGTGAATGGAGGGACGACTGGAGACGTGTCGTCTTCAGCGATGAGAGTCGCTTCTGCCTTGGTGCCAATGATGGTCGTATGCGTGTTTGGCGCCGTGCAGGTGAGCGCCACAATCAGGACTGCATACGACCGAGGCACACAGGGCCAACACCCGGCATCATGGTGTGGGGAGCGATCTCCTACACTGGCCGTACACCACTGGTGATCGTCGAGGGGACACTGAATAGTGCACGGTACATCCAAACCGTCATCGAACCCATCGTTCTACCATTCCTAGACCGGCAAGGGAACTTGCTGTTCCAACAGGACAATGCACGTCCGCATGTATCCCGTGCCACCCAACGTGCTCTAGAAGGTGTAAGTCAACTACCCTGGCCAGCAAGATCTCCGGATCTGTCCCCCATTGAGCATGTTTGGGACTGGATGAAGCGTCGTCTCACGCGGTCTGCACGTCCAGCACGAACGCTGGTCCAACTGAGGCGCCAGGTGGAAATGGCATGGCAAGCCGTTCCACAGGACTACATCCAGCATCTCTACGATCGTCTCCATGGGAGAATAGCAGCCTGCATTGCTGCGAAAGGTGGATATACACTGTACTAGTGCCGACATTGTGCATGCTCTGTTGCCTGTGTCTATGGGCCTGTGGTTCTGTCAGTGTGATCATGTGATGTATCTGACCCCAGGAATGTGTCAATAAAGTTTCCCCTTCCTGGGACAATGAATTCACGGTGTTCTTATTTCAATTTCCAGGAGTGTACATGGCCAGTTCCTTTTGCTGCCTTCCTTGCTGCCCAAACTTCCCTCATTCGCTCGCTGTGTTTCTGTTTCCGGTCCTCTGTCCATGCTTTTTGTCCGTTTTTTGTCTTCGGCTTCATTTTGATTGCCTTTTTGGTTGCCCATATTTCTTTCATCTTCTGGCTGTGATCTTGCTTGCGTTCTTCGGTCCATTTTATGCATGTTCGTTTGTCACATTGTATCTCATGTAGTTTACTTTTCTTAATGATGTTTCTGAATTTTATTCTGTCGTTTATTGTGTCTGCTGTTGTGTTCAGTTGGTTCAGGTCGTTTTCTACCTCTGCCACCCATTTGTTGTTTCTATTGGTTACCCAGTCAAAGATCTGTTTGGTCAGCCTGTGTGATGGCATTCTGTATAGGTGTCCATAGAATTGTAGTCTGCGTTTTCTAATCTTTTCTGTGATTGTCTCCGTATGTTTGTACAGTTCCTCTGTAGGTTTCTTGATCCATATTCCATTGTTGTTAGTTGCGCCAAATATTTTCCTAAGTATTTTCCGTTCTACTTTTTCTAATTGTCTGATACGTGTATGTCCTAGGATTAGTGTGGTCTCTGCTGCATATAGTGCCTCGGGGAGCACCACCGTGTCGTAATGGCGTAATTTGGCTTTTTGTGAGATAGACTTCTTGTTGTAATGATTCCACACTACTTTGTATGCCTTGTCCAGTTTAGTCTTTCTTTCTTCGTTTGAGTCTCTGTTATGTCCACTCATTTGTAGTGTTTCGCCGAGGTATTTGAAGTTTGCCGTTTTGTAAATCGTTCCATACTTTGTGTTCAGAGATGAGAGTTTCTTTGTGCTCATAAATTGTGTCTTTTCGTAAGAGATCTGTAGTCCAGCTTTGGAAGCGATTTCGTGCAGTTTTTCAATAGCGTCTTTTGTTTCCTTTATACCTTTCGTGACAATCGCCATATCGTCTGCAAAAAGCCAGGCATTTAATCTGTTGGTTTCCTAAGGTTATCCCCTGTTGTGATGTTTCCCATTCTTGTATGACCTTATCTAACACCAGATTGAAAAGGAGAGGTGAGAGGCCATCGCCTTGTCGGACACCTGTGGGAATTTCAAAGGGCTCTGATAGTTCCCCAAAGAACTTTACTTTGGAGGTTCTGTTGGTTAAAGTTTGTTCTATGATAGCCCGTGTTCTGTTGTCTACTTTGTATTCTGCTAGAATTTTGAAGAGAGTTTTCCGGCCGATAGAGTCGTACGCCTTTTTGAAGTCAACAAAGGTAATGATCAGGTTCTGTTTGTGTTGTAGAACCATTTTCAGGTTCCAAATTTGTTCCGCACAAGACCGCCCTTTACGGAAGCCTGCTTGGTATTCCCCAATCAAGTGGTCGGTCTGGCATTCTACTCTGTTCAGTAAAGCCTTAGAGAGGATCTTGTATGTGACCGGTAGTAGGGATATTCCTCTGTAGTTGTTCTGGTCAGTCTTGTCACCTTTTTTGTGTAGTGGGTGTATCAGGGCAGTTTTCCAGTCGTCAGAAATTTTCATGGTCTTCCAGATGTCTTCCAAGATCCTGTGGATGTCTTTGGTGAGTTCTGGGTCTTGTAACTTCCAGATTTCCGCGATGGTGCCATCTTCTCCTGGTGCTCTACGATTCTTGAGTGACTTGATTATTTCTTTAACTTCTTCTAGAATTGGAGCTTCACTATCTGGATTGTATGTGCTCGTTTCTGTCATCATTTCTTCCATGGGGGGGTCCGTGTTGAGCAGTTTTTCAAAGTACTTTGCCAGAATGTCACAATTGTTTTTGGTATTGGTTTCTAGGGTTCCATCCGGTCTTCTGAAGCACAAGTTGGGTGGTTGATATCCAGTCATATTTTCTTTGAACGTTCTGTAGAAGTTCCTTGTATTGTTCTTCATGAAGTCCGATTCGATCTCTGTCAGTCGCCGTTTGTCATACTGTCGTTTTTCACTGCGAATGATTTTGCTTGATTGCTTCTGTGTTTTCAAGAAGTTCATCCAATTCTCCTGGGATTTATGGCTACTAAATTTTTTCCATGCACTGATTCGTTGGTCAATAGCTTGGTCACATGTGTGGTTCCACCAACGGTGTTTCCGTGTGCGTGGTGCTTGTGCTAGTTTCATGGCCTCTCGGATTCTTCGTGAAAGTTGTGTCCAGTCTGTCGTTTTCTCCATTTTAATTTTGTGTAATATTTTTGTCTGGTTTAAAGTAACGTATTCTGGATCTGGTCTAACAATTTTGTTCTTATGGAGCTTTTTCTTGGGCAAAAGACGAATCCTGATCTGTAGTAGGTGGTGGTCTGAGTCGAAGTAGCCTTTACGGGTGTCTATGTTCAAAATTTCTTTTTGTGAGTCTTTCTGGACTATTACGTGGTCGATTTGGAGTTCTTGCTTTCCGCTGGGGAATTTCCATGTGGTAAGTTTTCGTGTTGGTTTCTTGAATTTTGTTGACATAATGGCGAGGTCGTGGCTTTTGCAAAAGTCTATCAGATGTTTTCCGTTTTTGTTGGTGTTCTTTGTGGAGTATGTTTTCCTGTGATATGTCTGTATATCTTTTCTTTCCCGAGTTTAGCGTTGAAGTCTCCCAGTATTATTTTGACTCTATGTGCAGGAATTTTTCTGATAGTTTCTTCCATTGTCGTCCAGAAGTCATCAATTTCGTCTGGGTTTTTCCTGTTGTAGTCATTAGTCGGTGCATGTGCGTTGATTATTGAGTAGGATTTATTGGCTGATTTCACTGTGATGGTGCTGATTCTTTCGTTTGGTGACGAAAAGTCGATTATGCTGTCCGTGATGGACCTGTGTACTGCAAATCCTGTGCCACAAAACCTTAGGTTTTTCAGTTGTCTCGATGGTTTTCCTTTGTATATTCTGAAATTCTCCGTGTTGCAATGGTCTTCGTCTGTGAATCGTGTTTCTTGCAGTGCACATATTTTGATTTGAAATTTTTCGAGAGTGTCTGTCAGTTGTTTCATCTTTCCTGTCTTCATCAGTGTGTTCACGTTGAGTGTGCCGATGTAGTGTTTGCGTTTGGTCTTGAGGGAGTTTGAGAAGCTCCGATTCTTCTCATGATGTCCGTGAGCCCCCGGAATCCGATACTCACGGCGATCCCAGTCTGTTGACTGGGGCCCGGGGTAATGAGATTTTTCTCGTTGTACCGTCATGATGTTTAGTCGTTGGATGTATGGCATGCTGCCGACTACAACCTGACTTTCCAGATCAGGAGGTTGGTTGAGGCCGCCACTGACATGTGGAGCAGACGCCTTTTGTAGCCGCCCACTGTGGGAACAGACGCTACTAGTAGTTTTGGTCCGCCCCGAGTATTTCATTTCCTCGGTACCACATATATCTAGGAGGCATTCCCCTATCCGCCACCTGGGGAGGCGCTCGGTTGCGGGTCTACTAACCGCCCGGAGAATAAAGATATTATTTATTAATAAAATTAAATTATTAGATATCCATAAAATTAAGTAGTGACAATGACTGAAACAATGTAAACAATGGCCTTTCGTCTCCTGGGAAAGTTTGGGTAAGTCAAGTTTGTATATCGTTGCCGTTTGTTATGGGCACGATTCCTTCTTCTCATCAATAAGACGACTTTTCAATTTACCCCTTTTCAGGTACATGCTTGGAAACGATTGTTCACATGGATATGTAGACCTGAATAAGGAAAGAACAGAAAACAGTAGTATTTTCCAGCAGATTATATGAGTCAGGAATCCTATTCCAGGTGTTAAAAATCAACATATTTTTCTTCTTCAGGTCTTTCGAAACAGACCAGTTATGGTGTGAACTAAGTCCAATATTTGTTTCACTCCAATATTTCCATCTCAGCACAAATACGTTTCAGTTTCGAACTCGCAATTCTCTGTTTTGGGTAATTGCATTATTAAACGGAGAAAGATATCATTCCGTTAAAATATCATTATTTTAAAAAAAGGCTAATATCGCTTTGCTGTTACTGAATTTCTAAAGACTGTTGAAAAAAGATTCGCTCATATGTGAAAGAGTTTTTTTTAATTAACAGATTCCAGCATCAGAATTATTTTTTTAGCAATGTTTCAACAGGCTTGGAAAGTGAATCAAAGTTTCTCATTCAAAATCTTTAACAAAAAGAGACAATAAGTCTTCGAATGAAATAACTTTTTCTAACATCGAAAAAATTGAGTGTCCTTTCCCCTGTAGTTTACGAGTAAGCTTATGTGAATGAGACGTGACGCCCAGCAAGGACAAAATTTCAAAACGTTTACTCTTGATAATGAATGTACCTGTCTGCGCAGTAGAAGAGCTGTGTACTCACCCTCCATTTCAACTACAAATTCTTTAAATCGGCGATGGCAAGAGCTTTAACTATAATGGAACTGATAGTTTTAGCTATCAATTTCATAACTTTGCAATTTTCTTCTGGCAATGTCTACACGAAAAAACGCGTTTAATAGATGAAGCAATCGTAAGTAACTATCTTGTGATTGTTTTCTTCTTTCAAAAAGCAACGAATGTGGCTCTTACGCCTATCATACTTCCACCCAGTCTGTTGAAACTGAGATAATTTTATATTTTACAATGCACTCTGTTACAGCATTTGTTATAATCTCCCAACCCGTTTGATCTTTGAGTGACTACAGGCACAAAAAAGTTTGTTTGCAATCTGCACAGGAAACAAATCGTACATAAAGTGAAACTTTGTGTCATTTACGTAAGAAGACGCGTCAGCTGCAGCTGATAGAGGTGAAATCAATTCAAGATTTTAGTCAGGCTGATCGATTATACTCGAAGACATTCTGACCGCTGTAACTTTCGCTCTTTCGGCAGTCAATAGTAACACTTTAATTTTTTTGGATGAGTCACTCACAAAGAGCCGCTTGAGGCTGTCGAGCCGCGCTTTGCCCTACGCTGACCTACTGGAACCTGAAGAAAAAAAAATGGTTCAAATGGCTCTGAGCACTATGGGACTTAACATCTGAGGTCATCAGTCCCCTAGAACTTAGAACTACTTAAACCTAGCTAACCTAAGGACATCACACACATCCATGCCCGAGGCAGGAATCGAACCTGCGACCGTAGCGGTCGCGCGGTTCCAGACTGAAGCGCCTTTAACCGCGTGGCCACACTGGCCGGCGAACCTGAAGAGTGTAACCCTTTTCTTTAGTTTTCCTTGTAGTTTAACATAATAAAATATTTGCGTATCTCCGTGAATCACCCTGTGTATCGTATCGTAGCACGGTGGAACATCGTAGTTAGCCTGCCAGGGTGGCCGAGCGGTTCTAGGCGCTACAGTCTGGAACCGCGCGACTGCTACGATCGCAGGTTCGAATCCTGCCTCGGGCATGGATGTGTGTGATGTCCTTAGGTTAGTTAGGTTTAAGTAGTTCTAAGTTCTAGGGGACTGATGACGTCAGAAGTTAAGTCCCATAGTGCTCAGAGCCATTTGAACATCGTAGTTATGTTCATATATCGGTGCGCTCCGGAGTACGCTGAAAAAATAATAATTCCATTTTCTGCCACCAGGTGAAAATATGGCTCTATAAGCAGTCAGACTGTAAAATGTTTCCTGTTTTGACACCAGTAAGCTATTTGTCGCTTGGCGACACTTCTTTATTTCTTTTGTGAAATGACTGTTGCTGTAAAGCGTTAATAAGATTGGAGTTTTCCTTACGAAACACGATGGCTATTAAGAAGACAGACAGGACACCGCTGGTAAGGTAGTTTTATCAGGACGACAGCAATAGCAGCGCTGCATTGCGGGAATATCGCCGACAGAAACAGCCGCTCACTGGTGACTTTGCAAGGTTCAGTATGTGTACCAAATGAAGCCCCAAGATCGGCTACAACGCCGTGACTTTGCTGTTTTTCCGCACACATAGAATGTGGCCGGGGAATATTCTTTAGACGTACGAGGCACGTTTTACTCTCTACGGTGCCGCGAATGCACAGAACTGTCTCATATGGGGTTCTACTCCGCCATATGTTGTGCAGGAACACCCGCTGCACTGAGCTTATTGTGCTGTGTGATTTCACAAGCTTCTACATTCTCGGTCCTTTTGTCAGTGAGGAAATAACATCTCGCTGACCTGTTAGGTGTGCAGTGGCATCTGCACATTGTAGGGACCTCTTTGTGCGTCACGTGACACAAACATAGCAAGAACGCAACTGCGTCCATCCCACTCTTTTCATGCAAGAGGAGGCGACAGCAAATGTCGCTTGGCAGGTGAAATATTTGCTTCGATAAACCGTCGGTAACGACCGCATCATCTCTAAGCAATATTAAGATGTGTAGCCTTTCAGATACCCCGACATAAATTCATGTGACTTCTGGTGGGAATATCTGAAAGATCGTGTCTATCACGGATGTATTTGGCCTCTTTCTGATCTGAAGGATGGCATACGATGACGTATCTGCCTGATAACACCGGATATACTGTGAGCAACTGTCGACCAGGTCATATTACGGATGCAGCTTGTTGCTGAGTCAGGAGACCATACTGTAACTTGTAACGTGCCAGAAACACCGTTGTCCCTTTTCCTGCCTCACACCACTTTCTGATTGTTTACAGCGCCATATTTTACCTGATGGCAGGAAGCAGAACTATTATTTTTCCAGCGTACTCCGCGACCGCACCAGTTAGTGAACATACGTACGATGTTTCAGCGTCCCGCAATGTACACAGCCCGCACTACAGTTTAAATGTAACTGTCCAGTACAAAGGCCAAATGCTGGTATGGCCCCTGGTGCTCGACTTCAGCCAGAGGGGCCATAGCGGTGAAGGCTCGGAAACTCCTCTGCGAGCTCATAGTAGGTCCGCCAACAGACGCAACTCCCACGTCCAATACGAGGAAAGCCGTGTGACTTCTGAGAGTAGGCTCCGGATGGGATGTGTTATTTATCTTTATCGCTCCAGGCGAGCCGCGCGGTCTTAGGCGTCTTGTCACGGTCCGCGCGGCCCCCCCCCCTCCCCCCGTCGGAGGTTCGAGTGCATGGGTGTGTGTGCTGTCCTTAGCGTAAGTTAGATTAATTAGTGTGTAAGCTTAGGGACCAATGACCTCAGCAGTTGGTCCCATAGTCCTTACCACAACTTTCCAATTTTTTTGCTCCAGGTGAATGCTGGTATGGTTCCTTTGAAAAGGCACTGCCGATTTCCTTCCCCATCCTCGAAATAAACCGAGTTTGTCCTCTAATGACCTCGTCAACGGGACGTAAAACCCTATGTTCTCTCCTTCTTTCTTCTTCCGAAAGGGCCGCGGTGACCTAAGATGTTGAGTCCCATAGTGCTCAGAGCCATTTGAGCCATCTTCCGAAAGGGGTTTAAGTAACGTGAGGAAGCTACAGGCAAGTACTTGGCGCCATAAAAACTGGGCGTGCGACTAGGCTGTGCGAAAAGTGCAACCAGTGCAATTTCCACCCACACAAAAGTCTGTGAAATTTACGTCCAATATTGCTGGAAAGTACTTGGTCATTAAGCCACGGCCTGCACGAGCCATGAGAGTACACAGGAACAGTAAAGTGGTCTGCCGCGCTGTCAGAGCCGAGCGTCGGTGCCATCAAGCAAATGGACAGCGGCGTAAACATCCTGCTGCCGGAAGGAGAGCGCCCCCAGAGGTCGACGTAACGTTTTGCGAAATGTGCTCTTCCATACGCATATTGCATATCTTCCGGTTGTTTTAACGCTTAAATCATGCAGGGCTGTCCGTAAATCCGTAAGAGTACGAGGGGGTGGATATCTCTTCTGAACAGCACGTTGCAAGCCATCCCAGATACGCTCAATAATGTTCATGTCTAGGGAGTTTGGTGACCAGCAGAAGTGTTTAAATCCAGAAGAGTGTTCCTGGAGCCACTCTGTAGCAATTCTGGACGTGTGGGGTGTCGCATTGTCCTGCTGGAACTGCACAAGTCCGTCGGAACCGTCAGAATGCACAATCGAGACGAATGGATGCAGGCGATCAGACTGGATGCATACATACGTACGTACGTACGTACATGTCAGAGTCGTATCTAGAGGTAACAGGGGTCCCATATCACTCCAATTGCACACACCCCACACGATTACAGCTAGAACAGTCCCCTTCTGACATGCAGGATCCATGGATTCATGAGGTTGTCTCCATACCCTACACGTCCATCCACTCGGTACAATTTGAAACGAGACTCGTCCGAACAGGCAACATATTTCCAGTCATTAACAGTCCAATGTCGGTGTTACGGGCCCAGGCGAGGCGTAAAGCTGTGTGTTGTGCAGTAATGAAGGGTACACGACTGGGCCTCTGGCTGCGAAAGCCCATATCGATGATGTTTCGTTGAATGGTTGACACTTGTTAATGACCCAGCATTGAAATCTGCAGCAATTTGCAGAGGGGTTGCACGTCTGTCACGTTGAACGATTCTCTACAGTCGTCGTCGGTCCTGCTCTTGCAGGATCTTTTTCCGGCCTCAGCGATGTCGGAGATTTGATCTTTTACCGGATTCCTGATATTTGCGGCACACTCGTGAAATGGTCGTACGGGGAAACCCCGCTACCTCGGAGATGCTGTGTCCCATCGCTCTGCGTCGACTATACCACCACGTTCAAACTCGCTTAACTCTTGGTTACCTGCCACTATAGCACCAGTAACCTATCTAACAACAGCGCCAGACACTTATTGTCTTATATAGGCGTTGCCGACCGCAGCACCGTATTCTGCCTGTTTACATATCTCTGTATTGGAGCACGCATGCCTATACGAGTTTCTTTGGCGCTTCAGTGTATAAACGATATAAGTTTATACCACGAGTTGTAACTTTTAATACTATTGCCTGAATATGTACTTCTTGTATTTTTTAGCATTGATAATGGCTAGGCATTAGCCGAAATGTAGATTTACTTTCATAAAACCGGAAAGAAAAGGACAACTGATTGCAGTGCTCCATCGTTTTGAAAGTCGTATCACAGTCGTTGAGTGCATCCACGTTCCTAATGGAAGGTTACTTGATCTCACTATACGATTTTATAATGCTTGTGAATCTTCGACGTGACAATAATAACAATGATCTGCAGAATAATAATTATAAAGAAAATTGTTACGTTTTGACATCATATATTGATGATGCGCTGATACAGTGCTAGGGGTGGCAGGAGGAGATATGTAGAGCTTGTCACCTTTATACGTGCGTACTCCTGGCCTGTTAGTTCGAAAGACAATGCAACTTGTGTACATTACATGTGTCAATTGTTGATCCACGCAATGGACCACATTTTATGTCAATTTATTTTAAGGCATGCTTCGTAGAGTAGAAGGGAAACGATTTTTAAATTCCATGTTTGTAATCTCGTTTTATGTTTTTCATTGTAGTTTCTGAACATCGGGTCTTAAATACAAATTTCCGCAGCATTGACGCGGTTGGTAGTTCACGCTCATCCAGTTCGTTTACTCATCACATTTTCTGATGACCATCCTTCAGAAGTCTGGCGGCGTCAAGGTGGCAAACCCCCCCGCACCCCCCACCACCACCACCACCCCACAGCGATTCACCACAAAATCAGACACTCACCCTGCCCAACGCCCGTGACACGGTCGGGTGACATTTTCTCACAGCAACTGCTCAAAGAAGCCTCGGAATTCGACTTGATGCATATGGTCAAGGAAAAGATGGGCCTTATAGTTGAAGTACAGTAGAAGATACAGTTTAGGCGTAGTAGTGGTTGCCACAAGTGTCCGGCAGGGCCAACGCATTGATGCAGACTGGCCTCTTTATCTCAGGAAGTCTCCCGTAGTACCGGGTAAATCCCTGAACCGATGTCGCTGGTTTACTAATGTGGAAATATGAGACTCTGGGACCGCCATACGAGAGCTGCATAAAATGACGTCACATAAGGTAAATTATGCATTTCACAAACACAGTACTAAATCATACGTTGGTGATGCGGTGACACAAAGAGTATCAAGCCAAACAAATCTAACAATGGTAATTCAACACCAGCAACGGCCTTATAAGAATGAATAATAAAGTACGAGCTGAAGACACGAGGGGAGAAAAACAAAACGGTCGGTACCTGGTAATACAACTAAATTCAGAATGAAGATAAACGAAAGAAATGGATTTAGAAGGCGAGAGTATCAGGAGAGATATCACTTGTAGAATTTGAGCTTTAGTGAAGTTAAAATTCTTGAAGTCAGTATCTCTGCTCACTAGAAGGGAGTGGCGTAGTAGATAGCCGATGAACAGTGTAAATGGTCTGCGAAATGAAAGTTGTTGACAGAAGTCAAGGCACTGACAAAGGTATTGTACGGAAAAACCAACTGGAGAGAAACAGTTGTCTGTAACAATGGAACAAGTGATACAGAGCACTGAAGTTACAAAATCTAAGTGGTGTTGCAGGAAGATACTAAAAGTTACATGGATGCAAACCGAGATAATAAACTGTTGGCTTGAACAAACGAAGATGTAGATGCATGGAAAAAACTTACTAAAGGAAAAGATGTGTGGGACCGACGTGACTTGAGGCGTGTTGCCCTAGCTCATTTGACCGTGGAAGGGATATTTGATAGAAAAAAATCTTAAGCTACATTCCAGACAAATACGTTTAATTTATAGGGGATGTCAACATTTCTCCTTTTCAGAATAGTTTGGATACACAGTAGATAACATATTGTTCAATTTCCTGATGTATCGCATTATGGCTTAAATCATTCACTCACGATTCGGAAACTGTATAATGTGTACATCGTCATCTTGAGTAATTAAATACGAAATTCAGAGTAAAGAAATGCGCATCCGACAGAAAAAAATAATTGCGGAAGGTTCACGGAAGGAATTTGCAGTCCTTTACTTCTGATGTTTGACAGAGCACAACGACTGCAGCGTAAGACGTGGCGTTCTTAACCGAAAGCAAGGTCGTTACTTAAACTGTTCCTCCAGTTCCTTACGCAAATACTCAGGAATGTGAGCGAATTAGTTATTCCAGGTACGACTCATTTTCTTAATTAGTATGCAGAGCAAATTAATGTTGGCTGTCAGCGAGACGAACAGTAAAATGTAGCCGTAATCAAAATTGCATCCAGGTCGTCCCATGGTTGCAGCCTTTTCTGCAGCACAAGCAAGGCCAGGTAAACAGTTTCAGGGCTACGACTGGAATATGGTTGGGCTCTGATCGGCGGACAACGATGACTTCATACTGCTTGCTACTAAGGACACACTTTGACTTTGGACAAATGTGCTACGGAACAGCATCAGACAGCAAGATCAAAAGACTCGACACTATGCAGTACAAAGTCTTGCGTGTAGTTACTGGGATATTCATGTCAATCCCAACGACCGCATTACTGGCCGAAGCGAACGACCCAACGTTAAATGCGCGACGAATATTCCTCTGTAATAAATTTCTCCTGCGGCTCTGTTTCTAAGATCATGGGCCACTTGACGAAGAGTTCCGGGAATTAACATCCTACTCTGTATGCAGAAGACAACAACTTCCACCTGTCGCGTCTGAATTTATGGAGACGCAAGCATTAAGGCACAAGGTGTGGAAACAACAGGCCATACGAACGTCTTCTCTGCAAATGGATACCAGGATCAGTTTAACGTTTCGAAACGAGGGTCCAACTAACGCAACAGCAATGGGATTCCTGTCTCACTACCACGATGCCTGCGTGGTGTATACAGATGGCTCCAAGTCTAGTGAAGGCGCTGGTAGTGCCTACTGGGTATTCCGGAGCCAACGAAAAGGCCTATACAAGCTGGATCCACACCCCACTATTGTGACAGCCGAGTTGATTAGCACATACGCAAACTCGGTAGTCATAAACTCTGATAGTATGTCAGCCCTACAATGACATCATAACAATTGTACCAACCCCATAGTTGCAGGAGTTATCGACGTTGTGTTTCAGTTGCAGAGGAACTAAGCAACATCATGATGATATGCATGAAAGGCCTCTCTGGGATACCTGGCAATGACAAGTAGATTTCCTAGCAAACATTGTCTGAAAATATGGTAGAAAACCCAAAGAGTCTAGTCGTATCTAAAGGACACCAGTGGCAAAAAACTGTCAATACCGTCGCTGCGCGATAGCGATGGAAATGTTACCGATGATGGTGCCACTAAAGCGGACTTACTAAATACAGTTTTCCGTAATTCCTTCACGAAAGAAGACGAAGTAAATATTCCAGGATTCGAAACCAGAACCACTGTTAGCATGAGTGACATTAAAGTAGATATCTTAGGTGTTGCGAAACAACTCAAATCACTTTAAGAAAGGCAAGTCTTCCGGTCCAGATGGTATACCAATCAGGTTCCTTTCAGAGTATGCAGACACAATAGCGCCTTTATTAGCAATCATATACAACCGCTCACTTGACGAAAGGTCTGTTCCTGAAGACTGGAAAGTAGCACAGGTCACACTAATATTCAAGAAAAGAAATAGGGGTAACCCATTGAATTACAGACCCATATCACTGACCCCAATTTGCAGTAGGATTTTGGAGCATAAACTGTACTCTAACATTATGAATCACCTCGAAGAAAATGACATTGATACATAACCAACACGGATTCAGAAAATATCGTTCTTGTACATCACAGCTAGCTCTTTATTCCCATGGACTAATGAGCGCTGCCGACAAGGGATCTCAGATCGATTCCATATGCGTAGATTTCCATATTTTTGATACCGTTCCTCACAAGCGACTATTAATCAAATGGCCCATCGAACATAGGCCGGTGTGAGGTGGAGCGTACACCATTAAGTTAAGTGGTGGTTTTGACTTCGTACATATGTACTGTTTGTGTTTTCCTTTTCTTTTTCGTTTATAACTGTATAGCTATGGTGTTCTTTTAATCATTGACAAAGGTCTTCTTAGGCACTTGTGGGTTTTATTGTTGTTCTGAAAACGGTGCAGTTATCTACGCCGAAACCTGGGTTAACACTTAACACTGGGTGCTTTTTTTCGCAATCGAGGAGGGTCTTTAGTTTTTTAATATATTAACCAACGATTGCTGTCGCGCTGCAATGTTGAAGGTTCTTAAAAAGTAGTGAATTGTAATATTCATACTAAGACATACAGCGCGTCCAAGTTTGCATCTCGTCGATGAAATCTGCTGAGAACTGAAAAACATGAGTTCATGAACTACTGACGGTGGCGGCCAACTATTAACTTAAATCGTTTCAGTAAATTGTGCGTCTAGTGCAGGAAATCACTTTAATATTGTTTCCTTATTTTTCTTATTACATGAAAAATTAAAATGATTAAAAAGTATATCACAAACTGGCGACATCTTTCAACAATGATATAAAAACTATAGCTTCACCCTAAGATAAGTATTTCAAATTAAACTATTGTACATTTTAACATGGCAGCCAAAGGTGTTTCTCAAATATAAGCGAAACGCTTCATGATGGAATAATTTCTTCTACGGAGGTCTGTCAAAAAATAAAGCAAAATCTATTGTAGCTCGATAAGTGGAATCACTACATCTCCATCTGCATCATTACTCTGCAGTTCGCCCTTAAGTGGCTGGCAGAGCTTTCTTCGAACCACATGAAGACTATGTCTTTGCCGTTCCTGTCTCTAACAGCGCTTGGGAAAAACGAACTCTTAAATCTTTCTGTGCGAGCTCTGATTTCTCTTATTTCATTACGATAATCATTTTTCCCTATGAAGGTTAGCGACAGTAAAATATTTTCACATTCTGAGGAAACAGTTGGTGATTGAAATCTCGTGAAAAGATCCCGGAATTGGGGTGGCAATGATTAAAACAACGAAACGAAAAATGTCTTCGTTTTAATCATTGCCACCCCAATTCCGGGACACTCTCTTCTCTCTTCAGCAATAATACAAACGAGTTGCCATTCTTTGGACTTTTTCAATGTCCTCCGTCAATCATATCTGGTAAGGATACCATACAGCATAGCAGTACTCTAGCAGACGCCGGACACGCGTAGTGTAGGCAGTCCCTTTAGCCAGTGAAACGCAGTCTTTGGTTCGCCTTACCCGCTAAGTTGAAGAAATATTGCACATAAATGTATTTGTCCTTTACCAGTTAACTTTTACTTAATTATTGTTTTCTGTTGTTTCAGGTAAACCACCATGAGTGATTAAACTACTAGGCCAACGTGCAGTGATCGGGTTCCTCTACAAATCCGAAGATAACTCAGTAAGTAAGACCTGTACAATCTGCGGGAACCGTAAGATCCGGCATAGCTTTTCGGTAGATTTATAAGGCTTCGGCTTGGTGCTTACGATGTTTATCCCCCATATTCTATGAAAAGCCTTTCGTTAGTGCCGCCACGAGACAGAACATGAACCACTGAGGTATGCTTACAGTTTTCACAGTACTGAAACGATTGAGAACAGCCAAATTAGGATAATTGCAGAATGTGGTGCCACACAACGTGGCACTACACAAAACTGGCGCTAATAGCATAGGCACATAGGGAACACACACGACACAGATATGTAAGTCCACGGTATTGGTGATAAGTTGAGAAAACTGTCGCGAAACACATGTGCTACAAAACACCACTGTTTCCTGCGCATGTACCCCGACATCAGTATGGGATATGATCACCATGCACACGTACGCAGGCCGCACAACGGGTTGGCATACTCTGGATCAGGTGGTCGAGCAGCTCCTGGGGTACAGCTTCCCATTCTTGCACCAGTGCCTGTCGGAGCTCCTGAAGTGTCCTAGGGGTTTGAAGACGTGCAGCGATACGTCGCCCGAAAGCATGCCAGACGTGTTCGATAGGGTTAGGTCTGTAGAACGGGCAGGCCATTACATTCGCCTGATATCTTCTGTTTCAAGATAGTCCTACACGGTGGCAGCTCGGTGGGGCTGTGCGTTATCGTCCATCAGGAGGAAGATGGGACCCACTGCACCCCTGAAAAGGCGGGCATACTGGTGCAAAATGATGTCCCGATACACCTGACCTGTTACAGTTCCTCTGTCAAAGACAAGCAGGGGTGTACGTGCACTAATCATAATCCCACCCCACACCATCAAACCACGACCTCCATACAGGTCCCTTTCAAGGACATTGAGGGGTTGTTATCTGATGAAAACCTGGCGAGAATCACTGTTCAGACTCGTCCGTGAACATAACCTGGGACCACTGTTCCAATGACCATGTACTGTGTTCTTGACACCAGGCTTTAAGGGCTCTCCTGTGAGCGTGAGTCAGTGGAATGCACCTTGCAGGTCTCCGGGCAAATAAATCATCTCTGTTGAGTCGTCAGTAGACTGTATGGCTGGAGATAACTGTTCCAGTGGCTGCAGAAAGGTCCCGAACAAGGCCGTGTGGGGGCACTGATGGTGAGATATCGGTCTTCTTGTGGTGTTGTACACTGTGGACGTCCCGTACTGTAGCGCCTGGACACGTTTGCTGTCTGCTGGAATCGTTGCCGTAATCTTGAGATCACACTTTGTGGCACACGGAGGGCCCGTGTTACGACCTGCTGTGTTTGACCAGTCTCCAGTCGCCCTAGTATTTTACCCTTCACGTCATCAATATGTGTTCTTTGAGCCATTCTCAACAAACAGTTACCATTAGCACGTCTGAAATCGTCTGCACACTTACTCTCTGCACCGTACTGTGACATGCACCAACACACCTCTGCGTATGTGGACTGCTGCCAGCGCCACCGTGCGACGACCGCTGGTCAAATGCACCGTGGTCATACCCCGAGGTGATTTAAACCCGCAAATTGCCCACCAGAGCGTTGTTTCACCATGTATCAGCATTATCCTTAATTTATGAGCATGAGTGTAAAAGATGCCAGGATTGTTGTCAGTAGAACAGCACTAACAGCAGAATGGGTCGATAAGCAGATTTCGGGGACTCCGAACGTACACTAGTGATTGGATATCATTTGAAGCAGTGCATCCCTTCTAAAGCTGCCCAAATCCACTGTTGATGATTGTGAAGTGGAAACACGAAGGAACAACCACAGCTAAACAACGAGCTGACAAACCAGGTAGACCCCATATACTGGCAGACAGGGACAGTAGAGCATTGCGGAGAATGGTTATTAAAAATCTTATAAAATCAGCGGAAGGAGTCGTGAGTTCCAAAATGATACCAGCAGTCCAACTACCGCAATGACTGTGCGAAGAGAGTTAAAAATAAAAAAAAGAATCTCCTGATAAGTCACACATTTCTGTAGTCACTGCTAAGCGACGCTTGAGTTACTGTGAAGAGGAACCCCATTGGACAGTAGATGATTGGAAATGAATGATTTGGAGTGGTAATGACGCTATACCATGTGACAGTGAGATAGCAGGCTGGTTCAAATGGCTCTGAGCACTAAATATCTGAGGTCATCAGTCCCCTAGGCTTAGAACTACTTAAACCTAACTAACCTAAGGACATCACACACATCCATGCCCGAAGCAGGATTCTAACCTGCGACCGTAGCAGCAGCGCGATTCCGGACTGTAGCGCCTGGAACCGCTCGGCAACAGCGGCCCCGATAGCAGGGCTTGGGTTTGCCGAATGCGCGTAGAGCTTTATTTGCCATCAGGTGTGGGGTCAAAAGTGAAGTTCGGAGGAGATAGTATTACGGGGTGGGGCGGTTTCGTGGTTAGGTTGTGGCCCCCTTATAGCGCTTGAGAAAACGCTATACGCGGAAGGATATTACAACATAATCAAGATTGTGTACTGCATAAAACAGAGGAACATTTTGGAAACGATGGTTGCATCAGAATGACACTGCACCTCTCGTACAGCAACATCTGAGAGGCATTGGTTTGTGAACAATAACGTTCTTGAAATGGAGTGGCCTGCCCAGAGTCCCAGCATGAACTCAGTAAAACGCCTTTGGGATGAGTCAGAACGTCGACTGCGCACCAGACCCCAGCATCCATTATCAATAGCTCTTCTGGTATTGTTGAGGAATAACAGGTTGCCATTTCTTCACATCACTGAAAGTGCCTCCAGGACAGTCCAAGCCGTCATGGAGGTAAAGTGTGGACACACACCTTATCACTGTGCACAGGTCATCCCCGTTTTCAAGAAGGGACGTCGAACAGATGTGCTGAACTATCCTATATCTATATCTCGATCAGTTGTAGAATTTTGGAACAAGTATTATGTTCGAGTATAATGACTTTTCTGGAGACTAGAAACCTACTCTAGCTAAAGATTAGGAAGACCTTATGTACTAACGGACAGGCACTATCGAGCAGTGGGGTCAAAAGTCGTATGCAGCCAGCGGAAGGAATAACTCATGAGTTGCGAGGTGATGCTAGTAGTCTATCTACACAATAACTGTGGGTAGACAGTTAAACAGAATGGGGTACAATGGTTGAGAAGTTCCTCATGAGCCACACATTTCTGTAATCAGTGCTCAACGAAGTTTGATGTAAACAGCGACAGTGGATGACTGGAACGAATGATCTGGAGTGATGAATCGCGCTATACCCTGTGGAAACGCGATGCAAGGGTTTGGGTTTGAGTTTGGGTTTGGCGAAAGCCTGGAGAATGTTACCTATCAATGTGTGTAGTACTAACAGCGAACCATAGAGGAATCGGTGTTACGGTACGGAGATGTTTTTCGCGGTTAGGACGCGGTCCCCTTTCTGCTCTAAGAAAACACTAAATGCGGAAGGACATGAACACATTTTATAGTATTCTGTTCTATGTACCGTAGACGAGCAGTTGGAGCACGATGACTGATTGTATCAGCATGTTAGGCAACGATCTGTCGACAACAACGTTCTTGAAATAGATTGGGCTGCCCAGAATCCCGATCTAAACCCTATGGAACGCCTTGGGGATGAGACAGAACTTCGACTTCGCTCCAGAGTCCAATACGACCACCTTGTCTGGTTTCGGGTTTTGAGGAGGAATGGACTGTCACTCGTCCACAGACATTCAAAGCCTCAGTGAACATGTTCCCAGCAGAGTTAAGGCCGTCTAATGGAGGCGAGTGTGGAAACAGTACATATTAATTCTTCAATAAAATTCTTCAGGGTATCAGACCGCATCGTCATAATTTAAAATGCGCCAACGTTTCGGCCAGCGTTGCAGCCAGCCTTCATCAGGGCCTTACGTTAACTGCTAAATGAACACCCTTGGTTCCTTAAATAGCTGCACGAGAAAACCGTGTCGTTACTTGATTGGCTGTAAAAGGAGGAAGAGGAGGGGTGAAAGGTATGCTTTATTGGTGTTTCCTTTATTATTGACAAACTACACACAGCTGGCGTGTATGAAATTGGTTGTGCGTGTGGATTAGTCTACATAGGTGAGACGGGACGTCCGATTAGCACAAGGCTCTCGGAACATGAAAGATATATCCGCCTGAAACAACACACTAAGTCAGCAGTGGCGGAACACCGAGACGAGTGCGGGAAACCAATATTTTTTCAAGAAGCCCGCGTCCTGGCGAAACAGCCTCACACTTTCAAAAGAAAGATTAGAGAGGCGATAGAAATAGCCAAAAGACCCGCCAACATGAATGGAGAGGACGGGTACAAGCTTCCGAGGTCTTGGCAGAGCCGTGGCGGCCCATGCAGACACGCGGAGAGCCGCAGTAGTGGTCGCGAGCACACAAAGCAATGGCACGCCGCAGCCGGCTCCTAGACAGCATGGAAACAGTGTGACGTCACAGTCATCACCTGTTCGCTATTCGTCCGTCTCCTCCAATGGGGTGGATTAATATAAAGACCAATAGAAAACAGCTATTTCAGCCAATGACAGATAATAAAGGAAACACCAATAAAGCATACCTTTCACCCCTCCTCCTCTTCCTTTTACAGCCAATCAAGTAACGACACGGTTTTCTCGTGCAGCTATTTAAGGACCCAAGTGTGTTCATTTAGCAGTTAACGTAAGGCCCTGATGAAGGCTAGCTGCAACGCTGGCCGAAACGTTGGCGCATTTTAAATTATGACGATGCGGTCTGATACCCTGAAGAATTTTATTGAAGAAGACAACGGCCGCGGAAGCCTACGCTTACATTTAGTACATATTAATGTTCACTAAAAAGTGGGCGGATATTTTTGAGCGGATACTATAGACCACAACTGGACCGTTCATCTGGCGTTTTCAATGGACCAAGAGACATGCTGTATGTGTCCTGATTGGTCAGTTTACACCACAAGTATACTACCCAGATGCAGTCAAGCTCGGTGAGTGCCACAGAGGTCACACGTCAACAAATGAAATGCGCTCAGAACCTACTTTCGACTGCGATTTCTGGCTGATGTGTAGATATTTTTATCCCACATTGTTCATCAATCTAAGGCGGTGACAATGGGCTATAAGCCGCTCTCCAGAAGTAAATCATCCCGGTGTCTCTGTATTACATCTTCCTCAATGGTAGAGAAAACAGAAACCTGAGAGTAAGACAGCGGCGCGACAACAAGCTATTCGCAGATACCTGTAAAGCAAAAGAATAAGACGGAATATAAAACGCTACTTTATGCAATACGCTTCATTGTTATTCACTCGAAGAAACCAGCGAGTACGCTTTCCCGAGACGCGGGTTAGCCGAAGGTCAGTCGCGTGCGCGCTGGCGCCGCCGAGTCCATTCTCCCGCGCTCATCCGCTGTTGTAGCTGCGTATTATGGCCCGGGTCACGCCGGGGACGTCTTCCTCTCTCCTCCGAGGGGCTCAGGGACGCTTTCGCAACCAGGGGTCACCACCTGTCACACTCTTCCACTCTCTCCGCCATCGCCGCAAAACCTCTAACACAAACCTAACACTACGAACGTACGTTCCATGGCACAAGAACACGAAGCCAACTTCATCTAATGTGCCTCCACCCCTCCGATGGAGAGTAAAAGGAAGTCAACACGGAAGATCATGCGATGTAAAAACAATGGTGAAATGTAAACTTTCAGAGCCGAATGTCCCGTTCAGCGGAGGACACCTTGAAGGGCGATTGTAGCTTTTTGTGGCTATTGACTGAAGCAAGATTACGTTTCCGCGCGCGGTCCCAGGAAGAGGCACGAAGTCACGTGTTTTGAAAACTAGAGCGCGTTGTCGGTTGGTGCCGTCCGCTGTTTCCATTACGCCATGGTGGAAGAGTGGTGCAGATCTTTTTCAGAATTAGAATCCAGATACCATTCAGTTTCCAAGCCTCCCCGTTCGGATTAAAGTTATAGGGACGTTTACAGTCACAGAAGGATGCTCGTAAAACGACGGAAAAAGCAGGAATTTGCAGGATGCCTTGTTGTTGTGGAGAGACTACTAAACATCCCAATCATTTAAATCGGAAGGAGCAGTGCCGGAAAGTAAACGGTATCTGAATCGCATTTCTGAAGAAGATATGTACCATCAAAAAGTGGACGACAGTAACCGAGTTCCGCGCGAGTTTTCGAAACGTATTACGTCACGCCTCTGCACGGGAGCACGTAGAAAACGGAATTTTACCTTAGTCAGTAGCGAACCAGGATGTGGATCGGACTTTCAAAAAAACTACAACCTCCTAAAAACTATGTACCGGACCGAGACTCGAACACGGGACCTTTGCCTTTCGTGGACAACTGCTCTAACAACTGTGCTCCGGAAGCACGACTGACACCCCATCCTCATAGCTTTATTTCCGCCAGTACCTCTCCTCCTACCTTTACGATGTGCTGCACAGAAGGGGACGGAGTGTTGGGTTTCAACATGAAATTTATCCGACCACGGCATAATAGCCCGAAGCATTTCAGTAAGTATGATGTAACAAAACTGACTTTACTAAGCACTAGAATTAAGAGACGGTTTTATTAGTACAGAGTAAACATACAAAAATGATCAAAATAATTATCTACACATAAGTTGAAGTAACATTTTCACATTGCACAAATGTAGTATAGTATAGCCGGGAATTAACTTAGACAATTTAGGAATGGTTTTGGAGACAATGGTGTGTCTGCAGCATCTGATCTCCGAGCTTTGCAGAAATTCAAATCTTACAAAGCAATGGCAGTGCTTCTATGGACCAAATCAGATACCGTAGCTCAACGTCAGTACTACAATATGTGAAGATTCTTGTATATTTCAAACGAGAATTACAACTTGCTACATGAAACGCGTCGCTGGACCAGTGGTTTATCACCAGTTGTTTGTGAATGATCCGAAGTTCTAATATTCCACTAATTACAAAATAAACACCGAGTCTCCAATTTTAATGGAAAAATCTAAATTATTGTGAATTCATTGCCGAGTTTGTGCTACGGCTTTGCTGGAAGTACGATGGTCGTATGATAGATGAAAATCTCAAAGCGTCTCCCTTGCGGTGCATGGACCGGTAATGTCGGTCGACGGTACCTGGTTACCGTCGAACAGGTGCAGGCGAAGACTTTCGTCACCGTCGTCAATAAATATTTTGCGCAGCTGATCGTTTTCATCTTCTGCTTCTTCAACCAACTCAACATTTCAACTCTCTGCAGGGATCTTTTTCAGGTAGCTGAAGACTGCGTGGAACGAGGTGTATCTTAATCTCTGTTAGTTATTCCCGTGGTTCACGCGTGAGATACACCATGGCATCCGTAGAAATCGTCTTGTTTGAATACCGGTTTTGTACATTTATCCAACAGGGCTTGGGGAGAACACTATCCCTTTTCTTCCATACATACCCATTTAAGTTCCTGAGCAGATCCGTTAGAGTTTCTAATGGGCTATAATCACGTGTTTGGAACCTATCATTGTGTCTCAATATTCTGTCGGTGTCTGCTGTAATTCCAACGATTCAAAGACTCCATAAACACTGGAGCAACGCTCTAGCATAGACAGTACTGGTCATAGCGTCACCAACCTCTCATCAAAATGAAAGGATGACGAAGAATGACGCATTGTCTCTTCACTGTATCGTGCAAAATTCTGACTCTGGCATTCACCGCTAACGGGAACAGCGTTTTACAGATTTCAGGGCGCTTTGGCCGAGCCCGGAAATCTCCACTCCGGAAACTAATGACATGTTAAAACTTTGTTTCTGTGTGGATCCATAGACTTTAAATATTTGAGAAATGAAAACATGGTCCTTTGTAGGCTGTATATTAATATTCTTTATTTAATTTGTGCGATTAGCTAATTTTTACAGTGCGTCGTTTGCAAGCACATGCGTGATGTCAACGTATGTACATCACGTTTTACCTTGCGTAAATATCGGATTCATCTGATTTGTGCTCAGTTACAGGTGCACATTGTAGGAACATTTTTCTTGTTCTGGGTGCCTAAGACCTCGGTCATTTGTGTTCGCACGTTGCTGTTACGTGGCCACAGGCATAAATTAGGCAATAAAAGACAAATCGAAAAAGGCTTCTATCTGAGGACAAAAAGGCGAATATGATACTGTTTAAAAGTCTCTGTCTGAAAAATGGGGTACCAGCTGCCTCATTCTACCTTCCTCAGCACCTTTAACAAGTTATCCAAAAATTTTGGCATGTGAACATATTGGCGCATTTTTAACATGCAGGCCGGCCGATGTGGCCGAGCGGTTCTAGGCGCTTCTGTCTGGAACCGCGCGACCGCTACAGTCGCAGGTTCGAATCCTGCCTCGGGCATGGATATGTGTGATGTCCTTAGATTAGTTAGGTTTAAGTAGTTCTAAGTCCTAGGGGACTGATGGCCTCAGATGTTAAGTCCCATAGTGCTCAGAGCCATTTGAACCATTTGAACATGCAACTCACCTCTCACCCCCATATGCTCCCCTAACTGCAACTCGTTCACACGCACTAGTCCATCGCTGTTAAGACGCTCATACCCATCCACTCTCATTGTCATTGTCTCTCTGTGTCTGGCTGTCACTGTCTCTTGTCTCACAGCCTCATTCCCTTCGTTCTAGCCTACTACTTACTACTGTCTCGTCACACTGTCACTGTCCCCCTCTTGCTTTCTCTTCCTGTTGCTATCTCATTCACTCCTTCCCATTACTACTGTCGTCTCTTATTACCGTCTCTATCTTTCCCTTCCTTGTTGACTTTGTTGTAGACTCTGTCTCTTATTATCACTGGCTCTTACCACCTCCACTTTCTCCGTCTTTTTATTGCTGCACCACAGCCACTGTCTGCTTCACACTTTCCCTAGTAGTGTCCTGTCACTGTCTGCAATGTCACACTGCCTCTATTACCCCCTCTGTCACACTGCTATTGCTCACTCTTTCCATTCCACAACCACTGTCTACTATCTTCCAGTATTGATCAATTTTGCGTCTCCATCCCACACTCACTGTCTTCTTCTCTCTCAGCATATAAAAAAACGCGAGTACGTTCGCATGCCAAACTTTTGGGAAATTTTTAAACGGGCTGAGTAAAGTAGAATGAGGCAGCTGGTACTCACTTTTCAGTCAGAGATTTGTAAACAGAAGCATATGCGCTTTTTTTTGTGCTCCTCTGCTTCCCTCCTTTTCCCTGCCAAAGCAGGGCGTCTCGTTCATACGGAAAAAAACTGTCAGTGAAACTGAAATAACGCAAAACTAATTTTACAATTCAGACCGGATTTTAAGCCGATTCAGTACTACAAGATGGAGTTCCCAGAACCGTTCTGATGTTGGCGGACTCGGCATACACTGGCCTTTAAATGTCCCCATAGCCATAAATCCAATGTGTTGAGATCCGATGACGGGGAGGCTATGCTACCGGACTTACTGTACCAAACCATCGCCCACGAAACGTTGCGGTGAGCTACTATCGCACAGTCCGTAGAAAACAGGGTGGTGCGCCGTTATGGCTAGGGTGAAACACGGCACCACTTGATCTACGTGGTAAACGTAATGGCCCTAGGAGTCTACCACCGACTATTCCTAACGGTGGAGTGGTACTGAGGCGATCCTGATGCGTCACCTCCATTACTACTCGAGGATTAGCGTCTGCCTACATGTGTGTATTGTGGTAGTGTGCTGTGCTGTAATTGTAAGACGGTCTGCCGCACCGGATACTACACGTTTCTCATTACAAGTAAAGCGGAGGTATTGTTTCCGGACATGGAATTATAAGAATTTTTCTTTTAGTTTGGACTAAAAGTGCATGCTGTAGCAACATGTTTTTAAAAATATTGTATATGTAGACGCCAACCAGTAGTGGTTCCAACAGAACTCGTGGTTTCAACAGAACACTGCTCGACACAGAGGTACATTTTTCTTTGCTAGGTTCTCAATTTTTAACGGGGGGAAGCAAAGTGTATGTGGTTGGCACTGGTAACTTTGTATTGCCACAGTTAGGCTGTGTCCTACGTGAGCGACAGAAGCGACCAACAATGGCTATGAGCACTATGGGACTTAACATCTGTGGTCATCAGTCCCCTAGAACTTAGAACTACTTAAACCTAACTAACCTAAGGACATCACACACATCCATGCCCGAGGCAGGAGTCGAACCTGCGACGTAGCAGTCGCGCGGCTCCGGACTGAGCGCCTAGAACCGCTAGACCACCGCGGCCTGCGCGACCAACAGTGAGCGACTTCTGGATACTCGACGCTCCAGCGACAATCAGCAGCATCGGGCGAAAAGCTCGAGTCTCCTGCGTGCGAGCGACCATGTCGCGCCACAAGATGGCTGCTTAGAGCCAAACAGCTGTTTCTATAAAACGGCGCCCCTAACCTATAGAATACTGTAGCTGGAGAGTAAGGCTACAAAGTAATATTTCCAGTTCCAGTTACAGTTACATTCTCAGCAAGTACACCAAGTCCTTTCATCCATACATGTATTTTCTCATCATTCAAAAAAATGGTTCAAATGGCTCTGAGCACTATGCGACTTAACTTCTGAGGTCATCAGTCGCCTAGAACTTAGAACTAATTAAACCTAACTAACCTAAGGACATCACACACATCCATGCCCGAGGCAGGATTCGAACCTGCGACCGTAGCGGTCGCTCGGCTCCAGACTGTAGCGCCCAGAACCTCACGGCCACTCCGGTCGGCTTTTGTCATCATTACTAACTTTTCTACAGGAACGGGTATACAGAGTAAAAGGCATATTACTATACACAAAACTAGGTCTACTTTGGGTCTTCGGGTCGATTCCAGAATGCCATGTCTTGTAAGCGATGACGTCTCGGTCGGCAAATGATTCTAGTCCAGGTAGCGAAGCGTTCTCACAGCGAACAACAGCGAGTGTAAACCATCCACTGCCAGCTGCTCCAGTTGCGACATCCAGTGAGAAATTGAGTCGACAACCACGAAAGAATATAGGTCCATTGAGAGTAACAGATTGTGCAGTGCCATTTGTGCCAAGTTTATTTTCAAGGCTAATTATGTGTTTGTAGACTGGAATGCGGTGGCGGCGATGACGATACACACGTCGACGAGGCATAGTGCTTCATTGCTGTTGCCGATAGAGCTCACAGAGGAATGATTCCGCTGGCGTGCACTGTCCGCTTATATAGGGAACGAGTGACCTTGGTTACGTAACGGAGATGATAACGGACTTAGAAAAGTAATGCTGTGCCTGAAATTTACAGAGGGAGGAATTTCCATGGAGAATTTCGTAAATATCATGAACCACGAAGATCACCAGACAATTTCTTCGATTACACGTGAACGAGCAGAGGAGCAGTCGAATATCACATCAATAAATTAAACACGAATGTTTTTTACATCATCAAGAACTTTTTACAACCAATAAATGCGGAAGAATGACCGACTATAGGATCAACTACTGTAAATACGTAGATAAATTACTGGAATAGAGATAGGTCGCTGTGATGTAGCGGTACAGTTACAACTCATGATACATACTGCGAAAAGGTCCTGGGTTATATTTTAACTGACTGAGTTACAATTCTGTATACAAAGTTTTATGTATACTGTTACTCTGCATCGCTAAGTGTATTTTTAAGGCCTTGCCAAAGAACTTGATCTTTAAGTGTATACACACCTATCCCAGTATATCACACACATTAAATTCCTAATAAATTAGAATGAACCATGAAATTTTATATGTATATTTTATGTTGCGAACGTAAGTCACCAGCAGTCAGTGTTAAGCCCAAGCGTTTAAATTAATCTAAATAGTTTGTAAAAGTAAAGGATACAAAATTTTTGAAAAGAAAGTCAAACGTTTTGTGTAATGATTTGTCTAAAAGTATGAGATAAAAAAATATTAGGGAAACATTTGACGCACCACATTTTCTGTTCATGATTTCGAGCGTCATTCAAAGGCACGTAGAACGTTTCTCTGATCTACTTACTTCTTTTACATTTCATTTTTTTATTTTCAAGTTTTACTCAGAAAGCAGGATCTTACTGGCTTCTCATTTTCCTTCCTAACGAACTTGATTCGAAGTGAGTCTTTTTGACATTTAAATACCGCACCAATGTATTTTTTTGTGTGCGTAATAGCTAGACCTTGAACAGATGAAATTTTTGATTTACATATAGCTTGTCAGCAGCTTTTCGTGAAATATTTCAATTTTTCCTCAACTCATTAAGTTTTCGTTAATTACCCTGATTACTTTCAAGCAGTTAAATATTTTCATTCAAAACTAGACCTCACGCTGGTAACTTTGATACCCCGTTTACCTCTTTTTTCTCTCTTTGTTTGGCTATGAAAATTCGAACAAAACTTCGTGGTGTAATTTATAGGGAGTCTTTTTTTCGCTCTGCTCACGCGTTTACAAAAACGTATCGAGTGTTAATTATACGATAAAATAGTCCTTTCTACGTGCTTTCATTTCTAAAAATCGTCGTTTATGAGATATAGCGATTTTTACGACCACTTGTTTCCCGAAGCGCAGGAAGGGAACGGACGCGCCGCGAGCTACCCGTCCGCGGATGTAACAATCAACACCTCAAGAATGAAAAGAATATCATTCCGGTCTCAACTTTAAATACATTTTAGATATATGGGTTACATTTCATATGCAGTAATGTATGGTGTTAAATGAACTATACGGAAAGTCTACACAATGTTATTTTACCTCTGCTGCTCTCATCTATTACTTTCCCCTCTTTGGGGAAGTGTGAGGGGGAGTTTGTAGCCTTTCGGCTTTTACTCCCCTGTGTACTTGTGTGTGTGATTATTTCTGTACTTTTTGGTGTCTCTGAAATGTGATGATTGTTCTGTGTGAGTCTGGTACTTGCCTGAGGTTTGGCGAGATAATTGTAGTAATTTGGGTAGGAGCAGGATTTGGGAATGGATATTGAGATTTTTCTCTTCGACTTAGTCGTCGAAGATCGTCATGGGGCGATTGTATTTATCGCGGGACATGTCATACCGACCTAGGGAGTGGATGAGGGCGTTTCCAGACCTGGAAGTTCCTTCATAGAAGGCCCTTGCCAGGTCTTGAAAACGCTCTCTCAGGAGTGGGATTTCAGCAGCGGCATGCAAATCGTCAATGGGGAATCCAAGAGGTAAACGCAGTGCCCTCCTGAGGGCTCGGTTCTGCAGCCTCTGGAGTTTGTCCAGGTGCTGCTTCGCCGCGTATCCCCAGAAAGGACACGCGTATTCCATGACTGGCCGGATCAGGGCCTGGTATTCGTTCACTCCTACTGGGCAGGAAAGGGAGCTGGAGGATTGGATACAGGATGGACATTCTGGCGCAGACCTTCCTGTGGACCTCGTCTATGTGAGGTTTCCACGTAAGACGAGAGTCCAAGGTTACGCCAAGATACTTGGCGGTTTTGCGCCAGGGGAGTTGGGTTCCGTTTAGGTGAAGGTGGAGGGGGGAGCGTTGAGGAGGTTCGCGCCTTCCGAGCCTACGGGTAAACAGCATAACCTGCGTCTTTTCGGAATTGATGGTGATTCGCCAGCGACGGGCCCAAGTTTCTGTGTCATCTAAAACCCTTTGTAACCTACGGATGACCAGGTCCTTGTTCGCGTTTCTTGTGTAGAAGGCTGTATCGTCAGCGTACTGAGCGGTGTGCAAATTCTTAAAAATTTCGTGCTTCCATGTACTTAATTTCTTGTAGCACAGTAACTATGACGAATAACGAAAATAAATTCAGACTTTTTTGCAGAAGAATCAATTTTTTTTCACCGAATAGTTTTCTTAAAATCGGATGTTAAGTAATTCGTAGCTGCCGTCGCGTCCGCTCCACTATTTTGCAGAGAAGACACGTGGGTGCCGCTCTGTGTCGCGCGTGCTGCAGCGACAAGGTTCAAACACGTTTGAAGTCAAACGTCGCCAGTTGCAGCGGGAGACAGGCAGCGACACAGACGTCGCTCACGTAGGACACTTCCGTAACTACAGCTGCGGTTGTGTTTTGTCGCCTGAAGCTGTCGCGCGCTGTCACTTCTGTCGCTCACGTAGGACACAGCCTTAGAGTAGTCAACGTGGTACAGTCAACTTTGTTTACCATCACCCCTATTGTACAGAAAATTTTCGACTCCTAATGAGCCACTTGACACGTTTAGTGTCATTGCTCGGATTGGGATGATTGCCCTAGCCAGCGCACTGGCTGCCGTTGAAACGGTGAACTCTTTTAGTAGGTGACTTACAGACGGTCCCAGGCCACCAACACCGTCATTGGCTGGTGGGTCCTCTCAATGTAGGAGCCGTTGGACAGTGCCGGAGACGCCTGAGAAGTATCGGCAGAGCGCGCCCACTTTCGCCGCCCGCCTGTCGATACTTTCGCAGCTTATTGTTGCGCGAGGTGGCGACTCCGGCACGGCTGGCTGCGGATGACCTTTCGTGGTGGCGCGCTGCACTGCGCGGCGTGCTACATCGACCGATCTGTGGCGGCCGGGTCGCGTGGACGCCCGCCGTACCGTTACGTTACACCGACGGCCTCTGCCGGGCGCCGTGCCGAGGGTGCGTGGTGTGCGACGGCGGGGCCACCGAGGTGTGGCAGCCGCCGCGTGTGTCCTGGACCCAGTTTTGTGACAAGAAGAAATGAGCGAGGGCGGACGTAAGAAGAGGGGGGAGTAAAAGTGAGAAGAAGGGGATGGACTGCAGGGCACTAAAATGGGAAGCGGGTCGAAATGTGGTATAGGGGATCACGGAACTGACAGTGTTGAGCAACCGTTCCGTGATATACACTACTGACCATTAAAATTGCACAAAGTTGACGTGCTACAGGCGCGAAATTTAACCGACAGGAAGAAGATGCTGTGATATGCAAATGATTAGCTTTTCAGAGCATTCACACAAGGTTGCCGCCGGCGGAGACCTCTACAACGTGCTGACATGAGGAAAGTTTCCAACCGATTTCTCATACACAAACAGCAGTTGACCTGCGTTGCCTCGTGAAACGTTGTTGTGGCGCCTCGTGTAAGGAGGAGAAATGTGTACCATCACGTTTCCGACTTTGATAAAAATCGGATTGTAGCCAATTGCGATTGCGGCTTATCGTATCGCGACATTGCTGCTCGCGTTGGTCGAGATCCAATGACTGTTAGCAGAATACGGAATCGGTGGGTTCAGAAGGGTAATACGGAGCACCGTGCTGGATCCCAACGGCCTCGTATCACTAGCAGTCGAGATGACAGGCATCTTATCTGCATGGCTGTAACGGATCGTGCAGCCACGTCTCGATACCTGAGTCAACAGATGAGGACGTTTGCAAGACAACAACTATCTGCACGAACAGTTCGACGACGTTTGCAGCAGCATGGACTATCAGCTCGGAGACCATGCCTGCGGTTACCCTTGACGCTGTATCACAGACAGGAGCGCCTGCGATGGTGTACTCGAAGACGAACCTGGGTGCACTAATGACAAAACGTCATTTTTGGGATGAATCCAGGTTCTGTTTACAGCATCATAATGGTCGCATCCCTGTTTGGCGACATCGCGGTGAACGCACATTGGAAGCGTGTATTCGTCATCGCCATAGTGGCGTATCACCCGGCGTGATGGTATGGGGTGCTATTGGTTACACGTCTCGGTGACCTCTTGTTCGCATTGACGGCAGTTTGAACAGTGGATGTTACATTTCAGATGTGCTACGACCCGTGGCTCTACCCTTCATTCGATCCCTGCGAAACCCTACATTTCACCAGGATAATGCACGACCGCATGTTGCAGGTCCTGTACGGGCCTTTGTGGATAGAGAACATGTTCGACTGCTGCCCTGGACAGCACATTCTCCAGATCTCTGACCAATTGAAAACGTCTGGTCAATGGTGGCCTAGCAACTGGCTCGTCACAATACTCCAGTTACTACTCTTGATGAACTGTGGTATCGTGTTGAAGCTGCATGGAAAGCTGTAACCTGTACACGACATCCAAGCTCTGTTTGACTCAATGCCCACGAGTATCAAGGCCGTTTTTACGGCCAGAGGTGGTTGTTGTGAGTACTGATTCCCCAGGATTTATGCACCCAAATTGCGTGAAAATGTTATCACATGTCAGTTCTAGTATAATATATTTGTGCAACGAATACCCGTTTATCATCTGCATTTCTTCTTAGTGTAGCAATTTTAATGGCCAGTAGTGTACATATCTCTCTCTCTCTCCCTGGTACTAAAGATGGGAAAAACAAAACGGTTAAAACCGATATCGATATTCCAGTTCTTAATAACCGTTATTTTTCGGAGTTTAATTGGTGTACTGAGATACCAGTCTAGAAAAGTATGCGGTGGTTGCTACCAGACCTATCGTGGACATCCTTCCGCAGCAGCCACATCTGTCCGCGCAAACCAATCAATGTTGCCCCCGAGAGCCACACACTTTGGAGCGGCAGCGCCACCAGAAGTTGTCAGTTGCAGATCGGAAGTCAGTCCGTGTCTTTTTATGGAGTTCCTGCAGAACATTCGTCGTGTCTTATAAGTCGTCGTGTGAGATAGAGATAGTGACCGATTTACAGACAGTGGCTAGTCTTTATTTCAAACAGGACGGTGAATAGAATATTCGTTGTAAACAAACCCTTCACAGAATGAGATTTTGACTCTGCAGCGGAGTGCGCGCTGATGTGAAATTTCCTGTCAGATTAAAACTGTGTGCCGGACCGAGACTCGAACTCGGGACCTTTGAACTCGGGACCTTTGCCTTTCGCGGGCTCTACCATTTGAGCTACCCAAGCACGACTCACGCCCCGTCCTCACAGCTTTACTTCTGCTGTAACCTCCCCCTCACTTAACGACCTCAATGACAATGAAAAATTAAACCGCGTCTACCTAATGGAATCTTGGGAAAAAGCAATCGTCACCGAAGTCAGTTTGTCGGTAAAGAGGGAGGAAAGGGTTACATCTAAATGAAAGGAAAAATGCAAATGAAACTGATGGAAATTAATTTTGAAAAGGGGTAAAGTTAATAAAGAAAGTAAATGTGCGGCCGTTACGTTAACAATTAACTAGCGGTAATTAGATATTTGAGATTTGGGGGAAATTACGGTCGCCAGTCCTAAGGACAATTACTGTAGTAACTGAAAAAAGAAAGGTTATTACACATATAATTAGCACTAGAAGCGTGGCAACTGAAGGTTGACACGTGTAGTGTGAAAACTGAAAGTTTGTCAGAAGTAATAAATTTCGCTACACTCTGACTTAATTTAGCAAAAGAATTAATAAAACTGGAAAATCGAAAGTTAATTTAGTGACTGAAGTTAATAGTGAGCTTTCTTTCTGAAGCACATCGAAATTCAGTAAAATACGGTTAGTCTTGGACTACCTCAACAATAATTTCAAAAGCTACTTGAATCTACGCAATTTAGAAATAAGAGATTTAACTTTGAACTTGAATTAAATGATTCTGAACAATTAACAAAAGTAAAATTTAGTACGTACCAAGCTGAGCTGCAGTCACAGGTAACTAAAATACGGTAACAAAACTCGCACTCTTAATTTGTGCTTGTGCAATCTAAATATTGTAGCCAGCTATGAATACCTTAACTGAACTTTGAAATTAAAGCAGTGAAATCGAATGATGCTGGCGTTTGAATTTCAACGACACTCGGGTTCATTTCGGAAAAGGAAGGGACCCTGCTTGGTAATGCAATTGGGACAATGAGCAACAAAGGTTCATGCTAAGTTGCTGTAATTTTGTGATGCAACAATTTTAAAAGTTTGAAAAGCTGAGGTCTGCCATACAGTTCTAAAACTTTACGTGCTTCCAGTCTTCCTTGTTGGCTGATTGAAGGTTTGAAGCCGTCGATCGAGGAGGTGGCGACAGTCACTCATTGTCGGCCGTCGCTGTTGCAGAAGCTGGATGTTGGCGCGCCTTCTTCTCGACACGGTCACCAGACGAAACGGGCTCTTGATGTGCGCCAGCTAATGCTTCCCGTCCGCGGCACCATGTCAGAAACTATCATCGCAAGTCGAGCGCAATTACATGCTGCCAAACCCCGAAAGCGCGGCAACTCGCGGGAACTTCACACAACACACCTGCTCCACTGCACCACCCCAGTCAGACCCTCTCTGCTCTGCCCGCGCTCCACGCGGCAGAGTTAACACTACCAAAGATCCTACACACTTTGGTTCTCCACACGACCTATCGATGTATTCGTTCGATAGCATAGTTTTCCCTAGGCCAGACCCAGCGTATTAATACAAATAATATTCACAAAACAAACCAATTATACATCGACATAAATGCGTATATATACAAATAGTAAAACAATTACAATATACAAAGACACAGAAATGTTATATCTTCAGGTAACAAAATAAGGAAAAAAAATTATAGTGCAGCAGATGGAAATAGGAGGATATGCATTTCCGGCGTTACACTGCCAGTACTTGCCCGGGAAGGGCAAACGTCCCGAGTTCGAGTCTCGGTCCGGCACACAGTTTTACTCTGCCAGGAAGTTTCAGATCAGCGCACACTCCGCTTCAGAGTGAAAATATCATTGTGGAAACATCCCCCAGGCTGTGGTTAAGCCATGTCTCCGCAATATCCTTTCTTTCAGGAGTGCTAGTTCTGCAAGGTTCGTAGGAGAGCTTCTGTAATGTTTGGAAGGTAGGAGACGAGGTACTGGCAGAAGTACAGCTGTGAGGACGGGTCGTGAGTCGTGCTTGGGTAGCTCAAATGGTAGAGCACTTGCCCGCGAAAGGCAAAGGTCCCGAGTTCGAGTCTCGGTCCGGCACACAGTTTTAATCTGACAGGAAGTTTCACAAACCCTCCACAGTTGTAAAATACTTTATAGATCTAAGTCTTGCACGACAGAAGTCACTATACACTACCACGGTGTCGAGCTGTTAGTTCCATCAGCAGTTATATCTGAAATCTGTCAGCAGTAGTACGTCATGTCCACGCTCTAACAATAACAAGCAAACATCCCAAAATTGCTGCCGGGAAGGCAGCCGGACTGGTCAGACGGGCGCGCTGTATCAGCGTGTGATTGTGTGCATTCCCAGTGGCAATTGTGGGACTAGAAGAATTTTCCCAGGCCGCGACTAAAAGCTGGAGTTCTTTGCAGCCACCATTTGGGATGTTATATGACTTTCCACTTTTGGCAGGTTTTAGCCTATTGTCAGCGCATGGACATGACGTCAGGTATACTTGATGATGGGACTAACAATGTAAGACCCCGAAACCGTGATAGTGATAGCGACTTGTGTCGTGCAAGACTCCCGTGATAATGATAGCGACTTCTGGAAAAAACGACATTTTGTCTATGGAGTGCGTGATTGATTTTTTTCCATTTATAGACGCAATCTCATGTTTATGACAGAGTCATAACCGGTTACGTCCATACAATGATCATCTTCAGATTCTAAAGGGTTCATACACTGAACACAGGTTCATGCGTTGTCGAACAACGTTGACAACGCATGCAGAGATAATGTTTCTGAGAGGAATGGAGGTCGCGATGGAACAGCGACCAGCGAGTAGCCAAACTTCATTCAAAAACTGTGATTTGAGGGCTTTGGTGTTGATTAGAGTTTCAGAGAGAGCAAATTCAACCACAACAGGCATAGCAATGATACGTGAGATATTCGTTGAAATAAATTAGGGAACTGGCGGTACAGCAATATCTTGATATGGCTAGGACAAGTCCTTTTGGAAACCAGACTGAAAAAGAGCTGGCATTACACACACAGGTACCGTGCTCCCGCTATCTTTTTACACCGATCAACGGCCTTCAATGTCGGATTCCACCGCGCCCGGCGGTATCCACGTGTAGCGTTATACGGATATTAAGCAGCGTTACGTATCAGGAGCTGGAGTGCTGTTGTGCGGCACGACTGCATTATACGGTGAGGCGGCGTGACTGAACGTCTGACCGCCGGCGCGCCGGCCGCCAGAACCGGTACAGACAGTGGAGCGGCACTGGCGCAGACCCGCGGCCACGGAAAGCGAAAGCCGACTACACCTGGCGCTGGGCGAGGCGCGGCGCGGCGTGCACAGTGGAGCGGACGCGCCCCGGGCAACAGGTCCCCAGCAGCCGCGGCCCGCCTCCACTGCTCCAGTACCACCGCTTCACTGGGGAGTCTCGAAGGCCGACTCTGCATTCTACTGTACTCTGCCGGCCACTGCACCCACATCTGTAGTCCGCAAACCACACGATGGGATGCGGCGGAGGATGCATTGTGTATCACTGTCGGATCTACGAGGGCTGTTCACTGACAAGGGAACCTCCCCATCGCACCCCCTCAGATTTAGTTATAAGTTGGCACAGTGGACAGGTCTTGAAAAACTGAACAAAGATCAATCGAGAAAACAGGAAGATGTTGTGTCGAACTATGAAAAAAATAAGCGAAATATACAAACTCAGTAGTCCATGCGTATGATGTGCAACATCAAGGAGAATTTGAGATCAGGAGCGACGTGGTGCCGTGGTTAGCGTGAGTAGCTGCGGAACGACAGGTCCTTGGTTCAAATCTTCCCTCGACTGAAAATTTTATTTTCTTTATTTTCGCAAAGTAATGATCTGTCCGTTCCTTCATTGACGTCTCTGTTCTCTGAAATAAGTTTGGTGTCTGTGTTTTGCGACCGCACTGCAAAACCGTGCGATTAGTAGACGAAAGGACGTGCCTCTCCAATGGGAACCGAAAACATTTGATCGCAAGGTCATAGGTCAACCGATTCCTCCGCAGGAAAACACGTCTGATATATTCTATACGACACTGGTGACGGCATGTGCGTCACATGACAGGAATATGTTGTCGACCCACCTAACTTGTACACTTAGCGAATGGGTAAAAAGAATCTTCTACCTTACCCGATTTAGGTTTTCTTGTGGATGTGATAATCACTCACAAAAAAGTATTGAAAACATAAGAGTTTGTCACGTAAACTGAAAATAAAAAATTAAACTTCTCACTCGAGGGAAGACTTGAACCTAGGACCTCCCGTTCCGTATCTGCTCTCGCTAACCACAGGACCACGGCGCTCCTTATCTCCCATTGTCCTTAATGTTGCCTATCTTCGCATGGACTACTCAGTTTGTATATTTTACTTATTTTTTTCATAGTTCCACACAACTTCTTCCTGTTTTCTCGATTGATCTGTGTTCAGTTTTTCAAGGCCTATCCACTGTGCCAACTTATAACTATATTTGAGGGTGGTGCGATGGGGAGGTTTCCTTGTGAGTAGTGCAGCACATTTTCTTTCTCAAAGCAGATTGGTTTTACTCAGGACTCCAATGCATCATACTAGTCCTCACTCTTTTGACTACAAAATCCTACTTTTCAGCGTAATCTCTGTCCAATGTGACGGCCTTACGCCACCTTACTGGGATGGCCTGCACGCCCGCAACGTACCACTCTACTGGCCGACATCGGAGCCAACGTCTTCCTGCATCAATAACCTCCCCATCATCCACGTAATGCTTCCCGCGGAATGCATTCTTCTCTGGGACAACGGACGGAAGTCGGATGACGCGAGATCCGGGCTGTAGGATGGATGAGGAAGAAGAGTCCAAAGAAATTTTGTGATCTCCCCTCGGGTGCGCAGACTTCCGTGACGCCTTGCGTTGACATGGAGAAGAAGTAGTTCGTTTCCGTTTTGTGGTCACAAACACCTGAAGTCGAATCTGCAGTTTCCTGCAGGTAGCACAGTACACTACAGAGTTGATAGTTGCACCGTGAGGGAGGACATGAAACAGAATATCCTCTTCAGTGTCCCAGAAGACCATCGACATGACTTTACCAGCTGACAGTGCGACTTTGGAACATTTCCTTCGGAGAAGAGGTGTTGTGGTGCCACTCCATAAATGGTCGTTTTGTTTCCGGTTGACAAGTGATTAACTCAAGTAATTCGGCACAGATGGTCCTTCGTTGCTCTTTATGTTCTTCTAAATTCGTTCAAATGGCTCTGAGCACTATGGGACTTAATATCTGAGGTCATTAGTCCCCTAGAACTTAGAACTAATTAAACCTAACTGACCTAAGGACATCACACACATCCATGCCCGGGGCAGGAATCGAACCTGCGACCGTAGCAGTCGCGCGGTTCCGGACTGAAGCGCCTAGAACCGCTCGGCCACCGCGGCCGGCTATGTTCTGTTGCGCAACGAAAAATCCACCTTCGAGCACTCCAACTGGTGGTCCAATATGTCAGCACTATCAACAGAAACGCCCAGTTGAGGAGTGTGGTTGTTTCACTGTGATCCGTCCATCACCTCGAATGATAATGAGGGCACATTCCAACATCGCAGGAGCTACAGCTGCGCGAGACCGGCTGGCACGCGGCAGATCATGCAGGTTTGCGCGACTTTGTTGCGATGACGCCGCGCCCAACGATTCGACGTGTTTTCGTTCACTGCCAGGTCTCCGAAAATATTGTGCAAACACCTATCAATTTCTGTGGTGCTCCGGTTTTTAGGCAAGAGAAATTCAATAACTCTCTGCTTGGAACGCAACTCCTTTACAGACGCCATTGTGAAGGCTATTTACAGCGCCGTCACCTATCCGGACTACATGAAGCCACAGGACTTGAAGCGGGAGTATTCTACTATATTCGATAACAAATGCCGAATTTTTTAACTGAAAGTGGCCGCGAAAAAAATGTGTTCCATTACTTAGTGAACGCCCCTAGTACGTCTGTAATAGTCAAATGGAAGCGAGACTGTTATGGGTATATCGAGCATGGCGCGGAGATTTTTCACACGTACCGAAAAATCTAATGCTATTCACGACAGCCTCGTGAAAATCATGATGAATTTTTTCTCCCCGTGACTTTCTGGAACACGGCGCAACAATTAACGCACAATGGTACGTGGACACCTTGCCGACGTGCTCTCTAATGGGAATGGAAAAGGAATAGCGCGAACGTTCACCGCTGTGCCATTTGTCTGTTTAAGTGCTCAATGTAAGATGCAGCTCCGATGCTGTACAAGTTCCAATTTAGTAGCAGTGCCAACACAATAATTGTATCGACACAATGGCTTCACTGTAGAAATTGCGGTATATTTATCGGTATTGCGATAGATGTGACGATGTAGCAGGAGCTGTGACGATAGGGCAGTACCTGTGGTGTCACGGCCAGACACCACACTTGCTAGGTGGTAGCCTTTAAATCGGCCGCGGTCCGGTAGTATACGTCGGACCCGCGTGTCGCCACTACCAGTGATTGCAGACCGAGCGCCGCCACACGGCAGGTCTAGAGAGACTTCCTAGCACTCGCCCCAGTTGTACAGCCGACTTTGCTAGCGATGGTTCACTGAAAAATTACGCTCTCATTTGCCGAGACGATAGTCAGCATAGCCTTCAGCTACGTCATTTGCTACGACCTAGCAAGGCGCCATTATCATTTGCTATTTATCTTGTGATGCATGTACCGTCAGACCGATGTTCACCAATTATGGATTAAAGTTAAGTATTCCAACAGCTACGTACTTTATTTGCTAGACTCAAATCCTTTAACTGTTCCAGACCTCACGCCAGCCTGCGTGAGCTTAAACGCGTGCCTTTCGGCTTCCTCTCATAGTGACTTGGCTGTCTTGCCAAGTCACAACAGTACCTGTGACGATACTGCTGTACCAGTGACAATACAACAGAACCTGTGATGATACAGTACCTGAGACGATACTGTAGCATATGTGACAATAAGGAAGTACGTGCGATGATACTCCAGTATCTGTGACGAGACAGTAATACCTATGACGATATGGTGGTATCTGTGACGATACAGTAGTGCCTGTGACGACACTGTGGTACCTGTGATGCTTCAGTCATACATGTGACGATACGGCAGTACCTGTGACGATAAAGCGGTACCTTTGACGATACATGGGGTTGTACGGCATAACCTTTGACGATGCAGCAGAATCTGTGATGATTCATCAGTACCAGTGTTGCTGTTCATACAGTGGTACATGCGTCCACTACATCGCCAACAATAAAAGTTATCTCCCCCGCGAGCCATGGACCTTGTGGCGATATGGTGGCGTCAACTATACAGATAGCTGTACAGTTGGTGCAACAACAGCTTAGGGCTATCTGTGGAGAGGTTAGGCTAACACCTGGGTGCTGAAGAGGGCTGCGGCGTTTTCAATCGATGCAGGGGCAATATTTTCAATGATTAACTAATCTGACCTTGTAACATCAACCGACATGATCTTGCTATAATGGGAATGCAAATGTGAGAAAGCGAGGGGAAACTCAACCATTGTATTTCCCGAGGATACGTATCTCTATTGTATGATTTATGATGACAGCATCGTCTTGGGTAAAATATTTTGGAGGTTATGTACTCCCAGATTCGGATCTCTGGGCGGATATTTCTCAAGAAGATTATGCCTACAGGAAAAACAAATCTGGCGTTTTTCGGATATTTATTACGTTTGTCCACAGTTCTTTGCTGCTGCCATCAGTTTCACTACAACGAAACTACGAGGACGTTGACAGTTATGTCCATTATGTTCTGTTCACACAAACAACCCACGGCACCACATAAAAAGAAAATAATGGAGACGTTACTTTCCAGACGAGACTTGGCAAATGTAGCTGTCTTCCACAGCACTAATGTACAAATGCTGGCAGACACGAAGGAAAGTATAAGTTCGTGCTTAATGTGGTTTGTTTCTTGAGTAACTTGAAAATAAATATCTAATTAAACGCCTATAAAGTGAAACAATCGTAGTTATCCGGTCGTCTGCAATACCTCCCTTTCGTGCTGAATTCTTATTAGTGTAACGTCAGCGTAGGTTGTGAATTTTCTATACGAGTACATTCAGTGAAGCGAGTCCTGAAGTCCGAAGGTTCCACATCTGATAATGAAGCATATGTAGGCTGTAAGTCGATACCACGGGAAGGCGGTTAAAAATGAGTGCATGTACATACCTTTGTGTCTCGTGTCTGCAGATGTGAATCTCTAATATCAATATAGAGCCTATGTCATCAGGACAACGTAGACTGCTTACCGAAACGTTTTATAAACGCGAAGGCTCTCCATTGTCGCCGTCGCTGCGAAAGAGAGAGGGAAGGAAGAAATGCGACAAAAGGAACAAATGAGGAAAATAAATTGCAGCAGTTACCATATTTGCTGGATGCCTGGAAATTTCCGCGAGGAATCTTGTCGGTAAACTTCTGTCTACAAGAAAACCGCGAGTGTACAAGGAATCCTAGAGGCAGGAGAATCTGCGCCGCAACTTGTAACGTTTGCCGCGGACTGCTAACGCAGTTCTACAATTTCGTGGAGACAATAAACGACGTATTAGATTAGTGTGATTACAACGCACACAAAGGATTGTAAGCAGTCATTCCTCCCGCGCTCCAGATGTGAACGAACGAGCAGGGACTCTAATACTTCTTAAGTAATAGAACCCAGTACGTTGTCCTCGATAGTGAGTGTTCATCGGAGGTGAGGGTATCATCTGGAGTGCCCCAGGGAAGTGTGGTAGGTCCGCTGTTGTTTTCTATCTACATAAATGATCTTTTGGATAGGGTGGATAGCAATGTGCGGCTGTTTGCTGATGGTGCTGTGGTGTACGGGAAGGTGTCGTCGTTGAGTGACTGTAGGAGGATACAAGATAACTTGGACAGGATTTGTGATTGGTGTAAAGAATGGCAGCTTACTCTAAATATAGATAAATGTAAATTAATGCAGATGAATAGGAAAAAGAATCCTGTAATGTTTGAATACTCCATTAGTAGTGTAGCGCTTGACACAGTCACATCGATTAAATATTTGGGCGTAACATTGCAGAGCGATACGAAGTGGGACAAGCATGTAATGGCAGTTGTGGGGAAGGCGGATAGTCGTCTTCGGTTCATTAGTAGAATTTTGGTAAGATGTGTTTCATCTGTGAAGGAGACCGCTTATAAAACACTCATACGACCTATTCTTGAGTACTGCTCGAGCGTTTTGGATCCCTATCAGGTCGGATTGAGGGAGGACATAGAAGCAATTCAGAGGCGGACTGCTAGATTTGTTACTGGTAGGTTTGATCATCACGCGAGTGTTACGGAAATGCTTCAGGAACTCGGGTGGGAGTCTCTAGAGGAAAGGAGGCTTTCTTTTCGTGAATCGCTACTGAGGAAATTTAGAGAACCAGCATTTGAAGCTGACTGCAGTACAATTTTACTGCCGCCAACTTATATTTCGCGGAAATGGAACAGGGAGAGAAGATGCTAGTTGTGGTACGAGGTACCCTCCGCCACGCACCGTATGGTGGATTGCGGAGTATGTATGTAGATGAAGACTTCTTAATACGTGGTTCAAGGAAAAGGACCATCTGACATGCACTTCACATTAGTTTCGAGAATGTGTACGTAGATGTAGATGTAAATGTAATAACAAGCCCCACAGATCCTACAGTAATTGCGATGATGCGGACAAAGTATGTCTTTGCTTTGATAATGGTCTCAGGTTACGTATGACGCAATTTATGGAAATCAAAATTAGTAGCTCTGAGTTTGCAAAAGTATTCACCAAAATAAGCGTCTGGCATTGTAAAACCTCGCATTGATGCTTTGCTCCTATTTTGTGGCATTTTAGTACAACTAATGAGCTGCTGACACGAGTTACCGTGGCTATACAAATGCTGCACTTGTTCGTGTCACCTCGATAAATTTTCCAGGAATTATCACTGTCATCGGTTTGATACGTTCAGAAAAAATACATCCGGAGTTGACAGCCGTAAAAACTGCGAGAGTACAGCACACGCAAACAAAAATATCAGTTTTCGCACACCGAAGTCGGACGGATACAACTGCGTATTTTAGCACTGGTATAGCATGCACCTTGGAACGTTTGTGAAGCACTTTGATTACGTATTTATGCCAGCAGATTGTTACATTTTAAACGGTTTTGGTACTGCTGGTAGTATCGGAACTTTCATCATTCCGAAGCGACTGCAGTGGGTAATGTGATTGAAATTTTCCCTTAGTTGGACGGTATACACCGTAAAGAAACTAATAAATTTTCGTTGTCGTTAGAGCCGCGTTTCGATACTCAATTTCTACTACGCAGAGTTTTATTATAACAGATTATAATCGCTTTCCGCAAATGGTTATACAAAAAGTACATCTTAATATGAGGTGCCTCTGAAAAGTTCGGTGAATGTGTCAGAAAATAAAAGAAACAAGAGTTGCAAACAAAATACCTTTGCTGACCAAATTAATCATCATTATCTACAGTGGACTTAAGGGATTGGTTGTAAAGCTGTTGGAAACTGTCGGCAAACGCTTCTTGTGGAACCGCTCGAAGCACCGTAGTCAGACGTTGTTGGCTTTCCGCGTCCCCAACTTTCTCGCTCGAAGCTTGTGCTTTGCAGACCCTCTTCTGCAACATCTGCGAAGTGCAACACCATTTGCATCATGACATTAGCACAACTCGGCAACTTGAAGATGTTCTAAGAACGAAACCGGTCGTAGCACAATAAATATGCTGTATAACAATACAGCTGAGTTAGTTTTCATTAATCTTTAAAATTAGGAACTGTGACGCTCAGAACGATCAAGATCATTTTCAAAACACCTAGCCTACATCCATCCTCAAGTATAGATTCCCTACATCGTCATTTTTGCTTGCTCAAATATTTGAGCGGAGCGAATCCAAGACTCGCTACAAATTCCACACCGGGTTTTTGTCCGAATTTTCGTAGGCAGACGAAGGGGAAACGGACAAATGGGGTATCAAATTGACCAGCGTGAGGACTAGTTTTTCAAAAAAAAAAACATTTAATTGATTTAAAGTTATCACGGTAATTAAGGAAAACTCAGTGATCTCATAGAAAATTACATAATGAATTTTGTCCGAATTTTCATAGGCCAACGAAGAGTAGGAAATGGTGTATCATATTTACCAACTCCATGTCTAGTTTTGAAAAAATTAATTGCTTTAAAGGAATCAGCGCAATTAAGAAAAACGTAACGAGTGGTCTGAGGGAAAATTTCGTAATGGATTTGTGGCCGAATTTTCGAGGCCACACGAAGAGTAATAAATAGACAAAAGGCATATTAAATTAACCAACTTGCGGCATATTAAATTAACCAACTTGCGGTCTCATTAAAAAAAAATGCTTGAAAGTAATCACAGTAAACAAGAAAAAGTTTATTAGTGATTTCAGGGAACACTGAAATATTCAGCGAACAGCTGCTGCTCGCTATCTAAATGAAACGTCAAAAAGTTCATTTCTTGAAGGCCAAGATATTTTGTGCATATAAAGTTACACTGTTTACCGATTTGCAACAAAGCAGGACCGTAAAGACTTGAAAGTAAAGGAGAGTTGACAGAGGTATCTAAGAATCGTGCTGAAGACAAGATTTTGCTTTTAGTGCACACGCCAGTTACGGTGTATACAACTCACACTGAAGGATAAATACGACCGCCTGGACGCAGTGTGAAGCTAGAACGAACGTTGTACCGGCAGCCGGAAGCTTAAGAGCACCGTCGGCCGTCCAGAGTAGGTACAGTTAGGAAGTGAGTTTTTGCGCTGAGCAGCCTGTATACTGTCGGACATGACTGCGTGCCGCGTCGTTAGTGATACGTTTCCTGGTGGAAAGCTGCCGGCATCCAGCCAACAGCTTAAGTGCAGTGTCTGCATTCCGTTTGCACTCGCTGGAGGCTGGAGAAACTTAGCTGAGCTGATAAAGAAGAACACAGAGACGCTGCGGGCGTACGGCCTTGTAGGATAGACTATTGCCGCGGAACTGGCTATAAAGGAAAGAAGTAACTCAATCTGTACACTACAAATACGGCATCTGATGGCACAGGCTGCAATATGGCGACGTTAATACATATCCGCATTACATTACTTGGATGTGCAGTCCTCCTGCTGCACAGTTTCAAGCGAAAGTGCTCCTAGACAACACTGTTACCAAGTACGTGAAATGTACTCACATTTGTGAATATGGACAAACATCAGCAGTATAATGGAAAGACGACAGTGAAAATTTATGGCAGACTGTAAGTGGAACCTAGATTTCCCGCTTATTGCGAGTGGTCGCCTTACAATTAGGCCATTCGACCACTCTTCGCGGCTAGTCCCAAACTCCCATATGTTGTCAGCCATGTGCCTACAACCTGCACTCGTACGAGGGTGAGTCAAACGAAAACCTTAAATACAGGGTTATTACAAATGATTGAAGCGATTTCATAGCTCTACAATAACTTTATTATTTGAGATATTTTCACAATGCTTTGCACACACATACAAAAACTCAAAAAGTTTTTTTAGGCATTCACAAATGTTCGATATGTGCCCCTTTAGTGATTCGGCAGACATCAAACCGATAATCAAGTTCCTCCCACACTCGGCGCAGCATGTCCCCATCAATGAGTTCGAAAGCATCGTTGATGCGAGCTCGCAGTTCTGGCACGTTTCTTGGTAGAGGAGGTTTAAACACTGAATCTTTCGCATAACCCCACAGAAAGAAATCGCATGGGGTTAAGTTGGGAGAGCGTGGAGGCCATGACATGAATTGCTGATCATGATCTCCACCACGACCGATCCATCGGTTTTCCAATCTCCTGTTTAAGAAATGCCGAACATCATGATGGAAGTGCGGTGGAGCACCATCCTGTTGAAAGATGAAGTCGGCGCTGTCGGTCTCCAGTTGTGGCATGAGCCAATTTTCCGCGGGCTACGCGTGAAACTTGCCCGCACGCGTTCAACCGTTTCTTCGCTCACTGCAGGCCGACCCGTTGATTTCCCCTTACAGAGGCATCCAGAAGCTTTAAACTGTGCATACCATCGCCGAATGGAGTTAGCAGTTGGTGGATCTTTGTTGAACTTCGTCCTGAAGTGTCGTTGCACTGTTATGACTGACTGAAGTGAGTGCATTTCAAGCACGACATACGCTTTCTCGGCCCCTGTCGCCATTTTGTCTCACTCTGGCGGCAGAAACCTGAAGTGCGGCTTCAGCCGAACAAAACTTTATGAGTTTTTCTACGTATCTGTAGTGTGTCGTGACCATATGTCAATGAATGGAGCTACAGTGAATTTATGAATTCGCTTCAATCATTTGTAATAGCCCTGTATTTTTTAAAATATTATTTATTGTGCAGAAGTGGTACAAAGCTGTATCACTTTTCAACATAATCTCCACCACGCTCAATGCAATTCCTCCAGCGCTTAGAAAGTGCATAAATTCGAATGAGTAAGACACTCAAAATGCAGGTCTGTGATTGTTGCAACTGTTGTACGGGCAGTGTGGGGCCTTGCATTGTCATGTTGAAAAAGGACACCTGCTGACAGCAATCCACGTCGCTTTGATTTGATTGCAGGCCGTAGATGATTTTTTAGGAGATCTGTCTATGATACACTGGTGACAGTGGTCCCTCTAGGCACGTAATGCTCCAAAAGACACCTTTTTCGTCCAGAAAGAGAGTCAGCATATTCTTCTCTGCTGATGGTTCTGTTCGAAACTTCTTTGGTTTTGGTGATGAGAAATGGCGCCATGCCTTGCTCGCTCCCATCGGTTCCGGTTGGTGAAAGTCAATCCAGGTTTCGTCCCCAGTAACGATTCTTGCAAGGAAGCCATCACCTCCTCGTTCAAAGCGCCGAAGAAGTTCTTCACAAGCATCAACACGTCGTTCTCTCATTTCAGGAGTCAGCTGCCGTGGCACCCATCTTGCAGACACTTTGTGAAACTGGAGCACATCATGCACAATGTGGTGTGCTGACCCATGACTATTCTGTAATCATGCTGCAATGTCATTCAGTGTCACTCGGCGGTTTTCCTTCACTGTGGCTTGAACTGCTGCAATGTTCTGTCGAGTCACAACTCGTTGTGCCTGACCTGGACGAGGAGCATCTCCCACTGAAGTCATAACCATTTGCAAACTTCCTACTCCATTCGTAGACTTGCTGCTGTGACAAACATGCATCACCGTACTGAACCTTCATTCGTCGATGAATTTCTACAGGTTTCACACCTTCACTACGCAAAAACCGAATAACAGAACGCTGTTCTTTCCTGGTGCAAGTCGCAAGTGGGGCGGCCATCTTTATACTGATACTGCGACGGTATGTGTTCATCTGCACTATGCTGCCACCTACAGGCCATTCTGCACGCTGTTCGTAGCACGCTTACCAACTTACAGGATAACGGCGCGAAATTTCGATTTATTATTACAAATTTAAGGTTTTCATTTGACTCACCCTCGTACATCCATTATGTACGAGTGGCGGTCGAAAAGTTTCTAGCCCGAGATAGTTACCATAATTTCTCGTGCAAACAACAAGACCTACTTATATGGTGACCCTTTGTGGGTATGCAAGACAAATTTCGCGGCTCCAGCTTCGCTAGTTTTGCCGCTAGGATGCCTTGTATACCGTAGTGTAAACAAAATGGCGATTATCGAGAGAATCCAGAACCGTGCTGTGACTGAATATTTTCATTTGAAGGGAATGACGCCCAAGACAATTGAGGAGGACATGCGGAATACACTTAAGGACAGTGCTCCGCCTTATGCAACAGTGAAAAACTGGGTGTCCGACGAGTGTGGAAGATGCGCCAAGGAGCGGAAGGCTTGTCGCCGTTACCACTGATGAAACAATGACTGCAATTCACTATACGATTTTGTAGGACCGTCGAACAACGTTGCAGCATGTTGAAACCACATTTGGAATCTCCCATGGGCGTGCCCTTGAGATTGTTGTGGATAGTTTGGGAATGCAGGAAGTTTGATCTCGGTGGGTCCCGAAAGACTTGGATGGCAGATGAGAGACGGGAGCATGTGCAGTGTTGTGTAGAAATCGTCCGCCAATTTGCAGCCGATGCAGACTTATTTCTTGCAGGGTATGTGACAATGGACGAAACGTGTGTTCGCCATTTTGATCCTGAGGCAAAACAAGAATCATATATGAAGATGATATCTGTTCCCGACTGAACAAATATCATTGATGACCGTGCAGCTTCTCTAGAATGAAATGATAATTAAATCGACACCCTAGCTGCAAACAGGCGTTGATATACATCATTCTAGAGAAGCTGCACCGTCATCAATGGTATCTCTTCTTTCGGGAGCGGATACTACCTTCATACATAGTTAAAATGTGGCTACCCGGCCACTGACCCTTTTGTGCGAAGGCACGCGCTATGCCCCAACTAGTACGGGACTTGGTAGATTAATCTGCCACGAGTAATGAGTGTGATGGGCAAACATCTATTACGTGCACTACGAATGTAGTGGTGTGGGCGTACTGGGAATGTGGGTCTCACGGGAAGCATGCAAGCCGGATAGTTCCCTGCAGGCGCACTATGCTCTGTGCCCTCGGTGGCGCAGATGGATAGGGCGTCTGCCATATAAGCAGGAGATCTCGGGTTCGAGTCCCGGTCGGGGCACACATTTTCAACATGTCCCCAATGATGTATATCAACGCCTGTTTCCAGCTATGGTGTCGATTTAATCATCATTTCAAAACAACAATCACAGCAATGGAAAAATTCGTCTTCCCCTCCCCCCAAAAAATTCCCGGTGTTTGCATCAGTCGGCAAGGTGATGGCATCGGTCTTCTGGGACACAGAAGGGGAATTATGTTGGATTACTTGCAGAAGAGCGTAACTATCAATACATCTTACTACTGCACCCACTTGCGCCGTTCGAGAGAAGAGTGGCGCGGAAAATTGGCGCGCGGAGTTCTTTTCCATCAGGACAACTCACCGGCGCACAAAGCCATCGCAACATTACAAACTACGGGTTCGAATTGTTACGTCATCCGCCATATTCTCCAGACTTGGCTTCATCAGACTTTTTGCTTCTCCCAAACCTAAAGAAAAACGACCTCAAAGAACGACGATTGACAATGATGATGCAGGGATTGATGGTGTGAACGTTTGGTTGGACTTGAAATCGAAGACCTTTTATTTCAATGGTTTGCTGTATTAGTGTACACGGGTGTTACATTGAAAAATAAATGGGTATTATGAAATTTTTGTCATTCTTAATTTGTTACGCTAGAAACTTCTCGGACCCCCCCCTCCCCCCCCCCCCCAAGTATATTCCCGTACAGGAGTGACATTTGTATTGAAAGTCACTTGCCCGGTGGCGGCGGATAAATACGATATTGCAGTACCTTTGTTGTTAAAGAGTACGATGCAGTATTCCATCGGACATGCACGCATGTCATAGGCCCTCTGCTGTTCCTGGTTTATATAAATAATCTAGGTGATAATCTGAGCTGCCCCCTCAGATTGTCTGCAGATGACGCTGTAATTTACCGTCTAGTAAAATCATCAGACGATCAATTCCAATTACAAAATCATCTAGAGAGAATTTCTGTATGGTGCGCAAAGTGGCAATTGGCACTAAACAAAGAAACGTGTGAGGTCATCCACATGAGTACTAAAACAAATCCGATAAATTTTGGGTATACGATAAATCGCACAAATCTAAGGGCTGTCAGTTCGACTAAATACGTGGACATGCAGATCTCTTCTGAAAAGCATGTTACAAGGCATCCCAGATATGCTCAATAGTGTTCATGTCTGGGGAGTTTGGTGGCCAGCACAAGTGTTTAAACCCAGACGAGTGTTCCTGGAGCCAATCTGTAGCAATTCTGAACGTGTGGGGTGTCGCATTGTCCTGCTGGAATTGCCTAAGTCCTTCGGAATTTACAATGGACATGAATGTATGCAGGTGATCAGATAGGATGCCTGTGTACATGTAACCCATCAGAGTCGTATCTAGACGTAACATATCACTCCACCTGCACACGCCCCACACCATTACAGAACCTCCACCAGCTTGAACAGTCTTCTGCTGACATGCAGGGTCCATGGATTCATGAGATTGTCTCCATCCCCGTACACGTCCATCCGCTCGATACAATTTGAAACGAGTCTTGTCCGACCAGGCAACATGTTAACAGCCATCAACAGTCCAATGTCAGTGTTGATTGGCCCAGGCGAGGCGTAAAGCTTTCTGTCGTACAGTCATCAAGGGCACACGAGTGGGCCTTTGGCTTCGAAAGCCCACATCGATGATGTTTCGTTGAACGGTTCGCAGGGTGACACTTGTTGAAGGCTCAGCATTGAAATCTGCAGCAATTTGCGGAAGGGTTGCGCTTTCTGTCACGTTGAACGATTCTCTTCAGTTCTCGTTGGTCCCGTTCTTGAAACATCTTTCTCCGGCCGCAGCGTTGTCCGAGATTTGAGGTTATCCAGGATTCCTGATATTCACGGTACACTCGTAAAATGGTCGTACAAGAAAATTCCCACTTCATGACTACCTCGGAGTTGCTGTATCCCATCGCTCTTGCGCCGACTATAACACCAAGTTCAAACTCACTTAAATCCTGATAACCTGCCATTGTAGCAGCTGTAACAACTGCGTCAGACACTTGTTGTCTGATATATGCGTTGCCGACCACAGCGCCATACTCTGCCAGTTTACATCTGTCTGTATTTGAATACGCTTGTGTATACCATTTTCTTTGGCGCTCCAGTGTAATACGTACTGGCAAATTAGTAAGAATAAGAAATAATTATTTCTTAACTAGTTTGTTGGACGTACTACTTTATATGTGTCAGCAATTAAAACAAAAACCTTGTACAGCGTTATACATTAAAACGTCCGTATATTTATTTTCTTTACAGTTAGTAAAAGTTGTTTTAATCAGAAGCTTATAAGAGTATTTTGAATATTTTAACAAAAAAAATTACCCGTATATAGAAATAAACTTTAATGATAAAGACATATTTCCTGTTAAATTCGTCGGCCAGGGTGGCCGAGCGGTTCTAGGCGCTACAGCCTGGAACCGCGCGACCGCTACGGTCGCAGGTTCGAATCCTGCCTCGGGCATGGATGTGTGTGATGTCCTTAGGTTAGTTAGGTTTTAGTAGTTCTACGTTCTAGGGCACTGATGACCTCAGAAGTTAAGTCCCATCGTGCTCAGAGCCATTTGAACCATTTGAACCTGTTAAATTGGAAAGAAAGAAAGGAGAGCGGTTTTTCATCACCAGACGGCCCACTTTACTGACCTTCTTGCATAGCCTGAAGCCCATTTTACGCGATGAACGAAAGTGTTCAGGAAAGATTACTGAAGCGCTCCAAGCGTACTAGGCCCGAACTATATCCTCGTACAAGATCTTGTCGCAGCGTGTTTAAATGATAAACGTATACACAGCTTACCACTACTAGCAAAGTCGTGATTTCACCTTAGCGTCTCATTACTTGTCTCATTACTTGTTTAAGAAATTCACAAAGATTCAAAGACTTCCGTGAAAATATTTACGAAAAGCGCTCTATACAGACTTGCTCAGAAAGGTCCTTGCGATAACGAAACGACCATAAACAGAAACAAAACCCAACATACGGTAAGTCCACCAGACTCAGCACCCAGCAGAGACGTGACCACGGCAGACAGCTACTAGACCACTAGTGCCGAATTTTAGAACTGGCCCTATTCCTTTATCCCTAGAATTATCGCTAACGCGATCATAATAGTGAGCTCGTTCACACTATAGATGGCCACCATTCACGCAGATGATTGTCAGTCGATTTTGATTGTCAGTCGATTACGAGTTCGTTCATAACGCACAGGCGGTGGCGGCTCGTGAGTGTACATTCTGGGTGTTCAGAAATTTTTAGATTCAGTAAATGTCAGAGTGTGAAATCAATAGCGTTTGTTGTATAGCAGTTATGCTTACGAACAAGTTTATACAACTACATCCACTGCCAACAATAATAACAACAGTAATAATAATAATAATAATATGGATTGGGTTATTTGGGGTGGGGGGGGGGGCGGGGGAGAGAGAGAGGAGACAAAACTGCGAGGTCATCGGTCTCATCGGATTAGGGAAGGATGGGGAAGGAAGTCGGCCGTGCTCTTTCGAAGGCCTGAGGCGATTTAGGGAAATCAAGGAAAAACTAAATCTGGATGGCCGGACGCGGGATTGAACCGTCGTCCTCCCGAATGCTAGTCCAGTGTGCTAACCACTGCGTAGAAAGAATTATTTTTTCTTTTTTTTTTTTTTTGAAATTTTGTTTTTGTACATAACCGAGTAAACGTTGGGGCAATAACAAAATAATGTGGAAGCTTTCGCAACTCTCCATTTCGCATTTTTGTCTAAGTGGGAGTTTTCCATCTGTTCCGTTTCTTCAGACAAATGTACAAGGTCCCTAACAGATGTATTACTTCACGAATTTACTCCGGGCTGAAAATCAGGTATTCTTACGCTACACCCACACAACTAATTGTGCTGATAGTACACTTCCTTGTTAATTGTTCGGTTGTAGTCACGCTTATTTGATTTCATCACTCTCACTCAAAAGATCTGTTGTCGCTCCCAGAACGATATTTTCACTCCACAGCGGAGTGTGTGCTGATATGAAACCTCCTGGCAGATCACAGCTGTGTGCTGCACCGACACTCGAACTCTGGAGCTTTCGCAAGCAAGTGCTCTACCGGCTGAACTATCCAAGCACGACTCACAACCCGTCCTCACAGCTTTACTTTTCCGTTAATATTTAAAACAGATTATCATTTTTCGTGTTTACACTGCACACGAAAGCTGATTCCTGCACAGTAAACAACCAACTCCAAACACAAAGAACCAAGTGTGGAAATATTGTCACTTGATTAGAATACAAATGAGGCACTGAAATCCAGAAGGGTCTAGAGCACACCGCCGTCGATCCCACATTTAAGTGAGTATCAGAGAAACCAGTGATACAGCTTTTCGCGAATTTTCATGTATACAGTGTGGGCCTACAGCTCAGAAAAACCAGACTCACCATAGGATCAACAGATTTCAGAAGTATGAATAAATACTACAGTCTCGCAATCGACGGTGATGTGCTTTAGACCCTTATGATTCTCGGCACCCCAAATGGATTACTGTATGATGGAATTCATAACTTAACCCACAAAATAGATTTACTGTCAGTGCAACTTTTAAACATATACTGACGTCCGATCAGATTTTGCTGTAGTGCATGGGAGTGAATTGGAGTATCTGAGGAGTGTGCTATCGAATGGGGATGAAAGTCTGCCGCAGTGTGCTACCTGGTGGCACTAACATAAACTTCAAGGGTTAGCTGTGCACATCGTGAACCGTGCACGCTATGTATCAAATCCGTTTGGATTTGGCCATAAGGCAATTACGTCACGCGAGTTGCGCATGCGCAAAAGCTCCATAAAACTTGCACAAATGAAGGTGTGCTCGTGACCCTGATGCCAGGTTTCACTGAGTCTAGAGGAGCTGTACTGCGCTAGATTTAAGTGCCGTATGTTTCAGACTGCAGCATCTTATTATATTTAACAGCAGTCAAAGAAAAATAACCAATAATTCCGGAAGGTGCCGAAAGTTAGGGTGTTCAAGTGCTCTTGTGCTCTTACACAGTAGCCGCCACTGCGCACAGGACGCTAACTTCCTTGATGGCAGCGGGGGTCTCTTATGCCAGGACCGAATCAGCATGGCGGATCAGCGACTGTTGCTCTTGTACGCCAGCCATCCTGAGTGTCGTTTTGAGACGGTTTTCCACGGTCATTTTAACGCTGGGCTGTTTCCTAATCTTCGCGTCAGGAACACAAACTTAAAATACGGACCACAGTTTATAGGATTAACAGAGAGATAGATGGCCCACACGGCGTCCCCTCCCTTTGAGTTACTGACCCTCCCTTTGACTTGCTGATGACTGCGACGATGGGAAGCGCTTGAGGCCACAGACATACATAAATTTTGCACATCACGAGAATTGACGGAGTCCAGACGACGGAATAAGCGAGAGGCAATTCACCTTATTGTCTCCTATCTTAGTCTGCCTATTAGAGACAGTGGCATCATCTCGCGGCGTTAAGCTCCAGTTGAACGACACCGCAGGTGAGTATCGTGCTGCACGTGCGAGCTAGCCAGTTTCCACACGAAGTATTTATTAGTGTGAGTACCAGTTGAGTTAAAAGGCAGGTGCGGTGCGCAGCTGCGGAGCGGGTATCCTTCGGGCGTTCATTCGTCTTGCAATATGGCCTCTGTTGTACTTCTGCCGTGCGTGTATGTTGATTTCTGTCACACAACTAACACACCAGTGTTGAAATCTCTGCGACTTCCTGCACCCCTCTCCCCTTCACCCCACTGGTGCCCATCACATCTTTGTGCTTACTTTAGCACAATTATGATGTACATATTTCATTGTTTTCTCGCAGCCTTTGTTAGCTACGTGCCTTACAATAATGGCAAATGAGTGTGAATGCTTAATCCTTTGAGAGAACCAGTTTTTTCTTCCTGGAACCACAATTTTATTAATTTCGTTTTCACGTGCCGATGGCTTTAGCATGAAACCACTCATGCTGCTACTAGAGAGAGACGTCTTGTGGTACACTGAGATACTTTTGTGAATGTATTACATTGTAGTAGTCATTTACATCGTTCAAAGCAACAGTGAGTGCGGAGATTGTTCTGTAACATTGCATGAGATTGTGAGCACCGTTTTTTTTTTTATAGTTGCCTTATTGAGGAGATAATTGACAGTGAAGTAAGTATATCTGAAGTTACTGTATCATAAATTCGAGTTGTACTTCTGCTTTTACGTGTAGTTTCGAAATAAAACCACTGGGGCAGTTGTAGTTTTGATACAAAACTTATTAGCCGGCCGCTGTGGTCGAGTGGTTCTAGGCGCTTCAGTCCGGAACCGCGCTGCTGCTACGGTCGCAGATTCCAATCCCGCCTCGGGCGTGGATGTGTGTGATGTCCTTAGGTAGTTCTAAGTCTATGGGATTGATGACCTCACATGTTAAGTCCCATAGTGCTCAGAGCCATTTGAACAAAACTTATTGCATTTTAGACCCATTTTTGCTTGAGGCATTATCAGTTCATGGAATTTTCGAGATTCTGGATTGTGTCTAGGAAAAATGAGCGGTTATCAGCGAGGAAAAAAGAATTTACTTTCAAATATATCATATATGATGGCTGGTTGAAATCTAGTGGTTGCAAACTGAAACCACATCCTTAAGACAATTGATTGTTTACTTTTTGGCAAGGTCTTCGGGTATTTGTTGCCTATTACGATAATAAAAGTTAATTTTGTGAAATATTTTAAAATCTTATTCCACAGTGAAACCACTCCCTTAAACAATTGATTTTTTTTACTTTTAGCCAAATTCTTCTTGTAGTCTTTGCTTACAATAAGAGTAACGTCTAACACCGAGAAAATTTTGAAATTATATATATATATATATATATATATATATATATATATATATATATATATAATTTTAACAAATAATTAATTACCACACGAAACCTTATATATACTATATATAAAACGTTTCGTGTGGTAATTAATTATTTGTTAATCAGGTATGTCTGGAACTTTTCTGTCGGCCCAAAAGTCCCAGTCATTCCTGATTGACAAATAATTAATTACCACACGAAACTGTAAGTTATAAATGATAAATTCTGTTGCCGAAAGTAGGGATATGCTACGACATGATTTCCTCGTTTTTTAATTGCGCTGTATGCCACATTAATTTAGAATCCAGTGTAGCTAATGACCCGTGTTCTAAAGAGACACCACGAGAAAGGATACGAAAGCGATTAGATAATTCAGAAGGTTGTGAGACATGGTTACAGCCTGTCCCATATCTTATTCAATCTGTACTTCACGACAGGAGTAACTAAACCAAAGAGTAATCTGGGAAATTAATAAACGTCCATGGAGAAATATTAACAATTTTAATGTATGACGATCAGATTGTAATTACGCCAGAGATGCTAAAGGGATTGGGAGATCTATTAAAAGGAATGGGTATTGTCTTGCAAAGAGGTGATTTTAAGATGAATTAAAGTAAAAGAAAGATTATGAAATGGTGCTGAGAGAACAGATTGGCAAATGAGATAATTAATGTATTTAACGAGTTTTGCTAATTGGGGAGCAGAATAACTGACAATGGAAGACATAGAAAATAAAATTCAGATTTTTCTGAAACAATATAAATATTGCCCGCAAAAGGCACAGATCCCGAGTTCGAGTCTCGGTCCAGCACACAGTTTTAATCTGCCAGGAAGTTTCATATCAGCGCACACCCGCTGCAGGGTGAAAATTTCATTCTGGAAACATCCCCTAGGCTGTGGCTAATCCATGTCTCCGCAATATCTTTTCTTCCAGGAGTGCTAGTTCTGCAAGATTCCCAGAAGATCTTCTGTGAAGTTGCAAATTAGGAGACGAGATACTGGCAGAAGTAAAGCTGTGAGGACGGGGCGTGAGTCGTGCTTGGGTAGCTCAGTTGGTAGAGCACTTGCCCGCGGAAGGCAAAGGTCCCGAGTTCGAGTCTCGGTCCGGAACACAGTTTTAATCTGCTGGGAAGTTTCAAGATAAATATTATATTGACATCTAACCTGTTTATTCCCCAATAGTCATGCTGTGTTCAAAGACGGCAGAACCCCTGTTCACGTCGCTCGCGTCGTCCAGTACTGGTTTTGTGGACACGAGGACGAATTATCGCATCTTCCCTGGCCACAGCAGTCACCATATCTCAGTATTATTGCGACTTTGTGGTCTACTTTGGAGAGAAGGGTGTGTGACCGCTATCCACCTCCACCAGCGGTATCTGAACTTGCTATTATTTTGCGGGAATAATTATATGAGATACCCCTGAAAACAATAAAAGACTGGTACTCGTATATATCCATTTCTAGGGAACTGGAAGGTGCTTTGAATGCCAGCAACTTTGGTACAGTGTATTAGGCATGAAAATGTGTTATGTTTATGGTGATAATAGGATGAAGATGATGATGATGATGATGATGATGATGATGATTGATGTTTGGTTTGTGGGGCGCTCAACTATGCGGTCATCAGCGCCGGTACAAAGTCCCAATTTTTACACAGTTCAGTTTTTACACAATCCAATCTAGCCACTGTCACGAATGATGAGGACAACACAAATACCCAGTCACCGGGCAGAGAAGTTCCCCAACCCGGCCGGGAATCGAAGTCGGGACCCCGCGATCCAGAGGCAGCAACGTTAGCCACAATAAAAGACTGGTACTCGTATATATCCATTTTTTAAGGAACTGGAAGGTGCTTTGAATGCCAGCAACTTTGGTACAGTGTATTAGGCATGAAAATGTGTTATGTCTATGGTGACAATATGATGAAGATGATGATGATTTGCTTTTGTGTTTGGTGTTTCCATATTTTTGTCCACCCCATCTATATGTCATTCACATACTCTGACGGCCAACAGGTACATTTATGTAATTGTAAGCGTTATGCATAGGATAGACTAAACCAATAATTCCAGTCCCAATTCTTTAAATAAATCGAACTGCCTTATACAAAACAGCTTGAAACATGTGGGTAATTTGACCTCTGTTTTAACAAAAGAAAATTTTTCACGCATCTCAGTATCTTCTGAACTATGTGTCGTACAGTGATATACAGTAATCAGCCAAAACGTGATCTCTGCCCACCGCGACGTTGGAACCGGTGGTGGTGCAGCGGGCACGTCACGCAGTAACAGAAGTATGTAAGTGGAGCAGACACGGACGGGACATCACCCTAAGGAAGATATGGGCTGCAAATGGGGAAATCCATTGATATAAGCGACTTTGACAAAGGCAGGTTACTATTACGCAAAGCCTTCGAACGAGTATCTCGAAAACAGCGAAGCTGGTCGAATGTTCACGTGCTACTGCCGTAAGCATCTACATAAAGACGTACAAGAACAGTGAAACTACCACTAGGAGCTAAATTGTTGGACGTCCACGACTCTTCACAGAACGTGGGCTTCGGAGGTTTGTCGGCTCTGTAAAGTAGAATAAATGGTGGTCTGTGGCATCTCTGCTGAAGCAGCACAAGGATGGTGCACGCACAAGTGCTTCAGAGCACACCGTTCGTCGTACATTGTTGAACATGGAGCTCCTCAGAAGACCACCCCAAGGTGTTCACATGTTGACCCAGACATGGAAATGAAATGGAAATGAGCGTTTGGCGTCATTGGCCGCCTTGGTGCACCTGCGCGCCGGATGGGGATGAAATGATGATGAAGACAACACAACACCCAGTCCCTGAGCGGAGAAAATCTCCGACCCAGCCGGGAATCGAACCCGGGCCCGTAGGACGGCAATCCGTCACGCTGACCACTCAGCTGTCGGGGCGGACACCCACACACATGGTCAGTTACGATTGGAGTGAGCAGAGGACCATCGGGTATTGACCGTCGATCAGTGGCTCTTCGGGTGAATCAAATTTTTACGACACTAGTTCGATTGTCGTCTCCACAAACGCCGTCGTAGAGATCAACGGCGGCTCGAAACGTCCAGTGCACCACGTGGTGGGAGCAATATTACGCTATGGGAGACAATCCTGCGCTTGCATGGGGCTTGTGGTAGTAATCGAACACACGCTGACAGCTGCAAACCACCTCCATGCCTTCATGCTTGATGTCTTCCCCGACGGCGATGTCATTTTTCAGCGGAGTAATTCTCCGTGTCTCGTAGCCAGTGGTTTGAGGAGCATAATGGTGAACTCACGTTGATGTCAGCGACCAAATCGGCCTGATATAAATCCTACGGGACCCACTGGGTCGCTATCAGGAGTCACTACTGCGTACACAAAAATCAGCAACTCGTTACTTACGGGAATTATAAGACTTGTGCTTAGACATCTGATGTCACATATCTCCACAGACCCGCGAAGAAACTGTCGGGTCCCCGATACACAGAGTCAGTTATGTATTTCGTTCCAAAGTCGGACACACAAGCTATGAAGCAGGTGGTCATAACTTTTTGGCTCGTCGGTGTATGATACGTTCAGTGGTGTAAGTGGAAAGTGTCTGCAAAAAATATGTCGAATAGAGTTAGTGGTAAAGAAGTAATAAAATAAAAGACCTAGCCTGATGATGAAACATTACTGCATGAGCAGCGGAAATGTAGAAAGCGATAAGCTTTTTCCGATTCATTATGTTATTTTTGGGAGCGGGGGTGGGGGGGGGGGGGGGTGAAGGGCGGATGTCAGTGACAAAGATTAAAAAAAAAGTTTGAAGCTATGTGTAAAGTATGTTGGAAGTCGCTAAGTGCTGTCATTCTCAAATACTGGACGAATATAGTCTGAGTATTTTGCGCGCCGTCGGTTATGCTGGCTCAAGCCATCTACATAGCTTCTAGCTTCAATCCTTGACTTGTTCTGTTAATCCTTTAACGTAAGATTACACCATTTAATGAGTATATTCACAGCATTTAAATTTTTTAAATCCTGTCAATTATTGGATGAAATACTGGAAATTAAATATTTGTTGCCCTTGGTATCTGTTAGCTAGGCAACCTTCAATTGGAATCTGGTGACCGGTTCAGCCGTTATTCGAGCTATAGATAACTGAATGAGCCATCGGGGGCTGAAGCTGTGACGAATTACGAGGGTCAGTCAAAAAGTAATGCCTCCAATTTTTTTTCTACGTTTAATTGTCAGGAAATTTAAATGCAATTACATAGGTTGAAAACCACAACATTGAGGATCATTTTGTCATTTTTCAATGTAATCTCCGCCCATCTCTACAGTTTTGGTCCATCTTTGAACAAGGGCATGTATCCCAGCACGGTAAAAATCACAGCTCTGCTTCCTAAGCCATTGACGCACGGATGTTTTGACGGCCTCCTCATCTTCAAAATGAATCCCACGATGTGCTTCTTTTACTGGCCCGAACAGATGGAAGTCTGATGGTGCCAGGTCAGGGCTGTATGGGGGATGAGGCAGAACTTCCCATCCAATTTTGACAATCTCGTCAGAGGTGTGACGACTGGTGCGTGGTCTTGCATTGTCATGCAAAAGAAGAACATCTGCCATTGATTTTGTTGGGCGAACTCGCTGAAGACGTTCTTTAAGTTTGTTGAGGGTTGTGACGTATTGAACAGAATTTATTGTGCATCCCTGCTCCAAAAAATCAACCAGAATGAAACCCTCTGTATCCCAGAAAACTGTTGCCATAACTTTCCCTGCCGATCGCACAGTTTTGAATTTTTTCTTCCTCGGCGAGCTTGTGTGACGCCACTCCATTGACTGCCTCTTTGATTCGGGTTCAAAAAAATGCACCCATGTTTCGTCCCCGGTCACAATTTTTTTCAGAAACTCATCTCCCTCCAAACGGAAGCGCTGCAAGTGTTGGGAGGCTATTGTTTTCCTTGCCTCTTTATTCTGATCGGTTAACATTCTTGGAACCCACCGTGCACAAACTTTTGAGTACGCCAATTGTTTAATAATCGTGATCACACTGCCTTTACTAAGAGAAATAATGCGACACACTTCATCTGCAGTCACCCGACGGTCACCACGAATGATGTCATCAACTTGCTGAATGTTGTGTGGAGTCACTGCACTCACCGGCCTGCCGCTCCGCTTTTCGTCAGTCAACGGTGTTTGCCCTTCAGCTTCCTTACAACGACGAACCCATCGTCTAACAGTGCTGACATCCACTGTCACAACACCATACACCTTCTTCAGTCTTTCATGAATGCGTATGGGCGTTTCAAATTCTGCATTCAAGAATTCAATCACACAACGCTGTCTCAAACGAACATCGATGTCGGCCATCTTACAAACTTCTGCTGTGCTGCCACCTGTTGACACAGAAAGTTACTACTGCAGTGGATTGCAGAAGAAGGTTTGAGGAATGGCGCCAAATTCAAATTTTTCACTAAACTTAATTTCTTTAAGTAAAAAAAATAGGGGGGCATTACTTTTTGACCGACCCTCGTAATTTCGTGTCCACGTCGGTAGCCGCGCGGTCAGCGCGGCAAATTGCTAATAGAAGGCTCCTGGGTTCAATTCCTGTCGGGTCGGACATTTTCTCCGCTCGGGGACGGGGTGTTGTGTCGTCTTCACGTTCGTACCGTCATAATTGACAGTTCCACAATTGGGATGACTGTGTGGGCACACCCCGAAAGCCAGTAAATTAAGAAGAAGAAAAAATAACTACTTTCGAGGATAATTCCCTGTGGGTTTAATAATATCTTCGGTTGTGTAAAGATACGTTTTAGAAGCGCTATCAGGAATTTCCGTACCAGCCTCTACCGTTACTCTGCATCCGATTGCAGACGACGGCTGTGATCATGTACGTCAGACGCGCAGAAAACGGTGTGCTTCGCTGGTGGCGACCAGCGAGGCTGCGCCCTAGTAATCGCGAAGATGATCGGTCGCTATCCAGTGTCCAGTGTAGCGTGAAATGTATTCACGGGGGGCGGGGAATCCTACCCGCCGCGCACCGCTTCACAGCGCATTCCCAAGGCCGCACCGCTACCCGCTTCCAGCTACCAAAGGTACTCGTTGTGTATCCATCTGAGATCAACGACTAGAGTACCTGGTTTCAGAGACCACGACTATTATGTAAGAGGCTGTAGTCTCAAGACTACTTCCGATGTAAATAAAAAAGTAAACTATAGTTGCAGAATTCCTGAAATACGAGACGAATTTGGCTCTGCTGATGACATTGCACGATCTACCTTGATTGTAGGCAAACGTCCACAGCGAATGGAAGAAATTAAGTCGGTAATTTTGACATCAGGTGTCAAAATGAATTACAATACAACTAAAGATTACACAGAGTCAACCAAAATTCGAGGACTCTGGCGCCACCACGCTATCTACCAACAATACAAAAATATTTCTGACAAAATTTCCTTCACGATACTGAAGCTGTGCTTGACGGACATCCGAAATGTGAAATGATCTGGGTGAAGGTCATTGTTAAAGCAGGCTCAGATGGTAATTGGATGTCTCTATAGGCCCCCTGGCTCAGCAGCTGTTGTGGCTGAGCACCTGAAGGATAACTTGGAAAATATTTCGAGTAGATTCCCCCACCATGTTATAGTTCTGGGTGGAGATTTTAATTTGCCGGATGTAGACTGGGAGACTCAAACGTTCATAACGGGTGGCAGGGACAAAGAATCCAGTGAAATTTTTTTAAGTGCTTTATCTGAAAACTACCTTGAGCAGTTAAACAGAGAACCGACTCGTGGCGATAACACATTAGACCTTCTGGTGACAAACAGACCCGAACTATTTGAAACAGTTAACGCAGAACAGGGAGTCAATTCATAAAGCGGTTACGGCATCGATGGTTTCAGCCGTAAATGAAATATTAAAAAAGGTAGGAAGATTTTTCTGTTTAGCACAAGTGACAAAAAGCAGATTACAGAGTACTTGACGGCTCAACACAAAAGTTTTGCCTCAAATACAGATAGTGTTGAGGATCAGTGGACAAAGTTCAAAACCATCGTACAATATGCGTTAGATGAGTATATGCCAAGAAGGATCGTAAGAGATGGAAAAGAGCCACCGTGGTACAACAACCGAGTTAGAAAACTGCTGTGGAAGCAAACATAAACATAGCCAAAGCCTTGCAGACAAACAAAAATTACGCGAAGCGAAATATAGTGTAAGGAGGGCTATGTGAGAGGCGTTCAATGAATTCGAAAGTAATGTTCTATGTACTGACTTAGCAGAAAATCCTAAGAAATTTTGGTCTTATGTCAAAGCGGTAGGTGGATCAAAACAAAATGTCCAGACACTCTGTGACCAAAATGGTACTGAAACAGAGGATGACAGACTAAAGACCGAAATACTAAATGTCTTTTTCCAAAGCTCTTTCACAGACGAAGACTGCACTATAGTTCCTTCTCTAGATTGTCGTACAGATGATAAAATGGTAGATATCGAAATAGACGACAGAGGGATAGAGAAACAATTAAAATCGCTGAAAAGAGGAAAGGCCGCTGGACCTGATGGGATACCAGTTCGATTTTACACAGAGTACGCGAAGGAACTTGCCCCCTCCCCCCCTCTCCCCTTCTTGCAGCGGTGTACCGTACGTCACTAGAAGAGCGTAGCGTTCCAAAGGATTGGAAAAGGGCACAGGTCAACCCCGTTTTCAAGAAGGGACGTCGAACAGATGTGCAGAACTATAGACCTATATCTCTAACGTCGATCAGTTGTAGAATTTTGGAACACATATTATGTTCGAGTATAATGACTTTTCTGGAGACTAGAAATCTACTGTGTAGGAATCGGCATGGGTTTCGAAAAAGACGATCGTGTGAAACCCAGCTCGCGCTATTCGTCCACGAGACTCAGAGGGCCATAGACACGGGTTCCCAGGTAGATGCCGTGTTTCTTGACTTCCGCAAGGCGTTCGATACAGTTCCCCACAGTCGTTTAATGAACAAAGTAAGAGCATATGGACTATCAGACCAATTTTGTAATTGGATTGAAGAGTTCCTAGATAACAGAACGCAGCATGTCATTCTCAATGGAGAGAAGTCTTCCGAAGTAAGAGTGATTTTAGGTGTGCCGCAGGGGAGTGTCATAGGACCGTTGCTATTCACCATATACATAAATGACCTTGTGAATGACATCGGAAGTTCACTAAGGGTTTTTGCAGATGATGCTGTGGTGTATCGAGAAGTTGTAACAATGGAAAATTGTACTGAAATGCAGGAGGATCTACAGCGAATTGACGCATGGTGCAGGGAATGGCAATTGAATCTCAATGTAGACAAGTGTAATGTGCTGCGAATACATAGAAAGATAGATCCCTTATCATTTAGCTACAAAATAGCAGGTCAGCAACTGGAAGCAGTTAATTCCCTAAATTATCTGGGAGTACGCATTCGGAGTGATTTAAAATGGATTGATCATATAAAGTTGATCGTCTGTAAAGCAGATGCCAGACTGAGATTCATTGGAAGAATCCTAAGGAAATGCAATCGGAAAACAAAGGAAGTAGGTTACAGTACGCTTGTTCGCCCACTGCTTGAATACTGCTCAGCAGTGTGGGATCCGTACCAGATAGGGTTGATAGAAAAGATCCAACGGGGGGCAGCGCGCTTCGTTACAGGATCATTTAGTAGTCGTGAAAGCGTTACGGAGATGACAGATAAACTCCAGTGGAATACTCTGCAGGAGAGACGCTCAGTAGCTCGGTACGGGCTTTTGTTGAAGTTTCGAGAACATACCTTCACCGAAGAGCCAAGCAGTATATTGCTCCCTCCTACGTATATCTCGCGAAGAGACCATGAGGATAAAATCAGAGAGATTAGAGCCCACACAGAAGCATACCGACAATCCTTCTTTCCAGGAACAATACGAGACTGGAATAGAAGGGAGAACCGATAGAGGTACTCAAGGTACCCTCCGCCACACACCGTCAGGTGGCTTACGAAGTATGGACGTAGATGTAGATGTGCTCCACAGTTAGTGCAGCGGGTAGTGTTTTGCTTTACAGTACTCGAGTTCGAAGATTCGATTCCTGGCCTAGGTCCTATTTCTTTCTGTTTTTGATCTGCCCGATAAATTCTTAGCATACATTGTTTCTTATACGGTATGTTTCTGAATTTTGGACTTACCATTATTAGTCGTACATCTCAGAAATATTCTTATGGTGTAATTATCTGTAATCACCTGTCATATGACAGAAATGACTACAAAACTTATCAACTTTTAAGCACACATATTACACATATTACATTGTCCAATCACAGTAATGTGACCATCTGTCAAAAGCCCAATACCCATCTTTTGCAGCGCGGACTACTGCGAGACGTGCAGGAAGACAGTTAGTGAGGTTCTAGAAGGTAGCGACAGGGACGTGAAGCCGTGCCGACTGCAGAGTCGTGGCCAGCTGCGCTAGGTTTCTTGGTTGAGGACCAGCGGCTTGAACGGTTCGAACGACGTGGTCCCGCAGATTCTCGATTGAGTTTAAATCAGGGAACATCGGAAGTCAGTGTCGTACACCCCCCACCCCCGGCTCATCCTGGTGGTCATCGAACCACGCACGTACACCGCGAGCTGTATGACACTTTGCATTGTCCTGCTGCTAGGTGCCGTCGTGCTGCGAAGAAACAAATTGCATGTAGGGGTGGACGTGATCCCAAAGGAGATATGCATACGTGTATTGGTCCACTGTACCTTCTAGAACGACAGGTAACCCAGGGAATCCACTGCAAACATTCCTCAGACCATAACGCTCCTTCTTCCACCCTGGACTATTCCGACGATGGTTGCAGGGTATTTGCTGTCTGACGTTTCACGCCGATGGTACATGAAACATGGTTCATCTGAATAGGCCAGCTGTCGCCACTGAGTGAACGTCCAGGTGCGTGACTGGCGTGCAAATTCCAGCCTTCGTCGCTGATGAACAGCAGTCAGCATGGGAATATGAAAAAAGCGCCTGCTGCAGAGGCCCATACCCCAGCAACGTTCCCTGAACGGTCCTCCAGCAGACACCGTTGGTAGCCCCCTTGGTTTATCTGTGCGGTCAGTTGCTCAACAGTTGAACGTCTGTTCGAGCCCCGGTCGGGCCACACATTTTCACCCGCCCGTCAGCAGCTGAAGGTATTAATATATAATTCTAATTTCGCTCTAGACGGTTGCAGGTCATGCCCATTTAAGTATACAAACCCAGAGAATTACATCCGCCCAGCATAATGGAATTTTGATCTTTACTAACCGCCTCAGGTTAGCAAGATTAGTGGAATTCCCCAAGAACGTGGAACAGAGAAGCACATTCTGGATGTGGGTACGTAGAAACACCTCAGAGACCGCTTTCAGCTGACGGCTAGAGGCCCGAACAGTCATTGAAATCAGTCTTTAAGTGCAGCGTAGATCTTGGAGCGCCGGGGTCCGTTTCAGGACGAGTCGGCGTTTTTCTCGTCTCGTGGATTGGGTGTTTGTGTTTCCTCATTATTTTGTCTTCATCGAAGCGTAAATCGCTGAAATGGCATTAAATAAAAAGACTTGCAGCAGCGGACGAACTCCGCAGGTGTCTCCAGGTCTGTAGTGTGATACGATCATTATATTTTTCAGTTACATTGCCTGTGAGGCTGTCTGCATATATACGCCGCTTCTAGGGCCTGAGCAGAAATGATAGTGAAGCCTAAGAGAAGGGAAATTTGAAATTAAATCAGTGAAGTCGATGAAAATACTGAAACGGGGGAAATTTGCGAGATAAGCTGTTTAAGGTTGGGTTGTGTTCGGTTGTTTATGGGAAGAGACCAAACTGCGAGGTCATCGGTCTCGTCGGATCAGGGAAGGACGGGGAAGGAAGTCGGCTGTGCCCTTTCAAAGGAACCATCCCGGCATTTACCTTGAGAAATTTTGGGAAATTACGGAAAACCTAAATCAGGATGGCCGGACGCGGGATTGAACCGTCGTCCTCCCGAATGCTAGTCCAGTGTGCTAACCACTGCGCGACCTCGCTCGGTGCTATTTAAGGAAAAGGGCGAAATCTGCGAGGAATGCACCTAAAGTCTTACCACGCGAAAAATTATAGTAACGTAACCTTTTCTTTTTGAACAGGTACATACCTACAGTCGTGGGACACATTGAAATGTAATCGCGCCAGAGTAGCGAAGCACGTAAGGTAGTCAAAACAGAATGAAGGTTGCATGCTGCCATCCTATGACGCTATTATTTCGATGCGGACTAGAAGTGCGGATATGTATTTACATACAAACAAAGCACTGACTCTGTTACTTTATTTTTTTCGAGGTGGTAATTAAAACTTTAAAGACTATCTCACGTATTTCTTTAAAACAGGTATACACGATCGGGCAGATGAAGAATGTAGTAATTATAAAGATGAAAGGAATGTTTCTTCACCATCGTGCTTCAACTGCACTGCAACAATCTGAAAACAAATAACTCTGGAAGAATCTTTGATGAGCATCGAAAATCGGATACGTCGAAGGAAAATGTTTCATTCGTTTCAACGTTTAATGAAATTTGCTATACAAAATTTATCAGTCAACATGACTATTTATTTTAATTTTCGGTACGTAATTCTATACCATCTAGTAATGGTTAATAACATTTCTTTCTTATCTTTCTTCTCTACGTGCTTGGTGTTGTATACCGAGTTTGGCACTGTTAGCGGCATTTTGTGGGCCGATGCAGTCGCCATCGCCCCGCGATGAAGGATTCTGTGTATCCCATCTGTCTGCGTCTATCATAAATACCTTGTTCAAGCGTGACGACGGTATGTGACCAAACTGCTGAGGTGATCAGTCCCTAATCTTACACCCTACTTAATCGAACTTAAACTAACTTACGCTATGGACAACACACACGCCCCTGCCCGAGGGAGGACTCGAATCTCCGACGGGGGAAGAAAACAAGTGTTTGCATAGTGTGTACCAGAGACGGGACGTCGTTAGCAGCTCAGTATTTATCTAGTTGGTGTCTCCCGGAAGCCTGTGCTGTAGAGCTCTCGCCATCCGGGGGAGTAATAGTTCATTACAAATGGTTCAAATAGCTGTAAGCACTATGGGACTTAACATGTGAGGTCATCAGTCCCCTAGTCTTAGAACTACTTAAACCTAACTAACCTAACGGCATCACACACTGCCATGCCCGGACCAGGATTCGAACGTACGACCGTAGCAGCAGCGCGGTTCCGGACTGAAGCGCCTAGAACCGCTCGGCCAAAGCGGCCGGCTAGTTAATTACATTGTAATCAAATGGTTCAAATGACTCTGAGCACTATGGCACTTAACTGCTAAGGTCATCAGTCCCCTAGAACTTAGAACTACTTAAACCTAACTACCCTAAGGACAGCACACACATCCATGCCCGAGGAAGGATTCGAACCTGCGACCGTAGCGGTCGCGCGGTTCCTGACTGTAGCGCCTAGAGCCGCTCGGTCACCCCGGCCGGCACATTGTAATCCTTGATTACATAAATTATTTACAAGAAAATAATTTAAATATAAATGAAAACACTGACAAATCTACACACTGCTTTTATTGTCGGTTCCGCTACAACCATCTCCAACGTATCCCTAATTAATATATCGGAAAGTAAATTGCAGAAATTAAAAGTGATGTCATAGGACCAGTCGATAATTTTTTGTATGTAGGGCAGATCACTTGATGGGCAGAAAAAGAATGAGAATAGCTTGGAGTGCAACTGGTAAACGGAACAGTTTTGAAAATGACGTTCGCCGTGTGTCTCACCATGAAAGTTGGTCTATGTGTACTGTCAGTTTTCCCTTAAGCTAACGAGACGTGAACTTTAAATGAGAAAACCGTCCAAAAAACTGCGGGTCGTTCAGCGAGTAGTGGAGAGACGCATGTCGCAGTTAGCATGAGAACCGGCGCTCAATTAGAGCTACAGAAGTCTGCGGACTGGTATGCAGATGCGGCTGCTTTTTTGCTGCCGGCTGGCGGGTCCGGATAGGACACGACGCGGCCGATCGGCGACGCCGACGCCGACGGCGTACTTGCGGTACCTGGAACGGGATCACTCCATTGGCGGCGACAGGCGTACTTCCTGTCGTCCGCCGAGAGCGCGAAGCCGCGACCCGCAGCAGCCGAAGCCGTCTGCCGCACAGCGCGTCACGTAAGCGGGGAGGGCAACGTGTGTTAGACTCTGCCGCTGGGACAGCCGGGCTACTGCAGCTCTCACAAGGGGACCGCGCGCCTACTAGTCATCCACCGATTTCGTCCACATTTGTGGTATACAGGGTGTTACAAAAAGGTACGGCCAAACTTTCAGGAAACATTCCTCACACAAAAAGAAAGAAAATATGTTATGTGGACATGTGTCCGGAAACGCTTACTTTCCATGTTAGAGCTCATTTTATTACTTCTCTTCAAATCACATTAATCATGGAATGGAAACACACAGCAACAGAACGTACCAGCGTGACTTCAAACACTTTCTTACGTTCAAAATGTCCTCCGTTAGCGAGGATACATGCATCCACCCTCCGTCGCATGGAATCCCTGATGCGCTGATGCAGCCCTGGAGAATGGCGTATTGTATCACAGCCGTCCACAATACGACCACGAAGAGTCTCTACATTTGGTACCGGGGTTGCGTAGACAAGAGCTTTCAAATGCCCTCATAAATGAAAGTCAAGTGTGTTGAGGTCAGGAGAGCGTGAAGGCCATGGAATTGGTCCGCCTCTACCAATCCATAGGTCACTGAATCTGTTGTTGAGAAGCATACGAACACTTCGACTGAAATGTGCAGGAGCTCCATCGTGCATGAGCCACATGTTGTGTCGTACTTGTAAAGGCACATGTTCTAGCAGCACAGGTAGAGTATCCCGTATGAAATCATGGCGGTGAATCGAGGAAGTACAGTACATACTGACAAAACTAAAATGAGCTCTAACATGGAAGTTAAGCCTTTCCGGACACATGTCCACATAACATCTTTTCTTTATTTGTGTGTGAGGAATGTTTCCTGAAAGTTTGGCCGTACCTTTTTGTAACACGCTGTATACACGGCCTGGCCAGAAACAAAACGGACAGCAATGGGACCGCCAAATGGCCACGCGTTTAGAAAAAAAAAAATAGCAATTTCTCACGGGTCGGACGAGCCGTCAGCCATGTATGTTAACGTTGTTTCCAAGGAGCGGTCGGCGTAGAGGTAAGATTACAGAACGGTAATCCGTGGCTCGTGGGATTGATTCCCCATACGTTACTGACACTACAAATAAAACGAGATAATTTTCTCTGTAGGCCTACGTAAAACGCAATGTCCTGACTGACCGACCATTGTCCTGTCAGAAGCACCAAGCATAGAAACGATGTGGATATTATACTACAGGTGTCGTTTAAGAAGGAGTTTTTCGAAATTCCAACGCTAAGCGGATAAAATGGGGGACCTTTTTTTTTTTTTTTAATGTCGCTATCAACTCAAGTTTGAAGCTAGATCTACGAAAATTGGTATTTGGTTTCTGGGTCAGAAATCAAGAAATAAGTGTTTCACCACTTATTCGAAACACCTTGGGGTTGAAATAGTGGGTGAAAGCTTTTCTTTAAAATATGTGATTATTGAAGAACTACTAAAGTATTTTTAAAGGCACATGTAAGAAAATTCAAATTTGACTTCTCGGTTACAAATCAAAAAATACAAGTTTCAATGTTTTTGGAAATTGAACCTCTAAGGGCGTGATATAGGGGATGAGATTTTTTGTGAAAATATTTTACTACTAGGTCTACAACTTCGTTTCCGTCGTTTTTTTCTCGAAGTTCGGGGCTTTATTGTGAACAACTAACAAAAAATTTTGATTCATAGTATTTCCCATCGTTGGGCACTACATTTTCCCATCTTTCGGACTGCATACGAATCCCACGTCTGATGAACTAGGCGTCTTTTGTGGGGATCCATGAATCGATTCAATTTCGCACTTGTTCATATGATGGGAAGTGCTGGACAGCCAGACTGTATGCCACTGATCGAAAAAGGTGGTAGAGAGAGCAGCGTATGGAGAATACGGCGGTAGGGATTGGACTTCTCATTTAAACGTTTCCATGTATATTTTGACGGGTTTTGCGACATGAGGTCGAGCACTGACCTGCTGCAAAATTACCTTTACGTGTCTAACGCTGTAGTGTGGCCGTTTGTGTTTCAGTTCTGGGCTCGAAAGCATCAATTGCTTTCGATAATGATGTCCTGTGACTGTCTTCGTCTGTTTCAGTAGTTACGAAAACGTTCCGTCTTCCACAGCCATGCCGGTCTTCGACATCATAATCATAGTTCTTAAGGCGTTGAAAATATTCTCTGCACGTTCTTCCACTAATAGTTCCCTCACCATTGGTCTTACCCAACATTTTAAGAGCCACAGCCGCAGACTTCTTCATGTTACAGCAGAAAATTAAAACTTCCAGCAAATGGCGAGAAATGGGTACGTAAGTTGACGTACTTAATCGAGAATAACCTTATGATGCATTCACAAATCGACGAATATTTTATGGCATTATGTTTATAGATGCATAAGCTTATTGTATTACACCTATGACCAACTTGCCGCTACGGCCGTCTATTGCAAAACGGAGGAAGCAAAGTTGTAGTCCTAAGAAGAAAGCATTTTTAAAACTAAAACTATGAAAATTTAAATTTGGCTTCTCAGTTAGGAACAAAAATACATTGCTTCTCTGTTTTTAGAAATTCAACCCGTAAGAGAGTGCAAGAGGGGAAGAAAATTTTTAAGAAATTACTTCGTTACATTAAAAAAGTTTAAAACGTAATTTTATGAAAATTGGCATTTCAATTCTCGTTTAAATGTCAAAAAATATTTGTGATGGTATGGAAGTTGCTATGGAAGTGTATCCACAAGAACACAAAAGGCTTGATTAGCAATAACTTTGGACTCCAACTACCAGAATTAGTTTTTGCTCAGAAGTAGTCTCGGAAAAAAACATGATTATATAACCTTAATTAGCGTGAAAAGCTTAGAAAGTGTTGCGATTTGTGAACAAGATAAAAATTCAATTAAATAACAACAAAAGAAACTGCAGATCACACAGTCTAAGCGGGCGAAGCAGCGGACGCTAAGCTAGTGCTCCATAAATTGTATTTGTGTCATGAAACCCTACGTGCAGGAGAAAGAATTTCTCCTGTTAATTAACCCATGGGGACGACAAAGAAATTCACAACTATACGACGAGATTTGTCAAGATGAAGAGGGATTCCAGTCGTACTTTATTAAAGTACCCTCCCCCCTTCCAAAAAAAAAAGGAAAAAAAAGAAAAAGAAAGAAAGAAAAAAATAAACTACGCTAGTCCAACCCTGCGATGTCCAATTTATTGGCAGCTAAAGACTGGTCATATAGATTCAAAATTGCTGTAATCTCTTTCAGAGAGAGAAAGAGAAATCACATCTGAACAAAACTGCATCAATATGCGTCCCATAGTACATCACCAGCCATGCGTTACGCGTGGTCTACTGCCAAACTGTGCGATGAGGGAGAACATTCTGTGAGTCTTTTAAAACAACGACGTAATTGTAAAAATGCGGCAGTTATAATGTGTGCAAGAAGCCAGAAAAATTACTCCTTCCATTTTCTTTACGATGAATGTTACCCCAGCGTGTGTAAAACACCTTAAAGTAGTTACAGAACCTAATTCTTTATTAGGATCCCTATTTGTAGTCCCAAACTTTCCTTTGCATTTCTTTTTACGATAATATTAATAGACACGACATACTGAGCATTATTCGGTTTACTTGCAGTGTAATTAACGTAAAAATCGAAAATAAAAAAGTTTCCGCATTGAGACTCTGATTACCGTTCTGTGCTCTTCCCGCTGCAGCAACTGCTGCCTGATGAATGCGCTAACATAAATGTCTCATACCTCACTCGAAACGCGCTAAAATTACTTTTTTTATTTCTACTGGAGCTCCATTTTCTGTCTCTTTAGTTTGTGGCCAAGCGCTACATATACCATAAATTTGGACGAAATCGGTGATGAGTTTTTACGGTCCCCTTGTCAGAAAGCAAGGTAGCACAGCTTGTCGACAGTCAGTTGTAGCTACGAAAACTTTCAATATGCACATGTACATAACAGTTCTCCAGTTCACATTTAAGTGCTTGGCAAAGGGTTGATAATGCCATTTTCATACTGTTTCTCGAACTTTCGACCCTCGACTAGCACGTGTAAAGTATTTCCGTGCGACCTCTGGTTGCTCTTTATGTTATCAGTATGGGCATTACTCCCAAGGCAGGTGGGAGGCAATAAAATATTTTCGCATTCGATGGAGAAAGTCGGTGATTGAAGTTTCCTGAAACGATCTTGCCCCATTGAAAAACGCCTTCGTTTTAATTATTGCCACGCAAAATCGGTCATCAAATCCGTGACATTTTCGCACCTATTTCTCGATAATATAAAACGAGCTGCACTTCTTTGAAATTTTCGGTGTCCTCTGTCAGTAGTATCTGGTAAGGATTCTATATCATGCAGCAATAGTCCAGGAGATGACGGACAAGCGTAGTGTAGGCTGTCTCTCTAGTAGACCTGTTGCATCTTCTAAGTGTTCTGCCAAAAAACCGCAGCCTTTGGTTCGCCTTCCCTACAACTTTTTTACATTATGGTTCCAGTTAAAGTTGTTCGTAGTTTTAATCCCTGTATATATAGTTGAATCGACAGCCTTAAACTCGCGTGATTTATCGTGTAACAGAAATTTAACAGAATTTAATCAATTTGAATTTTTTTAGAATTAATATGAGGATGTCACGTTTTTTAATGTTCAGGGTTGACAGCCACTTTTCGCATCAAGCAGATACCTTGTGTAAATCATTTTCAGACTCCTTTTGGTTGTGTGTTGACTTTACTATACTGTAAATGACATCGTTTTCTTACACAGAGTTTTAAGAGGGCTGCTCAGATTGTCTCCTAAGTCGTTTATTTTAAATTGTAAACAGCAGAGGGCTTATAAAACTTCCTTGATTTTTTCAAAACGTATTTGTTGTATTGACTGTTCTCGGTCATCTTGTCGTGTTAATTCTCTATCAAACACCAAAAATTTGAAAATATCCGCACTGTCTTCGTCCTCAGGGTGGCGATTTGTCTGTAAAAACCTCGAATTTTCAGGGATGTTACTGGAAAAGACGGGAAAATCTCAGGGAATTTTGAGAACAAATGTCGTGAGACATTTAGACATTTTGTTTCAACCTCCCCCCCCCCCCCCCCTCCTCCTCGAGTTTCTGCTTCGAATGAGTCGGTTGTGGAATGGGGTAAGTATGAAGAGAGAGAGAATACGAAGAGGCTGTGGTAACGTCATTCAGCTCTCCCTGCGGTGCCGGGGCGTACTATTAGCCGCCGTATTTTATGCGACAATTGTGCAGTTGTTCTGAAAGCGGGAGAGGTGTGTTTGGTTTTGTAAGCTGCACAATTGAATTTCTTCCGGAATCGTGCTTGCCTCGTGCTTAGGGCAAAAATGTTTATGTTTGCAATAAAGCTTGTTCATCCAAGTTCTCCGTCCGCCCCTGGTAGCTGAGTGGTTAGCGCGACAGAATGCTAATCCTAAGGGCCAGGCTTCGATTCCCGGCTGGGTCGGAGATTTTCTCCGCTCAGGGACTGGGTGTTGTGTTGGCTTAATCATCATCATCATTTCATGCTCATCGACGCACAAGTCGCCGAAGTGGTGTCAAATCGATTGACTTGGACCCAGCGAACGGTCTATCCGACGGGTGGCCCTACTCACGCGACATTTATTTGTTATCCAAGTTCTCCTTGTTTTGTGGCGATAGAGAAGTTAACAGTGGTTTACAGTGTACTTTGTAACATTTCCGTAAGATATGGAGAATTACATATTTATTAAACAAGTATTACGAAACAGATGATCCAGTTTTGACAGTTACAGCAGGTATTACTCCGTTAATCATTTTTGCTGCGTTCTGTTATATTTTAAATTAAGTATGCAGTGACATTAGAAAATACGGATTGTAGACAGAAAGGCCTGTAATTTTCTGTGAGCAGATAGGTACTAGATTTAAATTATAACTTCAATTTATAATGTGAGCCCTTTGTATGGAAACCAGAAAGTGCAAGGTGTACATTAATCTATGAAACAACCTTTCGTACACGGGTAGTCGGTTTGAAAAATTTGGACCTATATAATGATAAACTGACTAGTAATGATAAACTGATTTAGTTGAAAGGTAGTTCAGCAGGGTAATGTCTCTCCTAACAGATACGTTCGTCGTATATCCCACATTAATTTCTAAGATTATTTCTCGCAGTGTCGTTTGTCTGTTAATACTGATTACACGAACGCCGCTGTTCTTGGTCATTAAGCGACGACCGTTGGCTGCTGCGTTGTCCGTGGTGAGAAGTAACGCCTGAAGCCGGCCGCTGTGGCCGAGCGGTTCGAAATAGCCTTCATATATTATACAAATGTTGCGCAAAACGCAACGTCATGCCTAACAACAGAAACGTCAGAAAATAACGGAAGCTGATTACTGCGGTCTCTAGTCCGAATTTCTTCATGTGATTCTAAAATCAGTCTCTAGACTGAAGTGCTGTGGCCGAGCGATTCTAGGCGCTTCAGTCCGGAACCGCGCTGCTGCTACGTCGCAGGTTCGAATCCTGCCTGTGTGATTTCCTTAGGTTAGTTAGGTTTAAGTAGTTCTAAGTCTAGGGAACTGATGACCTCAGATGTTAAGTCCCATAGTGCTTAGAGCCATTTGAACCATTTGATAACGCCTGGAAATTGGTATTCTCGGTACACTCTTGACATTGTGGATCTTGAAATATTGAATTCCCTAGGGCTTTTCGGAAATGGATTGTCCCATGCGTCTAGCTCCAACTACTATTCCTCGTCCTGTTGATTCCCGACTTGGGGCCACAATCCCGCCATGAGCCTTTTCACGTGAATGGCCTGAGTAAAAACGACAGCCCGTTCAATGCACTGCCCTTTTGTACCTCGCGTACGCGATACTACTGCTATCTGTGTATGTGGAAACCGCTACCCATGACTTTTCTCACCTCAAAGGGCTGGAAATGTGGCTAGAATGGAAAACAACAGAATCACCAAGAACGCATTTGAAGGAACTCTCCAGGCAACAAGACCATTGGGCCGACCCCGTACAAGGTGGAAAGATGACACAGAGAATGACATCGCAGCATTAGGAATTTCCACAGGGTGGAGAGAGGCTGCGAGAGAGAGAAGGCGGTGGAAGCAGATCGTTGATGCAGCGCGTGGTGTACAGGGCCTGTGATCGCTGAGAAGAGAAGAGAAGAGGTGTACATCATATCGGAAGTGAGCGTGCCGCACATAAGCTCATGTGTGCAGTGTTCTCTCTTAGGGCGAGGCCAGCCAGAGCTGATAATCGCAGCAGGAGTGGCCACGCGTGAAATGAAACGGCGACGGCGGCGCTGTGTGTGCTCGTGGTTTCCCCTTTGACCACTGCGGGAATAACGATCAAGTCGTGCCTAGCCGGACCGCATTCCGGGCTCTGGTCGGCTGCAAGTTTTTCCTGCGTCTAACTGTAAGGCTGAACGCGGAGCGTATCGTTGGGGTTTCTTCTACCGACCATCTCCGACGTCTTTGCATCTTAGGCGAGAGCTGTAGTGGTCAACATTTTTTTTTCTTTTATCAGAAGATGGATTCGTACACAGGTGACCGCTGCAGGGAAGTTTTAGTTATGTAAACGCAGCAGGATCATTCAACAACGTCTTCTTAGTTATGCACTTTCTGTAGTCTTACATAAAAGGTGGAACTCAAAAAAGATATGAAGTCTGTTAACAACAATTTGTTGTCAGTACTTTCAATTTGCGAATATACTTATATTCTAACACGTTGTTGTTGTTGTTGTTGTTGTTGTTGTTATCTACACTCGTAAGAGTGTTTTGCGTAGCTCTCTGCACTGGCACATACTGTACAACTGCCTTCCTCTTCATTTAACTCGTGCCATCTGCTTAATGTAGTAAAGCCTTGATCTCTCTCCACAATTTTTACGCTCCTCTCATCCCCGCCTCCCTCCCGCCTTTCTCTCTCTCTCTCTCTCTCTCTCTCTCTCTCTCTCACACACACACACACACACACACACACACACACACACACACATACATACACACAGCCGGCCGCTGTGGCCGAGCGGTTCTAGGCATTTCAGTTCGAAACAGCGCTGCTGCTACGGTCGCAGGTTCGAATCCTGCCTCGGGCTTGGATGTGTGTGATGTCCTTTCGGTTAGTTAGGTTTAAGTAGTTCTAAGTTCTAGGGGACTGATGACCTACGATGTTAAGTCCCATAGTGCTTGGAGCCGTTTTGAACACATATACACACACACACACACACACACACACACACACACACACACACACACACACCTCCATTATCAAATTAGGTATTCCTTGAAGTCTCAGGACGCGTCGTAACATACCATACCCTGATTTCCTGTATAACTAGCCGTTTCGTTCTTTTACTACTGCCCTTCCAAATTTTTTGTCGTATCTGACAGAATTGCAACGTCATTGACAACCTTTAAATTTTTTTTGGGTTCCGTGCTTCAACCTGTAAAAACGAAATAAGATACTGCTATTTATGTCACATATTTTGATACTCGAAAGGTCATCGAAACCAACAGGGTACGTCTCGTTGATCTAGAATCATGAAATTTGGCAGGAAGTAAGGTTTCACAGTACAAGGACAGGAAAAAATCCGTAAATTGTTAATCTATAACTGCAAAACACCAAAAATATTTTTGGTCATTTTGTGTCAGTCTGTCTGTGCTCCCGTTAAGACCCCTTTTTCTCTTCAAAAGATTGGGGTATAAAATTCAAATTTATGTGACATACTAAGTTGTATGGCCCCTTGGCAGTGCAAAAATTTTAAGCTTATAACTAAATGCAGCCAAAAGATATGGCCATTTACGTCATATATTGTGATACTCGAAGACTCGCACATCAAAACCTATAGGGTACTTCCCGTTGACGTAGAATCATGATTTTGGCAAGAAGCAAGGTTTCGTTTCGCAGTATAAGTGAAGTAAAAAAAATGAAATTTATTAAATTGTAATTATATCACATAAAAATATCTTTTTTCTATCAGAACATACATTGCACTCATGAATCGTCAAAAGCATAACTGAACGTTACTGGGTGCAAACATAAAATGTAAGTTGTGTTCTGTTTTAGTAAGCATATAAAACTTTCTGCGCAACCCACCCATCATTTTGCACGACAATGCGCGGGCGGATACAACGCAAGCTGTGGCTGTTCTGTTCGGTCGATGGGACTGGGAAGTACTGTACCATCCACCACGCTCCCCGGACTTAAGTCCTTGTGACTTTGATTTGATTCCGAAGATGAAGGAACCACTTCGTGGCATTCGCTTCAGAACTGTTCCAGAGATACGACAGGCAGTAGACCGTCCCATTCGCACCATCAACAGTACAGGCTCTGCTAACGGTATACTACGCCTTCCACATCGCTGGCAACGGCTTCTACACAATGCTGGTGATTACTCTGAAGGACAATGACAGGGGCAAACATGTAACTCTTTTGTATCGGTTGTGAATAACTAGTTGCCACTAAAATATATACTCGTACTTGGTCTGTTTTTATTTTTTCTCCCTGAACTTCAATTACTTTTCCAGATTTCCACTTGTTCTCTTATACTACTTGCTGACTATACAGACAGGATGCAACTCTATCTCACCCCCTTCTCAACTATGCCGTTTCATAACCTTCGATTATCACAGCTGCAGTATGGTTTCCACACAAGTTATAGATAGCCTTTCACACCTCTCCTTGTATTTTAGCCCTAATAACTTTTTTTACAAATGTGGGTTATATTGTAAGACATAGGATCAGTAGCACATCGCGTGTTATTTAGCTTAAATTTCACTTTCTGTGCGGACTGTTCCTTTTCTATCCACACGAATCCAAATGCTATGAAAAAACTTGCGAAGTCTTCGTCACATACCTGAATTAAAGGCACAGTGTCGAGGACACAGACTCGGGCAGATCAAGCAATCTGTCGTTCAGTCACTCTGTTCCCTCCAGGAAGATACCGTTTGGTACGGATTCTCTAAAGGTGGATTTGCTGCACGGCTCATCTGCAAAGTGACTTTGCGTTATCCAGAGTCGGTGCTATCGCTGTGACGGTTGATTCAAAGAAGGGTGGGGTAGAAAATCCACCGTCAGTTACACTTATATTTGTTCAGTAGTAGCTTCACCTGAGTATGCATGGGAAGTGGATATATGTCCGAATCTTCTTCTCCACCCCCTTTCTCTCCATCTCCTCTTCCCCATCTCTTTTATCCATCGCCTCTTTCTTCCTCTCCCCCCTCCCTCTGTCCAGCACCACATCCGCCCCTCTCTCTCTGCGTATCTTTCTCCTCCCTCCTCTCTCCGGCTCCCTCCTCCTCCTCCTCCTCTCTCTCTCTCTCTCTCTCTCTCTCTCTCTCTCTCTCTCTCTCTCTCTCTGTTCATCTCCTCCTTCTCCCCTCTCTATGCCCATTTCTCCCCCCCCCCCTTTCTCTGTGCTATCTATTCCTCCACCTCTACATCATCTGTCCCCGGTGCGGATGATGTAAGTCGGGTTGCTTATCTTGAGATGTATGAAATATTTCCCACACCACTTCCATTTTGCTCACGCTGTACGTGGAGACGTCTAAGTGTGTAAGATTTCTGAACTGGCTACGAAATCGGCAACTTGGCTAAAAATGTGTAGTTTGTGTTAAGATAATTAGTATTCAATCTGCTCGTTGTAACAAGTGCTGTAGTTTTCTTGCAGATCACGTCAGTAACCTGGTGTACTCTAAATACGAATCCATAATTTAAAATATCAGATCGTTGTATGAAAACAAAAATGTTTCATGAAAAAAAATTAAATGTCAGAGTGAAACGAAAGGATTGTAAAATGCAGTGTCTGACTTGTTGTGGTTGAACATTTTGGGAGTTGTTTTGACATTAAAACTTTGTGCATCCAGAAACACTATCATAATTTGAAAAGGTCTCCATTACCATATCACGTAATTTCGAGTAATGTCATTTGACTCAATAAAGGAGCTTATATTTTGGTAGACAGCAGACAGATGGTAAAAGTTAAAGGCCAATTCACAGTCAAAATAATTTCCAGTCATTGATTTATTACCTTGAGTGTTATTGTAGGCTTGTATCTCTTTTCTAATTCCTCGTGTAATCTACTTGCAACTAAGACTTATGTACTGGTTCGGTAGTACTGAAATAAGGCAGGCTGTTCTTTGCATTTTATTCTAATTTTTGTGAATAACAAGGTACTCATTGTAATAAAGCTGTGTAAGGAAATTATACATTTCTTTTCTCTCTGTTGCAGGTAAGTGCAGCGACATTGTGAAACCTCCGGGCTGTCATGTGAAACTACAAAGTTAACAGTGAGTTGCCGACGCTGTGCGTTCTTTATGCCACAGAGAGAAAGTTAAAATGCTTTAGCCAGTATATTGCAGTCCAGCAGACTCATTTCTCATCTGAATGTGATTATTAGCGCTTTGTGTGCTCCGTAGATTGTCCCGATAATAAGCAACAATAAACAAATTCAGCACAATCAGATGCATTCTTTGTAGACATAGACAGACATACGCATACTTTACTTAAACTCTCTGACTCTCTGTTTAACAGTGACTGATTAGTCTTTTCTTACAGCAACACATTACTTACTGTTTACAGTGCTTGAACTGTCCACCTTACCCTGTATATCAACCATTTGAGAGCCATGTAAATAATGTTTTATAACTAACGACCTAACACAAATGTTCAATTAATAACCGGTTTACTCTTTGTTAAGGCACCTTAAAACGAGAGCTGATTGAAAAGTAGTTTTAAACGACTTTTTACTAACGGTAGAGTTTGTGTTCTCCTCATTTTGTATTTTGAAAAACAAATTTGTAATTTTAATGTGGCATGTATTTTGCATCCACACAAAATGACAACGTCAGTGCCATGTATTATTGTACGGCTTGAGGACAAAGATAATAATTTAGTCTCCCGTGTATAATACAAACGTCTTACCTTTAGAGGAATGAAAGTTACTGAAGTTATAACTTTAACAACAACAAGAAATCAGGAACGCTCTGTTTGTGAGGAAAACGGATTTTTAGAGCAGGCGGCTACACTCTAACAAATAAAAATAACAAGGAATTTCAGTAAGGGATGCTTTAGAAAGGGAGAATTTCAGTTCGAGAGTCTTAACATCACACATATTTTTATACATAATGACAGCTATTGTATCTGACGCAGGGAGATTGTGCGGCCGGTCAATGTGGCCGAGCGGTTCTAGGCGCTTAGTTCGGAGCCGCGCTGCTGCTACGGTCGCAGGTTCGAATCCTGCCTCGGGCATGGATGTGTGTGATGTTCTTAGGTTAGCTAGGTTTACGTAGTTCTAAGTCTAGGGACTGATGACCTCAGACGTTAAGTCCCATAGTGCTTAGAGCCATTTTTGAGATTGTGCGGAGCTCACAACACTGGACACGCATTAATGTGGATAAGAGTTCAATCCTCCATCGACTACATTGATTCAGAATGTATAACAACTTTCTGGGGCACATGTTACAATCTACGCGGGTCGATCATAATTCTGTTTAAAGAATGTGTGGCGTGTGGAAATGGGGACAACAGGAACCAACGTCATATTCTAGCTAGTAGGGGCCACTTATTTATATATTTAACCTGACGTGACTGGGGTCATCAAACCCTCTCTTACATCGGACCAGGGTTCCACGCATATAATATCTGCTACATGATTGATACACAAGAAAATAATAATTGTAGGATGACAACTAGTATTAAAATGATTTGAGCGTCTGAAGTTGCGGAGTGAGTAAATTATACTGTCCGTTAACTAACAAAGTTAACTGCAGCTGCAGCTGAAGATAAAGATAATGGTAATAATAATAATGCCAATAATTGTGGCATTAATAACAATACTGGCAGATAAAAGAAATTATAGGTCTACAAAATAGATGTATTCTGATGTAGTGAGTTCCGGGAAAAGGAAATTGAAGGCAACTACGTACATCGGCTAAGAATACGAGGAATGAGGAAGATGAGATTGGAAAGAGGGAGGTACACGGGTAACGAGTGCGTACAGGGACGATGGTAATCTTGTTGTCGCTTTAGTAGATATGTGACTACCGGTCTTCTGAAGCTGGAGATGTTATTTAGTTCTCTACTCGATCAACCAATGTACTGTGTTAAAACTATTTTTTGTAGTTCTGTCTGAGATCCGGCGAAAAAAATCCCTTATTTGCGGTGAATAGTTTCGGAGATGATGTCCATTATCAAATCACCGCCTTCTTCGTAAATATTGACACGTAATGCAGCGTACATTTGCAGATAGCCACAATCGGCAGTCATGGCTCACATGTACAAACTGAAGTACAGTGTATTTAATGAGCATTGATAATACGTTGTAGATGAGTTTATGCACGTTACTCATGATTGCCGATTGTGGTTATTGCAGATGCAATAGGCAGTCATGAGTAATATGTACAGTCTCATCTCAGTGTATTATCAGTGCTTCGTACCAAACAGTCCTGTTCACCAAGAATCACTGATAGTACACTGTAGATGAGTTTGAATATGTTACTCACAATTGCCGATGGCGGTTATTTGTAAATGTACGTTGTATTACGTGTCAATACTTAACGATGAAGGCGTTGGTTTGATAAATGGACGTCATGCCCGAAACTAGTCACCGCAAATAAAGCATTTTTCCCATCGCAGCGACATAATTACAGATAAGAGATTTGTTAAAAGTGAGTCGGTAACTTATTTTTCCTGTATCGTGCTGGAGGCTCATAAACAATGTACTGTAATAAACTTCGATGTACCTCACAACATACTTGATGTACGTAGACGGTATTTCTGTTGTACATCATTCAAAGTCAAAGTATCATGGGTGTTTTATCTCAGCGACTCGTATTTCGACTCAGAGAAATATGACTTCCCTGGTGCCATCTTTCGGTCTGCCGACAAAACATAAAAATCCACTTTAAAAAGCCTTCTTATCTGATAATTTCTTGTTCGTCGTAATTAGTTGTCCGCCCACGGTAGTTGAATGATCAGCGTGGCGGATTGTCAATCCTCTGGGCCTGGGTTCGATTCTCGGTTGGGTCGGGGAATTTTCTCCGCCCAGGGACTGGGTGTTGTGCTGTCCTCATCATTATCCTATCATCCCCATCGACTGTAGGTCGCCGAAATGGCGTCACATTGAAAGACCGGCACCCGGCGAACGGTCTGCCCGACGGGGGCCCTACTCATAAGATTAAATAAATAAACCGCAATTAGTAGTTATACTGTTGAATATACTGTTGAATTGGCATTTATATTATGTATCCGAATAACAGAATAATCCCATTTAGAAAAAAAAGTTGCTGATATCCTTATCTCGGGGGTCTAATAAGGTGAAAACATGTTTGTCACATGTGCCATAAGACTCTTCTTCTAGCTGAATTAGGATCTCCATTATCTTTAACGTGCCGAAGGATGTTTGAAGTGAAAAGATTAAAACGGATGTAATACGAGGGTATGCATGTCAAAGTACACTCTAGCATGTCGCTATACAAGCTGGACGGACAACTTGGAAATGACTGTTTTTGAGTCATCAGTCTTCTGAATGGTTTCATGCGGCTCGCCAAGAATTCCGTTTCCGTGCCAGCCTCTTCATCTCAGAGTAGCACTTGCAATCTCAATTTTTTGGGATGTATATTAAGTCTCTCTTCCCCTGTAATTTTTACTCTCTATAGTTCAATCTAGTACCATGGAACTTATTCCCTGATGTCTTAACACACGTCGTATTTTCCTGTCCCTTCATCTTGTCAGTGTTTTCGATATGTTCCTTTCTCCGCCGATTCTCCAGACAACCTCCTCATTCCTTTCCTTATCAGTCCGCCTAATTCTCAACATTCTTATATAGCACCACATGTCGAACGCTTCGGTTCTTTTCTGTTCCGGTTTTCCCGCAGTCCATGTGTCACCATGCTGTACTCCAAACGTACATTCTCAGAGATTTCTTACCCAAATTAAGACTTATGTTTGGTACCAGTAGACTTCTCCTGGCAAGCAATGCCCTCTTTGCGTGTGGTAGTGGGCTTTTTGTGACCTCTTTGCTTCGTCCGTCGCGTATCATTACGCTTCCAAGGTAGGAGAATTCTTTGTCTACTTCGGTATCACCAATTTTGAAGTTATGTTTCTCGCTATTCTCATTTCTTCTGGTTCTCATTACTTTTGCACAAGGTGACAGTTATTGAACTATATGAAATAAAATCGTCATAATTTCTGAGCGGTTTGCGTTAGGACGTTCAAACTGCACGTTTGGCCGCAGGGCATGATGGGAATTGGTATTTGCATGCATGGTTTGGTTTAGAAACGAAGCTCACATTCATTTGGATGGGCTCGTCAAAAAATTGACGCATTTGAGGGACTGAGAATCCGCATTTCGCGATCGAGAAGACTCATCACCCTGAATATGGGTGACTATGTGGTGTGCATTGTCCAGTCATGGAATAATCGGTACGGTATTCCTTGATGACACGGTGAATACCGAACGGTACGTGAAGGTTTTGGAAGATGATTTCAGCCCCGTTATCCAAAGTGACCCTGATTTCGACAAGATGTGGCTTATGCAAGACGGAGCTCGAGTTGCGCCTGCCGGGGTGACCGAGCGGTTCTAGGCGCTACAGTCTGGAACCGCTCGACCGCTACGGTCGCAGGTTCGAATCCTGCCTCGGGCACGGATGTGTGTGATGTCCTTAGTTAGGTTTAAGTAGTTCTTAAGTCTAGGGGACTGATGACCTCAGAAGTTAAGTCCCATAGTGCTCAGAGCCATTTGAACCATTTTTTGGTCCATCAAGCAGTAGACTGTGTGATGTCCTGGAGGAGCACTTGGGGGACCACATTCTGGCTCTGGGGTACCCACTGGCATGGGCCTCGATTGGTCACCATATTCTCCGGGTCCGAATGCATGCGACTACTTTTTGTGAGACTATATTAAAGACAAGGTGTACAGTAATAACCCCAAAACCATTGCTGAGCTGAAAACAACCATTGAAGATGTCATCGGCAGCATCGATGTTCCAACAGTTCAGCGGGTCATGAAGAACTTTGCTATTTGTCTGCGCCACATCATCGCCAATGATGACAGGCATATAGAACATGTGATAACCTAGATCCGAATATCTGTAGTGACGTTTACACGTTGGATAAAGTGTGTACACGCCGTAGTTTGCAATTAATTTACGTTGTTTCCATACAACTCAATAATTGTTACCCTGCACCTTTCCGGTTGCTCTCAATCCGTGTTACACACTCGTTAGACTGTTCATTTCTTTCAACAGATCGTAATTCTTCTACACTTTCACTGAGAGTAGCAATGTCATCAGCGAATCTTATCATTAATATTCTTTCCGCTTGAATTTTAATTCCACTCTCGAACGTTTCTTTTATTTCCGTCATTGCTTCTTCGCTGTATATATTGAATAGTAGGGGCGAAAGACTACATCCCTGTCTTACACCGTGTTTAATCGGAGCACTTCATTCTTAGTCTTTCACTCTTATTGTTTCCTCTTGTTCCTTATCCATATTACTCATTACCCATCTTTATTTGTAGCTTACTCCTGTTTTTCTCAGAATTTCGAACCTCTTCCTCAATTTTACATTGTCGAATGGTTTTCCAAGTCGACAAATACTATGAGCGTGTCGGATTTTCTTCAGTTTCGCTTGCATCATCAAGCTCAACGTCAGAACTGACTCTCTGGTCTCATTTTACTAAGGTTTGAGGCTCCTCTTGTGGTTTCTCCGCGTTTGCGATTTAAAAATTGGGTTGTTTTGAAAATCATCCCTATGGAAACAGTTTATTTACTTATTTATTTTCATATTTACCCAGACATGTTTCGACACTTATGTGTCATCTTCTGTGGGTCAAATTTTTATTTATGTAATCTACAATATCAAATTTATAATAATTTATCTATTGTAGGCCTAAGAATTACGATTTACTTTTATTTATTTATTTATTTTTTACAGCATGTCATCTGCAAACTAGCCATGAAGAAATTTATTGTGTATTTGTGAAGAGCTCTTTCTTGGGTAGAGTTTTGTGCGTTTCTGGACATACATTTTTCGTCCTGTTGCGCGTCTCTGGTTGATGTCGCGATTAACTGCTGCTCAATGCATTGTTTCCACACAGTTTTTCACAAAATTTTCGCTCACTGGTTCACTTCAGATGTACTTCACAAAATGTGGCGGAACGTGATCTGAGGAGACACTTCACGTTCAGTGGGAGTGTTACTTTGTTGTCGCTGCTCACTTGTTCATTGTTGGTCTTGTATTTGTTGTGGCGCTAATTTTGAATGTTTCGTCAGAACTAGTGTGGTGTGGCTGCTGGGAGAGGGCAGAATATGTGTGTGTGTGTGTGTGTGTGTGTGTGTCTGTGTCTGTGTGTGTGTGCGCGCGCGCCGAATAAGAGTGAGAGAGAGAGAGAACTGAGAGGGGGAGGGGGGGCCGAACCGTAAAAACAGAAGTTTTTCGATATATTAGAATGTTTGATTGTTATGTTTTGCGTGCGGAGTTGCCTTTGTATAGTTCATAGAGTGTTTCAAACAGTGTTTTGTTGCACAGTGTTTTATTTTCATTCAGGACTCTCTTTCCTTGCATTATTGCTTTTTGTATGTAGTAGTTCTCCTCTATTGTGAGTTTTTGATACACACTCTCTGGTGCCTTTCCCCTAAAACCAAACCGATCATCATCTAAGGAAAAGTAATTGTCATACGTGATATTTTACAGCTTGTTTTTGATTGTAATGGACTGTTCCCCCTAGAGCATAGTGGATACACTCTTCTAAATTGTAGCGTACAGCAGAAGGCAGGTTGCGAATGTAATACGCAGCTTGCTGGAGCCTGTGGCGGAAGTTGACCGTGTTGCAGCCACTGTGCTCTATACGGACGTAAACAGCCGTGGCGGGGTGCCTCGCGCTCGCCGCCTACACTTGTTGTCGAGGCGCCGCCTCTGGGGACTGCGAGGGCGGCGGCTGCTCTGTCAGAAACTTCACGCGCGCCGCGAAAGGCCACGGCCGCGTCGCCTGCACTCTGCGGTCTGCACTTAAAGGCCGCACAGTAGCTGCTGCCACGCGCCCTTCTAGTCTACCCGCACTCTCCTTTGTCGCTGGTCCCTCTCTCTGTTTACAAGACCTAGCGTGTCTTTTGTGACGACCCACTGTCGCTGCGGTCAGGACTCGTCCGCTTCCCAGTCGCTGTCTCATAAACACAGCGTGGCTGCAATAAACACACATTCGAGAGGACGAGATCAAAGGCTCAGTTCGACCTTGCCGATTTAGATTACCCGTCTTTTTTTCTAAACTAGTTAGGCCATAAGTTGGGACGATTGCCCCCCCCCCCCCCCCCGCATCCTCCCTGTAATCCGAGCTTCTTCTCCGTCTCTGATGACGTTATCGCGTGGGGACGTTTGACGCTAATCTTTCTGTACAGGCCGCGACATCCTCTGCCAGTGACGTCATCGGACGGCAACGTAGAATGGCATGTGCTTGGCACACCGCCCTCCCGAACCTTAATGTCAGTTTCTCTCAGTTGAATTCGTTACTTCTCCTTCATATAAATCCGCACTTCTAACGTTTTGCACACTCTAAGTAAAGGAAAACGCTGACGCGTTCGCAGGAGACGAGAGAACACCTAACTCAGACTCCACAGACACGACATACCATGGAGAGAGACCGCAAAGTATTTATGGGTTACACTAGACCAACGCCTAACCTGGAGGGCCCACATCAATGACCTCAGAAAAACGTAAGCGCCAGACTTAACGAGCTATACCCCCTCCTGAACGAAAACAGCAGTCTAGCGGCAACTACGGGCGTGCGACTCTACTGCACGCTCGTTCGGCCAATATTAGAATATGCCTGTCCTGTTTATGCAGCCAAAACCCATATGGCGAGGCTGCAAAGAGTCCAAAATAGAGCAGTCAAACGGGCACTACACGTCCCTACTAGATTCCCCACGGCCGACATGCATGAGACCGCGGGCATGAAAATGCTGAAAGAAAGATTTCGGGTACTTGCAATCGCGTTCTACGGCACCGCAAGCAAATCCGAAAATGAACTAATAAAATGTCTAGGGAACTACGCAGAACACGTACAAAAGACCCAAGTCAGTCCTCTTATAAACAGAGAGTAATATGAAAAACCAAAAGCATAAAAAGTTAGGCCCTTAACAAAAAGTAGGAGCATGCCTCGCATGCGAACTCAAATTAATCTCATTTCTTCCGAAGGAAATGTCCACAGACAATACCCGCCACATACAATCTAAGAGCAAGAGATGGTTATAATGTGCCACAGCAGCACGTTTAAAACTTTCACGGCGTGTACGTATAAGCTGTAGGGCCATAAGAGCATACGAGGGTCATTCAAAAACATATGCGCAATGATTATTAAACATGCAATATATTTTGCGTACCTTAGATATTTTTTCAGTGCATTGATAAGTTATCGAGGGAAGAAGTGCGGTATTTGTTCAGTACCAAAATCGGTGAAATCGGAACACTTACAGGATGGCTTTGTTGTCTGTCGGTTTCTATCTGTCTGTCTGTCCGCCAGTTAAGACCTCTTTTTTGTTATGGGGAACGGATAGACGTATCGGGTCCAAATTTATGTTACATACTAAAGTCTATAATCATTTGGCTAAGTAGTAAATGTTATCTTCTTAGAGAATTTATTCAAAAGATACACCCATTAATGTCACATATTTTGACACTCGCAAACTCAGTCATCAAAACCTACTGGGTACTCCCCGCTGACCTAGAATCATGAAATTTGGCGAGGATCAACGTTTCACAGTAAAAGCAAGGGAAAAACTCCGAAAAATTGCAAATTTGTTACTATACCACAAGAAGGAATGTATCTTTTATGATTTGTTATCTGACTGCCAGTCTATCCGCCTGTTAAGACCCTTTTTTCTGTGGAATTGCAGTAGCAAATGCGAAATAACGCAGAAAATTTAAATTAAAACTTGAAATTATAAGATTCTTGAAAGTCTTGGAATTCCCGGGACTGATACCTTGCCAATATCGATATCAACAGCAGGTGAAAATCGTCGAAATTCTCGATTACCAGGATGCATGAACTATCGATGTACCTAATTAAGTTTGTGCGGAACCCTTAGGTCGGGAGAGCTACTCGCACTTGGCCTATTTTTCTATATAATCTTCGTCCCTTTCAAATGCATTACGCCACCAAAGAACTAGGTCCCGTATACCTCCGCGGTGGCACTCAGGACCAGAACATCTGAGGCACTGGTCAACAACCTTCACATGGGAGTCACCGTCTTCAAATCTCGTTCCGCGAAGGGATTCCTTCAGTTTACAGCTGAGGCGGTGATCACACGGTGCAGATGAAAACTGTAGTGTTGGGTTTTTCAATGTTGTCCATCGAGGCTTTGTAATGTCGATGGTGGTTTGCTCGCTGGCGTTATCATGCACCAGCCAAACATGGTGTTTCTGTTGTCGAACGTGACACATTCGAACATGAAGAGTTTTTAAGATTGCGACATAAGCGTCGTAACTGCTAGTCGTTCCGTGTGGCATGCTGTCCACAGTCTATGCAGTCTTTGGTCTGCCGCTGCCCGAGAGGTCGCGAGTACTGGCGTGTCAAGTTTCACCAGATAATCTACTTGCTCGATGACTAACATTACTGAAATGAACAGCGTCATCCTCATACACCGTCTTTTGTCAATGTTTGTCACTGTCTGTTTCTTACAACCTTTGCTTCAGACGAACACGAAGTGCAGCAGCCCTCTACATGGAGTGCTACGACAGCGCGACTTGCGAGAAAGAGGTTGAATTAAATCTGAAAAGTGGGAAGAATGTTTCTATGACCTCCGCGAATAAGAAAGATGTAGAACAAAAGTTAAATATTTAAAGAAAAAAAGTTATACATTGCTTTTGGAGTGACCCTTGTCCAATATATACAAGAACCAAAAAGGACCAATGAAAATGGTAGTCCATCAGAGAAGTGCTCGACTTAAAAATATGTAAGACGGACATGCAGACTTTCTGCCCTGTCCGTCAAAGGAGTAATAACGGAAATAAAAGAAACCTTCCGGACTGAAATTAAAATTCACGGACAAGTTTACAAATGATAAGAAACACTGATGACATTTCTACACTCACTGTAAGTGAGAATTGCAAGACATACTGAATGGCATGAACAGTGTAATGAGCACAGAATATTTTCTGAGAGTAAACCAAAGAAATACGAATGTAATGGCGAGTAATAGAAATGAGATAAGCGAAGAAGTTAACATCCAAATTGGGGACTACAGCGTTGTCGAAGTGAAGGGATTCTGCTACGTCGGAAGCAAAGTAACACAACGAACGAAGCAAGCAGACTAGCACAGGCAAAGAGTGCTTTCGTGGGCAAAAGAGATCTGTTAATATCATGTCGGCATTAATTTGAGGAAGAAATTTCAAGAATGTACGTCCGGAGCACAGCACAGTGGGGTAGTGAACGATGGACTGCGGGAAAACTGGTACAGAAGATAATCAGAGCATTTGAGATGTGGTGCTGCAGACAAATATTGAAAATTACTTGGACTGATAAAGTAAGGGATGAGGAGGCTTTGCGCAGAATCGGCGTGGAAAGGAGTATATAGAAAACACTGATAAGAAGAAGGAACAGGATGATACGCATGTGATACGAGTCAGGAAATAATTCTACTGAAGGGAGGAACTGTTAGGGGAAGTCAGAGTTTGGAATATATCGAACAAATGGCTCGTGGCAATCAGTCTGATGCAAACTATTCTCTTTTGAGGCAGCATGTCACCTACACGTGTACTTAATTCAGACATTTGACGTGGTGCTATAATGGAGTCGCCGTGCTGTACAGGTCTGAACTGTGTCCTTTTCTGCATTGCCCTTGCATTCTCTCGCGGGCAAGGTGGAGTGTTGCATTGCACTAAAATGAATGTGTAGTGGGTAGACAGGCGCCACAGAAATTTATTAAATACTTGCAAAGTACAGGCTGATTGTAAGTTCCAGTATCAGAACGCTGTAAAAAAAGAAACGCTGTTCAGAACGACGTCAAATTTGAACGAAATATTATCGAAGAAGGGAGAAATGTTATGAAAAGAAAAGAAATTTAACGAAAATTTTCCTGCTAGACGGCGCTGTAAGTGTCATAACTTAAATGGGTTTGGTTACAAATAACAGATGAATCGCCAAACGACGTCTGTAGTGTGAGTTGCACAGTGAACCAGCCGTACTGTGCAGTGTGCATCACAGCCCAAATTTGGCTTTCGACAGCTGTGGCACCGTTACTTAGATAAGCCCGTCCACCACGCGGCAAGGTCGTACCACATCGGAGAGGAAAGATCGGTTATTGTCGAAGGCTTAAAACCGCATAAAAAGGAACAATGAAATCAGTTTTTAACTGTCGTGAGACTGGCGCAAGACATATTTATGCTGTCCATCATTTTATGACACAAGTCGAAATCGAGAAACATCAAGTTTCACAATAGATCGTTAGTGTCTCACGGTAACTTCGGAATGCATTGCACAGTGCGTGCCTTCAGATGAGCACGTTTGTAATCTGAGCACAACACAGCATCTTTCAGATAACCCCACAGCCGGAAGTCACACGGATAAAGGTCAGATGATCTGGACGGCCAGGGTGTAGAGAAAAAAATTAACAATTAATAATTCTAGCATTTCCGAAAAGCCTGTGCAGCACCCGCTTCCTGTGCAATGTACGGAGGAGCGCCATCTTGCATAAAAATGCTCCTGCCCACGTATCCACGCTGTTGAAGGGTTGCAGGGTTGGAATGGCATTGGTACGTTAAAGAGTCTCGTAGCGTTTATTAGCTTGACGGTACACGTAACAGGAACCGAAGGACCCGTCTTCTCGAAAAAATATGGTTCAGCGATGAACGATGCTGTTAACCCGCACCACACAGTTACCTTTGCAGAATTAAACGGTACTGGTTGATGTGCGAGTGGATTTTCGTTGCCCATATGCTGGCATTCAGCGTATTGACTTTTCATTGGAGACGGAGATATGCTTCGTCTGTTCACAGGGTGTCCCTTCGCCGTTCACTGTCCACTTCCACGGAAGCAAGAAATTTTAAACGTTTGTCTTAATGGCAGGTCAACATGAAGCAACTCCTGAACATGGGCAATTTGATGTGAATAGCAACGTGGGACTAAGTGACTAACACTGCAAGATCAGATGTAAGTGCGAGATAAGCCACTGCAAATGTGAAATGCTGGTACATTAAAAACCGGCGTAACCGCCAGAGTGTTGACTGCAGGCATGCAAACGTGGTGTACAGGTGCCGGATGTCTATATGTGGACTGGAGTTCCATGACTGTTGGCCAATACAGTTACGATTAATGCTGTTTGTGGATGGCGCTGGAGTTGTGTGATGATGTCTCGCATGTCCTCGATTCGATACAGACCTACTGATTGAACAGGCCAAGCCAATCTGTCGACACTCTGTGGAGCATGTTTGGTTACAACAGGTGTATGTGGGCGAGCGTTATCCTGTTGGAAAACACCCCCTGGAATGCTGTTCAAGAATGACAGCACAACAGGTCGAATAACCAGACTGACGTACAGATTTGCAATCAGGATGTGTGGGGTGGAATAACTACGAGAGCGTTCCTGATGTAACACGAAATTGCACTATAACTCCAGGAGTAGATCCAATATGTCTAGGCCTTGTCAGATTGGTTGCAGGCTCTCAAATGGCGTCCTCCTAACCACAACACAAGGCCATCACTGGCACCGAGGCAGAACCAGCTTCCATCAGGAAACACAAAAGACCTCTGCCGTGCTCTCCAACTAGCTCTCGCTTACCACTCAAGTCGCAAACGGCGGTAGTCTGGGATCATTCTAATGGACACTACAGCGGGGTCTGGCTCGCAGCTGTCGTTGAAGGAACCGATTTGTAACAGTTCATTGTGTCACTATGGTGCTAACTGCTGCTCAGATCGCTGCTGCAAATTCGGTACGATGCGCCAAAGACGTGCGCCGAACACGATGATTTTCCCCCTCGGCAGTGCCACGCGGCCGTACGGAGCCGGCTCTACTTGCGACTGTATATTCACTTGACGACCGTTGCCGGGAATCATGTACAGTAGCTACACTCCTGCGAAGTCTTTCTGCAATATCGTAGAAGTAACATCCAGCTTCTCGTAGCCTTATTAATGAGGTGCTTGCTGGTAGTAGCGTCTTTGTCGCCTTACAGACATTTTTGACTAAAATCAGATCACCACGTCCAATCTCATAGTTAACTAACGCTCATGACCGTTACAACGTACGAGGGCAGTTCAATAAGTAATGCAACACATTTTTTTCTGAAACAGGGGTTGTTTTATTCAGCATTGAAATACACCAGGTTATTCCCCAATCTTTTAGCTACACAACACTATTTTTCAACGTAATCTCCATTCAATGCTACGGCCTTACGCCACCTTGAAATGAGGGCCTGTATGCCTGCACGGTACCATTCCACTGGTCGATGTCGGAGCCAACGTCGTACTGCATCAATAACTTCTTCATCATCCGCGTAGTGCCTCCCACGGATTGCGTCCTTCATTGGGCCAAACATATGGAAATCCGACGGTGCGAGATCGGGGCTGTAGGGTGCATGAGGAAGAACAGTCCACTGAAGTTTTGTGAGCTCCTCTCGGATGCGAAGACTTGTGTGAGGTCTTGCGTTGTCATGAAGAAGGAGAAGTTCGTTCAGATTTTTGTGCCTACGAACACGCTGAAGTCGTTTCTTCAATTTCTGAAGAGTAGCACAATACACTTCAGAGTTGGTCGTTTGACCATGGAGAAGGACATCGAACAGAATAACCCCTTCAGCGTCCCAGAAGACTGTAACCATGACTTTACCGGCTGAGGGTATGGCTTTAAACTTTTTCTTGGTAGGGAAGTGGGTGTGGCGCCACTCCATTGATTGCCGTTTTGTTTCAGGTTCGAAGTGATAAACCCATGTTTCAACGCTTGTAACAATCTTTGACAAGAAATTGTCACCCTCAGCCACATGACGAGCAAGCAATTCCGCACAGATGGTTCTCCTTTGCTCTTTATGGTGTTCGGTTAGACAACGAGGGACCCAGCGGGAACAAACCTTTGAATATCCCAACTGGTGAACAATTGTGACAGCACTACCAACAGAGATGTCAAGTTGAGCACTGAGTTGTTTGATGGTGATCCGTCGATCATCTCGAACGAGTGTGTTCGCACGCTCCGCCATTGCAGGAGTTACAGCTGTGCACGGCCGGCCCGCACGCGGGAGATCAGACAGTCTTGCTTGACCTTGCGGCGATGATGACACACGCTTTGCCCAACGACTCACCGTGCTTTTGTCTACTGCCAGATCACCGTAGACATTCTGCAAGCGCCTATGAATATCTGAGATGCCCTGGTTTTCCGCCAAAAGAAACTCGATCACTGCCCGTTGTTTGCAACGCACATCCGTTACAGACGCCATTTTAACAGCTCCGTACAGCGCTGCCACCTGTCGGAAGTCAATGAAACTATACGAGACAAAGCGGGAATGTTTGAAAATATACCACAAGAAATTTCCGGTTTTTTCAACCAAAATTGGCCGAGAAAAAAAATGTGTTGCATTACTTATTGAATTGCCCTCGTATATTAAAAGCAAACCTGGTTTGCATTCGAATAGTGGCAATACTAACGCCAATCTTACGCGACTGGCGCGGAATTTGAACAGCTATCATATTGCAGATCTAGGAACACGCCTACCAACTTTGGTTTATGTCGCACGTCTCCCTCTTGGTGGTGAGATTTTTTTCCGTCAGTGTAAAAGTGACCGGTAAAAATATTCCATGCCCCTTACGATACGCAACCCATCCTGCATCATAAGCACCTGGATCAGAAGTAAGTTCGGATGCCTACCTTCATCATCGGTTTTCCACTCCAGTTGCTTGGATTAGGTTTAAGAGTGATTGTACATATTTATTTACCGTGATCACATCATGGTATTACGCAGACAAGACGTTTGCGTAATAAAATCTGACCTTTGTCCATCCGCAAATAAATTTTGTTTCTTCTACTGTCATTATTATTATTATTATTACTATTATTGTCATTGTATTTTCCGTATCTAAAAAGTTATGCAGCAACTACGGACACCATGGCCGGCGCTAGCTCACCGCTCCTCGAAAAGACGGGTGAGACATTTCGCCACATTGCTCGGTCCAGCAGCTGCCTACACAAAAGAGAAAATATCAGTGCCCGCACAAAATGAGCATCGTTGGGACCGTTATAACAGTCTTTGCTGCACTGTTTTTGCTGCCCTCAGTTGAAAACCACAAGAGTTCGGTCGTTAGCTTGCAAACTTAAAGCCACATAGCATACGCACCGTAAAAACACAGAGACCTTTCGTAACTCAGGTTGTTGGCACCTATGTCTGGTTCCAAATTACTCTTACTCGCACTGCTGCAAGTACGTCTTACCGGTTGTGGGAGATGTTTAACGACAAAGCAAATGCAGCACTGAGATTTTTCTGAACTTTTTTTGGCATGCCACCACTGTCTCAAGAACGCCTCTGAAACCAACTTTGCCGTATCCTCTTTGTCAATCTAGGCTTGAGTATTTTTACATTAGCTCATCTTTGGCGCATGATATCTAGTAAATCAGCTATGCTGTAACGCTGTCTCTGAAATTTTAACCACCCCTTTTATTCCATCACTGAAATTACGGTTATCATGCACACGTTTCCATTGGAGTTAAGGTAGCAGTGGACTAAAAGATGTCACTGTTGCAACTGATTCCTTGCTAGGACTATTACTAGGGCGTTCTGATTTTTTAAAATAAATACTGTTATCAGAATCATCAAACTGTCAGCGAAGTCTGTCATAAGCGTCACAAGGTCTTGTTTTAAGAATTATCATATTTCAACTGAACGAACCTCGTTTTCGAGTTGTAACCTACAAAATAAATCGGAAAACTGGTTTCACTTACAATAATTTTGTCTACAGCCTTGTAATTGAGACTGTCATTCTTACAATCATGTAAAGCACTTGCGGTAATCGTCTGATTGTTCATTAGAAAAACGTGATTATATACGTTTAAAAAATAATATTTTCGCGAGAAAATAAAACCGTAGGTATGATATATGTCAGGTTGTTACTTGACATTGTCAAATGGAGAGACAGGTGATCTGTTATGTTAAAATGTTTAGATAAAAATCCTAGTTCAAGGTTGCAAAATTCCTTTATTGTTAACTACTTTCAGCTTATGGACGATCCGTCGTCGGACCTGAAATACAGGAAACGGCATACGACGAGAAAAATAGCAAAATACACCCCTAGAAATTGAAATAAGAACACCGTGAATTCATTGTCCCAGGAAGGGGAAACTTTATTGACACATTCTTGGGATCAGATACATCACATGATCACACTGACAGAACCACAGGCACATAGACACAGGCAACAGAGCATGCACAATGTCGGCACCTTTCGCAGCAATGCAGGCTGCTATTCTCCCATGGAGACGATCGTAGAGATGCTGGATGTAGTCCTGTGGAACGGCTTGCCATGCCATTTCCACCTGGCGCCTCAGTTGGACCAGCGTTCGTGCTGGACGTGCAGACCGCGTGAGACGACGCTTCATCCAGTCCCAAACATTCTCAATGGGGGACAGATCCGGAGATCTTGCTGGCCAGGGTAGTTGACTTACACCTTCTAGAGCACGTTGGGTGGCACGGGATACATGCGGACGTGCATTGTCCTGTTGGAACAGCAAGTTCCCTTGCCGGTCTAGGAATGGTAGAACGATGGGTTCGATGACGGTTTGGATGTACCGTGCACTATTCAGTGTCCCCTCGACGATCACCAGTGGTGTACGGCCAGTGTAGGAGATCGCTCCCCACACCATGATGCCGGGTGTTGGCCCTGTGTGCCTCGGTCGTATGCAGTCCTGATTGTGGCGCTCACCTGCACGGCGCCAAACACGCATACGACCATCATTGGCACCAAGGCAGAAGCGACTCTCATCGCTGAAGACGACACGTCTCCATTCGTCCCTCCATTCACGCCTGTCGCGACATCACTGGAGGCGGGCTGCACGATGTTGGGGCGTGAGCGGAAGACGGCCTAACGGTGTGCGGGACCATAGCCCAGCTTCATGGAGACGGTTGAGAATGGTCCTCGCCGATACCCCAGGAGCAACAGTGTCCCTAATTTGCTGGGAAGTGGCGGTGCGGTCCCCTACGGCACTGCGTAGGATCCTACGGTCTTGGCGTGCATCCGTGCGTCGCTGCGGTCCGGTCCCAGGTCGAAGGGCACGTGCACCTTCCGCCGACCACTGGCGACAACATCGATGTACTGTGGAGACCTCACGCCCCACGTGTTGAGCAATTCGGTGGTACGTCCACCCGGCCTCCCGCATGCCCACTATACGCCCTCGCTCAAAGTCCGTCAACTGCACATACGGTTCACGTCCACGCTGTCGTGGCATGCTACCAGTGTTAAAGACTGCGATGGAGCTCCGTATGCCACGGCAAACTGGCTGACACTGACGGCGGCGGTGCACAAATGCTGCGCAGCTAGCGCCATTCGACGGCCGACACCGCGGTTCCTGGTGTGTCCGCTGTGCCGTGCGTGTGATCATTGCTTGTACCAGCCCTCTCGCAGTGTCCGGAGCAAGTATGGTGGGTCTGACACACCGGTGTCAATGTGTTCTTTTTTCCATTTCCAGGAGTGTATTTTGTATAAGCTGTAAATAAACATTTGCCACTATTAAAGTTCCAACCCTCGTATTAACGTTTGATGACGAATTACGATATGAGTCAGTGTGGGGAGCGTGCTCGGATAGCCTAAGTCGTAAGGCGACAGCTCAGGATAAGAGGGAAATCCGGTTTCGAGTCCCAGTCCGGCACAAATTTTCATAGTTGCTTCAGCTAGTACATCAGTACCTATTACAGCTAAGCTGAATTTCAGGAATAAATTTCAATATTTGAAAGTGTATTTCGTTATCAAATATAAAATCGAACACAACTAGGATTTTGGGCTTTCAAACATAGAGGTTTTGTATGCTGAACGTCAATTACCTCATTCGTAAAATAATCAAAAGTTTGAAGCTATTTTATACGCGAGAGTTCGATTATTTAAAGATTCGGAGTGAGGGGGGAGGGGTGTACTTGAGTCTGTCTGTGTTACGCAGTATTGCAATTTCAGCATTTATAACGATTTCAAGAACAACCAAATGGTGCCATTGTACGGTATACATTCAAGTTATTAGTGGTGAAAACTGTGGTATATTACGTCACACTTTGTAAAAATCAGAAGAAACAACAGGGTAGAGCGCTACATTAATTGACGTAGTATCTACATCCTTAATCGCTCGTGAGCAGGTTGAAGTACATGTTTTATTTTGTAATGCGGAACATAATATTCATATTTACCATCACTGATCACTTGAATCTATTCCGTGCAAATGGACAAATTTGACTGTCCTTGAAAATAGTATCAGCGTTGAAACTACAGTAACAATTAATAAAACATTGAACAGTTCTACATGTCTTTTTCTGAAACCCAGAACAAAGCACCTTAACAGGCACGAGTTCGTGTTCCTTAGTGTCTACAATAAGCCCACGGACGAATTATCCCAATGGGACTGAAATTAGTACATGCGCTGAACCACCGATCCTATCACAGCAACTCAGCAACGATGTCTGCAGCAGGGGAAAGAAAGGCAATCTGCAAACCAACAGGCTTCACAACAGCCTAACAGTGTACCCAATATCGACGGTCCGCCGCAGATCAAATTATAAGTTCTTTTCCCAGTTACTGGGAAAATCCATAAAGAAAAACATTAAGCTGCAGCAGGTTCAACCTAGAAGATAAGGATGGACGCAGCAAAATTCACCAGTCCCTGTTGTAGAAAAATTTTATCGTAAAAAAAAAAATTGACAATTCAACAAAGTCCCAGAGTTTCTATATGTTCGTTGTGCGGTCTGACACTCCTTGATGTCTTCGCCAGAATAAATTGAAATTCTCTCAATTCTTCCTTCAATAATTAATTAATGTCACTAAAGAATCAATCTTGTTCTCATTTAACGAAATATTCCACTTTAAAACCGATCTTCTTGACCACAATCGCCGATAAAGTTTTAAAACAGAATTTTAATACACTTCACAGTATCGATTATTTTCAAAATGTCAATACGTGTCGACTTCTCATTAATGAAACTTTAAACTAGTTAACTATTGAAGATCGTCCACACTCCTCATAAAATTCTACCAAAATCTCTTCAAGAAGTCTGAATTTTAATAAAATTTGCAAATTTCACTCGTAAGTAATATTAACGATGTATGTCATAACAACAGAGTCGACTGACTGTTTTAACTTCCAACTCGAAGTGTATTTCACAGTTGATAACCAATTAACATCCAATTACAAACTTTATCATTCCACATTCAACACTGAATTCCTTTTCATTAAAAAAAAAAAAAAGAACCATAAAAATGATTTCAGTTTTAGAGGAATTGCATTTATTGAACAGAAAGAGCTTCTCAAATGGAGTAATTCATTAACGCGTTGGTCCACCTCTGGCCCTCGTGCAAGCAGTTTGAGGACCCCTCCCATAATGCTTCAAACGTTCTCAATTGGGGACAGGTCTGGCGACCTTGTTGGCCCAGTAGGGTTTGGAAAGCATGGAAACAAGCGGTAGAAACTCTGGCAGTTTCCAGGCGGGCATCTCTTCGTCCTGAAATCTCATTGATTGGAGTAGAACTGTCTTCAGCGATGAGTCCCGCTTCGAACGGAGCCCCGACGACCAGCGAAGACGTGTCTGGAGACTCCCTGAACAGCGGTTGGGTACCAACCTGACTATCGCCCAACATACTGCCCGAGAGCCAGGAGTGATGGTCTGGTCGTCATCTGCAGCACGCTTACAGCACAGCGGTACGTCGCTGATATTCTACGCGCCGTTTTGTTGCCTTTCACGGCAACCCATCCTGGGATTACATTCCAGCAAGATAATGCCCGTCCGCACACAGCGAGAATTTCTACTGCTTGTCTGAGTACTTGTCAAACGCTACGTTGGGCAATGAGGTCACCGTATCTCTCCCCAGTTGAGAATGTTTGGAGCATTATGGGCTGGGGCCCCAAATCAGCTCCGGATTTTGACGCTCCAAAGTGCCAGTTGGACAGAATGGCACGAGGTCCCTCAGGAGTACATCCAACAATTGTATCAATCAATGCCAAGCCGAATAACTGTTTGCAAAAGGGCCAGAGTTGGACCAACATGCTATTCACTTGTTCAATTTGGGAAGCTCTTTCTCTTGAACAAGTGATCCATTTTTTTTATGAAATTTCTTTTGTTTGTCTGTACACATCTACCGATTTCCATCCTATTCGCATAATTCCTTCGTGGTGCATCTCTTTTTGTGTGTGAGTGTGTGTGTGTTTGTCTTAGAGTGTTAGAGTGTGTATTAAAAGATCAGTGATCGGTCGCACGACTAGACACGACGATAATTATCGCCGATATGTCTTCAGCTCATTGGCTTGACTGTGATCATCAAGCAGAATACTGCCCCTAAATCGCGGTGACAGTCTGCCTTTCCATTCCAACAAATGCGTGTTGATATGCACCCCAGTCCGGATAGAATGATTGTGTGATTGGATTGAAGAGTTCCTAGATAACAGAACGCAGCATGTCATTCTCAATGGAGAGAAGTCTTCCGAAGTAAGAGAGATTTCAGGTGTGCCGCAGAGGAGTGTCGTAGGACCGTTGCTATTCACAATATACATAAATGACCTTGTGGATGACATCGGAAGTTCACTGAGGCTTTTTGCGGATGATGCTGTTGTATATCGAGAGGTTGTAACAATGGAAAATTGTACTGAAATGCAGGAGTACCTGCAGTGAATTGACGCATGGTGCAGGGAATGGCAATTGAATCTCAATGTAGACAAGTGTAATGTGCTGCGAATACATAGAAAGAAAGATCCCTTATCATTTAGCTACAATATAGCAGGTCAGCAACTGGAAGCAGTTAATTCCATAAATTATCTGGGAGTAGGCATTAGGAGTGATTTAAAATGGAATGATCATATAAAGTTGATCGTCGGTAAAGCAGATGCCAGACTGAGATTCATTGGAAGAATCCTAAGGAAATGCAATCCGAAAACAAAGGAAGTAGGTTACAGTACACTTGTTCGCCCACTGCTTGAATACTGCTCACCAGTGTGGGATCCGTACCAGGTAGGGTTGATAGAAGAGATAGAGAAGATCCAACGGAGAGTAGCGCGCTTCGTTACAGAATCATTTAGTAATCGCGAAAGCGTTACGGAGATGATAGATAAACTCCAGTGGAAGACTCTGCAGGAGAGACGCTCAGTAGCTCGGTACGGGCTTTTGTTGAAGTTTCGAGAACATACCTTCACCGAGGAGTCAAGCAGTATATTGCTCCCTCCTACGTATACCTCGCGAAGAGACCATGAGGATAAAATCACAGAGATTAGAGCCCACACAGAGGCATACCAACAATGCTTCTTTCCACGAACAATACGAGACTGGAATAGAAGGGAGAACCGATAGAGGTACTTAAGGTATCCTCCACCACACACCGTCAGGTGGCTTGCGGAGTATGGATGTAGATGTAGATGAATGGATGGGAATATATCTGCATTTCCCTTCCTAATTCTCAGATGTTAAAATTTTCTACTTCCTCATTAGTAGTATTATTTAATTCGCTGTTTTTAACATACAGTTGTTGTCACTATTTCTACGTGTCAGTAGAAACTAGTAGTGGTAGCAGCACGTGAATAACTTTAATTCGTTCCTAGCGACTCAGTTCTCACGAAACCCTTAAAAGCTAAGTAAGATAGGAACAAGCCTGCCTATTAATTAGCGCAGATAACGTTGTTGAGATTGCATCTGTCATGAAAGTAAAATGAGCTCTAGCCCTCTACCACAGACCAGTCTTCGCTTTCTCTCCTTCCGCTTCTGTGAACAGTGAGGCGTACAACCTTGTGCGACAGCTCTGCGTCCTCTTCTTATTCCTAACTGGCTGGAATGGACCTTTGTACCTCGTTGTAAGTGGTTTACCCACTTTTTCCTTTCACAACCCAGTCTCCACTATGGTAAGGTCCTTATGGGACAATGCGACTGATATGTCATGTAAATGGCTGATGCTATAGACAGTCAACCGTATCCGAATCTACGTCACACAGCATGAAATGCATGATTTCAGTAAGTACAGGGTTATTACAAATGATTGAAGCGATTTCACAGCTCTACAATGCTTTGCACACACATACAAAAACTCAAAAAGTTTTTTTAGGCATTCACAAATGTTCGATAGGTGCCCCTTTAGTGATTCGGCAGACATCAAGCCGATAATCAAGTTCCTCCCACACTCGGCGCAGCATGTCCCCATCAATGAGTTCGGAAGCATCGTTGATGCGAGCTCGCAGTTCTGGTACGTTTCTTGGTAGAGGAGATTTAAACACTGAATCTTTCACATAACCCCACAGAAAGAAATCGCATGGGGTTAAGTTGGGAGAGCGTGGAGGCCATGACATGAATTGCTGATCATGATCTCCACCACGACCGATCCATCGGTTTTCGAATCTTCTGTTTAAGAAATGCCGAACATCATGATGGAAGTGCGGTGTAGCACCATCCTGTTGAAAGATGAAGTCGGCGCTGTCTGACTCCAGTTGTGGCATGAGCCAATTTTTCAGCATGTCCAGATACTAGTGTCCTGTAACGTTTTTTTCGCAGAAGAAAAAGGGGCCGTAAACTTTAAACCGTGAGATTGCACAAAACACGTTAACTTTTGGTGAATTGCGAATTTGCTGCACGAATGCCTGAGGATTCTCTACCGCCCAGATTCGCACATTGTGTCTGTTCACTTCACCATTAAGAACAAATGTTCGTTCATCACTGAAAACAAGTTTCGCACTGAACGCATCCTCTTCCATGAGCTGTTGCAACCGCGCCGAAAATTCAAAGCGTTTGTTTGACTTTGTCATCGGGTGTCAGGGCTTGTAGCAGTTGTAAACGGTAAGTCTTCTGCTTTAATCTTTTCCGTAAGATTTTCCAAACCGTCGGCTGTGGTACGTTTAGCTCCCTGCTTGCTTTATTCGTCGACTTCCGCGGGCTACGCGTGAAACTTGCCCGCACGCGTTCAACCGTTTCTTCGCTCACTGCAGGCCGACCCGTTGATTTCCCCTTGCAGAGGCATCCAGAAGCTTTAAACTGCGCATACCATCGCCGAATGGAGTTAGCAGTTGCTGGATCTTTGTTGAACTTCGTCCTGAAGTGTCGTTGCACTGTTATGACTGACTGATGTGAGTGCATTTCAAGCACGACATACGCTTTCTCGGCTTCTGTCGCCATTTTGTCTCACTGCGCTCTCGAGCGCTCTGGCGGCAGAAACCTGAAGTGCGGCTTCAGCCGAACAAAACTTTATGAGTTTTTCTACGTATCTGTAGTGTGTCGTGACCATATGTCAATGAATGGAGCTACAGTGAATTTATCAAATCGCTTCATTCATTTGTAATAGCCCTGTGCAGAAAGAGTTCTGTGCTTACTGAAATCGTGTATTGCATACAGTCACAGAGTCATGACATTACAGGCAGCGTTGCGGCATAGAATCCCATTGATCACTACACCTTTCTTTCGGTACTCATATGAATAGATGAACTACTATTTGGATTAGTGACCAGCGGCGGAGCCGGTGTAGTAAATCTGGTGGGCGCAGTCGATGTCTAGGATAAGGCTCTCGCAGGTGGAAGAATAAAACCCATACTGTCATGAATGCTGCGGTTCTGTTTATTTATTTGCAAAGTTATCGAGAGTCGTAATTGGTTGCGACATAACCAACAACGCAGGATATCCTCGATGTATTGTGTCTACAACTTTTCTGGGTCATCAGTCTTCTGACTAGTTCCATGTGGCCCGCGCGCGGGTTTCTCTCTTGTGCCAACCTCTTCATCTCAGAGTTGTGTATATTCGTACGTCCTCAATTATTTGTTTTACCTGTTCGTTGATATCCTTTCCCCCTGAATTTCAGTTCCCCTCTTGAAGCTTCCTTTTATTTCCGTCATTGCTCTTCACTGTACAGATAGAACAACGGGGGCGAAACAGTATATCCCTGTGTTACACCATTTTTAATCGGGGCATTCCTTTTTGCTTTCCATTCTTTCCTTGTTGTAACATCCTGCACTATTTTACTTTGTAGATAATTTTTTCCAAGTCGACCAATGCTATTAACGCGTCTTCATTTTTCTTTAGTCTTACGGCCATTATAAATCTCAACATCAGAACTAATTCTCTGGTGCCCTTACATTTCTGAAAGCCAAGCTGATTGCCATCTAAAAAATCCTCAATTCTGTTTTTCAGTTTTCTGTATATCATTCTTGTAGTCTGCACGATAATAGAGCACTGCTTGCTTGATACCGTGCCAGACTCACTTCGCCTGTCTTTTGCATAAATTTTTAGAAACTATTCTATCAGTGGAGTGTAAACAGCGATCAGTATAAAGTGAAAAAATTCAGTATAACAATCTCGATCGGAACAAATGTTTATTTTGGTTGTCAACAGGTTAGGCCTATAATTCGACCGTCTTCAGGCCGTGAGCAGCATCGTGGCGGCTGCTGGTGGTGGACAGAGCAAGATTCTTAAGAACATGGACGTCAACTGCTCTTATGGATTTTGCTCCATCCATCGGCATCAGCCGCCATCATGTCGCTTACAGCCTGGGGATGGGATAAATTATAGACCCAAAATGGTTGCCAACCAAAGTAAACGTCTGTTGCGATCGAGATTGTTTTAATGAATTTTAACTATTTGCCTAAAGGCTAAAGTCGTTTGCACGTGCACTGCTATGGCTTCTAATGTGATGTGGAGTGGAATCCAATCATTGATGACACCTGTATGAGCTAATGTACAGCTCGCTCCAGATGCTCTCTGGTACCTGTACGATTCCGAGAGAATGCACGGCAACCTTGAAGAGCTGGAGAATGGTCCTCTGTGAAATGCGGATCTCGAAACGTTGCGTTCACGGGACTACATGAGTTGTTGTAGTTCTTGGCAGGTGACTAATATCCACTGAATTATACTGATTAGCCAGAACATTATGACCACCGACGTACTGTCGTTATAAACCCGTCCAGGCGAGACTGCGCTCGGTGCATGTAGTACCGGTGAGTGTGCTGTCCGTGTGTAGAATGGGGATCTGAGTTTGACCGAGGGCACATTGTGGTGGACCGGGGCGTGGCACAACCATTTCGGAAACTGCACGGCGTGTCGGGTATTTGAGGAATGCTGTGCTGACTGTGATCAACATGTGGCGGAACCAAGCTGAAACCACGTCCGGACGTCATAGTCTGGGCAGACTGGTAAAACAGGACAGGCGGCGAACTGTGGCGAAACTAACAACAGACTTTAGTGGAGGGCGGAGCACAAGGGTAGCTGTAGACACAGTGCACTGAACACTCCTAATGATGGGCCTCCGCAGCTGACAACCAGTGCATATGCAAATGTTACCAGCACGACATGAGCAACTACAGGTGAAAGGAGCACGTGCCCAACGGCACAGGACGTTCGCGCAGTGGCAGAGCGTTGCTCGGTGTGATGAATCCTCATAGCTTCATCATGCCGTTGGGAGGGCACGAACCCGTCGTCTTCCCGGGGAACAGCTCCTTGACACTTGTACTGCCGCACGGAGACATGCTGGCGGCGGTTCCATTATGCTCTGGGGAACAAACACATGGGGCATCAAAGGGTCCAGTGGAGCTCGTGCAAGGCACTGTGATGGACAAGGAGTTTCGTACAATGGTTACAGACCATGTACACACTTTCATGACGATCATGTTTCCTGACAGCAGTGTCTTTTTTCAACGAGAAAATGCGCCATGTCACAACGACAGGAGTGTTGTGGAGTGATCGAGTGGCGAGTTCCAGTTGATGTACCAGCCCGCCAACTCGCCAGACCTGAACCCAATCGATCTGGGATGTGATTGAACTTTACGTCCGTCAGAGGTCATCTTTCTCTCTCTCCCCCTCCCCCCGCCCTGCCCCCGAAATTTACGGAAATTAGGTGACTTGTGCAAGCAGATGTGGTGCCGACTACCTACGGCGATCTACCAAGCCCATGCCACAACGCGTCGCCGCTGTTATCCATGTCAGAGGTGGATGTACCAGGTATTACGTATGTGGTCATGATGTTCTGGCTGTTTAGTGTATGACATTGTGTTGGTTCAAATGGCTCTGAGCACTATGGGACTTAACTGCTGAGGTCATCAGTCCTCTAGAACTTAGAACTACTTAAACCTAACTAACTTAAGGACATCACACACATCCATGCCCGAGGCAGGATTCGAACCTGCGACCGTAGCGGTCGCGCAGTTCCAGACTGAAGCGCCTAGAACCGCTCGGCCACTCCGGCCAGCTGACATTGTGTATCAGGCTTAGCCTGATGTGGCCAAGGGGAGAGGCAGTAAACCAGGATCACTTCAGCAGTATGGTGGAACCGCATAGGCAAACATAGGTTCGGAGTCTAGTGGCGTAGGGGATCTGTCGCGTCCGGGGTGTCTTTAACTACTTCGTAGGGTCGGGATTCTTGCGAAGGCTTATCCGCTCTCGGGAGTAGGAACTGAAGGGGAACTTAGGTCATACAGTCGGTAGCCATTCACTGGTGTCCGATCGTTGTTCTGTAGATTTCCAGGGACAGGTCTTCTGAAAGGGAGATCAGTCACTGGTAGACCCTGGAGGAGGCAGTCCAAGGCCCAAAAGATGAAGCAGGAACCACACGAGGGGAGGTCCTTTTTTACTCCGTGGTCTAATTTACTTTTGCGGCTATCAGAGTTCGGCATCGAGGGAATAAATACGCGTTGTACACAGTAGTGGCAGAAGTCGGTATGATTGAAACAAGATATAAACGATAGTACTCTTTCCGAAATCAAAATTTTGAGGCTATCGGAGACGTTAAGTTCCTGCATTAGGTTCCTTAATTGGGGTCGCAAGTTTAGCGATCGAGGAGGGCAGTCGTCTCCGCAGTTAACAGTGTTAGTAGCTTACTTGGTGAGTTTTCATGGAGTCGGCGACCACAGTCTCCACAAATCGGGATTTTCGTACACCAGAAATACATATTTCCGAAGTATTGACATTGAAAGTATAGCATAGAGGGGTAGGTAATAAAGCTTCACCTCACAACGGTAGGCCATGACTGTGACTGCCTCAGAAACAGAATCCCCCGAACAGCTTATATGAATGGTGCGGGGTGTGGCGGGATTCGACGCACTCGACGTGGACCCCTCGCTTCTGCAGGTTTTCGGCCAGGTACCAGTTCTACACCATCTGTAGCTTCTCAGGGCGACCACTGTGCTCTGTTAAGGGGTAACTAATATCTTGATCAATAAGCTTACTTTGAAAGTTAATACGGCCACTAACTGGGCACGAAACGCACGCGAATATCTCTCTTTTTACGTTCGGGGCGCGCTACTGAAGTCATTTGGAGAAAGCACCGAAAATGCCACCGAGACAGTTTCTGGAACGTGCTATTTCCGAAAATCGGGAGCCCCGATCGATTTCTCGTCAGAAAGAAACCCTGTTATGTTACGAGACTATTCTTTGCTTCTCGCTGGTAGCAGGAAAAGAATAATGTCCTGTGTCATAAGATTTAATACGGCGGAATGCAACAGAGACAGCTCGTGGCTACCGCGGACGTGTGTATCCGCCGACGCCTGACCCGGTGCCGTACTGGCCCAGCACAGAGAGCAGGCCGCGGCACAGTTTAGTGTGGCGTGGCGTGGCTTGCTGCCCTCGCTGGAACGCGTCCAGGTGGCTTTCCGGCGCGCCCAACCCCGTACTTCCGCGACCTGTGTCTGTCTCCTGACGCGACCGCGACCTGTGTCTGTCTCCTGACGCGACCGCGACCTGTGTCTGTCTCCTGACGCGACAGCGCGCCGTCGCAAAGTGTCGCCCGTCGCGCCGCTAGACGAGGTCAACCGTGGTTTCGTTCATTCTCGAACATATTCTCAGTACGAATATAATGAATTTCCTTGAGACAGACAAGTTGCTGTCCATGCACCAGCACGACTTCAGAAAGCATCGCTCCTGCGAAACGCAACTCGCCCTTTTTTCACATGATATCTTGCGAACCATGGATGATGGGTATCAGACGGATGCCATATTCCTTGACTTCCGGCAAGCGTTTGACTCGATGCCCCACTGCAGACTCCTAACTAAGGTAGGAGCATATGGGATTGGTTCCGAAGTATGTGAGTGGCTCGAAGACTTCTTAAGTAATAGAACCTAGTACGTTGTCCTCGATGGTGAGTGTTAATCGGAGGTCAGGGTATCATCTGGAGTGCCCCAGGGAAATGTGGTAGGTACGCTGTTGTTTTCTATCTACATAAATAATCTTTTGGATAGGGTGGGTAGCAATGTGCGGCCGTTTGCTGATGATGCTGTGGAGTACGGGAAGATGTCGTCGTTTAGTGACTGTAGGAGGATACAAGATAACTTGGACAGGATTCGTGATTGGTGTAAAGAATGGCAGCTTACTCTAAATATAGATAAATGTAAATTAATGCAGATGAATAGGAAAAAGAATCCTGTAATGCTTGAATACTCCATTAGTAGTGTAGCGCTTGACAGAGTCACATCGATTAAATATTTGGGCGTAACATTGCAGACCGATATGAGGTGGGACAAGCATGTAATGGCAGTTGTGGGGAAGGCGAATAGTCGTCTTCGGTGCATTGGTAGAATTTCGGGAAGATGTGGTTCATCTGTAAATGTGACCGCTTATGAAACACTAATATGACCTATACTTGAGTACTGCTCGAGCGTTTGGGATCCCTATCATGTCGGATTGAGGGAGGACATAGAAGCAATTCAGAGGCGGACTGCTATATTTGTTACTGGTAGGTTTTATCACCACGCGAGTGTTATGGAAATGCTTCAGGAACTCGGGTGGGAGTCTCTGGAGGAAAGGAGGCGTTCTTTTCGTGAATCGCTACTGAGAACCAGCATTTGAGGCTGACTGCAGTACAATTTTACTGCCGCTAACTTATATTTCGCGGAAAGACCACAAAGATAAGATAAGAGGGATTAGGGCTCGTACAGAGGCATATATGCAGTCATTTTTCCCTCGTTCTGTTTGGAAGTGGAACAGGGAGAGAAGATGCTAATTGTGGTACGAGGTACCCTCCGCCACGCACCGTATGGTGGATTGCGGAGTATATATGTAGATGTAGATGTAGATGTAAATGTAGGTGAAGTAACGCCTCCTAACGAAGGCGCGCTCACAAGTTACGAGAAACGTTCGTCTTTACCCGTCTGCGTGAAACTCTTGTGAACACCATGGGAAACGAAGTTTCTCTTGAATAACATCCAGCATTGTTTTCATTAGTTACAATTTGTAGTGAGATGTTCACTAAGTGATGTTTTTATCCCACAGCAAAAGTAAAGTCATGTGCCATTTGTAACGTCTCATTTTCTCGCACTTGACTTCACGCCGTAACACAATGGATATCTCTAAAAAGAGCAGTCACAAAAGTTGGACAAATCTAGATACAAGAAACATAACCGGAAACAGAAGAAACAGTTGATTTGATCCACGAAAGGAGGATGTACGAAAATGTTCAGGAAAAGGCAGGAATACGGCAGTATAAGACACTTAGAATGAAATAAATGAGAATGCATAGAAGTCAATGCGATATATCTGCAGGAAAAATGACCGTGGACATTGAGGTCAGCAGAGACGGAGCACCAGCCCCGAGTTGTTCAACGATGCGGAAGAATATCTGCTCTGATCTTTCAGGGGAATCATTGCGGAATTTGTTTGGAGCGGTTTAGGGAAATCACGGAAAAGTTAAATCTAAATGGACGGACTCGGATTTGAACCGTCGTCCTCTCGAATGCGGGTCGAGTGTCCTAACCACTGCGCCACCCCGCCCTGGTTTTCGCTTGGCAGGGGGTTCATAGAATCAGTTTCACATTATTGCTTTACCATTCCATTCACTGATAGCACCAGGGAAAAAATGAACACCAAAATCTTTCTTTGCGAGCTCTGATCTACGTTATTTTATCGCCATGGTAGTTTCTTTCTATGTAGTTGGGAACCTACGAAATTTTCACTTTCGAAGGAGCAAGATGATGACTGAGATTCTGTAAATAGTTTAGCCGCAACGAAAACCGCCATTGTTTTAATTATTGGTTCTCCAAGTCGCTTATTATATCCGTGAGAATCTCTCCCTTATTTCAGGATAATACAAAGAAACACCTTTCTTTCAACTTTTTTAATGTTCTCCGTCGATCCTATCTGATGCCGATCCCACACCGCTCAGCAATATACCGGAAGAGGACGGACAACCATAATCTATGCAGTCTGCTTAGAATATCCGTTGCATCTTCTAAGTGTTCTGCCAATAGAACGTAGTGTTTGGCCACTTTCCTACAATATTTTCTGTGTCATAGTTCCAGTTTAATTTATTCTTAATTGTAATGCCCAGGAATTTTGTTGAATTGCAGTCATTAAATTTAGTCTCTGTTGGTCCATTATGGGCAGGGGATATCGGCCGGTTAAGTAACTGTCAGTGTCAATGAAATTCACCAACAGCCGTGTATCTGAAGATGTTATTTTATTTTATTTTGAATGCTACCAGTTTCAGCATTTCTGGATGTCGTGAATTCAATTGTTACACTAGTGCACGTGTGCTCAGTTGCTATCAAGTCTTCCAGTGAAGCACTAGTGTATCGATCGAATTTACGACATCCAGAGGTTTATGGCTCCATTTGACATTTATTTTATTTGGAGAGATACACATGGGCATAGTGAAATGCTGAAAGTGGTAGTCTTCAAAATAAAATAAAATAAAATTATGTCTTAAGATACACGGGTGTTTGCGATTTCTTTGACACAGGTCATTAAATTTGTATGATTTATGGAGTAGTCAAAATCTGACGGAATTTCTTAAGTATTCATTTGGAGGACCTCATACTTTTTTGTTATTCAGGGCCAGAATGTGTGTGAAATCTTATGGGACTTAACTGCTAAGGTCATCAGTCTCTAAGCTTACACACTACTTAACCTAAATTACCCTAAGGACAAACACACACACCCATGCCCGAGGGAGGACTCGAACCTCCGCCCGGACCAGCCGCACAGTCCATGACTGCAGCGCCCAAGACCGCTCGGCTAAACCCGCGCGGCTATTCATGGCCAACTGCCACTTTTTGCACCAAGCAAATATCTTATGTAAATAATTTTCTGGTTTGTATTGGTCTTCTGACGAGGTTATTTGATGGTAAACGACAGCACCGTTTGCAAACAATCTAAGAGCTTTGCGCATATCGTCACCTAAAACGTTTATACGTTATAGATTAAGAAAAGCAGAGAGGCTATAACACTAATTTGCGGAACACAATATGTCACCTTTGATTCACTCGATGACTTTCCGCCAGTTAGCTCGCGTGTGACCTTTCCAACAGGAAATCACGAGTACAGTCTCACAGTTGAGACTATACTTTACAGTCACGAAATTTGATTAGACGACGCTTGTGAGGAATGGTGTCGAAAACATTTTTGAAATCCAGAAGTATGGAATCAATCTGAGATCTTCTGTCGATAGCACTCTTTACTTCCTGTGAAAAGTTGTGTTGCACCAGAAAGGTATTTTCTGAATTCATGCTGTTTGTCGATAGATCATTTTCTTCGAGGTACTTCATAATGTTCGAATACAGTATACGTTTCAGAACCCTACTGCGAATCGATGCCAGTAATATTGGCCTGTAATGCAGCGGATTATTTCTGTTTTCTATGTTGAGTACTGGCGTGGCCTGTGCAACTTACCAGTCCTTTCTGTACGGATCTTTCGTCGAGCTTAACAGTTGTACGCTTGCCATCCTGGAAAGCTTGCTGGGTTCTTGCCAGTAGAACATAGAAGAGACCATGTGAAGAATCGTGCAGTTATCTCGAGGAAATGTTGGCACAGCTCTCACGTCGTGCTCTGGCGGGGAGCTCGAGAGCTATATGGTCTACATACTCTCGGCGAAAACTAAAACGGTCATCATTTGGAGCATTTCTCTTGGCAACATGGGCTGGAAAGAATGTATGTTCGACGAAACTGTGTGCCGGACCTGACCAAATGCTACCAATTACCCCTTGTGAGCTCGCCTCACTGACCAAATCAACGTTTCATCTTCTCACGTCTTTACCCACAGCCTCATGATTATTGCCGAGGATGAAACGGTCTACTCTACGCGATAACATGCTGCGGTGGAATATGTGTGACAAAACTGTGTGTCGGACCGGAGAGTTAGGAAGGAAAGGGGAGGAGCCCAGAACAAGTGGAAAATTGGCGGCTCAGATGACTGCTATCTGGGTTTGAATCTTCGCCCAGCATGCTGTTTTGTTATGGTTGTGACAGCTGTGACGCAGCTTTCCACAGTACTGTACCCTGCACAAGCCTCGTTATCTCCTAATAACTACCGCAAGGGACATCGGTTTGAACCTCGTTGCTGTACTCGTCTCTTGGTATCCCTCTGAATCCCCCCCCCCCTTCCCCCACATATTCTTCCAATACCATTCCTTGATCTCCCTCTCAACCGATCCTTTTTTCAGGCAAGTTCTGCCACAAATTTCTCCACAATTCTATTCAGTGCCTCCTCATTAGTTATGCAATCTATCCATCTAATTTTCAGTATTTTTCTCTAACACCACATTTGGAAAGCTTCTGTTCTCTTCCTGTCTGAACTGCTCATCGTCCACGTTTCCGTACGTGGCTGCACTCGAGACAAAAGACTACCTTAAACTTAAGTGAACATTCGCTGTTAACAAATTTCTCTTCTTCCGAAACGCTTTTCTTGCCATTGATAGTCTACAGTTTATATCCCCTGTACTTTGACCATTATCGACTACTTTCAGTGTCTCATTTCGTTTTCTAATTCTCTCAGCACCATCTGATTTAATTTCACTACAGTCCATTATGCCTGATTTACTTTTCTCAATTCTCATGTTATAATCTCTTTTTAAGAAACTAGCCATTTCGTTTAACTGCACTTCTTTAAGTCCTTTGCTGTCTCTGACAGAATTACTATATCATCGGCAAACGTCAAAGTTTTTACATCTTCTCCTTGAACTCCAAATTTTTCTTTGGTTTCCATTACTGTAGAGTTTGGATTACACCGGGGATAGGCTACAACCCTGTCTCATTCCCTTCCCTTAACAACTGCTTCCCTTTCGTACCCCCCCTCCCCGCCCACTCTTCTGACTGCCGTCTGCTTTCTGTACAAGTTGTACATAGCCTTCCACTCCCTTATTTTACTTTTGCTACGTTCACAATTTCTAAGTGCATATTGTAGGAAACATTGTCAAATACATTTTCAGTGTCTGCAAATGTCACAAACATAGGTTTCCCTTCCCCTAACCTATCTTCTACAATGAGTCACAGGGACAGTATTGCCTCGCATCTTCCAACATTCCACCGGAACCCAAACTGATCCCCGAGATCGGCTTCTAGCAGTTTTTCGATTCTCTTGTAAATAATTGGTGTTACTATTTTGCATCCATGTTTTTATTAAACTCATACTTCGATAATATTCACAAGTGTCAGCATCTGCTGTCATTGGTATTGGAATTATTACATTCTTCGCGAAGTCCAAAGGTATTTCCCCTGTCGCCATGTGCGATAGTTTTGTCACGACTGGCTCTCCCAAGGATATCAGCAGTTCGGAGGAAATATCGTTTATTTCAGGGGCCTTGTTTCGGCTTAGGTCTTTCGGTTCCCTGTTAAATATTTCTCCCAGAATTATATCTTCCATCTTAAGTTCATCTACTTCCTTATATCTTTCTATAACAAGTCTTCATTTTCCTTGTATAGTCACTCTAGATATACCTTCTACCTGCGAGCTTTCCCTTCTTTGTTTATTGCTGGTTTTCCATCTCCACTCCTAATATCGATGCAGCTGCTTTACTTTTTTCTAAGAAGTGAGCTTTAATCTTCCTATAGATGGTATGTACCTTCCCCCCAGTTATACATGCATCAATAGACTTCATTTTCCTCTAGGTGTTCCTGCTTAGCCTATTTACACTTGTTTCAATCAATTTTTTTAGACTTTTGCTCTCCTTTTTGCATACTTCATTTTCTGCATTTTTATATTTTGTCCTTTCATCAGTTACATTCAATATCTCTTGTGTTATCTAATGACTTCTTCCCGCCTTGTCTGCTTTCACTATTTCATCTATCAAAGCTACCTATTCGTCTTCTACTGTATTCAGACAATCTTTGCCTAATGCTCCCTTTGAAATCTTAAACAACTCCGGCTCTTCAAATTATCCAGGTACAATCCCCTTAGTTTCCTAATTTTTTTCCGATTTTTCAGTTTTAATATAAAGTTTACAACTAGTAAATTATGGTCCTAGTTCACATCTGTCCCTGGAAATGTCTTACTGTTTAAAATACAGTTTTAACTTTTCACATACATTCATCGTAGAATATCATCCGGACAAGTAATTCCTTTCGTCAGGATCTAGATTTGTACATTTAACTTGCATCATACTGGAGTTCCTGCCAATTCTTCACGAACCCTGATACTTTATCTATTCTTGAACTTGGACCAGACACTGCTGCGTGGTTCATAAGTTTACCCAAACTTTCTCTACAGGCTTATTGTTAGTATGTCGGTTAAACTTTGAAATTTAGTAGTAAAGTCTCCAAACAAGGGACTAATTCCTTGCTTACGTTCTGAATTATTGTGTGTAAGTTGAAGGAGAATGTAGACGATAGCTGCTGTTCACTACACATGCCTCAAATCGCATTTAAGATGGCTGTCACATTCTTAAAGATGAATTTTAAAGAGAAATAGGCAGTGCCTCTGCACCGTTCCTACTCCTGACAGATTAAAACAGCTATATCTCTTAAACTATCGGTAATGACCTGTCTCGTTCGGTATGTAAAGATAATTATTCGAACAAGATCTGTATACTTTTTAGGATTCCATACCTCAATCGGTAAAAACGGAACGCTTGTAGGATCACTATGTCGTCTCTGTGTGTCTGTCTGTCCGACTGTTAAAAACTCCTTTTCTGAGTAACGTGTAGACGTATCAAGTTGAAATTTACTTCACATATTAAAGAATACGATCTACTGGCGATTTGTGAAGCTTTTAAGTGAACACAATCAAAAGATAACGGCCATTTATGCCACATATTTTGATATTCGCCAAATCAGTCATCAAAAGCTACAGCGTACCTTCCGTTGACTTAAAAATTTGGCAAGAAGCAAGGTGTCACATTACAACCAAAGGAAAAAAATCCGAAAATGGTAGACTTGTAATTATATCACACGAAAAAAAATTTTGTTCGTTTGTTATCTGACTGTCAGTCTGTCCACTGTCCATCCCTCCGTCTGTGAAGATCCCTTTTTCTCAGAAACGTGTAGAACTATGAAGTAAAAACTTATGTCACATACTGAGGTCTGTAGTTTTTTGGTGGTGTAAAAATTTTAAGTTTCTACGTCAGTGCAGTCAAGAGATACAGCCATTTATGTCACATATTTTGATGAAATTACAATGAAATGAACACCCTTAGCTGCTTACAGGCGTTGACATACGTCAACGGGGACAGATGAAAATGTGTGCCCCGACCGGGACTCGAACCCGGGATCTCCTGCTTACATGGCAGATGCTCTATCCATCTGAACCACCGAGGACACAGAGGATAGTGCAACTGCAGGGATTTATCTCTGGCACGCCTCCTGCGAAATCCACATTCCCAACGTATTGTCCCGCACTACATTTGTAGTGCCCCCGCCCATTATACTCATTACTCGCGGCGCGTTGCCGATTCCCGTAAGAGTTCGGGCACTGTTTGTGTATTCGCACAGAAGAAGATGGTCAAGTGGCCGGTGAGCCTTAACTAATATATATATATATATATATATATATATATATATATATATATATATATATATACAGATGGTATCTGTTCTTTCTGACATCTTAGTATATATACATATTTTGATACTCGTAAATTGACACGTTAAAACGTGTACGGTACTTCCCCTTGCCGTAAAATTATGAAATCTGGCAAGAAGAAAGGTTTCTCAGTACAAGTAACGGGAAACAATCAAAAGACTGTTACATTTTATTACACGAAAACATTGTTCTCGTGTCATTTGTCATGCGACTTCAAACTTGAAACATTGTGGAAAGTCAATTCCTGCGACCGATATCTTGCCGGTATCAGTGTCGATAACAGGCAAAAACCGTCGAGATCTTCGATTCCCGGAATGAATGAACTGTCTACATACGTAGTTAAGTACAGGGCTATTACAAATGATTGAAGCGATTTCATAAATTCACTGTAGCTCCATTCATTGACATATGGTCACGACACACTACAGATACGTAGAAAAACTCATAAAGTTTTGTTCGGCTGAAGCCGCACTTCAGGTTTCTGCCGCCAGAGCGCTCGAGAGGGCAGTGAGACAAAATGGCGACAGGAGCCGAGAAAGCGTATGTCGTGCTTGAAATGCACCCACATCAGTCAGTCATAACAGTGCAACGACACTTCAGGACGAAGTTCAACAAAGATCCAGCAACTGCTAACTCCATTCGGCGATGGTATGCGCAGTTTAAAGCTTCTGGATGCCTCTTTAAGGGGAAATCAACGGGTCGGCCTGCAGTGAGCGAAGAAACGGTTGAACGCGTGCGGGCATAGTGATGTGAAAGATTCAGTGTTTAAATCTCCTCTACCAAGAAACGTGCCAGAACTGCGAGCTCGCATCAACAATGCTTTCGAACTCATTGATGGGGACATGCTGCGCCGAGTGTGGGAGGAACTTGATTATCGGCTTGATGTCTGCCGAATCACTAAAGGGGCACATATCGAACATTTGTGAATGCCTAAAAAAACTTTTTGAGTTTTTGTATGTGTGTGCAAAGCATTGTGAAAATATCTCAAATAATAAAGTTATTGTAGAGCTGTGAAATTGCTTCAATCATTTGTAATAACCCTGTATGTAGAGAACCCTCCGTGCGCGGGTCTTGCTCGCACCTGGCCAGTTTGCTTTGGGCAGATAAGATATGTCTCGAAAGCAACATTACTCATACGTGAGGAAGACCGAAGAAGGGGAGAATGTTGTACCTTGAGGATGGTGTACCTAAGGAGACATGATGTTTCGTGGTCGGTGTTTCAATATAGTGACTGAGTTGAGAATCTCTTGAAGTAATGCGCCCTAGAAATCAGCATAAGCAAGTTCCCGGCATTTAGTACTGTAATTGCGAGATATAAAGCTATGTTTTTGCAGCGTTTGTAAATATTACGACCTATACATCCCTGAGTACTGTGTGATATATTAAAGCTAATTGGACGATTTAGTTAATTCTTCAGTTACAGAGTTTTACGGTGAATAAAATTTCTGCTAACAAAAGTCTGAGCAAAGCAGAGGGAAATGTAAACACCTAGAATGTAAGATCCAAGAGCCACGATAGGTAAAATAAGCAAGCACATGAGGTACATAAATAGATTAAGTAAAATAATTGTAGCAACCAGCCTCTGCACAAACCAAACTAAATTGTAAATACTCTAGATGTAGACCCAGTAAAACTTCCAAGAGTGGTTACCACATACGTATTACAAACTGTATACAAAAGAAGTGTAAAAACGTATGTGTTAGAAGTAGTATTAGAAATGAACATTAAATTGTAAAATTATGAAAAATAAAGGAGGAAATGCATAATCCAAATGACCAAGTAGAGAAACAAGATGCTCTCAAGCAGCTCGTCCCAATCTCATCAGGAAAAATAAACTAGTTACGTAAGGTATAGACGAATATGTCGTCGGTTGTGCACCATCTTGTACCTACAGAGGAAAGAAGGTCTTTTACCATGGAACGCGTCATGTTTGCAAACGAACTGAGCTTCCTTAAATTCTTAATGATATTTCCTTGACTCGAAAACGGAAACTTGTGTTAATTCGCGATAGGTTATACTAAAAAAAATTTTTAACTGGTTTCTGGATTTTGATAATACTTCTTGTTGATTTCATTACACTTACTATTCATAGGTATATAGTAGAGTAAGAAGTAACACACGTACTATTAAATATAGTATTGACAAGATTCTCTCTATTGCAACACTTTCTGATATGAATAGAAAATTTCTTCCTATGTAGATGAGCATGTATTTTGGTACGGTTTTTCGTATCGGGAAAACCCTTCTTTGTCCGTGGTAATTTTCGTTAATTTGAGAAACAGACGGTAGCACACATACAGTGAATGCTATCATTTCGAAATGGAGTAAGAAAAAATATATTAAACTTCTATTACAGGCGAAAGAATGGAAAGTGTTTCAAGGTACAATATTGTCGCCTACTGTTAAAAAGATTCGCAGCATTACTGGTTTTCCTGATAGTGTGAGTTCTCAATGCTGGCCACTGAAAGTGCAACCGTCAAATAGGCATAAAATGCATTACGTGCTGGGTTGTTATTTCATCCCAGCCACACAACACCATCTACATCCTGCACATAAGAAAGATTAGGCAGCGCGTTTAGCATCCAGAAATCGCATTTGAATGTTGCGTAATGGTTTTACACTCAAGCGCCAAAGAAACTGGTATAGGCATGCGTATTAATTGCAGACAGATGTAAACAGGCAGCAGACGGCGTCCGCAACGCCTATAAAAAACAACAAGTGTATGGCGAAGTTGTTAGGTCAGTTATGCTGCTACAATGGCAGGTTATCAAGAGTTAAGTGGGTTGAACGTGGTTTTATAGTCGGCGCACGAGCGATGGGACACAGCGTCTTCGAGGTAACGATGAAGTGGGGATTTTCCCGATCGACCATTTCACGAGTGTACAGTGAATATCAAGAATCCGGTAAAACATCAAATCTCCGACGTCGCTGCTGCCGGAAAAAGATCCACATCTGAAGTTCGTGGAAGCTCCGTATGGGTATGGGACTCCTGGCACGTCTAGATACGACTCTGACAGGTGACGCAACGTAAACATCTTGCCTGATCACCTGCATCCGTTCATTCCATTGTGCATTCCGACGGACTTGGGCAATTCCAGCAGGACCGTGCGACACCCTACACGTCCAGAATTGCTACAAAGAGGCTCCAGGAACACACTTTTGAGTTGAAACACTTCCACTGGCCACCAAACTCCCTCCACATGAACATTATTGTGCATACTCGGGATGCCTTGCAACGTGCTGTTCAGAAGAGATCTCCACACCCTCGTACTCTTACTTATTTATGGACAGCCGTGCAGGATTCATGGTGTCAGTTCCCTCCAGCGCTACTTCAGACATTAGTCGAGTCCATGCCATATCTTCTTGCGGCACTTCTTCGTGCTCACTACACGATATTAGGCAGGTATACCACTTTCTTTGGCTCTTCAGTGTGAAAAGGAGAAACGTCTGCCAGCGAACGCAGTATGATCGCGTCCCACCGAGATCACGGTTTACTGTTCCACAATATTGCTGCTCTCAGCTTTACGGGAACGCACGACTCTTAAGCTTCTCTAAGTCAATGCAGACAGGACCATTTATAACCCATATTTTGATACTCGCGAACTCACTCATCGAAACTTATTATGTAGGTCCCGTTGACCTCAAGCTGCAATTTCTTACACCGAGAAGAGGCCATAGAATCTAGTGTGTTGCATAAACTTCAAGTTGGTGCTCCGGTCCGCTTGTGAGTAAAATGGTTTTTACAGTAGGAGAGAGAGAGACAGGCAGAGAGACGCCATAGTGTTCCTACCAGGGTCCCGTTTGCAGCTGTTGAGGTACGGAACCGTAAAAATATGGATATAGAAGTAGAAAAAGATTTCATAATACCTGGAAATGAACTTTTGCAAAGGATCTTCAATGCATGGATATGGAGTGGGAGGAAGCTGAGTGCAACCCGCTTGCCAACAGCGCTGATCAGACTGGATGGTCACCCATCCAAGTGCTAGCCCAGCCCGGCAGCGCTTATCTTCGGTGATATGACAGGAACCGATGTTACCACTGCAGCAAGGCCGTTGGCTAATATATGTATGGACAAAATAAATAGAAGAAGTAGTTGCGTTAAGGTGTCTGGTAGTAGTGTTACGTCCACAACAGAGCATTCAGACGTCCTTACATCCCGAAAACGCAATATGTTGTCATTTTCATTATAAGGCAAGAAAATTATGTAGACAGATTGTTTCATTTACCTTTGTTTTCTAGAAATACAAACTGTATATTAAGTTTAATGTGGCAGATCTGAAGAAATCTGAGATGCCGAATTGTAAGAGGAACTGTATACATGTAAATACGAATTCTGAATAAAATAATAACCACAACAGCAGATAACTTTCTTCTTGTGAGCGAGACAATTGTATCCTTCATGCCTCAGAGCTAACGTAGTACATTCATGGGTTTGTTGCTCACGTATGCAAGCTGCGTACACATCCCTTTGGCGCCAAAAGCTTGAATTTCAACGTACGTCGCTACCACTCCGCCATCTGTGTTCCAACCGGTAAGCTGAACGTAACGCTGCCGCCAGATGGCAGCGTATCGCGTGTGCGCTCGCAGTAGAACCGTGGAAGAGGAGCGTCTATCCATCTACATTATTATACTAAATGTAATGTATTTACTTGTTAATTACTGCTTTGATTACGCTAGATTTAGATCCCTTCTAGGAAACACTAGATTAAGTTGTGATGAGGTTTAAAACAGGAAGTTTTCTGCGCGTACCAAATTTTCTCATACACATGATCTCCCAGCCCTACAATATGTTAAAAAAAGTTGAAATTCGACAACTTGCGCATAATAAATATGTATGTAGTTTGGAAGGAAAGGCGCAGCGCCGGCACAAAAGAGTATTTATTGTTTTTGGTGAATTCTCTTACCACATTCTATAGTTGTTTCAAATGTTTTCAGTTAAACTTAACTAAAAAATTTAAGACGTATTGAGATGGTCATAAAGTTTCATACCCCCACCCCTTCCTCAATAGAAGACTCGATATTACCCAACGAATGCCTTATTCAGTAAATATTAGGATTACAAGATATCTTCAGGTTCTGGAACTTAGTGACACATCAGTAGGCCCCTATCTGTTTAAGAACTATGTTGTTAATAAAAGTTACCAATTGCGAACTTGATATTTTTATAGTCATAAAATAGTATACGTTATTGAAAATGGGTTGGTATTTCTGGGGTTGAAGTGCAGTGGTGAAAAATGGCTACAGAAACTACGGATTTAGCAGACATGAAATGAGCATTATCGTGCACGAAACTGGAGTAGTGGCGCCCGAAACTGGAAGTAAAAAGATTTCATTTATGACACATCACACGTTTAATATAAAACAGTGTTTGCTAGCTAGTTCAGTGTTACCATGGTGTAGATGCGAAACGTAGAAATTTCCTCGTATCGAGTATCAATTTCTGTTCCACTTCACAACCGTTTCGACGAAGTCGGTACTACAGTTAAACGCTTCTGTGTACAGTTTTTGGCCACAGCGCCGCATCCACTGCTGCAAAGAAACGCGTTTCTTGAGAAACTTTCGAAACGTACAAATTGTAAAGCCCTTTTCACGAGAAGATATTAATGAAGTATGTGGGCTCCTTGTGAACGTTGTCAAATGAGCTTGTTGGTAAAGTCATAATTGCATTCGCCACATGATAACGACCAGTTGCCCCGTCTCCTAGCAACTAACCAACCTCTGCTGACAAATTGAGTGTCATTATGTACTGTGCCGATTCGTGACACTACTTTTTCATCGGGCACGGGGTAGCTCCAGATGAAATTTTCTTACAGATCAGCAACCACAACATCCCGTGTCCTACATATTAAATTTCTGGGTATGTGGCTTGACCCTCGACCTGACTTCCCCGACGGAGACATGTTAAAGAACCCAAGCCAAAAGTGTGTCGCTGTTTCATCTATACAAGTTTTTAATCTGTAGTAAAGTGGATTATGATTGCATGGTGTGTGAGACTTGGCTCTTATACTGCAGCGAATGTTTTAGATCGCCTCCAATTTCCTCCTCTTCGCGGCTTAGAACGACAACATTTTCAATACTAGATGTGGAACTGTCGTTTCGCCCAGTAGCTCCGAGAGGGAAGCTTCTGATAATTCAAGGGTCGTATTGAAAGGATGAGCGTCACTAAATTATCCTTTATGATAGAAAGTGTACAAACTGCTATACACCAAAGAGGGTGAATTTTGTAAGAAGAAACCTAGGTCAGGTTTAATAACATCATACTATACAGTGAGGTCGTTGAATACTTGCCAGTCCAGTTACATCTTTACTGGGGATATGTGGTGACAAAGAGATATTCCAGGATGTGTTCATTATTCTGTACCTATTAATCAAATTATCAAAGCGACTGATCTAAAGTCTCAACCCTGGCCAATTCCATATTTTGCAAAGAGTTTATAGATGACTCAGAAGTATCAAGTATCTGTGCAGGACCAGCATTCTTCGATGAGTAAATAGATATGGCCCATCCTTCTGGCTACCGGTCCGTCAAGCTACCCATAGAAGAGTTTGTGTTATCTGTACAGGTATAAAACTCCCGTAGGACACAGCGCGTAGGCGTACACTACGGTACTTTTTTTTTTAAATTATCAGAAATACATAATTTATACGTAACTTATAACAGCCCAAGGAAATGTGATTTGTATGGCCTATTTTAGCTTTTTAGATAACAGGCTGTAATTATGAAAAGCCACGCGGAGTGGCCGCGCTGTTTGAGGCACCAGGTCACGGATTGCGCCCCTCCCGCCGGAGGTTCGAGTTTTCCCTCGGGCATGTGTGTGTGTGTGTGTGTGTGTGTGTGTGTGTGTGTGTGTTGTTCTTAGCATTAGTTAGTTTAAGTTACTTTAAGTAGTTTTTAAGTCTAGGGACCGATGATCTCAGCAGTTTGGTCCCATAGGAATTCACACACATCTGAACATTTTATCAGTAATAACATGATGAAGCACGCTCTGCTGAGTACAAAATAATAACAATAATTATGTTTGTGCATGTAAACTGTACTTGCATCAAGAGTAACTGCTTTGGTTACATAAAAGCGCAGAATTTACACTACCATCTAATTTTTATTGCTTATAAAATGCAATTTATATTCTGTAAAGCTATAAAATATACAAGGGACTAACACTGAATGATGAGCGATTCTATTATGTGCAAAACGAACAGTAAACAAACAAAGAGAACTTGTAGGCTTTTTCCTTGAGTTAATATTGCCCGTTACAAAGAAGCTTCGGGAAAAACTGCAAATAATACTGCGCAGCACGTCCTGACGAACTTCACTAGATCGAAAGATCACCATATGTCAATCCGCTTCCGACAACGAGCCACAACACCACAAGGGGCACGTACAGTCGTGCACAAAACGAGCGAGATCCCTCGCCTTTTCGTTATGCTAATCCGCAAAGCTTTAAAGTTTGCTACACAGCCTAACAGGCAAGGCGACGAAGTGCTACCAACATACTATGCACAGGTGTGAAACTGAAAAACTATCTGAACTTTGTCAGACTGTTAGCAATCATGTGTAAGACTATATTAATGCTGATTAGTGTGTTAAACTTAACACTTAAAGGTAAGATATGAATGAAAGAAGAAACGCTAATTAGTATGAACTGTACTAATAAAAATGAATTTCAGCTTATCGATGTAACATAACTGTTTTAGTTAGACAAAGTACCCCAGACGGTTACGAATTAGCAAAATATTATGCGCATTCGGCCGCAAAACGGTCTGTGTCAACGTTCAGACCAGTCATACTGGATTACCGTTGCTGACCTATGATGAAATTTTGCAAATTTAGCAATGCGTGAAAATTCATAATGAAATTCAGTTAGAAATAATTCATTGCCACAGTTAAGTCATTTATTGACGGAAGAGAAAAAAGTAGGTAGTAACAAGTATGAAATTCTACAACATTTTCATATTTGCATCCAAAGGGCGCCGGTAGATAATAAAGATAGCAATAAAACGTATTGGGGGCACGAGAATTTCTTACAATTGCTTTACTGATAGTCTATCTGCCTCCATCGAGATTAGAACCGAACACAAACCAGACCTCCCTTGCAGTAGCAAACACCTTTCACTACGCTAGCAGAAAACCCAGGCAAACAGCCCTCTATTATTACCCATGAATAAGCCGGCAATTTCGCACTGAAAATGTTGCATAGAGCTTTCTAAAGTAAAAAACATGAATTTGCTATCTTTATGTCACCGCTTATGTGACAATCATTCTGGATGTTTGTCGAAATAACAAAATACCGTTATTAGCGAGTAAATTTAGTACGATAATTCTGCACCACCACAGGAAATAAACGGCTACATAGCTCCAAACGTATTCTACAATGTTTCGAATTCTCCATTAGACTCGCCACAGCCAGAAAACGTTCATTAGCCGAAGTGTTTCCTAAGCAATGGGAATGCTCCCACTTCTAAAACGCGATGGCATTAATACTGGGATCTGAATTACGTGTATATGCAAATGTATTTTGTTTGCATTCCTGTAAACGTGATTTGGATCGATAGGGTATCTACGATTAATATGCTGATGTATCGACTGCAAATAGAACATTTCGAATAAAGAGTAGGGGGAATTATTTATGCGGCCCTCATCTTCAGAAACGGTTGCAGCTGTTTTCGTTGTTAGGGTTTCGTCACCTAAAGCGGTAAAAATGGAACCCTACTAGTCTCACTTTCTTGGCCGTCATCTGCCTACCCAACCCTTAAAACCTATTTACCTCGAGTACAGGTAGACCTAATAAGCGGAAATGTATCGCACTTACTGCGGTATACGGTCCCTTGGTGGTGTAAGAAATTCATTTTTATTAGTAGAGTTCATACTAATTAGCGTTTCTTCTTTCATTTATATTTTACATTTACGTGTTGTTTAACACACAAACCAGCATTAATATAGTCTTACACGTGACTGAAAACTGTCTGACAAAGTTCAGATAGTTTTTCAATTTCACACCTGTGCATAGTATGTTGGTAGCACTTCGTCGCCTTGCCTTGTATGCTGTGTAGCAGACTTTAAAGCTGTGCGGATCAGCATAACGAAAAGGCGAGGGGTCTCGCTCGTTTTGTCCACGACTGTACATGGGGATCTGCTTCCAAAAAAAGTTCGTCTTCTGCATTGGAAATAAGCTGATGCTGTTAACAAGAAACGACAGTAAATAATATATACGAGGAGGCAATGTCAAAATACCCAGACTAGTAAACTGGGGTCGACATACACGACTTATTGCCCGAACTGCCCGTTTCCGGGTCAAAAATATACTTTTGGAAAGGGAAAATATACCACCATGCGACATAAGCGAATGAAAATAATAAAAGTAGACTAATTTTCGTGTCGAACCATCACTTACTTCAGATACCGTTCGAATAGTAAAAATGGCAGCATTAAGTCTTTGAACAAGATCCTGAATGTAGGCTTCCACGACAGTTTAAAATCTATCTGAACACCTAGAAATTTGAACTTTTCAGTTTCACTAATCAAATGCCCATTCTGTAAAATTAAAACGTTGGGTTTTGTTGAACTGTGTGTTACAAACCGTAAAAACTGAGTCTTACTGTGATTTAGGGTTAGTTTATTTTCTGCAATCCATGAACTTATGTTATGAACTGCACTATTTGAAACAGAGCCAGTGTTGCACACAACATCCTTTACTACCAAGCTAGTGTCATCAGCAAACATAAATATTTTAGAGTTACCCGTAATACTAGAGAGCACATCATTTATATACACTACTGGCCATTAAAATTGCTACACCACGAAGATGACGTGCTACAGACGCGAAATTTAACCGACAGGAAGAAGATGCTGTGATATGCAAATGATTAGCTTTTCAGAGCATTCACACAAGGTTGGCAGCGGTGGCGACACCTACAGCCTGCTGACATGAGGAAAGTTTCCAACCGATTTCTCATACACGAACAGCAGTTGACCGGCGTTGCCTGGTGAAACGTTGTTGTGATGCCGTGTGTTAGGAGGAGAAATGCGTACCATCACGTTTCCGACTTTGATGAAGGTCGGATTGTAGCCTATCGCGATTGCGGTTTATCGTATCGCGACATTGCTGCTCGCGTTGTTCGAGATCCTAGGACTGTTAGCAGAATATGGAAACGGTGGCTCCAGGAGGGTAATACGGAACGCCGTGCTGGATCCCAACGGCCTCGTATCACTAGCAGTCGAGATGACGGGCATCTTAGCCGCATGGCTGTATCGGATCGTGCAGCCACGTCTCGATCCCTGAGTCAACAGATGGGGACGTTTGCAAGACAACAACCATCTGCAGGAACAGTTCGACGACGTTTGCAGCAACATGGACTATCAGCTCGGAGACCATGGACAGGAGCGCCTGCGGTGGTGTACTCAACGACGAACCTGGGTGCACGAATGGCAAACCGTCATTCTTTCGGATGAATCCAGGTTCTGTTTACAGCATCATGATGGTCGCATCCGTGTTTGGTGACATCGCGGTGAACGCACATTGGAAGCGTGTATTCGTCATCGCCGTACTGGTGTATTACCCTGGGGTGCCATTGGTTACACGTCTCGGTCACCTCTTGTTCGCTTTGACGGCACTTTGAACAGTGGACGTTACATTTTAGATGTTACGACCCGTGGCTCTACCCTTCATTCGATGCCTGCGAAACCCTAGATTTCAGCAGGATAATGCACGACCGCATGTTGCAGGTCCTGTACTGGCCTTTCTGGATACAGAAAATGTTCGACTGCTGCCCTGGCCTGCACGTTCACCACATCGCTCACCAATTGAAAAAGTCTGGTCAATGGCGGCCGAGCAACTGGCTCGTCACAATACGCCAGTCACTACTCTTGATGATCTGTGGTATCGTGTTGAAGCTGCATGGGCAGCTGTGCCTTTACACGCCATCGAAGCTCTGTTTGATACAATGCCCAGGCGTATCAAGGCCGTGATTACGGCCAGAGGTGGTTGTTCTGTGTACTGATTTCTCAGGATATATGCACCCAAACTGCGTGAAAATGTAATCACATGTCAGTTCTAGTATAATATATTTGTCCAATGAATACCCGTTTATCATCTGCATTTCTTCTTGGTGTAGCAATTTCAAGGGCCAATAGTGTAAATAAGGAACAGGAGTGGCCTCAACACTGATCCCTGGGTCACGCCCCATTTGACCGTACCCCGCTCAGACCCCACATCACAGCCATTCTCAACACTGTGAATAATGACCTTTTGCTGTCCGTTGCTAAAGAAAGAGGTGAACCAATTCTGAGCTGCTCCCCTTATCGATGACTTACAGGTGTTTTCTTATCGCGATGCCCGGGCAGGTGTTTCGTTCACGGCAGAGAGCAAACATAATTTACACATGCGTGCCTAGCGCAGTTTGCCAGGTAGCGGCCCAGCCATTTGCCCCGGCGAGTTCTCCGTGGGCGTCCCGTCCCGTGACCTGCCCTCGCTGCTGACCTTTGATCCTATGCGCCACGCCAGCGACACGGCACAACCTTTCGGAGTTCACAGACGCCACAATGGGCGCACTCTACTGCCGCGACGCTAAAATTGCGCCGTCTGCTCACTCCTCAGTAAAACATACTGGCGCCCGCCCCGGCTTCGCATGCCTAACACCGGGTACTACTGCCGAACGACACGTCTGGCCTAGCAGAACAAATTCCTCGTCAATTAGTGTACCTATTAATGAAAACCGTGGCGATATCCCCAAAGTAGTTCTTGATATTAGCCTTCAAACAGACAGAAAAACACGGCGAGGAACTTCAGTTTACAAAAATGGTTCAAATGGCTCTAAGCACTATGGGACTTAACATCTGAGGTCATCACTCCCCTAGACTTAGAACTTCTTAAACCTAACTAACCTAAGGATATTTCACACATCCACGCCCGAGGTAGGATTCGAACCTGCTACCGTAGCAGCAGTGCGGTTCATGACTGAAGCGCCTAGAACCGCTCGGCCACACCGGCCGGCTTTCGGTTTGCAGTAGGTAGATGTTTACTTTATTGCTTTATCGGCCACGTACTGTAGCCGACCAGCTCGTGGCTCCCGTCATTGCCACGAGATGTCACTCGACTTGCTAATCAAATATTGAACAGATAACAGTACGTATATTGCACGCTCCTCGTTACTGTTGTCGTGATCTTCAGTCCAGAGACTGGTTTGATGCAGCTCTCCATGCTACTCTATCCTCTACAAGCTTCTTCATCTCCCAGTACCTACTGCATCTTACATCCTTCTGAATCTGCGTAGTGTATTCATCTCTTGGTCACCCTCCACGATTTTTATGCTTCAGGCTTCCCTCTAGTGCAAAATTCATGATCCCTTGATGCCTCAGAACGTGTCCTGCCAACCGATCCCTTCTTCTATTCAAGTTGTGCCACAAATTTCTCTTCTCCCCAATTCTTTTCAGTACCTCCTCATTAGTTATGTGATCTACCCATCAAATCTTCAGCATACTTCTGTTGCACCACATTTCGAAAGCTTCTATTCTCTTCTTGTCTATTTATCGTCCTCGTTTCACTTCCATACGTGGCTACACTCCATACAAATACTTTCACAAACGACTTCCTGACGCTTAAACCTATACTCGATGGCCGGCCAGTGTGGGCGAGCGGTTCTAGACGTCGACGGCACGGTAGCTCAGCGTGTTCGGTCAGAGAGCCGGTTGGCCTCTGTAATAAAAAAAACTGAGTGGAAGGATCAACCACCGAACTTGAACAGGATGTCTTGCGACGTCCGCAACGACCAAACACAACGATCAATAACGGAAAAATGAAAAAAAGGCGCCTCAGTCTGGAGCCATGCGACCGCTACGGTCGCAGGTTCGAATCCTGCCTCGCGCGTGGATGTGTGTGATGTCCTTAGGTTAGTTAGATTTAAGTAGTTCTAAGTTCTAGGGGACTGATGACCTCAGATGTTAAGTCCCATAGTGCTCATAGCCATTTAAACCATTTTTATACTCGATGTTAACAAATTTCTCCTCTTCAGAAACGTTTTCCTTGCCATTGCCAGTCTACATTTTATATCCTCTCTGCTTCGACCATCATCAGTTACTTTGCTCCCCAAATAGCAAAACTCCTTTACTACTTTAAATGTCTCATTTTGTAATCTAATTCCCTCAGCATCAACCGTGTTAACTCGACTACATTCCATTATCCTCGTTTTGCTTTTGTTGATGTTCATCTTATATCCTCCTCTCTGGACGATGTCCCTTCCGTTCAACTGCTCTTCCAGGTCCTTTGCTGTCTCTGAGAGAATTACAATGCTATCAGCGAACCTCAAAGTTTTTATTTCAAAAATGGTTCAAATGGCTCTGAGCACTATGGGACTTAACATCGATGGTCATCAGTCCCCTAGAACTGAGAACTACGTAAACCTAACTAACCTAAGGACAGCACACAACATCCAGCCATCACGAGGCAGAGAAAATCCCTGACCCCGCTGGGAATCGAACCCGGGAACCCGGGCGTGGGAAGCGAGAACGCTACCGCACGACCACGAGATGCGGGCTTTTATTTCTTCTCCATGGATTTTAATACCTACTCCGAATTTTTCTTTTGTTTCCTTTACTGCTTGCTCAATATACAGATTGAATAACATCGGGGATAGGCTACAGCCCTGTATCACTCCCTTCTCAACCACTGCTTTCCTTTCATGCCCATCTGGTTTCCGTACAAATTGTAAATAGCCTTTCGCACCCTGTATTTTGCCCCTGTCACCTTCCGAATCAGTTAGAGAGTATTCCTGTCAACATTTGCAAATGCTTTCTCTAAATCTTCAAATGCTATAAAAACGTAGGTTCGGGTTTGGAAAATGTTGGAAATTTGTGGTATTTTCTCATGGGACCAAACTGGTAAGGTCATCGGTGCCTAGGCTTACACACTACTTAATGTAACTTAAACTAACTTAGGCTAATGACAACACACATCCCCGAGGGAGGACTCGAACCTCCGACGGGGCAGCTGCGCGAACCGTGGTAAGGCGCCCTGGACTGCACGGCTACCCCGTGCGGCTAGGCTCGCTTTCCTTAGCGTATCTTCTAAGATAAGTCGTAGGGTCAGTATTGCCTGGCGTCTTCCAACATTTCTATGGAATCCAAACTGATCTTGTACCAGTTTTTGCATTCGTCTGTAAAGAATTCGTGTTAGTATTTTCCTCGTTACTATAATTATAAATTGTAAAGGGTGTACGACAGCTGTTTACAGCTTACGGTAGTTGTGTTGGGGAAGTCGACACGACCAGTTTCAGACAGGACACTTAGTATCTATTGACTCGGGAAACTACCTCAAATTGTCCTGCAAAAGCCACCGTGCTACAGCGTACGCGAGCCGCGCGAGATTTTGGCTAAAATCGTCCTTTGATGTTAAAAAAACTCTTTGTTGATTGTGTGGTGTCACCGCCAGACACCACACTTGGTAGGTGGTAGCCTTTAAATCGGCCGCGGTCCGGTAGTATACGTCGGACCCGCGTGTCGCCACTATCAGTGATTGCAGACCGAGCGCCGCCACACGGCAGGTCTAGAGAGACGTCCTAGCACTCGCCCCAGTTGTACAGCCAACTTTGCTAGCGATGGTTCACTGACAAAATACGCTCTCATTTGCCGAGATGATAGTTAGCATAGCCTTCAGCTACGTCATTTGCTACGACCTAGCAAGGCGCCATTATCATTTGCTAGTAATCTTGTGATGCATGTACCGTCAGACCGATGTTCACCAATTATGGATTAAAGTTAAGTATTCTAGAAGCTACGTACTTTATTTGCTAGTCTTCATTACTTGTCCTGTTCCAGACCTCACGCCATCCTGCGTGAGCTTAAACGCGTGGCTTTCGGCTTCCTCTCATTGTGGGTTAGCACTCTGGCCAATCCACAACAGATTGCAGTTGCAAAATGTTAAATTGACCTCTGTGTAATTTTTACGTCAAAACAGTATGTATTTTATCAGTCTAAAATTATCAGTTACATAGTTTTGTTTGTCTGGCCTTCTTACTTCGAATGGGATTTTTTTTTCCCCAAGATGCATTACGACTTCTAGGGCCTGCCGTCTTATTACTTTATGCAGGCCTTAGTGATCCACACAGACCTCCTAGTCAGTACCCGTGGGCACCAGCGAGCAGCAAAATTGTGTTACGCTGTTGAGGCCACGGGCACTGTTGCCCCTCGTGGAGTTCTCTCCTCTGCATTTTGGTGCTACCTTGTATTTACTTAAAGCAATTAAATTTACTTTGTAAAGAAAAATTTGGAAGCAGGAAAGTGTAAATTTATGGTATAATTTAGGAAGAGAATAAAAGGAAACAGAAGATATAGTGTATATACCTTTATCGACACCACCTAGGGAAGGGGACTTGGTATTGAAGAGCGTCCACATGTGGTGCTACTCATTTTAGTAATAATTTACACGAACATACCGCATCTGGAGAGCTCGATTTGTTCAGTCTATGTCGGTGTTGTTTGTTAGAGTGCTGTGTGAGTTGATGTTTGTTAGATTACATAACTACTACTACTACTACTAGGTTAGTAAACAAATTCTGCATGAGTTTGGAACAGTATCCTGCCTCGATGTAATCTAATTAAGTTATATACTGTATTAATCTTGTAAAAACATTTTTGTAGAACAAAACTAAAACTATTTAAGCAGTGGACTCATTAGTTTTGTATAATTGCCTAATGCACATGATCTGCTTCTGTTGTGTATTTACACTACTTTTGCTTCTTTCTTTCACTTGTGCCTGTTTCCCGCAACGACGCAGGGTCGGCATGGTTAATCGAATTTGGCAAGGTTAATTGCTGGGGTGGCCTTCCTGCCGGCACCCCATACCCACCCCCCCCCCCTCCCCCCACTGGACGGAATTAGTGTACCCCAACTGTCTGTGTCTAGTGTAATCCATAGAATAGTGTGAATGTGGTCAGATGTCTGCGAGCCGTGTAACTGAGGCGGAACGTGGAGACCAGCCCAGTATTCACCCAGTGGGATGTGGAAAACCGCCTAAAAACCACATCCAGGCTGGCCGGCACACCGGCCTCCGTCGTTAAGCCGCCGGGCGGATTCGATCCGGGGCCGGCGCGCCTACCCGAGTCCAGGAAGCAGCGCATTAGCGCTCTCGGCTAACCTGGCGGGTCTGCTTTTGCTTCTTTACTTTATGTAAAATTTATATTATGGTCATATTATTACATTTACAAGGATGTGTTCATTTATGTAACTACTTAACAGTGTTTGGTACAGGTTTAACGTGGATTCTAAAGTATTAGCCTCGCGGTTGTAAAGCTGTGAGGACCGGGCGTGAGTCGTGCTTCGGAAGTTGAGGTGAGGGTTAGCAGTCCTCTGTAATAAAAAAAACTGAGCTAATCGATCAACAACGAACTTAAACGGATGTCGTACGACGTCCGCCCCGAGCAGATGCAACGAACAAAGGCGAACAAAACGAGATTTAAAAAAAAAAAAAAAAAAAAATGGTAGAGCGCTTGCCCGCGAAAGGCAAAGGTCCCGAGTTCGAGTCTCGGTCGGGCACACAGTTTTAATCTGCCAGGAAGTTTCATATCAGCGCACACTCCGCTGCAGAGTGAAAATCTCACTCTGAATAACAATGATGGCCAAATCGAAAAAGGTTTAAGCTCAAAATTTTTTTCAATAATGAATATGTCAATGTTTTTTCTAAGTACCAAAAATAGAAAACGTATAAAAAGATTATTAATTTGGCTTTTTTAGATACTTGATACTGTGATATGACAAGGTACCAATCGTGCTCGATGAGGGGGTCCTAGAGAAAATTTTGTTGGGAACCCCTGTTGTGCACGGTATAATTTCCCGGTGAGGAAACTGAGAATGAAACAAGTGTAATGTTTGCCAAAGCCGCAGTGTTTCTCGTTGCATTCGGTAGTGCTAAATCTCTGATTGGATCACCTGAGAATTTCGAAGTTAATGAAAAGTGTACCTCGGATTCCAGGAGGAGGGAAGCGCCCTCCCCACTCCACACCCTCCCATATGGGAAATTTACGATTGGTTGGCGACAAAACTATAAGGGGCCTTACCCAAAAAACCCTGTAGCGAGTCTCGCCGTCGCAGAACTGCATGGTCGTGGTGTAGTAGGTGTGGGGGCCCCGGCGCGCCTGCCAGAAACAATTGAATTAAGAGAGGCGGCGCGCAGCTGGTAAGGTAGCGCCGTGATCACATTGTCGGCGGCAAAGCTGCGGAAAAACACGGCACTCCCCTGCCCTCCCGCGGGGCCGCTATAAATTCTGCGTCAAAAAGCCACTTGGGCTTGTAATTAAAAAGTGAAGCGGCTAAAAGGGCCGCTCTTCCGGCCTACTCGCAGCCGGGACCCCGGGCCGTGAGCTGAGCCGAGGCGCGGTGCTAGATGAGCTTTTTTACGTGCATGCGGGGCCGGGCCGGAGAGGGCTCGCTCGGTTGTGTCTCTGTATACTTCAGACGCTGCCTGGCATGACCCCGCGGCTGTAATAACGGCTGCCAGTGGGTTTTTACCGCGCCGGTGACAGCTGCTGGCGACAAGTGCAGCGCACGACACAAGGCACCCCATTCAAACCACTGCGGTGAGTGCTCCACCCAAAGGATACACCGCCGAGACACATTTCCGAGCACACGTCCCGCGCAATACAGACTTGTTTTAGACGGAAGAGGTACAGTACCGCACAGAGGTGAGACCGCGACGATAGTGAAACAAGTTGAGCAAACCTCCTCCATCATTTGTGTTGTGCGGGACGTAGGACAGTGGTACGCTTACTGATGTGACAAAAGTCATGGAATATATGCACGAACACAGGTGGCGGCAGTATAGCGTACACAAAGTACGAGGTGTTCAAAAAGTCTCTCCTCAGACCCGTATGATTGTTCGCCGGCCTGGGTTACTTCGCTTCAAGTACTCTCCTAACATTCCACTGTTCCGTTTATCTCAGCCAGCGGCAGTAGTGTTTTCAGTGTGCAGTCGCTACGTGTTGACGTCAACGTTTAAGTTTAGTTTCTTTGTTCGTTTGTTTCGTTTTTGTCAGTGTTAAAATGCTAACCAATGAGAAACGAGTGTTTTTAGTCGAACACTTGTTATCTTACATACATTACTGGCCATTAAAATTCCTACACCACGAAGATGACGTGCTACAGACGCGAAATTTAACCCACAGGAAGATGCTGTGATATGCAAATGATTAGCTTTTCAGAGCATTTGGCGACACCTACAACGTGCTGACATGAGGAAAGTTTCCAACCGGTTTCTCATACACAAACAGCACTTGACCGGCGTTGCCTGGTGAAACGTTGTTATGATGGCTCGTGTAAGGTCGGATTGTAGCCTATCGCGATTGCGGTTTATCGTATCGTGACATTGCTGCTCGCGTGGGTTCAGGAGGGTAATACGGAACGCCGTGCTGGATCCCAACGGCCTCGTATCACTAGCAGTCGAGATGACAGGCATCTTATCCGCATGGCTGTAACGGATCGGGCAGCCAAGTCTCGATCCCTGAGTCAACAGATGGGGACCTTTGCAAGACAACAACCATCTGCACGAACAGTTCGACGACGTACGCAGCAGCATGGACTATCAGCTCGGAGACTATGGCTGCGGTTACCCTTGACGCTGCATCACAGACAGGAGCGCCTGCGATGGTGTACTCAACGACGAACCTGGCTGGACGAAAGGCAAAACGTCATTTTTACGGACGAATCCAGGATCTGTTTACATCATCATGATGGTCACATCCGTGTTTGGCGACATCGCGGTGAACGCACGTTGGCAGCGTATATTCGTGATCACCCTGCGTGATGGTATGGGGTGCCATTGGTTACACGTCTCGGTCACCTCTTATTCGCATTGACTGCACTTTGAACAGTGGACGTTACATTTCAGATGTGTTACGACCCGTGGCTCTACCCTTCATTCGATTCCTGCGAAACCCTACATTTCAACAGGATAATGCAGGTCCTGTACGGGCGTGTCTGGATACAGAAAATGTTCGACTGCTGTCCTGGCCAGCACGTTCTCCGGATCTCTCACCAATTAAAAACGTCTGCTCAATGGTGGCCGAGCAACGGCTCGTCACAATACGCCAGTCACTACTCTTGATGAACTGTGGTATCGTGTCGAAGCTGCAGGGGCAGCTGTACCTTTACACGCCATCTAAGCTCTGCTTGACTCAATGCCCAGCCGTATCAAGGCCGTTATTACGGCCAGAGGTGGTTGTTCTGAGTACTGATTTCTCAGCATCTATGCACCCAAATTGTGTGAAAATGTAATCACATGTCAGTTCTAGTATAATATATTTGTCCGATGAATACCTGTTTATCATCTGCATTTCTTCTTGGTGTAGCAATTTTAATGGCCAGTATTGTAGGTGTTGCCGACCTCAGCGCGTATTCTACCCGTTTACATATCTCTGTAATTTGAAGTTACTTGGCTATACCAGTTTCTTCGGCGCTTCAGTGTATAATCAGAACAGCTGAAAATAATATTTCGTGAAACCTTACGAAATCTGTGTACTATTTACGGGCATGTTGTATTCATGTTCAAAAGGATATATTCAGTCTTATCATTTTGGTTTGTGACATGGTACTTAGGTTTGTCATACAGCTGATTCTGATGTCACATTTTAGGTGTTCAATAGGTTATCAGTGCTAATTAGTATTTTACGACTGTTTTTGTAACTATCCACTGTGCCTTATTTTTGTGTTTTTCGTGGAAAGTGCCAGTATGGCTGTGAGCAACCCATGATTTTCTAGAGTAAAGAAAGACCTATATTTGAAGTTTGAATTATTAAAGTTGAATTTTCAACTTCAATAAAACACCGTCTCAGCACTACCGGAGCTGGTGGAGAAAGCGCAGGTGCAGTTTAAATTGGAAGTTCTCACCTTGCGGAGTCGTAGGCAGTGTTTCTTTAGATTCCTAGTTCTAACCACCAACACCTGTATTGAGGTCGTGAGCCCTGTAGGCTGGTGCTGCGGGTTGAGTGATGTAACGTGTTGAGGTGAGCGCGGGGCCGCAAGGCATCCATCACGCTGATGGGAGGCGCCTGTGGCGGCCCAGCGGAAGGGCGGCTAAGGGAAGGGAAGGGAAGGGAAGGGAAGAGGCGCTGATTAATCGAGCGTGCAAGTTGAAGGGAAGGGAAGGGGGCGTGGACGGCCTTTCCCCCAGGCACTCGCCTCTGTTAGCGCCAGCGGATCCGTCGTTGCCTCGAAATTGTCAACGCATCACGCGAGGCAGCAGTAAGTCCCGCAGGAATCACTGTGCCTCTTGCGGATATCATCCCTTTCGCAGCCGCTTGCGAGGCAGGGACAACACGCTTCTTAGCGTGATAGGCTACGAGACAGTTCAAAATCGTGCAGTGGATGAATTTTAACCCTCCGTTAGTCGCGCCCCATTTCTTCCAATCAGCAGTCGTCCTGCACATGTGAGGTGCTTTATCAATCTTTACCGGTAAAAAAAATTCCCAAGCTTCTTGATGCTTTGTAAACCCGTGGATAAAGCAGGAAATAACGTATTTTATTGTAAACAATAAACTTTATTGTATTTTAAAGTGGACAAATGTCTTGGAATAGGTAAGCATCTCTGCTATTCTGTGTATCGTAGAGCCATGGAAGTTAGGAGACTTGACGAGAGCGCGGAGCGGCAAACCACTGCGCAATCCGTGGCGCCAAATACAAAGAAATCATGCAGCTGTGAGGTGTGCGCGATTAGCGCCACCCTTTTGCCCGTCCTGCTGTATTAATATGTTCAACCTTGCTGCCCAAACTCACACATGGCACATTAGAAAATGAAAGTTGCGTATAGCTGTTAATACGTAAAGGCGGCCACAAATGTAGCTGCAAGCTTAACAAGAATTCATGACGAAGCACGTTGTCCAAGAATAGAGGGCTGATGTTGCTGTCAAAAGGAGCGGGTCTGTGTACTACACCATCGCACCCCCCCCCCCCCCCTCTACGCCTATCACTTACAAATTGAATCATGTACTTTACACGCATAATAACGAACATTTTGTTGCTTGAAGTTTTAATCACTAGCGCTAAGCCGACCGCTGTGGTCGAGCGGTTCTAGGCGCTTCAGTCCAGAACGACGCGGCTGCTACGGTCGCAGGTTCGAATCCTGCCTCGGCCATGGGTGTGCGTGGTGTCCTTAGGTTAGTTAGGTTTAAGTAGTTCTAAGTTCTAGGGGACTGATGACCTCAGATGTTAAGTCCCATAGTGCTTAGAGTCATTTGAACCATTTTTCTAGACTGAAGTACCGACCGAAAAAATCGTGTGTTCCTAAATACAGTATCATCTAACAAGGGAACCTCCCCATCGCACCCCCCTCAGATTTAGTTATAAGTTGGCACAGTGGATAGGCCTTGAAAAACTGAACACAGATCAATCGAGAAAACAGGAAGAAGTTGTGTGGAACTATGAAAAAAATAAACGAAATATGCAAACTGAGTAGTCCATGCGCAAGATATGCAACATCAACGACAATGTGAGCTCAGGTGCGTCGTGGTCACGTGGTTAGCGTGAGCAGCTGCGGAACGACAGGTTCTTGGTTCAAGTCTTCCCTCGAGTGAAAATTTTATTTTCTTTATTTTCGCAAAGTTATGATCTGTCCGTTCGTTCATTGACGTCTGTGTTCACTGTAATAAGTTTAGTGTCTGTGTTTTGCAACTGCACCGCAAAACCGTGCACGTCCTTTCGTCTATTATGCCTAACAAAGGAAGGAAAAAAATTGTTTCTCCTCTTTAGTCTAACGAAGCGTTTCCTCAGTATCCCATTTCCCTTTGAAAAATATCATTCTAATTTCATCTCTTGATGTCGCCCCGCAATATCGTCTCCTAAAATCGTTTTTTAAGCTGCATATTCTCGAAGTTTTTTTTTTTTATTACAGGCGTGATCGATCTCGTTCTCGCGCGTCAATGCGTTACTTCTACAAAGTTATCAACAATTTAGTTGCCAACATAACACAGTAAGCAACAGCAAACTTTATTTGCCAAAAGTCCCAGATCGCCGTTCAGCGACGTTTTACGTATTTTCTGCCGTTGAGTAAAAATGGAAGCAGTTAGTTCCACTGGCAGGCAGATTTGAAAAAATAAGGGAACCGGATGTGCGATTGTTTTATTAAAAGGATGGGTAGCCGTCCTATTCCGGCCGACCGTTCAGACTCGTTGTCGCTTTTATTTCCCACGGGCGACGTTGGCAGCGCCACAAGACGCCACCCCGTACTGGGGGCAGCTCAAAGGGCAGGCCTGTGACCCCGTGCGGTGAGAGCGGGACGTACTCCGCAATTCCGGGAGCCCACAGCGCCGTGCTGCGGAAAGCGCCCCCGCCTGGCGGACTCAGTGACGCAGATGCGACATCGTACGGTATCGAAAACAAAATTAGGAAATGTAGGAACACTCCCACTTTCTCCAGCGAATACCTGTATATGTAGCTAGTGTGATCATGACAGTTTTGCTAATTGTGCCTCAAAATGTCAGCAAGCGGTATCATATAATTAAAAAAAAAGAAGTTGCTAATAAAAAGTCTTTCTTCATCTACGAGGTGAATTCGAGTTCCAAGGCCTCCGATTTTTTTTTCTAATTAACTACTCACCCGGAATCGATGAAACTGGCGTTTCTTCTCGACGTAATCGCCCTGCAGACGTACACATTTTTCACAACGCTGACGCCATGATTCCATGGCAGCGGCGAAGGCATCTTTAGGAGTCTGTTTTGACCACTGGAAAATCGCTGAGGCAATAGCAGCACGGCTGGTGAATGTGCGGCCGCGGAGAGTGTCTTTCATTGTTGGAAAAAGCCAAAAGCCGCTAGGAGCCAGGTCAGGTGAGTAGGGAGCATGAGGAATCACTTCAAAGTTGTTATCACGAAGAAACTCTTGCGTAACGTTAGCTCGATGTGCGGGTGCGTTGTCTTGGTGAAATAGCACACGCGCAGCCCTTCCCGGACGTTTTTGTTGCACTGCAGGAAGGAATTTGTTCTTCAAAACATTTTCGTAGGATGCACCTGTTACCGTAGTGCCCTTTGGAACACAATGGGTAAGGATTACGCCCTCGCTGTCCCAGAACATAGACACCATCATTTTTTCAGCACTGGCGGTTACCCGAAATTTTTTTGGTGGCGGTGAATCTGTGTGCTTCCATTGAGCTGACTGGCGCTTTGTTTCTGGATTGAAAAATGGCATCCACGTCTCATCCATTGTCACAACCGACGAAAAGAAAGTCCCATTCATGCTGTCATTGCGCGTCAACATTGCTTGGCAACATGCCACACGGGCAGCCGTGTGGTCGTCCGTCAGCATTCGTGGCACCCATCTGGATGACACTTTTCGCATTTTCAGGTCGTCATGCAGCATTGTGTGCACAGAACCCACAGAAATGCCAACTCTGGAGGCGATCTGTTCAACAGTCATTTGGCGATCCCCCAAAACAATTCTCTCCACTTTCTCGATCATGTCGTCAGACCAGCTTGTGCGAGCCCGTGGTTGTTTCGGTTTGTTGTCACACGATGTTCTGCCTTCATTAAACTGTCGCACCCATGAACGCACTTTCGACACATCCGTAACTCCATCACCACATGTATCCTTCAACTGTCGATGAATTTCAATTGGTTTCACACCACGCAAATTCAGAAAACGAATGATTGCACGCTGTTCAAGTAAGGCAAACGTCGCCATTTTAAGTATTTAAAACAGTTCTCATTCTCGCCGCTGGCGGTAAAATTCCATCTGCCGTACGGAGCTGCCATCTCTGGGACGTATTGACAATGAACGGGGCCTCATTTTAAAACAATGCGCATGTTTCTATCTCTTTACAGTCCGGAGAAAAAAAATCGGAGGCCTTAGAACTTGAATGCACCTTGTACAAATCGAAGTCCATTCTCCTCAATGTACTTTCGACAGTGCATATAAAACTGTTGGTATCTGTCAGTGAAGGCCGCTAATGTAGCCGATCGATCGACTGCGTTTCCTCCATCTTTTTGGTTGTCTGCTCAACAGTAAACTTGTACGCTATAAATCGAAACCAATCTTCGCTTATTCGAGTACTGGAAAATGATGGTGGTAATACTGTTCTTGGTAATGCCTTATTTGGACATCATTTGTCGTACTTTTGTGTCGTCTCATTTCAGCGTCCATTACATGAATTTCAGTAGGGAATATGCGAGTATTGACGAAGTGAAATTGCTTTTGTGGATGCTGAAATATGACGAGTAAAATACCGTAAAGCCGGGGATAGCAACAACAGCATTGACAACATGGTTTTTCTGTAATTGGGTAAGCGGGTTATACGCTGCCAAGTCATGGTGTACAAGGTGACAAGTTGAATGCTGAGCAGAAGACCACACAAATGGAGGGATCTTTATATACACTTGTAAGGTGGCAGAATAAATGGTCAGATTCGCACCTTACATGAGAGCTTTATATATTGCTACGGGAAGGTGAATAAGACATCTAACTTAATTCAGTTGGAATTACAATTTTGCCTATCAGTATGTAATGCAAAAATGGATGACACTCAGTCGACAGTAATTAACACACAGTTCCCATAATGCATGTTTGAGCGGAAGGTGAAACAAGCAGCGAGAGGCATTTTAGTTTGGAATTCAGAGGGACGAGTGCTGAGGCAAGGCCGCACTACAGGGGTACGACGGAAACCACTTAAAGGGGTGTCCCAGGTGGCAAGTCAACAACTGACCAGGTGACTCAGATGGGGAGAGCGAGTATGATGGGCCATCTGTGGGAGGACAGGAAAGAAAGCTTTTAGAAAACTGCATTTCGGAATTCCAAATGGATACAAAAAAAGACCATTTTCGATGAGATGTCCAGTAAATGGTACACACATGAGAGGGTCAATGTGCGCATTTAGATGTCTGGAATGGGCACAAAACGCCCGATTGGCGGAAACGCGCTAGGAAGGAGAAAAGATCAAAAGTTTCGACGCAAATGACTGCAAGGGACCTGGCAGTTGGTAGAGAGAGTTTCCACAAAATAAGAGGAGCACACCTATTGGTCGAAAAAAGCCATGACGTGAAGAACGAGAGAACCCAGGTGGGGAGGCAGTTCGGCTATGAGTAAGACAAGACGGAAATTTTCTGTGACTCTTCTCTGAAATGGCGTGAAGTGCAGAACGGAGCGCATAACGCTCTGTACGACGCAGAGAAGTTGTTTATGTTAACACTGCGTTGACAGCGTCTGATATCCAACTAGAAATTAGCTGTAGCATTGTTAAGCTGCAACTGTGGAGAAACGAACCAGCCAATTAGTTAATTGTTCTTGCGAGAACTGTGAGGGCATTATAATATGCACGCTGCTCCAACATGCGCGTGTATATCGCCACATTCTGAGATTAGGGATGAGTACATGGTCTCTCACATAATGAGAAAGATTGGGAAAGTTTCTGCTGGAAAATTCAGCAGAGGTGTAATTATTTTTATAGGAATTTCAGTGGAAGAGAGAGACCTAGCAGACGACAGTTCGTCGCAGCTTAAGTTAAACACCGCGTGCAGAGGCGTAAGCTTTTTGGTTCACCAGCTATAAACTCGAGCGACCTTGGGTAATCTTTTGCTCAATGCTACCGGTAAACCTATCATTTACTGAGTGATTTGTGTAGTGTACCACAACTACCGAACCGTAATTTTGGTATAGTGTAACTCTAGTTTTGGCTGATCCGTGTGTATTTCTGAATACGGGCCTACGATGTTCGCCAGCGGTACATGTTATCTTAAACTGACCCTAATTTTGGAGTGAAAATTACAGTTTGTGTACCCATCCATTTGGTAATACTGTTATGAGCATTGCTTCAGAAGAGTACCACATTTTCTGGACTCGTAACCGGAACACTAACATTTCAATTTCCACTATTAGTAAGGCGCGCGTATGGAGTTCTTCATGATGTATGCTACGTCTTCATCAGCTACGCAGCACATTTCAGCAGCGCACCGGAGATATTTTTTGTTGCCGTTTCTCCAGCTTGCGAACGCGGCCTTTATTTCAGAGCAGAACCTATATAAACAGAACTTTTCTAAGCGCAAAGCGAGTGCCTGCTCTGTTCTCGGAGTTTCTCATTTGGCGCCGCCGAGTTAAAAATGTTCGGCACGTTAATATCGCAGAGTCGGCAAATTAAATACGCGAGCACGTTGCTACGATGTCTTTACTCACCAACCGTTCGCCTCCTTCCGCGTAAAAAAACGCCGCGTTAGAATTTGTTTCCTCTGTCCGTAGTTATACAGTCGTTACTGTTAAATGGAAATTTTTTATTCCGCGGTGAGTGTTCTTTTTACTCCATTTGCAGTCCGGCCCAAAAGCCCGCTTTCCTTTTTCGACATGATGAAAGAGTTCTCTGCCTTCAGAAAGTATGCAAATTTCTTCGGCTGTCACATGACTCCGCACTGCTTTTACCGCGCTGTTAAGGCGAAGCATCTGTTTGTAATCTCCAGAGTGTGATGACAGTTCTTAGAAGGAAGGCTACGAATGCGACAAATAACTCCGTAGCCGCGAGTTTAGGGCGACCGGTCTTTGCCGGACGCCTTTCACATCCGGAGAGGTGACAGTTTAATGTAGGGATTTTGCTGTGTTACAGGGAAGTGAATGTATTTCGTGATGGTACAGTTACGTCATTAACCACGTAATACCTGATGATGTTCTTTACATAATGTAAACTTTTATATTTTGACATTATTATCAATGCTTCTATATTACACAGACGCGCCAAAGAAATTGGTATAGGCATGTGTAATCAAATACAGATATATGTAAAGAGGCAGAAGACGGCGCTGCATTCGGCAACGCCCATGTAAGACAACAAGAGTCTGGAGCAATTGTTAGATCGGTTACTGCTGCTACAGTGGCAGGTTATCAAGATTTAAGTGAGTTTGAACGTGGTGTTGTAGTTGGCGCACGAGCGATGAGACACTGCGTCTCCGATGAAGTGGAGATTTGCCCGTACGACCATTTCACTAGTGTAAAACATCAAATCTTCGATGTCGCTGGGTCCGAAAAAGATCCTGCAAGAACGATACCGACGACGACTGAAGAGAATTGTTCAGCCTGACAGAAGTGTAACCCTTCGGCAAATTGCTGCAGATTTCAATGCTGGGCCATCGACAAATGTCATTGTGCGAAGCATCCAACGAAACATCATCCATATGGGCTTTCGGAGCCGAAGGCCCACTCTTGTATCCTTCATGACTCTACGACACAAAGCTTTACGCCTCGCCTGGGCCCGTCAATACTGATGAACCGTGAATCTACTTTCAAAACTTTTTTTTAAGAATTTACTTTATTTACTAGCGCATCAAGAACATTAATACATTTAATCACACTATGTGAGCGTGGAAGTAATTGCCAGAGGGTAACTGATGAAAACAAATCAAAATTCTTTCAACAAATGGAAATTTTATTCCTAAAAACCTTTTTTTTAAAACGGGTTTAAAATTATAATCAGAAAGCACCCTCTAAATAACAGGTTACAATTTATTTAGAGGCAGAAAGAACAAATTTTTGACAGTATGAGCTTTCGGGCTAAGAACCTTGCCGCTCCCTTTTGACACGGCCGTCGTCACGACCGCTCACAACAACCTCTGGAAGACTATACTGGTGCAAATCTGCAACACACCAGATTACTTTAAACTAAAAATTTAAACAACTCAGACAAGCACATGAACTATGCACCCCGTAGGAGGGATGGAAATGGTACAAAACACTAAAATTTAAAGATTAACTTGCCACCGAAGGTGCAACTTGATTTTAACTAAAGAAAAGTCTTACTGTGGAAGTGTGGCAACTTCATATACTAAAATGACCATTTAAATAAAAACCCATGAAATGCAGTCTTAAATAAAATATACAAGGCTGGCCAAACATGCTCTACATTACTCATATACGCCCTCTCAAGATGACTGGCAAGATAAAAATATAATTCAGGAATTCGGCCGTTACACTTCAAGCAATAAATTCGTTAACACCGAATCCGACTACCATGACAGAGGCAGCTATTAACGTACGGCAGACCGACATACAGACACTAACTGCCTAACAAATGCGGACGGGAGACAGACGAGCAAGCTGGGGACGAGAGAATGACCAAGAAAACAAGTAGAATTTAACAAGTAAACAACATATCACGACCACTTAACTTCTAATAAACTCCGATGTCTGGCGAAGACCTGGCGCAGCACTCCCAAAACGCTCTCCCGAAACGTCCGCTGCCAGCCGCTTCAACGGACACAGGAAGGCGCGCCGATCTCCCGTCTCACGGCGTCGCAGCTCGCACCGGCCAGACCGATGTCGTGGGTTGACTCCTGTTGCTCTCGTGTCGGCCGCGAAGCCACTACCCCTCGCTTTACGGCGCCGCCCACTGGACTGACGTGGCGACCTCACATGCACCGACGCTCAAGACGGACAAGTCATCTTGTGCCCCAGTGCGCTACCAACCAACCGATCGATCCAACCGCCAATGACCATTGCCTAACAAACTCGAGCAGACTGGCGGCCTAGCACATAGTAGCACTCCGGACGACAGACAGACACTGACTGCGCCACACTGACCCGGCTGACCACCTGGCGAGCTCATAGCGCCCCTTAAATGTACGTGAACAGGCAACCTTCCCCTTTTCCACCAGAGGGAGACACCAAAGCTGCGATTGCCACAGCGGCGCCACCGCCAGAAACGGAGGGGGACTGCTTCACACAACACGCTGCGGCGCGCTCTTCAAACAGCAATTTTTTGCCACGGTTCAACTGACATTGGACTGTTGATGACCGAAAACAAGTTGCATGGCCGGACGACTCTCGTTTCAGATTGTATCGAGCAGATGGAGGTGTACGGGTTCGGAGACAATCTCATGAAACCATGGACGCTACGTATCAGCAGGGGACTTTTCAAGCTGGCGCAGGCTCTGTAATGGTATGGGGCGTGTGGAGTTGGAATGATATGGGATCCCTGATACGTCTAGATACAACTCTGACAGGTGCCACGTACATAAGCGCACTGCCTCATCACCTGCATCCATTCATATCCATTGTGCATTCTGACGGGCTTGGGCAATTTCAGCACGGACAGTGCGACATCCCACACGTCCAGCATTGCTACAGAGTGGCTCCAGGGACACTCTTCTGAGTTCAAATACTTCCGCTGGCCACCAGTCTCTCCAGACATGACATTATTGAGCATATCTGGAATGCCTTGCAACGTGCTGTTCAGAAGTGTTCTCCAGTGCCTCGTACTCTTACGGATTTATGCCCTGCAGGCTTCATGGTGTCGATTCCCTCCAGCACTACTTCAGACATTAGTCGAGTCATGCCACGTCGTGTTGCGGCACTTCAGCGTGCTGGAGGGGGGCGGCCTTTTAGTTGGACGTGCGTACATGCAGTGTGGTAGACTTGGCGCCACCCGGTGTGTATGGTAATTTCTCACTATCGTCATCGGTCATCAGTTGCATTACAGAGTGCCATTATACTTAGTCTGAAAGTATTTTACGAAGTGCGGATCAGTGAAATACAATGCTCCATCTGCTTTAGACGGGGAGGAATGTAAATTACTTATGATGTAATGTAAGGAGAAAACTTAAAAGTTAAGACTTGATTCAAAAACTACAATAAAAATAGAAACCAGCTAACGTAGTGCCTGTATCCACACAGCAATCTTTTATCTGCTTTTAGGCCTTGAAAACTGAGACATTAACACGAAGAATGGAGTTCTTTAACCTGAGTTTCCACCCTTGAGAGCCGGCCGCTGTGGCCAAGCGGTTCTAGGCGCTTCAGTCCGAAACCGCGCTGCTGCTACGGTCGCAGGTTCGAATCTTGCCTCGGGCATGAATGTGTGTGATGTCCTTAGGTTAGTTAGGTTTAAGTAGTTCTAAGTTCTAGGGGACTGATGACCTCAGATGTTAAGTCCCTTAGTGCTCTGAGCCATTTGAACCACCCGTGAGCACTACCTATTCCTAATGTCCAAATAGTCGTGTGATCCCTGATTATAACAAGTTTCTTGAGTCGAGTTTCAAAAAATTAGAATCTATAGGAAGATACTGTTGATTTTTCGAAAAAGGCAAACACTTATCGCTTTTCGAGAAGAACAGCGAACGCTGGACTGATTGTGGTTTTTTATTTTGAGTGGTTTTAACATTCCAGTTAAACTGGCGCTGAAAAAACCGATGTAGTCGAAAACCGGTTGTCCAGTAATAACTGGCATCACTAGATGAGACTGGGTTAGGAATCAAATGAGACCTATACGTAAGATTTTCGTACATCCATATTTAAACTTGATGAAGGTGGGACACAGCTGGTATGATTTTTATTAAAAATGAAATTCCTCCAGCTGTACTTCAGATTTTGGGCAACGGCCTTGCCGCAGTGGATGCACCGAAGTTAAATGCTGTTGGGCGTGGCTGGCACTTGGATGGGTGACCATCCAGCCGCCATGCGCTGTTGCCATTTTTCGGGATGCACTCAGCCTCGTGATGCCAATTGAGGAGCTACTCGACCGAAAAGTAGCGGTTCCGGTCACAGAAAACCATCATAACGACCGGGAGAGCGGTGTGCTGACCCCACGCCCCTACTATCCGATTCTCCACTGAGGATGACACGGCGGTCGGATGGTCCCGGTAGGCCACTCGGGGCCTGAAGACGGAGTGTTCTTAAGAGTTTATATTTACATCGCTACTAGTTTTGACGTTGCGTCAAATCAATCTTCAGGCCCGTACACATTGATGTGGAGCGCGTGTTGGTCTCACCGTGGACTCCTAGACTGTGCCACACACAACTGATTTCATCAAAGTGTACGGGCCTGAAGATGGCGTTAACGCAACGTCGAAGCTAGTAGCGAAGTAAATATAAAATATTGAGTAGAGCTGGAGGAACTTCATTTTTAATAAAAGCCGGCCGCGGTGGTCTCGCGGTTCTAGGCGCGCAGTCCGGAACCGCGCGACTGCTACGGTCGCAGGTTCGAATCCTGCCTCGGGCATGGATGTGTGTGATGTCCTTAGGTTAGTTAGGTTTAAGTAGTTCTAAGTTCTAGGGGACTGATGACCACAGCAGTTAAGTCCCATAGTGCTCAGAGCCATTTGAACCATTTTTTTTAAAATAAAAATATAAGCAAGACTGGTGGTTTGAATGCAAACTAGATTTTCACAGACATCTATTTTTCTCAAATCTTTGTGTTTTGGCCCTTAAGATTCTCAGTGCCTCAAATGCTCTTAGTAATTTTTTCATTTGGAAGGGAGGGAGGGGTAATTTGAGCTCAGCGATCCCCTGCCCCTCTCTTCCTGGATCAGCGCCTGTGTGTGGGAGACACTGGACCTTTAGATTTCGATTCACGACGGCTTGTGACACTGAGGCACATTTGCTACGCTGACGTGGTAGAAGCAAGAGAACAAGTTAATCGAATGTAGTTTACCTGAGCAATTGCCAGAGCCCTGGATAATGGCAGCAGTTAAGTGCCAGCAATTAGATGTTTCCTGCAAAGGCGCGGGAGCAATTTATCAGCCTTTGGGGCAGGTTGGTCGGTGGAAGCCGGGTCCGTCGATCGTGTATGAGACGAGGTGACCCCTGCTGGTGGCGTGGGAAGACAGCGGCGGCGGCGGCTGTCTTATTAAAGGCTGGAGCGGCGCGTGCTGGCCTGACGAGGAGCACAGGCGAGGCAAGGGAAGAGAAGAGACCTGCTATCCTGCTGGCGTCGGCCGCTACTCTGCTGGCTTCTCGGTACAGGGTGGTTCCCAAGCCGCGCCACAGCCCTGTGGGGCTCGAAGCGGGTGGACAGGGAGGCTGGCTGCTAAATTTCCACGAAATAATCATTATAGTGCCATGAAACCACAATGGAGAAAAAGAATATTTTCGTTAGCTGTCCAACTACTTAAAAAAGAAGCATAATTTGTTTCAAATTACAAGCTAGCCGACCACTCACACAAGGCGGAACCAACTATAGTCTGATTTTCGTTACACTGCCGGAAAGAGATGCGATAGCCTAAAAGACAAGTGTGTCACAGGCAGTTCATCGTTGTAGGAATGTATGATAAAAAATTCATACCAAATGAAACACATGTTTCACTGTAATGAGTGTCCAGTGTACCCCGTCTAGCAGCAACGAAGGCGTGTATTCTCGCACGCAAATGATCACAAATTTACCGAACAGCATCCTACGATAGATTGTCCCAAATATCTTGCGCCTTTTGTAGCAAATTTGGCAATGGTTCTTGCATGAAACGGAGAACAAGTAAATTCACGCTTCACAATGTGCGATACGTGTCGAAATAGCTAGAGATCTGGTGATCTCACTTACCAGGTGCAGGTTGAGCCGTGCGTGGCTCGTGTTCGTGCCATCTCTTATTAAACATCCTGTTTTTGCCGTACTGCCACCTCGTTATGTTGGTTGCAATTACTTGTGTCACTGAGTTGCTGCTTTGCCTGTCCGTGAGCGGCAGCAGCAGCGCCTATCGATATAAGCCCTGCCGTATTATCTTTGCTGGTCTCCTATTACTTCCCGGTCGTCGTGTGTCGACCAGTCAGTTGGAACGTGCCAGCTGTTAGTTCGGGACCTGGCAGTGTTGGAATTGGCACGCGGCACAAGTTCAGTCGCGGCGCGGCAGCAGTGAGGTCCGGACCGCCATGACCCCCCCCCGACAGTTATCGACACACATGATTCGAGTGGGGACGACTTTGGCTGGTCGTCGGTCAATCCTCTTGCCGGACGACGTGTATTTGGCCGGAGATCGCTTATGGGTTGGCTGTGTGTGCCGACTCGTGATTCGTCCCTGTTATTGTTCAGTCACTGCCGGTAGCATTGTCTACTTCTTGGTGGAAGTGTTCGTGAAACTGTATGTAGTTTGTGTGATTTTGACTGACAAGTTATTTTAAGTGTCGTCGGCGTACTGGCTCTGAGGAGTCGGTCGGTTGGCGTGGAGCAGTGAGGAATTCTCGGCGGGGCGTAGTTTGGCCGGAGCCCGCTGGCGGTCTCTACGCGGTGTCAGAGTGTGTGGCGCTGTTCCCATTGCTACGAAGTCCGTGGCTCACCGACCCTGGACACGAAAGTTGAGTTTTGATTTAACCTACCTGCAAGTCAAGACTGTTCACATTGTGTCGTCTGGAGTTCGTTGTCGGCTGTTGGGATATTCCCGCCAGCAGCAACTTGGTTTTCTAGTTGGAAAATTCTAGGCACCCTCCGGTGGAGTTTCACTGTACTTGGTTATCTGAATTGAAGTGCACCAGCGGAATCTTCTGCCTTGTGGCCGTTAACGTTCCCGCTACCCGCCCTGGCCGTTGACGTAAATTTCAGGCAGTGTACTTTCCTCATCGTGTTGTTGCTGTCCAGCACGGTGTGTAGTTTGACAACTCCGTGTATGATTGGTTGTGGGCGCCAATATATTTCACGTTGTTCCGTTGAACTCCCTGTTGTGCCCTGGTCGGGTGAAGTGAAGGTTATCTTGTCGGTGGGTCCGCTGACTTTCGGTCGGTTGGGTTGTCGTCGGATCGTGAATGGTTGGCCCGACTGCCTGTCTCACCGAGGCGAGCGTGTTTGAATTACAGGCCGACCCTCGAACATCTGGGCGCCCTTGTGTGTACTGCCCTGTTTTTTTAATTTGTTCTTGTTGTTTGTACTTGTATGGCTTCTAGCCGATTTTGTTTTAAATTAGAGTTGTTCCTCTCTTCAGTCCTTCAGCCTAGTTTAAGGTACTGTTTCACGTAAGCTCTTTTCCATTTTAAAAAATTTCAGTGTTGTCGAATTTTTAAGTCTTCGGCCTTCAGCCGATTTTAAGTTTCAGTGGTTTGTTCTTAAGGCCTTCAGCCTAAATTAAAGAACTGTTTCACGTAAGGTCTTTGGTATTTAAAAAAAAAATTAATGTTTTGGAGTTTTAAGTTTAGGCCTTCAGCTGATTTGAATTTAACTTGGTTACTTCAGCCTAACTTAAGAACTGTTTTAAGATAAGGCTTGCCTTTTAAATTTCTGATTATGCTTGCGTTTTAAGTTATTGGCCTTCAGCCGTTTTTAAATGGAAGTGGCTTTCAGCCGGTAATTAAGTCCCAAGGATTAAAGTTGTGTGTTTTTTTGGATCTTGTAATGTTTGATCAAATAATAAAGTTGTATGTTCGAGTGTAACTGACAGCCCTTATTTTGGCCCCTTTCCACAATGTATACTATGTGTCTTGTCCTGCATCTAATTGGGGCGTCTCACAGTTGTCGTACAGCCGCACGAGATTAGCCGAGCGGTCTAAGGCGCTGCAGTTATGGACTGTGCGGCTGGTCCCGGCTGAGGTTCGAGTCCTCCCTCGGGCATGGGTGTGTGTGTTTGTCCTTAGGATAATTTAGGTTAGGTAGTGTGTAAGGTTAGGGACTGATGACCTTAGCAGTTAAGTCCCATAAGATTTCACGCACAGTTTTGAGTTGTCGTACATCACGAAGCAGTGTGTCAGCAGCCGTATGTGGACGTGCACTGTCCTGCTGAAGAAGCACCTCACCCTCCTGTGAAAGAAATGGCAATAGTGATATATATACGCAGGCTGAAAATTTGTACCAAGGCCGGCATTCGAACTTGTGTCTCCTGCTCACTAGGCAGACGTGCTGGCCACTACGCTACCCGGGCACAGTGGCTTTGCACAACCGCACAGAGTAACCTAGCGCACTTGTCTCCTCAATCCAAATTCTCATTCACTTCTCAGACTATGTAGTATTTCCCTTAAACCCGAACAGCGTTGCAGAGGCTCTCCAACTGTTACATGCTGAGGTGCTATTCAGATACAGTTGCAATGCTTTTGGAGTGTGCTGAGGTGTGAATGAGAATTGGGACTGAAGAGGGAAGCCTGCTAGGGTATTCCGTGCACTTGTGCAGCGCCACAGTGCCAGGGTGGTGTCGTGGCTAGTACACCTGCCTAATGAGGAGGAATTCCGCGTGTTTCAGCCGTGGTACAAATTTTCATTCGTCACTTTACTCTGCATATATACATCACAGATGTTTGAAACTTGAAGGAGGTCTCTGTAACCATATAGTATCCGTCTGAGTGATGGATGTGCATACTTACGACGTAGACCTAGTCAGCGGCCTATTCTGGAGTGTATTCGCTCTCGACGCTCTGGTCCCATCCGAGGCTCCATGATGTGGGGGTCATCAGTTACAACTCGCTGTCACATTTTGTATTTCTGCAGGGTAAAGTAACCAACGCCCGCTGCATTGCATAGGCTGTTATCCCCATGGAACAGCCAATTCTTCCACAGGAAGGTGATGTACTTCTTTCTATCTCATCAAAACTTTTTCTACCAAGACCACTGTACATCCCCCAAAGGCCTGTAATAAAAACTGTGTAACATAAGCTTCAGAAAAAGGCGTTTTTCATTTTGTTTTGGCAGTTTATCTGAATAATTCATAACACCTATAAAGTTTAAAGTCTGCACCGCCTGCTATAATCGCGTTAAAAAATGTAAAATTGCCATATGGTGCAAATCTCCATAGGTCACTACGGCTGCAAAAACCTGGTCTTCATTTTAATTAGAATCGGAGATACCATTTTCTTTAAATAGACGGAATTTGGTTACAGGCAGGCTCCTTGTTTTGAGAGCCGACAATGGCTGCACAGCTCCTACTGGTGCATTGCTGGCGAGAGAAGTCCATCTCTCTCGTTGTCAAATTCCAACTCATTTAAGTCGTACTGCAGTGCGCATGCGACGTGTGCCGTTTCTTATTGACTCAAGGTCAAAATTGCTCGAGGGGAACCATCCAAAGTCGTCTTCTGAAAAGTTGGATCAGAATCCGGGAAGCGAAGGAAAAATTGAACATGTCAAATGGTTCAAATGGCCCTGAGCACTACGGGACTTAACATCTGTGGTCATCAGTCCCCTAGAACTTAGAACTAATTAAACCTAACTAACCTAAGGACATCACGCACATCCATGCCGAGGCAGGATTCGAACCTGCGACCGTAGCGGTCGCGCGGTCCCAGACTGTAGTGCCTAGAACCGCTCGGCCACTTGAACATGTCCTTCTCAAGAGAACTCACTGTAGCATTAGCCTTCATTGATTAAAAAAATGGATTTTAAATCTGGATGGATCGATTGAGATGTAAAGACACTGCGTTATCAAATGTGACGGATGAATTTTCTTTGAACATGGGTCAGTAATGGATAAATTTTTTTTCAATGGCTCCATACATTCCACAACTGACAGTTTTTGGCTTTTCTTTCGTACTGTTGCGGAATTTCGGCCTAAAGGCATTTTCAAGTATCTACATGCAGTAGGTTTACTTATCTTGAGTTGTAAGGAGCGATCTGTATCAGTTACTTGAGAGAAGGTAAACTTCTTATCCAAGATCGCTCGTAAATAACCGTCATTGTCGATTACCGTTTTCGGTAGGTATGAATACCAGATCTCGAAAAAAGGGTATTACATTTTTGCTGTATCACCTGTACAAGTACTCATTCTAAAACATTGCGTGTACATGAGGGACGATGTGAGCGATGCATCGGCAAGTCAAGCTTAAAACCAGAATATAAAGAGTAACTCGCCAAATGCTCGTGTCCCATATAACAAAGTACTGTGTACTTCATTGCAGCCAGGGCACCGCTAGACTCAATGGCTGCAGTGATGTGCACAGTACTGTGTTGTATGGGACAAGCAGCGTTTGGCGAATTACTCTATCTATTGCGGTATTAACCTTGACTTGCCGTTGCATGTATCATCTTGTCCCACACGTGCTGGCAATGTTTTACAACGAGTACTTGTACAGCTAGTATAGCAGACATGTAATACCTTTTTATCGAGTTCTGAAGATAGTAATTGTGCTTACCGTAACGGGTAATCGACAATAAAGTTTGTTCACAAACTATCTTAGCCGAGAAGGTCACCTTCTCTCAAATAGACACAATTATTGATTGCAGGATCATCAAAAATATCTCCGATATGTACTAGCACGTATTTTTGGTAATAATGCTGTCAATAATTGTATCTAGATGCCTGAAAATGGTACAAGGTAGAAAGTGCACAAAAAATTACTTTTGGGTACGGCATGGAGTCATTCAAAACATTTTGATTCTACGCCGAGGAAAGAAGCGAAAACTATTCTGCCGGCTGGGTAGTGATGGCAATTTTCGTGGGATTCTCTTGATATTATTAGGAGTGACTATATGGAAAAAAGTATTACTTTGTTTGATCGTATTCGTTGTGAGTTGAAGCAAAAAAGCTAAAGAGTGGGACCGCTAAAACGTACTGTTACGGAAAATCAATCCATGTGCACGCACATCGATACTGCAGCGACACAAGGAGACGATTTAGACTTTCAATTATTACCACAGATCCTAATATCCGCCGGCTGCTCTTACGTTTTTGGTATTTTGTAACTTCTAAAGTGACTAGGGGGGAAGTAATTTTCATCGACTGAAGAGTTTACGAGTACAATAAACTAGTCGTTGACAGATTTGTGTCAATTTTTTTTAAAAGTGAAGAAATACATCACCTTTAATGGAGTTTGTATTAAATAATATTTTTACTCTTGTCTGGGCAAAGATGGTTGTCCAGTAAGTCTTTGTCCTACGAAATTCGTCAATCCGTTCTCGAAGGTGTAGCTTTCAACAGACTGTTTTGTTTTCGGCGATGATAGCTGATCTCACTAAGTCATATTTTCACCAACGCTGGCCATAAACTCCACCTTCGCAGTGATGAAAATTTGAATGGAAGTGAGCCCTATTTGAAATCACCGGATTTATATTCCATTTACTCAGCAATTCGTTTCTTGGCGCTTTAAGGGAACTGGGGTATGTCACATTCATTTTGTTAATGCCAGGTAGCCCTGGTGCCTGCTGCTGCGTCTTCTGAATGGAAGAGCGCGGGCGGGCTACGTGGTCGTGAATCGATGGTAGGTGGTGGTTAAGAGGCCCCGTGATGCGAGTGGTGAGCCCGGAATTAGGGGCCATACGTTAGCCCCTCCCTTCTCCGGGCGGGCCATTAGATAAGTATGCGGTGGCTGCCGCGGCCATTACCACTGCCAGTAATAGCGGAGGGATGCGTCTCCACGGGCCCTGCCATCTCCTCAAGCACTTCCGTACAGATCGCACTGCACTCACCCTTTACACGTCTATGATTCGTACCGTTATTCATTTTAAAGTTGTAAGTATGCCACGTATTGTTTTTCCCGTCAAGTGTTCTTTCCAGAACAATGTTTACAAATTCTGAATTCCGAAACAGTTATACGCTAGCCTGTAACAACATTACCCGTCCCCATCCCCCCATTGGAATACCCACATACAGGGTGGTCCACTGATAGTGGCCGGGCCAAAAATCTCTCGAAATAAGCATCAAACGAAAAAACTACAAAGAACGAAACTCGTCTAGCTTGAAGGGGAAAACCAGATGGCGCTATGGTTGGCCCGCTAGATGGCGCTACCGTAGGTCAAACGGATATCAACTGCGTTGTTTTTAAAAATAGGAACCCCCCATTTTTTATTACATATTCGTGTAGTATGTAAAGAAACGTGAATGTTTTAGTTGGACCACTTTTTTCGCTTTGTGATAGATGGCGCTGTAATAGTGCGGACGGTATTTGCTTCGTGATACATTACCCGTGTTAAAATGGACCGTTTACCAACTGCGGAAAAGGTCGCTCTCGTGTTGCTGTATGGCTATTGTGATCAAAATGCCCAACGAGCGTGTTATCCTGGACGACATCATCCAAGTGTCCGGACAGTTCGCCGGATTGTTACGTTATTTAAGGAAACAGGAAGTGTTCAGCCACATGTCAAACGTCAACCACGACCTGCAACAAATGATGATGCCCAAGTAGGTGTTTTAGCTGCTGTCGCGGCTAATCCGCCCATCAGTAGCAGACAAATTGCGCGAGAGTCGGGAATCTCAAAAACGTCTGTGTTGAGAACGCTACAACATCGATTGCATCCGTACCATATATTTAAGCACCAGGAATTACATGGCGACAGCTTTGAACGTCGTGTACAGTTCTGCCACTGGGCACAAGAGAAATTACGGGACGATGACAGATTTTTTGCAGACGTTCTATTTAGCGACGAAGCGTCATTCACCAACAGCGATAACGTAAACCGGCATAACAAGCACTATTGCGCAACGGAAAATCCGAGATGGCTGCGACACGTGGAACACCAGCGACCTTGGCGGATTAATGTATGGTCCGGCATTATGGGAGGAAGGATAATTGGCTCCCATTTTATCGATGGCAATCTAAATGGTGCAATGTATGCTGATTTCCTACGTAATGTTCTACCGATGTTACTACAAGATGTTTCACTGCATGACAGAATGGCGAAATACTTCCAACATGATGGATGTCTGGCACACAGCTCACGTGCGGTTGAAGTGGTTTTGAATTGCCTATTTCATGACAGGTGGATTGGTCGTCGAAGCACCATACATACCATGGCCCGCACGTTCACCGGATCTGACGTCCCCGCATTTCTTTCTGTGGGGAAAGTTGAAGGATATTTGCTGTCGTGATCCACTGAGAACGCCTGACAACATGCGTCATCGCATTGTCAATGCATTACGGAGTGTACTCGCTGTTGCGAGGAATGTCGTTACACGTATTGCCAAATGCACTGAGGTTGACGGACAACATTTTGACCATTTATTGCATTAAAGTGGTATTTACAGATAATCACGCTGTAAGAGCATGCGTTCTCAGAAATGATAAGTTCACAAAGGTACATGTATCACATTGGAACAACCGAAACGAAATGTTCAAACGTACCTACGTTCTGTATTTTAATTTAAAAAACCTATGTGTAATCAACTGTTCGTCTAAATCGTAACAATGTCACAACTACAAACGATTGAATTCCGTGCACGCAAAATTGGTCAAAAACTGTACCAACAGTTCCGTTACAAATGATATGCTGCGTAGAGTCTTTTTCGCTCCGTTTGAAGAAAAGTAGTTTTTCACGCACCTCATTGTTAATGGCTTCATATATCCCGAACTATGTGTCGTGCAAAGATAGAATTTTGGAGGTTCATTCACTACTGTATGTGGATACTATTTACACGTTGCGAATAGAGTTAGTAGTAAAGAAATTATAAATTAAAGCGCCCTACTTTATGAATATAGTGCATCATGAGTTAGTCTGCTTAAAGACGCAGTTTCTAACTTTATAAGCTGTCGCGTTGTGTTAAACCTTTGACGCTAGATCAAAGCTCATAATATTATGAAGGCTTTTTAAATTCATAAATTCGCTCAATAATTACTATAAGTAATGAAAATCAGTGTTTTTTGGCGCCTGGAAGTAGCATAACGGAGCCAAAATCAGAATTAAGACGGACGTATTTGTGTTGTTTTGCGTCTCATTAACTAATCTATACAGTGTGCTTGAGCTGCCCGTACCAATGGGTGTAATGCAACCCGAAATGCCTACAAATACCACCTGGACGTTTGTCACATCCCTCGCTCGCTACGTGCAGGCTATATAACAGCACCTTTCTATAGGGATTGTAAGGTAGTTAAATTCTGCACTGGGATGAGTTTTCAGTAGAGGCTGTTGTTTTCGAATCATTCAAGAGAAACGGAGAAAAGTGACCTTCAAGCACGTTTTCGCTGAATATTTTGAAAACCGTGCACTCCTGCGGGAACGTATCTCAGTACAAAATTTAACTATTCCAAATTTCCTACCAAAAGGTTCTATTCACATCTCAAGAAGTACTACAGGGAGTTTGTTTCCACTAATAGACTGATAGATACAGGTAAAAGGAAAGCCACATCAAGTAAATTTTACAGAAGAGCCAGATGAAGATTCTAAAACGTTCATGATGGACACAAGAGGCATGTTTATCGTATTATAAGATACTACATACCGCTAAGCATTCTTGTCACATGAAATTCATCATTTTTTAACTACTGCTTTCAGTGAGAAACAATATTAAGTGCACGCAATACATATAATTTTGTAGCTTATCATTGTGTATCACCAAAGTTTGCGTGTTGCGATACCGTGACGTGGATATTTCAATGTGCACCACGACTGTACAGATATAGAAAATACTAATTACGTAAGTTTACTTTTCCGAGGCCATAATTAAAAATTCGTGACTATCACCTCGTACTACTGTCTTCCGGCAGTAGTGGGCTTTCGCCTATTTTCTCCTTAAACGAATACTGGTTGAAACTGATGTAGAGCTATATGGTCACACATCGCTGAGTTCCTAAGTTATCTATCAAAAGTCTACACTTCGCAGTGGAGTTAAGGAGAGACTGTAGTATACCACGCCTGGATGTACTAATCACGACGAATGGCGAACGTTTGAATGATGAAGTAGGGCACATTTAATTTCGACGAGTTACTCGTGTGTGTGTGTGTGTGTGTGTGTGTGTGTGTGTGTGTGTGTGACGGGTTGGAAACCGGTTTCACTTAATTTATTTATTGCACATTCAAAGGTGCTTGGGCCCTGAAGGACTCAATTTCAGTCTTTTGCAGAGGTCGTAGCTACAGAGTAAGTTGGCTTGTTAGATGTGGAGATGGACATGTTGAGATAGATGGTCCCTTAACCAGGGTGATCTCGTTGGTTGATAATTATGGCTCTAGGCATCTTTTATTTGTGCCACTGTTGGGGCAGAACTTGGGCTATAGTCGCTAGCTGACGGACAGCTCCTCTATTCTCGTCTATTCTTTGGAACGGTTTCGTTGCCTGTTCTTTGATCTTATCTACCAGGTAGTGTTTGCTCGTGAATATCACGTGTTCTGGCCCACCTAGTGGCGTTTGAGCACCTTTTTAGACACTTATTTTGGAGTGGCTGTAGTCATCATATATTGGTCTTGCAAGTAGTACGCCATTACGTCGAACCATAAAGGAGCGCTGGCTGTATCATTGCCTTGTACAATTTCAGCTTCCTTGACTGGTTAAGAGTGCGGCTGGTGAAGAAGGGAATCGGGGTCCGAATCATCCGTTGTCAGATTCTGTTCCTGTATATGTGGTGTGCAATTCATGGCTTTGCCCTTATGATCCCCAGGTATTTAACACTTGAGTGCGAGGTATTTAACACTTGAGTGCGACCCTAAAATAAGTCTTTCCCTGGAAAACAGTGTCGCCGCTGTTTTAGTGGAGTTGAATATAATCTTATTTCGTAATATCCAGTTGACGTTGCATCCTCGTTATGAGCCGTTCGATATTCCTGTCCGAGGCGAGAAGTACTGTTCGTCTGCACAAAGAGTTGCGGTAATAGCGGCCGGACTTACCCCTGAAGGCACGAGAGTTCGACCGGGGCCTCTGCTGTTAAAGTGATTGGGCTGGGCACGCAGGGACGGCGTGGGGTGCACGCAGCTGAGGCGCCGCCCTGCGACAGGATATTGATTAGTTGCGTGGGGGCGGCGGCGGTTACCTGCCGGTCAGCCCCACGGCGTGGTTGCGTGCCGGCGGGGGCGTCGAGCGCAGCCACGCGACGCCAGAGGGGGGGGGGGGGGGGGGGGGCTGGCCCACACCCGGCCTGCACCAGTGCGGGTACACCGCAGTTTCAGTTGTTTCCGTCATCGACCCAAACGGCCCGTGCACACGGGGCGCGAAAAGCTAACTTCGACTACAACCTAGGGAAAGATGGGGTGTAACCAAGTAACTAAGGAGAAAGCTACGAGGGTCATTCAGCAATTAAAGAGACAAATTAGTTTGTAGAAAAAAAACGTTTATTTTTACAAAACCTTTTCAACAAAATCTCCTTGAACGTTTATGGACTTGTTCCAACGGGCTACAAGCTTTTTTATTCCGGCTGCAAAGAACTGTTTATCTTCATGTTTGTACCAATTTCCCACAAACTTGTTCACATCCTCGTTGTCCTGTAGCCACTTCCCACGTAATGCCTCCTTCAGGGCACCAAACAAATGGAAATCACTAGGTGCTAAATTAGGACTCTAAGGGGGATGAAGCAGTACTTCCCAACCAATTTTGTTGATGGTTTCACGGGTTGGTTGAGCAATATGAGGACGTGCGTTGTCTTGCTGGAGTATCACACATCTCCTCTGAGATCCACGACGCCTCTCTCTCATGCCTTGTGCTTGTTTAAAAGCAAAGCTGGCCGCTATGGCCGAGCGGTTCTAGGCGCTTCAGTCCGGAACCGCGCTGCTGCTACGGTCGCAGGTTCGAATCCTGCCTCGGGCGTGGACGTGTGTTATGTTCTTAGATTAGTTAGGCTTAAGTAGTTCTAAGTCTAGGGGACTGATGACCTCAGATGTTTAGTCCCATAGTGCTTAGAGCCATTTAAAAGCAAATCCGTGCAGTATTGGCTGTTCATTGTAGGCTGCTTTTCGAGATAATCGCAAAAAACTGGACCTTCAGAATCTCAAAACACCGTCAACATGACTTTTCATCCTGATGCTTGGATTTCGAATTTTTTCTTGACAGGTGAGTTGTGTGCTTCCCCTCCATGCTTTGTCTTTTTGATTCTGGCTCATAATAGTAAACCCAAGTCTCATCAGAAGTTAAAATTTTGTTGAGGAAGTGCTCACCTTTCTTTTCATAACGTTCCTTTAGCTCTGCGCACTATCAACCTTGTTTCCGTGTGTAGCCACGTCAACCCCTTTGGGACGCACCTTGCACATGTTTTGCGGTACTTCAGCTTGTTACAGATAATGTTATGAACCGTACCAGTACTAACTTGAACCTTATCAACTATCATTTACACAGTCACACGGCGGTCGGCACGATTAATGTCGTCAATTCGACTTTCAAGTGAGCGAGTTGAAATTGCAACTGGTCAGCCAGAACGGTGTTCACCAGTCACTGAGTTGCGAAGATTTTTGAACAGTTCTACCCAATTGTAAAAATTTACACGATTAATACAACCTTCACCATAAACATTCTACAGTGTATATTCACTGGTTTCTCGCCTTCCGCAAGTAAAAAACGAATAACAGAACGTTGTTCAACTAATGTGGACATTTCAAGCGGACTCGCCATCTTGAAATTTATTTTTGAGGTTATTAACAAACAATTCTGATATATCAGCTGATCAGGGCTTATCCCAGTGATGCCAACTTAAAGCCGTAAAAGTAACAAACTTTCCCTACTAACAGTTTTTTCCCCAGATTAATTTGTCTCTTTAATTATTGAATGGCCCTCGTAAATAACAATGGCTGTTTTCGTTGTTCGGACCTCAAATTTATTTCAGTGAAAGATAAACAAGCCATGAGCAACACATGTGAGCTATGAGAACTTGTTTTTGATGATTTAAATTTTATGTAATGTAACTCAGCACTGTGCAATATACAGCTATACCCCATACCTTAGGGTAAAAACTAAAACTCTGTGGGGCACAAACTGGCAGTGTTATATTTTCCGTCTCAGGGATGGGGCACACCGATAGTCTTTGCAAATCTTCAGTCCACCCTGTACAACACCAATGGTCCCACTTCTCACACTTTAAATACTGTATCCAATCATCTGATTTTTCCTGTTGACGAGTAGGTCTCTTTGAAAAGAAGACAACGCATTTCATCCTCATCTTCAGAATAGCTGCTTGTCTCACAAGTCTTCAGAGTCTTCTGATTCTGACTGGTCTAGATCCGGAGACCTTCCATAATTTTTTTTAACCTGCCGGAAAAATACATTTGTTGTACTGAGTTCATTTTCGCAGGAAGACTCCGTGATCACTGCGCATTTCCTCTTCTCCTGGTTGATGGCGGTCTCTCGTATTGAGAACCTGGCTTTACATTCTCCACTGACATAGTGAATGAAGACTGTGTCTGCACATCAGTCACGGACCAGCATGTGGAGAAGAAGCAGTGACTCATTTGTGTTCTTGGAACCTTACATAATTCTTTCTGTTGCATCCGATGGTGCAAATTCGCCTTCGCCAAATGTATTTGCATTCAGCGGGAAAACATACGTTTTTTTAAACCCGGGTGGATCGTTTTGCATTGTTGCTGTCTAGTTTATCCATGTCCGAACAACTGAGCTGTTTTGTACTCGGTTGCCACTCTTACCGGATGCCTGTTAAGCCACGTCTTAATTTCCTGGCCGCTTGAAGCGCTTAATGATCCCATCTCAAGTGAGAATATACATCTTCAATAATGGGTAATTAATTAAATGATTAATGACAAAAGTAATCTTAAGAACTAATGCAAAAAAATGTAAATTCTATATGTAATTATTAAATTGTAGTTATTAAAACGTCGACACACAAGCAGCGTACCATTAGAAGCATGTACTTCTTACGTCACACGTATAAGTTGTATGTAACGAAATAATGGGGTAATATCAAGTAGTTCCGGTTTTACCCCATTGCTTCTACCCGGTTTTACCCCAGCTGTACCTTGTCTATGAAATTCCCGCTGCATAAGAAAGAAGGTGAAGAATCGTTTCACATGGCATATCTTCATAAACCCTGTTAAGAGTGTTATTAATTATATTACAAGTTTCAACTTGTAGTACGACGGTACAAGTTCCGTAGTGAACTTGAAACTTCTCAGTCTAAGATACAGTTGAACATAACCACAAGAACTAACAAATTGTTTTGCTCAGCAACTCGTCTGACACTACCAAGCCCCATGGCGTTACTGAAGTTGCCCACTGTCCTAATGGTCTGACGGTCGGAAAACAAAGTTGTCAACTCTTAAAGAGAAATATGAGCGTTCCCTGATTCACCCTCATATCCGATTGCAGCCCACCTTCCCCTTTGTGGCCCAAATGTCTTAGAAAATCCTATGACGGCGTTAACATTGGGTCAGGCACAATATTACATAATTTTTGATGTCGATTGGGTGGTTAAGTATCAGACGGACACAAAAACGCCTCGGAACAGCAGAACTGCAACACTTAAATAACGAAAACGAAATCAAGCTACCCGCGACATCAGTACTTGCACCATGCAGTGGCTGTCCAATCATGACTCGGGCGCTGGAGTAATGACCAGCTGTACCAGACATTTCGACGGCGTGTAGAGGGCCCCGTACTGAACCTCGGTAGAAACAAATCCTGCTCGGGAATGTGTAAAATCCGTCCTTCCGACCAGGCAGGGGACAGCCGCGTTTCGAACGGCGACCGCTGTGTGTTCATTCCGTCGTGAGGCCGACAACGTTCTTCCTGCTGCAGGTTGTCGAAGGGTAGATCTAGGGTCGAACACATGAGCTCCTAGTCACAGAGACGCCAGCGCCCGACATTCATCTCACCTGGGCGGCTCACAGCCGATACGCCAGCAGCGTTAATCCTTTCGTGGTTGATGTGATTTTTTATTTTATTTTTTGACTCATCAGTGGTTTGATGCGGCTCGCCACAAATTCCTATCCAGTGCCAACGTCTTCATCTCAGAGCAGCTCTTGCCACAGTCCCCAATTATTTGATAGATATATTCCAATCTCTGTCTCCCTCTACAGTTTTTGCCCTCTACAGCTCCCTTTAGTACCATGGAAGTCATTCCCTGATGTCGTAACAGATGTCCTATCATCCTGTCCCTTCTCCTTGTAGCGTTTTCCACATACTCCTTTCCTCTCCGATTCTGCGCAGAACCTTTCCTCTCCGATTCCTTACCTTATCACTCCACCTAATTTTCAACATTCGTCTGTAGCACCACATCTCAAATGCTTCTATTCTCTTCTGTTCCCGTTTTCCCACAGTCCACATTTCACTACCAGACAATGCTGTGCTTCAAACATTCATTCTCAGAAATTTCTTCCTCAAATTAAGGCCTATATTTGATATCATTACACTTCTCTTGTCAAGAAATGCCCTTTTTGCCATTGCTAGCCAGCTTTTGATGTCCACCTTGCTCCGTCCGTCATTGGTTTCTCATTTCTGCTACTTCTCATTACTTTCGTCCTTCGACGATTTACTCTCAGTCCATATTTTGTACTAATTAGACTGTTCATTCCGTTCAGCAGAACATATAATTCCTCTTCACTTTAATTCAGGACAGCAATGTCATCAGCGAATCGTATCATTGATATCCTTTCGCTTTGAATTTTGATTTCACTCCTGAACCTTTTTTTTTTTATTTCCATCATTGCTTCTTCTATGTACAGACTGAACAGTAACGGCGAAGACTACACCCCTGTCTTACACTCTTTTTCATCCGAGCGCTTCGTTCTTATTATTCCCTCTTGGCTCTTGTACATATTGTATATTACATGTCTCTCCCTATTTTTCTCAGAATTTCGAACATCTCGCACCATTTTACATTGTTGAACGCTTTTTCGAGGTCGACAAATCCTGTGAGCGTGTCTTGATTTTTCTTTAGTCTTGCTTTCATTATCAACTGCACCGTCAGGTGCCTTTACGTTTCCTAAAGGCAAACTGATCGTCACCTAACAAATCCTCAAATTTCTTTTGCATTGTTCTGTGTATTATTGTCGTCAGCACCTTGGACGCATGAGCTGTTAAGCTGACTGTGTGGCAATTATCGCACTTGACAGTCTTCGGAATTGTGTGGATGATATTTTTCCGAAAGTCAGATGGTATGTCGCCAGACTCATGCATTCTGCACACCAACGTGGATAGTCGTTTTGTTGGCACTTCTCCCAATGATTTTAGAAATTCTGTTGGAATGTTATCTATCCGTTCGTCTTTATTTGATCTCTCTTAAATTTGATCTCTCTTGAATTTGATCTCACTTGAATTCTGTCTCTAATACTGGATCCCCTTTCTCCTCTAAATCTACTCCTGTTTCTTCTTCTATCACATCAGACAAATCTTCCCTCCTAAGGACATCACACCCATCCATGCCCGAGGCAGGATTCGAACCTGCGACCGTAGCAGTCGCGCGGTTCCAGACTGTAGCGCCTAGAACCACTCGGCCACCCCGGCCGGCCCCTTTTTTTGGCCTGGAATCTCATTGACTGGAGTAGATTCGTATTCTGAGATGTCCCGCTTCTAACTGAGCCCCGATGACCAGCAAAGACGTGCCTATAGACATCCCGGACAGCTGTGGGGTACCAACTTGACTGTCGCTCGCCTTCACCAGGACTGGGGTGCCATTTCGTTTCATAGCAGGACCCCTTGGGTTCTCATCATTGACACCCTTACGGCACAGCAGAACCTCGACGATACTCTACGCCCCGTTTTGTTGCCCTTCTTGGCGAGTTACAGATAACGCCTGTCCTCATGCGGGGAGAGTTTCAACTGCTCGTCTTCTTGCTTGCCAAACCCTACCCTGACCAACAAAGTCTCCCAATTGAGAAGGTTTGGATCATTATGTGCAGGTCCGTCCAACTAGCACGTGATTTTGACACCTAACACACATGTTGGACAGAGTTTGGCACGATATACCTCAAGAAGACTTCTCATAGCTCTATAAATCTTGCCAAGCCGAATAACTGCTTACATAAGGGCGTTATAGGCAAGTTAAATTTGTGATGTTCTTACTCTTAAATAAATCATCCAATTTTATTGAAATTTTAATGATTTGTTTTTCTGTACGTGAACATCACGTCTACCGATTCCCTTCCCATTCGGATACTTCCATCTTGGTGCGTTGTTTCCCTTTGTCTTAGAATTTATTATACCTTAACCGGATTTCGGCTCACAAGGCCATCTTCAGGCTTTAACCTACTTTCATCGAAAAAAAGTTACAATGCTGGTGGACAACATTAAAACCATGTTACACAATGACAGTGACGTTTAGAGGTAGAGCGCCTTGTAAGCCGAATGCCGGTTAACGAAATAAATTAATACTGTAAAACATTCTCCAACGGTTTTGCCGCAGTGGTAACACCGGTTCCCGTCAGATCACCGAAGTTAAGCACTGTTGGTATACTGTTATTCAAAAACAGTTTTAATCACATTTTTTATTAATCAAAATATCCACGGGTGTACTGCCGGTCTACAGTGTCCAACGGGCACAATATTTCGGCGATCATACATGTCGTCATCATCAGGTGATTTAATACCGCCGCGACCGAACCCAGTTCCCTCTGAGCAGCACTAGCGTACGGATCTCCGTGCCGGCACGTTCACAGGAGCTCAGTCCGTCAGTTCACCTGATGATGGCGACATGTATGATCGCCGAAATATTGTGCCCGTTGGACACTGTAGACCGGCAGTACACCCGTGGATATTTTGATTATCAAATACGCCGGGAGAAACTCAAGAATCACACATTTATTATTATTATTATTATTATTATTATACCGCCAACCGGTTTCAACCCAACGTAGGGGTCATCTTCTGGGCGTTTACACTGTGAAATTATAGATATCCGTCACAAAAACTCCATTATACAACAGCTAAAATTACGTAAATTTGAAATATGTTACCCATTGGCCGACTGCTGGTGGTGTCACTCCTGTCTACATAACGGCAGGAAACTATGCGAGACTAACCCTTCGTATGGGCTTAAAAAGCGCGCTGAGATCACGTGAATAGACGGCAACACCCCCAGCGGCGATCAACGGCATTTAATACAGTTTATTATATGTAATTGCTAGTCACCTTCATAGTGTAAACGCCCAGAAGATGACCCCTACGTTGGGTTGAAACCGTTTGGCGGTATAATAACAATAAATGCGATTAAGACTGATCAATCGATTAATCATACTAATCGCTGCTTCATCTCCACAACCATGTTGTCCAAAAAACTGTTGCTATTGACTAGGATGGGTCACCATTCGGATCTGGCGATCACTGTTGGCAAGCGGGGATGCACTCAGCCCTTGTGAGGCCAATTGACTGAGAAGTAGCGGCTTCGGTCACGAATACTGGCAGCGGCCAGAAGAGAGTGTGCTGACCACATGCGCGTCGTATCCGCATCCAGTGACGCCTATCGGCTGAGGACGACATGGCGGCCGGTTGACACTTTCGACCTTCCGAGGCCTGTTCGGATGGAGTTTAGTTAGTTTAGTAAAACATTCACAAAATTTTCCTTTCATTTATAACTAGGAAGTTGTTCTAGCAAGAAGCGACGGAAGAACCAGTTAAAATGATATTATACCTTCGTCGGCCCGTCAAGTGCGCCCTTTAACGCGCCAGACTTGACCTTGCCTAACAAACTGTACTCTACGAGCTGCTCTCAGGGGGGTTACCGTACGACCTGCCGTCGAATTTTCCAGCAGCAGCAATCACCGCTGCGCTGTCGCGCGTGAATTTTTAATTGTAGAGTTGGTCGCTGTAGGGGGCAAGTGGTTCCCAGCCACGTGGAAAGGGCATTCTCGATCAGCGTTCGCTCCGAAACGCACTCGAGAACGGCGTGCCCTCGTCGTTAAGCCGGCCCAGCGACTTCTGCGCGAGTTGAACCGACCACGGTAGGACCCTAAAGTGAAGTGAGCCTGTAACGGGGCCCGGCATTCTGCGCTGCCTTTTAGTCACCACGGGGCAACGCCACTTTATCGATTGCCGTTGCGAAGAAGGTAATACCGCAAAAAAACGATAAAAGCCGGTTTCTTCATGTTAAGAATTTCGTGTTAAACCATGCCTGTAAACAAAACATGTGTATTTTCTACATTGTCAAATTTTATTACAGTACAGTACCGTAATTACATTTCCTGCTAAAATTTGGTCTTGTTGTTATGTTCTCTACATCTGTATGTACTGTGCAAGGTGATTCAGCTGCCGATACCGATGTCGTTTTATGCAACCCCACGTGACAGTTCGCTCTAGAGATAGGAAGCACAAGGTCAAACTGTCGTATAATAACTGGTAAAGTACACGAAGACATATTAAACCTGAAACTACTGTAACACATTAACGCAGCAGGACATACATTAATCGTTTCATTGCATTTTATACTGGGAAGTCGTTAGTTCCTCGACTCCCATTTTGAAATCTACTGTTAATTTCTTTGTTTCCAATCGCCAACACACTTTATAAAGCAACTTTTCTGATCGAAACTTCCTGGCAGATTAAAACGGTGTGCCCGACCGAGACTCGAACTCGCAGGAGAGCTTCTGTAAAGTTTGGAAGGTAGGAGACGAGATACTGGCAGAAGTAAAGCTGTGAGGACCGGGCGTGAGTCGTGCTTCGGTAGCTCAGATGGTAGAGCACTTGCCCGCGAAAGGCAAAGGTCCCGAGTTCGAGTCTCGGTCGGGCACACAGTTTTAATCTGCCAGGAAGTTTCATATCAGCGCACACTCCGCTGCAGAGTGAAAATCTAATTCTGGAAACATCCCACAGGCTGTGGCTAAGCCATGTCTCCGCAGTATCCTTTCTTTAAGGAGTGCTAGTTGTGCAAGGTTCGCAGGAGAGCTTCTGTAAAGTTTGGAAGGTAGGAGACGAGATACTGGCAGACGTAAAGCTGTGAGGACCGGGCGTGAGTCGTGCTTCGGTAGCTCAGATGGTAGAGCACTTGCCCGCGAAAGGCAAAGGTCCCGAGTTCGAGCCTCGGTCGGGCACACAGTTTTAATCTGCCAGGAAGTTTCATATCAGCGCACACTCCGCTGCAGAGTGAAAGTCTAATTCTGGAAACATCCCACAGGCTGTGGCTAAGCCATGTCTCCGCAGTATCCTTTCTTTAAGGAGTGCTAGTTCTGCAAGGTTTGCAGGAGAGCTTCAAGTTTGGAAGGTAGGAGACCAGATACTGGCAGAAGTAAAGCTGTGAGGACCGGGCGTGAGTCGTGCTTCGGTAGCTCAGATGGTAGAGCACTTGCCCGCGAAAGGCAAAGGTCCCGAGTTCGAGTCTCGGTCGGGCACACAGTTTTAATCTGCCAGGAAGTTTCATATCAGCGCACACTCCGCTGCAGAGTGAAAATCTCATTCTGAAACTTTTCTGATCAATTTACTAAAGATTAAGTACTATAAACGAAATAAACTTACAGAGACTCCAAAACCTGTATGACTACACCGTTAATTACACAAAAAAGATTAGAGACACTTGGATACGTATGGCCGAAGTACAGTATGTCTTGGCCCTAAAATACCGTGTAAGTCGTGCAAATCCTCACTAGGGGTTTTTACAATACTTTTCTGTTTGCTAACAGTCACTCAAATCTCTTAGAGGGAAATTATACCGATTATGTGGCTGTTGCCTGTATGGATACCATTTGTAATGCAGATGTGTTGCAGGTTGCATAAAATGCCATCGGTAGGGGCAGCTAAATCACCCTATACAGGGTGTTACAAAAAGGTACGACCAAACTTTCAGGAAACATCCCTCACACACAAATAAAGAAAAGATGTTATGTGGACATGTTAGATCTCATTTTAGTTTCGTCAGTATGTACTGTACTTCCTAGATTCGCTGCCAGTTGGCCCAACGGAAGGAAGGTAATGTTGACTTCGGTGCTTGTGTTGACACACGACTCATTGCTCTACAGTACTAGCATCAAACACATCAGTACGTAGCATCAACAGGTTATTAGTGTTCATCACGAACGTGGTTTTGCAGTCGGTGCAATGTTTACAAATGCGGAGTTGGCAGATGCCCATTTGATGTATGGATTAGCACGGGGCAATAGCCGTGGCGCGGTACGTTTGTATCGAGACAGATTTCCAGAACGAAGGTGTCCCGACAGGAAGACGTTCGAAGCAATTGATCGGCGTCTTAGGGAGCACGGAACATTCCAGCCTATGACTCGCGACTGGGGACGACCTAGAACGACGAGGACACCTGCAATGGACGAGGCAGTTCTTCGTGCAGTTGACGATAACCCTAATGTCAGCGTCAGAGAGGTTGCTGCTGTACAAGGTAACGTTGACCACGTCACTGTATGGAGAGTGCTACGGGAGAACCAGTTGTTTCCGTACCATGTACAGCGTGTGCAGGCACTATCAGCAGCTGATTGGCCTCAACGGGTACACTTCTGCGAATGGTTCATCCAACAATGTGTCAATCCTCATTTCAGTGCAAATGTTCTCTTTACGGATGAGGCTTCATTCCAACGTGATCAAATTGTAAATTTTCACAATCAACATGTGTGGGCTGACGAGAATCCGCACGCATTTGTGCAATCACGTTATCAACACAGATTTTCTGTGAACGTTTGGCAGGCATTGTTGGTGATGTCTTGATTGGGCCCCATGTTCTTCCACCTACGCTCAGTGGAGCAGGTTATCATGATTTCATTCGGGATACTCTACCTGTGCTGCTAGAACATGTGCCCTTACAAGTACGACACAACATGTTTCATGCACGATGGACCTCGTGCACATTTCAGTCGAAGTGTTCGTACGCTTCTCAACAACAGATTCGGTGACCGATGGATTGGGAGAGGCGGACCAATTCCATGGGCTCCACGCTCTTGCCTACGCAACCTCGGTGCCAAATGTAGAGACTCTTCGTGCTCGTGTTGTGGACGGCTGTGATACAACACGCCATTCTCCAGGGCTGCATCAACGCATCAGGGATTCCATGCGACAGAGGGTGGATGCATGTATCCTCGCTAACGGAGGACATTTTGAACATTTCCTGTAACAAAGTGTTTGAAGTTGCGCTGGTACGTTCTGTTGCTGTGTGTTTCCATTCCATGATTAATGTGATTTGAAGAGAAGTAATAAAATGAGCTCTAACATGGAAAGGAAGCGTTTCCAGACACATGTCCACATAACATATTTTCTTTGTGTGTGAGGAATGTTTCCTGAAAGTTTGGCCGTACCTTTTTGTAACACCCTGTATACACTGGGGCGACAGCGACATATAGAGACGACGGTAGTATTGAATACACAAACTTTGAATGGGCAGTGCATTGGCGTAGCTGTCATTTGTGTTCAGATGATTCATATGAAAAGGTTTCCGACTTGATTGTGGCAGTACGAGTTCCTTATAGAGGTTTCAGCAAATGGACACTTGTAGATCGTTGGCTGCTGGAGCCTATGCAGTGCATTTGTCTACGTACAAGAAGTGCACGAAACGTATTATATCTTAAGCAACTGATAGTTAGCATTTAGATATGTTACTGAACATAAATTAGTTCGACACCTAAAATGCGACTATATTTCATCAGTGCGAGTGTATGCAATGTAGGCCTACGACTGTTTATATTATTCATATGGTTATGGACGCCAGTTTAACTATCTACAATTACATCCTTGTTACAAATAAATCAAACGTATTTAACGAGTTATACTCACTTAATGCATTTCTGTTGGTATACAAATAACGTTAGGTAGACGCTGAAAACTGAAATGTGAGACGAGAAGTCAGAATGAATAACAGCAAAATTTTACACTCTCCCGGGTGGAAAAACAACAATTAACTTTAAAACATGGCTTATATAACTTCCATGCCGTCTGTAAACTCACTGTTGTACACCCATGCCAAATGTGTTTCACATTCTGTAATTGCATAACTGCAAGTTTGCACCCTAATAGACGTCGGGAAGGTGCCAGATCTTTCAGACGGAATTTTTTCGCCCTCAAAATTTCACACTTTTCATCACTTTTTTAACGTAGAAAATTGCCTTTTCTCTTTCCGACTGTTGGGGCCCAGAGATGAGCACACTTACAGCATAACTTGGTGTCTTTTAAGGGACTACAAAAATCGTGCTACTGTATAAAACACGAACTACTGTTGTCATTAAGTCGTGGCTGCAAAGCGGCATCGAATCTGCCGCGGCGTCAAGAAAACGGCACAATTTTTTTATAAACAGAAAATAAAACCTAAGTTAAATTGCAACTGTTAGAGTCACAGTGTTTCCCGTTACTCTCTGCGTTGCCAAAGTTGAGAACTTCGTTTTATATATTTGCATGTGTGTAGTTATACAGGGAGATTTCGTGATGATGTTACAAACTGTCATGGATGATGGAGAAAGATAAATATACTAATTTGAGGTAAGGGACCGGTTCTAGGCGCTGCAGTCTGGAACCGCGCAACTGCTACAGTCGCAGGTTCGAATCCTGCCTCGGGCATGGAAGTGTGTGATGTCCTTAGGTTAGTTAGGTTTAAGTAGTTCTAAGTTCTAGGGGACTGATGATCTCAGAAGTTAAGTCCCATAGTGCTCAGAGCCATTTGAACCATTTGACCGTGGTCCGGAAACGACCGACTCGAAAGGTATAAGCGTAAATCGTTCTGAGACCGCAGTCATTGGACTTCTTCTACTAAAAGCTCTTTGTTTTCAAAATTTCGGTAGGAGGTACTGTTGACCAAAATAAGAAAAATCATCCAGTAAACATGCGCGCTAAAATGCATTCCTTAAGAGCTGTGAGCAGTTGTTCAGCAGAAGAGATGTGTGAAAGAGTTTTCGCAGCTCTTAACACTTTAAGTGGGCATGCCGGATATAACCGTCCACGCTCTGCTAATTCACAGTGGGTTGTACGAATATATCCGTCCGCCGCGTTATGTGGCTAGTAACTACTTGGAATTACGACTTACCGGCCTGCTGTTGCACCTGTGGTATTAGTTGAGCTTCGTCCACTACATGGCAGCTCTCTCCAGGCAACAAAGCATATTCTGGGCTAGCTACAACATTTTCCACTTAAGCACGCGTCGACAGTATGGGCCCTTTTAACCAGCAGCAGAAGAGCGTCTTTTCCGTCTGTGTTTACCACCACGTTAGCGAGTGATCTTTTACAATGGCGAAAACAAGTCGTTTATCAGATTCGGAGATAGACAGTTGCTTTCAGGAAGTGATGATAATTTCAGCGTCGGTTCTGCAATTTTTCAAGATATGGATACCGAGGCTAGTGAAAGCGACTTCGATTCAGAAACATCTGACGACGAGTCACCACTGCAGCATATCGTACCTACTGCGTTTGTGCGTGCTGGTTCGGGTCGTGAGCAATATTTGTTCAGTGGTAGCGGTGGTACAGGTGCGCCTAAACGATACGATGTGATGAGTTGTTTTATGTCTTTTGTGGATGACTCCTTACGCAAAGTAATAGCTGAACAGACGAACTTATATGTACAGCAGTTCATAGCTTCTCTTCAGAATTTAGCAGCTCGTTCCAAGGTTCGAAGTTGGCAGGTTACTGCAAGGGATGAGGTAAAAACACTTATTAGAATGTTCATACTTCAAGAAATTCTTCACATAGCAGGAAACGAGATGTACTTTTGAAAGAGAGGAACTGACGAGTGGAAAGCGGTTTCATCTTTTACTGAAATTCCTCCACTTTGCTGACAACACCTCTTATGATCCACTAGGCACCATCAGCAAAAAACTATTCAAAAGTCACCAGAGTATGGAGCATCTGCGGCGTAAATTCGCATCAGTATACGTGCCAGAAGTTACATTAACCATTGAATCGTTGTTGCTTTGAAAAGGACAGCTTGGATGAAGGCAGTTTATTCCGTCAAAACGCAGCAGATTCAGCAACAAATTATACGAAGTCTGTGAAAACAAAGTCTGTGAAAACACCTCCGGGTATGTATGAGATTTCATTGTTTGTGTGGTGTCACCGCCAGACACCACACTTGCTAGGTGGTAGCCTTTAAATCGGCCGCGGTCCGCTAGTATGCGTCGGACCCGCGTGTCGCCACTATCAGTGATTGCAGACCGAGCGCCGCCACACGGCAGGTCTAGAGAGACTTCCTAGCACTCGCCCCAGTTGTACAGCCGACTTTGCTAGCGATGGTTCACTGACAAATTGCGCTCTCATTTGCCGAGATGATAGTTAGCATAGCCTTCAGCTACGTCATTTGCTACGACCTAGCAAGGCGCTATTATCATTTGCTATTTATCTTGTGATGCATGTACCGTCAGACCGACGTTCACCAATTATGGATTGAAGTTACGTATTCCAACAACTACGTACTTTATTTGCTAGACTCAAATCCTTTAACTGTTCCAGACCTCACGCCAGCCTGCGTGAGCTTAAACGCGTGCCTTTCGGCTTCCTCTCATTGTGGGTTGGCGCTCTGGCCAATCCACAACAGATTGCAGTTGCAAAATGTTGAATTGACCTAGTGGCTTGGCTGTCTTGCCAAGTCACAACAGTTTGCACTAGAAAGGGCACTAATTATGGTAGTCACTATCCAAAAGAAAGAATAACCTCTGATTCTTTTGGAGACGCACATGATCGACTCTGGAAAGGTCACTGCATTTATCTTGACACTAGTACACCAGCAGTAACACAGACATTGTCTGCACAATGCGCTAAGACAGGAAGCGGTTCGCTGACTTCGTAAAAAAGAAAAAAAAACTGAAGAAAGGAGAGTACAAAACAGGGTACAGAGGCAAGCAGATGGTAATGAAGTGGAAGGACAAAGGAGACGTCATTATGGTCAGCACTTTTCATGACGATACGTTTTGAAATGTAAACTCGATGAAGGGAATCGTTCGCCGGCCAGAGTGGCCGAGCGGTTCTATGCGCTTCAGTCTGGAACCGCGCGACCGCTACGGTCGCAAATTCGAATCCTGCCTCGGGCATGGATGTGTGTGATGTCCTTAGTTAGACTGAAGTAGTTCTAAGTTCTAGGGGACTGATGACCTCAGATGATGTCCCATAGTGCTCAGAGCCATTTGAACGATTTGAATCGTTCAAAAGCCACGTGTTATCGTTGATGACAAGAAGAATATGGATGGGTGCGATTCTCAGTTGCATAGCTCCCAAATGGCGTGGGGCAGGCTGAGCAAATAGTATCAGACGCTTTTCCACCACTTACTGGACACTACATGCTCCAATGCGTACGTTCTGTAGGAGAAGCATGATGGCGAAAAAAGTTGAATGAGCTTCATGATTAGTCTTGGCGTACTGTTGGCCGTATCTTCACCACAAGGGACATCAATAGGACGCCCATCTTGAACACCAAAAACAACACGTCTTATAGCCAGGCATTTTCCACACCTCTTGGCGCCCATAACGAAGAAAAGACCAACAAGGAGGTGTGGGGTGTACACGAGAAAAGACCTTCGCATAGAGACTTAATACTGGTGCGCAGATCGCGAAGTTACATTCCGTACAGCACCTTGCTTTAAAATACTCATATGAATATGGATATGGATATGTCCGAAAGAACAGACGCCATATCCATATAAGTATATAGTTCTGGCAACACAAGCCATGACCTTCTTCTACCGTGCGGATGAACACATATTCCCCGAACTCTTACGGGACTTGGTAAAAATGTCTTCCACGAGTAATGAGTGTGTCGGGGTGGGACACAACGAATGTAATGTGTGGACATACAAGGTGAGAATGTGGGTCTCGCGGGAAGCGTGCGCGTATTCCCTGCAGTCGCACTATCCTCTGTGCCCTCGGTGGCTCAGGTGGGTAGAGTGTCTGCCATGTAAGCAGGAGATCCCGGGTTCGAGTCCCGGTCGGCGCACGCATTTTCACCTCTCCCCGTTGATACATGTCAACGCCCGTTAGCAGTTGACCGTATTAATATAATTCTAATTTGCTTTAAAATGTTTCACACTTGCTATATCGCGAAAACAAATTTTCGTTAACTACTGCAGTATATTTTATTCATTCCCACCCAATTTGACATTAAATTAAAAAATGAAAACATTAAGGAAAACTTTTAGTATAAGAAAAGTATACAGCACCACCGCACCAGGACCCGATGGCGCAAATTACCCACTGAGACGGAGACGCACGCAGGCGAACTACCCAATTAACAAGTTAAGGAATGCATTTTAGAGCGCTTGTTTACTTGACAGTTTTTCCTATTTTGGTCCACACTACCTGTCCCGAAATATTGGAAGTAGTAGAAAAGGTCCATTGTCATAGGTATCAGAACGATTTTCGTGTAGAACTTCCGAGTCGGTCGTTTCCAGACCAGGCTCCATTCTCTCAGACTGATATCATCCCTGGAAGTTTTTAACATTATTATGGAATCAGCCTGTATAATGAGAAGAGCAACTTTGATTGATACTTCATATCTTTCTTTCCTGATGCTTTGGTATATATTATTTCGAAGCAGACTCCTCAAGCATAATTTACTGAATTATTCTCATTGCCAGGTTGCGACTGGTTAAACTTTGTATCACTGATAGTGGAAGTAACGAATAAGGTGGGCACTCATGACAGGCACATGAATGGGAGTGAACTTGTTGGTGAGCTGTTTGGGCATTGTCTTTTCTCAGGGCTGATGAATAGGGGGAACACACAAGCATTTACATGGTCCGGTGCTGTGGCCCGACTGGCCACAGTCAGGTTGTAGCGTTGGGACAATTTGTCTGCGTGCATATATACGTTTTGTTTGTTTGGTGACAGGACAGTGATAGGACAATGGCCGGATGCTTGGCTACGGCACTAGCTGGACACACGTGAGGTGATTTTAGCGACGGGCCACATTTATTTCCGGTGGATTCTGCAAAACCCGCAGACCCAATCTGTGCGTTAGTGGAGACATGACCTTCAGACCGTTACTCCAGATTCTCAGAACCGTCGATCCCTCCTCCTCCGGTGCGCACACACTAGCGGATTACTGCGAAGGGCCGCTTTCAGAAACCTGTAAGCCTAAGGTTTCTAGTGGCTTTCACGTGACAGGAAGGTTTATTTGGTTGAAGTATAGTGACCCAGTTGTTTGGCGTTGTGCTTTATTGATGTGGATGTTGACGTCAGGACGTCAAGAACGCTGTGTCAAATGCGAATGAACTACTCGTGGTAAGCGCTCCCAGCCGCAATTGCAGACAGATAGGTGAGGCATCTCGTCTCGCTGTCTCGCTTTGCCACTCAAGCGCTGCTGGCGGTACTTCACGCCTGGCCTGCGCATCTAGCTCGCTCTGTTGGCGTTGTGGCAAACACTACCTGCGGCGCTAGTGTTTTGTCTGGCGAGCCACGGTGGCGCTGCGTGGTGGCGACAGCGGTGCCTTCTGCCGCCGGCAACCGTCACCAGGCTGCCAGGAGGTAGAGGAGATAATCCGTGTGTGTGTGTGTGTGTGTGTGTGTGTGTGTGTGTGTTGTACCTCCTGCAACTCGCTGGGAGCCTGGCAGCAAAGCGAGCGCACTTCGCAGTTGCCAGAGCCGCCGCTAGATCACCGTGGCCTCGCGACTCCGCTTGCCGCCAGGGTCGCCCGCCGCTGCCGCGCAACAACCATGGCTCGCGATAGGTGGCGCCGCCGTCGCAGCGTGCGGAACCAGCGAAACGAATGCGATGAGGAGACGCCTTTTGGTAGCGGCAACAAATGACAGTCAAGGCTTCCGCACACTCCTAGTGCCCTTCAAAATCGCTACGCAATAATAGTGACACGCTTAAGTCTCTCGGTTATCTACCACTGTGTGTATATGTCTTAAAAGCGAGTATGTATAAAACAGTAGTGAATAATGGCTGCCGCGTATCCTCACTGTAGACGTTCTCACCCACCTCCTATAATATGCTGTCTACCTAGTTACTTACCCGTGGCACCTACCAACTATCCCATTACTCTCCCAAAGCCACCTGAACCTCCTTGTCGAGTGGTGCAATACTTGAACATTTCTAGTAAACCATCATCTAGAATAGCACCATTCGGCATTTCCGTTGTTGAGATTTCCACTTCTACGTCTAGAACCAACCGAATCCTATAATTGTTTAGGACCAACCCATGACAAAAAATATGGAATGCACTCCTCCTTGCCGACATAATTAAACCCGAAAACGACTACAACTAGACAGCACGATGGGTCTACATTCTTCCACCATTATTCTCGTCGATGAATCCCTCATCCGATCCATCCTATGCCAATATTACCCCTAAATTCTACAAATCATTTGAAATTCTGCAAAGACACGTTCTCCACCTCACCTGCCGTTTCTCCCTACCTTCCCCAACTCACATCCTGTACCACTTCTCACACCGATTCTTTTCTTAGAGCACCTTCAGATCCCATGAATTAAACTCAGTCACGGAACCGAATGTCCTTGACACTAATCATCAATCGAAGTACCTTGCTGCGCCACTACGTCCATATCCCATCTTCTATGTAAGCCTACCTTCGTGCCTTATCCATACTTTCCCGCCATAACTTCAGCCAACTCCCACTATACACTACCTCTCCTCCAACTCAATGACTGCTAGTCGCTGACAGCGGTTCGACACAACCCCGTAGTCATCTACATCTACATAGCTAGTGTGCAATTCACAATTAACTGCTTGGGATACGGTTCACAGAACCACTTTCATGCTATTTGCCTCGACAAGGTCGTAGAAAAAATGGATATCTAAATCTTTCCGTATGACCTCTGATTTATCTCATTTTATTACGATGACCATTTATCGTCATGTAGGTGGGGGCCAACAAAGTTTTCTTCACAATTGGAGGAGAAAATTGGTGATCGACATTTCATCAAAGTATCTCGCCGCAATTAAAGCGCCATTGTTTTAATGATGGCACCCCAAGTCGTGTGTCATATCGGTGGCGTTCTCTCTTCTCCCTTTTCTTCTATGTCCTCCGTCAACCCTGTCTGGTAGAGATGCTCATTATTCCACCTCCATTATGATCATGGTCATTTCCATGCAAGACCGGCGTCACCATTATAACACCATCATCTATGAAAGGTCCTGCTAAACTCGAAGGAAAGTTTAAATTGTGGAAAGAGGCCAAAATAGGCGGCTGTTAGTTACACTCGTATATACAACTTTATTTATTTGACCAAACATTTAAAGAGCCAAGAAAATTTAAAAAAAACCTCACAGCATTAATTTACCGGCTGAATGGGCCATACAATCTCATGCCTTAAGGGCAAGACCATTTTAATTTGAAATCGGCTGAAAGCCAGTAACTTAAGACTCAAACCAAAATCAGAAATTTCAAAGGCAGAAGACCTTATCTTAAATCAGATTATTCAGTTAGGCTGAAGGCCGAAACGATCTCACACCTTAAGATCAAAACAACTTTAATTTAATAATCGGGTGAAGGCCCATCACTAAGACTCAAACCAAAATAATTTCTTAAAGGCCAAAAAAAAAAAAAAAAAAAAAAAGGCTGTGAGAACTATGGGACTTAACATCTGTGGTCATTAGTCCCCTAGAACTCAGAACTACCTAAACCTAACTAACCTAAGGACATCACACACATCCATGCCCGAGGCAGGATTCGAACCTGCGACCGCAGCAGTCGCGCGGTTCCGGACTGAGCGCCTAGAACCGCTAGACCACCGCGGCCGGCAATAGGCCAAAAGGCCTTATCTTAAAAGAGTTCTTTAATTAGGCTGAAGGCCCAAACAACTTTCACCTTAAGAGCAAAACAACTTTAATTTAGAAATCGGCTGAAGGCCCACCACTTAAGATTCAAACAAAAATAAATTTTTAAAAGGCCAAGGCCTTACCTTAAAGCAGTTTTTTAAATTAGGCTGAAGACTAAACCAATCTTACTCCTAAGGGCAAAACAACCTTGATTTAAAAGTCGGCTAGAAGCCATACAAATACAAACAACAAGAACAAACAGAAAAGGCAGTACACCCAACGGCCCTCAGAAGTTGAGGGTCAGCCTGGAATTCAAACACTAACGCTCGCTTAGGTGAGACAGGCAGTCGGCCGAACCATTCTCGATCCGACGACAACCCAACCGATAGACAGTCAGCCCTCGTTGATGGCCCAGCATTGAATTCTGCAGTAATTTGCGGAAGGGTTGGACTTCTGTCACGTTGAACGATTCTCTCAGATCTTTTTCTGGCCGCAGCGATGTCAGAGATTTGATGTTTTACCGGATTCTTGATATTCACGGTACACTCGTGAAATGGTCTTGCGGGAAAATCCCTAGTTCATCGCCACCTCGGAGATCCTGTGCCCCATCGGTCGTGCGCCGACTATAACACCACGTTCAAACTCACTTAAATCTTGATAACCTGCAATTGTAGCAGCACTAACCAATGTAACAACTGCGCCGTACACTTGTCTTATATAGAGGTTGCCGACCGCAGTGCCGTTTTGTGCCTGTTTACATATCTCTGTATGTCAAAACGTATACCTATACCAGTTTCTCTAGTGCTTCAGTGTATTTCTCAGCACAACCTATCCTGCAACATCCTTATAAGGTTTTCAGACTGACCACCCTGTAGAAAGATATCGACATCACCGACACCGGGGGTTCTGGCAAGCATATGGGATAACCGGTGGTCCTCTAAAGGGAAAGAAATTACAGGCCAAAATATTATGACCCCACTGCTGCAGACAAATATATGCTACTCTGCGCCATTACCTACCACGAGGGGGGTGTACACTGATGAGCCAGAATATGATGACCACTGACCTACTGTCGATATAAACCCGCCCAGGCGATAGCAGCGACACCTTGCGGGGAATGACTGCTAGTTAGACTCAGGCATGGTGCATGTAGTATCAATGAGCGCGCTGGTCGCGTGTAGAACGGGCAAGGTGCACGATCTACCCGAATTTGACCGAGAGGAGACTGTGATGGTCCGGAGGCTCGACACGAGCATTTCGGAAACTACGCGACTTGTTGGACGTTCTAGGAGTGCTGTGGTGAGTGTCTTCAACACGTGGCGAAACGAAAGTGAAACCATGTCCAGACGTCTTGTGGTTGGGCAGCCACCCGTCGTTGCAAACTTCGAACGTCGTAGGCTGGGCAGACTGATAAAACATTACAGGCGACGAACTGGGCGGAACTAACATCGGATTTAATACCTGGCAGACCACAAGTGTGTCTGAAAACAGTGCAGCGAACACCCTGTGGGACGGCGGGTGGCTATTTATTGTTGTATAATATAATAAAAATGTTTTGTTTGTAGAAAAGATGCATTCCTTGCCGTTTTAACCATACGTGGGGCGGCGAGTGGAATTAATTGTTATATAAATGTTTCTATTATTTATGCTGTTGTTTTGCCGTTCTCAACACTGGCTCTCTAACTACAATATTGGCAACCAGAAAGTGATTAGCAAAACGTGAAGCCTGTAATAAGAATTCCTAGTGCCCACTTCATCTGAGAAACACACTTATAGCTACAGCTTATAGCTCTGAGAAATTAGGAGATTGTCTGGGATTCATAATCAAAAAACTATTTTCTAAATATTCTGTGTATTCTGAAAGTCACAGATGAAAAAAAAAAACAGAATCCACACAATCTGACTAACAGAGCAGTTCAGAGTCTAATGCGCTGATGCAACTATAACTGTCCAAATTAAATGTTTAAGTGAATGCTCGCCATAATTTGATGATAATGCTCATCAAACGCCACGCTAAATAATGGTAGAATGTCTGTCTGGCGGCGGCACGTGAAAATACGACATACGCAAACTGAAGATGGATTATTAAAGTCATCCCAGAATTAACACTTCACTCGAAAATGATTTCATGGTTACGCGTATCCCGAGTAACTTTATACGGCATCCGAGGCTGTTTATAGCAATGATACCGACGCGACGCGACTCCCGACACAGATGGTGTGCTATACAGCGTCTGGAGAGAACTGGGGCCTTGCTTCCTCTCGCAGCGTTCTTATATATCAAGCCGCGGTGCGGACGACTAAGGGAACGCCTGATCAAATCGGCTCTCCCGACTAGCCGCTGGGCTAGTAATGCACCACTTTAAGTTATTGAATAAATCATAGCTTCTTTTGCTGATGGCCGATGAAGCTCTCAATTTAAATGTGCATTCAGCACACAGGTACGTAATCATAATATAAGTTTGTCGTGGCTAAGTTAAATATTTTGGGCGAGAGAATTAATTTAATTACACTACACGCAGTAGACGAGCTCTGAACTTGCCCTTTGGAAATACGCTACCGCTATAGTTTTATAGTTATTCAATTGAAACTTCTCACATCTTTATGATTATAGCGGATCTCCATTCTACTTAAATTTAAACGTCCTAGCCTTATTTATTAGCCTACTCAATCTATCTTGCTTCCTTAATTTTTAAGACAAAAACCAGAAATTTATGAATTTCAACTAAAATTTTAATTTGTGAGATCCAAAGTACTGTTTCTATTAAATTATTATGGAAAAAGAATATAATTAAAAATTTTTAAGTCTCTAGCTCTTTTCTGTTGCGCCAATGATTTTTACAGAAAAACGTCCAAATTTCGAAAATGGTTAAAGTTATCGAACTGATATTCAACACATATTGATTTAGTATTACTCCTGACATGCTAGAACCGTTTCAGGTTATTTACTTGATTTTTAAAGAATTGCGCAACATTTATGACGTCAGAGCTAGTTACAGCGGACTGACTGGCACACAATGGAAAGACTGATGTGAATTTATTACGGCGTGAGCAGGCTGCTTCCCTACAACCCCAACGCTGGACCTCCGCAGCCGACGACCCATGCATGTGCCAAAGTTAACACCACATCGCCAAATGTAACTGAAAAGGTCAAGTAACCTTCGGCACTGGATGTTGGCGCAGTGGTAGAGCGTTGCGTGTTCTGATGAGTCCCGATACCTTCTTCACTGTGCCGATGGGAGGCCGCGAATCAGTCGTCTTCCTGATGAACAGCTCCTTGACACCTACTTTGCGGGACGGAGACAAGCTTGCGGTGACTCCATTATGGTCTGGGCATCCATGAGTCCAGAGGAGCTCGTGCAAGGCACCATGATGGCCAAGGAGTACCGTAAAGTGGTTGCAGACCATGTGCACCTCTTCATGACGATCGTGTTCCCCGAAGGCAGCAGCACTTTTCAATGAGATATTGACCATGTCTCAAGTCCAGGAATGCAATGGAGTGGTTCGAGGAACACAGCAGCGAGTTCCAGTTGATGTTCTCGCGTCCCAATTCGCCATATATGGACCCGATCGAAGACACCTGGGACGTGATTGACCATACGCCAGAACTCATCGCCCCCCTACCAGAAATTTACGGGAATTAGGTGGTTTTGTGTGTGTGTAGATGTGGTGCGATCTCCCTCCAGCGACCTACCAAGGCCTCACTGCTACCACGCAACGACGCGTCACCGCAGTTGTCCGTGCCAGAGGTGGGCATAACGTCTGTTAGGTAGGTGGTCTTAATGCTGTTTCTAATTAGTATATATGTGGAGCAGAGACGAATGGGCAATCATTCTACAGAGATCCGGGTCGCAAATGGAAAAATCCACTGAAATAAACGACTTTGATTAAGGGCAAGTTGTTATGGTCCGACGCCTGGGCACTAGTGTCTTGGAAACAGCTAAGGTGGTCGACTGTAGGCGTGCTATTGTCTTTAGCATGTATGGAAAATTGTTGAAGAACGATGAAACCACGAGTAGGCGACAAGGTGTTGGACGTCCAGGCCGGATTATATAAAGAGAATGGGCAGAGGCTTGTCCTATTTGTAAAGAAGTAAAGGCGGCCATCTGTGACAAATAAGACGACTGAGTACAGGCGTTTCGAAGCGCTGTTCTGCGCACATTATTGTGGAGACGACTCCCGTGGTGACTCAGTCACATCGTCAGATACGATTACAGTGTGCAGAGGATCATCGTGATTGGATTGTAGACCAGTGAAGATGTGCCATCTGGTCAGAAGAATCACGCTTCTTGTTACAGCAGGTCGTTGGGCGTGTGCAGATGTGGCTGCTCGAAACACACACTGTGCCGCGGATTCACGCTGATGGTGGAAGTATTATGCTATGGGGGGACATTCATCTGAGCTCCCAGGGGCGTATGGTAGTAATCGAAGGCATCATGAGAGCCGTTGACTACGTGGACACTATTGCGGAGCCTCTGCATCCCTTCGTGCTTGGTGTCTTCTCCGTCGGCAACGGCATCTTCCAACAGGATAACAGAGAATCGTGTTACCGTGATATCAGGGGCATGATCGTAGTCTCATGTCGATCTGTTGGGAACCAAATTCATCCTGGGACACTGTCGGACGCTAAACCACCGTCCCATAGTTTAAGGTATTTGTGTGAACATCGCGTATACGTTTCGTGCCGCATGCCTCCGGAAACGTACTAAAGATTTTCTTCGAATACATGTCTTGCGCTCCACAGGTGGACGAACACGCTATTAATGCAGGTGGTCGTAATATTTTAGCTTGTTAGTATAAGTACCCAGACCGACGGGTGGTTCCGTAGTCGTTACGGAAGCCCCTGTACGCCGATTCTCTAGTACAACTGTTACCCTCACTTAGTTTACCTGGACTTTGACTTGGTACTCCTTATGATTGTGTGTTGCTGTGTAAGACGATTCTCACTTGTTCTCCTGTATTAATTGGTGATCACTATAATTGCAGTCATAACGTTCGGTATCTCCAGTGTTTTCGGCCATCGGTTTAAGAGTTGCCAGACGATGCGTAGCTCGAGCAGGGACCTGCCTAGTCTCTGTAAAACCGTGACACAAAATTGGAACTTCAGAATCAGAACAAACAAACTTCAAACTGCCTGCGATGCATTGCGTACCATGTCCAAGGCGGCTCACTCGCATTTCGAAAAATTTAACTAGCAAATGCTCCTTTACAAACATTGATCCTTCGTGTGTGATCGAAGTTAGTCCAGGAGGTAACAAATTAGCATTTTGATGTAGGAAGTTTTATAACTGCTGTGGTCTGTCCACAAGGACGATATTTAAAATCAAGGAGAAGAGTTTTAGGCATGCTGATTCTGAAACGCTTATCTTCCAAGGTATGAGACGGTTAGTTCTATTATGGAGGGATAAATCACCTTCGCACGATACACGATATAAAATTTCTGTTATTACCATACGTGGACACATTTAAGTCTAAAAAAACCATCAGAACTTCACACGAACATAGGTTCTCAACGTGGTGATCACTTATTGGGGATCCAACGTAATCTTTCAAAATTTGTGCAGAAACGGCCGATATCGGCCCTGATTTTATTTATTTACACGCCAAGTTCCGTAGGATCAAATTGAGGAGCAAATTTCCAAGATCATGGAAGGTGTCAGTACATGAAATTACAACATAAAAGTAATAACAGACAAAAATAAAATGTTTATGAACCCGAAAACAGACAATCCATAAGTTTAAATTACGCAATCAACAATACAACAAGAGTCAGCTTAATTTTTCAAGGAACTCCTCGACAGAATAGTGGAGTGACCCGTGAGAAAACTCTTCAGTTTCGATTTGAAAGGGCGTGAATTACTGCTAAGTTTTTTTTTTAATTCGAGTGGTAGCTTATTGAAAATGGATGCAGCAGTATACTGCACACCTTTCTGCACAAGAGTTAAGAAGAAGTCCAACCCAAATGCATGTTTGATTTCTGCCGAGTATTAACTGAGTGAAAGCTGCTTATTCTTGGGAATAAGCTAATATTGTTAACAAGAAATGACAGCAAGGAATATATATATTGAGAGGCCAATGTCAAAATACCCAGACTCGTGAACAGGGGTCGACAAGAAGTTCGTGAACTTTCATCACTTTTGGACCGAACCGCCCGTTTCTGAGTCAAAAATATCCATTTAGAATGGAAAGAGTTATCTCAAAATATAATACCATACGACATGAGCAAATGAGCAAATGAAAATAATCAGAGACTAATTTTCGTGTCGAACGATCACTCAGATACCGTTCGAATAGTATAAATTGGAGCATTAAGTCTTTGAACAAGATCCTGAACGTGGGCTTTCTGTGGTGTCACCGCCAGACACCACACTTGGTAGCATTTAAATCGGCCGCGGTCCGTTAGTATACGTCGGACCCGCGTGTCGCCACTGTCAGTGATTGCAGACCGAGCGCCGCCACACGGCAGGTCTAGAGAGACGTCCTAGCACTCGCCCAGCTGTACAACAGACTTTGCTAGCGATGCTACACTGACAAATTACGCTCTCATTTGCCGAGACGATAGTTAGCATAGCCTTCAGCTACGTCATTTGCTACGACCTAGCAAGGCGCCATTATCATTTGCTATTTATCTTGTGATGCATGTACCGTCAGACCGATGTTCACCAATTATGGATTAAAGTTAAGTATTCCAGAAGCTACGTACCTTTTTTGCTAGTCTCTATTCCTTTAACTGTTCCAGGCCTCACGCCAGCCTGCGTGAGCTTAAACGCGTGCCTTTCGGCTTCCTCTCATAGTGGCTTGGCTGTCTTGCCAAGTCACAACACTTTCCACGACAGTTTACTATCTGAACACCTAGAAATTTGAACTGTTCAGCCAGTGTTGCACACATCTCTTACTACCAAGCTAGTGTCATCAGCAAACAGAAATATTTTAGAGTTGTTCGTAATACTAGAGGGCATATCATTTATATAAATAAAGAACAGGAGTGGCCCCAACACTGATCCCTGGGGCACCCACCACTTGACCGCACCCCACTCAGACCCCACATCACAGCCATTCTCAACATCCGGAATAATGAAATTTTGTTGTCTGTTGCTAAAGAAAGACGTGAACCAATTGTGAGCTACTCCCCGTATTCCGTAATGGTCCAACTTCTGGATCAATATTTTGTGATCAACACAAACGCCTTAGTCAAATCAAGTACCTCACAGAGAAAAGAGAATATAGCACTTTCAGTTGTTAAACGACTTCTAAAGCCGAAATGTACATTTGATAGCATTTCGTGTGGTATAAAATGGTCAATTATCCTCATACAGCCGGCCGAAGTGGCCGTGCGGTTAAAGGCGCTGCAGTCTGGAACCGCAAGACCGCTACGGTCGCAGGTTCGAATCCTGCCTCGGGCATGGATGTGTGTGATGTCCTTAGGTTAGTTAGGTTTAACTAGTTCTAAGTTCTAGGGGACTAATGACCTCAGCAGTTGAGTCCCATAGTGCTCAGAGCCATTATCCTTATACATACATCCTTTTCAATAACTTTAGAAAACACTGATGGCATAGAAATAGGTCTTAAGTTGTCTACATTAGTCCTTTCTCTCTTTTTATAAAGCGGCTTTACTAGTGAGTACTTTAATTGTTCAGGAAACTGACCATTCCTAAAGCAAAAATTACAAATAAGGCTAAATACATTGTTAACATGTGCAGCACAGTACTTTAATATTCTGATAGGCACTCCATCATAACCGTAAGAGTCCGTAGTCTTCAGTGATCCATCTCCCCCCTTGTCTGTATCACAGAGGAGTATTTCAGACATCAGTCTCGGAAAGCACTGGGCACCTGATTTTCCTGTAGTCGGCCGATAACGACCAACGTTGGTAATTTCTGTAGAAACTTTGTGGATTAGGAAGGAATAAGGAAAATTCTCGTTTAACCCCTCATCGACAGCGGGGTCATTGAAGCACAAGGATGGGGAAGGAAATGTGCGTGCCCGTTTAAAGGAACCATTCCAGAATTTGCCTGAAGCGATTTAGGGAAATCACGGAAGACCTCAGTCAGGATGTCAGGAGGCAAATCTGAACTGTCGTCTTTCATAATGACAGTCCAGTGCTGCGCCTCCTCTCTCGATTTTTGTGAATTGTGCCTTTGAAAAAACACGTTTAGAGAATAAATAAATATCATTTTGAGGTAATCTGTAGGTTTTTAATCACTTAATGAATGTTACCTTATTGTTTTCTGCTGTTTCAGGTAAGATGCCATCGAGAATCAACATATGACGGCAATGTGCAGAGATCGAATAGCTCTACAAATCCACCGACAACTCAGCCACATCATTTCAAAGTAAGTTATTGACATCCTATGGGAGCCACAGAATGAATCGAAGGTAATTGTTGACGGCCTCTAAAACTTCCGCGTATTTAATGCAGCATGCATAATCAGCCATGAGGTACACCACCAACTGTCGTAACCCAAGAACTTGGCTGTCCCATTTCGATCCTGAGAGGGAAAAAAAAGCAATGCAATGGAACGGGGTCCCAAGGTAACCATGTTGAAAGAGGACTCGACTCGCTGAGTCACGTAAGAATCTGATGGTGTCATTCGTTCGAGAACTCAAGGGTAAGCTGATTTTCAGATTTTCTCTATCGTAGAATGACCATAGAACGATGTTCTTTTTCCTTGTAGAAACTGCAAGGTATCACACGAACAAAGACGCCACATTTGCATGCAAGAGGCGCCAGTTTTATTCCGATAACATAACACAGAATGCTGGAGACACAGCAATTCAGAGGATTAGCCATTTGGGATGGACAATTAAATTACACAAAAACCATAGCGCCATTGAAATTATATTTGTTTGGATGATTGAAGGCTCAACTCCCTAATACACGATTTTGAAACGTCAACGATCTGAATGCGTGCGGGGAAAAAGCAGTGGAATGAGCACCTGCAGGAGCTATCCACAAGTGCATTGTTCCATCGAAGCGAAGACAGCTGCGATGTAGTGATTCAGATATATATACACTACTGGCCATTAAAATTGCTACACCACGAAGATGACGTGCTACAGACGTGAAATTTAACCGACAGGAAGAAGATGCTGTGATATGCAAATGATTAGCTTTTCAGAGCATTCACACAAGGTTGACGCAGGTCGCGACATCTACAATGTGCTGACACGAGGAAAGTTTCCAACCGATTTCACATACACAAACAGCAGTTAACCGGCGTCGCCTAGTGAAATGTTGTTGTGATACCCCGTGTAAGGATGAGAAATGCGTACCATCACGTTTCCGACTTTGATAAAGGTCGGATTGTGGCCTACCGCGATTGCGGTTTATCGTATCGACATTGCTGCTCGCGTTAGTCGAGATCCAATGACTGTTAGCAAAACATGGAATCGGTGGGTTCAGGAGGGTAATACGGAACGCCGTGCTGTACCCCAACGGCCTCGTATCACTAGCAGTCGAGATGTCAGGCATCTTATCCGCATGGCTGCAACGGATCGTGCAGCCACGTCTCGATCCCTAAGTCAGCAGATGGGGACGTTTGCAAGACAACAACCATCTGCACGAACACTTCGACGACGTTTGCAGCAGCATGAGCTCGGAGACCATGGCTGCGGTTACCCTTGGCACTGCATCACAGACAGGAGCGCCTGCGATGGTGTACTCAACGACGAACCTGGGTGCACGAATGGCAAAACGTCATTTTTTCGGATGAATCTAGGTTCTGTTTACAGCATCATGATGGTCGCATCCGTGTTTGGCGACATCGCGGTGAAAGCACGTTGGAAGCGTGTATCCGTCATTGCCATACTGGCGTATCACCGGCGTGATGGTATGGGGTGCCATTGGTTACACGTCTCGGTCACCTCTTGTTCGCATTGACGGCACTTCGAACAATGGACGTTATATTTCAGGTGTGTCACGACCCGTGGCTCTACCCTTCATTCGATCCCTGCGAAACCCTACATATCAGCAGGATAATGGACGACCGCATGTTGCAGGTCCTGTGCGGGCGTTTCTGGATACAGGAAATGTTCGTCTGCTGCCCTGGCCAACACATCCTCCAGATCTCTCACCAATTGAAAACGTCTGGTCAATGGTGTCCGAGTAACTGGCTCGTCACAATACGCCACTAACTTCTCTTGATGAACTGTGGTATTGTGTTGAAGCTGCATGGACAGCTGTACCTGTACACGCCACCCAAGCTCTGTTTCACTCAATGCCCTGGCCTATAAAGGCCATTATTACGGCCAGAGGTGGTTGTTCTGGGTACTGATTTCTCAGGATCTATGCACCCAAATTGCGTGAAAATGTAATCACATGTCATTTCTAGTATAATATATTTGTCCAATGAATACTCGTTTATCATCTGCATTTATTGTTGGTGTAGCAATTTTAAAGGCCAGTAGTGTATATATCTAGTTGCATTTTCTAAGGAAAATGCTTTTAGGTACAAAATTTCCCAGTCTTCTAAAAAGACAAAGCAGTTGGAAACAATTCCGTTTTTTTTCTTGTTACACGTCCTGATAAGTGGTCCTTTTTTCATTTGTTTCGAACGGTTTCCCTCATTTTGTGATGTTCGTTAGTACACGCTCTGCGATTGTCGGCACTATAAATAAATTATTCAGATTCTTGGCTTTTATGAACTTAAAAAAACTTACTAAGGTTCCCCCATGGTTTGCATGGACATCAGTGGTGGTTATGTGGAGAGAAATCTAAAAGTAAGCTGTAAACATAATTCAAGTTAGTAGGACAATATTTACTAACATATGTATCTTTAGTTAACCCCCACATTTTTCGAAAATATGAAAGTAACGTGATCACTTGGAATGTTTTGTAAGCAGAGATATCGAAACGAAATTTTTGTACCTTTAGTTTCCAGATAATCCGCACATCTTTAGAAAACATGATAGGAACATGATCACTTGATATTTTTTGCAATTGTAGATAGCGAAACGTATATTTTCGGCATTTGATAGTGCGTAAAGGAGCAAGTATTTTCCTGTATGGTTAAAACTGACGCCTCTATCATTTAGCGAATTATTTACGCAATTTCTGTTATTGACAATGATGTACTGATATGTAGGCGTTAGGTAGTTTGGAAGGAAAATTTTAAAGCCATATAACACATGATAATGTTTTCAGCGCGCCTATGACATAAAAAGCTAATGATTTGCCGGCAAACTTCAGCGTTACACCTGACACATTTTCCATATTCTTTTTTCCTCCCAATCACTGAACTTAACTTTTCGCGAGCTATCGAATGCTTTTATTAAAATACTTTATTAGATAAATCGGGTGAAATCCTGAACTGTACACAATGTATTCACCGCATTATGTATTACTGTCAAATCCCGGAAGCCTGATTTCGCTTTCTGAGTAGTTTGATGCGGCTTGCCAGGAATTCTTGTCCTATGCCAACTACTGCATCCCAGAGCAGCATTTGCAGCCTACGTCCTCAGTCTTCCGCTACAGTTTTTACCCTCTCAGCTCCCTCTAGCATTATGGTAGCTATTACCTGACTTCGTAGCAGATTTTCTACCATCCTGTCACGTCTTCTCGTCAGTGCTTTCCATCTATTCCATTCCCCGCCGATTCTGCGAAGAACTTCATTCCCTAACTTATCAGTCCACCCACTTTTCAACATTATTCTGTAGCACCACATCTCAAACACTTCGATTCTCTTCTCTTCCAGTTTTCCAACTGTCCACGATTGGCCACCATACAATGCTGTAATCCAAACGTACATTCTCGGCAGTTTCTACTTCGAATAAATATCTATGCTTGATACTAGTAGCCTTTTCTTGGCGATGATGCCCTCTTTGCCTGTGCTTGTTTGCTTTTTATGTTCTCCTTGGTTCGTTCGTCATGGATTATTTTGCTTCCAGGGTAGCAGAATTCCTTAACTTCGTCTACGTCGTGATTAACAATTTTAATGTTAAGGGTTTCCCTATACTCGTTTCCGCTAGATATCATTACTTGTGTCTTTTTCAGGTTTACTCCCAGTTCCGATTCTGTACTCATTAGACCAGGGATAGTCAACATTTTTTACTCATCAGCCACTTTTATATCTCAGAAGTAAAATTTTCAGTATTGGTGATTCATGAGGTAAGGAAGTAACTCCAGGTTATAAAATTTATAAAGCAGAGCTACTGAATGTTAAAGCATACAACAGTTAATTACCAAATAGTTTGTCAAAATGTTATGAAAACCGAGTGAAAATATTTTTAAAACTCCTACCCCTAAGGCCCACCATGAAAACTGGACTACTCATTAGGTGGGCGATAGGGGCCAGGTGCACTACCACTGCATTAGACTGCTCATTCCATTCAGAAGATCCCGTAATTCCTCTTCACTTCACTGAGGACAGCAATGCCATCAGCGAATCTTATCATTGATCTCCTTTCACCGCGAATTTTAAGCACACTCTTGAACCGTTTTTTTTATTTCCGTCATTCCTTCTTCGATGTACAGATTGATCAGTAGGGGCGAAAGACTGTATCTCTGCCTTAAATCCTTTTTAATCTGCGCACTTCGTTCATGGTCTTCTAATACACTCCTGGAAATGGAAAACAGAACACATTGACACCGGTGTGTCAGACCCACCATACTTGCTCCGCACACTGCGAGAGGGCTGTACAAGCAATGATCACACGCACGGCACAGCGGACACACCAGGAACCGCGGTGTTGGCCGTCGAATGGCGCTAGCTGCGCAGCATTTGTGCACCGCCGCCGTCAGTGTCAGCCAGTTTGCCGTGGCATACGGAGCTCCATCGCAGTCTTTAACACTGGTATCATGCTGCGACAGCGTGGACGTGAACCGTATGTGCAGTTGACGGACTTTGAGCGAGGGCGTATAGTGGGCATGCGGGAGACCGGGTGGACGTACCGCCGAATTGCTCAACACGTGGGGCGTGAGGTCTCCACAGTACATCGATGTTGTCGCCAGTGGTCGGCGGAAGGTGCACGTGCCCGTCGGCCTGGGACCGGACCGCAGCGACGCACGGATGCACGCCAAGACCGTAGGATCCTACGCAGTGCCGTAGGGGACCGCACCGCCACTTCCCAGCAAATTAGGGACACTGTTGCTCCTGGGGTATCGGCGAGGACCATTCGCAAGCGTCTCCGTGAAGCTGGGCTACGGTCCCGCACACCGTTAGGCCGTCTTCCGCTCACGCCCCAATATCGTGCAGCCCGCCTCCAGTGGTGTCGCGACAGGCGTGAATGGAGGGACGCATGGAGACGTGTCGTCTTCAGCGATGAGAGTCGCTTCTGCCTTGGTGCCAATGATGGTCGTATGCGTGTTTGGCGCCGTGCAGGTGAGCGCCACAATCAGGACTGCATACGACCGAGGCACACAGGGCCAACACCCGGCATCATGGTGTGGGGAGCGATCTCCTACACTGGCCGTACACCACTGGTGATCGTCGAGGGGACACTGAATAGTGCACGGTACATCCAAACCGTCATCGAACCCATCGTTCTACCATTCCTAGACCGGCAAGGGAACTTGCTGTTCCAACAGGACAATGCACGTCCGCATGTATCCCGTGCCACCCAACGTGCTCTAGAAGGTGTAAGTCAACTACCCTGGCCAGCAAGATCTCCGGATCTGTCCCCCATTGAGCATGTTTGGGACTGGATGAAGCGTCGTCTCACGCGGTCTGCACGTCCAGCACGAACGCTGGTCCAACTGAGGCGCCAGGTGGAAATGGCATGGCAAGCCGTTCCACAGGACTACATCCAGCATCTCTACGATCGTCTCCATGGGAGAATAGCAGCTGCATTGCAGCGAAAGGTGGATATACACTGTACTAGTGCCGACATTGTGCATGCTCTGTTGCCTGTGTCTATGTGCCTGTGGTTCTGTCAGTGTGATCATGTGATGTATCTGACCCCAGGAATGTGTCAATAAAGTTTCCCCTTCCTGGGACAATGAATTCACGGTGTTCTTATTTCAATTTCCAGGAGTGTATTATTGTTTCCTCCAGTTTCTTTCCCCAGAACTTACTCCTCTTTTCTCAGAATTTCGAACATCGGACAAGCTCTTATGAAATATTAATGGCCTTCACATTTGTGTGTGGCAGCGTAGTGTGTATCACAAAATACACTGAAGAGCCAAAGAAACTAGTACACCTGGCAGATATCGTGTGGGGCTCCCGCGAGCACGCAGAAGTGCCGCAACACAACGTGGCATAGACTCGACTAATGTTGACACCATGAATCCTGCACTGCTGTCCATAAATCCGTAGAGTACGCGGACCTGGAGATCTCTTCTGAATAGCGCGTTACAAGGCATCCCAGATATGCTCCATAATGTTCCTGTCTGGGCAGTTTGGTGGCCAGCGGAAGTGTTTAAACTCAGAAGAGCCACTCTGTAGCAATTCTGGACGTGTGGGATGTCGCATTGTCCTGCTGGAATTGCCCAAGTCCATCGAAATGCACAATGGACGTGACCGATGTGATCGATGCAGGTGATCAGACAGGATGCTTACGTACGTGTCACCTGTCAGAGTCGTATCTAGATGTATCAGGAGTCCAACATCACTCCAACTACACACGCCCCACACCATTACAGAGCCTCGACCAACTTCTGACATGCAGGGTCCATGGATTCATGACGCTATCTCCATACCCGTATACGTCCATCCTCTCGATACAATTTGAAACGAGACTCGTCCCACCAGGCAACATGTACCATTCATCAACAGTCGAATGTCAATGTGACGGGCCCAGACGAGGCGTCGTCAAGGGTATACTAGTGGGCTATCGGCTCCGACAGCTCATATCGCTGATTTTTCGTTGAATGGTTCGCATGCTGACACTTGTTGATGGCGCAAAATTGAAATCTGCAGCAATTTGCGAAAGGGCTGCACTTCTGTCACGTTGCACGATTCTCTTCAGTCGGAGATTTGATGTTTTACCGTATTCCTGATATTTACGGTACACTCATGAAATGGTCATACGGGAAAACCCCAGTTCATTGCTACTTCGGAGATAATGTGGCCCATAGCCCGTGCGCCGACTATAACACCACGTTCAAACTCACTTAAACCTTGATAACCTTCCATTGTAGCAGCAGTAACGGTCTAACAACTGCGCCAGACACTTACTGTGTTATATAGGCGTTGCCGACCGCAGCGCTGTATTCTGCCTGTTTACATATCTCTGTATTTGAATACGCATGCCTGTAGCAGTTTCTTTGGCTCTTCAGTGTAGCAGAAAACGCTTAGAAATCGTATTCCTCGCGTAATAATAACAGGAGTGTATACCAATATGGATACAGCATTTTTTGGTTTCCGAGTCTAAAGTAGTCTTGCACAGCTTATCAGTTGAAGCACCTGTTCATCACTCTCGTCATTTCATGCGTTTCAAAAATGGTTCCCACCGTCTCGCACGAAGTTTGGAAATGCACGCCTTCCGCCTGAATACAGGCGACACACATCGGTATTACTAAAAGTCTATTTGCTTGCTTTAGTGCATTTAAGCTATAAAATGACGAAGTACACACCATAAAAATACCTGCCTTTTGATAATGAGAATAAATTCTCGAAAAGCGTTATATTAGGCATGAAAAATACTTAAATAGTGCAGTGTTTCACTATTTAAATCATGAATGGCACATCAAATGCGCAAGTTCTTGGGTTAAGCTGTCCGCGTCGGAAATGGCATCCTGTCTCCGTACCAAAGTCCTAAAGACTCCACTGCGTTGGTGTGGTGGATGACAACTCTTAGGATGCAGATACCAATCTGCGTGCGTCGGCTTTCGGTGAACACTGTGTCCCAAAGTACCATCTGGTTTTTTTATAAACCATAACGTCTAAAAATTGAAGCATCCCATCGAGCGCATTTGATGGCTGTTATTATGGAAAATGGATAGTCCGAGAAGCAGATTCGTCGGGCCATGGAGTTTAGACCATCTCCAGAGGTGTATGAAGAGGAACATAGATCGGTGGCCTTTCTTCGTTATGCTGGAGGCTTATCGTTTAAGATTGGACGAATTTTAAGGAATTTTAACATTAAGAGTGTGTTACGTCCACCTTCTAAGATCAGGGCACTGCTCGGCTCTGTGATAGATGATTTTGGGCTTAGGAAACCCGGTTTGTACAAAATTCCATGTCAATGTGCGAAAGCTTACATTGGCCGTTCGATTCTCACAGTGCATGACAGGTGCGTGGAACATCGCCGGGTACGAGGCTACAACAGCAGGAAAAAGTCGGCAGTAGCAGAAAACTGCTTAAATGAGGGACACAGTATGAAATTTGATGAAACTGTGGTGGTTGCCAACATTTCCGGTTTTTGGAACAGTGTCCATAAAGAGGCGATCGAAAGTAGGTTGGCGGATAATTTAATGAACAGAGACAATGGGTTTCCTCTTAGCAAGACGTGGAGTCCTGTATTATCTCGCATCAAAATTGAACATTCTTCGGTGCAGCCCTGAGTGGGATATATCGTTGCCAGCAGTGTTCCACTAAGGGCGGCGCCACCTCCCTGTCTTGGAGGGCAGCAACCGTGATGGGCGGCGCATGCGCCGTGTACTGAACCGTGGCCTATATAGGACGTCGATTTGCAGCCTGGTGTCAGTTCTCAGTGGGACTCACCAGCAGAAGCAGCATTTTCCTGATTTTGGGATCCGGCAGCAAACCCGAAGAGACTTTCAAGACATATTACGCCTACGTAATCACATGAATGACACAGCCAGAAACATCGGTTATGATGAATGAAATTAAGAACTGGCACCTCGTAAATGATTATTGTGTATGCAGATATGAAGGGCCGCTTTCATGAGGGCAAACTGAACCGTTTGTTCGTCCATTCTTAAATAATTCTTTGTATGTCCTCGCGCTGTATCTCACGTAACTAATTGTGGTGAACACTTCGAGCTTCTCCTCTCGCTGTCCGTGGTTTCCCCTACTGTCGTTTCCATTCCTCTTCCTTTTCAAGCTGTGCACTCGCCACCAGTATATGCTATTGTTAAGTTTTCGGCATGCTTTCCCGAACAACTACGACTAAAAATTTTACTATCATGTAATAACTCAATTGAAGTAGTTGGTCAAAGAAGTTCAACGAAGTATGCGTTTTCGTCGGCCGACAGTTAACACTGCAGGCTGACGTGACACAGACATTCGCTTAGTCCTGTTTATTGTCGGACACGTTTACGAGACATGACGTCATAAATATTTAGATGCGTGAGAAACTAGGTGTTGCTTAAAATGACACGCAGCAAAACTTCAACAGCAGGCATTACGTCTTAATTTATTACTTCTTTGCTTGTATCTATATTGGCAACACACTTTGTTTACAGTATCTGCATATACCACTTAATGTACCTGCAAAATTATATCTTCGTACGACGCATAGTCCACTAGGTATGATGTCATAAACATTGAGATGCTTGCAAACTTAATGCAGCGCAGATTACCCTTTTACATTAGTCCAGTGTTTCATGATGAGAGCACTTATCAACTTGCAACGAACTTTAAAAATAACTCTAAACCTTTTCTGACTTTTTCTCGCTTATTTTCGAAAGGAAAGTATGTAACGCAATAACTCATTTGTAAAGCAATCAGATGTTTAAAGCTGCTTTGTACATGGTTAGCTGGTTGAGTTCTAAACATGTTCGAACACGTCTGGTGTACAGTATGCTGTACTCTCATACACAACTCACCCAAAAACAGCTGCTTATCACTGACGAGTGCTGCCCAGACTGTTGTCTAAAAGGCACATAAGAAAAGGTCCTGTGAACGTAAGTGAAATGAGCGTGGAGGCCAAAGAACTTTCCGCCTATTACTGATCACTGATCGAGTTAACGTGCATTAAGCTGCGCTCGGCCGTGCAGGCTGAAATGTGCTGGAGCGTTAGAGCAGCTCATACACAGCTTCACACGAACACCACCACACGTAGCACCATAGTTCACGAAGATTGACCAAGTGATTAAAGCCATTCGCTGCCGGAGCAGTAACTGACTACCCCAGAATTCAGAAACGAAGCGTTTACTGTTCCACTGGTGCCGTAGATTTGTTTTCTTATTTTAAAATTTTCGCGTTTAATACGTTGCTTTTATTTTGGGGTACGTCGTGTAAAATTTGCTTTGTCCGTAGAACATCACTTGAAACGTTTTCTAAGTAAAATAAATTATAACAGCTGCAGAATATTGTCGCTTTTGATTTTAATCTCACGAAGACCTATACATACGTAATTCACATGCTTTCCTTAATATTCTCTCTCATTTATCAGCAGTGCCGTGTTCGTCTCGATATCTCCATCTTGGCATACATATTTTCAACACCATCACGAGCCAGTTGTGTGCGTATGGTGCTGTTACAGCTTTCGTTATGGTATCCTTTACTCTCAACAGGTACTGCATTCGGAAAACTTCATCAATCCTCGCATCACCAACCCCTCGAAGAGATGAGAGTTAAATGGTTCAAATGGCTCTGAGCACTATGGGACTCAACTGCTGTGGTCATAAGTCCCCTAGAACTTAGAACTACTTAAACCTAACTAACCTAAGGACATCACACACATCCATGCCCGAGGCAGGATTCGAACCTGTGACCGTAGCGGTCGTGCGGGTCCAGACTGTAGCGCCTTAAACCGCTCGGCCACTTCGGCCGGCAGATGAGAGTTAAACAGGTGCTGAGATTCCAGCTGTCTTTGCTGAAAAGCACTCGTGTTATACTATCGGAAAGTTGTATCATATAGAAGTCTATATAGCATACTTATGCATTCTCAGATAAAAGGGAGAGGGAAAAGTGTGAGATCCAATAATAATTGTACAATGCCTAAAGGAGAAACTTAAAGTAGAGCGTTTGTTTCTAGTGGATCCGGAGACGTAAGCTATGCTTACGGCATAAAAATGCAGTCTCACATAAAAAGAGGAGGGAGAAGCGTGAGATCCAATAATAATTCTACGACCCTTGGATGACAAACAGCCGAGCCTTTGTATCGAGCGGTTCCGGAGGCGTACGCTGTGGTTCTTAAAAAAAAAAAACCTTTTTAAAAAATTGTTTACATCTTTCTCTGCGCCTAGGACTTATTGTCAGCTGTATTTTCAGTAGCGTAAACAACAGCCGGAAGCTACAGAAGTAGCATCCGGAGACACCAATGTCAGATGAATCCGAGCAGGGTAGTAAAGAGTGCCCTGCCAGTTCAACAAGAAGAAAAAAAATAGAAAAATAAGAAAAAAACTTTACCTACATTTTAGCAATTCCATGGGATATTTATGTCGTTAAACACCTTTTGAAATTTATCCATTTTGGTTTACTTTGTGTTATTAATACATCTGTTTATAAAGGAGTATTTTCGCCAAATGATAACAAAGTGTTAGGTCTATAATTGCAGATATTTTTATTGGTAACTTTCGGCAGTGGACTGAACAACATTACTGCAGTATCTACTTCATTTTCAGACTAATAATTATAGCTGTTTGGAATAGATCTTTTTAGATGGGTTAGTACCCCCAAGTACATGTGAAAAGAGCAAGCCATTAATGCTTACTTTCCCCTTTTTCGATTTAGACTACACCTTGACCATAAAACGCATATTTCTCTTATACGGCCACCAATTTACGCCTCTAGAACCGAAAGCGTGTAAAGAAAACTTTGAGAGAAGCAGGTTGGTTGATAGTACAAAATACGCAATTTGTCCTTGTTCTTCGAAATTTGTTTTATTTCCATTTTTATCTCCAATTATTGTTCCTATTCTTAAAGTACAAAATATGCTGTTTTTCCTTGTTCTTCCCAATTTGTTTTATTTGTATCTTTATCTCCAGTTATTCTTTTGATTCTTAAAGTAATATTTCTAACAACAATCTCAACTTATTCCATTAGTACTTTAGTATATTTGTGTCTATAAATTGTTAGTTCATCCTTCATATGTTATAAAATAGCAAAAAAAGTACGTGCACAGCGGTGTCGTCAATATACGTCTTGCCATTAGTATACGACAACTCAGCTGATTTATATAGTGTACTGCGAGAATAAGTGCAGTTATTGCGTGACAGCTAAGGTATAGTGTAACGGCGGTGTCTGTTAAACGGGTGCGCATTTAAGGTTGTGGAGAGACCGTATGGCGCAATGCAATATCATTCACAAGGGCATCCCCAGATGAGGTCAGTGAGCGACTACGAGAAACGTGTGACCTCTGACATACAGGTCCACTGAGCCGCAGACCCTGACATTAACCTGCCGTCTGCTGGCCTTAGTCTCGTACTAGAGTGACAAAGCAAATACCAACGACTAGCCACTAGCGTAGTGCGAATAATATCACGACCCTAACAGAAGTACAATCGTTGGCCGAGTTTTTAGCTTTTATCTAGGTCATACTGCCGGTAGCAGGACGTAAGTTATGACTCCATGTAGTTGACTTTAAGGTGGAGAACTCTGGTAAATGTATCTTTGCTATTGATATGGACTAACATGGTCGCTCTGTTTTCATTATTAAACTTACCACTATCAAAGACTAGACCTTATCTACTAAGTGGGCACAGCACTTTACAGCATTATGTGAAGACCATGGCTATAAAGAACCGTAAGAGTTTAAATACAAACTCATAAAAAAGATATTTCAAGAGCATCCGTTGCGATTTTTTTTATTCAGGTAAGTTATTGTTTTCAATTATTTCTAGAGGATCAACATATTCTTAAAAGTATCGGTTGTATCCAAAATTTTATTCTTATTGGTTGTATCCGAAATTTTATTCTTAAAAATATGTCAGTGGGCACATAACATTGTTTGATGCAAATTGATTGTACTAAATGAGGATTGACCGCTGTTTATTTGCTGGGCGAGTTAACGAACCATTACCGTGAAATTTCGCAAAAGTACAAGTTTAATGGACTTGTTTTAATTTATGGTACTGAGATTGGCATTATCAATTTATGTAATAATAAAGAATGACAACATGAAAAAATTAACCTATGATTAAGCACAATATAAAATTACGTTTATTAAACGCATAACTACAGCTCGTAAATAATGTTAAGGATGGTCCTTAACATTCCTACCATTTCCCTCTTACGTAAATGCTCGTAAACTATGGTAAGAATTACAACTTAACAATTACTTGGTGCAATAATTATTCTTATCAGCTGGTCAGCCACAACTTTCGAAGCGTATTTGCATTCAGTAACATAAGCCAGATTTTATCTGAGTCATAGTTATCCACATCATCCTCGAATTTGCACATATCGTCCTTGAAAAGGATTTTCATGGTGCGAACAGTGCACACGTTACCACCACTGGCAGCCATCTTTTGGACACCTAACACTGTTTACATCCCGACGAAGTTGCCATTAATGAGAATCTGAAATTTCTCGGATTATCATGAAAAAATCAACTAATGTGAATAAAGCACGTCACGTAACATGTTGGAATACAAGAACTCTGTCATCTACTGTTCGTGACCACTGTTTAGAGCCAAGGTCTATATCTGTCTTTAATGGACAACTGAAACTAGCACGTTTCCGCAAATATTCCCTGAATGATTCTGTTTTAGAGCAACAATTACTTTAGATATAATATCCGTAGAATTACAGACATTGCTATGTCTAGATTGTAAAAATCAGTCTGAACTGCATTTATTTAATATAAACTTAGCCTTATTTAATACAAGCTTTGCGCTGGCTGCTTCACTCGGTTTGCATAGTAATTACAACAAAAATATTATGCAATTCTGACAAAGCTGATTTGTCGTGGTGACTTTTAAATAGTTTTCTTTGATTTAGTCGAGAAATTGCAACACCTTCTAAACTTTTCACTCTAATTAAGGCCATAGAAGCACGGTCTTTTGCGAGTGTATTTCTGACGAAAAAGCGATGCTGATAACTGGTTTTTGTTAAATATGCCTTTTGAGCTCTTGTGATATTTCCATAGAAACTTTCATCCACTAACACGTATTTCTTTATTTCTAACCAAGAAGTTAAATACACATTTTGATAGATTTAGCTTTAAAAATGAACGAAATATTTTCATTAAGATTTGCACCCTCTATTTCATCCCCTGTAGGGATTGACTTTGCAAAAACACTGAAAACGTATTTTTTTATTTTCAATCGAGAAGTCAGATACACATTTTCATAGATGTAGCTTTAAAAATTCTTTAGTAGTTCTTTCATAATGATATATTGTAAAAACTTTCACCCACTACTTCACCCACTTAGGGGTTGAATTTCCAAAAATTTTGAAACATGTATCTTACTATTTCAACCCGAGAAACCAAGTACCAATTTCCGTAGTTCTAGCTTGAAAATTGCCTTAATAACGACATATTTTCAAAAAAATCTTTCGTCTTCTATTTCTCACCATTATGGATGGAATTTCGAAAATCCCCTTCTTAAACGATGCCTACGGTATACGATCAATACGCTCTCTAAATTTCAAGTTTCTATACTTACCGGTTTGGGCTGGGCGATGACGAGTTAATCAATGAATGGTATTAGTTACATGCTAAGCAGATGTCTCCAAGTCCCATCCAATCGTAAATCTGTGTAAGCATATTCTTTTTAAAATGAAAAGATGCCTGCAGAGTCCGGCTTATCAACTTCAATACCTGCCGCCACAACGAAAACGAGAGAGAGCTATGGGACGCTGCTCTTTTAAAGTCTTCCCCAGACAGTAAGAAATTTTCTGGTATAAACCGACGAAGACTGCGTACCTGAATTTGTACCATAAACATCAAAAAGGAGGTAGCAAAGTGCTCCAATTGTAGGTTGGTGATCATAGCAAAAAGCTTTCTACCTGATTTCCTGTTAGGGCTCTGCTTGACGGTGATGTTCCACAACTGGTGCCATACAATTTGACGTCCCACCCAGCGTGCGACTTTTCGTCCCCGTTTTGAGATAACTTTAGCTGACTCCAACTTGATTATACTGCGCTTCGCCAAACAAATGGTCACCCTGGTCGGAATATAGCTGTCATCCACAACATCACTGCTTTCTCCCGCTCACCACCTGACCGAGCCTGCGTAACAGTAATTAAAGACGCGAATAATTATGTCTCCATTTCTGCAGAGTGTGGATGATGTAAGTTGCGTTGCCTATCTTAAGCCGCACAAAATATTTTCCCGACGCGTTTTGTTTTGTTTCATGAAGTGACTCGATACAGCTGTCAGGAATTTGGACACCTGGGTGTTTATCGTCAGCTGTACAAATTTATTATTTATTTTCTGCCAGTTTCCGTCATAACGACCATCTTCACAGGAAGAAAAAAATGTTGTTCATTACATGGACGCTAGTTAAACTGCATGTTCATCTAATTTATAGTTTCTTTCCTTCCTGTGAAGGTGGTAGGCACGCTCAAATGGCTCTGAGCACTATGGGACTTAACATCTGAGGTCATCAGTCCCCTAGAACTCAGAACAACTTAAACCTAACTAACCTAAGGAGATCACACACATCCGTCCATGCCCGAGGCAGGATTCGAACTTGCGACCGTAACGGTCGCGCGGTTCCAGACTGAAGCGCCTAGAACCGCCGGCCATACTGGCCAGCTACGCTCAAAACGGTAGAAAATAATCTGTACAGCTGATGGCAAATAAGCTGTTCTGCAGTTTTATTTTGCCTGTCCTGTATGATCCACTCAAAGTGATAGGCTTGTATGTAACATTATGGTGACAATTTCTTCTGGCTATTAATACTCTTAGATGGTCTGATGAAGTGTTTCATTCAACAGTCGGCTGCGGTTACCAAGAGGAGCCGCATGGACTATTTTCAAGGTGCTCAGTTACTAGAAATCCGTCATTTGTGAGGAGAATCACATAGAAAGTTGATGGTACAAGATGTTTGAACATATAATTAAAAAAACAAAATGTGCAACGTACAGGAGCCAGTTCGAAGTGTGAGGTTGTGCGATTATGCAACGGTGTCTTCTCAGATTTGTGAATCCACCTGTTGGACGACCAAGCGAAATGACTTCAAATCTGCGTCCAGTAGTACACATAGTTATACCAAAACACCCTTACAGACTCGATAATATAAACTAAAAATGAAACTATTAGGCAGCTGGAAGGAATGTTGCGTTGACCGTGGTAGTAAAACTCTTACTGATTCTTCCCTTGGCTTCAGGAAGGCACTGTCGTTTTTTTTATTTTTTATTTTTTGTCATCGGTCTACTGACTGGTTTGATGCGGCCCGCCACGAATTCCTTTCCTGTGCTAACCTCTTCATCTCAGAGTAGCACTTGCAACCTACGTCCTCAATTATTTGCTTGACGTCTTCCAATCTCTGTCTTCCTCTACAGTTTTTGCCCTCTACAGCTCCCTCTAGTACCATGGAAGTCATTCCCTCATGTCTTAGCAGATGTCCTATCATCCTGTCCCTTCTCCTTATCAGCGTTTTCCACATATTCCTTTCCTCTCCGATTCTGCGTAGAACCTCCTCATTCCTTATCTTATCAGTCCACCTAATTTTCATCATTCGTCTGTAGCACCACATCTCAAATGCTTCGATCCTCTTCTGTTCCGGTTTTCCCACTGTCCATGCTTCACTACCATACAATGCTGTACTCCAGACGTACGTCCTCAGAAATTTATTCCTCAAATTAAGGCCGGTATTTGATATTAGTAGACTTCTCTTGGTCAGAAATGCCTTTTTTGCTATAGCGAGTCTGCTTTTGATGTCCTCCTGTCGTTTAGTGAATACAATACGGTCTTCCGAGTGTCGGACCAGGTTGGTGACCGGATTCAGGACTTCCTTGCAGACAGTAATCAACACTCAACGTCTCGCTGTTAGCAGAGCAAGACCAACACAAGTAAAGTTAATTCCAGAAGCGCCTCATGTGACTGTGATAGGAGCGTTGCTGTTTACAATTTATATAACCGATGTAGTGATTAACGTCGGAAAGTACATGGGGATGTTCGCAGATGATGCAGCCTTCTGTAGAAGGGTAGCAACACCCGAAGACTGTAGCGAAATGCAGAAAGGTCTGCAAAGGATGGATGGTTCTTGCAAAGACAAACAGCTGATCCAGCGCGTAGATATAAATTAAAGCATTGTGTACAAACTGGCTACGATTTCCACTAAAGCAAATTACACTATCGATGACAAATCGCTGGACACAGTAACTGCTGTAAAATACATAGGAGCAACTATTCGGAGCGGCCTAAAGCGGAATGATCGCATAAAGCAAATTTTAGGAAAAGTATATTCCAGGTGCTTGACAAACCCTAGTGGCATACGTTACAACGGATGCATTGTGCATCTCATACAGGTTTACTGTCGAAATTTCGGAAGACTAAGTTCCAAGAAGAGTCGGACAGCGTATTACCTCGCCTCGTATACACTGACGAGTCAAAACATTATGACCACCTCCTTAATAGCTTGTTTGCTCTTCTTTGCCGATACGACAGTTTGTTGGTACGTTTGGGGAGACATGTAGCATTAGATGTCTGCGCACAGTTCATGTAATTCGCTTAAATAACGGCCGCTGATTTGCGTACGCGGTGTAGGGGCCCGATAGCGACCAAGAGGAGTTCCATAGGATTTACATCAGACGAATCTGGTTGCCGAGACATCAACGTGAGTTCACTATAATGTTCCTAAACCCATCGTAGCACGGTTCTGACTGCAAGACACTCTACTGAAAGATGACATCACCTTCGGGGAAGACATCAAGCACAAAGGGATGCAGGTGGTCCGCAGCGTGCCTTCGGTTACTACCACAGGTCCCATGCAATCGCAGGAGAATGTCCTTAAAAAGAAAAGAAGAGAGAGAGAGATTCCGCCCGAACAGGCCATGATGACCCAGAGGTTGGGCAGGCGAATGCCTCCCATAGCTTAATACAGGGCTATTACAAATGATTGAAGCGATTATTATAAATTCACTGTAGCTCCATTCATTGACATATGGTCACGACACACTACAAATACGTAGAAAAACTCATAAAGTTTTGTTCGGCTGAAGCCGCACTTCAGGTTTCTGCCGCCAGAGCGCTCGAGAGCGTAGTGAGACAAAATGGCGACAGGAGCCGAGAAAGCGTATGTCGTGCTTGAAGTACACTCACATCAGTCAGTCATAACAGTGCAACGACACTTCAGGACGAAGTTCAACAAAGATCCACCAACTGCTAACTCCATTCGGCGATGGTATGCGCAGTTTAAAGCTTCTGGATGCCTCTGTAAGGGGAAATCAACGGGTCGGCCTGCAGTGAGCGTAGAAACGGTTGAACGCGTGCAGGCAAGTTTCACGCGTAGCCCGCGGAAGTCGACGAATAAAGCAAGCAGGGAGCTAAACGTACCACAGCCGACGGTTTGGAAAATCTTACGGAAAAGGCTAAAGCAGAAGCCTTACCGTTTACAATTGCTACAAGCCCTGACACCCGATGACAAAGTCAAACGCTTTGAATTTTCGGCGCGGTTGCAACAGCTCATGGAAGAGGATGCGTTCAGTGCGAAACTTGTTTTCAGTGATGAAGCAACATTTTTTCTTAATGGTGAAGTGAACAGACACAATGTGCGAATCTGGGCGGTAGAGAATCCTCACGCATTCGTGCAGCAAATTCGCAATTCACCAAAAGTTAACGTGTTTTGTGCAATCTCACGGTTTAAAGTTTACGGCCCCTTTTTCTTCTGCGAAAAAAACGTTACAGGACACGTGTATCTGGACATGCTGTAAAATTGGCTCATGCCACAACTGGAGACCGACAGCGCCGACTTCATCTTTCAACAGGATGGTGCTCCACCGCACTTCCATCATGATGTTCGGCATTTCTTAAACAGGAGATTGGAAAACCGATGGATCGGTCGTGGTGGAGATCACGATCAGAAATTCATGTCATGGCCTCTATGCTCTCCCGACTTAACCCCATGCGATTTCTTTCTGTGGGGTTATGTGAAAGATTCAGTGTTTAAACCTCCTCTGCCAAGAAACGTGCCAGAACTGCGAGCTCGCATCAACGATGCTTTCGAACGCATTGATGGGGACATGCTGCGCCGAGTGTGGGAGGAACTTGGTTATCGGCTTGATGTCTGCCGAATCACTAAAGGGGCACATATCGAACATTTGTGAATGCCTAAAAAAACTTTTTGAGTTTTTGTATGTGTGTGCAAAGCATTGTGAGAATATCTCAAATAATAAAGTTATTGTAGAGCTGTGAAATCGCTTCAATCATTTGTAATAACCCTGTACATCTCCCACGAGCCTGCGTTCGTGGTGCGCTGCCCGTTTCGACCCGCCGTTCACCTCGATGACGACATTTGTGAGGCGACCATCGATATAGTGTAGCAAAAATGTCATTCGCCCGAAGAGCCAAAAAGTTTCCACTGATCGACCGTCGAATCCCGATGGTCCCGTGCGCACTGCAATCGTAATTGACAATGTCGTTGGGTCGACATGTGAACACGTAGGCGTGGTCTGCTGCGGAGCTCCACGTTCAACAATATACGACGAACGCTGTACTCCGAAGCAGTTGTGCGTGCACCTGCATTGTGCTGTTCCGGCGGAGATGTCACACATCACCATCTATCCTACTTCGCAGAGCAGACTCCGAACCCCACGTTCTGTGAGGAGTCGTGACCGTCCAACAATTTAGCGCCTAGTGGTAGTTTCACTTCCTTCTATTTCCGTAGTTACTCACGACAGTAGCACGTGAACATTCGACCAGCTTTGCCAGTTTCGAAATACTTGTTCACAGGTTCTGCGTAATAATGATCTGCCTTTTGTGTTAGCAGAAGAGCCAACACCGTGTTACGAGTGGAGGCCGAAATGCACGCGTTTTAGCTCACGCAGGCTGGCGTGAGGAGGGAAGAACTATACTGATGTGAGGTCTGAAACAAGGAATGAAAATTCAGAAAGGGACGTAATTAGTTTGATACTTTAATCCATTAATGATGAATGTCGCTCTTGACGGTACATGATTCACAATATTATCTGTTCGGAATACAGTCTTGAAGATAGTAATTATAGTAACTGAATAGGGCGCCTTGCTAGGTCGTGGCAAATGACGTAGCTGAAGACTATGCTAAACTGTCGTCTCTGCAGATGAGAGCGTATGTAGACAGTGAACCATCGCTAGCAAAGTCGGCTGTACAACTGGGGCGAGTGCTAGGGAGTCCCTCTAAACTCGACATGCCGTGTGGCGGCGCTCGGTCTGCAATCACTGATAGTGGCGACACGCTGGTCCGACGTATACTAACGGACCGCGGCCGATTTAAAGGCTACCACCTAGCAAGTGTGGTGTCTGGCGGTGACACCACACTGCCCTTTGTCAAAGTCACTTATTTCGATGGATTTCCCAATTTGCAGCCCATATCCTCGCTAGGGTGATCCCTCCGTCCATGTCTGCCCCGCTTACAAACTTTTGCTACCGCGTCACATGCCCGGAACACCACCAGTCGGCATCCAACGTCGGGGTGGGCAGTGGTCATAATGTTTTGGCTGGCCAGTGTATGTCTCGCGAAATGACAGTAACGAAAAAAATTATAGCTAATTCGGAGGTTTATCGACAATCATTCTTTCCAGACGCCTTCCACAGATGGATCAGGGAAGGGGGAAGGGCGAAATGGTGATACCAGAAGTACTGTCCAGCACACACCGTAACGTGACATTAACAACATTAAAAACTGAAACAAGAAAATAAACTCAAAGGTGCAACGGCATGCGGCTGCTGGTGTACTCGGGGAGTCCTTGATAGGTTGCACTCTACTCCACTCCAATCCAAGCGGAGAGCGCGGTCGGCGATCGATCTATCGACGCTGGGGAAGAAGGGGAGGAAGAGCCGGCAGGCTGTGTTTGCTTTGCTTGCATCAGCGGCAGGCCCATCCACTCAGCCGGAGCGCCGGCCGTGGCGCGACGCGGAATGCCTTCCACTCAGGCGCCTGCGCCGCGACTTACTGCTCCCGCTGCTGCTCTTGCTAAAAGCGTTACCCCCTGTCAGAGGGAACTTATTTAACTTTCTAGGACACCGCTACTACTTGTGATCACGTATTTAGATTCCCAAAACAATCCTACTTTTCTCTTTCCTGTCAAAGAACACGCCCTAAGTGTGTAAAAACTTAATTGCCCAACTTGTTTCGAGTTTAGCTCATATTACGGAAACTGCCAGAGCGTAACACGCAAAAGAACAATTAGTATAACGTGAATTTGTACCGTATGGATATCATGTATGGTACATCCTGTAGCAGTACTTTGTGGCTTTTTTTGACTGGGATCTCTACAAGGTTGTAACGTATTGTATCGCTATTGGAAATTTGTGGCGATTACGTCCTTTCTCGGAAAGTCAGGTTGGAACTGTACTGGGTTGTCGGATATTTTATTACAGCGATATACAGGGTGAGTCACCTAACGTTACCGCTGGATATATTTCGTAAACCACATCAAATACTGACGAACCGATTCCACAGACCGAACGTGAGGAGATGGGCTAGTGTAGTTGTTTAATACAAACCATACAAAAATGCACGGAACTATGTTTTTAACACAAACTTACATTTTTTAAATGGAACCACGTTAGTTTTGTTAGTACATCTGAACATATAAACAAATACGTAATCAGTGCCGTTTGTTGCATTGTAAAATGTTAATTACATCCGGAGATATTGTAACCTAAAGTAGACGCTTGAAACCTCCGACGTTCAGTTGCGTGCTGTAACAAACACGGGCCACGGTCGGCGAGCAGCATCTGCAGGGACATGTTTACGATGACGGCCGTGTTTACGAGTGTAGCTGTAGTGCACTGTTGTGGTTTGGTCTAGCTGTCGCAGTGTCCGCACGTACCGCTTGCTGCTATTGTTATCCTGCATTCGTCTCCGCATGCAAACCAACTGTAGTACACCGTGTTACCAGACGTCTGTGATAGTGTAGTGTTGTAGGAACTGTGACCATGGTGTATTCGAACTCTGAAAAGGCGGAGATGATACTCAGCTATGGCGAGTGTCGACGAAATGCAGCTGAAGCCTGCAGAGTGTATGCAGAACGGCACCCGGACAGAGAGCATCCAACGTGCCGCACATTGCAAAACATCTACCGCCAACTGTATGCAGCAGGTATGGTCGTAGCACGCAAACGGGTTCGTAACAGGCCCGTCACAGGAGAAGCGGGTGCAGTTGGTGTGTTAGCTGCTGTTGCCATGAACCCACACATAAGTTCAAAAATGGCTCTGAGCACTATGGGACTCAACTGCTGAGGTCATTAGTCCCCTAGAACTTAGAACTAGTTAAACCTAACTAACCTAAGGACATCACAAACATCCATGCCCGAGGCAGGATTCGAACCTGCGACCGTAGCGGTCTTGCGGTTCCAGACTGCAGCGCCTTTAACCGCACGGCCACTTCGGCCGGCCCACACATAAGTACACGGGACATTGCGAGAGCCGGTGGACTGAGTCAAAGTAGTGTCATGCGCATACTTCATCGTCACCCCTTTCACCCGTTTCATGTGTCGCTACATCAGCAATTACATGGTGATGACTTTAATCATCGAGTGCAATTCTGTCAATGGGCATTAACAGAGAATGCGTTGCAGTTCTACCTGTTTACCGGTGAAGCGGGTTTCACAAACCACGGGGCAGTGAATCTACGGAACATGCATTACTGGTCCGTGGACAATCCTCGCTGGTTCAGACAGGTAGAGCGACAGTGACCGTGGACTGTAAATGTATGGTGCGGAATCATTGGCGACCACCTCATTGGTCCTCACTTCATTGCAGGGGCCCAAACAGCTGCAACATACATCGCGCTTCTACGGAATGATCTGCCAACGTTGCTCGAAAATGTCCCACTGGAAACGCGTCGACGTATGTGGTATCAGCATGATGGTGCACCTGCTCACTCCGCAATTAACACTAGGCTGACCCTTGACAGGATGTTCGACGGGCGTTTCATAGGACGTGGAGGACGCTTAAATTGGCCAGCCCGTTCTCCCCGTTCTCCTGATCTTACATCCCTGGACTTCTTTCTGTGGGGTACGTTAAAGGAGAATGTGTACCGTGATGTGCCTACAACCCCAGAGGATATGAAATAACGTATTGTGGCAGCCTGCGGCGACATTACACCAGATGTACTGCGGCGTGCACGACATTCATTACGCCAGAGATTGCAATTGTGTGCAGCAAATGATGGCCACCACATTGAACATCTATTGGCCTGACATGTCTGGACACACTCTATTCCACTCCGTAATTGAAAACGGAAACCACGTGTGTACGTGTACCTCACCCCTCATGGTAATGTACATGCGCGTCAGTGAAAAAGACCAATAAAAAGGTGTTAGCATGTGGACGTAATGTGCTGCTCCAGTCTCTTCTGTACCTAAGGTCCATCACCGTTCCCTTTGGATCCCTACGTAATTCGGTGCTCTCCGATACACACGATCGAACAGCGGAGGAGTGGTACTCAAGCGTGAACTTTAGGTTACAATATCTCCGGATGTAATTAACATTTTACAATGCAACAAACGGCACTGATTACGTATTTGTTTATATGTTCAGATGTGCTAACAAAACTAACGTGGTTCCATTTAAAAAACGTAGGTTTGTGTTAAAAAACATACTTCCGTGCGTTTTTTTATGGTTTGTATTAACCAATTACACTAGCTCCTCTCCTCACGTTCGGTCTGTGAAATCGATTCGTCAGTATTTGATTTGGTTTACGAAATATATCCAGCGGTAATGTTAGGTGACTCACCCTGTATATGAAGTTGTATTGCTTATAACCTTGATTTCCAATTGTAATGAAAGTCTTATTAAGACTCAACGCGTTTAGGTTTATTCTAAAGCATTTTCAATGGTCACTGTAACTATATTTTTTTTTTCTCTTACAATTTTTTATGCCAGTATCACGAAGAGTTCGCATGCTTTACTTACTGCTATAAAAAGTGTTAATGCTTATTGTTACTCACGGCTTTTTGTTCTTTACTTCATTCTTCCCTTTCTTCCGTGTGCATGTGTTGCATTGTAACACACAGAACTTTCACTTTTCCGTCTTGTGGAGAGGCACTGCATCTCGCCATTTTGTGTATTTTGTTTTGCTATTGCGGGATGCGTTCGTGTTTTGTTCGTTTAGGTGGTGGTGGGAGTGTTTATATTTTCCATGATTAGAGAGAGAGAGAGAGAGAGAGAGAGAGAGTGCACAAAATGATATCTTTTATAATATGAAAATTTTGTGCTTGCGCTCGCGCGCGCGCGCACACACACACACACACACACACACACACACAAAACCTGACGTATACTCTCAAGTCGGAAAATATGAACGCTCCCACCACTGCAAAAACAAACAAAAGATTAAAGCATACCGCAATAGTATAACAAAACACACGACACGAAATGGCGAGATGCATTGTAACACACAGAACTTTCTCTTTTCCGTCTTGTCGAGAACCACTGCATCTCGCCATCTCTTCACAACACAAGAACGTGAATATGTTTAGTGCAGCGAAAGTGCTGTATGCTAAAATCCAACACATACACGTGGAAGGACGGGAGGAATGAAGTAAAAAACAGAAAAACGTGAGTAACAATAAGAATTAACACCGTTTATGGTAGTAAGTAAAGCCGGCGAACTCTTCATGATCCTAGAGAACAAAATTGTAAGATAAAAAGCCATATTGTTACAATGACCATTGAACATGCTTTAGATAAAATCGAAACGCATTTGGTCTTAATAAGAATTTCATTACAGTTGTAATAGGCGGTAATTAACCTAATGACTTGTGTATCTGCAGCTGCGGAAAAAAAGAGGCGGAAAAATAAAGAAGACAGTGATACATGAATAATCAATAAGAGAAGTGACGTTAGGTTCAATACCAAATAGATAATCAAATTGAATGATGGAATACCATTCTTGGTGACTATTGGACCTACTGCCCTAATTGAAGTTTCTCCCCCTGTCTCCAGATAAATAATAGCGCATCCACAAAATATAGTGTTATGCACCTGGCGGAACACCGACGTTATGGTGCACTACGAGTTGCTTCTCCGAGGTGTAATCATCACTAATGACATTTATTGTCAACAACTGTGACATCTTGCAGACGCGTTCCGAGAACAACGACCAGGAAGACTGCGTGATTTAATACTACTGCACGATAACGCCCGCCCACATTCTGCTAGACTGACAAAAACCACTTTACAGTATTTGGCTTGGGAAGCTATTCCGCACCTTCCTTATTCACCTGATATCGCGCCTTCAGATTTTAACATTTTCCGCTCTCTATCGAAATTTCAAGGAACTTCCTTTCGGGATAAAAAAAAAAAAAAAAACAAACGCTCCGAACTTGGCTCGACGAGTTTTACGCCTCAAAACCACGTGATTTCTACAGTCGTGGAATCGAAAATTTACCCCAACGTTCGCAGACTGTTGTGAATACGCTACGGTCGCAGGTTCGAATCCTGCCTCGGGCATGGATGTTTGTGATGTCCTTAGGTTAGTTAGGTTTAATTAGTTCTAAGTTCTAGGGGACTAATGACCTCAGCAGTTGAGTCCCATAGTGCTGAGAGCCATTTGAACCATTTTGAACTGTTGTGAATAGTGAAGGAGAATGTATTATTGATGACTAAAATCTCTGATGTTGTTGTGGTTGTGGTCTTCAGTCCTGAGACTGGTTTGATGCAGCTCTCCATGCTGTTCAGTCCTGTGCAAGCTTCTTCATCTCCCAGTACCTACTGCAGCCTACATCCTTCTGAATCTGTTTAGTGTATTCATCTCTTGGTCTCCCTCTACGATTTTTACCCTCCACGCTGCCCTCCAATACTAAATTGGTGATTCCTTAATGCCTCAGAATATGTCCTAGCAATCGATCGCTTCTTCTAGTCAAGTTGTGCCACAAATTTCTCTTCTCCCCAATTATATTCAGCACCTCCTCATTAGTTATGTGATATACCCATCTAATCTTCAGCATCCTGCTGTAGCACCACATTTCGAAAGCTTCTATTCTCTTCTTGTCCAAACTATTTATCGCCCATGTTTCACTTCCATACATGGCTACACTCCATACAAATACTTTCAGAAAGGACTTCCTGATACTTAAATCTATACTCGATGTTAACAAATTTCTCTTCTTCAGAAACGCTTTCCTTGCCATTGCCAGTCTACATTTTATATCCTCTCTACTTCGACCATCACCAAATAGCAAAACTCATTTACTACTCTAAGCGTCTCATTTCCTAATCTAATTCCCGCAGCATCACCCTATTTAATTCGACCACATTCCATTATCCTCGTTTTACTTTTGTTGATGTTCATCTTATATCCTCCATTCAAGACACTGTCCATTCCGTTCAGCTGTTACGTGTGTCCGTTAAGAAAAAACGCTACGAACTTGTGCATCGACCCAATATGTTTTCCAGAAGAGAACCACTGGATAAGAGTGATATGAAAGCAGCGTACCTGCTATTTACCGTCGAGATAGCGCAGAAGTACTTTAAGAAAATTGCTACGCCCAGGGGCCTGGCTGGCGCTCTCTCTCTCTCTCTCTCTCTCTATCTATCTCTCTCTCCCTCCACCGTGGTGGTGGAGAGGCACCTCTGGAGTGCACCTTTGGCGACATGCGAGACTCGCAGGAAGTGCGATAACCTTAGCACCCGAGGGCCCTTCCAAGCGCGAGTCCCGCTCCCTAACACCGCAGGCGACCCAGTTACCGACATTCGACTTGGCTCGTGGCCAGGTGCCGAGTGGGACCTACTTGCTATTGTCTGACTGGTTACGCGAGGACGTCATCTAATATGCACACGAGTTGAAGTCGTTACAGCAGATGTATTTGTCTAATGATTAGCAAAATCGTCCCACAGAAATCGTTGTGCGTCAGTGCTCTGTGCGACAGCGGGCAGTTTTTGAGTTTGAGATTTCGTCATTTTTGATTAAATATTACACTCAAGTTTTGCATGAGATAGGAAACGAATGTGGAAATATAATCAGCGGTCGGTGTAACGAGTCCGGAATCATCACCGTCAGAATCATCACTGTCTGTTAGAAGCTACTAATTTACGTGAGCATAAATTGCTGGTGCGCTCTGTGTTGGAGGTACATCCGCAACCGTATATCCTTCGTTTACAGTACAAAGAGATTGTAAAATTCTAACAGCTACTGAAAAAAAAAATTTCATGTAACAGCCGTACGACTCATTCACTTTCTTTTTCACTCAGTTCACTCACTTGTTTTCTACGCAAACATGCAAAATATGGCACTGTTAATACGACTTTTCAGGGCATTTAGAGGTCCACATTTAAAATAAAGCAATGACTGAATCGCAAAATCAGAGAAGTTCCATTAACTTTGGTGCTAATAAAATATGAAAATATGAGCCAAGAACGTCGAAACAAGCCGTTTCTATACACTCACAAGCAACTGAATTACAGTCCTTTCTAGTAGCGTGTAGCATACCTTTTCATAGAAAGTGCCTGGGAGCAATCTTCATCCATTGTAAGTAGGCTGTTTAGGTTTTTATGTTGGTAACGCCACGTAGCGCTCTGTATGAAAATCACTGACTGTGCTATGTGCAGTTGTGGCTGGTTGGCATTGTTGGAATTTTTTGCTATTGTAGTGTTGGGCACTTGGATGTGAACAGAGCGTAGCGTTGCGCAGTTGGAGATGAGCCGCCAGCAGTGGTGGATGTGGGGAGAGAGATGGCAGAATTTTGTGTCCATCAGAAAGAGTAAATTTGTAATGGCTCTGAGCACTATGGGACCTAAGTAAATTTGTAATACTGGATATCATGAACTGATATATATATGATGACTTTTGAACATTATTAAGGTAAATACATTGTTTGTTCTCTATCAAAATCTTTCATTTGCTAACTATGCCTATCAGTAGTTAGTGCCTTCAGTAGTTAGAATCCTTTTTTTTAGCTGGCAGTATTGGCGCTCGCTGTATTGCAGTAGTTCGAGTAACCAAGATTTTTGTGAGGTAAGTGATTCATGAAAGGTATAGGTTATTGCCAGTCGAGGCCGTTCTTTTGTAGGGATTATTGAAAGTCAGTTTCTGTTGCGCTAAAAATATTATGTGTCAGTTTAGTGTTGATCAGAATAAGTAAAGAGAGAAATGTCTGAGTACGTTCAGTTCTGCTCAGCTGTTTGAAAATCAAATAATGTAAGAGGTTTACCAGCACAGTAATTTAGAATTTTCCAAAGAGGACGTTTCACCATGAACACTCAACGGGCGGCTACAACTCACGTAGATTGCTCGCAATTCATAATGTAATGCTGCTCGTAAAAGTGGTGGCGAGGTGAGTGCAAGACACCAATTGTCAAGAAAGGATATAGGAGAAATCCACTAACTAACAGACGCACATCACTGACTTCGAAGTGGAGTAGGATTTTGGAATGTATACTGTGTTCGAACATTATGAATTACCTCGAGGAAAAGTATGTACTGCGGGCCGGAGTGGCCGAGCGATTCTAGGCGCTTCAGTCTGGAACCGCACGACCGCTACGGTCGCAGGTTCGAATCCTACCCCGGGCATGGATGTGTGTGATGTCCTTAGGTTAGTTAGATTTAAGTAGTTCTAAGTTCTAAGGGACTGATGACCTCAGATGTTCAGTCCCATAGCGCTTAGAGCCATTTGAACCAAAGGATGTACTTAGCGCAGATTAAGAAAACATCGCTCGCATGCAATATAACTAGCCCTTTATTCTGAGGAAGTAATGAGTGCAACTCAAAGTGGATCTCAAATTGCTTCGACATTTCTAGATATCCAGAAAGCGTTTGATAACACTCCTAGCAAGCGGCTACTAATTAGATTGCGTGCCTTTGGATTATCATCTCACTTGTGCGACAGGATTCGTGATTTCCTGTCAGGAAGGTTACAGTACGTAATGCTAAATCATCAGGTAAAACTAAAGTAATTTCTGGCGTTCCCCAAGGAAGTGTTAGACGCACTCTGCTGTTGGTGATTAATATAAACGATTTAGGAGACAATTTGAGCAGCCCTCTTAGACTGTTTGCGGATGGTGGTTTCGTTTCATACAGTTACCAGAAGCTCAAAAACAACTGAAAAATGATTTAGACAAGATCTCTGTATGGTGCAAAAAGTGGCAGATGAATCTAAATAATAAAAAGTGTCATGCCATCCTCATGAGTACTGAAAGTTATCCTTTAAATCTCGGTTACACGATAAATCATGCAAGTCTAAAGGCATGAAACGTATTCGCTGTTGCGAATATCAAGCACCTCCAGCTGTATGATGCAACACCTCCAGCTGGATGATGCAATGACGACAATGGAAATTCGTGCCGGACCATGATTCGAACCCGGATTTCGCACTATACGTGAGCGGTTACCTTAACAGCTTCGGCTATCCGTTCACAACTTACGGTCAGACACGAAATTCCTTATGTCGTCGTCGATGTGTCATACTTTTACTCGTACATCCCATTAATATTACTCCCGTACGGCGGAGATATTTTATTTGTAAGTCACAGGCCCGGAGCAAAATTGCATCGTACTTACTGACAACACAGGCATTAGAATTTCGTATAAATCTAAAGCTTCTCAAATCAGGTAAATACCTAGAAATTACTATCACGAACAACTTCAAGTGGAGCGATCAGATAGACGAAGTTGTTGGGAAGTGAACTAAAGATTTCGTTTTATTGGGAGATCATTTAGAAAACGCACCACCTCCACTGAAGTGATACCTACACTACATTATGAATTACCTCGAAGAGGGGATCATTACCAGAAAGGATTGATGAAAAACATCGAAAAAGTTCAAAAAGGACAGCTCCTTTTGTGCTATAGCGAAATAAGGGAGAGAGTGTCATGGATATGATACCCGAGCTGGGGTGTGGCAATCATTTTCGTTACGTCGAACTGTTTTCACGAGATTTCTGTCATCAACTTTTTCTTCCGCCCACCTACATGGGGAAAAATAAACATCATAATAAAATAAGAGAAATTAGAGCTTTCACGGAAATACACTCCTGGAAATGGAAAAAAGAACACATTGACACCGGTGTGTCAGACCCACCATACTTGCTCCGGACACTGCGAGAGGGCTGTACAAGCAATGATCACACGCACGGCACAGCGGACACACCAGGAACCGCGGTGTTGGCCGTCGAATGGCGCTAGCTGCGCAGCATTTGTGCACCGCCGCCGTCAGCGTCAGCCAGTTTGCCGTGGCATACGGAGCTCCATCGCAGTCTTTAACACTGGTAGCACGCCGCGACAGCGTGGACGTGAACCGTATGTGCAGTTGACGGACTTTGAGCGAGGGCGTATAGTGGGCATGCGGGAGGCCGGGTGGACGTACCGCCGAATTGCTCAACACGTGGGGCGTGAGGTCTCCACAGTACATCGATGTTGTCGCCAGTGGTCGGCGGAAGGTGCACGTGCCCGTCGACCTGGGACCGGACCGCAGCGACGCACGGATGCACGCCAAGACCGTAGGATCCTACGCAGTGCCGCAGGGGACCGCACCGCCACTTCCCAGCAAATTAGGGACACTGTTGCTCCTGGGGTATCGGCGAGGACCATTCGCAACCGTCTCCATGAAGCTCGGCTACGGTCCCGCACACCGTTAGGCCGTCTTCCGCTCACGCCCCAACATCGTGCAGCCCGCCTCCAGTGGTGTCGCGACAGGCGTGAATGGAGGGACGAATGGAGACGTGTCGTCTTCAGCGATGAGAGTCGCTTCTGCCTTGGTGCCAATGATGGTCGTATGCGTGTTTGGCGCCGTGCAGGTGAGCGCCACAATCAGGACTGCATACGACCGAGGCACACAGGGCCAACACCCGGCATCATGGTGTGGGGAGCGATCTCCTACACTGGCCGTACACCACTGGTGATCGTCGAGGGGACACTGAATAGTGCACGGTACATCCAAACCGTCATCGAACCCATCGTTCTACCATTCCTAGACCGGCAAGGGAACTTGCTGTTCCAACAGGACAATGCACGTCCGCATGTATCCCGTGCCACCCAACGTGCTCTAGAAGGTGTAAGTCAACTACCCTGGCCAGCAAGATCTCCGGATCTGTCCCCCATTGAGCATGTTTGGGACTGGATGAAGCGTCGTCTCACGCGGTCTGCACGTCGAGCACGAACGCTGGTCCAACTGAGGCGCCAGGTGGAAATGGCATGGCAAGCCGTTCCACAGGACTACATCCAGCATCTCTACGATCGTCTCCATGGGAGAATAGCAGCCTGCATTGCTGCGAAAGGTGGATATACACTGTACTAGTGCCGACATTGTGCATGCTCTGTTGCCTGTGTCTATGTGCCTGTGGTTCTGTCAGTGTGATCATGTGATGTATCTGACCCCAGGAATGTGTCAATAAAGTTTCCCCTTCCTGGGACAATGAATTTACGGTGTTCTTATTTCAATTTCCAGGAGTGTATTTAAGAGTTCATTTTCCCCACGTGCTGTTCAAGAGAGGAACAGTATAGAAATAGTGTGAAAGTGTGTCGATGAAGCCCTGCCAGGCACTTGACACTAGTACACTAAGGGGTAGAAAATGTTATATTGTTACTAAACCATCTTAGATTTTACTTCTACATATTTTTTTCCAAAGGAAGTCATAATTTGTGGTATACACACTAGGTAATCGCGAATATAAGGGGTCCAGTGCTATGTCATATAAAATAAGTACGAAGTGTCCTGTTTTATTTCCTATACTGACAACGCCAGATTGGAAGAAAGCGCAAAACTGTTCCAACTACAATCGTAAATTTTACAAAGGTTTAGTAATCTACAGTTAAGAATCAGCGTAGTGATGTACACTACTGGCCATTAAAATTACTACACCAAGAAGAAATGCAGATGATAAATGAGTATTCATTGGTCAAAATATGTTATACTATAACTGACATGTGATTACATTTTCACGCAATTTGGGTGCATAATCCTGAGAAATCAGTACCCAGAACAACCACCTTTGGCCGTAATAACAGCCTTGATACGCCTGGGCATTGAGTCAAACAGAGCTTGGATGGCGTGTACAGGTACAGCTGCCCATGCAGCTTCAACACGATACCACAGTTCAAAAAGAGTAGTGACTAGCGTATTGTGACGAGCCAGTTGCTCGGCCACCATTGACCAGACGTTTTTAATTGGTGAGAGATCTGGAGAATGTGCTGGCCAGGGCAGCAGTCGAACATTTTCTGTATCCAGAAAGGCCCGTACAGGACCTGCAAATTTGCCGTCGTGCATTATTGTGCTGAAATGTAGGGTTTCGCAGGGATCAAATGAAGGGTAGTGCCACGGATCGTAATACATCTGAAATGTAGTGTCCACTGTTCAAAGTGCCGTCAGTGCGAACAAGAGATGACCGAGACGTGTAACCGATGGCACCCCATACCATCACGCCGGGTGATACGCCAGTATGGCGATGACGAATACACGCTTCCAATGTGCGTTCACCGCGATGTCGCCAAACACGGATGCGACCATCATGATGCTGTAAACATAACCTGGATTCATCCAAAAAAATGACATTTTGCCATTCCTGCACCCAGGTTCGTCACTGAGTGCACCATCGCAGGCACTCCTGTCTGTGAAGCAGCGTCAAGAGTAACCACAACCATGGCCTCCGAACTGATAGTCCATGCTGCTGCAAACGTCGTCGAACTGTTCGTGCACATGGTTGTTGTCTTGCAAGCGTCCCCATCTGCTTACTTAAGGATCGAGACGTGGCTGCACGATCCGTTACAGCCATGCGGATAAGATGCCTATCATCTCGACTGCTAGTGATACGAGGCCGTTGGGATTCAGCACGGCGTTCCGTATTAGCCCCCTGAACCCACCGATTCCACATTCTGCTAACAGTCATTGTATCTCGACCAACGCGAGCAGCAACGTCGTGATACGATAAACTGCAATCGCGATAGGGTACAATCCGACCGTTATTAAAGTCGGTAACGTGACGGTACGCATTTCTCCTCCTTACACGAGGCATCACAACAACATTTCACCAGGCAACGCCGGTCAACTGCTGTTTGTATATGAGAAATCGGCTGGAAAGTTTCCTCATGTCAGCACGTTGTAGGTGTCGCCACCGGCGCCAACCTTGTGTGAAAGCTCTGAAAAGCTTATCATTTGCATATCACAGCATCTTCTTCATGTCGGTTAAATTTCGCGTCTGTAGCACGTCATCTTGGTGGTGTAGCAATTTGAATGGCCAGTAGTGTAGAGTTAGTGATGACAACAAAAAAAAGACGATTGCCCGCCGCGAGATTGAATGCCAGCTAGTGTTGTTCCGGTCACGTGACGAGGTAAAGCAAAAGCGTATAGAGGAGCATAGGCGAATGGGGAAGTACCGCGACGGTGTGAGTCCTAAATAGGGAAATGCACAACGTAACTGACTGACAAAGGGCAGATTGTTAGGGTCCGGCGCCTGGGAACAGGCTCCTCAGAAACGACAAAGCTAGCCGGCTGTTCGCGCGTTACTGTCGTGAGCCTCTATGGAAAATGTGAAACCAGTAGTATCCGACAAGGTGTCGTCAGAGAATGTGGAGGTCGGATGCTTGCTCGCTCTGCCCGAAACTGTCCAGGCGGTGCTGCGGGGGAGGCGACGTCAGTAGTGGTGGTGGGGACTCCGACGTGAACGGCCAGTTGGCAGCTGGGAGCTTCAGTTCGACAGTAGCATGCTGTGCACCAACGTATATCTCCCGTAACTTGTAAACTACAAGTAGGTGGTCTGCGAGCGATCGTATTACCGGGTTATGTCCAAACGACGAAATAATTCGACAAATATTGACATGCAAAGTCAATAGGTTGTCACTAAATTACTGAAAAAGAAATAGTGACGACAAGAAAAGCCTAACCAAAGCAAAACGATAAAGACAATTGAAGAGGAAGGAAAGAGCGCGGCTACAAGTTTTCCCCGAGGCATCACTGCTTCAGGAAATATGTGGAAGAAAGGGAAAAACATTCTTATTTAGGTAATATTGACGAGTGCCAGTTAAGTGGTTCTTGACTTCCACGTGACAAACTTTTTTCAGTTTGCAATTTCAGCATCGTAGTAAGCGGTGTTGTCAGCTACGCTGCATTTCTTTACCGCTCTTCCGTTCGATCAGATTTCCTTCTGGCACAACGGCGTGAACTGGAGTCAGTGGGAACGGTCACGGAATAGATTACGTCGGTTCATTTCTGACAATCGCGATTCGTAGTCCTCAGTACAGCTCTAAGTGCGACAGCCCGTGGACGAGGTTTATCACCTTCAGACAACAATGTCAGACTCTGACGACAAGAGAGCGTCACAGCACGTCTGCTCCCGAAAACTGACTGCCGAAAAACCTCCTGACGTACCGCCGAAAACTGCTTGCTGCACAATTGCCTCCTGCCCAGAGAATTAATCCCTTTATCACTCGGGAGGACGACGGTTCAATCCCGGGTCCGGCCATCCTGATTTAGGTTTTCCGTGATTTCCCTAAATCTCTTCAGGCAAATGCCGGGATGGTTCCTTAGAAAGGGCACGGCCGATTTCCTTCCCCATCCTTCCCTAATCCGAGCTTGTGCTCCGTCTCTAATGACCTCGTTGTCGACGGGACGTTAAACAGTAATCTCCTGCTCCTCCTCCTCCTTTATCACTGACTTTCAGTGATGCTGTAACTGGGATACTTCTGACGTAAGAATGGACGCAAGTTTCAGTACTTCATTCTGACACACATTATTGATGGTTTTTTAAGTGAACCTCCTCATGTATAGACTAGATTCAGTGGAGCACCTGGGCATAGATTTTCACCACGGTAGGTTTGTAGTGCGACGGGTTTACAGTATTGCTCCGGATAACGAAGAAGATCCGAAGAATCATGCAGTCCTGCACATTTTAAGGATCTACTTGACCTTAGCACGAGCATGAGTTTATTACGTCGTTGGGGACTCGTGGACAGTATTCGCAGCCAGAACCGTATTCAATGACAACTCTATAAACAGCTATATTTTTTTAAAAAGTGGAGATTCATTTCCAGACAAAAGTTGCTGTTCTTTTAGGCAAATTCAAGACAGCCAAAGGAATGTATCAATCTGCAATACTTTCTCAATCAATCAACCTTAAAATTAAAGTTTCAAACACTTTTATTTGAATGATTGGTTTGAGCCTGCACTTCATACTAATGAAACTACTTCTAAAACCTTTATACCGGGCAAAGCCAGCGTGTTGAGCCTGTGTTATAACACCACTAACGTTAGAAACGTATTTTTGATCAAATTTCATTTTGAAAATAAACATTTTCCAGTGCTTTTTGTGATAAGTCACAGGTGCATAGTGAGAGCGATTTTGACATTGGCTGAACACTTATAACATTTTATGGATCCTAGTTTCGATGGAATGAGCTATGGAACATGTTGGCTTTTCACGAGATCTGACTCATTTCAAACTACCAAAATTCCGTTTCCTCTTAAAAGTCTCTGCGGCTTTGCCAACTGAGATGCCACGCGTTTGATGGCGTGCTACTGGGAATTTGACGCGAGCGTGTCCGTGTGAGGGGGAGAGCGCGACAGCAGTAAACGGGGGACTCGTTTCATTTGAAATACGGCGTAAAAACGACCCTTACGGCGACAAACATTTCAGAATAGTACAGCTGGGATCAAACGTACGGCGAAAACAACGGACAAAGAGCAGTGTCATAAAAGGGAACTAAATCCAAAGAAGTATAAAAAACTACGATTATACGTGAATGAAGTATGGTATGAATGAAAACGGAAACTTGTACGGAAAGCGATCTAAAAATCGCGTGCGTGAAAATAAATGTGTCTGTAAATAGGAGTTGTACTGCATTACAAATGACGAACGAAGACGTCAGTTTGACGGATACGGGTCACATGACGTCTGTCGTCTTGCGCAGTCATTTGCTTCGTAATCAGGTCGTTTCTTCCAAGAACAGCGGGTTTTGTTGAACGGTATTTGGCCAGTCTTTCTATGCACGTGATGTTGACGCATTTCTCGGGAAATAACAAGATGCCGCAGTGCCGAACCGTTCAATATGAACGAGATTAATCCTCGTTTCCGAGAATGCTGATCGGGACAGGACGAGTAACCTTCAAACAGTCTAAGGAGATTATCTGCCCAGTCTTAGATTTCGTGTGGTAGTGCTCAGAAAACGATGCAGAAGTTCAAGTTTCTTGCGTAACATATTCGTAGTGCGCAAGAACTGACGGTGCCGGAAAAAGAAAAGTGTCTCGCGTACCATACATGGTTTACGGTGCTTCTTGACACCCGTGGAATCGCAGAATTGGATCCCGTTTTCTTCACTGATCAGGCGCTGTTTCACCTTAGTGGTTACATGAATATTCAACACGAGAATGTGGTCGATCGAAAATCCACTTGCCTTTCGTGAAACCAGCTTGCACTGTCAGGAAACTGGAAGGCAGTGTGACCTATCGTGTCGAATAGTCGACCACATTCCCTTTGGAACTACAGCGAACAGATACGGGTCACATGACGTCTGTCGTCTTGCGCAGTCATCTGCTTCGTAATCAGGTCGTTTCTTCCAAGAACAGCGGGTTTTGTTGAACAGTATTTGGCCAGTCTTTCTAGGCACGTGATGTTGACGCATTTCTCGGGAAATAACAAGATGCTGCAGTGCCGAACCGTTCAATATGAACGAGATTAACCCTCGTTTCCGAGAATGCGGATCGGGACAGGACGAGTAACCTTCAAACAGTCTGAGGAGATTATCTGCCCAGTCTCAGATTTCGTGTGGTAGTGCTCAGAAATCGATGCAAAAGTTCAAGTTTCTTGCGTAACATATTCGTAGTGCGCAAGAACTGACGGTGCCGGGAAAAGAAAAGTGTCTCGTGTACCATACATGGTTTACGGTGCTTCGTGACACCCGTGGAATCGCAGAATTGGATCCCGTTTTCTTCACTGATCAGGCGCTGTTTCACCTTAGTGATTACATGAATATTCAACACGAGAATCTGGTCGATCGAAAATCCACTTGCCTTTCGTGAAACCAGCTTGCAGGAAACTGGAAGGCAGTGTGACCTATCGTGTCGAATAGTCGACCACATTCCCTTTGGAACTACAGCGAACAGTTTTCTGTACCAAGACGTCGGTAAACAGTTCATTTCGCTTCATGAGGCAGGTCAACGTTATTGTTGCTAGCAGCAGGATGTGTCCCTTGTCAAATATCTAATGAACGAATTTCTTTGTAATCGAGTTATATCTAAAGGATAATGCCCCCGCGTTCTCCCGACTTAATATCTCCAGACTTCTTCCTGGGGCCAATAAAAACAGGGCAGTCACGGTGCGGGAACTGAACATTAACATCATCAGTGTCAAAGTGTTGCCCAAAGTGGCCTCAACCGTGGTAAAACCAGTTTGTTCACGCGTTACTGAATAGGCCAAACATTTTGCAGTGTGTGTGATGTTATAAAAAAAATTAAAGAAAAATACATGACTTATACATTTGTGCGAAAAACTTAAGGACGAAAGTAACTTTCATGTGATGTATGACTGCCAGTTAAGGTAGCCCGCTGGAACTTGGACCATACTTGCAAGGGAACCTCCCCATCGCACCCCCCCTCAGATTTAGTTATAGGGTGGTACAGTGGATAGGCCTTGAAAAACTGAACGCAGATCAATCGAGAAAACAGGTAGAAGTTGTGTGGAACTATGAAAAAAATAAGCAAAATTTACAAACTGAGTAGACCATGCGCAATATAGGCAACATCAATGATAGCGTGAGCTCAGGAGCGCTGTGGTGCCGTGGTTAGCATGAGCAGCTGCCGCACGAGAGGTCCTTGGTTCAGGTCTTCCCTCGAGTGAAAAGTTTACCTTCTTTATTTTCGCAAAGTTATGATCTGTCTGTTCGTTCATTGAGTCTCTGTTCAGTGTAATAAGTTTAGTGTCTGTGTTTTGCGACCGCACCGCAATACCGTGCGATTAGTAGACGACAGGACGTGCCTCTCTAATGGGAACCGAAAACATTTGATCGCAAGGTCATAGTCCAACCGGTTCCTCCACAGGAAAATACGTCTGATATATTCTATACGACACGTGCGTCACATGACAGGATTATGTTGTCGACCCACCTAACTTGTACACTTGGCGAATGGGTAAAAAGATTCTTCTACCTTGCCCGATTTAGGTTTTCTTGTGGATGTGATAATCACTCCCCAAAAATTAATGAAAACATAAGAGTTTGTCACATAAACTGCAACAAATGAATGCAACAGTTTCACAGTCGCACAGTTTTCTCTGTGCTCTGTGAAAACATATGTTTTTAACGTTTTCAAATTTTTCCGTGTGTAGACCGTCAGATCCTCCATATGTTCAAGCAAATCTGAACATGTCCTGGAATTTTGGAGAAGGGGGTGCCTGAACTTTGATAATTGTCTGAAAATAAAAAATATTAAACTTTCCACTCGAGGGAAGACTTGAACCAAGGACCTCTCGTTCCGCAGCTGCTCACGCTAACCACGGGACCACGGCACTCCTGAGTTCATACTATCCTTGATGTTGCCAATCTTGCGCATGGACTACTTAGTTTGTATGTTTTGCTTAACTTTTTCATAGTTCCACACAACTTCTTCCTGTTTTCTCGATTGATCTGTGTTCAGTTTTTCACGGCCTATACACTGTGCCAACTTATAACTAAATCTGAGGGGGGGGGGGGGGGGGGTGCGATGGGGAGCTTCCCTTGTTAGAAAGAACTGCTACCATATAGCACAGAAGGCAACTGAAAGAAATACTTAGTGAGACGACCAGAAAGGACAGTTTCATTTAAAGACAATAATTACCCTGAAGTCACCGAGATCCATGACGGTCCTCTGGACATAGCAATAGGTGGGACAGGGTTCTCATTTGGATGCTTGTTCTGCACCGTGCTCCTTTGAAGGCCACGAGCTTGCTAACGAGTTTTTGTGGTAGCGCGTTCCATTCCTCCACCAGAGCGATTGACAACTGCTAGATTGTATTTGGTGCATGTTTACGTGCTGCAGTAGGAGTTCCCAAGGCATACCACTCGTGCTCGATGGGAAAAATGGTTCAAATGGCTCTGAGCACTATGGGACTTAACTTCTGTGGTCATCAGTCCCCTAGAACTTAGAACTACTTAAACCTAACTTACCTAAGGACATCACACACATCCATGCCCGAAGCAGGATTCGAACCTGCAACCGTAGCGGTCACGCGGTTCCAGACTGAAGCGCCTTTAACCGCACGGCCACACCGGCCGGAGCTGCTCGATGGGATTTAAGTCGGAATGGGCAGGGCAGGGCAGTCCATGCGCCGAATATACTCTCGTTCCAATAGTGCCTCCACCTGCGCTGTTCGATGCGGCCGCACTTTGTAACCCATAAAAATGAATACACCCCTAAAAAGACGTACAATGAAGTGCCAAAGAAAGTGGTATAGGCATGCGTATTCAAATATAGAAATACGTAAACAGGCAGAATACGACGCTGCTATCGGCAACGCCTGTATAAGACAGCAAGCGTCTGGAGCAGTTGTCACATCGGTTACTGCTGGTAGCGATGAAGTGGAGATTTTCCCGTACGACTATTTCACGAGTGTACCTTGAATATCAGGAATCCGGTAAAACATCAAATCTCCGACATCGCCGCGGCAGGAAAAAGATCCTGCAACAACGGGACCAACGACGATTGAAGAGAATCGTTCAACATGACAGAAGTGCAACCCTTCCGCAGATTGCTGCAGATGTCAATGCTGGGCCATCAACAAGTGTCTGCGTGCGAACCATTCAACGAAACATCGTCTACGTGGGCTTTAGGAGTCGGAGGTGCACTCCTGTACCCTTGATGACTGCACAACCTCGCCTGGGGCCGTCAATACTGCTGATGACTGGAAACATGTTGCCTGGTCGGACGAGTCTCGTTTCAAATTGTATCGAGCGGATGGACGTGTACGGGTATGGCGACAACCTCATGAGTCCATGGTCCCTGTATGTCAGCATGCACTGTTCAAGCTGGTGGAGGCTCTGTAACTGTGTGGGGCGTGTGCATTTTGAGTGATATGGGACCCCTGACAGGTGACACGTACGTAAGCATCCTCTCTGATCACCTTGCACCCATTCATGTGCAGTGTGCATTCCGACGGACCTAGGCAATTCCCGCAGGACAATCCGACACTGTACACGTTCACAATTGCCACAGAGTGGCTCCAGGAACGCATTTATTGAGTGTCAAAGTAGACATGTTGTTAAGAAGATTGTTCCGATAATTACGTGGAGTCAATGGAAACCTGTTGGAACAAAGAATGTTGATCCATATACTGCGTCTGCGATAGTGAAAGGTGCTTCTCAATATTCATATGCTCCAAGTATTGTGAAATATAGCCCTAATAGTACTGTGAAGAATAGACCTTGTAGTGCCTGAGTGTGATTAAATTCTATAAGACTGTGGTGTGCTGGCCACCAAACGCCTCAGACGTGAACATTATTGAGCATACTTGTGATGTCTTGCAACGTGCTGTTCACCCTCTCGTACTCTTACGGATTTATGGACGGCCGTACAGAATTCATGGTGTCAGTTCCTTCCAGCACTACTTCTAACATTAGCTGTGTCCATGCCATGTCGTGTTACGGCACTTGTGCGTGCTCACTGGGGCTCTACACGATGTTATGCTGGCGTACCAATTTCTTTGGCTCTTCAGTGTATGTGGGGAAGGGGTAGAGTGTCACAGTACCGTTGACCGGTGGGTGTTCAGTGACTACGAAGGCAGTACGGCCATACAACATTATGCCTCCCCATATCATATTCACCTGGACCAGCAGACAAATGATGTTCGAGAATGCTGGACATCATATGGGGAGAAGTGGTAACAAGTAACCCACACAGGAACATTGTTGAACATGGTCTGTTTGGTGGTCCAGGTGTTGTTGTGTGGGAGGAATAATGTTACACGCACGTACTGATCTTCAAATCTAAGGTTCAAATGGCTCTGAGCACTATGGGACTTAACTTCTGAGGTCATCAGTCCCCTAGAACTTAGAACTACTTAAACCTAATGAACCTAAGGACATCACACACATCCATGCCCGAGGCAGGATTCGAACCTGCGACCGTAGCAGTTGCGCGGTTCCGGACTACAGCGCCTAGAACCGCATGGCCACCGCGGCCGGCCGGAACAGAAGAGAATGGAAGCATTTCAGATGTGGTACTACAGAAGAATGTTGAAAATTAAGTGGAGAGACAAGGTAAAGAATGAGGATGGTCTCCGTAGAATCGATGAGTAAAGAAATATATGGAAAATACTGACAAGAAGAAGGGATAGGGTTGGTAGGTCGCCTGTTAAGACATCAGGGAATTACTGCCATGGTACTAGAGGGAGCTGTAAAGAGTAAGAACTATACAGACTGAAATACATGCAGAAAATAATTGAGGACGTGGATTCGAAAGGTTGGCAAGGGAGAGGATTTCGTGACGATGCGCATCAAAACAGAAGACTAATGGCTGGAAAAATTGTCATTGAATGAAAATGTCGTTTCTCTCACCTCGTTGATTATTTCTTTCAGTTACCTTATGTGCTATACTGTAGCAGTTGTTTCTACGTATGGTCCAAGTTTCTTTTGGCAGTGACACATAATAGGAATTCTTCCAATCCATATGTGGCATACAGCAAACCAGTGCTTAACAGCATTGGTTAAAAACAGTCTTGGTTGCAATTTTAGTTTTTTATTTTTCAACGACGCCTTTCGCCTTATTTAGGCATCTTCAGGTTATCTACATAGAAAACAGAGACCAAATACATCTATTTAAGAATCGCGATCGCGTTGTGCAGACTTTGATAACCTATAAGCATGTATAAACAGATTACCTATTGAAAGAGCAAATACCTTAATTTGGTATTTTTTAGAAGAATCCTTTAGTCAAAGGGCATCGTCGAATATATCGGGCCAACATCGCCTTCGTTAAACTCAGTAAAAACTAAAAATATAAAATAGTAAAATCATTACCTTTTCTAGATGTACGCAAGAGGCATCTAGATCTGCATAACGCGTTCCCGTTCACAGGAGCGACTAACAGACTAAGATGGGAGCTCAGGTAGTAAGCTTAATGCGCCACAGCGTCTTGTGCCAGTACTGAAGCCTAATACAGAATCACCTCAAGAGGTGGCGCTGCGACGCAGTAGTGATAAAAATGAGAGATCGTAAACTGCATATACATACCCACTAAAACTTTATAAATGTAATGCACATAAAACATTGATAAGATGGAATTACTAGGGGCAACACCTGTACTTGCCGATGTAAAATATAAGTGAAGGCTGTAAATTTATAATGAGAGGCCGGCCGGAGTGGCCGTGCGGCTCTAGGCGCTACAGTCTTGAGCCGAGCGACCGCTACGGTCGCAGGTTCGAATCCTGCCTCGGGCATGGATGTGTGTGATGTCCTTAGGTTACTTAGAATTAAGTAGTTCCAAGTTCTAGGCGACTGATGACCTCAGAAGTTAAGTCGCACAGTGCTCGGAGCCATGTGAACCATGTTTTAAAATGAGAAAACACGGTGTATCATACAACACCCAAATGCAGTACATGAACAGATTTTTCGTATCATATAGCACTAGAACGAGAACATTAACAACACAGGACTGTAATTTCAGATAAAGAGGCCGCCCATATAACAGTACTGCATCATTCGGAGCTAGAACTTCTAGCAAGAAAACTCTTTAATAAAATAGAAGTAAAATGATTAGGCTTAAAAATACACATCAACGTGGAAGACGGACCTTTCTTCTAATAAATAACAAAATAAGGTATTTTCTGTTTCAATAGGTGATCTGTTTATACATGCTTATAGGTTATCCAAGTCTGCACAACGCGATCGCGATTCTTAAATAGATGTATTTGGTCTCTGTTTTCTATGTAGATAACCTGAAGATGCGTAAATAAGGCGAAACGCGTCGTTGAAAAATAAAAAAAAAACTAAAATTGCAACCAAGACTATTTTTAACTAATATATAATAGGAAAGTTACTTTAGTCCTTAAGTTTCGCACACCAGCGTGCGTGATTACTTTTCTATTTGCGCTACTTTTCGATCACCCTGTAGTTTGAGGACACGGCTGGTGGAAACTGAAGCTAGGTTCGTAATCCAAAGGATTGCGAAGTAACTTCTGACAAATGGCAGATTGCTTTTTTCGAAAACCCACCGATCCCTCCGGTCCCCTTGTTGACTTTTTTTTTAACAAACGCATGCAGTATAACATTATACTTAAACCGCTGAATATCTTATTTTTTTTTACTTTTGAATGCATTATGGGAACAGCAGTGATCAATAGAATTGTAAATAATTACTATTAAAAACAGTCTTGATCACAATTTATTTTATAAGGTGACCGGTTTCGACCACTGCTGTGGTCATCTTCAGACCATTGAGTGGAAACCCCTTTCTGTTGGAGAATCACAACAGAAAGGGGTTTCCACTCAATGGTCTGAAGATGACCACAGCAGTGGTCGAAACCGGTCACCTTATAAAATAAATTGTGATCAAGACTGTTTTTAATAGTAATTATCTTATTTTTTCCCGCTAATGTAAACACACTAAGGTGCGTTTTTCCGCCGCTACGCGCGGGTCCGACATTCGTCGGAAGAGCGGGACGTCGGCTCTCCGGTCATAAATAATAAATGTCGCGTCACTGTGCAGACGTTTTCTCTATCCGATTTGCTTCCGGCAGTGGCGGAATTTAAAACAGCTTAGGCGGAGCACATTTGCCGGGGACGTGGCTCTGGCCGCGGGTCGCACGCTGCGGGCACGTGACCTGGGTGCCAGCAGCCGTGGCGGACGTGGGGTAGCGGGCCGCGTTCCACTGTGAGCCGAGAGGGCCGCGGCACAGCCCTAATGCGCACTGACAACGTACTCTTGTAATACCCGCGTCCGGCACTTTAACGACTGGAGCTTGAGAAGCGGTCAGAAGCATCTCAGAGAATATAACGTCGACCTATACTGACCAATAATCAGTGGTAGTTGAGCGATATTTGCTAATTAGCTACACCAAGAAGAAATGCAGATAATAGACGGGTATTCATTGAACAAATATATTATACTAGAACTGACATGTGATTACATTCTCACGCAATTTGGGTGCATAGATCCCGAGAAATCAGTACCCAGAACAACCACCTCTGGCAGAAATAACGGCCTTGATGCTCCTGCGCATTGAGTCAAACAGAGCTTGGATGGCGTGTACAGGCACAGCTGCCCATGCAGCTTCAACGCGATACCACAGTTCATCAAGAGCAGTGACTGGCGTATTGTGACGCGCCAGTTGCTCGGCCACCATTGACCAGACGTTTTCAATCGGTGAGAGATCTGGAGAATGTGCTGGCCAGGGCAGCAGTCGAATATTTTCTGTATCCAGAAAGGCCCGTACAGGACCTGCAACATGCGGTCGTGCATTATCCTGCTGAAATGTAGGGTTTCGCAGGGATCGAATGAAGGGTAAAGCCACGGGTCGTAACACATCTGAAATGTAACGTCCACTGTTCGAAGTGCCGGCAGTGCGAACAAGAGGTGACCGAGACGTGTAACCAGTGGGACCACATACCATCACGCCGGGTGATACGCCAGTATAGCGAATACGAATACACGCTTCCAATGTGCGTTCACCGCGATGTCGCCAAACACGAGTGCGACCATCATGATGCTGTAAACAGAACCTGGATTCATCCGAAAAACTGACGTTTTGTCATTCCTGCTCCCAGGTTCGTCGTTGAGTACACCAGCGCAGGCGCTCCTGTCTGTGATGCAGCGTCAATGGTAACCGCAGCCATGGTCTCCGAGCTGATAGTCCATGCTCCTGCAAACGTCGTCGAACTGTTCGTGCAGATGGTTGTTGTCTTGCAAACGTCCCCATCTGTTGACTCAGGGATCGAGACGTGGCTGCAGGATCCGTTACAGTCTTGCGGATAAGATGCCTGCTGTACTGGTAGATAGGACAGCTTGGCTGTTTAAGTGGAAGGGTAGCCCACAACATAACAACACTATTCACAATTACAAGCACCCAAGCTTTAATGATCTTCCAGCAATAAAGGCTCTTAACAAATCTCAATTAAGCAAGGACATAAACTTGGATACAAACTTATGTTAATCTTCAACTAGTGAATAACCCCAATAAAGAATTATCAATCAATAAAACTTAGATAAAGGACTGCTTTACAAGAATGCTTAAATTAAGTAGAATAATGAAAGCTAAGTTACAAATTTTATGTTAAGCTTCAACAGGTGAATAAGCCCAATAAAGAATTCTCATTTAAATAAAACAGGTAGGAAAATCCCTTACCAAAATGCTTGAATTGTGTAAAATCATGAAAAGCTGAGTTACAACTTTTCTCACAAACTACTTAGGAATTTACAGCAAATAAATCTGATCTGTTTAACCAGAAGGTAACTGCCAAGTGCAAGCGACCGAAGCCACTCAGACCGGACGACCGCTCCAACGCTGGTCATCAACCGACATCGTCACGGCCCAGTGGCGACCGTGCTAAAACAGACCAACGTTTCGGTAAGCGACCGACAGCAACACGGGAGTAACAGTGACAAAGTCGGCGTACGCCTTACGAAACACGGCACGCCCTGAAGCGGGAGCAGGCACAGCTGACTAGCGGCCATACAGTCGCGAGCAAATCTCACGCCGCCCGTACTAACGCGGAAAATGATAGCGAGCGACAAGACGCCAAGCGCAAAGCAGCAACCATGCCTACCCCTCGACCACAGAATGTGCCCTGTCTCCTTCTCTATGGTAATACAATTTATAGCACACAAGAAACGATTTAATAATGGCATTAGTTCAACGCAAGATCAGTTAACAGTTAGGTCCAGTAAAGATTTACCAACGGATCTACCTTCAAACCAACTTCCGGACCACAGGCGGAAATTAGTAAACTTGGCATAAGTTTTCACCAGACCGATAAACAAGAAATCAAATGAAACAGTTGCCAAAAATACAGGCACGATACGCAAGCCCTCCAGGACCTTGCTATCTTACAATTATCATTAACGGCGAAACATACACAAATGAATGACGAGAAATTCACCATTGAAAGCAAAAAAACAACACACCACAAAGGTTAAATTAATTAATTTGCAGAGGAGCCGGTCACTGACAGCTCATTTCCACAAGATTAGGACTAACCTCACTCGGCAGCAATACATTTTGTGTGCGTGATAACTAGGTTGCCCAAACATGACTGCAAAACCCAAAACAACAAGTCACACGTTAGCTGTCTTGTTCTCGGATACTAGGCACCACCGAGCTAAGATAATCGCGACGAAAAAAAAAATCTCTGAAATTACAGCTGCCTGCAGCAAAACAAATGAGTCAGGGTGCATGAACGTAAAGCACAAGCCTGTGTTCCAGCAGGAGCGTAACCATTTCAATGCACATACGGACAGAACAACACACGTGGATGTAAAGGGAGCAGCAGATGCGTACCAAGCCAACTATACTGCGCCAAAATACGACCCACGTCACGTCCACAAACCGGAGCACTGCTCCCGGAGCTGGTGTCTGCTCGCTGGACTGCCGCGACTCTCTGTCCCCGGAAAGCGATGCTGACTGCCACCTTGCTCAACGCTCCCTTCTCGGCCGTGCACAACAACTCTTCTCTTGTCGCCTCAGAGTGCGGCCGCAATGCCCGTTCTCCCCTGCTGTCCGCCCCAGACTCCCGTACTCGCACTCACTCCCCCGTTAGGACCCGCTCCGACAGGAGGCGCTCGCGATCGCACATAGTGCCAACCTCAACCAGAGGAGTAATCGATAGCGTCCTGCGCCCGAGAGCCGCGTCACGGCTCACCTGCCATCTCGACTGCTAGCGATACGAGGCCGTTGGGGTCCAGCACGGCGTTCCGTATTACCCTGCTGAACCCACCGATTCCTTATTCTGCTAATAGTCATTGGATCTCGACCAACGCGAGCAGCAATGTCGCGATACGAAAAACCACAATCGCGATAGGCTACAATCAGACGTTTACCAAAGTCGGAAACTTGATGGTACGCATTTCTCCTCCTTACACGAGGCATCACAACGTTTCACCGGATAACGCCAGTGAACTGCTGTTTGTGTACGAGAAATCGGTTGGAAACTTTCCTCATGTCGGCACGTTGTAGGTGCCGCCACCGGAGCTAACCTTGTGTGAATGATCTCAAAAGCTAATCATTTGGATATCACAGCATCTTCTTCCTGTCCGTTATACTTCGCGTCTGTAGCACGTCATGTTCGTGGTGTAGCAATTTTAATGATCAGTAGTGTACTTTCTGCACAGTTCTTGCAAGCTGACACCGTAATAGCGCCAGGAACTGAGAGGATTTATGACTTCCCAATTTTCCGTCGGCAATGGCAGACTGGCTCGAGGGTGGAGCGGCCGCTACCGGCGTTGCGCTATCCAGATGCGCGGGCCGCTTGCCAGTATCGCAAGCTGCACTCAATGTGAAAGACCTCAGGGCGCCGCAGAATCTATTCCATATGATGGTGCAGCGCACCAAGCTGTTTACATTGCGCTTCTGTGTCTGTAGCAACAGCAGCAGTACGGGGCAGCAGATAAGCATCGATGCTTACGCTTGTGCCCTGCGTGTTCTGACGATTCACCGAAGCGCAAATGGTGCGCGCTACATGACTGTGAGGCCCTTATGCATATGGCACAGTTTTAGAAAGAATCAAGACACAAGCGCATTAAAGACATTAGCTGCCATTGGGCATTGATTTAATCGATGGAGAAGTCGAAAATTTTTGCAGGTCCGGGATTCCATCCCGAATCCCCTGCGTACTAAGCAGATGCACTGACCACTATGCCATCCGCACCCAGTCGTCACGCCTTAATTATATACACTGAAGCGCCAAAGAAACTGGCATAGGGATGCCAATTCAAATACAGAGATATGTAAACAGATAGAATACGGCGCTGCGGTCGACAAAGCCCATATAAGACAACAAGTGTCGCGGGCAGATTATCAAGATTTAAGTGAGTTTGAACGTGGTGTCATAGCCGACCGACGAGCGGTAGGACACAGCATCTCCGAGGTAGCGACGAGGCGGGGATTTTCCCTTACGACCATTTCAAATGGTTGAATTGGCTCTGAGCACTATGGGACTTAACATCTTAGGTCATCAGTCCCCTAGAACTTAGAACTACTTAAACCTAACTAACCTAAGGACATCACACACAGCCATGCCCGAGGCAGGATTCGAACCTGCGACCGTAGCGGCCCCGCGGTTCCGGACTGCAGCGCCTATAACCGCACGGCCACCGCGGCCGGCCCTTACGACCATTTCATGAGTGTACCATGAATACCAGGAATCCGGTAAAACATCAAATCTCCAACATCACTGCTACTGGAAGAAGCGCCGGCAAGAACGGGACCAATTACGACTGAAGAGAATCGTTCAACGTGACAGAAGTGCAACCCTTACACGAATTGCTGCAGATTTCAATGCCGGCCCATCAACAAGTGTCAGCGTCCGAGCCATTCAACGAAACATCATCGATATGGACTTTCGGAGCCGAAAGCCCACTCGTGTTCCCTTGATGGCTGCACGACACAAACGTCTACGCCTTGCTTGCACCCGTCAACACCGACATCGGTGTATCGAGCGGATGGACGTATACGGGTATGGCGACAACCTTATGGCTCCATCGACCCTGCATTTCGGCAGGGCATTGTTGAAGCTGGTGAACGCTCTGTATTGGTGTGGGGCGCGTGCAGTTGGGGTGATATGGGACCCCCCCCCCCCCCATATCTAGATACGACTCTTGACAAGTGACACGTACATAAGCACATAAGCGTTCTGTCTGATCACCTGCATCTATTAATGTCCATTGTGCATTCCGACGGACTTTAGCAATTCCAGCAGGAAAGTGCGACACCGCACACGTCCAGAATTGCTACAGTGTGGCCCAAGGAACACTCTTCTCAGTTTAAACACTTCCGGTAGCTACCACACGCCTCGGACATGAACAACTCCTCGGACATAAACATTATTGGGCGTATTTGGGATGACTTGCAACGTGCTGTTCGGAAGAGATCTCCACCCCCTCGTACTATTACGCATTTATGAACTGCCCTGCAGGATTCATGGTGTCAATTTCCTCCCGCACTACTTCAGACATTAGTCGGGTCCGTGTCACGTCGTGTTGCGTCACTTCTGCGTGCATGCAGAGGCCCTACACGATATTGGGAAGGTGTACCAGTTTCTTTGGCCCTTCAGTTATATATTTGGTGTTTGTGCTTTCGGACATGTACTGTGTATATTTCCGGTCAAGACAGCCAATGATCCCTTCAGTGCAGATGCACACCAAGCTCTGATTCCTGCGGGAATCGGTGAGATGCCCCATGTAGTGAGGCTAATGAACACTGCATCAGTCAGATCACTTATGTATGTAGAGAATAAGGATGGCCCTATCATGGTGTTCGTGTATGACGACACTGTAACTTACTTTCTCAAGTCTCTAGCGAACGGAGTTCTAGAATGCGAATAGTTAACATTTCAGCGTATCTAAACAAAATAGTTCAGTGTTTATTGACGTGGGAAACCAGATGCAGTCTTTATTAAAGGAAGCTCGGCGGCCACTCGCGGGAAGTCTGAGCACCTGGCATGTGATCGGTCACGGCCAAAAGCAAGTAACATGTTTGGCTCTGTGGGTGAGTGTGCGGCGGCAGCGGGTGTCCCCGGGCTCGCACAACGCGGCCGGCCTTCCACCTGTGGCTGAGCCTCCGTGATTTACTGGTCGCCGGCCGTACGCTCGCTCCACTCCTGTTTTCCGCCAGTAATTGCGCTCCGGCGACCAGATTTTATTATCCTCCCGTCTCTCTCTCTCTCTCTCTCTCTCTCTCCCTCTACCTCTGTTTGCTCGTAAAGAGCGCGCACGGCCTCCCCTGGCCGCAATAACGCCCTCAGTTCAGCATTCTGCGTTAGCTGCCCCGCTCTCCAGAGGATAAACGACCAACGCTGTACTGCATCTGTTGTCCTGGTGGGACTCAGCTCGTTAAATGCAAACCGCTGTTAGATTTCAGGACGACTCGGCAGTTAGTTCAGCTGGAGGAATACTCTCTGACCAGTCTTAGACGTTTGACATGAAGTACCGAGTCCCTAAATTCTGGTAGCTATACAGAAGTTCGAAGCGAGCGTGGTGTCGCAATGGTGAATGAAAGCTTGTGCTCAGTCTCGAATAATGTCACACTAATCTTTCTTTCCTGCATTAAGACCTCAACCAAATTTTCTTCATATCTTCTTGAAAACCGGATAAGCCCACGAAATAACTAGAGGGACTGGTGTCGTTGGGAAACGAACCCCTGACAAATATCTAAACCTTACTAGCGAAACACTTTGTAACGTTACACAGACACCTATGAAAATCATACTAGTGAGTGAAAGAAATAGTCCAAGTTTCAGCTGCGTCACTTAAAAAGTTATCGACACATAATAAAATAATGGTACTATACTATGACACTTTCATAATAATAAAATAATGGTACTATACTATGACACTTTCCTATAATGTGAGTAATTGTTTGCCGGCCGAAGTGGCCGAGCGGTTAAAGGCGCTACAGTCTGAAACCGCACGACCGCGACGGTCGCAGGTTCGAATCCTGCCTCGGGCATGGATGTGTGTGATGTCCTTAGGTTAGTTAGGTTTAAGTCGTTCTAAGTTCTAGGGGACTTATGACCACAGCAGTTGAGTACCATAGTGCTCAGAGCCATTTGAACCATTTTTTTGAGTAATTGTTTTACATCTACTTATGCCGAATTAAGTTCTTCTGTTTTGTACCATATTACGGGTCCCAGAGCTACACTATCTATACAAATAAATAAAATAAATTGTGGCTCGCAGTATAGATTATGCCCAGAGGCTGATAGTATTTTTAAAAATTGGTCCGCTGATGGGATGTCTTTTGTGAATTACAAACTCCAGATTTGTACTTATACATAAATATTGGTGCTTGTAAGTACCACACGGCATCGATGAACCCCTAACAGATTTTATTATCCAGTTGAACCCTATATGGAAACGATTATTCGGTACCAACATCTTAAATCTTGAACCAAATAGCGGAAATTGGTATGACCAAGTGTAAGTAGGCTGTTTAGGTTTTTATATTGGTAACGCCTCGTAGCGGTCTGTATGAAAATCACTGGCTGTGCTGTGTGCAGTCCGTGGCTAGTTGGCATTGTTGTAATATTCGCTATTGTAGTCTTGGGCAGTTGGATGTGAACAGCGCGTAGCGTTGCGCAGTTGGAGGTGAGCCGCCAGCAGAGGTGGATGTCGGGAGAGAGATGGCAGAATTTTAAGAGGGGACGATCTGGACGTGTGTCCGCCAGAAAGAGTAAATTTGTAATAATGGATATCATGAAGTGATGTATTATGACTTTTGAACACTATTAAGATAAATACATTGTTTGTTCTCTATCAAAATCTTCCATTTGCTAACTATGCGTATCAGTAGTTAGTGACTTCAGTAGTTAGAATCTTTTTTTTAGCTGGCAGTATTGGCGCTCGCTGTATTGCAGTAGTTCGAGTAACGAAGATCTTTGTGGGGTAAGTGATTCATGAAAGGTATAGGTTATTGTTAGTCAGGGCCATTCGTTTGTAGGGATTATTGAAAGTCAGATTGCGTTGTGCTAAAAATATTGTGTGTCAGTTTAGTGATGATCTGAATAAGTAAAGAGAGAATTGTCTGTGCACGTTCAGTTTTGCTCAGCTGTTTGAAAATCAAATAACGTAAGGGGTTTATCAGCACAGTCATACATAAATTTTTCTAAGGGGAGGTTACACAAGGTTGTTACATTAAACTTTTCTGTTAAACAGCAAATTAAGCGTCCTGACGGTTTCTCAACCGCCAGAGAAAAAATACGATTTCGTAGCCATGTAGAATCGAAGAACGTAAATTGTTCCATCTTCGCCCAGAGTGTTCTATGTTTCCGGCCTATAGCATTGCGATAGGAGAGGCATTTTCTCTTGAAGCAATCCTGTAAAACTCGTTAGGGGAACGCATTATGTGCAGCTGCAACTTTTCAGGAATAGCCATCCAGGACACTCACGTAAGTCCTACTTAATTCTTTTCATCGGAAAGTGATTTTAGTAAATGAATTTGTGCATGTGTCAGTGTATAGTTTTAATCCCTCGTGGCAGTTACTGCTCCAAAGAATGTATGCATTAAAATAGTCGATTATATCACTATACTCAAAAAAATATAGTACAGTGCACAATGCTATTTGTCATCTGCTCAGTGGCAGTTATTGCGCCAATTCCTGCTTTTTAAAATTTGTAAGGCTATCTGAGCAAAAATGAAATCAGTGTAAAAAACTTAGTCACCGATAATAATGTAATAAATGTTCTTGCTTCATGTTCATGGCAATCTTAATGAACGGCGAAAGTCATGGTAAGAAAAAAAAGAATGCAGAAGCACCCTTAATTACACCCTCCCTAAACTAAAGGATAATAGTGTTATTTGAAAAGAGGCAGAACCGTGACTTATTGGACCGCAGTAGGCGCCTTCAGTTCAAATGGTTCAAATGGCTCTGAGCACTATGGGACTTAACGTCTATGGTCATCAGTCCCCCAGAACTTAGAACTACTTAAACCTAACTAACCTAAGAACATCACACAACATCCAGTCATCACGAGGCAGAGAAAATCCCTGACCCCGCCGGGAATCGAACCCGGGAAGCGCCTTCAGTGAGGTACCGTAGAGTTTGTGTTGCTGACCCGTTGAAAAGTGCAGCTTATTGTCCCATTGTGAGCAATGGCCTTTTCCGAGGTACCCATGCGCATTGCAAGCAGCTAACGTCTCACTGTTCCGTTAGAAGTTGGTTAAGATGTACGTACATTCGGCGAAACTAACAATTTATGTTCCATTTTTGAAACCAGTTATTATTGACAAGAGTGACATTCGTGCAGGACCCCTGTCGGTTTGGATCTTTTTTGCGACTGCTCTTTCGCTGTGTTGTGTGGCTACAAGTGGTACACGATTCCGTGTAGAGCCGTTGGACAGACTGCATTAATACACCAAGGACTCTGGCAAGTACATTCAAGGTATAGTTATGGTATGTCCAAACACAATAGCTCCTTATTCCATTCTATTACGTCTCCATAATGAACCATCTAATGACATTTCTTTCATACAATTGGCTAGGACCCTCTACTGCCGAGATTTAAGCCCAATTCACACGGAGTAAGGTTTGGCATAAGTTTACTAGGTGACTTGGCTAGCAGCGAATGGGAACAGCTAGCTCACATCCCACTGTTCATATGTGGTGTAATATTCAATGTGGCAGGTGGCAGGTTCACTAGACCATGTGAACGGCAGCGCACGCAAGCCAGCTGCCCTGAAGTTCTTCTTAAATGATTTTTAAGAAACTATTCAGTAAACAACTTTGATTCTCTCGAATCTCATATCATCACTCGTTAGCTTTATGATAAACTGCCTATCATTTCGTTAATTGTTATAGTTACTGTGGTATGTCGAAATTAAGTAACCCACTCCATGGAATTCAATTACTTCGCGCTACAAGACGTAAGTCGCTATGAGCTTAAGTTTGGTGCATGTTAGGTCAAAATGCACAAAATGCGTTTCCTTTAAACTTGAGAGGAGATTTTCGTTTTCAGTCTCGAGAAAATGGATTATATGTACGTGTAGTTCATACAATTCCACTCATGTACACAAATGATAAAGTGGGAATGACATATTCGTAATGTCCCTCGTGTCTGATAAACTGCTTCCTACACTGACCAGTCAGAATATTATACCACCAACCTGTCCAGGTGGTAGTAGCTACAACAGGCGAGGGTCGACTGTTAGATATGCACGATGCATGTAATATCAGTGAGTGTGCTGTCTGTGTGTAGAATGGGGAAGGCACTCGACCTATTTGAGTTTGACTAAGGGAAGATTGTGATGGCCTGGATGATCATCACAAACATTTTGGAAACAGCACGACTTGTTGGGTGTTTAAGGAGTGCTGTGGTGAGCATCTTCAATATGAACAAAACGACGATGAAACCATATCCAGAAGCCTTGGCGTCGGGCGGCCACCCGTCGTTACAGAAGTCGAAGGTCGTAGCTGGGCAAACTGGTAAAAGAGCACAGGTGGCGAACTGTGGCAGAGAACAAGTGTGTCTGAACACTCCCAACGATGGGCCTCCGCAACCGACCAATGCACGTGCCAATGTTAACACAACGACATCGGTAACTACGACTGAAATGACCACGTGACTATCGGGCGCAGTGGCAGAGTTTTGCATCACCTGATGAATCCCGGTACCTTCTTCATCATGTCGATGGGAGGGCGCGAATACATCGTCTTCCCGGAGAAGAGGTCCTTGACACCTACAGTGCGAGACGGAGAAAGCTGGCGGCGGCTCCGTTATGCTCTGGGAAACATTCACGTGGACATCCATGGGTCCAGTGGAGCTCGTGCAAGGCAACATGATGGCCAACGAGTGTCGTACATCGGTTGCAGACCACGTATATTCCTTCACGGCGATCGTGTTTCCCGGCGGCAGTGCCATTTTTCAAGAAGGTAATGCGCCATGTCACAAAGCCGGTAGTGTGATGAAGTAGTTCGAGGAATACAGTGGCGAGTTCCAATTGGTGTGCTGGTCCCCCAGATCGCCACATCCGAACCCAACCGAACACAACGTTATTGAACGTGGTGTTAGAAATCGTCGCCCCCCTTCCCTGAATGTACGGGAAATGGGTGACTTGTGTGTGCAGATGTGTAGCCAACTCCCAGCAACTACCGCGAAGGCATCATTGCTTCCATGCCACGGCGCGTCGCCGCTGTTATCCGTGCCAAAGGCGGACATACCTGGCTATTTAGCAGGTGGTCATAATGTTCTGGCTGATCAGTATATCTCGAAAGGAGAATTTAGAAAATGATAAGATGCAAAGAGGAGAGCATTTTGCCATGTGGTTAACATGCGAAACTTGGTTGTCTACCATGATATACAAGTAAATACAGATCTTTTCTACGGAATAATGTCGTATTTAATGACTCAGCGATAGCCTGTGAAACGAGAACTGCTGTAGGTTTTTCAACAACGTAAGTGAAGAAATGTTTATTTTTACACAGAGAATTCGCTTTTTTTTAATAAACTATTGACCTGTCTTGCCCTCATTTGCTAGCTTAATAATACACTATTTTAGGACTCCATTGCACGTTCAACGGTTTCATAGCGATAGTGAGGTGAATCTAAACTCTGCTTTCTTTTGGCAAAAGAAGCAAATTTTAACATGGCAACAAGTGAAATGTAGGTGTTACAGAAAACTTGAACTGGTAGCGCTTTTATGAAGAAATAAAAAAGTTAAAAAAGGGCTGAGGAAGACTAATCGCCACTTCTGTTGCGATTTCGGCGGAATCCTACACCGCAGTCCATTTGTAATCATGAATGGCTGGGACTGAACTTTGCCGAAGAATTTTATATCCTTACGTCAGTGATCTGAGAAATACAAAAGCACACAGTGTACCATCTCTTTCTTTTAGTCCCCATTCAGATTGATTTCGTGCCGCGCCGGGTAGCCGTCGGAGGTACGTGTCCTCCCTTGGGCATGTGTGTGTGTGTGTGTGTGTGTGTGTGTGTGTATGTGTGTGTGTTTTGTCCTTAGCGTAAGTTAGTTTAAGTTATGTTAAGTAGTGTGTAAGCCTAGGGGCTGATGATCTCAGAAGTTTGGTCCCCTTAGAACTTACCACAAAATCCAAATCCAATGATTTCGTGAACTTTTAAGGTGGGTAGGCCGTCAAACGGGCCGACTTGGAGCAGGAGAGGCACCACAGGACATATTAATTTCCACTGTCTATACTTTTACAAATAAATTCATAGAACTTTGTCACCATCACCAGGAAGGATTCAGGATTCACACTCGTAGCAGTGGAAGTTCGAAAACATAACGAAGTAATTTTTTTTACATGTGAAATTTCATCATTTTTTTCACTTACTAATGGCAGCATTTGTTGCTGTAGGTACACTTTTCTTCATAAGTAAGAGAGATTCTTCGATGTATTTTGTACAGCATACAAACCATACTTAAAGGTGTATGAAACTGTAGAATTTTCCAAATCTATGAAAAACTGTGGTAAAAATTGAGGTAATTAGCTACAAAATTTGTGTTTTTTCTAAACATGAAGTTTAAAATACAACAGATCATTCGTTTTTTCATAAATTAAATAAATTCTAGAGTTTCATACACCTGTAAGTATGGCATGTATGCTGTGCAAAATTCATCGAAGAATCTCTCTAGCCGGCCGCGGTGGTCTAGCGGTTCTAGGCGCGCAGTCCGGAACCGCGCGACTGCTGCGGTCGCAGGTTCGAATCCTGCCTCAGGCATGGATGTGTGTGATGTCCTTAGGTTAGTTAGGTTTAATTAGTTCTAAGTTCTAGGGGACTGATGACCACAGATGTTAAGTCCCATAGTGCTCAGAGCCATTTTTTTTTAATCTCTATAACTTATGAAGAATAGTGTACATAAAGCAACAAATGCAGCCATTGGTAAGTGAAAAAATGATGAAATTTCACATGTAGAAAAAATTTATTTTGCTATGTTTTCGAACTTCCACTGCAATGAGTGTGAATCCTGAATCCTTCCTGGTGATAGTGACAAAGTTTTCTGAATTTATTTGTAAAAGTGTAGACAGTGGAAATTAAAATGTCCTGTGATGCCTCTCCTGCTCCAAGTCGGCCCGTTTGACGTCCTACCCCCTTAACCCTAGGATGCATATACAGGGCCTCCGAGGCCCTTGTATGTCTTCATCTTTAAAAAAATTCTTTAATTTTTTGTTTGATTTCAAACTGCTTTCCAGTACTCTTTCACTAACACTGGGACATTCCTCCTATCAAGTCTGAACGAGATATCTTTTTAAGTTTTTTGTATAATTCAATACGTTTACCCCTACACCGTGAATGCATAAGCAGGGCTTCAGAAGCCCTCACACATTTATAAGTGTTCTTTAGCCTATATTGTCTTCAACATTTGTTTGGGAGCAGTTATAGTATAACTAAAAATAATACACACTACTTTCACATATTGGCGATGTCGCTGTATTATTGATCTTTTTGCTATCAAATGTTTTATTATTGCAGAGTATTGTTATCCTGTGCTGCTCTTGTCAGCCTCATTGTTACTGTAGTTTGTTTGTTGCTGCAAGGCCCATATTGTTACGAGTATGACTCGTTTAGTGCTGCACAAGCTGCTGTTCGAGAGACACGCCTTTTCCTATGGCTCCGACACGCAAAGCAAGAGAGTCAGTACATGCAAATGCAGCTAATTTTGAAAGTGTTGTGGCTCAGTGGTTTGAAGAAGATGATTCTTGCGAGGCAGGAAATATTTTTGAAGGTGCAACTAGTGAAGAATCAGCCAATGAACGTGCAGATGTGAATATTGAGGCAGATGACAGTCCTTCCGAGAATATTACTTCATCAGAGTCTGAAAATGAAGAACCACCACAAAAAGGTATAGAAAACCACACATACATTAGTCGGAATGGAACGATTTGGAAATTAGATCCTCCTGCAACTTTTCATACGCCTGTCCATAATATCGTAAAGAAGGCACCTGGTCCAGCCCGTGGTTTGAAAACCTGTGAACCTAAGGATGCCTGGGACTATTTCATCTCCAAGGAAATACTAGAGGAAATCATCAACTGCACAAATATTGAAGGCAGAAGAGTGGCTGCTAACGTGGTAAAACGTGGAAAAACGTTTCGCTTGCTGATATGGAGGGTTTTCTTGGTCTTTTACTGCTTTCTGGTGTTGAGAAGAGTTGGGATGTCCTGATTAGAGAATTATTCTTGGATGAAAAGGCAAATCCTACATATAAGGCCACCATGTCAGTAAATAGATTAGAGGATATAAGGAGACTGATTATATTTGATGACAGGCGTACCCGTGAAGCTCGATCTGCAGATGTTAAACTTGCAGCTGTTCACTATTTATGGGAACTATTTCTTGACAAGAGTTAGAAATAGAATGATTCCCAATGATTCGCTCACAGTTGACGAACAGCTAGTCCCATTCTGTGGAAGATGCATCTTCACCCAGTATATGCCCTCTAAATCAGCCAAGTATGGCATGAAAATATTTTGGTTATGTGATGCTACATCTGCATATGCTTTAGACGGAATTGTTTACATGGGAAGGAAGCCCCATGAACCTATTCAGAAAAATCTTGGATTGAATGTGGTGAAAGATCTTGCTAAAAGCATTGAAGGATCATCAAAAGATATTAATGTTGACAACTTCTTTACTAGTGTGCAGCTGGCAGAAGAGATGCTTCAGAAGCAAAGTACAGTGGTGGGAACAATCAAACAAAATAAACCAGAAATTCCTAATGAGATGAAACCCTCTGCCTCAAGAGCGATTCATTCCTCTTTGTTTGCATTTAGAGGTGACATTACAATGGTGAGTTATGTTCCCAAAAAGAAAAAGTCTGTAGTTCTCATTAGCACAATGCATCACGACAGAAACATTGATGAAACTCATGCTAAAAAGAAACCAGATATAATATAGTTCTGTAACTCTACGAAGGGTGGAGTTGATCAAATGGAGCAGAAAATTCGTTATTACACTTGCAAGAGACAAACAAGAAGGTGGCCATTTGCATTATGGATGAATATGATGGACGTCGCAGCAATAAACAGTGAAATTTTATTTTCTGGCCAACATCTGACATACCATAGTGGAAGAAGTGATAAAAGGCGTTTGTTCCTCAGAGATTTAGCAGAGGAAATGGGAAGGCCACAAATAGAACTTCGTATTCAGATCCCTCATCTTCCAAAGAAAATCGTTGATGCCATGCAAAGATGTGGTGTTCAAAAAGATGTCATATTGCCGAACCAACTACCTGTTTCTGGAAAAAGAAGAAGATGCAATTATTGTCCATATAAGAAACACAGGAAAAGTGCTATGGCATGCATTAAGTGTAAAACCAACATTTGTAAGGAACATAGTGGCGTTCTTTGCGTTTATTGTTTGTTACATGTTGAAAACTAAGAAAAATGCAGTTTTATGTGAACAATGAATAGTGACTTTTTGTCAATATATTGCCTATATACATAATGTTGTGAATAATGAGTATGTTTTAACTGAAGAAATTGGTTGTAATAAATGTTATAAAATGTAAACTGCAACTTATAAGTGAATTAATAAAATTATTTGTATATGTTGTATGTAAATGGATGTAACTAATAAAAATTCACTCTTAGAGTCTTTTTTTAAAAATTAATAAAATGTTAATCAGGCCCACCAATTCCTGTTACTGTATCTTAGGAATCTTTCAATATGACAATAAATTTGACAGAAATAAATTTAACTCCAAAGAATGATTATATGAAAAGCGGAAAATTTTAAATTAGGGCAGGGCCTTGGAGGCCCTGCATATGCATTCATGTGTGTTTTCGGCACCATGCATCCTAGGGTTAATCTCAAATATTTTTTGAAACGTACAAGACATAATTTATTTTCGTCTTGGGCAGTTGCAAGCGGCTCATAAAAGGAATCAGCCCTATTTTTTCAAACAGAACTATTCCAGTTTTTGAACCAGAACTGCTCTGAAGCCCTGAGAACTCTGTTGACTTGCAGAATCATGTTGAGTATTCGTCAAGGTGGAAAATAGATTATCAGTATATCTGATGAATTAAAAGATATTTGAGGTGAAATATTCAGTCCTTAACTCCGCAAGGCTAATAATAAAAATATGGTGCACTGTGCGCTGCGAACTGCTTTCATGTTCCTCAGATCATTGAGGTGTAGAAAGAAAATCCTTTGGCAGCTCGAGAAAAGCAGAGCAGCCGGGGGATGTGTGGCATTACGTTCTCGCAGTCTAACCAGCGTTCTCAGTGAGACCCCGCCTTCCTGGCTGTAACGTCAAACGGCAACGAGACTCCTCACTGGCCAGCGAAGGTAACATTTAGAGAACCCTACAAGGGAAATAGCACCAGTGGTATCACGGACGGCATATCAACCTCTCTGCAGAGAAGTGGGCTAGCAATTGACGAAACCTGCGTGGGAGTCATTCGAGTTAGTGGTGGGGGGTCACATGTTGGTCTCTTGTTCTACACCATAAACAGTGCCCAAAGCGACCAGTGTGCTCTTTTAATGGGACGTTTGAGTTCGTGTTATGAGCTTATTTGCAATAATGTACTAGCCAACAGTGTGATCTTAACAGTAATCTGGTTGCGAAAACTTCACCATATGGTCTGACAAAATTCTCTCGCATTTCGGAATGCCTTCGAAAATCCCACTGAGGTTCGTGCACAGCTCAACCCGTAAAACGGTTTCCTGCTCCATAATTTTAAGTCATGTGTTAAGTTACATTCCGGATCGAATAATAAGTCCGAAAACTTACGTTACAAGCGCCCCTTTTTCCTTGTTTCAAGCGGCCTGGTACCCAGCGTGAAGCGTTTTGTGTTCATTCTGAACTGTCCTGTCTGTTGAGTGCATTTTTTGAATGGTGTTCAGGGCAATTTGGGAATCAAATTTTAGAAGAGTTAACTACGTATCAGGATAAAATAAGTTATGGATTAGATCTGGCATGTCGGAAACACACACCGACCAGGCGAATAAACGCGAACAGACCTCTGGAGCAAAATAACTTACTTGAAAAAACGTTTATCATTTACCGCCAAGAGCTGCTGATTCAGTTTCTTTATTGAACAACCACTTTCGGCCCATGGACCGTCATCTGGGTCATAAAATATTTACGGCACATGAGTGGATGATATAAAATCGTTGGCATAAATGAAGACAAAATCTATGAATTCGTCACTGTTGTCAAATAACTGACGGAAAAAAATGCAACATCAAAAAAAAAAAAAATAATGTAGAGTAATGACATTTCTGGAATACATTTGTCTAGATATTTAAGATGATAAAACTTACAAGATCAGAGGTTAATGTAAGCGCGCGATAAGCCGTTGCAAATGTGAAATGCTGGTACACTGGTACATTAATAACAGATTTAACCGCCATGTTGAATGCGAGCATGCAAAGGAGTATAATTGCGTCGTATAGATGCGAGGTGTCAGTTTGTGGGATGGAGTTTCAGGCTTTTTGCACTAGGTCAGTCAAAACACAGACGGTTAATACTGTTTGTGGATGACCCATGAGTTGTCGTCCGATGATGACCCTTATGTGCTCGATTGGAGACAGATCTGACGATCGAGCTGGCGAAGGCAACATGTCGACATTCTGTAGAGCATGTTGGGTTGGAACAGCAGTGTGTGAGCGAGGCTGGTCTTCTTGCGAATGTATACTCGCGTGTCCACCGCTGCTAGTAATCATGTACCGTGCCTACATTCTTTCCAAGTCTTTCTGCAGTATCGCAGAAGGAATATTTAGCTCATATTTAGCTCCTCGTAGCCCCATTTCAGACTCAGTGAGATGTGGATAGTGGCATCATTGTCACCTTGAAGGCATTCTTAACTAACATCAACGCACCACGTCCATTCCGAAATATAATTAACACTCACGATCGTTACAGTGTGTATTTAAAGCAAACATGACATGAAACTTCCTGGCAGATTAAAACTGTGTCCCCGACCGAGACTCGAACTCGGGACCTTTGCCTTTCGCGGGCAAGTGCTCTGCCATCTGAGCTACCGAAGCACGACTCACGCCCGGTACTCACAGCTTTACTTCTGCCAGTACCTCGTTTCCTACCTTCCAAACTTTACAGAAGCTCTCCTGCGGACCTTGCAGAACTAGCACTCCTGAAAGAAAGGATATTGCGGAGACATGGCTTAGCCACAGCCTAGGGGATGTTTCCAGAATGAGATTTTCACTCTGCAGCGGAGTGTGCGCTGATATGAAACTTCATGGCAGATTAAAACTGTGTGCCCGACCGAGACTCGAACTCGGGACCTTTGCCTTTCGCGGGCAAGTGCTCTACCATCTGAGCTACCGAAGCACGACTCACGCCCGGTACTCACAGCTTTACTTCTGCCAGTACCTCGTCTCTGCAGGAGAGCTTCTGTAAAGTTTGGAAGGTAGGAGACGAGGTACTGCCAGAAGTAAAGCTGTGAGTACCGGGCGTGAGTCGTGCTTCGGTAGCTCAGATGGTAGAGCACTTGCCCGCGAAAGGCAAAGGTCCCGAGTTCGAGTCTCGGTGGGACACACAGTTTTAATCTGCCAGGAATTTCATATCAGCGCACACTCCGCTGCAGAGTGAAAATCTCATTCTGGAAACATGACATGCTTTGTCATAGTGGCGTCACTCTTATGCGATTGGTGCGAAATTTGAATAGACATTCTCTTTCAGACCTATAAACACCCCTACCAACTTTGGATTATGTCGCTCAACTCCTTCTTGGTGTTACGATTTTTTCCGTCAGTGTAATAACATAAATAACATAATTAATGATTGAAGTGTACCTGACGGCTATATTAAAGTTAGGAGCGGAGGCATTCTACATACTGTGATTTACTAACTTCCTTTTTTTAATTTTCAATTGCAAATACAAATTGCTTATTATCACTTACTATTCACGAAGAAGCACTATGGAGGTAAGACGCACCTATCTCCTTTAGGGCTGGGATGAGTTAGTTAGTTACTTAGCTAGTTACATGTTCCATAGATCATTTGAACGATTCTTTTATCGAAGCGATGTGAAACGAATCAGTTTCCGAGGTTATGTATATCTACAGGATATGTATACGTGATTAGTGTTAACATTAATTAATACTTTATCATTTTATTCCTGCTCATCCAATTACACTTGAAAACAGGTATTCTTTTACTGGCTACCAGTTTTATTAAGCAGAAATACGCCACTGAAGCAGTAGTTCTGCGGGAGAAATGGTTTTAAATTAGATTTAGAACCTGCTTCGCTACCTGTCAGAAATTGTATGTTATCGAGCAAATGATCAAAAATTTTTATCCCTGCTTATTGAAGTCCTCTCTTGAGCCACTGAAAAAAATAGTTCTTCCTTACCGTGATGTACACAGTGCGCGCCGGCCGCTGTGGCCGAGCGATTCTAGGCGCTTCAGTCTGGAACCGCGTGACTGCTACGGTCGCAGGTTCGAATCCTGCCTCGGACATGGATGTGTGTGATGTCCTTAGGTTAGTCGCTCATGAAGTAATAAGTGCTATCGACAGGGGATGTCAAACTGATTCCATATTTTTAGATTTCCAGATGGCTTTCGACACCGTTCCTCACAAGCTTCTTCTAATCAAACTGCGTGCCTACGGAGTATCGCCTCAGTTGTGCGACTGGATTCGTGATTTCCTGTCAGAAAGGTAACAGTTCGTAGTAATAGACGGAAAGCCACCGAGTAAAACAGAAGTAATATGCGGTGTTCCCCAAGAAAGTGTTATAGGCCCTTTATTGTTCCTGATCTATATGAACGACATAGGAGACAATCTGAGTAGCCGTCTTAGATTGTTTGCAGATGATGCTGTCATTTACCGTCTTGTAACGTCATCAGCTTATCAAAACGACTTGCGAAATGATTTAGATAAGATATTTGTATGGTGCGAAAAGTGGCAATTGACCCTGAATAAAGAAAAGTGCGAAGTTATTCACATGAGTACTAAAAGAAATCAGCTAAATTTCGATTACGCGTTGTGTCACACAAATCTGTCGGCTGTAAATTCGAGTAAATACTTAGATAATATTGTGGGTAGAACAAACCAAAGACTGCGTTTCATTGGCAGAACACTTAGAAGGTGCAATAGGTCTGCCAAACAGACTGCTTACACTACGCTTGTCCGCCCTATTCTGGAGTACTGCTGTGCGGTGTGGTATCCGCATCAGGTGGGACTGACTTGTGACATCGAAAAAGTAAAAAGAAGGGCAGCTCATTTTGTATTGTCGCGAAACAGGGGAGATAGTGTCACAGACATGATACGTGAATTGGAGTGGAATTACACTCCTGGAAATGGAAAAAAGAACACATTGACACCGGTGTGTCAGACCCACCATACGTGCTCCGGACACTGCGAGAGGGCTGTACAAGCAATGATCACACGCGCGGCACAGCGGACACACCAGGAACCGCGGTGTTGGCCGTCGAATGGCGCTAGCTGCGCAGCATTTGTGCACCGCCGCCGTCAGTGTCAGCCAGTTTGCCGTGGCATACGAAGCTCCATCGCAGTCTTTAACACTGGTAGCATGCCGCGACAGCGTGGACGTGAACCGTATGTGCAGTTGACGGACTTTGAGCGAGGGCGTATAGTGGGCATGCGGGAGGCCGGGTGGACGTACCGCCGAACTGCTCAACACGTGGGGCGTGAGGTCTCCACAGTACATCGATGTTGTCGCCAGTGGTCGGCGGAAGGTGCACGTGCCCGTCGACCTGGGACCGGACCGCAGCGAGGCACGGATGCACGCCAAGACCGTAGGATCCTACGCAGTGCCGTAGGGGACCGCACCGCCACTTCCCAGCAAATTAGGGACACTGTTGCTCCTGGGGTATCGGCGAGGACCATTCGCAACCGTCTCCATGAAGCTGGGCTACGGTCCCGCACACCGTTGGGCCGTCTTACGCTCACGCCCCAACATCGTGCAGCCCGCCTCCAGTGGTGTCGCGACAGGCGTGAATGGAGGGACGAATGGAGACGTGTCGTCTTCAGCGATGAGAGTCGCTTCTGCCTTGGTGCCAATGATGGTCGTATGCGTGTTTGGCGCCGTGCAGGTGAGCGCCACAATCAGAACTGCATACGACCGAGGCACACAGGGCCAACACCCGGCATCATGGTGTGGGGAGCGATCTCCTACACTGGCCTTACACCACTGGTGATCGTCGAGGGGACACTGAATAGTGCACGGTACATCCAAACCGTCATCGAACCCATCGTTCTACCATTCCTAGACCGGCAAGGGAACTTGCTGTTCCCACAGGACCATGCACGTCCGCATGTATCCCGTGCCACCCAACGTGCTCTAGAAGGTGTAAGTCAACTACCCTGGCCAGCAAGATCTCCGGATCTGTCCCCCATTGAGCATGTTTGGGACTGGATGAAGCGTCGTCTCACGCGGTCTGCACGTCCAGCACGAACGCTGGTCCAACTGAGGCGCCAGGTGGAAATGGCATGGCAAGCCGTTCCACAGGACTACATCCAGCATCTCTACGATCGTCTCCATGGGAGAATAGCAGCCTGCATTGCTGCGAAAGGTGGATATACACTGTACTAGTGCCGACATTGTGCATGCTCTGTTGCCTGTGTCTATGTGCCTGTGGTTCTGTCAGTGTGATCATGTGATGTATCTGACCCCAGGAATGTGTCAATAAAGTTTCCCCTTCCTGGGACAATGAATTCACGGTGTTCTTATTTCAATTTCCAGGAGTGTATTAAAATAAAGGCGTTTTTCGTTGCGACAGGATCCTCTCGTGAAGATTCAATCACCAGTTTTCTCCTCCGATTGCGAAAACATTCTGTTGGCACCCATCTACATAGGGAGAAATGATCATCACGATAAAATAAGAGAAATCATGGCTCGCACGGAAAAATTTAAGTGCTCGTTTTTCTCGCGTGCCGTTCGAGAGTGGAACGGTTGAGAGACAGCATGAAAGTGGTTCATTGAACCCTCTGCCATGCACTTTATTGTGAATAACAGAGTAATCACGTAGATGTAGATGTAGTTAGGTTTAAGTAGTTCTAAGTTGTAGGGGACTAATGACCTCAGATGCTCAGAGCCGTTTGAACCATTTGAACACAGTCCGCCGCCTGTCCAATTGGAGTTCCTGCACGGTTCCTGTGCTTGGCAGATTGCATCGTTACCCCTGCAGGTACAATGTGCGTAAATTCTTTTCTACAGAAAGTGTCTGCGATAATTCATTCGGTTTGCAGTCTAGAATTTTTTCGGTAACTACCCACAGTGGTACCGTATCGAAACCGTATTTTTTGGGGCACTAGGTTCATTGGTAACAGTAGTGATGACAGTTCACCGTAATTCAAGATTTTAAACATGGCTGCAGCAGCAACTGTTAAAATTCTTCACAATAAAGGATGGCAGCCAAAAACAGTTGCAGGATAGAATTTTTTTATTAAAATTCTTGACCAAGGTTTCGGTACATTTAAATATACCTTCATCAGAAGTAAAACTTCCTGAATAGAAAGACACATTCATTAGAAAAGCCATATCAACGAAAGTTTTTTTTTTTTTTTTTTTTTTTTTTTTTTTTTTCTTTATTGTATTTCAATTCCCCTATCGGGGCGGGCTGGCAGCAGCATATGCGCTGCTCTTCAGCCGAAAGACATAGAACAAAACAATAGAAGACATTTAAAAACAGCAAAGGAGAGAAGAAGGCGAACATAGATATAAAAAGGGAGAACATCATGGAAGGCAATATACAAAAAAACGGGGTGACTGTAAAATGGAGATAAAAAACTGTTTAAAAGTAGCACACACAAAAAGCCACACACTGCGACGATTAAAAGAAACACAAGGCACAGTGTGATTGGAGCATAAAGGTGTTGACGGCTGGCATAGCACACAGCGTAGCACTGACGGCGAACCTCAAGGCAGCACACAATTAAAATCACACCTCTTGACGCACACGAGAAAAGCACGAAACACAACACTGACGTGGCACACTGATGTTGATCAATACAGAGGATCTGCCAGGTTCAAGGAGATGAGGGAGACCTGAAGAAGGGAGGGAGGGGAAGAGATGGGGGAGGGGAAATGGGGGGCGCTCGGAAGAGGGCCAGGTAGGGAGGGATGTGGGAAGGAGAGAGGCAAGTATGGGGTGCAGGGTCTCAGGGGAGGGGGGGATGGAGGAAAATCCGCTCTGGGAGAAGGAGGAAAGAGGAGAAGGGGGCCCTGGGGAGGGGGGGGGGAACAAGGCCGGGTTATAGTTGGAAGGAAGGGTATATGTCACGGCGAAGTTCGTCATCCGGGAGGGGGAGGCGTTGGAAATTGCCCTGATGAAGGAGATGGAGGGTGTGGAGGTGGAGAGAGGGAGGGATACAGCGATAGAGGCGCGGCAACGGGCGGGGGGTGGAGAGGAAGGAGGAAACCAGAGGGTGGGGGGGATCAACCCTGCGAACAATGTAAAGGATGCGGAGATGTTGGAGGAACAAGAGGAGGTGGGGGAAGGGGATCAGTTCATACAGGAGCCGTGTGGGGGAAGGAAGGCGGATACGGAAGGCAAGGCGGAGCGCATGGCGTTCAAGGATTTGGAGAGCCTTGTAAAAGCGGGTGGGGGCGGAGATCCAGGCGACGCTGGCATAACAGAGGATAGGACGGATGAGGGATTTGTAGGTGTGGAGGATGGTAGAAGGATGCAATCCCCATGTCCGGCCGGACAGGAGTTTCAGCAGGCGGAGGCGGGAATGGGCTTTCTGCTGGACGGTCAGGAGATGAGGGGTCCAGGTGAGGTGTCGATCAAGGGTGAGGCCAAGGTATTTCAGGGTGGGGGTGAGTTGGATAGGACGACCATAAAGGGTGAGGTAGAAATCTTGGAGGCGAAAGGAGCGAGTGGTACGGCCTATGATGATTGCCTGGGTTTTGGAGGGGTTGAGACGGAGGAGCCACTGGTTACACCAAGTGGTGAACTGGTTAAGGTGGGTTTGGAGGGTACGTTGAGACCTTTGAAGGGTAGGATAGAGAGCCAGGAAGGCGGTGTCATCAGCATATTGGAGAAGGTGAACTGGTGGGGGTGGCTTGGGCATATCAGCTGTATACAAGAGATAAAGGAGAGGGGAGAGGACAGAACCCTGGGGGACGCCAGCCGTGGGATAAAAGATACGGGAGTTGGTGTTGTGGAGGGCGACATAGGAAGGACGGTGCGAGAGGAAGGAAGCGACCAGACGGACAAAATTGATAGGCAGGGCGTAGGTTTGGAGTTTAAAGAGGAGACCGGGATGCCATACACGGTCATAGGCATTTTGGAGGTCAAGGGAAACAAAAATGGCGGAGCGACGGGAGTTGAGCTGGAGGGACAGAAGGTGAACAAGGTTGAGGAGTTGGTCATCAGCAGAGAAGGAGGGTCGGAAGCCACACTGGGTAAGGGGGAGGAGGTGGTGTTGAGCAAGGTGCCGATGGATACGGTGGGAGAGGATGGATTCAAGGACCTTACTGAAGACGGAGGTGAGGCAGATGGGACGATAGGAAGAGGCGGCAGAAGGGGGTTTGTTGGGTTTGAGGAAGAGGAGGACGCGGGAGGTCTTCCACAGGTCAGGGTAGAAGCCAGTAGAGAGGATGACATTATAGAGATGGGCGAGGACAGTTAGGAAGGAATAGGGGCTTTCTCGAAGGTGACGGTAGGTGACACAGTCGTGACCAGGGGCCGTGTTGCGTTTGGACTGGAGGAGAAGTTTAATGTCTTGTGCTGTGATGGGAGTGTTGACGTCCGAGGGGGGCAACTGCCCCAAGTACTGGAGACTAGGAGCAAGTGGAGCGACTGAGGTATCAGCACGTTCCATGACGGTGGGGAAAAGAGAATAATCAAAGTGGGGATCATCGGGGATGGAGAAGACCTCGGAAAGGTGGGAAGCGAAGTGGTTGGCCTTACTGAGGTTGTCTGGAAGGGGGCGATCGTTATGGAGAAGGGGGTAGTGGGGAGCGGAAAGGGAACCAGTAAGACGATGGAAGGCAGACCAGTACTTGGAGGAGTTGATAGGGAGGGTGGCATTGAGTCGTGTGCAGGTCTGGCGCCAGTCCCGGCGTTTCGTTGCTGTAATAAGGTTCCGTACGTGTCGCTGTATTTGCCGGTGGCGTTGGAGTGTATCCCTGTCACGAGTGCGGAGGAAGGAGCGATAGAGGCGGCGGGATTCACGGAGGAGGAGGACAGCCCGCGGAGGGAGAGTGGGACGGTGTGGGTGGATGGTTTTAGTAGGAACATGGGCCTCCACGGCGTCAGTAATTACCGTCTGAAGGAAGGACGAGGCGCGGATGATGTCGTCAGGATGGCGATAGGTGAGAGGGTGGCTTTCGACCTGGGTGGAGATGGAGTCCCGGTAGGCAGCCCAGTTGGCACGGCGATAGTCATGGACGACCTTGGGAGGGGGTGCAGGTTGCGGAGCTGGAGGGGGGCGGTTTGCAGACGTTATGGTGAGAAGGACAGGGAGGTGATCGCTACCTGTGGGGTCAAGGACGGCGACAGTGATACGCCCAAGGAGGTTGGCGGAGGCAATGACAACATCGGGGGTGGTGTTACTTTCGGGTCGGGTGTGCTGGGGAATGGGAACAAGGTCACCCTGGATTGTGGAGAGGAACTGATGCCACCGCCGAAGGGCAGCAGGAGTGCGGCTATGGACGTTGAGGTCGGCGGCAATCACATAGGTGGAGAAGGTGTGATCAATGTGTGAGATGAAGTCATAAGGAAGAGGAGCAGTGGAGCGGACATAGATGGTGGCACAGGTAATGGTGAGGGAGGGGAAGAAGACGCTAAGGATAAGGTGTTCAGTGGGGTCATTGAGGAGAGGTTGTGGCCGGACGGGGATATGCTTAAGGTGGCCAATCGCGACTCCACCCTGCGCACGAGGACCAGGAGCATCAGTGCGGTGGAGGATATAGGGGGAGGAGCGGACAGAATGGTGGGGCTGGAGAAAGGTTTCATTCAGGAGTAAGGTGTCGACCTGGTGGTGGGAGAGGGTGTGCATGAGGAGGTATTTGTTGGAGCGGAAGGAGCGAATGTTCTGGAAGAGGATGCGAGACTCGTGCCGCGCCATGACGGGAAGGAGGGGGGGAAGAGAGGGAAGGGAAGAGACTTAAACTAGGGTGTCGAGGCGGGTGAAGGTGAAGTGGGCTTGGTTGTGGGAATAAGTGGCGAAGGTGTTCAGGTGGAACACAAAGCGAGCAGCAAGGGATATTTGTTGGAAGGTGTGCGGGCGCTGAAAAGGGTGAATGTTTTGGAGTACAACAGTAATGAACCGAATGATGTCCTCGGCCGTGGGGGGTGGACGGAGGGAATTGTTAGGATGGACAGGAGGATCGACGGGACGAACTGGGACTGTAAGTTCAGGGGTGGCTGGAGGGGGTTTAGCTTTACACTTGTAGGAGTATGTGGGATGGGGGCCATTGCAGGTATTACAGGAAGGAGGAGCAGCGAGGTTGGGGCAGTTCTTGAGAAAGTGGGAGGCCTTGCAATGGGGACAGGTGGGGGGGTTTTTGCAGTTGGGAGTCAGGTGGTCATTGTACATCAGGCACCGTTGGCAACGGTAGGATTGGGGAGGGGATTTGGAGGATTCAACAGGGTGGCGGCGGTGGTATATCAGGGCACCCTGGGTGAGGAGATGGTCTATGGACGGGGCGGACTCTGAGAATACCCGCATGAGGTAGGTGGGACCAGAGGCATTGTGGATACGGCGAGCAGAGCGGATTTCCAAGTCCGGGTGGGAGTTCAATTCTACCAACACTTCATCCTCTGTGATCACCGGGCTGAGCTTGGTGATCACAGCGGTGTAGGTGGGGGGGCGACGGGGAGGCTGGGGCTGACGAGGAGTGGAAGCGGAAAGGAAGGGTGTCAGAGAGGCGTGGGGGCCAAACATAACTCGTGGGAGTTTTCGCAGGAGGTCTGTGTGAAATGATGGGGATGGGGACTTGATAAGGACTGAGTCCCTGCGGGGAATGAGTTGGGAGATGGGAGCACCAGGTAAGTACTTTCGTATTTCCTTGGTGAGGGTACGAGCGTCGAGGAACTTAGGATCGGGAGTGGACAGGACAAAGGTGTGGAGGGTGGGGGCCAAGGTAGGGGTGGCAGGAGGAGGGGTGGTGTCCATGGTGACGGCAGGGGGAGGGGGAGGGGGAGGTGGCGTTGATTTTTTGTGGGAAGTGGCGGGAGCAGAGTCGGTAAGGACGCGCTTTTGGGGTTTTTTGGAGACTGGAGGCTGGGAGGAGGGGAGAGGGACGGGGAGGAGAGGGAGGTGGCGGGTGGCAGATCCCTGTGGCGTAGTGGAGGCACCGGGAGAAGCAGCTGGTTCAGTGGTGGCGATGGTGGCTCGGCGCAACGTGATGCGTGCGGGCGATGCAGAAGACGAAGCGACGGGGTCGGTGAGAGAGGGGAAGCCAACCACCTGAGGGGCGGCAGCAGAGGCGGCAACAGAGGCGTACGTGAGGGCGGGGGTAGTAGTGGGAGCTGTTGAGGGTGTGGAGGCTGGAGGAAGGGTGTAGAGGTGTGGGTATACAGCAGGGGAGGAGATAGGGGGGTGGGTAAGTGGAGGAAGGGAAGGGGAGGTGGAAGGAGGGAGGCCAGAAGCGGCACTCCAGGAAGTGACTGTGGGAGAGGGGGAGGGGGAGGTGTAGATGACGGTGGAGGTGGGAGTACTCATTGCAGACGAACGGCGACGGACAGACGGACGTGCAGCAGGCGGCGTCGGCGTCGGCGTCGGCGATGGGCAGCGGCGAACAGCAGGCGGCGTCGGCGTCGGCGTCGGCGTCGAACAAGCGGACGAACAGCAGGCGGCGGCGGCGGCGGCGGCGGCAGCGGCAGCGGCAGCGGTTACGACGACGGCGATGGACAGCCAGCAGGCGGACGGACGGACGAACGAACGAACGAACAGCGACAGCAGCGGGCAGACAGACAGACACACACTATCTTCGAAGACGGAGATTCCACCCTGAGAGTAGCCCAGGCTTTGCAATCTGACGCTTTCGAAGGAGGGGATCCAACCCTCTAGATGTCAACGAAAGTGAGAAACAGAAGCTTAAATAACGGTGAAATTGCTAAAGTAATACAGGCACACAATCTTTAGTACTTACTAAAATTACATCATGCACTGGAGAATAATAAAACAATTATGCCAAAAGGCGTCGTCAGTAATTAAAATATCATCTCCATTTGTACAACATGTGTAATGGGTACAGGATCAAAGCGAACAGTTTAACAATGTTACTTCGCCTATGAACTGTTGAGACACGAGTGTGAAGGCACTAAGGCAGATTGTTTCGCCGAGAGAGGGCACTTGCATGTGCCAGACTCGCGCATATTACAATCCATAAATACATACATAAACGCATCAAAAATTATTAAAGGTTGTGTTAATTCAAACTTTGTCTTAATAAATAAAGCGTATCACGCCAATTAAAGACATTTATGTAAACTAGAAATATAGAACCAAATTTACCTGTGTCCTAGTGTCAAACGGATAAGCTTGCGCTTGGAACATCTAACGAGAGAGGGCACTACTGTAATGCGCGAGAGTCTCGCGTAACGTAGGCAGTGAAATACATACTAGCGAAACAACCAAAATGTTATAACAAAACGAAACCATCTGTCTGTATGAATAAAACATAGTAGTCATTTAACCACACATACACATTGAAATTCATAATTAACAAACATCACATTATGTAGATCCCAACAAGAGAGGAAAAGCGCATTTCACCGGCATCAACAAGCAAGAAAATAACTCCTAGTCAGCCAGACTATATTACATTAAGGCAATGAGGGGTTTGAAACTGTCTAAAAAATTTTTGTTTCGAAGCTGCACCTGTTCATTAAGAACAAACCCATCTTTTAGAGACAGATGCTTGAAAAAAACAGCTGTAAAATTTTCTACTTTAGGAGATAACAGGGCAAAAAACTATGAGAGTAATAACTTTATTTCTATTCCATTTTTAGGGAACGTTTCATATAAGATTAAAAGACCTTTACAGAAACAATACGGTTATAGAGTTGCTTTTTCCGTAAATAATAACCTCAAACGTAGAGTAATTCATAATATTGGAGCACGAGAAGAACTCAGCACTAAGTCCGGTGTATACAAAATTACTTGTAACGACTGCCCAAACTATTACATAGGGCAGACAGGTAGACCCATTAAAGTTAGGTATAAAGAACACAGGTTAGGTAAAAATGGGGAAAACGTATATAATTCCACCTTTGCTGAACATCTATGGCTCTTACAGCACACGCCAAGTGAACTGGACGACGTAGAGCTGCTTCATGAAGCTGATAAAGGTGAGAAACTAGACTTGCTCGAAGAATTAGAGATTTTCAAGCATCTGTCTCTAAAAGATGGTTTTGTTCTTAATGAACAGGTGCAGCTTCGAAACAAAAATTTTTTAGACAGTTTCAAACCCCTCATTGCCTTAATGTAATATAGTCTGGCTGACTAGGAGTTATTTTCTTGCTTGTTGATGCCGGTGAAATGCGCTTTTCCTGTCTTGTTGGGATCTACATAATGTGATGTTTGTTAATTATGAATTTCAATGTGTATGTGTGGTTAAATGACTACTATGTTTTATTCATACAGACAGATGGTTTCGTTTTGTTATAACATTTTGGTTGTTTCGCTACTATGTATTTCACTGCCTACGTTACGCGAGACTCTCGCGCATTACAATAGTGCCCTCTCTCGTTAGATGTTCCAAGCGCAAGCTTATCCGTTTGACACTAGGACACAGGTAAATTTGGTTCTATATTTCTAGTTTACATAAATGTCTTTAATTGGCGTGATACGCTTTATTTATTAAGACAAAGTTTGAATTAACACAACCTTTAATAATTTTGATGCGTTTATGTATGTATTTATGGATTGTAATATGCGCGAGTCTGGCACATGCAAGTGCCCTCTCTCGGCGAAACAATCTGCCTTAGTGCCTTCACACTCGTGTCTCAACAGTTCATAGGCGAAGTAACATTGTTAAACTGTTCGCTTTGATCCTGTGCCCATTACACATGTTGTACAAATGGAGATGATATTTTAATTACTGACGACGCCTTTTGGCATAATTGTTTTATTATTCTCCAGTGCATGATGTAATTTTAAGTACTAAAGATTGTGTGCCTGTATTACTTTAGCAATTTCACCGTTATTTAAGCTTCTGTTTCTCACTTTCGTTGATATGGCTTTTCTAATGAATGTGTCTTTCTATTCAGGAAGTTTTACTTCTGATGAAGGTATATTTATATGTACCGAAACCTTGGTCAAGAATTTTAATAAAAAAATTCTATCCTGCAACTGTTTTTGGCTGCCATCCTTTATTGTGAAGAGTTCACCGTAAGGTTGGAAGGAGACTAAGAGGAGCGGGTGGGGGGAGAGACAGTGGCGTATCAGCAATATGACCATACGTGCGTAACGCCTGAAACAGTTTCTACAAAGTTTGGCACGCTTATCACTTGCTGTCTGGAAAAAATTATTGTGTCAGTTAGCTATTCCTATCGGCTAGGGTGGGGGTGAAAGAGACTGGCATAAAAGTCTAACTCAAAAATACCTGAGGCAATTTCAAGCACATCTGATGTCTACATTACTCATTGTTAGTATAAAAGCACTACGGAAATGAAGGTACTATGGAAATAATAAATGGCAAATGCCGGGATGGTTCCTTTGGAAGGCCACGGCCGACTTTCTGCCCGATCCTTCCCTAACCCGATGGGACCGGTGACCTCGCTGTGTGGTCCCCTCCCCAAACCAACCAACCAATCATTCCACAATGCTGAATACCACAACCTCTCCGGAGTCGCACGTCCTAGAACAGTGGGACTTCAGACAGTTGCCGTTGTGAAATATATGTGACATATGTGTAGGCGGGCGTAGCCGCGGTCAAGAAACTAATTCTGTGTATATTCCACCACAGTTTTGTAAATTTCAATTAAGAACATACTATAATTCCACGTTCGCGTGTTTCTGACTTGTTGTCATTGTAATGGAGGTACTTACTCAACACTTGAACCCCTGACTATGAAGCTTGACTTTTGAATCTACATTCGCTTAGCGAAGACGCTGCTGAAAAGACAGTAGACGGTCTTTATTATTTTCCGTCTGTCGACTGTCTCAATTTAGTCAAGAAACAGCCGCAGTAGCTTCCATGCTGATGCGATTGTTGTCGCAATGACATAGGACGCGATCAGTTGCGGTTATTCTGCAGGAGCAGTGGATTAGGACGCTCTGACCCCCTTCCCCCCGGTCCGCTGACGCTACGGCTCGGCTGACCCCGTTCCGTGGGGCCGGCCACTTCCGGCGTGGCAGCGACCGGACCGGGGCCATCCGGAAGGGCAGCGGCGCCCCGCCCTCCCCTACCATACTCCGCCTCCCCCCCCCCACTCCTCTCCTCACCACTTCCCCGCCGGCGATCGATCTGCCAGCGGCCGGGCCGAGCCGCGCAGGGCGGCGCCGGGACACCTCGTGACGTCAGCACCAGATGCTCCGCTCCCGCTCCCGCTGCCTCCGCCCGGTTTGTTTAAAGGTCGCCGCACCGCACACTCACGTCTCTTTTAATCCGCAGCGAGTGACAAACCACTGCCTCCGGTAAACTTACGTTGGTGCTGTGAGTCAGATTCTAGGCCCGTGGATGTGAACTCACAGAACCATAAGATCTCCGTTAGTCATCCCCTTAAAACATACGCTGGTCGTTTGTGGAGTACTGTGTATGGTATACAGGGTGTTACAAAAAGGTACGGCCAAACTTTCAGGAAACATTCCTCACACACAAAGAAAGAAAATGTTATGTGGACATGTGTCAGGAAACGCTTAATTTCCATGGTAGAGCTCATATTATTACTTCTCTTCAAACCACATTAATCATGGAATGGAAACACACAGCAACAGAACGTCCTCCGTTAGCGAGGATACATGCATCCACCCTCCGTCGCATGGAATCCCTGATGCGCTGATGCAGCCCTGGAGAATGGCGTATTGTATCACAGCCGTCCACAATACGAGCACATTTGGTACAGCGGTTGCGTAGACAAGAGCTTTCAAATGCCCCCATAAACGAAAGTCAAGAGGGTTGAGGTCAGAAGAGCGTGGAGGCCATGGAATTGGTCCGCCTCTACCAATCCATCGGTCACCGAATCTGTTGTTGAGAAGCGTACGAACACTTCGACTGAAATGTGCAGGAGCTCCATCGTGCATGAACCACATGTTGTGTCGTACTTGTGAAGGCACATGTTCTAGCAGCACAGGTAGAGTATCCCATATGAAATCATGATAACGTGCTCCATTGAGCGTAGGTGGAAGAACATGGGGCCCAATCAAGACATCACCAACAATGCCTTCCCAAACGTTCACAGAAAATCTGTGTTGATGACGTGATTGCACAATTGCGTGTGGATTCTCGTCAGCCCACACATGTTGATTGTGAAAATTTACAGTTTGATCACGTTGCAATGATGCCTCATCCGTAAAGAGAACATTTGCACTGAAGTGATGTTTGACACATTGTTGGATGAACCATTCGCAGAAGTGTACCCGTGGAGGCCAATCAGCTGCTGATAGTGCCTGCACACGCTGTACATGGTACGGAAACAACTGATTCTCCCGTAGCACTCTCCATACAGTGGCGTGGTCAACGTTACCTTGTACAGCAACAACTTCTCTGACGCTGACATTAGGGTTACCGCCAACTGCACGAAGAATTGCCCCGTCCATTGCAGGTGTCCTCGTCGTTCTAGGTCTTCCCCAGTCGCGAGTCATAGGCTGGAATGTTCCGTGCTCTCCCTAAGCCGCCGATCAATTGCTTCGAACGTCTTCCTGTCGGGACACCTTCGTTCTGGAAATCTGTCTCGATACAAACGTACCGCACGGCTATTGCCCCGTGCTAATCCATACATCAAATGGGCATCTGCCAACTCCGCATTTGTAAACATTGCACTGACTGCAAAACCACGTTCGTGATGAACACTAACCTGTTGATGCTACGTACTGATGTGCTTGATGCTTGTACTGTAGAGCAATGAGTCGCATGTCAACACAAGCACCGAAGTCAACATTACCTTCCTTCAATTGGGCCAACTGGCGGCGAATCGAGGAAGTACAGTACATATTGACGAAACTAAAATGAGCTCTAACATGGAAATTAAGCGTTTCCGGACACATGTCCACATAACATCTTTTCTTTATTTGTGTGTGAGGAATGTTTCCTGAAAGTTTGGCCGTACCTTTTTGTAACACCCTGTAGAACTGGCACGAGCGCTCATGGGGTCCTCCATTGCGGACGTAAGTAATGGCACTTTGTGATATGCCCCTCAGTTGTACGCAATCAGAGCAGTAAGATGGATGAACATTGCAAGATCCCCTCGCTTCTAAACTGATACTGTTATTACTCAGCGTAGCCGCGAGTCCGTAGAGGGTGCTATATATGTGACGTACAGTATGACTGGTCAGCTTTTCCACCCGGAATTTGCGAGTGTGGGACCTTCCTTGATCCGCCTTGGTGGGTCGTGTCGTCGAATTTCCTCCTACCTGTGCGCGGTGCAGCTCTCGTAAATGTCGTCCCGTGCAGATTCTTCATTGGCGCATTTTGATGTCTCTGTCGGTGGAAGCGAATTATCTGAAATTGCTGTCGATCAATTTTGGGGTATCTATTTACTCGAAATTAACATTCAGAATGCCGTAATATCACTTTTATTCCTATTTGGCTCAAATGGTTCAAATGGCTCTAAGCACTATGGGACTTATCTGAGGTCATCAGTCCCAGAGACTTAAAACTACTTAAACCTAACTAACCTAAGCACATCACACACATCCATGCCCGAGGAAGGATTCGAACCTGCGACCGTAGCGGTCACGCGGTCCCACACGAAGCTCCTAGAACCGCACGGCCATACCGGTCGGCCAATTCCTATTTGATCAATAATGAAACACTCATGTCCCAAACTACTCGTAACCGAGAGCATTGCTACCATCGAACAAGACAGGAAGAGCTCTTAACGCCGTCCGCCGGCTTTGGCGCGCAGTCCGTATCTCTTACTAGTTTCGTCACAGTTCGTGGATTTCCTATCAAGTTCGTACTTACTAAGATATGCATTTGTAAATGAACGAGTGTGAATTTTAACGAGGCAAAATTATGATAAATAGTTTTAAACATCCGGAGGCTCCTCCTAGTATTCATGTTGTCATAAATGACTTTAATTATTAAATATAAATAAACTAAATCGGCGAATTTGGCGCCAAGATGGCGGTACTTCCCGTCATGTATATTTCCCAGGGTGACGCTTGTTGCTACGGTCCAGCGCCGAGCCCCACCCCGTCACCTAGCCAGCCAGCGTGGGAAATGCTCTCTGACTCATGGCCGTCTACGGACTACAGCACTTCCTAACTATCGTGAATACATCAATGAGAGACAATAATTTATTAAAACTGGTAAAAATGTTTTCCTCACGTAAGAGGCACCTTGCAACATGGTATTACAGAGTGACGAAAAGGAGCTGTTGTATTTAGACTCGTCCGTGACCACGTCGTGAATGAAGTTGCCCCATTTCTTTGTGTATCAGCGCGAACTATCCAAATTGGGTTCAAGGAATGATGTACTGTTAGCAGCCATTCACTGAAAGAAATTCACCTACAGTGTTTGTTTCTCGACAGTTCTTCCATTACCAAATTGTCGATTCCTTGATGCCCCAACACGGATCCTGTTAACCGTTGACGTATACAGAAATACACTGTCCATTCACATTAATGTGACCACCTGTCAGAAGCCTGAATAGCCATCTTTTGCAGCGCAGACCGCTGCGAAACGTGAAAGAAGGGAGTCAGTGAGATTCTGGAAGGTATCGACAGGGATGTGGCCAGCTGTGCCTAGGTTTCTCGGTTGAGAATCCATGGCGCGAATCGTCCGATCGAGGTGGTCCCACAGATTCTCGATTGGGTTTAAACCTGGGGTGTTTGGTGACCAGGAGAGTGCGGTAGATTCATCCTGCTGCTCTTGGAACCTCACACGTACACTGCGAACTGTGACATGCTGTGTTGTCCTGCTGGTAGATGCCATCGTGTCGAAGAAAAACAGACTGCATGTACCGGTGAACATAGTCTCCACGCACACCTGCAGAGTTATTTTGATCCATTGTGGCTTACAGAATGACGAGATGACCCAGGGAATGCCCTCCAGCCTGCTTCCTTCCGACGATCATTGCAGATTGTTTGCTTCCAAACGTATATGGCAACGGCCATCTGTCTGATAGAGCATAACGTGATTCATCTAAAAATGGCCACCTGTCACCACTCAGAGGTGGATGTCCTGTTGCAGTATTAGCGTGCAATTTCCAGCTGTCGTCGCCATGAACAGCTATCAGCATGGATGCTTGAACCAGGTCCCTGCTTCAGAGGCCCATACGCAGCAATGTTCGGTTAGCGGTCCTTGAGGAGACACTGCTCGAAGTCATTTGGTTCATTGGACGGTCAGCTGCTCAACAGTTGCACGTCTTTTCTCCCGTACACATCTCCGCAGTGCATCACAGTTTCCTCGGAACCGGTTTTGGTTATCGCCATTTTTCCATGCACGGTATACTTTTAACTAGTGCGGGATCTGAACCGTTTATAAACTTAGCCGTTTACGAAACAAAATTTCCTGCTGTTTCATAGAATTAACGCACACACTTTCTTTTATAGACCCGCAATCTTTCACGCGCACATCACACGTTAAAGGGATATTGCAAGCTCGATCCTGTAATTTATTTCAACGAGTCGTAAGTGGAAAGTATGACAGGTTATTGCGAGCTGCAAGGTTTCGCTTTTTAACACTTCTCCAGTAGCGTTTCCTTGAAATGGAGGCTTCTACGCAAGCTTGCGGTGAGAATGATTTGACTCTACTTGGGGCATTAGCACATCTGTGCTGGTGAGGAAGTCTAAATGGATCGCAGGTGCGCATCTGTTCGTTCTCTGCAGTAAGGTTAATCTGTTGGCTGTCGCACACGCTAGTGTAATATTCAGACCTTCGTAACAAGTTAACGACACAGTGCTCCAATGACTTTTTTTAAAAAAAAAAATAAGCGCTTATTTCCTCTAATTTTGAATGCTTTCATGGTAATTATTGTGACTCTCAGCTAATTGCCGTGGTGTCACAGATATTTCGTGGAGTAACCGTATCACAGTCTTCTACTTTGAGAACTAGTAACAAGTATTTTTAGAATGAAAACATGGTCCAAGTAGGCCGTATTCTTTTTATTATCTGTGGGATCGGCTAGTTTCGACCTTGGGTCATTTTCAAATACGTATCTCAAGTTTCCTGCTTCATTTTACCTTGTAATACGTCGCTGGTACGTGTGTTTTACATCTGTGCGTGGTACAAAACAATACAATATTTTCACAAGATGCGACATCGTCGCGAAAAAACACAGTGACCCGTATATGTAATAAGTTTCCTTTAATTTCCATCTATGATCACAATTTTTTTGTTTAACAGATTACCGGTTTCGGTCTTTGATGACCATCATCAGATCTGTCTCATAAAATCAAAGTCCTAATGCACTGCAGCCATAGTGGCATAGTCAACTATTAAATGCGGAATCAGCACCAGCATCGTCAAATCACATCACATGGACAAGTCCTGTGCATGTGATGTGATTTGTATGTATTTGACGATGCTGGTGCTGATTCCGCATTTAATAGTTGACTATGCCACTATGGCTGCAGTGCATTAGGACTTTGATTTTATGAGACAGATCTGATGATGGTCATCAAAGACCGAAACCGGTAAACTGTTAAACAAAAAAATTGTGACCATAGTCGAAAATTAAAGGAAACTTAATACAATATTATACATGGTTACGTTTCTTGGGCGTGGAGTCAGGTTTCGATCAATAGACGTTATTATGTACAATATTGTATTGTTTTTGTGCCACATACGCACGGAAGTAAGACGTATTCCTGTCCACATATACCATCGATGTACTACAATGTAAAATGAAGCTGGAAGCTTACGATACGTGCTTGAAAATGACCCAAGGTTGGAATTGGCAGATCGCACAGATAATAAAAAGAATAGCGCCTACTTGAACCATGTTCTCATTTTCAAAACACGCTCAGGCTGTGGACCTTCACATAAATAAAATTTTGAAATACTAAGGATTAGTTTAACGTGACAAGGCCGACATATTACTAAGAATTTTGTTGGACAACACTGCTTCATAGATGGCTAATGCTGTAAGTAGGCTGTTTATGTTTTCTCTATGTAAGTAGGCTGTTTATGTTTTCTCTATGTAAGTAGGCTGTTTAGGTTTTTTTATTGGTAACGCCGCCTCTGTATGAAAATCACTGGCTGTGTTGTGTGCAGTCTGTGGCTGCTTTGCATTGTTGTAATACTCGCCATTGTAGTGTTAGGCAGCTGGCTGTGAACAGCGCGTAGCGTTGCTCAGCTGGAGGTGAGCCGCCAGCAGTGGTGGATGTGGGGAGAGAGATGGCGGAGTTTTGTAATTTGTCATGAACTGCTATATTTATATATGATGATATCAAGGTAAATACATTGTTCGTTCTCTATTAATATCTTTCATTTGCTAACTATCCCTATCAGTAGTTAGTGCCTTCCATAGTTTGAATCTTTTATTTAGCTGGCAGTAGTGGCGCTCGCTGTATTGCAGTAGCTTGAGCAGCGAAGATTTTTGTGAGGTAAGTGATTTGTGAAAGGTATAGTTTAATGTTAGTCAGGGCCATTCTTTTGTAGGGAATTTTGAAAGTCAGATTGCGTTGCGCTAACAAAATATTGTGTGTCAGTTTAAGCACAGTCTTGTATAATTGTTGAAAGGGGACGTTTCAATGCAACTGGTTTCTTATGTCATTGACTGTTCGTTTCATTTCCCTGCAGTTATCACATTCTATCCTCTCTTCGATATCATCCGAATATTTCTTCCTAGGGCACCCTCTTCCTTCCGTCGCGAGTGAGCGAGGCGCCGCAGTGGTTAGCATACTGGAGTCGCATTCGGGAGGACGACGGTTCGAACACCCGACCAGCCGTCCAGATTTAGATTTCCCGCGATTTCCGTAAGTTGCGCCGGGCAAATGCGGCGATGTTTTCTTTGAAAAAAGCACGGTCGATTTCCTTTCCCATCTTTTCGTAATCCGAGCTGTCGACGGAACGTTAAACCCTAAAAGCAATTCCTTCCCTGCTCTTTCCCTTCGAGAGCGTTAATGATGAAAGTGTTGACCGATTACATCTACAATAAATTTTATTTTTCTGTTTTCCATTTCCTGTAATAATCTTCTCTCTTTGTTGACGTCCCTTAAAACTTCCAGGTTGGATTTTCTTTCCGTACTATAATGAATTCTACTCTGTAAATGATGAAAGTCTATATGAATGCACCTTGCCGCTAACTTGGTGTAATGTTTTGTCTGTACAGAAGTGTATCTGTCGCCTTTATCGCTCTTTCACCCTCACACATAAATCGGTACAATAAAGTCAGGGCTTCGTGTTTTCTTATTAGGCTGATCCGTGAAAAGACAGACAAACAATTATGCTAATGGAGGATTCTGAGTAATTTCTCGGATTTCATTCGCTCTCTCTCTCTCTCTCTCTCTGTCCTTTATCTGTGTACAGTTTAACTATATTATTTACGTGAAATCAGCCTAGTAGAATCTCTGGTGGAGCCCTTCGTCTTAATGTTCAACGGCTGGCTTGCTGGAAAAGATCTTTACATTTGTTATTATTATTAAGCGCTGCATTCAGTTGGGAAAATCGATCGTTTGAACAATCCGTTCAGTTTACGACAGATCTAAAATTTCAGATGTGGACGAAGCCTTTTTGGACGATTTATAAAAACTCAGAGATTGCAGGCTCTCTTCGTCACAGCTGAAACTTCCCAGTTAATTACAGGGCCCAGACAATCATCAATGGTTCAGACAGAGAACTCATTCGTCATTCACTCTAGAATAAAATGGTCACAAACCTTATTTCTGAGGAAAATTGTATATTGAATCCATTTCCGTACATGTTCCGTTTTGTGTTGGTTCCAAGTCTCATGCAATTTGCTTTTACAGGTTTTTTCTTTTTCTTTACCTATCACGCTAGCGGCACAAACTTCCTAGCTCGCTTTAGCGCGAAGACGAGTAAAAAAAAATCTCCTTTAGCAATCCGACAATCTTCTAACCGATACTTCCGAAGCTGTTCCTCTCTCTCTCTATAATAACCATGGAGCATACATTTCTGTACCTCTGTTGTTCCAAAGAATAAACGTACTAGAAAAATACCTTGGCGTCGACGAGCTGTCGGCGCATATATTACTAGAAAATCTGATCAGATACTTTTCAAACGTAAATACATGTGGATGATTTGGTTGACCCTTATTAATTATTGCGTGGTAGAGGGTAATTTTCCGTGGGGAGATTACAGTACTACTCGTTTTCCGCCATATCCACATTTCAGCAGCTTGGATTCCTTTCCAATTTATCCAGAGTCCAACTTTCATAGAGCAGTGTACGCCATACAAATGATTTTCTGACTACATTCATATAATAGCCGCGTGTTGGGTTAGCCTTCTTTGAACGCATGAAAAATAAGTGATTTTCGTGATCTTCTCTTCAGATAAAATATAAAGTAAAGCTAAATCTTATGATATAGATTCATTCTATACACTTTTATCTTTAAGAAATCACTTTTGTGTCCACATCTGAGTCCCATTGTGACCGCTGCACTAAGTGGATGAAATCCGTACCAATGGAAGATTGGTCATCGGCGGGAAATCTTGAAACCTTCCTATTGGACCTGTAACGAAGAAATATGTGTGAATCAGTTTTTCTATCAGCATACGGAGGATAATTGAAAAATACTAACGTTTGCTCACAAAATAGAGGCAAAAGTGTGCACCGAAAACAGACTTTTGGAGATATCGCAAAACGGCTACGTACGCTGACAGAGAATTCAGTTTAGAATGGTGGCATCAGATTCCAGTCAAAATCGTATGTACCGTTCTCAAGTTTGTTTTCCGCCAATTTGAAAAGCACGATTTCAAGAAAAAAGCGTTTTAAAGTTTTAGTTACATTTTTGGAGTTAAGTTCAACATACCTCTAGTTAGCGATTCCTGCACTATACACCAATCCTTCCACATCCAAAAGGAGGTCATCCTCCAGCTTTTTCGTGGCCATGGTGCTCGTGCGGGCCTCTTTGGCAGCTTCTGTCATCCACTGCTCGGCTCGCTCGACGCATTTTTCGTCCGGTTTTGTGCAGAAGCTGTAACAGACTTGGCCGGTCGCGAGCTCGAGCACGTTCATAATTCCCATAACGCCCATTATGACGTCGTTGAAACTACGAGTAGTTTTCCCGATGTGAATCGGTTCCGAAGACACTTTTTCACGAATCGTCTTGGAGCTCGAAAACGGAGCTTCTGGCGAACTTGGGATGAACATTGCAATACACTAGGCATCCCAGAGGACTTTTTAAGTAAAAAAATCGACTTTTCGAAATTAAAAAAAAACTCAAAATGTTTTTCTGAGTCGTAAATGTCTGTTTTTTTCCAATTCAGTACTTCTTTTTTCTTACTGAAGTATCTACACTGAGATGACGGAAGTCGTGGTATAGCGATATGCACATATACAGATGGTGGTAGTACCGCGTACACAAATGTACAGGGTTAATACAAATGATTGAAGCGATTTCACAGCTCTACAATAACTTTATTATTTGAGATATTTTCACAATGCTTTGCACACACATACAAAAACTCAAACAGTTTTTTTAGGCATTCACAAATGTTCGATATGTGCCCCTTTAGTGATTCGGCAGACATGAAGCCGATAATCAAGTTCCTCCCGCACTCGGCGCAGCATGTCCCCATCAATGAGTTCGAAAGCATCGTTGATGCGAGCTCGCAGTTCTGGCACGTTTCTTGGTAGAGGAGGTTTAAACACTGAATCTTTCACATAACCCCATAGAAAGGAATCGCAAGGGGTTAAGTCGGGAGAGCGTGGAGGCCATGACATGAATTGCTGATCATAATCTCCACCACGACCGATCCATCGGTTTTCCAATCTCCTGTTTAAGAAATGCCGAACATCATGATGGAAGTGCGGTGGAGCACCATCCTGTTGAAAGATGAAATCGGCGCTGTCGGTCTCCAGTTGTGGCATGAGCCAGTTTCCTAGCATGTCCAGATACACGTGTTCTGTAACGTTTTTTTCGCAGACGAAAAAGAGGCCGTAAACTTTAAACCGTGAGAGTGCACAAAACACATTAACTTTTGGTGAATTGCGAATTTGCTGCACGAATGCGTGAGGATTCTCTACCGCCCAGATTCGCACATTGTGTCTGTTCACTTCACCATTAAGAAAAAATGTTGCTTCATCACTGAAAACAAGTTTCGCACTGAACGCATCCTCTTCCATGAGCTGTTGCAACTGCGCCGAAAATTCAAAGCGTTTGACTTTCTCATCTGGTGTCAGGGCTTGTAGCAATTGTAAACGGTAAGGCTTCTGCTTTAGGCTTTTCCGTAAGATTTTCCAAACCGTCGGCTGTGGTACGTTTAGCTCCCTGCTTGCTTTATTCGTCGACTTCCGCGGGCTACGCGTGAAACTTGCCCGCAAGCGTTCAACCGTTTCTTCGCTCACTGCAGGCCGACCCGTTGATTTCCCCTTACAGAGGCATCCAGAAGCTTTAAACTGCGCATACCATCGCCGAATGGAGTTAGCAGCTGGTGGATCTTTGTTGAACTTCGTCCTGAAGTGTCGTTGCACTGTTATGACTGACTGATGTGAGTGCATTTCAAGCACGACATACGCTTTCTCGGCTCCTGTCGCCATTTTGTCTCACTGCGCTCTCGAGCGCTCTGGCGGCAGAAACCCGAAGTGCGGCTTCAGCCGAACAAAACTTTATGAGTTTTTCTACGTATCTGTAGTGTGTCGTGACCATATGTCAATGAATGGAGCTACAGTGAATTTATGAAATCGCTTCAATCATTTGTAATAGCCCTGTATAAAAGGCCAGAGCATTGGCATGTCTGTCATTTGTACTCAGGTGAGTCATCTGAGAAGGTTTCCGCCGTGATTATGGCCGCACGACGGCAATTAACAAACTTTGAACGCAGAGTGGTAGACGGAGCTAGATGCATGGGACAATTCATTTCGGAAGGGAATTCACTATTTCGACATCTACAGTATCAAGAGTGCGCCGAGAATACCAAATTTCAGGCATTGCCTCTAAACACGGACAGCGCAGAGCCGACGCCTTAGAGGCGTTTGCGTAGAGTTGTTAGTGCTAACAGACAAGCAACACTGCGTGAAATAACCACAGGAATCAATGTGGGACGAATGATGAAGGTATCTGTTAGTACAGTGCGGCGAAATTTGGCGTTAATATGACAGCAGACGATCAACGCGAGTGCCTTTGCTATCCGCGCGTCATCGCCTGCTACGCTCCTCGTGGGCCTGTAACCGTATCGGTTGGACCCTTAACGACTGGAAGTCCGTCACCTGGTTGGACGAGTCTCGGTTTCAGTTGGTAAGAGCTGATGGTAGTGTTCGAGTGTGGCGCAGAGTCCACGAAGACATGGAACCAAGTCGTCAACAAGGAACTATGCAAGCCGGTGGCGGCTCCATAATGGTGTGGACCGTGTTTGCATGGAATGGACTGGGTTCTCTGGTCCAGCTGAACGGGTCATCGACTGGAAATGGTTATCTTCGGCTACTTGGAGACCATTTGCAACCATTCGTGGACCTAAGGTTCCCAAACAACAATGTCATGTCACCGGGCCACACTTTTTCACGATTGGTTTGAAGAACATTCTGGACAGTTCGAGGGAATGGTTTGGCCACCCAGATAGCCCGATATGAATACCACCGAACATTTATGGGACATAATCGAGAGGTCCGGCGGCTGTGGCCGAGCGGTTCTAGGCTGCTCTGGTCGCATGTTCGAATCCTGCGTCGGGCATGGATGTGTGTGATGTCCTTAGGTTAGTTAGGTTTAAGTAGTTCTAAGTCTAGGGGACTGATGACCTCAGATGTTAAGTCCCTTAGTACTTACAGCCATTTGAATTATTTCTTTTTTTTAATAATCGAGAAGACAGTTCGTCCACAAAATCTTTCACCAGCAACGCTATCGTAACTATGGACGGCTATAGAGGCCACATAGCTCAGCATTTCTGCAGGGGACTTCCAACGACTTGTTGACTCCATGCCACGACGATCTGCTGCAGTAGCCGGGCATTAGGAGATCCGACACAATATTAGGAGGGATCCGATGACTTTAGTGTATTGTCTTCTGCGATTAAACTACCGACATAACAAAATTGTTTCACCTGACCGATTTTGACCTTATCAACTTTTATATTGGTTTTCATTTCTTCCCTATTTTTCTGTACTACCATAGCTTTCACTCCCTTTGTCTTCTCCTTCACAATCTTAGCAACTTCCTAGGTGAACGAATTAAGAAATAAATAATTACAGAGATAAGGGCCATCCGTGTGTAACTCTTTTTCTAATTCTGGCCTCTTAGATAACGATGTGATATTCGATTCTGGCGCTGCAGTCCGGAACCGCGGGACTGCTACGGTCGCAGGTTCGAATCCTGCCTCGGGCATGGGTGTGTGTGATGTCCTTAGGTTAGTTAGGTTTAAGTAGTTCTAAGTTCTAGGGGACTTATGACCTAAGATGTTGAGTCCCATAGTGCTCAGAGCCATTTGAACCTTTTTTTGTGATATTCGAAAGGAGTTTGAACACTTGTTCGGAATGACACTTCTGCGGACAGACATTTTTGCGGAGCCTATGGCTCTTGCTAGGATATGCGGCTTTTCACAGGTAGCAAACAGGCACGCTAAGAATTTGATTGAAAAAAATGGCTCTGAGCACTATGGGACCTAACTTCTGAGGTCATCAGTCCCGTAGAACTTAGAACTACTTAAACCTAACTAACCTAAGGACATCACACACATCCATTCCCGAGGCAGAATTCGAAACTGCGACCGTAGCGGTCGCGCGGTTCGAGACTGAAGCGCCTAGAACCGCTCGGCCACTCCATTTGACTACAGTGTAGCGAGCTTTAGGCTACGGCGCCTGTTACTAGGAATTTGTTTGAAAAAGTTAAAACGTTGAAAAACTGCGACCAATAACTTTTTTATGATAATTTTTATGATAATCAGGCCAGGTCTAGGTTAGGTTGCAATGTGACAGTTTCATTGCGAGTTGGTGAAGGCAAAAACCTGGCTTTGCTGACAGATTGGACTGCAGCGTAACTCGAGGTCTGTGTTAGGTCGGATTGTGGCAAGTTGGTTGTGAGTTGGCGAAGCCAGCGAAAGAAAATGAAAAAACTTCCTGAAGTGTCTTGGGGTCTTCAGAAATGTCAACACATTCCATCTCCGCAGGTCACTCCACAGAAGTGTCAAAACTCACTGAAAACGTCTGAGAGTATTTAAAGGTGCCGGTAATTATTTCCTAGCGTGCGCTGCTACTCGTGGCATGCTGGAAGCGTGCGACACAAACCGTTGGCTGACGACACCAGGGTGTCGATGACCAGTCCTCCCTTCCGGCGGCCATGCGTGGCGCGACAGTGGAGGGTGGAGTCAGACCGCATGACGCCAGCCGCTGACGTCGCCATGCTTGCTAATGAGAGGAAGCCCCGCCATTTCTATAGCTCTTCGTGCCACACACACACACACACACACACACACACACACACACACCCGCGCGCGCGTCGTCACTGTCTGTTGCCACAGCATTCGCTGAACACACTGGGTGGAATAATTAACTCAGTATCAAAGTGAAGTTTAACCATGAACGGTTTAAGAATCATCTGCTGTGCGAATGCGGAGTTGGGCTACCGAACTACGTTTTCTTCCATTGCAACCTCAACCGAAAAAAGTAAACCGCAAAAGTGTTGCTAAATAGTGGACACCTCTTCTTAACTCAAAAAAGTATACAAGCGATATTTTAAGTATTAATATTAAACGAGGGAACACTTCTTAATATTCTGTAGAATTATGTTTACTTGGTCATGAAGCAGCGTTCGGCTTCTTAGCACATCTTCGGGTGACAAATGAATGTCGCATACACAGATAAAATGACATGCTACTTATACAGATATTATGTACATGGAATATACAAAAATGGCGTCAGATAGAGTGCTTACATAGGAAAATATTACACTTGTGGCCACGCAGAAATAGTTACATTAACTAAAAGAAGGAAACAAGTTATTTCTTTTTTTTTTTTTTTTTAAACATGCAGATACGTTCAACAGCTAAGGAAATATGAACTTTGAGAAAGAGGAAATTGAGTTTAGATATTTAATACTAAGATACTGCGTCATATGTTTGTTGATGTCCAGTAGGTTATCGTTCTGGTGTGTTATTCCAGTCTCTGTCTTCCCCTACATTTACCCACTACAGCTCCCTCTAGTACCATGGAAGTTATTTCCTGATGTCTTAACAGATATCCTGCCATCCTCTCCCTTCATCTTGTCAGTATTATCCATATGTTTCTTTCCCCGCCGATGCTGCGGACAACCTCCTCAAAAAAAAATGGCTCTGAGCACTATGGGACTTAACATCTGTGGTCATCAGTCCCCTAGAACTTAGAACTACTTAAACCTAACTAACCTAAGGACATCACACACATCCATGCCCGAGGCAGGATTCGAACCTGCGACCGTAGCAGCCGCGCGGTTCCGGACTGCGCGCCTAGAACCGCTAGACCACCGCGGCCGGCACAACCTCCTCATTCCTCACCTTACCGACCTACCTAATTTTCGACATTTTTCTGCTTTCATTTACAGAACGTGCAACGTCACATTCTACGTCAAATGTTTATGTTAAAAGGTTGAATCTTTCTTTCTCAATCTCCTGCTTGTCTCATGTTAGATATCTTAATTAAGTTTCGCAACCACAGGCCTGCACTTTATAATTCCAACAGCTTGTCAAAATTTTATTCGATAATTGAGACTGGTGTGAATCAAATTACTTGCAAGCACTGTAGAAAAGTATTTACTGGACAGTCAGGAGGAGCTGTGGCAGTTAGGTTAAGTGAACTGATGATTAAGGAGCATAGATTCAAACTCTGATAATCACCTTTTGACAGAAAACCACTCATTTTATATAGAATGTGAAGTTTTGTAATCTGTTCAGAGAAACAGAAAGATGGCCCTACTGGAAATACAGATAATCAGCAAACAAATAACATGCAGGGTGTTCGGAAATTTTCGAGAGGGGACTGTGTACATAAAATTTTGAATAGGAACCAATATGCGGGTACGTACCGTTCCCTTTCTACGATGGTTTGAAGTCGGATGTTTAATTCATCCACTTCTGCTTGGGGAATCGGATTAGGCGTAACTCAGTACAGTTATTAGATAACAATTCGAAAGGAAACATAATAAAACATCTATTTATCACTTAAGCACATTTGTTTGTGTCCACACATGAACATTACGGGTTTACATCATTCCAAAACAAGAAAGGACCGCCGGTCGGTGTGGCCGAGCGGTTCTAGGCGCTTCAGTCTGGAACTGCGCGACCGCTACGGTCGCAGGTTCGAATCTTGCCTCGGGCATGGATGTGTGTGATGTCCTTAGGTTAGTTAGGTTTAAGTAGTCCTAAGTTCTATGGGACTGATGACCTCAGATGTTAAGTCCCATAGTGCTCAGAGCCATTTTGAACCAAGAAAGGACCCATTACTGACGCATTACAACAGTGGCTCATTGTAGCGCCCACATACATTGTTACAGCCATTGTGCACGTCATCCTGTCTACCATATTGCATACCCGGACGAGGAAATCTGGACTTCTCCCCCAGAAGACGTTGAGGCGTTACACTTCCAAACTGAAACCGTCGTAGAACGAAAATGGTACGCTTCAGAACATTGGTTGCTATTCGCAATTCTCCTCTACAAGTCCTTGGCGTTTGTAACGGGAATTTACGAACATTGTGCAGAATACTAGGTTAGTATTAAACGACCTAAGTTTCCCTTTTTCCTGTGTTAAATTATCACTTACAAATACTAGATTGAAATTGCTAAATGAACATAATTTGTCACTGATTGTTAAACGTATCTCCACATACATCTACATCTACATGGTCACCCTGCAATTCACACTTAAGTGCCCGGCAGAGGGTTCATCGAATACTTGTCATACTACTTCTCTACCATTCCACTCTAGAATGGCGCGTGGGAAAAGGGAACACCTAAATCTTTCCGTGCGAGCTGATATCTCTTATTTTATTATGTTGATCATTTCTCCCTACGTAGGCGGGTGGCAACAAAACATTTTCGCATTCGGAAGAGAAAGTTGGTGATTGAAATTTCGTAAATAGATCCCGCCGCAAACAAAACCTCTGTTGTTTCAGTGACTGCCGTTCCAACTCGGTTATCATATCAGTGACACTCTCACCCCTATCGCGCGATAACACGAAACAAGCTGCCCTTCTTTGCACTTTTTCGATGTCCTCCGTCAATCCTACCTTCCCCACAATATTAACTATGTGGTCTTTCCAATTTAAGTTGCTCGTAATTGTAATTCCTAGGAATGCAGTCGAATTGACAGCCCTTAGATTTGTACGATTTATCAAATACCCAAAATTTATCGGATTTCTTTTAGTACACATGTGGATGACCTCACACTTTTCTTTCTTTAGTGCCAATTGCCATTTTTCGCACCATACATAAACAACTTTACCTCCACGTAATTAACTTTATATCTTTTTTAGTTAATGTAACTATTTCTGCATGACCAAAAATTTAAAACTTTCCTATATAAATACTCTAGATGTCATCATTTTTTGTATCTTCTACATAAATAATATCTACGTAAGTCATACGTCATTTTATCTACTTTTGCGGCATTCAGATTGTTGAATCCTGCCTAGTCGTCGAATATGGTGAGTCTAGGAAACCTGTTCTCGGGTCACTAGACAACAATTGAAGCAAATCGTATTAACGAGTTTTATTACGAAACGAAAATGACAATATTTAACTTTGTGTTACACAGATGTGTCGCAAGCAAAGCGTAACTGACAAAATAAGAAATCTCTTCAGTATTTAAATTCAGTATATCAATTCCAAGTTTGAGCTACGTATAATGTACGAGCAAAGTAATGAGCTTTGACAACTCTACTCTGGTCGCTGGTCTTGAAGCTTTCGTACAACTGGGCCGCGACCAGTCTGTCGCGGCGTATATGTTCTCTTCGCATAGAGGCTATCGCGTTGTAGTCCTGGAGAGTGGTCGGTCAGCGTGCGATAGGCTGACTCGCAGCCCCCTCTGCTCTCTCATTCCCTACTGGCGTGCCGGCGCTGAGACGTTTTGCCATAGCACGGCTGTCACCTGAAGAAGACGAAAGCCGGTTCGTGACCAAATATATACACTCCTGGAAATGGAAAAAAGAACACATTGACACCGGTGTGTCAGACCCACCATACTTGCTCCGGACACTGCGAGAGGGCTGTACAAGCAATGATCACACGCACGGCACAGCGGACACACCAGGAACCGCGGTGTTGGCCGTCGAATGGCGCTAGCTGCGCAGCATTTGTGCACCGCCGCCGTCAGTGTCAGCCAGTTTGCCGTACGGAGCTCCATCGCAGTCTTTAACACTGGTAGCATGCCGCGACAGCGTGGACGTGAACCGTATGTGCAGTTGACGGACTTTGAGCGAGGGCGTATAGTGGGCATGCGGGAGGCCGGGTGGACGTACCGCCGAATTGCTCAACACGTGGGGCGTGAGGTCTCCACAGTACATCGATGTTGTCGCCAGTGGTCGGCGGAAGGTGCACGTGCCCGTCGACCTGGGACCGGACCGCAGCGACGCACGGATGCACGCCAAGACCGTAGGATCCTACGCAGTGCCGTAGGGGACCGCACCGCCACTTTCCAGCAAATTAGGGACACTGTTGCTCCTGGGGTATCGGCGAGGACCATTCGCAACCGTCTCCATGAAGCTGGGCTACGGTCCCGCACGCCGTTAGGCCGTCTTCCGCTCACGCCCCAACATCGTGCACCCCGCCTCCAGTGGTGTCGCGACAGGCGTGAATGGAGGGACGAATGGAGACGTGTCGTCTTCAGCGATGAGAGTCGCTTCTGCCTTGGTGCCAATGATGGTCGTGTGCGTGTTTGGCGCCGTGCAGGTGAGCGCCACAATCAGGACTGCATACGACCGAGGCACACAGGGCCAACACCCGGCATCATGGTGTGGGGAGCGATCTCCTACACTGGCCGTACACCACTGGTGATCGTCGAGGGGACACTGAATAGTGCACGGTACATCCAAACCGTCATCGAACCCATCGTTCTACCATTCCTAGACCGGCAAGGGAACTTGCTGTTCCAACAGGATAATGCACTTCCGCATGTATCCCGTGCCACCCAACGTGCTCTAGAAGGTGTAAGTCAACTACCCTGGCCAGCAAGATCTCCGGATATGTCCCCCATTGAGCATGTTTGGGACTGGATGAAGCGTCGTCTCACGCGGTCTGCACGTCCAGCACGAACGCTGGTCCAACTGAGGCGCCAGGTGGAAATGGCATGGCAAGCCGTTCCACAGGACTACATCCAGCATCTCTACGATCGTCTCCATGGGAGAATAGCAGCCTGCATTGCTGCGAAAGGTGGATATACACTGTACTAGTGCCGACATTGTGCATGCTCTGTTGCCTGTGTCTATGTGCCTGTGGTTCTGTCAGTGTGATCATATGATGTATCTGACCCCAGGAATGTGTCAATAAAGTTTCCCCTTCCTGGGACAATGAATTCACGGTGTTCTTATTTCAATTTCCAGGAGTGTACATAATTGGAAAGTGTTTCATTCTTGATTATTTAAATTGTAAATGAGACTGTTGCAGGCTTTGCAAAAACTTCAAATATGATGTATGAAATTGTTTCTTTATGTTCCACCAAGCACTGACCGAAAATTCGGTTCAGTGTTATTTGAACAAAAGCAATAAACTATACCTGTCAGTTTTCAACTTTTGTAGTCCTGTCTTCCTCAGTTGCGTGTAATATTACAGTATATTGATAATTTTTACTTATGGACCGTCTGACAGCAACTGAATAAAACACAATTTTAGTGCCATACGCGTTTCGCCTTTATTTTCTGCAAGGAATCATCAGTGGCCTGGAATATGTACATATGTTTGCTATTTAATTTACATTTTGGTCACTGTACCTATAGGCTACAAACAGTTCTGGTGGTTGGTATTTCCTATTAAGTAGTACTGTTTTGAACTGTACTTACAGGTTGCGTGTACAATTTCCTACATATTATGCTCCTGTTGCATTTTTGGTGGTGTTCTTCTTCTTATGAATGTCAATTTGCGGTTTTTTCCCCACATTCCACAGCACCATGAACTGAACGTTTGTTTCAATGCAATGTTTTGGTTTCTGTTGCCGACTGTCAAATGTTTTTGCCAAAGATCGAATGTTATTGCCAAACTTTCGAGTGTAATTATTGAAGTATCTGTGATCTGTTCGTGTATGAATTTGTGTGCGCGTTTGTGTGTGTGAGTATATATATATATATATATATATATATATATATATATATATATATATATATTGTATAAGATGATTGTCATGGTTGCTTATTGTCATTATTTTCATTTCTTGTTCCATGTTTGTAGGATGATGGTTATGGTGTTTTAAATGTTCTGCAAATGTCGAATGGTTAGTTTCGTACTTCCAACATCTGATATGTTCTTTGTATCGCGTTTCAAAATTCCTACATGTCGTGCCTATGTATACTGCATCACAACTTTGACATTCAAGTTTAGTCCCTCTTGGTAGTTGGTTGGCTTAGGTGTGATTGGGGCGTTTGCCCAGACTTATATGCTATTTTGAAGTCCTGTCTCTTTAGGATGTTTGCAACTCTGTGTGTTAGTTTATGTGTGTAGGTCATGGTGTACCATCTGGTTCTTTTCTGTGTGGTGTTGTCATTGTGTGTGTTTAGTGAGTGTGTGTTGTAAGTTTTCAGCTTGTGAGTTCTCTTGTATTCTGGAAATGTTGTATTTGTTTTGTATTTGTGTTTTTATTTTGTGAGTGAGCCTGCATACTACATGTGTGTCATACCCATTGTTCCTGGCTATTTTGTATGATTTTACTCATTTCTTGTTCACAGTTTCTCTTGTTGAGTGGGATTCTGTTTAATCTATGTAACATATGTCTTAGTGCTGCAAGTTTCTGGCTGTGGGGGTGGTTGGATGTGGAATGTATTATTGTGTCTTGGCTGTTGGTTTTCTAAAGATGTTAAATGTATGTTTGCCATTTTCTTTTTTTATTGTAATGTCAAGAAAATTTATTTGATTTCTTTTTCTTTTTCAAGTGTGAATTTTATGTTCTGATGAGCTTTTTTTATTTCCGAATGGAGTTCATCTATTTTTTCACTTGGCTCATCGACCAGACAAATAATGTCATTTATTTGTGTTTTATTCAGTTGCTGTCAGACGGTCCATAAGTAAAAATTATCAATATACCGTAATATATATGTCACTATTCCAATTAATTGAACTTGCTGCTTTACGTTCAGATATCTTTAAAGTTCCTTTCAAAATGACGTAGGTAAATGTAGTTAGTTAAAAACATTTTCGCAACGCACACAACAGTTACCAAATCCAATGTAAGAAAGTGCTGTAATTGTAGGAAGCATCTAAAGAAAAGCAAATGAGATTCGCAATTCATTGCCCTTTAACAATTATAATCATATTGTAACTGAATAGTCAGAAACAACAAAGGTCATACACATGTCCATTATGCATACGATAAAACAAACAAGAACCAGCCCAAATGCTACTGGACAAATTTCTTTTCGATCATGTACAATACTTTATCTACTGATCAAAGACGATAAATGCAGGTACCCGAAGCAAAGCGGAAATTATTCGAAGGATACAACAGGCGATCTCTTTTTGCAGTTTGAATCTGTCCTTACATTCTGTATTAATTAAATATTTCTTATCTCTTCTTTAATAAGGGCTGAAAGGATTGGTCGTTGGAAACTCTCCACGAATGAGAGAGATAAAAGTCTGTTTTCACAAACGTATAACTTTTTATTTAAAATGCGAAGCATTTAATTTATATCTCCTAATTGGAAACGTTGGAAATTAATATTTGTTCCATTATTACCTTTTCTGTTGCAGGTGAGTTTGCACCGCAGAAAAATGAATTGCCGTTGCGTCGCTGTCCACAGCAGACTTAGGATGAAAAGCGCTGTGCTCGGTGCAAGCTGGGTAAATCACGTCGGCATCGCATTTGCTTTTTTCGTCCTAAAGAAGCACACGTATTTGCATAACAAGCTTTGCACCCAGTATGTTGCAGCGAAACGCTTTGAGAAGAATACTTTTTCGAACGAGGCAAATCTGTTGCTTCGTCTGTTGCTTGCGCTACACAGAGTAGGTAACTGGTTTGAATAGTTTGTTTACACAGTCTGTCTAACAACTGAAAACGTTGGTAAGCGTCGTTCTCTCGTCCATTATTAAAAATAGTACATGATGGAGTTTTGACCAACAGAGTTTAATGACTCTCTGTACCTTTATTTACGTTGAGAGATTTTTCATGTAGATGAACGAGATCTTATTTAATAGCGCCGTGAAGTCTGTTTGTTTTCTCGATGCGTTTAGGATTAATTCAAGTTGACACAGAGTGTCACACTACGCAGTAGGTTTTCTTGTGTGATATCTACACTGTCTTCACGAAATAATCACTTATCGACCGATTATAAAACTACGGAAAAATCACTTATCACAGAAGCTGTGCTACATTCTACAGCACGACGGTGACTGTATTAACAATACTCTGGAAACAAATGTGAAGCGCATGGAAGAGTTTACTTACTCTTGCCCTAGTTATTCGTGCTTCTCCCCTTCCGTTCATATATGGAGCGCCGTAAGTATGATTGTATCGACGCCTCATTGCTTGAAGCGGACTCAGATGGAAATTCTGTATAGAATGTAACAGCGATTCCATCGGACCGTGGAGCTTTGTTCAATTTTTAACGATTTCAGCTGTTTCTCAACGCTGCAACGCTACTGACATTAATGTCCGTAACACTTAATCTCTGCAGTGGTACGAGACTTCAACTGACACATTGTTCCATATATAGCTGACGTCAGTTCTCGTGTGAAACTCCTCGCAGGACAGAATATAACCCACACCAAAAGACATATAAGTCGTATACCAAGGTTATAGCTAGAGAAACGCATTTGACTATGAAGAGGATACTGCTTGAAGGCTTCAGCTGTCGCAGCAGAACATTATGGAATGATCTCTGGTCGTACTTAGGATGCAGAACTCAGCATTCCTGCTTTTGCTTTGCAAGCATCAGCTTCAGTTTATGTGTGGAAACTAACAGCCTTTAGTTCTGCATCTCATATGGGATTGAGAACTCAGCATTATTGCTTTTGCTTTGTCAGTTTCATCTGTGGAGACTAACAGAGATCATTCGATAATGTTCTTCTGCTGTAATTGAAGCCTTCAGACATTATCCTCTTCATAGCCAAACTCGTTTCGTTCAGCATGTCTGTAGCTATACCCCTGGTATACGACTCGTACGTCTTTATGTATGTTATATTTTACTCCGCGAGGAGTTTAACAGGAAAACTGACTACAGCCAGTGACGAAATCTTAGCCACGTAATAGTAGATGAAGTCCTAAGTTATAAAATGTACTGCCTGTTAGACATTTCCTCATATCGCTAGGCTAATAACATCCCAATAAGTATTTGGTTGGCAGGAGTTACCAGCTCCTGTAACGAAAGAGATTCTGTGTAGATTTAAAACGCAGAGCGCAGTTCGACTGAGACTATATGGGGGGCTGCGTGTGTATACATTCTAATCTTTTCCGAATCTTGATAATTCTGCTTCTTTGTGAATTTTCTTTGTTTCATTAGTATATGTCCGTTGGAAACCATCCACGTGGGTAGCCATTACCGCCGGCCGGAGTGGTCGTGCGGTCCTAGGCGCTACAGTCTGGAGCCGAGCGACCGCTACGGTCGTCGGTTCGAATCCTGCCTCGGGCATGGATGTATGTTAGGTTAGTTAGGTATAATTAGTTCTAAGTTCTAGGCGACTGATGACCTCAGAAGTTAAGTCGCATAGTGCTCAGAGCCATTTTTGGTAGCCATTACCCTTTGTCTAGTCAAATGTGTCCTCTGTAAAATATTAACTGCTCGCGGCTGCGTGGTTTAATGTTGCTAAAATTTGGCCACAGTATGAAGAAATTATGTCTCCGTGAACCACGTGGCCACACGGGGTAACTGTGAGCCTAACTTTCCTGTTGTCCCCCTGCCTCTGTCTTAGAGTTTACTTATTGCTCTGATTTTGGAATTTTAAATATATCCTGTCCGGATTATTTAATTGTATTTGTGGCTTGTGATTTCATGTTAAGCGCATAAGCGTGTATGTGTGGCTCTCGTTGAGGCGGTTTCTCCAAACCGAGATTCAACTTTAAATGCAAGCGTGATATTCAGATTTACTCTTTTATTTAATCATTTCTCAACACAGCGGAACAAACCTCCTATCTTCATAGCATGTTGGTGTTGGGGCCGTCCTTTGAGTGAATGCGAGTATTAAACCTTTCCCGTCCCCATCCAATTACGACCGCGATTCTAAATTAAGATATTCTGTTGTGAATCACAAGCAGTCGTACGTAGTTACCAGGCAGCAGCAGTTATATAGATGTCTTATATCAATATCTTAAGAAATCAATAATTTTGTTTCAAGTGTTATCCAGTGTATCGATGTTATGTCTCTCTTACCTGCGTCATTTACCTTGCAGTTTCCTTTTTAGCCCATCCATACCGCTTCCATGCGCACAGGTCCAATAATTAGTGTTCCCTTTTTATTTAAAACAAATTCTTTAGAATATATCTTATTTTCAGGAATGTTGCTGCAAGCTCCTCTTATTCACAGTGTTCACACACTTTTTACTTTATTTTAATATTTGATTCATGTGAACAGTCCCTGGATCATATTAATAATTACACCTCATTATTTATGAGTGACATTACAACGAATGTTCTTTCTTATGACTAAATTAATTTATTTTCCAACTCAGTCGAACTTCTTATTTCAGATGGCTCTGAGCACTATGGGACTTACATCTGAGGTCATCATTCCGCTAGAACTTAGAACTACTTAAACCTAACTAACTTAAGGACATCACACACAGCCATGCCCGAGGCAGGATTCGAACCTGCGACCGTAGCGGTCCATTTGCGTGTGGCTCTTTTTGCCATCAGGATATAGCTCAGGGCTCCACTCATTTCATAGCCACCACTTAAGTGCACGTCACTTACACGTGGACTCAAGTTCTGTTATCTGGGTTGTGACAGCTGTACGATCTGCCAGCGTCTGTGCTGCGTGGACGTCCACAACCTCGTCCACAGGTGTGACATTGTTCACGTGACCACTGATACCAGCATCGTTGCACAACTGACGCATCACGTCCAATTTCTGCGGTAGTTATCCGAATGGACGATCCCACCACTCGGAGCGCCACAATTTGACGTCTTTCAAGCTCGCACAGTTGGCTGTAGGAAGCACGAGTGCTTGCTTGACACGTTTGCACCACACCGAGCCTTCTCGCTGTGAGCATTCCCTGTTACTAGGTAGACACAGATGGCGGTCTGGTAGCTATGCCACTACGCTGTCTGTTGTTGTACGATGTTGAATTTATTTTCAGTACATCTGCTATCCCCCAGGTGGCATATGGCGTCATCGGATCAAAAGCGACATCGTCTTCCCAGGTGAACTAATTTTTTTCCAGCAGTGTAAATGAATGAAAAACAAATGCCCAGATTAGATCGATTGTATCATAACAATAATAGTACATCGGTTCAAATCGATGCATCAATATATCGAGTGTTTATAATACATCGTCCATCTGTAGCTGTGACCGATGAGTTTGTTCGACTCGCGGCTCCCGAAAATTTAACGTCCCAATTGGGTGCGTGTCATCGCTCGACGAAATTGCGTAATGGGAATTTACAGGCTATCAGTTGTGTTAGAGCGGCGCGCTGCGGGACCGGCTAAACCGGGCCTTGCAAATTGTTAAACGAACGCCGGCTAATAACGGGGTTACACGGCGCGCACGCCGGGGAATTTCATCTGCGCTCCCACCGCCGGCCACTGCTGCCGCCCAGCCGTTTGTGTGCGCGGGACAACCCCCAGCCGTTTGAACAACAAGCTGTACGCGATCGGGCGCTTCATTTGCCTCTGATCTCGTCCGCCGATATTCCATTAAATACTTAAACCACAGACTTTTCGTATGTTAGAACAATCCCTACATGGACAACATTGGGAGGACACTGTGCAAAAGAAAGATTCACTTATTTTGAAACTGCGTAATTGTCTTCCGCAACGACGCATAAGTTTGAAATTTGAATCAAAGGTACTTACAACCTTCCTCTGTAATTTTTAACAAAGAAACCGGCCGCGGTGGCCGAGCGGTTCTAGACGCTTCAGTCCTGAACCGCGCGACTGCTACAGTCGCCGGTTCGAATCCTGCCTCGGGCATGGATGTGTGTGATGTCCTTAGGTTAGTTAGGTTTCAGTAGTTCTAAGTTCTAGGGGACTGATGACCTCAGATGTTAAGTGCCATAGTGCTCAGAACCATTTGAACCAATTTTTTTTAACAAAGAAATTCGCCTATCAGCCGTGTAGATTGAGAAGTTATTTTATCATATTTACGCTACCAGTTTCGGCATTTCCAGTATGCCATCTTCAGGCCCCATATCCACATCTCAAAAATTATCGAGAGGTGCATATGGAGGTTGAAGTTGGCATATTGAATTACCGAAACTGGTAGCGAAAATAAAATAATTTCTCAATTAGCACAGCTGTTTGGCGAATTTCTTTGTTAAATATTTGACCAGCCGCTGTCCCACATCCACAACGGATCAACAGTGGTTGATACTTCTTCCGGGCTATATGGCCGTGGTCCATGGAATTCTTCTGTTCCTAACGTTTCGTCCAATACTACGTTGGACATCCTCAGAGGTATGGCTGGTCCTGCTGACTGACGAGTAGGGCGTCGCAGAGCGGCTTAAATAGAAAGGAAGAGGCCTTGAAATTAAGCGAGATATGGACAGTGGCGTTACAGAATCGATAAGAGATTTTTATCTATGACGGACTATTATCGATAGTTACATTTTATCTTTGACTAGTTTTCTCTCTGCTACTATGTGCAAGCTAGACCACGCCCACTTTCCTCGGTATTTAGGCCGCTCTCCGACGCCCGACTCGTCAGTCGGCAGGACTCAGCACGACCAGCCATACCTCTGAGGATGTCCGACGTAGTAATGGACGAAACGTTAGGAATAGAAGTATTCCATGGACCACGGCCATATAACCCGGAAAAATTATCAACAACAGTACCATCCGGTGGTGAAAGCCTTCATTGTATGAACGGATCAACAGTTCCTCTGTAAAGGCGCAAAAGCAACCGACGTCCCCCTCGGGCTTAGTCACGCTTCAACAGCTGTCAATACAATAATGTGGAAAGAAGTCCAAAAGGTCATCTGAGGTGTAATGTGGATTAATGAGGTCACCACAATTCCGCCCAATGCCACCGCGGGTGTGGCACACGATGGGAAGGTGAACACACTTTACTTACCAACATTTCACCCCTTTTTGAGACACCTTTGTTATGGAGGTCAGAACCTTGACGCACAGCGTTGAAATCACAGGAATTTCGTTCAAAAATGTTCAAATGTGTGTGAAATGTTATGAGACTTAAGTGCTAAGGTCATCAGTCCCTAAGCTTACACACTACTTAACCTAAATTATCCTAAGGACAAACACGCACATCCATGCCCGAGGGAGGACTCGAACCTCCGCCGGGACCAGCCGCACAGTCCATGACTGCACCGCCTTAGAGGAATTTCGTATAGGTGGCTGAGAAAAACATTTCAGACACACCGCTTCTTGGAATCTTCTCAATAAGACCACAGTAGTTAGTTGGCATAAAGGGCGTCAAAACCACCCCTTCCCTTGAGGCGTTCATTTACACACATTTCACTGTCGAAAACGGCAGTTCCAGCGTGATACGATCCAGAGCGGCGTTCTTGGCAACCTTTGACATTGCCGACAGACGCCAAACGATTGACTCTTTCTCCAGGGACGCTGTGGAACTACAACCACACTCACTGTGATCTGACGACTTCGGAATGTAAAGCGACCGCAATTTTTACTCCACTACCAGGGCTCACTCAAAACCGTTCGACGAAAGTTGAATGTGGTCTGGAGCTGCAAAGAGTGTTTACGCTTTTTCAGCCCTCCTGTTTCGCTCCATCCTGTGACATGATCGCAAGGGGCTGCAACTTTGACAATTGCATGAATAAAGGGGCAAAGGGTCCCTCTGAGACCACCCAGTATGGCAATATCCCGAGTGCCACTTGTACACCTAGCATGACACTTGCTTTCCGCACCCTTGGCAGGCCTCCTCAATTTTATAAATGGCACCTGTACTATAGAAGACGCCGGCGGCCATTTGCAGCAACAAGCATCAATACTCAAACTAAAGTTTTATTCGGTGGTTTTGATCAAGTTAGAATTAGAATATTATTGTAATGAAGTTTTAATACCACCTTACAGAGTTTATTAAATGAAATATGCCCATGAGTGGGACATAGACAGGTGATTAACTGAAATACACATACCAAATATTCTGTGAAATGATAAGGGAATACGGTGTGGCTGGGAGAAGTCACATATTTATATAATAACACAATCACATTTATTCAATAAACATTACCATCTCAAATACTCCCTCTCACTTATCACGGAATGCTGGCGTGATACAAATAGTATCATATCTAAGTAAACTTAGTTAAACATCCGGCTAACATGTGCCGTGAATCGACAATGACTACCGCCTGCACATTTCTATCATCATTTAGCCACACACACACACACACTAACATTCACTCTATTCATTTTATCTAACAGATAAAAGAGGAAGGTTCCCATTCACCAAGTGCGACAACATTGGGAGAGAGCACATGGTTCCAACTGTAACTTTAATTCGGGCAAGTCCCGTCTTCACGTTTAACTAACTCCGCGTGTTTTACTGGATATTATGAAGGAACAATTAAATCACACGCGTGAATTTACGTAGAAGATCCAGCTCGATCACGAAATGTGATTACGTCGAGCTGAAGCTTCTCACCAAGAAATGCACGGGGTCTGCGGACCACGTGTTACCAATCTCTCCACAATCAGGAGTCAATAAACACATTTAAATAAATACACTTTGCATATATACTTCACACTCACACTGAAACGCAAATTGAGCAATTCTGAGTATTACTCGGCAATGAGCGCCTGTTCACTCCCAAGTGCAGTGAACACAATTCCCACGAAATTATTTGGCAAAAGAAATCATCTCCCTATCTCTCCTAACCGAGATGATTCTAGGAAATACCATAGTGGCTTTCCTCAGCAGGGAAGCTGCTTCCAAGTTCAAAGTGAACATGGAATTCTAAATCTTCGCTAACTATCGGAGCGATAGAGCAGAGCGTGCTTATACACCCAGGTCTTCTCAGCAACCACCCCGATACGGTCTCCCTCGTCCGGGTCCACACATCGTGGCCGCAGGGACTCAGAGATACCGCACACGGTTATTTGCCAACCTAACGAGCGCTAATGACGCGTGTGGAGCTTATGCCTCTCTGGTCCAGTGCAGTCGCGCTCTCCTAGATTCGAGGTTGGCTACTCTTCCACTATGCCTATAGCACACCCACAGCCGACATCTCACGCATACTTCATCATACGTTCGCATTCACACTTTGCAGACAATTACCATATCTAATATTAAAATGATCGTCTATATTTAAATAACCCTATCTTACTAATTATCATCAGGCTCTTCCCTGAGTGTCGGAAGGGCACTCAGGTGTCTTTAGTTGTGGGGTCGAGCCATGTAGCGGCTTACATGGAGCCGTTACAGCCTTCGTTGATTACTCTAAAAATGCATCTACACGTAGACAACCCTCGACCGACTCCTAGGCGCCTGCGGGCAGCGTATCCTACAGCTGAGAGCCGCCACTGCAGCTCAAGCGCCTGCGGAATCTGAGGGATGTCCAGTGGCTTGCCTGGCCGTAGGTGCCTAGGGATCAGTTTCTCTGCGAATACATTTTTAAGGTGCTACAATTTTTGACTATCCATGTACCTGAGTCGTCTCTTATAACCGTACTACATCCCAAGTAAGCTGATTTTATTCCTGTTGCCACTAACCATTCTTCGGATCCCATTATTGGACAGGTTATTGTTCGTAAACAAATAGATGAAGCGGTCGTTTTCTAAAGTTCACAGGCACAGGTGCGGATGTAGCTGTCCATGCCTTGTGGTTTGAAGCCATTGCCTGAGTTTTCTACTCTTGGCATTTTTTTCACCTGTGGTAGAGGACTGGCGTCTCAGGAATTCTCACTTGCCAGTAGAATCTCCGACAAAGCTACCCATGGTAGAACACTCTTACAGGGGCCAAATAGTTTGCAAACATGAACGGTTCTAAACCTTGAGCTCAGTCCGGACCCGAGTGAGTGCTTGTGAAACTCGGGATCTGTAATCACAATGACTTGATCGCATGCTGAACACGTGCTAGCAAAGCTGTGAAGACTGCAGTAAGTTTCGTCATTGAGCTGTCGGGTTTTGTGTTACCACAATTTATCTCGAGAGAGAAGCAAACTTTTACCCACCACGTTGTCTGGAGCGCATGTTCGCTAGCAGCTTACCCATATTTGTAACCCGTAAAGCGGGTGCATTTGACATTGGTACCTACCATGGTTGGTTCACTTCGTCCTCTTGAAGATGTAATCAAAGACGCTCTTCCTGGTTCTTAAAAGACTACCTGTAATGCAGCGGAGCGGGTCTCTGTAACGTACCGTAATCATCTTGCTGGTATTTGGAAGCTCCTGTCGATGTTTTTTTTCCGTTTTGCGAATTAAATTCGGGCTTTAAAACTGCCCCTTGTACAAAACACAATGTATTTCGTTCTTTCTATTTACCCACACATGTTCCGATACTTTCCTCTCTAGGGTCCATTTATTTCTTTGAAAATGTTTTACGAAGGCCATTTTAAGATTAAAAACCTTAAGTTTTACGTATTATGTTTTGTTTTGATCGCTCGCCTCAAATTACATTCGTTATGAAAGTCTTTTTTCACAAATCGGCTTCCATTTCTGCATTTTTGTCGTTTTTCAGCATGTCGTTTGAAAAACAGCCGAAGCTTATGACACTTTCCAATAGTGTAAGTTTTGTATGCTCTGTAGTTATGTTTCCCGTCCTGTTGTGCCTCATTGGTGTGCTTTGTTGTTTACATTGCATAATTATATACACTTTTTAATACTTACTGAATTATACATACTCACTTCGTCAAAGAAAACATAGTATATCGTACATTTTCGTTTACCGAAACAGACCACGTGTTCTCAACCCTACACTTCCTCTTTCCCACGGTCTCTATGCATCCTTCTCTGTCTATTTTTCTCTCTCTCTCTCTCTCACTCTCTCTCTCTTTATATATATATATCACACATACACGCACAAATCAGTTTCCTCCCCTAGCTGACGCACCACGAAATCACGCACCAGATATTAAAAATTAGTGCTACAGTGGATATTCTAAAAAATTAATAAAATAATTAAAAAATGGGTAAACTACGACAAAGTTTAGTCCCAAATCACCTTCTGTGAATGAAAATGCTGAGGATGAAGCGTAAAAAGTGTGAAAAATTGTGTATAATTACAATCCAAACAACAATGATGTACACAGAACGAAAAACGTAAGTACAGAACATACACACCACTACTACCCTAGAAATGTCTCAAAAATTAATAACACTGTAAGCAATGTCTTTTTCGACTACTTTGCAGACGACATCCTGTAGGACGATAAAAAGGCATGAATGCAAGCTGACTTGTGCAAATCCACTTTCACAATTAATATAATATTTCAGATAAGCGGTCAAAACACAACATTGAACGCACATGTTTCAGTTTTCAGCCTTAAAATAGAAACAGAACTTTCATCTTTGTTTTAGCCAAACATTCTGTAACAGATATTTCTGTGAGTGCAGGTGCGTTGTCGTGGTGGAAGAATCAGTCCCCTATCTGCCACGAATCGGGTCTTTTTTTGACAAACACTGTTGCGCAATCTCCTTAAAACTTGCAAATAAAAAGTTTGATTGACAGTGTGAGCTGGGGGAACAAACTCTGAATGAACTACGCCCTTGGCATCAAAACAGCAGATCAGAATTGTTTTGACGTTTATTTGACTTGACCACATTTTTTTGGAGTGCGTGACGTTCAAATGGTTCAAATGGCTCTGAGCAATATGGGACTTACCATCTGTGGTCATCAGTCCCCTAGAACTTAGAACTACTTAAACCTAACTAACCTAAGGACATCACACACATCCATGCCCGAGGCAGGATTCGAACCTGCGACCGTAGCAGCCGCTCGGTTCCGAACTGAGCGCCTAGAACCGCTAGACCACCGCGGCCGGCTGGAGTGGGTGACGTCTTCCACTGGCTTCACAATTGCTTTGTTTCAGGGTCGTAGCAATACCTCCATGACTCATCACCAGTAACAACCTGTGAGAGAAAAGCTGGATCAGTTTCAAGCTGTTGTTTCAAAGCACAACATGTTTCAACTCTATGTTCCTTTTGACTGTCAGTCAGAACCCGAGGAACAAACTTGGTAGCCGCCCTTTTCATTCCCAAATTTCCCCTTAAGGTTCGAAGAACCGATCTCCAAGATAACCCATTAATCTTTGATCTGTCGACTGTCTGTGAACACAAGTTCTCGAATTTTTTAAATATTTTCGTCGATTCGGGGAGCTGATGGACGTCCAGAACGAGGATGGGTCATCAATCGATATTCCGCCATTCTCTTGGTAAGCTGTTTTCAACGTTAAAACTGTTTCAGCAGCATTTTTACTGAGTAGAAAACAAAATTTCACAGCTTCACGTTGTTCACTTAATCTTGCCAGCATAAAAAAACGAAACAAGGACAAAACAACACAAGCAGAAACAATCATTGCAGGTGAACAGAACAAGCCAGGTCGACGAAACGGGTGGCACTGAACTAGCAATGAATTGCGCTATAAACACCTTGCGACAGAAAAGCGTACAAGTCCCGCCCACGGCAATGTTATTCCGACTTCTGTTTGCAGTACCGCCTCATGTATGTAAGTGCACTTGCTGACAACCGGTTCTCAAGTGTTGCGCGCTAGGTCTTTTCTGGGTGCGGAGTGTGGGAGAGACGAGAACCGGGCGTGGCTCGCCGCGCTGCTTGTTTAGAAGGTGTGACAGCCGCCGACCTCCGATTTCCGGCGGGTCTGGGAGCGGGCGGCGCCGACGGGGAGCCAATTAACGCCTGTCTCCTCCTTTGGCAGTCTTCCGCCTCCCCGTGGCTGCTCTCTGCCTACCGAGCCGCGCGTGTCCTCCGAGGCTTCTTTCCTATTTTAGGCTCCTGGAAACGCAAATAACAGCCAGTGCGTGTCAGAGTATCGGAAGATGTATTACTCAAACATTCAAGACGACAAAGAAAATCCCCAGTTGCCAGCATGGTGTTTCCAAAATAATAACTCTGGAATGACTTTTTTGTTTTTGATGACCCGTGAAGTGAGAAATGCTTTCCAGTAGATACTCGTTTTAATGACTCTTTCCCCCATTGGTGTATGTTTTTTTTTTTACGATATCTTGCTACTGTGTCCAATCTCGTCTCACCAACACTGCTTTAATACGCAGTATCAGAATACAATAATGGGCTTGGACACACGAACACTTGCTCTTTACATGGATTCTGGTCTGAAGACGAAAATGTTGAGATTGTCGCAGAAATGGAAAGTGAGCGGCTCGTCTACAAGGTGAACATCATCTCCACCGATAAACCTTGAAACGTCTCTATGAAGTCGTTTCATAAGACGCTTGTCGAATTAGGTACAACTTATTCACTTTAATACCTGATTTAAGCTCAATTCATCAACTCTTCCAGAAAGATTGAGCACTCAGATAAGGCTTATTGAATATTATATGTATGTGTTAATGTGAGGTTTCGGTTTTGTTTTGTTCAAAAATGGCTCTGAGCACTATGGGACTTAACATCTGAGGTCATCAGTCCCCTAGAACGTAGAACTACTTAAACCTAACTAACCTAAGGATATCACACACATCCATGCCCGAGGCAGGATTCGAACCTGCAACCGTAGCAGTCACGCGGTTCCGGGCTGACTTTAATACCTTGCTAGATGCACTCCATGTCGTGCATCAAGCAACTTGATTAATTCAGGAATGGAAATCGGAGTGAGGGGGTAAGATCGACACCACAATGCGTCTGCTGCTTGCAAACGGCCGAACTAGAGCACGTGGTGCATTCCGAATCACTGTTGTGCTGCTTTGTAGAAAGCGCACGAAAGAACAGATATTCTTACAGAAATTATAGCTCATTAAAGAAGCATTCAAAGAAACGTCACCGATATGGGCTTTCGGAGCCAAAGGCCCACTCGTATACTCTTGATGACTGCACAACACAAATCTTTGTGCCTCGCCTGGGCCCGTCAACGTCGTTGCTTCCGCTACACGGGGAGAAAGGGCACTCTTCGTGTACGGGCATGGAAAAAACCTCGTGAATCCATGGACCCTGCAAGTTAACAGGGGACTGTTCAAGCTGGTGGAGGCTCCATATTGGTGTTAGGCGTGTCAGTCGGAGTAATAAAGGACCCCTGATACGTCTAGATACGAATCTGCCAGGTGACACGTACGAAAGCATCCAGTCTGATCACCTGCATCCATACATGTCCATTGTGCATTCCGACGGACTTGGCCAATTGCAGCAGGAGAATGCAACACTCCACACAGTGGCTCCAGGAACACTCTTCTGAGTAAAAACTTCCGCTGGCCACCAAACTCCGCAGAAATGAACATGAAACTTCCTGGCAGATCAAAACTGTGTGCCCGACCGAGACTCGAACTCGGGACCTTTGCCTTTCGCAGGCAAGTGCTCTACCATCTGAGCTACCGAAGCACGACTCACGCCCGGTACTCACAGCTTTACTTCTGCCAGTACCTCGTCTCCTACCTTCTGTAAAGTTTGGAAGGTAGGAGACGAGGTACTGGCAGAAGTAAGGCTGTGAGTACCGGGCGTGAGTCGTGCTTCGGTAGCTCAGATGGTAGAGCACTTGCCCGCGAAAGGCAAAGGTCCCGAGTTCGAGTCTCGGTCGAGCACACAGTTTTAATCTGCCAGGAAGTTTCATATCAGCGCACACTCCGCTGCAGAGTGAAAATCTCATTCTGATTATTGAACATGTCTGGAATACCTTCCAACGTGCTGTTCAGAAGAGACCTCCAGCCCGTCGTATTCTTACGAATTTAGGGACAGCTCTGCAGGATCTATACTGCCAATTCCCTCCAGCGCTACTTCAGACATTAGGCGAGTCTATGCCACGTCGTGTTGCGGCACTTCAGCGTGCTCGCGTGGGCCCTACACGATATTAGGCGGATGAACCACTGGCTCTGTTCCAATCTCTGTGTCAGTTTCACATGTGGCAAATACTTTTTCGTGTGTGTTTGTGTTGCTTTGCTCAATATGGTGATGTGCAAATCATATAAGTGCTGCATATATTTTGGAATATTTGAAAAATACAATCCTGCAACTTCGCAACAAAATTGCGCGGAATTTTCGATGGCACCAAGACACAGTGTAAGAATAAAAATCGAATACTGACGATTATGTAAACTGCATCTTGTAAACAGCCATCTGATGATGAACTTGTCAGTTCGAAACCGGCTACGGCGCTATTTACTCTAAATAGCAGTATTAACAGTGGCTGGTTAGTGTTTTCTCCTTTGTAAGAATCAAGCGATAGCCACGGTCTCACCATGTAAGTTTTAGATAAAATAGCGACAGTAATAGTCTGTTTCTAATTGATGTTGGAAGTATTCTAATTGTGATTTGTTTTTCATATGAAAGGACTGTCGATGTGTTTTACAAATAAATTAAAACATTGTTAGAGGCTAGATTCGAACAGCGACGTGCGGATATCATCTAGTAATATTCGACAATTCAGCGCTCTGCCCACCGAACTGTCAATGGTTTGCAACCAAGAGGGTATAACGATAATTTTTGCTAAGTGTTTCATTCCGTCGACTGTCGCTGTTCTTCTTTGTAACAGTGGGAAAGCGTATCTCTGAGAGAAATTAATGTTAACCCCAGAGTGCAAGACATCTTTAATTAAGTAAGGGAAATTGGGCATCGACGTGGTGGCACTTTGCCGGAACAGTGCAACCAATTTTTACATACCTTCTCATTCTCTGAAACATTCAAAAGCAATTTTCAAGAGCTCTTTTTTTTTCCATGGATGTATTTGTACAGCAAGGAGCAGCGAACTAGCTAGTGACGTCACGGGCATCACATGACTCGAATAAGGTTTTAGCGGGCTTTCAAATTATTTGAGTTTCTTTTTCGTTTCTATAAAAGAATACAGAAATTCAAGAAGGGAAAACGCGTGTTATCAGCGTAAAATGACATAGTTAATCATTTAAGACAATTTCCACAAAACACTCAAGTACCGTATTGCATCTGTCGTACCTTTTCGCTTCCTGAAAGCAGAATGATCTTCGTCCAGTGCGTATTTTCGTAAAAAAGGTAGTACAGGCAGTTATGTTAAAGGAAAGAGATTCGTTATAAAGCAGGCAACATTTTCCGGCCAGAGCGAGTCCTGTAGATCGCACGTGCCCGTTAAGCAGCCGTTGTTAGCGTGCGCGTAGTGGTACGAGCAAGCAGACGGCCGCGGTACTAGGCATGAGTCATCGCCGGGGAACCCTGGCGTCAGTTGGCAGCCGTGGGAAACACCTGCTGCGCTGCTTTCCCGGGACACTGCGTGGTGGGCAGTGCATGCAAACAGTGCGCGTTGTGATTAATGCCAGATAGCCGATACTCAGTCCATACTCCGGCATGTGAATACCGCAGCACTGTGAGGAAAAGATGCAAATGAGGAGTAACTACGTTTACGGTGACGCCTCGTCGCTGGCACATCTCATCTCGCTGTTCGCCGGTATGCTGCACCATCGCTGGTGATACATTGCAGGTCGCACTGGCATCTCGCTCCTCGTCTAGGGTTGCCAGGTTTCCGGCCAAATAAGTCCGGGCGGTGCGACTTTCGTTAGACTTTTTAACGTTGAAGCACAACTAAGGCCCGTTCCAAGATAATGGCCTAAGGAAGAGAATCCATATAGGGACAAATAAGGAGATATACTATAAAGATATACAGATACTGAGGTGTGCTGCGGCACGCATTGGTGCTGTTTGTAGGTTTCCACCCTCTGTTGGAGGCCACACGGTATCGTTTAGATGGCATGGTTGTGGTTGTTAGTCTTCTTCTCGTGTTGACTGGCGCCACTCGGTTTCGCAAGCGTTGCCTGTCCGCTAGTGTCAGCAGCGGCGGTTATCGATATGTGGTAACGTTGCCCTATCTTTGGGGCGACGTCGTTGTTTTTCTGGGTCGTGTGAGTGTGCAGTTCGGTTGGAGACTAAGGAGGAGCCAGGTCCGCGCAGTGCGAGAACTCGCCGGGACCGCTGGCGGCACGTATGGACTGCCGGATGGAAGGGCTGTGGTCACGAGGGTGCACGACCTCGTCGTAAACCTGATCCAGCAAGCTTTAAGATGAGCGGATTTCAATTCAATTAGAGAAACCTTCATTGTGATATCTCGCGATTCTCCAGTGACTTGGGTTCGTGAAGCTGCTCGTAGTGTCGCCGAGGCGAAGAGCAGCAAATGGATTGCTTTCTACTCTGGTAGTAGTGGTTCCTTTCTCGTTCCGGGCGCTCGCTCTAAGCACAGTATTCTGGGGACGTAGTGCAGACCGCCGGTTCCGCCTTTGGCGTATTGTTCCATCATTGCATTTGGTTTAGAGGGCGTCAGGTAGCTTCAGCAAGATTATCATTAGTCATTTGTCAGACTGCCACTAGTCTGAGTTACCATCTTGTGAAGTGAATGCAACTCTTGGCTGCCTGTCTCAGGCTCGTAACTGTTTGTTGCTAGACCTTCTCAGAGGTCGATTCCTGGAGCACCGTCTGGATCAGTTGCTTGTTTTTTTTAATTAACTTTTGCTATTGTATTTGCTGTTTTACAGTAGGTTTCAATATTTTTTATATTATTGCCGTTCCTGGCGTGTAAGACCTTCAGCTGTGATTGTGGTCATTTGCCTTAAAATTTTAATGTGGTATTTGTATTTTAGCAGTAAGCCTTTAAACCTTATTTACTGCCATTTCTGGCATCTGATGCCTCCTGCTGTGTTTGTGGTGACTTACCTTAATATTTCAATACCTGTAAGATGTAAATTGCAGCGAGTTCTTAAACAATTCTTAATTTATTGCTTTTCGTGGCGTGTGAGGCCTTCTGCGCCTCGTGGGATTTGCCGAGCGGTCTGGGGGCGCTGTAAGTCATGGACTGTGCGGCTGATCCCGGCGGAGGTTCGAGTTCTCCCTCGGGCATGGGTGTGTGTGTGTGTGTGTGTGTGTGTGTGTGTGTGTGTGTGTGTGTTTGTCCTTAGGATAATTTAGAGTAAGTAGTTTGTAAGCTTAGGGCCTGATGACCTTAGCAGTTAAGTCCCATAAGATTTCGCACATATTTGTGTAAGGCGTTCTGGCCAGATCACAGTGGCTTGCTTTTAAAACGTTATCTGTTGTACCTGTATTTAATGGTGATTTGCTAAATTGTAACTCACTGAAAAGTATTATTTACACTTGTTTGTTCCTTCATTAATAACGTGTGGTATTGTTTATTTATTGTTGAGTCTGGAATTACTGGCTTAAAATAAATTGTGTGTAACTGTAAAAGGCAACCAGTAGTAACTGATTACGGCCCCGTCCACAGTTGTAACCGAATCCTGCCTCCCTTGACTACCAACAAGTCACAGATATACCATACAATGCTGTTCATTGTGCCCTACGCTCTTCTTTGGAGGACGAACGAGCCTAACACTCAAATGTCACAACCACCCCACACGTGGGGCGAGTGAGGCAAAGTACACGTATGTTCGGAAAAAACGGAACGACTAGACATAGGACGTTCTCAGAATATTTACATCAGTATGTTCTGAAGAAATGATTAGCGTTAGAACCATGCCGGCCCGCGGGTTCAAGGTCAACATTGATATTGCCCACAATACCATCCACCGGTAAGATGTGCCTGCGGCTCTGGTTGTCGCTGTAAACCGAAGGTAATGGATCAGTGTGACTTGAGCAGGCGTGTAGGATGCCTCGAAGACGTATGCGCGAACCGTACCGTCAAAGTCAGTCAGTTTGAAAGAGGGCTCGTTACTGGCATGGGAGTATGTGATACAGCCATCCGGAAAACTGCGGTTCGGGTAGGACGAAGTGCTTCGGCAGTGCTACGGGTGTGTGCAGAATTCTTTACGGATGGCCGTAGAACACGACGAGACGGGTCAGGTCTCACCACGCAGACGATGAGTTACGTACGCGTCGTCCATTTCTCCGCCTACCTTTAACGAATGTGCAGAAGCATGTTAGATGGCAATGGTGTGTGGAACGACGTCACTGGAGACAAGGATGGGATTAGGTAACGTTTTGTGACGAATCCAGTTTCAGTTTGTTTGAAAATGATGGCCGCATTTGGGTTCGCCGCAGACAGGGCAGTGGCATCATAGTGCACAAGAAATGCAGCGCCAACTCAAGGCCTTATGGGGTGGGCTGGTATTGTGTACTACTGGTGCAAGTGCTTGTACGGAATATTGTGACCAGTGCGACCTACGTGAATGATATCCTGCGACCTGCAGCCATACCCTTTCTGCACATCATTCCAGACGCCATTTTTCAGCAAGACAGTGCACTACCACATGTTGCTGCACGAACACGTACCTTCTTGGTGCCACAGGATGTTAGGCATTTGCCCTGGCTCACCGGATTTGATAATCGAAAAGGTATGGGATATGGTTAAACGATAGATGCAGCGCTTTGAGACAGTACCAGCCACCGCAGATGAACCTTGGAACCAGGTGAATGCAGCATGGATGGCTATACCACAGGACGCCATTCACGCCTTATACGATGCCGTCACGCATAGAACAAGCTATCAGGGCGCATGGTGGAACCTGTGCCTACTAGGCAACAGGACACATTTCGAACCGAGGTGGATAAACTAATGTACCAAATGTTCAAATGTGTGTGAAATCTTATGGGACTTAACTACTAACGTCATCAGTCCCTAAGCTTACACACTACTCAACCTAATTTACCCAAAGGACAAACACACACACCCATGCCCGAGGGAGGACTCGAATCTCCGCCGGGACCAGCCGCACAGTCCATGAATGCAGCGCCTAGACAGTTCGGCTAATACCGCGCGGCAACTAATGTACTGTTTTTTTTCTGAACATGAGTGTAGATTGTATGGATCAACCGATGTCAACACTACACGCCTACGTAAAAAGTATACAACTTATTTCTGATCACAGCATAAGGAAGTATTTTATTTGGAGGTACTGAAATTGGCAGAATATTACTTTGCAGTTCTAGCCCTTAAAACAAACGCCGAAACTGGATTGACTTTCATTAAATCCCTGTGGACAAAGGAACGCAGTACACTGCAAACTGGCACAGTCACAAAGATGATGTTGCTCTGTAATTTAAAATTATTCTGACAAGAGTTCCACGAAATCATTTCCAAGAAAAATTAACTCCTTGACAAAGAGGGTTCCAATGAGAAATATTAATCCGTAACTGCAGAGTATTATTATTTATTTACTAGCTTAACTGAAATGACAAAAATTATTGGGTGTATATTTGATTTTCGTCTGCATATGCTGTATACAGCCTTAGCAGGTGCACGATATGTTTTGCCATCCTGTGTTACGGTAGAAAGCTGAAGTATATAGAGGGTATCCATTAAAAAATATATGTGTCACATTTTCCTACCGGAGGCAGTATTAGCCAAAACTAGACGAAAAATTCCTGATCATATGTCCGGAAACCAATACCTGTGCCGCGCGGTATTAGCCGAGCGGCATCGGGCGCAGCAGTCCATGGACTGTGCGGCAGGTCCCGGCGGAGGTTCGAGTCCTCCCTCGGGCATGGGTGTGTGTGTCTGTGTGTGTTTGTCCTTAGGATAATTTAGGTTAAGTAGTGTGTAATCTTAGGGACTGATGACCTTAGCAGTTAACTCCCATAAGATTTCACACACATTTGTTCATTTTCCAATACCTGTTAAGATATGTGCCAAACTGTTCTCTCATTCTGTGTGTTACGTACAAGTAGACACTACAGTCCATATGGTTACCTCGCTCAAAAAACTCAGGTTTTATAGAATCGATGGCTTTATGCACAACTGGTTTGAATCATACTTAACAAACAGAGTGCAAAATGTTGTGCTGAGTAATTCAGACAATCTCAGAAAGGGAGAAAAATTTTGTGACTGGGGGAAAAACCTCACAAAGAGAGTCCCACTCGATTCAATTTTGGACCCCCTCCCATTCCATATGTATGTTAATGACCTTCCACTTAACATTCGTCAAGTAAAATTGGTACTTTTTGCAGACGATACTAGTGTTCAGAAAGAAATGTTCACTCTGCAGCGGCATGTGCGCTGATATGATTATTAAAACTGTATGCGGAATTAAAGCTGTGAGGAGGGGTCCTAGGTCGTGCTTGGGTAGCTCGCACTTGCCCGCGAAAGGCAAAGATACCGAGTTCGAGTCTCGGTCCGGCACACAGTTTTAATTTGCCAGGAAGTTTCGATATTAGTGTTATAATAAATCCCTTTGGGGAAGGGGAACGGAAGAGCTGGTAAATGATGCTTTGCAAAGAATTGTCAAGTGATTCTCTGAAATTTGACTCTCGCTAAATTTTGGAAAAATGCACTACATTCAGTTCTGTACAACAAATAGAATTATTCCAACAATTGTAGCAGATGAGCTGGGGTCAATGAATGAGGTAGAATGCTCCATGTAGCACATGAGCAAGAGTCAGTAGATGGGGGTACAATGCTCCAAATTTTTGAAAAAACGCGGTGTGTTACTTCCTAGGCAATCCTCGTATGTGGCGTTCACCAGCAGACGTCATGTAGGTACCTCTTCAAGGTGGTAGGAATTTGAACTGTGTCGTCGCAATACATATACTCGCTAATGGAATTCGTCGTAAATAATCCATTACAATTTGAGAGTAACAGTGATGTCCATAACTACAACAGTAGACAGAAAAATGACCTTTATCACCCATTGTTCACTCTGTCAGTGGTTTAGAAAGTAGTCAATATGCAAAAAACAAAAGTTTTTGATCATATGCCCAGAAACATAAAATGTCACAAGTACCGAAGTAAGTGTTAAACCTAATTTAAAATAACTTTTCCTAGACAACTCCTTCTATTCCATTGAAGAATTTCTACTTAAAACCTAGTAGCCAGTAAAAAAAAATGTAGAATGTAGTTGCGTGAATAGGATTAAAAATAATAACGTGTTCGTCAGTGTTAACATGAATTATGCATACATATCCTTTAAAGTCACTCATCCCACATAATTTCCGTAAAAGAATCGTCCAAATGATCTGTGGAACATGTAACTAACTAACACGTCCTGACACATGCTTTAACCTTTCTTCGCAGTGAATCACGCATTCTTTCAAATACACCTGGCTCCATTTTACGCACAATGGAACGCCTCCTTATCTTCTGCAGATCGTGCGACATTACTTCAGCGCAACGTTTCGTGGACAAATGGCTGGTCCGGGAGTTCCGGTAGCATTGCCTCAACGTTTACGGAAACTGAATGCGTTGGATTCCTGTCTATGGCGACATTCAAAAGCGCTGACGTATGCCCAACACATCTACAGTTTGGAGACGTTACACGAGCGTCTGGCCAATGCATGCGGCATAGTCTGAATGGGGAAGTGTGATGGCAACCTACAACATTGCCAATAGTGTCTACTTGTACGTACCAGACAGATGGGAATGAGAGAACGGAATGGCCCGTATCTGAGTTCCGGGTAAATCGCTTTAGGAACTTCCAAGATGCTACTCCAGGCGGGCGTAAAATGAATGTGCGAAACGGAAAATAATAAACGCTAAATGAAAATTTGGCCCTGTATGACCACCCCCTGAAGCAGATCTTAGCATCTCTTAATTCTACAAATCACAATCTAAACATAAATGAATGATGAAGGCAACTAATCCTACTAAATGATAAACATTGTTCCTGCTTATATATTTATTGAACATTTAAAAAAACTTTATATTACGAAGTTTACATTTTCTAAGTAAAATTACTAATCAATTGCCCAACTCCGCCCCTTATTATGACTGCGCGATCTAATATCAATAACGCGAAATGACTGAAATTATCCACGTACCAAACACTAGAAGACACTACTACAGTAGTGTGGAACCTCGGTGGGAATAAATTAACGTGATCACAGCTGTTTAGCTTTTATAGCCCTAATAAGCTGAAGCAATTTGCGATATCACCGTATGTACTGCGTCCGGTGCGTCGAAGTGATGGTTCTCGTACTCGTCTGCGACGATGGAAGAACTCCAGCCACAAACTCTTTCAAACACTAGGACGGCAGAAGGCGGTCCTCTGACTAATATACTCTAATACTGTCTTCTCCTATCTGTGTTCTACGGACGAGAAACACGAACTCCTAGCCACAAGGGACGGAGTTCAGATAACGTCTCAACGTAAGTATAAGCAGAGGAAGTGGTCTCAATTACTGAACGCTGCGTACTCAACGACGACTTCCAACCCAGAGGTGAAGCCCAGAATCGTATAGGTTCGCAACAGTACAGTGCCTAACTGTTCTAACTATAAACTCTCCTGCGAGCAAATATCAGTAAGTCCGTCTGTGCCAACAAAACATATAGAGCGACCGTCACACACGGGCGCCCACAACGGAAGATCACGTCTCTCCAGCGCTGGCCTCCCAGCAAGACTCAGTTCCCAACCATCGTAATTCCGAAAACGAATCATTATTCCCGAAACCACGGAATATTCTTCCTCTCTACAGATTCTTCCGAATGCCGACCAACCGTATTTTAGTCTTTTGTCGTCCAGCGCGGAGAGTTTGCGAGGAAAAACCTATACTCCTACAATGGCAGGCTTCTGAGTAAAAATCCTTGGAAATAACCCAGCCTGCGTGGTTTCCGAGGTGCCGCAGGGGTGGGACAATCTGGACGAACAGTGCATTGATGAACATGTGGATAGCATGCCACGACGAATACAGGCATGCATCAATGCAAGAGGATATTCTACCGGGTATTATAGGTACCGGTGTGTACAGCAATCTGGACCACCACCTCTGAAGGTCTCGCCGTATGGTGGTACAACATACAATGTGTGGTTTTTATGAGCAATAAAAATGGCGGTATTGATGTCTATGTTGATCTCTATTCCAATTTTCCGTACAGGTTCCGAAACTCTCGGAACCGAGGTGATGGAAAACTTTTTTTGATGTGTGTATTTAAAAAAAAATGAGAGGTTAACTAATAACAAGCAAATACATAAGTAGCTGTAGCAGTATAAGTAGTATACCGAAAAGGTACAAAAGTATGTGATCAAAAACCTTTTGCTAAGAATATAGTGACGGGAATTACCCATAAAATATTTTAAATCTGTAGAAAGTTATATGTTTGGAGCATTAATGAAACAATTGGAGAACTATCCTAAAAGCTGACTTCCAGGTGACGTAATTCCGCAGTTGGCGTTCTTACATTATTTGCTCGTGGCATTGAGCAACGAATATTTGTAATAGATGATGACTCGTGAAAAAGTATGAACTTGGATGACTGAAGAGTTTTTGCTCTCATCACCGTTCCCTTACAAAGTGCAGTAACGTCACGTGCAAACGGTAGAAACCCGCTACTCCGCCTTGGAGACAAGTCCACACTCCGTGCCGCAGGGTAGGCCTACCCAGCTCTTATGAAAACCCAGGCCCGGCCCGTATTTCATGCGGTCGGCCCACTTTCGCCGTCTCTCCCGATCCGTGAGCCTAATTACTAATTAAGAAGCGATTCCGCAGACTCGGCGAGCTGCAACCCCTCCCTGGTCGAGATAGCGAGCTCATTACCGGTTCCTCAGGGGGAGGGGGATGAAACTGCAAACCAGCCCCGCGGGAATGACAAATTCCGACGGGAAGCAGCTATCTTGCGGTTGCCTCAAGGGGTGGCTCAGATTTCACTCGACACCGAACTCAGAAAGTCCCCGAAGGAGGTCACATAGCACTACTACCTGCTTTCGTTCTATCCAGAAGTCACCCATAGTGATTTGGAATTGTCTTACATGATCCAGCAATAGTGAAGGGAATGTTCTAAAACAGACTGTGTGTTCGTCTGTGGAATATACTTGCCTACAATAGTAATCCAAATCTTGCTTACACGCTTCAACATACCGAAACATTGTGAGACCTTAACTTTTCCCGGCGAACTGAATGTTCAAATAACTTACGGGTTTGCTGCCGGGTGACGTCGTCGACCACCGCCGATATTTCGACAGCAGCACACGCTGCCATTCTCAAGGCACAGTTGCAAGGAGGAAGCAATGTGCAAGGGAATTTAATACCACGGTTCACAGAGGAGAAACAAGGAAGATACCACACAGAGAACAAGTAAACGCAGGGTCAACAAACAAACAAAGATAACCAACATCGGAAATATCGATAGTGACTATTAATCAACAGGTGAGGTAGCAATAATTCTGTCTCTGTTTTTTGGTGAGAGACAGAGCCGGATTCCAAGCAGCATTTAAACAAAATCCACCATCTCTGTTTATAAGGTTGCTTGATAGTTTGATTTCAACTGCTTCCTTAATAACACTATCCCAATAGCTGGACGTGCAAGCCAGAATCTCCGTGTTGTTGTATTCCATAGGATGACAGTGTCCAGGCAGTGTTCTGCAATAGCGGATTTGCTCGGCTGTTGTAAGCGTGAGTGACGCTTATGTTCAATACACCGGTCTTTCACAGTCCTGATTGGCTGACCAATATATGACATGCCACAACTGCAAGGAATACGATAGACACCAGCCTTACGCAAACCAAGATCATCTTTTACGGACGCCCAACAGGGCCTTAACCTTAGAAGGTAGTCGAAAAACACATTTCACATCATATTTCCGCAAAATACGGCCAATCCTTTTGGAAATGCTTCCTGCGTAAGGCAAAAAGGCCGTAGGCTTAGGTGCCACTTCGTTGCTATCGTCAATCACCCGTTGCACAGAAGGCTGATAGCGCATCGCACGTTTGATCTGCCTGTCACTATAACCATTCTGACGAAAGGTGACTTCGAGATGTGATAGCTCAGCTGCCAAACTTTCAGGGTCTGAGATAACGTGCGTCCTGTAAACCAAGGTACGAAGTAACAGAAGTAACAGAAGTAACAACGCAATGCCTCTCCAGAGCATTCGGAGATTGGGATCTCTCCCCAGGTCGCCGCCATACTCCCCGACGATGGTGGTGCCGGGTAGTTTAGAATCGCGATTCATCCCTGAACATAATGCGATGCTTTTTCTTTAGATGTCCATGCTTCCCGGTCACGGCACTACACCACACTAATCCGTCTGCGTTGTGGTGTTGAAGGCAGTCTACACATGGGGTGGTGATTCCCTAGTCCGGCGTGCTAGTCTCCTGCTAATGGTGCGGAACGACACAGAATTTTGGAGGGAATCCATTACTTGTCCTCGGATGGCAGGCGTGTTACGACGTGCTTGGTGCACAATATGGCCATCTTGTATTGTGGTGGTCAAATGTAGCCGACTGAAATCTTGACGAGTGTGTCCGCCCTCAGGTTCCGATGTAGTCCAACATGGGGCCACTATTACATCCCAATGCCGCACACCTCTGTATATTGCACGATTCGACGAGCCAGCCAGATGAAGAGCCAAAACGAGGCCAGTTTCAAACGCCTTCATGTGCTGATAACGCTGTCTCATACGTGTACACAGCATCTCTGTGTCCTTCACAGTGATCAACATGTGACACTGGTCACGCTCCTGATATGCGCTACCGGCTTGGTAACAACACTAAACATGAACAACACTAATACTCTCTTTTTGCATTTCCATCTTTATAATTAGAGATTTGATGGACTTCCGTCGTTCACTTATGTAATAAAATGGAACACTTACAGCCGTCCTTAATGATGTTATTTATTATATGTCTGCTAGTTTCGGTGCTTCAGTACACCATCTTCAGGCCTTAACTGACGCTGAGGGGGTTAAATCTAATCGTATACACGATTCATCAGTGGCCAACATCTGTGGACTGGTTTTCGCAGACTACCTGTAACAACGATGTAGTGTCTGCAACCATCAACTACCAACCCAACATCGTTGTTACAGGTAGTTGGGTTGGTAGTTGATGGTTGCAGACACTACATCGTTGTTACAGGTAGTCTGCAGTCGGCCGAAGTGGCCGTGCGGTTCTAGGCGCTGCATTCTGGAATCGCGAGACCGCTACGGTCGCAGGTTCAATCCTGCCTCGGGCATGGATATGTGTGATGTCCTTAGGTTAGTTAGGTTTAACTAGTTCTTAGTTCTCGGGGAGTAATGACCTCAGAAGTTGAGTCCCATAGTGCTCAGAGCCATTTGAACCATTTTGACCAGGTAGTCTGCGAAAACCAGTTAATAGATGTTGGCCACTGATAACTCATGTCTACGATAAGAGTTAATCCCCTAGATGGTGATCTGAAGCACCGAAACTGGCAGACATTTGATAAATAACATCGTTAAAGACGGCTCTAGGGATTTCATTTTATTACACTAATGCACTCTGTTGGCCGTTCTGCCTATTACAGAGAATTGCAACTCTGATAATTTACGTACCCGCAGATGGAGTGGGTGTGCACGAAGTTATAGGGCCATGCGACCTTGTACGAAATTTCTGGGGTATCGGACCATGTCTTCAGTGTGTTTCGCTTCTTTTATCAGGCAGTGTAGATGTGGCTGTATCACCCTATTCTTTTTCATTATAGCCGCAATCTCGCCGCTCCCCTCGAGCTGTGAATAAAGCTTAAGTATTTGTTAGCAATTTAAAATTTCATGTTAGGTGCGTTGCTGTTACTCTACGACAGCACTGTAGTTTGAATCACTGCCTTCACAGCCTTTCCTCACTTTCGTAAATAAATATTGTGTCTCACCTTTAGAAGTGTCAATACTTCATTTTGAACTTGGATATTTGGGTAAGAATACCAAGAGTAAGGAGTAGATATTGGTAGCACAGTTGCCAATTGGCAGTAATACAGTGGCACCAGGAAGTATTGGCACAGACACCTTTTCGCATCTAACACAAAACTTATAAATACTAGGAACATTACCTGTGACTCAGGAAATAAAATAATTTGTATATTAAAATATTTTCCCAACACAACAAAAACACATGTAATCAATTAAATGAGGATTTTCTTCTGCTGTATGACATTGTTACTGTTCATGACGGACAACGCCGTGCATGCCAGATTTGTGCAATCAGAGCTGGCAAACAGTTGAGTCGCTTGCCTGACAGCCTATGCAAGGGCCACTCACTTGTCACCATGAGTGCGAAGGGGAAGGAGCATTCCGTGTCGCTCCGCAACAAGGCAGTTTCATTGCATTCGCACTGTAAAAGTTAACGTGAGACTGGTAAAGATCTTTCTGTTAACTGTACTACAGTGCGGGCAATCAGCAAGAAGTTTCAAGAGACTAATACAACAGACCGTAAACGGATACCCGGACGTCCAAGAGTTATTACATGTAGGTAGCATAGGATAGTTCGTCTTGAACAAAACGTGCTTTTGTATCGGACGTCCAACCAATGTCCGAGAGACAGCTCAGTGCAAAAAAACCATTAAGAATGCTTTGAACACAGACTATATTTATGGCATATCTCACAGAAAGAAGCCATCTGTTTCGGAAGCTAACCAAAGAATACGCTTGCAGTTGGCCAAAGATTATGTCAATAAATCGATTGACTTTTGGAATATTATGGTGTTATATTTCTGTCGAATCTAAGTTTAACTTCTTTGGATCAAACGAATGTGTTGCTTAAACCAAATACAGGGCTCCAGTCATTTTTCCAACCTGCACTAAATCATGGGGGAGGAAGCTTAATGGTTTGATGCTGCGTGGCAGCTTCTGGTGCTGGCGACTTGGTGTGTCGGCCGGAGTGGCCGAGCGGTTCTAGGCGCTTCAGTCTGGAACCGCGTAACTGCTACGGTCGCAGGTTCGAATCCTGCCTTGGGCATGGATGTGTGTGATGTCCTTAGGTTAGTTAGGTTTAAGTAGTTCTAAGTTCTAGGGGACTGACGACCTAAGATGTCAAGCCCCATAGTGCTCAGAGCCATTTGAACCATTTTGTCATGGATCACCGTAAATATATCGATGTATTTCGAGGCCACTTACGTAGCAGTGCAGAGAAACTTGATCTTGATGGCGTCTATTACTTTCAACGAGACTACGATCCTAAACATACGGCTTTGAGAACTCAGGAATGGTTATTATATAATGCTCCAAGAAGGGTTTTCGATCCACCACAGAACCCTGATCTTAACCCGATAGAGTATCTCTGGGCACACTTGGATAACAAAAGTTCGGAAACGCCGTTTTACAGGGAAGCGGGAGTTTCAGACTGTGTTGTTAGAGGAATTGTCGAAGATCTCACCAGATATTACTCGCCGCTTGGTTCACTCCTTGCCAAGATGTCTACAAGACGTCATCAGTGCCATCGGTATATACACAGGCTACTAGAATTGAGTTACATGAAGTGGAGAGACTAACTTCATTTTTGCGTAGGTGTGCCAATACTTTTTTGGTGAATAGAGCAACTGATTTGTTTTTCTAAACTTAAGTTCTTGTCGTGAGCAATCAATTACACTAGGAAAACCTTATGTTTACTACAGTACGTTTGAATATATATTCTTAACATATTTTTAGTATATGTTCTTAGCATCGTTGTATTTGTTTGCAATGTATATACACTGATTATGACCATCTAATTCAAAGCGTGTTGGTCCACCTCTGGTACGGAATTCAGCAATAACTCTGCAGCCGCGCGGGGTAGCCTTGCGGTCTCAGGCGTCTTGCCACGGTTCGCGCGGCTGCCCCCGTCGGAGGTTCGAGTCCTCCCTCGGGCTTGGGTGTGTGTGTTGTCCTGAGCGTAACTTAAAGTTAGATTAAGTAGTGTGTAAACCTAGGGACCGATGACCTCAGCAGTTTGGTCCCATAAGAACTTACCACAAATTTCCAAAAATTAACTCTGCATGCCATGGATTCGACAAGTACTAGATACGTTTCCAAAAGTTTTCGGCACCAGGTGGCTACGCACCGGTCCACGCACTTCCGTAATTTACGAGCTGCTGGTTTTTCGCTGGCGCCCGAAAGCGTGCCAGCTAGGTTTCATTGCATTCAGATATGCCGAATTTGATCGCCAAGACATCAACGTGAGCTTACTACCACTCTCGTCAAATCACTGCAGCACGATTCTGGCCTTATGACACGGACTGTTATCCTGCTGGAAGATGCCATAGCTACTGGGCAAGATACGAAGCGCAACGGGTTACAGGTGGTCCTTAATAATGTTCACATAATCCACAGCTGTTGTGCTGCCGTCGATCACTCCCGCAGCTCCTACGGAAGCCCAGGTGAATGTCCCCCATAACATAGTACTGCTCCCACCGGCCTGCGTCCATGGCGCGCTGCATGTTTCGAGCAGCGATTCGCCTGAATGACGGCTTATCCGCACACGACCATCGACCTATTTCAATAGGCAACGGTATTCATCTGAGCAGGCGATACGATTCCATTGATCCGCGGGCCAGTCTCGATGATCTTGTACCCATTGTAATCATAATGACGGTGTTGTTGGATCAACGTTGGGACATGTAGGGGGGTCCTCTGCTGCGGATCACCTTGTTCCACAGTGTATGTTCCGAAACAGTGCCTGCGCCAGCACTGTACCCTGTTATCAGATAGGTCACAGGTCGCCGCTTATCCTGCTTTAGAGAGCGGGCAAGCCTTCGATCCCTATGTTCTGTGATTAGGTATGGACGTCCAACTTCTTGCCGCCTACTTCAGCATTCTTCAACCACTTTCCGTAGACGCTCACGAAAGTGGCGCGCGAACAGCCGACCAGCTTCGCCGTTTCCGAGGTGCTCACACCCAGGCACTGGGCCACAATAATATGGCTTTTGTAAACGTCGCTTAAGTCGGCGAATTACCGCGCTTGCGCCACTTATACAGTAATGGAAATAAGTATTCATACACTAGAGCGTGGAAAAGTAAACTGCCTTTATTGACAATACGAAACCAAAAACACTAATTGGATATGCACTGTACACTTTGGCCTGTCGCCAATGCAGCTATGCTGGTATATGGAACGAGAATGAACAAGCATTTACAAAACAAAATACAAAAACGTCTGCCAAGTTCTGTACTGCGCTGGGAATTAAGTATTCATACACCAACAGAAAATGACACTTCTAACAAAGCCAGAACATGTTTAATACTTCGTATACATACCCTTCCGATGCATTGCTTCTAGCAACCTCCGTGGCATGGAATGGACCAATTTTCTTGCAGTTTCCGACGTGATACCTCCCCATTCTCGAAGGAGAGCCTCTTTCAAAGAGGCCTTACTATTGATGTGTTTCCTCACTCGTGTTTCCAGCTCACTCCACAAGTGTTCGATGGGATTCAGGTCCGGACTCTGAGCTGGTGTTTTAAGAGTGTGTGGAGTGTTGTAGAGTAACCACAGCCGGACAATTTGCGCCTTATGTTCGGGATCATTGTCCTGTTGGAAGGAATAATTTCTAGAAAGACCCAAGGCGTCAACGCTCTGTTGTAAGTTCTGTTTGAGAATGTTCATATACAGAAATCTGTCCATGGTACCTTCCACAAACACTAATTTTCCGACGCCGGAGGCTGACATATAGCCCCATACCATCACTCCACCACCTCCGTGCTTCATCGTGGGTTGAATGTTGTTTCGGTCGAGGTCTGTATTCCGTCTTCTCCAGACCAAGATTTAGGTGCACGATATTGAACTTGCTTTCATCACTGAACAATACAGTATCCCAGAGGTCTACTGTCTCCGATACATGCTGTTTCGCGAATTCCATCCGCCACTTCCTGTTCTTTTTGCTGATGTAGGGCTTTCGTCTCGGGACCCTGGTCTGTAGCCCGAACGATTGAGAATGGTACGAACTGCCCTTGGAGTGATGTTCTTTCGGAAGTGGTCATGTACATATGCGGATAGTGCCCACGCTGTCGTTTTCGGGTTTTTCTTGATAATTCTTAGTAGCATTCTGGTCTCTCTTGTTGTAAGCTTCTGTGGACGACTGTGTCGTTCACTGTTTATCACGCTTAATAACGCTTAATGATAGACTGCACAGTCGCTCGGCATCATCCTATGATGTTCGCAATTTCGGCATACGACTTGTGTGGAAGATATTGGGCGACAACGATGTTTCGTTCCTCAATGGTCGTTTCCTTCCCCTTGCGGCCCATTCTGCTGTTCCACGGTACCCAGGTCCGACGTGCTGTTGCTTCACGGCCGCCACACGACTACACAAGTGTGGCATGCACCCCGGGGCTGCGTCAGCCGTTTGTTTGGTTGAAAGTACTCCACTGTATGAATACATTTAGCCCTGTCTTAGACCTTGCGGAGTGTAACATATTTTATTTTCCCAGAATAGATTCCTGGTAACGGGAAGCTTCATTACCAAGAACATGGTTATCTGGCGCTACATCATCGTACTTATTCGTATCGGCGCTGTGGGTGATTTACTATTCCAACACACTATTGTAGTTGTCACCACCTACTGTATGAAAACTTATTTCCATGCAGTGCTCTACACTGTTTGTCCGAAAATCACGAAATGGACTACCAACATACCAGGTTCTTGGCACAGACATCTAAATACTGGGTTCGGTTTTTTTGGGGGAAGAGACCAAACTGCGAGGTCATCGGTCTCATCGTATTAGGGAAGGACCGGGAAGGAAGTCGGCCGTGCCCTTTCAGGAACCATCCTGGCATTTGCCTGGAGCGGTTTACGGAAACCACGGAAAACCTAAATCAAGATGGCCGGACGCGGGATTGAACCGTCGTCCTCCCGAATGCGAGTCCAGTGTGCTAACCACTGCGCAACCTCGCTCGGTCTAAATACTGGGACAGCGTCGTTAGAGAGGCTATCGAAATTCGTACCAGGGACGGACTCATCAACAGAGATTGCGGCTCTAACCTCAGCATGGCATGTGAACCAGCAATGAGTCTAATTAAAAAGAGGCTCAGCAAAGAAAACGAACGAGCGACCAGGGCGCACGAGGCAGTTATACCGGCGCCACCACAGACGCCGACGCCAGCCTCTCAGCGACCGCCGACGCGCGGCCGCGGGCGCAGACCGCGGAGAGCGCCTCGCGGGGGAAGGGGATTCAGGACGGCCGCCCGCCCTTAGGAGTCACCGCCTGCAATCGGCTTGCGACGTCCTCGGGGCTTGGGCCACCAAATGGCGGCTCAAGTTCAGCCAAAAGTCAGGCGGTGATCTTCACCAGAAATAAGATTCCTGCCGACCTCCAGCCACTGAGCATCATGGGAGGTCCCATTCCATGGTCGAACACCGGACGCTACGTAGGCGTCAGTCTGGACCGGCGCCTGACGTGGAAGGCGCACATCGGGGAAGTAAGGGGTAAAGCGCTTGGCAGATTGCGCTTGTTGTACCCCTTACTCAACCCAGCGACGACCCTGCCCCCACACTGTGGCATAACTCTGTACGTAACACTCATCAGGCCTGTGTTAGAGTACGCTGCTGTGCTGTGGGGCAAGGCTGCCGACTCGTCCATCGCCAGGCTGCAGACGGTCCAGGACAAGGCGCTTAGGTTAGCGCTTCACCTGCCACGAGACTTCAGCACCGGAGAACTCCACAGAGTAGCAGGAGTCCCGCAGCTCACGCACTGATTCCGGCAGGCGGCGCATCGTTTTTACGCGGCCGCCCGGATGTCTGAGAACGAGCTGATACGCACGTTGGGAAACCAAGTGCTCTGGCGCCCGACCACAAGGTGGCCAGACCTGTTGCTGAAGGCACGCCACAACATGAGAAAGATGCAGTAAAAGGACAAACGCAACGTGAGGAAGATTCCACCGAGAGGTCTACTACAAACTCACCCAGGCAGAAGTATTCAAAGGCGTGATCCGCTCACCCTACAACACACCGGAGTACGATGCCCCGTGCATTTACGTAGCGTAGCGCCCTCAGGAGCTCAGTTCGTCAGCGCACTTGACGATGGCGACCAAGCCCCTACCACGCCGTAGCGGAGAAGCGAGGCAACTGTCCCCCAATTGAAGCAGCTGATCGACGCCATTTGCAGGGATGAATCCTAGTACTGGGGTTGTGATTTGACGTATATGAGACGCAACAAGAGCAAATTGAAGCACAAATCAAACACACGTTTGTTTAAAAAAGTACTGAGTATTCGCGTCTATTTTAAAAGTATACTTAAATGAATGAAGTTTCCTAATTTCCGAAATACGTCTGCATAGAGATGCGAAATAAAAGAATGTAAGGCTCTTTCCTGACAAGGTGGAGCGAGTTTATATCCAGTTATTTGCCTTAGATAATTACATGAAACTTCTAAAGTAGCAAACAGTACGATTATTATTTAATTCACGTAATTTTCCTGTCAGGTCCTGTTAGCTTTTTGCCGACTACTGTGTACATTTTGCACGCTTACTTTTGTTTAGCACAGTACTGTTACACTCGATTTTGGTATGATTAATTGTAGTAACCCATATCACTTTAAATACGGTAGGAATTTCATTCGCACATTAGTTTTTAACACTGATAGCACCTCTAAAAGTGGTTGAGTTTGCAACATTTGATCAAATACTCGACAATTTAGGAAGTATAATCACCACCTGACAACACATGTTAAGTATCTAAACGCAATGATTCGACCTACCTCTGATTCATAGTTAGTATATATTTGATTTGCCTTGGTAACCTGGAAAAGGAACGTTCAAAATTATACACACTGACAGTATTTCCACACTATTTAACCTAGGACTATATTGCACGATTTCCAGGACACTATAGCTTTCTCAAATGAGTTGGAAATCCAAATACTGTCGGTATAGCATCGTCGTTCAGTTGACGTCTACTTCCATAATTTTCCATGTAACAATTCTCTTCAAAATGAAGAGAGCACAGCAGATGATTTGCTGTCGGTTCGAAGTTCTCTCTCCGAGTAGCAACTATCCATTTCCGATTTAGAAAATCGTTTATAAGGGGAAACCTAAACAAAAACAAACGCTCATGATGTATTACTTCTCCATGAAAATACTATATACTAGTAATAGGAAGTAACAAACAACCAGAAATGACTCACCTGTGAAATGTAACATTTTTTCCGTCTTCGTCTTTGCTTCCATTATACTGTTACAATTAAGAGCAGCACACGAACGAACCCTGTTTACACACTGTTTCCCTGCAAATGGCGGCTTCTGTCACGTTCAATGTGGGGACGCGACACTAACGCCAATGCGCGGTCTAGTTTTTATTTAGTAAGTCTATGATGGTGACATGTCTGATCGCCGAAATTTGTCCTCGTTGGACACTATGGACCGGCAGTACACCCGTGGACTGTTCGAGCAAGAAATACCCCGGGAGAAGAGGAATCGTAACTTATTTCCGTGACTGTATTTGCTAGAAATAGTTCCCATTCGTTTCTGCTCCGCTCATCTACTTCTGTAACCGCGTCACTGTGTCCTCAGCGCCACCAGGCCAGTGCGGTGCCACTGTACATAACGACGTAGGCAGTGACAGTCACGACGCAGGTGCTGGTGGTGGTGGTGACGTGTGTTGTTGGTGTTGTTATTGCACAACACGGCGCGTGTTGCAGTTGGCGGCGCACAAAGCTACGTCCAGTGGGGAGCTGCTAGCGACGCGGTTTTTTTTTTTTTTTTTGCTGCGCGCCGGTTGATCGATTGGGCGCAGCGAAGCGCCGGCCGCGCGGCTCGTCACACACGCACACACCGTGAGCTTGGCACACGCACACGCAGGCAGTCTGCCGCACGCGCTGACGCACTGGCGCGGCGGGCCGCAGGGAAAGGTCAGACACGGCTGCGCTGGCGACCAGCTGCCGCTGTGGGGCGCGCCTTGCCGTCCGTCATCCACGCTGCGCTCTCTCCCTGACGTCTCAATGGGCGCCGCGGACCACAGCCCGCTGGTTGTTGCTCTCCCACGAGGAAGAGGTGCTGTTTGCCTCGTAATGGTGTCTCAGGAGCCAATTACAGTAGAGCGTCGATTATCCGAACGTCGGTCAACCGAACGACCGCTTAACCGAACTGTGTACTCGCTCGCACCTGTTACTCTCCCACCCTACCGTCCATCATCCCCCTCACTCCTAAACCAAGTTTCCCATAGTAGTCGCCGCACTGGGCCAATTCTCGGTATGCTAAAAGAAATAGATTGCCACGAACGTGATGAAGAAGACGTTCATGAATGGATGAATATCGATGATGCAGATCCAGGACACCACATCATTCAGGACAGCGAGATTGTAAACGTCGTCACTGATAAAGATGACGCCGCCAACATCTCATCAATCAGTGCTCCAGAATGTGAAGATGAAAGTATACCAACAGCTTCTGAGGCGTTCACTTATTTAGATACTGCCTTGCGATGGTTTGAAGCCCAAGATGAAAGTGGCCAGTTTCAGATATCTGCAATGAAAAAAGTACTTGACTTACCTGCTCGTAGGCGTGTAGGCTTGCTTAGACAGACCAAAATAAATGATTTTTTTAAACGTTAATTTTGTACAGTGTGTATTGTTCATGCAAAATGTATATGTAATATGTATATATTTTTGTTTAATAAACTGTGCCACATACTATATATTCCTACTGAAGTTGCCTTTGTATGTTACTTTGTAATACTAAAAAGAGATGCCTGTTTTTATGAATAAATTTACTGTACAGTACTTCTTTTTGGGAAATAAACATGTGCAGTTCGATTATCCGAACAAACCAGTTTTCCGAACACCCATGTCCCCCAGTTACTTCGGATAATCGACGCTCTAATGTATTAAGAAGTTGAGAGCTGTATGTGAAACGCCCGCTAAACCTGGGCAGAACAAGTAGTCAGGATTGTGGAAAGGGCCAAATAAGGTTGGGGTCAGTTTCGCCTTCTAATTGTAATTTAATAACACATTTACAAACAAAGCGGCACATAGCCGAACCTTTACCAAATGCAACTCTTTCACAGCTGAAGGCCTCCAAACAAGAAATCTTAACAAGTCAACCAGATAAAAATCCATTTAAAATAGCAAATAAAATAATTAAAAAAAACATGTATCACAGCTACGTGGAAAGCAAGGCCATGTAGATAGAACAAACATATGCAAGGCCACAATTAAGTTTCAAAATTTTACAATATATTACCATAGTCTTTTAAAGCCAGAAGGCCACACACAATGTTTAAAAACAATAAATCTTAAAAATCAACAGGATAACAATGCAATTAAAATAGCAAATAAAATAATTAAATAACACAATTTTCCAAAATTAAAAAAAAACGTAAGCCTTGAATTTTAAGTCCCTGAAAACAGATAGTTAAACATCGGTAGGAAAGACAACGTGTTGTGTACATAGTTCCACGTAATCAGCGCGTACACAACTTTCCCACTAGAGCGCGCCCCGCTAAGCACAACAGCGCAGGCGCAGCGCTCGTCCGTCTCCGCACTACGAGATGGCGCTGCCTTAGAGACGGACCAAATTCTGCTTCCGCCGATCCGCGTATTAATATGTAACGCAGCCAATGAGATTGCTGCTAACGTAGAACCTTTTCTCCTCGCAGATCACACTCGCGCAGTGATACGTGAACGCGCATGGTATTATAACGAGTGTAGATACCTCTGATTAGTCAGTCTGCACCAGTCTGTACCAGTCTGCATTAGTCTGTAGCAGTCTGTACGAGTTCTACATTTGTCTGTACCAGTCTGTAGTCAAGTTTCAGTCTGCGCCTAATAAGATTACCGTATTCCTGTACATAGCCATGAAGAGAAATGTATAGACACTTTTCTCAAGTATCAGAGATATATGTGAGAATAAGATTAACGTACCAATACCAAAGGAACTTCAGACTGTCAATTGTAAATAGCATCCAGAACCAAGTTAAGTAATTTTTATGCTTGTTCTTATTTTAATAAATGTGTGTGAAAATTAATCGAGTTCTGTTTAAAGTTGGTCACCGTCAGTCTGTTACTCTAAGTGTTTAAGTGGCATTTGTATCGTCTGACCTAACGGCAGAAGATAAACACGCCACGATAAGGCCACGAGACATATTGCTGACACTCGCCTACTTCGTTAGAGCGACAAGTCAAATAATCTGATGGTGTCTGCACCGAAGGTCTTACAGTACGCACACCACACAACGGCACTCAAAAGCCTCGAGGGAGGTTGGTCTGTCCTCATTCACTTGGGTGAGACAGCTGGTGAGCCCAACTATACATGATCCGTTGGAACCCAACAGCCACGGACCGACCGACACAACGACTTGTTTGTCATCAATCAGTACATGAGAACTCAAACAGAAAAGGTTACGAACGTGATTATCCACAATGAGATATGTATTAGTTGTCAAAAATACACACCATGTTGGACAGCGACAACAGGTGAGGAAAGGACGCTACCTGAAATTACGTTAGTGGCCAGAGCAGGTAACTGGAACACTAATGGCCACAAGGCAGTAAATTCCGCTGGTGCACTCAAATTGTAGTCAACCCAAATAGTTAATTGCACTGCACGGCGGCTAAGTTTCAACAATAGAAACACTCGATGTTGCTCACAGGAAAACCTCCCCAACAGCAAACCACCGAAACGAACCACCACAACATGAATGGACGTGGCTTGGGTAATTGAAACCACTACTCAACTTTGACGTCCTGGGTCGGTGAGCCACGAAGCTCGTAGCGATCGGACAGCTCCACACACGCTACAACACTGCGCGGGGACCGCCAGCGGACCCAGCCGACTGCACCGCGCGGGGATAACTTCCCTGGTCCGCAGCAACCGACCGACTGCCCGCTGGCCCGTCCGCGACTGTTGCTCCGTCGCGACTGCACTGCTGGTGCGTCTCCCACTCACTTCCAGACATACGACGGCGGAAATACTGGCTCGGACCCAACCATGCAGAGGAAACACGCCCACTGTCTAACCGACATCCTTGCACCAGGAAAGGACCGACCCAAGTTCTACAAGATTACCATCAAGGGGCCCAAAAGCGCTGAGAGATCCAGTTACACGTCGCCCAATGAGACGACCGACCTCTCAGAGCCAATACACCGACAACATTTAAAATAACTTGTCAATCAAACCACACAAACTACACACACAACCTGACAAACTCTTGCACAAAGACCTGAACGATACCCAACAGTCACTAAGCACGCACAAAGACCAGTGGTAGTCGATGCAGATACACACTGCCGACTCATGAACGATTAGCGAGCCACTAAGACCGTGGCCCGGCTCAAGTGATGCGTGGCGGCAATGGTCGGGCGAGCCATGTCGACGCAGACCTCACTGCTGCTCCAACCCGGCTGCATTAGTGACGCATTGCAACTCCCCGACTGGCAGGTCCGGACTACGCTCCAGACGCATTCCAACTGGCTGGCAACCCGAACTCGCGACCTGAACTGACTGACGACAGACAAGACCGGGGAAGTAATAGCAGTCGAGCAAAGATACTACGAGAGGGGATATATCGATACGCGCTACTAGTGCCGGTCACGGTCACGCTAAGCAGCAACTCAGCGACAGTAGTATTTTAAGTTAATGTAGTAAGGTGGAAGTACGTTAAAAACAGGGTGTAAAATACATGATGGCGGGAACATGAGCCATGTACGGCTCAGTATGAAGATCGATTCAACTGGACATCGCGGATCACTACGTGTAGATATTACGCAATACGTTTCAAATCACGACATTCACACAGACAGACAGCAAACGAATAAGTCATCGTCACGTCCTCGAAAAGGAAGTTTTGACGTTGTCATTACAAATTTTTCCTCGCGCTGTTTTTCTGCATGCAACTCACCTCACACCCCCATAAGCTCCGGCAACTGTATCTCGCTCACACCCATTAGTCCATCGCTCTTACTCGCTCATACCCATTCACTCCCACTTACCCATTCTCACTCACTCACTCATTCATTCAGGCCATCTCATTATCATTATCTGTCTGTGTCTGTCTGTCACCGCCTCCCATCTCACAGCCACAGTCCCTTTATCTGTGCCACAACTGCTGTCTGCCATCATTCTCACTCACACTCTTCTGTCACTGTCAACTCCGTTCTACAGCCACTGTGTCCCTCTCTTTCCTTCACACTGCCATTGTCTGCTTCGCTCTTTCCATAAAACCACCACGGTCTATTATCTTCCAGTATCTGTGTTACTTTTCTCTCTGCCATTGCCACTGTCTTCTTCTCATTGAACATAAAAAAAAAACGCCAGGATTTTCGCATGCCAAAAATTTTGTGAAAATTGTTAAATGTGCTGATGAAGGTAGGATGAAGCAGCTGGTACATCATTTTTCAGTCAGAATTTTAAAGAAGAGCATATTCGCATATTCGACTGTTTTGTGCTTCAATAGCTGAGTCTTTCTGCTTGGTCCCTTCTTTCCCTGCAACAGTAGGGCATATCACTCATGTGAAAAGAACTTTAAGAAGCAGTTAAATTTTCATTGTTTCATTATGTGAAACTGAAATAACGCATAACTAGATAATTTTACACTTCATACCGTATTTTATGTGCACAAAAAATTTGCACGGGCTTCAGTACTACAACAACATGTGGTTCCCCGAACCTTTCTGATGATAATGGAGACAGTTTACAGCATATTTCTTCGTGCTGCGTCACTTTATAGACCACGATTTCGTCTCGCACCGGAGTTTACGTGCTTACTTCCCGTGTACTGCTAGGGTACCTTCGAACCTCTGTGTCTTGGCAACGGATAAAGGTGTCAAGAAAATTTTCAAGGGATCTTAGGATTATATCGCAAAATTTCAGCCATTTTCTGTGCATAGCCGTCAGGGGCTCGGTTTTGCTACCAACAACTCTGTTTTTCGGATTTTTTCAGGACCCACCCATGAACTAAATGGTGCCTCCATTATTCCCTTAAGGCGCACTATATACTAAATCAAATGCAAAAAGAACCGACTGATTTGCTCCATTTGCTTAAACTGGAGGAAGTGTTTAACATTCAAATTTGACCCTGTGCGGTAGAAAAGTTACCGTAAGACGTTCCTTCTGTTGGGTGTACAAATAGTCACAGCTGCAAGGGCTATCGAAAACACTTGATCCTGCGTTTCTGTTACCAAGAGAACCGGAAGCTAAGCCTCGGAAAAATCCTGTTTTTATGCGCGTCGTTTTGAAACATACTGGTAACGTATGCTGTTCCATGCAACCGATAGTAGAAAGAATGCAGCATAAAACTGATCTGGGGTATACACAGTGTGAAATCTAGTATGCAAGTGCCACCTAGGCAGGAAAAAGGGCCCAAACACAGCTGGATATCGAATCGAACTGAGCTTAGATGACAGATACTGCTGCATCGTCTCTGTACCAGAATTCCTTGACCAGAAGTTTTCAGTATATGAGAGATCGAATCGTCCACTCAACTTGAGGGTATGATAACTTTCTTTAGGATTGCTAGAATTTGGTGATACAGAATCTCCTTCTACGTCCCATTCTTTTAATGAATTGTAAAGGCAGCTCCAGCACTGTTGTATGTACTTTTCAGTATCCTATCGTAACTTAAATCAATGCTTTTTTTTTATCAACGGCAACCAGTATGGGTTGTGCGAGTTTAGAGCTTTCCCACAATTTATGAAAGCGAAACAAAGTCCTAATTCATACTCGTTGTCCCATCCTTTAATTCCGTTCGTTCTATGCAAATGAACCTACAGCAATCTTTCTACGCATATATTCTGTAGGTAATCTTGCACGCTCATTTTGTATTACTTTTTCTTTGGCTTTTGAATCACTATCATTTCCTGTCGTCTTTTATTTTATTCGTAGATCGAATGGCATTATTCACCGCATCTGGCATTTTTTAACAAACTGAACAAAATAAAATAACTTCTCAACTTGCACGGGTGTTTGGCGATTTTTTTTCTATATATTTGACCAGCCGCTGTCCCACGTCCACAATTGATCATCGGAGTCATCTGGAATTAGTTTTGGAGTACCATTATTTTCGTTAACTACCTGTCTTTCTTAGTCATCTCTTGAGTTATTTAAACTTGAAATGGCTTGTACAATTTTCTCTCTGTTATGAACTATTGTGGCACCCAATATCTTAACTGCAGACATGATTTCGACTCGATATATGTTTCTGTTTTGTATTCTGCAGTTACCATTGTTTTCAGTTGTTTCTCTTACCAGTTTTTCATTGTACCGTCTCATATACCTACATCAGGGTTTTCCGACCAGCTTAACTTACTTCAGCATATACTGACATGTTTCTATTATTGTTCGCTTCAGACTCTCGCTTTCTGTCAATAATTTTTAATATTGTTTTTTTTGTCTTCGGTTCTTGCAACAAATTTTAATGTTTGTATAAACACCTTTACTATATAATTGCCCATTTCGCCTAGGCCCGTGTACTCTTAGTTTTGTACTATATACTATACTCCGCCCGAACAGACTATGAAGGCCCAACGGGACCGACCGACCGCCGTGTCATCCTTAGCTCACAGGCGTCACCGCATACGAATATGGAATTCTGTAAAGTGCAGAATTTGTTGCCCATTGTACCTTGAGCATATTTCTCTATCATTTTTCTCCTGACCTACGATTGTGAGTTCCAGTCTCATGATCTCAATTCTTTCTAGTTTTGTGTCTGTTTTTATCGTGTGTCTTGGAATTCTAAAGTGACATATCAGCGTCACATCCTTTATAATTTCTCTATTGTACTAGAAAATGTAAAGAGTTTAATTTCCAGTTCCATTTGCATATTACCGATTTCATTTTCCGCGTTTCTTTGGGAATAATTTGTTGAAGCCGTATGTGTTACTACAGATTGCGCTAATATATGACCGCTATTACTACCTTTATCGGATCCAAAGTTGCCGAATGAAGATTCGTCCTTAATTTTTATTCTCTATATTCATAAATATTTTCTAAGAAGATCGAGCGAGGTGGCGCAGTGGTTAGACACTGGACTCGCATTCAGGAGGACGACGGTTCAATCCCGCGTCTGGCCATCCTGATTAGGTTTTCCGTGATTTCCCTAAATTGCTCCAGCAAATGCCGGGATGGTTCCTTTGAAAGGGCACGGCCGACTGACTTCCTTCCCCGTCCTCCCTAATCCGATGAGACCGATGACCTCGCTGTCTGGTCTCCTTCCCCAAACAACCTAACCCATTTTCTAAGATAGATAAAAATGTGATGCTTCCAGATACAGATTTTCTTAATCGCTTTCCCTTAGGAAAGAAAAAAAATACTAGTCACATATTATCGTGCGATTTCGAATCTGATGAATTCGCAGTTATATATCTGGGCTTAAAACCTATAGTTCGCAGTTGATATCGGACGAGGAGTACACGGCAAGGGCCATAACCCGATATACCACAAACTTCGCTCAGTAGAAGAGGGTTCAAAATGAGGGAACACGCATCAAGGCTTACTCGTAGATACTCGACAGTTCCTGAGAAAGCCGACGGTCAAACTTCTCGAGGTACTTTACGTGCCTTTTAGCGAGTCAATAATACATCCGAAGCTATGGCACAGGGCCTAGCGTCGCGGCTTTACGCTTTTCCGTCCCGTGTTCGAAACACAATTGTAATTTTTATTTTTAATTCTTCGAACCAAGCCCTTAGAAGATTGCTACGCGAATGTTTTCCAGTGTATATGGAAATCATGTATCCTTATCCGTCTACTAACTGTACGCGTGGTGAATAAATTTAAAAAAAACAATAGATGAAAAATTATTTGAAATTGTTTTCGGTGATATTTCTGAAGTGTATCTTGATTCATACTCAATTGCAACGTTGCGCGTGGTTTGCCGAGAAATTGTCGCAACATGTGAAATCTTCATCAGTGTTAACGACTTTTTCTACCTGAGTGAGATTCGTACGTAGAAAGGTCATTTCGCGCGATACTCGTGGTGTTCAGAATTTCTGTGTTTATAATGTGTCTACGATCGGGTGCAAAGGGAAAGCACCAAATCTTCCTGAAGAATAAATGTAAGGATAAAGTGTAAGAATTGATATAAGAATGAAATATAAGAATATGAGAATTAAAAAAAATAGTAACCCCTGAAAATAGCATACCCATATAACCTGAAGATCCAAAGAAACTGGAACACTCATCTAATATCGTGCAGGGCCCCCGCGAGCACGCAAAAGTGCCACAACACGATCTGGCATGGACTCGACCAATGTCTAAAGTATGCTGGAGGGAACTGACACCATGAATCTTCCAGGGCTGTCCATAAATCCGTAAGAGTACGAGAGCATGGAGATCTCTTCTGAAGAGCACGTTGCAAGGCATCCCAGATATGCTCAATAATGTTCATATCTGGGAAGTCTGGTACCAGCGGAAGTGTTTAAACTCAGAAGAGTCTTTCTGGTGCCACTCTGCAGCAATTCTGGACGTGTGGGGTGTTGCATTGTCCGGCTGGAATCTCCCGAATCCGTCGGAATGAACAAAGGACGTGTATAGGTGCAGGTGGTCAGACAGGATGCTTACGTACGTGCCACCTGTCAGAGTCGTATCTGACTTACCATGGGTCCCACATCACTCCACCTGAACACGCCCCCACCATTACAGAGCCTCCACCAGCTTGAACAGTCCCCTTCTGACATGCTGGTTCATGAGGATGTCTCCATACCCGTACGAATCCATCCGCTCGATGCAGTTTGAAACGAGACTCGTCCGATCAGGTAACATGTTTCCAATCATTAACAGTCCATTGTCGTTGTTGACCGGCCCAGGCGTGGCGTAAAGCTTTGTGTCGTGCAGTCATCAGGGGTAAAGGAGCGGATGTTTGGCTCTGAAAACCCATGTAGGTGATGTGTCGTTCAATGGCTAGCACGCTGACACTTGTTGATGGGCCAGCACTGAAATCTGCAGCAATTCGCGGATGGGTTGCACTTGTGTAACGTTGAACGATTCTCTTCAGCCGTCGTTGGTTCCGTTCTTGCAGGATCTTTTTCCAGCCGCAGCGAAGTCGGAGAATTTGTTTTACCGGTTTCCTGATATTCACGGTACACTCATGAAAGCGTCGTACGGGAAAATCCCCACTTCATCGCTACCTCGGAGATGATGTGTCCCATCGCTCGTGCGCCGACTATAACACCGCGTTCACACTCACTTAAAACTTGACAATCTGCCATTGTAGCAGCAGTAACCGATCTAACAACTGCCCCAGACACTTGTCTTATATAGGCGTTGCCGACCGCAGCGTCGTATTCGGCCTATTTATATATCTCAGTATTTGAATACTCACGCATTTTTATCCCCAAACTCGACAAGAAACATTCGTGTAATAATCTTGTATGGACATGGGCAGATAATTGAAAAATAGGAATAAGGTAAAATAGATAATAATAGTTGCCTGGTTTCGAGCAGGGAGCCCAAAACTGACATACCGCGACACTAGCCGCTGTGCCACCACTCTGGCTGAGATTAATGCGCTCTAAAGGGAATCTATGTTACATGGAAAAAATTGACCGTGTTTTTTCAGAAATGGCCGAGTATCTACGGATGAGCGGAGACGCGCTTTCGCTTATTTTGACTTCCCTTCCACTGAGCGAAGTTTCTGGGAAACCGTGTTGCCGTGTTCTCATAAGTACACTATTGGCCATTACAATTGCATCACCATGAATATGACGTGCTACAGACGCGAAATTTAACCGACAGGAAGAAGACGCTATGATATGCAAATGATAAACTTTTCAGAGCATTCTCACAAGGTTGGCGCCGGTGACGACGCCTACAACATGCTGACATGAGGAAAGTTTCCAACCGATTTCTCATACACAAACAGCAGTTGACCGGCGTTGCCTCGTGAAACGTTGTTGTAATGCCTCGTGTAAGGAGGAGAAATGCGTACCATCACGTTTCCGACTTTCATAAAGGTCGGATTGTAGCCTATCGCGATTGCGGTTTATCGTATCGCGACATTGCTGCTCGCGTTGGTCGAGATCCAATGACTGTTAGCAGAATATGGAATCGGTGGGTTCAGGAGGGTAATACGGAACGCCGTGCTGGATCCCAACGGCCTCGTATCACTAACAGTCGAGATGACAGGCATCTTATCCGCATGGCTGTAACGGATCGTGCAGCCACCTCTCGATCCCTGAGTCAACAGATGGGGACGTTTGCAAGACTACAACCATCTGCACGAACAGTTCGACGACGTTTGCAGCAGCATGGACTATCAGCTCTGAGACCATGTCTGCGGTTACTCTCGACGCTGCATCACAGACAGGAGCGCCTGCGATGATGTACTCAATGGCGAATCTGGGTGCACGAATGGCAAAACGTCATTTTTTCGGATGAATCCAGGTTCTGTTTACAGCATCATGATGGTCGCATCAGTGTTTGGCGACAACGCACATTGGAAGCGTGTATTAGTCATTGTTATACTGGCGTATCACCCAGCGTGATGATGTGGGGTGCCATTGGTTACATGTCTCGGTCATAAATGTTGTTCGCATTGACGGCCCTTTGAACAGTGGAAGTAACATTTCAGATGTGTTTCGACCCGTGGCTCTACCCTTCATTCGATCCCTGAGAAACCCTACATTTCAGCAGGATAATGCACGACCGCATGTTGCAGGTCCTGTACGGGCCTTTGTGGGTATAGAAAATGTTCGACTGCTGCCCTGGCCACCACATTTTCCAGATCTCTCACCAATTGAAAACGTCTGGTCAATGGTGGCCGAGCAACTGGCTCGTCACAATACGCCAGTCACTACTCTTGATGAACTGTGGTATCGTGTTGAAGCTGCATTGGCAGCTGTACTTGTGCACGCCATCCAAGCTCTGTTTGACTCGATGCCCAGGCGTAACAAGGCCGTTATTACGGCCAGAGGTCGTTGTTCTGGGTACTGATTTCTCAGGATCTATACACCCAAATTGCATGGAAATGTAATCTCATGTCAGTTCTAGTATAATATATTTGTCCAATGAATACCCGTTTATCATCTGCATTTCTTCTTGGTGTAGCAATTTTATTGGCCAGTAGTGTAGTTACATATTCGTGACCTTTTTCATTCCTGAAACATATTGTGAATTTACATAGTTGACCTGCTTTCGTATTTGCATTTTTTTGGTTATACGACATTCTCGTCTCTGGTAGGTGAAGGGTTACATCGTATTCTTGTAGTTTAAAGCTCACAACGCTTCGGTACGCAAAGAACCGACACACGCTGTGCTCACTTATTTCGGGCAGGTGCACGACTGAAGTTGATTCTGAAGGGGTCTTCACAAGGAAACCGGCATCCCTGCTGGGTGCTATTCTGCCACCCTTTGCTTTTTGGCTGGACGTCGCATAACTGGAGGCGACGTTCGCTAATATTACCTGCTTTTTGTGACGTGCGTTGGCATTATGTCTCAAATAACAAAAGTGTTCTGCAGCTTCGTAAAGCGGGGACGAAAATTCAGTGGAGCGCAGTGCTGGTGAGAAGATGAGCTGTCAGCTTCAGGGTGCCGGTTATTTGAGAAACAGAATGGCTTTGCACTTGGTACACCAACGCCAGATGGAGTGGGGAGAAAAATCTCATACTCTTACTCGTATTTACCCCATGGGTAATTCGTTTTTCATTTGTGTTCTCCTGACGTAAACCAACTTGAGCTACGACTAGAAGAAGACAAGCCTGAACTTCTACTAGGAGGGCACACACACAGATATCCAGTGTCATTATATGATCAGCTTGATTGTACTTCAAATATGTTCAGCACAAATAATGCGGATAGTCTTATAAGCGTTTTCTTGGGTGTGGTCAAGGACATTCCAAGAACTTTTTGAGTGGCGTATTATTGGCAGTAGTAAAGAAGTGGCGGTGGTTGATTGTAAGGAAATGCAGCAGTGCTTCCACGTAGTATAAAGTGTGACAGCTCTCCGTAAATTTGAAGTAAACGTTAATATTATATGTATGAAAAAGAGTATAAACTCAAATATAAGGGAATACTTTTTGGAACCTATCGCAATATTTAGTGATAGTATGAGGTGATTCATAATAATTGGAAGAAGCACTAGGTGAAAGTTAATGCGATTCTTTGGGAAATTTGTTATAGCTGCACTGCAAGTGTTAAGGGAACGTCTTCAGTGTCCTAGCAAGACTTATTCAGGTGAAAGTCTCCAGTGTTTTGAGTCCTTACCAAATGAGCTTCAAGGAAAACTTCGAAAGAATTGGTATACGGTAAAATATCGCAAGACATTTTATTCTGTTCTAATGCGTTACTGAGATAATCGTAGAACATAAATGGCAATTATAGCAAGAAAGGCGTCAGTAGTACTGCGAAACATTGTTACGCATTGTTATGAGTAGACGAAACTACAGTCGTCCCGCCGTAACTGTGATTTCTGTGCTTGCTCTGAGAGATGGCTCACTAGAACTACAACAGATGATATATTACTTAATTTTATCACAACAATGATAAAAAGATTTATTTAACCTGACACAGTCCTTGGACACAGGAATGCTTGACAGTTTACAGTTCTCACTGACTTGTAAAGCGCGCGACCGCTACGGCCGCAGGTTCGAATCCTGCCTCGGGCATGGATGTGTGTGACGTCCTGATAGTTGAATAACTCTTCAGTCTTAATTGCTTCAGCAGAGGTCACGAACTGTGCAAATCGTGCCCATGCACTGCTCTATATTGACCTCCGTGCGAGGGCGCTGCTATACTGAGAGAGAGAGGGCATGTCTTCTTCAGCCTCCCATTCGTCGCTGCAGACTGCAGAGAAACATCTCGAATGTCTTTGGAATCAATGTGCATTGCCGACTTTTGTGTGGCGCCGCGATCTTTCGGTGATACCACTGGCATATTCTGAGAAAGTTTATTAGATTTACGCTTACATTGCTAACATGTGTTTGGCGTAGAAATTATGACAATAAGATGAAAGAAGATAAAACTCTTGCAAAGTCATACTAATAGTCAAGAGATCCCTCGTTCTGTATGCGAGTGGATGAGCGAGTGGCTAATATTGATACAAAGAACCCTTCACCATAAGCTGTACGGCCTGGAAGCTATGCATGTAGATGTAAATGAGCAAAAGTAATCAACAAAATGCAAAAGTTTCTGTTCAAAAAATTGCGGTGTGTTGGAGCGAAATGCGGGTGGCATCCCTGTACACGCCTGTGTTTAATGTGTAACTGCCGCAATTTACATTGTTGAATGTCTGTTATTGTTGTTATTGTTGTATTTAGGAGAACACTTTCGCACAGTTAGCGAATTTCGAGATGGCAGAATTTGAAAACCAATACGTCCGCATTAAATTTTGCGTCAAGCTAAAAAACCTTTACGGAGATACACCAAATGATGCAGGAAGCCTACGGTGATGAGTACTTAAGCCGAAATCGGTGTTACGAATGCTTCACACAGTTTAAAAATGGCCGGACTGTGGTTAAAGATGACCCTCGTTCAGGATGCCCTTCGACGTTTACTGACGACGCTTGTATGAGGAACGTCAACGAATTTGTGCGTCCCAATCGAAGACTGACTGTTCGAGAAACTTCAGAATTATGTAACATTTCAGTTGGATCGTGTGATGAAATCCTGACACAGGCTCTTGGAATGAATCGTGTTGCCGCCATTTTCGTCCCACAGCTCATGAGTGAATACCAGATAGACATTCACCTCGCAATCCGTGAAGGGCTTTTGGATCGCGCAAATGAGAACGAGATGTTCCTTAAGAGAAACGTAACTGGTGACGAGACGTGGGTCTACGGATATGACGTTGAGGCCAAAGTTCAGTCTTCAGAATGGGTCGGGAAAAGTTCTACAAGATCAAAAAAACCTTGTCAGGTCAGATGTCAAAGCCAAGCTGATAGTTTTCTTTGAAGGATTAGTTCATCATGAATTCGTGCCACAGAAACAAACTGTTAATCGGTGGTACTATCGGGATGTATTGTGATGCCTGCGAGAAAAATGGGAACGAAATGGCCTGAAATGAGGAGAGAAAATTCATGGCTCTTGCAGCACGATAACGCACCCGCACATTCATCTATGTTGGTGCGTGAGTGTTGCGTAAAAAATGAAATCACTCTGGTGCCTCATCCTCCGTACTCTCCAGACCTGACCCCTGACAACTTTTTTTTTTATATCCAAAGTGGAAAACGCCGTTGAAAGGACGAAGATTTGCAACGACAGACGAGATAAAATTAAAATTCGCAGACGGCTCATCGCGCGGTCCAGCAACAGGCGTACGAAGATTGCTTGCGGAAGTGGAAACGGCGTTGAGAGCGATTTGGAAGAGATTACGAGGGTAATCCCAAAAGTAAGGTCTATTTTTTTTATAAGTACAGAACTCTGTTGTTGGAGTGTGAGGCGCTCAGTCTTGGCTTGGCAGCCGTTGAGAATGGAGCTCCCGTTGGATGGTACCGCGAAGTGCGAATTGCGCGCAGTTATTCGGCTTTTGAAGCAAAGAGCACTGCGCCGATTGACATCTATCGCCTACTGACGGAAGTGTTTGGTGAGTCCTGCATGGATGCCAAAAATGTTCGTAAGTGCTGTAGAGAGTTTGCAGCTGGTCAGACCGGAATTCACGACGAACAAAGGAGCGAAAGACCGTCAATTTCTGAGGAGACAGTGTTGAAGGTTGAGCAAAGCATGCGTGAAGATCGGCGGATCACCCTGGATGATCTCTGCACGTTGGTTCCTGAGGTTTCCCGAAGCACCCTCACAGAATTTTAACGGAAACATTGAACCACCGGAAGGTGTGCGCGAGATGGGTGCCGCGCATGCTGACTGAGGACCACATGCGGCAACGAGTTGATGCTTCCCGCGCATTTCTTCACCACCTTGCAGCCGAACAGGACAACTTTCTGGACTCAATTGTCGCGGGTGACGAAACCTGGGCATACCACTTTACACCTAAGACCAAGCAACAATCACGCCAGTGGCGGCATCCTTCTTCGCCAAAGCCGCGGTAATTCAAACACAGTCTGCGGCTAGAATCATAATAACCTTTTTTTGGGATCGGAAAGGGGTATTATTGTTCGACTTTATGCCCCCTGGGACCACAATTAACTCTGACAGGTACTGTGAGGTTCCGAAAAATCTCAAATGGGCAATTCAGAACCGGAGAAGAGGAATGTTAAGCAAGGGCATACACATTCTCCATGACAACGCCCGCCCACACATCGCTCGGCAAACAGTTGCTCCCCTGCAGCAGTGGAACATAATCACCCCCACCCTATAGATGTGACTTGGCGCCCAGTCACTATCACCTGTTCCCTAGGTTAAAAGAACATTTGGCCGGAGAGCGATTCAGCTCTGATGACGAGGTGAAAGAAGAGGTTCATAACTTTCTGAACAGCATGGCGGCGAGCTGGTATGACATGGGCGTACGAAAACTGCCATAGCATCTACAAAAATACATCGACAGAAATGGTGATTATGTCGAAAAATAGTTAAATGTTCAAGCTGTAAACTGATGTAAACCACTGTAGAAATAAACAGGTCTACGTACTTATAAAAAAATAGGAGACCTTACTTTTGAGATTACCCTCGTATTTCGAAGCAGACCATGCGCAATAAGTAAAAGGTAGGAGTACAAAGATTTTGTGGACAAAGTTCCGGAATTTCTTGGACAAACCTCGTGTAAGTAACTCCCACATCATTTCTGGTGGCACTTTACGTCTGTGCGTAGAGTTGACCTTTACATGTTTCGTCATAGTCGTATCGACAGTCTACAGCTATCCACAAAAGGTTTTTATATTATTTGTTATTCATCTTTGCTAACTTGGATAAGCAGAACAATTGGAAGCAACCACATCCATGGAATACTAGGAGGCGCGTACGCAGCGACTTAAGGCGGAACGGCTCATAAAACTAATCGCGGGTAATGCCAAACAGAGATTGATTGGAAGAGTCCTCAGGAAATGTAGTCCACTCGCAAAGGAGGTAGCTCACAAAACCATCATTCGACGAGTACTTCAAAGTCGCTTGTTAGCGTGGTATCCATGCCAGATAGGACTGACAGAGGAAATAGAGAATATCCTAAGAAGAGCAGCACGTTTCGTTACAGGTTCGTTTAGTAAGAGCGAAAGCGTGTGGGAGATGTTCAGTCAACACTGCAGCAAACGCAGGTGGAGAGGCGCTATGCATCTCGGCGTGATTTATTACTAAAATTCCGAAAGGGTGCGCTTCCAGAAGAGTCGAGCAAGCAGAATACGCGGAGGAAAAACTACGGTCGAGTTCACACGGTGGCGTACCAGGAATCGTTCTTTCCCTGAACCATTCGCGACTGGTACCGGAGAAGTGAGAAGTGACCTCTGACTCACAACGTAAGGTAGCTTGCGGAGTATAGACATAGATATATGAGTAGACACAGGTAAGAGAGTTTGATAATTGCGCATGTGCCACACTTAAGCAATCATACAGAAAAATGTTTTAACTACTTAGTACCGAAATCAATAGTCACTTTAGGGAATAAGAGCGAAGATAAATTGCGGGAATGGAAATCATACTCAACCGAGATCAGTTGAAAATCTGTGTGTTCGTTTTTACTGTATGTTTCCCACATTAAACAATTATGTTTACTTGTAACACTACAGTAAGATACCCAATATTTCTCTTCTGATTATATTTTCGCATGAAGTGTAATCTCTGTAACATGTGTTCTATGATATACTATGATATGTTTTGTCTTTATTACATGTTCTCTTTGGTTATCTTTAGAAGTGGATAATTTTGTTTAAATAATTTTATGTTGAACTGCCAATATGAGCAAACGGCATGCTTTCTTTAAAATGTTTGTTTGCTACTCTGTAATTGCTGTTCCTCACTTAGGGTTCTTAGTTCTTTTGATATGAAAAGGTGTTGTGGTTCCCCTCTGGAACGGAAACTAAGCAGTGCGCGCAAAATATGGTTGGTGCGAGTAAAAAGGTGGACAAGGCAGCGAGTCGGAGACTAGCTACCGTACCGCTGGCAGATAATAATCAAATAGCGCATGGTGGTGGTGGCGAGAGAGGCTTTTAGTGCCAGTTTCCACTACGCCAAAGCCTGGGGTGAATTAATGAATTAATTATTATGCTATGATACTGGAAATTATCTTAAAATCTGAGGAACGTCGCTAGGAAGAATATGACAGAGCATACCACTTACAACTCGCCACCAATAGTACACAATCACTGCAACGGAGAGGGATAATTTTTTTTTTTTGGTCATCAGTCTACTGACTGGTTTGATGCGGCCCGCCACGAATTCCTTTCCTGTGGTAACCTCTTCATCTCAGAGTAGCACTTGCAACCTACGTCCTCAATTATTTGCTTGACGTATTCCAATCTCTGTCTTCATCTACAGTTTTTGTCCTCTACAGCTCCCTCTAGTACCATGGAAGTCATTCCCTCATGTCTTAGCAGATGTCCTATCATCCTGTCCCTTCTCCTTATCAGTGTTTTCCGCATATTCCTTTCCTCTCCGATTGTTCGTAGAACCTCCTCATTCCTTACCTATCAGTCCACCTAATTTTCAACATTCGTCTATAGCACCACATCTCAAGTGCTTCGATTTTCTTCTGTTCCGGTTTTCCCACAGTCCATGTTTCACTACCATACAATGCTGTACTCCAGACGCACATCCTCAGAAATTTCTTCCTCAAATAAGGCCGGTATTTGATTTTAGTAGACTTCTCTTGGCCAGAAATGCCTTCTTTGCCATAGCGAGTCTCCTTTTGATGTCCTTCTTGCTCCGTCCATCATTGGTTATTTTACTGCCTAGGTAGCAGAATTCCTTAACTTCATTGACTTCGTGACCAGCAATCCTGATGTTAAATTTCTCGCTGTTCTCATTTCTAGTACTTCTCATTACCTTCGTTTTTCTCGAGGAGGACCCGTGGTCTAGGGGTAGCGTCTTTGATTCATAATCAAAACGTCTTCGGTCCCGGGTTCGATCCCCGCCAGTGCCTAAATTTTGATAAATAATCAGCATTGGCGGCCGAAGACTTCCGGCATAAGAAGTCAGCCTCATTCTGCCAACGGCCTTGTCAAAGAGGGCGGAGGAGCGGATAGAGGTTCAGGGCACTCTCTTGTCCTAGGGGAGGGGGAATTGCCCCTAAAGGCGGAAGAATCAGCAATGATCAACGACATGAGGATGCAGAAGGCAATGGAAACCACTGCATTAAAGACACGTAACGTGTATCCACAGGACATGTGGCCTGTAATTGAAGAAGTGTCATGATGATCTCTCCATTGGCAAAAGATTCCGGGAGGGGACTGCCTACAGGGAGGTTACCACGAGAAAAAGATTGAATAATCAACGAAAGGATAACGTTCTACGAGTCGGGGCGTGGATAATTATAGATTTGTATAGTGATGGATCAGCACTTTTAGTGTGCGCAAATATAAGCTAACTTATACCTAAATTAATGTACCTACCTTAATTTGTTCCTCACCAAGATACCTCTCAGGGTCCTTTCCTTTTGAACTATGATTTCCGAGTGTCCATGTTGTGAAAAATGAAAGTCACAAAGTAAAACAGTTATTTAATTAATGTTGTTTGATATCAAGTGAAAAAGAGTAGTTAAATGTACTGTAAGTTTTGGCAGAATTGAGGGAGGTAGTAAGTGTAGCTTTGTGAAAGCCTCCCAGTGATTGAAATAGTTCAATTTAAAGTGTTGTGGACTTTCGAAATTATTTACTTATTGACATTAAGTCAAAAGACTGTGGTAATAACGAATAGGCAATAAACCACTTTGAGGCTAGTTTCAAAAGGAAATGTTATTAAAGAGTGGTTTGATATGTTCTTCCTGGTAAATAATCGTTGTGCAGTCTATTGAAATAGTACAAAAGGTGAGGCAGTGTTTCGGAAAGTGTATCAATTTGCTTTATAACTGTGGTAAAGTTTAAAGGCCCCACTATTGAAAGTTGCTCAAAATACATAAAGTTAATATATAAAAGAAAATGCTAACCAGTTTTTAAACATATGTTGAATTTTATGCTCATGGTGTGTGTTAACAGGTGTTATATCAGATTATGAGCACCAATTTATTGTTTTGTTTCTGCTGAAGGTAAAGTTAATAGAAGTATCATTATCTACGAAATCAGTTACTTATTCCTTTCAGTGAACGGTGAGAATATGTATACAAGTGAACTTTATTTAAATTTATGCAGTATAAATGGTATTTGCTAACTTGAGACTAAGTCTATGCCCAATTTCCAATTCAGTATAGATTTTCATTAGTAGTGTTAATGAAGTTACTCGGACTGATAAAGTACATAATATTGAAGTGTGTGTTGTGTTTGTGAGGGCAGATTTGTTTTATCATGACAGTTAGCACCCACTTCACCGTTTTTATATGCTTGTTACTGGGTTCATTGCACTTTCGTACGAGAAAAATATAGTGTCTTTCCACCAAAAGCAGCTTTCTTTGTCTTTAAAAGAAATGTTACACGTTTCTATGCGTAATTAGGTTGGCGACCGTATTCTTTATCATTTGAGCGGTTTGAATAGTTAACACAGTTTCTGAATTAGATCTGTTACTTTCTGTGTGATTTTCGTAAAGTTAATTTCATGTCCGATAGCTTCAAATACCCGTTCTCAGAATTTTCTCCATAACCTTCCTCGAAAAGAACATTGTCTTCCCTCCAGGGAATTCACGAAGCATTTTAGTTCCCGAAGCATCTCCGCGACACCCGGATGTTATTCGAACCTACCGGTAACAAATCTAGCAGCCCGCCTCTGAACTGCTTCGATGTCTTCCTTTATTCCGACCTGGTACGCATCGCGAACACTCTAGCAGTTCTCAAGAATAGGTCGCTCTGGCGTCCTATACGCGATGTCCTTTACAGATAAACCACACCTTCCCAGAACTCTGGAGTGGCCGAGCGGTTCTAGGCGCTACAGTCTGGAACCGCGTGACCGCTACGGTCGCAAGTTCGAATCCTGCCTCGGGCGTGGATGTGTGTGATGTCCTTATGTTAGTTAGGTTTAAGCAGTTCTAAGTTCTAGGGGACTGATGACCTCAGCAGTTAAGTGCCATAGTGCTCAGAGGCATTTGAACCACTTTTTTCCCCAGAACTCTCCCGTAAACCGAAACCCTCCATTCGTGTTTCCTTTCACAACTCTCACATGCTCGTCCCACTTCACAGCGCTTTGCAATGTTACACTCTGATATTTAAACAACGTGACTGTGTCAAGGAGGACACTACTAATGCTGGCCGCGCGGGATTAGCCGAGCGGTCTCAGGCGCTGCAGTCATGGACTGTGCGGCTGGTCCCGGCGGAGGTTCGAGTCCTCCCTCGGGCATGGGTGTATCTTTGTGCAGTCGCTCCGACTTCTTCCTGTGCATCACAGCATCGCCAGCAGACAACCGCGGATTGCTGCCCATCTTGTCCGCTAGTTCATTCACGTCCTATTATACGAGGGCAGTTCAATAAGTAATGCAACACATTTTTTTTCTCGGCCAATTTTGGTTGAAAAAACCGGAAATTTCTTGTGGAATATTTTCAAACATTCCCGCTTCGTCTCGTATAGTTTCATTGACTTCCGACAGGTGGCAGTGCTGTACGGAGCTGTTAAAATGGCGTCTGTAACGGATGTGCGTTGCAAACAACGGGCAGTGATCGAATTTCTTTTGGCGGAAAACCAGGGCATCTCAGATATTCATAGGCGCTCGCAGAATGTCTACGGTGATCTGGCAGTGGACAAAAGCACGGTGAGTCGTTGGGCAAAGCGTGTGTCATCATCGCCGCAAGGTCAAGCAAGACTGTCTGATCTCCCGCGTGCGGGCCGGCCGTGCACAGCTGTGACTCCTGCAATGACGGAGCGTGCGAACACACTCGTTCGAGATGATCGACGGATCACCATCAAACAACTCAGTGCTCAACTTGACATCTCTGTTGGTAGTGCTGTCACAATTGTTCACCAGTTGGGATATTCAAAGGTTTGTTCCCGCTGGGTCCCTCGTTGTCTAGCCGAACACCATAAAGAGCAAAGGAGAACCATCTGTGCGGAATTGCTTGCTCGTCATGTGGCTGAGGGTGACAATTTCTTGTCAAAGATTGTTACAGGCGATGAAACATGGGTTCATCACTTCGAACCTGAAACAAAACGGCAATCAATGGAGTGGCGCCACACCCACTCCCCTACCAAGAAAAAGCTTAAAGCCATACCCTCAGCCGGTAAAGTCATGGTTACAGTCTTCTGGGACGCTGAAGGGGTTATTCTGTTCGATGTCCTTCCCCATGGTCAAACGATCAACTCTGAAGTGTATTGTGCTACTCTTCAGAAATTGAAGAAACGACTTCAGCGTGTTCGTAGGCACAAAAATCTGAACGAACTTCTCCTTCTTCATGACAACGCAAGACCTCACACAAGTCTTCGCACCCGAGAGGAGCTCACAAAACTTCAGTGGACTGTTCTTCCTCATGCACCCTACAGCCCCGATCTCGCACCGTCGGATTTCCATATGTTTGGCCCAATGAAGGACGCAATCCGTGGGAGGCACTACGCAGATGATGATGAAGTTATTGATGCAGTACGACGTTGGCTCCGACATCGACCAGTGGAATTGTACCGTGCAGGCATACAGGCCCTCATTTCAAGGTGGCGTAAGGCCGTAGCATTGAATGGAGATACGTTGAAAAATAGTGTTGTGTAGCTAAAAGATTGGGGAATAACCTGGTGTATTTCAATGCTGAATAAAACAACCCCTGTTTCAGAAAAAAATGTGTTGCATTACTTATTGAACTGCCCTCGTACTTTCCTGAGGCGCTCCTAACGACACCTTTGTCACTGGTAAGCTCTCGCCGTCGAGGACAACATACTTGTTTCTATTACTTAACAAGTAACTTCGAGCCATTCACGTACCTGGAAACCCTTTCCATATGTTCCTACGTTCGTTAATTGGGCACTGTGTCAAATGCTGTCCGAAAATCTCAATCTATGGAATCTGCCTCATGCCCTTCATCCAAAGTTCGTAGTATATCATGTGAGAAAAGGGCAAGCTTTCACACGAACGATGCTTCCTAGGACTGTAATGATTACGGACATAAGCTTTTCGGTCTCTAGAGGAACTTGTAATATTCCAACACGTAATAGATTGAAAGATTGTGCAGCAAACCGATGTTAGAGATATTGGTCTGTAATAAGCCACAAGTTCTTTAGAAACGATTTTATTCTACAGTTATTAGTTTCGGGCCCGAGCCCATCGCCAGACGATAGCCATCATTTCTTGGCAAGTTTTATATTAGTGTCTTCATGAAAATCTCCGTTTTACATGTTGTAAGACAGACGTTTGCTTCTCTTTTTCGAGCCTTGCTGACCCATCAGCTAAACTTAGCTTTTCATGGAGACACAAATGTAAAACTTGCGATGGAATCAATCTGGCGACAGGCTCAGGCCCGAAACTACTAACGGTACAGTAAAACCATTTCTAAAAAACTTGTGTTCCTATAGTGGTGGAGGATATTGGGTAATTTTTTATTTCGTCCATCTCAGTTGCATTGATATAAAATTCAGCTGTAGTGGTTACAGGTTTCGGGCCGACACGCCCATTTTCAAACTAGTCTTGCTATTAACCGTACTTACTCACACAAAATGGTGCCTAAAGGCACAGCAAAGGACACGGTCGTCAAGTTCCCTCACATTCATAGACTATGCGTCCGTAGCTCCAATGTGAATGAGGGTACTTGTTACCCACTGTATGATATGCTGTGCCTTTTCGCCTGAATAATTACGGTTAATAGCAAAGTGTATGGTTTGAAATCGGGCGTGTCAACCTGAATGGGTAACCGATACAGATGAATTTTATATCAATGCAACTAAGACGGGCGAAGTAGCAAATTACCCAATTTCCTCAGTACTCAGCAATTTCGGACCTACCATTTCGTTGCAGCAAGCTTCGAATAATAAAAAAAAATATGTTAATGTTCCATGATGCCCGAAAGTGTTTGAAAACAATCGACAGGATGTGCTTATCAATGACAGGTCCTAGCCGGTGATATTCACTGTTGATCTGACGTCATGCAATGCTCCTCATCACGGTATGTCAATACAAGCAGTGTGCTCTGACGTTTGTTAATTTTCCTGTCATCCAAACCAGCATTGCGATGTATAGTTAATGTGAATTGGAAAGATGAAACTGGACGGGTCTGCTGCTCGCGTCACTGAAGCGAGGCAATGTTTACGTTGCGCATCTACATCTACATTTATACTTCTCAAGCCACTCAAAGGTGTGTGGCGGAGGGCACCTTACGTGCCACTGTCATTACCTCCCTTTCCTGTTCCAGTCGCATATGGTTCGCGGGAAGAACGACTGCCGGAATGCCTCCGTGCGCGCTCGAATCTCTCTAATTTTACATTCGTGATCTCCTCGGGAGGTATAAGTAGGGGGAAGCAATATATTCGATACCTCATCCAGAAACGCACCCCCTCGAAACCTGGACAGCAAGCTACACCGCGATGCAGAGCGCATCTCTTGCAGAGCCTGCCACTTGAGTTTGCTAAACATCTCCGTAACCCTGTGACGAAACGCTTCGCTCTTCATAGGATCTTCTCTATCTCCTCTGTCAACCCGACCTGGTACGGATCCCACACTGATAAGCAATACTCAAGTATAGGTTAGCGAGTGTTTTGTAAGCAACCTCCTTTGTTGATGGACTACGTTTTCTAAGGACTCTCCCAATGAATCTCAACCTGGCACCCGCCTTACCAGCAATTAATTTTATATGATCATTCCATTTCAAATGGTTCCGTACGCATACTCCCAGATATTTTACAGAACTGACTGCTACCAGTGTTCGTTCCGCTATCATATAATCATACAGGAAAGGATCCTTCTTTCTACGTATTCGCAATACATTACATTTGCCTATGTTAAGGGTCAGTTGCCACTCCCTGCACCAAGTGCCTATCCGCGGCAGATCTTCCTGCATTTCGCTGCAATTTTCTAATGCTGCAACTTCTCTGTATACTACAGCATCATCCGCGAAAAGCCGCATGGAACTTCCGACACTATCTACTAGGTCATTTCTATATTGGAACAAATAAGCCCTCGGTCACAAATATTAAGTCAAAATTGACCTGGTTTCGACGCTACTATGAGCGTCTGAAGACGACGCTCATAGTAGCGTCGAAACCAGGTCAATTTTGACTTAATACTTGTGACCGAGAGCTTATTTGTTCCAATATAATTCTGATACGGTCACTGAACCTTAGCAGCTATGTTCAAAGTTTTTTTTTCTTCATTTATATATATTGTGAAAAGCAATGGTCCCATAACACTCCCCTGTGGCACGCCAGAGGTTAATTTAACGTCTGTAGACGTCTCTCCATTGAGAACAACATGCTGTGTTCTGTTTGCTAAGAACTCTTCAATCCAGCCACACAGCTGGTCTGATATTCCGTAGGCTGTTACTTTGTTTATCAGGCGACAGTGCGGAACTGTATCGAACGCCTTCTGGAACTCAAGGAAAATGGCACCTACCTGGGAGCCTGTATCTAATATTTTCTGGGTCTCATGAACAAATAAAGCGAGTTTGGTCTCACACGATCGCTATTTCCGGAATCCATGTTGATTCCTACAGAGTAGATTCTGGGTTTCCAGAAATGACATGATACGCAAGCAAAATGAGCTTATATAGACAGTTTCTTGGAAATAGCACAGACGCTATTGGCTGACATCGTCCTGGCTTGACGGCGCGGCTGTACGCGGTTCTGAATCCCAGATGAGGATATCACTGGATACAAACCCTCTTCCGTAGCTGAAGTCGCTAACGCACACTTGTGCGGCGATGAGCATGTCGGATATTGACGGTTTGAACCCTGGTAATCGAAGCAGAAGTTCACCACGAGTACTTGAATTGCAAGAGGAAGAGACTTGTTCTGGATCACCAGACTGTACCAGTGTCCTGGGTTAAATGCCAAACCTCTCCATAATGTCTCACGGAGTGAGGACAGCCGACCGTTGATTTGATCTGCCAGTAGGATGGCGTTCAGCTCAGCGATGTCCTTGGTGCTATTCGAGAGGAGTAGCCTATGTTTGGGAACAGGATTCCACCCTCTCCTTTCCATTTTTTATCTCTACCCAGACAATACTACAGCGAGCAAGCAGCCACCACAGTCGGCCACACGACACAGATACACACTTGGCATGCGGACCATCTCCACTAGAACTCTGCCGAGTGGTGCAATTGGGGTGTCCAGCATTTGCTTCCCAATGCAATCGTATGAGACTGACTACAAATATATTTATACGACCGTATGTGGCGTGTACAAGCTCAGCCAGTTTTCTGGTGGGCGAGCAAATTCTGTTCCACTCATCTCGAACATGAAAACTGTGCTGTGTTACGAATTGTGATAATCTGAAACGACTGTCTCTCAGTTTAAAGAAGTAAAGCTTTCTGCGTACACTGTATGAGCCTAATGTCCCAAAATCAATTATTGCAAAAGTATAGCCAGTTGTGGGAGAGAAACGAATGTGCTACATATGCAGCCAACAAACAACTGACGTTCAACCAGAGGTAAAAATTTATAAAAGAATTAGCAGTGGGAGCAAAGTCGTTGGGATGCTCAAGTCAATCTTATGGAGCAGAAGCGTAATCAACCGAACCAAAAGAATCATATATAAATCGATACTAGAGAGCATAGTTATGTATGGAGTGCGACACACTTGGTTAAATCCGCAGGACGGAACAGGTAGTTGAAATTGTGGAAAAGGGCCAAAAATGAGCGGCTGTGAGTTACACTCTAACATATAACTTTATTTAGTTGTCCAAACATCACAGTGCGAATTTCCGACCTTACCTATCGACTTAATACGTCACACAATCTTAATTTAATTTTTAAATCGGCTGAAGGCCCATGATGTAAAACACAACTATAATAAATTTTCAAAAGGCCCGAAGCTTTATCCAAAAATATTTTAAATGATGCTGAAGGCTCAAACAATGTAAGACTTGAGAAGTCAGCAACTTTCAATTTTAAAACGGCTGAAAGCCCATTATTTAAAACCGAACTAGAAGCATACAAATTCAAACCATCGGCTTTGAGCCATTAAAACACACAAACACCAATAAGAATAGGCAGTACGGCCAGCGGCGCTCAGAAGTATTCGGGGGTCGTTTGCACTTGGAATGTTAACGTTCGCTTAGGAGAGGTAGTCGGCCCAACTATATCCGATCGGCCGGCAACCCAACCAAGAGACAGTCAACGGACCCGCCGACAAGACGACTTGCTTTCCACCCGACCAGTGCACAGGGAACTCCAAAGCCAAAACGTAAAAGGCATAGCGGCCCCAACGCAGTAGGCATAAGCTATCAAAACTACACACGCGTGTTGGACCGTGACAACACGGTGAGGAAAGGACACTGCCTGAATTTTACGTCAGCAGCTAGGGCAGGTAACCGGAACGCTAACGGCCACAAGGCAGAAAATTCCGCTGGTGCACTTGGACTTCAAATAACCAAAATACAGTTAAACTCCACCGGATGGTGGCCAAACTTCCGCCAACTCGAACACTCGCTGTTGCTCACAGGAATACCCCCAACAGCCAACCATGAAAACCAATGGCACGATGTGAACAGACTGGCTTCGGTAATTAAATCACCACTCAACTTTGATGTGCTGGGTCGGTGAGGCACGAACCTCGCAGCAATCAGAACAGCTCCCACACACTCCGACACTGCGTAGAGACCGCCAGCGGGCCAGGCCCACTGCGCCGCGCGGAGATTTCCTCGCTGATCCACACCAACCGACCGACTGCCACACACACCGGGTAGCCGGTAACCATAAGCACCAGATCAAAGATAGTGCGAGGTGCGAATATCGATACACACCGCTGCTGCCACACGTAGAAAGAGGAAGAACCACGGCATAACTGCAATAACCGCGGGAAACCAAACGCAGAGTAACAGTCAAGGTTTAAACCAATGCATAAGCCTGGGCCAGCACGGCTCAGAGTGGACACTTAAATCCGAAACACGTAAAAGAACTGCAAGCAGTAGAATGGAATTCTGGAGAAGATCAGAAACACTTTCTAGAAAAGAGAAAATAAGAAACGACGAAATAATAAAAGGAGTGGAAGTAAGAGAAGGAACACATGAAGTGATGGATAGAAAATGGAAGTTACAATGGTACTGGCATTTAAGGAGAAAGGATGAAGCCCGAATACCGAAAATGTTTCTGGAATGGGAATCGGAGGGAAAGAAGAGAAGAAGACACTCTATGACCACCTGGCTCTAAAATGCACAATTAACAATGAGAAGACTTGGCGCAAAGGAAGGAGATTACAAGATCGACATACCTGGAGGCACTTCCTGAGGAGTTACATTAACAGATGTAATAACTTCCGGGTATTTGTTATGTTGGAGAGAAACATTGTATAGAGGAAAACCTCAAAAAAAAAAAAAAAAAAAAAAAAAAAACTGACGTTCTGTGTAAATGCTGCGCTGAGATGAATAGGCTGACGGGAGGAAGTGGGGTGGGCCATATTAAACAGTTCTGTTAAATCTTCTATAAATTAGTTGTTAGGTATTTTAGTATTCTGCTTTGCTCTTCTTTTAAACATCTGGCTGGAATGATGGCTGCGAATGGCGAGGGTAGGAAATACGGTTTGATAAGTCTTGTAAAAAAGGAACAAAAAATGTTTGTTTTGTAAACAACTCACCTTACTTCTCGACGTAGTTTTCTTTGAGAGATATACACTTGGCCCAGCGATTCTCCAGCTTTTTCATCCCGTCGGAAAAACAGGTCCCGTCGAACTCTGCAAAACACTCCTTGGCTGCAACTATCACTTCCTCATTTGATGAAAATTTCTTCCCAGCAAGTCAAAGATTCAAGTCAGGGAACAGGAAGAAGTCAATTGAATAAAGAGGATGAGGAACCAATACAAAGCCCAGTTCATGTACTTTCGCCATTCTTATCACTGATGTGAGGGATGGTGTATTATCCTTCTGAAAGAGCACTCTTTCTGCATGCCAACCTTGGTCTTTTTTCAGGCAACTCAAGTTTCAAACGCTGCAACAATGAAGCCTAATAGGGTGCAATTATGGTTTTGCCTTTTTCCAAGTAATTTGTGAGGATTATACCTTGGAAATCCCAAAAACAGCTTACCAGCTGACAAATGGTCTTTGCCTTCCTCGGTGCATCTTCATCAACCTTTGTCCATTGTTTTGACTGCCGTTTTGACTCCAGTGTGTAATGCTGAACCAGATTTCATCAACAGTCATAAATCGCCACAAAATGTCTTGCGGATTGCGACTAACAGAGATCTTCCAGAATGAGATTTTCACTCTGCAGCGGAGTGAGCGCTGATATGAAACTTCCTGGCAGATTAAAACTGTGTGCCGGACCGAGACTCGAACTCGGGACCTTTGCCTTTCGCGGGAAAGTGCTCTACCGACTGAGCTACCCAAGCGCGACTCACGCCCCGTCCTCACAGCTTTACTACTGCCAATACCTCGTCTCCTACCTTCCAAACTTTACAGAAGCTCTCCTGCGAACCTTGCAGAACTAGCACTCCTGAGAGAAAGGATATTGCGGAGACATGGCTTAGCCACAGCCTGGGGGATGTTTCCAGAATGAGATTTTCACTCTGCAGCGGAGTGAGCGCTGATATGAAACTTCCTGGCAGATTAAAACTGTGTGCCGGACCGAGACTCGAGTCTCGGTCCGGCACACAGTTTTAATGTGCCAGGAAGTTTCTACAGAGATCTTCTTCGTAGCCAGTTCTAAGTGCCTAGAGTCTCACCAATCTTACGAATTTTTTTGTTCGGCAGCCTTACATTACCTATCATGGATTTTGTCAATGGTTTCCTTTGAGATGATCCCAATTGGACGGCCGGAGCGCAGTTCGTCTTCGGTGCTTGTCCGACCACGTTTAAATTCATTAATGTAAAAGTAAATGGTCTTCAATGATGATGCGGAATCCGCTTGAACGTCAAGCAATTCTATTTTGATGTGCGACAGTACAACCCTTCAAATGAAAATGATTGATAACAACATGAAACTCTGCTTTGTCCATTTTCAATCGCAGTCGACACAGTGGCCGATTCAGGCGGCTGTCAAATACGAACTAAACGCTGTACATTGTTGAAATTCTTTATGCGGTCCTTGGAATATTCAGGTTTATTATCCATGAAGGTGCAACAAAAATGTTCCATTCTTTCATCGAAATTTACCAAACTTATCACCCTAGTATTGAAAATAATACTGAAAAAGGACATACGTTATTCCTCATTTGAATTCAGTGCTCTGGATACCACAGACAGGGCTTGAAGGTTGGAGCTCACTTTTGTGACCGTGTTTGCTCGGAAATAAATTTGTTTTTGGTCTTGTTGCGCCTTGAGAAAATTCATTTTTTTCTTTCTTTTACCCAGGCATATTTCGCTGAAGTTATTACATCAGTGGATCTTCCATTTTTTTTCTTGTTAATACATGCAGTGGTTTTTGTTGTTTTCTGTATTTTGCGTTACACAAAAACTACAGCATGTGGTAGCGGGATAGAAAATTGAAGGAAAAAGACCAGTGCTGATGTAACTTCAACGAAACATAAGCGGGCAAAGAAAGGAAAATATTGCTTTTGCTCATGGTGGAACCCATCGAGAAACAATTAGTGAAAAGCATATGTATGACGGATGTCAAAGAAGTTGTGGGCTCTGGGAGTCTGCAAGGAGAAGATTGGGACAATGATGGACTTTAGGAAGCGAGGAACTTCCCTAGCTGTAAAGTACTCGGATGTGCATTACCTTTAATCAGAAAACATAGGGTATAAACAAAGCAAACAACCGTAAAGCAAGACGTTAGCTAAGCGTGTCCTTCACCAACCGAATTATTTACCTTTTATATAGAGACGTCGTTCGCGGCTGGAAAAAGATGCTTCGTTCTAAAATATAACACAGAATTATCGGTGCTAAAAGTAAACAAAATGACAAGCTGATTTGAAAAAGTAAGTCGTGCCTTTACACAGACCAAACCTAAAATTTATTGCGTTATTGAAATACATGAAGTGATAACCCCATAACACTAAAGGAGGGAAAAATACGTGGTGTTTAAAAAGTCTCTCCGCAATGCCGTATGATTGTTAGCCAGCCGGCCGGTGTGGCCGTGCGGTTCTAAGCGCGTCAGTTTGGAACCGCGTGACCGCTACGGTCGCAGGTTCGAATCCTGCCTCGGGCATGGATGTGTGTGATGTCCTTAGGTTAGTTAGGTTTAAGTAGTTCTAGGGGACTGATGACCTCAGTAGTTAAGTCCCATAGTGCTCAGAACCATTTGAACCATTTGATTGTTAGCCGCGCGTGCCGTATGATTGTTCGCCTGACTGTGTTGCTTCCCTTCAAGTGGACTCTCCCAACACTCCACTGTTTCGTTTATCTGAGGCAGCATCAGAAGTATCGTTGATGTGTGTCGTTACGTGTTGACGTGAACGTTTAAGTTTAGTTCCTTTGTTCGTTTGTTTCGTTTTTGTCAGTGTTAAAATTTTAACCATTGAAAAACGTGTGTTTTTCGTCGAACAAGTGTTCAAACATTTAATTCAGTTCGTCAAACATTTAATTCTGTTTTCCCGGAGACAACACTACCACATCGCGATACTGTGCGGGATTTAATTAACAAATTTCGAAGTACAGGTTCAGTGACAGATGTACCGAGAAGTGGTCGCTCTAGCGTTTTGTCTGAGGATAAACTACTCGATATTTCCGATAAAATGTCCACGAGTCTGAACAAGTCAGTAAGAAAACTCGCCCAGGGAATCGGTGTTAGTGTCTGAACGGCCCACAGAGCTGTAAGGAAAAAATCAGAGCTTCTCCCATTCAAAGTGACAGTCGTGCAAGAACTGAAAAATACTGATCATGGCAAGAGACTGCATTATTGTCAACGGTTCAAAAATTTGGTTCAACAAAATGGAAGGGATATTCTTAATGAAACGTTTTTCACTGATGAGGCGTGGTTTCATTTATCCAGGTACATGAACTCACAAAATTCACTTATGTGGAGCACTGCAAATCCAATGTGTATACATGAGGAGCCACTTCATTCTGTGAAAATAGGAGTTTGGATTGCAATTTCTAGACGTCGGAGTGTGGGTCCCATATTCTTCAACGAAACAATAAACACACAACGATACTGCAGTGATATTCTGTACTCATTCATAGGAGAACTTGTGTTAAGTGAAATACTGAACGGTTATTTTCAACAAGATGGTGCATCCGCGCTTACAGCTCGAGCTTCAATGTCACTCACTCATGGCTGATGTTTTTGTTGATCGCATGAATTCACATGGACTCTGGCCTCCACGATTAGCTGATCTAACACCACCTGACATTTTCTTCTGGGGTGCAGCGAAAGCAACTGTCTATAAAAACCGTCCAAAATCCATCGATGAATTGAAAACTGCAATATCCACCTTCACTGCTTCTGTTACAGAAGAAATGTTACAGCTTGTGGTTGTAAACATGATTAGAGGAATTGAATTGTGTATTCAACAACAGGGAGGATACTTTCAAATTTAATGTGAAAATTTGTAAGTAAAAATGAATATTCAATAAATTAATAACTTGTATTTCACTGAGTTTCATTTCGGTATATTCACTGCGGCATACGGCACGCGCGGCTAACAATCATACGGCACAGCGGAGAGACATTTTGAACACCCCGCATTAACACGTTACACCAAACCACAGCATATGGTAACAAGAGAGAAAAAAAAGAAAAAAAAGCTAATGATGCTGTAGCTTCAGTGAAACTTACCTGGGTTATAAACAGAAAAAAATGTGTTTGATTAAGGAGGAACGTAAACAAAAACAAGTAGTAGAAAACATTTGTTGCTACTAAACTATCTTAAAGTTTACTACTACACATTTTATTCAACACAGGTCATAATCTATAGGTTGTCCATTAGTTAATTACAATTAGTAGGTCTTCAGTGGTATGTTACGTACCAAATAAAGTACAAAATGCCCTGTTTTATACCCTGGTGCAATTGTAGTGTATACGAGGGATTAGTAATCAAAGATTAGTTATAAATGCACGCGTTTAGAATACCTCCGCGCGCATAGCCAACCTGTGAAAACAGAAGCTTCACCGCGACTGTAGTGCAAAAACTGACGCCACTCCACTGGGCGTCAAACAACGAATTGTTCTGACAGGCGCGAGAACACGCCTCCATCGTTGTGCGCTGGCAGGGAGAGGTTACAAGTAAGGCGGCGTCCTTTCCTTTTACAAAGAACGCACACGGAATGTTCAGCGAAAAACGAATTCGTCGGACAGTGCTCGTCTACAGCGCGAAGCGACCGCAGCGGGGGATCCACGGAGAGAACTCTTCAAGAACAAAGAAAGCAGCGTCCAGGTAAATGATGTCTCTCTCAAAGGCAGGAGCTCGCCGGAGGAAATTCGTAGGGCGGCGGCATTGGCGTCTGCATTGGTGGTGGTGGTGGTGGTGGAGGTGGTAGAAGCCGTGTTGGTGGCGGCGGCTGCAGTGGGGTAATTGGAATGTGATGCCCGCCGCAGCTCGCAGCTCACTGTACCCCTCCCCCGCCTCCCCCCACCAAAACCCACACCAACCAACCCACGTTACGCCCGAGTTCCGCGCAGACACCATCTACGCATCTGAGAACATAGGGCCTCAGTCTGCCCAATGTAAGTGGGAACTCGTTACACTTGTGGTGAGAGAGTGAAGTCACTCCGTAAGCTGAACGACTCGCCCACAGCCCTTAACACTAATACGTTTTTCATTCCGAACTTACACTACTGGCCATTAAAATTGCTACACCACGAAGATGACGTGCTACAGACGCGAAACTTAACCGACAGGAAGAAGACGCTGTGATATGCAAATGATTAGCTTGTGAAGCATTCACACAAGGTTGGCGCCGGTGGCGACACCTACAACGTGCTGACATGAGGCAAGTTTCCAACCGACAGCAGTTGACCGGCGTTGCCTGGTGAAACGTTGTTGTGATGCCTCGTGTAAGGAGGAGAAATGTGTACCATCACGTTTCCGACTTTGATAAAGGTCGGATTGTAGCCTATCGAGATTGCCGTTTATCGTATCGGGACATTGCTGCTCGCGTTGGTCGAGATCCAATGACTGTTAGCAGAATATGGAATCGGTGGCTTCGGGAGGATAATACGGAACGCCGTCCTGGATCCTAACGACCTCGTATCACTAGCAATCGAGATGGCAGGCATCTTATCCACATGGCTGTAACGGATCGTGCAGCCACGTCTCGATCCCTGAGTCAACAGATGGGGACGTTTGCAAGACAACAACCACCCGCACGAACAGTTCGACGACGTTTGCAGCAGCATGGACTATCAGCTCGGAGACCATGGCTGCAGTTACCCCTGACGCAGCATCACAGACAGGAGCGCCTACGATGGTGACTCAACGACGAACCTGGGTCCACTAATGGCAAAACGTCATTTTTTCGCATGAATCCAGGTTCTGTTTACAGCATTATGATGGTCGCATCCGTGTTTGGCGACATCGCGGTGAACGCACATTGGAAGCGTGTATTCGTCATCGCAATACTGGCGTACCACCCGGCGTGATGGTATGGGGTGCCACTGGTTACACGTCTCGGTCACGTCTTATTGGCATTGATGGCACTTTGAACAGTGGACGTTACATTTCAGATGTGTCACGACCCGTGGCTCTACCCTTCATTCGATCCTTCGATCCCTGCGAAACCCTACATTTCAGCAGGATAATGCACTACCGCATGTTGCAGTGCTGTACGGGCCTTTCTGGATACAGAAAATGTTCGACTGCTGCCCTGGCCAGCACATTCTCCAGATCTCTCACCAATTGAAAACGTCTTATCAATGGTGGCCGAACAACTGGCTCGTCACAATACGGCAGTCACTACTCTTGATGAACTGTGTTGTCGTTTTTAAGCTGCATAAGTAGCTGTACCTGGACACGCCATCCAAGCTCCGTTTGACTCAGTGCTCAGGCGTATCAAGACCGTTATTACGGCCAGAGGTGGTTGTTCTGGGTACTGAGTTCTCAGGGTCTATGCGCCCAAATTGCGTGAAAATGTAATCACATGTCAGTTCTAGTATAATATATTTGTCCAATGAATACCCGTTTATCATCTGCTTTTCTTCTTGGTGTAGCGATTTTAATGGCCAGTAGTGTAGTAAGTGCATTTACTTTCATGGAAACTACAACAGATACAGAAAGCGCAATAACACTGTTAAATAGAGTATGCTTTCAGCTGCGTACTACCATTTTCCCACATAGCCACCACCATTCGTTATGCAGTTTTGCCAAGATGAGCAAGAGCCTCATACCACGCTGGTAAAAATCTCGATCAGATTTACTTGTTAGTAAAAACCGCCATAGCTGAAGTTCAGCTTCGTTTACGGAGTCTATAGTTCCGAGACTGATTTTATTATTGACGTATAAGCGACGTCAGCGCAGTAACTACGGTGGCGCTTGAACCAACAATTGTAGACGACAGCTACGAGATGCAGAAAGCGCGTATCTAACAAAATTTAAAATTTTCGTTTCTAGGGTTCCGTAAACAATCAGTAAAAACGGAACCCTTATAGGATCGTTTTATTGTCCGTCTGTTTGTCTGCCCGACTGTTACAATAGCTGTACGTGGGCGAGCGTTATCCAGTTGGAAAACACCACCTGGAATGCTGTTCATGAATGGCAGCACAACAGATCGAATTATCAGATTGACATACGAATTCGCAGTCAGGGTGCGTACTATAACCGCAAGAGTGCTCCTGCTGTAATACGAAATCGTAACCCAAACCATAATTTCAGGTGTAGGTTCTAACAACCCTACCACGACAAAGGTCAAAAATTAATTATGATTGTATTGTTACTCACGCTGCTAAATATTGCATTTTCGGGCAACAACAAAATTATATTACGTGGCAAATGTCATTAGAGCACAGTTAATAAAGTCATTTCTTGAAATAATGGATAAACTAGGCACTCATCTTTTCGTGTTTCCTACGCTGGTCTCGTTGTGAACTCATGGCCCAATCGTCGAAAATCTAGGTAGTGATGATTCCAAGCTCGGATGCAAAGTGGCCTAGGAGTTATTCTGCGATATTCAAAAGTTTCACAGATGTGTTTCATAAACCATTCTTGAAAATTAAACTTTGCAAGCTAGGACAATGGCGATGTAAAAAAGCAATCAGCACTCCGAACGTAAGTTACACTTCTTCTTATTACTTTTGTTGCAATATCACGTAACTCGTTCCAAAACATCACAATACAAAACATACTTGAAAATATCTTCCTCACTGTTAAAGTTCACATTTCATAAACTGACTACAATTTGTGTCTTTCTAACATGACGACCAAAGCTTGACTCCCTAATAACCGCTTACGCGCCCAAAAGTCAGAGTTACAAGTACGTCAGTGATCATAGTGACAAAAGAAAGAATACACATAAGAGTAATATCATTGCAATATATATATATATATATATATATATATATATATATATATATATATATATATATATATATATATATATCGAAGTACTTCTACATTAATGAAACCAAATCTGAATGTTGTCACAGAAATATGTTAAGTATTTTACAGAAACACAGTAGAATATTGCTGGTATCGAGAGGTTGAGGTGAGGTGCCGTAATGGTTACGTAATTCAAGTACCATTACAAGATCCAGGGTGTCTTACAAGCAGACAGGTTGGCTGCAGGCCCTCAACTGTCCTGCTTCTGGCCAACACACGACCATCGCTGTCACTGAGGCAGAATCAACTTTCTGCAGAAAACACAACAGAGCCCTCACTAAGCTCTCACTCTCACACCACTGAAGTGGCAAATGGCGGTGGTTTGGAGTGAGTGGAATGTACGCAAAGGATGTCTGATTGGGAGCTGTCGTTGAAACAACCGATTTGTAACAGTTCGTTGAGTCACTGTAATGCCAACTGCTGCCTATATTGCTGCTGCGGATACAGAACGATGTGCCGGAGTCATACGCCGAACACGATGGTCCTCCCTCTCAGTAGGGCCACGAGGCCATCCGAGTTCAGTATTCTTGTGCCAGTATATTTTCTTGACCATCGTTGCCAGAAATCATGTACAGTGGCTACATTCCTTCCAGCTTCTCCTAACCCTGTTGCATGACCTTGTTGAAACTCAGTGAGATGTCGGCTTAAAGGCATTCTCGACGAACATCAATTCACCACGTCCAACCTCAAAGGCAACGAACACCCACCATCGTTACAGCGTGTGTTTAAAGCAAACCTGATTAGCGCAACTCCTATGCGACTGTCGCGAAATCTGAACAGACGCCGCCTTTCAGATGTAGAAATACGCTTCCCAACTTTCGTTTATGTCACACAACTCCTTCTTGGTGTTGCGATTTCTTTTCCGTCAGTATATATGTGTTGATGGCTGGAAATATACACTACTGGCCATTAAAATTGCTACACCAAGAAGAAATGTAGATGATACACGGGTATTCATTGGATAAGTATACTAGAACTTACATGTGATTACATTTTCACGCAATTTGGGTGCATAGATCCTGAGAAATCAGCACCCAGAACAACCACCTATGGCCGTAGTAACGGCATTGATACGCCTGGGCATTGAGTGAAACAGAGCTTGGATGGCGTGTACAGGTACAGCTGCCCATGCAGCTTCAACAAATTACCACAGTTCATCAAGAGTAGTGGCTGGCGTATTGTGACGAGCCAGTTGCTCGGCCACCACTGACCAGACGTTTTCGATTGGTGAGAGATCTGGAAAATGTGCTGGCCAGGGCAGCAGTCGAACATTTTCTGTATCCAGAAAGGCCCGTACAGGACCTGCAACATGCGGTCGTGCATTATCCTGCTAAAATGTAGGGTTTCACAGAGATCGAATGAAGGGTAGAGCCACGGGTCGTAACACGTCTGGAATGTAACGTCCACTGTTCAAAGTGCCGTCAGTGCCAATAAGACGTGACCGAGACGTGTAACCAATGGCACCCCATACCATCACGCCGGGTGATACGCCAGTATGGCGATGACGAATACACGCTTCCAATGTGCGTTCACCGCGATGTCCCCAAACACGGATGCGACCAACATGATGCTGTAAACAGAACCTGGATTCATCCGAAAAACTGACGTTTTGCCATTCTTGCACCCAGGCTCGTCGTTGAGTCACCATCGTAGGCGCTCCTGTCTGTGATGCTGCGTCAGGGGTAACTGCAGCCATGGTCTCCGAGCTGATAGTCCATCCTGCTGCAAACGTCGTCGAACTGTTCGAGCAGGTGGTTGTTGTCTTGCAATCGTCCCCATCTGTTGACTCAGGGATCGAGACGTGGCTGCACGATCCGTTACAGCCATGCGGATAGGATGCCTGTCATCTCCACTGCTAGTGATACGAGGCCGTTGGGATCCAGCACGGCATTGGTTCTTGACCAACGCGAGCAGCAATGTCGCGATACAATAAACCACAATCGCGATAGGCGACATTGCGACCTTTATCAAAGTCGGAAACGTGATGGTACTCATTTCTCCTCCTTGCACGAGGCATCGCAACAACGTTTCACCAGGCAACGCCGGTCAACTGTTGTTTGTGTATGAGAAATCGGTTGGAAGCTCTCCTCATGTCAGCACGTTGTAGGCGTCGCCTCAGGCGCCAACCTTGTGTGATTGCTCTGAAAAGCTAATCATTTGCGTATCACAGCATCTTCTTCCTGTCTGTTAAATTTCGCGTCTGTAGCACGTCATCTTCGTGTTGTTGCAATTTTAATGGCCAGTAGTGTATGATGCAGAGTGTTACTTTTTGGCTGTAGCTCTTATGACGTTCTCTCTGGGAATTGAAATTCACAGGTACATGTTTCCCTGGCTCCATCTCGGCTGGTCAGATAGCTACTCTGCTCGGCAGTCACCTGACTTGCTCGCCTAATACATACGTGGAGATGAGGGATAAAGGCGCCCGTCAGCCGCGGCGACTTGTTGCGTGAAACAGACGTGGACCGCAGTGCCGTTTCGCCGCCCGCCACGCCACCCTGCGACAGCGCAGTTGCATCCCGGCCGTAATTTTCCGCGGCGCTGACTCTCTTTGGAGGTACGACCTGGAAATAAAGCAGACGGACCCGTTTCGCGTCCCGCTGTGCCAGACAGTTGCTGCCTGCTCTTTTGTCGCGCGCCGCAGCCTTCTCCTTCCTGGCCAGCTTGCTGGTAAACCACTCGTTTTGGAGGTCGCTGCGCTGGCGGGTGCCCCCCCCCCCCCCCCTGTCCCCGTGTCCTCTTTTCTCCGTCTTGCCAGCCTGGAAATTCTTCCCTTCCTCTCCTACCTAAGCAACGGCCTTGCCGCAGTGCATACAACGGTTCCCGTCAGATCACCGAAGTTAAGCGCTGTCAGGCGTGGCCGGCACTTGCATGGGTGATCATCTGGGCTGCCATGCCCTGTTGCCATTTTTCGGGGTGCATTCAGCCTCGTGATGCCAATTGAGGAGCTCTTCGACAGAATAGAAGCGGCTCCGGTCAAAGAAAACCATCATAACGACCGGGAGAGCGGTGTGCTGACCACACGCTCCTCCTATCAGCATCTTCAGCTGAGGATGACACGGCGGTCGGATGGTCCCGGTGGGCCACGTGTGGCCTGATGACGGAGTGCTCTCCTACCTAAGTTTGCTGACGGACTTGAGAAAAGTGCCCTTCACGATGAGTCTCGTTTCGCCTGTCTAGCTAATTAAACGAAGAGGCAGAAGCTGGACTTCGAAAAACCGGAAAAGAAGAGAATCGAGGCGTTTGAGATGTGGTCATGTAGAAGGTCAATAAAAATCAGGTAGACTGATAAGGAATGAGGAGGTTCTGCGTAGAATCAGTGAAGAAGGGAACATTGTATTGTATTGTATGGAACTGGGGACCTAGAAACGACGGAGAGGGTTCGTCCCCGCCGTAGCCCTCAGTGGTATACAACCCCACAACACGCTACAGCAGTCCACTCACCCCACCGCCGCCCCCCACCGAATCCAGAGTGAGGTTCCGGCCGCTGTGGCCGAGCGGTTCTAGGTGCTTCAGTCCGGAATCACGTTGCTGCTACGGTCGCAGGTTCGAATCCCGCTTCGGGCATGGATGTGTGTGATGTCCTTAGGTTACTTAGGAATTAGTAGTTCTAAGTATACGGGACTGATGACCTCAGATGTTTAGTCCCATAGTGCTTAGAACCATTTTTTTTATTTTTATTTTTGAACCCAGGGTTATTGTGCGGTTTGGCCCCCGTGCGTTAGACTGGGCGGCTAACCGGGCGGGCTAAAGGGAACATAATTCCGCAAATGATGTGAAGAAAAAGGAACAGAATTACAGCACACGTGTTAAGGCATCGGGAATAGCTTCTGTGATACTTGAGGGATCTGTCGAAGGTAAAAACTATAGAGGAGGACGAGCACATCCAACAAGCAATTCAGGATGTAGAATGCAAGTGCTACTCTCGGTGGAAGATGTTGGCACAGCAGAAGACTTCGTGATGGGCGGCATCAAACAGGTTAGAAGTCTAACGACACAAAAAAGTTAGTACTTCACACCAAATTAACGGCTTCTGACGACGCTGGGAAATTCCTGATGACTCAATGACACTCTGGTGATATCTATGTGTAAACAGGCGATGGAACAGTGTGTGTACGTGAGTGTGTGTGTGTGAGTGTGTCCATGCGTGCATGCAAGAAACTACATAGGGATACACTTATGAAACACCACACACAGTATTACTGGACGTGAGGTCCCCCTGTTAAGCAAACAACTGTTTTTTGTTCGTCGTATAAACCAGACATGTTTCAGCTCCTTTATGCCATCATCAGTTGGTGCTCTTGCATTAGTTCTGCAAAATATAAGTGTGCAGAATAAGTAACAAATTATGGTCACGACATTGATGATGTTTTACTGTTGAAGATGTTCAATATCTTCTCCAGCGGCAGCAATGCAGCTTCTGCAGCTTTGCGTAACATCGCGGCACACATGTGTTACAGCTGCCATTGCAGTGGATTGGCAGGCAGTCACAATCGCCCCCAATATGTCATCCGGCGTACGCGGCTTTGTGACGTAGACGGCATGCTTCAGAGTTTGCCACAGAAAGAAGAATGGTGTTAGATTGGGAGATCTGCGTGGAAACTCAAGACTGTCTCGTCAGCGTATCCACCTCCCAGAAAATTTTTCACCCAGGAACTAATGCATGTCACAATGCTAATGTGACGGTGTACCATCTTACTGCGAAAAAAATTCATCTCGGTACAGATGGTGAACAGCTGGTACAGTTCGTTCCTGCAACATAGTAAGGCACTTTACACCTGTCTCTGTTCGTTCAAATAATGGTCGCACAAGTCCTGTGACAGACACAGCACTCCACAGTGATAACCCAGGGAGATTAATAGTTATAGCGACTGGCAGTTCCATTCAGTTTAAAAGTCGTGTCATCAGACCAAGCAATGGCATCAGTTAGCTGTTCATTATCTCAAATCCATTCATGAAATTTGATGCCCCTGTCCTGATTGTCCTCAGTCGTCCCCTGTTTTAAAATGCGGTGAAGACTTGATTCGCTTACACCCAATTCAAGCGCAGCTTTCCTTATGGACTTCTTTGCGGATCTTGAGAAACCTTGTTCCACTACGTCCACAACTTTTTCGTCCACTACTGATTTCTTCCTGCTGCATCGTCCCTACTCAGATCACGCAGACTTCCTTCCAATTTATGGTGCAATTTTGTTATTGGTACATGTGATCAAACTCTGCACACCATCGTGTCTGCACTTTTTTCATCTTTTCACACTTCCGATAACACTTTAAAATCCATTTCCTTTGTTCCGAGGGCAAATTTCCAGTCATCTTGGTATTTACGTGTGGTTATTGGCAGCTGGCACAAAATTGTGATTAGTAGTAATGATCTTTTGAAAATATTGTAGTTTCGTCACTGGAACAGAATCGAACCCTTAGTTTTTACCCGTAAGAAAATTTCATTTTACTCCTCAGAGGACAATTACATACAGGACGGAAACCACTTATGTAGGCAGAATAGTAAAAAAAGACATCGGAAACATAAATTAACGTTGGCAACAACTTCCTTTGTAAACGAAACAAACGGAACATCTACGCCTTGAAAGAAGATTAGAGAAATTGTTTGTGTGCGTTTGCGTTGACTAGCCGAAGGCCCCGGAGAAAGCAAAAAAACCCCAGCCAGTCGTCGACCGTTGAAGCCTATCTTTTACATGCAGTTTCGACTGTAAAGCGTCATCAGAATCGGTGTCTTGTTACGAGAGTAACACGCCAAGTCGTCAACTAACGGTCGTCATGTTCTCTTACTATCAGTTAAAGTGTTACAAATCCACCAAATACGATCAAGGCATATATGAACTAAAAGAAAAGCATACCGATATTAGTTGAGGCTAAAACGGTCACCCAGTCTCAACTGGCCTGTCCAACGGCCTCCAGGGATACTGATCCCGTCACCCTGGTGGTGACTTTATGTTGCAAGTTTGGTGAGGCCAGTCTCTCAGACTAACAGAGTGAACAATTAAATAAACATGTTATTTTTTTCTACTGCGAATAAGCCATCCGAGGACCACGTTCCAATTTCAGTTCTTCGTTCTTTCTTTTCTTCCTGCACGATTACCTCTGTTCACAATGTTTCTTCTTTCTGTCCTCAAACCACTTTTTTTAACTACACTGCCTTGGACTCCTTCCATTTTCAAAACTTTTTCCCGAAATCCTTCTACACACATCAAAAAATGTTTTGCATCACCTCGATTCCGAGAGTTCCGGAACCTGCACAGAAAGTACCGGTTCATCAAAGCACTGTTGGTCCAGATTGTCCCACTCCTCAACGGCGATTCGGCGTAGATCTCTCAGAGTGGTTGTTGGGTCACGTAGTCCATAAACAGCCCTTTTCAATCTATCCTAGGCATGTTCGATAGGGTTCATGTCTGGAGAACATGTTGGCCACTCTAGTCGTTATCCTGAAGGAAGTCATTCACAAGATGTGCACGATGGGGGAGCGAATTGTCGTCCATGAAGACGAATGCCTCGCCAATATGCTGCCAATACTGTTGCACTATCGGTCGGAGGATTGCATTCACGTATTGTACAGCCGTTACGGCGTCTTCCATGACCGCCAGCGGCGTACGTCGGCCCCACATAATGCCACCCAAAAACAGCAGGGACCCTTCACCTTGCTGCACTTCGCTGGACGGTGTGTCTAAGGCGATCAGCCTGCCCGGGTTGCCTCCAAACGCGTCTCCCACGACTGGCTGGTTGAAGGCTTATGCGACACTGATCGGTGAAGAGAACGTGATGCCAATCCTGGCCATTCGGCATGTCATTGGGCCCATCTGTACCGCGCTGCATGGTGTCGTGGTTGCAAGAATGGACCTCGCCATGGACGTCGGGAGTGAAAAAATGGTTCAAATGGCTCTGAGCACTATGGGACTTAACTACTGTGGTCATCAGTCCCCTAGAACTTAGAACTACTTAAACCTAACTAACCTAAGGACATCACACACATCCAAGCCCGAGGCAGGATTCGAATCTGCGACCGTAGCAGTCGCGCGGTTCTGGACTGCGCGCCTAGAACCGCTAGACCACCGCGGCCGGCTCGGGAGTGAAGTTGCATATCATGCAGCCTACTGCGTACAGTTTGAATCGTAACACGACGTCCTGTGGCTGCACGAAAAGCATTATTGAACATGGTGGCGTTGCTGCCAGGGTTCCTTCGAGCCATAATCCTTAGGTAGCGGTCATCCATTGCAGTAGCAGCCCTCGGGCGACCTGAGCGAGGCATGTATCGACAGTTCCTGTCTCTCTGTATCTCCTCCATGTCCGACCAACATCGCTTTGGTGCACACCGAGACGCCTGGACACTTTCCTTGTTGAGAGGCCTTCTTGGCGCAAAGTAACAATGCGGACGCTATCGAACCGCGATATGGACCGTCTAGGCATAGTTGAACTACAGACAATACTAGCCGTGTACCTCCTTCCTGATGGAATGACTGGAACTGATCGGCTGTCGGACTCCCTCCGCCTAACAGGCGTTGCTCATACATGATTGTTTACATCTTTGGGCGAGTGTAGTGACGTATCTTAACAGTCAAAGGGAGTTGTGGGAACTGGGGTGATGCAAAACTTTTTTTGATATGTGTAGTTGATTGTATCTTCTGTTTTTATATTGTTTTACTTCGTTGAACCCAGCTTTTTGTGGACTTCTTATTCCACTAATATTTGAAAATCTTATTAGCTAATCTACTGTCTGGCATTCGAAATAAATGTCCAAAAAACATGAGCCTTTTTTTCTCATTACGTTTGAAATATTTTCTATGTTTTGCTATATTTCAGCATTAATTCGTAACTTCCAGCCTTCTGCTGTTTTTCGTGGTCCTAGTATTTTCCTTATAATTCGCTTTTCTAGTACTTTTGACTTAGCATTCTGGCTTCACCACTTTGTTGTAATGCCTTATTTCTGCATTTTTGGGTAGGCTCTCTTTACATTAGAGGTCTTGTTGATGCTACATGCTCTCCCCATTTTATGCAACCTTTCCTCTATTGCCAATTTTTCCAAAGCAATTTCTTGTATTATCTCCCCTAGATATTTAAATTTTTGCCCTCTCCATTTGTTCAATACCTGTTTTCTGAAATTTTGGAGCATCCTTCACGTTTGTTACAATTTTTGCTTTTTTTCTGCAGAAATTCTTATGCCTGTTCTGCGTGCTATTTCTTCCAGGAGATTTATTTGTTATACCAGGTGCCGTATTTTCAGTAAGTATAGAAAAATCATCTGCAAATGCTACACAAGTGATTTCGATTCTTTTGCTTCCTCGTCTTAATCTTATAGGCCACATGTTAAGTACAATAAGTTTTTCGCTCCACATTCTCACTGTTCTCTCTAACACACACTATTAAAAAGAATTTGGGATCTTACGTCCGCAGCTCGTGGTCTTGCGGTAGCGTTCTCACTTCCACGTACGGGGTCCCGGGTTCGATTCCCGGCGGGGTGAGGAATTTTTCCTGCCTCGAGATGACTGGGTGCTGTTGTGTCGTGTTCATTATCATCATTCGTCCTCATTACGATGGAGGCAATGGCAAACCACCTCCGCTAGGACCTTGCCTAGTATGGCGGTCCGGGTCTCCCGCATCGTCCCTCACGCTCCTCGGATTATGGGACCTCATCATCATCATCAATTACAAACAAGAAGAGAACTTGAAAGTCTTTTCGAGTTTGCTGCTGGATCCTAAAATCAACTTGTTTCAATATTTCGGCGATCCAGCTATTCGTCATGTTCAGGAGAACTCTGATCCTGCTGATGGGTCCCTGTCGTTGGATCGCCGAAATATTAAATCGAGTTGGTTTTAGGAGCCAGCAGCGAACCCGAAGAGACCCAAGACTTATTACGCTATGAAAGCCTATGAAGAACAGAACTTCAATCATTTTCCTTGCGCTAAGAGAGGTAAGGACAACATCTTCAGGGAGGCCCGCCTTGCTGTGAGAGGTACGTCGATTTTAAAGAAAGCCTGCCGCGTGCGCGTTGTTGTGTAGACACGGCGGCAGCCAGCCACCGGCCGCGCCCCTGACGAGCGCAAATCACGAGCGTAATGGACCGCGCGCCACACCTGCGCAGCGCGCGCGTGCCGTCTATCGATTGCTCGCCTCGCGGCGCTCTCGCGTGCGTCACTCGCGATCGCCACCGGCGTGGACTCGCTCGTCGTTACCATAGCGACGGCAGTCGGACTCCGAGGGCCACGCCCCCTAACAGCGCTCTGCCACCGCCAATGATTTCGCTTTTCCTATATAGCTCCGTATTTTAGTGTGCCAAAAGACGGTATTGTGCTGTGTCGATGAGACACCCCTCCAGTAACTTAGTATAGATCATAATATTATCTACACTGGCGGCAAAAAATCGCAACGCGGAGGAGGAGTTGTGAACATAAACGAAAGTTGGTAAGCGCGTTTCTACTTCTGAAAGATAGTTGTTATGCTGAAGGACTTGTGTTGTGACTGACAATTCGCAATTTTTCACGAACACCACTCCAAGTTGATGACTGAACAACAAACGAAAGGTAACAATAACGATGCCAGTACAAGCTCCTAATTGAGGCAAATAAAAGTTCTAATTTTGCACGAAGGTTCGTCGTAACACACACACACACACACTAGTAAAAGTCCAATTCAGAGACGTGATCTTCAGCGGTCAAAGTACACGAGGTCGTTATCCGGAGTGAACTGAACTTTGGTGTTTTTTCCCCCCCCTTTATTGTATTTCAGTTCCCCACCGGGGCGGGCTGGCAGCAGCATATGCGCTGCTCTTCAGCAGAAAGACATAGAACAAACAGTAGAAGACATTTAAAAATAACAAAGGAGAAAATATGGTGAACAGAGATATAAAAAAGGGGGAACATCATGGAAGGCAATAGACAAAAAAAGGGGCGACTGTAAAATGGAGATAAAAAACTGTTTAAAAGTAGCGCACACAAAAAGCCACACACTGCGACAATTAAAAGAACACAAGGCACAGTATGACTGGAGCATAAAAAGTATCGACGGATGGCGTAGCAGATAACAAACACTGACGGCGAACCTCAAGGCAGTACACAATCAAAATCACACCTCTTGACGCACAGGAGAAACAGCACTAAACACCACACTGACGATGATTGAAACGGAGGATCTGCCAGGCGCAAGGAGATGAGGGAGACCAGAAGAAGGGAGGGAGAGGAAGAGAGGGGGAGATCGCGGGGGGCGCGCTGAAGAGGGCCAGGTAGGGAGGGATGTGGGAAGGAATGAGGCAAGTATGGGGTGCAGGGTCTCAGGGGGGGAGGAGGAAAATCCGCTCTGGGAGAAGGAGGGGAGTGGAAAAAGGGGGCCCTGGGGAGGGGGGGGGGGAAGGCCAGGTTAAAGTTGGAAGGAAGGGTAGATGTCACAGCGAAGTTCGTCATCCGGGAGGGGGAGGCGCTGGAAATTGCCCTGATGAAGGATGTGGAGGGTGTGGAGGTGGAGAGAGGGAGGGATACAGCGATAGAGGCGCAGCAATGGGCGGGGAATGGAGAGGAAGAAGGACACCAGAGGGTGGGGGGGTCAAGCCTGTGGACAATGTAAAGGATGCGGAGATGTTGGAGAAACAGGAGGAGGTGGGGGGAAGGGGATCAGTTCATACAGGAGCCGTGTGGGGCAAGGAAGGCGGATACGGGAGGCAAGGCGGAACTTTGGTGCTGGTTCTAGACCCTAAATAGCTGTCTCCAGCCCAATCATGTTTTGGCGTAGTGACACATCCCGCAGGCCGTGGCTCGAGCTCCCCCTGCAGGAAGTAGTGCTCGGAATGTCTGTTTCCATTATCTTGTATGTAAATAGCTGGTGTTTACCAAGGTGCTTTTGGTACGCCTTGGACATAGACAACCTTGTCCTCTGTGGTGTAATACGGGTTGCCGGCCCTCAGGGGCTACCGTGGGCTCCGGCATAACAGTAATGTTAGTCAAGAGTGCGATTAAAGCGACATAGACGCTGTTATCTGCACCTAACTGAGTGTGTGCGTGGTCCTGTAATAGTGCTACGAGAAACTTGGTCTTCCTCCTGCGATATTGCAGAAACACTCGGCAGGAATGTAACCGCTGTACGTGACTGCTGGCAGCAGTAGTCACCACAATGTACGGTCGCAGGAAGGCCGGGCGCCAGACGGCCACGTGGAACACAGAAGACCGTCATGATCGGCACGCGGCTCTGGCGAAGCGTACTGCATCGGCAGCAGCAGTTTCAGCAATAGTTGGTACCATAGTGCCACAACGAACTGTTAAAAATCGGTTATTTCAACGTGTATTCTACTCATTCCAAACCAACGCCATTTGCAAATTCAAACGATAAATAGTTTGGACAAGAAGAGAATAGAATCTTTCAAACTGTGGTGCTACAGAAGAATGCTGAAGATCAGATGGGTAGATTACATAACTAATGAGGAGGTACTGAATAGGATTGGGGAGAAGAGAAGTTTGTGGCACAACTTGACTAGAATAAGGGATCGGTTGGTATGACGTGTTCTGAGGCATCAAGGTATCACCAATTTAGTATTGGGGGGCAGCGTGGAGGGTAAAAATCGTAGAGGGAGACCAAGAGATGAATACACTAAGCAGATTCAAAAGGATGTAGGCTGCAGTAGGTCCTGGGAGTTGAAGAAGCTTGCAGAGGATAGAGTAGTATGGAGAGGTGCATCAAACCAGTCTCAGGACTGAAGACCACAACAACAACATTATATGACTTCAGAATTTTTCCTGCCATTAAGGTTTTAGTAATTTTAAGATCAAAGTCGACGGTACATACCACCCCCTGTGCAGGAATTGTAAATGTTTTTACTTATATAGGAACTTTTAACATTTTAAGTCACATATGACTTGTTTTCCATTTACAGCTAAGGTACCTTGGACAAAGAAGTAGTTCCGCGTTTGCTTTTTGCGCGACACGAACGCCATCTTATGAGCCTTACGTAGTCACTCAGATACCGCTCATAGCTCAGTCTGGCGTCGCACAGCAGCAGCAGCTTTTAGGTAACCAGGTACATTCACTTACAGTCTCTTTTATTTACTTTGGGTTAGATATACAGACTCGTCAGAAACAGTATGATAAGTTTGAGAGGGTGTTGCATGGTAAGTTGTCCTGTGAAATAATTGTTAAGTAGGACGAGCGAGGTGGTTAACACATTGGATTTGCATTCTGGAGAACGACGGTTCAAACCCGCGTCCGGCCATCCTGATTTGGGTTTTGCGTGATTTCGCTAAATCGCTTCAGGCCAATTCCGCGATGGTTCCTTTGAAAGGGCACGGCCGATTTCCTTCCCCATCCTTCCCTACTCCGATGGGACCGATGACCTCGCTGTTTGGTCGTCGTCGTCCCCCTCAAAAAATAAATAAATGAAAAGTAAAAATAAAAAGTCATTCGGAAATATGTGCCGTTTTCGAGTTAACTAGTATGGAAGATAGCCAATCATGCCGCTGCGCCCGCATCTCGTGGTCGTGCGGTAGCGTTCTCGCTTCCCACGCCCGGGTTCCCGGGTTCGATTCCCGGCGGGGTCAGGGATTTTCTCTGCCTCGTGATGGCTGGGTGTTGTGTGCTGTCCTTAGGTTAGTTAGGTTTAAGTAGTTCTAAGTTCTAGGGGACTGATGACCATAGATGTTAAGTCCCATAGTGCTCAGAGCCATTTGAACCATGCCGCTGCGCGCGCAAATTCAAGCGGTCCGCCAGATACAATGTCACCAAACGTGTTCTTCGGGTTTCCTAAAACTGAATAAGAGAGCGATCCAAAATGTGGACATGGTTGAGTAGTAAGATCGGAGCCAGAGGCTTAGCAGTCTCGTACGCTATCATCTGCGCTATGAGAATAACTGACGCTAATAACTGTATCCGACGGGCCGCTTGAATTTGCGCCCGACTTGGCCTGATTGGCTAACTTCGATGAAACAGCGCAACGAATCGAATTTTTTGCTTAACAATTATTTCTCAGCAGAACCTAACCTGCAACACTCTTAAAAGCTTTTCAGACTGACCGTCCCTTTTTTGCCCTCTCTCCTGCCTTTGAACTGACTTACCCATCCAGTTACGGAACGTACACACCTCCAGTGCCGGCCGAAGTGCCGAGCGGTTCTAGGCGCTACAGTCTGGAACCGCGTGACCGCTACGGTCCCAGGTTCGAATCCTACCTCGGGTGTGGATGTATGTGATGTCCTTAGGATAGTTAGGTTTAAGTAGTTCTGAGTTCTAGGGGACTGATGACCTCAGAAGTTAAGTCCCATAGTGCTCAGAGCTTTTTTAACACCTCCAGTGAAACTGCGTAGTTTATGATGTGTGACATGTCTAAGCCATGAACTGTACGACTTACTGCCTGAGGAAATTACCCTGCTTAGGCAGGCTGTTGGTCTGTGCGAGGGCGTAGCGTTTTGCGATGATGGACAACGATTTTCATCCGGCACAGTTTCTTCGTCGCCAGCCACGTGAACTTCAAACTGTTGCCTCATGACCTCCGTGAAAACGATGGTGCGTTTTGGTTTTGGCTTTTACTGAAGGCTACCGAAATCTTCTCGATCTATGAGGTATAGAATTTGTGTGTGTGTGTGGAAGCACCCACATACAGTGTTTAACAGAAAAACTGAAACTTCTGGAGCGCAAAGACACTCGTAATAGTCTAGCGAAGAAAATTAACAATCTTCGATCCGCTTTTCGGAAAAAATTAAAGAGGGTTCACAATTCAAAGAAATCGGGTGAAAGGGGGGGGGGGGGGGGGGGCACAGGAAATGAGGATGTTTAAGTTCCGAGACTCAGGTATTTTAACGAACTAGTACAACCTGGGACTCTCCATTTTTTGTCAGTGCTTATCACTTCGTTACGAAGACTACACGGAGTACGAGGACTGAAAAAAAAAGAAAACTAAATGTGGCCTGCACGCCTTCAGTCAATGTAGCTGTACAGATATTGTTTTAGATAACTGCGCATTTAGACTGAAGGCGTATAGCTACGCGGAAGCCAGACCACGGTGCAACTAGGCATTTTTCACATTAACAAGAAATTACTTACACTTGCGTTTATATTCATGTCTGAAGGACATTGCAATCGTAAAAACACAGACACTACAGTATAATGTTTCGTTCAAATGGCTCTGAGCACTATGGGACTTAACAGCTGAGGTCATCAGTCCCCTGGAACTTAGAACTACTTAAACCTAACTAACCTAAGGACATCACACGCACATCCATGCCCGAGGCAAGAGTCGAACCTGCGACCGTAGCGGTCGCGCGGTTCTAGACTGAAGCGCCTAGAACTGCTCGGCCGGCAGCATAATGTTTCACATTAACAGTTGCTTGAGGTTAAAGAAGAGATAAGGAACAGAAAAATGTCCTAGAGTGACTGGTTACTGAACCCTGGACCTTCGTATTACGTACTTTGCCACTTACGTACTGACCCTGGACCTTCGTATTACGTACTTTGTCACTTATGTACTGACCCTGTAGCGACCCTGGCCTTCGTATTACGTACTTTACCACTTATGTACTGACCCTGTAATAAATCACTGGAGGCCTCTGGTTCCTTATTCCAAAACACCAAAACGTGGATTTGATGACCTTCTGAAAGCCTCGCCGGTAGAGTTCTCTGCTTGTGCAATAGCAGACCAGTTCCGCCGTGTCTCAGGCGCCCATTCCATCGGTGAGCTAATGCCGACTGGCACGTTCTTCACTCTGCGAGTTACCTGTCGCGTATGACGTCACCTGGGAGCGGCCCGTGACCAATGACGCCGAGGCGGCACTCCGACGCCTTTCCCCCGTTCTCTGTACTCGTGTCCGGCGCGGGCGGTGTCCAGCGACTGATGCAAAGTTCAGGACAGAGCCATACCGCCGCTACTTAAATTCAGCGTGTTTGTTATTCATAATCGCCTCCTCACCATCATCATAACGAGGAGTTACTTGACTGGTGAGTTCAAGGTGACTAGAAACAACCGGGAGTTCGCGAAGGCATAAGTCACGCTCCTGTGTTGCCGCTTGTTCTCTGGCAACACAAACGTTCAATGAGCGATGAATTGGTGGAGTATGTCCGGTAGCTAGCCCCCCCGCCCCCCACCCAGTCATCTGTGCTTAATGCCTAACGTTTATGGTTATGGAAACATTCTACCAGTAAGACATTGGTGCTTTCCACACTCACCGATAACGTGTACACATGAGCGTGTGCCCTATGCAAGTGACCCAGTGTGAGAGGAAACTGGTGTGTTCGTACAAGTTCGAGATTCTCTGCCACAGAAGGTTACGCAGAAATGGATGGTAACCAGGCCGAGCACGTTTTATAATGTCGGCAGGTGGATATCATAGCACATAATGGCCCATATTTCAACAAGAATTTGTTTGCAAGTGTTTATGTTTATAGGATTTTTTCCTAGTTTTGACCAGTATTATTGAGACGTGTTTACTTAGGGAAAAGGCAGATTTCGGTGCGATCAGTGTCTTACTCAGTTACCGTTGGTTGCTCAGTTTTTTTTTCTTTTTTTGTTTTTATCACGTACACTTTATTTGGGACCAATTGCATATAAGGTTGACAATAAGGGACAATTATAAAATTTGACTGTTAAGAGACAATTCAAATTAAAATTTCTTAAGAAAAATTGCATTGACAGCTGAAGAGTTGTGTTGGCCGAAGAGCCAACACCGTGTTACGAATGGAGGCCCGAAATGCACGCGTATTAGCTCACGCCGGCTGGCGTGAGGAGGGATGAACTATAGTGACGTGAGGTCTGGAACATGACCAGGAATTAGAATTCAGAAAGCGGACGTAATTAGTTTGATACTTAACTTTAATCCATTAATGATGAACGTCGCTCTTGGCGGTACATGAGTCACTATATTATCTGTTCAGGAGACATAGTAACTGAATATGGCGCCTTGCTAGGTCGTAGCAAATGACGTAGCTGAAGGCTATGCTAAACTGTCGTCTCTGCAAATGAGAGCGTATGTAGGCAGTGAACCATCGCTAGCAAAGTCGTCTGTCCAACTGGGACGAGTGCTAGGGAGTCTCTCTAGACCAGACCTGCCGTGTGGCGGCGCTCGGTCTGCAATCACTGATAGTGGCGATACGCGGGTCCGACGTATACTAACGGACCGCGGCCGATTTAAATGCTACCACCTAGCAAGTGTGGTGTCTGGCGGTGACACCACATGAAGGCGTTATTGACTAGAATTCAAATTATTTGTCGGCTGAAGGCCCCGATATTAATTATTCAAAACCTTCGACAGCTGAAGGACTAGATAGCAAATTCTTACTAAAATATTATAAAAAGGACAATCATATTAAGAGGCAACATCAAATTAAAAATCTTAAGACAAATTGCATTCACGGCTGAAGGCCTTATTGACAATCATCACAATCTGATCAAATCAAGAGAGAAGTGGGCCTGAGACAGTGCTCCAAGGATCGACCTCGGAAAGTCGCTCAATTTCGTAAACGGTGAGACAGGTAGCCAAGACTTGTATTCACTTAACTGGATAGCAATTCAAACTAGTGACAGTTTAAACGCCAGCCAACACTCTTGCAACATCTACCTATCGTCTGATAACCAGCACAACGATGGAATAACCCAGGCAAGGCGGAACCAGCAGTCAGCACTGCGTCTTCTGAATCCCGTGTTAGAACACCCAGAAGCAGAAGGACCAACTACGACCAAGGTAGTCAAAAATAAACAAATATCCGGTCCACAATCAAGGAGACTGTCGAACCACACGCCTTACCGGACAGCAGCGGCAACGTGAGGAAAGGTACACTGCCGCGAAAGTATGCTAACCTCCAGGGCAGGTAAATGGGGCGTTAGCGGCACTAGGCAGAAAAATACCGCCGGTTGAACTTCATCAATAAACACAAGGAATTCAATGATTGATAATAAAAGGTGGAGGACAGCTAATTAATTTCGCCAACTCCAAACACTCCACTCGTTGCTCTTCGTCTCAACGACCCTGCGAGCAGCAACGCGCGAGAAAAACAGCGTGATCTCAAATTAGTGGAGGTTTCACTGCTGGGTTAATGTTCACTCAACTCAAACGTCTTGTGTCCGGTGGAGAACGAGGCTATCGCCCTCGCAACTACAACTCCTCGATCCGGCAGTGCCTGCATGCTGCCAGCGGCCCCGTATGTCCTTGCGCTGTCGAACCTCACTGCTGCTCCGTCCCAAACCAACTGCCCGGCACACTCCGATCCGGAAAACACTTGACGTCCTTCCAAAGATAGTATGACGGTACCAGGTATCGATAACCGCTGCTGCTGCCACTCGCGGAGGCAGTAAACACAAGAAGAAAACGAAACGCCACTATCCCTATTACACGATGCTGACCTACCAACGGCACCAACGGGAGCCGCAACACGGCTCAATTATCTCGTGGAAGAATTGGGACACTTTTTTAAAAAACGCTGTATACAGTGAAGAGCAGTAAGTCGAGTCGTAGTAACTAGAAAAACGCTTCTGTCAGTTCTGCCTGGTAGAATCAAATGAATTCTGTCTGGTAGCATGCCTCCAGTACAGCTGGCAGAGTTCTACATCGTGCATGGGTGTGTGTGTGTGTGTGTGTGTGTGTGTGTGTGTGTGTGTGTGTGTGTGTGTGTGTTGTCCTTAGCGTAAGTTAGTTTAAGTAGTGTGTAAGCTTAGGGACAGATGATCTCAGTAGTTTGGTCCCATGGGAACTTCAAATTTGGCCGCGAAGGGTAGCCGCGCGGTCTCCGACGCCTTGCCACAGTTCGCGAGGCTCCCCCGTCGGAGGTGCGAGTCCTCCCTCGGACGTGGGTGTGTCTGTTGTCCTTAGTTAGATTAAGTAGCGTGTAAGCCTAACGACCGATGACCTCAGCTGTTTGGTCCTATAGAAACTTTCCACAAGTTTAGAAAATAACCATTGCATTGTACAGCTTTCATGAAGAAGCAGATGAAACTATGTTCCACATAGTTGGTGGTTCGGAATTTCTATTGAACTGAATAGGCCTAGTTGTTCGGAAGGAAAGATTAGATTTTGAAGCTATTATATTGAAAATTTACACTGTGGCTCTATGCAGACAGAGATTAAGTTTTGCAAAATGTGTAAGGGTTAGTCAGCCACTGATAATAATGCTTTTAGTTAAAAACAAATATCGCCGTTACCGGTTTCGAATTTACAGGTTCATCGTCACACGGCTTTTCATGTTTATAATGCCATTCAGTTTTATCTGAACACGATACAATGACCGTTCTTGGTTGTGTCGAAAGTTTCTGTGTTTCCTGTGTTTCACAACAGTCAAAGACATCCCACAGCTCATGAATACACTTGTTTTAGCTGGGATTCACAGTCATAAAAAACTTCTTGAAGGGTATCATCTTTACGCCAGTGACTGTTATAAATTTTTATTACACATTATTGCAAAATCGGCCTTAGGCAATTATCAAGTGCTGATATTACGGCTTTAAGCCATTTCAACGTTATGTGTCAGCTTACATTACGTTGACATGGCTTAAAGCCGTAAGATCAGCACTTGATAATGGCCCAAGGCCGAAATTGCAATAGTGTGCTATAAAAACTTACAACAGTCAGTGGCGTAAAATTGAGTCCTTCATAAATCCAACAACTCGTGTTATTCGTAGTTAGAGACTTGGACAGCCATCTGATGATAAGTGTATCAATTAGAACGACAGTATTTGCTTTTAATAAACAGCGTTATTGCCAGTGGCTGTCAACTCTTTTTACTTTTGTAAATATTAATCTGTAGATTAGCCTTTAATGTCCTGTCGACGTCGAAGTCAGCACAATTGAAGCACAAGTTCCGTTTGAGTAAGGATGCAGAAAATCGGGAGTCCCCATTTCGCTAGGAATCGTCCCAGCATTCGCCTGAAGATATTCAGGGAAACTAACAAAACCTAAACCTGATTGGCCCGTCGGTGATTTGAACCGTGTTCCGATTGTGAGTTCACTGTGTGACTACTACGCCACCTCGCCTGGTAAAGAGATGTTGGGCCTCCCAGCTTAGCTTCTGAATGAGACGCTTGTGGTGTTTGGCAACAGCCTGCTAAGAGGAGAGCGGCGTTCGCGGAGCCGACGTCACAGTCCGTTGCGTCACCGTTCACAAAGCAGTCGGTGATGCCGGCGAGGTGACGTCGCCCCCTTCCCAGTGTTGCCCCCCTTTCCCTTTTCCGCCTACCTACGCGAATCCGCAGCTAATTGCGGACCCGTTCGACAGCAGGTACCCGTCAGTGTTCAGTGGCCCGCAGGCTACACTGTACCGCTGCGTTTAGTCTCGTCGTCTTTACAGACGCACCGCCGTTGGCGTGCGCTCGCGAGGCCACTGCTCTGTTATCCACTGTGTAGGCCACAGCGGGTTTCCTTCCGCCAGCCACTATCGCGTCCGGATTCCCTCACCGGCAGCTGCAGAGAGTAAGCGCGGCGAACGCGGACGCCGAGGTGCGCGTGTGTTTCATCACCACAGCGGGCCACTGTGCCGCCACATGTGCGATATTGTGATCTAGCGGTCCGCGGTAACTCTATTTGGGACTGGAGGTGGAATATATTCACAGTTGTTTAACGACTCGCAGAACGTACAGGAAAAATGCACGACGCGAAGCGCAATGGTTACGTTATTCTGGAGGACGACCCGATCGTGCTGGAGCTGCAGAGAAAACTGGACGAAGTGCAACTGGAGATACGTCACCAGGTGAGTACACTCAACTGGAAAGGTTTTATTGGTGTTCTGCACACATTACTTCCCATCTGACAACCACATTCGAACGGACAATCGTCTGTTTTCCACCTGGAACTGGACAGTTCGAGTAAAATATTTCATCGCTTTGAAACTTTGTAACGAGTTGCAAATGCGTGACATGTATTTTGCAGCTGTATTAATAGCTACATATTGCCACGTACTCCTCAGGCCGCTTTACAGTGTATGATACAGGATACTTTCTACCAATAGTAGTAATTCCCTTTCCTGTTCCACTCCATAAATGAAGTCGGGGGAAAAAAATGGTTGAAATGGCTCTGAGCACTATGGGACTTAACATCTGAGGTCATCAGTCCCCTAGACTTAGAACTACTTAAAGCTAACTAATCTAAGGACATTACACACATCCATGCCCGAGGCAGGATTCGAACCTGCGACCGTAGCAGCAGCGCGGTTCCGGACGGAAGCGCCTAGAACCACTGGGCCACACCGGCCGGCAGGAGCCGGGGGAAAATTAATGCCTGTGTGCCTCTGTACGAGATCGAATGTACCTAATTTGGCTCTTAAGGCAAGATGAATTTTGCACTTCTAGGCGCCTCAGTCTGGAATCGCGCGAACGCTACGGTCACAGGTTCGAATCCTGCCTCGGGCATGGATGTGTGTGATGTCCTTAGGTTAGTTAGGTTTAAGTAGTTCTAAGTTGTAGGGGACTGGTGACCTCAGAAGTTGTCCCATAGTGCTCAGAGCCATTTTCTTGATTTTGAATCCCCTTACAGTCACACAACGACAACACTATCTCGCACACGACAGCGCCATCAGTAGAACAGTCTCAGGTTGCTGCCTACCGTATCAGACACATCATTTACGTACGTGGAGAACATGTGTGGTCCTACCACAATCGCTGTCCAAGATAACGCACTAGGCTCCATCACTCAAAATCTGCTGAAACTAGTCACAGATTTGAGAACTTGATCCCTATGTTGGAACCTTTGTTGTCTACAGTGTGGTACCGTGTAGAAAGCTTTCCGGAAATCGAGGAATGTACAGTGATCGTACATTCGCAGTTCCCTGGATATCGTTTGTGAGTAGGGTAAGTGTTGGTTCGCATGAGCGGTGCTTTCAAAATACGTGTTGACTCTCTCTCTCTCTCTCTCTATTTATCTATCTCAAAGAAACTCATTACATTAGAGCTTAGAATATGATCAAGGATCTTGCAACAGCCCGATGTTTGGGATATTGGTCTATAATTCGCGCATTTTTTCTGTTTCATGTACTGGAGCAACTTACACATTTCTTCAAACCCTTCAGACTGTTAGTTGTGCTAGAAATTCACGATAAATGCGAGCTGAGAGAAGAGACAGTGCTGTAGAGACTCTTTGTAAAACCCAGCTGAAATGCTGTGACAGCCTGAGGCCTATTGTTTTTCATGTGGTTTGCTTGTTTTTCAACACCAGGGATGCTTATTTCTAAGTCATCCACATGACACTTTGTGAGGGGAGCGAAGAATGGTTACTTCCTGCGCGAATGATCTTCTAAGTGTGATGCCTAAGACTCCAGTTTTATTTTGCTGTCTTCTATTGCTACACCAGCCTAATTGACGAGTTCTATCCTCTTAGACATTCTCCAGAATTTTGTAAGATTCATGGAAAGCTATTCCGCTAGCATTTGTGTACACATAGCTCAGCTTGTAGACCTACGATTTTCTATTAACTTTTATTTGGCGGCATTTCTGCCGCCTTCTCTCAAATGTGAGTGCAACAATTTCCGCTTCCTAAGCATTTTTCAAATTTTATCATTAAATCGCAATGGCTAGCTTCAGTCATCATTCGATTTAGTTGGCACATGTGCAGAGAGCAATGCTTATTATGCACCTCAGTTTAAATATTGCTCACAATGCATCTACGTCCACTGCATTGGAATTAAATGATGTTCTGAGCATAACCATTGTGGATGACTATCAGCGACTGTAATTTAAATTGGCGATTTATCTGGTGATAAATATACAACCAGTCGCTTTTTCAGTTTTTTGGTAAGATTTATTGAATCGTAAACATGTTTTCGACCACTGCAGTCTCACCATCAGATGGAGGTGTTACAAGAGCATTATGCTATTGACCGAGTGTAGCTAGATGCGGTACTGATGCTGGGTGCACTGCCTTGTGTTATGCATACCAAATCTCTTATCTCTTTCTCTAATATACATTATTAAGCTATGTAATGTATGCAATACATGATTAAGCTGTGTACTACTCTCTTTCAAATTCTGAAGGTGACTGGGGTAAAATACAGGGAGCGAAATCTATTTACAATTTGCACAGAAACCAGATGGCAGTTATAAGAATCGAGGGGCATGAAAGGGAAGCAGTGGTTGGGAAGGGAGTGAGACAGGGTTGTAGCCTACCCCCGATGTTATTCAATCTGTATCTTGAGCAAGCAGTAAAGGAAACAAAAGAAAAATTCGGAGTAGGAATTAAAATCCATGGAGAAGAAATAAAAACTTTGAGGTTCGCCGATGACATTGTAATTCTGTCAGAGACAGCAAAGGACCTGTAATAGCAGCTGAACGGAATGGTCGGTGTGTTGAAAGAAGGATATAAGATGAACATCAACAAAAGCAAAACGAGGATAATGGTATGTAGTCGAATTAAGTCGGGTGATGCTGAGGGAATTAGATTAGGGAATGAGACACTTAAAATAGTAAAGGAGTTTTGCTATTTGGGGAGCAAAATAACAGATGTTGGTCGAAGTAGAGAGGATATAAAATGTAGACTAGCAATGGCAAGGAAAGCGTTTCTGAAGAAGAGAAATTTGTTAACATTGAGTATAGATTTAAGTCTCAGGACGTCGTTTCTTAAGGTATTTGTATGGAGTGTAGCCATGTATGGAAGTGAAACACGGACGATAAATAGTTTGGATAAGAAGAGAATAGAATCTTTCGAAATGTGGTGCTACAGAAGAATGCTGAAGATTAGATGGTTAGATTACATAACTAATGAGGAGGTATTGAATAGGATTGGGGAGAAGAGAAGTTTGTAGCACAACTTGACTAGAATAAGGGATCGGTTGGTAGGACGTGTTCTGAGGCATCAAGGGATCACCAATTTAGTATTGGAGGGTAGCGTGGAGGGTAAAAATCGTAGAGGGGGACCAAGAGATGAATACACTAAGCAGATTCAAAAGGATGTAGTTTGCAGTAGGTACTGGGAGATGAAGAAGCTTGCACAGGATAGAGTAGCATGGAGAGCTGCATCAAACCAGTCCCTGGTCTGAAGACCACAACAATAACGAACTATTTATACAAATTTACACAGTGTTTAGCTGCACTTGGTTTTACATTGATTCACAGAAAGTGAATAAGTTAAATACTGTGTATATTTGTGTACTGAGCATTAGTAATGCATCTAGCTACACGCGGTCCACAGCATAATGCTCTTGTAATATCTCCATCTATGGTGAGCCTGTAGTGGATTGAAAACATTTTGATGGTTGAATAAATCACAACAAAGCGAATGATTACATATTTGGTACCAGATAAATCGCCAAAATAAATGATGTTCATTCATATTTTTAGTACAGGGGTTGGCTAAAAATAAAGGAAACACTGTGACGAATCCATGCTTGAACATAAATGCTGATGACAGCGCTGTTGTACTTGATCACGAACTGAACCTATGCCATATGCACAAGGCATTACAGGTGTCAGTCGTGGGCAGAGAACCTGTCTGTGTACTTGTGAGAGCATTACGTCGGAACTAAGTGAATTCAGGGCTCGAGCAAATGGTGAGTACTTCGCGTTGAAGATTCATATTGTATACGGGCAAAGCAGATAAACATCATCCTGTAAGTAACAACGCAGTGAGTGATCGTTACTGTTACTGAAGAGGAGTGTGACGGAAAATAATAGGACGTCAGCTGTAAAAGTCACTGCAGAACTGAATATCGCACTCGCCAACCCTGTCTGCAGAAAACCAATACGGAGGGAGCGCCATAAGCAGGGGACTGGAGGGCTCACTAGAATTCCAGAACCGGTGATCAGTGCAGCAAATGCCCGTAACAGGAAAACTGAACCGTGGTACTACTCAGTTCTTCAGAAAATCAAAATTACAATCTCACGACAGTTATTTAAAGGAAATGGGAAGCCCGGGATCACTGATGATGGACAAGCTTGTGATTGTTTTACAATTTTAATTTGACTGAAAACAGACTTTTTTGATAAACTTCAATTCGGACATTTGCTCTCTTACTGATGCAGTATACATATCATCACTTTGAATTACATAAACACGAATAAGAATCATATTATTTTGCGTGCGCAACCAGAATCATTGATAGTAGGTACGGTGAATAATCGATCACAAACAATTGTTCTTGTTTAAACATGTCTCAAGAGACTAATAACACTATACGCTTCCACCCAAAGTTGCACAGCCACATAATACCACAACTTCATAAAGAACGAAGATATCGTAAAGCTTAATAAAACTGAACTGCCCACATAAAGGTCCACAGTGAAACATGCTTATACTAAAAATACAAAGTGGGCCAACCAATGTCGAAAACTTGCACACAGGAATAATAACAAGCTGCACGTTCATTAAAGATACACAAATGATTAACGTAAGTGTTAAGTAAGAAGAACTAGTAAGAGCTCAACCAATAAAATGACTTACAGAAACGCCAATATTAACAAGGTGGCTTCACTTAATTGACGGACATAATGACTCAGAATGATTCCCAAATTGCACTTTAGAGAACAGCGTGTTTGGAAGCAATTAACGCTACGGCCGGCAGGCAATACGAGCGTTCACTCCCCACGTCTTGCGCACAGAGTCACATAGCAGGCGGCATATATCTGTATACAGGGTGAAAAGTATTTAAACCGACAAACTCTGCGAGGTTGTAGGGGACATCAAAACAAATATGTTTCCCTAATGTCATTTTTTCCTGTGAGGAGTATTTAAACCGGTAGAGGAAGATATCTCTGGCGACAAATTAATTAAACCAACAAAAAAGTCCAGAGGGGACATATCTGAGGATCGAGCAGGCCGTGGTACAGGACCACCTCTGCCAATCCACGTTTCTGGGAACCGTCGGTCCAGGAATCGACGCACACCACGACTGAAATGTGCCGGCGCCCCGTCACGTCGGAACCACATGCGTTGTCTTGTAGGGAGCGGGACGTTTTCCAGCAATTCCGGCAATGCTCTGGCGAGAAAATTGTAATAGTGCCTGCCATTTAATGGCCTAGGTAGCAGATACGGCCCAATTAAACAATCCCCAACAACACCGACCCACACATTAACGAAGAACCGCACTTGATGAGCGCTAATAACTGTGGCATGTGGGTTATCCTCACTCCAAACATGCGAATTGTGCATGTTGAAGACTCCATCACGCCCGAACGTTGCTTCATCGGTAAACAACGCAGAGGATGGAAATGTAGGATGCATTTCACAGTGTCCCAGGTACCACTGCGAAAACTGTGCTCTGGGTGGATAATCAACTGGTTCCAGGTTGTGGACACGCTGTAAGTGAAATGGACGTAACACTTGCTCTCAAAGGACTGTTCTTTGCACGAGTGCTGATTGAAGCATCCCGCTCCACATGCTGCAAGACAGCTTCCTCAAATTGCAGCGTTCTTACCGTGCGACGGCGTCCCTGGCCAGGTAATCTGCTAAATGACCCGGTCTCACGCAGACGTCGGTACACAGCAGCAAAGGACGTATGATGCGGGATATGGCGATTAGGATACTGTTGTTGATAAACCCGCTGTGCAGCTCGTCCGTTGTCGTGCGCTACGTAATACGCACCAACCATGTCAGTGTACTCACTCCGGGTGTATCGCTCCATTAGTAAACAGAGACAATGCACTACTACACTGGTGGACAGCAGTTGTCTACAACTGAAGAGCGTAACACGCCCTCTAACAATTGAAGATCGTAATGCGGCCTCTAACAAGTGAAGAGCGTAATACGGCCTCCACCAGTTTACATAATCCTCATAGGAAAAAATGACGTTAGGGAAAAGTATTTGTTTTGATGTCCCCTACAACCTCCCAGAGTTTGTCGGTTTAAATACTTTTCACCCCGTATATTCCGACTGGCCCCACAATGAGCGGTCCTGAAAAGAATCCATAACCGCGCCGACGCCAGGGAACGAGCAGACTTAACAATGGCCAGCAGCACAAATAGATTGCAATGAAAACAAGGTCAAATCACAGCCACACTGGAATATATAATAAGCACGCCCCCAAACGCTTAAGGAGCAATACTCTAACGTTACCCGTCTCCCAGTAAATTAGCAAGAAACTTAGAGATCACTTCCAGTTGCCTTAAGGCACTTTCAACATTAAATAAAAATACCAAGTGCTGCCGTGGCAAATGATTAAATCATTAACTCTACGGCTGCCCGGCACGTACACAACCGCAGCCAGTCCCAAAGCGGTCAATATGTCCTAAAAAAAGTTAAAATTTGCACGACATCCACTTAAAACACACACTCCACGGATGATCAAAAACGGAATGAGGAACATCAGCCTCCTTAAAATGGCCACTGTTGAATCAAGTTCAGAATCATTTCCGGCAGCTACCCATGCCACAATAAGCTTCAACAATCTTCTTAGTTAACCACGTAACTTGGAGCTTGAAAATTACGAGTTGGGAAGCTGTTCACCGAGAGAAGGCGAACCTACGACAATTTTGCACGTCAAGGCGCCCAGTGATCGGCACCGTACATCCTGCGAACGCCAAAAGACAAAGGCGGCGAGCACGGCGAGGCCCATGTACCACGGTTAGGGACGCGGGCTTGTTTTCGAAGCACAAGTTGGCTCGTTGAACGCCGACCGGAGACTCATTCGTCACACGTTCACCCGGAAAACCCTTCGGGGGAGCAGTCAAAGACAGCAGGACAGCCGATATTGATATCAGCGATGCAAGCCGAACACCGAAGCGCCAGCCGCCACGGCTCAAAAACATGCTGCGAAGCAATAAAATCTGGACTGTGAAGCAATGGAAGAAAGTAATTTGGTCGGATGAGTACTGTTGCACACTGTTTCTAATAACTTGGGCAGCCTTATCGTGGTAATCGAGGGGCCCCACGGTTGCTCTGCAACATCTCGCTGCTGCTACGTACTATGTGATTTTTTTGGCTGATCAGGTCCATCACACGGTACAGTGTTTGTTCCGCAATAGTAATGCAGTGTTACAAGACGACGGGGCCCCCGTTCACACATCGTCCAGGACTGGTTTTGTGAACACTGTCGCTTCCGCACTGGCCACTACAGGCACCAGATCTGAATGTTATTGAGCCTTTGTGACTGTTTTGGAAAGAAGGGTGCGCGAACGCTATCCACCCCCCATCATGGTTTCCAGAATTTGCCACTGTTCTGCAGGAAGAATGGTACAAGAGTCGCTTGAAAACAGCAGGGGACTTGTATTTACCCGTTCTGAGACGACTGGAAGCTGTTTTAAATGCTACCGTGTGTCACACACCGTATTAGGCGTAGCAGTGTGTTACGTGTTTCTTGTGTTTCCATACATATTTTTGACCACCTCCTGTGTCCGGGTTCGATTCCCGGCTGGGTTGGAGATTTTCTCCGCTCAGGGACTGGTTGTTGTGTTGCCCTTATCATCATCATTTCATCCCCATCGACACGTAAGTCGCCGAAGTGGCGTCACCTCGAAAGACTTCCACAAGGCGAACGGTCTACCCAACGGGAGGCCCTAGCCACACGGCATTTCCATTTACCACCTCCTGTAGAATGTTGACCACTGCTTGTCTACTCCGCCGAGCATAGAAACTCTCCTTGCTTTTCGGATGAATTTATTGACTCTGTTAACTATAGCTACTATAATAACAACATGGTCTTTAATGACTTCCTGCTTACCGACAATCTGATTTTGGGATACAGCAGTGCTGTCAATAGTGGAGCAGATTTCCGCAGAGACAGCGGTGGGGGACGCAAGGCCCGCCTCGCTGGAGGTAACGACCTATCACGCAGCCATAAATACGTCAGAGGCCTGCAGCTTCCAGCGTCGCCCACGGCAGGTTGACACCGCGGGCTGCCGTGGGCGGCTCCCAGACCAGCCACTTCAGCGGCCCGTGGGCGGCGCCGACACTGCTGAGCACGTAGCTACTCGCCGTTCTCCCATTACAGTCGTCGCCATGCAACAACAGCGGATCATTGCACGTGCCACGAGCCATCTAGTATGCCTGTTTTGTCTACATTTACACTCCGCAAACCACTTTACGCTTCAAATGGCTCTAAACACTATGGGACAACATCTGAGGTTATGAGTCCCCTAGACTTAGAACTACCTAAACCTAACTAACCTAAGGACATCGCACACATCCATGCCTGAGGCAGGATTCGAACCTGCGACCGTAGCACCAGCGCAGTTCCGGACCGAAGCGCCTAGAACCGCTCGGCCACAGCCAAACCACTTTACGAAGGTACTTCTGGTACCACTATCTGTTTTCCTCTGCTGTCCCTATTCCCTGAAAGAATGATTGTTTGTAAATTTCCGTATTAGCTAATTTCTTGAATTTTCTCGTTGTGGTCATACACAGCGTCCTAGCAGTATAAGTGTGTGTATACTGTGATCATAGATACCTTAGCATGTAACCGCTTCAGTGTGTTTTTTTTTTTTTCTCTGTGTCTAACAATCTTGCCGCAAACACGTCACATAGTTTCCTACCTGGTGTTTTCCGCACGGCCGTACATCTACCATTGAGTGGAGTACGCCTGTCAGTATGGACTACACGATTTGCGTCCACATCTACATCTAACACCTGATCCCTACCGAGGGGAAACTATCTTGCCACATATATCTGGAGGTAGTAACAACCCTAAAAAATACTACTCCTTATAACTGTAATTAGTATAGTCTACGTCAGCATTTGTGGCGTCTGGGTCGGGGATTCGCTTTAGACAGCTACACAGTTAGCTGGTCAGCATTAATTCTGTTTCTGGATTCCCTATTTTGTAGAATTCCATAATATTTGAGCGTTCTGTCGTGTTTCACGTGCGTGAAGCCACGAGTGACTGATTTTGTTGTATTCTGTGTGTTCTGTACTAACGGCCTTCCCGCAATGGATACACCGGTTCCCGTCGCATCACTGAAGTTAAGCGCTGTTGGGTGTGGCCGGCGCTTGGATGGGTGACCGTCCGGGCGGCCATGCGCTGTTGCCATTTTTCGGGGTGCACTCAGCCTCGTGATGCCAATTGAGAAGCTACTGAACCCAATAGTAGCGGCTCCGGTCATAGAAAACCGTCATAACGAACGGGAGAGCAGTGTGGTGACACCACGCCCCTCCTATGAGGATGACACGGCGGTCGGATGGTCCCGATGGGCCACTTGTGGCCTGAAGACGGAGTGCTTGTGTGTGTTCTGTGAGTTTTCATATAATGGCTGAAACACACCAAATGATTAACAGACAGGCAAAGGAACTTATTTTTAAAGAACAGTCGTTCTTCGAACGTGAGGCAGATTTAGGCCAACCGGTCCGCGACGTTCCCTAAGTGCAGAAACGTAGGTGTCGTCTATGCACTTTCAGTCGAGTTGACAACGCAGCATTCCTTGCTAGCTGCGCGCCCAGAGGCCGTTAATGCTGTCGCCAACTAGAGTCTGCAAAGACGCAAATACTGACGTAATGTTGTTCAGAAGACCGTCCTCAGTTGCCAACTAAAATATCTGTAACTATATAGCCCTATATGTTGAAAGTAGACTAGCACTGGCGAAAAAGGCATTCCTGGCCAAGAGAAGTTTACTAATATCAAACATAGGTCTTAACGTCAGGAGGCCCGCCAGGTTAGCCGAGCGGTCTAACGCACGGCTTAACGGAGTGGGAAGGTCGCCTGGTCCCCGGCAGGAATCTGCCCGGCGGACTTGTGTCGAGGTCCGGTAATCCGGCCAGTCTGTGGATGCTTTTTTAGGCAGTTTTCCATCTGCCTCGGCGAATGCAGGCTGGTTCCCCTTATTCCGACTCAGCTACACTATGTCGGCGATTGCCGCGCAAACAAGTTCTCCACGTACACCTACACCACCATTACTTTACTATGCAGACATAGAGGTTACAATCGTCTGGTGTGAGACGTTCCCTGGGAGGAGGGGAGGGGGGGGGGGCACCGGGGGCCGAACCGCACAATAACCCTGAAAGAGTGTTTTGGTGTGGGGGTGGCAGAGGGGTGAAGTGGACTGCGGTAGTCGTAGTGGGGTCGTGGACCACTGCGGCTGCGGCGGGGACGGCGCCTCGCCGTCGTTTCTAGGCCCCGGTTAACATACAACATACAATGTCAGAAAGAAATTTCTGAGAATATACGTCTAGAGCACAGCATTGTAGGGTAGTGAGATATGGACTGTGGGACCAGGAGAGAAGAGAATCGAAGCCTTTGGCATGTGGTGCTACAGAATGATGTTGAACATTAGATGAATTGATAATGTAGGAAATGAGGAGGTTCTCTGCAGAACCGGCGAGGAAAGGAACATAAGGAAAACACTGACTAGAAGGAGGGACAGGATGGTAGAACATCTTTTAAGATAATCGGGCGATAGCTCACATGGTACTATAGGAAGCTGTAGAGGGTGAAAACTTTAGAGGAAGACAGAGATTGGAATACATTGAGCAAATAATTGAAGATGTAGGTTGCAATTGCTACTCCGAGATGAAGAGGTTGGGACACGAGAGGAATTCGTAGCAGGATGCATAAAACCAGTCAGAAGACTGATGACTCAAAACATCTCATTCGACTCTTCCCATACCGTACTCTGCCGGAATTTCAGTAGTAAAAGTTTGTTGTGGCGTTTGCCACTGATGTGTGATGACCATCTCGATAACATTTTCGCGACGGCTAAACGATCCCGCGACGAAACGCACCGCTCTTCGCTGGACCTGGCCTCTCTCTTCTATTAATCCAACCCCAGTGTAGGAGATTGATGTGCAATACTTAAGACCGGTCGAACAAACGTTTTGTGTGACACTTCTTACGTGGATGAACTACATTTCCTAGCGGTTCTTCGTTTTGTCGATATGTACAAATTAACAGGGACAGTAAAACATAAAGAATAACCAGTTAATCCAGCAACGACAGCACCGCAGCAGCACGGCTAAGCAACTGCTGCTGCTGGAGTACTGGTTATTCAAAATGATTCAGATGGCTCTGAGTACTATGGGACTTCAAACATCTAAGGTCATCAGTCCCCTAGACTTTGAACTACTTAAACCTCTGTCGGTAGTTGGTGTACACGCGCCTTTACGGGAAACTGACGCTTGTGTTTCGAATGCAGCATTCGCACCCCGTACTGCTAGCCGGTAGCTGCGAGCAGCTGGTCCCCGAAAAAGTTTTTCCACCTGAGACACGGCCGCAGGGTGTGAAACTGGGACCCTATTGGGCGCCGTGCAGCTGTGATTTCCGGCACGTGCCAGCAGCTGCCCTGTGAGGGGATGGGGATGCAGCTCCCCCGGCGTCCTTTGACTGCCGCCGCCAGCTGGCTTTCCTGTTTTCTCGCCAACAGCAACAGGCAGGCTGACACCCCTGTCAGCGTCAGCACCACCTGGCGGCAGATGCAACGAAGCGCCCCTGCTTACAGCGTGGCAGCACGGCTGTTCCAGCGCAGAACTGCTCGTGCTGATGTGTCATCTGCGAAAGTACTGCTTACTGCGCTTCCCGTGTGTGTTCGCCGACTTAAGCCCCGTAACTACTGCAACGCGGTGTAGCTAGAGCCCGTGGGAACACACTTTCATACAAGCACACCTGGAGTAAGTGAAGCAAACACATCAAATCCAGACACAATATAGAGGACCCCAGCCAACAACTCCCAGGAATCCAGCTTAATCGTAAAATCTGGTGCCAGCTTAACTGTGTGAGAACTGGACACGCGGGAACTAAATCCATGCTGGACAAATGGGGCGCCAATGATTACCCAATGTGTGACTGTGAAACTGATGAACAAACATTACAACACCTAGTGCAAGATTGCCCACTGCGAAGATTCTGTGGTGACTGGAGAGACTTCGTGCAGGCCAGCCCTGCTGCCAGTATATGGCTGTCACATTTGGACATAACTTTTTGACGAATTGTAGCTGTGATTATATTTCAACTTTGCTCAGATTTAATAATGACTGGTGTTTGTTCTGTTTATATCATTATGTATGTGTGTGTATGTATGTTTGAATTTATATGTTATGTTATGTAAATTTACGATGTCAATACCGCACTTGCACTGGTAAAGCCATACGATAAATAAATAAATAACCTCAAATCCAGAAACACTATACTAGCGAGACTAGCCATGCGAGCCATACTACCTATACTACGGCAGTTTTCCTAGTAGATTTGGTCAATTAACGACGTACCCACGTTACCTGTAAGTTAAGTGTGTTGCATATCTTTCAGGCGTTACCTCATCACGATCTTTTTCTTTACGTATGCGATCAGTGTCTTACTAGATTCCCCTAAAAACCGGAAGCAGTGAACAGTCTAGAAGCTGAGTGAACATAGATAAAGGGCCAAGTAGCCTACGGAATATTTTTGTTCAACATAGTTATGCGCCGGCCGCTGGTGGCCGAGCGGTTCTAGCCGCTTCATTCTGGAATCGCGCGACCGCTACGGTCGCAGGTTCGAATCCTGCCTCGGGCATGGACCTGAGATGTTAAGTCGCATAGTGCTCAGAGCCATTCGAACCATAGTTATCCTGCTGTCTGTTGCTTAAAATCAAACAGTATTTAAAGCAACATTGATACTGTCACTGTTTAATTCAGTTTTTATTCGAAAATTGTTGATTTGTAATGTGAAACAGAAGGATGGTGTAGTAGAAATAAAAGAAACAATACAGATTTATCATACAACGCTAGAAAACGGAATTTCCTCAAGAAAAAGGTAAAATAGAAACAACGATATATCAAACATAGCGCTTCAATACATAGTCGAACTTAGATAAAACATGTTTCTTTTATTTGTAAACAACTTTCGCATTTATCAATAATAACAGGGAACTTTTGCCTTTCATCATGATAGAGAACATTCCATTGAGTACAAAATAGCCAGCCGGTGAGGCCTAGCCGTTCTAGGCGCTTCAGTCCGGAGCCGCGCTGCTGCTACGGTCGCAGGTTCGAATCCTGCCTCAGGCATGGATGTGTGTGATGTGCTTAGGTTAGTTAGGTTTACGTAGTTCTAAGGTCTAGGGGACTGATGACCTCATATGTAAGTCCCATAGTGCTCAGAGCCATTTGAACCATTTGAGTACAAGATAACAATAATTCAAATGGCTCTGAACACTATGGGATTTAACATCTGAGGTCACCAGTCCCCTAGACTTAGAACTACTTAAACCTAACTGTTTAGGACATCACACACATCCATGCCCGAGGCCGGATTCGAACCTGCGACCGTAGCAGTCGCGTGGTTCCAGACTGAAGCGCCTAGAACCGCTCGGCCACACCGGCTGGCTAACAATAATTATATTTATTTATGTCTGTGCATGTAAACTGCATTTAAACCAAAAGTAATTGCTCTGGTTATATAAAAGCGCAGGAGTAATACGATCAGCTTTTTTCTTTTTACTTATCTAATGCAGTTCATATTCTTTAAGGATGTGAAATATACAGTTCACTAAGACGAAATGATGTGCGGTTCTAATTATGTACAAAACAACAAAGAGAAGTTGTCGGTTTCCAGTTTCTCTCTTACATAATCATTTATGTTTCTTTCCCCACCAATGATATCAATACTACTGGAAATCCTATCATTTACTACGTCATTTATGTATTGTACAAAAACTACTGTAGCATAGTTTTGATAGAGCTCAACTGTAATACTAGCCAAACTAGGTAGTTCATGGGGAAGCGACGCAAACACACTGCGCCCCACAATGCAGACACAAAAAAAAGTTGATGTGGAGCTCAGTGAATCCATGAGGATCATAAGTGGCTCACTGAAACCGACCCCACAACCTGCCGTCCAGTGCTTCCCAGTATCCAACCACCAAACATCAGACGCAAAGCTGCAATAAAAAAGGGAGTGGAAGAATATATGAAACCAGTGCAGTACCTGATTCATCATCATTTACGCAAAGAATCGACTGAAGTCGAGGGCGTCACTCTGGAAAACCATCCGAAGATTAGTTTTCAGGAAGAAAGGGGTTGATAGGAGCACTAGCGTAATAACAGTCCACAAAACTGGTCCCTGATTGATGACGTGATCAAAGAGGTTCCTCTCGAAAAAGACTCTGGACAAGATCAAACAGAATAAGAACTCGAACGTGGCATAGAAAAGCTTAATGACAAAGTGGGATATTGCAAATGATCCTTTGTGTGTGTGCCGTGAACTTCAAATTCTGGAAAATATTTTTAATTGTGTCATTTATTGTTTCAAAGGAGGAGGAATTAAAGATATCTACAATGCCTCCAAAGAAGCGCTCCAGTGGTTAGGTGATCTTCAGTGTGTGGTTTGTAGTGTGCATAGTGTGTATTTTACCTCACTAACAATTGTTTTAGATTCATGAGTTTTTATGCATTTCAGTTCAGATGTGCTATATTATTTTGTCAATGTACACACTCAAAATTGTCCAAGAAACAACTAAAAATTGGGTGCTCATGTAACGGCGAGAAGGTGGCTTAGGAACGTACAGGAGATCCTCAAATTTCAGAGAGCTTCTGTCAAAGTCTGGGGAAGAATAGTGACCAGTAGGAAACAGGACCTCAGTTTTGTAAGAGGAAAACAGCGAGCAAATATTCATAATTCAAATCATTTTGCAAGCTTTGGTGCCTTCGTTCTCTGAAGAGTATGGGGCTGAATTCCCCTATATGCATGATAACGCCAGACCACATGTTGCCGGAGCGGTGTCTGAATGGTTTGAAAGACACGATATTCAAGTGGTGTAGTGACCTGCTCGATCTCCTGATCTAGATCCCACAGAGTACCTGAGGGGTAACCTCCAAAGGAAGGTTAGATGTGACCTGCCATCTCATTTCGTCAGTGTCTTGTAGGCGACACCACTTAATAATGCCAAGAAAGTACTGACATATGAATGTGTGTCTGTCCTTTCGGGGATGTCCGAAAGAAGAGACACAGCATATTCATGTAATTTGATAGGCCTAGCTGGGCGATGAATCCACCTTCAGTGTGAATGCACAAATACGTCCGACCTGTGGGAATCTCAGAATAGCGAACATGGAGGAAATGGACAGAGGCTGCGGGTAGTGTGGATCGGCCGTGAGGCGACCGAAGGTAGTCCGTCCAGTGGTTACCGCACCTGCCCAGTAAGCAGGAGATCCCGAGTTCGAATTCCGGTCCGGTACACAGTTTTACTCGTCGCCGGCGATTCCGCGTAATGTCGAATTGAAACTGACAGCAGTGATCTCTCCCCTTTCCTTTCCTTTCTTACCCTCTGCACCTTCAAATGACATATAAAGTACTGACAACTGAGAATCATAGCGTCTTATGAACTTCACAATTCCATGACTGTTTCTTTACAATCCTATCACTGAAGAAATGGTTGAATATTGTTAGACACTTATGCAATGAAATGGTTCAGTATTTATACAAAGTTATGTAATGATACGTGCATGTGATTAGTTAGATGTACAGAATCACACGATATCTTGCGAACCATGGATGAAGGGTATCAGACGGATGCCATATTCCTTGAGTTCCGGAAAGCGTTTGACTCGGTGCCCCACTGCAGACTCCTAACTAAGGTACTAGCATATGGGATTGGTTCCCAAATATGTGAGTGGCTCGAAGACCTCTTAAGTAATAAAACCCAGTACGTTGTCCTCGATGGAGAGTGTTCATCGGAGGTGAGGGTATCATCTGGAGAGCCCCAGGGAAGTGTGGTAGGTCCCCTGTTTTTTTCTATCTACAGAAATGATCTTTTGGATAGGGTGGATAGCAATGTGCGGCTGTTTTGCTGATGATGCTGTGGTGTACGGGAAGGTGTCGTCGTTGAGTGACTGTAGTGTAGGAGGATACAAGATGACTTGGACAGGATTTGTGATTGGTGTAAAGAATGGCAGCTAACTCTACATATAGATAAACGTAAATTAATGCAGATGAATAGGAAAAAGAATCCCGTAATGTTTGAATACTCCGTTAGTAGTGTAGCGCTTGACACAGTCACGTCGATTAAATATTTGGGCGTAACATTGCGGAGTGATATGAAGTGGGACAAGCACGTAATGGCAGTTGTGGGGAAGGCGGATAGTCGTCTTCGGTTCATTGGTAGAATTTCGGGAAGGTGTGGTTCATCTGTAAAGGAGACCGCTTATAAAACACTAATACGACCTATTCTTGAGTACTGCTCGAGCGTTTGGAATCTCTATCAGGTCGGATTGAGGGTGGACATAGAAGCAATTCAGAGGCGGTCTGCTAGATTTGTTACTGGTAGGTTTGATCATCACGCGAGTGTTACGGGAATGCTTCAGGATCTCGGGTGGGAGTCTCTGGAGGAAAGGAGGCGTTCTTTTCGTGAATCGCTACTGAGGAAATTTAGAGAACCAGCATTTGAGGCTGATCGTAGTACAGATTTACTGCCGCCAACTTATATCTCGCGGAAAGACCACAAGGATAAGATAAGGAAGATTAGGGCTCGTACAGAGGCAAATAGGCAGTCATTTTTCCCTCGTTCTGTTTGGGAATGGAACAGGGAGAGAAGATGCTAGTTGTGGTACGAGGTACCCTCCGCCACGCACCGTATGGTGGAATGCCGAGTATGTATGTAGATGTAGAATATGATATGTATATACCAAACAGACTGCTTACGACAATTCTGTAAGAGAAAAACAATTTGTTCTTTAGACAGTTATAACGCGTGAATTTTACCGTGTAAGGGCGGTATTTGCGCCTTCCTGCCGCCGCCGAGAGAAATTCATTTCGCTTCGAACGAATTTTCGCGAATAACTAAAAAAAGTGAATGACAAAAGATCAGGAAGTTGCCTGGAAGACATATATTTAAGGTCGTGCGGAACTTTGAGAAATGAAATTTCTTACTGATTACGAAACGCCCGAGGTTATACCTCGGTGTCCTCCGTAGCAGTGAAAACTGAATATCATAGTGTCACGACGTTTCATAGAAATGTTTATTTTACTTGTAGCTGTTCTCAGAATGGCAAATAACATCATGTCAAATGTCCAGTGAGCATTACAACAGTTTTTACATTAGAGAAATACATAGAGAACAGTACATGTATTCGATAAATTGCACAGTTGTTTACTTGTTTAATTTGTAATTAATTGTTGTTTACAAGTACTTGCTGGGCCACTGAACTGTTCAGTGGAAGCTCTTCAGACTTGTTTCGCCGCTTCTGCATAATTTATGCTTGTGTTTTGCAAGGCAAACAGCTCAGTCGCAGTCCATGCGAGTTCCACACCGTCGAGCGCCGACATGTACGTTACAAGAGCAGAGTTCTCTGACGCTTCCCGGATTTTGTAAATAATGCGCGATATTTTTGCGCCGTTCGTATTACTGTGAGAACTAGTATACCGGCAAATGCAGTAAAATGGTGTCGCATGTCAGTGGTACGGTATATAACAAGACAGCAACGATTCAGGTGGTAGCGGGTAGAACTCGGTGTAAAGGCAGTGGGCTCTGTGCGGTGTTAGTGCCTTTTCTGCAGATAGGATTGGAACACTTTTCCACTTGTCTCACAGCTGGTTAAGTGTATTCACAGTTACGGCGCTTACATTTGAAATAATAAATAATTTACGTTTTTCCTTTAGTCTAGTTCTCATTTGACTGTCCCTTATAATATAGCAGAAATTATTTATTCCTACCGTCAGTGCGGTAGTTACGGTATCCAGTTTTCTTGCTGGATCCCACTCAGCGTCGTATCCTGCTGCTATAATATGCTCACCGAACTCCGAACGTTTTGCTTTTGTGGTACGACAAATTAGCGCCAGCACCTTCATTCATTCCTCCTCATCGTCAACATAATTTAATGACGTTAATAAGAAGCAATCGCAGTTGTCCACAAGCGCTTTTGTGCGATCAGTTTCCGTGCTAGTACTGCGAGGTAAGAATGGCCATAACTTTCAATTGGAACATCGCTCCGAACAACATTTTCGCGCTGCGTAGCTTTTGGACTTAGCTGGAGTAAGCAGCCTTTCGCAGGTGGTATGTAGGCACAATTGGAAAACCTAGTTCCTGGTTTTGGTGACAGACTGGTCTGTAACTTAGCCCGAATGTGGCAGTTTGGTTGTGACTTGCAGAAGCCAACGAATGTGGGGAAAAAGCCTTTCGCAGTGGTATGTAGGCACATTTGGAAAACCTAGTTCCTGGTTTTGGTGACAGACTGGTCTGTAACTTAGCCCGAATGTGGCAGTTTGGTTGCGACTTGCAGAAGCCAACGAATGTGGGGAAAAAAATCATCTGAAAAGTCTCGGGCGGAAACATAAACACCATCCACACACAACTGCCACAAACTCTCTGCTACGGCGGGAACTACGGTTTCCTTCGTCGAGCTGTTGGTATTGGAGACGCAACAGCTATACTGCGGGGGTGGGAGAGGCGCCTGGAGGGAGCTATTTCCGGACGTACAGGCGTCTGCGGACCCGCTAATTGTCGCCTCGACCTATATTGATCGTGTCGGGCAAACCGGTGACGAGCGCGTGGTCCGCCGTGGGCAATTCCCAGCTGCCCTTCCTGGGACTACGCCCGCGCCAGCCTGTCCTCCTCCACGTTAGCACGTACGTGTTCTCCGAATACTCGTCCATTGATCTGGTCTCTCTCCTTTCAGTCTGACTGGCGTTTCCATTGTACTCTTTCAGTGCTAACCTCTTCGCTTCGGAACCCGTAATACAGGTTCTCTTCAAACCCGCCGAACTATTTTTGGGGAGTGCAGCTTGTCAGCACGGCTTCGATTCACAGAATGAATGAAAAAATGGTCTCCAGCGTGCGACCACCCGCAGAAATGAAACCCAACGAAGAATTTACTGCTGTATTCCTTTAAAGCTGGACTTCTTCGGCAATAGTTTAGATGTGCAAGTAGATCACTTCGGAAGACGTTCATGTCTTCCGAGGATAGAGATCATGTGCACGCGGGTGTGTATAGGTGATGCTAAATGGCTCAAATGGCTCTGAACACTATGGGACTTAACATCTTAGGTCATCAGTCCCCTAGAACTTAGAACTACTTAAACCTAACCACATCATACACATCCATGCCCGAGGCAGGATTCGAACCTGCGACCGTAGCAGTCACGCGGTTCCGGACTGAAGCGCCTAGAGCCGCTCGGCCACCGCGGCCAGCAAAGTGATGCTCCTCTTAAGTGTCGTCATGCGTGTTTTTTTGTTTTTTTTTGTTTTTGGTGTTTCGGCAGAGATTTACAATTTCGTATTTGCAATGGCTTCAAATGGTTCAAATGGCTCTGAGCACTATGGGACTTAACATCTGTGGTCATCAGTCCCCTAGAACTTAGAACTACTTAAACCTAACTAACCTAAGGACATCACACACACCCATGCCCGAGGCAGGATTCGAACCTGCGACCGTAGCAGTCACGCGGTTCCGGACTGAGCGCCTAGAACCGCTAGACCACCGCGGCCGGCCGTATTTGCAATGTGTAGCTGTAGTCGGCCTAGGTAAATACTGCTCATGACGCCTGTCATGCACCGGCTAGAGCCGACAGAAAACGACGGTTTGTTTCCTATTGCGACAAATAGGTCGCTCCGTAACGATGGGGCCGCCAGGACGTGTGGCCAGAGCTCACTTATGATATTTCGAAGGTACACGGTTTTTGTGGGATATTCCATCCGTGACAAGTGAAAAATGATGCAATTATGTTCTACAAGAGCGAGATAAATAGAAATTTGATGTGTATTTTATGCTGAGAACATAACTGGGTGGGTAACAAAAACCAACGACGAACTCTTACGTTTAATACATTTGTGATAACATAATTAAGTGGACAATAGTTACGAAAACCAACCAGGAACTGTTCTGTTGAATACATGACACCTATTAAGACATGTGTTTATACTTAATTCGTTGAAAGTCATATGCTGATAAAAGATACGAACGCAAGTCAGAATGATCCTCTCACGTGAAATGAAACAAGTGCTAACGGGGAGGTATTACACTTGCTTGAAGGCATAACACACTGGTATCGCATCAACAGTGGGATCACATTTGGTAGCCACTATACCGAAGGGCCTACTACACAGGGTGTGTCAGGAGGAACGGTACGTGCTTCTAGGGGAGGTACGTGCTTCTGAACAAAAACCTAGAATGAATATATGCCCTTTTCCTTAACCGTATTCATCATACACCTATTTGAAAATCGCGGGCGAAAGACGCAAGTCCTCCTTCACCTGTACTCACATGCGAGTACCTGGAGGATACTGTATTCCTTTTGGGCGTCGTATGTAGTTTCAGCACGACGGAGCTCCTGCAAATTCCGGACGGTGAGTGACACTGTACCTTACTGAAATGTGTCCTGGGCGTTGCATCGGTCGCTGTGGAGTCATTTCTTGGCCACCGAAGTCACCCGGTCTCACTCCATTAGATTACTGTTTGTGGGGTTGCCTAATGAGCGAGGTCCACAAGCGGTGGGCAGACAGAAAGGAGCAACTTCTCGCTCGTATTTTACATGTGTGTGTTTAAGTGAAGAATGTACGAAAGAGCTCAGCACAGCAGGTGTCTACAAGAGCTGCAAAAGTATTGCAAGTATTGCAGTCTACTTCTTAGCAACATAGGCACTGCTATTTCGTGTTTGTTGGCCAATACCAGGCCCTCGACTCTCAATACATAAAGTGAACACACCACCACATCCATATTGTCAAAGAAATTTATTACAGACGACTAGTTTCGGCACATCACTTACTCTATCTTCAGGTCCGCTGTAAACCAAAAGAGTTCTTTTATTTTTATCCCTTGGCCCATATATCGTGTACGTGTCGCGAAATGCTTACATTAGGAGTGATAATTCGATGTAGAGTACACTCCTTATGTATGCACTCCACAACAACTAGTATTTAATACGTTCTACGATACATGGGCCTAGGAATGAAAGTACTCTTTTGGTTGACAGTGGGACTAAAGATGTAAGTGTTGCGCCGAAACCAGTCGTTTGAAATAAATTTTTTGACAGTGCGGCTGTGGTGGTGCATTTTCTTTACTTATATCATCAGCCGCTGCCCCGCCTCAACGAGAAAGACGGACTTCCCCAAGTTCCTCAAGTCTGAATAAATATGTCCCTTCTGGACAGAATGAACGTAACGTATACTGCAGATTGTGACGCATCGACGACGACATACGGAAGTTTGGGTCTCGCCGTGATTCGTGCTCGGATGGCCGAAGCGGTTAAGGCACCGCTCGCGTAAACCAGGAGATCTGGGTTCGAATTTCCGTCCGGCACACATTTTCATTGCCGTCATTCCAGCAAAAGGTGGTTCATATTCGCAACCGCGAATGTATTTCCTGTGTTTCATTTCGTAACACCTGCATTTGTCCAGTGCCCCATTGTTTTCATAGTGTTAACAACAAGGCATATATTCATATGAGTTTATTGTTCAGAATCACTATCATCCCTCAAAGAGTATACCTTTACTCCTGACTCTGCCCATACTTTCGACGTCAGCCTCCATCCTGTATCCTATCCTACAAAACCCACCTATCCTCAAGTCAAACATACCGAGCGTTCTCGGGAGTTTAAGGCGCACAGGCGAAGAGAACCCTACACAAGGAAATTGTCGTCAACAGTTAAGTCGTTCTGAGCTACGTCATGACACTCCGCTCGACAGATAAGTAGCTGTGTTGAGCGCGCCTTACTTGTCTTTGGGTAGAGGTGGCCGTGTTTTGTTGCCGGCGCGTGCTTGCTCCTGTTGTTTTTTTTTTTATTTCATCTCACGCTCTCCCCCTCTCCCTGAGCGGTGACCACGTCACGTGCAGCCAGCGACACGTGTCGTGGCAGCTTGCCAGCCAGCGTCGGCCGACCCCCAGATTCCGCCCCCGACGCCAGCCCCTATAAATTATTCAGCGCCACAAATAGTTACCCTCTCGTATAACGCTATTTTGATAGCAGCGAGGGCCAGGGGATGGCGGCCTACCCAGAAAATTTACGCTCTCGATGAAAAAGTAACGCGTTTTTAACTCTGACCGGAAGATGAAGGAGTATCACAAATTCTACTAATGGGCTCCAATGTATTTGCGTCCTCTTTGTTTCCGGTTCATGCTGCCCGATAGCTCAGCGCTAAAGTTAATATGTCCTTTCTCCTGACTGGGAAAAACCTATCGCTGTGATTAGACGTCGGGTGGACGGAGATTAAAATACGGCTGTAGCCATAGTTCTGATGCAGGTTGCCGTGGTTTTATTTGAGCCAAAATCCAGCTCAGTTCGTTCAGAGATATTGCTAGTCCTTGTGCTCTCTGATTCCGTTCTAAACCAGCCCCCCCCCCCCCCCTCACCTCCAAAGGGCTCGCCCCCTGGGAGGGGGACGTCTCCGGCTTTTATTGAAATATTTATGTTTGATATACCGTATATTGTGTAAGAAAAAGACTTCCGAACAAATATTCCATGAAGCTTCTCCATGGTTAATTTGCTCTCTTATTTTACAAGAACTGACCAGTAGATCATGTCAGCAGATTTGCTCAGAAAGGTCTGGAGTGTTAATATCATCACACATTCCCCGTCACCGAACACCCGCAGGGCCATCTACTTACGAAACATGTAACAACAGGTAACAAGAAGAGGCCGCTTGACAATGTGACCCCCAGTTCCTTGCAAGACGGACTATAAGAATAGATTGTTAATCACAGACATGGTGACAGACCTCACGATTTCTGCCAGCCTTCCGTAGCCATTTCGAGGCTAGTTCAAAAAATGGCTCTGAGCACTATGGGACTCAACTGCTGAGGTTATTAGTCCCCTAGAACTTAGAACTAGTTAAACCTAACTAACCTAAGGACATCACAAACATCCATGCCCGAGGCAGGATTCGAACCTGCGACCGTAGCGGTCTTGCGGTTCCAGACTGCAGCGCCTTTAACCGCACGGCCACTTCGGCCGGCTCGAGGCTAGTAAACTGCCGCCTGAATTGTAGTGCGTGTTCAGTGGAAACAGTAAACAGCTTGTAAAGGAAAGTGATCCAAGTACCCCCAATACTGATATAAGAAATCTTTCCTATGATTTTGTGTGCTACCGCTGTGAAAATAAAATGCACGAGGACTGCCTATTTTGCAAATCTCTAGACGGGAGGACTACAGGCTTTCTGTGTCAATTCCTTTTTTGTTGATAACTTATCTATCATAGACAAAATTTGTTGGTAGATATACCGGTGGGGCGGTAGCATTTACTGGAACTAGAACCGGGTTCATGGCAAGAGCGTTTGCTGTTTATCCTGCAAAACAAGTACACTGCATGATATGTAAGGAGACATTGGTTTCTCAAGTACTGCCACCGGAAGTAAATAACTTTCATCACCATTGAAAAAATACAAGTTGGTACTTAAATAAAAGTTGAACTCTCATGTTCTCGAATAATATAATAATTATTACTGTAATTGTTGTGAGTGTTAGTTGCAGTAACTAGACAGAAGTAAATAGATATCGTGGGCCATTTTTTTACCAAGTATAAGTGCTGAGGAAGGATTGAAAAATGGGGTGAGGGGGAGACAAGGGTAATATATGTTTCATAAGTGGGACGCGACGAAAAATGTTTGAGAACCCCTGTTCTAAAAGACATTGATTCTTTGTTTGTGTATCGCAGAAGATTATTTGAAGACAGTGCAGTCATTTTGATAAGTTATGGTAGTATCTAATGAAATGCAACTCTTTGCGAATTTCACTGTGTACACTTCAGCGTCCGTGGGTTGGTTTCCAGATCGATTAAAACAATCTAGATGCGGGCTGAATTCGTTGCAAGAATGCAAAGGATATATGACTGATCCCCGAAAGAAGTCGCCTACAAATCACTCCCTCGACTGATCAACGTGACTGGATTAATAAAAGAGATCGAGGCGATCCAGGCAAGATACAAAGAAGAGAAACTTATTTCGTCACATGTTCATTTGTTAATGACGCAGATGGTCCTCAAACGCCAGTGATCGAAGCTACAAGAAGCGCATTTCACATCACGGAGAGGTTTACTGTCAAAAGTCGGAGATCGCACGTTCCAAGAAGACTGCGGTAACATGTTGCTCCTTCCCACCTATGTTATAGAGAAATTAAGTGCTCTTCATTACACACCGCGAAGTGCATGCGTAGGTGTAGTAGATGCAGACTTGGTTCTTCTCGAGCATTATCGACGCTACTGAAATCGGCGAGCTCAGTTGAGTTCTGCCGGACATTGCAGTAAAATATACGTAGGGTCATGGCGATTAATGTAAACATAGGGACCACATACACGCAGAGGTATGCGGAAGTTTCCTGAAGCGGCAGAAGCCAACGCGTAGACATGCGATGGTCTTTTGAAGCTCCCTGAAAGTCGAAAAATTTGTTCTTGGCGAGATGTCTGAAACTGACACCTACAGACACGATCTTTTCTTGGCAGGTATTGCACCATCTCGTATGTGTGGCAAGGTAACTGTGGACGTTGGAAGGAAAAAGGTTGTACTATTATCATTTACACCCGCTCTGTGGCCATCAACCACGAAGATCTAGGTTGAAATCCAGGAGTAATTTCCTTAGTTCAACGTCAGCACTGTGTCTCCAAAGGTTACCAGAGAACAGCTGTGACCAACTTCAAACATGGATGAAACGTACCGAATGTCTACCACCCTGGAGGTAGTTTAGATTGGTCCACCTGGGGATCATCGAACAGACGAAGATCATACGTTAGTAAATCCAAGACAACCTTGTCAAATGGGGATATTCCAAAGGATCAAGGCAATGCGGAGGAGAATGACAACAGACTACCTGTGCCGCTGTCCTTGCTGCCCTGAGTGAGTCATGTACTGCCCTGAGTCTTGCCGTGGTAAAGGGCTGATGAGCCGACCGGGGTGGCCGAGCGGTTCTAAGCGCTACAGTCTGGAACCGCACGACCACTACGGTCGCAGGTTCGAATCCTGCCTCGGGCATGGATGTGTGTGATGTCCTTAGGTTAGTTAGGTTTAAGTAGTTCTAAGATCTAGGGGACTGATGACCTCAGAAGTTAAGTCCCATAGTGCTCAGAGCCATTTGAACCAAAGGGCTGATGATAGCTGAAGGCAGTGCAGTTGCTGTTCCCCAATTCTGGGCCAAGAGCACCTGATTTTCTCCTATAGGTTGGGCTATATCATTTAGACCCACTCTGTGGCCATCAACCATCAAGACCCAGGTTGAAATTCAGAAGTAGTTTCCTTAGTCCAGCGTCAGCACTATTGTCTCAAAACGCTGCCAGGGAACAGCTGTGGGCAAATAGATGTGACCAATTCTGGGCCAAGATCATTCGGTTTTCTCCAGTCTTGTTTACTTATGTAAATTATGTAAACAATAAAGTATGGTTCAAATGGCTCTAAGCCATTACATCTGAGGTCATCAGTCCCCTATACTTAGAACTACTTAAACCTAACTAACCTAAGGATATCACACACATCCATGCCCGAGGCAGGATTCGAACCTGCGACCGTAGCAGTAGTGCGGTTCCGGACTGAAGCGCCTAGAACCGCTCGGCCACAGCGACCGGCTCAATAAAGTATGTAAATTGTTTTTTGGCAGTATCCCGTAGCAGTCCACATTATTGTTACGTAGAGTTTTGTGCGGGTTCTAACTCGAGTAAATAAATCAGACTCACGACGTTTGTACAAGAGAATGGAGAAGGTACCAAATTTAGTGATATTTTGAATACACACACACACACACACACACTGATATATATATATTCGAAACGTTACGCCGCTATTTAAACGAAATTTCCCTGTGGCTAGGTTCAGCTTAGTATAGCCGCTGCTTCCACACCAAACCACCAGTTTGTCGGTGTCAGAGCCTCTCCTCAACTGTGGCTACACCTTATTAAATTTTCAGCAGGTAACATTGTGCTTGTCCCTGCTACAAGCATCACTATACAACCTGTCAAACAATGGCACGGCGCTTCTGTACACACGAGCGCACTTATGGATCGGAACTAGGTACCTTGCAGTCCCAGCGTACACAGCATTCGCGGTCGCGCTTTCGATCCACGGGGAATCGGCAATTGTGCTGTGCCACTCGGAACAGTGACGCCTGACTAGCGCCAGTTCAGAGGACTACGTACATCAGTGGCGTGCTTATAATTTAGGCGGCTATTGTCTTAGGTCCGATGGTTCTCATCCGTGTAACCTGCGTTCCGATAAATATTTGCATACCGTATCTATGCGAATATGGTAATATAGGACGGTTCCAACTCATTATCAAGTGTGAGGCAGGACCCAAAAATTTTATTTTATTTTAATTTAATTCATTGGTTGCCATTGAAGACTACGATTGATACTGTCTTCTTCGTGTGCCTCTTGGCTGCTGTGGCGTTATCAAGAGTGACGATAACGTCCGGAACATGCATGTGTGTGTGTCAAAACGTAAAAATTTATTTAATAATAGTACTTTAGTAATACGACGGGTATAAATCAAGTTTTAATTACCCCCTCGACGAAAAAACGTTACGTAATTGTTTGTTACTACATGTTGCCGTCTTCGTGAGCATTCAAATTCCGCGCCAAAGTACTGTTTGAGGCGCCACATCAAAGAGAAGTAGCCCATTCCTTAAGTGTAGTATCTTTCTCTTTGCTGTTGGGTTATGCTGTATATTTTTCAGTTACAGTTCTAACCGATCCTCCGTTTAGTGCGGTGTTTGTTTCGTGGTCCGGTAATGGCTGTCCCTGTACAAAATGGAGGAACTTCACCTATGATGACTCGATTTGTGGTAATTGATCTGATATTAAGATCCAACATTCGCCACTGTACACCAGCAAAAGGGAAGGCTATTACCTTGTAAAGTTAAATTAATGTTTCTCTGCGTATGCTGTGTTTTAATATTACGTTGCATGGTTCCACAAAAAATCTGAATCTGGACAATTTTAGCTCTACATCATCTGATTTGGAAAATTTTAAACTGCCCTTTAGACATTGAAAATGCCTTACTTCTTCAACTATTTGTTCATCTATAACAATTTTGGCTCTCATGGGTTCCAATACTTCGAATGCCATCACTCGTGTTTTATCTGTCGATATTCGCATTCCGTATTTAGCAGCACTTTGCCTCAACTTACGTATAGAAATTTGAAAAGTTTGTTCACAGTTACCTATTATAAACTGATCATCAGCAAATAGCAGCGTCATGAAATTAAATTTATCGCTTCTTGATGTGTCGTTTAATATAATCAACAATTTATGAACGGCACCATCAATATAAACATTGGAAAAAGATGAGGGATCAGCGGACAGCTTCGTCTCAACTCCTCTATTAAAATCGACAAATTTTGTCCCATTATTTACAGTACGGATCCTTATTTTATTATTTTCATATGACATTTATAATGAGGTGTGCTGGAACTCCTATTTCCATTAATGATTCCCATAGTATTTTCCGTTTACCTTTTTAAACTCCTTTTCTAATCGCCGAGAATATAGTAAGTTGGTAATCCAAACTCTCTTCTTTTATCAGTTACTTGTGCCATAGTAAAACAACGGTCACAACATGATCTATGTTATGCAAAACCATGTTGTATCTCTAACAAATTTACTTCCACTATTGGTATGAAATTCCTTATTTATAATTTTAGTATACAGTTCGCAAGAAGACATCAGTAGTTCGCGCATTCTGATTCATCTTATTTCCTATAAACGGGGCATAACAAAGATTCATTTCGCGGGCCGCAGTGGCCGAGCAGTTCTAGGCGCATCAGTCTGGAACCGCGTGACCGGTACGGTCGCAGGTTCGACTCCTGCCTAGGGCATGGATGTGTGTGATTTCCTTATGTTAGTTAGGTTTAAGTAGTTCTAAGTTCTAGGGGACTGATGACCTCAGATGTTAAGTCCCATAGTGCTCAGAGCCATTTGAACCATTTTTGAAAGCTTCATTTCATTCATTCGGCAGATTTCCGCTCAGCCGGTTTATATTAGCAGCACCGCAAATGTTTCGAGGTGACAGTTGAACCTGTGTATCACACGCAAGAAATCTCTTTGCGAGCGTGAGAACCCACGTAAGATGAGCCATGTGTAATCTTGCAGTCTAGACAGGAATTTTTCACTTCTTCCAGTACGCTAGAATCTCGTTCTTCTCCTTTGTACTAATCTTCATCAGCTTCATCTTTACGTTAGTTATCATTATACCATATACCGCGATAAGTTCGAAGAGCGTTCAATACGTAACGCAACAATTTTTTTTCCTTTGCCAATTTCGGTTGCGAAAGTGCAGAATTTATTGTGGGACATCGTGGAATATTCCCTCTTCAGCCCCTGTTGTTTCGTGTCGTTCCGATCAATGGCGGCGCTGTATGTAGCTTTCAAAATGGAGCCTGCAATGGAGATGCGTTCCAAGCAGCGAACAAAAGCACGGTGAGTCGCTGTACGTGACGTCTGTCATTATCGCAACAAGGTCGGGCAGACCTGTCCGATCTCCCGAGCGCCGACGGGCCGCACACAGCTGTGACTCCTACAGTGTTGTAACGTGAGGACACTCTCTCATTCTCGATTACAATCAAACACATCTCAACAACGAAACGCCTCATAGAAGTTAGCGCACGCGAGTGGAGCTCACTGGACTCATCCACTCTATAGACTGGATCTCGCACCTTCCGACTTGTAACAGTGTGGCCCAATGAAGGATGCACTCCGGCATAGGCCAGTATTTGATTGGGAGATTACTGATGCAGCGAGACGTTGGTTCCGACGTCGATAAGTAGATACCATGTGGGCACGCATGCCCTCCCAGTAACAAAACAAAAGACCGTCGCACCGAACAGAGATTATGACGAAACATACGTGTTTGTAGGCAAAAGAGAGAGCTGTAATATGGCGTATTGGAATACTGAATAACAGTAATCTGGTTTGAAAAAAAAAAAGTGTTGCGTTACTTATTGAACGCCCCACGTATGTATGTACACTACCGGCCATTAAAATTGCAACACCAAGAAGAAATGCAGATAATTAACGGGTATTCATTGGACAAATATATTACACTAGAACCAACATGTGATTACATTTTCACGCAATTTGGGTGCATAGATCCTGAGAAATCAGTACCCAGAACAACCACCTCTGGCCATAATAACGGCCTTGGTGCGCCTGAGCATTGAATCAAACAGAGATGCATGGCGCGTACAGGTACAGCTGCCCATGCAGCTTCAACACGATACCACAGTTCATCAAGAGTAGTGACTGGCGTATTGTGACGAGCCAGTTGCTCGGCCACCATTGACCAGACGTTTTCAGTTGGTGAGAGATCTGGAGAATGTGCTGGTCAGGGCAGCATTCGAACATTTTCTGTATCCAGAAAGGCCCGTACAGGACCTGCAACATGCGGTCGTGCACTATCCTGCTGAAATGTAGGGTCTCGCAAGGAATGAGAGAAGGATAGAGCCACGGGTCCTAACAATTCTGAAATGTAACGTCCACTGCTCAGAGTGCCGTCAGTGCGAACAAGAGGTGACCGAACCGTGAAACCAATGGCACCCCATACCGTCACACCGTGTGATACACCAGTATGGCGATGACGAATACGCGCTTCCAATGTGCGTTCACCGCGATGTCGCCAAACACGGATGCGAACATCATGATGCTGTAAACAGAACCTGGCTTCATCCAAAAAAATGACGTTTTACCATTCGTGCAGCCGGGTTCGTCGTTGAGTACACCATCGCAGCCACTCCTGTCTGTGATGCAGCGTCAAGAGTAACCGCAGGCATCGTCACCGAGCTGATAGTCCATGCTGCTGCAAACGTCGTCGGACTGTTCGTGCAGATGGTTGTTGTCTTGCAAACGTCCCTATCTGTTGACTCAGGGATCGAGACGTGGCTGCACGATCCGTTACAGCCATGCGGTTAAGGTGCCTGTCATCTCGACTGCTAGTTATACGAGGCAGTTGGGGTCCAGCATGGCGTTCCGTATTACCCTCCTGAACCCAGCGATTCCATATTCTGCTAACAGTCATTGGATCTCGACCAACGCTAGCAGCAATGTCGCGATACGATAAACCGCAATTGCGAAAGGCTACAATCCGACTTTTATCAAAGTTGGAAACCTGATAGTACGCATTTCACCTCCTTACACGAGGCACCACAACAACGTTTCATCAGGCAACGCCGGTCAATGCTGTTTGTGTATGAGAAATCGGTTGGAAACTTCCCTCATGTCAGCACGTTGTAGGTGTCGCCACCAGCGCCAGCCTTGTGTCAATGCTCTGAAAAGCTAATCGTTTGCATATCTCAGCATCTTGTTCCTGTCGGTTAAATTTCGCGTCTGTAGGTCGTCATCTTTGTGGTGTAGCAATTTTAATGGCCAGTATTGTATTATACAGGGGCTGGGGAAAAATAGAGAAAGAACGCGAGAGTGCATGCTTAAACGTAAGAGCAGATGCCAGTCAGTCCTGCAGGTTACGGTGTTGTATTTTACGGCAGCTTTGGAGTGCCCTCAGGACGTTGTAATGTAAGTCGCGGTCAGAACAGTGATCCGTGCAATCGTGAGTGCATTACGTCTGAGCTAAGTAAGTTGTAACGTGGGCAAATTGGTGGTTCTCAAGTGGTGAATGTTTCCGTAACCGAGGTAGCCGAAGTACGAGGCGTGTTTTTTAAGTAAGTACCGTTTTGAAGTTTAAAAAAAGACGTGCTAGGATATCTCAGTATTTTTATTTTTACTTGAAAGTCTGGACCTTAATCTACGCACTGACGCCATTACAGTCTGATTCTTCCTTGTTTACGTTGTGTACTGAGTGTTTAAAATGCCTCCGATAATCGTGAGTCCCGCCGACTGTGAAGTACCGGCTGTTACAAGATTTCTTAGTGCTAAAGGCCTAAGGGCGATCGATATTCATCGTGAGATCTGTGCAGTTTACGGAGAAAACATTATGAGTGATGGAATGGTAAGAAAGTGGGTGAGAGCATTTAAAGATGGCCGCACAAATGTGCATGATGAACAACGGAGTTAATGAAAGTTTGGTGCAGGAAGTGGACAATAAGGTGAGAGAAAACAGACGCTTTACGATTTCCTCCTTGCGGGATGACTTTCCTGATGTTTCTCGTAGTGTTTTGTATGGCATTGTGACCGAGCACTTGAATTACCGAAAATTGTACGCACGTTGGATACCGAAAATGTTGACGGATGTGCACAAAACCAAACGTTTAGACAGTGCATTGATTTTCCTTGAGCGGTACCACAACGACGGTGATGATTTCTTAAGCCAAAATGTTACGGGCTATGAAACATGAGTGGCCTGCGTCACACCAGAATCAAAGCACCAGTCCATGGAAGTTAAACAAGGACATCGTTTTGCTACAAGACAATGCCCATCCGCATGTGGCGAATCAGACGAAAGATCTCATCACATCTTTTCGATGGGAAACTCTAGACCATCCTCTGTACAGCCCCGATCTTGCACCCAGTGACTACAATCTGTTCCTGCACTTGAAGAAACCCCTGGCGGTCAACATCTTCAAGACGATAACGAAGTAAAAACAGTGGTGATGCAGTGGTTAACAAGTCAGGCGGCAGACTTCTATGAGGGGGGTATTCAAAAACTGGTACAACGTTTTGACAAGTGCCTCAGTATTGACGGAAATTATGTAGAAAAGTTGATTAAGGTACAGGCTTTCATGTAAAAATATTATTGAGATATCTTAGCACGTCTTTTTTTTTAATTTCAAAACGGTACTTGCTTAAAAAACACGCCTTGTATGTGGTGCTCCAAGAGGCACCAATCGAAGATCTATACCGCACACAGGGAACGCAAAAACATAATCCGTTAAGGCACAACGAGGACGAAAATGTGTGTTGAGTGATCGTAAAATTTACGATTGCACTTGGTACCGTTCGCGGTCTCCACCTATCTGGTATTGTAAGTATATGGTGTAAAACAGGACATCTGGTACTTAGTTTGTATGTGACAAACCACTGGAGATCTTATAATGTAATTAACTAGTGCATAAACTAGGAAGTATGACTTCCTTTGAATAATACATGGAGCAGAAAAATTTAGGATAATTAAGTAACAATGTAACATTTTAGTTTCTAGCGTTAAAGAGGATTGTGACGAGAAATAAGAAGACGACAGCTGCAAAATTCACTGCAGAGTGTCACATTCACGAAACCTGAAAGCGCCAAAACAACACGAAATGAGCTGGAAATGTCTGCACAGGAAAGCTTGGTGTCGAAATCATGAAACCTAGAGTATAGATCAATGGAAGAAAATTACTTGGTCGGATGAGCCTTGTTGCACACTTTTCCAACTTCTGGCCTAGGCTACATCTCAGGGGTGAAACATGGCAGGGGTTCTGTGATGATTTTGGCAGCCACATATTCGTATTCCATGTGCCCCCCCTCCACCCCCATATGCAACGTCGCAGCACTGTGGGCGATTATTTGACCATTTTGGCCGATCAGGTCCATCCCACGGTACAATGTTTGTTCGCCAATGATGACGCAGTGTTCCAAGACGACAGCTCGCATCGTGGTGAGCACGAGGATGAATTTTTGCATTTCCCCTGGCCGCCACCGTCACCAGATCTCAGGGTTATTGAGTCTCTTGTAACCTACTTTGGAGGCAAGCGTGCGTGGTCTCTATCCACGTCCATAACAGACACGTGCTATTACCACTGTTTTGCAGCAAGAATGGTATAAGATGCCCTTGAAAACCATGCGGGAACTGTATTTATTTATCCATTCTGAGGAGTGGCAGCCAGTGGGTTTGCTAAACCTGGTCGGATCATCGTAACCATGGGGCACATGGCTCCGCAAATCATCACAGAACCCCCGCCATATTTCACCCTTAAGGCGTAGAGTAGGGCGTTTCCTTTACTGACGTGTGTTTTTTTAATTCTAGCACGATCTGCAATTTCCAGCTTATGGAGCTCCATTCGTGTTGTTTTGGTGCTGACTGAGTTCGCGAGTGCGACATTCTGCAATGACTTTTGCACCTGCCGTCTTCTTATTTTCCGCCGCAATCCTCTTTAACTCTAGAAACTAAAATGGGGAAATGTTGCTTTGTTACTTCATCATTTGAAATTTTACTACTCCATATATTATTCAAAGGAAGTCATAATTTATAGTTTATGCAATAGGTAATCACGGTTATAAGGTCTCCAGCGGTACGTCACATACGAAATGTTTTACACCATATACTTACAATACCAGATAAGTAGGACATCTACATCTACGTGATTACTCTGCTGTTCACAATAAAGTGCCTGGCAGAGGGTTCAATGAACCACCTTCAAGCTGTCTCTCTACCGTTCCACTCTCGAACGACACGCGAGAAAAACGAACACTTAAATTTTTTCTGTGCGAGCCTCGATTTCGCTTATTTTATCGTTATGATAATTTCTCCCTATGTAGGTGGGTGGCAACAGAATGTTTTCACAATCGGAGGAGAAAACTGGTGATCGAAATTTCATGAGAACATCCCATTGGAACGAAAATTCACGTATCATGTCTGTGGCACTGTCTCCCCTATTTCGCGATAATACAAAACGGGCTACCCTTCTTTGTACGTTTTCGATGTCATCCGTCAGTCCCACCTGATGCGGATCCTGCACCGCACAGCAATACTCCAGAATAGGGCGGACAAGCGTGGTGTAAGCAGTCTCTTTAGTAGACCTAAGTGGTCTGCCAATGAATCGCAGTTTTTGGTTTGCTCTACCCACAATATTATCTATGTGATCGTTCCAATTTAGGTTATTTGTAATTGTAATCCCTAAGTATTTAGCTGAACTTACAGCCTTGAGATTTGTGTGACTTATCGGGTAATCGAAATTTAGTGAATTTCTTTTAGAACTCATGTGAATAACTTCACACTTTTCTTCATTCAGGCTCAATTGCCACTTTTCGCACCACACAGACATCTTATCTATATCATTTTGCAAGTAGTTTTGATCATCTGGTGACTTTACAATACGGTAAATGACAGCATCATCTGCAAACAATCTAAGACGGCTACTCAGATTATTTCCTATGTCGTTAATATAGATTAAGAACAATAGAGGACCTATAACACTTCCTTGGGGAACACCGGATATTACTTCTGTTTTACTCGTGACTTTCCGCCTATTACTACGAATTATGACCTTTCTGACAGGAAATCACGAATCCAGTCGCACAACTGAGGCGATACTCCGTAGGCACGCAGTTTGGTTATAAGACGCTTGTGAGGAACGGTGTCGAAAGCCTTCTGGAAATCTAAAAATATAGAATAAATTTGACATCCTCTGTCTATAACACTTTTTACTTCATGAGTATAAAGAGCTAGCTGTGTTTCACAAGAACGATATTTTCTGAAACCGTGCTGACTATGTGTCAATAAATTGTTTTCTTCGAGGTACTTCATAATGTTCGAATACAGTATATGTTCCAAAACCCTACTGCAAATCGACGTTAGTGATATAGGCCTGTAATTCAGCGGATTACTCCTACTTCCCGTTTTGGGTGTTGGTGTGACTTGAGCAATTTTCCAGTCTTTAGGTACGGATGTTTCTGTGAGCGAGCGGTTGTATGTAATTGCTAAATATGGAGCTATTTTATCAGCATACTGTGAGAGGAACGTGACTGGTATACGATCTGGACCGGAGGCCTTGCCTTACTCACACCATTTGATACAATTGAAATTCCACCCACCTCTCCTTCTGAAATTAGGAAGATAATAAACTCTCTCAAGAACAAAAGCTCATATGGAATTGATGGCATTTCCAGCAGGATAATAAAAGCTTGTTCCCAAGAAATAAGTGGGATTCTTAGCCACATATGTAATAGCTCTCTGAAGCAGGGTATTTTGCCAGATAAACTGAAGTATACCATTGTTAAACCATTGCATGAAAAAGGGGATACGTCTTATGTCAACAACTACCGCCCAATCTCTCTTCTGATTGCCTTATCCTAAATTCTTGAAAAAGTAATGTATTGTAGAGTAGCCTCACAAAGTTTTAACAAAATGTGAGTTTGGTTTCCAGAAGGGGTTTTCAACGGAAAATGCTATATATACTTTCACTAATGAAATATTAAATGCTCTGAGTAACCGGAAGTCACCCGTTGGAATTTTTTGTGATCTATCAAAGGCTTTTGATTGTGTAAATCATGTAATACTTCTAGATAAGCTCAAGTACTGTGGTATGAATGGGACAGTGCTCAAATGGTTTAAATCATACCTAGCTGGAAGAGTGCATAAATTTGAAATAAGCAGTTCACATAATATGCAAAAAACTTGTGATTTCTCAAACTGGGGAACAATCAAGAATGGGGTGCCGCAAGGTTCGGTCTTGGGTCCTCTGCCGTTCTTAATATATATTAATGACTTACCATTCTGTATTCACGAAGATGCAAAGCTGGAACTTTGTGCCGATGATACCAAGTATAGCTATCACACCCAACGGACAAGAATTAACTGGTGAAATTGTAAGCGATGTTTTTCAGAAAATCATTAAGTGGTTCTTTGCAAATGGGCTCTCATTAAAATTTGACAAAACACAGTATATACAGTTCCACACAGTAAATGGAATGACACCTTTAATAAATATAGACTTCGATCAGAAATCGGTAGCTAAGGTAGAATATTCAAAATTTCTAGGTGTATGCGTTGATGAGGGGTTGAACTGAAAAAACACACTGAGGATCTTCTGAAACGTATGAGTTCAGCTACTTGCGTCATTGCAAATTTTGGCGATATAGATCTCAGTAAATTAGCTTACCACGCATATTTTCATTCTCTGTTTTCGTATGTCATCATATTTTTGGGTAACTCATCGTTGAGTAAAAGAGTGTTCATTGCACAAAAGCGTGTAGTCAGAATAATTGATGGAGCTCAACCAAGATCATCCTGCAGACACTATATATTCATTTATGAAATTTGTTATTAACAATCCGAACGAATTCAAAAGTAATATCAGTGTACATGGCTACAACACTAGGAGAAAGGGTGATCTTCACTACTCAAGGTTAAATCTAACTTTGGCTCAGAAGGGAGGAAATTATGCTGCTACAAAAGTCTTTGGTCACTTACCTAATAGCATCAAAAGTCTGACAGATAGCCATATAGCATTTAAAAGGAAATTAAAAGAATTTCTTAATGGCAACTCCTTCTGCTCACCGGATGAGTTTTTGGATAGAGTAAGCGGGTAATTTCCCCTAGCCCCCCCCCCCCAAAAGAGATGAAAAATATTAAGTTTCATGTAATATTTTGTGTAATGTAATATCTTGTATAGACACCTTTTATTAACCTGACAGGCTCCACATCATTACGAAGTGTCGTATTCATGATCTATGGAACAAGTACTAATCTAATCTAAAATTAAGTGATTTAAGCTGCTTTGTTACACCGAGGATATATACTTCTATGTTCCTCATCGTGGCATTTGTTCTTGATTGGAATTCAGGAATATTTACGTCGTCTTCTTTGGTGAAGGAGTTTCGGAAAACCGTGTTTAATAACTCTGCTTTAGTCGCACTGTCATCAGTGACTTCACCGTTGTTATCGCATAGGGAAGGTATTGGTTGCGTCTTGCCACTGGTGTACTTTATGTATGACCAGTGTGGTTTATGTATGACCAGAATCTCCTTGGGGTTTCTGCCAGTTTTGGAGACAGAATTTCGTTGTGAAAATTATTAAAAGCATCCCGCATTGAAGTACGCGCTATGTTTCGAACTTCAGTAAAACTTTGCCAGTCTTGGGGATTTTGCGTTCTTTTAAATTTGGCATTGCAACAACGATCTGACCCGTTTTGTGCACCATGGGGGATCAGTACCATCAGTTATTAATGTGCGAATGACACCAACTACAATCGTAATGTGTCGTGTTGCCGGTGTTATCATATTTGACCACACACCCTGTGTGTATCAAATGACGCTTGCTTGCTGATATATCATCTCCATAGGGTTCCCAACTGTGCGAGGTGAACCTCGTGAAAGGCAAGTCGCGGCACGGTGTGGGGACGGAAGGCGGTGACGGGACGGCGCGGCCGCCTCTTCTGGGAGCCGTTTACGGCCCGGCGCCCCATCACGATAAAGCCGTGGGCCGTAACGCCGGGGAGGACCCTCCACGTGTTTTACGAGCCCCTCCCGGCCGCCGAATCCTCCACTGCGCAGCCGGGGGCGCTGACCTGCTTACTGCCGGATTTCTCGCCTTCTCGTACACTCCGACCCGTTCTCACCTACCACGGTTTCTTACTGATCTCGTATTTTCTACAGTTCTTGGACTCCAGAATGAGATTTTCACTTTGCAGCGGAGTGTGCGCTGATATGAAACTTCCTGGCAGATTAAAACTGTGTGCCGGACCGAGACTGGAACTCGGGACCTTTGCCTTTCGCGGGCAAGTGCTCTACCATCTGAGCTACCCAAGCACGACTCACGCCCCGTCCTCACAGATTTACTTCCGTCAGTACCTCGTCTCCTACCTTCCAAACTTCGCAGAAGCTCTCCTGCGAACTGGCAGAAGTACAGCTGTGAGGACGGGCCGTGAGTCGTGCTTGGGTAGCTCAGATGGTAGAGCACTTGCCCGCGAAAGGCAAAGGTCCCGAGTTCGAGTCTCGGTCCGGCACACAGTTTTAATCTGTCAGGAAGTTTCATATCAGCGCACAGTCCGCTGCAGAGTGAAAATATCATTCAGGATTTATATTGGATTTTGAAAATGATCTTTCTATCCAAACTTACGTCCTCCACAATGGTTCATGAAATATTCTACCCGTTCGCCATAATTAAGAATTCGCGTAAATCGTATTTTCGCGAGTTTAAAGCAAACCATCGACGGCGCGAAAACTGTCTTGGTACCGCGACACACTCGCGACGCTTACTAGCCTGTCACGAAATTGACCTGCACACATCTACAACCAATTTCAAGGTCATAATTCGCCCTACACGATTCTGTGCAATTGAACTTCGTCCAATCAATTACTTCTGGAATCGTAATCACTGATCCCGACACTGACCGTCCATAGACGCACAATTAACATACTTTTTTTTTCAAAAATTTTGTACGTGGCTGCACGTTCAGCGACCGTGAATAATTCCAATTGAAAGAAAAACAGCCCTCGATCACAATTTTTAACAAATTAATCTGGTTTCAACACTGCTAGGAGTGTCTTCCTCAGAATTTAAATCAAAGAATGGTTTATATTCTATAACATGGTCACAGTATTATGACTAAAGACTCGTCCGTTTTGCAACTTGCTCCACCCAAGTAACGAGCAGCCCTTAGTGACTCGCCATCACAGTTTTCTTTATCTTAAATATCTTTGTGATTAATGCCCTTTTGGCATATTTATTATTTTATAAATGACTTACAAGTACTGCCAGTCTGTCACGATGATTCCGTACTTATACCCTATCATATGTTTTTAGTCATAATTCTGTGACCATGTTATAGAATATAAACCATTCTTTGATTTAAATTCTGAGGAAGACACTCCTAGCGGTCTTGAAACCAGGTTAATTTGTTAAAAATAGTGACCGAGGGCTGTTTTTCTTTCAATTGACACTTCTTTTTCTTTCTAAGGGTAAACGAATGACGTCGCATCATCTACATAGTTATTAAAATATTATTCCAAATGATCTCTAACATTTATCGTCATTATATTTTAACGGTAATCATAAAAATGTGATTTATTATTGGAAAGTAACACATAACAGTTCGCAATCGCACGTAACTAAATGACAGCTTTGCATAGCGTCGGGACTTAATAACGCAAAACTATATAAAGAAATCCCTCAAATCTCAATTTCTCCATACCAACTGACGGGTACAAATAAGATATTCAAGATGTTCAAATGTGTGTGAAATCTTATGGGACTTAACTGCTAAGGGCATCAGTCCCTAAGCTTACACACTACTTAACCTAAATTATCCCAAGGACAAACACACACACCCATGCCCGAGGGAGGACTCGAACCTCTTCTGGGACGAGCCGCACAGTCCATGATTGCACCGCTTCAGACCGCTCGGCTAATCCCGCGCGGCGATATTCAAGACCTCATATATCAATCCCGACCTGTAAAATGTTATACGGCACTGTAATGCTATAAACTCTTGGTGCTTTCGAAATACTTGCTAATTTTTTATTTATTTATTTTTTTTTTTTTTTTTTGCTCCGTACTCCATATTTCCAAAATTTCGAGTGTAGCATCTCAAATAAAAATGGTCTCAACCTCTCTTTTTTTCCCCTTATTTTCCCAATTCCCTAAAGATTCGGGTATAGGAATGCAGTCTGCTACATTTCTGTTCACTGTTGCCTCTCAAATAAAAACTGTCCGGACCATTAAACGTACCTCGCATGAAGCCAATTCCGAGGCACCAGTGACAAATCAATTGGCAACTGTTCCGCCCGGACGCAGTGCAGGGATCGCGGGGTGCCAGGAGCACCTCTCCCGCGAGGTGGTGGAGAGAACCCCGCACTCCGCTGTGTTCGCCTCTCTCTCCCACGGCCATCGCCGCCGGAGCGTGGCTGGAGGGCCGTATTGGCTGCTGGCCTCTCTGGTGTGCGTTCTGCCGGAAACCCAAGAGCGGCCGCGCGCCGATCCCCGTGGGCGTCATAAAGCGCCGCGGCGCAGAGGACGCGTCGCCGCGACACGGCAGGCCGGGCCGCAACACCGGCCGGCGAGACTAACTCGCGGTAACAACTGCACTGGTTTGCGAACCCGCTGTTAACTCGAATAAAGCTCTTTCTGATATTTGTCGAGAATTGCTTTTGCAGCAAAAAAGATCCGCTTGACCGGAAAAAGAGGGCGGGTCACTCTTGTTTGCAAAAAAGGTAAAAGGTCAAATGCTCAGAATTGTAGACCAATGTAACTTACGTCCGCCAGTTACAGGGTTTAGAGTTCAAACATTATGACCTTTCTGGAAGGAAAGCAAGCTTTTCTCAAAGAATCAACACATATTCAGGTAAAAAAGACCCAACTGTGTCACAATGTCCTCGACACCTTGCAAACAGTAGACATAGGTTAACTGAAAGATTCTGTCTTCTTAGATTTCCAGGAGGCGTAGGGGACTGTGCTACGTAGTCTTCTATAGACCAAGGTTAAATCATACCAAGTAGGCTACCTCCGCAAGTATACAACTGACTCGAGGAATATTTGACTAATACAAGCCAGTGCAAAGTACTGGATGGAGAGTGTTCCACAGAAATGACCATAAGCACAGTAATACGCTGTGAAAGTGTAATACAGAGGGGTCCAAAAATATTTATCCACTGTTTAAAAGTCCGTAACTTGCAAACTAATTGACGGAGTTGTCTCATTTTTGCTGAAAGTGTAGCTTAAAGTCCAACTTAAAGATATCACTGTAGGTGTTTGAAATGGTCATCATTAACATCCACACACAAACGATGACGCCGAACTGCCGCACGAACTACTGACTGTACCGTGTTCAATTGGATATTTGCACATGAATGTACAATGGATTCTCGAAGTTCATCCAATGTGCGAGGCTTTTGTCGATAAACGACGTCCTTTAGTGTTCCCCACAGGTAAAAGTCCAGAGGAGTTAGGTCTGGGGAACGTGGTGGATACTCCACAGCACCTCTACGGCCAATCCAATTCCCTGGTAGATTTTCGTCGAGATACGCCCCAACACGATCAACACTTTTGGTAGTGGGCTGGGGCACCATTTTGTTGAAAGTAAACTCTTCCGTCTCCATACAACTCTCGGATGGCAGGTAAAATAGATGTCTGAAGCTTCTGAAGGTACACCTCACTGGTAACTATGCCTTCAAAGAAGAATGGCCCAATCAAGCCCCGGTAAGACAACCCACACCACACATTTACTCCTGGCAAATTCACGGCTTTGTCTACATGGACGTTCGGATTTTCGGCGACCCAGTAGATGCAACTGTGGCGATTTACTGTACCATTGAGTTTGAACTGTGCCTCATCAGACCACACAGTCATCTCTGCAAACTCTTCATCGTTCCGCACCATGTTAATAAACCACTCGCAGTACTCCATGCTACGATCTGGGTCGTCCTCGTTCATTGCGTGTAGCAATCGTGGGATGTAGCACTTCCACTTTGCTGTCTTCAAAATTCCCGAACACTTGAGCGACTCACTCTAGTTTCACGGGCACACTGTCCCACAGACCTCTGTGGTGAGCGAGTGAATTGTTGTAACACACGACGGGAGTTAGCTGGACTTGGTACTGTTACAGGTCGTCCATATCGTTAACACAGCCTTCGGCTTCAAATTTGTCTCGAATGCGACGGATCGTTAAACGTGTCGGTGGCTCTGTTTGATACTCATTTCGCCATTGCCATTGAGCCTCATTAATGTTTTCATACTTATAATACCACTTAAAAACTGACTTCCTTTCATCGAATGTAAGCCTTGCGCCAGCCATGTTTACCCGAGTAACTAGGTGCAACTAAGAACAAAACACTGACTACCTGGCGACCGTCATCTGACAAAACAAAACAACGCAATACAACGCTTGTGTGGCAATTGCCGGAACTACAAACTATTACACTACCAAAGATGGGACAATTCTGTCAATAGTGGGTACATTTTTTGGACCCCTCTGTATAATCATTATCTGTCACGTATATAAAAGAGTGTATGTAAGTGTATATGTCTATTATCTCCTCCCAAACCTCCAGATCGATTTCAACTAAATTTGGCACAGAAACAGCAGGCCACAAGAGTATCAGCATTGTGGGGTGTATTACGACCTAGCTCGAATAGGAGCAGAGTTATGGGCAAAAAATGTGTTTTTCGTACCCCCTGGCACATAGGCTACCTTGCATGACAGACATGTTGTGTTGGAACAATATCTTTTTGTTATTTCTGTGGCTGTCATTTTCAACCATAGTCCTATATTAAATGCGCAATGAGACTGTAATATAGGTCTGATAGATATCTAGTTGGAATGTAAACCAAATCTTCTGATGTAGTATATGAACATATATGTTTGACAAATGGCATTGTGCGCTATAAATTCACAGAATATTTTGCGATTGTATTTTCAGAGCAAATAAACAAACGCCCACTGAAGAGACAAAAACTGTGGTGAAGAATATTTCGTACAAGACGAACTAAGTTTTACTAGAAGACACACCATAATAAATATCTCCAATGAAAACACGTGGAGAGAGTCGAAATATCCCAGATAATTTTACAAAATAAAATCTTTTAAATTCTTTCAAATTAAAATCTTTTAAATTCTTTCTGTGTGCTTTATCGACGAGCTTTGCACAGTTGGCTATACATCAGGGGCACATAAACGATTTTCAAGCCCCTGATGTCTATCCTTCACTGCATGGGAATTATGTTGTGGGTGTAGTATTGGGCACCTTTATTGAAATGCACTGCAGGACCTGCCCGTGTCGATGAGCATGGCTGGGGACAGGTTGATGGAGAAGGGCATGCACAGAGCGTAGGAGAGGAGGAAATGGATGGGAAGAGAGGAAGATAGAAGTGTCTAGGGATATAGGGATAGAGGGCACGTTGAAGAGGAATAGGTGGAGGCAGACATGGAAAGAGACAGGGGTAGGAGGATAAGGTAGAGGGAGGGGGAGGAAGATACCGTAAGAGAGAGGAGGTAAAGGTTCAAAAATGATTCAAATGGTTCTAAGCTCTATGGGACTTAACATCTGAGGTCATCAGCCCCATAGACTTAGAACTACTTAAACCTAACTAACCTAAAGACATCACACACATCCATGCCCGAGGCACGGTTCGAACCTGCGACCGTAGCAGCAGCGCGATTCCGGACTGAAGCGCCTAGAACCGTACGGCCACAACGGCCGGCTGTAGGTGAAGGAAATAGACAAAGAGAGGCTGAGGAGGCGATGAAAAACCAGAGGGAGTGGGGAGGAGGAGATAGATAGGAGTGGCAGGAAGAGATGGACAGACATAGGGAGGAAGTGGCGGATACATAAAAGAGGTGTGCTCAGTATATTTGCTGAACTCATATGCGGGCGAAGTTGCGTGAAAAAGGCTAATTTTTTCAATACACGTAAACGATTAATAAAAAAGCATTAGCAGCACTATAAGAGTGTTGTGTCTACAGTAAAGTATCGTCCTTGAATCATCGTAAGAGAATTCAGAAAGACTTGGAATAGTAGCTCTCTTGATAAATGTGAGGCAATGCCTATAACTAAGTCAAAGGCCCCGATAGTATCCGATTAGGAGATCAGTAGTGATCTTATTGAGCACGTCACGTGGTATAACGATGTTGGAGCAATACTAGGAAGCAATACCAATGGAACAATCAACTCGATATTAAGGAAGGATAATGGAACATTCATATTTGCCGGAGGGGTCTGGGAAAGTGCATTGCATTTGTAAAAGGTAGGATGCCAGTGCGAGAAGTTCCATAGCATTGTTCCAGTGGGATCCTTATCAAATAGGAATGACAGTAGACTTCAATTGACTTTAGAGACGCAGCAGAATCGTAACTGGACGGTGTCAGGCTGAGTGAGAGTATTATGGAAATACTCGGGGAACTTAAATGGGAATACTCTCAAGATGGGCGACATCTTTCTCGCTAAACCATCTAGGGTAAGTTTACAGAAGCCATATTCGTTGGAAACTGTTGCGACTATTATGTCGTCAGTATCGAATATCACACATAGTGATATGATAATGTACTGAGATATGGACGCATACATAAATACAGATAATCATTTTTCCCTTGCTCAGTAGGCGAATGGAATTGGGCAGAATGTCGATAGTACAGGTACAAAGTAGCCTTCGCTGTGCGCTGTACAGGCGCTTATGGTATATGTAAGTGGACGCAGTAAATTAATGCGCATCATTCCGTAAAATTAAAGGTATTCTTCTCTTAGAAACGCCCTTCTTCTGGATGCCGCCACACACCCTCATGACCAATCCCTTTATTGTACAAAGAACTAATACCCTCTGTCCATTGGTGAAAAAGCTTGAAACATTTCACACCGGAGATACCAAGATAAGACAACTTCTTACATACAAAAACTACTGACGCTAGATACACCGAATAAAACACATGAAAGTGAGATATTCTCGATGCTCCTTTATGACCATCACTGCAGTCGCCAAAAATTTGCATTTACATATGTAGGCTGGCCGCTGTGGCCGAACGGTTCTAAGCGCTTCAGCACGGAACCGCGCTGCTGCTACGGTCGCAGGTTCGAATCCTGCCTCGGGCATGGATGTGTGTGATGTCCTTAGATTATTTACGTTTAAGTAGTTTAGGGGACTGATGAGATCAGCTATTAAGTCCCATAGTGCTCAGAGCCTTTTTTTTTACATATGTAGATTACTACAACAAAACAAGGTACATGAGCAGTTCCCGCATACATCGAACTCGGGAGTAAATTTGGCACTTATGCTTCAATCTGTACTGGGTAAATTACTGATAATATTTGCGTTCTGATTATATCATGATATCTTACGTTTAGATTATCTTTTTGTTATTTCTGTCACTATCATTTTCTCAACCATTAATCGGTAAAAAATGCGCAGTAATGTCTGCGACTTCGGTGTATGAGAGATCACAACTGAAATGTAGGCTAAATGTTCCAACGTACTGTGTGAACACATGTTTCACAGATTACATTGCGCGTACTATTGGAAAATACTGTAAACTACTGAATATTTTACAATTTAATTTTCAGAGCAAGTTAGCAAACGCCCACAAAAGAGACATTAACTTTGGTGAAACATATTTCGCTCAAGACCGACATACAACTGTGTTTTGCTAGAGCACACGTCGTGATAAACATCTTTTATGCAAACACGTGCCGAGAGCTGAAATATACTGTATGATTTCGAAAACTACCGTCTTATAAATTCTTTCTGTATGTCGCCTAAAATACACTACTGGCCATTAAAATTGCTAACCCACGAAGATAACGTGCTATAGACCCGAAATTTACCGACAGGAAGAAGATGCTGTGATATGCAGATGATTAGCTTTTCAGAGCATTCACACAAGGCTGGCACCGATGGCGACACCTACAACATGCTGACATGAGGAAAGTTTCCAACCGATTTCTCATACACAAAAAGCAGTTGACCGGCGTTGCCTGGTGAAACGTTGTTGTGATGCCTCGTGTAAGGAGGAGAAATGCGTACCATCACGTTTCCGACTTTGATAAAGCTCGCATTGTCGCCTATCGCGATTGTGGTTTATCGTATCGCGACATTGCTGCTCGCGTTGGTCGAGATCCAATGCCGTGCTGGATCCCAACGGCCTCGTATCACTAGCAGTCGAGATGACAGGCATCTTATCCGCATGGCTGTAACGGATCGTGCAGTCTCGATCCCTGAGTCAACAGATGGGGACGTTTGCAAGACAACAACCATCTGCACGACCAGTTCGACGACGTTTGCAGCAGCATGGACTATCAGCTCGGAGACCATGGCTGCGGTTACCCTTCATGCTGCATCACAGACAGGAGGGCCTGCGATGGTGTACTCAACGACGAATCTGGGTGCACGAATGGCAAAACGTCATTTTTTCGGACGAATACAGGTTCTGTTTACAGCATCATGATGGTCGCATCCGTGTTTGGCGACATCGCGGTGAACGCACGTTGGAAGCGTGTATTCGTCATCGCCATACTGGCGTATCACGCGGTGTGATGGTATGGGGTGCGATTGATTCCACGTCTCGGTCACCTCTTGTTCGCATTGACGGCACTTTGAACAGCGGACGTTATATTTCAGATGTGTTACTACCCGTGGCTCTACCCTTCATTCGATCACTGCAAAACCCTACACTTCAGGAGGATGATGCACGACCGCATGTTGCAGGTCCTGTACGGGCCTTTCTGGATACAGAAAATGTTCGACTGCTGCGCTGGCCTGCACGCACACCAGATCGCTCACCAATTGAAAAAGTCTGGTCAATGGCGGCCGAGCAACTGGCTCGTCAGAATACGCCAGTCGCTACTCTTGATGAACTGTGGTATCGTGTTGAAGCTGCATGTGCAGCTGTACCTGTACACGCCATCCAAGCTCTGTTTGACTCAATGCCCAGGCGTATCTAGGCCCTTATTACGGCCAGAGGTGGTTGTTGTGGGTACTGATTTCTCAGGATCTATGCACCCAAATTGCGTGAAAATGTAATCACATGTCAGTTCTAGTATAATATATCTGTCCAATGAATACCCGTTTATCATCTGCATTTCTTCTTGCTGTAGCAGTTTAATGGCCAGTAGTGTATGTAGTCGAGGCAGTTTCATCAAACCAAAAGATAGAGAGGATGCTTATGATCTACAAAACGCATTGATTCCTGATCATATTACAGAAGATGATATATGGAGACGGAGGAACAGAGCAACGGTAAATGAGGGTTGACTCGGACATGGCTGCACAGTGATCTCGAACGATCAGCTCTGTATGGGCGCGATATGCAAAGAGACGAAGAAATCATTAGAGAAAGGTGAAAAAAAATGCACTGAGGTGACAAAAGTCATAATGTCGTGTCGGGTCTCCTTTTGCCCGGCGCAGTGCAGCTGGTCGACGTGGCGTGGACTCAACAAGTCGTTGGACGTCCCCTGCACAAATATTGAGCCATGCTGCCTCTATAGTCGTCCATAATTACAAAAACGTTGCCAGTGCAGAATTTATGTTCGATAAATGTTCGATGGGATTCATGTCGAGCGATCTGGGTGGTGTCGTGCGGTCTGGGTGTCCAAATCAATGTCTCGAATTGTCCGTAATGTTCTTCAAACAGATCCCGGACTACTGTGTCCCACTGCCATGGCGCATCATTGTTTGGGAACGTGAAGTCCACTAATAGCTGCAAATGGTCTCCAAGTAGGCGAATATAACCATTTCCCGTCAATGCTCGGTTCAGTTGGGCCAGAGGACCCAGTCCACTCCATGTCAACACAGAATACATATTGCCTTAATGGACACGTTGGTCCCACGTCTCACATTGATTTCTGCGGCTATTTCACGCCGTGCTGCTTGTCTGTTACCGCTGACGAATCTACGCAAGAGGCCGCTGCTTTCGGTCGTTAAGTGAAGACTGCGTTGTACATGGTAAAAGGTAATGCCTGAAATCTGGTATTTTCGGCACACTCCTGTCACTGTCGATCTCGGAATATTGAATCCCCTTACGGTTTCCGAAACACGAAGTCCCACGCGTCTAGCTCCAACTGCCATTCCGCGTTCAGAGTCTGTTAATTTCCATCCTGACGCCTTAATCAGGTCAGAAAAATGCCACATAAATTATCTGAGTACAAATGACAGCTCCGCCAATGCACTGCCCTTTTATACCTTGTGTACGGGATACTAATGCGTGGATATTGCCATCCTATAACGTGTCACCTCAGTGTACGGGAGGAATCAGACCAAGAAGGATCTGTTTCTAAGGTATTCTGGCAAAGACATTGCTAGGCTGCGAAATGGCTGAGGCTCGTTGATGACGGTTTGAGTGGCCATGACAATAGTGACTACACTACTGGCCATTAAAATTGCTACATCAAGAAGAAATGCAGATGATAAACGGGTATTAATTGGACAAATATATTAAACTAGAACTGACATGTGATTACATTTTCACGCAGTTTGGGTGCATAGATCCTGAGAAATCAGTACCCAGAACAACCCCTCTGGCCGTAATAACGGCCTTGATACGCCTGGGCATTGAGTCAAACAGAGCTTGGATGGCGTGCACAGGTACAGCTGACCATGCAACTTCAACACGATACCACAGTTTATTTATTTATCGTATCCAAGACATCACCATTTTACTGAAAAAATTATATTACAATGCAAGAGAAGCAGTTATAGTACAATAATACATGGTTATAAGGTAAATTAACTACAATAATATAGAAAAGTATGTAACATATAATGATAAGCGCTAAGGATGCGAAACAGAGCGATTTTCATATCCCACGTGAAACCCAATACACTGCAGCTTGAATAGCCTTGTCATTTGCTTCAAATAGGTCTTGAGTCGAACACGGGTTGTTTAGTTTCCTGCAGACCAGTAGGTGTTGTGGGTCTTGCTGTTCTCCACACTCGCAGGGCTCGTCTGCACTGATGTAGCCCCATTTTTCCAAGTTTGCTCTGCATCTTGATACGCCTGTTCGTAGTCTATTCAGGGCTTTCCAGGTCGTATATGGGAGTTCAGAGCCAGCTGTGGGTTCTTCCCTGGGGCTATTCCCTGGTCTACCTGGGTCCACATTGTACCACAGCTCTTCTCGTCGTGCTCTAGCCGATAAAAGAGTTGCTTCAGTTGTTCGTAGGACACTCTTCCTTGATTTAAGTCGGCGAGGTTGAAGATTGTATCCGAACATTGGATGCCTGGGATCTGTCTCCTGCTTATGTTTCTCGAATTCTGCGGCAGTCCTTCTTCTGAAGTATGGCGGGGCTATGCCCATGAGGTGGTACAGCTGCTTTGTGGGAGATGGGCGGAGGCATCCTGTCACGAAGCGTCCAGTCTCATTCAGTGCTATATTTACTTGTTCAGCGTGGGTGGAATTTTGGCAAAAGGGTGCCGAGTACTCCGCAGTGGGGCTATTCCCACAGTTCATCAAGAGTAGTGACTGGCGTATTGTGACGAGCCAGTTGCTCGGTCACCATTGACCACACGTTTTCAATTGGTGAGAGATCTGGAGAATGTGCTGGCCAAGGCAGCAGTCGAACATTTTCTGTATTCAGAAAGGCCCGTACGGGACCTGCAACATGCGGTCGTGCATTATCCTGCTGAAATGTAGGATTTCTCAGGGATCGAATGAAGGGTAGAGCCACGGGTCGTAACACATCTGAAATGTGACGTCCACTGTTCAAAGTGCCGTCATTGCGAACAGGAGGTGACCGAGACGTGTAACCAATGGCACCCCATACCGTCGGGTGATACACCAGTATGGCGATGACGAATACACGCTTGCAATGTGTGTTCACCGCGATGTCGCCAAACACGGATGCGACCATCATGATGCTGTAAACACAACCTCGATTCATCTGAAAAAATTGACGTTTTGCCATCCGTGCACCCAGGTTCGTCATTGATTACACCACCGCAGGCGCTCCTGTCTGTGATGCAGCGTCAAGGGTAACCGCAGCCATGGTCTCCGAACTGATAGCCCGTGCTGCTGCAAACGTCGTCGAACTGTTCGTGCAGATGGTTGTTGTCTTGGAAAGGTCCCCATCTGTTGACTCAGGGATCGAGACGTGGCTGGACGATCCGTTACAGCCATGCGGATAAGATGCCTGTTATCTCGACTGCTAGTGATACGAGACCTTTGGGATCCAGCACGGCGTTCCGTATTACCCTCCTGAACCCAGCGATTCCATATTCTGCTAACAGTCATTGGATCTCGATCTACGCGAGCAGCAATGTCGCGATACGATAAACCGCAATCGCGATAGGCTACAATGCGACGTTTATCAAAGTCGGAAACGTGATGGTACGCCTTTCTCCTCCTTACACGAGGCATCACAACAACGTTTCACCAGGCAACGCCGGTCAACTACTGTTTGTGTATGAGAAATCGGTGGCGGCCGCGGTGGCCGAGCGGTGCTAGGCGCTTCAGTCCGGAACCGCGCGACTGCTACGGTCGTAGGTTCGAATCCTACCTCGGGCATGGGTGTGTGTTATGTCCTTAGGTTAGTTAGGTTTAAGTAGTTCTAAGTTCTAGGGGACTGATGACCTCCGATGGTAAGTCCCATAGTGCTCAGAGCCATTTGAGAAAACGGTTGGAAGCTTTCCTCATGTCAGCACGTTGTAGGTGTCGCCACCGGCGCCAACCTTGTGTGAATGCTGTGAGAAGCTAATCATTCGCATATCACAGCATCTTCTTCCTATAAGTTAAATTTCGCGTCTGTAGCACGTCATCTTCATCGTGTAGTAATTTTAATGGCCAGTAGTGTAAGTACTCCCTGTCCGCTACCAAGTCCTTAGTGGACGAATCCGTCTTCGCAGGACTGAGGGAGCCAGGGGAGGCTGGTAAAAATTTTCGGCCAGCGTGCAGCACTGTGAATAAATTACGCAGGTTTGGGTTATTGAGAACCCATGGCCGTGCAGCTCCCTGTTCGGCAATCGCACGCGAGCGCACTCTACTCTTGAATTACCGACTCGGCTAGCCTGCGATGCTGACTCGCCCCACGGAGCTCGTAGTTCTTGGAAGGACCGGTAAATCGCTCGCTTATATGGCTGCTCGCTCGTGGAGAATTTATGAAACCCGGCGGGCGGCGCTCCTGAACCCCGCATCTCACCCAGCGGAATTACTAGCTCGATTACGCCCCGTAACTTTTTATGTCTGTGTGAACAGCCAGTCCGTAGACAGCGAGCGGGGAGCACGTCGTGTTCCGACTCACACTTCTTGAAAAAATAAGCGGCCACCAGGGCTGCATATCTTCGACGAGGCTGTCGACTGTTTCGATGTGAATCGATTAGAGATGAAGCGCAGTGTGTGTTAGTGTCCGTAATGTCTGTGCAGTTCTAATGGAAGGCATCTGTCAAAAATCCAGAATGCGCATACAGATCCTCACCTTCGAAGCTACCTTCGTTCTGTGACTGCTTCTGTTTTTTGGACAACATGGTTGTGGAGATGAAGCAGCGATTAGTATGATTACTCAATTATTAAAAAACAGTCTTAATTGCATTTATTATTATTATTATACCGCCAACCGGTTTCAACCCGACGCAGGGGTCATCTTCAGGGCGTTTACACCATTGGTCGACTGCTGGTGGTGTCACTCCTGTCTACATAACGGCAGGAAACTATCGTCGCGTTGAAACCGCTTGGCGGTATAATAATAATAAATGGGATTAAGACTGTTTTTGAATAATTGCTTCTGTTTTGTTGTCGTCGGCTGACACGTGTGAATGGAAGTTTTAAATGTCTTACGTCGGTACCGACCAACAAAATTCTTTTGCGGCTGCCTTGGACCGACCGAAAAAAGTAGTTTATTAATCTTTTATTGTCTTTAAGAATTTTAATTTCAGTCTTCATTATTTTCGATTTACTGTTAACATATAGTTATTTAACTGAAGTGTTAGTTCTGTGGCATATGCGGTCATCTGTCCCCTCCCACAATCCAAATACCAAACTGTTTTTCTAATCATATGTGATAAATAATTCTCTATCAGTCACAAGGAGAGTCTCCGACTGAGACTTGGGCTTTCGAACTGTCCAAAAAATGTGACGGAACACGGAACGTTGCGTGTCTCAAAATTGTAGGTGTCGTCTACCTGCAGATTGTTTACAAAATACGTTTGCTTGTTTGAATTTAAATGGCTCCAAATGGCTCTGAGCACTATGGGACGTAACTTCTGATGTCATCAGTCCCCTAGAACTGAGAACTACTTAAACTTAACTAACGTAAGGACATCACACACATCCATGCCCGAGGCAGGATTCGAACCTGCGACCGTAGCGGTCGCGCGGTTCCAGACTGTAGCGCCTAGAACCGCTCGGCTACACCGGCCGGCGTAAATGGTCATGTTTGGAAGCATGACTTATAATTAATTGTTAATGCCTGAGGATACTCTATCCTTTGACGAAAACTGGTAGTTTTAATAAAGATTTGACAAGCAGCTATTGTACCGCATCAAGATTTTTTAAAACCTTATTGTCACTCATGCAATACAGGATTTCACGAACGGTTTCTGTAAGAAAAAAAAAAAAAGACATTGCGTGTAAAGAAATCGGTGACTGACTCATTATGAAGCTCCATTTGTTTTTTTAGACTTGTTTTTTGTTTCGATAGTTACTACAAAAAATGGTTCAAATGGCTCTGAGCACTATGGGACTCAACATCTTAGGTCATAAGTCCCCTAGAACTTAGAACTACTTAAACCTATCTAACCTAAGGACATCACACACACCCATGCCCGAGGCAGGATTCGAACCTGCGACCGTAGCAGTCCCGCGGTTCCGGACTGCAGCGCCAGAACCGCACGGCCACCGCGGCCGGCGATAGTTACTACCTCCTCTCAAAGTTTTCGATACATTTTTAACATCATATATACGTACACTGACGAAAAAAAAGTCAACACCAAGAAGGAGTAGTGCGACATAAACGAAACTTGGTAGGCGTGTTTTTTATATCTAAGAGATGATGTCTATTCCAATTTCACACCTCTGTGCCGATGCAATTTAGGTTTGCTTTAATACACACTGTAACAGTATTGTTTAAAAACAGTCTTGGTTGCCATTTTAGTTCTCTTTATTTTTCAGCTACGCGTTTCGCCTTATTTAGGCATCTGCAGGTTGATCTTAATTTGGTATTTCTTAGAACGATGCTTTAAAAAGTGTAGCCAAAGGGCGTCGTCGAATACATCAGGCCAACATCGCCTTCGTTAAACTCAATAAAGCCGGCCGCGGTGGCTGAGCGGTTCTAGGCGCTTCAGTCCGGAACCGCGCGACTGCTACGGTCGGAGGTTCGAATCCTGCCTCGGGCATGGATGTGTGTGATGTCCTTAGGTTAGTTAGGTTTAAGTAGTTCTGAGTTCTAGGGGACTGATGACCTCCTATGTTAAGTCCCATAGTGCTCAGAGCCATTTGAACCATTTGAAACAGTAAAAACTTTTCTAGGCGGATGCGAGTGACTCCAAGATTGCACAGCGCGTTCCCGTTCAGATGAACGCGTTATGCAGGTCTTGGAGTTACTCGTAGAAAAGTTTTTACTGACAAGGGAACCTCCCCATCGCACCCCCTCAGATTTAGTTATGCGATGGGGAGGTTCCCTTGTGAGTTTAACGAAGGCGAAGCGATGTTGGCTTGAAGTATTCGACGACGCCCTTTGGCTACACTGTTTGAAGGATGGTTCTAAGAAATACCAAATTAAGATCAACCTGAAGATGCCTAAATTAGGCGAAACGCGTAGCTGAAAAATAAAGAGAACTAAAATTGCAACCAAGACTGTTTTTAACCAGTACTAAAAATATGGCTCTGAGCACTATGGGACTTAACAGCTGTGGTCATCAGTCCCCTAGAACTTAGAACTACTTAAACCTAACTAACCTAAGGACATCACACACATCCATGCCCGAGGCAGGATTCGAACCTGCGACCGTAGCAGTCGCGCGGTTCCGGACTGCGCGCCTAGAACCGCGAGACCACCGCGGCCGGCTAACCAGTACTGTTAATCACTGAGCTGTATTCCACTTATGGATTAGAAGAATTTCTACACCCTGTAACGGTTGTGGGCGCTAATTACCTTTGAGACTGGATGTAGTGAGCTGCTGTTAGTGAAGAATGATTTTGAAGCGACAAAGACTTCATTACCAACACCTCACTGAGTTTGAACGATGTTGTGTAACAACACTGCTAGAAGCTGCAAGTTCCTTCTGCGATATTGCAGAAAGGCTTTCAGAGCTGTAGCTTCTGTAAATAATCGCAGGAAGTGGTGGTCGCGGGAACGTACAGGTTGCAACACGACCAGGCTCCGGATGACCACATGGCACTACCGAGAGGGAAGATCATCTCGTTCGGCAAATAGCTTTGGAGCATCTGAAGCAGCAATCTGAGAACTATAGTGCCACAGCGAATTGTTACAAACAGTTACTCCAAGGACAGCTCCGAATCAGATGCTCTGTGGTGTGCATTCAACCGATACCAAACCACCGTCATATCTTAATCGCATTTATTATTACTATACCGCCAGCCGGTTTCAACCCAACGTCGGGGTCATCTTCTGGGCGTTTACACCATGGTCGACTGCTGGTGGTGTCAGTCCAGCCTAAAAGATACCACTACGTTGCGTTGAAAAATGGCTCTGAGCACTATGGGACTTAACTACTGAGGTCATCAGTCCCCTAGAACTTAGAACTACTTAAACCTAACTAACCTAAGGACATCACACACATCCATGCCCGAGGCAGGATTCGAACCTGCGACCGTAGCGGTCACGCGGTTCCAAACTGACGCGCTTAGAACCGCACGGCTACACCGGCCGGCCGTTGCGTTGAAACCGGTTGGCGGTATAATAATAATAAATGCGATTAAGACTGTTTTTGAATGATTGATTAATCATACTAATCGCTGCTTCATCTCCACAACGATGTTGTCCAAAAACTTTCATATCTGACTTAAGTGGTGTCAAGCGAGAGCTCATTGGAGCTTTGTGATGAAAGCTGGGTCTGCCTCGGTGCGAGTGATGGCCGTGTGTTGGTTAGAAGGAGGCCATTTGAGGTCTTGCAAGAAACCAGTTTACATGCTAGACACGCCCTGAAGTGTGATTTCGAATGAGCGGTGGAGCACTCTCGTTGATATCGAAACACTTTGACTGCAAATCTGGTTATTCGACCTTTTACGAGGTGTTTCTAGAAAAAAACCGGACTAGTACTGGTGAAACAATAAAACGAATGCAATAAGGCTGAAAGTCGCGTGGCCTGTCACGTGACTCTCGCTCCGCCTACTGCTCGAGTTTCATCTGCCTCCTGCACTCAGTCTGCCCGTGGCGTCTGTTTTAAGTAGTTGACGTGTGTCTTTGCGTCGGAAAATGTTGAGTGTACAGAAAGACCAGCGTGTTAACATCAAATTTTGTTTCAAACTAGGAAAATCTGCAAGTGAAACGTTTGTAATGTTACAACAAGTGTACGGCGATGATTGTTTATCGCGAACACAAGTGTTTGAGTGGTTTAAACGATTTAAAGATGGCCGCGAAGACACCAGTGATGACACTCGCACTGGCAGACCATTGTCAGCAAAAACTGATGCAAACATTGAAAAAATCGGTAAACTTGTTCGACAAGATCGGCGTTTAACAATCAGAGCAGTGTCTGAGTTAACAGGAGTTGACAAGGAAAGTGTTAGGCAGATTCTTCATGAAAGTTTCAACATGCACAAAGTGTGTTCAAAAATGGTTCCAAAGTGTCTCACAATTGAACAGAAGGAACACCGAAGAATGATTTGTTCTGACATCCTGGAACACATTGAAAGTGATCCCACCTTCTTACAAAATGTTATTACTTGCGATGAATCGTGGTTTTTTACTTACGATCCCGAAACTAAACGCCAATCGATGCATTGGAAAACTCCTGGTTCTCCACGACAAAAAAAAGCACGAATGTCAAAATCGAAATTCAAGGCAATGATGATTGTTTTTTTTGACATCAAAGGGATTGTGCACATTGATTGGGTACCAGAGGGACAAACAGTGAATCAGCATTACTACATTAGCGTCCTGGCTACCCTACGTGAGCGAGTACGGAGAAAACGGAACGATTTGTGGAGAAAAAAGTCATGGATCCTTCACCAAAAAATGCCCCAGCTCACAGTGCGTTGTCAGTGAAGACGTTTTTGGCAAAACACAACATTCCCATCTTAGATCATCCACCCTACTCACCTGATTTGGCCCCCTGTGACTTTTTTCTTTTCCCTAAAGTCAAGTCAGCTTTGAAAGGAACTAGATTTGAGACTGTTGAAGCAGTAAAAGAAAAAGCGACGGAAGTAATGTATGGACTTACCGAAAATGATCTGCAGCATTGCTATGAACAGTGGAAAATTCGTATGGAGCGGTGTAGAGACCGAGGAGGAGAGTACATTGAAGGAGATAACATGAAATTGTAAATAATTGTAAATAAATGTTTTTTCCAGCATCAGTCCGGTTTTTTTCTAGCCGCACCTCGTATGTGATGCCGTTCATGAACAACATTTCAGTGGGTACCGCTCGCCCACATACAGCTGTTATAACCCACCATGTCTTGGCCTGCTCGACCACCAGATGTATCTCCAATCGAGCGCACATGGGACGTCATCGGACAGACAACTTCAGCGTCATACACAACCGGCATTAACCGTCCCTGTATTGACCAACTAAGTGCAACAGCTTGAACTCTACCCCATAACCTGTACATCACAATCCATGCTTGTTTGCAAGCTTGCATTCAACAGTCCCACGGTTACACCTGCTATTACTGTACCAGTATTTCACATTTGCAATGGCTTACGTCGCGCATACATTAACCTGTGGTCTTACAATGTTAGTCACTTGAATATGTTGCCTAGACAAACGTATTGTCAGAATTTCATTACTCTATATTACACTACTGGCCATTAAATTTGCTACACCACGAAGATGACGTGCTACAGACGCGAAATTTAACCGACAGGAAGAAGATGCTGTGATATGCAAATGATTATCTTTTCAGAGCATTCACACAAGGCTGGCACCGGTGGCGACACCTACAACATGCTGACATGAGGAAAGTTTCCAACCGATTTCTCCTACACAAACAGCAGTTGACCGCCGTTTCCTGGTGAAACATTGTTGTAATGCCTCGTGTAAGGAGGAGAAATGCGCACCATCACGTTACCGACTTTGATAAAGGTCGGATTGTAGCCTATCACTATTTCGGTTTATCGTACCGCGACATTGCTGGTCGCGTTGGTCGAGATCCAATGACTGTTAGCAGAATATGGAATCGCTGGGTTCAGGAGGGTAATACGGAACGTCGTGCTGGATCTCAACGGCCTCGTATCACTAGCAGTCGAGATGACAGGCATCTTATCCGCATGGCTGTAACGGATCTTGCAGCCACGTCTCGATCCCTGAGTCAACAGATGGGGACGTTTGCAAGACAACAAAAATCTGCACGAACAGTTCGACGACGTTTGCAGCAGCACGAACTATCAGCGCGGAGACCATGGGTGCAGTTACCCTTGACGCTACATCACAGACAGGAGCGCCAGCGATGGTGTACTCAGCGACGAACCCGGGTGCACGAATAGCAAAACGTCATTTTTTCGGATAAATCCAGGTTCCGTTTACAGCAACATGATGGTCGCATCCGTGTTTGGCGACGTCGCGGTGAACGCACATTGGAAGCGTGTATTCGTCATCGCCATACTGGCGTATCACCCGGCGTGATAGTATGGGGTGCCATTGGTTGCACGTTTCGGTCACGTCTTGTTCGCATTGACGGCACTTTGAAGAGTGGACGTTACATTTCAGCAGGATAATGCACGACTGCACGTTGCAGGTCCTGTACGGGCCTTTCTGGATAGAGAAAATGTTCGAGTGCTGCCCTGACCAGCACATTCTCCAGATGTCTCACCAATTGTAAACGTCTCGTCAATGGTGGCCGAGCAACTGGCTCGTCACAGTACGCCAGTCACTACTCTTGATGAACTGTGGTATCGTGTTGAAGCTGTATGGGCAGCTGTACGTGTACACGCAATCCAATCTCTGTTTGACTCAATGCCAGGCGTATCAAGGCCGTTATTACGGCCCGAGTTGGTTGTTCTGGGTACTGATTTGTGAGGATGTATGCACCCAAATTGGGTGAAAATGTAATGTCAGTTCTAGTATAATATATTTGTCCAATGAATACCCGTTTATCATCTGCATTTCTTCTTGGTGTAGCAATTTTAATGGTCAGTAGTGTAGATACCCCGAAGTTGATCGACAGCAATTTAAGATAATTAGCTTCCAGCGACAGAGACATGCGCCAATGAAAAATCTGCACGGCACGACATTTACGAGAGCTCCACCGCGCACAGGTAGGAGGAAATCCGACGACACGACCCACCAAGGAGGATCAAGGAAGGTCCGACTTACACTCGCAAATTCCGGATGGAAATGCTGACGGGGTTATACTGTACGTCACATATACCACCCTCCACGCACTCGCGGCTAAGCTGAGTGATAACAGTATCAGTTTAGAAGCGAGGGGATCTTGCGAGTCACGTCGCAGGTGAGTGCGTGCTGTGCCTTGGCCGCGGTGTGCGCCTCGCGCAGGGGACAGGCCACATTCCGCCGGATAACTCGGCAGCGAGTCTGCTGCTGTAACTGAGTGGGGTGGGGTGGGGTGGGGTGATCTCCGTGCCGCGCCGCGCCGAGCAGTCTGGCCACGGCCGTCAAACCAGTTCTCGTCGCGGCTTTCCCGGCGAACACACGGCGCTGCCGGCGGCGGGCCATGACCGCCGTCGCACTACCGGGAATTGATAAACAACACACTTTGCTGCTTCAGTGACGTGCACTGGCAATACACCGTGTCCGAGGCGAAAGGCCACAATTTTAAATGTCTCTAACAAGGGGAGGCCGCCAATTGTGAAATTCAGATTCGATTCATACTGCGCATAATAAAAGCTCATGGCAAGAGGTGTAATGTGGCAAAGCGCCAAGATGCACTTCTCAACCGTTGTCGAGAAAATCGACAGTTAAAAGAAACTGTTGCGGTGAAATACTCTCTACGATTAATAATTTTCTACAGCGTCGTGGCGCAGCGGTAAGCGCTCGGGTTCCTAATCCCAAGGTCGTCGGAACGAATCTCGCGCCATGCAATACTTTTTAATTATTAGTTTTTTGTAATTCATATATATATATATAAACTATTAATGAATTGCTTATGCATGTTGGTGAAGGCGGATCGCTCTCCAATTGTACCGCCTCCATTTTTCCGTTTGTTTAACAGGCTGTACCAAAGCTCCCACGTCCGCACTGATTTTTAACGATGTTATAAGTTGCGCTAGGGAGCGCATCTATCTTCTTTCGAAGTTAGCAGGTTACTACGCTGTTATGCAGCAGCTCGTTTCGGCCCATTCAACATCTGTCCTTCAAGTGTAACGAGCGAGTAACGGAGTTTATATTTCATACCTGCCACAGCAAATCTGTGTTCGTGGGGTCTCTATTCCAATTCGAACGTTTGACTTACGCTATACGTATTCGTTTCAGAATATCGTTTCTACGTCTTCCGTTAACTACACGTGGTTAACATTGTGAAGACAATTAGTAACATTTGTCAAATACAACTTTGTTTGCGGAAAACATAATGATGTTCGAAGTCGCCAGTTTTTCCACGACAAACGACTTTCAACAACTTATTATATGCATAATTGTTGAAACTGATTGCCGGGAATTATATATAATGTGTGTGTGTGTGTGTGTGTGTGTGTGTGTGTGTGTGTGTGTGTGTGTGTGTGTATACACATTTGAATTACAAAAAACAAACACTAGAGAAAAAGGTTGCATGGCGCGAGATTCGATCCGGCGACCTTCGGATTTCGAACCCGAGCGCTTACCGCTGCGCCACGACGCTGTAGAAAATTATTAATCGTAGAGAGTATTTCACCGCAACGGTTTCTTTTAACTGTCGATTTTCTCGACAACGGCTGAGAAGTGCATCTTGGTGCTTTGCCACATTACACCTCTGGCCATGAGCTTTTATTATGCGCAGTATGAATCGAATCTGAATTTCACAATTGGCGGCCTCCCCTTGTAAGACAACGCGTAGTCGCTACGTAAAGAAAATTCATACAACAATGGATACGGAAAGTTTTTGGAAATTTTATTTGTTCAGTCACATATTTCCGCGTGAGCCCCATGAGTGGCAGTTTCTCTTCAGGCGTTCTTCAGCCTCTGTAGCGTAACTGTCTGATTTGTCACTCTAACCCTCTCACGAAGCTGTTCCAGAGTAAGGACGGCGGTTGTCGCTGAAACAACCTTTTTTCGAATTAAAAGGAAGGTCAGCGTTGGCCGTAATATTGATGGTTTATCGATAGCAAAATCGATTTTCAATCACATTCTGATTATCTTCAGTGCTGTGGTGTACAAATTAAACTCATAGGCAGTGGTGTCAAGTTATCAATAAACAAAACTGAGAAACGATCACAATAACTCAGTTTTGGTTACTGCTATGTTGCTTCGTAAAAACAGTTCCACACAAGCGTTGGTGCCATTCTGCAATACAACAGATGTCTGGCAACGACAGTGAGAAACTACCGTATTGACCGGGTATCACGCGTACATTAAGCCACGACACAAGGCAACAGGGACATTATCTGAACAACACTGTATCAGTTCTTCTGCCAAGTATCTTTTGCTCATTTTTGCCTATGAGTTTAATTTGCACACCACAGCACTGAAGATGATCACTATGTGAGTGAAAATCGATACCCGGCCGCGGTGGTCTAGCGGTTCTAGGCGCGCAGTCCGGAACCGCGCGACTGCTACGACCGCAGGTTCGAATCCTGCCTCGGGCACGGATGTGTGTGATGTCCTTAGGTTAGTTAGGTTTAAGTAGTTCTAAGTTATAGGGGACTGATGACCACAGTAGTTAAGTCCCATAGTGCTCAAAGCCATTTGAACCATTTTTTTGAAAATCGATTCTGCTATCAATAAACCATCAATATTACGGCCAACGCTGACCTTCCTTTTAATTCAACATATATGGTCGTTGTGCACACAGCACTCCATCGAGTCGCCAATCAATAATCTTTTTTCGGTTATATCGGTTCCGTTTCCACGTTATTTTACCCTGACGGTTAAAACTGCTCAAAATAACCCGTTTCTGAAATAACTGATTTTTCGTTCTTTTTATGTTTGTCATTTCCTGGAATGGACATAGAAATGAAACAGACAGTGAAAAATGTCGAGTCAGTTTCTAGATAGGCCTACATAGTGTTGTGACTTGGCAAGACAGCCAAGTCACAATGAGAGGAAGCCGAAAGGCACGCGCTTAAACTCACGCAGGCTGGCGTGAGGTCTGAAACAGGATACGTAATGAATACCATAAAGAAAAGTACGTAGCTGCTGGAATACTTAACTTTAATCCACAATTGGTGAACATTGGTCTTGTTGATACAGTATATGCGTCATTAGATACATAGCAAAGGATAATTGGCGCCTTGCTAGGTCGTAGCAATTGACGTAGCTGAAGGCTATGCTAACTATCGTCTCGGCAATTGAGAGCGTAATTCTCAGTGAACCATGGCTAGCAACGTCGGCTGTACAACTGGGCCGAGTGCCAGTACGTCTCTCTAGACCTGCCGTGTGGCGGCGCTCGGTCTGCAATTACTGACAGTGGCGACACGCGGGTCCGTCGTATACTAATGGACCGCGGCCGATTTAAAAGCTACCACCTAGCAAGTGTGGTGTCTGGCGGTGACACCACACATAGAATCAAAAAAATTAAGTTAAATAGGCAAAGCCGCGCGGGATTAGCCGAGCGGTCTCGGGCGCTGCAGTCACAGAATGTGTGGCTGGTCCCGGCGGAGGTTCGAGTCCTCCCTCGGGCATGAGTGTGTGTGTTTGTCCTTAGGGTAATTTAGGTTAAGTAGTGTGTAAGCTTAGGGACTAATGACCTTAGCAGTTAAGTCCCATAAGATTTCACACACATTTGGACATTTTAAATAGGCAAATAAAAGAAAACTTGCTCCATCTACTGTTTCATACGTTTTTCAAAAAGCGATAAGTGGTTGAATACCACAAAAAAATCAACACTATCCTCTTAATGACTCTAATTTTTTGACGCTCAGCTCAAAAATCAAGTCGTATTCGGGAATGGCACGACTATATGGGCCTTACGAACAATCAGTGCAGAGGATGAAACGTCAGGCTGAAGAGCTCTGTTTGTTGTTAATTTGTCCGTTTTCAAGGGCTACAAGCAGATAAAGGCATATTATATAGACACAGGCCACAGATCAATGAACTGTTGGTAAGTTTTTAGTTTATTCCTGTTACCATAATTTCCTTCCTCTTTTTACTATTTCGCAGATATGGCAGACAAATCTTTGATTAGATCTTTTAAACCAAATGAAGCCCTGTACTTCACTGCTATGTTGCTTCGTAAAAACAGTTCCAGACAAGGGTTGTTGCCATTCTGCAATACAGCAGATATCCAGCAACGACAGCGAGAAACTACCGTATTGGCCGGGAGGGGGGGGGGGGGGGGGCGCAAATCTTGGACACTGCATGTACACGGATACCTTAAGCCACGACACAAGGCAACAGGGACGTTGTTATCTCAGCAACACTGCACCAATTTTCTGCCAAGTGTCTTTTGCTCATTTCTGACGGCATTGTTACTAAAACAGCACTGATCTCTTTTCCCAATTTCCATAATAACGTAATATTGAAAACCATTGCAAATTTGACTCATAAAATTACTGATTTAAAAAAAAAAAGGTTTATTAAAAACGAACACTTTTAGGCCTGCTGCTATGGCAGATTCACAGTTCAGCGTTCTTACTCGATTTTTAGGAAAAAATTAAAAACACCTGTTATAACCTGGACCAAACAAATACCGAAATATACGGATTATGCAGAATTAAAATACCATTATCGGTTTTAACCGTTCGGTTTTTCCCATTCCTGTTCCAGATAGCATTGTGTTACACTCTGTCCTTAACACACCAGCACAGGAAGAGATTGGGGGGAGCAGTGTCAGGCGACCAGGATGGCCATGGGATTGGTCCATCTCTCCCAATATATGTTTGGGGAAATCCGCCACTCAGTGCGTTACATGCCAGTGTGGTAGTGATCCATCCTGATGAAAGAGAAGGTATGAGTTTCAATGTCTTATCTTAGGGCACACAAAATTAACTACCATATCAAGGTAAGGGTGACCAGTAGTAATTGTCTCTGCAAAGAAAAAAGGTTCAATAATCCTCCATTAAGCCACACCAAACGATGGAGTTTGGGCAGTCTCATTCATATGCCATGGCCTCATGAGGATGACTGCCACTCTTAATTGACACATTGTGTCTGTTGACTTCTTCACAGAGGTGAAATGCTGCATCATCAGAAAACATAACCTTAGTAAGGAAGTTGCTGTCTGTGTTAATGCGCTGAAGAATGTTTTCGAAAACGTCGTTCATTTTGGTTTGTTGGCAGGTTTCATCTCACATAACAATTGCACTTTTTATCTGTAAGGCTTTTGGCACCAGAGTAGTGCATGATGGGTACTTGAATTTTGGGACATGAAACTTATTTGACACCATACAGATGGATTTCCTACGAGTTCTTGCAGACACATCTGAAATGTGATTAACAGTCTCCTCTGACGTTCTTGATAGCCCACCACCATATCTCTGCAGACACTGTTTCCCACTCCTTGATTTTCTTGACATTGGAAAGTTTTCTGTGGTACTCTACGTGGAAATGTCGTTGAACTGCAATTATGAACCCTAGTTCGGCATACAACCACATGGTTTGTGATTTTTCAGTATTTGTTGCTATTTTCAGTTGCTTCAAAGCTTTTATGTTTCTTTGATTTTCAGTTTCTGCAATAAAATATAAATTAAAATAAAAAATAATTTGACGTATAACACTATCTGTTAGGAAAAAGGTTCAATAAGAGACTCATGGATTCAGCAGTAGAGGGTAGGAGGAGTCGGGGCAGACCGAGGAGAAGGTACCTGGATTCGGTTAAGAATGATTTTGAAGTAATAGGTTTAACATCAGAAGAGGCACCAATGTTAGCACTGAATAGGGGATCATGGAGGAACTGTATAAGGGGGGCTATGCTCCAGACTGAACGCTGAAAGGCATAATCAGTCTTAAATGATGATGATGATGATGATCATTATCTGTTATATATGTAATGCAGAGTCTGTGTGTAAGTGTGGACTCTCTTGTCAAACCCCAGGATCGATTACAACCAAATTCATCATAGAAACAGCAGGCCTCACGAGAATCATCACTCTGGAGTTTGTAACCTCCTAGCTCCAATAGCAGCAGAGATAGTGGAAAAAAACTTGGTCTGCAGCCCCTGGCGTACAGGCTTATATTTTATAATCTCCATAAGATGCCATAAAATGCAGAAAATGTCTTCTTGTCTAATCATGTCATTTGTACTTGGCAGTGTGGAAGCTTACTATTTTAATTACGCTTCATCACATAAAAACTAAACGTCCGAACCGGCCTTGGAAGACCCAACGATACCGACCGGCCGCCGTGTCATCCTCAGCCCACAGGCGTCACTGGATGCGGATGTGGAGGGGCATGTGGTCAGCACACCGCTCTTCCGGCCGTATGTCAGTTTACGAGACCGGAGCCGCTACTTCTCAGTCAAGTAGTTCCTCAGTTTGTTTCACGAGGGCTGAGTGCACCTCGCTTGTCAACAGCGCTCGGCAGACCGGATGCTCACCCATCCAAGTCCTGGCCCAACTCGATAGAGCTTAAATTCGGTGATCTGACGGGAACCAGTGTTACCACTACGACTAGGCCGTTGGCGCTTTATCACATACATAGGACAAATTCCATCCTTTGCAACTGAATGTTTTGCTTATGTGTACTACAGCTGTAAATAAGGTAGTTAGATTTAAATGAGCTGCCAAGAATCTTTACAGAAACTCTTTCAAAAAATGTCTACTAAATAATTATCTTTGTGTTATAGACCACTGGAGATGCCTTGCGTGATAGCCGAAACATGATTGGTACACACAAATAAAAAATTCAGTTGCAAAACACGGGATTTTTCTTATCTATATGATAAACCATAATTGAAGTAGTATTTGAGGAAAAATGGCTTTAAATTTTAACAACATTCTATTTAAAACTACTTCTTATTAATTATTAGCTATAAAACAGTAACTGAACATAAATTCAACGGGTAAACTCACTGAGCTCTCTAGAATACATCTTATCTCTCCCAGGAAGATGGGGACTTTCGAAATAAATTAGGGGGAAGCACTTACATCAGCTGTGCACTCTACAGAAATTTGAAAATAAAGTTATGAAAATGATCACGCCAAAATTTTACACAACAGTGACTTCTTCCACTACTTCATGTGAAAATAGTATTGGGGTTGTATCACAAACAAAAGGAAGAAGACTCCAGACAGTAGCGACGAAGGAAGGGAGACTTGTGTTTAACGACCTCCCGACCTCCTGAGGGTAAGGTCAACAGTGATGGTGCATACCCTCTGACAGGGAAAATAGCTGCAAGGAAGCTGGCCATGCCTTTACAAAGAAACCAGTTTGGCTTTGGGGAAAGTATACAAAACTAAAACATGGCTGGCCAGATGAGGAGCTGAGTACAGATCTTCCCGAATGCAATTCCAGTGTCTTAAAACAATGAACGACATCGTTCGGTGGCGAAAATGACTTTTCTATGTACAGTGCAATTCACACAATTAGATATACGAAAATAAGTGTAGTAATACCGTCAGTATTAGAAGAGATTACATTCTGGATAATGGGCGAAAAATTAATAAATCACCTACTCAGAACTGCCCACAAACCATGTATGCAAATCAGACGAGGGGATGAACATAATAGTGACGCTCTTGGAAAAAATGGAGTAGAAGTGTCATGTCAGACGACCTAATGTGATTCCCATTAAAACAAATTATTTTCTTTCGTTCAGCGTAATTCCTAAGGTAGTTGACGTCCTGTGTCTTAGCATGGCTCGAGATTCTCATCTAGTGCGTTATCGATGGCCATACAGACTAATGTGGTTTACATACTGGGACCATTTGTGCATTTGTGAAGCATTTTAATCATAGGTAAGATTGCTGCGTCCACATTTTAAGTGTGTCCGTAACCTCGACTGTTGAATGCATCTCATTGTTTATTCACACACGAAGTCGCAAGTCCGGATAGTCAGCGTATACGGATTGCTCTTATGTGGGTCGTATTGCCCCTAAGGCTGACTTTGGATCGCAGCCAGGTGGGTCATCGTATTGAAGCTTGCCAAATGGGACACCCTCCAGCTTCATTGTGGTCGCAGAACCATCGTTTCTTAGACATCGCCGTCCTTCGCTGCAACGTACCTCTATGTCTGCGGCCCGCTGCACGTTCAGTAATACTTGTTATAAGAAACAGTTCATTGTAAACATCGTGATTGACACTATCTTTCCGGTTAGTTCACTACCTCTGAAGATAAAGTTTATGAGATAACTACGTTCCTTATAACTACTTTAAATTTCAGTTAAAGTGTCAAAATGTCACAATACATATTAATGTAAGTTCGTCATTCAAATCACTCTGCCTTTGATATCACTCTTAAGTCTTTATTACCAGACACCCACATTCAAATCGATATTCCCAATTCGTCAGTACGCCGTAGCGAGGTTGTGTTTCCTCTGAAGTTGGGCCACAAGTAGATAGTTCGTCGGCACTACGTTAAATAATCCCAAATTGTCTACTTGTAATTTCCTCGTAATTACGCGAGATGTGAGTAACATGTCTCTTGTCTCTTGTAATGCAACGCGGGCTGTCAGAATTTTGACAGTAAGACTGCACGATGCACTTCTTCATCCACTGAATTGGCTGACAGTTTCAGAGACGCTTTCTTTCTGCCGGAACGAACTCGTGACTAAATGTTCATTCATGAACCCGTCACCGGGTTTGTACATCAGTCCTGCTTCAGAAGTGACATCGCCTCTTACTAAGTTTTCTCTTCTTCCACGGGATGACCACAGAAAAGACTATGTAACATCAGTGTGACCTTATTATAAAGTTGTTTTTGTAATGCCATTTAGCCTGAAGATGAGGTATTCCCTCGAAACATGTCGCTAAATAAATAAGTGTTACAAAAGTTGACAAAGTTTGCGACTGGTTGTGGTAATTTTAAAAAAATCTTTACATATTTCTTGAGACAGTAACGGTCGAAAAATAGTCGAAATGGCTTCAAGTTTACTACGTATCTGAACGCCTAGAAATTTGAACTGTTCAGTTTCACTGATCATATGCCCATTCTGTGAAATTAAAACGTCAGGTTTTGTTGAATTGTGTGTTTGAAGCTGTAAAAACAGAGTCTTACTTTGATTCACCGTTACTTTATTTTCTACGAGCCATGAACTTAGGTCATGAACTGCACTATTTGAAACCGAGCCAATGTTGCACACAACATCCTCTACTGCCAAGCTAGTGTCATCAGCGAACAGAAATATTTTAGAGTTACCCGTAATACTAGAGGGGATATCAGTTATAAGGAATAGGAGTGGCCCCAGCACTAGTCCCCCCCACTTGACCGTACTCCACTCAGACCCCACATCACAGCCATTCTCAACACTGCGAATAATGACCTTTTGCTGTCTCTTGCTTAAGTAACAGGTGAAGCAATTGTGAGCTACTCGCCGTATTCCGTAATGGTCCAACTTCTGGAGCAATATTTTGTGATCAAGACAATCAAACGCCTTAGTTAAATCAAAAAATGTGCCTAGTGTTCGAAACGTTTCGTTTAACCCATCCAGTACCTCTCAGAGAAAAGAGAATATACCATTTTCAGTTGTTAAAGGACTTCTAAAGCCGAACTGTACATTTGATAGCAAATCGAAAAATTGTTCAAATGGCTCTGAGCACTATGGGACTTAACATCTGAGGTCATCAGTCCCCTAGACTTAGAACTACTTAAACCGAACTAACCTAAGGACATCACACACATCCATGCCCGAGACAGGATTCGAACCTGCGACCGTAGCAACAGCGCGGATCCGGACTGAAGCGCCTAGAACCGCTCTGCCACCACGGCCGGCGATAGAAAATCGTGTGATATAAAATGATCAATTATCCTTACAAAGCAGCCCTTTCAATAACTGTAGCAGACAGTGATGGCATATAAATAGATCTAAAATTGTCTACATTATCCCTTTCTCCCTTTTTATAAAGCGGAGAAGTTCTGATCAATGTCGGCGCTAAACGTAACTTTGAAAATGGGGCCTGTGATGGAGGTGCGTTCCAAGCAGAAATCTGCCACTGAGTTTTTTTGGGCGGAAATCCAGAGCATCGCAGATATTAGTAGGCACTTGCAGAATGTCTACGGAGACCTGGCAGTGAACGAAAGCACGGTGAGTCGTTGTGCGAGGCGTCTGTCATCATCGCAACAGGGTCTTCTGAGTGAGCGCGCCAAGTTTCCGTCATTTTCGACAGATAGGGTAGCTGCAGGACAGTTTCAAAATAGCATCTGTAGGTGATGTACGTTACAAGAAAGAAAGAAACCGTGGGGAATATTCACAAACGCTTGTGCAAAGTCTATGGAGCATCTGCTGTCGACAGAATTACAGTTAGTCGCTGGGCACGAAGGGTGAGGTCATCAGAAGCCCGTTCGACGGAGCTCCACGATTTGCAGCGGTCGGGGAGACCACTCACGGCTGTCACACCTGACATGTTGCAGCGAGCTGGCGTTGTCATTCGCGGGGACAGACACGTTACGACTTGGCAGTTGGCGCTGCATCTGTCAATCAGCAAAGGAAATGCACACAGTGAAGCACTGGCTCCGCCACCAGGACAAGGATTGGTACCGACAGGGCATACACGCCCTTGTTTCGCGGTCGAGGAAGGCCATAGAAAGGGATAGAGATTACGTGGAAAAATAGGTTGTGCAGATAAAACATCATTCCTTCGTGTGTGTAATTCTCATTACGCTCAATAAAGAATTGCTGAAGGAAAAAATGCGGTGCATTACTTTCTGGGCAACTCGAGTATTTTGCTTTTATTTCTGGTGGATTTGGATATTACTGTGTTCAGTCTCACTGCAACGACCTTGTGGTCACTAAACCATGTAAAATTCTTCCACGCATCCAGCAAAAGGGGCAACGGCCTTGCCGCAGTGGATCCACCGGTTCCCATGAGATCATCGCAGTTAAGCGCTGTCGGGTGTGGCCGGCACTTGGATGGGTGACCATCCAGGCCGCCATGCGCTGTTGTCATTTTTCGGGGTGCACTCAGCCTCGTGATGCCAATTGAGGAACTACTCGACCGAATAGTAGCGGCTCCGGTAAAAAAAAAAAAAATCGTAATAACGGAGAGAGCGGTGTGCTGACCACACGCCCCTCCTATCCGCATCATCAACTGAGGATGGCCACTGATGGCCTGAAGACGGGGTGCATCCAGAAAAAGAGCTCTGCCGTCTTGGTAAGCCGGCAATGTGAATCGTAAATCATTCAGAAAGTTAAAGTATGGTAATTTGGACGCGGAAACATGTTGGCAGGGGCTTGGAAGCAGATGGCGTCAGGTAGTCACAAGACCGATGAGTCAAAAACGCGGGTGTGCCAGCGGAAGTCCCTAATCCATCAGCGCTAGCTGCTCCGTCTGGGCCCCTAATTAATCTTCCAAGACTACCCTTTGTGCCTATTAAAGGCACTGACCACTTGCCTCTTGTCCCGTCTCACAGCCGGTGCGGTTTAATTCGAGTTTTAATTACGGCTCCTGCACCGAGGTGGTTGTCGGAGGGTGTGACAAGAGACCGGGGGGCAGCAGCAGTGCAGCCCATTATTGCAGGCCGGCTCGCAATTATGGCCGCGGCTTTGAGCGCGCGCCGCCTGCTGCGTGATTAACCGGGTAGGACGCCGACCGCGTGCGTGGCTGCATTTCGCACCGCCCCTCTGCGCCTGGCGCGACGGGATAACACGTGCCGCAGCGCGTCCTACCAACCAAGCTGCTGACGTTGCCACTCGATGGGCACGTAACAGACTGATAATATCGTCTCAGGAGCAGTCCTGCAGTGGCCGTTGTGTGGAAATACGCTGCAAGTTTCGCAAGAGAGCTTTGTCAAGTTTGGATGGTAGGAGACAAGCTTCTGGCGGAAGTAGAGCTGTGAGGACGGGTCGTGAGTCGAGCCTGGGTAACTCAGATGGCTACAGGACATCCCAGCGCCCCTCTTTTATATAGGACTTTTCTATTTAGAACAAAGTTATTCCAGTGTAGCGCACACGACACCACGAATGGCCACAACTCGACGCCTATATCATGACATGCTGCAACGCCGCCCCCTAAATGTGGTCCTGATGTACGGTGGCGCATGGTATGGAAGACTGTACACGATGCCATGCTTGATTGCGATGTTGTTTCCCAATGGTACGTAGTCGTTAGTGGGAAGCTGGTGACGCAAGAACTTCTCTACAATATCCACATGGCAGAATCTCTCAATTGTGTCGATTGTAATACAGTCGATTCTGACGAGCACCGCCTCAGCTGTGGAGAGGCGGAACCGGTTGTGCACCTAGTGTGGCAGATGCTGGCTTATCTCTTGCGGGTTACGCCGGAGCATATATCTGCACGCACGTTATTGTTTCCGGATGAGACATTTTAACCCAAGACTCGGACCAACTCCGTCACCTGGATACGTGGACATGCGGGCCATTACCTCTATCGTGACGGACACAAGAATTTACTTGACTTCAGTCTCTATTTGCAGGATAGACATCATGCTATTGCCGGGCGTACCAGATATCGACGATGCTTCGCAAACTACGTATGGAATGCCTTTCAAAGCCCGCCGTGTAGTTGGAATGTTCCAGGCAGTGGTAGATGAGGTCAGAATGAAGTGCAAACGACCATACATTCAACTATTTTTATCAGTGGGCGCAGTCGCTGGGAAGCCTAACTACGAAGTGGTAGCCTTATTTTCATCTTATTTATGTTTACTATCTTCCATGGTGTTTTCATTCTGTTTTAGTTTTCCAGGCTTGACTGTGTATGACTGTTCGCGCATTGATATCTACATAAAAAATTTAAAAAAACCTTCCGCACCCTACTAGAAATACCCTTTTCCTCCCCCCCCCCTCCTTCCTTTCATTGTCTTTTTGTGGGTTGGCGTACACACGTTAGTCCCATATAGTATAGTTTCGTCACATTTTAGATGGGGGGTGGTTACGTATAGTTAAGAAGGCAACGCCTGAAGAGGTAGGACGTCATTTTTGTTTGGTAGGGGCAAAGTGGCGGTGTCCCGTACGGATGGCTATGATTTTGTTTTATTTCTTTCAAAAAAATTAAAAAATAAACAAAAAATGAAAAAAAGGCACTGGTTTAAGGCACCAGTCTCTTCAAAAAAGGAAAAAAAACGCACCTGCCTAGTAAACAAGGAGACCCAAGTGTGAGTCCCTACTACAAAAAAACTTAAAAAAATGGTAGAGCACTTGCCCGCGAAAGGCAAAGGTTCCGAGTTCGAGTCTCGGTCCGGCACATAATTTTAATCTTCCACGAAGTTTCATTTCAGCGCACACTACGCTGCAGAGTGAATATCTCACTCAGGGGACGCTTAGACTAAACTCCGCCCGCACTGGTCATGAAGGCCAAACGGTACCGACCGACCGCAGTGTCATCCTGAGACGACATGCGTCACTTGTTGCGGATATTGAGTGGCATGTGGTCGACACACCGCTCTCCCGGGCGTTTTGTCAGTTTACGAGACCAGAGCCGCTACTTCTCAATCAAGTAGCTTTACCTCACAATGGTTGAGTGCACCCGCTTGTCGACAGCGCTCGGCAGACCGGATGGTAACCCATCCAAGTGCTAGCCCAACCCGACAGCGCTTAACTTCGGTGATCGGACAGGAACCGATGTTACCACTGCGGCAAGGCCATTGGCTCTGCATCAACGACAGCTGAGCAGCTGGCCGCCCGGGAGTGCGTCCCGGGGTCCTGCTGGAAATACGCACACTAGTAAAAACTGAATTACGGGCAGGGACACTCAAATGAAAACCAGACACCCGCCACAACAAAAGAAATCACCACACACGCCAATACATTTATTGTACTGGGAGATGTTGAATTCCTGTTTCGATGAACGCAGTCGGCTGCTCATGGATCCACAGTGACATCCGCTCTTGCAGTTCCTCATCCAACTGAAGCCGAAGTCCGCACCTGTCTTTCTTTAGGTCTCCAAATGTGTGAAAATCACACATTGAACGTTTCAGGCTATACGGAGGATGTTGCAGTGTCTCCCAACCAAATCGCTAAAGTGCATCCTTCGTTCCATTGGCAATGCAGGTTTGAGTATTGCCGTGCAACAGAATTATTCCGTGCAACAATATTCGTGGGCGTTTTGATCTTCACATCTCAGTTTCTGTGAAGTGTCATCATAGCGCTGTTAATTGATTGTGGTTCTACGCTCGAGGCGAGCAGGTGGCCCCTGCAGTCGAAGAAGGCCATCACGACCTTACCAGAAATTTGGCTCGATAAATGCCTTAACGTCTGTGGCGATTACTTTTGAATGGAACGATTCCAAGGTCCCGTTATGGCAGATGCCTTCATTTGATTTCTCTTCATGCGTAGGAGCTAGTAACGCCTCTTTTGCCCATATGATAGTAGCGGCGACGAGTGTCAGGCAGTCCTCCAGACTCCAAAAACATTATTGAGCCATCCCGAGTCAGAAGCACCCATTCGCCACCATCCGTTCACTGACATTAGTCTGAGATTGGTTCAAGGTGCATAACACGTTCAATGCAGTCAGATAACGACACGGGGGAAAAAAATCAATACCTCCAGCAGGTATCACGCTACAACCGTATAACGCTGGCACCGTTCTGGTTGATCACGCATAAGAAGTACGTATGACACGAGGACAGTGTCCTCTTAACAGCAACGATAGGCATTGATGCTCTTCACGGTGAGGTCTTTCTTGAGAATGGGACGATAGTCGAGCTCACGACTGTAAATAAAGCATGTCTCACAGGTCTTTCGCTTATTACAAATATGCATATGGCAGAAAATACAGCCGGCCGGTGTTGCCGAGCGGTTCTAGGCGCTTCAGTCTGGAACCGCTGGACCGCTCCGGTCGCAGGTTCGAATCCTGCCTCGGGCATGGATGGATGTGATGTCCTTAGGTTAGTTAGGTTTAAGTAGCTTTAAGTTCTCGGGGACTGATGACCCCAAATGTTGGGAGGGACTGCATGATCTGGACTTATTTTCAAAATCTTTTATGTAGGACGCGGTGCATTGATGTCTTCGGAATGTCACTGTCTGAATCGTCTACACACAAGATCCATGCCTGCCAGTTGTAAGGGGATCACAGATGCTCACTGTTTCCTTTCTGGTGTCACGTATCGATACCTCCCCATAGGCGTCCCACAATTGGTAACGGACGTGATGCTACGCCGTCTAATCGCGGCTCCAAACACCAAAGTTCGTCAGAATGAAATTTTCGCTCTTCAGCGGAGTGTGCTCTGATATGAAACTTCCTGGCAGATTGAAACTGTGTGCCGGGCCGAGGCTCGAACTCGGGACCTTTGCGTTTCTCGGGTAAGTGCTCTACCAACTGAGCTACCCATGCACGACTCACGCCCCGTCCTCACAGCTTTAATTCCGCTAGTACCTCGTCACCTACCTTCCAATCTTCGGAGAAGCTCTCCTGCATACCTTGCATCGTTCATTCACATTGGCCACGACAATGAAAAGCCGTTTTTAATTATGTCATGTATGGACTTGGTCATTTTAACAAATATTTTAATGCCGTGGGAAGCCGTAATGGCACCAACACTATTGAGAGCGTTTTATGATCTGAAGATGGCTACATTGTAAGCCGAAACTAATTAATCAATCCAAATAAAAATCTCATTATGTTGACTGCATAACCGTCCAGGGTGGCCGAGGGGTTCTAGGCGCTACAGTCTAGAACCGCGCGACCGCTACGATCGTAGGTTCGTATCCTGCCTCGGGCATGGTAGTGTGTGATGTCCTTAGGTTAGTTAGGTTTAAGTAGTTCTAAGTTCTAGGGGGCTGATGACCTCAGAAGTTAAGTCCCATAGTGCTCAGTGCCATTTCAACCAGATTGACTGCATAGATTTTCAAGCTCTAACATAAATAGACAATTTACAACAAGTCTGGTATCTTCTGGTTGACAATGTCTACAAACTTGACAGTGGTTTCTTCATTAAAAGAAAGAGGAAGCAGTCACTGCGAGCCGTAATTACGAAAATACGGTGGGGAGGGAGAAAGAGGCAAAATTTCATAGCTTATAGAAGTAGCAGATTTGACAGCGCAGAATGGAGTCCTCCTTGGAGAACTACGCCCAACGCTTCGTCTTGATGCCTTCCCGTAACCTTGCCAGGCAACCTCGTAACAGACCGCTTGAGCGATTCAGAAATGTGGAGCGCTTCGCTTTCACTGTGAAAGAAAAGCTGTTATCCCGCCAGCGCCGATTACGAGCGGGCCCGCTTTGAACTTAACAGCCATATTAATCCGAGTGACGACCACAGAGCGTGCGCTGCGAGCAATCTCGTGGAGCGACGGCCACGGCCCTGACGTCCTCATCAAAGGCTGGGGTGACACGAACAGCCGTGTGGCTGACCGCGGTGACGAGCGCGCGCGAGCCTTTGACGCAGCGCCGGCCGCCGCTGGTGCAGAGGTGACGGCCGCCAGCCCCAGGCGGACGGCATTATGCCGTGGAGCCACGCCCGGCCATTGCTCACCCGCCGTGGCGCGTGCGTCTGTCACCGCGGCGCGAGCTCCCCAGCGCCACCTGCCCTGCCCTCGCCAGGCTGCGTGTGATACATTCACTGGTATCGGGAGTCCGCCACCACTGCTTGCGCGGACTGCCGCTCGTGTACCAAATTGTAAAACGACCTCGACCGACCTCTGGTTAGCTACAGTGGGATGCCAGAAGTCATGCGATACCGCCGGACATCGTGTCGAGCTTACTTTTGCCCCGCACAGTGCAGTAACTCGACGTTGCACGGACTCAACAAGTCGCTGTAAAGTCCGTGCAGAAATGTTGAGCCATGCTGCCTCTGTAGCCGCCCATAATTGTGGAAGTGTTGCCGATGCAGGATTTTCTTCATGACCTTACCTTTCGATTTGATGGGATTCATGTCGGACGAGCTGGGTGGCAATCCATCTGAGCGAACTGTCCAGAGTGTTCTTCAAGCCAGTCACGAACAGTTGTGGCCTAGTGACATGGCGCATTTCATCCATAAAAATTCCATCGTTGTTTGGGAACGTGACGTCCATGAATGGCCGCAAATGGTCTCCAAGCAGCCGAATATCCAAAGTACCAGTCCATTCCAAGCAGAGACAGCCCAGTCCATTACGGAGCCACCACCAGCGTGCACAGCGCCTTGTTGACAACTTGGGTCCAGTCCATTCCAAGCAGCCCAGACCATTATGGAGCCACCACCAGCCTGCACAGTGCCTTGTTGACAACTTGGGTCCAGTCCATTCCAAGCAGAGACAGCCCAGACGATTATGGAGCCAACACCAGCCTGCACAGTACGTTTTTGACAACTTGGGTCCAGTCCATTCCAAGCAGAGACAGCCCAGACGATTATGGAGCCAACACCAGCCTGCACAGTACGTTTTTGACAACTTGGGTCCAGTCCATTCCAAGCAGAGACAGCCCAGTCCATTACGGAGCCACCACCAGCGTGCACAGCGCCTTGTTGACAACTTGGGTCCAGTCCATTCCAAGCAGAGACAGCCCAGACGATTATGGAGCCAACACCAGCCTGCACAGTACGTTTTTGACAACTTGGGTCCAGTCCATTCCAAGCAGAGACAGCCCAGACGATTATGGAGCCAACACCAGCCTGCACAGTACGTTTTTGACAACTTGGGTCCAGTCCATTCCAAGCAGAGACAGCCCAGACGATTATGGAGCCAACACCAGCCTGCACAGTACGTTTTTGACAACTTGGGTCCAGTCCATTCCAAGCAGAGACAGCCCAGTCCATTACGGAGCCACCACCAGCGTGCACAGCGCCTTGTTGACAACTTGGGTCCAGTCCATTCCAAGCAGAGACAGCCCAGACGATTATGGAGCCAACACCAGCCTGCACAGTACGTTTTTGACAACTTGGGTCCAGTCCATTCCAAGCAGAGACAGCCCAGACGATTATGGAGCCAATACCAGCCTGCACAGTACGTTTTTGACAACTTGGGTCCAGTCCATTCCAAGCAGAGACAGCCCAGACCATTATGGAGCCAACGCCAGCCTGCACAGTGCCTTGTTGACAACTTGGGTCCATGGCTTCATGGGGGTCGTGCGCCATAGCTCTTACCAGCTAAAATCGGGACTCACTTGACCAAGCCACCGTTTCCCAGCCGTCTAGCGTCCAACCGATATGGTCACGAGCCCAGGAGAGGCGCAGGCGATGTCTTGCTGTCAGCAAAGGCACTGTCGTCGGTCGTCTGCAGCCATAGCCGATCAACGCCAAATTTCGCCGAAGTATCCTAACGGATAGGTTCGTCGTGCGTTCCATATTGATTTCTGCGGTTATTTCACGCAGTGCTTCTTGTCTGTCTCTGGGCGGGTTAGCCGCGTAGTCTCAGACGCCTTGCCACGGTTCACACGGCTCCCCCTGTCTGAGGTTCGAGTCCTCTCTCGGGCTTGGGAGCGCGTGTTGTCCGTAGCGTAAGTTAGTAAGTTAGATTAAATATTGTGTAAGCCTAAGGACCGATGACCTCAGCAGTTTGGTCCCATAGGAACTCACCACAAATTTAAAAAAAAATTCTTGTCTGTTAGCACTGACTACCGTTCGCAAGTGGCGCAGCCCACAGTCGTCAAGAGAAGGCCGTCGGCCACTGCGTTGCCTGTGGTAAGACGTAATTCATGTTCAAATGTGTGTGAAATCTTATGGGACTTAACTGCTAAGGTCATCAGTCCCTAAGCTTACACACTACTTAACCTAAATTATCCTAAGGACAAACACACACACACACACACACACACACACACACACACACACACACACACACACCCATGCCCGAGGGAGGACTCGAATCTCCGACGGGACCAGCCGCACAGTCCATGACTGTAGCGCCCTAGACCGCTCGGCTAATCCCCCGCGGCATAATTCATGAAATGTGGTATTCTCGACACAGTCTTCGCGGTGTGGATCTCGGAATATAGAATTGCCTAACGATTTGCGAAATGGAATGTCCCATGCATCTCACTCCAACTATCATTCCCCGTTCAAAATCTGTTAATTCCCCATCATTTGGATTCAAAGGACAGCTCCCCAATACACTTCCCTTTTATACCCTGTGCGCTCGATACTACCGCGATCGGTGTACATACATATCGCTATCCCATGCTTTTTGTCACCTCAGTGTATGACGATCCCCTGGACACTACAAAAGACGGGACATGGTACTTGTTAGGGTGTATGATGAAAGTTTTACTGGGTGTATTACGTGTTCCTATCGCCCTATGAGGGTACGTCCAGCATCGTCGATCATCATAGTTTTGGTGGTTCAGGCGCTATGGGTGGTTCACATGCTGTGGTGTGGGTAGGAATCACGCCGCATGGATGTACTGACCTCCAAATCCCTTAACACAGTACACTCACCGTTCGACGTTATTGTGACGCTCTTCAGGAGTGCATTCGACCCTGACTTTGTTTTTCTTTAGGACAACATGCAACTGCTTCCTACAGTGCAGGTGGAGAAGCTGCTCTTGGATATTCGCCGAATGGACAGGTCTGCCCGTTCCCCCTACTTAAATTCCATTGAGCACGTGCTGAATGCATTGAGGAGACATATTCCAGCCTGTCCACATGCACCAATGACCACCCAGAAGTTGTCAATGGCGCTGGTGGAGGAATGGAACACCTTACCACAAGAAAAATGGTTCAAATGCCTCTGAGCACTATGGGACTTAACTTCTGTGGTCATCAGTCCCCTAGAACTTGGAACTACTTAAACCTAACTAACCTAAGGACATCACACACATTCATGCCCGAGGCAGGATTCGAACCTGCGACCGTAGCGGTCACGCGGTTCCAAACTGAAGCGCTTACCACAAGAACTCCTTACTATCTTTGGGAGCATGTCGCACAACATGCTTTGCCATGGGGATCACGCACATTATTAAGAATCATGTTCCGTCTTCTGTAACGTCGAGGGATCGTCAAAAATCGCGGTGACTTCATCGTAGTCATTGTCTTTGAATAAAAGTGTTGCTTTTGATCGTCTCGTTGTGTATTTCCTTCAGTTACCTTGTGTACTACCCTGTAGCTATTATTTCACTGTATGGTACAAGTTTCATCAAGCTACGAGGTGTGACAATAAAATAATGAGACTGATTTTCTTTGCAAGATGTGGCAACCATGCAGACTTGCGTAGGCACAATATCTTAGACCTTGGTCTAGCGTCTAAAAAAAAAATGGTCAAATGTGTGTGAAACCTTACGGGACTTAACTGCTAAGGTCATCAGTCCCTAAGCTTACACACTACTTAACCTAAATTATCCTAAGGCCAAACACACAGACCCATGCCCGAGGGAGGACTCGAACCTCCGCCGGGACCAGCACACAGTCCATGACTGCAGCGACTCAGACCGCTCGGCTAATCCTGTGCGGCAAGCTGCTTCTGGTCCAAGCGGCACATCGATGCAACTGCTCAGTCGTGAGTTGATCTGTAATAAGTTAACATGTGTTTGTGTCTCTCATCACGGAAATGGAACTGCTTAATATTGCGCAACAGTATATTGACGCACCCTGGTCAAGTTGACATCCGTCCATGAGATTGATGATTGTCCACTGTGGTCTTCATCTTCAACATTCGTTCTGCCTGAACTAAACATTTTGTGCAAACGAAAAACTTGAGCTCTTGACACAACCTTCTCTCCAAGAGACTTCTGAAGTTGTCCTCTCGTTTTCACCTAAACTAACGCAAAAAGAAATGGCATACCCTTGCCCAATATTATTCAGTTCCATTTCTGTGACGAGAGACACAAACACGTGTTAACCTATTACAGCTCGACTCACGGCTGAGCAGTTGCATCGATGTGCCACTTGGACTAGAAGCAGCTTATACACAAAGGTCAAAGATACTGTGCCTACGCAAGCCTACAGGGTTGCCACATCTAGAAAAGAAAATCAGTCTCATTACTTTATTGTCGCACCTCATATATTACTTGGCAGTAACACATCATGCGAGGCTACTTTCATCCTTAAGTTTTGCACACTGGTTTATTTGTTTTCTAGTGCGAATTGCCACATTCCCTATGCTTGGGGTCGATAAAAATAAATTCTGAACCCCCATTCGGTTGTGGTACAAAAATACCTTGTGGATTCGTCAGTGTTAAGTGATGAATTTCATTGCCTGCAATCAAAAATCGAAGTAAGTACTCATATAGTTGACTTGTGTTATCAGGCTGTCCAGGTGCCATGTGAATACTGATAAGTCTAAAGATACCTTCATAGCACATCATTTATTATGTAAGACAACTCACAAAAGAATTTCACAGTAACAGCTTTTGTTGGACGTGTTTTCTCACTGTTGTCAATCTTCATTTGGGTGGCATTCACAGAAATATAAGAGTATTGCAGGTCTACACGACCTAGTACAACATTATTTCACTCTGCACTGCTATTTGGCGGCCCTCTAATATCTAATTATAGACTTCTGTCGAACCACCAGTTTAAGGGAAGTAAGGTCACCAAATAGAAATATAAACGTGAAGTTAACAATAGAACTGAACTGTCTGAAGACTGTTGTTGTTGTGGTGGTCTTCAGTCCTCAGACTGGTTCGATGCAGCTCACAGTAAAGTTGTAATTTCCCCTTGCTTTCAGCCGTTCGCAGTTCCAGCACAGCAAGGCCGTTTTGGTTAGTGTTACAAGGCCTGATCAGTCAGTCATCCAGACTGTTGCCCCTGCATCTACTGAAAAGGCTGCTGCCCCTCTTCAGGAACCATACGTTTGTCTGGCCTCTCAACAGATACCCCTCCGTTGTAGTTAGACCTACGGTACGGCTATCTGTATCGCTGAGGCACGCAAAACTCCCCACCAACGGCAAGGTCTATGGTTCATGGGGGGGTCTGAAGACTAGTGCTCTTTTAATTTATATTTGTATTACAAGAATTTTTCTTTTTGGTTACAGCTTCCGCCTTTTATGGAAAAACATTTTTTTTTGTTATCCAAACATGTTTCGTCACCTCTGCGCCATCATCAGTGGGTTTTGTTTATTGAAAACTGTAAAAAGTGAACACATTTTGGGTTGTAACTGTTCTAACTAAACATCAAGGGATGTGCTACATCGTTTGGCTGCAGCTGACAAGCTATCAGTGCAGGACGCCATACAGATGGTCCTGCAAAATCATATAATGTAAAATCACGGTAAGAAGAAAAACGAACAGAAACTCTCTTTAGGCCTCACTTTGTAGATCAGTTACAACCTAAAATATGTTCCCCTTTTACAGTTTTCAATAAAAAAAAAATCACTGGTGATGGCACAGAGGTCCGAAACATGTTTGGATAACAAGAAAAACAGTGTTCTTGCATAAAACACACGAACTATACCCAGTAATTTAACTGCAAACACGGAAAGAAAGACAAGAGCTGCAGATCCAAAAGATGAAGCAATTTTTCCCTTGCATATTAAATTTTTCGAGTGTATATTAAAGTGATACTAGTCATACTTGAGTCCAGTATAATTTCCATAGCTTTGTCTGTGATTTTTAGCAAAATAAAATACATAAAACATTTACGAACTTTAAAACGGCTGTGTGAAGTGCCTCGTATAAGAAATTTTCGTGCTGGTTCCAAAACTGGTCTGGAATTTCGCAGGTCTGTTATGTTTCCTAAAGTATGGAAAATTTAATGTTGTGATTTATATTTTAGCAATATTAATTCAAGTGATTCGTTTGATTTAGGCTACAGTGGCATGTGTAAAACATGATCTCATGTCCTCCAGGATCAGTCAAACAAAATGTTACTTTTGAAAACGGCCGTTTAACTGAATTTTAATTTTGCACAACTTTCTTTGTTATTAAGTGATATAATTTTGAAATCAGCCAAATGACTATGTCCGCTATGAAACCTATTAGCCTGTTATGCTCTTTCGTTATTACGGATCCCCAAACCACGGTAACAAAATATCAGGTGATGAATTTAACAGGTTTTAACATTCTAAATTTGTTTCAGGAATCCTAAATGCAATGTCAGAAGGATGGCATGATATCTGGGGAATCAGCAAGCACTCAGGAATGTTGTACTGTCGTTATAAATACATTTTATGCACAATAAAAATGGAATTCACGTGGGAGGGTTAGAGAGTTTATTGCTAGGTGTCGTGATAACTTTGTTTCGATAATCGATAGCCAATTATGAATTTATACAGGCATGGTAATGTGGGCTGGTGACAGTGCTAGGTGTGGGCGGAGACCGGAAGTCGCTAGTGTAGCTACGCAGCGTCCCATTCCTAACTTCAGAAGCTACTTGCAGTGTTCTGTACTGCACACATTTATTTCGAAAGTAAGGCATGTTGAAAACGCCAACACGTATTGAGATGAATCATCTTACTGTGCTACCGGTACCAGTTTTTACCATTAAGATTATTCGCAGACACAGAAACCATCACTTTATCACCCGCCTGACTTAGCAAATGACAACTGTGTCTCCGTTTTTTGTCCTTTGCACTATAATATCTTATTTTTCATCTGAACATGTCATATCCAAGTAGGTACCCTCGAAAATAACATTGCTATTTGAACTGGTGCTTCATAACAATGTCACAATCTCGTGTTGATATAGTTTTCGAGGGAATTTATCCAGAAATAGATATTTCAGCTGAAGAATGAATTAATCGAGTGCAAAAGCAATTACTCGGCACAAACTGAGCCCGTTACTAGAGACTGAGGGAGATGGTTTTAAACGATTAGCTACGCGGCCGTGTCCTGTGACTCATCGCTATCTTCGCCAGCGGAAGGACCCACGCGTTTTCTGTGCTTCCGCCGTAGCAGTCTCACTGCGACACATTTGGTATGGCTGTCTTTTACACCGACAAGCACGCAAGTCGATTTTTATCTGGAAACATGTCCTTTGTTTTGAGTTGTGAACAGAAGATTGTTGAGTAAATTTTAAGACATTGACGGGGTGTGTCTTTCTTCCTAAGGTTACGAGGGCAATGGGAACAGCGGTTTTTCTGTGTTTCACAGTGACTGAGTCTTCCTTCTTTTTTTAAACAACCAGGCACTCTGTTCTATTTGTATTATGTTTTCTTTTTATTTATTTCAGGGTATCTTTAAATTCGTTATTGTTTAACTATTGTCAAACACACACAGAAACACACACATCACACACACAAACACACAAAAAGTGTTACTAGTATTAGATCTGACTACATAATATGAGCCAATTTACTTGCTGATAAATATCGGAACAGAGAACCAAAGTTTACGTTATTCGATCCTAGGATTTTATACGAGTATATGGCCGTTAACCGACAACTAAATCGATGTTTGATTTTTTCAGTGAATAGCATTACCCCATACACCGATCAGCCGTAACATTATGATCACCGACCTACCACTTATATAAAACCGTCCAGCCGATAGCAGCATCACCTGGCGAGCAATGATTGCTAGACAGACACACGCACGGTGCATTTGGAATAACTGAGCATGCTATCCGCATGTAGAAGGAAAGGTGCGCGATCTACGAGGTTAATCCCAAAAGTAAGATCTCCTACTTTTTTTAAGTACATAGACCTGTTTATTTCTGCAATGGTTTACGTCAGTTTACAGATTGAATATATAGCTATTTTTCTACATAATCACCATGTCTGTAGATGCAATTTTGGAAACGCTGTGGCAGTTTTTGTACGCCCATGTCATACCAGCTCGCCGCCATGCTGCGAAGAAGGATGCCGCCACTAGCATGATTGTTGCTTGGTCTCAGGTGTAAAGTGGTATGCCCAGGTTTCGTCACCCGTGTCCAGAAAGTTGTCCTGTTCGGCTGCAAGGCGGCGAAGAAATGCGCGGGAAGCATCAACTCGTTGCCGCATGTGGTCCTCAGTCAGCATGCGTGGCATACATCTTGCACACACCTTCCAGTAGTTCAATGTTTCCGTTAAAATTCTGTGAGCGATGCTCCGGGAAACATCAGGAACCAACGTGCAGAGATCATCTAGGGTGATCCAGCGATTTTCGCATATGCTCTACTCGACCTTCAACACTGTCTCCTCAGAAATTGACCGTCTCCCGCTCCTTTGTTCGTCGTGAATTTCGGTCCGACCAGCTGCAAACTCTCTACACCACTAACGAACATTTTTGACATCCATGCATGACTCACCATACACTTCAGTCAATTGGCGATGGACTTCAATCGGCGAGTTCCTTTGCGTTAAAAACCCGAATAACTGCGCGTAATTGCCACTTGGCGGTAACATCCAACGGGAGCTCCATTCTCAACGGCTGGCGAAGCACTCTTCATAACAGTGTGACCAATTGCCACACAAACAGAGATCTGTACTTATGAAAAAATAGGAGACCCTACTTTTTGGGTTACCCTCGTATCTGAGTTTGACCAGGGCAGATTGTAATGGCCTGCAGACACTGCAAGAGCATTTCGAAACTGCTCGACTTGTCGGGCGTTTGAGGAATGCTGTGATGAGTGTCTTCGACATGTGGCGAATCGAAGATGAAACCATGTCCAGATGTCGTAGGGTTGGGCGGCCATGCCTCATTACAGATGTCGGACGTCGTAGGCTGGGGACTACTAAAACAGGACAGGACGCAATCTGTGACGGAACTAATATCAGACTATAATGCTGGGCAGGGTACATGTCTGTCTGAACTCACAGTGCACCTAACACTCCTAACGGTCGGCCTCCACAGCAGGCGACCCATGCATGTGCTAATGTTAACACCACGAGATGGGCAGCTACGACTGAAATGGGCACGTGACTTTGGGCACTGGTCGTTACATGGCCTGATGAATCCGGATACCTTCTTCATAATGCCGCCTGGAGGGCGCGAGTGTCCAGGGGAGCTCGTTCGAGGCACCATGACGACCAGGTAGTATCGTAGTCTTCATGACTGTTATGGTTCCGACAGCAGTGGCATTTTTCAACAAGATAATGCGCCTCGTCACAAGGCGAAGAGCGTGATGGAGTGGTTCAAGAAACACAGTGGCGAGATCCAGTTGATGTGCTGGCCCCCAAACTCACCAGATCTGAACCCAGTGGACACATCTGGGATTTCATTGATCGTGGCGCCATAGCTCATCGCCCTCCCCCCCCCCCCTGAAATTTACGGGAATTCGGTAACTTGTGTGTGCAGATGTGGTGTCAGCTCCATCCAGCGACCTATCGAGGCCTTATTGCTTCCAGACTACGACTGTCGCCACTGTTATCCATGCGAAACCGTGGACGTACCGGCTGTTAAATAGGTGGTCGTAATGGTCTAGCTGATCAGTGTATAACTGACAGAGTGAATCACTTCTAAGTTTAGAAGAAGGAGGGGACATACAATCTTTACTTGGATAGTGAAGAGACTGAACTGTGGTTTTACATCATAGTTTGAAATGATGAGTTGTCCAGATAATGGTGCAACGTTCTTTTGATTTCATACTCCACATTTTCTGAATTTTGTTATGCTTAATCTCAATTGCACACTTGTTAGCATTTAAGTAGAAACTGTGGTATCTATAGCCACGACGCCACAACGTAGGTGCGCGCTGCTAGGTTGGCACTACGACACCGACGACAGCGCCCTCTAGCCGGCGCTCTGCAGCTCTACGAGCTCCGCTCCGGATCCGCCCCATTTGATGCCGAGCAGACGACCAACAACCAACATCGTTTCATTTCCATAGTGGGCGAGCCACTACAGATTTTGCCTGTGTAGCTTTTGTGAGCTTTGCTACATCCGGCTTCGCACCTACGTGCTCCTCAGTGCAGAGTTAGGTATTCACGTTATTATGTATTCAAGTTATTATTGTTATGAGATAGTAAAACCACCTTTACCTTAAAAACTGTACCGAGAGATTTTTAGCTCACCTGCTCCTACTCGCTTCCTACATTCGGCCTACCCTTCAGTTTACAGGAGCAGACACACCCGCCGCCTAACAGGCGGGATACAAGAGAAACCACACCACCCGTAACAGCAGTGCACTGCAAACTTTTCATGAGTATATGAATTTGAGCATCAGTTCCAAATTACAAGGAAAGAGTAATGTTGTTTACCTGTCAGCAGAAGAGCAGAGTACATGCCTCAAAAATGATCAAGACCAACATTTTGATACAAAAATAAGAAAAAAACTTGGCTCAATAACAGATGTCGCTGCGTATGTTAGATAGGATTCAGTATTTGACTTGCCGATTTTGACATACATTTTTTAAGTATTCAATTATTTCTCATCGTACCCCATAGAAGATCTGCTTCATTTGTTCCACACAAAATACGTAAGAATTTCTGCTCAGAAATCAGTAGGAACAGAAAATTGCGGGTTACTGTTGTTGCGCTACCAATAGAATAAACTTTGTTTCTAGTGAACCTCGTAGCTGGACTACGTACCTTGACGTATGGTGTATGGTACACACGGAACATTTTACTCCAAGACCAAGAAAGTTGTCAAATGAATTCAATGTTTTCCTGTTATGTAAAATACAGTTACATGTGCTAAAATGCAATTACATGTTCTAATGATGTTCAGAAGTTCTTCTGGTCAGGGTTTATTATGATGGTCTGGAATTCAAGTATATGTGAAACAAATCACTTGTCTCTGATGCCTCACAATCGCTATGTGGATTCTTTTAGAGCTGCATTCTTGATCGCGCAGTCGTATGGGTAATGGTTCACATGAAAATGTGTAGTCGAATTTTCCAGTCATAAGGTATAAATAAATGTTCTTTGAATAGAAATAGCATTGCAGAAAAAATTATTTCGCTTAATAAATACGTATAACTTTATTTCGCCTACTTCAGTTTCAAAGCAAAACTGCGCTTCAGTCAAAACCATATTCCTAGATTTGTGTTTCACGCGTTGCCTGAGGACCACATACTCCTGTTGTCTGTACCGTAGCACTTGTCTGTACTATCTTTATAGCACATGTAGCTGCGTTAATAGAAATCACAGCACTTTTAACGTTGCGAAATTTGTTTGTTGCAGGTGAGTTGACGTCTCCGTAAAGCTGAAGTGTTACGCTCCTCTGCACGTGTTCGCAGCACACTTGGAGGTAAACAATATACTTTCTTACAGAATACCTTCTCGTTAACAGATGAACTACTTCATTTGAGACACTTACATAGAAGCATGTAGCTTGCCTTTCTCTCCTTACTGATTGCTTCAGATGGCCGTGGTGTGTAATTTATGAGACCATCGAACGCGTTGTGGATCAATCCTGATGCATTATCACTCAATTACCAGCCATAATTCGCGGAGGCTTGTTTTGAGTTGGTTCCATAGCACTCATGTCGGGTTCAGTGGTGTCCCAAATGTGGCAGCGCACTACCATTTAAGAAATTAAGTAGTCTGCACAATGCCTCATCGTTTGTTCCAATATTACAAATGAATCATAAAAAAATGAGAGGCGACCAGGTGGTTTTCAATCAGCCCAACACAAAAACTATAGTTTGAATTGTTCGATAAAAATAACTTATGATAATGGCAACAAAGGATTGAGCCGATAGCAATGCCACCTGTTTGTTAGCAAAATTAAAGTAGTGGGACTGCAAAATTAATTCGCCACATATATCATTTTTCAATGATAGCCATGTTTTCTTCTATCATAACGTATACTTTATGTGATTTATTGGTAGAGTTTGAGAATGGATTGAGAATTTTTAGCGGATAGGTTTCAGCATATTTTCTTAAACAAGGAGAAGCCATCAAATGTGAAATGGTTGTAGTGATATTATTTTTTATGACAATACATACAAATTATTTGGTGGGTAACGATGATAATTCCATGAGACTGTTCGTAGACGACGTTATTTTACGTAGACAAGTCGTAATGCCAGCAAACTGTATGGAAATGCAGGGAGACCTGCAGAGGAAGTGACATTCAACTGACTCTCAGTGTTTTGTACATAAATACATTGAAAATTACATTGTTCCATAAAACATTGTTCCATAATACATTATTCACTCAATCAGTGGAATGTTATAACTGTGAAATACCTAGGCGTAAGCAGCTAGGACAACTTAAGGTGGAAAAGTCGTATAAAACTAGTAATAAAAAAAGCAGATTCCCGACTGGAAGTCATTGGAAGAAATGTAAGAAAAAGTAATTCACCCATGAAGGAAGTAAGTTACAGAATACTTTTTCTACCAGTTCTTGAGTATTACTCATCAGTTTGCAACTCTTACACAATAGCGCCTTTCTTAGCAATCGTATACAACCGCTCACTTGACGAAAGGTCTGTTCCTAAAGACGAAAGTAGCACAGGCCACACCAATATTCAAGAAAGGAAATAGACCCATTGAATTACAGACATTGCAGTAGGATTTTGGAGCATAAACTGTACTCGAACATTATCAATCACCTTGAAGAAAATGACTTATTGATACATAACCAACACGGATACAGAAAATATCGTTCTTGTACAACACAGGTAGCTCTTTATTCCCATGAAGTAATGAGCGATGTCGACAAGGGATCTCAGATCGATTCCATATTCCTAGATTTCCAGAAGGCTTTTGATACCGTTCCCCACAAGCGACTATAAATCAATTTGTGTGAATATGGAGTATCGTCTCATTTGTGTACTGGATTCGTGATTTCCTCTCAGAGAGGCCACAGTTCGTAGTAATAGACGGTAAATCATCGAGTAGAACAGAAGTGATATCTGGCGTTCCGCAAGGTAGTGTCATAGGCCCTCTGCTGTTTCTGATTTACATAAATGACTTAGGTGATGACCTGAGCAGCCCCCTTAGATTGATTGCAGATGACGCTGTAATTTGCCGTCTAGTAAAATCATCAGATGATCGATTCCAGTTAGAAAATGATCTAGAGAGAATTTCTGTATGGTGCGGAAAGTGGCAATTGGCACTAAACAAAGAAAAGTGCGACGTCATCCACATGGGCACTAAAAGAAATCAGATAAATTTTGGGTATACTATAAATCGCACAAATGTAAGGGCTGTCAATTCGACTCAATACACTACTGGCCATTAAAATTGCTACACCACGAAGATGACGTGCTACAGACGCGAAATTTAACCGACAGGAAGAAGATGCTGTGATATGCAAATGATTAGCTTTTCAGGGCATTCACACAAAGTTGGCACCGGTGGCGATACCTACAAGGTGCTGACATGAGGAAAGTTTCCAACCGATTTCTCATACACAAACAACAGTTGACCGGCGTTGCCTCGTGTAAGGAGGAGAAATGTGTACCATCACGTTTCCGCGGTTGCGGTTTATCGTATCGCGACATTGTTGCTCGCGTTGGTCGAGATCCAATGACTGTTAGCGCAATATGGAATCGGTGGGTTCAAGAGGGTAATACGGAACACCGTGCTGGACCCCAACGGCCTCGTATCACCAGCAGTCGAGACGTCAGGCATCTTATCCGCATGGCTGTAACGGATCGTGCAGCCAAGTCTCGATCCCTGAGTCAACGTTTGTAAGACAACAACCATCTGCATGAACAGTTCGACGACATTTGTAGTAGCATGGACTATCAGCTCGGAGACCATGGCTGCGGTTACCCTTGACGCTACATCAGAGCGCCTGCGATGGTGTACTCAACGACGAACCTGGGTGCACGAATGGCAAAACGTCATTTTTTCGGATGAATCCAGGTTCTGTTTACTGCATCATGATGGTCGCATCCATGTTTGGCGACATCGCCTTGAACGCTCATTGGAAGCATGCATCTGTCATCGACATACTGGCGTATCACTCGGCGTGATGGTATGGGGTGCCATTGGTTACACATCTCGGTCACCTCTTGTTCGCATTGACGGCACTTTGAACAGTGGACGTTACATTTCAGATGTGTTACGACCCGTGGCTCTACCCTCATTCGATCCCTGCGAAACCCCATATTTCAGCAGGATAATGCACGACTGCATGTTGCAGGTCCTGTACGGGCCTTTCTGGATACAGAAAATGTTCGACTGCTGCCCTGGCCAGCACATTCTCCAGATCTCTCACCATTTGAAAACGTCTGGTCAATGGTGGCCGAGCCACTGGCTCGTCACAATACGGCAGTCACTACTCTTGATAAACTGTGGTATCGTGTTGAAGCTGATGTGCAGCTGTACGTGTACACGCCATCCAAGCTCTGTTTGACTCAATGCCAAGGCGTATCAAGGCCGTTATTACGGCCAGAGGTGGTTGTTCTGGGTACTGATTTCTCAGGATGTATGCACCCAAATTGCGTGAAAATGTAATCACATGTCAGTTCTAGTAAAATACATTTGTCCAATGAATACCCGTTTATCATCTGCATTTCTTCTTGGTGTAGCAATTTTAATGGCCAGTAGTTACCTAGGAATTACAATTACGAGCAACTTAAATTGGAAAGACCACATAGATAATATTGTGAGGAAGACGAATCGAAGACTGTGCTTTGTGTGCAGAACACCTAGAAGATGCGACAAACCCGCTAAAGAGACAGCCTACATTACGCTTGTCCGTCCTCTGCTGGAATATTGCTGCGCGGTATGGGATCCTTGCCGGATAGGATTGACGGAGGACATCGAAAAAGTGCAAATAAGGACAGCTCGTTTCGTGTTATCGCGGGATAGGGGTGAGAGGGTCACTAATACGATACGCGAGTTCGGGTGGCAGTCACTGAAACAAAGGCGGTTTCTCTTGCGTCGAGATCTATTTACGAAATTTCAATCACCAACTTTCTCTTCCGAATGCGTAAATATTTTGTTGATAACCACCTACATAGGGAGAAATGATCATCATAGTAAAATAAGAGAAATCAGAGCCCCATTCGAGAGCGGAATGGTAGAGAAGTAGTATGAAAATGGATCGATGACCCCTCTGCCAGGCACTTAAGTGTGAATTGCAGAGTAACCATGTAGATGTAGGCCGCCTTGACAAGGTGCGCCAACGCCACTGCTCTCTCGGGCGTAACTCAACAGGCTCCTAAAATTTTGAACCAAGATTTCTCCAAAAACTCTTCATATCGACTCGCTTTAGAGTGGTATTTGCTGGACATGTGTGTGCTGTAGTTGGGTGTGTGCTTCCCCTGTCAGTGAGTGTTTGTGTGGCGCGGATGTCGCCACGGTCCACGGCCGCCGTGTGCTGAGGTGGGCTGGCGACGCGTTTACCTCTGGGAGGAGACCGGAAGGCGCTCGCCCGGTGTGACACGATGTGGCGCCACCTCCTCTTCTCTGTTCTGTTCTGCTCTGCTGTCCCTACCCGACCCTCCACTGTCGTATTACGGAAACTGCTTCAGCGTGTCGTACTTCCATTACCTGGCGTGTTCACGTCCGGCAACACATGGGCCGATCTAACTGGCAGTGAGACACAGGTCAAGACCCGTCCCCAAATCAAAAACTCGTGTGCTACGCAACATGAAGGTTAGCTGCCCTCGAATATTATACGTGACTTTTGTTTCTTTAATTCATTTCTTTATAGACCTGTGCTGTTTGAATAATTTACTAACTCACATCCAATCGAATGAAGTCCTTTCCGAACACTAACAAGGGAACCTCCCCATCGCACCCCCTCAGATTTAGTTATAAGTTGGCACAGTGGATAGGCCTTGAAAAACTGAACACAGATCAATCGAGAAAACAGGAAGAAGTTGTGTGGAACTATGAAAAAATTAGCAAAATATACAAACTCAGTAGTCCATGCGCATGATAGGCAACAACAAGGATAGTGTGAACTCAGGAGCGCCGTGGTGCCGTGGTTAGCGTGAGCAGCTGCAGAATGAGAGGTCCTTGGTTCAAGTCTTCCCTCCAGTGAGAAGTTTACTTTTTTTATTTTCGCAAAGTTATGATCTGTCCGTTCGTTCATTGACGTCTGTGTTCACTGTAATAAGTTTAGTGTCCGTGTTTTGCGAACGCACCGCAAAACCGCGCGATTAGTAGATGAAAGGACGTGCCTCTCCAATGGGAACCGAAAACATTTGATCGCAAGGTCATAGGTCAACCGATTCCTCCACTGGAAAACACGTATGATATATTCTGTACGACACTGGTGACGGCATGTGCGTCACATGACAGGAATATGTTGTCGACCCACCTAACTTGCACACTTGGCGTATGGGTAAAACGATTCTTCTACCTTGCCCGATTTAGGTTTTCTTGTAGAAGTGATAACCACTCCAAAAAAAGTGATGAAAAAATAAGAGTTTGTCACATAAACTGCAACAAATGAATGCAACAGTTTCACAGTCGTACAGTTTTCCCTGTGCTCTGTCAAAACATATGTTTTTAACGTTTTCAAATTTTTCCGTTTAGGTGTAGTGTCCCCATACTACGGCGCAGTTACCTCGCATCGGACGGTCGGACCGACAGATAATAACTGTCTGAAAATAAAAAATTAAACTTTTCACTCCAGGGAAGACTTGAACCAAGGACCTCTCGTTCCGCAGCTGCTCACGCTAACCACGGGACCACGGCGCTCCTGCACTTAGACTATCCCTGATGTTGCCTACCTAGCGCATGGACTCCTCTGTTTGTATATTTTGCTTATTTTTTTCATAGTTCCACACAACTTCTTCCTGTTTTCTCGATTGATCTGTGTTCAGTTTTTCAAGGCCTATCCACTGTGCCAACTTACAACTAAATCTGAGGGGCGTGCGATGGGGAGGTTCCCTTGTAAGCATCGTGTCGGAGCACGCGACTGGGGCAACAACAGCAAGTCAGCAGTAGCCGAACGCACCACGCAGGGGGCCCGGGTTCGTTTCCCTGCAGGGGACTGGGTGTTGTGTGTCTATTTTCATCATCATTGACTCGCAAGTCGCTGATGTGGCGTCAGCTAAAAAGGATTTGGAATACGGCGGCCGAACTACCCCGAATGGGGCCTCCCGACCAACAATGCCGTACGATCATTTCATTTAACCTGACAAGTGCCATTTTCGTGACCTCATCGCGCTGGCGGTAGTTTGTCGCCTTCGTGCAGCACTGGTATCCATCGATTTCACGAGTCTCTTTGATCGCGTTCGGCACCCATTCCTCCTCATGGTGGCGACACGTATGGGGGTCCTCATTACTTTTTGTCGATGCCATTCGCCGGTTACTACTTCCCGCTGTCTCGATGGTACAAGTCAATGGGAGGCTTGTAGGACCGATTCCTATACGCTGCTCTGTGCGTCAAGGATGACCTATGTCTACTTTACTATATGCCATTGCACTTGAGCCCCTTATCACTGGCTTTACCTCTAGACTGCAGGGTCCCACCTTACGTGACTGCACCTTTCATTGCAGGCCTTATGCGGACGACCTCCTCTTTCTCACCTGCTCCTCCACGGAACTCAATGACGCCATCCAATGGATCCATCAGTATGGACGTCTTTCTGGTAGCATTATTAATGTCCGCAAATCGACTATGATGCACATTGGGCATCGCCTCCCGGTTATGGTGCCGACCCCACTCCCAGTCAGTACCACCCTCCGTTACTTGGGTATCGAATTTACGAGCTCCACATACCGCACAGTGGCCCTCGCTTACCGGCAGCTTTTGCAGTCGATTCGGCACCAGGTCCACGGTCAAGTGCACCGTAACTTAAACCGACTACAACGTGTGTCCTATGTCAACATGTATGTCGCCCCTAAACTGGTACACGTGTCTCAGATCCTCCCAGTCCCGTTATTCCTTGGCCGCCGCATCCAGTCAGCCTTTAGATATTTTGTGTCAGCAGGGGCACTTTTCAAAGTCCGCTGCAACACCCTAACACTGCCTCTTGCAAAAGGTGGCCTCCGACTCGTCAACGTGCGGGCACGATCTTCTGCATTCTTTGTCCATACCATGTTGCGGCACTCACGGGGGCCGATCCCGTCCTTATCACGCAGTCTCTTAGATATCCTCCGACCAGCTTCTCTCGATCCACCGATCAATGTGAAACCTATTTCACTATTATTGTACCACGTCGCCAATTGTTTCATAGAACTCAGCTACGTTCGGGCCGATCTTCCAGTCACCCGTCCTCCTCGTACAAAAGACTATCATCGTTTGTTTATGCTGTCCAACCCTTGCGACCCCATGGTGCTACAGCACCCTGACATTAACTGGCGAACGCTTTGGGGGTGTGTGCATGCACCCTTTTTACCGTCGTCTGGTATGTTTTAGTCTGTGGCAAATTCCCGACTAATAGTCGACTTTATCGCATAGGACTGGCCACCTCCCCACTCTGCCCTGACTGTCAGCTCGAAGACGCCGACGAGCACCGTCTTACGTGCCCCCTAAAACAAAGCGTATGGCTCCTCATCCAACGAATCGTGGGCTCTTACCTCCGTGCTCCGTTTACGACGGTAACCCCAGATTTCTTATTGTTGCCCCAGATATTTCACTACCCTCTTGCTAAGCACCATACACTCATCTGGTTTCGAGGACAGGCTTTAGAATACCTCTTTCAGAGTGGTCCCCATACAGTCCTTGACTTCTGGTACAAAGTTGTGACCGCACATAGCACCCTCACCCGAAAACCATCTTCCGGCCAAATTTTTGCAGCCAAGTTTGGGTGTGCCATGCCTATCCGTCACATGATGCAACACCCTTCACCCACATTCTCATGCATCGACAAAAAAAAAGTGAAAAGACAGACTATGTTATATTTTGTAGTATTTAATGTTTTTCTAATATTGTTGTTAAACTGAAAATCATGTATATGTTTAAATTGTACCTTGAAGAACTGTTGCATTGTGTGTATATATATAAGTACTGTTAGTTTGTTCAATAAAGGTTATTGCACAAAAAAACACCAATCGGCCGCTTGTGTTCGTCAACCTTTGGCTACCCTAAACCCCGCTTCACCGGCATAAACAAACGGCTCCAAGATGACTGGTGTTTGGCGGTGACGCCTAGCTGCAGGGGAGCGCTACCCACTGTCCTTTAAACAGTCCACCTACCTGGATAGTTTTCAGTGTGTCTGCTCCTTGACTCTGCGATGATAGATATTGGTTTAGCCGACAAAAGTAGCGTTGACAATTTCGACTAAATACCTACCACGCAAAGGCCACGTAACTCCAGCACTTGGGCAGTAGCTGAAAGTTAGTTAAACTACTGGACTTCGAAATTCTTGCATGATACTCGTTTGAAAAAATATCTGAAATTTTATTGAAGCTGGTTTACTGTCTTTAAAACACATAAAATGGCTATAAGTCCGTATTTATTATCCCGACATCATTATGCAATGTTAACGACGTCTCTGTTACAAGCGCATACCCAAAAGCAGCCAGAAGATATTTAGTCTGACACGATATTTTGAACGTCCTAAACGGTCACCCACGACCACTTGCCAGTTTACACATTCAGTCGTTCAACAGGCTTCTTGTACAGAAGTGTTCGCCATAATGTCTTCTTATCTGCACGAAACACGTCACGCGGAGTTTATGAACACCTTGAAATGTTCACGCTCGTATATCTCCTAAAATAAATCACTCACAACACTCAGAATTTCAAAAAATACTCAGTACTGTAGTCACTCTTCGTCAACGACATGAAAACCGATCAGACTCGCGAATTTCTTTATTTTGGTACAAATTTTATGAGCGCGGTTTAACATAGGTGTTTACCAGATGACGAGACTATCTCGATTCATAGATCTGAGGCACAAAGCCTTTCTCAAACGCGTGGGAAATGCTGAATTGAAATCTCGTTATTCCGTAACTAAATAAAATTTAATGAAAATAAAATACTATTTCCCTCCACAAAATAAATTACTAATAAATTTGATACTCAACGCCCCCTTCTGGCTGCCTTTTACAAAATCAAGCTAGCTCGGACATACAGTACATCACAAATTCCTCTACTGGACAATAAGTTTCTCAAACATACATTTACAGAGTTTTAGTAAAATATCACATTCCCAGATTACATATGTCTTCCATTCACTCTCTCTCTCTCTCTCTCTCGAAAACACGATGAAACAATGATTTTCCGAAGTACTTTTAATTACGTCACAAATATGTGGTACTGAAACTAAAGAAAATTCCAGACAATTAGATCATATTAACCTATCCTCTTGGTTGTAGTTGCAATTGATACTATAGTTGAATACATTACAGTCCCTAACTCCGTTTCACAATGCCAGCACGGTTATTATGTGTTATACGTAAAAAATTATATCTCCGAAAATATTGAAGTTATTGATTTCAAATTTTAACAGTGTGGTTGTGTTATCCGTAGAATTTGGTATACAAAGTATGAAAATGGTCGATTAATATTTAATAGCACTTCTTCAGATTCGTAGAGTGTACGTGTAACGTGTTGCACACAGCATCAGTCAAGTACACGGCTCGCTTGGCCCAGTAGCCGGCGCCAGCCCTGGCAGCGTGAGGATGTTCCCAATTAATTCAGAACTTTTTGGCCAAACACAACACGCTGTGCTTTGTCAGCATCCCTGTTCCCCTGACCTAGAACCGACTGATTTCTGGATTTTTCCAAACTGAAAAAGCCTCTGAAAGGGACCAGATTTCAGAACAGGGAAGACATTAAGCGGAAGTCGGTGGAGCAGAGCTGCGCATCATACCAAAAGAGGCTTTCCAGCGATGCTCCCAGCAGTGGTAGCTCCGTTGGGAGAGGTGTGCAGAAGCTGAAAGGGTCTGCTTTGAAGGTGACTAGTATCATCGCAGCTGTAAAAAGACTGATTTTATAAATAAAAGGCGGATCATTTTTGAACAGCCCTCGTACAGGCATCCCGAGGTCGACTGTTAGTTAATAATTTAAAGAACACAGCTGCAATGACAATCAATGCGAATAAACAACTGTCAGTCTCTGTGGCTGTTGATTAAAGTACATAAAAATGTAGCAGTCTGCCAGTTTCTGGCCAGCGTCTGTGGCCGAACGGTTCTAGGCGCTTCAGTCCGGAACCGCGCTGCTGCTACAGTCGCAGGTTCGAATCCTGCCTCGGGCGTGGATGTGTGTGATGTCCTTAGGTTAGTTAGGTTTAAGTAGTTCTAAGTTCTAGGCGACTGATTACCTCAGATGTTAAGTCCCATAGTGCTCGGAGCCATGTGAACCATTTGAACCTCATAGAATGTTGCCGTTTATGTTATTGACTGTGTGGTAACACGTTCTTTGACATTGTCATTGTTACTGAATTTTTGAGCATTGAGGAACGTTTTCAGGGGTAAAACGAGATAGAAGTCGTTAAGGCTCGGCTCTGAGCACTGTGGGACTTAACATCTGTGGTCATCACTCCCCTAGAACTTAGAACTACTTAAACCTAACTGACCTAAGGACATCACAGACATCCATGCCCGAGGCAGGATTCGAACCTGCGACCGTAGCAGTCACGCGGTTCCGGACTGAGCGCCTAGAACCGCTAGACCACCGCAAGTCGTTAAGGGCGAGGTCCAGGCAGTACACGGTATTGTCAAATTAGCTCTAGCGAATATCCAGTAATAGTTGTGTCTTGTTCGTAGTGTGGGATTGAGCAGTACGAAACAAAACAGCACCGCTTGTGAGATTCTGGTTTGCGTGGTGCCGTGACATACGCGTCTCATAGTAAACATTTGCAATTATTATTTCACCCCAGTCTCTTCCGCAGTTAAACGCTGCACCACCTAATGAGCAGTATAAAGTTCGAATAAAATTGTTTTTCGTAATAGGCCGCATCATTATGAACACTAAAAAGACTAAAATGCCGAGGTTTCGGCCGTCTTTGCAGCGGTTCTCCTCAGGATGAATAACTTCTTTGCAGCTGCCCTCTTCAGGTCGACTAATTGCAGGCTTGTGGTGGTGATCTTCCATTAAAAGCCGGCCGAAGTGGCCGTGCGGTTACAGGCGCTGCAGTCTGGAACCGCAAGACCGCTACGGTCGCAGGTTCGAATCCTGCCTCGGGCATGGATGTTTGTGATGTCCTTAGGTTAGTTAGGTTTAACTAGTTCTAAGTTCTAGGGGACTAACGACCTCAGCAGTTGAGTCCCATAGTGCTCAGAGCCATTTTTGTCTTCCATTAAATGATGTCTTATGTCAGTTGGCCAGTGGCTACTGACGGCACATTCTCAAACATCGATGATAAAATCTTCTCGGGTTGACTTCCGTATGTGTTGTTTTCTAGCAACGTTTCAGCAAGTTACTTACTTGCCATCTTCAGGCGAAGAAACTTGCTGAAACGTTGCCGGGAAACAACACATTGACTCGGCTGTCAATCCGAGAAGATTTTGTCATCGAGATTCGCCGAGAAAGTCTGCATTCTCATTCTCAATGTCGTTGCGCAGTTGTACGTAAAGGTCGCTATGGAGAAGTGGTTGGTACGGTAGCTGTTACCTGAGGGTACTGTGGCACCGAATCGGCAGATTGTACCCACGGATGCTGTATAATGTGAAAGCATGAAATTTATCGAAAACTACTCACGTTTTCAATTTACCCGTTATGAGATACCGTGTAGCTGTGCGATGGGATTAAGGCATCTCTGACACAAACCATTTTAAGTTTGTGGAGGAATTTGTTTCCTGTGTCTGCTAAAGAATATTTGGGATCCAGATGTTGAGGGGGGGGGGGGGGACACATGATAAAAGACACACATAAAATATCTCAGCCACGGAGAGAAAGGGGGAATCATTAGGGCCTGCTGCTGTAAATGAACCAGCACCACACGTTCATCATCGGGGAGTGAAATCGACAAAAACGGTCGCGCGGCTGTTGTGTGTTTTTGGTAGTGGATGCAGCCGTCGCCTCGCAGCAAGTACACGGGGCGTAACGTGAGAAGCGAGCAGCGCCCCCCCCCCCCCCCCCCCCACCTCCCCACCCAGTTTGAAACCTACACTGCGTTACTGAGTACGGTTCTGCATCTACATACCATACCATTTATATACACCGGAAGCCACCATACGGCGCTTGGCGGAGTGTATCTTCTACCATTTCTAGTCATTCATTTTCCTGTTCCAGTCGCAAATGGAGCTAGGGTGAAGTAACTGTCTGTATACCTCCGTACGAGCCCTGATTTCTCTTAGCTTACACTCGTTCCCCATTCGCGAAATGTTCGTTGGCGGCGGTGGAATAGTCCAACTGTCAGATGCAAAATGCCACTTCTCTAAGCTACTTCAACAGTGTTCCGCCCAAAGAACGACGACTGCCCTCCAAAAATTCCCATTCGATTTCATAAAGCAGCTCCGTAACACTGGCATTCTGATAGAAGCTACTACTAACAAATCTAGCAGCACACTTTTGAATTACTTCGTTGTGTTCCTTTAATCCGACCTGGTGGGGTTCCCAGACACTCGAACAGTACTCAAGAATGTACAGCACAAGTGTTCTTTACGCAATCTGCTTTACAGATGAGCTACATTTCCTCAGAATTCTCCCAATAAACCATAATCAACCATTCACCTTCCCTACATGCTTGTTCAATTTCATTCCTCTTTGCAACTTTTTTAGATATTTAGCAGAAGTGTCAAACAGAAAATCACTAATACTGTATTAGAACATTAGATGATGTTTCTCTATTCATCTGCATAAACTTACAATTTTCTACATTTAGAGCAAGCCACCATTCAGCACACGAAACAGAAGCTGGGTTGGGGGGAGGGGGGGAATCTGCAGTCAGCTATTGTGTGAGCACGAGCACTTGTTTTCGGCGCACTATCCATATATTTGTTCATATTATTTATTTTAAATTTGACATGCCGATGATCTTCGCGTGCATATTCGTGATGTGACACGACACATAGCGCAGGTGGAGGAAATTATCTGAGTATGCAGAGCAGGATCTGGAGATAGTAACGTAGTCTCACCAAAACTGGTTATCGAACTAAATACTTTACTAGCGATTTTGACTTTTTGAAGTTTTTTTTTAGTTTATTGCTCAGTAGCACTTTAACGAGTTGCTATGTAATTTATTCAGATCATGTGATGACGACTTGATGAGAAGTCGAAACTGGTTATGATAACACTTTGGTGAAGTCGGGCTGAAAAACAATAAATAAAAGAACATCTTGTGTAAGAGAGCCGCTGTGTTCCGCTATCGCAGGATGCCCAGTCTGCCTAGATGTAGTTAGAATCTAGGGGAATGTAGTGACGTTAAAGGAGACATAGAAAGGTTCAGAGCAAAAAACATCAGACTGGTGGATGTATCCAACGAGAATGCAAGAACTACAGGAAGAGTGTTCATGGTGTAGGACCGAGTACCACCATACCAGAGAAAGAAAGGAATTTAAGAAAAGTCAGTTGTATAATCGTAGCTGCAGAAACGAGCAAATCCATACAAATTATAAAAATGGGTGTACGTATAGATGTATTTTTCACATCTCCTGAACCACAGGACCGATTCCAACCGAACTTCGTACACATCTCACTTACTGTCTGCAAAGAATCACCGTAGGATTAGGAACCACCCTTCTATGAGAAGGGTGAGGGGTGGGGGTGAAAAAGCAGTGCACCCACGACGCGCGAATACCCATACTGTAGTCGTCCAGTATTTGAGAACGATAACACTTGGAAATTAGCAACAAACCTTACACATAATTTCAAACCCCGACGAAACTTTTTCTCGCTGAAGACGGAAAAAGGAAAAAATAGTTTATCGTTTACTAGATTTTCGCTGTTCATACTGTAATACTGCCGCATGAATCACGACGTTTTAATTTCTTTCTGAAATGAAATCAAATTCGTGTGGCCAGATCGTCCCGGCGGGTAGACGCCAATTCGTCGACTTGCGCGACCATGAGGATGAAATGATGATGATGAAGACGACACTAACACCCAGCCCCTGAGGAGAGAAAATCTCCAGCCCAGCCGGGAGTCGAACTCGGGCCCCCGGTGTGACAAACCGGCGAGCTGTCCACTTTTTTTCCATATTGTTCGTTGAAGTTGTTCGGTGTTGATGTCCCATAACACCCCTTCAAGTTCAGTGTTGAGCCGTTACTCAGTTTCTTATTACAGAGGACAGCTAACCGGCTGACTGAACACACTGAGCTACCGTGCCGGCTTCCACTCACCTATTGTGGCGGACAATTTGTTGTTCATTTCCTACTAACTGTATTCGTGATACATGCGCAGACAGTATTTACCACTGAATGCGCGAGAAAAACTACATCATTGTACGTGACTCAGTTCAGAAGATATCATATCGCAAACGCAGAGTTCGGTGAAAAACTCCCGCATGTGCAAGACATTTGATGGAAAGAGGGGATAGTCACAGGTAGGAGGAAGAGGAGGAGGAGATGGATAGAGAGAGGGGAAGGGGGCAATGGACACAAAAAGGAAATAGGAGGAGATGGACAGACGGGGAGGGGGGTGGGGGAGAGAGGGGCAGAGAGAGGGGGAGCAGGAGATAAAAAGACAGAGAGGTAAAAGGAAATTAAGGGAAGACGAAATGGACAGAGAGCAGGGAGAGGAGGAGATGGCCAAAGAAAGGAAAGCGGAAGGAATAGGCACAGAGAGGAGGAGGAGGAGGAGGAAGAGATGGACAGAGGGGGTGGAGCAATGTATAGAAAAAAGAAAGAAGAGGGCAGAAACAGGGGATGAAGAGATACGCAGAGAGGGGGGAGGAAGAGATGAACATGTAGAGGGGGAAGAAGAAAAGGACATGGAAAAGAAAGAGGAGATGCACAGAGAGAGTGGGAGGAGGAGATGATCTGAGAGGAGCGGCGGAGATGAAATGAGGTAGGGCAGGGCGAAATGGAGGGGAGAGGAGGAGATGGACAGAGAAAGCAAAGAGGAAGACGGACAGAGAAGTGAGAGGAGGAGAGTGACAGAGGGAGACGAAGAGATGGAATGAAACGTCCCCTTAGAAAAATTAATGAATTACTGTGCTGATAAATCCCTACGTCATTTGATTTTCAAACAGCTGAGCAAAACTGAACGTACTCAGACATTCACTAAAGTGACACACAATATTTTTAGCGCAACGCAATCTGACTTTCAGTAATCCCTACAAAAGAATGGCCCTGACTAACAATAACCTATACCTTTCATTAATTCTTACCTCACAAAAATCTTCGTTACTCGAACTACTGCAATACAGCGAGCGCCACTACTGCCAGCTAAATAAAAGATTCTAACTACTGAAGGCACTAACTACTGATAGGCATAGTTAGCAAATGAAAGATTTTGATAGAGAACAAACAATATATTTACCTTAATAGTGTTCAAAAGTCTTAATTTATATAGCAGTTCATGACATCCAGTCTTACAAATTTACTCTTTCTGGTGGACACAGGTCCAGATCATCCGCTCTCAAAACTCCACCATCTCGACCCCCCCCCCACCCCCCCTTACATCCTACACTGCTGGCGGCTCACCTCCAAGTCTGCAACGCTACGCGCTGTTCGCATGCAACTGCCCAACACTACAATAGCGAATATTCCAACAATGCCAACCAGCCACAGACTGTACACATCACAGCCAGTGATTTTCATACAGAGCGCTACGTGGCGTTACCAATAAAAAAAACCTAAACAGCCTACTTACAGGAATTTTCGGGGGGGGGGGGGGGGAGAGTAGATTGACAGAGAGGGGAACGGAGAAGATGAACAGGAAGAGGTGGACAGAAAGTGGGGTTAGAGGAGGTAGACAGAGACATAGGAGAAAGGAGGACATGGACTAATGGAAGACTGGAATAAATGCATACTCGGGCAATGCTGGGTACTGGACTAATGATATGAAATGATCGTGTGGCATTAATACCCGGCAGTCCGCACCTGGGAAAGTTGCAAGTCTTTTCAGATGACGCCACGCTGGGCGACTGCATGTTGATGATTATGAAATCATCACCCAGTCTCCGAGCGGAGAAGATCTCCGACCCAGCCAAGAATCGAAACTGGACCTGCTGCATGGCAGTAAGATGCGCCGACCACTCTGTAATGGGGCGGGAAACACAGCCAGTAAATAAATAAAAGGTGACAGAATTTGCGATGTGCTACTGTGCGCGCACCGTAAGCAACCACTCCCCGCGGGCGATGCTCCCGGCGTTAGGTGTATGTTTACAACTTTCGGAAGATGCCGGTACGGAGAAGACCTCGTTGCTTACAGTCTAGACGTCGGTGGCGGCGCGAGTCCTTTCTCATTTAGATTCCGAGAGCGCGTGAGCGGTAATAGAACGTTATTAGTGGCCCCGGCTGGCCCGCTCATTCGCGTGACAGGGCGGCCCGTGCGCGACGTCGGAGGCGGTGCCAGCGCCGCGAGCGGCGGCCGCGCGAAGCTCGAGCTGGGCGGCGAGCGGGCGCGCTCAGTTTGCGCCCAGCCGCCGTCGTAAGTGGACGCGTGTGACACCTCAGCGAAGCGAGCCGCCCGCGCGCGCCGACAGCCGACTCTTCTGCGGGGCCGCGTTGTGATGTGACTGAAGAAGGGCGACGACGCTCCGCCTGCCGCCGCCGCCGCCGCCATGGACTCGTGCCTGCCACTGGCGGCACTCAGCCTCCGGGATGGGGGCGCGCGATCCGCCGCCAGGCCTCTCTCGCAGGGCGCCCACTCGCCCAACGGCAACCACCTGCAGCCGCCGCCCGACAACTGCGGGCGCATCGAAATCCTCCAGGACCTCGACCTCTACTACATCAGGCAGATCGCCCACAACCTCAAGGTAAAGCTCCCAGTGCCGCCGCATGTTTGTAAACATTGGACCCTGCTGCACCGTGGACCCTTGCCGGCACTGATACCTCTCGAGCTCGTGACCAGACAGACATATCGCCCGATTGGATCTCAGATGCATCTGCGATATTGCCTTTGCAATAAAACCATACTAACTTGGAAAAAAAGTGCGAGTTGGACTCTCATACTGACCCTCCAATGCGAGTATAATCAAGTGTAGAGACACTGCATCCACTCTCGGAATCGAAAATCTCGACGATTTTTGCCTGTAATCGATATTGATACTGGCAAGATATCGGCCTCAGGAATTCCAACACTTCCGAGAATGTTTTAATTTCACGTCCGATAACTAAAAACAAATATTTTTTCGTGTTATGTATTTACAAATTAACAATTTTTGGATTTTTTTTCCTTTGATTATACATTGAAACCTTACTTCTTGCCAAATTCCATGATTCTAGACCTTTGGGAAGTACACTATAAGGTTTGATGAGTGAGTTTTCGAATATCAATATACGTTACATAAATGGCAGTATATTTTGGCTAACTTTTGTTATACCGCCAAGAGACCATAGATCTAGGTATGCGACATAAATTTCAGCCTGATAGGTGTACTCGTTCCTGAGAAAAAAATCATCTTAACAGACGGACCTGATAATAAATGACTAAAAATTTTCTTGTGGTACGATTACAAATCGACTACTTCTGAATGTTTTTCCTTTGTTGTACTGTGATCTTGGATCAACGATAACTACTCTATAGGTTGCGATGAGCGAGCGAGTTCTTAAGTATGAAAATGTGTGCCGTAAATGTCCGATTGCATAGACGTAGTTGCTTTCCTTTTTCACAAACTCAGATGCTTCCCTTTTTCACAGCGTCAAGGGCCTGTAGACCTTAGTGTGTGACATTAATTTAAACTTGATGTTTCTGCCTGTTCCTGAAAAGATGGGTTTCTAACATTTGTACAGGCAGAAAATAGACGCTTGAAAAAGTTATCCTACAAGGGTTCCAGATATTTTTATTTTTTTTTTCCAATTGAGACTCGGAACCCTAAAAACCGCCGAAAGCTACTGATAAATAAATCTCTTATTAACTACAGGTTTCGGTCATTTTCAGCTAGAAAATTTTTATGGTCGGAACGGGTAACGTGAAGATGAACAGATGATAGAAACAACCAGTAAACAGGTATGGTGTAGGCATCATAATCGGAATTATTAAAATTTCTTACGGTTCAATGGCCTGGTTCAGAGCTTTCAATTGGACGCCACTTCGGCGACTTGGATGTCTGTAACGTACCCCAGTTATTCAACTGGCGAGGGGGGCCTACAGTTTAACGTGGAATCCGAACCGCGTGTCGTATCTGGCGACTTCTCACGCCGTTGAGAGGTGAAGACTAGGTTAAAACAAACATTGAAAGACCCATCGTCCGACCTATATTCGATCTCGCGATCTCTCGCTTAACTGACGTACATGATGCGCAATGGAACACTCGTTAGAGACTTGCCGATTGCTCAATACAGGCTTTTTATATTTAGTCTGCAGCGTTAATTTTTACGGCGAAATAGCGTTAAACATGTCAAAGAGCATTAAATATGGCGCAGACATAAACGTTGGACTGTGCTACAGATCAGATTGTCACTGCAAAGTTTATTTGGCATTTGTATCCCGTGTCTCGTCCAACTCGCAAACAGAACACCACTTTCCCTCCTAAGATCTGTCACAATAACATTGATTTCAGGGGGGGGGGGGGGATGATCCAGTATCACGGTCTAGACAATAGTTACTTTATCACCAGCTCTTGGCTGTGTGACTTGTTCCAGATACATGCGAGATATGGGCTATTACCTGCTGAAGATGCACGTATACCACCCTAAAAGAGTTACAGTGTGATCCTGCCACCCGCGTGTACACTTGGCTGTGACAACATACTAAACTTTTATCACTTTCTCCACGTCGTTTTCAAATTTGCCTCCACATCTAATATGCGTCATTATAACATGTGAGACATGCTTTGTAATTGATTCAGCCATTTCTAATTTCGATATGAATATATCGTAGGAAACATTCATTCGTTACTGCAAATGAATAGAACCTCAAGGTCCTTTCAGAAATGCTGCCTTACGCAAATCACCGATGCGTACTTTGGTGTATATTGTGTACATCACCAGTGGGAAAGACAGCCAGGCGCCAATACGCAACTCATACCCAATAAATTATTTTCTCCTCGCGCCTCACTCTGGTGCTGCGGGATGTTCTCAGTTTTGCCTCAATGGTTTCAATGCGTTGCGTCTTGCGATGCTCAGTTTCAACGGGGAAAGTCGTCGTAATAATCGTAGTGTTGTTAATCGTGAAAGTCATCCGGCGTAGTGAGTACTCGATGTCTCGGGAGTGCAATCGGTTGTCGTTTACCATAAAGCAGGATATGACATTATTTACATGTTATTTCACATGCTACTACTTAGTGGTGCAACTCAGTACAAAATTAAAATAGTAATTATTGATGAGGACAGCAGAACGCGTCGAACAACGTTGCCAGAAGGGACTGTCGGGACTGTGGCGTCACCGTAACGGCGGTTCGCAGTGCCGCGCTTATTCGGTCGCTGTGGTAACACCGGCTATTCATTTTCTGTTGTAACAGTCAACAAAAATTGTAGACCAGAATACAACAGATCAATTTAGACGTTGCTCTATTGATTAGGCAAATAAAATTACTCGTAATAAAATTTTATTGACAGTGGGAGTCGAAAGCGATGTTTTGAGATGACGCTGGACGCCGCATCTAACACTTCATCAGCGTACTTTTGGTTAACGTTGCCTACACATTACAAAGTTGATGTCTTTACATACGGCACATGTTGTCAGTTACGTGGCACATTCAGCTTACTTTAAGCTCTTAACATTGCAAGAATTCATTGCCAGTGGTGCAACTGTACCAAAACAGGCGTGTGTGAGATTAAAAATGAAATAATTTTGCGTGAAGAAAGTTGACCGATCGGTTGTTCCGCTTTGGCCGTACGTGTTCCCCTAGACCTAAAAATACAATTTGACCAAACATATCGGAGGGAGCTAGCTGATGTGTACAAGAAATTTCGAACGTATTATGTACTCAGGAACGGGGAGGTTTTTGATGCCGTTAATACAAGTAACTGGAATTTCTACTTATTTGATGGCTGTTTCGACCCTTTAATTGTGATGAAATTTCAGTTATACAAAAAAATAGTCTATTTTCAAGCAAGTGCTTACAGCAGTTGATAGTTTTGTAGGATCAATGTACTTGTAACTACCAGTGTCAATTATATAGTGCGAAAAATAAATAGTGCCACACTAAAAAACCAACCTAGCATAATTTCATCTTAGGTATTTAGTGTTCATGCATTCCTGATGATAATACCATGAAGTCGACGTACGAGTTGCACTGTTACGAAGGTAATTTGCGTACCAACAATTAAACCCCCTTTTGCAAAATGTTACAAGGCCACAAAGTACTTCGTAGCGGTAATGATCATTGTTAGACTGTCAACTTAAAACGCTTGTACTGCGAGATGCTCAGTATATACATTGGATTACAATTCTGTCGCCTTAGATTTTTCATATTTTTACCCCACATAATATTTAAAATACGACTTTCTCCAGGTAATTCGTTTCTGTCGTTTGCATCATTAGCAAGTGCGAACGAATGAACATCCTACTTCGCACGATGACAGCGAGCGACTTCGAAGATACGTTCTGCGACAGACGTTCTCGTCCTGTTGTCAAAGAAAAATATAAACGCGTGGTACCGAGCCCAGTAGATGGAACGAAGGAGTAGCTGCAGATTAGGGCAGATAAACGAAGCAGTCATTGAAATACGTGGTTTCAGTAGACGGAAAATTCGCCAAGTCGTTGTCTCGCCTCCATGCGAAATCCTGGTCGTAGATTGATGCTTCAGTTGTGCGATGGTAAGCCAGTGAATGTAAATACGAAATAAAGTTAACAAATCGATCTGTAACGTTGTACGAGGTGTAGGTTTGTCTTTAGTAGCATTCCTTCCGCTTTTAATACACGTCATTTTATGACATGTGGTCCTTGCTCTGTGATTGACTTGTTTCTAAACTAGTCATAATCCTTCATTGAAAATATTCACCCCATATTCAAAACACTTTTCTTTATAGACAACTAAAGTCGCAATGTAATTTCTGAAACTTAGTATTATAATATAAAAAATTACCACTGAACACTGTCAAATGTCTTACCGGAAAATTTATCGACTCTTGTAGTGGAAGTTATCTAGAAGATTTGATCCGTATTTTCCTTTCTTACCGTGATTTGCTTGAGACTGCTGTAGTCACGAACCCGGAGAACCGTTTGAACATTACGGCAGCCTGTGTATCACGAAGCCAGTTAAGATGAAAATGCTGTGTTCCGACCTGCATTTCTCGCGTACGTGATATTTCATGTTTCGTCGTCACCTCGAGTACAACGAGAAAGAATCTAAATAATCAATCGAGGGCCGAACCCTTAAACTTCAAATAGCTGTTTTTACACTTACCTGAGCCACTAAGATGCTTATCCAGCTAAGGATTGGTTTGTGTGTGCTTAGCAACCCGTTAATATTGAGCAGTAAAACAGCAGCACCTAGTGAGTGGGTATTCCGTGCGGGTACTAAAGATTGTCTTGCTTCAGTCCAGATACTGACGCGATTATGCCGTATTTAAATGGAACGATGTTTTTAACAGCATCGTAAAAGAGAAATAAAATGAATCTGCGTGTCTCAGTGTTCAAAAACCGCCAAGAAATATGCGAAACGCGAGGCCGAAGTATTGGATACATAACACAGGTTCCGTCATAGTACTAAAGTATATATTTACAACGAATCGGAGCCCACAATGTGCTGTGCAGACATTCTTTTGAACTTAACATTTTGCTATTACTTTACGAAAATTATCACTGAGAACATTGACGGAAACCGCGAAGAAAGAAATAAAAAAGCATCTTCACTATGTAGGTAGAGAATATAATGTACCGAAAACCAGTTTCTGTACCTCGAACCATTCATGAAATATCACGACTGCCCGTATCAAGCGGGGATTTCGTTGTATTAGCTGCTTCGTTTGTAATGTGGCTGTTTGTTATCGATTTGGAGTTACGTGGTACTCCTTATAACGTGTATTATAATGTAGCTCTATTTATATTTCACAAGGCGCTTTGGGTCCATCGATACCACACTGTACAGTGTGGCTTGTGCTCGAACGTCTAATTTATTGGTCGCTAACAGTTTTCTTCTATGGGCAAGACACACAGTGTGCGGTACAACTTTTGTTTTTTAAATTAATATTCAAAATGAATGTATGTTTCGAAACACTGAAATTGGTAATTCTGAACTGCGTTTTAAATCACAATTCGAAAGTTACTACCCGTAACCGTAAAGAATTCAACCATTGTACCTTCACGACCTGATCAACTTGGGCATGTATTCGTTTGCATCGCCCGACTGTCCTGGATCGAGCAGAGCAGTGAATGCCCCTTTTGAAAGCCGGCCCAGTGGAATCTGCAACAACTGACCGCCACTTCAACTTCCTGCTTTGACTTGCTCTGAAGTTAAAGGAGTAGTTGTACCCGAAGACCTGTCTGCTGGACGGACGTTTTTTTTTAGAGGGAGCCAGAGAAATGCAGGTGAAATACACCGAACATTATAAAGTTTTTAATGTTTGATTAATTTGTTAACCGAACTGTTTCGTAATGGCCTGAGGTCATCCGTCCGCCTCTGCAGCAGATGGAAAAAAGAGACTGAGCGTAACGTAGTAAGGAAAATGAGAATTTGTTGATTGGTGATACCTTTCCTTGTCAAGGGCACCAAAGAGGTGTGATGGTCGCTAAGAACAATTTAAGTGGTTCCATTCCGCATGCAGCCGTCAGGTTTTGTGTAGTATTGTGCTATTTCTAAACACTTTTGTTGACAGCATGATCATCATCTGCTTTGGCTAACGTTTCCCATGCTGGTCTCTTGAAACTTCACGTCTGTAACTTCGTAATTCTGACTGCAGATTTTGTATTTATAATCCTAGTTATTCATATGATATCTGCACACTAAAACACTATTTTATTACTAGTATTGCATTATTATTACTTAAACCCCAAACAGTTTTTAAGCTACCTGCGATCGATTCAGAAGTTTTAAGACTTGATATATCGACACATTAGGTTGGTAATTAATGCGTATATTTCTGCTTGTATACGGAATATCTTAAGCCAACAGAATTTGGTGCAGCTAAAGGGCGAGTGTAAAGTTCAGCCGAAATAACCAGCCGTAACAGTGTGGATCTAAAGTGAAACGATAACTTTGACATGAAACCCATGTTTGATTCGGCGATCATAGCGGCACTCTTATTGCGGGGTTCCGTCTGGATCGCAATTTTAGTTCACGCAAATCAGATCCATAAACGGGTTTAGGCCAAGTCGTCCTTAACGAACTGAAACTATTGACACGTGTCACTCGTGAGTATGTATGCATTTCATTAATTAGTGTTAACTACTTACAATATGGGTCCGAAGCATGTATGAATTGTTTAAACGCCAGTTCCTGCTTGTGGCTGTAGAAATTGTGTTAGTAGCTTTGTAGGTAGAATCGTGACATAGACCTGCGTAGCAATAATTTTATATTTCAATTTGTTATCGTGGACCTACATGATATGCGATAGTGTGAGTGGTTTACTTTAGCTAAACGCAGGAACCTCGTTACAGGTACGATCACTTAGGGCTCCTTCAAATCTAAAGCAACCGAGGGGCGTGTGTCAGTAGGTAGGTAATTGGTTCAAATGGCTCTGAGCACTATGGGACTTAACATCTGAAGTAATCAGTCCCCTAGATTTAGAACTACTTAAATGTAACTAACTTAAGGACATCACACATATCCATGCCCGAGGCAGGATTCGAACCTGCGACCGTAACAGTCGCGCGGATCCGGACTGAAGCGCCTAGAACCGCTCGGTCACTGCGGCAGTCAGGTAGGTAATTAGGAACTGTAAGACTCGAGAACTATACAGGAATGTGTATGCGGAACCATGTAAGGGTCGGACCTAAAGTTAATCACGGAAACATCTTCTAAAGACTGACGTAAGGTCCTCAGCGAAAATCGGCAATCAATGCTTGAAAAACAGGTTTTATTGTCCGACTTGATTGCTTTAATTTTTTAAAATGACCGGTTTCGGTTCAACAGGAACCGTTCTCCGATTTGATTGTATCTGTTACAAGAATAACCCGTCCAACTTACCAGGAAAATTTACATGTTGCATCAGAAGATACGGATATCCTGTGGCGCACTATGTAAATTTTGATAAGTTGGACGGGTCACTCTCCTGATAGAATCTAATCTGAGGATGATTTATGTTGCACGGAAATCGGTCATTTTAAAAAATTAAAGCAATCGAGACGGACAATAAAAAATCTGTTTTGAAACAACTTTTATACAGTAATTTGTGCGCTAGCCGCATTATATGTAGTACGATCGGGCAGTTGTCTCCCGATGAAAACGTACTAAGCTGCGAAAGCCGCCGGCCGCTGTGACCGAACGGTTCTAGGTGCTTCAGTCCGGAACCACACTGCTACAGCGGTCGCAGGTTCGAATCCTGCCTCGGGCGTGGATGTGTGTGATGTCCTTAAATTAGTTTGGTTTAAGTAGTTCTAAGTATAGGGGACTGATAACCTTAGATGTTAAGACCCATAGTGCTTAGAGCCATTTGCGAAAGCCCAAATTTCTACTCAAATGTAATCAAGCTCGAAAGCTGAGAGAATTTGTACATCCATAAAATGTTTTTCTAAGTCGGGACATCGAACACGAGTGATGATCGGAGTGTTACGCGAATACGAATTTTCCCGAACAAGTCTTCTATGAGAAACCGTGTAATCGTCTATTTAAGGCTCCGAAACTATCCGGAGAAGTAACGACATTACATTTCACTGAGAGGAATACCTGTGCGAATGTAGCGAGATGCCTTTTTTTTCCCCCTCAAAGAAACAGCACCACCAGAGGGGTATTTCTCTAGACTTCTTCATATATTGTCACTTACGACTACTGTCGCACACTACACAGAGATACATGCAGCATATTTAGGTGTGACGTTTAGATAGCGCGAATGATTGATAGCGTCAGTGTCGGTATTAGCAGAGTTGGAGACCGTTCACAACCCGGCTGAATAAGGGTAGCGGTTCCTCAGTCGTGACATTTTTTAAGTAAGCATATCAGCGTTACTGAGATCTAATTTGACGAGACTAAAGAAAACGTAAATCGGTAAGACAGGACAGATATCAGCCCGCTTTACGTTGGAAGAGCTGTCTACCATTTGTGGCATGCTGTAGATAATATCTTACGGCCCCGAAAAATTCGCCACATCGAGACATCTTTATAACGTACTTGTTCGCGGTTAGCGATCAGATAAATTACTTCTACATTTTACGTGAGAAAGTGTCCATATATTGTAGTTGCAGCAGCTGACTCGAACTAAACGTTGTAATTCCGCACATTTTCCGCAGCTTACGTCACGCGTTTGCGGAATTCAGGAAACGACTCGTTAACAAAACGCGCGCATTCTACCGTTGACGGTGTGAAAGTCTTGCGTTGCCTCCTCAGCTGAAAGCTCAAGGATCAGCATCAGTATTCAAGACGTAGAGTTGCGGCTGGCATTCTTTGCAAAGCCAAGTCGAAGAAATTTAACACGTTGACGGCGGATCTCAGACACAATGCTAAGTTTACCGTCTGCGAGCGTTGTAGCCGGTGTCTCTCGTACAGTATAACTTCGCGGTTTTAGGTGCTGTCAACGAGACAAATTATGCTGGAAACTATACTTTCTGACGCAAACGCATTAGCCTTCTTATCCGTAACACTGCCCTCCCCCCCTCCAAACACTGATTCTGTAAAGAATCGAACTCCCCATTTATAACACAGCAGGAAACGTCTGGTGTCTGATTACTTCACAGATGAAGTAATGCGTTAAATATTATGTTGGTTTTACTGGGTCCGGAGTAGCCGCTGACAGTGTATGCTGTCTAAATCTAAATCTTCGATACAGCGCCTCTTGAAACACTTCGGCTACTTCCGTTACGGAATCAGCCATACGAGCACCAACAGTTTGCCAACATGTCCGCAGCTCGTGATCTAGTGGCTATCTTTGCTGCCTCCGGATCACGGGGTCCCTGGTTCTATTCCCGGCCGGCTCGGGGATGTTTTCCGCCCGGGGGCTAGGTGTGTGCGCGCGCGTTGTCGTTATCCTTTCGTCGTCGTTCGGGAAAACTGGCGAGACTGGACAGTGGAAAGATTGGGAATTTATACTGGTGCCGATAACCGCCCAGTAGACCGTTCCACATGTCAAATATTATCAGGCCGCTCTCACATTTTCTCGCAGGCGTTGCAACATGTCCCTGTAGTACCATCGATTAACAGTTTATCCCTGTCGCACGAATCCTTCAAAGTCAAAGAAAACTATCAGCATGGCTTTGACATTTGACCTGACCTGACCTGACGAGCTTTTTGGTGGTTTTGGGGAACCTATCCCGATATACTATTGTGAAGATTAAACCTTGGTCTCAATACCGACGTCTCATCACCAGTTATGATTTTCTTAAGGAACATCTGTTTCTCATTTGCGCGATCCAAAAACTCTTCACAGATTGCGATGCGAAGGTCTCTCTGGTCTCTACTCTTGAGCCGTGGGACGAATTTGGCGGCAACACGATGCATTTCAAGATGCTGTATCAGGATTTCGTAACATAATCCAACTGAAATGTTACATTATTTTGAAATCTCTCAGACAGTCAGTCTTCTATTGGCACGCACAGTTTCGTTGACGTTCCTGACGTGAGCGTCGTCGGTAGACGTCGAAGGACGTCATGAACGAGGGTCATCGTTAACATCCGTCCAGCCATTTTCAAACCGTGTAAACCATTTGTAACACCGAGTACAGCTTAAGCACTCATCACTGTAGGCTTCCTGCATGATTTGGTATGTATCTGTAGCGGTTTTCTTGTGTTTCACGCAAAATTAATGCAGATGCGTTGCTCCTCTATCCGTGCCATCTCGAAATTCGCAAACTGTTGTACACAACGTTCTGCTCAATACAGCACTGAGCAATAACTAACATACATACAATTAAACTTCTGGCAGTTGCACGTTAAAACACAGGCGTGTGCAGCAATTTCGCTCCAACACACCATTGGCGCAAAATGGGGAAGGTTGAGGAATTTTTTGAACAGACCTCGTATGTTCAGGCTCGCATTTCCCTCGGTGTTTCCGTATTTTTGTCCATCTCCTGTATGTTGACCTCCAGCTGTTCAGTACACTGCCAACTTCCGCCGAGAAAAGTATTACAATCTGGCTAGCTTCTGGCTCCGCGATTTCATGTAAGGGCCCTGAGTTCCGATCACGTGCAGTCTCATGTAAAGCGAACACTAGCCAAGAACACTAGAAAATTAGACTGGAAATTAACGCCGGTGCCAGTGCGGTTTTCCGCACTGCAAGAATAATTCAGTTGATCACGAAGTATTACACTTTTCCCGTCGCCGCGAAATCATCAGCTCCAGATTTAGCTTATCAGTTGCGGATGTTTTAGAGCCCGTGACTGTTTATTTAGTGTAAATATATATAAAACTGCAACCCGTCACTTTTTTGAAAGAGTTATTCATTCCTTACATTAACCGGTTTTCCAATCTTTTCAGGCTAACCCACAGGATGTTACATAGTTACTTCAAGCGTAGTGCTTGGTGCTGGCTCGCAACAGAAAGGCCGCTTCTGTTGTTAGTATCCATCTATCTGCTTCCTTGTGATGGCCAGTTGGTTCCACATCACTCACTTTCACAAAATATGTATGCACTTACACTGTGATAATAAAAGTTTGCCAGCATCCAGCATGTGCTATACAGCTGTTACTTGTTACAAAGATCTTCTCGCAAAGATATGACATAGGCCTACTTTTTTTGGAGCGGTTCTTGGCGCTTCAGTCCGGCGCCATGCCGCTGCTACGGTCGCAGGTTCGAATCCTGCCTCGGGCATGGATCTGTGTGATGTCCTTAGGTTGGTTAGGTTTAAGTGGTTATAGGTCTAGGTGACTGATGACCTCATAGTGCTTAGAGCCATTTTTTGAACAGCGATATTATTTGTTTTTGTCCCATGTATTAAAGCCGATGTTTGGGCAAATACTTTAAAACTGTCATTAACATGAAAGCCCAAAATAAAATAAATAAACAAACAAACTACTACAAGAAATTTGCACACCGACACTTGTTTCTGCCATTCAGCCTGCGTAGTTGCCAGGCACGATGTTGATACGTTTGCTTCTGTGTTCCTTAAGTGCATTGCGACTTCCAAGTCATTTATTGTATGGCAATCCAAGCGGCAGGCGGTGAGTGGACAATGGGGTTTACCAGTTCAGAAGAAGTTGACATGCTCATGGTGTATGCGGGAAGATATCCCAATAGACATCCTCCATCTCGATGATTATTCACTAACTTCTTCAACCACTTTCGTGAGTGTCATAGTGTAACACGTACATAGCGTAACAGAAGGAAACAAGTGACGACAAAAGAGGGGGAAATTAATGTTTTTGCTGCTGTTGCAGTGGATCCGTACGTTAGCTCCCACGCAAACGCACAAGGAAGTGACATGAGTCAAGCAATTACCCTGCGTATCCCCCATCGACATAGGTTTCAACCCTATCACACCCCTCTCCATCAGATTATAAGAACCGCGTTCTGTTCGTGTGTGTTAAGACAGGATACTCCAGGTGAAGTGTTTAGTGATGAAGCCACATTTATCAATTATGACCGGACAAACTGCCGAAACATGCATTACTGGTTTGTTGACTATCCCCTTTGGCTTCGTCAGGTGGAACGTCAGCGCCCATGGAGTGTAAGAGCATGGTGTGGGATAGTGAATTAGAAGCTCTTGGACCTCTTTCTCATAGACTGAACACTGAAAGCGCACAAGTGTCGCCGCCTCCTAACAGACCATGGTCCTCTTTTGGATTGGACGTTTGTCGTATGTCCCTGCGAGATAGTCCCCTTCCTTCGCCAGTAGGATTGGATGATCATCCACGAAGAGCCTTGCGTCGATCTTGTGTAAAATACACAGCGGTGCACTTCTGGGGGCTTAGTTGCAATTTGTTCTTCCTACTTGCCGTTGCTTTGAAAGTCTTGGAATACTTATTGTATAGGTAAGCCACTGGTGAGAAAGGCTGTATTATCTGCAAACTGAGATAGCAATATATTATTGCCCATGGTCGGGTTGTCAGTAACATAGGTGTTGTAGAGTGCAGGGGATTGTAATAGTGGACAAACCTGTGCACCAGTGTATAATTTACAGAATTCTACCCAAGATCTCCCTTCTCATTAAGCACACTAAAGCCCTTAGAGGTAGCGACCTTTAGCCACGCGGCTGTTCCCCCCCCCCCCGTGTTGGCCGCACCCTCGTTCTAAATGCCACCGCCGTGGCCTCTGCCATCCTTTGTTACTCTGTTGAGTGGCTGGGGAAAGCGTTTGCCCTTTGCATAGAACGGAAAATACAGTGACAGCCGGACTGCTACCCGTGTAATTTCACGTGCACTGTCATCGCCTCGGATACTGTACTGCGTACGTGAAATACCGCCTCGTCTGACAGATAGTACGGAAGTATTTTTGCTTGTGTAATTGTTATTTAAATGATTAGAGCGCTTTTATCGCAGTCTGAATTTATTGCTGACCTCATACGGGACGTCGTGACGTACTGATTAAAACTGCGAGGGAAGTTATCTCGGTCAGGAAGGACAACCGCGTCCGCCATTCCGGCGCGCACTTAGTGTGAACTTTGCGAGGTTGACCCAACGGTGATTCATTACCCGAGTGCAGCGCTCGTTACCCTGCCGATCTATCACATTAGAAACTTTTTGGATAAAAAAGACGCCCACATTTTCCCCTCGTTGGGTGCCAACGTTTCCAGTTTTCCACGTGTCTAATAAGAACTTCATCATTAATTTGATTCACCGCTCTTGCCATCTGCCACACTTTTACCTTACGCACGTCTATCTCTTAGCTAGTAGGCACGCCGTACAAAAACTAGTTATCCTCAAGAGACATTATGCTAATAACGCCAACACCGCATCCTACATTGAAAACTGCCGCGCGGGACTAGCCGAGCGGTCTACGGCGTTGCAGTCATGGACTGTGCGGCTGGTCCCGGCGGAGGATAGTGCGCCCCCTCGGGCGTGTGTGTGTGTGTGTGTGTGTGTGTGTGTGTGTGTGTGTGTGTGTGTGTGTCCATAGGATAATTTAGATTAAGTAGTGTGTAAGCTTAGGGATTGATGACCTTAGGAGTTAAGTCCCATGAGATTTCACAAACATTTGAACATTTTACATTGAAAATTCAGTTTGGGAAAGAAGTTTCAGTAAAAAAAATCTGTTGCAGTCAAACTCCCATTAGAAAATTAAAGATCAGATTGTACAGAAATACTTATTATTTGTCTGTCATTTGTATGAAATAATGAAACAGAAAGAAAGATGTGGCAGTAGTAATAAATTAAAAATATTTCGTTTATAGCTAACAATAAAAATAGTTGAGCTACTGGCCGTGTCAATATAATACGCATTTATCCTCTTGTAGCCCTTGAAAATGTACAGCTTAACACGAATCGTAATGTCTCCAACCTCAGTTTTCACCCTTTAGCACTGACTATTCGTAATGCCCAGAAAATGGTACTATTTTCGAGTACAGCGTGGTTTTCGAGCAGAGATATTAAAAAATGAGAATCAGTACAATGCTGGTGTTAGTATTCAACCCCTCATTATTTTTTGAGGAAACCAGCAAACGACTGGCGGACTAGGTTTTCTTTTAGTTACGTGTTTTATTTGATGATTGTGATGAAGTCTTACAATTATTTCAATCTTTTTTCAATGTTTGTTTGAAATAATAGCAATAAAAAACGGAAAACCAGTTGTTTCTCAAACAGGTTGTTTTGAGCGGTTTCAACAGTCAAGTTAAACAGGAGATGAAAAAAAACAATTGTAACAGAAAACCAGTTTTTTCAGCGATAAACATCATCCATAGTCTCAATGAATATAAAAGAAGATACTCTCTATTAAAAACAAACTGGTTCATTTCTCATCTCTGCACCGAGTTGCAGGTATATGCTGCGGGCCATTACCATTCTAGAAGAATTAATAGAGATCAGTTATGGGACTCATACTCACATTTTTTTCTCTCTCTCTGTGGACTATCTGGAGCGCACACTGCAACCGTGAGTCTTGACACGTTACACAAGTGCGTGTAAGTGCGTGTTGTTGGTCAGGCAATGCGTGGGAGACGTGGCTTTCTACGGGGAACCCCAGTGTCTTTCGCTTGGCATCTGACGCACATTTACAGTAGATAAAGGTGACTTATGTATTTTACACACCTAAAATATTTTTTGAGAGATTAATTCGCTGCCAATATATTTTCCACGCCTAAAATATTTGTTGAGAGATTAACGCGCTGCCATCGAACACGGATTTCACGTTAAAATGGCTCCGAAGCTGAAACTTATCACTAGTGATGTAATATAGGCCAGTTGTTGTAATTACTACTGGCAAAAAGGTGCTAACCTTCAAAGTATATTTTTTAAGGAAAAACAATGTTTTCTCTTAGATACGTGGAAATTAGTAGTATGTAATCTGCAAACATCCCGGTACTGAGTGAAATCCTAGACGGAGGTCAGCCTGAGATTCATTGGAAGAATCTTAGGAAAACGTAAATCACCCACGGAGAAAATAGCTACAAAACCCCCGTTCGACCGCATCAAAATCAGGTACGTTACTGCGTTCTGTAACTGTGATGTGTTTCATGTACAATGCTGCTCTCCATAAAAATCAGCTTCATTTGAGTCACGTCGTGTAATTAATATCATTTGTAATTGCCGATGTTGGTTTGTTGTTTGGCCGAAACCTGTAGTTTAATAAAGATTTGAAATACAGCTACTGTTATTATTAACCCGCCAAAACGGGCACTACAATAGTTGCGGGTTGCCTACGTAACGGGTTCCAGTGGCAACAAAAATTAGATTTTTCTGATTTTTATATATAATTATAGACCGAATTTAAAACGCTGTCATAATGTCCTCATTAAGAGGTACGGCATTGGTTTGTAAGTTTTAACGCGATAAGTACTTAAGTTGGAAACTGTGTTTATCTCTTTCAAGAGGCGCGCAAATTACCCAAACTACATTCATCTAGTGTTCGAGAGTGAGAGCACTTAACGACTTCCAATAACAAACCATTTCGAAACTTTCCTTCACTAACACCCGCACAAAATAATGAGACAAAAAGCTTACCGCTTGCTATATTTTCGCTGTTCGTGCAGTAAACTTTAAGCGTCAGGCAAGGTATTTTAATTTATTTCTTCATTACTGCAAACTCTACATGCAACACATCTTGCAGACAGTATCCACATACGAACGTGCCTACAAAATTATATTGTTTTATCATTGTACGGCATATATGACGTCATTAACAATGAGATGAGTGAACAACTAGCTTTTCTTAAAAAGGGGGAGGGGTGTGATGATTACTGGTATTAATAGAATATTCTGAAGTACAGGAACGTGTCACAAGGTCCAAAAATTTAAGAGCCTCCGCTCTACTAGTTGCAAAAATAAAGATTATAACTTTTCCTAGAATGCCAATTTTTATAGAACATTAACCCTAGATTACTAAATCTTTGTAAATTTTTTTGTTTGGAGTGCGATATAAAACAGGACATTTTGTACTTAATTTGTTCCGTCTTCACCTTTCATTACCGTTTCATTCTGGGTCTTCCTACATCCCTTCCTCCTCTTGGCTGGTACAGCATGGCCAGATGTGACATTCTCTCTGGACTTATTCTTGTAGGTCATGTTTCCAGAACGATTATTTTGTTCAGTCTATTCATTGATATTATAAATACCTAGTTCACTCCTAATATCTTCACTACTTATACGATGTACCGTGGTAACATCTCATTTCTGCTGCTCTTCTTCTTCTTTCGTTTCACCCTCTTTGGGGTACGCTGGATCAATCATTTCTTTGTGCGTTGTTCTTTTCTTAGGGCCCAGTATTTCTTCATTCTTTCTGATCTTCTCCTCTCTTCTTGAAGGGTTTGGACTTTTGTGTGGGTTTGTCTTGGAACCTTATGTTTTCATCTTTAGTAATTAATTTAGCAGTTCGATCAATAAGTGAATTTTATGAAATCTTAAATTCCACTAGGTCTTTCTCAGTTTCTTTAAACCAGTTGAGCTTTGTTTTTCGTTACGGAAGAAGTCAAAGATTTGTTTAGTTAATCTGTTGGAATTCATTCTGAGAACATGACCATAAAAATGTATTCTCCCTTTTCGCATAGAATATGAAAGTTTTTCAATTTTCTTGTAGAGAGTTTCATTTTTGATGTATCTTATTGTCTTGAAATTTTGGCCCAATGATTTTTCTTAAAATTTTTCTTTCCTTTACCTCAAGTTTCTCCATTAGGCCTTTGAAATTCATGTTAAGTGTTTCTACTGCATACAGTGCTTCTGTCTTAATCACTGTCTTGTAATGTGTAATTTTGGACCCCCATGAAAGGGATTTTTTTGTTGTATGTGTTTTTTGTTAGTTGGAAGGCCAATTCAAGTTTATTTTATCTGGATTCCATTGCTTTGCTTTCCCCAGCATTCCAACTAATCCATTCTTCGAGATATTTGAATTCTTTTACTATTTCAATATTCTGCTCTTGAACTTTGAGGTATTTACATGAGTGCTAATGTTTGTCAATATCTTAGTTTTTTCAAAGGAGATGCGAAGACCAATTTTAGCTGCTTGTTTCTTTAGTTCAAGGATTTGCTCCCGTGCTTCTTCCATTGTTTCAGCAAACAGGGCCATATCATCTGCAAAAGCAATACAATTTACTTTAAGGTTCTTCTTTTTGCAACCCAGTCTTATACCACTCTTAATATTTGTGTTCCATTCTCTGACTACTTTCTCAAGCGCACAATTGAACAGCAACGGTGAGAGCCCATCGCCCTGTCGCACTCCCGTTTTCGCTGCTCATAGTTCGCTTTTATCACTTTTTAGCGATCCATGACTCACTTCCATATGGCAGTACAGGGGTAGTCTTGGTTTTATAACACTGTAATTTAGAATTGGAAGGAAAATCGGCATTGGCCGTATTCTGTTGTTTTGTTGTCAGCAATATCGATTTTCAGTCACTAAGTGACCATCCTCAGTGCTGTAATATACAATTAAAATTGGCAGGCACTGGTATCAAGCTATAACCACATGCTTAGAGCGATCACATAAACTGCCATAACAACACTGTAATTTGCTTCCTTCCGTGTTTTGTTCTGCATATTGATTGATATTTGTTAATTTCTATGCCCCTGTCCATGTCATAGGGTACATCGCACCCTAAAACATTGAAGTTAGAGCGCTGCTCAAGTGGTATATTATATATTATTATTTTTAAGTATGTGGTGCATTTCCCATGGTGAGCCATGAGTTTAGTTTTCTTTGTTCATATTCTAAGATTATATCCTCTTTCCCCAACTAATGTAACGTATCGATTGCTTTTCGTAGCTCATATTCGCTTTCTTCCAAAATCACATGCGTACATAATCTACATCCATACTCTGCAAGCCACCTGACGGTGTGTGGCGGAGGGTACATTGAGTACCTCTATGGGTTCTCCCTTCTATTCCAGTCTCGTATTGTTCGTGGAAAGAAGGATTGTCGGTATGCCTCTGTGTGGGCTCTAATCTCTCTCTGATTTTATCCTCATGGTCTCTTCGCGAGATACACGTAGGAGGGAGCAATATACTGCGTGACTCCTCGGTGAAGGTATGTTTTCGAAACTTCACCAAAAGCTCGTACCGAGCTACTGAGCGTCTCTCCTGCAGAGTCTTCCACTGGAGTTTATCTATCATCTCCGTAACGCTTTCGCGATTACTAAATGCTCATGTAACGAAGCGCGCTGCTCTCCGTTGGATCTTCTCTCTCTCTTCTATCAACCCTATCTGGTACGGATCCCACACTGCTGAGCAGTATTCAAGCAGTGGGCGAACAAGCGTACTGTAACCTACTTCCTTTGTTTTCGGATTGCATTTCCTTAGGATTTTTCCAATGAATCTCAGTCTGCCATCTGCTTTACCGACGATCAACTTCATATAATCATTCCATTTTACTCTCAGATAATTTATGGAATTAACTGCTTCCAATTGCTGACCTGCCATATTGTAGCTAAATGATAAGGGATCTTTCTTTTTATATCTACATGAGTAATCTGCAATTCACATTTAAGTGCTTGGCAGAGGGTTCATCGAACCACATTCATACTATCTCTCTACCATTCCACTCCCGAACAGCGCGCGGGAAAAACGAACACCTAAACCTTTCTGTTCGAGCTCAGATTTCTCTTATTTTATTTTATGATCATTCCTACCTATGTAGGTTGGGCTAAACAAAATATTTTCGCATTCGGAAGAGAAAGTTGGTGACTGAAATTTCGTAATTAGATCTCGCCGCGACGAAAAACGTCTTTACTTTAATGACTTCCATCCCAACTCGCGTACCATATCTGCCACACTCTCTCCCCTATTACGTGATAATACACAACGAGCTGCCCGTTTTTGCACCCTTTCGATATCCTCCGTCAATCCCACCTGGTAAGGATCCCACACCGCGCAGCAATATTCCAACAGAGGACGAACGAGTGTAGTGTAAGCTGTCTCTTTAGTGGACTTGTTGCATCTTCTAAGTGTCCTGCCAATGAAAGCAATCTTTGGCTCGCCTTCCCCACAATATTATCTATGTGGTCTTTCCAACTGAAGTTGTTCGTAATTTTAACACCCAGGTACTTAGTTGAATTGACAGCCTTGAGAATTGTACTATTTATCGAGTAATCGAATTCCAACGGATTTCTTTTGGAACTCACGTGGATCACCTCACACTTTTCGTTATTTAGCGTCAATTGCCACCCGCCACACCATACAGCAATCTTTTCTAAATCGGTTTGCAACTGATACTGGCCTTTGGATGACCTTACTAGACGGTAAATTACAGCATCATCTGCGAACGACCTAAGAGAACTGCTCAGATTGTCACCCAGGTCATTTATATAGATCAGGAACAGCAGAGGTCCCACGACGCTTCCCTGGGGAACACCTGATGATATCACTTCAATTTTACGTCTATTACTACAAACTGCGACCTTCCTGACCTTTCTATCTACATAATGGTATTACTAAAGTTATGTGTATTAATCTGTTTACCCAGATCTATTTCCTCCTGTTTTTAATCAAATCATTTACATATGTAACATAGGATTTGAAATCTAATAATTGTGACTAGTGCATAACCTGTAGATCATGATTTATTTTGAATAAATTTGGAGCGGTAGAGTTGGTAATAATTTAGTAGCAATGTGACATTCCAACCCCCCGCCTCTTTAGTGTTCTAGGTTTGAAGAGCACAGTTTTATTACGTCGTCTTCCATACGAAACCACTTTCAGACGTAAACGCTCATTCTCCGGGACTTGTAAGCCCGGCGCGTCCAATTTCCTCGCGAGATAACCCTTTTGAGGAGACACCGCTTCACAGGACAGAAGCGTCGCGCGTGTTGTTTTTCTGTTTTCGCTTTCCTTTCCCCACCCGCCCTCGGCACACCGTTTGTTGCCTTGACGCGTACAAAGGAGGAACAGGGGCCGTGCACGCCGTCCACCTGCGCGCCGTAAACATTTCCAGCACGGGGCGCGTCGCTTTGTGCGGAGGCAGTGATAAGCGGCCGGCGGAGGAAGGAAGCGAACAAGTGTTGAGCGGAGGAGCCAGTCGCTCGCAGCGCTTGCCGTCTCCGGGCCGGTGACAAGTGGCTGGGACAATATGCCGGCGTTTTAGCGCCCGCTCCTGCTGGCTGGGTGGCGGGCGTTTATCCCTGCACACACCAGGACTGTCTTCTCACTGTCCGTATTTGCATCGGCTCCGTAACTCTCTCGTTGCCCGCGATGTGGCACCTCCGCACGTAACGATCCAGTGACTTTCATCGCGTTACTTCTCCACTGCAATAAAAATTCAATAGACGTACTGTCTTCTGCGGTCTGTTTTATAGCTGAAACTTTCGGTTGCCGGTACAATGGTGTGAAAGTTTTCGGTGTGAAAGTGTTACGATCTCAGAAGGATGGAAGATCTATGCCGCCAAAGGATCTAGATTACTCTTGCTCTGAAAATGGTAGGTACCGAGAACGCTAAATCTAAAATTTGCTAAAACTACTTTCATAATTTTCCTTTTTTACTTCTGTTTTAACGAGTCGCCAGTCACAGGTTTTACTGTCGCGATTTACCGATTTCAATTGTATTGAAGTTCCCTTTACAGCCGCTTTGCTTTGACCAGTGCGACGTCACGATTGGCAGTAAAGGGTGGTGACAAAATGGTATTTACCGTACCCCGATGTGTAAGTTAGGGTGCAATATGACAGCTTGGTTGAGAGTTAGCGAAGATAAGGAATAGTTTGTTACGATCTTTTTTTATGTTTTGGTACACTGCAGTAATATTTTACCTCTCATAAAACCCGTACTTTCCCACTGTCGTCCGATGTTTATAGGACATCCAAGGACAAAACAAAAAAAAAAAAACTACAAACATACGCGTGATTGTGTGACGTCATAGTCATACTCGATTGTTAGGGATCAGTGGTCAAAGCTGATGTTGTATCGTGTTCATTACTTCTGCAGTTTCAACTGTAATCTGTATACACAATCACCGGTTTAGGGATAATGTTATTGATCTCAGCAGCAATCTCCTGCAATCTTTAGCTCTATAGATTTCAAGTTTGTCAACTGTAGTGCAAACCTGTTGCTGTACTGGTCAAAACTTTGGTTTTCGGAACACAGTGCTCAGAGGGTTTAAATGTAAAATGTGAAGTTTCGCGGGTGCAAATGGTTTACTTAATAAAATATTTAGGGCTGTTATCCAGTGATCTGATGAATTTCTTGCTGAAACTCAAAATGGAAGCATAACGGCTCGAAATATTTTAATAATTGTCTCACTGGTGGAGGATGATTTGCACACCAGTACAACTACTTGGTACCCTATAACACCGGTAACGTCTACTACATCGTTACTATTTTCGGAGTTTTGTATGGTTTTAATGCTTAAGCCCTATGTTATCTTCCGATCTTTATTTTCTTTTACGGAGCTAGTGCACACCGAAAATGGGCAAAACATAAGTGAAAAACCTTTTATGTGTATTGAATGATTTGGGATCTTTGTACCATCGTTAAATTGTTTCAATCCATTTGTGATGCGCTACTCGGCTGGTGAACTGTGTATTGAGGACTAAAAGTGTTCCGTACCGAGCTGTGTGTATTCGTAGTTAGCCATAGCGTTTAGAGAACTACAAGAAGTAACACGCACAGTGGTTCATGGAAGGAAGTACTTACCGCTGTATTAAAGTAACGTACATTCCTTCCGTTAATACGTGAGCCATTCCACATTCTGTCGGCATTAACCAAGATTTGTGAAGTAATACTCTCGTTAGGAAGCAACTTACGTTTACGGGACAAGACTACTTCGAAAATAACACGGATATCAGCCTGAACCTCCTCACAATCGACCTGCTAACTACAAGAATCTTAAATATAAATTTCTCAGTTTACAAAAGTTTTTCTGAATAATTATTTTAAATACTTTAATTGTAAAACTACAACATTTGCGCACCCTAGGAATTTGCTAGGAGTACTCCTGCCTTCCACCGTCCTGTAAATCGGACCATAAAAAGTTCATAGAACCTATGTCGTAGTTCGCCTGTACTATTTTTGGCAAGAAGAAGATTTTTCCTGGTGCGGCAGAAAGTACCATGGTGCCGACCTAGGACAACGTCTCAAGCCCATAGTTTGCTATATTGGCGATTAAACGTGACTTACAAATGTCCGAGGTGGCGAGTTAAACTCGATTGCACCCTTGTTTTGAAGAGGGGCAGGCTGGAGGTTGGAACTACGTTCCTTCCTTCCTTCCTTCCTTCCTTCCTTCACCACCACCACCACCACCACCACCACCACCACCACCAACAAGCTTCGATGAGGAAAGCTACAGAGTAGGTGTAACTAAAGAATGGCTTTATGACTGTGGCGGCCGAACCCTGCAGGATAACTGTCGACATTTTATCAAACGAATTGTCGGTGCCTTGAGGCATTTAGGAATCCTGAAGTGTGTGATTCTGTTCACTGGTCGTTAAGCAAGTGAAATATGACTGTACTCATTATATAAAAAGAATATGTGTAAACAATGGCCGGCCGAAGTGGCCGTGCGGTTAAAAGGCGCTGCAGTCTGGAACCGCAAGACCGCTACGGTCCCAGGTTCGAATCCTGCCTCGGGCATGGATGTTTGTGATGTCCTTAGGTTAGTTAGGTTTAACTAGTTCTAGGGGACTAATGACCTCAGCAGTTGAGTCCCATAGTGCTCAGAGCCATTTGAACCATTTTGTAAACAATGTGTGTGTATGGATAACACACATGGAAAGACAATACTATTCTATGTGGAAATTAAGCTGGTTGTGCGTATTGTCGGTGGGTTTTCCCGTGTCCGGAGGTTGTCTTATAGCGTCGGAGTCATTGTAGGTTTCACGCATCGTATCCGATGACCTTGTCGTCGAGTAGGCAGTAAAAGCTGACAAAAATTATTTATGCTTACCGCTCACGGTCGTTCCCATGCAGTCGTGAGCCTTGAATTCACACGTAACCTAATGGGAATTTTTTAAAATAAATATTTCCTTGGACATTTATCACAACAGCAGCAGTGAGCATTTTCTCGTCGTAGCTGCACGCTAAATTAAAGTGTCAAGGTGAGGATGTAACTGGTTACTATTTCCAGCGATGAGACCAGGGGAACTTGTTACTTATAAAGTTGACGTCTATTAATTTCCCTGAAGTTAGTATGCGACGTGTTTCGGAGAACGCAAATTCCAAGAATGTGCTTGGTTAAGAATCATAGTATGCCGTCGCCATAGTAGTCGGAACCGATACAACGAATGAATCTGTTTCCTACTTGCAGAATGTGCCACGTTTGGGAGACAGGAGATGAGGTACTGGCTGAATTGCAACTGTGTGGGTTGTGAGTTCGGCCTCGATAGCGCAATCGGTAGTAGCACCTCCCGCAAAAGGCAAGATTTTCATTAACTTGGGCTTATAACAAAAAATACAGTTAACTTAGAAAGCCCCGCATGGGCACCGACTATGTCGCAATAAATGACGTTTTACATTGAATGCTTCTTCACTTGCGGCTTTATTATTTCTCTCCGGCAGCCATTGTACTGTGTTTGGCGGTGGGTAACTAATTAACAACCAGAACACCTCGCTCGTGTCCGATTCGTTAAAGAATCGCGCTCATGTCTGTAACACAGCTTCACCCGTCTGATTAGTTCACAAATAAGAATGTATCGAGTATTTGACATTATGAATGTGAAAACCTCATGGGTGAGGGCGAAAAACTCTAATTGCACTATGTTGGTATTGTTACTTTCGGATTAATTGCTCATAAACTAAAGAAAAATCAAAACCAAAACTGATAAACCACAAAAGTGATAACCACTCACTTTACAGCATGTTCATGTAAAGCCTTTTTGGCAAATAGTGCACAGACCTAAAGCTTTTATGTTAGGCTTGATGATAAGGAAGTTACAGTAAGATAATTTGGCAGTATTTTCAGCAACAATATATTGTTTTATTAGAGCAACACAAGATTGCCTTTAATTTTATTAAATTTCACTCACCCTACTGCATCAGCTCTTATCTTCCGAAGTGGGAATGTCCAAACAGTCAAAAAAATGGTTCAAATGGCACTGAGCACTATGGAACTCAACTTCTGAGGTCATTAGTTCCCTAGAACTTAGAACTAGTTAAACCTAACTAACCTAAGGACATCACACACATCCATGCCCGAGGCAGGATTCGAACCTGCGACCGCAGCGGTCTCGCGGTTCCAGACTGCAGCGCCTAGAACCGCACGGCCACTTCGCCGACCTCCAAACAGTCGTCACGTATGTAGCCAGCTTGCTTTATCGTGTTCCTGAACTGTCGTGGTACGGCGGTGCGCAAAAACAGCATTTTGTGCCCATGATGCACCTATTTCTTTCTTCACATCAGATGAATAAATCTTCAGCTACGACAGATCAAATTGTCTCCTTTCCTGTTGCGTGGGCGGTGTTTGGGTTAACTGGCTCCAACCTTTTGGTCAATTCCAATGAATTTTGGCCACCACCACCACTTAGTAACCATCTGTTTGGCAGGATCAGAAATTTTACTCTCTTCCTTGGGCTGCTGTTAAATAGTACTTAAGTTTTCTGGTTTTACCACGTTATTCAAAACTCAACTCCTTCATCTCATCAATGTAGTTCACGTCGTACCTACCTCTTTCATCTGGTTATCCAAATGGCATGTCCAGTTTTTCCATTCTGGATGTTCACTGTTTTGATTGATCAACACAGATATTTTTGTAGTGTTGTAGGGGACACCATGTGCTTTTGACGCTTTGTATATAGTCATGTTTCACTCGTCTAGTTGCAGCTAAGAGATCCAAGGTTCGTAATTTCTGTACGCTTTTTCACTTGCTGCTCCTTCATTTAGCCAAATGCGAAAATGAAATCCACACATTAAGTGTGGGAATTTAGAACAAAATTAGGTTACTTGTGCCACAACGTGGGTAATTACCAATACAAGAAGTCGTTCATTTGTTAAAACACGGCGTTTGATTTCAGTTACAAATGAGACGGCCAATGTCCACTTCACATATTGCGTAATGAGAGAAACACTGCTTTTTGCCCTCCGTACGTGACTTAGTTATAGCTTCGAACCCCAACACAGCAGAGGGGGGCGTGTGCGGGTCTGTGTGCACTTAAGGTCTGAGAGTTGCAGCACGACAATTTTTATTGGTTTGATGAATGCGGTAACTTAATTTTTGCAATAAAAATCTGACATATCACAAGTACAGCCATGAAATAAATACTGTGGGAAATCGAATAAAATGCTGATGGTCCAGGTCTCATAGCAGACACTTTCATCAATGTACAGTAAATTTATGTATACTCTCTAGTTGCTAAATTTTGGTATTCATTAGCCTGTGTACGTCATGCTCTTTTGGTTTTCATAATAAGTTTTTGCGTAGCACCGATTCTTTCGATAACCTGCTGGTCCTGAAGTGACGTATTTACACGGTTCAAGCCTCACGACGTATGAAACAACTGATGTGTTCGTTTTTGTCTGTTATCGCTTACAGAGTGTAGAATTTGAGTCCGTAAATGCCTGTTTCGGTAAACACTGATTTACATGGAAAAAAAGGAAGGCGGGGTGTATGTGCCGCTTTTATTAGGGCGCAGAGCTGTGCGTGGAAGCGCCGCCTTTGTCCTCTCGGTGGATGACAATGCGTCGTTTCCGATCGAGGCGCGGCGCTGCTGGAATAGCCCGCCACGCCAGTTAAGATGCTTTCAGCCCCCAGACGTCGCTGCATTACGGCCCCAGCTGAGTGCTCGGTCGCTATCACAGTTGTCTTCCGCCTGCCTCTACACTCATCATCCAGGACGAATGTGGCCTTCACCTGGAGCTTCATCTCCGCTCCAGTATTTGACAGCACGTATCACTACACGGGGGTGACGTCACAGAGCTCTCGGCCTTTTTTTTTTACTCTCCTCGCACTATCCTGGTGGCCTCCTTGACGATGTCGACAGTGTCCTCTTCTGGAAGACGTAATAGCTTATGTGCCACACTGAGTTGGTGCTCTCTATACTTACGCCGTTATTCCCAACTTGAAACGTCCCCTTAGAAAAATTAAGAATGACTGTGCTGGTAAACTTCATTATTTGGTTTTCAGACAGCTGAGCAAAACTCAACGTACTCAAACAGTTTTCTCTTTAGTTATTCTGACCATCACTAAACAGACAAACAATATTTTTAGCGCAACCCAATCTGACTTTCAGTAATCCCTACAAAAGAATGGCCCTGTCTAACATGAATCACTTACCTCACAAAAATCTTGGTTACACGAACTACTACAATACAGCGAGTGCCAATGCTGTCAGCTAAATAAAAGATTCTGACTACTGATAGGCATAGTTAGCAAATGAAAGATTTTGATAGAGAACGAACAATGTATTTACCTTAATAATGTTCAACAGTCATCGGATATATACGTATCAATTCACGACAACCATCTTTACAAATTTCCTTTCTCTGGGGGTCACACGACCAGATCGTCCCCTTATCGTAATCTATCTCTCTCTCTCTCTCGCGCACTCATCCCCCCCCCCCCCCCACGTCCACCACTGCTGGCGGCTCATACTAAGTATAGCCTTTCAGATTCCTCGTCTTTAATACTAGCGACGATTCACGGATGGTTGAACTGGTCCTCAGTTTCCTACATGAAAGTGGTTTTTATTTTCATTTATAATGTTTTGCTTTGCTCCGGGAGCAGTGGCAGGCCGGTTGTGGTTGGGGCCTCTTTTCGTGTTTTCTAGGTGTGGCATCCATGACCACTTCCCCGTGCAAAGTGCACTCTTCTATCCCTCAGTTTTTCCAGTTTTTAGTTTGGCCTACCCTTTTATGCCTTCTGCTTTGAGTGTTTTAATTTCTTCGCTTTATAGTTTGACTCCTGTGACTGGATCCACCCACTTCTAGCGAACCCTCTGTCTTACGCAAGTAACGTGGAATTGCGGGATCGATGACCTCGTAGTTTAGTCCCATAACCCCCTCAATCAATCAATCTGTCTCTCCTCTCTCTGTCCATCTCCTCCTCTCCCCTCTCCCCATCTCCTCCTTGTCGTATCTGTGCCCATCTCCTTCCCCTATCTGTCCCCATCCCCTCCGCCCCACCCCTTGCCAATCTGTCCATCTCCTCCCCCCAACCTTCTATATGTATATTAATTACGGACTGTAGCTTAATTTACTGAAACTTTGAACATAGCTGCTAAGGTTCAGTGACCGTGTCAGAATTGTATTAGAACAAATAAACCCTCGGTTACAAATGTTAAGTCAAAATTGACCAGGTTTCGACGCTACTATGAGCGTCGTCTTCAGAATTAGACTGTTCTAAAACATATTAAGTATATAATACATCAATAAAATTAAAATTTGCACTGACTGGAAAAAGTTGCAGTACTTAAAAGTCACATATTAAAAAAGATCTAAGCCGGAAAGGCGACGCCATGAATAGTTGTAAGAAAGATGGCGAGCCGCTAAGGGCTACTTGTACTTTAGTGAACAAGGGTTGCAACAAGACTCATTAATTTACTACCTCATCAGTTCCAGTAACCCTTATACCAGATGTCCCATCTAAGCGTCGTCAGGCGTGTTTTCTCTGATGTTTCTGCAGATTATCTGCAGTTTCGTTTTTGCAGTGTGTAGCTGGAGTCACCCCAAGCAAATACTATTATCACGTCTTTTATGCCACACCCAGCATCTATGGAAAGGGTCGCTTTGTTTCCCGTTACAAAGAAAATCATTTTTTTAAATTCGCTGAATGGCGGAAGCAGTCAGCACGGGCCGGGGCGATGCTGTTGATGCTTGAGTGTTGGTTATTCTTCGTGGGTTACTGTCCCTGTTAACGGATGGCGATAAAACCCGGACTATCTATCGAAAGGACAGGTAAATTTTAGCTTTTTTTTTAAGCGGGAATCAGACCGACGCTTAATTTATACGTAAATTCGCCTTACTAATCGATGACATTAATGCTTATAAACCACATAATTCTGACATCAAAACTCTTAATTCTGAGAGAAACATTTTAGAAATGTTTACTTTCATCTACAGCGTACATATCTTTAGGGTAACATTTACATTAGTTTGGAATAACTGAGGTCCAAATCCTTGTACGTAATATTAAGTAAGGCAGTCACGTGAAGTGTGATACTAGATGAAATTTATGTCTAAGGTACTGTAATATACAGTTGAACATCAGTGAGAGTCCGTTTTACAGTTGCTGTACGGAACGTTCCACTAAATGAAAGTCCTAGAAGGAAAAAGCTGTTGTGAAAATGCTATTTCAGAAAGCAATTAGGTCGTTGTAACGTGTATACTCGCGGTTTCTGTCTTAAGTCATCAGAATCTAAGATATCTGACAATGTATAACATTTCCAGAGCTTTTAACTTCAGAAAATTTCGTGTGATAAGGTATCAACGATAGTGATTTATCGAAAGGTAAATGTGCTTTTTTGGGGGGGCGGGGGGAGCTTTACAGAAATACGAGGGTTGGAACTTAAATAATGGCAACTATTTATTCACAACCGATACAGAAGAGCTACATGTTTGCACCTGTTACTGTCCTTCAAAGTAGTCACCAGCATTGTGTAGAAGCCGTTGCCAGCGATGTGGAAGGCGTGGTATACCGTTAGCAGAGCCTGTTCTGTTAATGGTGCGAATGGAGCTGTCTACTGCCTGTAGAATATCTGGAACAGTTTTGAAGCGAATGCCACTAAGTGGTTCCTTCATCTTCGGAATCAAATCAAAGTCATAAAGACTTAAGTCCGGGCAGTATGGTGGGTGGTACAGTACTTCCCAGTCCCATCGACCGAACAGAGCAGCCACAGCGTGCGCTGTATGCGGCCGGTCATCGTTGTGCAAAATGATGTATGGCTCGCGCAGAAAGTGTCCCCGCTTCTTCCGCAAACCTGGTAGCAGTTGATGCTCCAAAAACGAACTGTAATACTGTGCATTTGATTCCGATAAGGAAGGAACCCTTTCGTGGCATTCGCTTCAGAACTGTTCCAGAGATTCGACAGTAGACCGCTCCATTCGCACCATCAACAGAACTGGCTCTGCTATCGGTATACTACGCCTTCCACATTGCTGGCAACGGGCTCTACACAACGCTGGTGACTACTTTGAAGGACAGTAACATGTGCAAACATGTAACTCTTTTATCGGTTGTGAGTAAATAGTTGCGACTACTTAAGTTCCAACATAGTGATCCAACAGTACTTCCCGCCCGTATTAGAATGACAATGTGCTTCTTACTGTTACGACCAAAGATGATTTCTACTTATTTCCTTCCTTTCTTTGCATCTTGCCTTTACCCATTACAAATGAAACATGGGCAGTTCATGTAATTTAAACCAGTCATTGGAAGAAAATCTGAATACTTCGCAAAAAGTGAACGTTTTCTCCGTTGCACATGTCGATCAAGAGGGCGCAGAGCTAAGAAACACGCATCCGGGACTCAAGTCACCATCCGAAAGGTGGAATTCAGGTTTTTGTGGTTTATAAATCACTGAAGAGAAATGCAGACACGGTTCTTCTGAATTGGACACGGTTTCGTTCTTCCTCCATCCGAACTTGTGCTTCATTCTTCATGCTTTACGACAGTCCATTTTTCCTTTGCTTTTGTTGATGGTCCTGCTCTTGTCAGAAATCGAGAACTACATCCAATTGACATGTTCCAGGTGCAACTAATCCTGCAAGTGCTGATAAGCCGGGAACATATTTCGAGGGCCGGGTCGAGTGTAGACCAGCTCCGCCGCCCCACCCAGCTAGTTAAAGAGCAGCTAGCCGGTGATTCTGAAATAGCCTCATTAGGATGCTTACTGCGCAATATTCGTCCTGTGTGTATTTGGTACTTTGATAATGCCACGTTGGATCGGTTTCTACTGTGCCTCGCTTCCCAGAATGTACATTGCTTCCTAGAATATACAGTTCTGCCTAATAGTATTTAAACTTCCCATAATCCGATTCCATGGCTTGAAGAATTTTCTCGGATAGGAGGGGAAACCCTCAGCTTCCCGTCTGCAGTCAGAATACTCGTGTGCGTCGATTTTCCCCGCTTTCAGGATAGCGTTACGTAATCCCCAGGTAATTTGTTTGCTGATTCAGTATGACTCTCTGTTCCGTCTTTCACTACTGACAATATTGACTGAGCGTTGAGTCTTCGGAACGGTGCTGAGAAAGCTGTGGGTTGGAACGTAATTCCTTGAACAGCCGACGGCGTGGTATTAGATCTAAATTTCAGGGGAAGGTGTGTTTGTCTCTTGTCACAGTTCTCCTATGTGCGACGTTCACAAGAGTAGAAAATGGTTCAAATGGCTCTGATCACTATGGGACTTAACATCTGAGGTCATGAGTCCCCTGTAACTTAGAATTACTTAAACCTAACCAACCTAAGGACATCACACTCATCCATGCCCGAGGCAGGATTCGAACTTGCGACCGTAGAGGTCGCTCGGTTCCAGACTGAAGTGCCTAGAACTGCTCGGCCACAGAGGCCGGCCACGAGAGTAGACTGATCTTTTCCGTTGCTAACTGTTCCATGGCCCTCAGCAAACGGCTTTGGTAAAATAACCAGCGCTGGGCCTGGATTTACGTTTGTATCAAAATAGTGAATGCTGACTTATATTATTATTTACGTACTTATATTATTTACTCATAGAACCCACCGTAAGGCAGCATGCAATCGGAATCGCTACTGTCTCGAATGATGATAAATTGTCGATAAAACCAACACCCAACATTGGTGACATGAGAGGTCTATCATTAGACAGTCACTCTTGGATAAACAGCTCCTCTTGAGTTGTACGTAGCTTCTTCTGTTTCCTATTCACTCTGTTTGGTTGTCGTATGGTTTTTTTTAATCCAGCTAAGAGTTCCTTTATCCATGTACCGTCCTTTCAGCTAGAACGTGCCATTTCGTGTTGAATACAGCCATAATTACGTTCCCAACTTTGTTTCGTTCCCCGACTTTCCTCGGTAATTTTTAGCTGCTCCTCTTTTGAATGACCTGCGCATTAGAAGTTCATTTCTCACTGCGGTAACTCAAAACTATCGCATGCTGGTTGTAAACTTTCTTTTTCAGGCACATCGTAAAATTAGTTTTGCGAACTTTGGCTTATCAATAAGACTACGACGTTCCTGTTTATTCAAACGGGAGTGGTTGTTAGATCTCTATCAACCATAGTTGTACCGTGTACTCTCCACGTTGTCACCTCCGGTTTCATCACCAAACTTGTAGTAACTGTTCTCGGCCGTAATGGCTATGTTCGTGAACCGTGACTGTGTGAGATAATTATTTCTAATTTCTGCTACCAGTTACTTTTTTATTTTGTGTTTAATCTATACATATATACATACAGAGAAATATTACTTAAAAATAAAGTCTAGTTTAAGACTATTCTAGAACACTTTGTCCATTGTTTGATACTGTAGCGGCTGGTGCGGCATTTGGGGGGGGGGGGGGGCAGTGGATGGCTAGAAATCGAAATCAGTGATGTCGTCTGCTAGTTTTCTTCCTTGTGGTTGCCTATGTATGATATTACAGCCTGTTTGGGATGCAGATATATTTGCGTCAGTTATGTGTCTATTTTCATAACACATAACTGATGCAAATCTGTCTGCATCGTATACAGACTGTGATATCCGTAGTCAACCACAAGGAAGAAAACCAACAGAAGACATCACTGATTTCGATTTCTAGCCATCCACTGCCCCCCCTCCTCCCCCAATCCCGCAAATGCTGCACCAGCCGCCACAGTAACAAACAATGGACAAAATGTTCTAGACTAGTCTAGTTTAAGACTGTTAATTAAATATGAACATTTCTATGTAGGTATGTATGTATAAAGGCCTGAAGATGAACAGAACATGTCCGAAATGCGTTGTATTATGCTAGATTAAACATAAAATAAAAAAAGTAACTGGTAGCAGAAATTAGAAATAAATAATTTTAGTAACTACTTTACACCCTACAAATGATCTCTCTTTACTGCAGCCAGTACCTCGTCTCCTACCTTCGAAACTTCGGTTTCGAGTTTCGGTCTGGAACACAGGGTTAACCTGCGAGGAAGTTTCATATCAGTGCACACTGCGCTGCAGAGTGAAAATTTCATTCTGGTATTCCCTGTCGCGAGGTGGACAGATACTGTAAGCAATGGTGTGGTTTTCCACAGAATCAGCGAAGAAACGAACATATGGAAAACACTGACGAGAATAAGGGATAGGCTGAAAGGACCTGTGCGAAGATTTCAGGGAACAACCTCCATGATATTAAGGGGAGCTGTAGAAGGAAAATAGGAATAAATTCAACAAATAACAGAATACGTAGAGTGCAAGTGCTACTCTGAGATGAAGACGTTAAAAAAATGGAATGGGACTATCCAGGACATCTACGTAGGTGATTCGAAACTAAATGGACAAGGACTTCCTTTGGTAGCTTGCGAGAAACGTGGAGGAGTGGAAGATGAAAAAAGTACATGAGCATCTTGGATGTATATGGCTAAAGACGGTAAAGCTTCGGTAACTCTGGTGGAAGCATTCATAAGGCGATATTCGTTGTGCTGCGGCGGCGGTCAGCGAGATTTATTTTCGACGAATGTTTTTGCAGTACGCGCTAAGCGTAATTTACGTAGAGAAATTGTTAAATCTGTAGCTTGAAGAGACATATTCCTGTGCATATGTGTTTACAGGAAGTAATAGATATTTTCCAGTGGCCAAGCTGACCTACAGCAGCGAGAGAGGCTGGCAACGTGGATCGTTCCGTACGACGAAAGGGGAGTGTCAGTGGGGTGGATCTCGGTCCTGTGGGGTGCATGCGTTAGCGAGGGGTTGCACCCTCGTGCATGACGCCGTCATTGTGTTGGCTGGCGGCCGTTAGTCGTGATGCTGGCCGTTTTCACTGATCGCTAAGCCGGGAGCCTAACTTCTGGAGCAGTGCTTCATTCTGTAGCAATCTACTCTGCACTTTGCAAATCAATGTGGGTGCTCTTGTGTTAGGTTGACGATATTGAAAGCGTCAGTGGTAGTAATCAACCTCAGCTATTCGTTAAGTTTTGGGACTGCAGCCACATAAACTCTATTTCTTCATCTTCTTCTACTACTACTACTACTACTACTACTACTGCTACTGGTAATAATAATAATAATAATAATAATAATAATAATAATAAACCGGTACAGCATAACAGGCATGCACAGTGGATACAAGCAGAAACATACGCATACAAGATGATACCACAAATGCCTGAAGTGATAATTTTGCAACATGAAGTCACCCAAGCAATTAATTCTACTCACAATTGGAAAGCCCCTGGAAAAGATAAAATAGCAAATTTCTGGCTAAAGAAATTCACCTCAACACATTCACATCTAACTAAATTATTTAACAGTTACATTGCAGACCCATACACATTCTCTGTTACATTTACACATGGAATAACTTATCTGAAACCTAAAGATCAAGCAGACACAGCAAACCCAGCTAAATATCGCCCCATAACATGCCTACCAACAATATACAAAATATTAACTTCAGTCATTGCACAGAAATTAATGACACATACAACACAGAACAAAATTATAAATGAAGAACAAAAAGACTGTTGCAAAGGAGCACGAGGATGTAAAGAGCAACTGATAATAGATGCAGAGGTGACATATCAAACTAAACTAAACAAAGGTCGCTACACTATGCATGCATTGATTACCAAAAAGCGTTTGATAGTGTACCCCACTCTTATGGTTACTACAAATATTGGAAATATACAAAGTACATCCTAAATTGATACAGTTCCTAAACATAATAATGAAAAATTGGAAAACCACACTTAATATCCAAACAAATTCAAATAATATCACATCACAGCCAACACAGATTAAGCGTGGAATATACCAAGGAGACTCATTAAGTCCTTTCTGGTTCTGCCTTGCTCTGAACCCACTATCCAACATGCTAAATAATACAAATTATAGATACAATATTACTGGAACATACCCACACAAAATCACACATCTGCTATACATGGATGATCTAAAACTACTGGCAGCAACAAATCAACTACTCAACCAATTACTAAAGATAACAAGTATTCAACAATGATATAAATATGGCTTTTGGAACAACAGACAAATGTAAGAAAAATAGCATAGTCAAGGGAACACACACTAAACAAGAAGATTACATATTGGATAACCACAGCGACTGCATAGAAGCGATGGAAAAAACAGATGCCTATAAGTATCTAGGATACAGACAAAAAATAGGAATAGATAATACAAATATTAAAGAAGATCTAAAAGAAAAATATAGACAAAGACTAACAAAAATACTGAAAACAGAATTGACAGCAAGAAACAAGACAAAAGCTATAAATACTTACGCTATACCAATATTGACCTACTCATTTGGAGTAGTGAAATCTAGTAACACAGACCTAGAAGCACTCAATACTCTTACACGATCACAATGCCACAAATATAGGATACATCACATACATTCAGCAACTGAAAAATTCACATTAAGCAGAAAGGAAGGAGGAAGGGGATTTATCGACATGAAAAACCTACATTATGGACAGGTAAACAACTTAAGAAAATTCTTTATAGAACGAGCAGAAACTAGCAAAATACACAAAGCAATCACTCATATAAATACATCGGCTACACCACTGCAATTTCACAACCACTTCTACAACCCTTTAGATCACATTGGAAAAAGAAAACACTACCTGGCAAGCACCCGTATCATCTAACACAGCCACACACAGATCAAGACGCATCCAACACATGGCTAAGAAAAGGCAATATGTACAGTGAGACGGAAGGATTCATGATTGCAATACAGGATCAAACAATAAACACCAGATATTACAGCAAGCATATTATTAAAGATCCCAATACCACAACAGAGAAATGCAGACTTTGCAAACAACAAATAGAAACAGTAGATCACATCACAAGCGGATGTACAATACTAGCAAATACAGAATACCCCAGAAGACATGACAATGTAGCAAAAATAATACATCAACAGCTTGCCTTACAACATAAACTTATAAAACATGTTCCCACATACAAGTATGCACCACAAAATGTACTAGAGAACGATGAATACAAATTACACTCGAACAGAACCATTATAACAGATAAAACAACACGACATAACAAACCTGACATCATACTCACCAATAAAAAGAAGAAATTAACACAACTAATCGAAATATCCATACCCAATACAACAAATATACAAAAGAAAACAGGAGAAAAAATTGAAAAATACATCCAACTGGCTGAGGAAGTCAAGGACATGTGGCATCAGGATAAAGTTGACATCATACCAATTATACTATCAACTACAGGAGTCATACCACACAATATCCACCAGTACATCAATGCAATACAGCTACATCCAAACTTATATATACAACTACAGAAATCTGTAATTATTGACACTTGTTCAATTACCCGAAAGTTCCTAAATGCAATGTAACGTATACCGTACAGTTAAAAGGAAGTCACGCTTGATCAAGGTCCGCGTCACCTTCCATTTTTGACCAGACATAACGTCTGAGACAAGAAAGAAATAATAATAATATTTCGGCCGTATAACTTCCCACCATCTTTACAGTCAGCCGACACTGGGTTGTTCTGTCGTTTTAAACCACAGATGCTTCCTCCACAAGGCTGGGATTTAAAAGGTTCCCTACGAGTGCGGCCTCTCGTACGTCTGACAGGCGACTCATACAGTCCACGAAAGATGCACAGAACACGTGATGCACATCCCATTCTTTGTTGGTGTTGTTGTTGTTGGAGTTGTTGTTGTTGTGGTCTTCAGTCCAGAGACTGGTTTGATGCAGCTCTGCTTGTTACTCTGTCCTGTGCAAGCTTCATCTCCCAGTACCTACTGCAACCTACATCCTTATGAATCTGCTTAGTGTAGTCATCTCTTGGTTTCCCTCTACGATTTTTATCCTCCACGCTGCCCTCCAATACTAAACTGGTGATCCATTGATGCCTCAGAATGTCCTACCAACCGATCCCTTCTTCTAGTCAAGGTGTGCCACAAATTTCCTTTCTCCGCAATTCTATTCAGTACCACCTCATTAGTTATGTGATCTACCCATCTAATCTTCAGCATTCTTCTGTAGCACCACATTTCGAAAGCTTCTATTCTCTTCTTGTCTAAACTATTTATCGTCCACGTTTCACTTCCGTACATGGCCACACTCCATACAAATACTTTCAGAAACCACTTCCTGACGAATCTATACTCGATGTTCACGAATGTCTCTTCTTCAGAAACGCTTTCCTTGCCATTGCCAATCTACATTTTATATCCTCTACTTAGACAATCATCGGTTATTTTGCTCCCGAAATAGCAAAACTCCTTTACTACTTTAAGTGACTCATTTCCTAATCTAATACCCTCAGCATCACCCGACTTAATTCGACTACATTCCATTATCCTCGTTTTGCTTTTGTTGATGTTCATCTTATATCCTCCTTTCAAGACAATGTCCATTACGTTCAACTACTCTTCCAGGTCCTTTGCGGTCTCTGACAGAATAACAATGTCATCGGCGAACCTCAAAGTTTTAATTTCTTCTCCATAATTTTAATACCTACTCCGAATTTTTCTTTTGTTTCCTTTACTGCTTGCTATAGAGATTGAACAACATTGGGGATAGTCTAGAACCATGTCTCACTCCCTTCCTAACCACTGCTTCCCTTTCATGTCCCTCGACTCTTATAACTGCCATCTGGTTTCTGTGCAAATTGTAAATAGCCTTTTTTCCCCATTCTTACAGTTCAATAAATCGTCTGTAGCAGAGCATTGCATCAACACCGGTAACTCTTTGCGGAATGAAAATGTCGTAATTCTAGGGTCGACTTCGTCTTTTTACGACTCGGTGGTGAAAGTAGTAGTTGAAATTCATTTGACGAAGAACTTAATTAACAGGCGTAGCCGGTCTCAGCCTGGACAAACCATAGAATCCGGCGCTTTCTTCAATAAACTCGCAGATACATCACTATACTGCAGCTAATAATGGTATATCGATAGGGGGCACGGATACATTCTCTTCAAAGGGGTTAAATAAGGGGAGCTGTCATGACATCACAGATTTGAAGCCTACGTCAGCCACGTTAGTTGCCCCAACTGCGAGCTTGCGTCGTTTACGGGTGTACTAATCATTCTGATTACAGTCTAAATTGTAATGGAATGACAGTTCAGTCGTAAGTGTACTCTTTCCACAGATACTTTCCTATACATACATAAATTTTGGTTGCGCTGTTTGCTTTTAACAATAATGGTTTCATTTCTGTTATTTCGTCTCAGTCCTACTCGGAAAGCTTTCTGGGTGAATACTGTAAGAAGTAAAGATTAAATGCGACCAGAAATGTTCCCAGTATTTTCGGGAAGAGGACGTAGACCGAACGTCAGTTTATACGATATTGCAGTGCCTACGTTACTCCGAATTTTACGATACACTGTTCCTACGACTGTAGTCGTCATGAAATACGTGAAATGTATTAGCAGTGGAAACCATCAGCTGTATAACGAAATGACTATGAAAATTTGTGCCCGATGGGGACTTGAACCCGGGTTTTACGCTTATGGCGGGCGGTCGCCTTATGGTTACGATAACCGACCATGACTCAATGCCAGACCCACACTTCCATATGAGGTCGTCAGCCATGTGTCTACAGCCTGTACTCGCACGGGATTATACAGGGCTATTACAAATGATTGAAGCGATTTCATAAATTCACTGTAGCTCCATTCATTGACATATGGTCACGACACACTACAGATACGTAGAAAAACTCATAAAGTTCTGTTCGGCTGAAGCCGCACTTGACGATTCTGCCGCCAGAGCGCTCGAGAGCGCAGTGAGACAAAATGGCGACAGGAGCCGACAAAGCGTATGTCGTGCTTGAAATGCACTCACATCAGTCAGTCATAACAGTGCAACGACACTTCAGGACAAACATCCACCAACTGCTAACTCCATTCGGCGATGGTATGCGCAGTTTAAAGCTTCTGGATGCCTCTGTAAGGGGATATCAACGGGTCGGCCTGCAGTGAGCGAAGAAACGGTTAAACGCTTGCGGGCAAGTTTCACGCGTAGCCTGCGGAAGTCGACGAATAAAGCAAGCAGGGAGCTAAACATACCACAGCCGATGGTTTGGAAAATCTTACGGAAAAGGCTAAAGCAGAAGCCTTACCGTTTACAATTGCTACAAGCCCTGACACCCGATGACAAAGTCAAACGCTTTGAATTTTCGGCGCGGTTGCAACAGCTCATGGGAACTTGTTTTCAGTGATGAAGCAACATTTTTTTTCTTAAAGGTGAAGTGTTTAAACCTCCTCTACCAAGAAACGTGCCAGAACTGCGAGCTCGCATCAACGATGCTTTCTAACTCATTGATGGGGACATGCTGCGCCGAGTGTGGGAGGAACTTGATTATCGGCTTCATGTCTGCCGAATCACTAAAGGGGCACACATCGAACATTTGTGAATGGCTAAAACAACTTTTTGAGTTTTTGTATGTGTGTGCAAAGCATTGTGAAAATATCTCAAATAATAAAGTTATTGTAGAGCTGTGAAATCGCTTCAATCATTTGTAATAAGCCTGTACATACCGCTTCTTACATTAACGTTGCGAAATGTATCGTATAGTTAGTGTGTTTGCTCCCCTAGCAAATTGAAGGTGTACGGTACTTTTGTCTTCATGGAGCAAACTGTCACTGTTACTGTGTTTCTCGATATGCTTGAAAATTTTTTAGTTCCACGGACGATGAAGACTGAGGTGGGATGGTTTACTAGCAGGAGAACGGCGCACCACCTCACTTCCTCCATAATGACTTCCCAGGTCGGTAGCTTGGCCGTAAAGGACCAATCGCATGCCCACCTCGTTCCCCAGAGTTGACACCGCTGGATTTCTTTCTCTGAGGTTTCATTAAAGACCGTGTGTGTGTTCCTCCCAAACCTAACAATGTAGCAGACCTGAAAATCAGGACCTTAGCTGCCGCTGCAGAAGTTAGGCCCGATTTGCTGCAACGAGTGTGGGAAGAAATTGCTTATCGGTGAGATGTTTGCCCCATCACAAACCGTAGTCACATCGAACCTAAATGACGGTTGACCCTTTTATGTGAAACTTGAGGTGGATTTCTACAAAATAATACATCCATCGATTCTGAAAGTTGTCTCAATAAATTTCTGTATCATTGCAAAGTTATGAAGTACTGTTTGACTCACTGTGTACTAAGTTAACTATTTTTCTGTACTTCAGTGAAAGGGTTTCTTAACTTCCACTGGTATTTTGAGTTTGAAATATTACCACCTTTTATCGCATGAAGATATTAACTTTATCACTTGAAATATTAAACTTTCTACATCTTTTGCTTATGCAGTAGTAGGTTAGTCTGCGTTGAGCACATGAAAAATGAGCGTATCAGGGTCATACTTACGAGATTAATTATGTGAAGGAATAATACGAAGTTCTTTTTCAAAGATGTATTTTAGGCTTCAAAAGGAATCTGCTCTTACAGGTCATCTACCGAATCCGTGCGAGCAGGAAGAAGGGCGAATCTTCTAATTTATGGTTTATATATTACCGGTACAGAACTTATATAAACACATGCAGTATTGTGTGTTTTTTAAATAACATTAGTTTTAGTACTTTCAGTATTGTTCTTAAACTTTTTCTCGAGGAAAGTCAAGTATTACATTTTCTATTTAGAATAATACATAAAGTCTCACATGTGTAATTTTACTTCTTGCGTTACGGAGGCTTGTAAGATCGATTACAATCGTCATACGTTATTTTGCTTCGAAGTTAGCAGAATTACTTCACTTTGTCTACTTCGTCGTCTTCAATTTTGATGGTAAATTTCTCGGCGGTCTCATTTCTGGTATTCCTTTCTTGAGTGTACCTCCAGTCTATATTATTTACAAATTAGATCATTTCGTTCACAGATCCTGTAGTTCTTCCTCTCATTTCTCTGACGATAGCGATGTCACCAGCGGATCTCATTATTGACATCCTTTTACCTTGAATTTTAATCCCTTCGCTGAATCTGCCTTTGATTTTTGTCATTGCTTCTTCGATGCAGAGATGGTACAGTAAGGGAGAAGGACTGCATTGTTGCTTTACACCCATTTTAATCCGAGCTTGTTCTTGGTCTTTCATGCTTCTTGGTTGGGAGTGGTAATATTAGCCAACAGTTCTTTTTGCATCGCCTCTTTAACATACGCTGTACTAACATTAGAGACGATCGAACGCTCGTTACTCCGCAAATACCTCCTCCTCTTCGTATGCTGCACATTTTCTTGCAAGGCTAGACGATTATCCATCACAAAGTTAACTGACACTGGCACCTAAGATCTCACGAAGAGAAACGACGTATATCACTGCACGCCGATCTGCACAGCTAGGCAGGTAACGGGCAAGTGATTTTGGGTGTCCCAGAGGAATCGTTAGCGCCAGGATTTCACCCGGAACAAGTCCCGCCCACTCACCCCCGGTTTTCCCGGTCTTTGTTCGGCGCCTGGGCTTGGTTTCAGTTGACCCACGCGGTTTACCGCGTTTGGCTGCATTTGGAGTGAATGTTAAATTAATATCTTGCTAGGTCCTAAATTTTGCCACATAGTTAAAAGACACGTTACAAAAAACGTGCACAATTGGCCTCAGCTGTGCCAGGTACTTCCACAGCAAACATAAGAGAAAACAATTTAGCACTGAATTCTTTAAATACGAGAACTCAGTATTCAGATGAATAGCCTATGAAGAAACATACTTCTATGTGAGAAAAAGCACCCAAAGCTAATACAGGAAAAACCTACCCTCAGAGAATAATTTGCTTGGAGAAAGAGGAACCACGGTTTTTAGAACTCAGACAGTATACGCCAAACAAGCACCAGTGTTCACTATAATTCTAGAGGGCATCAAAATTACTTTGTTCTTGCTAGATCGATCCAGGCTGTTTTTGCGTGTTATTCACTGAATAGTTTTGCTGAAAAGTTTGAGGGGTGGAAGAAGAGCTGGCACACCATGAAGGACGTTTTACAGCCGTGAAACACTGCAGCATTTATTTCCGTCATAACTGCTCTGTGACAAACACACACATCATCATTATTATTTTTAAAAAATGGTTTGAATGACATGAAATTAATCTTTTGGTTAAAAATAGACAGAACAAAGAATAACGACAGATTATTGTCCTGAGACGTTTGCAACAGCATATAGGACACTAATCACACAGAACCGCCACAATTCTTTATAACCTCGTTTATAATGCGCAAGTATGGCATTGGAAGAATTTACAAGTTAAAATTCACCCATTACCCCTGCAAATACTAACGAAAAATGTCATATAAGCAAATATCTTACTGCTTTCATTAGGCAGTTCTACTTCATGGCATTCTTATATTCTTTAATTTTCGTGAGCTACTATGAGGATCTACATAAACAAAACGACTTTCACTTATTTCTGTATAACGTTGATTTTAGACAACAGAGTTAGTCGACTGCATCCGTGGCTTTACTACCGACATGAGAGATTCAAAACCATTGTTTTCGCATTGTATGTTTGCTCTGCTGTTTCTCTCAAATAAACGTACTATAATAAGTGAATTAGTTAATGAAAATTTGTCCTTATTGCCTTTAAATAACATCACGTTATTTTTTGTTTTCTATTGCTGGCGATGCTTTCAATTCTCTATAAATATTTTTATTTCTTTAGTAATACACATTCGTATTATATTACTATCCAGAAAGACTTAAATTTCTTATCATTACTAAATTTCATCACAGTGCAACATGTGTTGGACTGTGACGATAACAACTTTGATGTAACTTACAGTTTGCTGAAATGGCGGCTGTTTAGGGGAGGGCCTTCTACTTTGGATAGGCGTGGAGGGGGATGAATGGGCGGGACTTGTTCCGGGTGAAATCCTAGCGCTAAGGGCACGTGTGTCCCAGTAGTCCGGTGGCAGGGTTCTTCCGGGAAAGGCCACTTCCCCCACCAAAAGCGCTGCTCGCTCTTGAGTTTACAGACAGACTATAGCCGGCCGATAAAGTCTGTCTGTAAACTCACGAGCGAGCAGCGCTTTTGGTGGTGGACGTGGCCTTTCCCGGAAGAACCCTGCCACTGGCCTACAGGGCAACCCAAAATCAGTTGCCCGTTACCCTATCTAGCAGTGTAGTTCGTTCGGGGTCAGGGATTTTCTCTGCCTCGTGATGACTGGGTGTGGTGTGATGTCCTTAGGTTAGTTAGGTTTAAGTAGTTGTAAGTTCTAGGGGACTGATGACCATAGATGTTAAGTCCCATAGTGCTCAGAACCATTTTTGGTATAGTTCGGCGTGCGGTGATATACGTAGTTTCAGTTCATGGGATCTTAGTTGCCAATCTGTCAGTTGACTTTGTGTACTCACTGATATACTTCAGTATCTGGAAATGATGGATAGTCGCCCTGCATTGGAAGAAAATGTGCAGAATACGGAGGAGATATTTGCGCAGAACGAGCTTTCGATCGTCTCTAACGTTATTACAGCTTGTGTTAGGGAGGCTACACAAAAAGAACTGTTGGCTAATATTAACAGTCCCAATCAAAGGACTGCAGTTTATGCAAACGTCAGCCTCGCCAAAATAGGACGCATAAGGAAGGAACGCGAAAACAAGGCGCATGATTTACTGGAATCGCCGCAAAGGAAAACTAATAACTTAGGGAGGAAACCCATCGATATAGACAGTTTCACAACATCGGTCATTCGACAAACGATGGAGGACTTTTACATAACCAAAAAATAATGCTCACATTACGGAAATTACTCACTGGCGTGAAACGAAAAATACATTTTCGTTGCAGAAAGATGTTATACACAAGACATTGCGTGGAATGGGATGTACCTGGAAATACTTTTCAGACGTGTTTACGAAGGCAATGACAAAAAAAGCAGTGCGAATCGAACTAATACAACACACGTAATTATAAATATCTGGTTACTTTTTTAAACACTCTTCGTGTTGCAAGAATTGTTAAGTTTTAATGCAGCCCTTCAAAGAAAACTTCTACCTTTTAGTAGAAACACAAAGTAAGAACAAGCCTTAAATTCTACAGACTGATTGCACTATATCTGGTTCGTCTTACGAATAGAGGAACATACATTCATACGAATAGGCATTCGGTTCTATGTTTATAGTAGAATCCTGATTTCCGTTCTTATGTTAATATTTTTTACTCTATAATGTTTTGTTTAGAAGAAGTTGTCGTCTTTTGTTTTCCTTATACTCTTAACGCATTTGTCTAAAAATAAACGCAGACGGGACGTATCTGTACACGGCGTCGTCACAGATTTAAAGCGCGCACCGCGGCACGGACTGTACTGCGTTGTGGAACAGCCTGTAGAAGCGCCCTGTGACGTAGCTGGGTAGGCAGAACGGGGACCCGCGCGCTCACTCTTCAGTTTACAGACTATAGTAATGCCGTAGCCCCGCCGGTACAGCACAGATCCGGGGTGCGTTCGTTCCTCCCTCCCCCTATGAGTGCGCGCAGGGCCGTAGTCCTCGTTCCTTCCTTCCTGTGTTTCCCTGCAGCGTTGCCGCTTTGAGGGCGCGTCTGGGGCGCGTGTGGAACCGCACGTGCGACCATCCCTCCCTCCGACCCTCCCACCCTCCGCGACTCTCCCTCGGGGGAGTGAGGAACGGCCTCCTGCCTCCCTCACCACTCCACTCTCCGGGTCGGCTGGTTTATCAGAGGTAACTGTCCTCGCCGGGATGCAACGGGAATTAGAAAGAGGGCGGTGCCGTGCCTCCGAGACCCTTCTCCCGTTATCTTCTCGACCTTCCTCCAGGGAAGCAGACGGCACAGTCGTATAAGTCCTGCACCTGATACTCTTCGGAAATGCCAGTCCTATTAGCAATTCACTCTGGAAGCGTGGGAGTGTCATAATTTATTTGTAAACATTACAAAATATCCTTTCTTAATTTCGAATAGTAGTCCCGGTTGACCTCTCATTCTCGCCCTAGTGTGATAACTCTGGTGAATGAGACAGAGTCCCACTCAGCAAGAGAAACTGTGAACAAGAAATGAGTACAATCATACAAATAGCTAGGGACAACGGGTATGACACACATGTGGTTCACAGGCTCAAACAAAAAATAAAAACACAAATACAAAACAAACACAACATTTCCAGAATACAAATGAACTCACAAACTGAAAACTTACAAACACGCATAATGACAACACCACACAGAAAAGAACCAGATGGTACACCATGACCTACACACATAAACTAACACACAGAGTTGCAAACATCCTAAAGAGACAGGGCTTCAAAATAGCATATAAGCCTTGGCAAACCCTTCAATCACACCTAAGCCAGCCAACTACCACGAGGGACAAATTCCAACAATCAGGAATATATAAACTTGAATGTCAAAGTTGTGATGCAGTATACATAGGCATGACATGCAGGAATTTTGAAACAAGATACAAACAACATATCAGATGTTGGAAGTATGAAACAAACCATTCCACATATGCAGAGCATTTAAAACACTGTAACCATCATCCTACAAACATGGAACAAGAAATGAAAATAATGAGAATAAGCAACCATGACAAACACCTTATACAAACGCAAGGAAACTTCCACATCCAGAAAGCCATAGCAGAAAACAAACGTGTGATAAATGAACAAACACACATCAGCACAAGCTCCCTACTACACTTAATAAAAGAAATAACATAAAACAAAAAAACCCTTCCCCACACCATATGGACGGACACACACACACACACACACACACACACACACACACACACACACACACACACACACACACACACACACGAACACACCACAGATACTTAAATAGTTACACTCATAAGTTTGGCAATAACATTCGGTCTTTGGCAAAAACATTTGACAGTCGGCAACAGAAACCAAAACACTGCATTAAAACAAGCGTTCGGTGCGCACTGCTCTGGAATGTGGAAAAAACCCGCAAATTGGCGTTCATAAGAAGAACAACAACACCAAAAATGCAACAGGAGCGTAATATGTAAGAAATTGTCCACGCAACCTGTAAGTACAGTTCAAAACATTACTACTCAATAGGAAATACCAACCACCAGAACTGGTTATAACCTATAGGCACAGTGACAAAAATGTAAATTAAATAGCTAACATATGTACATATTCCAGGCCACTGATGATGCCTTGCAGAAAATAAAGGCGAAACGCGTATGGCACTAAAATTGTGTTTTATTCAGTTGCTATCAGACGGTCCATAAGTAAAAATTATCAATATACCGTAATAAGACAGAAAAGTTTCTATACACAAATCAGCACTTATTTAGAAAACAGCACTAGTACGAAACACAGCTTGCCCTTTCCTCACATAATATCGTGCGAACCTTGGATGAAGAGTAATGGGCAGATTCTATATTCCTAGATTTCCGGCAGGCGTTTAACATGTTGCCCCACTGCAGACTGTTAACGAAGGTCTCAGCATATGGAATAGACCAGCATATGGAATAGATTCCCAAATATTTGAGTGGCTCGAACACTCCTTAAGTAGTAGAACCGAGTACGTTGTCCTCGACGCGAGTGTAAATCAGAAACGCAATCCTCCAACAAAGGAAATTGCTTACAATAAGTCAGTTCGTCCAGTTGGGTGTGGTTCAAGAGGTTGAGAAGGTCCAAATAAGAGCTGTAAGATTCGTTACTGGTACATTTAGCCGTCGCGAGAGCGTTACAAACCTCATAGAAAGTTTGAAGTGGGACACATGTGGAGATAGACGACGCGCTAAACGGTAGGGGCTGCTCACTAAATTCCGAAACCCGATCTTCGCCGAGGATGTAGAGCATATATTATTACCACCAACTTTCAAATCGCGCAATGATCACTATTCAAAGATAAGGTTCAAAAATGGCTCTGAGCACTGTCTGACTTAACTTCTGGGGTCATCAGTCCCCCAGAACTTAGAACTACTTAAACCTAACTAACCTAAGGATATCACACACATCCATGCCCAACGCAGGATTCGAACCTGCGACCGTAGCAGTCGCGCGTTTCCAGATTGTAACGTCTAGAACCGCTCGGCCACCCTGGTAGGCTTCAAAGATAAGGGAAATCAGAGCTCGTACTGAGGCGTTCAGACAGTCGCTTTTCCCTCGAGCCATCCACGAGTGGAACAGAGGGGGGAAATAAGACTTTGGCGCGAATTGTGCCCTCCACCACACACCGCTTGGTCGCTAGCGGACTATGTATGTAGATGTAGACAAGGGTGCGCCCCCGGGAGGTGTGAGAGCACCGCCGTTGTTTGTTATACAGTGTACATAAACGATCTGACGGACAGGGTGAGCAGAAAGCTGCGAATGTTTGCTGATTACCCTGTGACGCTGTTGTTTATGGGAAGGTGTCATGGTTGACTATACGAAGATACAACTTAGTTAAAATTTCTAGGTGGTGTGATGAATGGCAGCTACCTCTAAATGTAGAAAAATGTAAGTAAATGGAAATTACGAAGAAACGGACTTGTAATGCTCCAATATACTATTACTGGTATGCCGCTTGACGCATTCACTTCGATTACATTTATAGTTGTAACGTTGAAAAGCAGTATAAATTTAACAAGCGCGTAAGATGGGTTCTGGGAAAGGCGAATCGCTGGCTTTGGTTTCTTGTGAGAATTAAAGAAAAGTGTAGGTCGCCCGTAGAGGGGGCAACGTACAGAACACTTGTGCGTTCCATTTTTGAGCACTGCTAGAATTTCTGGGTCGCCACTACGTCTGATATGATGAAGACATAGAAGCATTTCAGTGGTGTGCTGCTAGATGCGTTACCAATAGGTTCAATCAACAGAAAAGTATCGTGGTGATGCTTCGTGAACTCAAAAAGAAATTCATTTGGGAGGGGAACAAGAAACGGAGTGACTACTGATGCTCCACAGTGCCCTCCGTCATACACCATATCACGGCTTGCGGAATACAGGGCTATTACAAATGATTGAAGCGATTTCATAAATTCACTGTAGCTCCATTCATTGACATATGGTCACGACACACTACAGATACGTAGAAAAACTCATAAAGTTTTGTTCGGCTGAAGCGGCACTTCAGGTTTCTGCCGCCAGAGCGCTCGAGAGCGCAGTGAGACAAAATGCCGACAGGAGCCGAGAAAGCGTATGTCGTGCTTGAAATGCACTCACATCAGTCAGTCTTAACAGTGCAACGACACTTCAGGACGAAGTTCAACAAAGATCCACCAACTCCTAACTCCATTCGGCGATGGTATGCGCAGTTTAAAGCTTCTGGATGCCTCTGTAAGGGGAAATCAACGGGTCGGCCTGCAGTGAGCGAAGAAACGGTTGAACGCGTGCGGGCAAGTTTCATGCGTAGCCCGCAGAAGTCGACGAATAAAGCAAGCAGGGAGCTAAACGTACCACAGCCGACGGTTTGGAAAATCTTACGGAAAAGGCTAAAGCAGAAGCCTTACCGTTTACAATTGCTACAAGCCCTGACACCCGATGACAAAGTCAAACGCTTTGAATTTTCGGCGCGGTTGCAACAGCTCATGGAAGGGGATGCGTTCAGTGCGAAACTTGTTTTCAGTGATGAAGCAACATTTTTTCTTAATGGTGAAGTGAACAGACACAATGTGCGAATCTGGGCGGTAGAGAATTCTCACGCATTCGTGCAGCAAATTTGCAATTCACCAAAAGTTAACGTGTTTTGTGCAATCTCACGGTTTAAAGTTTACGGCCCCTTTTTCCTCTCCAAAAAAAACGTTACAGGACACGGGTATCTGGACATGCTGGAAAATTGGCTCATGCCACAACTGGAGACCGACAGCACCGACTTCATCTTTCAACAGGATGGTGCTCCACCGCACTTCCATCATGATATTCGGCATTTCTTAAACAGGAGATTGGAAAACCGATGGATCGGTCATGGTGGAGGTCATGATCAGCAATTCATCTCATGGCCTCCATGCTCTCCTGACTTAACCCCATGCAATTTCTTTCTGTGGGGTTATGTGAAAGATTCAGTGTTTAAACCTCCTCTACCAAGAACCGTGCCAGAACTGCGAGCTCGCATCAACGATGCTTTCGAACTCATTGATGGGGACATGCTGCGCCGAGTGTGGGAGGAACTTGATTATCGGCTTGATGTCTGCCGAATCACTTAAGGGGCACTTATCGAACATTTGTGAATGCCTAGAAAAACTTTTTGTGTTTTTGTATGTGTGTGCAAAACATTGTGAAAATATCTCAAATAATAAAGTTATTGTAGAGCTGTGAAATCGCTTCAATCATTTGTAATAACCCTGTATTTATATAGGTGTAGATGAATGGGAATAAATAAATAAATAAAAAGCCACTAGTTTGTAACACACGTCTTTTTTTTATTTATATACGACATCTTGCGAACGATAGATAAGTTAACATATACATTCCGATTTCCGAGGTTTCCGACAGGCGTTCCGCACCGTGTTGCATCGTCGAATATTAATGCGAGAGGCGACCATAAAATATGCTACAAACCTCCACGTATCGCTCACATAGGATCTTGAGGACAAGAGTAGACTAATTACAGCACGCACGCACGCGCGCGCACACACTTAGGAGAGAAATGGGATTTGTGATCGTCTGTTTGGGATTTCTGTCTATTATATGATCAGTAATTGTAAACAGTAAGCTGTTAGTCAGATTTTCTTGGTTATTCAGCAGTAGCTGCTCTTCGGACTTTATTCTGTATATGTGTGAATTTCCTTGTAAGGTTACGTCGTCTCTTTCATTATTTATTCTATTTGCATGTCTTTCTGTCGTGTAGGTTTTTTGGTTATTTTCTTTTAAATGTTCAGCATTGGCTTGTCCCGTATTTGCATGTTCTGGTATGTTCCCTGAACCGGATCTTCAATGTCTGTCTATCACAGGCGTTGCATTTTAGTTAGTATTTTTGCGTTCTGGTAAATGTCTGACTGCCTTGTTTTTTTAGAATGTCCTTTTGAATTGAACTGCGTGAATTCTATGAATTAGGATGCTGAACCGTAAGTACCTTTTCCATTTATTATAAAACTTCAGTGAACTGTGTTAAATCAATAACTTAAATGTGTAAACGAAAAAAATCGTGTAATTTTTCAGGTGTCTTGCAAAGTGATACACGTCTGGGTGCGCAAGTTATTTTATTTAAAAATGGTTCAAATGGCTCTGAGCACTATGACACTTAACATCTGAGGTCATCAGTCTCCTAGAACTTAGACTACTTAAACCTAACTAACCTAAGGACATCACACACATCCATGCCCGAGGCAGGATTCGAGCCTGCGACCGTAGCGGTCGCACGGTTCCAGACTGTAGTGCCTAGAACCGCTCGGCCACACCGGCCGGCTATTTTATTTAACTTAATGTGCAGTATGCAGAGGCGTTTTCCTTTTGTACTGCTGCGGTTTGTAGAAGGAACATTCAGGTCAGTCTCTACCACTCCAGCACTGAGACGCCCCCTTTTGAGACCAATGTCTCTGCACTCAAGCCCTGTGCAGTTTCAAACCGAGACACTTTTTTGAGAACTAGGGGATAGAAGTCTGCCGTACCATATAACACGCATGGGGAAGGGGAGGGGGGATGGTTTGCGACACTCACGGACAAACCACGCTTACATTTATTACATATGTACTGATTTTCCCGAATATGGCGTAACTAGATGTGGTTACAGAAGCGCCGTGACTTAAAGCCATTTTCTTGCTTCCCTCAGTACGCTACTCCCAGTTGCTTTGCCTTCAGGAATAAGCTGAATGGACAGCTAGATATTGATTGTAAATGTTCGCGTCGATAAAAAATGTGATTCGTGAGAAAACGGCTATTTCGTATGTGTGCGAAGCGTGGTCCCTACTTTACGTAAGTGTGGTTGCTATGAACATCGGACAGACCCCACAGCTGGGCTCCTAGAGACGAGACGATAACCTCTGGCCGCGATAACTGCTCGCTCGATTTCGTGTGTCGGAGCCTTGGCAGAGGCCTCCCGGTTGTGAACTCTAGCCTGGGTCGGGACCCGTGGGAAGAGCATCTCTGTGACGTGCGTTCATTCAGCATGGCGAAGCAGTAAGGAAGTGGAGTCGGACACCGGGACGAACTCAGGTTGTTTGTGTTACCAGCAGCTCAGTGCCGATTCACTCCCTCCTTACTGAGCAAAGTGGTGCAGTGATTTAGCGTCTGATGTGATACTGGGGAGAAATGGGATCTGGAGTTCTACTGACCTTCCAACCATCAAAATTTCTGTGACTTGTCGGCAGATTAAAGCTGTGTACCGCGACAAGAGTTGGACGAAGAACCTTTGCCTTCGACCTGCAAATGTTCTACCGACAGCAGCTGCAGAGTTGTAGAGCTACCAAACGAGTTATCCAGTTAAGACTTAACGACCCACTGGGACTGTAGGGCGGGAGGTATTGCGTGGCTGGAATTTTGTATCCCGCCTGGATAGGCGGCGCGTGGGTCTGCTCCTGTGAACGGCTTCTGTAATATAGGCCGAGAGTGAAGGAAGCGAGTAGGAGCAGGAGAAGTGAAGCACTTCGGTACTGAATGTAACGTCAATACTTTTACTAGAATCAAAAACACAAGTAAATATCAAAAGCATACATAACTTTGGCTAGGGGCGGAATACTCTCAGACTTCAAGAAGAATATAATTCCAGTCCCAAAGAAAGCAGGTGTTCACAGATGTGAAAATTACCGAACTATCAGTTTAGTAAGTCACAGCTGCAAAATACTAACGCGAATTCTTTACAGCCGAATGGAAAAACTGGTAGAAGCCGACCTCGGGGAAGATCAGTTTGGATTCCGTAGAAATGTTGGAACACGTGAGGCAATACTGACCCTCCGACTTATCTTAGAAGAAAGATTAAAGAAATGCAAACCTATGTTTCTAGCATTTGTAGACTTAGAGAAAGCTTTTGACAATGTTGAGTGGAATACTCTTTCAAATTCTGAAGGTGGCAGGGGTAAAATACAGCGAGGGAAAGGCTATTTACAATTTGTGCAGAAACAAGATGGCAGTTATAAGAATCGAGGGACATGAAAGGGAAGCAGTGGTTGGGAGGGGAGTGAGACAGGGTTGTAGCCTATCCCCGATGTTATTCAATCTGTATATTGAGCAAGCAGTTAAGGAAACAAAAGAAAAATTCGGAGTAGGAATTAAAATTCATGGAGAAGAAATAAAAACTTTGAGGTTCGCCGATGTCATTGTAATTCTCTCAGAGACAGCAAAGGACTTGGAAGAGCAGTTGAACGGAATGGACAGTGTCTTGAAAGGAGGATATAAGATGAACATCAACAAAAGCAAAACGAGGATAATGGAATGTGGTCGAATTAAATCGGGTGATGCTGAGGGAATTGGATTACGAAATGAGAGACTTAAAGTAGTAAAGGAGTTTTGCTGTTTGGGGAGCAAAATAACTGATGATGGTCGAAGTAGAGAGGGTATAAAATGTAGACTGGCAATGGCAAGGAAAGCGTTTCAGAAGAACAGAAATTTGTTACATTGAGTGTAGATTTAAATGTCAGGAAGTCGTTTCTGAAAGTATTTGTATGGAGTGTAGCCATGTATGGAAGTGAAACATGTACGATAAATAGTTTGGACAAGAAGAGAATAGAAGCTTTCGAAATGTGGTGCTACAGAAGAATGCTGAAGATTAGATGGGTAGATCACGTAATTAATGAGGAGATATTGAACAGAATTGGGGAGAAGAGGAGTTTGTGGCACACCTTGACTAGAAGAAGGGACCGGTTGGTAGGACATGTTCTGAGACAACGAGGGATCACCAATTTAGTATTGGAGGGCAGCGTGAGGGTACAAATCGTAGAGGGAGACCAAGAGATGAATACACTAAGCAGATTCAGAAGAATGTAGGCTGCAGTAGGTACTGGGAGATGAAGAAGCTTGCATAGGATAGAGTAGCATGGAGAGCTGCATCAAACCAGTCTCAGGACTGAAGACCACAGCAGCAGCAACAACAACAACAACAACAGGATGAGCACTTAGTTGTGAAGCCATACTCCAGGTTAATACAAAGTTTCAATAGCAAGCTAGCCCACTGGGTAGTAGAAGCTATATTTCCAGGCCGTCTGCTCTTGATGAAATAGGGCCGAAATCAGGACTACACTCGTTGAGCTCCACAGCGTCGGCCTGAGGGCGCTATGGTCGGCGTAGTTAGCTTTCTCTCGTAGTGCCAGCTTACGAGAGCGTGCACCAACGTTGTGGCATCGTAACTATCGACACCACATGGATAGCTCTGTCGGCAGGGCATTTGACCGTGAAAGGTAAAAGTTCCGAATTTGAGTCCCGCTCCGATGGGACATATCAAATTGGCACACACTCTGCTTCAGATTGAGGATTTGTTCTGGATCGTAAGTATTGTTTTACTTGGCTTACGTACATAGACGAGATGACCTCTACAAAAAAGTCACAGCGAACGCTCTACATACGAGTAAGGCCAACGCAGCTAGTCTTTTTTAAAAGACATGTTGATAAGCTTTGGCTATTAAAATAATTTGTTTTAAAATCCCCTGGTGCAATTTCCGTCTTCGTCAATTTTCTATTGGAACATGTATAGAGGTTGTCCCAGAAGGAATAGTAAACACTGAGAGATACAGGAACGATGATAAGATCATTTGAAGCAAAAAGAACTTAATATGGACGTATGCCCTATTCCGAATGATTTCCGGGATGGTACATCATTATTTATTAGACCTACATCGTCATTTATTTTCTGTATTATTCAGTGCATTGTCAGGTTTACACATATACAATAGTTAGCGAACGTTACAACATGCTTTTTACAAAATGACAAATAAGAAATACGCACTTTTAACAGATCGACTGTCGCCAATCTTCAACGCTCAGGAATTCTTAGGCAGCAGCAGTAACGCTACCACCGAAGAAGCCGTAAACATACACGATACCTACATACTGATTAGTTTAGATGTGTATCATTTTAGTCAGTGCGGGTACAAACACGGTTAACCGATGCTTCCGTTATACATTCTGATAGATTCCAAGAGCAAAAAATTACATGGGTTTGGTTCCGAATGCCCCAATGTGCGGCAGATTGTAAGGGGTGCCGGGCCAGAAAGACGAAAGAACTCGACATTTTGTGTTCTTGGGTAAATACGCAATCGATAGGAACACTCTCCAATATGTGACCGTCGCCGTTTCACAAACAGCGCCGAGTCGCATGGCGCGTGCACACCAGTTACAGGACACAATTGTGAAATGTGCAATTCCAACGTCGTTTTCCAACAGGAGGAAGACCCATCCCACTATTTTGAGGGGGGGGGGGGTGAGAGGTGCTACCACATTTCTGCATGGGACCTTTCCTGAGCGTTAGATCGGAAGGGTGCAGGGGTCCCATAGGACCCCTCTGTCTCCCGATCTGACTGCAGTGCATTTAGGTGCATGGAAGTTTATCAAGGTCATTGTTTACAGAACAAGGGTTCGAGATCTGGTAGATGTGTACCAACGGATCGACGCCCCTGTACAGGCCATAACACCTGCCATGGTCATGAACATGAGGCGAGGAGTAGCGCTTCGACACCTGTGGAGCTACAAATGGTGCCCATATTGAACTGTACCAACACGCATAAAAATATTTGCGCTCCCGTGTACAGTGTTGGACAAAGTTATAAACAAATACCTGTAGCCGGACGCCCTGTATTACCAGAGCAGCCTCGCCTTCGAGCACTCGCAAGTGTCGTCACCTGTAGCTCCCAGCTGGGAGTCGCCTCGCGCCGCGGCTGGTGGGATGTTTATGCTCCGCCGCGTTTCGGTGACGGCCCGGTGAGCTCAGCGGGAGGGCCGGAGCCTCTTCTGGCCCCTCAAAAGGACCGGCGGGGCATCGGCGGCGGCTGAGTGCGTCTGGTCGTCTCCAAGCAAAGCGGCGGCGAGTGTGCGGAAATCCGATTACCCGGCCGGAGAATCTTGGTACCGCCCAATGTCCTTTTTTCCCATTCTCCTTTCCTGCCCCCCTCCCCTACCACTCAAACTCCGTTTCAGTTCCTCCCTCCTTTCTTTTCCCTGACAGCCTTTTCTCCAAAATTACATTCCACACCCTCGAGAGCTGATCATAAAATACACTACTGGCCATTACAATTGCTACACCACGAAGATGATGTGCTACAGACACGAAATTTAACCAGCAGGAAGAAGAGGCTGTGACATGCAAATGATTAGCTTTTCAGAGCATTCACACAAGGTTGGCGCCGGTGGCGACACCTACAACGTGCTGGCATGAGGAAAGTTTCCAACCGATTTCTCATACACAAACAGCAGTTGACCGGCGTTTCCTGGTGAAACGTTGTTGTGATGCCTCGTGTAAGGAGGAGAAATGCGTACCATCACGTTTCCGACTTTGATAAAGGTCGGATTGTAGCCTATCGCGATTGCGGTTTATCGTATCGCGACATTGCTGCTCGCGTTGCTCGAGATCCAATGACTGTTGGCAGAATATGGAATCGGTGGTTTCAGGAAGGTAATACGGAACGGTGTGCTGGATCCCAACGGCCTCATATGACTAGCAGTCGACATGACAGGCATTTTATCCGCACGGCTGTAACGGATCGTGCAGCCACGTCTCGATCCCTGATTCAACAGATGGGGACGTTTGCAAGATAACAACCATCTGCACGAACAGTTCGACGTCGTTTGCAGCAGCATGGACTGTCAGCTCGGAGACCATGGCTGCGGTTACCCTTGACGTTGCATGACAGACAGGAGCACCTGCGATGGTGTACTGAACGACGAACGTGGGTGCACGAACGGCAATTTTTTGGGATGAATCCAGGTTCTTTACAGCATCATGATCGTCGCATCCGTGTTTGGCGACATCGCGGTGAACGCACATTGAATGCGTGTATTCGTCATCGCCATACTGGCGTATCACCCGACGTGATGGTATGGGGTGTCATTGGTTACACGTCTCGGTCACCTCTTGTTCTCATTGACGGCACCTTGAACAGTGGACGTTACATTTCAGATGTGTTACGACCCGTGGCTCTACCGTTCATTCGATCCCTGTGAAACCCTACATTTCAGCAGGATAATGCACGACCGCATGTTGCAGGTCCTGTACGAGCCTTTCTGGATACAGAAAATGTTGGACTGCTGCCCTAACCAGCACAGTCTTCAGATCTCTCACCAACTGAACACGTCTAGTCAATGGTGGCCGAGCAACTGGCTCGTCACAATATGACAGTCACTACTCTTGATGAACTGTGGTATCGTGTTGAAGCTGCGTGGGCAGCTGTACCTGCCATCCAAGCCCAGGCGTATCAAGGCCGCTATTATGGCCAGAGATGGTTGTTCTGGGTACTGATTTCTCAGGATCTATGCACCCAAATTGCGTGAAAATGTAACCACATGTCAGTTCTGGTATAATATATTTGTTCAATGAATACCCGTTTATCATCTGCATTTCTTCTTGGTGTAGCAATTTTAATGGCCCTTGTGTAATTCATTCATTAATACCTTTTTCGTCATGAGATCGTGTCGGGGCGTCATAAAATGATCTGCAACAGGCTACATGGCAACAGTTTTAGTGTAGCGCAAAATAAGTCACCCAGGGTCACTGCCTTTAGAAGTAAAACAGATTACTCTGGTGATCCAAAACCATGTGACCACCACCCACCGCGTGGTTCAATGCATCTTGGTGGTGCTTCGGGCACGTAGCGCAGTAAGGAAAGAATGTAAGCTGAAGAGATACGAATGGTAGTCATTATAGCGAAGATACGGGCCTCAAAACGGATATACACGGATAGAAAGCGCACATTGTTGGGGCTTTGCGGCTGGTAACGAGAATCTCTGAAAAGGCGAAGCTGGCCACCTGTTGTACTACTGTCGTGAGCGCTTATGGAAAGTGGTTGAAGGATGATGAAATAACGGGTAGCCATATGTGGCATTGGACGACCATGTCTCATCACAAAACGTAGGAGGTTCCCTCACTGTGTACTACAGTATAGGCAGCGAACTGTGGCAGATCTGACAACACGCTGGAGCAGGGAAGGCACAAGTGTTGCGGAGCACACCGTTCAAAGGCCATTGTTGAACCCGGAGCTCCACACCACACAACCCCTACTTATTCCTGTGTTGACCCAGTGACGTCGTCACTTATGATGCAGTTAGCACAGCATCAATGAGTTGTTGCGGGTATCGATAGAAACGTGCCGCCTGTCGAATGAACCGCGTTTTTTTCCACCAAGTCGATGGCTGGGCCCTTAACCGCCGTCATCCAGGCCATTGGCTGCACGAAACATGCACCGCGCCACAGATACAGGCCGCTGAGGGCAGAATTACGCTATGCGGTACACTGAGTTGGGCTTCCACGAGATCTGTGTTGGTAATCGAAGGCATCTTGATAGTAGTGAACTACGTGAACATTATTGCACACCACCTGAATCGCTCTATGCTCCAAGTCTCCTACGGCGTGTTGCAAGGCCAGAAACGTGCTATAATGTCTTCAGGGGCATTATAGTGAACACACATTGATGTCTTGGCCAGAAAATGTGCCTGATCTCTATCCGCTGGATCACATATCGGGCGCCAGCTGCGTGCCCATAAACCACTATTCTGTAATTTGCGGGAATTGCATGACCAGAGTTTAGACATCTGGTGCCACATACTTCTAGAATTATGTCAAGGTCCCGTAGAACCCATGCCAAGCCGAATCACTGTCGTACTGTGTGAAAAGTGGAACAACACGCTATTAAATAGGTGGTCATCATATCTTGGCTCATTGGTGTGTATGGTAAAAAGTAAAATTCACCTACGCCGTTGATCTACATCAGTACACTGTTGTAACGAGATTCCACCTTTTCCTATGAAGGCACTCTACATACTGAAGACTGCACAGCTGGTTTCCCTTCGAGTTTATTGTCTGAAACACTACCTATTTAAAATTCTGTATTTGGCACTTTTCACCGCAGTGAAATGTGAAAAGTTTCCGTCTAGAAAGAGAAACGCCTGGGATGTTGTTATTATGTAAACTTCCCCAGTACGCCACAGCAAATAAAAATCCTAATTACTTCGCAATTCTTTGACAGGTGAGGGAAATGTTCAAAGACGGAAAACATGAGCAAAAAATACTGTTTAATGAGGGAAATCGTTACTGTCAAGAGATGTAAAATAAGTATTCACATAATTACCAAGTTACCGCCAATTAATAGCACGAGACACTTTATTAAGGCAGTGAAGCGACTGCCGACGTCATTGTCCGAAGGTAATGACCGGTCAACCTAACATAATTCGTACGTAAATAAGGAATGAAAAGAAATGCTCAGCATCTCGACCTCGGAGTGGTTCTGCTTAGAGATACTCAATAGGTAACGAGAGGACACGTAATGTGCTCGGTAAATGTACCCTGGACCAATTCGTCACCAACGCTTTCTTTGCGTCCTATGAAATGAAAGATAGGCTATGATCAGGTGTGATATTCCAATTAATCTCCATTTAAACTGTTTCATAAAAGTCTTATATTTTTATATAAAGTCGGTGCCTACTGTGCAATAGCCAGGAAATAAAGGACGTCACAGAACGGCGAGAATAAATGCAGTACAGTGTCATTTGTTTTATAGCAACAAGTGTATAGACGTCGTCTCTGTTTGGCCCCTTTAGCAAAAGTCTGACCAAATGTTTTGATTGTGATTTCTATTACGTAACTTATTCTACAGAGAAAAACAAGAATAGAAATTCACCACGTATCATAGTATTAATATGTTTGTTGGTATGTTTTCATCCCACACTTCAGACGGTTTTGAAGTTACGTGGGGACAATGCATGTATGTATTGATAGCACATGTAACGCCATAAATGGAGTAATAGTATCTAAAGGAAAATATAGTTTTTTTATTGTTGTTTTACATATCAGTGTAATGCGAATTGCGGTTCACCTCTGATCGTCTAAAAAATTAATAAAAATTTAGTAAAACAGTTTGGTTATTTTGAAAATTGGTCTTATGCACATACTGTTCATACTTCTTACCCACCCAGACATGTTCCGACACGTTTGTGTCACCTTCTGTGGGACAAATTTTATTCCTGTAAATGTAATATAAAGTTCATAATCTTTTATCTATTGTAGGCCTAAAAATTATAAAGTGTGCGTTTTATTTGGTTTGTTTCTACAGCTCACCTGAAAACTGCATTGCTAGTGAAACTGTGTTGTTATAGACTTTGGTATCCTTCTTGGTAGTTTTTGGCATCTCGTCACCTGCATAGTAGTCGTGAAGAAAATTCTTTGCTTCTGAAGTACTATTTCGTGGGCAATGGTTACGTATGTCACTGTACTTACATTCCACGTCCTGTTGCTTATCTCTGGTGGATATCGCTTTCTACTGCTGTTGAGTACACTGTATCCACACTGTTGTTTATAAAATTTCTCTCCCAACTTTACTTCACACGTATTTTCCACGAAACGTGATTGGATAGTGCTATGTTGTTGTTGCTGCTCACTTGTTCGTCGTTTGTCTCATGTTTAATGTTTCGCTAATTTGGTGTGTGTTTGTGTGTGAGGGAGAGAGAGGGGGGGGAAAGAGGGAAGAAAAAAAACATCTGTTTCACTGGCAATGTAATTGTTAGGTGAGCAGTTGAAACAAACCAAACAATATGCAGACACTGAAATTTTTAGGCCTACTTTATACTTCAGAGAAATAAAATTTGACCAACAGAAGATGACACAAAGATGTCGGGACTTTTCTGGCGCATACGAAGCAAGAAATAGTACTTGCCAACGGATTTTCGAAACAACCCAAATTTTAAATCGCAAACACGGAAAAAGTCAAGAGGAGCTTCAAACTTAAGTAAGATGATACCAAAAGAGGAAATTCCGATTTTCGCACAAAACGAAAATGCTGGTATTTGTCGGTAAATGCAGAGTGTAAAATAAGACGTAAAGGATAACATCCTACCTCTGGCGCCAAATTTTATCTTAGATGAGAAACAATTCCTAGGGTAGGTAGTAATATTGAAAATGAACGCAGTAAACGGAGCTATATATATGGACCTAACATTGTAGAGTTAGAGAAGAAACCAGAAGTCGATTGCGATACCTAGGACGCCAAATGGGAACGGGGAGGGATAACGTTTGAAATATATAAATCAAACCGGCGGTGCAGATTGCGTTTTAAGCAACGCGGTTTAGGAAATAGGAAAAAGTAAGATTATACTATATGATGCAAGTTCGGTGTGCCACGTCGATAAAATACAGCAAAACCACTTGCCCCAAATAGTTGCGAATTAAAATCTGAAGTCATCCAATAGTGAGACGTCGGAGGCCAAGATGGTGCCCTAATCAGGCTATTAGCTTATTCCCAGAGGTTTTACTCCATTTTAAAGACACTGTAGTTAGAAGCTGTCATACGCTTCGCCATGAATACATTCTGAACGATATCGTGTGTGACACGAGCACTAATAGTCTCGCTGCACAGTGGATAAAATCATAAATTTCTACTTTGAGAGTGCGATAAATGCGTAATTTGCTCAGTGTTAAACGAAACATCACCAGCTGTTGTATCGTCCATGTCGTGCTATTTTCAACTATCAGGTACAACCTACTAAAGAAATTTAAAAAAAAGTAACTCTCTTTTGAGCTATTGTTTTTAACTAGTCCGAAACTCCTCTGTCGACGCTGCAGTTTGAAGCAAAATACAAAGCTGACTGAAAAGTTGGAGAGGAAACGTTGGAAACTGTCTGCAAAGTTGAGCTTTTTTTGTGCAGCTGTTACCGTAAAAAACGGTATAAAACTATTGCAGTGCATCGTAAGCTTTTCATTCCGCGTCCGCCGGCGAGGTGAATATTGAATTAACTCTATTGCGAGGTCGGGAGGTCTCATTCCAGGTACATATTTTCGCTCGGTCCAGATCGCTTCTCGTAACCGTGCAGCACAGAGGTAATTTGTTTGCTAAACTGTCGGTTGCATAAAGTTCTCGCACAAAAACCTTAAAACCCTTTTGGAAGAGACGGTCGCAATCAACAGCAGCTCGGCGTTCCTATTCGGGAAAGTTAGCGGCCCATCGTACGTCGACACATTTATTTGTGCTCGTATCGTACCGAAGTACTCTCTGCCGCTAACGAGGGTTTTGAAGCGATAAACGTGATCTTGACTGGATCTACAATGTCTGCTGCAGAGGAGATAATGTAATTCCGTGAAGGTATTTCACAAAATTATAAATATAATGTTGCCTGATAACACATTTGTACATAACAATGGGATATTTATTGCGTGCACTTTTTCTCTAGGTACTCCAATCATTCTCAGCTCAACATCGTCCCCTTCTGATGAAATCTGCTCACCATTGTGCCGCAGAAAACGCTGGGGCGGAAAGTGGCAGGGGGTCTTGTGGGTATAAACTGAAACGGAAAGTAATTCCACTTTCATCAATAAGTGGAAACAACCTACAATGAAGGTGGCAGGGGTAAAATACAGGGAGCGAAAGGCTATTTACAATTTGTACAGAAAGTAGATGGCAGTTATAAGAGTCGAGGGACATGAAAGAGAAGCAGTGGTTAGGAAGGGAGTGAGACAGGGTTGTAGCCTTTCCCCGATGCTATTGAATCTGTACATTGAGAAAGCAGTAAAGGAAACAAAAGAAAAATTCGGAGTAGGAATTAAAATCTATGGAGAAGAAATTAAAACTTTGAGGTTCGCCGATGACATTGTAATTCTGTCAGAGACAGCAAAGGACTTGGAAGAGCTGTTGAACGGAATGGACAGTGTCTTGAAAGGAGGATATAAGATGAACATCAACAAAAGCAAAACGAGGATAATGGAATGTGGTCGAATTAAATCGGGTGATGCTGAGGGAATTGGATTACGAAATGAGACAAAGTAGTAAAGGAGTTTTGCTGTTTGGGGAGCAAAATAACTGATGATGGTCGAAGTAGAGAGGGTATAAAATGTAGACTGGCAATGGCAAGGAAAGAGTTTCTGAAGAAGAGAAATTTGTTAACATCGAGTATAGATGTAAATGTCAGGAAGTCGTTTCTGAAAGTATTTGTATGGAGTGTAGCCATGTACGGAAGTGAAACATGAACGATAAATAGTTTGGACAAGAAGAGAAAAGAACCTTTCGAAATGTGGTGTTACAGAAGAATGCTGAAGATTAGATGGGTAGATCACATAACGAATGAGGAAGTATTGAATAGGATTGGGGAGAAGAGAAGTTTGTGGCACAACTTGACCAGAAGAAGGGATCGGTTGGTAGGACATGTTTTGAGGCATCAAGGGATCACCAATTTAGTATTGGAGAGCAACGTGGAGGGTGAAAATCGTAGAGGGAGACCAAAGAGATGAATACACTAAGCAGATTCAGAAGGATGTAGGCTGCAGTAGGTACTGGGAGATGAAGAAGCTTGCACAGGGTAGAATAGAATGGAGAGCTGCATCAAACCAGACTCAGGACTGAAGACCACAACAAACAACAACCTACAATGAATACAGAATAAGAAGCAACATAAGAACTCAGCTTTCAGATTATAAATTATAACCTTAAGACCCAGTACAAGATGATAAAGCTTTAAATAACTTCCACCACTGCAATCAATTTTATTATAGAGAAGGGCACATGTTAACACCCTCCGAGCACAATTGATTTCTGCCTCAAACCACCATCGCTGTTGCAGGAGACACACGTACAAGGGTAGGTAAAAAGTATCGAAACATCGCAAACACAACACATTACCACGCTTGATACGGTGTAGGAAAACCGTTGGCGTTGAAAACAGCTTTTAGTCGCCTCGGAATGGATAAATACAATCCATGTATGATTTTCAATGGCATCTTATACCATCCTTCCTGCAATATTGTGGCAAGTTCAGGTAACTATGCCGGCCGCGGTGACCGAGCGGTTCTACGCACTTCATTCCGGAACCGCGCGACTGCTACGGTCGCAGGTTCGAATCCTGCGTCGGGCATGGATGTGTGTGATGTCCTTAGGTTAGTTAGGTTTAAGTAGCTCTAAGTTCTAGGGGACTGATGACCTGAGATGTTAAGTACCATAGTGCTCAGAGCCATTTTTCAGGTGACGATGATGTCGGTAAATAGCGGTCACGCTGCTTCCTCTCCATAGGTTGCCACAAAGGCTCAACAATACTGAAATGCGGTAACAGTGGTGGTAAGGGCAAATGCGAAACCACTCGTGGACGATGCGGGCTGGGTTACAGGGCCACTGTCGTCTTGGAACGCAGCATCACTGTTGGAGAACAAACATTGTAATATGGGATGGACCTGATCAACCAAATTGGTCACATAATTCCTGGCAGTAATGCGATCTTGAAGAGTAACCATGGAACCGATGGAATACCTCGTTATGACTGCTCAAATCACCAACCAACCTGCGCCATGTTCCACTCTTCGGACGTAAACTCGGCCAGACTTTGGAAACAGTGTGTCACAAGACTCATCCGGCCAAATAACTTTCCTCTATTGCTCCATAGTCCAGGTTAATGGCCTCGGAACCACGTTTTCCTGTTACGTGCGTTTGCGTCACTGGCGCGTGGTTTTGGATTCCATGTCGCTCTACAGTTCCCAGCGTATGCAGCTTATTTCTGTGTATTGTGGTGTTGATAGGCAACGTCCTTGCCGCAGTGGATACACAGGTTCCTGTCAGATCACCGAAGTTAAGCGTTGTCGGGCGTGGCCGGCACTTGGATGGATGCCCATGTGCTGCTGCCATTTTTCGGAGTGCACTCAGCCAATTGAGGAGCTGCTCGACCGAATAGTAGCGGCTCTGGTCAAAGAAAACCGTCATAACGACCAGGAGAGCGGTGTGCTGACCACACGCCCCTCCAATCAGCATCCTCAGCTTGAGGATGATACGGCGGTCGGATGGTCCCGATGGACCACTTATGGCCTGAAGACAGAGTGCTTAATGGTGTTGACAGGGCTGACGAGTGCGACATTCACTTCTGCAGTGACTTTCGCAACTGTCGTCCTTTTGTTTTTCGTGACAGACCTCTGCGATGACCGTCTGTCACGACCACTCAAAACACATTCTCGACCGCACTGGGACTTAGCGGAAGATGTTTCTCCGCTTCCACTGTTTGCGGTACAGAGCTTCGATACGGTGCCCCTTGAAACGCCAAACATTTCGGCTACCTTGGTTACGGAAGCACCCACCGTGCGAGCATGAACAGTTTGCCCACGTTGGAATTCACTCCGACGTAGTGCGCCCATATCTCTACAGAACAGTGTTCTGGCCGCATCTGGCAGTTGCAACATACTGAAGACATGGCACAGGTGGTGTTAATGATCAGATTCAACAGCGCAACGTGCATACTTGGCTAGCATATGCATTTATACTCAAGCATGCATTAGTCGCAATGTTCCATATATTCTCCCAACTCCTAATTCTGTCCACTGTGCAACGGTGGTGACCTACACTGTCTGATCAAAAGCAAGTGGTGGACACCTGCTACAGGCATTAACACTTTGCCGTTCGGCGACACCACAATGGTGTCGTGCGCGACATAGCGGTCAACGGCCGACTACACCACAGTGGTGTCGTGAGCATAGTATTGCTCAGTGGCTGGTGACAGCACTTCAGTATCTTTTTCATTCTCTTGGTGTTTTGATTAGGTAACAATGAGTTACACACGTCAACAAGTGTTTTGTTTTTATAAGGACTTGTGCACTTTCATCACGGCAGACGAAAGAGACGATACGATTATTTATGATGAATGCGCGGACGTCTTGTCTGACGTTCCAGACGACTTGGCCGATTTGAAAGAAGACATTGGATATCAAAAAAATGAAAGTGAAGCAGAATCGTCGGAAGATAGTGAAATACGTCCAAGAAGAATTCAGCGAACGCTACGGTTGCCAATTGATTCGGATGAATCAGACGAAGAAGACAATGATTTACTGAGGACCAATAATAAATTTGAAGGATCTCCGGGTTCACACACATTTCCCAAAGATACACAGAGCGTCGTGGATATCGTAGAAATATATATTGGGAACGATCTATTTGAATATATTAGCAACGAAACCAACAAGTATTACATTCAAAGTTGCAATAGAAGGAAACGGGATAAAACACTGCCCAATTTATCGACGTTACGGGACCTGAGCTTAGAAAATGGTTTGAGCTTGCTATCCTTACGGCAATTGTAAAAAAAAAAGCAAGGATCGATGGTTATTGGTCAACGAATCCGTTGATAGACACACGGATATTTCGGAAAACGATGTCCCACAACCGATTCAGACAAATATTATCATTTTTACATTTTTCCGACAAAAAAGACACCGGATAATGCCGACCGGCTTCTCAAAGTGCAATTCGTAATTGATTATAATTCCAAAAAAGTTTAAGGTACCGTTTAATCTAAGTCGAAACATCGTAATTGCTGAGGGAATGATACCGTGTCGTGGACAGTTAAAGTTTACAATCCGTCGAAAATTTAGAAATATGGCATACTCATTCGGATGCTGTGAGATTCGAGCATGGGATACATTTCCTCATTCAAGATATATTCCGGCGCTGGACAACCTTTAGCAAAAACAGTTATGGAGCTATTGACACCTTCTTATGGAAAGTGGCATCACCTTTACATGGATAATTATTATAACAGTGTAGAACTTGTAGAGGAGTTACTTGAAAAGAAAATTTGAGTTTGTGGAACGATACAGCAAAATAGAGGATTTCCGGAAAAATTAAAGCGCGCAAAAGTCAATGTGTTCCAAGCTTGTCATCAACGGAAAGGTGACAAGCGGGCAGCGACAAGCCAAGTAATCAGAATTAGCGCTGCCGGTGCCAAGCGAATAAATTGGTATGAGACGTGCAAACGGCAAAGTGTTAATATGGAGCGTGTCCATGATTCGCGTTTATGCCCTTCGAAATCTGCTGGGTGTCTAAAAGTCATTGAAAGGGTGGCAGCCCATTCTTGTTTAAGGGCCAAAAACTAGGGGAGGTAGTGATAGTGGACGGTGGAGTCCGGACAGAAGTCACCGTTGTGTTTCATCCCAAAGGTGCTGCGTTGCGTTAAAGTCTAGACCCTGGACAGCCCACTCCATTTCAGTAATGTTGTTATCCAAAAACCATTGCCTCGTGTGGTGTATGCTGCTTCATGACAGGGTTCATTGTCAAGGTCGTATAAGCAGTCATCCACGTCGAACACCGTTCCGCTACCGTGCGCAGTACACAGAACTACAGAAGTGTGTTTGTCATTCCGCGCTTACCGTTTTCTTAAGCGCAACAAGGTGACCACCAACCCCGGTCCGTAACAACAACAACAACAACAACAACAACAACAGCAACAACAACAACACCTCCTACGCAGTTTAGTGCTGACATTGCACGTGACGGTACGTAATGTTCTCCAGGCATTCGCCAAACCCAAATTGTTCCGTCGGATTGCCAGAGGATATAGCGTGATTCATCACTACAAATCACCATTTTCTATACATCCATTGTCAGTGACGTCGCTCTTTACACCAGCTCTAGGTTCGCTGAGCAAAGACTACATACACTACTGGCACTTAAAATTGCTACACCACGAAGTTGACGTGCTACAGACGCGAAATGTAACCGACAGGAAGATGATACTGTGACATGCAAATGATTGCCTTTTCAGAGCATTCACACAAGGTAGGCGCTGGTGGCGACACCTACAACGTGCTGACATGAGGAAAGTTTCCAACCGATATCTCATACACAAACAGCAGTTGGCCGGCGTTGGCTGGTGAAACGTTGTTGTGATGCCTCGTGTAAGGAGGAGAAATGCGTACCGTCACGTTTCCGACTTTGATAAAGGTCGGATTGTAGCCTATCGCGATTGCTGTTTTTCGTATCGCGACATTGCTGCTCGCGTTGGTCGAGATCCAATGACTGTTAGCAGAAAATGGAATCGGTGGGTTCAGGAGGGTATTACGGAACGCCGTGCTGGATCCCAACGGCCTCGTATTACTAGCAGTCGAGATGACAGGCATCTTATCCGCATGGCTGTAACGGATCGTGCAGCAACGTCTCGATCCCTGAGTCAACAGATGGGCACGTTTATAACGATCTGCACGAATAGTTCGACGACGTTTGGAGCAGCATGGACTATCAGCATGGCTGCGGTTACCCTTGAAGCTGCATCACAGACAGGAGCGCCTGCGATGGTGTACTCGACGCCGAACCTGGGTGCACGAATGGCAAAACGTCATTTTTTGGGATGAATCCAGGTTCTGTTTACAGCATCATGATGGTCGCATCCGTGTTTGGCGACATCGCGGTGAACGCACATTGGAAGTGTGTATTCGTCATCGCTGTACTGGCGTATCACCCGGCGTGATGGTGTGAGGTGCCACTGGTTACACGTCTCGGTCACCTCTTGTTCGCATTGACGGCACTTTGAACAGTGGACGTTACATTTCAGATGTGTTATGACCCGTGGCTCTACCCTTCATTCGATCCCTGTGAAACCCTACATTTCAGCAGGATAATGCACGACCGCATGTTGCAGATCCTGTACGGGTCTTTCTGGATACAGAAAATGTTCGACTGCTGCCCTGACCAGCACATTCTCTAGATCTCTCTCAAATTGAAAACCTCTGGTCGGTGGTGGCCGAGCAACTGGCTCGTCACAATACGCCAGTCACTACTATATATGAACTGTGGTATCGTGTTGAAGCTGCATGGGCAGCTGTACCTGTACACGCCACCCAAGCTCTGACTGAATGCCCAGGCGTATCAAGGCCGTTATTACGGCCATAGGTGGTTGTTCTGCGTACTGATTTCTCAGGATCTATGCACTCAAATTGCGTGAAAATGTAATCACATGTCAGTTCTGGTATAATATATTTGTCCAGTGAATACCGGTTTATCTTCTGCAGTTCTTCTTGGTGTAGCAATTTTAATGGCGAGTAGTGTATATGTTCAGCTTTTGAGAAGTTGCTCGATCATTCAACCTCATATTTTTTTAACTCCCTACGCTCAATCATTGTGCTGGGTGGACTCCTGGTAAAGCTTTGGAACTCAGGAGTGAGGCTGTCCGCTGATTTCATTACAAAAATTTTCAACAACCCTCTGCAATGCCCGAGGACGTTGGTCGCCAGTGTTTGAGGTCCACATAGACTTGTTTTAGCTGGGTTTTTTTGCGTATCTATTTCACAATTACATCACAAGCGCTCGGCTTGGTCAGCAATAGGATGATTGATTGACAGGTCCACGTTCGAAATCACTGTTCATTTCCGGCGGACCTATACTGCTTCTCCACTGACGACATAATAGTCCCTGCCTCTCTTTATACTGACGGGTCCGCCTTTCGTGACGCCTGGTGGTCACTTTCACAAACTTTTGATCAGATAATGTACATCGAACTGTCAGCTCGACCACACACAGGGTGGTCCATTGATAGTGACCGGGCCAAACATCTAGCGAAATAAGCATCAAATGAAAAAACTACAAAGAGCGAAAATCGTCTAGTTTGAAGGGGGAAACCAGATGGCGCTATGGTTGGCCCGCTAGATGGCGCTGCCATAAGTCAAACGGATATCAACTGCGTTTTTTTCAGTAGGAGCCCCCAGGTTTTATTACATATTCGTGTAGTACGTAAAAAATATGAATGTTTTAGTTGGACCACTTTTTTCGCTTTGTGATAGATGGCGCTGTAATAGTTACAAACGTATCACGTAACATTCCGCAAGTGCGGATTGTATTTGCTTCGTGATACATTACCCGTGTTAAAATGGACCGTTTACCAATTGCGGAAAAGGTCGATATCGTGTTGATGTATGGTTATTGTGATCAAAATATCCAACGGGCGTGTGCTATGTATGCTGCTCGGTATCCTGGACGACGACATCCAAGTGTCCGGACCGTTCGCCGGATAGTTACGTTATTTAAAGAAACAGGAAGTGTTCATCCACATGTGAAACGTCAACCACGACCTGCAACAAATGATGCCCAAGTAGGTGTTTTAGCTGCTGTCGCGGCTAGTCCGCACGTCAGTAGCAGACAAATTGCGCGAAAATCGGGAATCTCAAAAACGTCGGTGTTGAGAATGTTACATCAACATCGATTGCACCCGTACCTTATTTCTCTGCACCAGGAATTGCATTGCGACGACTTTGAACGTCGTGTACAGTTCTGCCACTGGGCACAAGAGAAATTACGGGACGATGACAGATTTTTTGCACGCGTTCGATTTATCGACGAAGCGTCATTCACCAATAGCGGTAACGTAAACCGGTATAATATGCACTATTGGGCAACGGAAAATCCACGATGGCAGTGACAAGTGGAATATCAGCGACCTTGACGGGTTAATGTATGGTGCGGCATTATGGGAGGAAGGCTAATAGGCCCCCGTTTTATCGACGGCAATCTAAATGGTGCAATGTATGATGATTTCCTACGTAATGTTCTACCAATGTTACTACAAGGTGTTTCACTGCATGACAGGATGCCGATGTACTTCCAACATGATGGATGTCCGGCACATAGCTCGCGTGCGGTTGAAGCGGTATTGAGAAGTATATTTCATGACAGGTGGATTGTTCGTCGAAGCACCATACATGCCATGGCCTGCACGTTCACCGGATCTCACGTCCCCGGATTTCTTACTGTGGGGAAAGTTGAAGGACGTTTGCTATCGTGATGCACCGACAACGCCTGACAACATGCGTCAGCGCGTTGTCAATGCATGTGCGAACATTACGGAAGGCGAACTACTGTCTGTTGAGAGCAATGGTGTTATACGAATTGCCAATTGCATTGAGGTTGACGGACGTCATTTTGAGCATTTATTGCATTAATGTGGTATTTACAGGTAATCACGCTGTAACAGCATGCGTTCTCAGAAATGATAAGTTCACAAAGGTACATGTATCACATTGGAACATCCGAAACAAAATGTTCAAGTTGTGACTTGGCGAGACAGCCAAGCCACTACGAGGTAGCTGAAAGGCACGCGTTTAAGCTCACGCAGGCTGGCGTGAGGTCTGGAACAGCTAAAGTAATTGACACTAGCAAATAAAGTACGTAGCTGCTGGAATACTTAACTTTAATCCATAACTGGTGAACATCGGTCTGACGGTACATGCATCACAAGATAAATAGCAAATGATAATGGCGCCTTGCTAGGTCGTAGCAAATGACGTAGCTGAAGGCTATGCTAACTATCGTCTCGGCAAATGAGAACGTATTTTGTCAGTGAACCATCGCTAGCAAAGTCGGCTCTACAACTGGGGCGAGTGCTAGGACGTCTCTCTAGACCTGCCGTGTGGCGGCGCTCGGTCTGCAATCACTGATAGTGGCGACACGCAGGTCCGACGTATACTACCGGACCGCGGCCGATTTGAAGGCTACCACCTAGCAAGTGTAGTGTCTGGCGGTGACACCACAGTTCAAACGTACCTACGTTCTGTAATTTTAATTTAAAAAACCTACCTGTTACCAACTGTTCACCTCAAATTGTGAGCCATATGTTTGTGACTATTACAGCGCTATCTATCACAAAGCGAAAAAAGTGGTCCATCTAAAACTTCCATATTTCTTTACGTACTATACGAATATGTAATAAAAAACGGGGGTTACTGTTTTAAAAAACGCAGCTGATATCCGTTTGACCTATGGCAGCGCCATCTAGCGATCAACCATAGCGCCATCAGGTTTACCCCTTCAAGCTAAACAAGTCTCGTTCTTTGTAATTTTTTCGTTTACGCTTATTTCGTGAGATATTTGGCCCGGTCACGATCAATGGACCACTTAGTATTCTCGCCAGTAGCTCGCAGTAGACGTCACAGCGACTTTGCGAGTGGAGTTCCAGCGGCTCGGGTAGGGCATTACTGAGGGCAACTGCTTGGAACGGAGTGGCGCCCACCGCGGGCAGTGGACGCAACCCGACGCCGGGCGGCGCGGCGCGTCGCGTCGCGATGCTACGCGAGCTGCCTGCCGACGGCGCACTTCCTGCGTTCCCAGAACGGAGGGTACGCCCGCTCGCTGCCAGCGACCTCCCCTCGCCTACCTCTTGTCTCCGTTGACGCGCCCCGGGTAGTCTGAGGTCGCCGCTGTCTCTGCATCCGTCAGCTAGGTGTCGTCCTGTCTCCTCGATGGATCCCAACGAGTTGCGCATTCCAGGATGGCACTCGGTCGACTGGAGTAACAGAGCTATCAAAAGTCGCGATACTGTGTTTGACTTTGGACCAATCCACTTGTTCTGCGTCGCTACCAGTATTAGCGAAGTAAATATTTGGTTGGCACATAAGTTCGTAGTGTTTTTCCTTAAGTTGAATAAACATAAGAGACTTCAGGCATAAGTAATACACTGTCGTTGCGGTCTTCAGTCCTGGGACTGGTTTGATGCAGCTCTCCATGCTACTCTATCCTGTGCAAGCTGCTTCATCTCCCAGTACCTACTGCAATCTACATCCTTCTGAATTTGCGTAGTGTATTGATCTCTTGGTCTCCTCCTACGATTTTTACCCTCCATGCTGCCCTCCAATACTAAATTGGTCATCCCTTAATGCCTCAGAGCATGTCCTACCAACCGATCCCTTTTTCTAGTCAAGTTGTGCCACAAACTCCGCCCCAATTCTGTTCAATACCTCCTCATTAGTTATGTGATCTACCCATCTAATCTTCAGCATTCTTCTGTAGCACCACATTTCGAAAGCTTCAATTCTCTTCTTGTCCGAAATATTTATCGTCCATGTTTCAATTCCATACATGGCTACACTCCATACAAATACTTTCAGAAAGAACTTCCTGACACTTAAATCTATACTCGATGTTAGCAAATTTTCCTTTCCATTGCCAGTCTACAATTTATATCCTCTCTACCTCGACCATCGTAAACCCATAGCAACCGGAATATCAACAGGCAGAACAAAGACGCTACCAACTTACACACAAACCTAATAATACTATCGAGTAATCATCGTAACAGTCCAGGTATCCAAGCTGGTGACAAGAACGAGCCGTCCCTCCCACAGGAAAGGTGACTGACGTGACATAAAACACAAGGTGTTTACTTTTAGTTTACGTAACTTTTAACTCATAGTAGTCCTCTTTGTGGGTCAGTACACAACTGGAAGCGTTGGAAAAATTGTTCTTAACAATTGTGGTATCAGGCCTTCGAAATTGCGTGCAGTGCCATGGCCTTGGTGTTTTGGATATTTGCAATAGTGTCAAGGCGTTTCCTTTCACTGCCGTTTTCAGTTATGGAAACAACCGGCGTGAAGATGGAGTTCAAGCACCACGATACTTTTTGAGCTAAGGAATCGCTTACGATCTTGCTTTTGTCCATCGGTATATTGTCGTGCAACGAAGACCATGTTTCTTGATTCCAGTATTCAGTTCGAACCCGAAAAGGCCTCGACCATAAACTATTGAAAACACCCAAGTAGTAAACGGCATGCACCATTTGGCCTTCTGAAGTAGATTCTTTATGGATAATTCCTTTTGAATAAAAAAAAAGGGCAGAGTTTTGACCCTGTTCTTTCGCTCTTTTTTCGGTCTCGGAGATTCTGGACCTTTCCATTCTAAGCTATGGCGCTTTTGTAAGTGGCTCGCACTGAAAACGCAGTGTTTAATCATCAGTTATGATGCAAGACAAGAAGTGTGGGTCCCGAGCGGGTGATGTTTTTGGCAGTGAGTGATTGAGCAGCAACAATCTTCTTTTTGGCAAGTTTTCAGTTAGAATGCGATGCACAGTTTCTTGGGGGATTCCAGCGTGTTTCTCATTTAACCTGATGGTCGCAAATGATCATTTCGAAGAATTTCACCGCCCTTTTCTTTTCCTCGACTTAAGCCGTCGATGGGGCTCGTGGATGTGGATCGTCTTCTGTGTTCTCCCTACCATCTCAAAACGTTTTTACTTCCCTTTCCTTCAGTGCCCATAAGCATTTTGTACCATTTTAATAGTGTCTGTGGCGCTTTTACCCAGTTTAAAACAAAACTTAATGTTTGCACGTTGCTCCGTTCCATCTTTCACAATGGGAGTTCAGAAGATACTGTCAAGCTTTCGGTTATTAAGAGCAGTCTGTTATGACAGCGATATTTAAATTTAAAACTGAACGAAGCCGAAATACCACGCTAGTTTATGTATCTGTACACAGATGACATTAGCAGTTACGCAGATATAAAATCGGTCACCATTCCAGTGGGGCAGACGGTCTATTATACACAAGAGTGAAAAAGACAATTGAGAGTCTATTAAATGCAAATCGGGTCGGGTTTCGGATAGGTAAAGGCACCAGGGAGTCAGTTCCGACATTGCGCTTGGTAATGCAAGTGAGACTTAAGAAAAATCTAGGCACGTTAGTAGGAATTGCCGACATGGAAAAATCGCCCGACTCTGTAAAATGGTGCAAGATGTTCCATATCCTCTGAATAAACTGTTAGTATGCAATACCTATAAGGGCCAAGAAGAAACCATTATAATTGAAAATCGAGAACGAAGAGCCTCGCGTTGGAAAGGATGTAACACAGGGATGCAATCTCTTTCCTCTACTATTCAGTGTGTATGTCGAAGAGGGGAATAAGAGAAACGATCAGTATTGAGGTTAAAATTGGACGTGAAAGGATGTGTTGATCAAATTAGCACTGTCATTGAAAACGAGGAAGAATTGCAAGACATACTGACTAGAAACTCTGAATTATTACGTAATAAATAACTAAAATAAAAAATATGGTTCTTGATAAACATAACGGAAAAAAACTTAATGGACAAAATATGGATTGAGAGTAAACCGAAGGAAAACGAAAATAATGAAGTTGCGGGAATGAAATCAGTGTGAAACTGACCATGAAAATTGGGGAAGTTGGAAGCAAAATAACACATGACGAACGAACTAAGGACGAAGTAAAAATCAGATAAATACATGGAAAGAGGGCGTTTCTGGCCATAAGAAGTCGACTGGTTCCAAACATCTGTTCATGTGCGGGAAGGAACTTCTCAGAATGTACGTTTGGTGGACAGCATTGTACGGTAGTGAAACATGGACTGTGCGGAAGAAAGAGAATGGAAACCTTCGAGATGTGGTGCTGTCGAAGAGTGTTGAAAATTAGGCGGATTATTAAGGTAAGGAAGGAGGGCTTCTCCGGAGAAGACACTGACTAGAAGAAAACATAAGATTGGATATGTGTTCAGGCAGCAGGGAATAACTTCCATGACTCTAGAGTGTCTCGAACCAGGGTCGCCTGGGCGGGAGTCTAGCTCGCTTGTTTCTCGGCTACTCGCTCACTTGCCACAGTAGTGAAACTTTTCTGTATATAAAGAGCTGCCCAAACTTTAACAGGCAATACTTCAAAAACGTGGCCGCATTGGCATCTACAATTTTAGGGTGTGATAGGTACATATCGAACCTATAAGTGGGAGCTCATAACTCGATGCACCTCCCAGAAGGTCTCCTCGTTAGAGAAAGAGGTTGGCACAGGAGAGGAACTAAGGGTGGCGGGTGACTAAGTCGCCAGTCCGGGCTGTCTTCGTAGTGCCGACTTTTCTTACATGCGAGAAATCAGCAAGTCGTGCATTCTTTCTTACACAAAACCAAACGACTTGCTAAACTCTTCGGCATATTGCAACAATAACACCCTCAGCTGTGTTTGTATTATTTAATTACAGTAGGTTTAGGTGATATAATCTACCATCTTCAGGCCCCTCTGCGACACAGGGAGTGACATTTTCATTAACGTTTTCAACGAAAACCACCACCATACTTCCAGTAAAAGGCTGAGAAGTCATCTGTGTCTGCACAACATATCGTCTCTTCTACGCCTGTCTGGAGTTGCCTCATGCTGCAAATAATGAGAGAGAGAGAGAGAGAGAATATTTCCGCACTCACAAAGGAAGTGGTGGAAGGCTTCAAACCACAGAGTTAAAGTTGAAAAAGACGTTCTTTTATTCTCTACTACTACTACTTACTACTACTACTATTATTACTAATTATTATTATATTTCGTACGACCCAATGGCCTGGTGTATCAATTTGGCGATTTGCGAGTCCCTAACCTGTCCCAGTCACCCTAACGCATCTTCAGTTTTCTTTTCCATTCTTCTATGTATTATTCTTGTCAGCAACTTGGATTTATGTGCTGTTAAGCTGATTGTGCGATAATTCTCGCACTTATCAGCTCTTGCAGTCTTCGGAATTGTGTGGATGATATTTTTCCGGAAGTCGGAAGGTATGTCGCCAGGACTCGTACATTCCACACCCCAATGTGAATGGTTTCGTTGCCACTACCCCCGATGATTTTAGAAATTCTTATAGAATGTTGTTTATCTCTTCTGCCTTATTTGATCTTAAGTCCTCCAAAGCTCTCTTAAATTCTGCTACTAATGCTGGATCCCCACTCTCTTCTAAATCGACTCCTGTTTCTTCTTCTATCACATCAGACAAATCTTCTCCCTCATAGAGGCCTTCAGTCCACTCTTTCCATCTATCTGCTCTCTCCTCTGCATTTAACAGTGGAATTCCTGTTGCACTCTTAATGTTGCTGTCCTTGTAATTTCACCGAAGGTTATTTGCACTTCCCTATGTGCTGTGTCAGTCCTTCCACAACCAATTCGTTTTACGTTTCTGCGCATTTTTCCTGCAGCCATTTCGTCTTAGCTTCCCTGCACTTCCTATTTATTTCATTCCTAAGCGACTTATATTTCTGTATTCCGAAATTTCCCTTAATATGTTTGTACTTCTTTCTTTCATCGATCAACTGAAGTATTTCTTCTGTTACCCATGGTTTCTTGGCAGTTACCTTCTTTGTACCTTTTCTTTCCAACTTCTGTTATGGCCATTTTTAGAGATGTCCATTCCTCTTCAACTGTACTGTCTACTGATATGTTCCTTACTGCTGTATCAGAAGCCTTAGAGAAGGGAGAGTAACTGATACCGAGAAGTATTTAAAATCACTCCTGTGTTGCTCTGCTAATGTGCTACCGCTAATGACCTTATTGTGGACTACAAATTCGTCGTCATCAAATTTAATTCTCATTTGGCAGACTCGCACTGAGCATTCCTCGACAGGTGCGCAGTCTGCAATGTTAACTGCCCTAGGTTATCTTTCATCTCCAGACCACCCATGCAGATAGTGTTTTCTACCTCCCGTGTTGTTGAATTTTATTTATAACCCACTCGCAGTATACAGTATGTACAAAGATTACTCTTAATTTTTAGCTTCAAAGACAGTTCTCGAGGGACCGCAATTAGCGTTCGTTCTTTAAGAATGGCTTAGAGCAACCATCGCATTTAGCGGAGGGGCAGTGGTTTGCATATCTCTTATTGCAATATGCTAGTTTCTTTTTTAGGCAAGCATAATCGTTGAGAATATTACATAAATTAAAGCATTTAGCAAACTTTGTAGGCGAAATTTCAAGCTCACGAATATTGTTCTCTGCTAGTGCCTCGAATATTTTGTTTATTTTTCATTTTTTTCCCGAGTCCTAGTGGACCACTGCTGCAGATGACCCCAGATATTCGAGAAAAGATAGCTTACGCTACCTGCTGCGACCATATTGAGGTTTCAGGTGTGGGCAGCCACAGAATACTCGTACTAAGCAACTTGTTTGGGAAGAGCAAAAAAATAATTTAGGATCAGCAAAACAAAAAGTAGATAATCTATGTCTGCCGATAGTTCAAGATTACGTGCAATTTGTGTGTGTGATCTATTCCTAATTGCCTCTTGGCTCTCTGTAACGTGGAAGATCACTGTTTTCTTCGTGAAAAAGGCCAAATATTTCTGTAGCTCAAATTCTGCTTTAAACTACAGGTATTTGCATGTTTTGCGTTACAGCAGCCGTGCTTGCTACGGCACTTTTGAAGGAACAAAATATGTAGAAATAGGCTACTGCGTCTCATCCCATACACTTATTCAGTCGATATCTTCACTGTTCTGAGGTTAATATCGGAACACGAGTAAATTCAACGTTACTGTTTAATTGGCGGATACTGAGAGTGCGAACCAAGCTAGACAATTAGCTAGGTCGTTATTCGGAACTTCTGTAATATCCTATTCATGAGCACATAGTTCCATAATGATAATACGGCGTTACCACGAGGAAGTTGATTTCCCGCCTCTGTTCTCTCGTATTATCTTTAAATTTACAACGATGCGAAGTATATATGATTTATTCGTACGTTGGTGCACTTATCCTGAGGGTTGTTCACGCCATCAATTCTGATGTTCTATATGTGATATTAGTATATTCTGTGTTTTGTAGTTAAATTGACTGAGACATCAAGAGTGAAAACATCGCTTTGTCGGATAAAGGAAAATTTGTTCCTTACTGGGATTCGAACCTAAACTACTCCCTGCATATTGCGAACAGACGTCGTGGCCATTAGGATATCCAAGCATGCTTACAGGACTTAAGTTTCCTGCGTTGGCTCTGGACACTTACTAAAATGGCCTAACTTGACAAGGCGTCAAACAGCAAGTCCGAATTCGAATCCCTGTATGAGATAAATAGGTTTAGTATTTTTGAAAATATTTCACTGATATTTCATGTTATCACATGCTATCGGTAGTCTCCTTTGATTAATTTTCAGTGACTTTAGCTCAGTTGATTATTCCTGTTCGACTTACAACAGGCTGCCTGCTGATGTAGGTGGCGGGAAACGACGGTTTCGAAGACTCCTGCCTGGGTATAGTCACACCAAATTAATCTCCTCCCCCCTTCCACCTAACCAGGGACTGTGCTGGTGAATAGTGCATTGAGACTGCACGTTGTTCATCAGTATTCCATTCACTATACTGTTGTTGTGTAGCTGGACTCAGAAATAAACTGACGGTAGTGGCTGCAATTATAACATTTCGGAACGCATGGAGAATAGTTCTTCACTGAAAAAGTCGCAATTCGTTTGGAAATATATATCGCGTGCACCGACGAGGGAGGTAGGTATTGTTTTAAAACAGAATTTTATGATCTATTGTTGCATTAATAATAAGCAGACCGTACTAGACATACAGTTCACCGAGCTCTCATGAATATAATATTACTTGCTGCTAACGCACGTTTTTACAAAACCACTCACTTAAAAAGTCAGTGCTTTCCGTCGCTAGCCGCCAACTGTACTCATGTATTCGAGCAGATTAAATTGCTATTTTGAGTGCGTTGAATATTAAAGCAGAATGGCCATTAGCGTAAATGTTTTTGTTAGGTGTCGCGCGCTGAGTTGCTCTTTACTGGTGCTAATGGAATGCCAAGAACACAGTGTGTTTTCGGCTTGCGGAGACGGGAGCGTACTCAACAAACGCTGAACCAGACGGTGTGGCGACTTTTCGGCAGACGTCTCACAAGGGGCTCGCCGCTAAGAAAATTACTGAAAGCGACCACTGAGTCAGGAGTGACGTCGCGCGGAGTAGAGCCGCGTTTTCCTTTGCTGCGGTCGGCTTGCGCCGTGGTGCCCTTCCGCTGGCTGCCTTTTATCTCACTATGCCCTAAAAGGGAAACGACCCCTGTTTGGTAGCACACTGTGCTTACAGCTGGCGAAGAGATGGACACCTTAAATGGAAGCGGAACAGACTTCTTAAAAGCGCTAAAGGTATTATGTTAATAATAATTATTACTTTCGGCAAGTTTCTATTTTAAATTATCCTGTAGTGAAATATTATCGACGTAACCTGGAAGAACGATTCGTGGTCATCAAACGTAGAGATAAAAAGAAGCTTATTGTAACAAGTACCAAGGTTTTGCTACAAACAAGAGATAGTATAGCGACAATGACGGTATTGGTTCGTTCTTTGTCATGTTCACCTGGCTTATCTGAAAAGCCTGTCGTGATTACTCGTGTAAACAGGCGTGGACTGTGTTTGCTTATGGATTATTTGTTTCAGTTTTTAACGGTTTTCCGACATTTATCCAGACTCACTTTTGCACTATACAATGGGCACTCCTAACTTGTTCGTCTGATGTGAACAAACTGAATTATACGAGTAATATAAAACCACGATAGCTAATAAAATGGACTTCCGTGCTCTGCCTGTACTTTTGATGTTAACGAACCATCGTCCCTTGCTATATTGATCATATTTGTCGCTTGGATGATGGTTTAAAATCGAATGTCGAAAAATAATAAAAAAAAGTTGGCCTGTAACAGCTTATAGCGGTTGTAAGATGGCTATTTCGAAATTATTATACAGCTGTAGAACACGTCCTGTAGGAAGTATTTTAAAATGGAATAATTTGTCGCGTAATAATGGGACTGTGGCAGAAGATATTTGGGATACACTACGGTTTCACCCTTCCTGGTTTCAATTGCGAATGGCGCCGAAGGACGGTGGACAGGTCTCAGTACGACCCCGCATTTGATTTTTGACAGTAATGAGCTGCCTCAGTCTTCTTCAGATTTTCATACACGGCATTTTAACAGTAAACCTCTCGGCGATGCAGAACTCGCCTCTTGTAGCAACTGCACCTGGATGTTGATGGACGCCTCAGGGCTTCTCTTGTGCTTGCTAAGCGAATCCTTGGCAAACTACAGCTCCTTACATCACCTCTGTCATCTCTGTTAATCCTACTGATGGTTGCTACAGACTGACCAACAGTATTCAAGAAACGGTCGTAATTCGTAAACTTCACGTCTTTCATCATCTGCGTTGTTTTGTCTATAGTGCTTAGGTATTAAGATTATGTTTTAGATGAAACTTCCTGGCAGATTAAAACTGTGTGCCGGACCGAGACTCGAACTCTGGACCTTTACCTTTCCCCGGGCAAGTGCTCTACTGGCAGAAGTAAAACTGTGAGGACGGGGCGTGAGTCGTCCTTGGGTAGCTCCGTTGGTATAGCACGTGACCGCGTAAGGCAAAGGCCCCGAGTTCGAGTCTCGGTCCGGCACACAGTTTTAATCTGCCAGGAAGTTTCATATGAGCGCACACGCCGCTGCAGAGTGAAAATCTCATTATGTTTTAGATGTTTGTATGACTATTTCCGTGCAAAAAATTGCATGTCTGGTAACAAAATTACATTTTTCACTCCATTGCACAAATACAAATAGCTTGTTTTGTCTTTTGTTTTTTAACTGATAGCTCGGAATTTCCAAATAATTGAATATTGTAATGGAAAAATACAATTAAATCCATATTCACAAAAATTCCAATTGGAAAGTGAACGATACAAAGAAAATGAAACAAATGAAAAAGTTGGTACGGTGATTAAAACGATATGGAATAGGAACAGAAATAGAAAAAAATAAATTTAAACCAATGATCTGAATAAAAACAATAATTGAGGTAATTTCGTTAAAGATTTTTTAAAAAAATTGCGTACCTGATTATATTTGTACTCACATCGTCTTTCATGTGAAGGTGGTGTCCTAGCCATCAAATCACGCAGCCAAACTACATGATGCTCTTTTGTAACGCTACTGTTACAGGCGACGGCCCTCCAAGGTGAATGGCTGCAGTGTGTGATATCTAGGATTTTAACCCACATCACCGTACAGATAGTTCCTAGGTCATGGTGCGGTTGTGGATCCTTCAGCGGCCGACCGCGTCCTGGGAAACAACGATTGTCTTGTCTCGCAGTGACCTAAACGTCTTACCACGTGTGATGACTACCTCTGAATGGAACCATTCCATGGTCCCGCTGTGGCGGGTGTTCAATTTTCACTTGACTGCGCTTATAAGTGTGTACTGCCTGCAAAGTGTTTTGCGGAAAGAGTTAGTTGTAAAGAAGCATTAAATTAAGACGTCATGGCCGATGATAGAGTCTTATTGCATGAAAAGCGAAAATGTAGTAAGCGCAAACTGTTCTCAATATTTTGTGAGGAATGTTAGCGAGAAAAAGTTTCGAAGTAGTTTGAAATTGTGTGATGTTTCTTACTAGTTGTCAAGTGCTCTTAATCGCAAATATTTTATGAATACAGCCTGCGTTGCTGGCGCACCGCGGGTTAGACAGCCTCAGAACATAAACACAATTTATAATTTTAATAAGTGTTACGTTGAACCTGTAAGAAAGATTACACCTGTTAATAATCATTACGGTTAGAGAAGTTTGATTAGGGCAACATTTACGTTTTTTTAAAGTTGGTCTATAATTACATGAAATACTGAAACATCCAGTTTTGTTGTCCACGGAAGTCATTACACAGGCAACCTGCTACTGAGACTGGGTGAACGAATGACGGTCTAAGCTGTTTGCTGATACAGATTTAATGATCTGACACATCAATACCGGAGGGGAAAGTCTCTGAAGTTACTTTTGTACTTCATTTAACAGTATTATAAATCTGCCTAATGTTCAAAGAGACCTCGGTATTGTAACCTGTCGTCGTAAACTTCACTCCGCGATATTTCGACAGGGCACCTGCCAGTCTTCATATCATGTGAGCCATCGAACACTGACGAAGACTTTTTTGAGAGGTGGAGCCCCTCCACGCCCACACCGGCATGATGGCCAACTCAAAAGGTCTACTGCCATCTCTGCACAAGGGTTAATTTTCACTAGAGTGAGGGATGAAGTAGTGAAGGCAGCAGAGGATCAAGTAGGGAAAAAGACGAGGGCTAGTAGAAATCCTTGGGTAACAGAAGAAATATTGAATTTAATTGATGAAAGGAGAAAATATAAAAATGCAGTAAATGAAGCAGGCAAAAAGGAATACAAACGTCTCAAAAATGAGATCGACAGGAAGTCCAAAATGGCTAAGCAGGGATGGCTAGAGGACAAATGTAAGGATGTAGAGGCTTATCTCACTAGGGGTAAGATAGATACTGCCTACAGGAAAATTGAAGAGACCTTTGGAGAAAAGAGAACCACTTGTATGAATATCAAGAGCTCAGATGGAAACCCAGTTCTCAGCAAAGAGGGGAAGGCAGAAAGGTGGAAGGAGTATATAGAGAGTCTATACAAGGGCGATGTACTTGAGGACAATATTATGGAAATGGAAGAGGATGTAGATGAAGATGAAGTGGGAGATACGATACTACGTGAAGAGTTTGACAGAGCACTGAAAGACCTGAGTCGAAACAAGGCCACCGGAGTAGACAACATTCCATTGGAACTACTGACGACCTTGGGAGAGCCAGTCCTGACAAAACTCTACCATCTGGTGAGCAAGATGCATGAAACAGGCGAAATACCCTCAGACTTCAAGAAGAATATAATAATTCCAATCCCAAAGAAAGCAGGTGTTGACAGATGTGAAAATTACCGAACAATCAGTTTAATAAGCCACAGCTGCAAAATACTAACACGAATTCTTTACAGACGACTGGAAAAACTAGTGGAAGCCGACCTCGGGGAAGATCAGTTTGGATTCCGTAGAAATACTGGAACACGTGAGGCAATACTGGCCTTAAGACTTATCTTAGAAGAAAGATTAAGGAAAGGCAAACCTACGTTTCTAGCATTTGTAGACTTAGAGAAAGCTTTTGACAATGTTGACTGGAATACTCTCTTTCAAATTCTAAGGGTGGCAGGGGTAAAATACAGGAAGCGAAAGCTTATTTACAATTTGTACAGAAACCAGATGGCAGTTAAGAGTCGAGGGACATGAAAGGGAAGCAGTGGTTGGGAAGGGAATGAGGTAGGGTTGTAGCCTCTCCCCGATGTTATTCAATCTGTATACTGAGCAAGCAGTAAAGGAAACAAAAGTAAAATTCGGAGTAGGTATTAAAATCCATGGAGAAGAAATAAAAACTTTGAGGTTCGCCGATGACTTCGTAATTCTGTCTGAGACAGCAAAGGACTTGGAAGAGCAGTTGAATGGAATGGATAGCGTCTTGAAAGGAGGATATAAGATGAACATCAACAAAAGCAAAACGAGGATAATGGAATGTAGTCGAATTAAGTCGGGTGGTACTGAGGGAATTAGATTAGGAAATGAGAGACTTAAAGTAGTAAAGGAGTTTTGCTATTTAGGGAGTAAAATAACTGATGATGGTCGAAGTAGAGAGGATATAAAATGTAGACTGGCAATGGGAAGGAAAGCGTTTCTGAAGAAGAGAAATTTGTTAACGTCGAGTATAGATTTAAGTGTCAGGAAGTCGTTTCTGAAAGTATTTGTATGGAGTGTAGCCATGTATGGAAGTGAAACATGGACGATAAATAGTTTGGACAAGAAGAGAATAGAAGCTTTCGAAATGTGGTACTACAGAAGAATGCTGAAGATTAGATGGGTAGATCACATAACGAATGAGGAAGTATTGAATAGGATTGGGGAGAAGAGAAGTTTGTGGCACAACTTGACCAGAAGAAGGGATCGGTTGGTAGGAAATGTTCTGAGGCATCAAGGGATCACCAATTTAGTATTGGAGGGCAGCGTGGAGGGTAAAAATCGTAGAGGGAGACAAAGAGATGAATACACTAAGCAGGTTCAGAAGGATGTAGGTTGCAGTAGGTACTGGGAGATGAAGAAGCTTGCACAGGATAGAGTGGCATGGAGAGCTGCATTAAACCAGTCTCAGGACTGAAGACCACAACAAACAACAACAGAGTGAGGTGTCGCAGGATGTGGGTTCTGCGATGTTTGCGTACGTCCGGTTAAGGTTAACCATTAATATGCCCTCATCTGGATATAGATTGGGTCGAAGTCGAGCGAAGGGTAGCGGTTTGAAGGGCATAGGATAAAGTGCTAAGGCAAGAGCCACTGGAAAAAAACCCTCTGCGGTAGTTAGGTCGGGTGGTAAAAGCAGTAGCGGATGTCTTGCTGCCTGCGGTAGGTCGTGCAAGTGTAGGCTTTGTCAGTAGTGGATATCATGCATGTCGATGGATGCTCTAACAATGACGAAGACCGTCTCCGTTCCGCCTTACAAAGCGCACTGAGAGTATTGCGTTAAGAGTTACGGTGACCGAAGGACCACACTGCCCAGCAGCAGCGCCACCCGCTGGTGGAAATGCAAAGATCAGCCGTCTTCGGCGTTGCCTCTCGCCGCAGTTATCGGAGTATTATGGCGTCTTCGTTCGGAGCAAATCTCGTAGATGACGGGATTCCACGCATTATACAGCAGATAGCCGCTGTCATGCTTCATTAGATTTTCAGTGATGCCTATTTCAGGGGATTCTTTTATAATAGAGTCCCTAAAAGACATTGCTATGGGCAGAATTGTTGTCATACTCCACTGAACGTCCGTTGGAGATACGATGTTCTGCAATTGTAAACTTGATGAGTTGCAGAAGGCGAGTGCAACGTTTATGTTCTGTACAGCATTCTTCTATTGTGCGTGTTGTTGTCCTATATAGGGCATATCACACTGGCAAAGCATCTTGTAAATTCCCGCCTTCCGCAAATTATTCTTCACTGATCCCTGGAGGTCCGAAATCTTAGATGATGGGCGGAAAATCACTTTCACCTGAAACGAAACTTCCTGGCAGGTTAAAACTGTGTGCCGGACCGAGTCTCGAACTTTGCCTTTCGCGGGCAAGTGCTCTACCATCTGAGCTACCCAAGCACGACTCACGCCCCGTCCTCACAGCTTTACTTCTGCCAGTACCTCGTCTCCTACCTTCCACACTTTACAGAAGCTCTCCTGCGAACCTTGCAGAACAAGCACTCCTAAAAGAAAGGAGAGCACTTGCCCGCGAAAGGCAAAGGTCCCAAGTTCGAGTCTCGGTCCGGCACACAGTTGTAACCTGCCAGGAAGTTTCACGTCAGCGCACACTCCGCTGCAGACTGAAAATCTCATTCTGGAAACTTTCATCTGATGATTATTAAGGCCTCTTGCTATTTTGAGGGAAAGAATTGCAACGAAAGGAAGAAAAGCTAGGGAATTTGCTGGCGCGTCCACCTTTAGATCAACTTTTCTGTTGTTGGCTTAAGCTGAAAACGCCCTGTTGATTTCCTGAGTAGAGTATCCATTCTCTCTGAACACTCTCTTTAAATGTGCAAGTTCTTTAGGCCAACTATCTGTAGCCGACACTGTATAGGTTCTGTGTACAAGGGTTTTAAGCACATTCATGCTTTGGGATAGATGACGGCAATCTCGATATCTCTTCGAACATTTAATTCGCCAGGAAAATTTTAAATTTCAAATCTGCGTAGTTTCAGTCGTAGGTGGTAGGTGGTAAAATCTTCAGACTTCTGTTTAGGAATGTATCGTGAGCTGAGCGTAGAGGAAGACGGCATTAACTGTCGGTACTCTTGCTATCTTCCAGCCAGGACCTTTTTAGCAAATTTACGCAACAGTCTTCCGCAGTAAGTCGAGGAACATGTAATCGAAGCGAAATTAATCTTTCGAACGACAAACCACTGTGAATGAAAAAAAAAAAGGTAGTAAAACACTGAGGCGTTTGAATGTTGTTTGAAGCTCTACCCAGTAAGGAATTGAGACGTTCATGGTCCAGTGAGGACGCGAGTAACGGCAAGAACAAAGATTGCAAACCCAGGAGCGTGCAGTGGAGGCGGCGATAGCATCAGTCGAGCTTACGCGCTGAGTCAGGCCGCACCCACGGCGGTTGCGCAAGTGTACGCGGCTTTCCCGTTCGTTTCCATTCAGCCAAAACTAGCCGCAGCCACTGTAGTTCTCCCACCACTGAGACAGCTGAGACATCTCTGCGAGCGTCAGGGAGACGGGCTCGCTATTTTGGCCATTGCGCTTTCACGCGAATTTTGTCGCCAACAAGGCCGGTGACGTTATCCGGCGGTGAGGATCTTCCTGAAATTGTTCTCCACGTTTGGTGCCATGGAACAAGCTGCCTCACCCTCTGCATACGACCAGCCTCGTACCCCATTCAGTCCGCAACTCAAGTGTTGAACCGTTTGTCGTTCTCTTCAAAGCACGGTTATTGCTTTCTTTAATTGGCTTGCATCTGAATAGAACCGTTACAGCCAACAGCCAGTGTCCACGTAACGTGCTACTAGAGGCACATGTATACATCAATAAACAGATAAAACCATCACCCGGTTTCAGTTGCAGGTTGTCCGCCCCCGGTAGCTGAGCGGTCAGCGCGAACGAATGTCAATCCTAAGGGCCCGGGTTCGATTCCCGGCTGGGTCGGAGATTTTCACCGCTCACGGACTGGGTGTTGTGTTGCCCTAATCATCATCATTTCATCCCCATCGACGCGCAAGTCGCCGAAGTGGCGTCAAGTTGAAAGACTTGCACCCGGTGAACGGTCTACCCGACGGGAGACCCTAGTCGCATGACATTCCGTTCTTCACTTCCACTTTCTAGAGATTTCACCCGGTATTTTTACTTTACACTTGGTTTCACTGAGGGCCATCATAGTAAGTTTAACGAGCTTCTAAGTGTTCCAGAATCTTCAATCACATTCCGCAATACGACCCTTTAGATGCTATCGTAGGCTTGTTTAAAATCGATATAAAGTTGGTGTATGTTTATTTGATGCTCGTAACATTCTTCATGTAGCATGTGAATATTTGGTCTTCTGTTCTATTCCTTCCAAAGCCACCCTGATACTCTCCAATTCCCTCTTCCACATAGGGAGTAAGCATGACATGAAAAACTAGCATTTGCTTAAAATTGAGCGCAAATTACCCAGTTTATATTCGTGCAGTGTTCCATAGTAAGAGCACTTAGCGACTTCCAGCAAGCTTTGAGCAGTTTCTCAAACGATTCTAAACTTTTTCGTTAGTCAGAAACAAATAAAAGCAACATAGGGAAGGTTGTTTTGCGTCTTTACCCATAAGTATGTAATAAATTAACTCATTTGTAAATTAATCAAATGTTTGCAGCTGTTTAATATGTAGGCGGGTTAATAATATGTTATTGTATACAGTAATGTAACACGACATAATTATTTTGAACATGGTAATTACTTAAAAATTTATCTTGGGAAACACTCTGTAGGTTTGAGTCTCTGCTGAGAAGGTGTGTAGTCGCTGTGTACGATCACATCATATGTCGCTAATTAGTCACGTTCGTCGTTACTTCGTTTTCGGACTACACCACTTATTGCAGTAACTTAGTCGTTACGCCATCATCTGGAGCTGCTGAAGAGATTGTGGTCGAGGTAATCTTCGGGTCGACAATCACATTAACATCGGATGGTGCATGCGTCAGAACAATGCATACCAATTCATTCCAGTGATTGTTGTCCTGCTCTGCATGTTTGAGATCTATAGGGCCTCGTAGGACCAACAGTGGTGTTACTAATAAGTAACATGATCTAAACTGTGGGTATCGCTGTTCGTCCTGGCAACGCAGCGTTGCCTTACAATACCTCAACCTTCCTTCCTTCTTGCATGAACAGGAAGTATCAATAGCATAAGGAAATTCCCCTTATCCCAAACAGACCGAAGTTTCGCGCATGAACCTGGTCGCTACACTATTGGAGGCCTTATTCGCTGCCGAATATAACAAAATTTTCTTCCTGCCTGTTTGTGCCTTTTTTCTTTTTTTTTCCAAGCGCCCATTTAGCTTTCCCCTTCGTTGTAACCTTAAAGGCCGTCGATGAGTTGTCAATTGGAGTAGAGGATCCCAACCCGGTCTATCGTTACTATTATATTCTGCCCCCGTCCTTTTCTGGGCCCAAACGGCGTAGTTGGCTCGACATCAATGTGAGCACAGCGGCCAGGAAAGTAATCACCATAGGGAGACGTACGGCTGCAGATACACCGCTTCTAGACTTCATGATGGGCGAGAACGAGAATGCGCAAGTTTCTTCAGGTACGCCCAGCTGAAGTCAGTGAATATTGCGTCCCGCAGAGCTACCAACTTGCTAAATTTCAGCTGCTCTCGAAAATAGTCCCAGGCATTTTCTGTGAGGTGAACATCGCCCCGAGGTGTGACAGGGCCGCTGAGGATTCGTCAAGCCAAGATCGAATGCGGGCAGCCGCGTAACCCGGCTGTTCTCATCTTCGAAGGCGGCAGTGCTTACTCATCATGAAAATGTGGTGCGGGGCTGTTGATAAAATATCGATATATACCGGTGACACTTTTCTCTCGATATATCGATATCCTAATGGCAATATCGAGTGCCGATATTCTTATTTTATATTACATTTTTTCGCAATTGTCGATAAATATTTGAAGTGTTTTTGAAATTGTAGTAGAACGTAATGTTACTGTCACTGTGTGAGGGAATCTTACTACTTTTTGAGCTTTCATCACGTCCAGTCTTTCTCTTTGACTGTGTGAAGCAACTATAGGTGCACAAAATAGTAGTCCGATTGCACTCACGGGTGGCGGTATGAATAGAATAAAAAGATTTCCGATCTGAAGAAATAGGACGCCAGTTACGTTAAAAAAAAACTTTTAATGCAACTAGTGCGCCTGTTTCTTCATGTTGGCCCTCTCCAAAAACAGTTGCTGAAAATGATGAAAAAAATGTAAACGACGAGGTTGGTCTTTGAGGTGGAGGGAGACGTGTCAGAGGGGAAATGCTGACGTAATCAGTGCTCGGCGCCACTAACAGGAATTACAAAGTTTAACTTCACCACCCAATTTTGACACTACAGCTGCTAGGTCGTTGCCGTTTGCAGAAATTAAGAAACAGCGAAGTCGATGTGAAGTGAAGTGTTCTGGACAAAGCCGATATGTGACGAAACCGAATGACGGACCCGCTGGACATCTTTTATTGTGCCACTGACATGCAGTTGACATTGTAAACAAAGTGGGTATCGCCATGCGTGAACGTGCATCGTTTTCCTTTCAGTTCTTCGTGTAAGGAGGATAAGCAGGCTGACAGCTTGTTGATGTACAGAAACTCTAATAATAAGTCAAATCTTCTCTAAAACAGGCAGTATGTTTACAATGTGCAGCCGATAGTTTTATAGGCCGGTCCGTCGATATATCGAAACGCCTTTCGATATATCAAGAGCAGCTAATGATATATTTCAAATATCAATACATCGGAGCCCTGATATTTTTAACAATACCAACAGTCCTAATATAGAGGAAAGGGAAATTAGTTATTAAGAATGTTCATAGAAACACCCCGATTCATGTTCACGGTAGCCTGAATGATTCCGTGACATGACAAGTACCGGCTGTGGGTTAATCGCTTCATTGGGCAGTGGATGCACTCTGCCTCTTGCATCGCTTGAGAAGAGGCAAAATCGCGACTTGTAGGACCACACTATACACCCCAACAGTCCAGTCAGCTACCTTGTTTGGCCCATTGAATAAATGCAGCTTTATGTGCCGCCGTGCGCAATAACGCTGTCGCTTAAGATTTTTCCGATCGCCGTCCTTACCGAGTGTTACACGGCTGAGAGAGGTACGCCGTTCATTGTAGACGGGATGGGAACGCAAATGACAAATCTTCGTACTTCCATATTTAAATTGAATGATGGTGGGACATCAGCCGGTATAATTTTCATTACAAATGAAACTCCTCCAGCTGTACTTCAGATTGCATATTTGTTTGGCTACTAGTTTGGACGTTGTGTCAACGCTATCTTCAGGTCCGTACACTTTGATGATATGAATTGTGTGTGGCTGAGTACTAGAAGTCCGCGGTGAGACCAATACGTGTTCCATATGGATGGCGGGCAGTAACTAGTGTCACTGCCCAAGTTTCAGGAACTGCCTCCCACCATGTACTACGGAGTGGCCGATGGCCTTCTATTAACGACCGAGAGCAGTGGGGTTTGTCAGTGGTAACAGACGAGCAACACTGCGGTAAATAAACGCAGAAGTCAATGTATGAGGAACGTATCCCTTAGTACGGCGCGGGGAAATTTGACGTTAATGGGCTGTGGCAGCAGATGACCAACCCGAGTGCCTTTGCTAACAGCAAGACATCACATGCAGCGATAATAAAATATAATAATTACAGTGACGTCTAAGAACGTCGCACAGTGCACTGTATTTGAGCGAGACACGGTCACGACTACTGAAATCCGTCGCCCGTGATCTTCGCCTGTCAAGCATGCGCCACAGTTCTAGGTCCGCGTATACCGTATTTACTCCAATCCAAGCCGCACCTGAAAAATGAGACTCGAAATCAAGGGGAAAAAATTTTCCCGAATCTCAGCCGCACCTGAAATTTGAGACTCGAAATTCAAGGGGAGAGAAAAGTTTTAGACCACACCTCCAAATCGAAACAAAGTTGGTCCATTGTAACATGAGACACAATTTAGGTCGAATGGATGAAGATCTACAGTAGTTTGGTTCGAGTCGTAAGCTTAACAGTTAAGCTTTACCAAGTAGCCATTGCTATGTGTCAGACGCTCCGTCCTTATTTGTGCGGGTAAGCTTCCCTTTTCACGTGCTTGGTCTGGTTCGAATTTATTGCTTATTTTGCTTTAATCTGATAAGTGCCGTTCTCTTTCTTGTAGGTGTTTACGTCACTCTAAGCTCAAACTGCATTACTGTACTGTCATGCATTGTTTGTCGCAGCCGGCCGGAGTGGCCGTGCGGTTCTAGGCGCTACAGTCTGGAACCGAGCCACCGCTACGGTCGCAGGTTCGAATCCTGTCTCGGGCATGGATGTGTGTGATGTCCTTAGGTCAGTTAGGTTTAATTAGTTCTAAGTTCTAGGCGACTGATGACCTCAGAAGTTAAGTCGCATAGTGCTCAGCGCCATTTGAACCATTTGTTTGTCGCATTCTGAGTGTTAACGGCCTGTCGCCGCTCGCGGCATGGCTTGCTTTTGTGCGCAATACCGCCGCTTACAACAAAAAAAAGAGATGAATTGTCTCATAAGCAAAACAATGGCAAGAGACTGCTATTTGTTGCTACTTGCACTGCTGCTTTCTTCGATAATGATCAACAAGAACGAAATAATAGACTGCGTATGATAGAAGATGTTCTGAACGAGAATTTAGCAAAAAATTTTCTCCGTTTTAAAAATCTTTGCTGATGCCTCTTTAGTGCATTACATTCTGCACGGAAATGAGTCATCTTAGATTTAAAAATCTAGTCAGTTGCCGTGCTTCATTTCTGACTGTAACACTATTCAGCATAAGAATAATACGAATATAAACATGACATGATACGAATATTCTTCCGTGTTTGCTGTTGTCTCACTCTAGTTTCGTAGTTTATTAGGCACACAGGATATAAATGGGATAGCAGCAAACACAAAAGAATACATGTCATACGTTTAGATTCTTCTACATTTTCTTTTAATTTATTTACTGACGCAGAGGTTTTGGCGCCAGTATTTATCTCTGTGCCTGCAAAGCATACCTGTGTAGCGCTACATATTTTCGACGGCAGAAATTACTTTTGGCGGCACCTACCAACATTTTTCAGAACTTCCGCTTACTTTGCACTCGATTCTAAGCCGCAAGCGGTTTTTTGGATTACAAAAACCGGGAAAAAGTGCGGCTTAGATTCGAGTAAATACGGTAAATCACGGAAAACCGGCGATTTATGTCACACATGAGGGAAACCCGGCCCCTGGGTGGATCAGAGAAAGTACATCTGACGGGGGGGGGGGAGGGGGAGGGGGGGGGAGAGGAGCGTCTGCAAGTTTGTGGACAACGACGGGCGAACCGGAACCGTCAAAAATATCGCGCAAGCGGCCCGCAGTTCTGACCCGTCACAAAAATCACTTTGTTTCTGGCCAGCTATCGCTCTCGCTACCTCCGCCATAGCTGTCAATCTAAACTAATTTAGAACAGACATCAGTGGTTAAGTACCCCTTCGCGAGGCGTACTTGGTGCTCTCTTTCACCTGTCCATGCGGCGGCAGAGCGCGAGGCATTCCCAATGCCCCTGTGGAGAGAGAGAAGGCCGACTCGGCCAAGGGAGTGGCTCGCTCGGTGCGCCGCTATTGTCCCGACCCCCACCGGTTGTTCCTGTAAGTACCGGCGCCCGCCAGGTGCTAAAGTATTTACGGCCGGCTCTGTCTGGCGTCGCGTTTTGTAGCCGCCGACCCGCTGTGTCCCGCGCCGTATGAAATATTTCGCCGCCGCGTGTTTCGCATTCTGTTGCACAGTTGCAGCCCTCCGTTCTGCGATTCCGAGTTGGCGGCACAGTAATTTATGGGCTTGTCTTAGCTAACGAGTCAAGGGCCGGCCGTCTCGCGTGCGCCAGCGGCCGTGTTTCAAGTTGAAAGTGTGGCAGTTAAGTGGTTTGTGTGTGTGTCACTTTTATATTCTACCGTCATGCGTTTATAGGACTTACACCTCCATTTCCAGGTTGATCACCGGTGTACACCAATACAGGGTGTACATAAAGTTCGGGAACACTTTCAATTATTTATTGCACAAGAACGAAACATTGTACAGATATCATACGTATATCATTTTGAAGAGAAACCCTAAAAGTTTTTTTGTTATGTATACCGCCACAGCGTAGTTTGGCAATGTGCCGATAGTCAGCCTTAGTCGCAAACATCACGAGTTCAGGTGCGGAGCGAGCTTTCTGTGTGTTGGAGTTCGACAAAAACACCAGATTTCACTCCGTGTGACTTTTTTCTGTGGGAGCACATTAAAGATCTGGTGTATGGACCGCCTCTACCACGTGATGTAGCAGAGTTCCGGGAGAGAATGTGGGAAGCGACTGCCACAGTCGACGATGCCATGCTGGGACGGTTATGGCAAGAATTCGATTACCGTATTGACTTCTGCCGGGTCACTCATGGTTCGCAAATCAAATTTTTGTACAAAAAAAAAAAAAAAAAAAACTTTCAGAGTTTCCTTGCAAAATGCAATATGTATGACATCCATACAATTAGTTCTTGTGCAATAAATAATTGAAAGTGTTTCCGGACTTTATGTACACCCTGTATTTCTTTCCACTGATGTCTACTTGATGCCTCATTTGACCAGTTATGCCAAGTCAAGTCCCATAGGATTTCGCACACATTTGAACATTTTTGAACTTAACACCTGAGGTCATCAGTCCCCTAGAACTTAGAACTACTTAAACCAAACTAATCTAAGGACATCACACACATCTATGCCCGGTGCAGGATTCGAACCTACGACCGTAGCGGTCGCGCGGTTCCAATCTGAAGCGCCTAGAACCGCTCGGCCACCACGGCCGGCTTACGGGAGCCCCTGCAAAAATTACGGAATTCGCTAGAAGTTTGACAACACAATGTTCTTTGCATTGTTTTGTGAACAGTATTGTTTATTATATGTTTAGCTCAGGCTATATAGCGGGGACATACTGAACAGAATTGGGAAGAAAAGAAATTTGTGGCACAACCTGACTAGAAGAAGGTATCGAAGGGATTGATTGATAGGGGACAATCTGAGACGTCAAGGGATCACCGATTTAGTATTGGTGGGGAGTGTGAAGGGGTAGGGGCTAAAAACCGTAGACTGAGACCAAGTGATGCGTACAGCAAGCAGATTCAGAAGGATTTAAGTTGCAATGTTTTTTCGGAGATGATGGGGCTTGCACAGCATCAAAACAGTCTTTGGAGTGGAGACAACAGTAACACACTTACCTCCTACAGTAGCGCCTCGTCAACTTCCCTATTGTTGGTGCGAAAATGCTGCTTGTTGGCATACTGATGTTCACGCTCGGCATCTAGTGTAAAGCAACTGAGTAGCATTTAAATTAACTCTCGAGCTTTTTTCGTTTAATTTTGTTTCCTTTCAAGTTACAAATACTCTGCCAGACCATTTTTTATAAGACGTCTTTCACGTGTCTTCACATTTGCAAGGATTTTGAACACACAAACAGCAGCAACCACAGTTCCCAAGCAACTGGCGACACACTCATTGCTCTATTCTGTGTTCGCGGACCGTTACACTTTTTATCTTGCACAAAGTATATTCAGTTTTCTGTGTGTAAATAGTTTCAACTCATTTTTTTCTGTAATATTTTCGATTGGGTTGTTTATTCAAGAGAAAGATCTTCAAAGGCTGAGCAAGTCAGGAACGTGAGGGGTTCACCTCTGGCGCTTGTGCAAGCAGTTACTCGGCTTAGCATTGGTCGATAGAATTGTTGGATGTCCTCGTGAGGGATATCGTGCCAAATTCTATCGAGTTGGCGCGTTAGATCGGAATTTTGACGAAGTGATTGGAGGGCCTTGTCCATAATGCTCAAAACTTTGTTAATTAGAGAGACATACGGCGACCTTGCTGGCCAAGATAGGGTTTAGAAACTTTCGCCGTATGCGGAAGGGTGTCAGCTTACGGATGTGGACGCCTAGGATGGCTTGCCGTGAAGGGCAACAAAAGGGTGCATGGCATATCGTCGACGTCCCGCTGTGCTGTAAGGGTGCTGCGAATGACAGCCAAACCGCCGTGGTATGAAAAGAAATTGCATCCCAGACCAACCCATCCTGGTTGTGGGGCGATATAGCGGGCGAGAATCCGGCGCTTCTCCACACATGTCTCCGGCCTGAAATATCCTTGACTGGAGCAGGACTGCCTTCAGTGATTAGTTCCGCTTAAAAATGGGCCGCGATGACCAGCGTAGACGTGTCGGTAGAACTCCCCGGACAGCAGTGGGCTACCAACTACCGCTTTCCGTCCCATTGGGATAATTCCGAGGCAGCGCGGTTTTTTCCCCGACTTATTTTCAAAGCACTTACAACGAAACTTACTAAACTCGGAATTAATTGCAGTTATAAACAGCAAAAATTATGGGCAGTTGTGCTGAACCATCATTACTGCCTATTTGCTATCTCTCGTCCACCCTTGAAATACAGTCACTAATCAAATTAAATCAGAATTAGATTTCACGCACCATTATCAGTACTAGCCTCAAACGCTCTCTAATTAACATAATTTTGGGGTGGCCATAATAATTTGTGTGTCATGGAGAAATGTCGCATCACACGGTGTTCGCTTAACTCCAGCTATAAGGAAATGTTACACACACTACTTGTCGCTACTTACAGTTATCGGATCATGTTGTGGTCGTCCGTCCAGACTGGTTTGATGCAGCTCTCCATGCTACTCTGTCCTGTGTAAGCTTCTTCACCTTCTTCTTTTTTTTTTGTAATCAGTCTACTGACTGGTTTGATGCGGCCCGCCACGAATTCCTTTCCTGTGCTAACCTCTTCATCTCAGAGTAGCACTTGCAACCTACGTCCTCAATTATTTGCTTGACGTATTCCAATCTCTGTCTTCCTCTACAGTTTTTGCCCTCCACAGCTCCCTCTAGTACCATGGAAGTCATTCCCTCATGTCTTAGCAGATGTCCTATCATCCTGTCCCTTCTCCTTATCAGTGTTTTCCACATATTCCTTTCCTCTCCGATTCTGCGTAGAACCTCCTCATTCCTTACCTTATCAGTCCACCTAATTTTCAACATTCGTCTATAGCACCACATCTCAAATGCTTCGATTCTCTTCTGTTCCGGTTTTCCCACAGTCCATGTTTCACTACCATACAATGCTGTACTCCAGACGTACATCCTCAGAAGTTTCTTCCTCAAATTAAGGTCGGTATTTGATATTAGTAGACTTTTCTTGGCCAGAAATGCCTTTTCTGCCATAGCGAGTCTGCCTTTGATGTCCTCCTTGCTCCGTCCGTCATTGGTTATTTTACTGCCTAGGTAGCAGAATTCCTTAACTTCATTGACTTCGTGACCATCAATCCTGATGTTAAGTTTCTCGCTGTTCCCATTTCTACTACTTCTCACTACCTTCGTCTTTCTCCGATTTACTCTTCACCTACTGCAACCTATATCCTTGTGAATCTGCTTAGTTATTCATCTCTTGGTATCCCTCTACGATTTTTACCCTCCACGCTTCCGTTCATTACTAAAATCGTGATCCCTTGATGCACCAGAATGTGTCCTACCAACCGATCCCTTCTTCTAGTCAAGTTGCGCCACAAATTCCTCTTCTCCCCAATTCTGTTCAGTACCTCCTCATTAGTTACCTGTTCTACGCATCTAATCTTCAGCATCCTTCTGTAGTATCACACTTCGAAAGCATCTATTTTCTTCTTGTGTAAACTATTTATTGTGCACGTTTCACTTCCATACACGGCTACACTCCATACAAGTAATTTCAGAAAAGACTTCCTAGTACTTAAATCTGTACTCGACGTTAACAAATTTCTCTTGTTCAGAAACGCTTTCCGTGCCATTGCCAGTCTACGTTTCATATCCTCTACATCGACTATCATCAGTTATTTTGCTCCCCAAATAGAAAAACCCATCTGCTACTTTTAAGTGTGTCATTTCCTAATGTAATTCTATTTTTGCTGGTGCGCCTAAATATCGCAGTGACCACGATGCTTGGCCAAAATTTTTCCCATGTGATGTGTAACCTTATCGATAAAAAGGACAATAACGATCCTTATTGGCAGCCTAGCCACGGAAGAGCAATAGGCACACACGAGGAATACTTCGGAAACATGACAAACAGCAGCGGACCCTAAATGTTCTACAGAGGGAGACTGGAAATGAGAACATGTAGAGGAGGTATTGAGAATGGAAAAGGCAGGAAGAGCGCCGGCATTGAATGTGGCGGGTTACGCAATTTTGCCGGCAAGCGTTGTGTGGATGACCCGGCAGGTCAGCTCCACGCGGCCGCGGGCGGAGCGCGCGGGCCACGGCGCATGCGCGAGGCGCTCGGCGGGCCCCGGCCGTTGCCATGGCAGCCGGTGACGTATGCCGCTCCGCCGGCTGGCCTTCTGCAGTGGGCGCGGCCCGGCGGTCCCCGGACGCCCGGCTACCTGTTGACCCAGCCGCGGGTCACCTCCGCGCCCTCTCCAGCCCGTGATGTGTGGGTCGCACCACGACGGCTCAACAGCGACACCGTAACTCACCATCTTTACAAATAGGGTACTTTAATACAACCTCCCGCGTTATGCGCCGCCACTTACCGGATGAGTTCTCCCTCTGGAACGTTGAAGCGTACCCCTGCCGTGAAAAGACTCAGAATTATCATCATTTAAGACTGATTATGCCTTTCAGCGGTCAGTCTGGAGCATAGTCCCCCTTATAAAATTCCTCCATGATGCCCTATTCAGTGCTAACATTGGTGCCTCTTCTGATGTTAAGCCTGTTACTTCAAAATCATTGTTAACCGAATCCAGGTACCTTCTTCTTGGTCTACCCCGACTCCTCCTACCCTCTACTGCTGAACCCATGAGTCTCTTGGGTAACCTTGTTTCTCTCATGCGTGTAACATGACCCCACCATCTAATCCTATTCGCCCTAACTGCTACATCCATGAGCTCATTCCCAGTTTTTCAATGATTTCCTCATTGTGGACACCCTCCTGCCACAGTTTCCATCTACTAGTACCTGCAATCATCCTTGCTACTTTCATATCCGTAACCTCAACCTTATCGATAAGGTAACCTGAATCCACCCAGCTTTCGCTCCCATACAACAAAGTTGGTCGAAAGATTGAACGGTGCACAGATAACTTAGTCTTGGTACTGACTTCCTTCTTGCAGAAGAGAGTAGATCGTAGCTGAGCGCTCACCGCATTAGCTTTGCTACACCTCGTTTCCAGTTCTTTCACTATGTTGCCATCCTGTGAGAATTTGCATCCTAAGTACTTGAAACCGTCCACCTGTTCTAACTTTGTTCCTCTTATTTTGCACTCAGTCGGTTTATATCTCTTTCCCACTGACATTACTTTTGTTTTGGAGATGCTAATCTTCAGAAAAGACTTGCCACACTAAAAATTCGTTGATAACGTCAAGTGGCGTTGAACTATATATGGCCTTATGGAACATTTCTCGAATTCATTTTCTCCTTATTTCGTCAACTAATTCCTCCCTAGTAACAGCTTCGTTCTGACGGACATAAGGCATTTCTGAGTCTTCACCTCTTGGTGAAATAAAGATGAGAGAGTTCGATGAAACCTCGCACTAGGACTACTCAGTTGGGCGATAATCGGAAACGCTTTGTTCACTAAAGGATGCTGCACCGAATAATAATAACTACGAAATAATCGCTGCAACAAGTACTCGTTGCATAATGGCAACCAAAGTGCGAGTCTGCCTTAGAACGTTGCTCAGTGTTCCCTCAGAATTCTATGCGACGACCTTTTTAGAGTAACCTTAGTGTCTCATAGCCCCCCCCCCTTCCCCCACTGCGCCCTATCTTTCTATCTCTCTCTCTCTCTCTCTCTCTCTCTCTCTCTCTCTCTCTCTCTCTCTCTCTCTCTCTCTGCCAAAAATTGTTCTTTTCATATATTGGCTTTCGCATATCTCTCGTTCGTTTCTTCAAAACAGGATGCGTTGAGCATTACTTAGTAATTTCGACTATAGTTTGAAAACCATTGACGTCGATGTGCAGCAGGATTTTGGAACGTGTCTTGTTCGAAAATCATGAATTACCTCGAAGAGAACCATTTATTGACACACAGTCAACGCGGATTAACATCGTTCTTGTGAAACATAGGTAGCTCTTTGCACACACCAGCGGCGTACGAAGTGTTGAATGCTATTGAGAACGGATTTCAGATTGACTCCGTATTTCTAGATTGCCAGAAGGCTTTTACACTGTACCACGCAAGCGGCTTCTAGTGAAATTGCGTGCTTATGAAATATCGCCTCAGTCATGTGACTGCATTCGTGATTTCCTGCCGGAAAGGTAATAATTGACGGAAAGTCACTGAGTAAAACAGAAGTGTTTCTTTCTGAAGTGTTGGCAGAAGAGCCAACACCGTGTTGCTAGAGGAGGCCGAAATGCACGCTTTTAAGCTCACGCAGGCTGGCGCGAGGTCTGGAACAGTTAAGGGAATTAATAGTAGCAAATAAAGTACGTAGTTGATGTCATACTTAACTTTAATCCATAATTGGTGTACATCGGTCTTGACGGTACAGGCATCACCAGGTAAGAATCTATTGATAATGGCGCCTTGCTAGGTCGTAGCAAATGATGGAGCTGAAAGCTATGCTAACTATCGTCTCGGCAAATGAGAGCGTATTTGTCAGTGTAGCATCGCTAGCAAAGTCGGCTGTACAACCGGGCGAGTGCTAGTACGTCTCTCTAGACCTGCCGTGTGGTGGCGCTCGGTCTGCAATCACTGACAGTGGCGACACGCGGGTCCGACGTATTCTAACGGACCGCGGCCGATTTAAAGGCTACCACCTAGCAAGTGTGGTGTCTGGCGGTGACACCACACTTTCGTTCGCCAGTGTAGCGTAATAGGCCCTTTGCTGTACTTATCTATATAAACGATTTCGGGGAGAATCTGAGCAGCCGTCTTAGATTGTTTCCAGACGATGCTGTCGTTTAGCGTCTAATAAAGTCATCAGAAGATGAAAACAAATTGCACAACGATCTAGATATCTGTAGGGTGGGAAAATTGAAAGTTAACCCTAAATAACGAAAAGTGTGAGGTCGCCCACATGAGTGATTAAAGGAATCCGTTAAACATCGGTTACACGGTAGATCACTCAAATCTAAAGGCCGTAAATCCAGCTAACTACTTAGGAATTACAAGTACGAATAGCTTAAATTGAAAAGAACACAGAGAAAATGTTTTGGGGAAGGCAAACGAAAGAATGCGTTTCATTGCCAGAAAATGTAACAGGTCTACTAAAGCGACTGCCCACACTACGATTGTCAGTCCTCTTTAAGAATACTGCTGCGCGGTGTGGGATCCTTACCAGATAGGACAGACGGAGTACATCGAGAAAGTTCAAAGAAGGGCAGCACGTCCTTTATTGTCGCGAAATAGGGGAGAGTATGTCAGTGACATAAAGGTTTTGAAGTGGACATCATCAAAACAAAGGCGTTTTTCTTTGCGGTGGAATCTTCTCACGAATTTTCAATCAGCAACTTTCTCCTCCGAATGCGAAAATATTATATTGTCGCCGACCTACATAGGGAGAAACGATCATAATCATAAGAGAAATCAGAGCTCACACGGAAAGATACAGATTCAAAATGGTTGAAATGGCTCTGAGCACCATGGGACTTAAGATCTGAGGTCATCAATCCTCTAAAACTTGGAACTACTTAAACCTAACTAATCCAAGGACATCACACATATCCACACCCGAGGCGGGATTCGAACCTGCGACCGTAGCAGTCGCGCGGTTCCGTATTGAAGCGCCTAGAACCGCTCGGTCACAGCGGCCGGCCCTACTCGTATCGACTAGCGTGAACGGGACCGCCGCGCTCCCTATGGCGCGTAGAGTCCATTACAGTGGATGACACACGAAGGTGATCGGTTGCATCTCGTTACTCAGATATTTTTCAAAATCTATATTCAAATGAAAGTTTGACTGCATCGTGCTAGCTTATTGTTGAGAGATTTTCACTTACGATTGTAAACTAAATCTGAATTATACTTTGCCGGCCGGGGTGGCCGAGCGGTTCTAGGCGCTACAGTTTGGAATCGCGTGACCGCTACGGTTGCAGGTTCGAATCCTGCCTCGGGGCATGGATGTGTGTGATGTCCTTAGGTTAGTTAGGTTTAAGTAGTTCTATGTTCTAGGGGACTGATGACCTCAGAAGATAAGTCCCATAGTGCTCAGAGCCATTTTTGAATTATACTTTAGTAATTTCTTTCTCTCTCTTTCCTTACATCCACCAAACACCGCCCAGTCCAAACCGCTAAGGATAGAAGTTTGGAGTTGACGGAGTTATACTGTAGGCATCATTGGAGAAGGTTTTCGCATTTCCACTCCTAAGTGGATGAAGAAGCTGAAAGGCTTTCTGAAAATATGTTGCTATTACTGTAATTTCGAACTGCGAAAATTGTTTCCTGATCAGAAATATATGTTTCAGCGTTTTTGGCAATTTACCCCCCATGGCGTTGAAAATTTCTTCGAAAACAAATCATAAATAAAGAACTACTAAAGCATTTTTAAAGCTACGTCTATAAAATTGGTATCGACTTCTCGGTTAAAAAATCTTGTTTGTGTTTTTGCAAATTGAACCCCTAAGAGTGTGAAATAGGGGATCAAAATTGTTATGAAAATATTTCGTTACCGGTATATTAAAACAGTTTTAAAGCTTAATCTGTGAAAATTTGTATTTGACTTCTAAAGAAATACGTGTTAGGGCATAAAAGTTTCTATGCAAGTATCACCACAAGAACTCAAAAAGGATTAAGAAAGACTTCCGACTCTAGGTGCCAGAATCGCTTTGTTGGTTAAAAGTCCTTTCGGGGAAGAGCTTGCCTCTATTAGCGTACAAAGTGTAGCAGATGTCGCAATTTGTGAACCATAAAAATTCGACCAAAGAAAAAAAAACTGTGTAGATCATACAGTCAGCGCGAGCAAAGCACGGGGCGCTAAGCTAGTAATACATAAATGTGAGTTCTGGCGTACTGGCCTCCATCTTCTATCACAGCATTGAGATTAGAAGATTATTGAGTTGATGCTGTTTCCCACCGAAGGTGTATTCGCGGCACCAGTTGTTCGTACCTCACTCCACTTCATGACGTCATGCGTCGGCTCTTGCGTCTTCGCTCAGCTGGTATCTGAAGCGTGAGAATAAATCTTATGGGTCCCAGGGCAAGAAATGTTACATGACGAGTGCCTTAATTTGGACCGCACCTCGTGGTTTTGTGATACTCTGAAAATGTTTGATACTAAATTCCAACTGGTTCACAGTTTCTCGGTACTTTAATGTAGCATCGCTACAGCGGTGTGCAGGTCATATTGCTAATACATACAGACGGCGAAATCCTCGCATTCGTCTTACACCCCAGCCGAGTCGCTAATTATTTCTGTATCTTGAGAAGGCAGATAAGCGGGTGGGCAGAAAATATAGCGCAGAATGGGTGTTTGCAGACGACGTTTTAACGATGAAATAAGAGTGGCGGGGCGAGAGCGCAAGTATAAATAGGTCTGGCGTGACCGTGGGGTCAACTGAGGTGACGTCCACTTTAGCAGACGTTGGCCGCCTATTAAAAGGCAACTGAGTGCTTAATTACGTTCTTCTGCGGTCGACGCTGACCGGCCGTCGTTCTCCACGGGTCGCGTCCATCGATGACAGTGAATCGCCGCTCCTCGAAATCGCAAACGATTGCGAAAGCTTATAGTGAAGACGAGTGTTAATCAGAGACAAAGGTATCGTCAAGTGTGCCCGAGGGAAGTGAGATAAGATTGCTATTATTTTCTGTATACATAAATGATTTGGCAGACAGGGTTGGCAGCAGCCTGCAAATTTTTGCTGAGACGCTGTGGTGAAAGGGAAGATGTGGTCGTTGAGTCGCTGTAGGATGATACAGGATGACTTAAAAGGCGACTCTCCATACTGTAAATCGCGGATTTTGATGCGCTTGAAATATGTTGTAGAGGCACTTACCCTGAGTACCTGGCTATCCGATTTTTTAGCGACGGGCCGTGGTTTATGAGAAAATCGATTTTGAAGGTCATTGCTTGCTTTGTATACCCGTAACATAATACACTCCTGGAAATTGAAATAAGAACACCGTGAATTCATTGTCCCAGGAAGGGGAAACTTTATTGACACATTCCTGGGGTCAGATACATCACATGATCACACTGACAGAACCACAGGCACATAGACACAGGCAACAGAGCATGCACAATGTCGGCACTAGTACAGTGTATATCCACCTTTCGCAGCAATGCAGGCTGCTATTCTCCCATGGAGACGATCGTAGAGATGCTGGATGTAGTCCTGTGGAACGGCTTGCCATGCCATTTCCACCTGGCGCCTCAGTTGGACCAGCGTTCGTGCTGGACGTGCAGACCGCGTGAGACGACGCTTCATCCAGTCCCAAACATGCTCAATGGGGAACAGATCCGAAGATCTTGCTGGCCAGGGTAGTTGACTTACACCTTCTAGAGCACGTTGGGTGGCACGGGATACATGCGGACGTGCATTGTCCTGTTGGAACAGCAAGTTCCCTTGCCGGTCTAGGAATGGTAGAACGATGGGTTCGATGACAGTTTGGATGTACCGTGCACTATTCAGTGACCCCTCGACGGTCACCAGTGGTGTACGGCCAGTGTAGGAGATCGCTCCCCACACCATGATGCCGGGTGTTGGCCCTGTGTGCCTCGGTCGTATCCAGTCCTGATTGTGGCGCTCACCTGCACGGCGCCAAACACGCATACGGCCATCATTGGCACCAAGGCAGAAGCGACTCTCATCGCTGAAGACGACACGTCTCCATTCGTCCCTCCATTCACGCCTGTCGCGACACCACTGGAGGCGGGCTGCACGATGTTGGGGCGTGAGCGGAAGACGGCCTAACGGTGTGCGGGACCGTAGCCCAGCTTCATGGAGACGGTTGCGAATGGTCCTCGCCGATACCCCAGGAGCAACAGTGTCCCTAATTTGCTGGGAAGTGGCGGTGCGGTCCCCTACGGCACTGCGTAGGATCCTACGGTCTTGGCGTGCATCCGTGCGTCGCTGCGGTCCGGTCCCAGGTCGACGGGCACGTGCACCTTCCGCCGACCACTGGCGACAACATCGATGTACTGTGGAGACCTCACGCCCCACGTGTTGAGCAATTCGGCGGTACGTCCACCCGGCCTCTCGCATGCCCACTATACGCCCTCGCTCAAAGTCCGTCAACTGCACATACGGTTCACGTCCACGCTGTCGCGGCATGCTACCAGTGTTAAAGACTACGATGGAGCTCCGTATGCCACGGCAAACTGGCTGACACTGACGGCGGCGGTGCACAAATGCTGCGCAGCTAGCGCCATTCGACGGCCAACACCGCGGTTCCTGGTGTGTCCGCTGTGCCGTGCGTGTGATCATTGCTTGTACAGCCCTCTCGCAGTGTCCGGAGCAAGTATGGTGGGTCTGACACACCGGTGTCAATGTGTTCTTTTTTCCATTTCCAGGAGTGTATATTGTTGACGTCAACCTACATGGGGTAAACGATCATTATAATAAAGCAAGGGAAATGAGAGCTCGCACGGGAAGATTTGGTGTTATTTTTTACCCGCGCTGTACGAGATTGGGATAATGAGAATTATTGTGGCGGTGGTTCGATGAACTTCCTGCAGGCACTTGAATGTGATTTGCAGAGTACCCACGCAGATGTAGGTTTCCTTCAAAAACCGTTCAAGGACTTCATTCTGATAGTGATGAAACCGTGCAAGCAGAGGTGAGGTTGTGGCTCCGTCAACAAAGCGAAATATTAAACAGTGACCCTACATACAAACTTGTGTCTCGTTGGGAGAATTGTGCTCGTCGGCGCGGTGAGTACGTTGAGGAATAAATAAGACATGAAAAATAAAGACACAGGATTTAATGAAGTTCCTTTTGTTTAAAAGGGTTTTACGAGTTTTCACATGAAAAATTCTGATGCATTAGTTTTCAGGCATGCATTGTATGTTTAACGCGAGGTGCGTTGGTGAATACAGTCTCGCATTCGTCTAAATTATTTTTGCTAGGAACTTCGATGCACGGTCTGGTAAGTAGATGGTGTTGTAAAAATGGTTCAAATGGCTCTGAGCACTATGGGACTTAACATCGGAGGTCATCAGTCCCCCAGAACTTAGAACTACTTAAACCTAACTAACCTAAGGACATCACACACATCTATGCCCGAGGCAGCTTTCGAACCTGCGACCGTAGCAGCATCGTGGTTCTGGACTGAAGCGCCTAGAACCTCTCGGCCACACAGGCCGGCATAGTGTTGTAGTTCTCGCGGAGAGGCCGCAACATTCTATCAAATAGTTTTTTCCATCAGAGTCCGCAGCATCGTCGCGAATCCTCACTTGTTGTACACCGTTATACCGGACGCAGTCAAGGCCCTCTTTATATACGCGGCCACGCCGACACCACACACACACACACACACACACACACACACACACACAAACGCGCGCGCGCAGGGTTGCCCTGAAAGTAACGCTCCGCATATTTTCTGTTCAACAGTTCTTTATTGGACATAATGAAAACCGCACACACGAAAGAACGGTGTTTTATCTACACACCGTATTTACCACGTAATATCCATCCTCTTCTATGGCCTTCCTCCAGCACGAAACAAGGGCGTGCGTGCCCTGTCGGTACCAACCCTCGCCCGCAGCTCGTGGTCGTGCGGTAGCGTTCTCGCTTCCCACGCCCGGGTTCCCGGGTTCGATTCCCGGCGGGGTCAGGGATTATCTCTGCCTCGTGATGGCTGGGTGTTGTGTTCTGTCCTTAGGTTAGTTAGGTTTAATTAGTTCTAAGTTCTAGGGGACTGATGACCATAGATGTTAAGTCCCATAGTGCTCAGAGCCTTTTGGTACCAACCCTTGTGACGGGGGAGTCATTGTTTCACTGTGTGAATCACCTGCTAACCATCTCCAAAATGTCTTCCACGAATGGCATGCTTTAATGGCCCAAACAAGTGGAAGGCCGAGGGGGCTAAGTCAGGTGTGACAGATGTGACAGCCGTGGATGGTCTCACCGACCGCTGCAAATCGTAGAGCTCCGCCGAGCCGCCTTCTGATGACCTCTCCCTCCGTGTCCAGCGACTAACTGTCCTTCGTGAAGATGGTTATTTCGTACATGTCCGAAAGATCAGATACCATCGGTGACCATGCAGCTCTCTTAAAACGAAATTTGACATGTCCGAAAGAACAGATACCATCTTCATATAGTTAAGGCTAACCGGCCATTGACCTGCTTGTTCTGTGCTGGATGCACACGCATTGTCCGAACTCTTACGGTGCTCGGTAAGATTGTCTGTCGCGAGTAATGAGTGTAATGGGCAGGGACACTACGAATGTAGTGTGTGGAAATTAAGTTGGGAATGTGCTCCATAGACTTTGCACAAGCGTTTCTGAATATTCTTTACAGTTTATGTCTCTGCAGTGAGAAATTCAATGACGGCACGTTGCTTGTAACGTACATCACCTACAGACCCCATTTTAGAACTGTCCTGCAGCAACAGCCGCGGCAGTGGCCGAGCGGTTCTAGGCGCTTCAGTCTGGAACTGTGCGACCGCTAAGGTCGCAGGTTCGAATCCTGCCTCGACCATGGATGTGTGTGATGTCCTTCGTTGAGTTAGGTTTAAGTAGTTCCGAGTCCTAGGGGACTGATGACCTCAGATGTTGTCCCATAGTGCTCAGAGCCATTTTCCTGCAGCAACGCGATCTGTCGGAAGTGACGGAAACTTGGCGCGCTCACTCAGGGGACTTCAAATAATACACACGTAACGTTTCGCGTTCGTAGCATTATTTTCGGCTGAGAAAAAAAAAATGCGGTGCATTACTCAACGCGATCTGTCGGAAGTGACGGAAACTTGGCGCGCTCACTCAGGGGACTTCAAATAATACACACGTAACGTTTCGCGTTCGTAGCATTATTTTCGGCTGAGAAAAAAAACGCGGTGCATTACTTTCTGGGCAGCCCTCGTATTAGAGCGTAGATGCAGTACTGCGCGGGATAATCTGGTGCAAGCGGGCACGGTGTACGCCGGGATTTCGATACACCAGGCTATTGTAAGCCTGGTGCTGAACGCCCGTCTTTGTGAGTACAGGGAAGGGGTCTGTCGAGAAGGGAAGGGAAGCAAACCCGGCGACCGGAAGTGGGGCCGCCGGCAGCGCCAGCCGTGGACGCGACCGGTGTCAGCACCCGCTCCTCATTAGCGCCACAGCCGCGGCCGCGGCCAGCCTGTGCGGCTTCCATCACCAGTTAGCAACAGCCAATGGCAGCAGCTCGTACAGCAATCAAGAGTACGATAAAGTTGCCGTACGTCCTGGTTTGTTACTAGCGTAACGCACGAGGTGTTGGTATATTTCCGTCATACACCTTGGTGACTTGTTTCGGGGACCAAGAAAACTGCTGGTAACTGATTTTGAAACTGCTTCCAGTAGCTGCGTAATGAATTGAGAAATCTTTTCCTTTTCCATTACCCAGGTTTCCAGCCCCAGACGTTCAACATTTATAGGCACTTTGATTTCGTGCACAAAAGGGTTGCAATGTATTTATTTGTGTGTTTTATAATCAGGTTCAGTGGGACCAGGCTAGCTACTTGGTCATGTAATGTGTCAGTAAGTAGTTGGCCGAATAAAGATTAGAAAAGAATTAATAAGATACAAAAACAGAATATTTTAATAATCAACACATTTCAGAGAAAATTTCAACTACTGAGAGGAACTCTTTTACGAAACCTTAGTGTGCCACGCAGGAACCTTTCAACTTTGAACTGAAGTCTCGACTTTTATCACTCAATCTTTTCAGTTTGTAATGGCACTTGAATTACGTAACCATGACGGCACCTCACGTGAACCTCTCGATACCAGCAATATTCTACTGTGTTTCTGTAAAATAGTTACCATATTTCTGTGACAACATTCAGATTAGCTTTCATTAATGTAGAAGTACTTCGATACATCGATATGTATATATTGCAATGATATTATTCTTATGCGTATTCTTTCCTTTGTCACTATTAGCTTTGACGTACTTGTAACTCTGGTTTTTGGGCGCGTAAGCGCTTATTAGAGAGTCAAGCTTTGGTCGTCATGTTGAAAAGACGCAAATTGTAGTCAGTTTATGAAATGTGAACTTAAACAGAGAGGAAGACGTTTTCAAGTTACGATTTATATTGTGAAGTGATGTTTTGGTACGAGTTACGTGATATTGCAACAAAAGTAATAAAAAAGAAGTGTAACTTAAATTCGGAGTGCTGATTACCTTCTTACGTCACCATTGCTCTAACTTGCAAAAATTTAATCTTCAAGAATGGTTTATGAAACACATGTATAAAACTTCTGAATATCGCAGAATAACACCTAGGCCTCTTTTGCATCCCAGCTTGGAATCATCACTACCTAGATTTTCGACGATTGAGCTATGACTTCACAACGAGACCAGTGTGGGAAACACGAAAAGATGAGTGCCTAGTTTATCCATTATTTCAAGATATGACTTTATTAACTGTGCTCTTACAACATCTGCCACATCATATAACTTTGTTGTTGCCCGAAAATGCAGTATTTAGCACCTTGAGCAACACTACAATCATAATTAATTTTTGACCTTTGTTGTGATAGGGTTGTTAGAAGTTCTACCTGAAACCTATTGAAGATGAAACATGCTGAATAGTGCACATCTTTTTATAGGCAGTCCCGGAGGGTCTTTATTCAATTGTATACCATTTTCTGTCTTCTGTTCACTGAATGCATGCTGCAGTTATTTCTGACTCTCAACATTATCAACGACAAAGCCCGTTATGTTAGATTTGTATAGGTACGGCAGTGTTAGAACTCCGACACACATGAGCGATGTCCTAGTCGCTAGGAGCGCAGCGCTGGTCAAAATAGTTGTAACCTGTATATCTTCTGCCTGATTATGCGCATAAATTAAGGATGACGATGTTATTTTGTTACTTGCACGTCGTTTAATTCCGAAAGTTACGGGTGTGACGGTTTTAAACGATCCATTGTTCTCCAACGTGGCAAACACGCACACTTGCACACCTTCAGTTGAAACTTCCGGGCTGAGAGGCCGTTGTCGATGTATAAAATTTCCATCTGACGTTTCGTCTCCATCTGCTGGAGACATCTTCTGAGGTCGTCCGGCTACTGCCACTGAGGCTCCAGCTACTCTCGCATTTATAGAGCGCATAGAGGGCACCACCATTCGTCACGTGATGCCGACGGCATGCCTGTCTTTGGAAGGCTTCATCATTCTCGATTAAGAGTAATCGATTGTCATTTTGCTGGCGCAACGTCGACATACATATTTTGTCCAACTTTAAAACTTCCTCTTTTCTATTAATATTATTATGGTGTTTGTGAATCTCTATTGGTTCTCTATACATGCGCGCATGATTAGTTGTTCGTGCTAGAACGCTTGTCTCATTAAATTTAATTTCGTGGTTCCCATGTCGAAAACCATGCTCAGCTACGGCCGAGAATTTAACAGGAGCGCATAAGCAAAATTTCAGAAAATCGTTGCTGCAGAATTCAGTTTTCTGATTCAGCAAATTTGCAGACTATTTGCATTTGGATGAAGAAATTTCCAGCTCTCCATCTATTTAAGTACTTTGGGGGATCCTGAACTAGTAAAGATGAGACTTCGTGTTCCTCTGGGTTAATCTAGCAATAGCTGGACACGTCGGCAAGAACACGCAACCCCCCAGGGGGTCCACAACTCTTTCGTGGATACGTGCGTGGCGAGCACGGGGCCCCGAGCCATTGCAGCCTTCTTTCTCTCCCGGGCTGCATTTCCTTTCCCTTCCCCTCCTTTCCCCTCCATACCCCTTTCCCCTCGCCCTCTCCTCTCCCTCTATTGGTGTCCTTGCTTATGTTGGCCCCCGCTATCCTCCTGGTTCTGTTGGTTTTACACTCTGGCTTTGTTGCGTAATCATCTCCTCCTTTTGGCATTCCTTGGTCCCCCTCTGGGGTTTGACCTCCATTCCAAAATTTCTCTTTCCGTAGTGTGAGCCATTTGGGGAAGAGCACCTTACCTAGTGTCTCCGACGTGTGCCCTCCTAGTATATTCCACCTTTTCTTCTACGTCGTTGTCTGATGCTAGGGTGCATAGCCAGCACGGTAGCCAGCCCGTGTGGTGGGGTCGCTATGTACCCTTTTGGTTGAGCCCCCTGAACACACAGGGATCACACTTCTGATACCTGAGCTGTGACCTCCTCATGCATGCCTTGGAGTGGTTGCTCGTCATCCTGGAGCATCGGAACTCCCGGCAATGGCCGCCGTGCCAGACGGCCCTTGCTGTGGCTGGGTGGCGCCCGTGAGGAGAGCCCCTGATCGGAGTGGGTGGTATCAGGGCGGACGCTATGCAGATGAAACGCATAAGGGTCCAAACCTCTGGCCGCTCTTCTGCGGCCGTCTCTCTGCGTGGTACTGATTCCTCAAGTGCTGCTTCTCTTGCCCCTTCGGCCTTCCCTTCCGTGGCTACCCCCTGGGAGGAGGGTCAGGCCCGTCGTCTAGGGGCAAAACCTTTCCCCCGTTATCTAGTTTGCACCAGGACTGATGGAGATACTTTCACCGGTGTCAAACCTTTATTCTTTGTGGAACACATTGAAGACAAGTTCGGCGAAGTGGACTCCCTGAGCAAGATGCGGTCGGGTTCATTACTGATAAAAACTGCTTCGGCTGCCCAATCTGCGGCCCTTCGTGCCTGTACCCATCTTGGCACAATTCCCGTGTCCATTACCCCTCACCAGTCTCTAAATATGGTACAAGGTGTAATTTTTCACAGAGACCTCATCCTTCAAACTGATGAGGAACTTCGGGACAATCTCGGACGGCGGGGTGTTCACTTTGTTCGGCGTGTTCAGAAGGGTCCTAAAGATAATCGTATTGATACTGGTGCCTTTATCCTGGCCTTTGAAGGGGATACCCTTCCTGAGAAAGTTAAGATTATGGTCTATCGCTGTGATGTGAAGCCGTACATCCCACCTCCTATGCGGTGTTTTAAGTGCTTGCGTTTTGGCCACATGTCTTCTCGCTGTACCCAGGACCCTCTCTGTGGTGACTGTGGACGTCCACTCCATGAGGGGAGTCCCTGTGTTCCCCCTCCTGTATGTGTAAATTGTCATGGTAGTCATTCTCCACGTTCAGCAGATTGCCCAGTCTATAAGAAAGAAAAAAAGATACAGGAGTATAAGTCTCTTGATCGTTTAAGCTACACAGAGGCCCGTAAGAAATATGCACGATTGCACCCTGTGTCCATGACATCTAGTTACGCCTTGGTTACATCTTCATCCCTTCCTCCCCCTTCCTTACCCCCGTCCCGGACCCCTCTCCTTCCCCCCTCCCCTGCGGCTCCCACACCTTCTCCTCTGGGCGCCGCTCCCCCTCCCCAGCCGGAGAAGTGTCCCACTCCTTCGGCGTCTGCCGGTCAAGGGCGCCTCTCCCGGGATGCCCCTTCCCGGCACCTTCCAGGTCAAAGGTCTGCTGCAGCGCGGCGACCGCGAGAGCCGCGGTCTATCGGCCCCCAGGTCGCCCGGTCTCTTTCTGTTCCTGATCTTGCTGCAGCTGGCTCCATTATGCCACACAGCCCTCCTCGATCTCAGCCTGAAAAGAAGAAGAAACATAAGTCCCGGGACAAAGAGCCTCTGGTGTCACCGGAGGTCCCTTCCCCGGCTTCACAACCGGATTCTGACCTGTCGTTTATGGATGTCGCCCCCTCCTTGTCGGTGACAGGTGGGGACCCGGCGGTATGACTGGATTTAGCGTGTTCAGCCCTCATTTAAACCATCGTTCTGTGGTTCTCCAATGGAATTGTAATGGTTACTATCGTCACCTTCCGGAATTGAAATCCCTTCTTTCGTCCTACTCAGCAGCTTGTGTGGTTCTCCAGGAATCTCATTTTACTGATGCTCACTCACCGACCCTCCGTGGGTTCCGTGTTTTCTGTCGAAATCGGGTCGGACCCTTGCGGGCTTCTGGTGGCGTTTGTACGTTGGTCCGTACAGACATTGCTAGCACGTGGATTCCTCTCCAAACTACATTGGAAGCAGTTGCTGTTAGGGTCCACTTAGACTCTGCAGTCACAGTATGCAATCTTTATCTCCCTCCTGACAGGACTCTTACACCTGCTGCCTTAACCACCCTTCTTCAGCAACTTCCTCCTCCCTTCCTCCTCCTTGGGGATTTTAATGCTCATCATCCTTTGTGGGGCAGTGCCTTTCCATCTAGACGAGGTCTTCTTATCGACCAATTTATTGCAGACCACGACCTGTGCCTTCTTAATGATGGCTCCCCTACTCATTTCAGTGCTGGTCATGGTACCTTTTCTGCCATTGATCTTTCTCTTTCTTCTCCCTCTCTCCTCCCTTCATTACACTGGTCGCCACACGACGACCTTTGTGATAGTGACCATTTCCCGTTGATTATCACGCTCCCTTCCCGCTCCCCGATGGAGAGGTTACCTCGTTGGTCTTTCCACCGCGCCGATTGGCCTCTATATACTGCACAGGTCGAGTTTTCTCCCTCTTTGTCGGGTTGTATTGATGACGTCCTACGTGACGTGTCTGACGCGATTGTTCGCGCTGCTAACCTTGCTGTCCCGCGCTCATCTGGACAATTTCGTCGTCGGCAAGTCCCGTGGTGGAGTACGGCCATTGCCATTGCCATCCGTGATCGCCGTCGAGCTTTGCAACACTTCAAGAGGCACCCATCTGTAGCCAGCCTTTCTACCTTTAAGCGCCTTCGCGCTAAAGCCCGTTATTTAATCAAACAGAGCAAGCGGATATGTTGGGAACGATTCGTTTCTTCCCTTGGTTCCACTGTCCCTCTGTCACGGGTATGGGCTACACTTCGCTCTCTCCAAGGTTGCCATCGGCAGTCCACCCTCCCAGGCCTTCACCTCCCAGATGGCATTTGTACGGATCCATTAGTTCTCGCAGAACATCTTGCGACCCATTTTGCAGTGGCATCAGCGTCGGCCTCCTATCCAGCTGCTTTCCTTCATCAAAAACAGCAGGCTGAAGCTGTCACCTTATGTTTCACCACTTGTGAGTCAGAATCTTACAACGAACCTTTCACTGAATGGGAATTTCTTTCTGCTCTATCTGCTTCTCATGATACGGCTCCTGGCCCAGATTCCATTCATAACCAGCTGCTTCAACATCTCAGTGCTCCACAACGGCACCATCTTCTTCGGGTGTTTAACCGTATCTGGCTCCAGGGTGACTTCCCTTCTCAGTGGAGGGATAGCATTGTGGTTCCTGTCCTTAAGCCTGGTCAGAACCCCCTATCTGTTGACAGCTATCGGCCAATTAGTTTGACCAATGTTGGTTGTAAGTTACTTGAACGGCTGGTAGCCCGTCGGCTCACTTGGGTCCTCGAATCTCGGGATCTATTGTCCCCTTACCAGTGTGGCTTTCGAGAGGGACGATCTCCAATCGATCATTTGCTTCGCTTGGAATCCGCAGTTCGGCAGGCTTTTTCCCAGCGCCGCCATTTGGTTGCAGTGTTTTTTGACCTTCGCAAGGCCTATGACACGGCCTGGCGCCATCACATCTTACTAACCCTTCATCAGTGGGGTCTTCGGGGCCCACTCCCGATTTTTATCCGCCAGTTCCTGATCCATCGGTCATTCAGAGTTCGAGTTGGTACTGCTTTTAGTTCTCCACGGACCCAGGAGACGGGCATCCCACAGGGTTCTGTCTTGAGTGTCCTTCTTTTCCTCATTGCTATCGATGGACTTGTGGCCTCTGTCGGTCCCTTGGTCGCCCCTGCCCTGTATGTGGATGATTTCTGCATTTGGGTTAGTTCCTCCTCGATGCCATCTGCAGAACGGCAGCTCCAGGTGGCTATACGGCGTGCCTCTGCATGGACCCTCTCCCACGGGTTTCAATTCTCTCCTTTAAAATCGCGGGTGGTCCACTTCTGTCGCCGTACTACGGTCCACCCTGATCCAGAGCTCTATCTCGCTGCACAAAGATTGCCTGTGGTTCCACAGTTTCGTTTCCTAGGTCTTCTTTTCGACAACAAGCTCACTTGGCTGCCCCATATCAGACTCCTGAAGGTAGGATGTTTCCGTAAACTCAATGTCCTTCGCTTCCTTGCCCACTCCTCCTGGGGTGCGGACCGTTCCCTCCTCCTCCGTCTTTATCGTGCTCTAGTTCTGTCACGTTTGGACTATGGTTGTCAAGTTTATGGTTCAGCTGCTCCTTCCACGCTGCACGTGCTGGATCCAGTCCACCATCGTGGTATCCGTTTGGCCACCGGTGCCTTCCCTACTAGCCCTGTTGATAGTCTCCTGGTTGAAGCTGGGATCCCCCCCCCTTTCTGTTCGGCGGTCCCAGCTTCTGGTGTCTTATGCCCTTACTATCCGTTCTTCTCCCGCTCATCCTTCCTATTCTATCCTATTCCCAGACCATGGGCGTCGCCCGCCTGACTCCCGCCCTCGGGCGGGTTTACCGGTTGGGCTGCGCCTTGCGTCTCTTACCCGTGATTTTCGGCTTCCTTCTTTGTCCTGTCTTCCTCGCTCCCTCCCCTCCACCCCTCCTTGGTTAGTTCCTCGGCCTCGAATTCGGATGGATCTCCGCCGCGGTCCGAAAGATTCCATCCCCCCGGTGGTGTTCCGTTCCTTTTTCCGCCAAATTTTATGGGAGTTTCGGGATGCTGTTGTTTTTTACACTGATGGTTCTAAATCTGCTGATCATGTTGGGTATGCCTTCACGTCCTTTGTTGGCACGGAAAATCATCTACTGCCACCCTCATGTGGGGTGTTTACTGCGGAATTGATGGCAATTTCCCGGGCCCTTACCTTTATTAAACAATCCCAACACAACCGCGTTTTGTTATGTACGGACTCGATGAGTGGCCTTCTTGCTATTGACCGGTGTTTTTCGCGCCATCCCTTGGTCTCTGCCATCCATGACCATCTCGCTGATCTTCACCGTGCTGCTTGTTCCATTGACTTCCTATGGGTCCCGGGCCATGTGGGTATCCCGGGTAATGAGCTCGCTGATCGTTTGGCTGGGGGAGCAGTTACTTACCCCCCGTTTTCTGTAACCCCTCCTGCAGCGGATTTACGGCTTCACATCAAATCCCACTTTGCACAGTCATGGGCCAATTCTTGGGAGGCTACTCCACTGTCTAATAAACTTCGTGCCATTAAGGTGAATACAGGCCCATGGCGTTCTTCCTTTAGCCTCTCCCGCAAGGACTCGACCACACTGTGTCGTCTCCGCATTGGCCATACCAGGCTGACCCATGGTTTCCTTTTGAGTGATGAGCCACCCCCGCTATGTGGTTGTGGAGCCTTCCAGTCAGTGGCCCACATTTTGGTTGAATGCCCCCTTCTTTTGGCTCTGCGTGCTAAGTACAGACTCCCCCACACTTTACCTTTGATGTTGGCTGACGATTCCCGGATGGTCTCTCTGGTTCTAGGTTTCCTCCGGGAGAGTGGTTTTTATTCTCAGTTTTAAAGTTTTTAATCTCCCTCTGGTGTTGGGGCAGGGCGGTGAGTGTTTGGGTGTCTCCCACTGTAGGCAGTGTTCAGAGATTCCCGATTCACCTCCCTGACCGGAATCCTCTTTTCTTTCCGTTTTACTCTGTTTTCACCCCTTCTTTTTAAGGTTTGGTTAGTTTTTCTATTCCCATACGTACTTTCTGCATTATAGCAGTTGTACCTTTTAAGTCACAGGTGGTCTTGCCTATGCTGTTTCAGCATAGTGTTGGGTTCGTTCTCTTGCCAACTTCCCTCATTTGTTTTTACTAATGACAACGTGACTGCCCTTTTACGTTTCCCCTTTATCCGTTTTATTTTTCTGACTATACTGAGATGTCCCGTTAGCAGAATGGAGTCTATTTGAAACAAGGGACTGATGACCTTGCTGTTTGGTCCCTTTAACCTCAAACAACCAACCAACCAACCAAGAACACGCAATACGGTCGGCAAACGAACGTTTAAAAATGGTTTCGTAGCAGTCGCTTATAAAGTAGCACGCGAGAGTCACGGCAATTATTTAAAGTATGTACGAATGTAAGACAGATTAAACCGTTTAGGTGCTCGAGCCGCCTCAACAAAAAACTCTGTCGCCTTTGTCGTTGTCATAGGAAGTTAAGTTCTTCAAATGCAAGGATTTCGTGATACTGGGATGACACTGCTGAACGTAGTTATATCTTAATCATGTACAATTGATGTTACTGAGACATATTGAGTCTCACCTTTATCCATTGCAATGATGTAGGCTGAATTAAAATTTGTGCCATTGCCAGGGTTCGAACCCAGGTGTCCTGCCTATTAGGCAGATGCGCTAGCCGTTACGCCTCACAGCCACAGCTGCACGGAGCCCGCTAGTTCGTTTCCTTCCCTTATACAAATTCCATCTCACAACTGAGCCTATTGTTATTCCCCTTCTAAATTCCCATCATTATTGCCGAGGCTCTCCAATACTGGAACATCACGAGCGGAATGGGGTTAATCCCGCCTGTCCCTGAGATGGAGGTGATACGTTAATCAGATACAGTTTATGTTCATAAGACATACTGAATTAAATTTTGTGCCAGCACTGGGATTCGAACCCTGGTCTCCTACTTACGTGAGTTGAAGTTGGGAGGGAGACGCACTAGGGTATTCAGTGCAGCTGCGGTGACCGGAATGCTTGTGTGGCGTAATGGCTAGCACAGCTGCTTAATAAGTAGGAGACCTCAGTTCGAATATTGGCATTGCTACAAATTTTAATTCACTGCTCCGGGCTACCTCAGTATCACAGAGTTATATCTAATAGGCGATATTTTCAGTAAAGCCGATGTTTTTTGCAAATAGAAAACACACGTAAGAAAAATGGGAATTTCATACATTGGAATTTTAGCATATCCAGATACATTGATTGTCTGAAGCCGGCTAATAAATACTAAAGTAAAGCTAAAAGTAGTGAAGTGTGGTGGAGGCGACTAGAATCGTGAAAGGTTACAGGGCAGAGTGGGAGCACTTCTTCCAGACAGTCGTAAAACTGGCTGCAGTGCATTCAGCACGACAAATAATAGATGGTGCCGCCGGATATAACGCCGTATCGAGGGCACCGGAGGCCGCGAAGGAAACGCAGTGAAGCCTGCGACAGTAAAAGCTGGCGTTCGGGAAGCATCTTTAATTCAGGGCAGCCTATATTCGACTTGCAGACATTCGTTGCGGATCCGGTGGCCTTCTCTGCTTACTTGACCGGTTTCTACTGCATCCAGAATTTGCTGAGCGCCTAAATACAGGGTGTTACAAAAAGGTACGGCCAAACTTTCAGGAAACATTCCTCACACACAAAGAAAGAAAATATGTTATGTGGACATGTGTCCGGAAACGCTTACTTTCCATGTTAGAGCTCATTTTATTACTTTTCTTCAAATCACGTTAATCATGGAATGGAAACACATAGCAAGAGAACGTACCAGCGTGACTTCGAACACTTTGTTACAGGAAATGTTCAAAATGTCCTCCGTTAGCGGGGATACATGCATCCACCCTCCGTCGCATGGAATCCCTGATGCGCTGATGCAGCCCTGTAGAATGGCGTATTGTATCACAGCCGTCCACCATACGAGCACGAAGAGTCTCTACATTTGGTACCGGGGTTGCGTAGACAACAGCTTTCAAATGCCCCCATAAATGAAAGTCACGAGGGTTGAGGTCAGGAGAGCGTGGAGGCCATGGAATTGGTCCGCCTCTACCAATCCATCGGTCACCGAATCTGTTGTTGAGAAGCGTACGAACACTTGGACTGAAATGTGCAGGAGCTCCATCGTGCATGAACCACATATTGTATCGTACTTGTAAAGGCACATGTTCTAGCAGCACAGGTAGAGTATCAGGTATGAAATCATGATAACGTGCTCCATTGAGCGTAGGTGGAAGAACATACTGACGAAACTAAAATGAGCTGTAACACGGAAATTAAGCGTTTCCGGACACATGTCCACATAACATCTTTTCTTTATTTGTGTGTGAGGAATGTTTCCTGAACGTTTGGCCGTACCTTTTTGTAACACCCCGTATATTACGGCGATCACCTGCTAGTCAGCGCTAGGCGATGATGACGCTACTGGTGAAAGACCCTCTTTGTCCACTGTTGAGGTGGTCTCATACTGGGCGAAGCATCGTAACATTTGTTTCCAGAATCTTTCACTGTACAGCGGAGTTTGTGGAGTTTTCAAACTTCCTGGTAGATTAGTGAAAATTGTTCCCCGGGCTCGAACCGGGAACGTTGCCTTTTGAAGACACTGCTCTTACCGGTTGAGCTATCCAGGCACGACTGACGACCCTTCCTCGCAGTTACACTTCCGCCAGTACCTCATCTTCTAAACTTCACAGAAGTTCTCTTGCGTACACTATGGGATTAGCTTTCCTTTCGAGCTGCCGTGCGGTAGGTCCGTTACTGTTCACAATGCAGACTGAGGTGGCTGCACAGTCCAACCAAAATATTAATTTTAATAATCAGCAGCCTCAGTTGCACCGTTTACGTGGAATTTACCTAGGTTTCAGTCGGGATAATCCAACCTACTTCAGAATAACAGTAACTACCGTTTGTCCATAGTGGACATCGTCAAGCTAAAATTACAAATCCATAAATTATCGTCAGACTGTCAAAAGTTACCTGAAACTGCTACGGCCTCACTTCGCGGCCGCGATGCGGCAGCCACGAGTACTCTACTGGAACTCAACACCTTGCACATTTTTATGCATTGTAGAAAAGAGTCTTCGAAAATTTCTTTAATGACATAACACGTGTGGAACTAGATCGAATAGTAACAAAATAACAGAGCCGCAAACCACTGTCTCGCCGTTAGGGACGGTACTCCACGAACGTCTGCCCGACCGGCTCCGTACAAAATGTAAACAAACACGTGTTTTCCTGTACGCTTGGAGTCCATCATTCTATGCTTTGTGGTTCCTTCGCAAAGTATACAACAGACGGAGAAGTGGATATGGCTTTCCTTTATGGCGAATGTCGCCAAACTGTTAGATCAGCAAAGCGGGTGTATGTATCTACGATTGTGGCTGTTATAATTCATGTTTTCACACGGTATTAATCGGTACATCAACTGAAAAGGCAAGGCGAAACATTTTGTTTTAGAAAGCGACTAACTCGAGACAACTAATTTCTCGATTGATTAAGGCCGCTGAATAGTGTGGTATCCGTAGGGTCTCGTATTGATATAAGATATTCATAAGATATTCTGATGAATGTAGATACGGTACCCAACGGATACCACATTTATTGCATCGATCGAGAAATTTTAATTGTTCTTTAAAACATTTTTCACCGCCTTTTCTCAGTCAATATACAGATTAAGATCTTAGGTCGCAGGGAACTATCTTTCGTGAAATGCGATATGGGATGGGTATTGGAGCACTAACGCAGTATGTGCTACTGCTGCCTGAACAGTGCAAGTCTTAGAACATTACTCAGGTTATATGTCTAACTGGTACCATACGATACACGCGTTGACGAAAGTGAAACAAGCGTTAAGCTTGTGTAATCTTCCGAATCATAAGGTGGCTGCAATAAAAAATTCGTCCGAGCACCAGTCACCTACACCTGTAACGTGGAACTAAGGTGCCAGCGTGGGAGGTCCGTCGGCGCGTCTTCGACGTAACCTGGGTGCACCAACCGCGCAACAATCCATCATAGGAGTCGAACAAGATATTGTACATTAGTCGCCGTGACCGGACACGGCCAAGAATTTGATACAGGCATCTTGCAGTTGAATGATTTGTACACACGCTTTCGGTGTAATGTGAACTCCTCGCCTTTCCGTAACGTTGAGGACGGGCTAGTTAGCTACTGTGGTATGGCGCGCGCGTTATCAAGCGAGTGCGCGCGCACGCCGCCGCTGTGCAGCTGTGGCAGGCGGCGGCGGGCTCGCACCGAGGAATCCCTGTCGTCGGCTGCTGGGCGTGCAGAATGCGCCGCGCCGCCTGCGGTTCAGTGACCCGCGCCACCACCGCCGCAGCAGACGCGCCCACGTGTTGTTCACGTGGACAGCATTCGCTATCGTGCCTGCCTCAGTCCTGGGTGCCATTCCGTGTCACTAGAGACTGCACTACTAGCCTAAATTATGAACAGAGTATAAATTTATACATCTTCCAATACTTGGTCATTAAGGACATCCAATGACATAAAATATTAAGTGAATGTTACAGGATTTAATAACGAGACAGTCTCTCCTCACCTTCCCCTTCCTCCCTTACCCCACTCCCTACTCTTCGTCATATATCTACAGAATCACAGAGTGAGTCGTAAAAGGGATTTCTTTTTGGCCACTCTTCCTCTATATCCTCCCCCCACCTCCTCCCTGCACTTCATCTGCCTCATCTTCCTCCTTCTCCTCACTCTCCCGACCTCATCCCCACTCTGCCCACCTCATCCTCATCCTCATTCTACCTCCTTATGTGCATCTCATACATCTCCTCCTATACCTCATAAATCATCTCCTGCAACTCATTCCTCACAGATTTCCTGATACTCATCATCATACATCTCCTCACACTCTTCCTCCTTCCTCTTATACTCTTCCCCACCTCTTGTTCGTACTCTTCCCCACCTCTTGTTCGTACTCTTCCCCACCTCTTGTTCGTACTCTTCCCCACCTCTTGTTCGTACTCTTCCCCACCTCTTGTTCGTACTCTTCCCCACCTCTTGTTCGTACTCTTCCCCACCTCTTGTTCGTACTCTTCCCCACCTCTTGTTCGTACTCTTCCCCACCTCTTGTTCGTACTCTTCCCCACCTCTTGTTCGTACTCTTCCCCACCTCTTGTTCGTACTCTTCCCCACCTCTTGTTCGTACTCTTCCCCACCTCTTGTTCGTACTCTTCCCCACCTCTTGTTCGTACTCTTCCCCACCTCTTGTTCGTACTCTTCCCCACCTCTTGTTCGTACTCTTCCCCACCTCTTGTTCGTACTCTTCCCCACCTCTTGTTCGTACTCTTCCCCACCTCTTGTTCGTACTCTTCCCCACCTCTTGTTCGTACTCTTCCCCACCTCTTGTTCGTACTCTTCCCCACCTCTTGTTCGTACTCTTCCCCACCTCTTGTTCGTACTCTTCCCCACCTCTTGTTCGTACTCTTCCCCACCTCTTGTTCGTACTCTTCCCCACCTCTTGTTCGTACTCTTCCCCACCTCTTGTTCGTACTCTTCCCCACCTCTTGTTCGTACTCTTCCCCACCTCTTGTTCGTACTCTTCCCCACCTCTTGTTCGTACTCTTCCCCACCTCTTGTTCGTACTCTTCCCCACCTCTTGTTCGTACTCTTCCCCACCTCTTGTTCGTACTCTTCCCCACCTCTTGTTCGTACTCTTCCCCACCTCTTGTTCGTACTCTTCCCCACCTCTTGTTCGTACTCTTCCCCACCTCTTGTTCGTACTCTTCCCCACCTCTTGTTCGTACTCTTCCCCACCTCTTGTTCGTACTCTTCCCCACCTCTTGTTCGTACTCTTCCCCACCTCTTGTTCGTACTCTTCCCCACCTCTTGTTCGTACTCTTCCCCACCTCTTGTTCGTACTCTTCCCCACCTCTTGTTCGTACTCTTCCCCACCTCTTGTTCGTACTCTTCCCCACCTCTTGTTCGTACTCTTCCCCACCTCTTGTTCGTACTCTTCCCCACCTCTTGTTCGTACTCTTCCCCACCTCTTGTTCGTACTCTTCCCCACCTCTTGTTCGTACTCTTCCCCACCTCTTGTTCGTACTCTTCCCCACCTCTTGTTCGTACTCTTCCCCACCTCTTGTTCGTACTCTTCCCCACCTCTTGTTCGTACTCTTCCCCACCTCTTGTTCGTACTCTTCCCCACCTCTTGTTCGTACTCTTCCCCACCTCTTGTTCGTACTCTTCCCCACCTCTTGTTCGTACTCTTCCCCACCTCTTGTTCGTACTCTTCCCCACCTCTTGTTCGTACTCTTCCCCACCTCTTGTTCGTACTCTCCCCCACCTCTATCTCTTTTCCTCTTCTTCATGCACTTTCTGTCCTTTTCTTCTTTCCTTCTCCTCCCCCTCCCCCTCTTCCTCTCTCCACTCTTCTCCTTACCCTTCTATTTTTAATCTTCCTTACCTCCTAAGTCTTCTCCTTACATTCTTATTTCTTTCACTCTCCTTATTCTCCTCCTCTCCTTATTTCTCTTCCTCTTCCACTACTTACTACAGTTTTTCCTCGTCCTCCTTCTCCTCCTCCTCCTCCTCCTCCTCCTCCTCCTCCTCCTCCTCCTCAGTGTTGCTGTCCTTCAGTTAATCGACATCAGACATCCTTCATCTACCCATTGTCCATTTCGCCCTCTCTGTCTCTAATTTGGTCTTCGCCGCCTCCTAATCCCTCTCATGCTTCGACACTCTTACTTCATCGCCTCCCTCGATTCCTCTTTTTATCTGGCGTTCTACCATATGTCAACATTACTGTCAACGATGCGAGATGAAGTGCGCGGCAGGTCCATTTGGCCGGCGGCCGGGCGTGCGTTTGATGCGAAGCAGACGCACCCCGCCGTCTATTCCTGGCGGCAGTGCGGCGCCTGGCGTCCGATCCGCCGCGGCGGGGAGCACTTCCCAGACGGGGCCGGCTCGAGGCCCGCGGCCCGCTTCCGGCTCGCGCCAACAATAACAAGTGGCAGGTGCGGCCGGATCACTTGGCCGACCAGGCCCGCAGCTGCCGGCTACCCGCCACCCGCACGCCCTCTTTGTTTCGCACCTTGGGCTCCCATCCAGGAAATCTAGAGCATTGCCTGAGCCCTCCCCATGCCTTCGTGAGTCCCACGTAGCTGCCGGTAGTTGCTTGTCTTACACATCCCTTGATATACGTTACACCGTTTCTGCAAATATTCAGCATTGTATTTCACTAAATTTGTTTTCGAATAGGTTCCGCCTTGAGCAAACAGTTTTTTCTTCTTTTTCACCCAGACATGTTTCGCTGAAGTCAGAGTATCTTCAGAGAATTTTTTTATTTGATTTCCGTCAAATAGCAACAAAAATTGCGTTATACAGTCTGAGCATGTAAAATTTCAGCTATTAACCTTTGACTATTAATTTCAGTCAGGAAACATTAATGTACCATTATTTTAGTTCAGGGTGTATACGTGGGCAAGGAAAAAAAAATTCCCGGATTTTTCCCGGATTTCCCGGTTAAAAACACACTATCTCCCGGGTGAAAATACACTTTTTCCGTGCTAAGTGACAGTATACTCTTCCTCGGCACTGTAAAACTCATCAATCCTTTGAATGTTTACGGTTTTATATACGGACGTAGAATTTCCTGGCACTTTAGAAAATGAAACTCAGGAGGGGAAAAACACGTTTTGAGAGACCTTCGATGTGCAGCAACATGTACGCTGCTTCTTTCTGTATCACGAAGGTATAAATTTTAATTCCACCAAACACCGCATGTCACTTTCCGAAAACATTGAAATCGATATTGTGATGCGCTTTTGTGAACCAGTCATAGCTCATGTCACGTGATCTCGCCAGCTGATGGCAGCATATGACACGTGATGTAGTCAGCCAATAGCAGCGCGAACACACAAATAAGAAAAATTAATGGTTTAAATTAAAGCTGGAAGAGAATCTAAGCTTCCACATATAATGCTGATCTTTATAGCGCGTGTACACTTTAAGATACATCACACAAATGTGCCAGTACAATTTTTAATAATGACGTAAATGTCTGATCTTCTGGGCTCGAGATTCTTCTAAATGGTCGCCCTCGAAGAGTTGATTTTTAAATGAGAGTCAAACGCTTTGTGATTTAAGAAATTCATCGTACATTCTCGCACACAGTTCATCTTGCGTAAAAGGAAATTTGGTTTGAATGTAGAGCTTTTCAAACCACCATTCGCAATAGTTTCCTCCGACCTGTTAGAAATAGTTTCGTTTCAACAGTTGGAAGATAGCGCCAGATACCAGGCGTCACCGCGTATACGCAGCTATGGTGACGTAGGAAGCCCATATGTTCGTTCGTGTAAAACATTAAAAGATCTTACATTATGTCATAAAAGAAACAATACATCAGAGGATACTTCAAGAGCATCGAAATTTCGCGAACCATTCTAAAATGCGTAATTCGGCTTAAAATGCACATTCGTATGTCCAGTTTCGTAGGTAAATTTTCTTGGAGTACCAGTACTGTATTATCTCATGTTTGGTTCTTTATTATGGCATAATGCCGTACGTGCACTTGAAATGCAGCTAACAGTTGAAACTACCCAATAGTGTGAAATTAAACACTTAGTTTCAAATAAATTGACTGCCTCAGCAGAAAAGATTAATGAAAGCCAAATCTCTTTAGAAAACCGACAAAAATAACTTCATTGTTCTGCAAGGCGATTAATGCTTGACTGTCAAGAAGGTGGAAAATCTAAACTAATAACATATTTTAGCCTTCCGTAATTCATCTGATAACTCCCGGACGCAAAAATCCGTTTGTTATCATGTAATGTGAGACCAATAAACGAAGAGGAAGCAACAAAATCACTGAACGTAAACACAAGTCACGTGGTGATGACCCATCTCCCCACCACAACTCAGACTGCTCTGTGCATCAGCCCCAGATTTACTGTATTTCCGTACCGGGCCAATATTAAGTAGTGGCGCCCAGCCATACTTCCTGTAACCAGAAGCAAAAGAAGGTACTACTCCTACGCGACTCAACTGCGCATGCGCAAGAACCCGCCCGCAACTGCTCAAACGAATCTAATTTAAACAGTTGTCACGGCACGCTCATCGGAGGCAATTTGTTGTTATGAAGCATTGCACAGTCTTCCTAAAGCCTTTGACACACTTTGATGTTGGCAGAAGCTTGTATGAGCACTGTGTTTTGTTGTTGTATACGGCGCATTTCCTTTTCAACTTAAGTTTTATTTGCGTTGTTTTTTTTCTCTCGTTCATGTTTTGTTGCTGCAGTAGTATTCTGCAATAGCGAGATACAATAATATCCTTTGTTACGGTATTGGTTCTTACCAGTCAAAATCACAAAGATTTAACTGAAAACTAAAACAATGAAAAATTCCCGGAATTCTAAAAAATTCCCGGGTTTTTCCCGGTTTTCTCCCGGATGAAAAAATTCCCGTATCTCCCGGTTGTCCCGGGTCGTATACACCCTGTAGTTAGCAAAGGAAAGGAATTCGTGGCGGGCCGCATCAAACCAGTCAGTAGACTGATGCCAAAAAAAAAGTTAATATCTTAGTCGGAAGTATATGAAAAGAATTTGTGGCACCGTCTAGTTTTCCAAGGGGATTGGGGGAAGGGGGGGGGGTTTAGTCATCAATACCTCTTGGGTTTCAGAAGAAGACCGTGCAACAGGTACAAGACATACTGAAAACACACACACACTTCAGTGCACAGAGCATCTCTCTTAACTTTGTAACTCACACTACAGGCGCTTAATGTGGGCTTCGTTTGTAGTGGGGCAAGCATCAATTGGTGGGTGCAAGTCGTTGACGCGATGTGTCCAGGAAGGCTCGATGCTGCCCGCTTTGCGAATCTGGTAATTGGGTTGCCTATCTGCAGGTACGAACTAATTCGATGTGACAGTACTGAGGGCTAACAGTGAACTGTGAGGACAACACAACCTACTGGTGTAATCCGTAATCATAGGAATTCTGCTGACTATTAGTGGGTTTTCCTTTAGCAATGGGACACTGATACGCAGCATTAACAAGCAACCAATTTCAATTGGTTCTCCGATAAAGTTGGAACATTACAATTTTGAACATGGCCGATAATGCAGCAACCGTAGACGAAATTTATTATACTACTTGAAACAGGTAAAAATTTTCAACTTTACCTAGGTTTCAACTGCTCTAAGGCAGCCTTCATCAGAAGTAAAAAAATTGTGCTGACCGCACACGCGACCCTTAGCTGCGCGTTCTTAATCAAGTTGTGCATTCCTAGGAAAATTTTATAATGTACAAATATATTTTAATCTTTAACGTGAGCATTGTTGCCATAAACCATTCATAACTATTTACTCTATGTAAGTATGCTTTCTTTGTCTACTGTACCGTAGCAGTTTCTCTTCTCTTGTTTGTAGAAACAGAATTTCAAATCCGGCACAGGCACAGATATACGTTAGGGTAATTTTGCGGGGAGTCGCAGTAACAATTTTACACAGAAACACACAGAAACGTCGTACTCCTTTTGCTCTGGTAAGCATCTGGGATGTAGCAAATTGGTTTTAATAAGCATTACCCGTCAGTCAGAGTAGCAACAGTATTTGGTGTAACTGAAGCGTAAGGTGGCACCATGGTTAGTATTTTGCAAGTGCAGTTGGATAGGTCATAGAAAATGTAGGACCTATCACCTCCAATAGGATTTCATTTCGCTTGGATCACTGATGTGTTCCACGCAGCCTTCGAACTGGGGTTAGCTTTAGCGTAAATATTATGTTCTGTACTTGTCAGGGCTACATTTATTTTGTTCAACGACATTCACTATGTCAGTGAAGTAACAACTCTGTGTTTATGCTAGCGTTGGTCTTCTTCTAATTTCCTCCTCTTTCTGTTTCAGGTAAGAAAAGTTCCAAGCACAACAGCTCCTGTTGGGTGAGTTCCAACATAAGCAAGTTGCATTTCCAGTTATATTTCTAGAGCACCTGCACGCAGCCAAGTAGAAGTGAGGAGGGGCGGACACCATCTTATTGCAAGAGAAAGTTGTTTGCAATTGATGCAAAAGCCACAAGAAAAGGTTGTCGAGGTAACAAATGACTGACGGTTTTCTGCATGGAAGAGAAGAGGCCCTAAATCTTTTCCCTCGAGAGTGCGCAGAGCACATTAACCTTTGGTGACTATCGTTCATGTTCTATGGCGACTTTTTCCCAAAACGAACATTGTGGAGATTAGTTTTACCGTTGGTTTGAAACGTTGCTTAGACACTGATAATTAACCTCTTTGACAATGTATAGAAAGTTCTGGTTGAAAATTATGAATTATTTAGGAATAAAGGAGACGACTCACCGAAAGGTAGAAGGATTCCGTCGTCGATAGACGCACAGACAAAAGGTTTCGGAGTGCACTTCCTTTCTCTAGCTGTAGGAAAAAACATACACACAAACATACACGCACTCACATACACACACCTGTCTCCCTACACTGTACTCTGCTCTTTGAAAGACCTAGTATTCGAGTGAGCACAGTGTAGGGAGACGTGTGTGTGTGTGTGTGTGTGTGTGTGTGTGTGTGTGTGTGTGTGTGTTCCTACAGCTAAAAAAAAGGAAGTGCACTACGAAACCTTTTGTTTGTGTGCCTATCGACGACGGAACACTTCTACCTTTCGGTGAGCCTGACCGGTTAGCCGTACACGGCTTTCCGGGTGCGGAGGAGCGCCTGGTCCCCGGCACGAATCCGCCTGGCGGATTTGTGTCGAGGTCTGGTGAACCGGCCAGTCTGTGGGTGGTTTTTAGGCGGTTTTCCATCTGCCTCGATGAATGCGGGCTGGTTCCCCTTATTCCGCCTCAACGACTGCTGCACAAACAGGTTCTCCACGCACGCGTACACCACCATTACTCTACCACGCAAGCACAGGGGTTACACTCGTCTGGTGTGAGACGTTCCCTGGGGTGTCCACCGAGGGCCGAACCGTAACATTAATCCTGAAAGAGCTGTTCGGTGTGCGGCGGCGGAGGGGTGAAATGGATTGCGGCAGTCGTCGTGGGGTTGCGGACGGCTGCGGCTGCGGCGGGGACGGAGCCTCTCCGTCGTTCCTAGGCCCCCGGTTAACATGCAGTACAATACCTTTCGGTGAGTCGTCTCCTTTTGCAGCATAATCTGCTGAAGTGAGTGCCTGTACGAAACGGAATTTGTAGCGTTTCATGCGCAATCGTTTGCGTAGGATTTTGGAAACGACAGCTTGTGGGATCTGAAACTGAGGATGTGGTCGACGTGTTGGTTTCTGTACATTTCACTTTAATGCTGCTCCAACGAGATCAAAATTTCGCTCCGACACGAAAGTCCGACCGCGACTTCTGGCTCTGCAATTGCAGCCTTTCTCTCAAATTGTTTGCACCAGGCATAAAGGGAGATAGAGCTGGGTGGCTCCTGATGAAACTGTGTACGAAATTATCATCGAACAGCAGTTACCGAGGCCCTTTTTTGCTAACTGATGGACACGCCAGCTCCTCTGTTACGCATCTCCCATTTTCTGCGCTAACACTCTCTGAATGCGGCAACCCGCAACAGGAGAACTGCTCCCTATTAACTGGCTAAGGGGAGATTTAGTATCTGTGGCCCGAAAAAAAAACACGTTCTTTGAGAATTTTTTTCTCAGGATGTGTTATAGGTATCAATATCAAATTTGGTCAAAATGTTTATTGGTATTTCCTCTACAAACTGGAATTTTTCGACCGGAAATGTCGAAGAGCAAAGACGGAAGTGCCGTCGGAACGAAATAAAATTTTGATGTAGACCTCCACGCGCGGTATGTCACAGGTCAGCCGGCTAGTCTGAAATCAAAATTGAGTTCACGTTAGCGAAGTATATAAGTTTCTTTAGGACCACAGCAAACAAAATGGTGGGCTTTCGAAAAAAAATAGGGTTTTTTCCATCGATTTTTCGACTTTGTCTGCCAAGTAAAAATATTTGTAGTTGATGGATCGGAATAAAAGTGGTACAACTCCTGGACAATTTAGTTAGCTTCGTCAATCGGTTCAGGAGATTAGAAGTTACCATACAGCGTGATAAAAAAAGGTCATTTCGAGAAAAACGCGTTTCAAGTTTTGACTACATATATATGCAATGTTATGCAACTTCTGTTCCATCTGCTATTCCGGGTCCATAAACTAGTCCTTCCTCTTCCTCATAGAGGGCGTTCTGCTCGATCTGGGCCATCCTGCGCAGCTCCAGAGCCACTCGTACGACCGGTGACTTCCATCTTTGTCATAGTCTTCAGAATAGCTGAATACCCTTCCTTGAAGCTGCTCACTGCCAGGAAAGTCGCAATCTCCACAGTCTTCGCACCAGAATGCAAATACTTGGTGGCTAACTTCCAAACACACGCGTTCAAACTTTAATTTGAATTTTGTGTGTTTCCTCACAGGCACAATAACTCGTCCTCCCAAAGGGCCTCGTAGATCGGACGAATAACTTTTTTAACTTCTTTGGAGAGCGGCCGGTCGTGTTGATATTCGTCCAGATGTCCGGTAGCCTCTGCAATGCGCCACTTGCTCCAACTAATTTCCCCAGCCGGATAATTTTTGTGTTGTGGGTGGTCATCCGTCGAACACTTGTGAAAACACGCTGCCCAAATTGCCTTCTTCATCTGTTCCACCAAATTGGAATGCCGTCGGATTGCCAAGTCGTAGTACGTCGTAGGCTCCTTGGTCCATTTATCAGTTTTAGTCATGGGCAAGCACATAGAATAATTTTTCACGGCTACAGAATCGAAATTCCCGAAAAACCTTGTGTGTGAAGAAGGCCGATTTCAGACAGGTGCAGTGTTTTGTTCAACCACGAATAACAAACATTTCCGTTCCGTATTCGGAAAAAACGTTTCAGGGGTAGATTCTAAACACTTTTATGGGTCCAAAACTGCAATTTTAAAAAAATCGATTTTTTGAACCCCTTAAGGTTTGAAGCGCATGAGTTGTACTGCTTCGTTTATATATTATTTTCATCATCATCATTATTTATGATCATTATTTAAGACTGATTATGCGTTTTAGCGTTCAGTCTGGAGCATACTCCCCGTTATAAAATTCCTCCATGATCCCCTATTCAGTGCTAACATTGGTGCCTCTTCTGATGTTAAGCCTATTAGTTCAAAATCATTGTTAACCGAATCCAGGTACCTTCTTCTTGGTCTACCCCGTCTCCTCCTACCCTCTACTGCTGAACCCATGAGTCTCTTGGGTAACCTTGCTTCTCTCATGCGTGTAACATGACCCCACCATCTAATCCTGTTCGCCCTAACTACTACATCTATGAGCTCATTCCCAGTTTTTCAATGATTTCCTCATTGTCGACACCCTCCTGCCACGGTTTCCATCTACTAGTACCTGCAATCATCCTAGCTACTTTCATGTCCGTAACCTCAATCTTATTGATAAGGTAACCTGAATCCACCCAGCTTTCGCTCCTATACAACAAAGTTGGTCGAAAGATTGAACGGTGCACAGATAACTTAGTCTTGGTACTGACTTCCTTCTTGCAGAAGAGAGTAGGTCGCAGCTGATCGCTCACTGCATTAGCTTTGCTACACCTCGCTTCCAGTTCTTTCACTATGTTGCCATCCTGTGAGAATTTGCATCCTAAGTACTTGAAACCGTCCACCTGTTCTAACTTTGTTCCTCCCATTTGGCACTCAATCCGTTGATATCTCTTTCCCACTGATATTACTTTCGTTTTGAGATGCTAATATTCATACCATAGTCCTTATATTTCTGATCGAGCTCTGAAATATTACTTTGCAAACTTTCAATCGAATCTGCCATCCGCATATGGAAGACTGCTTATTTTGTGTTCACATATCTTAATCTCACCCAGCCAGTCTATTGTTTTCAACATATGATCCATAAATAATATGAACAACAGTGGAGACATGTTGCAGCCTTGCCTTACCCCTGAAACTACTCTGAACCATGAACTCAATTTACTGTCAACTCTAACTGCTGCCTATCTTTGTAAAGACCTTTAATTGCTTGCAAAAGTTTGCCTCCTATTCCATAATCTCGTAGAACAGACAATAACTTCCTCCAAGGAACCCGGCCTTATGCCTTTTCTAGATCTGTAAAGCAGAGATACAATTCCCTGTTCCACTCGTAACACTTCTCCACTATTTGCCGTAAGCTAAAGACCTGGTCCTGACAACCTCTAAGAGGCCTAAACCCACACTGATTTTCATCCAATTTGTCCTCAACTAATACTCGCACTTTCCTTTGAACAATATCTGAGAAGATTTTACCCAGAACGCTGATTATAGAGATACCTCTGTAGTTGTTACAATCTTTTCTGTTACCGTGTTTAAAGATTCGTGTGACTACTGCTTTCGTCCAGTCCGATGGTACCTGTCCCGACTCCCACGCCACTCCTATGTAGCCATTTATTTTGAAAGTGTAAAATTCTTTCGAGCTCAATCAGTATAAAATCTTTAAAATGACTTTTTTTTTCTCCACCGTCTGTACTTATTCTTATAATATCCACTATTGCACTATTTCCATTTTCTACTGGTTAACAGGTGATGAAAAGGCAGTAGTCATCTTTAAAAAAAAAAGAATAAAAATTACGTGAGTCACTTGAAAAGCTCCTAAGTTGGAATAGCAGTAGGGGATGCTGTAATAAAAACTACCGCCGATGGCGAAAATAAAGACATAAAAATTCTACGAGGCGGATCGGACAAATCGATATTGACTTGCAGCTGTTGCAGCCAGGACCAGTGATCGTGGAATGTCAGCTGCCCTCCTTTTCCCGCTGCTGGTGCTCGGTTCCAGTGTACTTACAGTCCGGTGAGTGGCGTGTGACGTGTGCCGCCGAGACTGCAGCGCCGGACGCCCCCTCTCCACGTGGTGCGGCTGCCGCGCCCGGCATTCCGCTGTCGCGCCGTCTCGTGTCGCGCTGCCGCGGGTGTAAAAATAACACTGTCGCACCTCCACCTCCCAGCGTCGTTGCCCGGGCAACACCTGTTCTCCTCCCTCACCGCGTGTCTCGCAGCGGCTGTGCCGCGGAACCCATCCTTCCAGCGTGCCCACAACCACTCAAGTAGAGCGATGTAAGGTACAAAGAAGCAGTGTATCACGTGAGTAAACGCACACTGGACTCGCATTCGGGAGGACGACGGTTCAATCCCGCGTCCGGCCATCCTGATTTAGGTTTTCCGTGATTTCCCTAAATCGCTCCAGGCAAATGCCGTGATGGTTCCTTTGAAAGGGCACGGCCGACTTCCTTCCCCGTTCTTCCCCAATCCGATGACCTCGCTGTCTGGTGTCTTCCCCCGAACAACCCAACCCCCTCACATGACTAAACAGCCAATGCTGCAGCATATGCTTGTAGGGTGTCTATCCAGGTTTTGTCTAGCCACACGATGTCTTCAAATGGCACTTTTAACTATAGTTCTTAAAAATCGACGACGCCTCTCTGTGATATCGCCTCTCCCCATTATAATTTTCCCTGTATTACTTTTTTTATACGGGAAACCTAGTGCCCTGGCAACCGTTAACAAAGACATTTTACTGCCACTGATAACTCGCGAAGAGTAAAGCACAGTTTTTTGTAGTAAGAGGGGGAGTTGGAAAACTGTTTCCCCTGTCGACTGTGGTCAGAGCTGTGGGTGAAAGGAAAAAAAAAGAGAATGAGACATTAAAGATAAGACACGCCTTTATTTTTCTACATAATTTCCAAGTACATGGAGACATTTGTCATATCGCTTTATAAGCTTCAAAAAGCTTTCCGGGAAAAAATCAGGGCGTTGCATACGGAAGAGGCGTAGAACGGCTTGTTTGACGTCAGCATTGCTGCCAAAGTGCCTTCCACCGAGAGCCTTCTTCAGAGCAGGAAACAGATGGAAGTCACTCGGTGCGAGATCCGGACTTTAAGGCGGATGGTATAGGTCCTCCCAACCAAGAGTTGCAATACGGTTTTGCTTTGCCGTCGCCGTGTGTGGTCTCGCATTGTCATCCAACAGCAGAACGCCAGATCTGAGAAGACCTGGTCGCTTTTTCCGAATCACCTCTTTCAATTTCGGCAGAGTGGCACAGCACCGCGCAGCACTGATGGCTGCATCCTCCAGAAAGTACAGCAGCAAAACTCCATTGGCGTCCCAGAAATTGGTGAGCAGCACTTTACGTGCAGACGGAGTGCTTTTGAACTTCTTTCGGACAGGTGATGATGACTGATGTTTCCACTCCATGGATGCGGCCTTCGATTCGGGCGTGTAATGGTGGACCCACGTTTCATCCCCCACCACTATCCGAAACAACAGGTCACTGCCTGATTCATGGTGACGCACGAGCTGTTCCAGGCTGAACGCCATGCGTTGTTCCGTGTGTGTCGGGGTCAGTTGGCGGGGCACCCATCGTGCGGACACCTTCCTGTGTCCAAGAATGCCGTGGATGAGCTTGTGAGCTCACTCATGTCCGATTCCAAGATCTGCCGCTACTTCATCGATGGTGATACGCCGGTTCGCTTTAATCATGTCATCCACCTTCCTGACATTTGCAGCTGTAGTGGCCGTGCTCGTCCGTCCAGGTCTCGGTGTGTCCTGCGCTTGCTGACGTCCGCTGGCACCATCTCCGCACCATTTGCCTCGACATCACACCTGACCCGTACACCTCAACAAGGCGGTTATGAATTTGTGTGCCTGATACTCCATGTGTCCATTCATAGCTGATAACAGCTCTCGCTTCCGCCTTTGACCACGACTCCAAAACGCACCTTCTCTCCATAGCTCCGGGAAGAGACTGAGCGGCTGGCCTCCGCTTTGGACAGGCACTGCGACAGCGCCATCTGCTTGATCGCGGTCGACTTCTGCCCAACGGTGTATCGGTGTCTTGCACGTGCGCGTTCACCTAACGTGTCGTCTTTCGCCCATATCACAAAACTCTGCCCACAGTCGACAGAGAGCAATGAGAGAAGCATTCAACGAATTCGAACATAAAACATTGGCAAACAATCTAAACAAGAACCCTAAAAAGTTTTGCTCATATGTAAAATCGGTAAGCGGATCTAAATCCCCTATTCAGTCACTCGTTGACCACGGTGGCACCGAAACAGAGGACGACCGAAGAAAGGCAGAAATACTGAATTCAGTGTTCCGAAACTGTTTCACTGCGGAAAATCGTAACACGGTCCCTGACTTCAGCCGTCGCACGGACGCCAAAATGGAAAATATTGAAATAAACGATATCGGAATTGAAAAACAACTGCTATCACTTAGTAGCGGAAAAGCATCCGGACCAGACGAGATACCCTTAAGATTCTACAGTGATTATGCTAAAGAACTTGCCCCCTTTCTATCAGCAATTTATCGTAGATCGCTGGAAGAACGTAAAGTACCTAGCGACTGGAAGAAAGCGCAGGTCGTTCCCATTTTCAAGAAGGGTCATAAATCAGATGCGAATAATTATAGGCCTATTTCGCTTACGTCAATCTGTTGTAGAATAATGGAACATGTTTTGTGTTCTCGTATTATGACGTTCTTAGATAATACAAATCTCCTTCATCATAACCAACATGGATTCCGCAAACAGAGATCATGTGAAACTCAGCTCGCCCTATTTGCCCAAGAAATTCACAGTGCCGTAGACACTGGCGAGCAGATTGATGCCGTATTCCTGGACTTCAGGAAGGCATTTGATACGGTTCCGCACTTACGTTTAGTCAAAAAAAATACGAGCTTACGGAATATCGGACCAGGTTTGTGATTGGATTCCGGATTTCCTAGAAGAAAGAACACAACATGTCATTCTTAACGGTTCAAAATCTGCAGATGTAGAGGTAATTTCGGGAGTACCGCAGGGAAGCGTGATAGGACCTTTATTGTTTACAATATACATAAATGACTTAGTTGACAACATCGGTAGCTCCGTGAGGCTATTTGCAGATGACACGGTTGTCTACAAGAAAGTAGCAACATCAGAAGACTCGTACGTACTCCAGGAGGACCTGCAGAGGATTAATGCATGGTGCGACAGCTGGCAGCTTTCCCTAAACGTAGATAAATGTAATATAATGCGCATACATAGGGGCAGAAATCCATTCCAGTACGATTATGCCATAGGTGGTAAATCATTGGAAGCGGTAACGGCCGTAAAATACTTAGGAGTTACTATCCGGAGCGATCTGAAGTGGAATGATCACATAAAACAAATAGTGGGAAAAGCAGGCGCCAGGTTGAGATTCATAGGAAGAATTCTAAGAAAATGTGACTCATCGAGGAAAGAAGTAGCTTACAAAACGCTTGTTCGTCCGATTCTTGAGTATTGCTCATCAGTATGGGACCCTTACCAGGTTGGATTAATAGAAGAGATAGACATGATCCAGCGAAAAGCAGCGCGATTCGTCATGGGGACATTTAGTCAGCGCGAGAGCGTTACGGAGATGCTGAACAAGCTCCAGTGGCGGACACTTCAAGAAAGGCGTTACGCAATACGGAGAGGTTTATTATCGAAATTACGAGAGAGCACATTCCGGGAAGAGATGGGCAACATATTACTACCGCCCACATATGTCTCGCGTAATGATCACAACGAAAAGATCCGAGAAATTAGAGCAAATACGGAGACTTACAAGCAGTCGTTCTTCCCACGCACAATTCGTGAATGGAACAGGGAAGGGGGGATCAGATAGTGGTACAATAAGTACCCTCCGCCACACACCGTAAGGTGGCTCGCGGAGTATAGATGTAGATGTAGATTTTGCAACTCCCCCACGTATTAGATGTTCTCTTCTCCCGTAATATCCATGTATATTCGGACGAACAGCATCTTGTTGAGAAGAGTCCAAGTTTTTTACACGTGGTTCTGCTCTTCTTGCCGAATCTTGGCAGTTTGGATGAATTTTTCCTTACAGATTTTGACGACAGTATTTTTGTGTATGCTCACCGCGCCTGCAGTTCTTTCGACTACTTTCGTTAGAAGCAATGGAGTTGCACCTTTATCTCTCTTTCTCAAAAAATTCTCGCACCAAGCTCACAAACTCACGTGTCTGACCACGCATAACATGAGTAGATCGCTGAATTTACCGGTTAGCAGCCACACTTCTTTTGCACGCTTCCACTACAAGGTTCAGACATTCTGTAGCGCAAAATAGAGTCGCCGCTTAGAGAAACAAAGCACACATCTAAACGAAGCACATGTAATTACGTTACCGACCGCGACCGTCGTCTACAACTGACTACAGTAGTCGCTACCTGCAGAAGCAGGGAGTTTTGACAGCGGTGAACGGAACAGGAGGCGTGACTAACCGCGTTCTCTGATTGGCTGTTGCTGTGGTAGCAGCCCTTTGAACATAGACGTCGTCAGTCACTATGTTAGATACGGTTATAGTAAAGGCGTGCGTTGTAAGCGATTGTCCAGCTAGTGTACGCATCTCTATGGCTGTTTCACCAGTGTTTGCGTTCATTGTGGCTGTTGTAAAGGAAACAGAACAAATTTGCGTTAGAATCGATAGCGGTACCGTCACGCTTCCGGAAAAATGTAATCCACACAATTACGAAGATAGCAAGGACAGGTAAGTGCAAGAACCGTAGCACAATCAGCTTAGCGGATCAAGCATCCACGTTGCTGACGAGAACAACATACAGAAGAATAGAGAACAAAATTGAGCATCTGTGAGACGAAGATCATTATGGCTTTCCGAAAGGTAAAAGCACCGCAGGGACAATTCTGATGTTGCGCCTGATAATGAAAGGAAGATTTAAGAAAAAAAATGGAGAAGATAGGTTGTAGAATTAGTCTACCCGCAAAAAGCGATCGGCAACGTAAGATGGTGCAAAATGTTCGAAATCCTAGGAAAAATGGGACTAAGCTTTAGGGGAAAAAAGGTAATAAACAATATGTACAAGCAGTAACGTGATAACGGTAAAAATATAAGACCAAAAACATAACGGTTGCTTCAAGATAAGTGCTAGACAGGGATGCAGTACTTTTCCCACACTATTCAATATCTACATTGAAGAAGCAACGACGGAAGTATAAGAAAGAGTGAGATCAAAATTGAGATTGAAAAGAAAATATCAATGATAAGATTAGCTCTTGATATTGCTGTCCTGGCTGAAAGCGAAGAAGAATCGCAGGGTGCGTTGAATGCAACGAACAGTGTTACGAGTGCAGAATAAACCGAAGAAAGACTAAGGTAATGAGTGGCAGAAATGAGATTAGCAAGAAACTTAACATCAGAATTGCTGAAGGAATTCTGCGGACTTGTAGCAAAATAACGCGTGACGGACGAAGCAGGATAATGTAAAAGTAGACTAACGCACGAAAAGAGGGCATCGTTGGCCGAAAGTATCAGACGTCGACCTTAATCTGAGGAAGAGATTTCTCAGAATGTACGTTCGGGACACAGTATTTTATGTTAGAGCAACGTGGGCTGTCTGAAAACTGGATGTATAGTTTCAGTAGTACTACCAAAGTCAAAGTGGCTACTGAGAAAGCAACACGTTTCCAGACCAGTCCCAAAAAACACACACACACACACACACACACACACACACACACACACACACACACACACACACACAGAGAGAGAGAGAGAGAGAGAGAGAGAGAGAGAGAGAGAGAGAGAGAGAGAGAGAGAAAGCAGCAACACATGAGAACCAAAAACAAGTATCAACACAGAAAAAGATTGAAAGTCTTTAACCAAAGGCAAAATTTTTTACCCGTAGCGGCGAAAGACTACATTCTTGTCTTTCACCGTCTTTGACCCGAGCACGTAGTTCCTGGTCACCCATGATCGACATTATAAGATAAATCTGTAACTCCAGAATGATATTTTCACTCTGCTGCGGCGTGTGCGCTGATATGAAACTTCCTGGCAGGATTAAAACTGTGGTGTCACCGCCAGACACCACACTTGCTAGGTGGTAGCCTTTAAATCGGCCGCGGTCCGGTAGTATACGTCGGACCCGCGTGTCGCCACTATCAGTGATTGCAGACCGAGAGCTGCCACACGGCAGGTCTACAGAGACTTCCTAGCACTCGCCCCAGTTGTACAGCCGACTTTGCTAGCGATGGTTCACTGCCTACTTATGTTCTCATTTGCCGAGACGATAGTTTAGCATAGCCTTCAGCTACGTCATTTGCTACGACCTAGCAAGGCGCCATTATCAGTTACTATTGATATTGTGAATGATGTACTGTCAAAACCGACGTTCATCATTAATGGATTAAAGTTAAGTATTCCACCAGCTACGTCCCTTTTTCAAAATTCTAATTTTCTTGTCTTGTTCCAGACCTCACGCTCACGCCAGCCTGCGTGAGCTAAAACGCGTGCCTTTCGGCCTCCTCTAGTAACACGGTGTTGGCACTCCTGTCAACCACAACAAAAACTGTGTGCCGGACCGAGACTCAAACTCAGGACCTTTGCCTTTCGCGGGCAAGTGCAAGCTTTAACCATAGGCAAATTTTTTTGCCCTTAGCGGCGAAGGACTACATCATTGTCTTTCACCGTTTTTAACCAGAGCACGTAGTTCCTGGAAGAGCACTTGCCCACGAAAAGCAAAGGTCCCGAGTTCGAGTCTCGGTCCAGCACACAGTTTTAATCTACTAGGAAATTTCAAATCTGTAATTGTTTGGTTTAGTTTATATTCGTGCCAATGCGATAATTAAGATTTAGATTAACCGTTGGAATGGTGTGTGTCTAAAACCAAATGTTAATCCCAGTTGGATAACCAAAAAAATTTTGAAAGGGCTTAAAGATTGCGATCACCGAATTTCGTCCTTCTCCTGTGTTGATATGTGTTTGTCATTCTGACGTGTCGCTGCTTTTTTGTCGCGTGGCCCTGCCTTGGAGACGTGTTGCGTCCTCAATAGGCACTCTGCCTAATTTGGAGAGGCTTGTGGGAGTAGCATGCGTTGACTCGTAGCCGGCGGCCGTGTGTACGGCTGGCTGGCTTGTAGTGACGCGACCGGCGCGTCTTGTACGCGCGTTGATCGCCAAGGCCGCGGCAGCGCGTCAGAGCAGGCGTGGAACGGGCCGTGCGCGGCCGCGATGCCTTCCAGATGTGCGGTCGCCGAGCGCCGGGTAAACTGAGAAATCTTCCCCGCCTGCTGCTCGCAGACTTCCCAGCTGGCGAGCGGCAACGGCTGCAGCTGCCGCGGAGCGAACTATGTGGAAAGGTACTCTGAGTAATCAGCCTGAGTTGCCAAGCAGGCTTTGCGATTACACGCCTGAACTTCGTACATGTTACTCCTAATGCAGGACGCTACCAGAGTGTGTGGAAAAATGACAGTTATTCCATGCCGAGGACCAGAGTTCTACTCTCGAAACTAGGATGTTTCAAAGTAATTGAACATTATACTTGCTAGAGTTTTAGATAAATCAGTCTCGTTGTCTGACGCACTTCCCCCCCCCCCCCCCCCTCTCTCTCTCTCTCGCCAACTTTTCCTCTCTCTCTCTCTCTCTCTCTCTCTCTCTCTCTCTCTCTCTCTCTCTCTCTCTCTCCCACTTTTCCACTCTCTCGCCCACTTTTCCTCTCGCTCTCTCGCCCACTTTTCCTCTCGCTCTCTCGCCCACTTTTCCTCTCGCTCTCTCGCCCACTTTTCCTCTCGCTCTCTCGCCCACTTTTCCTCTCGCTCTCTCGCCCACTTTTCCTCTCGCTCTCTCGCCCACTTTTCCTCTCGCTCTCTCGCCCACTTTTCCTCTCGCTCTCTCGCCCACTTTTCCTCTCGCTCTCTCGCCCACTTTTCCTCTCGCTCTCTCGCCCACTTTTCCTCTCGCTCTCTCGCCCACTTTTCCTCTCGCTCTCTCGCCCACTTTTCCTCTCGCTCTCTCGCCCACTTTTCCTCTCGCTCTCTCGCCCACTTTTCCTCTCGCTCTCTCGCCCACTTTTCCTCTCGCTCTCTCGCCCACTTTTCCTCTCGCTCTCTCGCCCACTTTTCCTCTCGCTCTCTCGCCCACTTTTCCTCTCGCTCTCTCGCCCACTTTTCCTCTCGCTCTCTCGCCCACTTTTCCTCTCGCTCTCTCGCCCACTTTTCCTCTCGCTCTCTCGCCCACTTTTCCTCTCGCTCTCTCGCCCACTTTTCCTCTCGCTCTCTCGCCCACTTTTCCTCTCGCTCTCTCGCCCACTTTTCCTCTCGCTCTCTCGCCCACTTTTCCTCTCGCTCTCTCGCCCACTTTTCCTCTCGCTCTCTCGCCCACTTTTCCTCTCGCTCTCTCGCCCACTTTTCCTCTCGCTCTCTCGCCCACTTTTCCTCTCGCTCTCTCGCCCACTTTTCCTCTCGCTCTCTCGCCCACTTTACTCTCTCTCTCTCTCTCTCTCTCTCTCTCTCTCTCTCTCTCTCTCTCTCTCTCATCCATTTCTCCAATCAAGATATCGTCCGTTTCTCCAATCAATCTCATTATTAAGCACAGGCAGCAGCTCCAGGAACCTGGAACTGCTTTGTCGTTAAAGTGGCATTAGAGAATTTTTACCAGTGGTTTTGTATATTTTTAAATAAGTGTTCTAACCTGTGATGGATGCATTGCATATAACGTGCTCCTCTCGAAAAAGTCTGGTAGTCATAAGAACGGGTTTGTTTAGTATTCGACATATCGTTAAAGCATCCGAGATCAATCCTTGGCGTCAATGATTTCATTTCAGCAATTCCAGTTCATTATTCGTGATCTTTTTCCGAAGAATAATGAAATGATGATGTGGCATTATTCGCCAGGAGACTCCATCTGGCATTGTTCAACCACCTGTCTCTCCATTTGACATCACTTCGTCGACTTGCGCGTCTTTGTGGTGAGGATGAGATTAAGCGATTAGGACCACACACAACACCTAGTCCCCAAGTGAAGAAAATCTGTGATCCAGCCAGGAATGGAATCTGGGACCAAGCAGTCTAGAGACAGCAGTGCTAGCCAATAGAACACTAGCTGTGAACTACCCATGTAGGAAAGCTGTGATATAAAAATGTTCTTCTTCTATGGATTCTGAAGATTTTGTATCAGTCTTTCACCACAAAGAACTTCGTTCTTTACTGTTATTAGTTATGATTTTCAGATCAGCTTGTATTAGTAAACAGTATGAAGATGTTAGTTTTTACAGGTCACTGATGTACTGTAAAAAAAACATACATGTTGCAGCAGTCATCGCCTGTATGATCCATATACACTGGAGAAAGATATTATTTCCACCTTTTTGTTTTGAATAATAAATCTTTAAATATCGCCAAATGCAAGAAAATGTCCGTGACAAAGGGAAACATACGAGAGGAAGTGAAAAAGTATAGCTACTTTTGCAGTTTCTCGTCGTAGGGCTTGGTTACACTCTAGTGTCCAGGCCTTACGTATTGTCCTCTCAACAGTTCTGCAAAACGTGTCATGTTATTCCTGCGTTATTCGTCGTCTTGTAGCAGACCATGAAACATAACAGCTCCATTGTCGATCTGCACCAAAGAAGGAAATGAGGGCAGTGACTCGCTTTTTGTTTGCGGATGGTGTTAAACCTTCGGCAATTATTCGCCGACGGCAAGTGCAGTATGGTGACAGTTGTTTATCGCGAAGCAAGATCTACGATTGGATAGAGAGCTTCAAACAGGAAAGAACTTGTTTATGTGACGAGGAGAGATCGACGTCAACAACTGAGGACAATTTGGAAGTCGTTGAGGATATAATGGTGGAAAACAGACGAATCACAGTGAACGAAATAGCCAGTACTTTACATATAAGTCAATGTTCGGCGTATTCCAACTTACACGAAAAGTGTGTGCTAGGTGGGTACCGAAAGAATTGTCAGCGCAGCAGATGGCGCAAACAACGGACATCTCTCGTAAACATTTGTATCGTTATCATTGCGAGGGAGATGAATTTTTGCCGCATGAATTTTTGCACACAAACCGGAAAGTAAGGCTGCGAGCATGGTTTGGAAACATCCATCAGCACCAGAAGTTAAGAAATTTAAACGTCAGCCATCAGACGGTAAGATTATGCTAACACTATTCAGCGACATTGAAGGTGTGGTAGCCGTTCATTTCACCCCAAGAGACGAAACAATGAGAACTGTTGTGATGTGTTACGAGCTAAACTGAAACCCGCAATCAGATCCAAATGTCGGGAAAAACTGCGAAAAGGTGTCAGCTTGCAGCAAGATAACGCTCGGCCACATTCTGCCAAACGGACGGCCGAAATAATAAAGGAGTTGGGATTTCTGGAACACCCGCCATACAGTACAGACATGCGATTTCCATATGTTTGGACCATTGAAGGAAGCTATCAGGGAAGATGGTTTGTAACCGATGCAGAAGGCATTGATGCAGTGCGAGATTGGTTACAGGTGCAACCAAGAACATTTATCCCGACGGAAGCAAAAAACTTGTGGAACACCGGATAAAGTGCGTTAAAGTACGGGGACTTTATAAACAAAAATAATGTTCTTTAGTCTTCTATAAATAGAATAAATATTCCTCTCCTCAAAAGTCACTTTCTGACTTTTCCCCTTATAAGGCAGCTTCTGGAGCCCGTAAAAGTGGTTAAACATTTACGGATAGTGATATCATATGTAACAATTAAAAATTTAGTTCACAATTATATTCATTGGAGTAAACTTAACATTTTTCCCTCAACACTTCTTAGAATTAGCAGGAATACCACGGCGATACTCAGACTACCCAGACGCATATACATCATTAAATGGATCTACAATTTCTATTGTAGGAATTATTATATTCATTGTAATTATATGAGAAAGAATAATCGCAAACCGAGCAATTATATTTAGAGCTAATATAACTGATATCAAAGGTAAAACACACACACACACACACACACAAAAAAAATCAGTAGTGGGCAATACTGATGGGAAGATTCACATTTGTTGGAAAGTGTCGAGTACTGTTTTGGAATACCTTAAGTAAGATAGACAACAGACGAATATACAGTCGCGCCGCTATGGTCTTAGCTGATGGGAAAGTGTCACACGGGTGTGTGGGGGGGACGTAAATGATAATTTGTAGAAGAAGGGTGACATAATTCTTGCCCTGGTGAATACATTTAGATAACCGGTGTTCAGGGAAGACCTTCCAAACCTTATTTATACTGGTCGCATCGTACATCTCCGATAGGAACCGTGAGAGCGGAAGAAAGAAAACAAAGCACATGCCGTGGAATGTAGACGAGTTTCTTTCGTTCCATACGTGAATGTATTAGGACAAAATAGTTACTAGTGATTCGAACCATGGACAGTAGAGCGAATTAGTATATATATATAATGTGTGTGTGTGTGCGCGTTTTTTTTTTATGTGGTGGGTTTCTCTGAGGGATACATGAGGTTGTGTGTTGAAAACAAGATGCTATGGGCCGGAAATGAAGTAAATTGTGAGTGCAAACATTCATACGTAGTTCAGTTTGATGAAGAAGCAGCTCTAATAATACTCGAAACCTACACGAGATAGCATAGAAAACAGAACTCGTCACGTCCTACCAAAAAGCAGATCACACGAATACAAACGTCATGGAGAAACTCATCTGAATACAAGATTTGGAGAAATCAGAAACCTATAAATTCAAGTGTCAGTACGAATGGATCCAACCGAATGGGCTTGATAAAGAAGCAAAGGACGAATCGGAAAGATAGAACAACCGTACAGGTTAGCACGCAATAGATAAAACAAAAGAATCAGTTCCTACAGTTAAAGATAACACACATCATCATCGTTGCTATGCCAGAAGTACTTCACAGTTCATAATACCTGATACGGAATAAGAAAGGAAAGATCCAAGAGAAATAGAGGAGGAGGAAAGTAAGTTTCAAGGAAGGTCCGCGGACCACAAAGAAGAAATGATGGTACGTTGAAGGGGACAAATGAACATCAGTGTAAACAGGTGGAGAAAACCACAGACACTACACTGAAGAGAACGCTGAAGTTTTATGGGCGTTTCTTCAGAATGAGCTGGTACAAATTGACAAAGAAAATGCTTAACTGCATCACCAAACCGAAGGCGACTGCATAGTAAGTTGACTATATAAGAAAGGGCATGCAAGAAGTTGAGAGATGGTCGGAAAGAGACCTGGGACAAAGAGGTATTTCGAATGAATTTTTACAACTACTAGGGGTTCCAGAGAGAGCAAAGTACAAGGATCAAAATGAGGTGGACAGAGGAAAGGGAGAGGAACATCAGCGAAAGTATGAAGAGATTCTGGGAGGAGAACAAAACACCTAGCAGCAAACCTGTTGTTTCCCGTGGTCGATAATAGCTCGAAGTCGAACAATAAAAAGAAGTTAATTTGAATTGTTTGGCGCTTTTTGTGTTTTTAGAAATAAGAATATTTTGCTCCCTTCACTTAATACAAACGGTACCCGACCAGAGTTCCATTGCTGAGACAAGGACAGCAATTACGTCACGTGTGTCATCGCTACACCTTACAGCTAGCGGCGACTGGCCGCCGAAACAGTTCGCGCAGTTCGTGATGTCCGGTTGTTGCTTTCTATCTCTGGACCCGTCTCTCCGTCACTACCAGGATGCTACGAGGGAACCCACGCACGTCCGAAAACTGCTTCCGGCAGAGCAGTCGCGCCAACAAACGCAGGCCTCGGGGGATGTCAGGAAGACCATATCACCAACAAGACCGTAGACGGCACTTCCTCCACAACTTCCCGTTACAACCCTGATTTATTTTTTGCATTTCCTTATCCTCTTGCTACGTTCCAGTGCCTCATCGCGAAATACCGCGTGAATCCTCTACATCTAAACTGACAACCATACTCCCCAAGCCACCTGACGGTGTGTGGCGGAGGGTACCTTGAGTACCTCTATCGGTTCTCCTTTCTATTCCAGTCACGTATTGTTCGCGGAAAGAGAGATTGTCGGTATGCCTCCGTGTGGGCTCTAATCTCTCTGATTTTATTTTCATGGTCTCTTCGCGAGATATACGTAGGAGGAAGCAACGTACTGCTTGATTCCTCGGTGAAGGTAACTTCAACAAAAGCCCGTATCGAGCTACTGAGCGTCTCTCTTGCAGAGTCTTCCACTGGAGATTATTATCTCCGTAACTTTTTTGGCGTTTACTAAATGATCGTGTAACGAAGCGTGCTGTTCTCCGTTGGATCTTCTTTATCAACCCTATCTGGTACGGATCCCACACCGGTGAGCAGTATTCAAGCACTGGGCGAACAAGTGTACTGTAACGTACTTCCTTTGTTTTCGGACTGCATTTCCTTAGGTTTCTTTCAATGAATCTCAGGCTGGCATCTGCTTTACCTACGATTAATTTTATATGGTCATTCCATTTTAAATCACTCCTAATGCCTACTCCCAGATAATATATGGAATAATCTGCTTCCAGTCGCTGACCTGCTATATTGCAGCTAAATTATAAAGATCTTTCTTTGTGTGTATTCGCAGCACATTACACTAGATTGAGATTCAGTTGCCATTCCCTGCACCATGCGTCAATTCGTTGCAGATCCTCCTGCATTTCAGTACAATTTTCCATTGTTACAGCCTCTCGATATACTACAGCATCATCCGCAAAAAGCCTCAGCGAACTTCTGATGCTATCCACAAGGTTTTATACAGGGTGTCGCAGCTATCTTGTCCACCCAAAATATCTCTGGAACAATAAAAGCTAATGAAAAACGACTTTCACCGGTATCAATGTAGGGCTGGGGACCATGAATGTACATATTTGGAAACATTTTAAAACGAAAGCATATGTGTTTTTTAACACAAACTTACGTTTTTTCTAAATGGACCTCCTATATTTTTTCTTCAGCAATCCATAGCATGACAAAGCACATACACACTGGCGTTGATTGCATCGCAATATTCCCATTACATTGATACCGGTGAAAGTCGTTTTCCAATAGCTGTTATTGTTCCAGAGACATTTTGGGTGGACAAGATAGCTGGAACACCCTGTACATATTGTGGATAGCAACGGTCCTACGACACTCCCCTGCGGCACACCTGAAATCGCTCTTACTTCGGAAGACTTCTCTCCATTAAGAATGACATGCTGCGTTCTGTTATCTAGGAACTCTTCAATCCAATCACACAATTGGTCTGATAGTCCATATGCTCTTACTTTGATCATTAAACGACTGTGGGGAACTATCAAACGCCTTGCGGAAGTCAAGAAACACGGCATCTACCTGGGAACCCCTGTCTATGGCCCTCTGAGTCTCGTGGACGAATAGCGCGAGCTGGGTTTCACACGATCGTGTTTTTCGAAACCCATGCTGATTCCCACAGAGTAGATTTAGAGTCCCCAGAAAAGTCATTATACTCGAACGTAACACGTGTTCCAAAATTTTACCGAGAAAGGCACTAAACTAAGATATCGATTCAACGTGAAGCGTATCTCCATAGACGATACCTTATCGGACATGTTACACTGCACGTAAACCAGCTTTTGTTTTTACTTAGCGATGAACACTTTTATTGTACTGAGGCATCAAGAAGAGGGTGGAGATTAGTTTCAGTGTCCAGCTGATGTCGAACCTTTGGCATTTTGGATCAGTTGATATCATTTGCATATGGCGATCCCCACAAACTTGAAAAATTGACAAGTCGGTTACTCAGTCATCAGAGCGAGCTTATTTGAGAGTCCCTTCTCTGTGTTGCCAAAGATGCCACTATCTGTCTCCATTTGTATGAACTGGAGCGGCAGGACATGTAAGAGCCTAGCTGTGTCTTACCGCGTCGAAGCAAAACACAGAAATTCCTAGAATTGTCCGCTGATCTGGCGTCTTCAAGTGACGCTGTCGTCCCATCACAGAGATCGAAGATGGTGAGTGCGCTAGTTTTGCCGTAACACGATTATGGACTGCTAATAAAGTGGCCAACTCTCTTTTACTGAAATAATAACTTCTCACGTTTTTGGGGACACCATGTATTTTTTATTAGACAAAGGAGAAACGTAGTCAATGATATCGAGTAGTAAAGTGTACGCCTACGAGGAGTGCACATTAAGTTACTAATCGTTCTTATTATTCAAAAATATAATTCTTACTTTCGAACATAGCAACGAACGACGCGCGGCCGCTCGACAGCGTTTTACCTTTTACGTGTCGTAGCAATATGGCGAAAGACGTCCAACTTCGGTTCGCGACCTCCGCTATCTTCAACAACCACCACCACCACCACCTGTCGGCCGGTGTGGCCGAGCGGTTCTAGGCGCTTCAGTCTGGAAGCGCGCGACCGCTGCGGTCGCATGTTCGATTCCTGCCTCGGCCATGGATGTGTGTGATGTCCTTAAGTTAGTTGGGTTTATGTAGTTCTGAGTTCTAGGGGACTGACGACCTCAGATGTTAAGTCCCATAGTGCTCAGAGCCATTTGAACCACAACCAACAACAGCACCAATAAACAGGAACGCAGTTGAAAAGTTAATAGGGAAAAAAGTCGCACAGAAACACAGGAAAATTATTAGTAACAATTTAACTTAGTGAATTCGTCTCTTTTATCTAAAAACACTTCCAGCTGGCTAACATCTCCGCGCTGAAGTCTTCTTTTACGGAACAAGTCGACATTCATTAATTCACAACACTCGCCAAGAAAACCACGGAAGTGCATAAGCAGACCTCTACACCCGCATATGGCAACGTCCTTTCGGATGCTTTGCGGTCTTCCTGTTCAGCAAATCACGGAAGACGGCTACGTTTAGACTTCCGACGTGAAATGCACTCCAAAAAACAATATAAGCCCCAGAGGGTCTACGACTCGACACAAACGCGCGAGGGCTTCCGGCCGATTCGCCCATTTCGTGAGATGCAGACTGAAGCACGAAATTACATTACTGGCCATTAAAATTGCTCCACCAAGAAGAAATGCAGATGATTAACCGGTATTCATTGGACATTTATATTATACTAGAACTGACATGTGATCACATTTTCACGCAATTTGGGTGCATAGATCCTGAGAACTCAGTACCCAGAACAACCACCTCTGGCCATAATAACGGTCTTGATACGCCTGAGCACTGAGTCAAACGGAGCTTGGATGGCGCGTACAGGTACAGCTGCCCCTGCAGCTTCAAAACGATAACACAGTTCATCAAGAGTAGTGACTGCCGTATTGTGACGAGCCAGTTGTTCAGCCACCATTGATAAGACGTTTTCAATTGGTGAGAGAGCGGGAGAATGTGCTGGCCAGGGCAGCAGTCGAACGTTTTCTGTATCCAACAAGGCCCGTACAGGCCTGCAACATGCGGTCGTGCATTATCCTGCTGAAATGTAGGGTGTCGCAGGGATCAAATGAACGGTAGAGCCACGGGTCGTAACATCCACTGTTCAAAGCGCCGTCAGTGCGAACAAGAGGTGACAGAGACGTGTAACCAATGGCACCCCATACCATCACGCCGGGTGATACGGCAATATGGCGAAGATGAATACACGCTTCCAATGTGCGTTCACCGCGATGTCGCCAAACACGGATGCGACCATCATGATGCTGTAAACAGAACCTGGATTCATCCGAAAAAATGAGGTTTTGCCATTCGTGGAGCGAGGTTCGTCGTTGACTACACCATCAAAGGCGCTCCTGTCTGTGATGCAGCGTTAAGGGTAACCGCAGCCATGGTCTTCGAGCTGATAGTCCATCGTGCTGCAAACGTCGTCGAACTGTTCGTGCAGATGGTTGTTGTCTTGCAAACGTCCCCATCTGTTGACTCGGGGATCGAGACGTGGCTGCACGATCCGTTGCAGCCACGCGGATAAGATGCCTGTCATGGCTCTGAGCACTATACGACTTAACTTCTGAGGTCATCAGTCCCCTAGAACTTAGAACTAACTAACCTAAGGGGCATCACACGCATCCATGCCCGAGGCAGGATTCGAACCTGCGCCTAGAACCGCACAGCCACTCCGGCCGGCGATGCCTGTCATCTCGACTGCTAGTGATACGAGGCCGTTGGGAGTCAGCACGGCGTTCCGTATTACCCTCCTGAACCCACCGATTCCTTATTCTGGTAAGTCATTGGATCTCGACCAACGCGAGGAGCAATGTTGCGATACGATAAACCGCAATCGCGATAGTCTACAATCCGGTCGGAAACGAGATAGCACGCATTTCTTCTCCTTACACGAGGCATCACAACGACGTTTCACCAGGCAACGCCGGTCAACTGCTGTTTGTGTATGAGAAATCGGTTGGAAACTTTACTCATGTCAGCACGTTGCAGGTGTCGCCACCGGCGCCAACCTTGTGTGAATGCTCTGAATAGCAAATCGCAGCATCTTCTTCCTGTCGGTTGAATTTCGCGTCTGTAGCACGTCATCTTCGTGGTGTAGCAATTTTAATGGCCAGTAGTGTATTTAACGTTCAGGCCTTTCCGCCAATCGGAATCAGCAGCAGAAATGCAGGCATCCTCATCCGTCCTTCTGCTTACCGCGCTTCCGTAAGGTGCTGCTGCTGTCAGCAGGGCCGGTTTAACGTCCAAGCGACCACAAATCGCAGCATGGGGCGCCAAGTTGACAGGTTTCTTTAAGGCGCCTGTACGGACGTGTCGTAATTAGTAGTGGCCGCTTGGGGTGCCGAGGTGAGTGCGAGATACGAAAATAGTGCCTATAACAGTTAGAAGCGAAAATTGACACAACTGGAAGAGAACGAGGGAAAGGGGACGGAGGCGGAAGCCAATAGCTCGATTATGTGCAGAAATGTTCTCGAACCGGCGCTACCTAGCAGGACATTAAGAAAAAGTTTCGTGCAACGGATGTTGGAAACATGGGCCGTCGTGTGAAATTGCCCCACCTGTAAGCCCGCTACGTAGGCTTCAGTCATAACCCGTTTAGGAGGATTAGGGCAATACTAGCGCATCAGTTCCAGGCTGAAGAAGAAAACCGCTTCCCTCTACAGGCGGATACTGGCCCGAACAGCAAAATAAGGAACAGTGCTAGCACACACGCGCAAAATGAGTGGATAAGTCACAGTTTCTGCGGGGAAAGAATTTAAATCGTCGGTAGCCGTGTGTCAGTGTAGCCTTACAAACAGTCGTGCAAATGTTAGAATGCGAGCCTTGGCGGCGGCGGCGGCGCTGAGCGGAGCAGAAGCCCCCGGCCGGAGCGGCGGCAGAGCGCGGATGTGGCTGCTTCCGGCGCGGCGGCTGGTATCTGCGATAAGAAGGCGGACCGGCTGTTGCCAAGCAGGACGTAATTTCTGCACGCGAGCGCCTCCTCCCTTCCGCTCCCACTCTGCCAGCCGCGTCTCGTCTCATTCTCCATACTGGAGTGCCTTAAGTGAACACCCAGTTGCTTAACTGTGTCAAGGTTCCAAACGCAGCACATTACGTATACATAACTAGCTATGCCCGGCCGGCCGTACCTGTGGCTTAGTGTGGTTAAATGGAAAAGAAACGAAAAACACACATTTCTAATATATATGAGAACTGCATATACGTGCTAATTCTTTCTCTTCCTCTCTCAGCCCATCTCCTCCATCTCCTACCTCTGCCCATATACTACTTCCCCCCCCCCCCCCCCGTGTCTCTCTCTCTCTCTCTCTCTCTCTCTCTCTCTCTCTCTCTCTCTCTATCACTTCCTTTTCCCTCCTCCTCCTCTTCTAACTGTCCATATACTTTTCCTATTTCCCCCTCTCCTCTCTCTCTCCATCTCCTCCTCCTCCTCCTCCGTCTCCTCCTCCCTTCCACATTTATGTCCTTCTCCACCACCTCCTCCCCCTTTTCTCTGTCCATCTCCTCTTCTCTCCCCCTCTCGTCCTCCTGCCCCCTCTCTGTCCGTTGCTTCTGCCCATGCCCCCCCCCCCCATTCTCTCTCTCCATCCTGTCCCCCTGTGCATCTGCTCTTCACTGTCTTTCAGACCTTGTGCCTTGCTTATTGCAAATTAAGATTGTTTTGTAGTTTTCTAATCATAAGCCGTAAGCCATAAAATATACCTTTCTTTTTTACCGTGAAAACTGTCTGTGAGCAAGAAAACAAAACACTACATAGTTGTGTACACAATTTATTTTTAAAAATATATATAATGAAAAAGAATATATATAGCAGAAGCAATGTGTCTGCTACTTTAAGTGCCCCGCTGTTTCGCGAAAGAAAAAACCACTGTTTCTCACTGCAGAGCACTTCCTTTCTCGCAATCGCTTTTAACAAAAAAACTGTACATTATTATTTATTATTCTCTGTTCGTCTGAATGTTTGTTACAGCGTCGTTTAAAATTTGAAGTAAGTCGATCAAGAACTTTTCGAGATTTCTAGTAACAAAATTTCCCCTTAATATTTTACTTACTTATTGAAAATACGTATGTGAAAACGCGCGCACGTTCGAATGCAACGTTGTGTGAAAATGTCAAGTCAATCGAACGACTAATTTCAGAGTTTCGCAAGCGCAAACATATGCAAGGTGAATTTTTAAGTCATACAGATCATTGATGGTGTGAAGGGTTATTGGTCCGTCAGTTTCTGATGACGTGATGAGGTTTCCGCATTAACGTATCTACTTAAGTTAATTAATACCCGCTCCAGTTGCTAATAATATGTGTCGGCTCTCACGTCCGGGTCACTTTGTAGTGTATCTGAAACTTCTGATCCGGTGAAGCAATGTCAAATGATAATCACGTGACGGTCCTTCACTACAGCACAAGTTTCATATCTGCTCGAAAACGATCTGGATGTGAAGGTCAAAACCGGTCATGGACTTCCAGAGCGTATTAACATCTGTAGCAGCTGTTAATTAATTGAACGTACAGTTGTGCACATCCATAGCACTCTATAACGTGGAGGAACTAATAATTATTAATCATATTTGCCATTTCCGTCTAGATGTGTACTCCGCAAGCGACAGTATTGTATTTGTTCCTTTAATTCCAGTCTATGATAAAATTGTCCTTAGAATATGGATTTCGATCCGTAGTGACCTCCTTCAGATCTGCAGAAGAAGGGAGACGGATACAACTAATGGACAGCGTGCATCTTTCAGGCAATAAATTACAACATACTGAAATATAGTAATTTCGTAATTACGGAATATATGAGCTTAAAAATACGAAACATACGTTTTAAAAAATTAATATATAAAGCAAGAGATATGAAAAGAATTTGTTACGCATCATAAAACAGAATTAGGCCACGGTGCGGGCGGGCATAGTCATATTGTGAACGGCGCTACGGTTCACTGCGAACTGGTGTGCGGGTGTGACACAAAATGTATGTTTGTGACGATAACTCGATAGATGTCGCTACTGTGCACGCATTTGACAACTATGCATGCAAGTTTAAATGCACGAGAGTACTTCAAAAGGAAACCACACATCATTATGGCGGGCCTTAAAACTTACGTTGAATATACCACTATGCTTAGAAGTGACAGTTACATCACACTATTTTTAAACGTCTCTGTTTATCCATTGTGCACATGGGACAGCGGCTGGTCAGCTATTTAACAATGAAATTCGCCAGACAGAAGTGCAACTAAGATGTCATTTTACTTTATTTTCGCTACCAGTTTCGGCAATTCATTATGCCATCTTCGGGCCCCATATGCACCTCTCAAAAATAATCGACGTTGGCATTCACTGTGGTGAATTCGTAGCTCAAGTGCTTCCCTGGAAGACATGAGTTCCAATATGCCAGTATCGATAATTTTTTAGAGGAGCATATGGGGCCTGAAGATAGAATAATAAATTGCCGAAACTGGCAGCGAAAAAAAAATATCTTGATTGCACGCCTGCTCGGCGAATTTCATTGTTAAAAAATTCTTTAAACGTAGTTAACTCTCCATAAACGTTGAATGTTCTAGCAATTGTTCAATTCCTCGACGACAAAAATTCGCTCCATGATCGCAGAGCCGTTCTTGGTGTAGGAAAATCTCTCTCCAGATTTTCTTTCATTTCGCTAGGAAGGTGGAAATGGCATCGTACAAAATCCGCACTTCCCGATCACCACCGCCTTACATTTGTGCAGTACTGGGAAAATTGATGGCACCATTTCGCTGCTACTCGACATGCCGCGTGGTTAGGCTCTCCTGTCGGGCAGACCGTTCGCCTGGTGAAAGTCTTTAGAGTTGACGCCACTTCGGCGACTTGCGTATCGGTGGGGATGAAATGGCGAGGATAAGGACAACACAACACCCAGTCCCTGAGCGGAGAGAATCTCCGACCCGGCCGGGAATCGAACCCGGGCCGTTAGGTATGACATTCCGTCGCGCTGACGACCACTCAGCTACCAGAGGCGGGCTACTACTCGACATGAAATTCCATTTGGTACCCGTGTGCAGCACGGACGTTCAGCCCACAAGAACCGTACACTCCAGCGTAGCCGGCCGTTGTGGCCGAGCGGTTCTAGGCGCTTCAGTCTGGAACCGCGCGACCGCTACGGTCGCAGATTCGAGTCCTGCCTCGGGCATGGATGTGTGTGATGTCCTTAGGTTATTTAGGTTTAAGTAGTTCTAATTTCTAGGGGACTGATGACCTCAGATGTTAAGTCCCATAGTGCTCAGAGCCATTTGAACTCCAGCGTACTTCAACTTTGGAGTTAGTTTCCATTTGCCTCGCGATTTCAGTCCCCCTCTGTGATGTACGTGTTATCCGTACCGCAGCAGAACTGTTTTTGTTGGAATCCTGGAACGTCTGCTTTTTGATTTTTTTTTTTAAATTCACCAAGCCTCAATATCGTCACACATTAGCGCCGAAATTACTAGTAAGGTAGTATCTAGCCTCATATGATCCTGTGACTTCAAGAGTACAATACTCCCCTGTGAATCTGTCCTTGGGAAACATCTGGAGCAGATAATTAGCAAGTAAATTTGCCTCACACATTAGCAGAAAAACACCATTATTTTGGCAGTGACGCCAACGCAATTTGAACAGATCCAGCTTCTCAAAAATACCGCTGGGTGCATGGTAGTTCATCGCGCTACTAAACGGGGATCCTGCACTTGGCTACGTTCCTAAGCCTATCAAGCCGTTTCGCAGCTGAAGGGGGGGGGGGGGTGGGGGGGGGGGGGGGGGGGGGGGGGGGGGGGGGGGGGACAGTCGCGTGTACGAAAATTCACAGCCGTCCACTTAATTATATTTTTTCACCACCCTGGGGTCTAAAACTGCTTCAGACCTGGACAATGGTTTGCAGCCTCCTGCAAGTAATACTTTAATCAGTTTACACGAAGAAAAGACCTGCATCTCTGACTGTTGCTTCACAGTGAAAACAATTGGTAATCTGTCAGAACTACACCCTGGAAATATCTCCACATTCTGTAACAGTAGGATGAAATACGTACGCAGGGTGCGACATAGGTCCGAAAACGCAATGCGTCAAGTGTACTTCAAACTCATTACACTCAGACGTACAAGAAACCAAGAAACAGCTATGTGCTGATCCGTCCAGAGTAAAGTTTTTTAATGAAGCGGCGAGTGTGTGCGCTGTTGTGCATCAGTTTATTTTCACTGTAGTGTTCGTTCCGTAACATAATGGTATAAACATACTAGATGGAAAGTCGATGTTATCCTGGGTAGGACCTACCAGTATCTCGTGTCCCACCAATGAATAAATTTTAAAATCAGGTTTGTAACGCTGAGCCCCTAGCATTACATGCAGTATCAGACAAAGTCTCCTTAATGCTTTTTTCAAGAAATTCTCTCTATTTATTTCAGGTGATGTCCTGTGTAATCCTAGGACAATTGACGTACTTCAGAAGGAATATGGTTTATTGCAAGTCAAATTAATTATTTTGTTTTATGAATTCTGTAGTCCTACTCGTATAATGGATGGCAGGGGTCCTTCAGCTCCCCGTACCGAACTAACTCAGCTGCCGTTCCGATACTTTACTTACATTTTCTCAGAACGAAGTTCAAAGCAGCCAATTTACTGGTAACAGTTATTGATTGAGCTCCATTATACTCCTTATTGAGAGGTCAGAAGCACGGTAAATGATACATTCCAGTACTCAGTTGAAGGGAAGAGTATTTCTCAATGCCAAAACACGTTCATACGAACTTAAATTTTGTCTCATAAACTGAGTAAGTTTATTCCTTGCTTAGAACGTTATTATATACCATACAGCTTGTGAAGACAGACGAAATTCTGCAGTCAGCGCAAGTGATAAAATTTTTAAATCAGTTACTACTGAATGGCTTGAAGATGAAACACACTTTGATCAAGAAGACAGCAGAAATTCAGACACTGATTGGGATCATGATAATTAACCCAAGTCTTCTAGTGTCCCAGGTGAAACAAGCAGTGAAGAAGTAGATGATACAGATCACAAAATTGCCAGTTTCCTTATCGGTCATGATGGAACTCGATACAGTAAATCACTGTCACCAATCAGCAGAATTACGAGTACATAATATCATGAAAATTCCAAATTGTCCAGTAAGCGGTAGTGTAACTAAGCAAAAAGGAAAATCCACTGGAAATGAAGGCTTTCATGGCCTGAAAATTTTTAATCATTATTTTCGTCTGAAAGACAATCTGACAGTTGTACACAGTGTGACCAAAAAGCACAAATCTGTGATGTTGCTAAGTTTCCACAAAACACCACCACTGTAGACGAGAGAAATAAAGACAATGTTATTGTATAATGGATGTACATCAGGAGTCTATTCTCTTGACCAGAAGGCAAGTACATACACTTCGAAGACACAGTCTTGTGGAGAACCGTACTGAAAGTAATAGCAATAAAGATCTTGCGCTTATTTTCACAGTAACACTCCAGCTACATAGAAGGCAGACCTAATAATAAGAGAACTTTTCTCGTGTGGTGAGGAGAAGCAACAAGTCACACCTCTAAAATAAAGTTCTACAAGAGACAGCCAACCTGCAAAAAGTGTGGCAACCGGAAGATGACAATAAGGAAGATGCTTCATGTGCCCATGTCTGTAAGACAGAAAGCGGTCACTCATTCTGCAACTGCAAAAAAATATATGCAAAGAACACAGTGAAATTATTTGTGCAGACTATTACATTTAATGAGCAAATATACTGGTATTGGATCAGTAAAATTGACAGTTACTCTGTACTGGAAAATTATAATTTATTATATTGTTATATATTATGTTAAATTAAGTCATAACATCATAATAAGTACTTCCTTATTCATCTTGTGTTACCAACTCCTTCAAAACTGTATGATATTTTCTTTAACACTAACATCGAGTACTTGTTTTACGGTAGGGGTCTTACAGACTCAGCTGTGCATTTTTGCTAGTCCAGTCACTCGTGCATCCAAGGGTTAAGTGAAGACGGCAGCCTTTTCCGCTGACTGCTTTCACTTTTCACTGTGTTGTTGCGCCTTGTGTGGGCTGTCAGATACTGAACATTGCGGCACTAACGGGCCGTGCTGCTGAGCCCATGTTATGATGCGCAAGAACGGCCACTTCAACAGACCTAAGACTGCTTGTCTCTTGGCCAGTTTACAGACCACGTGGTCAGCGCGACGCAATGTCACGCCATGGGGCCCAGGTTCGATTCCCGGCTGGGTCGAAGATTTTCCACGCTCAGGGACTGGGTGTTGCGTTGTAATCATCTTCGTTATCATCATCTTCGTTATCATCATCATCATCGTTATCGTCATCATCATCATCATCGTCATCGTTATCGTCATCATCGTCATCGTTATCGTCATCATCGTCATCGTCATCGTCGTCGTCGTCGTCGTCGTCATCTACGTCATCGTTATCGTCGTCGTCATCTCATCCCCATCGACAAGCAAGCCGCTGGAGTGGCGTCAACTCAAAAGACTTGCACCAGGCGAACGGTGTACTCGCCGGCGGGAAGCCCTAGCCACACGACATTCCATTTAATTTTACAGACCACGTGGCCACATGCTGTGTAGCCGAGCGTTCACTTTGTACTTTGTTGCAGTCTATGAGCTTTCTCTCAGTGCGAAGGGATTCTTCTTTACCTTGAGCTATTGCCATTCAAGTTGTGCTTTGGTTGTGTTACAAATAAATAGTTAGAGTTCACAAACTGGATTCTAAGCTTGCGAGTTGCATTTATCGCCGCGCGGAGTGGTCGCACGGTTAGAGGCGCCATTGCACGTACTCCGCGGCCTCTCCCGCCGGAGGTTTGAGTCTTCCCTCGTGTGTGTGTGTGTGTGTGTGTGTGTGTGTGTGTGTGTGTGTGTGTGTGTGTTTTCTTAGCATAAATTAGTTTAAGTAGTTTGTAAGTCTAGGGAACGATGACCTCAACAGTTTAACCCCTTAGGAATTCACACACATTTGAACATCATCTTTTGCATTTATGTAGCGTCCGTGTGGTTCGCCATTATTCCAAGCGCCGCAATCCGCAACGCAATTTTTTTTCCCCCGTGTCGTGTGTATTTCTACTTCAATACTTGCCTGTTAAATGCTGGCACAGTTGAAAAACGCACGTAAGACTTGCCCTTTTCAATTTTGCATATGCACTTCACATTTGTGAAAGTTATGCCCGTACGTGCTACGGTTTGCGCGAAGCTCTAATCAGATGGGACACAAAATAAATAGTTGTATTTTTTGGCTAATTACGTTGTTATTTGTTGCACGAATCTATTATGTTTTGCCAATTTCCGTGCTTTCCTGATAGCTTACTGTGCAAGTATGTCACTGTCATAGTTCATTGTTGCTAAGTGTTATGTTGAAAATGACACGGTAGCTGCCAGTTACATTATATTTATTGAAAGGTTTTTCGTATCTGTACTCCCGCCTTTTTTGCTACGTTTTGTTCTGCAAAAGCGCTGGGAAGTTTGGCGTCGGCAGCCAAAATATTTACCGGTTGACATCATATGTAGGCCTCAGTTCTATTCACGGGAGAGGGTCTTCTTTTTTGTTAGAGCTCCGTACCGCAATCAGTGAAAACGGAGCCCTTTTAGGAAGACTTTGCTGTTCGTCTGTCTTTCTGTGCGACTGCTGAAAACTCTGTTCCTCGGGAACACCCTAGACGTATCAAGCTGAAATTTGTCACATACTAAGGCCTACGGTCTCTTGCCGTGTAAGCTCCTAAGTCAGTGCAGTCAAAAGATACAGCAGTTTGTTACATATTTTGATACTCTCAAACTCACTCATCAAAACCTATATGGCACTTCCCCTTGACGAAGAATCATGAAATCTATCGAGAAGCAGGTTTCACAGTACTAGTTGTTCCTTACACAACCTATGAATGTGAATAAGATCGCGGGGGGGGGGGGGGAGGGGGGGGGGGGGAGTTCGTACGGTCCCGTCCTTAGCACTGACTACAGAAATGTGTGTGAGGTGCTGCTCCTTCATTGTACTTCTTCCATTCTGCCTGTGCACAACATTGTGTCACAGCCGGCAATGCTTGACGGTTCCTCTGTATCGCTACATCAGTTCTGGTCATGGTTTGGCTATGGATATTCCTACGGTACCACCGCAGTCAACCCCCCCCCCCCCCCCCCTCCCCCCCCCCCCACACACACACACACTCCGGTTGACTTGGGCAGGTTTAGGTGGTTTGTAACGTCCCTGATGGATATTTTACTCAAGTGACTCGCTAAGGTTGGAAATCCCCCGCTCCCCTCCTTTTCTACTGACGGGTCCGCCTTTCGCGATATCTAAAGGTGAATCCGCATTACATAGTGGTGTCCCTGTAGCTTTTATCAGATAGTGTACGTTAAAATCGCAATTGTATAAATAGGATAAGCACTCCGTCTTCAGGCCACAAGTGGCCCATCGGGATCATCCGACCGCCGTATCATCCTCAGTTGAGGTGGTAATGCTATTACTCAGTTTATTTGTTGCCCTTTGGTAGGAGACTGTTCTTCTGGTAATCCCAATATTGCGGCATAAGGTAATCTAAACACTACACGTGCGCCAGCGAACACGTATCATTGTTGCCGGCTGCCCCTACGGTGCGTGCAGAAAGCGGCGGCTGTTGTAGTCGGCCAACACTTTTGGCGTTGGCCCCCCTGGTAGCGCCCCCTGCCTGGAAGCCAGCGGCCACTCCCTGCAGACGGATCTCGCGCGTGCCGCAGGGTCGGTGGACGGGACCAGCCGGTGCGTGGGTGCGGAGGTGCCGCCGCCGCCGCCGCCGCCGCCGCCACCGAGCGCCCGGTCCGGCCTTGACTGTCGGCGTAATATATTCCCCCCACACGGCCGCAACCATTCACGCGGCAGTCGTGTCCTAGCTGGCCTCCGCGCGCGGAAAATACTGCCTGCTCTAGACCGGTGTTCCTTCAGTCTTCTCGATAGGTGGAACACTCTTCACTGTTAACTTTCATCTACATCTATGCTCATCAGGCTGCATTACGGTGTGTGGCGCGGGGGGGGGGGGGGGGGGTTGCTGGTCTACCGCTGCCATTTCCGCCTTTCCGTGGTCCAGTTGCAATATTTTATGGTAAGTTCGTATTGGACCAAACTGCGGAAGTCATCGGTCCCTAGGCTTACACACTACGTAATCTAACTTTAACGTACGCTAAGGACAACACACACAACCATGCCCGAGGGAGGACTCGAACCTCCGACGGGGGGAGCCGCGCGAACCGTGACGAGGAAGAACGTTTGCCGGTAATCCTCCGTGAGGAGCTTTGGCAAGAACAGTGGGATAATGAAGACACAGATCGCAGAACATATGAATTACTGCCCAACATCAGGGAGCGACTACATCTAAAACACTTCAAGCCATCAAGAGGACTGCTGCACTTCCTTACGGGACATGGACCCTATCCGGCATACCTATGCCGGTTTGGGAAACGGGCTACACCAACGTGTGACTGTGGGGGCCGCACCAGGCGCCCCAGAACATGTGGTGTATGAGTGCTACCTCTTCGACGACGTAGCGGCACAATTACAACTGTTACCAAACTATGACACGTATCACCTGCTCAGGCATGAGGACCACTTCCCAATCCTGAACAAGTTAGCTCATGAAATATCACACAAAGTCATAAAGGAATTTCTACGGAACAATAACCAACAGGTCATATCTGATCACCTGTCCTGTTCAGCCGAGGCGTGGCCAGCCTCTTCACGCCTGGGATCCGCCACGTCTGGGATTAGGGGGAGGGTGCATCTTTTACCCGATTCTGACACTCATCAGATTTGACATAGGACTAAATATAAGGTTAGATGTAGGATAAGCTAGGATAGTAACACTAGTGTAATATTGCAGCGATCAACCACTTTGGGCCAGCCCGGTGCCAGGGGCATGCTTACCGGGATTAGCTCGGTGAGCACGGCCAACCAATGTAGGTTTGTATATACGCTGGCATACCTGTTACGCTGCAGGTAGAGTAGACTAGCATAAGTAGTAGACATAGTCAAATATTGGTAACCAGAACTAACATTCTTAGAATAAAAAGTTGCAGTAATAATAATTGTATTGGTATCAATTAGGATCCACTAATGTATTAGGTGGTGGGTTGCTTATGTATCATGTACTGAAGGAAAAAAAACCCTCCGTGTGGGCTCGAATCTCTCTAGTTCAGTGGTTGCCAACCTGGGATTATTACCTCTCGAGGGGTAATTTGTAATTTCCTTAGTGGTAAAAACAAAACGGTTCAATATCTTTTCGGTCACGGAACTAGATTATTTTCAAAAGATCATTAGCGTTACCTCTAATGATGGTGCGCGGAAGTTCCAATATTGCGGGGATCAGCAGCTGTGTGTTGCGTGCGGGCACGCGGGAGATGGGACAGGTTCGCGCGACATTTTTGTTATGACAGACCCCTCGCCCTACGACTCACCGTGCTTTTGTTGACTGCCAGGCGTCCGTAGACGTTCTACAAGCGCCTATGAAAATGTGCGATGCTGTTTTCCTCCCAAACGAACTCTGTGAATTGGAGCGCGCCTACGTTACAGACGCCACTTTGAAGGCAACGTAAGGCGTCGCCACCTAGCGGAATTTGATGAAATTATAGGAGCTGAAGTGGGAATATTGCACGATGTCCCACAACAAATTCAGCCTTATTTTTCAACCGAAACTGACTGAGGAAAAAATCTGTTGCAGTAGTTATTGAACACCCCTTGTACTTTGTATCCAGCTCCCAGTATCCGTGTTCGTGTCTACTCGACAAGCTGTCGTGCTTCTGCTGTGACCGACTAACAGTACAGCATCGTCCCACGCGGAAAGCTCGGGCGCCACGCGTGGGCACCGCACGTCGCCACTGCGAAACTTGTGCTGGGGCGGGACGGCACGAAGAACTTGTTCCTCCACAACCTTAAGAGCTTTCCAGAATTCTCCGCCCACGCGTCGCATTTGCATGCTTCCCGCTAGCCGTTCATTCGCTACACTCCTCCGGCTTTTGTCATCAACCCGGCATACGCATCCTATAATTCCGTCCTCTTGCAGGGGGCTCAACATAGTCATCTTCCATTTGGATTTAGTTCATCGTAGATGACGGCCAAACATTCCGATGTGCGAGATGTCAGTATCCAGATTATCTCTCAGCCAAGACGCTACGCCGAGTGGAAAATCTCGTGCCTCAAGCTAGTCCGAGGATCGTGTGGAAAAGTCGTGAATGCGAGGGCCACTCCATAAGTTTTGACAACTATGGTACATATTGCGATAATGTTACAACAAGTACTGAACCGTTACGGCACTGTGTACCTGAATGCCAACATAAAACAGGGTTCCAGTACAGGATCTTACGGAAATGTTTGAAATAAAACACATGCTTTGGAACTACGAGGTGCGACAATAAAGTAATGAGACTGATGTGAAAAAAAATGTTGCTTACCGTTTTAGTCAAGTTTAGTGTTGTCTCCTTCAAAGTAGTTTCCTTCTGCTTGCACAGACTTTTTCCAGCGCTTCTGCCATTGATGGTAACATTTCTGGAACTTATCTTCTGTAATATCCTCCAAGACCCTCGTCACAGCTTTTTGGACATCTGGTGTTGTTTGAAAATGGTGTCCCTTGACCGCCGTTATGACTCTTGGAAATAGAAAAAGTCTCACAGAGCGATATCTGGTGAATAAGGTGGCTGTGGTAGTACTGAAATTTGTTTTGAGATTAAAAATTGCTGTACTGCCAGAGCAGTATGGGATGGCGCATTATCGTGATGCAGAATCTAATTATCAGCAATGTTGGCATGGACATGAACTCTTTTACAAAGTCTTTCTGAAATTTATTTGTAGTAATATTGGTTAACTGTGTGTCCAGAGGCGCCCACTCTTTATGAACAATTCCCTTGGAATCAGAGAAGCACACAAGCATGCATTTCGCTTTAGACTTTGACATGCGAGCTTTTTTTGGTCTGGGTGATCCCTTTGAGCACCATTGCGAACTTTGGCGTTTTGTCTCCGGATCGTACTGTAAAAACCAACTTTCACCACCAGTGATAACACGGCTCAACAATTCTGGGTTGATTCCCGTTTGGTCTAACAGATTGGCTGCCACATTTTTCCGTGTTTCTCGCTGTTGTGGTGTGTGGTTTTTGGGGACCATTTCTGCACAAATCTTTCTCATACCACGATCGTCATTTATTATTAGACGAAATGTTTCTCGATTGATGTTCAGTTCTTCTGCAATCATTTTCACGGATAATCTTCGATCAGATCGTACGAGTTCACGTACACTGGCCAAGTTGACAGCCGTCCGTGAGGTTGATGGACATCCACTGCGGTCTTCATCTTCAGTATTCGTTCTGCCTTCACTAAACATTTTATGCCAAGGAAAAACTTCAGCTCTTGACATAAACTCCTCTCCAAAAGCCTTCTGAAGCTTACCGTAAATTGTCATCGCAATTTCACCCAATTTAACGCAAAAGCAAATGGCACACCGTTGCGCAATGTTATGTGGTTCCATTTCCGTGACGAGAGGCACAAACAAGTGTTAACTTATTACAGCACAACTCACGACTGAGCAGTTGCATCGATGTGCCGCTTGGACTAGAAGCAGCTTATAGACCAAGGTCAAAGATGTTGTGCCTATGCGGGCCTGCAGGGTTGCCACATTTTGCAAAGAAAGTCAGTCTCATTACTTTATTGTCGCCCTCGCATGTGTAAATTTATTGTGCACGAGTACAAATGCAACAAAAATTGATCACAATCAACCAATGTCCTTTAAAAGAGCCCTCCTGTGCGTACACATAGCGTTGCCAAGCACGGGGAAGGCGTTGAAAGACATTGGCATTGCCATTGTGTGCCACCTGCCGCCGAAATGCCGTGAGGACGTTCGCCCTGTTGAGAAAGCGACTCCTACGCGTTGGTTTGCTTGGTTGTGGAAAGAGGTGGAAGTCGCATCGACTGACGTCTGGTGAGTAGGGTAGGTGGGGGGGGGGGGGGGATCCATATTGTAACATGGCCAACGACGCAGTGTTTGCGGCGCTGCTACCGAGTCGTCCTCCTTTGCGGTCGTAATCTGTCAGCTGGTGTCGGTAATGTTTCCCGCGGGGTATCGAGTGCATTACTCCGATTACGTTAAAGCCAACCGTTTGCACGATATACCGTACTTGGTATGGCACATGGAATGACCCTAGTGTATTTGTTACGAAATGTCTAGTGTGAAGATAGCGTTCAGTGCAAGGTTCAATGACGTCCTCTCAAAATGGGAAACTCCTTATCGCACCCCCCTCAGATTTAGTGGTAAAATGGCTCAGTGAACAGCCCGTCAAAAATGGAACACAGATCAAGCATGAAAAACAGGAACAAGGTGTACTGGTTTGTGAAAAAAGAAGCAAAATAGAATCAGTGAACGGTCCAAGCTCCAGACGTGCAACGCCGAGCGACTAGCAAGAACCTCGGCTTCTGATTGCGTGGTCATGGTGTTGGACTGCAAAGCTGGAGATCTGTGTTCGAGCCACCCTCGCGCCACACTTTCTTTCACAAAATTATGAACTGTCCGTTCGGTCACTGAAGTATCTGTTCGCTGCATTCAAATTTGTATCTGTGTCGTGGCGTAACATCCGTTTGTAACAGCGATCTGTAACGAAGGGACTTCCAGAAGTACGTACCTCCTACTTGTTCTACACAAATACCGCATGTTATGCCTCTTGCGTCCGTTTTGGAAGTTTTGTCTTCGTTGTAACATAGTTCACACCCGTTTATTTGTTGTTTCGCAGTTCAGTACCACATTCCTGTTTTCCTGCTTCATCTGTGTTCAGTTTTTGACGGGCTATCTAATGAGCTTGTAGCCTATCCCGGATGTTATTAAATCTGTATATTGAGCAAGCAGTAAGGGAAACAAAAGAAAAATGTGGAGTAGGAATTGAAATCCACGGAGAAGAAATAAAAACTTTGAGGTTCGCCGATGACATTGTAATACTGTCAGAGACAGCAAAGGACCTGGAAGAGCAGTTGAACGGAATGGACACTGTCTTGAAAGGAGAATATAATTCTCTGCCTCGTGCTGACTGGGTGTTGTGTGATGTCCTTAGGTTAGTTAGGTTTAAGTAGTTCTAAGTTCTAGGGGACTGATGGTCATAGATGTTATGTCCCATGGTGCTCAGAGCCATTTGAACCATTTTTGGAGGATATAAGATGAACTTCAACAAAACGAGGATAAAGGAATGTAGTCGAATTAAATATGGTGATGCTGAGGGAATTAGACATGAGACACTTAAAGTAGTAGATGAGTTTTAATATTTGGGGAGCAAAATAACTGCGGCCAAGTCGTTTTCCGGCACACGCACACAGGGGCTGCTCCCATCTTAACGCCTCACTCGCCACCTTCCTCGTGCCGCAGCTAACTCGCTGCCCGTCACACACCGCCTTGCGGACCGCATTTGCGCCACAGGCCTCTGGCAAAGAGATTCTACGCAACCAGCGATTCCATCAGAGAGGCACAAAGTCGAAAAATCCCATAACTTTGCGGAAGATTTCGACGCAAGGCACAATTAACATTGCTAATGTATTCAATTTTGGTGCTCATCTCGAGTTCTTAATATGTAGCGTGGGATGGAGGGTCATATACTGCATTCTCTCCTCAGAGTCGGCAGGCGCACTTCCTCTGGTATTGCAGCAGATATTTGGAATCTCATTTTTGCATTGTGTAGCTGGAGTTAGCCCAAACAAATAGTGCTCACCACGTCTTTCATGCGACGACCATTTATTTTGTGTTACAAACTAAATGATTATTAAAGCGAAATTACACGCACCCTTTCGATAGAGCGGTTCCAGCTTACTCTAGTGCGATATTTGTTGTATCGATATCCATTAATAGGGACAGTAAAACTCGAAGAATAACCAGTGCTTCATCAGCCTCAGCACCGTCATGACCTGCGTTTGCTGTTACCGTCAAGTATGCAGCGCTGCTCAGTCGCTCCTGGAATGCTCCTTATTCTTAGTGTTTTACTGGCCCTATTAATACATATCGATAAAACGAATAACGGGCTAGACTAATCTGGGACCGCTCTGTCTGGGCACCTAAAATTGCGTTTTTTAAATCATTTTAATGGGAAACGAACTGACGTTTCCCATCGACACTGGACTTAGTGAGCACTGCTTGTTTGGCCTGACTCCAAAATGGAAAGATGAGACTGCAGATATCTGCTGAAATATCAGAGGAATTGAGCCTGGTGACTCTTAGGGGGCAGACCCAGTACGTATCCACACAGATGAGGCTGAAAGTGATCTTGTGCCTCATGATTTGTAATGATGGAAACTGGTAGCTGTGATAAAAGTTTTCGTATCTGTTACTGAGGCGCTTAACTAATGGATATACGCCCACCATTTCAACGGAAATATCGTCGCCGTGCTGACTCAACAGATAACAGATGTGTGTCGTGAAAGATGTTGTAGATACAATTGAAAATAAACGTCCAGCATGATGTGCACAACTTAGAACAACTGTCACTGGAGACCTCGGGTGTATTTGACTGATGAGGTGAGAAGAGGCCATTCAACAAGAGGAATGGCTGGAGATGGAAACCTGTATGCTTGACACGCTACACGGTGTACAAAACTCGCAGAAAAAGAAAGTAGTTAGTTACAAACGGTATGGTTTTCTCCAAAATACAGGAACATCGATTCTGTAGTAATAACGCAGCAAGGCTGCAAAAAAAAAAAGGTTTGAGGTATGTACGAGGGTCACTCCAAAAGAAATGCACACTATTTTTTTTAAATCCATCTTTTAGTCTACATGTTTGAAAGTTTTACAGTGTGTAGATACATCCTTTAGGAACAATATTTTCATTTCTCCACATAATTTCCATCCCTCTCAACTGCCTTACGCCATCTTGGAACCAGCGCCTGTATACCCGCACGGTAAAATTCTGGACCAACCTGTTGGAGCCACTGTTTGGCAGCGTGCACAAGGGAGTCATCATCTTCAAACCTTGTTCCACGAAGAGTGTCTTTGTTTCCCAAAGAGATGATAGTCACATGGAGCCAGGTCAGGACTGTAAGGCGGCTGTTTCAGTGTTGTCCATCCGAGTTTTGTGATCGCTTCCATGGTTTTTTGGCTGACATGTGGCCGTGCATTGTCGTGCAACAGCAAATCATCCTGCTTTTGCCGATGTGGTCGAACACGAGTCAGTCGAGCTTGAAATTTCTTCAATGTCGTCACATATGCATCAGAATTTATGGTGGTTCCACTTGGCATGATGTCCACAAGCAAGAGTCCTTCAGAATGGAGAAACACCGTAGCCATAACTTTTCCAGCAGAAGGTGTGGTTTTTAATTTTTTTTCTTGAGTGAATTTGCATGATGCCACTCCATTGATTGCCTCTTCGTCTCTGGTGGAAAGTGATGGAGCCATGTTTCATCACCTGTCACATTTCTTCCAAGAAATTCACCTCCACCATTCTGGTACTGTTGCAAAAGTTCGCTGCATACCATTTTTCTTGTATCTTTGTGAGCCACTGTCAACATCCTGGGAACCCACCTGGCACAAACCTTTTTTAACGCCAACACTTTCAGTATTCTGCAAACACTTCATTCCCCTATCCCAATGTAGCGTGACAATTCGTTCACTGTGATGCGTCTGTCAGCAGTCACCAGTTCGTTCACTCTCTGCACATTGTCTGGAGTGTGTGCAGTACGAGGCCTGCCGCTGCGAGGAGAATCCTCAATATTGCTGTGCCCGCTTTCATCACGTAACCTGCTTGCCCACTGACTAACTGTGCTGTGATCGACAGCAGCATCTCCATACACCTTTTTCAACCTCTTGTGAATGTTTCCCACTGTCTCGTTTTCACAGCACAGCAATTCTATGTCGTCCAGGGTAGCAGCCATCTTGAAGACATGCTGTGACGGCGCCACTCACGGGAACAGGTTGAACTAAGTTTGAAAACAAGCGGGAAGGATGTATCTACAAACTGTAAAACTTTCACACATACAGAATGAAAACTGTATTTTTACAAAAATAGTGTGCATTTCTTTTGTAGTGACCCTCGTAGGACTGGAAGCGGAGCTGCGGGCATGGCACGTGGAAGCGGCTTAAGTATGGACAGGTGCGTGTGTGGCGTAGCTGGAGGCAGCCGCTGCTGCAGCTGCCGGCTGAAGCACCTGCCACGTGGACAGCACGTGCGCGGCCAGCTGCTCCAGCTGCGAACGTCTTCTATCGGAGAATCCCCGTGGCCTTTTGCCAGACAATGTTGTTTGGGGGGCGCGACGATGTTGTGGAGACGTTACCCTATTCATATCCTCTCTCCTCTGTGGGTTTCCAAGCGGTGACGAGGCGGTGGTGACAAATTGAGACTCTGAATCGCTCAGTGAGGCGAGACGTACTCTTCTTTCTGAAGTCAAGTGAGTTCACTTTTTTTTTAACAATTTCTGCGTTATGCATAACCAACAGTGTCCTTGAAACTTCCTGGCAGAGTAAAACTGTGTGCCGGACAGAGACTAGAACTCGGGACCTTTGCCTTTCGCGGGCAAGTGCACTTCTTCCAGGAAGTTTCATATCAACGCACGCTCCGCTGCAGAGTGAAAATCTCATTCTGGAACAGGGTTCTTTTCCACCTAGCTGACTCAATCACAGGTTTGTGTTAGCTAAGGACTGTTCCACCACATCTCGGTCTTTCTCTGTGGAAGTTAATTTACGAGGGCAGTTCGGAAAGTAAGGTCCGATGGCCGCGAAATGGGAACTACTGTGAAAATCAAAAATGTTTTATTAGCAACAGTTACCTACACCTTTCAGCTACTTCCTACATAGTCGTCGTTGCGACCTGACAAGGGAAGGCCACGACGCTGGAATCACAGATTTGCTTCAAAGTTTGTGCACCTTTAGTACGCCATTAAAACAACAAAATGTGTAAGTAGTACGATGCAATACTCTGGCAATTCGGAGAAAATCGCAAGAAATTTTACGCGTAGATGCTGGACGTTAGAGTTGATGACCGTCAATCGGTTAGCATTCGAGCTCCCTAAGAAGAGCGCGTATGAGGAAACGGTTGGACTCCCGCTAAAACATAATTTTAATCTATATCTTTTCCACCGCTGGTCATATTATTTAATTTTATGACATTTGCCAGGTAATATAATTTTTATTTGCATGACGTTTTAGTGAAGATCATGTTATTTGACTACTTACTATTTTTAATTAAATTTAATGATTAGAACAAACGTATTTATAACTATAAACAATCCCGTTCGAGGAACATCTGCAGCCGGCCGTGTGACCGAGCGGTTCTAGGCACTTCAGTCGGGAACCACGCGGCTGCCACGGTCGCAGGTTCGAATCCTGTCTCGAGCATGGATGTGTGTGATGTCCTTAGGTTAGTTAGGTTTAAGCAGTTCTAAGTCTAAGGTCTAGGGGACCTCAGATGTAAAGTCCCATAGTGCTTAGAGCCATTTGAGCCAATGATGTTGCACTGCTGGCTTGGACGTGTTTATGATGTGCATTGATAACGGAAGGTTTTAACGGAATTTTTCTTTATTAGTTTGGTGTAGACAGTTTTATTGTTTGGACATGGTTAAATAATGTTATCAGTTTACATCACTTTCACTCTGAAGTTAAAACGATTTACCACTTCTTTACCACTCTATTAAGACATTTCATGGGAGAGTAATATTTTTTGTAAGAACTAACGTTTATGAAGGTCTTTGTAATTGTCTAAGAATGAGATCAGTATTCAAAATATAGTTCTTTTCTAAAAGGTTACTTTCTTTTCAGTCATTTAGCAAGTTTAAAAGCTACCACTGTCTCCTCGAGAAAATTTATTTTCTGATACGGTGTGTCGTCGCACTGCACTCTGCGGAACACATGAGTGAATTATGGTCTTCTTACCATAGCTGCACGTTCTTGTATTGCACTGCGGAAGGCTTTCTTCCGTATTTAGGTGGTTCGCTGCTACGCTGTGTTTTTGATGTTCATCACTTCGAACAGTACCGAGTTTCCGTTGTCACAAGTACGCCATGAAAATTCTTTAGGGCCGATCTTACAGGAGCCAGGACAGTGAGACCATTCACAATTAGGTGCTGCTTCTCAAAATAAATAGATAAATAAAGCGTCGAGTGACTAGGGCCTCCCGTCGGGTAGACCGTTCGCCGGGTGCAAGTATTTCGATTTCACGCCACTTTCGGTGACTTGCGCGTCGATGGGGATGAAATGATGATTAGGACAACACAACACCCAGTCCCTGAGCCATTAGGATTGACATTCTGTCGCGCTGACCACTCAGCTACCGGGGGCGGTCTTTCAAAATTAATATCAGGTACAGTTTAGGTAAATTTCAGTTTGGATTTGGTTTCTTTACGCAGATAGCTTTATTTTCACAGTTCAGTGTTACACTTGCGTGTGTATCATTCACAGTTTGGCGTTTGATTTGGCCAGTTTTCGCACACAGAATCACATTTTGGTTATTTATTCGTTCAAAACTCAATTTGTAATTTCATGTAATATTTTTATCCTGTTAGTTTCGTGTGTTAGAAATGCAAGTCACGTAATGAGACGTTAGGCAGCGTCACTAGTCACTACAGTAAACAGTTTTTCACAGGACAGTTTATTGAAAATACAGTTACATAACTGCAGTTTAGGCTGCTCTTATTACCTGATAGCGGTATGTAATTACACCACTTGCAAAGTTTAGGATTACAGCATAGACACGTCAAGTTATAAACAAGTTCAGTACAGGTTTAGTTCACAATAATAAACATTTTTTTTGTATTCGAAAAAGTTGCAGTATGACGACACGGTGACGTACTTGATAATGTTTTATCTGAATAAAATGATCTAACGAACTAGCGGCATGGTGCAGGTGGAAAATAGGTCCGCAACTTGTCTTCTGATTGAAATAAATGGTTGTAGCTTCGTCATAAGTTGCTTTGAGAGGTACCTATTTTTTATTTCTTGATGATGAGTAGTTTCTGACACCTGTGTCCATTTTCAAACCATTCGTGCTGTATGCCTGTGTGCAGAAACTACCCCTGCAGTAGTCAGAGCTGTATATGACCGACTTAACAACTGTAATTTACACCACATGCGACGGACATTAGAGAATGTGTAAGTTGGTGTTGCTAAGTCGGCCATATATCACTTTGATTACTGCAGGGGCAGTTTCTGTACACAGGCTATCGCCTGTATTTGTCACACTTACAGCACGGATGGTTTGAAAATGGACACAGGTGCTCGAAACTAATCATCATCAAGAAATAAAAAACCTTCCAATGCAACTTATGATTAAGTTACAACCATTTATTTCAAAAATTATCCAAGATACTTATCAGAACAGAAGGGTGCCCTTAGAATTGGGGGAAGGTGTCCGGGACTCGGCAAGTACACTATGTGATCAAAAGTATCCGGACACCTGGTTGAAAATGACTTACAAAGTTCGTGGCACCCTCCATCGGTAATGCTGGAATTCAGTATGGTGTTGGCCAACCCTTAGCCTTGATGACACCTTCCAGTCTCGCAGGCATTCGTTCAATCGGGTGCTGGAAGGTTTCTTGCGGAATGGCAGCCGACTCTTCACGGAGTGCTGCCCTGAGGAGAGGTATCGATGTCGGTCGGTGAGGCCTGACACGAAGTCTGCGTTCCAAAACATCCCAAAGGCGTTCTATAGGACTGAGATCAGGACGCTGTGCAGGCCAGTCCATTACAGGGATGTTACTGTCGTGTAACCACTCCGCCACAAGCCGTGTATTACGAACAGGTGCTCGATCGTGTAGAAAGATGCAGTCGCCATCCCCGATCAATGTAGGCCTGTGCTGTGATAGTGCCACGGAAAGCAACAAAGGATGCGAGCCCCCTCCATGAAAAACACGACCACACCATAATACCACCGCCTCCGAATTTTACTGTTGGCACTACACACGCTGGCAGATGACGTTCACCGGGCATTCGCCATACCCACACCCTGCCACCTGATAGTCACATTGTCTACCGTGATTCGTCAGACCACACAATGTTTTTCCGCTGTTCAGTTGTCCAATGTTTATGCTCCTTACACCAAGCGAGGCGTCGTTTGGCATTTACCGGCGTGGTGTGTGGCTTATGAGCAGCCGCTCGAGCATGAAATCCAAGATTTCTCCCCTATCGTCTGTCATAGTACTTGCCGTGGATCCTGATGCAGTTTGAAATTCCTGTGTGATAGTCTGAATAGATGTCTGCCTATTACACATTACGACCCTCTTCTACTGTGTCGGCGGTCTATGTTAGTCAACAGACGAGATGGGCCAGTACGCTTTTGTGCTGTACGTGCCCTTTCGTTTCCACTTCACTATCACATCCGAAACACTGGATCTACGAATGTTTAGGAGTGTGGACATCTCGCGTACAGACGTATGACACAAGTGACATCCAATCACCTGACCACGTTCGAAGTCCGCGAGTTCCACGGAACGCCCCATTCTGCTCTATCACGATGTGTAATGACTACTGAGGTCGCTGAAACGGAGTACCTGGCAGTAGGTGACAGCACAATGCACTAATATGAAAAACGTGTGTTTTTACGGGTGTCCGGATACTTTTGATCACATACTGTACTTACTTTACTTTATAGCCCAGAGCAGGTGACGCATTATCGGCAGGTGTTCGATCGATCCCGCAGCAAGCAGTCACGCTGCCGTGAAAGGCTCGTGGTCTGTGGAGGCGTCCCCTGGCGATCTCTGCCATTAGCGCCCACAACTTCAGACCCCAACCTGCACCCCAAGGCTGGCCGTGTTTTCAATTAGCGCCCGGAGCCGTGCTCGCGCATTCCTTTTGTGAGTCGCTGTTGTGCCTACGTCCCCTTCCGCCTTTCCGGCGTAATTTGTTTGCGCCTCCATTCCACGCTGCCCCCTCTCCTCCCTTCTTTGTACATTCATAATTCCTGCCTTCCCCCTTACCCACCTCTCTCTCTCTCTCTCTCTCTCTCTCTCTCTCTCTCCCCCGCTCCTCCACCCTCACCCTGTTTTACTGCTGGCTATTTTTCCGCCGAGCTGCCGGGTAACCACGTTCTACAGCGAGAAAAAGAGTACGAGATCGCATTCGTAAAAGAGAGAGCAGATGATTTTTTAGCCGCTATCTAAATAACCCTATTACGTTTTCGCACAGGATATTTCAGTCATTATGGCCTTTTATGTTTTCGTTTGCCGCTGTTTACCTATAATATGCCACGAAGAGACGGATGGAGTCTCGGTGAAATTCAGCTCCTACTTATTCGCCAAGCGAAGTGGCGTAGTTGTTAAGGATTTGGCTTTGCAGTTTGAGAGAGCTGGCTTCAAATTTCCGCCCGGTTCTTTCGAGCTTCAGCTCTAGTTTGTTTTTCCTTAATTATATCTTGCGAATGCTGAAAGTTCTTGAACGAGGCAACGCTCTAAATATTTCCTCTCTCCCTAGCCAACGTCCGCTGTCGTGAAACGATTGCAAGCATATAAACGTTATCAAAATTATTGTTTAACTCTACTTGCGGTTTACCTGTGCTGTGACTAAGATACTATAATGAGGGTGATTACAATTACCGTTCGATTTTTAATAGTAATGTCAGTCAAACAAAACCGCAAGTTTACTATTTCAGAAGTAATCGCCGTAACTATTAATTCGTTTATCCCAAGTGAGATGAGCCAGTCAAAGCCTCCATGAAAAAATGTTTAAGATTGCCTGCGGAACCATGATTGTATCCCGGGGTGCACCTCTTCGAATCATATCAGCGGCCAGGAATATAGGTCGTCGGGGCTCCAAAAAAGTAGAAATACGCTAGTGTACAATCAAGGTTCCTTAGGCAATCACAAACATTTTTCCTGAATACACTGACCGTCTTGTCTCGCAGTGGGTTAAATGTGTTAACAGTTCTGACGATTACTTTTCAGATACTTAAGTTTACTTGTTTTTTTTTTAATTTGTCTCGTTTTCATTTGACTGGCCTTTATATTAATAACTTACACAAATAAGACGGCAGAAATATATAAATTTTATATGGCTAGCCTTTTTGTCGTCTTGACCACATCAGCAAATAACGAGGCCATTGCAACCAGATAAAATCAGAAATTTTTGTGGACACATCTTAAGACTCTCGGCAACAACACTTAACCACAAAAATCAACATACACGGAAAGACTGAAAACTGTACCCTGGAATTTAAAAATAAAAAAAAATCCTTTGAGCCCAGATATTCGTATAAACAAATAGATGACAAGTTGCTAAAAACATAAATGACAGATTGGAAGTGTTGTCGGATAAGGAAACTGCATAAAGTGGACTGAAAAAACAGAGAAATCACAGACAAATGAGAAGCGCACTGATACTGAGAAACCAAAATCATAAAGTTGTACCTTATCCAGTAGAATCCAACTGCACTTAGAAGTACTAGTAGTCTAATTATCTTATTCAAAATGGCTCTGACCGTGGAAGCGCGCGAATTTATAACAATTATATTAGATAGTCCAGAACTTTCGAAGCAGTCTTTAAAATCATTAGAAATAGAAGGGGTAATGGTTTAGAAGAGCACTGAAATGATGTTGATAGTAACTGTCTAGAAAGAGAAAATAGACTGTATCAATAAACAAAGCAATGGGGAGGGACAGTATTTCGGTCGTACAATGACATCCATTCTTTCTGTAAAATTTTCTGTTTTTAAGTCGCAAAACTTCGTATGTTGATGTTGGGTTTGTACTAATTTCATTCTTTTTTTTCTGTTTCAGGTAAGCCAAATTCGAAGCTCAGCAGTTCCTGTTGGGTGAGTCCCAAAATAAGTTCCATTTACAGTGATTCAACATGTTTCTAGAGGACATGTACGTACATTGTTCTTCAAGAGACTGAGAGTTCATTGTTACTGTATGGCTGGTAGTAACAATGAAAGTAATTACAACTGGTCAGGTAAGTCAGTTCAGTTGCCCAGTGTGCTAGCAAAATGCTGTGTCTGGTATTTAAACCAAACTTCAATTTGATCGAACTAGGGCTTTTTTATCCCAAGCTCTGGTCGGTTACAATGTGGCAACAACAGCCAAAATCAAAAATATTTTACTTGCAACATTTAACTACACCTTCCAGTTGCTTGTCTACATAGTCGCCGCTCCAACTTGGACATTTATCGTAGCTTTGTACCAACTTTCCAATACCCTCTTCATAGAAGACAGCCGCCTGTGCTCGCAACCAATTCTCCGCGCTGCTCTGCAGCTCGTTGTCTGTGCCAAAACGCTGACCTCATAGCAAGCGGTTCACGTGATCAAACAGGTGATAATCAGAGGGAGCCATTTCCGGGTTGCATGGTGGATGATCAAACACTTGCCAACGAATACGCTACATGAGCGTCTTTGTTGCAGCTGCAGTGTATTCCTGTAACATTGCCGCACGTTGTCACACGTGACAGTTGCGTTATGTGGGCTGCGTGAAATTAGGCGGAAACCTTCAGCGAATAACAGGCACTTCACACTTGGCTGGATACTGTATTGTTCTAGGGATCTTTATTGGCTCGCTGTTCGCTCTGAACTAAAAGGAAAAGGGCCACATATCATAATCGATGGACATAGGACAGACATGCGCAACACTTCTCACAAAACTTCATCTAATTTTCACAGTGGTTTTAATTTCTTGACCGGAGCATGAAAAAAAAAAAAAAAAATCCCTCATGCTTTCTTCTGAGACAGCGATGAAAAGTAAGTAATGTAGCATTGCGTTAATTTTCGTTGTTAAGCAGAAGAGACAGATGTCTTTGATCACAATATCAATTCTTTTGACGATGACCGGTTTCAGTCAGTAATGGCCATCTTCAGAACTTTTCCACACCATGTCCTAAAGTGATACGGCTGTAAGAGAGAACTTGAATTGTACTTCACGTTAGGAGCGCGTCGAGTGGCGTTAGTGATTTCTTTTCGGCTGTTTACGTGGCAAATTTACTCAGTTGAGCTTGTGAAATTCACAATACGATTTCTAGCACGTAAAAAACATGACTTCCTGAGGAGCTTCTAGAGGAAAAATTGGGCTGTAGTGTTCTATCGGTATGTGCTGGAGTTGTTATCAAACATAAGATTGCTTCCATGCAGTTCCTATTCTTGTCACTCGGTAGCAACCCTCAGGCTGTCAGCTCCATCACACGTCGCCGATGATGTTCCTTATGTAGGACGGACAAAATAAAACTTGGGCGAAATGTATTTCGTGCACCTTGCCGTAGGCAACCCAGCTTACATTTTCCGCAGCCGGGGCAGATGACGTAAGCTGAATTGCCTGTCAAGGACGCGTGGAATATGGATTTTCACCTGCCTCGAAATGACTGGGTTTTGTGTGTCCTCAGCATTTCATCATCATTCCTAAAAGTGGCGAGATTGGGCTGAGCAAAGGTTGGGAATTTGTACGGGCGTTGATAACCGCGCTGTTGAGTGCCCCACAAACTAATCATCATCATCATCATCATCATAATCATCATCACCATCCGCGAAAGTTTTAATCTGCCCACCCGGTACATCGGCCTCCTACCATACCTTAAAGTAAGATTTTCGTTCGCGGGCCGCATGAAGGTTACCTGTTCCCCTCTCCCCGGCACTTCACTGGCTGGACTAGTTACCCCCAAGCCTAGGTACTCATAGGACTGTAGCATTACTCAAAGACCTAAAAGCTACACAGCTCTGCGACACAGACGAGATTCATTAATGTTCCCGTATGTGCTCTTTTTCGGTCACTGGTATAACCTTGGAAATGGGAAACGAGGCAGTATACACACTGTTCAGTGAAGCCGGGGAATAATACTGTGTACAAACACGAAAATAAATGAGAAACAGCAGTAACTGTGAGGAGATACAGTCCCCTAGTTCATATAGAGACAGCCTTAGTGAAGTTGACCTGTGTTTGTCGACATTTTAGCCATCTGTCTGCCAGGGGCACTTCTGGCAAGTAGCCGAAACCGACCGTGGCATTCCGCCACGGGTGTCTTTCCCGCCGCACTTGTCTCCTGAGACATCTGTCAGCCGGGCAGCAGCTCGTCTGTCTTCATTAACCTGAAGCTGCAACTTTCGAAGGCTCTGTCTAGGAAAGCAAGATTCGACGCTGTTCAAGGAAACCAGGAGGAAATGCGAGGGGTGTTCCATAAAGTAATGCAATACATCATTTTTCTTGGCTAATTTCGACTGAAAAAAAAATGCGGAATTTGTTGTGGGGCATCGCGGAATATTCCCGCATCAGCCCCTGTAGTTTCACGAAGTTGCGAGTGATGGCGGCGCTAAACGTAGCTTCAAATTGGTGTCCGTAACGGAGATGCGTCCCAAGCAGAGACCTCTCACTGAGTTTCTTTTGCCGTAAAACAAGAGCATCGCAGATATTCATAGGTGCCTGCAGAATGTCTACAGAGACTTGGCAGTGAACAAAAGCATGGTGAGTTGATGGGCGAGGGGTCAGTCACCATCGCAACAAGGTCGCACAAACATATACGATTACCTTCGTGCCGGCTGGCCGCACGCAGCTGTCTACCCTGCAATGATGGAACGAACGAACGAACACTCCGTTCAGGATCAACAAATCACAAACACCTCGCTGCTCAACTGGACGTTCCCGTTGGTAGTGCTGACAAACTCGTCCACCAGTTGGGGTACTCAAAGATGTGTGCCTGCCTGGTTCCTCGCCGCTGAACAGAAGACCATGAAGACCAACGAAGGACTATCGCGTTACGAGGCTGATCGTGGGAATTTTTTGGCGATCATCATCACGGGCCATCAAATACGGGTTCATCACGTGGAACCGAAAATGAAACGGCAATCCATGGAGTGGCACCACACCATTTCGCACCATCTAAATTCCATCTGTTTGGCCAATGCACTGCGCGGGAACTAGTACATGGATAATGAGGACGTTACTGGTGCAGTAGGATTTTGGCTCCAACGTCGATCAGTACAATGGCACCTTTCGGGCATAAGGCTTTGACAGTAAGGTGTCGTAAGGCTGCACATGGAACGGAGATTATGTTGAAAAATAGGAATTTGTATCCAAAAGAGTGAGGAATCATATGGTGTATTGGCACCCTGAATACAGTCAACCTACTTTCAGAAAAAAGTGTGTTGCATTACTTATTAAACGCCCTTCTAGTAAAAAGGAAGAATCTCTCGTCATTTTATTGTACCATGATCGATTTGGAGGCTCATGGCCTGATCATGAGATGTGCCTGTTCACAATAAACACACAATGTTCACAATAGCCGGCCGCGGTGGCCGAGCGGTTCTCGGTGCTTCAGTCCGGAACCGCGTAACTGCTACGGTCGCAGGTTCGAATCCTGCTTTGGGCATGGATGTATGTGATGACCTTAGGTTAGTTAGGTTTAAGTAGTTCTAAGTTCTGGAGGGACTGATGATCTCAGATGTTAAGTCCCATAGTGCTCAGAGCCATTTGTTCACAATAAACACACAGAGTTTGCCAGTGTAATACATAATAGAATTACATTACGTACTGTTTATGTGCTAACAAATTTGCTGACCTCTTGGAGTCGTGAGATTAATTCTGACAGCACTCAGGTTAATTAGCTGCAGTGTACACGAACTGCAGACGTGTACAGTAACTGACAAGCCACATGTCAACAGTGATGTTGTCTAACTAACACGTGTGTGTTATTAGTTAATTCCTTGGGCATTCATTCGAATCATGACGGCATTATGTTACAAATTGTTCAAACGTTCGAACTGTGGTTTGAACGATGACTGTACGCAGAGCAACAGCCGCGACAGTTACTTACTTCATCCTTATTCTAAGTAAAACTAGTAATTACTGTGAAGTGCCAGAATGCATTACTTTTTCGTTTGTCAGGTGTTCCAGATGTAAGCAAAATGATTTTTTTTGTGTTTTTTGTTTTCGTCGTTCAATAAATACATTTTTGTGACGACTACTGGGAATAAGAAACTGTTTCATTGTAAATTAAATATTGATTATTCGAAAACTGTCATCTGTGGTAAAGGAATTGTTATGAAACATTTCACGCCAACAAATTGACATTCCGATTGATGGCAGTCGTCCGTAATTTAACGTATACACTGCCTTGGTTTTCTTCCCTCTGCTGGTCACTTCTGTAAGAACATCATCTGCAGTAGTTCAACTGTCGATAACAACTGTACGTTATTCAAACAAATTTATGTTTTGAGACCAAAAAATTGTTCAAATGTGTATGAAATCTCATGGGACAACTGCTAAGGTCAGCAGTCCCTAAGCTTACACACTACTTAACTTAAATTATTCTAAGGACACACACACACACACACACACACACACACACACACACACACACACACACACGCCCGAGGGAGGACTCGAATCTCCGCCGGGACCAGCCCCACAGTCCATGACTGCAGCGCCTAAGACCGCACGGCTAAACCCGCGCGTTTTGAGACATTTTTGGTATGGTGAAATTCTTAAAATTCGCGTGTCTGCAATTTGGACTTCGCGCTTACGTTCTCTTGTCACGGCTGCGTTTGCTTATTCGCCGATTCGCGCACTAGGCCGGAAGGGCTCTGCAAATCGATAACTGGTTCTTCGTGCGGCAAAAATGAGTAACTATAACTTTTTGAGAAAAAAAAAACCTTTGCAGTACTCTTCAGCAGCTAAAATTTTGACAGTGCCTTTCTTTCTGTGTATTCTTCTTGTGTAAAAATGATGGTAGGTTTTGACTTGTCGTATTGGACCATTCCCATGTGAGTGAACGTCCAGTTGAGAAGTTGTCGTGCAAGTTCCAGCTTTCCATGCCGATGAGCAGCCATCAGCAGTCCTATAGACAGGAACGTTCGATGAATGGTCGTTGAGGAGACACTCTCGTTAGTTCTCGATTTATCTGGGCGGTCAGTTGCTCAACAGTTGTCTGTTCCCCTGTACATTTCCGCAGCCGTCATTTATACCTGTATTTATGGCCCGTAGAACATCGTAGTTGGCTTGGCGCCGTTTTCGGATAGCGCCATTTTGCCATGCACGGTAAACTTCGACAGTGGCGCGCGAACAGTTTCGAAAATGCTTTCACCCTTGCCCCGAAAGCCAATGATTGTGCCTTTTTTGAAGTCAGAAAATCCGCTTGCATTACGACTGCACTGTTTCACGCGTTCCTCCGACGCGCTATATATATATATATATATATATATATATATATATATATATATAATGCGTGTGTGTGTGTCCTTCACTGATAGTACTGCCACGTGCCTTGTGTCATTGTTCATTTCACACTGAGGTCGAACATAGGCGTTGGTGACGTTAATATGACGGGACCGGGTAATATGCAGTGATAAGTAGAACCATTCCTCGTAAATCAGCTAATAAACCGTATAAAAATGTCTACAGTAGTTCCTGAGATTATCCAAAAGAGACAGAAAAAAGCGTTTGGGGACTTCACTTAGTGTGTATAGATTTATGCAGTTCTCAGATACGTTTAAAACCAGATCATTAATGTGGTGTCACCGTCAGACACCACACTTGCTAGGTGGTAGCCTATAACTCGGCCGCGCTCCATTAGTATACGCCGGACCCGCGTGTCGCCACTGTCAGTGATAGCAGACCGAGCGCCACCACACGGCAGGTCTAGAGAGACTTCCTAGCACTCGCCCCAGTTGTACAGCCGACTTTGCTAGCGAAGCTACACTGACCAATACGCTCTCATTTGCCGAGACGATAGTTAGCATAGCCTTCAGCTAAGTCATTGGCTACGATCTATCAAGGCGCCATTACCAGTGTATAGTAAAATGGAGATTATATCTGTACAGGAGCGATGTACACCGATTATGGATTAAAGTTAAGTATTACAAGATTTTCGTACTTCATTGCAATTCTCAAGACATTGTCCTGTTCCAGACCTCACGCCAGTCAGCGTGTAATTAAACGCGTGCATTTCGGCCTCGTCTAGAAAAACTGTGTTGGCCCTTCTGCCAACACTACAATTAAACTTTTATGTCTGGTACAAAATAGGAATGGAAATCAGAAAGATTCATCAGTTATAGGAAGTTCCAAACACGTGAAGTGATAGAGTACTAAGTTCAAACTCTCGAGAACTACGTCTTGCATAAGATCTCTCACACTAGTATCACAATTTCAGTAGTAATTCGTAATAGTACCAGCATTGGACACTCAAGCGACAAAAGTCAAGGAATACCTCCTAATATACCGAGCGGGGTGGCGCAGTGGTTAGACACTGGACTCGCATTCGGGAGGACGACGGTTCAATCCCGCGTCCGGCCATCCTGATTTAGGTTTCCCGTGATTTCCCTAAATCACTCCAGGCAAATGCCGGGATGGTTCCTCTGAAAGGGCACGGCCGACTTCTTTCCCAATCCTTCCCTAATCCGATGAGACCGATGACCACGCTGTCTGGTCTCCTTCCCCAAACCAACCAACCAACCAACCAACCAACCAACCTCCTAATATGTAGGGGCCTCATATTGTACGGCAACATCTGGACATGGTACTCAACAAGTCGTTAGAAGTTCCCTGCAAACATACCGAGCCATGCTGCCTCTGTGGCCGTCCGTCATTGCAAAAGTGTTGCCGATGCTGGATTTTGTGCACGAACTGATCTTCCGATTGTGTCTCATAAATATTTGATGGGATTCCCGTCGGACGATCTGGGTGGCCATATCATGCACTAGAATTGTCCAGAATGTTCTTCAAACCAATTGTGAACATTAGTGGCCCAGTGACATGGGGCATTGTCGTTCATAAAAATTCCATTGTTGTTTGGGAACGTGGAATCCATGAATTGCTGCAAACTTTCTCCAGGTAGCCAAACAGAACCATTTCCAGTTAATGGTCGGTTCATTTGGAGCAGAGGACTTGGTTCATTCCATGTAAACGCAGCCCCACCAGGTTGTCGACTGCCGTAGGGCTTCGTAGGATCTGCGCCACACTCGAACCCTGCCGTCAACTATTTTTTTATTTATTTCATTTTAATTTTTTTTCCACCAGTCTTCTGACTGCTTTGATGCGGCCCGCCACGAATTCCTCTCCTGTGCCAACATCTTCATCTCAGAGTAGCACTTGCAATCTATGTCCTCAATTATTTCCTGCATTGTTACTTACAGTACGTCTTGATTCCAATAATGTTTATTCACATGACCAGTTTCGGTTTCTCTAGAACAATCCTCAGATGTGCAATTTCGGTTACAGGGGTAACCCGTCCACACTCAGCAATCTTCACATGCTGCATCACATTCATGTGACCCTCACATGCTGCGTTACATTCATATGACGCAGCATGTGAAGATTGCTGAGTGTGGACGGGTTACTCCTGTAACCGAAATTGCACATCTGAAGATGGTTCCAGAGAAACCGAAACCGGTCATGTGAATAAACATTATTGCAATCAATACGGATTATAAGTAACAGTGTATAAAAAATGATTGCGGTATCCCTGCAGACATTAAGTCTGTTTTTGCAGTATTTCCTGGATGTATTCCAATCTCTCACTACAGTTTTTGCCCTCTACAGCTCCCTCTAGTACCGTGGAAGGTATTCCTTTGTGTCTTAATAGATGTCTTATCATCCTGTCCCTTCTCCTTATCAGTCTTCTCCACATACTCCTCTTTCCGATTCTGGACAGAACCTCCTCATTCTGTACTTCATCAGTCCACCTAATTTTCAGCATTCGTCTGTAGCACCACATCTCAAATGCTTCGATTCTCTTCTGTTCCGATTTTCCCACAATACATGTTTTCACTACCATACAATGCTGTACTCCAGACGTACATCCTCAGACATTTCTTCCTCAAATTAAGGCCTATGATTGATATTAGTAGACTTCACTTGGCCATGAACGCCCTTTCTGCCATTGCTCGTCTGCTTTTGAGTCCTCCTTAATCCGGCCGCTATTGGTTATTTTACCACTTAGGCAGCAGAAACTTTCAAAAGCTTCTGTTCTCTTCTCTTAATCGTCCACCTCACTTCCCCAGAAATTACACTGCAGACAAATGCTTCCAGAAGAGACTGCCTACCACGTAAGTTTGTCTCAGTTGCCAAAACTGTGTTCTTCAGAAGAGTTTTCCTTGCCGTTGCAAGTCGTTTTACTGCCGTTGTACTGTAGGGCACGGCGCCTTTGTCCGTGGGATAAAGGAGGAACCGTTGGACAGTGGCTTGTGCGTGAGGGAGGGGGGGGGGGGGGGATAATAAAGTTGTGGCTACCCGTTGTCCCTGTTTCGCTAGGAGAGCACATATGAGACCCACGCACCAGCAGGCGAGCTTGTGGTTGGAGGGAGCCGTAATTTGCTAGCTGGCTAAAAGGGGGGGGGGGGGGTAGGGGTAGGGGCAGGGGCAGGTAGGCAACAAGTGTCGCACCTGTTGCAGCCGCCGGACACAATAAAACAGGCGGGCGTGTAGTGGCGTTCCAAGAAGTGCCGCAAAGCCAAGTTGTTCCTGGATACTGCAGATATACTGGTACCCAGGTTACGACAGCGTCCACACCATCGTTAAGTGACGGCAGAGCGTATGTCCCATTGGACCAGTTATTAGGGTTTATCCCCGAACATCCTCGTACCAAATGCGGGAAGAATGATTATTTGAATGCCGCTGTCTAAGCTGAAATAAATCTTGTCTTCACGATCCCTACGTGAGCGACACATACGGGGATGTAGCATTTTCGTAGTCATCATTTAAACACGGTTCTTGACGGTTTGTTGGTTGACTTTCTTGGGATAGTTATCTTCAGTAGCATCTCTACAACATTCTCTCACAGGTGAATCAAGCTGTTACCATTCGTGCTGGTCTTCTCTGTGTACATTCAATATCCCTTGCTAGTCCTATTTTGTATGTGTCCCACACTCTTGAGCAGTATTCTAAAATGGATCGTACGAGTGATTTGTAAGCAGTCTCCTTTGTAGACTGATAGCAATTTCCCAGTGTTCTGCCAATAAATCGAAGTCCACCCCCTGCTTTACCCGCGACTGAACCTACATTATCACTCCATTTCAAATCCGTACAGGAAAGTGTTATGAGTTGGCCAATTCGCACTGTAACGCATTGATAATATAGTCAGAGGATACTAGGTTTATTCATTTTGTCAAGTGCACAATCTTAAATTTCTGAATATTTAAAGCAAGGTGGCAAACGTTGCACCACTTTGAAATCTTATCAAAATCTGAATGTTTAAGCAACTTGTCTCAGACAGTACTTCATTATAGATCAGTGTGTCATCTGCAAAAATTCTGAGGTTATTATTGAATTGTTCGCAAGGTCATTAATATACAATCTGAACAGCAAAGCCGCGCGGTTTGAGGAGCCATGTCACATGGTGTTTCCTGGGTATAAGTGGTGTGTGTGTGTGTGTGTGTGTGTGTGTGTGTGTGTGTGTGTGTGTGTGTGTGTGTGTTGTTCTTAGCATAAGTTAGTTTGAGTAGTGTGTAAGTCTAGAGACCAATGACCTCAGCCATTTGGTCCCTTAGGGATTCACACACATTTGAACAGCAAAGGTCCCAACACCCTTCCCTGGGGCACACTCGAAGTGGTTTCTACAGCTGCCGACGACTCTCCATCCGAGATAACTTACTGCATCCTCCATACAAAAAAGTCCTCTATCTAGACACAAATTTCTCTTGATACCCTATATGGTCGTACTTTCGACAACAAGCGTAACCAGTGGCATCTCGTGCAAAATTTTACCAATGTGCTACAGTAAACCGATTCACAAAAAAATGTATTAAAATAAAAAGTAGTCTCTTACTCACTCAGTGGTATACGTTGCTGTTTGCTATTTACTGCTGCAGAATTATTCTATAATTTTGGATTTGAAACCCTCAGTGTTGATTACCATATTCTTCTAAATTCTTCGGACTATCTTCAACCACGGAATCAAGACATTCGGATAAAACAGCACATACTTGTGACGAGGAAGAATATGAATGTCATTGTTCATTCCAGAATCTGTCACAAAATTGAAGGAGGAAAAACATTATAGCATTCAACAGGACGCGAACCTGCTTTCTTCGGTTCCGTAACTCGACCTCCCTAAACACGCAGCCACACTGAGTACAAGCAACCCTTACGAATATTATTGTCTATGTTACGATCTTCTGAAGACTTCTGCAGCTGATGCATCAGCAATTGACTTTTAACTATAAATTTTATCAATGGCGAAGTGATCGTGATAAGGCTTCAATGCACAAAAAACTACCTTAATAATATAAACCTGCATGTTGGTCAGACATTGCGGTTTCCGATGGGTATTCTCCTGACTTTTCATTGGTCACTTGATTAAGAGCCGAGACGGTGTGGTGGAGATATATAGCTATATTCCGATTACAGTTATTGTAGGACTGTCAGATACCAATGGCCAAGTCTGTGTTGCCGGCGTGCAACCAGCCACGCAAGACAAAGTTCTGCCTGTGCCTACAAAACTGGTGAAACAGCGAGCTGTTGACGCTCGTGAAAGTACTATGATTGGCTGGCGGTTGGCTTCTGCCATTCGACTTGCTGAAACGTAAATCACAAAATAATTTTAACTGAAACATAGACCCTGTGCCATTTGGCTTGTTGCTGCCAGTTGCACAGTTGGTGCCAACAGGGATGATATCACATCAGGGAGGCGTGGTCTCACACAGGCGGATGCGGCTCTCCTTGGGGTGAGGCTGAAATCGGTTCAGCACTCCACATTGTGGTTCGTAGTTAACCCAGAAAACAGCTACAAAACGTGTGGTACGGTCTTTTTTGCTTACCAGAACGCTTTCGAAGAGAGATATTTACGGTGTGTTGTAGTACATTAGCACACGGTCACCGGCCGCCACTGGTCCACACGGTTTTCTATTTACACAGCATATACTTGAAACCTGGTAGTAAAGGGAAGGCAGGATTCGGTTACGGTTGTGTACGGGGCGGGAATCAGTTGCTATTGGTTGCCTTTTACAGTTACACACAATTTATTTTAAACCAATAATTCTAGACTCAACAATAAATAAAAATGTCATACGTTATTAATGAAGGAATAAACAACTGTGTAAATAAGTGTTTTCAGTGAGTTACAATTTAGCAAATCACCTCTAAATACAGATACAGCTAATAAAGTTTTAAATGCAAGCCACTGTGATCTGGGCAGAAGGCCTTACACGCCAGGAATGGCGATAAATTGAGAATTGCTTAAAACTCGCTGCAAGTTACAAATTATAGGCATTGAAATATTAAAGGCAAGTCGCCACAAACACAGTAGAAGGCATCAGACGGCAGGAATGGCAGTAAATAAGGTTTTAAACGCTTACTGCGTAAATACAAATACCAAATTAGCATTTTAAGGCAAGTGACCACAATCATGCCAGGAACGGCAATAATATAAAAAAATTGGAAACCTGCTGTAAAACAGCAAATACAATAGCAAAGCTTAATTAAGAAAAACAAGCACATGATCACAAAACGGGTGAAATAAGACGATGATAAACTTTGCAACACAACCCTTAACATCCACTGAACACTACACTGCTAGATTTATTCCAAAAGGCGACCAGAACTATTAACTAGACATATATAACCCTTAATGTAAAACCTTTAATGTAATAAATAAGACAATAATAAAACACAAGGACCAGTACGTAAGTTCCTTAAAGGGTACTGAAGCAGATTACACCCGCAGAAGGCGTGGACTGAAGGAGTGTTGTTACACTGAACTAGTGGTCATCAGACCTCCTTTTACAACACACTTCTTACAAGAACCAAGGGGTCACAGACGGTGCTCCAGGAATCGACCTCTGAGAAGGTCCGGCAACAAACACCTTCGCGAGGGATGAGATAGGCAGCCAAGAGTTCTGTTTACTTAACAAGATGGTAACTCAGACTAGTGGCAGTATAACGAATGACTTACGATAATCTTGCTGAAGCTACCTGACGTCCGATAAACCAAATGCAACGATGGAACAATACGCCAAAGCCGGAACCGGCGGTCTGCACTACGTCCCCAGAATACTATGTTTAGGGCGCTCAGAACGAGAAAGGAATCACTACCACCACAGTAGAAGAATTACCAACTGGCCTACAATCAAGAAAGCTGCAAAACTACACGCCTTACTGGACAACAGCGGCAAGGCGACGAAACGCACACTGCCGTCACATACACTAACCCCCTGGGCAGGTAACGGGCGTTAGCGGCCACCAGGCAAGAAAAATTACCGCTGGTTGAACAAATTGTAACAATTTGAACACAGTAAATAGTAATAAGAAGTCGAGGAAAGGTAATTAGAGCCGCCTTCCCCAAGCCCTCCACTCTCTGCTCTTCGCCTCAGCGACACTATGTGCAACAACACGAATCCAACTCTCTGGAGAATTGCGAGATATCACAATGGTGGAGGTTTCTCTACTAGCATTGAAATGCACTCATCTTAAAGCTTCCTGGATCTGGTTTACAACGAGGTCGTACACCCTCGTGACCACAGCCCTTCCATCCGGCAGTCCATGCGTGCCGCCAGCGGTCCCGGCGTTTTCTCGCACTGTGCGAACCTGGCTCCTCCTGAGCCCCCAACGAACTGGCCCACTCATACGACCTGGAAAAACGACGACGTCGCCCCAAAGATAAGGCAACAGTTACTACATATCGATAACCGCCGCTGCTGCCACTAGCGGACAGGCACCGCTTGAGAAACCTAGCGGCGCCAGTCAACACGAGAAGAAGACAAACAACCGCAACCATGCCAACTAAACGATACCGTCTGGGAGGGCGGAAACCCACAAACAGCACCAGCGCGAGCCACAGCACGGCTCAGTACTCTTCCAGTGTTAGTTTCCAAGAATGTATCTAAAGCATGGCTTCTGCTGGAGCGAATGGAAACCAACACAAATGAACCAGCATTCTCAGACAATTTGCCAGTGTTCGTTACCATTTGCTTACATCTCTCAACAAACTTTCCCACTATAAGGAATGGGAGAGAACACGACGTAAAGTACATAGCCGATGAAAGCTACAGTGTTGTTCCTCGGCACTAATAATCTGCACACTGTGTAGTTAGAGCCGCAATTCAAAAATTTGCAATTGAGTTAGGATTTTTTGTGTAGGGAGCACACCGTCTTTGACGAAGTAAGCAAAATGGCCTTGGAATAACTCACCAGGTGTCTATCAGTAAGCGTGATATGTGTGGAGGTAGTGCACTTAAAGCCGAATTGCAGCTCCACCTTTCCTTAGCATTATTTTAAAAAAAAGAAAATACATGCCAGTTGATGCTTTTCACTTTACAGTCGTGGCGGAAATGAAAAAGCAGAACACTAATTGCCGACCACCAACATAAACTGGAGGAAAAAAAAACATGGTTAGTAGCTACACACTGTCAGGAACGAGAGACATTTACGTTAAAGGCTGCTTTTCATCTCAGTGGCTACGGTATATGGTTCAAATGGCTCTGAGCACTATGCGACTTAACTTCTGAGGTAATCAGTCCCCCAGAACTTAGAACTACTTAAACCTAACTAACCTAAGGACATCACACACAGCCATGCCCGAGGCAGGATTCGAACCTGCTACCGTAGCGGTCGCGCGGTTCCGGACTGTAGCACCTAGAACCGCTCGGCCACAACGGCCGGCGCTGCGGTATATCAGATTGTTTTTTATGTCTGCAGTGGTATGTACGAAGTACTTCAAGGATTTTATTGAAGAGCTTGTAAAGAAGGTAATGTCCATAAAATACGATTAATGAAATGTTAAATATCCATACGACCTGCAACATAGGTTAATTGATAAAGTCAGCTCTACAGTTTGTGATACTGGATAAACGATTCTTGTTTACCATCAGAAATTACCAACATAACTCTTCAGCCATGTCTGACTTGGAAGATTTGACATACTATTGCATAACAATCTGCAGCGCGGTAGCGACTTAAAGCGAGACATTAATTGTGCCCTTGCGTTCGTCACGTGCATCGGTTACGTTAAAGTCAAATGGCAGACGCCACAGTATTAACACAGTTGCCTGACAGAACATGGTATATTTTCAGAATGAGATTTTCACTCTGCAGCGGAGTGTGCGCTGATATGAAACTTCCTGGCACATTAAAACTGTGTGCCGGACCGAGACTCGAACTCGGGACCTTTGCCTTTCGCAGGCAAGTGCTCTACCAACTGAGTTACCCAAGCACGAGTCACGCCCGCGAAAGGCAAAGGTCCCGAGTTCGAGTCTCGGTCCCGCACACAGTTTTAATCTGCCAGGAAGTTTCATGGTATATTTTGATTAATAATGGCATGCGGAAGTGTATTAGGTGCTACGTTTTAATAAATCAGCAAATTTACACTGATATGACAAAGGACATGTGATAGTGATATGCACGTACGCAGTTGGCGATAGTATCGCGTAAGTTAGTTTTAAAAGGGCAGGGAACTGACGGAGCTGTCATTTGAACTCAGTGATTCATGTGAAAAGGTTTCCTACGTTATGGTCGCATGGCAGTAATTAACAGAACTTGAAGATGAACGTTCCCTTCCGGAAATCGTTAGAGAAATCAGTATTCAGAGATCCACAGTGTCAAGAGTGTGCCGAGAATACAAAATTTCAGGCATTACATCTCATCACGCACTACGCAGTGCCCGACGACTGGGAGCTGTGGCGTTTGCACAGAGTTGTCAGTGCTGACAGACAAGCAGCATAGCGTAAAGTAACCGCAAAAATCAATGTGGGGCGCACGACGAACTTGCCGGTTCGGACAGTGCGGCGAACTTTGGCGTTAATGGCCTCTGACAGCAGACAACCGACGCGAGTGCATTTGCTAAGACAACGATGTCATCTGTAGCGCGTCCCCCGGGCTTGTGACCAACATCGGTCGGACCATAGATGACTGTAAAACCGTAACCTGGTCGGATGAGTCCCGATTTCAGTTAGTAAGAGCTGATGGTAGGTTGCGAGTGTTGCGCAAACATCAGGAAACCGTGGACCCAAGTTGTCAGCAAGGCACTGTGCAAGCTGGTGGTGGCTTCATAATGGTGTGGGCTGTGTTTACTTGGAATGGACTGGGTCCTCTGGTCTAATTGAGCCGATCATTGCCTGGAAATGGTTCTCTTCGGCTACTTCGGGGCCACTTTCATCGGTTCCTATTGTTCCCAAACAACGATGGAATTTTTCAGGATGACAACGCGCAATGTTACTGGGCTACATTCTGTTCGCGATTGGCTTTGAAGAAAGTCCTGGACAGTTCTAGCGAATGATTTTGCCACGTACATCGCCCGATATGAATCTCATCGAACATTTGTGGGACATGATCGAAGGGTCAGTTCGTGCTCAAAATCCTGCACAGGCAGCACTATCGCAATTGTGGACGGTTTTAGGGGCAGCATGCCTCTGTATTCCAAATACCAGTTAAATCCATGCCACATGGAGTTGCTGCACTACGCCGAGCAAAAGGAGGTACTGGACAAAAGTCACAGAATACCTCCTAATGAGGATGTATTCCGTGACTTTTGTCACCTCAGCCTGTATTGTCAATGATGCCGGAAGGCTTCTGGAGAGCTTGGACGATTATAAGAATGAGCGCTCGGAAATGGGGCGGCAACCTCGTAAAAGGTGTATTTGCGAAACGTTTTTCAACCTTCTCAGCTCCAGTGCTAAGTGCTATTGTCCAGGGATTTCAGATCGATTCAGTATTCCTGGATTTCCGGAAGGCTTTTGACTCTGTACCACACAAGCGGCTCGTAGCGAAATTGCGTGCTTATGGAATATCGTCTGTTATGTGACTGGATTTGCGATTTCCTGCCAGAGCGGCCACAGTTCGTAGTAATTGACGGAAAGTCATAGAGTAAAACAGAAGTGATTTCAGGCGTTCCCCAAGGTAGTGTTATAGGCCCTTTGCTGTTCCTTAGGTATATAAACGATTTGGGAGACAATCTGAGGAGCCGTCTTCAGTTGTTGGCAGATGACGCTGTCATTGATGGACTAATAAAGTCATCAGAAGATCAAATAAATATCTGAATGGTGCGAAAAGTGTCAGTTGACCCTAAATAACGAAAAGTGTTAAGGTCATACACGTGAGTGTTAATGAAACTCGTTAAACATCGGTTACAGGATAAATCAGTCTAAAGTAAAAGCCGTAAATTCAACTAAATACCTAGGTATTACAATTGCGAACAACTTAAATTGGAAAGAACACACAGAAAATGTTGTGGGGAAAGGCTAACCAAAGGCTGCGTTTTATTGGCAGGACTCTTAGAAAATGTGACAGACCTTCTAAGGAGACTGCGTACACTACACTTGTCCGTCCGTCCTCTTTTAGAATACTGCTGCGCGGTGTGTGATCCTTACCAGATGGGACTGACGGAGTACATCGAAAAAGTTCAAAGAAAGGCAGCGAAATATGGGAGAGAGTGTCATTGAAATGATACAGGATTTGGGCTGGAAATCATTAAAAGAAAGGCGTTTTTCGTGGCGACGGAATCTTCTCACGAAATTCCAATCACCAACTTTCTCCTCCGAATGCGAAAATATTTTGTTGACACCGACCTACATAGGGAGGAACGACCACCACGATAAAATAAGGGAAATCAGAGCTCATACGGAAAGATATAGGTGTTCATTCTTTCCGCGCGCTTTACGAGATCGGAATAATAGAGAATTGTGAAGGTGGTTCGAGGAGCCGTCTGCCAGGCACTTAAATGTGATTTGTAGAGTGTCGATGTAGATGTAGACCCTCAAACAAAATTTTGTTTCGAAAATGAAGGAGAGTCTCATAACAACTCTGATATTCGGATGTTGTGTGATAATACTTCATCTTCGAACAATTTCCTGCCTCCTCACCCCTCTACTGCCTGTCTCCACACCTCTGCTCCTGCTTCGGTGTGGACGGGAACGACGTGGCAGCAATCCCGGGCGGTGACCGATCTTGAGATGGGATTGATCTAGCCATTCGGTAGGTCGACGCTTCTGTGGGGAGGGCGTGCTTAGCATTTCATACGGGGATCGTCGCTCGCTCCCTGAGATAGGACGGGCAGGGCAGGGCAGGGCAGGGATGCACTCGGGGCGATTTCCCGCGGGGCTCCACTTGCCCCCCCCCCCCCTTTCCGACTCCGCCCCCCCCCCCCCACCCTCCGCCCTCAGCAGACGCGACTAATTACAGCCCGGGGCCCATCCGACCACTCCGCCGATTGGCCCACGCAAACGCTGCACAGCGCCGCCGTCGAACCGAGCTGCCGTGTGCCGTGCGTGTGGAGCGGCAGACATGCACGAACCTTGACATTACGTCGTTAATGTAATTGCCAGCCTTATTTTTCCCTCAAAGTACACAAAGTTGCCTTGTTATGGCCATCATATCTGCATCTCATATTGCTGGCAATGCTAACCCTCCACAACGAGCGCGCGCACACACACACACACACACACACACACACACACACACAGCGCGCGCAGCGCTGTTTCGGGCAAAAGCTGCCAGTTAACGGATTGCTAATTGAACCGGTACGTACCGAACAGTCTTCTGTCCAGCTGTGTGACCTTTATCTATGATAATAATAACTAATTCTCCCAGATTGCGCCTTAAGTTTAGCAAAGCTGTCCAGTATTACAGCGATCACTATGTTTAATATTACGAGGGAATTCAAAAAGTAGGTCGCATATTATTGTGACAGGCCAAGTAATTTATATCGAATGTTTTGTGGACTGGCAAGACAGCCAATCCACTAGGACGGGAGGCCGAAGGGCACGCGTTTAAGCTCACGCAGGCTGGCGTGAGGTCTGGAACAGTTAAAGGAGTTGAGTCTAGTAAAAAAAGTACGTAGCTTCTGGAATACTTAACTTTAATCCATAATTAGTGAACATCGTTCTGACGGTACAGACATCACAAGATAAATAGCAATTGATAATGGCGCCTTGCTAGGTCGTAGCAAATGACGTAGCTGAAGGCTATGCTAACTATCGTCTCGGCAATTGAGAGCGTAATTTGTCAGTGAACCATTGCTAGCAAAGTCAGCTGTACAACTGGGGTGAGTGCTAGGAAGTCTCTCTATACCTGCCGTGTGGCGGCGCTCGGTCTGCAATCACTGATAATGGCGACACGCGGGTCCGACGTATACTACCGGACCGCGGCCGATTTAAAGGCTACCACCTAGCAAGTGTGGTGTCTGGCGGTGACACCACAGAATGCTGTGCTGCACTTCGAAGTGTAGAAAAAAAAATTAGTACACGTGGATTTTGATCCGTTGACAGCATTTGCCACCTGGGGATAGTAGAGGTACGGATGATCGTTTCGAAGTCGTCCGCCAACAGATAGCGCAGTAGCATAGCTGCTGAAGCGCCATCTATGTGTACGCTTTAAAATGTAACGCTTTCGCCAAGTAGGCTGAGTGTGGTGCAAACGTATGGAGCAAGCAGGCACCCATGCCACAGGCACATGCTCCTGCTTCCTACAGCCAACTGAGCACGTGTGAATGGGTTCAAATAGTGACCTTGCGAGTGGAGGGATGGTCACGCAAGTTGGATATACTACATCAGTTGTGCAGCGTTGCAGATATCAGTGACCATGTGAACATTCTGCAACCTATAGACGAGGTTCTAGGCGTCCACACAGCACAGACACCCGCCAGGATCGCCGTGTTGTAAGGGCAGCAGTGGCAGATGGTAAACCTACTAAAGCAGAGATAAGAGGAGTTGTGAGCCCAGACGTGTCAACACTAACTGTTGCGAACCGGTTATTAGCAGACGCAAGTGATAGTCTTTTGTGCGTACTACTTACACTTCGTGAGCGCTGTCTGTCGAGTGCATTCGTCCTAGACGCGCTGGCCTCATCCCAGGCCTTATGGTCTGGGATGTGATAAGCTGCAGCTCTCCTTCAGCTGTAGTGTTTCTGGAGTTGGCGCTAACCAATGCCCGGGACATGCAGAATGCTGTTAGACCCTTTCTTTTGCTGTTCTTGCAACAGGAAGGTGTAGTTTGTTCCAACAGGATTATGCTTGCCTACACACTGACCGTGAAACTCAGTGTGGTCTGCAAGCAAATTTCTTCGCCACCATGATCTCCGGACACTTCGGCAATATGATGGGGTGAGAAGTGACTCATGTGCCTTATCAATCAAAAACTTCGAGAAAAGATCGAGTCCAAACAGGCTGCTCAGATGTCTCAGAAATCGTTTACATTGGTTAGGAACCGCAGAGGGCCTGTAACATTTCCGTGAGGAACTTCTGTACTACCCGATGACTTCCCGTCAGTTACTACCAACTGCTATCTTCCTGATAGGAAATCAGGAATTCAGTCGCATAACTGAGTCGATACACCGTAGACAAGCAATCTGATTGGAGTCGGTTGTGAGGAACTATTTCAAAAGCCTTCTGTAAATACAGAAAAGCGGAATTAATTATATGCATATTCTAACAACCCTACCACAACAGAGGTCAAAATTTAATAATGATTGTGGTGTTGCTCACGCTGCTAAATACTGCATTTTCGGGCAACAACAAAGTTATTATGTGGCAGGTGTCATTAGAGCACCGTTAATAAAGTCATTTCATGTAATAATGAATAAACTAGGCACTCATCTTTTCGTGTTTCCCACGCTGGTCTCGTTGTAAAATCATGGCTCAATCGTCGAAAATCTAGGTGGTGATGATTGCAGGCTCGGATGCAAAGAGGCCTAGGTTTTATTCTGCTATATTCAAAAGTTTTATAGATGTGTTTCACAAACCACTGTTGAAGATTAAACCTTTGAAAATTAGCACAATGGTGATGTAAAAAAAGTAATCAGCACTCTGAATTTAAGTTACACTTTTTTATTACTTTTGCTCCAATATCACGTAACACACAAAACATCACTTCACAACACAAAACATACTTGAAAACATCTTCCTCACTGTTAAAGTTCACATTTTATAAGCTGACTACAATTTGCGTCTTTCCAACATCATGTCCAAAACTTGACTTTCTCAAGGTCCGACTCTCTAACTAACTACTGCTTACGCGCCCAAAAATCAAGAGTTACAAGTACGTCAAAGATCATAGTGTCAAAAGAAAGAATACACATACGAGTAATATCATTGCAATATAAACATATCGATGTATCAAAGTACCTCTACGTTAATGAAATCAGATCTGAATGTTGTCTCAGAAATATGTCGACTACTTTACAGAAACACTGTAGAATATTGCTGGTATCGAGAGGTTGAGTTGAGGTACCGTAATGGTTGCGTAATTCAAGTACCATCACGATATGATCGTTACTACTTGCTACAAACGATTATTACAAACAGAAAAGGCTACTTCTCATTACATGCGTGGATGACAAAGCTCTGAGAGTAGTCGCCAGGTCCCATCCCATATTCACCACCTAAGACAGCCATAAGTGAAATGTGTAAGGTAAAAGACCTGTATAAGCAAGAGTCGTTTTTCAAGTGAGGCTATCTGGCCTTCCACCTGTATAAGGGAAACTGCTGACAGGAACGCAGTTCCCATGTGACAGTGACTCTGCCGTTTTGGGTACTCTGCGGTAACAGTTGTATGTAATTTGTATTTGTATGTAATTTCTGGCTGAATGGCCCCAAAGCGTTATTTAGCCACCTAATGATAAAGTGTTTTCTTCCTTTGCACAAAATGGTGCTTTGCCATGCGACATAGAAGAGTTTGTCGACATGTATCTGTTGAGTGTTGGCTGCGGTTAAGGATATGTATATAATGTGGTGACATGTTTGTATTTTATGACGATGAGAGAAGAGAGAGGGTGGAACCCGGTGCCGGCACATAGCTTGTTCCTTCCAAATAGCACCAAGGAGGCCTCTGACTTCTATGTCCCTATCTGACGGACAGATGGCCCTCAACAGTTTTACACGTACTCACCTAACGAGACTGAACATCGTTAGCCACTGTCGCCGCATAGCGATTCGAGTTACTTGTTAGTGACAATTGTTCAGTTATGTCACTACATGGGATGCACATGTTGCATATTTCCTTGTTCGTCAGTACGAAAATGGTCTATTTATGTAAAGCTTAAAGTTATTTTCTAGAATGTCTTTCATTAAATTCATAAGTTATCAGGGAACTTCTGCTGCGGAGATGTCTGTATTTTAACCCAGAACACTGTAGCAGTTCCTGGTGATCTATAAGCCACCACCTTTCCTCCACTTGCCGTCCAAATGCTGGTCGAGAAAATTTCTCCCATTCTGAGGATTCGAGCCGGTTACGTACGATCCAAATGTCAACCTACGGTCGTCAGACAGTTCTACGGAACTTGCAAATCTCCGCGTTCTGGGCCTCGTGGGCCAATAGGGACCGTGAGACCGCCGTGTCATGCTCTGCCAATGGCGCCGTCGTATGCTCTCGCGGCCTTTACCGGTATTTCTCTCAACTAGCTCCTCAATTGACCTCACGAGACTGAGTCCACCCCGTTCTAGTCCATCCACCAGGGAAACATCTCTGGCACTACCCGGTTCCTTCGCATAGCAGTCAGACATCTTGGCGCTGAGTTACTGCCGCGGACACGGAACTAACTGGTATGAAAACCATATTGGTTCTAATTGTAGTTTACGTCTATGAAGTAGGCTTGAAAAAATGAAGTCTTATACCGCTCAGTTCTACCACTGACCTCACTGCTTCACACCATCACGACGGTTTGCGTGTGAGGAAGCTCAAGAAAACCGTAGATTCGTGAAAAAGTTTACGTGCAATCTTACTACACTCAGTGGGACTTTAGGAGAGGCTACACCGCTTGAAGAAAGCCTGGATCAGCTGCAGGAAATCTAACGCGGAAGCTCCGAGCAGCCTGCTTGCGACTCGATCCTCGAGTTGTAAAAAAACTGACGCTAAAGGCGTCCTGTTTAAAAGTGGAGTGTATATAAATGTATACCGTACAGGAAAGCTTGCAAATTGCTCTGTTTCTTCTGTAAAACATCTCAGAGGGGCCACACGTAGGAACAATAGATGAGTCAGAGCATACTTCAGTTTTTTGTGTTTGAAGAACACCAGCACAAGAAGACTTTTTTTTTTTTTTTTTTTTTGCCTGGAGTCGCCACTTTGTTCCAGCAATTCACTGCGAACGCAAAGCAACTCTGTGCTTCCAAATTCCACGTTCAGCGGCAGGTCTTCCAATAAGCGGGTGATGGAAAGCGAGGGCATACCTAGCCATGTGATATATTTGTTTCGATAGTAAGTACCCGATAATTTTAGTGCAAGTATTGGATGATTATGGCTGTGTTGGGGGCTGTGGGGGGGTGGGAGGCTGAGAGAGAGAGAGAGAGAGAGAGAGAGAGAGAGAGAGAGAGAGAGAGAGAGAGAGAGAGAGAGACTTTTGACTGCTTGTTTGATGACAATTACGACGTATGCAGTATACTCGTACACAACAGATAATGATGTACTAGAAACTACATTCTGTGCGCAGTCAACATTGTCGAAAAAAACCGCAGCACCAAAAAATAATTCATTTAGAATAATGAAATTTCGGGAATACACTTGTCTAGGTAACATATTCAAGTGATCAATATTGCAAGATCACAGGTTAAGGTAAGCGCGAGATCAGCCATTGCATATGTGAACTGCAGGTACATTAAATACTGGTATAACCTCTAGAATGTTGAATTCAATCATACAAACTTGCTTGCTGTGTGTAGTACAAGTGCCGGGCGTCTGTCTGTTGGATGCTGATCGATGTCTGTTGCACTTAGTCGGTCAGTACAATGACTGTTAATGCCGGTTGTGGATGATGCTGGAGTTGTCTTCCGATGATGTCCCATATGTGCTCGATTCGAGACGGATTTTTGTGATCTAGCAGGCCAAGGCAACATGTCGACACTCGGTAGAGCATGTTGAGTTACACCAGCGTTGTATGGGCTCGTGTTATCTTGTTGGAAAATATCCCCTGGAGTGCTGTTCATGAACGGCAGCGCAACTGTCGAATCACCAGACTGAGTACAGATTTGCAGTCAGGATGTGGGATAACCACGACAGTGCTCCTGATGTCATACGAAATCTCACCCCAGAGCATAACTGCAGGTGCCGTGTGTCTGGCGCGCGCATACAGGTTGGTTGCTGGTCTTCAACTGGCCGCCTCCTAACGACACTCGGGCCTCACTGACAAAGAGGCAGAACCAGCTTTCATCAGAAAACGCAACAGATTTCCGTCGTGCCCTCCAGTAAGCTCTCGCTTGAGGCCAGTGAAGTCGCAAGTGGCGGTGGTTTGAGATCAGCGCAATGAACGCTACAAAGCGGCCAACTCGCGGGTATCTTCGAAGCAGTGTGCGATTTGCAGGGGGGGAATTGGGGAGAATTCTCCCCCTCTGCATCAGACCATCCCCTCCTCTGGTTTTAGTTTATGCATCCCAACCTGGGATGTTTATTTCCCACGCACTGAAGTAAAACTTTACATATACGAGGGCGGTTCAGAAAGTAACCTCCGATTGGTCACAGTGCGGGTTGTGGGGGGAGTAGCGACGCCATCTGTGCGTTCATGCACTCAACAGGTCAGTCGGCATCAAGCCGTGGTCGAGTGAACGTCGTACCTGCGCTAGTTTAGTTTTTGTGGCAGTTTGAAATGTGTGCTGCAATAGAAAACCCCGCCAAATGTGAAGTGCGTGCTGTCATAAGGTTTTTTACAGCCAAAGGATATTCTGCAGCAGCTATTCATCGTGAGCTTTGTGCCGTGTACGGACCAAGAGTTATGAGTGAAGGAGTTGTCCGTGAATGGGTACGTTTATTTAAAAGTGGACGAGAAAACGTTCATGATGAAGAGAGGAGTGGTAGACCATCATTGGTGACTGACGAACTCGTTCAGACAGTTGATGCAAAAGTTCGTGAAAATCGACGTTTCTCAATGTCGGAGTTGTCTACTGGTTTTCCGCAGATTTCTAAGACTCTCTTGTACGAGATAGTGACAGCAAGATTGGGTTACCGTAAGTTCTGTGCACGATGGGTGCCCAAAATTCTTACCGACCACCACAAAACTCAAAGAATGGCCTCTGCATTAGACTTTCTGTCACGTTATTAGGACGAAGGAGAACCATTGTTAAACAGAATCGTGACCGGTGACGAAACCTGGATTAAGTACGTGAACCCTGAGACAAAAGAACAATCAAAGATGTGGGCACATTCAAATTCGCCTACCTAACCAAGAAAAGCCTCGCAAGATTTTTCTGCCAGAAAACTGATGGCAACGGTGCTTTGGGATGCCAAAGGGGTGTTGTTGGTTGAATTCATGGAACGTGGTACGACCATTAATCAAGACGTGTACTGTGAAACAATAAAAAAGTTACGACGGGCTATACAGAACAAACGCCGTGGTATGCTGACTTCCGGTATCGTTTTTTTGCACGATAACGCCCGTCCTCACTCTGCTCGCAGAACAACGGCCCTTCTTGAGTCCTTCAAGTGGGACGTTATCAACCATCCACCTTACAGCCCAGACCTGGCGCCAAGTGATTATCACCTCTTCATGCATTTGAAGAAATGGCTCGGGTCACAGCGGTTTGATGACGACGAAGAGCTCAAAGATGCGGTCACAGGCTGGCTCCAGGCACAAGCGGGTGATTTTTATGCAGAAGGAATTTCAAAGCTTGTGAAGAGATACGATAAGTGCCTCAATCGCTATGGAGACTATGTAGAAAAATAGTGCAAAGATGTAGTTGTGAGATGTATATATTAAAATATTTTTATTTAACTTGGTGTATTTTTTTAAATCAACCGGAGGTTACTTTCTGAACGGCCCTCGTAATTTAAATTTGTTGAGCCGAACACTGAAAGTTTTTAATACAGTCTCACTATGCATACTATTAATATGTTTGCTTATTAATTTTGAAAAAGTGTTATCTAGTAGTTAAGCATTTTAAAACATTTAGAACTAAATCATCATTCTCATGTTGTCATTGTTGATTTCGTCTAAGGTGCGTCATCAGTTTACTTGCGAGGGAAGTAATCTGGCAGTCATACCGCAGCAGTCGTACTGCAGAGTTGGGTGAGCTGGGGGCTGAAAGTCCCACCCCGGGCCCTGACACAGGGTGGTGACCGGCCCGGTACCTGTGCGAACATTTACCGTTAGGCCGCCTTTTGGCAACGGTATGGCACGGACTAACGCGCCTGGGACGAAAGCACACATTACTAAATAACGCACCATCGTCTGCTTCTAGTTCCTAGGATACTATTTCGTGGACCTTCTTTAAATACTCTTCTCTTCCACTATCGTTTTCTTTTCCTTTGGTTTTCATTTCCGTTATTAGCTGCATGTGCAAGTACCAAGTAGGCCGCCGCTGCGATACTTCATCATCCTTTGTACTGCAAGACCGACACACGTGTGGCACAAACTCTGTTGCTTTGGTATAAATTAACCTGCCGCTTGCAACATACGCCTTAAGATGTTGCTTGTTGTAGGATGCTACAAGACGACGCACGCCTCATTTCCGTAGCATGCCACAATGTTGCAAGACGTCGCCCCAGCGTAAACGAGGCTTTAGAGCCAGGTCTGTATTGTATGGTGGATGTGATGTGTTGCGTACGAAACTAAAACCTGCAATCAGATCCAAATGTCGTGGAAAACTGTGAAGAGGTGTCATCCTGCAGCAAGATAACGCTCGCCCCCATTCTGTCAAACGGACAGCCGACGCAATAAAGGAGTTGAGATTCGAGGTGCTGGAACATCCACCATACAGTACAGACCTGGTTCCAAGTGATTTTTCACATGTTTGGACCCTTAACGGAAGCACTACAGGGAAGAAGATTTGAAAGTGATGACGACGTCATTGCTGCGGTGCGGAATTCGTTACAGATGCGACCCAAAAACGTATTTTCTGATGAAAAAAAAAAAAAAACTCGTAAACGTCGGGAAAACTGCATTGAAGTCCAGGGAGGTTACGTAGAAAAATAACGCATGTTTCAGTTTTCTATCATCAGAATAAGTACAGCTTTTCACCAATGTGCCTTTACTTTTTGAATTCCCGTCGTATACCTGTATGTAGATGATTTTGTAAATACCTATAATGCACTTTTAAAGATATAACAAGGGATGGCTTTTCTGATAGTGCATATGCGTGAATAGTGAGTTTCGGCATTAACATCTATTTATAAATAAGTGTTTAACCATGGGTACCGCCACGGTCCAAGCTAGTAACATACATAATTATACTAACCCCCTGAGACACCCCCCCCCCCACTGGTAAAAGCACAAATCGCACCCTGCTTTGAAGTAACCGATTTGTAACAATTCGTTGTCACTGTGGTGGAACATAGTGCTCAGACTGGTGCTACCAGACGCAGTGTGATGTGCTAGAGCCATACGCCGAATATGGTGGTCTTCTTCTGTCGGTAGTGCCACGTGGCCGTCCGGAGTCCCCGGTCTTCCTGCGACCGTACATTCTCGTGACAATCGCTGCCAGCAGTCATGTCACAATGGCTACATTCCTTCCAAGCCTTTCTTCAATATCGCACAACGAATCAGTTAACATTTTTCCTTTACTCCATGCATTTGTATTAACTTTATATTCAAGGTGACTATGCAAACGCGCCACAATTTCGATATTTGCCACTCTCTTCAGCATAAATACTTTTACAAGAACGTTAGTCTTTAGCAATGACGCGGCATAATACCCAGAAGAATTTTAATCACTATAAAAACTTTTGTGTCAAAGAAAAGTTCAAAATTTCATAAAACAGCAGGTAGCACAGTGCTTTGTTCTCGGTATCTATAGTTTTTTTCCCCCGATATTATAGAAGTATCCATGTGATGCCAGCGCGGCTAGCCGCGCTGCTTCCCGAGCTGGAAGGTGTGCCGGTCCCCCTCACGAATCCGCCCAGGGGATTAGTGTCGAGGTCCGATGCGCCGGCCAGCCTGTGGATGGTTTTTAAGGCAGTTTTCCATCTACCTCAGCGAATACAGGCTGGTTCCCCTTATTCCGCCTCAGTTGCACTACGTCGGCGATTGCCGCGCAAACACTGTTTCCACGTCCGCGTTCACCATAATTATTCTACCACGCAAAAAATTGGGGTTACACTCGTCTGGTGTGAGACGTTTCCCGTGGTTGGGAGGGGGGGGGGGGGGCGAACCGCACAATAACCGTGGGTTCGGTGTGGGGCGACAGTGAGGGGTGATGGCGGGGGGGGGGGGGGGAGATTCCTGTGGCCTGTTGTGGGGTTGTAAACAACTGAGAGATCCGGCGGGACGAAGCCTCTCCGTCGTTTCTACACTCATGCTCGTAAATTAAGGATAATTGCAGAATGTGGTGCCACAAAACGTGGCACTACACAAAACGCGCTACTAGCATAGGCACGTAGGGAATACACGCGACACAGATCTGTAAGTCCACGGTGTTGGTGATAAGTTGAGAAAACCGGTCCCAAACACATGTGCTACAAAACGCCACAGTTTTCTGCGCATGTACCCCGACATGAATACGGGATCTGATCACCATGCACACAGGCCGTGCAACGGTTGGCATACTCTGGATCAGGTGGTCGACCAGCTGTTGGGGTATAGCCTCCCATTCTTGCACCAGTGCCTGTGGAGCACCTGAAGTGTCATTTGAAGACCTGCAGCGATACGTCGACCGAGAGCATCCCAGACGTGCTCGATGGGGTTTAGGTCTGGAGAACAGGCAGGCCACTCCATTCGCCTGATACCTTCTGATTCAAGGTACTCCTCCACGATGGCAGCTCGGTGGGGCTGTGCGTTATCAGCCATTAGGAGGAAGATGGGAGCCAGTGCACCCCTGGAAAAGCGGACATACTGGTGCAAAATGACGTCCGATACACCTCACCTGTTACAGTTCCTCTGTCAAAGACATGCAGGGGTGTACGTGCACCAATCATAATCCCACCCCACACCGTCAAACCACGACCTACATACAGGTCCCTTTCAGGGACATTAAGGGGTTGGTATCTGGTTCACGCCAGATGAAAACCCGGCGAGACTCGCTGTTCAGACTATGCCTGGACTCGTCCGTGAACATAATCAGAGACGAAACTTCCTGGCAGATTAAAACTGTGTGCCCGACCGAGACTCGAACTCGGGACCTTTGCCTTTCGCGGGCAAGTGCTCTACCAACTGAGCTACCGAAGCACGACTCACGCCCGGTACTCACAGTTTTACTTCTGCCAGTACCTCGTCTCTTACCTTCCAAACTTTACAGAAGCTCTCCGCTGCAGAGTGAAAATCTCATTCTGGAAACATCCCCCAGGCTGTGGCTAAGCCATGCCTCCGCAATATCCTTTCTTTCAGGAGTGCTAGTTCTGCAAGGTTCGCAGGAGAGCTTCTGTAAAGTTTGGAAGGTAGGAGACGAGGTACTGGCAGAAGTAAAACTGTGAGTACCGGGCGTGAGTTGTGCTTCGGTAGCTCAGTTGGTAGAGCACTTGCCCGCGAAAGGCAAAGGTCCCGAGTTCGAGTCTCGGTCGGGCACACAGTTTTAATCTGCCAGGAAGTTTCATATCAGCGCACACTCCGCCGCAGAGTGAAAATCTCATTCTGGATAATCAGAGCCCATTGTTCCAATGACCATGTACTGCGTTCCTGACACCAGGCTTTACTGGCTCTCCTGTGACCAGGGGTCAGTGGAATGCATCTTGCAGGTCTCTGGGCGAGTAAACCAATGTCTTTTCAGTCGTCTGTAGACTGTGTGTCTGGAGACAACTGTTCGAGTGGCTGCGGTAAGGTCCCGAGCAAGGCTACCTGCAGTACTCCGTGGCCGTCTGCGGGTACTGATGCTAGGTCTTCTCGTGTTGTTGTACACCGTGGACGAGCCATACTGTAGCGCCTGGACACGTTTCATGTCTGCTGGAATCGTTGCCATAATCTTGAGGTCACACTTTGTGGCACACGGAGGACCCGTGTGTTTGACCAGCCTCCAGTCGCCCTAGTATTGTACACCTCATAACGAGATCAATATGTGTTCTTTGAGCCATTTTCAATATACAGTCACCATTAGCGCGTCTGCACACTTACTCGCTGCACCGTACGCTGACATGCACCAACACACCTCTGCGTATGTGGACTGCTGCCAGCACCACCGTGCGACGACCGCAGGTCAAATGCACCGCTGGGTAATACCCCGAGGTGATTTAAACCCGCAAACCGCCCACCAGATCGTTGTTTCACCATGTATCAGCATTATCATTAATTTATGAGTATGGGTGTACATACATATGATTTTAAGCATTGAATACTAAATGTCGTGTCGAATCTTTTATTGGAAAGACAGCGGCGTACCATGTAGACACCTTTATAGCCTGTTAATAACCAAACTGACATTCTGGTTGGTGATTGTACTGTTCTAGTACAATCACCGAAAGGGCGCCGGTGTAGCATCCTGTACAGGCAACAAGGTGATGTATTTGGAGTGGCGGTGGCAGGCGTACCGGAGGCGGTGTCAGTCGGCGGCACAGTTGGCACACTTGAGTTACGTACAGGCGGACGGACAGACAGAGGCGGCGCCGCCCCGTGACGTCAGACGCCAGGCGCACTGGAGCGCCATTCTGCTCGTCAAGCCCTGCAGCGTTGCCACAGCGGGGCTTCGGCAAGGTCGGCACAAATTAGACAGCCTCCGTATGTCACCAGACGGCACATCACGCCCGCTCCATCGGAGCCGCCACGAATGACTTGAGGAAGACATTTCTGTAATCTAGCTTTGTAGCACAGCATTGTGTGGTAGTGAAACGCAGACACTGATACAACCGGAACAGAAGAGGAAGCATTTGCAATGTGGTGCTACAGAAGAATGTGGAACACTAGATGAACTGATTAGGAATAAGGTGGTTCTCCGATGAATAAACGAGAAAAAGAATGTGTGGAAGTCGTTGACAAAAATGGACAGGTTGATACATCTGTTAGAACATCAGGGAATAACGTCCATGGCACTAGCGGGAACTGTAGAGGGTAAAAACTGTAGAGGAAGACAGAAATTTGAATACAACCAGCAAATAATTGAGGATGTAAGTTGCAATTGCTACTCCAAGAGGTTGGTGCAATAGAGGAATTCCTGGTGGGCCGCTTCAAACCAATCAGATGGCTGATAACTCAAACGTTTCTCCAACCCGAACACTGGTATACTCTACTAGGCACGGACTTGTTGGAGGACGTGTGTCCTTGACTGCCTCCGCCTTCGAACTGATTTACCAGCCTGTTACCGGATGGGCTACAGCTTAGTGAAGTTCCAGTACCATGCAACTTCGTATGTTCCACAGGTGATCCGTACTGTTATTGTCTTCAGTGCGAAGATTGGTTTGATGTAGCCCTTAAAGCTAGTCTATCTTACGTATGTATTTTGATCTCTGCGTAACTACCGTAACCTATTCCCACTTCATACTGTTTACTGCAATAAAACCATGGCCTCCTCCTAGAATTCTCCCCCCTACACTTCCTTCCATTACCTACTTATACTGCGAAACAGACAGGTGAAGCACTTGGATGGGTAGGAGCAAACGAAATAAAACTTCACGGGCTGAGAGAGTACATGATGTTAATTGGTTGATTACAAAACCACGGACAACTTCGCAGTATGAAATCATTTATCAATATGACGTTGCAGCCCCCTCCCCCTTCCCTGTCCTGGATACAACCACTGGTTCGGTTGGGAATGGAAAGGGTGTCATAAAAGCCATTGTATCCTCTCCTGAGCAAGCTGGCCCCACAACCCGTCGTAATCATGAGTGGTTTAAGGCCCAAGCAACGCAGGTGGCCGCGTGTGGCAAGTAGCCGAGATCAAAGATTTGTGTACGGGGTCTACAATAATTAGTGCCAAAAAACTGACACGGGGAGAAATATAGAATTAGAAACGTTCTCAAGAACATAGTTTCACAAACGAGGTGCTGTTGAAAAAATGGGGAATGTGACGTCACGATTCGCCACTGACTTCAGTATCAGTTACTGTCATAGTTATTATAAATGTATCTGAGACGCAGGCTTTTCGATTAAGTTCCCGTCTGATTGGGCTTAAATTTCACCCAAGGCTTACTTCAGCTTACTATACACCACTTTATTAACAGGTTACTTCTGTTTCGTTTCACACTTTTCTCTGTTTAGTTTTCAGTTGCATACATAAATTTTTTTACGATTTTTGTCAGTTCACCCCTACTGTCATTTCATTTTTTTAAATTTAACTGCTTGCTGTCGCGTTTTACTCACATTTAACATACAACATAAGGCAGTTAAACAGAATCCCACGTACGACAGGTAAATATGAATTTACTTTATATTTTTTGCATGTTTGTACCACTTTTACTGGTGGAAAGAGAAATAATATGCAAATAAGAGAATTAAAAAGTTCCGTTATTAAACCGAAAAACAAATGGTATATTTTGATTCTTTCCACTCATTGTAATAGCATAATCTCATGGAAGCTAGAACACTAAAGTAGGTCTATCTATTTCTGTTTTCAGTAGAACCTTTTGCAGATCTCGGAAATTACCACGGTTGGAAATGAATTATTTCTTCCGTAAATACACTCTAAAAACAAAAGAAAAAAAGATGCACTACGAAGCAAATATCCAAATGAGACGGAAATTGATAGATGTGATATACATGCTCGCACAAACAAATGATTACAATTTCAGAAAAACTGGATGATTTATTCAACAGAAAGAATACTAATTGAGCGTTGGTCCACCTCTGCGCCGTATGCAAGCAGCTACCCGCATTGGAATTGACTGATGAAGTTGCTGGATGTCTTCCTGAGGGATATCGTGCCAGAGTTTGCCCGATTGGCGTGTTAGATAGTTTCAGGTGTGGAATCTCACTGATAGAAGTGTCATTCAGTGATGAGTCCCGTCTCTAAGTGAGCCCCGATGACCAGCGAATACGTGTCTCCAGGCGCCCCGGACAGCGGTTGAGGTACCAACCTGATTGTCGCATGCCGTATGGTCTGAGAGTCAGGAGTGATCGTCTGGGGTGTCATCTCAATTTCATAGCAGGACCCATTTGGCTGTCACCCGTGGCAGCCTTACAGCGCATTAAGTCTACTATATTTTCCGCCCCATTTTTTGCCCTCTGTGGCAACCAATCATGGGCTTATATTCCAGCAAGATAACGCCCGACCGCTACTCGGCGTGAGTTTCTACTGCTTGTCTTCGTGCTTGCCAAATCCTACCTTGGCCAACAAGTACACCGGATCTCTCGCCAACTGAGAACGTTTGGAGCATTATGGGCAGAGTCCTTCAACCAGCTCGCGATTTTTAACGATATAACGCGCCGATTGGACAGAATCAGGCACGATATCCCTCAGGAAGACATCCAGCAGCTCTGTTATGAATAAAGAACTGTCTGCCTAACACAACAAGCTTTGTCCAGTTGATAATTTTTCTTTTTTTAGATAGTGCAATTATTAGCATCGACAATCTGTGGCAACGAAACCAGAAATACAATAAAGATTATTTTTAACATGAAAAGAAAATGATGCCATAGTGTAGGATTGTGTATAGAGTGATCATGTTAGTTCAAATGGCTCTGAGCACTATGCGACTTAAATTCTGAGGTCATCAGTCGCCTAGAACTAATTAAACCTAACTAACCTAAGGACATCACACACATCCATGCCCGAGGCAGGATTCGAACCTGCGACCGTAGAGGTCGCTCGGTTCCGGACTGTAGCGCCTAGAACCGCACGGCCGCTCCGGCCGGCGATCATGTTAGTCGACGAGTCCGATTTCATTTTTTCTTTAAAGTGATCTATAACGGTAATTAATGAAACAAGCACTCATCAGGATAATCCTGTTGGCGAGAAATGGGAGAGAGGAACGCTATGGAATTTCGGCGAGAAAAGTTTTGTTTATGTGCGGAGAAAGATTAAACTACATCTAACTTAACCAGTGTATAAAATATGCTAACTGTAGATCTGTAACTGGTGCCGAATTAAAGTCGGTCCAAGAAAAAGTCTTCCAAACATCTGAAGTAATGTGACCGCGTTGAATTAATATTAGAAGCAACGTTTGACGTTACGTAGCGTTACGTTACTGTTACAGCTGCCAAGTTCCACGCAGACAACAGAGCCGCGAACGGCACTCGGAGGCAGCGTACAGAAAGCTGAGGAAGCGGCTTTATGGGCCCATAAATACTTCACTCTTCGTCGTAAAATCGCTGGTTGGACCGAAGTTATTGAACTGCGGTGTGAGAGACTCTGCTTGTAGATGGGGAAGGTGCCTGTAGATGGTACGGTAACAATCGAGACCTAAGTGGTTCCTCGGATGTACGTTTCGTAATACGCAACGTGCCGCGCGGTTTGAGGCGCCATGTCACGGATTGCGCGGGCCCTCCCGTCGGACGTTAGAGTCCTCCCTCGGGGATGGGTGTGTGTGTTGTTCTTAGCATAAGTTAGTTTAAGCAGTGTGTAAGTCTAGGGAGCGATGACCTCAGCAGTTTTGTCCCTTAGGAATTCACACCTTTTGAACACAACTTCTTCTGATTGTCGTGTACTTTACGCCTTCTGAGGACATCCTGACTGCATGGCGGTTGAAGCCCAGTTTCCTCTGTCATTAGTACGTCATCGCTGAATTGATGTCACCACACTACAGTGTCTGAGCTGTACGTGTTGACTGGACACAATATCATAGCTGGACATTGTAAGTACGAAACCAATAGCTGCTCTGCTCACAATGGTATAAAGCGGCATGAACATTGTGGGCTCAGTGTTCACACAAGAAATTAATTAAGAATCGGGTTTATTCACCTGCGTCGTAGGTACTGTGGAAGAAATATTCAATGTTGGTATCCTGCTTGAAAGAGTTACTGTAGAGACGATTTGCTGTCATTATAATAGCACTTGTATTTCAGTACAGTCGCGGAATTGCGCCCTCTACAGGTGGTATGATGCATATACTATTGCAAAGATACGAGAAACCAATATACTCTATGTAGATACTGGTCCATACTTACGCGTTTGAAAAAGTAATCTGTGATTTCTGGGAAACTGCAGTATGATTTTACTTTATTCAGCGACTATTTTCGATACCATCATTATTATCATCTGGTAGCACGCAGTACACGCATATTCGCCGGCCGGGGTGGCCGAGTGGTTCTATGCGCTACAGTGTAGAACTGCGCGACCGCTGCGGTCGCAGGTTCGAATCCTGCCTCGGGCATGGATGTGTGTGATGTCCTTGGATTAGTTAGGTTTAAGTAGTTCTAAGTTCTGGGGGACTGGTGGCCTCAGCAGTGAAGTCCCATGGTGCTCAGAGCCATGTGAACCATTGTCACTTATCACTCAACATTATAGGCATTAATGATTCATGGCAGATGATGGTTCACCATAATTAACCAGTATGACGGTATGGAGACGGTGTGATAACTGCCTTGATTGTCATGTTAGTGACGACGATAATTATGATGCTAACGACGACTACGATGACATGTGGTGGTGGTGGTGGTGGTGGTGGTGGTGGAAGTAGTGATGACAGTGTTGTGGACTGGGTGGTGGTGGTGGTTGTAGTCGTCGTCGTCCTCAATTTATCGCAACTTTTCATTGAATTAAGCCGCAGATTTTCGACAGTCATACCTTTTCTTTCAAATATGAAAGATCATTTAGGCATTCAGTCAGAAATATGAGTGTAATTTCTTGTAGCTGGGGTTCACAGTCGTGTAAAATTTTGCATGTAACTTGATGGTCGCCCTTCCATTGTAAAATTATTTATTTGTGCACTCTAGTAGTGCAGTTTCCGACGTGTGACCACTGTCAAGTCGAAATAAACGTTCCGTGGCTCATATCAAAAGCTAAAAATCACCTGACAAGCATAGATAAGGAGTATTCAAATTAAAAGGCACGAAACGTCGTAAAGACCAAACCGGTTGCAATTTGCATTATACCGCTTTGCGATAACGTAGTGAGACATCTAGGGACGCGAATGTAGTGTCGTAACCGCCGCGAAAATATTCAAAGCTGTGCCCTAAGCAGGCAAGGTGATGCTCATCGTCTTTTTCGACGGCAGAGATCCAATTCTCATGGAATTCCTCGAGCACGGAAAAGCCATTAACATTGACTTATAGTGTTACACTCCATAGCCTACGCAAGCCCGTAAAATGCAAAAAAAGCCTGACTTGCTCACGAAGGGAGTGATTCTGCTCACGATAACGCGGTGTTTCATAGAATTATTAAAAACAAGGCTCTGAGCACTATGGCACTTAATTTTTGAGGTCATCAGTCCCCTAGAACTTAGAACTACTTAAATCTAACTAACCTAAGGGCATCACAAATATCCATGCCCGAGGCGGGATTCGAATCTGCAACCGTAGCGGTCGGGCGGTTCCAGACTGTAGCGCCTAGAACCGCTCGGCACCCGGCCGGTGAATTATTAAATCTAACATGGCAGGTCACTGGCGCCAGTGTAGCACCCCCATATTAAGGCGCTGTCTTTGTGGGCAAATATCGGAAAAACGTTGCATACACAGTGCAAATAACGTTCAGAAAGATTCTATATCCCTGTTTCAAAAGAAGTGTAAAAATAAAGTGGATGGTTCAAGTAGCTGAATGAAAAAGAAAAGATAACGTTTTGGAAGGTAGAGATAAAATTATGGTATACGAACACAGAAATCGAAAAATAATCGGAAAAGACACAGAGTATGTATCAGGAAATATTAAATTTTTGGAAATTTGTGGTAAGGTACTATGGGACCAAGCCCGCTCGGTTGGCCGTGCGGTCTAACGCACGGCTTTCCGGGCGGGAAGGAGCGCCTGGTCCCCGCCACGAATCCGCCCGGTGAACCGGCCAGTCTGTGGATGGTTTTTAGGCGGTTTTCCATCTGCCTCGGCGAATGCGGGCTGGTTCCCGTTATTCCGCCTCAGTTACACTATGTCGGCGATTGCTGCGCAAACAAGTTCTGCACGTACGCGTACACCACCATTACTCTACCACGCAAACATAGGGGCTACACTCGTCTGGTGTGAGACGTTCCCGGAGGCGTTCCCGGAGGCGTTCCCGGAGGCGTTCCCGGAGGCGTTCCCGGAGGCGTTCCCGGAGGCGTTCCCGGAGGCGTTCCCGGAGGCGTTCCCGGAGGCGTTCCCGGAGGCGTTCCCGGAGGCGTTCCCGGAGGCGTTCCCGGAGGCGTTCCCGGAGGCGTTCCCGGAGGCGTTCCCGGAGGCGTTCCCGGAGGCGTTCCCGGAGGCGTTCCCGGAGGCGTTCCCGGAGGCGTTCCCGGAGGCGTTCCCGGAGGCGTTCCCGGAGGCGTTCCCGGAGGCGTTCCCGGAGGCGTTCCCGGAGGCGTTCCCGGAGGCGTTCCCGGAGGCGTTCCCGGAGGCGTTCCCTGAGGCGTTCCCTGAGGCGTTCCCTGAGGCGTTCCCTGAGGCGTTCCCTGAGGCGTTCCCTGAGGCGTTCCCTGAGGCGTTCCCTGAGGCGTTCCCTGAGGCGTTCCCTGAGGCGTTCCCTGAGGCGTTCCCTGAGGCGTTCCCTGAGGCGTTCCCTGAGGCGTTCCCTGAGGCGTTCCCTGAGGCGTTCCCTGAGGCGTTCCCTGAGGCGTTCCCTGAGGCGTTCCCTGAGGCGTTCCCTGAGGCGTTCCACCGTGGGCCGAACCGCACAATAACCCTGGGTTCGGTGTGGGGCGGCGGAAGGGTGAAGTGGACTGCGGTAGTCGTCGTGGGGTTGTGGACCACTGCGGAAGCCGCAGTGGTCCGGCTAGGACGGAGCCTCTCCGTCGTTTCTAGGTCCCGGGTTAACATACAATACAATACAATGGGAGCAAACTGCTGAGGTCATCCGTCCCTAGGCTTACAACTTACTTAATCTAACTTGAACTAACTTACGGTAAGGACAACACTCACCCATGCCCGAGGGAGGACTCTAACATCCGACGGGAGTAGCCGCGCGAACCGTGACAAGGCGCCTAAGACCGCGCGGCGGAAATATTAAACAAGAAAGTGGAGAACTTACTGGATGATAAACTTAAATCACTATCTGCCATTTTGTAAGTTTTATGCAACTACCTTGAATCGAAAACTTGACGCATTTTCACTCGTATTTGTAAGGATAGATATTTATAGCTTCCCGTCTTTTGATGGAGAGCTGATACAGAAAACTAAGAAACTACAATCATTTAAGAGGGACTTCATTACTCTCGAGAAATTGTGGAGTAAACATCCTTTTATTTTGTTCTTCTGTTTCCTTTCGTTCTTTAAATGATGGGCCAGTATTCATATTCGTCCATGCAAATGGCCGTCTCCAATTGGAGAACAGTTCTCTCACCTCTCCGCTACGGCGTTGTAGGGGCTTGGCGTCAACACGTCTCCAAGGCGACTGAAAGTGTAATGGCGAAGTACAAGTGGTAGGAGTCATCCACTCTATAGCTTGGACATGTCGCCCTGATCCACTAAAAGAACATCTCGGAGGGAAGCGTTTCAGTTCGGAGGACTGACTGAAGAACACAGTGGAGGACTGGCTGCTGTCACAGTCAGCCATAGGAACCCTATCGCACGTGAAACAGTGGAATAGTTGTGCTCAGGCCTATGGTGACTAACTTTGAATAAAGACAATTGAACCCACAGTACTGTTTCCTCTTGAATACGCCTCATATATCTGACGAATTTTAGGGTGTTGACAAGTGCTGAAGCACAATTATTTCCACTTTTATGGTGGTCACATGCCCGGAACTGCAATAGTGGCCTGCATAAATAAATGATTTTATCAAAAGGCGACGACGCATCCTTTACAAATTGTGTGTGCCCTTTGTTTCGGCAGTTTCTGTTCCAGCCTTGTTCCCGATTGGTTAATTAGCTACGGCGTACACACGATTCACTCTGCTGGAAGGGTGCGGGTTGTTTGTCTTGCGGCTGGTCTGGCGGAGCATAGGCGAGTGGGCCGAGAGCGGCCGGCTTGCACCGCGGCGTCCTTTAATGAGGTCAATGTGTGTGGCAGCCAGTAGCCAGCCAGCCAGCAACAAGTGGTCCCCGGGGCTGGCCGGCTGGCTCCAGTGCAGCCGCTCTCCAGCTCTGCTCTTCCAGAGTCGCCCCCTCTGGCCGCGCGCGCCAAACCGCGCCCGTTCTAATCGCCGCTAATGGCCGAATTACCGCACCGAGCCGCGGGCACACCACTCCGTCACCCGAATGAGCGCCGTGCGCGCTGAAAACCCAGCCCTGGCCGGACAGCCGCGGCCTGCTGCCAAAACTGCCTCTTCATCGCGTTCAGGCGGAAGAGAATGTAGGATGTACAAAACTACGGTATTGAGTCAAATGAGAACGATAAGACTTGAAGCTGTATCTCCGTTCTCTTCCCACGTTAAGCGTAAATTCGCCGGCACTTGCAAAATTGTTGTTTTCAAGTTGGAAAAAAAAGAAAGAATGTCAAGGAATCTGGGCTTCCCTGGTTCATTGTGTGGCATAACTAGAGTTGTAAAACTACCGTTAAGCAACTGCAGACTATCATAAGTAAGCGTAGACTACAGTAGTTTGGCTGAGTCAAGTCGTACCTGCGTTACCTGTTTGTGAGATGTGTTGCATAGCTATCGGGCTTTATCTCGTAACGATAGCTTTCTTTACATATGCAATCGGTGTTTTTATGGGTAAATCGCCATTTAATTGTGTATTTATCTAACTGCGTATTTATCTAATGCTAAAAGGATAATGAAAATGATGCTGAGGGAATTAGATTAGGAAATGAGACACTTAAAGTAGTAAATGAGTTCTGCTATTTGGGAAGCAAAATGACTGATCATGGTGAAAGTAGAGAAGATATAAAATGTGGATTGGCAATTGCAAGGAAAGCGTTTTCGAACAAATTTGTTAACATCGAGTATAGATTTAAGTGTCAGCAAATCTTTTCTGAAAGTATTTGTATGGAGTGTAGCCGCGTATGGAAGCGAAACATGGACGATAAATAGTTTAGACAAGAAGAGAATAGAAGCTTTCGAAATGTGGTGCTACAGAAGGATGCTGAAGATTAGATGGGTAGATCACCTAATTAATAAGAAGGTAGTGAATAGAATTGGGGAGAAGAGGAATTTGTGCACAACTTGACTACAAGAAGGGATCGGTTTGTAGGACACGTTCTTGGGCATCAAGGGGTCAGGAGTTTTGTAATGGGGGGAAGCGCGGAGATTAAAAACCGTAGAGGGAGACGAAGAGATGAATAACTAAACACATTCCGAAGGGTGTAGTTACTCGGAGATCAAGAAGCTTCCACAGGATAGAACACATGGAGGGCTGCATCAGACCAGTCTCTGGGCTGAAGACGACAAACAACAACAACAACAACAACAACAACAAAAGGTCTTAGACTGTTAACATCATATCTGTGAAGGCACTCCAAAGCAGGTCCGCTTTGAACTGCCTTAACGGATATGACATGTAGTGGTCTAAGAACTTCTAGCATTGTACATAATAATGGCATAAAAACCGAAATCTTAGTACAGAAGATAAAGTAGTACACAGTCAAATGGCGATGTACTCTTTCAAAAAATATTGCGTGACTGTGTCTTAGCGCCATCGGAAAGTGTCACTAGATTCCCTTAAAAACAGGAAGCGGTGAACCGTCCACAAACTAAGTCAGGATGTGTGCTCGGACCAGGTAACATACGGAACATTATTGTTTTAGACAGTTATTCTCCTATGTTTTACAAGTAAACAGTGTTTATAGAAAAATTGAAATTGCCAATGTTTAATTCATGTTTTATTCGATAACTGTTCATTTGTAAGGTCAAACAGAGAACTGAAACTTTCTGGCAGATTAAAACTGTGTGCCGGACAGAGACTCGAACTTGCTTGGGTAGCTCAGATGGTAGAGCACTTGCCCGCGAAAGGCAAAGGTCCCGAGGTCGAGTCTCGGTCCGGCACACAGTTTTAATCTGCCAGGAAATTTCATATCAGCGCACACTCCGCTGTAGAGTGAAAATCTCATTCTGGAAACAGAGAACTGTTTAGTAAAAAAAAAAAATACAGATTTATCGCCGGCCCGGGTGGCCGACCGGTTCTAGGCGCTTCAGTCCGGAACCGCGCTGCTGCTACGGTCGCAGGTTCGAATCCTGCGTCGGGCATGGATGGTGTGATGTCCTTAGTTTAGTTAGGTTAAAGTAGTTCTAAGTTCGAGGGGACTGATGACCTCAGAAGTTAAGTTCCATAGTGCTCGGAGCCATTTGAACCAATACAGATTTATCACATAGTGCAAGGAAACGAGATTTCCTCAACAAAAAAGTAAAATAAAAAAAAAAACAAAATATATCAAACATCGCTTCAAAACTTCATAGAATTCAAAAACAACTTTCGCATTTGTACGTATGTGGGGTTAACATTATAAAAGCGACAAACTGCAGGGATGCGGCTTTCCTGGTTGGAAATGGAGAGGAAGGAGGTCCTATGAACAGGTCCTGAAATTCGTCGTTCCCACGGTAGGTGGTGCTGGCGAATGAAACTACATCTGATCACGTGCCGTGTGCTGCTTCTGTGTTGCAGGCTGAGTGGCCGACGCAGCATACTGTACGCAACAGAATGGCCCGATATTCGTGTCGGGAACAAGCCGAGATGTGTTCGTGTACGGCTGAGCAGATGGAAACGGTCGAGAGGCAGCACGGCTGTACCAAATAAGCACCGTCAATGACACTAACCACACCATACAACATTTCAAGCCCTTGTTGTGTGTTTGTGTGATGATAGGTTCTTTCGGACAGACGAATATGCAGGTAGGCGACGGACTGTGCGTACCCCAGATTTGGGGGACTGGGTTCTAAAATATATTGCAGAACCTGGTCCTCCAAATGTGCTCTGGTCAGTCATCCGTATACAGATGCAAAAAAGGATTTAACTAGTTTCATTTTACTACATGTTTAATATTGGTATCAGGTGTATTTCGACTAATACAGTATCTTTAAAAGTTGTGTGGTGGTGGGATGGTGTAGAGGGGCGGGGAATATAGTTCAACCACAAATGCATCCACAGAAGAACCTGAGTGTAATACGCTAGTGGTAATGTTTTTCGGAGGCACAAGAGTACTGTGTGAGCCACACAAGGTGAAACGACTAGTGACAAAAGCGCATCACCATCCTGACCATTTGTATAAGAGATACACTATCACTCGGCAAAAATCAAATAAGGAAAGCTTTTGTTTTCTTTGGCTTCAGCTACATTTTTTGGCCTTAGCCATACAGCCTGTCGTTTTCAAAACTGGGGTAGTTCAATCTTCGGACGATATATAGGACATAAAATCCCGTCTGAGGCCTGCGATCATTTCTATGTTAATAATTGGCAACCAATGCTGTACAGTCGGAATAAAGTCATGAGATGTTCAATTGACTCTTTTACTGGAACATGTTACGCGTTTCGGGATTAGACCCACCTTCAGACATCACAAACTTCAACTCCTTCCTAACTAACTAGGCGTACAGCCTTGACAACTCAAAGAAAATGTCCAGTAACATATCTCGCAGTTATAGTCATATGTTATTGGACACTTTCTTTGAGTTGTCAAGGCTGTACGTCTAGTTGGTTTGGAAGGAGTTGACATTTGTGTTGTCTCTAGATGGGTGTAATCCCGAAACGCGTAACATGTTCTAATAAGAGTCAATTGAACATCTCATGACTTATTGCGATTGTACAGCATTGGTTGCCAATTATCATCAATCTTCGGACGCCTTGATAGGTCGTGTGAATCAGCTGAGTTTAGCATGCTTGTTATACAGACCCACCGTGTACACTCCTGTTCTGCATCTGCCAACTGTACTTGTAAAGTTATATAAGTACAAGGCTACTACCCAACAAAAAGTCTGTGTCCCATACACAGAAACGAAGCACTACCAGACGTATGCTCCAAAGCCCTACATACTTCAGACTCTCTCACAGACAAACTTGAAATCCAGGAGACAAAAATAATAGAGAAGGTACTGCGACCAATCAAGAAAGGCAACGAATATAAAAGATGACCTAATTAACCTAAGGACATCACACACATCCATGCCCGAGGCAGGATTCGAACCTGCAACCGTAGCAGTCGCGCGGTTCCGGACTGAAGCGCCTAGAGCCGCTCGGCCACCGCGGCCGGCTTATATTAGGTATTGAAATCCCATGAAGTCAAGAACGCACATGAAATCTTCATTTGGATTGATTACTAGTTTCGGCTAACAGTCTAGATATCTTCAGATCATGCAACATTCTTCATTAGCGTTGGCGCCATTAGGGCTTCACACATCGTTAAAATCCTTCTTAAAATGACAGCATCCGCACGTGACATCCTTCGTGAGCGGTGTAATTGAACGATTGACATGAAACAAAGGCGTTATGCACTTGCACCTTAGTAACTGACGCATATTTACTCCATTTCGTTACTGAGTTCATCATATACAGGTTGCTGCGACGTGGTAGATGGGAATAGTATGGCAGCTGATACCCATTATTAAGATTTGTGACCGTCGTTCAACTGCACTAGGCACGAAAAGCTGTTTTTAATCATGCCATGTATGGATGTTGTCATTTTAAGAAAGATTTTAACGATGTGTGAAGCCTTAATAGCATCAACACTAATAAAGAATGTTTTATGATGTGAAGATGGGTAGATTGTTAGCCGAAACTGGTAATCAGTCCAAATAAAGATGATTTCATGTGTTATCTTGATTTCATGTGTTATCTTGATTTCATGTGTTATCTTGATTTCATGTGTTATCTTGATTTCATGTGTTATCTTGATTTCATGTGTTATCTTGATTTCATGTGTTATCTTGATTTCATGTGTTATCTTGATTTCATGTGTTATCTTGATTTCATGTGTTATCTTGATTTCATGTGTTATCTTGATTTCATGTGTTATCTTGATTTCATGTGTTATCTTGCCTTCAAGGGTTTTCAATTCCTAACATAAATAACAAATTTACAACAGATCGCGGATCTCCTGGTTTACAATGTCAACAAACTTAAAAATAGTTAGCCAGATGTCAATAGGTAGTTAATCTCTCACACACCGCACGACAATTACGTAAAGAACAGGCTGTGAACTCTAGGAAGATACCATGCCTATACTCACCTGAACTGGTCTGAGGACGGCAATAGAAACATAAAATTAAAAGAAAAGAGAGGAGATGGCTCAGGCATTTCTGCTACCCACTGAAGTCCATTTGCTTTGCTTCTGCAACACTCGTGCTCGGTGTAGTAGTCACTGTGAAATAATTAGTCGGCGAGATGCCGCTAGTCCTGAGAGGGGCAGCACACACTCTCGTATCGACGGATAAATGACGCGCTGATGGTATACTGTGTGTAATTGGAATTCCGTCCCGTGCAACGGTGACAGCTAGCCTCAGCTGCGTTGTACTGGCCGGCACCGGTTTTAATTAAACTGCCTCCGTGCCAGCGGCTCAAAATGACGCAACTGGAGACACACACACACACACACACACACACTTAAAAGAACGGCGAGAAATGCACTATATCGACTTACAGGCTTCAAGTGACTGGTTCGACAGTAAAAAGTAAAAACACACGACCGAGTATGAAATTTACTGAACGTACACCAGTTAAAAGCGTAGCGCCAAATTTCTTTCAGTAACTGTTTACAAACACACCGTACAAAATTCAGTGGTTTGGTATTTAACTAATTTGTAAATGAAAATGATAATCTTATTTCATTACTTTGAGTAATTACTAAATAATTTTTTCTCCCGGCTAAAGATTTGGTCAAGTTGCTAAAGAAATCCAAGTTAACTTTGTGTTAAAGTGTTGTCTGTAAGCTGTGTGTCACTAAATCACAGTTCATACAACAGATTCTTTACAACTATTGATTATGATGGAAACAGTTATCTTCAGCAAAATGATCATTAAAATCACCGAATATCAGCCGCGCACAACACTGACGTATGTTACCTGAAACAATATTCTTCGCAACTCGTGCGTAATTAATTTCGGCTCCATACATCAGCAAGAAAATTTTGTTATATGAATCGTGCTACGAGCACTGTTTTTAATGAGCCAATCTCATTCGAATTATTTTCATGAAAATGAGTTCGGGACCACCGGTGCACATTTATTTTTACACATTTTCATTACGTTCGGCATTCATGTTTGCAGAGTTCCGTAATTTGAATTTGCCGCCGAGACAATTGTTCAGATGGCGGCAGACAATTGATAGAGACTTTCTATTGTTAAATTTTCTTTTTAATAGGATAAGTATTTGAAATGCTTATTAAACTTTACTTTCATATTGTGCACTATTAAGACTAATTTTCATCAAGCAAACCTTTGATTTTTTTCCTAAGGAAAACACAGATAAAAACGCGATATAAATCGCTATCATCAATGGCTGCGCTCCTTGCAGCGGAAAGAAATAATTAACACAGATAATGCTTATTGAGAGAGGAATTAAAGTTACAAATAATTATTCACTAATATTTATAATTATAATGAACTCTATTCTCAAGTAATAATTGACAAATAATTAAAATTTCTTAACAGACCTCAGTTTGATATGCGTCTTGCGTCCGCAACCTACAAAAGGTAAAAACAAAGGAAGACAAAAGCAGATCATAAAAGGAATTTACAATTACCATTGTCGTTGTATGATACACATCGATATGTCCAATCACATCATAAAATATTATATAAATAATTAATATTTATTTCACTGTTTTTTCATATGTGGGATAGATAATGCTTATAACTGTTAGAGGCATAATTTCCTCTGGTCGAACTGTAGCTAAAATTTATCTCGTGGATGTTACAACGAACCGAGATTTAAAGTAGGTAGTACAAAGTGTGAAACAGTCGTATAATTGGTAGTAACGTTTGGATTCCATACTCTTCCTTGTTATAGACAGTTTCGCTTTCACCATCGTTATGATGATCATCAGATTAGTCTTCGAAATGGGAATTTGCTTCATGAAGTACGTCATAATAAACCGCCAATGGTCTCGAATGAACAACTGTTTACGGGTACTAACTCGCGTAACATGACATCATAGCGACAATTACAGGACTCTGAGTGGGAATGCTTTACAGATCACACCTGCAGATGTCATAACGAACAATGGTTTGTACCACTGACACACAAACAATTTTATTTGCACCATTATTTTAGTTACAACACCTATTTAACAGCTGCCGTTCTCTAAGCCAGCGTTTCGAAACTTTTCCTCTAATTGAACACTTTGAGAATCCTGGTACTCCGATAAAATACCTTGTTTATGAAGGAGAAATCTCAGATTTCAACTGCTTACCGGCATTGCATCAAATGCATCCGAGCGGCGACAAAATTTTATTCGGACCGGGACTAGAACATAACCGCTTCTACCGTCCGAGCCCACCTCCCGTCAAGCCCAAATTCCGACGTGTCGCACACTACATATGAAGTGCCCTCCGTCCATTATCCCCTATTTGCTCGCAGCTGTTTAGCTGAGTCCCACAACGGTTAGCACGACTGACTGTATCCGCAGAGAAGATGTCATTTCGCCGTCAAGGCGCGTATCTGTACATAAAGTGTCTGTTCTTTCGGGCATGTCCAGAACAGAACAGGCACCACCTTATATAAAAATATGCACCTTGTTTATTTTCAACGTTAATGAAATATTTGAAAAGTTTATGTAAACTTGTTTGGTTCAGTGATTACTTCAATTTTAAATAATTAGTAACAACAAAGAAATCATGATAAAATTAAAAATATAATTGGTATCGCCAAAATGTTGGAAAAAATATCGCCACTCTGTCAATAGTTTTTCGCAAACCACTTGTACACTTCGCTCTGAACGCCAGTGTGCCGCTGAACAGAGTTTGGGAAACACTCTGCTGTAAGCACATTCTGGACACTGAGAGTAAAATATACGTATTACATAACAGTAGCCACGACGTTGGAACTGTGACTAGGGATTGCTAGTAATTTTTGAGATTATTTCTTCTTTTTGTATTTTAAAATGAATTTAAACGGTCTCGACCGCAAGGAACACTACACACAAAAATATGTACATACACGCGTCTTGACGGCGAAATGACATCTTCTGTGCAGATACAGTTAGTCGTGCGAACCGTTGCGGGAGCCACCTGAATAGCTGCGAGAAAATAGGGGATAATGGACGGAGGGCACTTCATCTGTAGTGTGCGGCATGTCGGAATTTGGGCTTGACGGGAGGTGGGCTCGGACGGTAGAAGCGGTTACGTTCTAGTCCCGGTCCGAATAAAATTTTGTCGCCGTTCGGATACAGTTCCGCACTGTCGCCTGATAAAGTAAGAGCCTACGGAATTTCCGACCAGCTGTGTGGCTGGATTGAAGAGATTTTAGCAAACAGAACACAGCATGTTATTCTCAATGGAGAGACGTCTACAGACGTTACGGTAACCTCTGGCGTGCCACAGGGGAGTGTTATGGGACCATTGCTTTCCACAATATATATAAATGACCTAGTAGATAGTGTCGGAAGTTCCATGCGGCTTTTCGCGGATGATGCTGTAGTATACAAAGAAGTTGCAGCATTAGAAAATTGTAGCGAAATGCAGGAAGATCTGCAGCGCACAGGCACTTGCTGCAGGGAGTGGCAACTGACCCTTAACATGGACAAATGTAATGTATTGCGAATACATAGAAAGAAGGAGCCTTTATTGTATGATTATATGATAGCGGAACAAACACTGGTAGCAGTTACTTCTGTAAAATGTCTGGGAGTATGCGTGCGGAACGATTTGAAGTGGAATGATCATATAAAATTAATTGTTGGTAAGGCGGGTACCAGGTTGAGATTCATTGGGAGAGTCCTTAGAAAATGTAGTCCATCAACAAAGGAGGTGCCGGCCGGTGTGGCCGAGCGGTTCTAGGCACTTCAGTCTGGAACCGCGCGACCGCTACGCTCGCGGGTTCGAATCCTGCCTCGGGCATGGACGTGTGTGATGTCCTTAGGTTAGTTAGGTTTAACTAGTTCTAAGTTCTAGGGGACTGATGACCTCAGATGTTAAGTCACATAGTGCTCAGAGCCATTTGAACCATTTGAACAAAGGAGGTGGCTTACAAAACACTATTTCGAACTATACTTGAGTATTGCTCATCAGTGTGGGATCCGTACCAGGTCGGGTTGACGGAGGAGATAGAGAAGATCCAAAGAAGAGCGGCGCGTTTCGTCACAGGGTTATTTGGTAAGCGCGATAGCGTTACGGAGATGTTTAGTGAACTCAAGTGGCAGACTCTGCAAGACTACCATACTGCTAAGCGGTGGCGGTGAACGCAGCAAAGGTTACGAATTCCACGAATGTCAATGAATGTCATAATCTTGCTACCTAAGATCATGACGTACAAATGCACCACCTGATGATCAAAATATTGTAACTAGCAGGGAACAAATAATTTCGAACGGCAGTTATGCTGATATGTCGTCTTCAGTTTTCTGACTGCCTTGATGGCGCAAGCCGCGACTTTCTCTACTTAGCCAAGAGTAACGTACCCGACGTTCATCTTGTTGTTTCTTGTACACATTATTTAATGCACTTCTCTCACTATATCCTGTGCCTATTTTTTAGAGAATTTCCAACAAGTAGCGCCACTTTACATTCTCGGAAGCTTTTACTGACAAATACTACCGTAATCATACCTTAAATGATTGTGGAGTACGAGACGCATAAAATATTTGATAGCGCAAGTACCATTATGTGACATCCAGACAGGTTGCGTACTGCTTTCGACACTGGATTTTTCTTCTGAAAAGATTCGAGGACAAACTCATATATGGGGAGCGGGGGAAGGGAAAGATAGGGGGGAGAGAGGGATATAGAGGGGTGGGAGAGTGGAGGGAGGGAGGAAACGCCTCACGTATTTCTTACACATATGATCAACACTACTTCGTAGAAAACTCGCAAACTGACTTTCAACCTATAAGGATCTATAAGGATGTTGCGTCGCGGTCGTAAATTTACGCACAGCTGGAACGGCAGCTGAATTCCCCACTGACTACCGTGACCAGATCGCGAATGTGTTCTCATGTCGACACACCGCGTGGACCCCACAGGATCTGCACAATTAGGGGCGCCCTCCGCAGAAATGCGGCCAGCGCGTGCATCTCTACAAGTATTACGCACAGCAGCGCTGGCTGTTGGTGCTCCGTAGCAAAGAGTAGGAGCGGGAATGTCCTCTTACAGGTCACAGACGTGATTCCTTATTTCTGAACATCCAATACGAGATCGGCTACCCCAGCGCTATAAACAAGTAATGCAAAAGTTAAGTAATACCTGTATCTGCAGCATTTCTCACCTTGGATATACAGTAAAACTTCGTTAACATGAATCCGAAGGAACCGAAAAATCAGGAGTTCGTGTTAAAAAAATTCGTGTTAAGTGAAAAACACAGATTTTGATAAGTATACATCTACAGCAGTAAACTAATGTGTAATACACTACACTATCAATCACGTTATTGTAGACTTATAACACTATAAAGTGATTGTAAAATCCAAATACTCACAAATTATGTACGTTACTTTCTTGGAAAAAATTCGGTCATGGTTCGCTGACGTTCATGGGAACGATAATATTTTGTAATTTCAGAACTAATTGTAATGATAGCGTTCGTAAACCCCGCAGTGACGTCGGGTGTTCAAGCGAACCGTTCTAAACAGTCCAAGGCTGTAAACATCTTCTGAAGGGTAGGTGGAATGGTATCTGTATTCTCTTCCTCTTCACTTTCCTCTGATGGACCTTCTTGCACCTCGTTCACAGCTTTTGGCACATCCGATTCCACAGAAGCACATACGGCAACATCGTCGTCTACACTAATGAATTCTTCGAAACTAATCCAAGGGTTCGCAACGTCCTGCAGAACTGTCCATTCATTAGGTGAAGTGACATCTTCTAACTCGTGGAAATCTTCAGTGTTGCTATGTCTCCAAGCTCTGTTAAAGAACTTCCCTATATGATGTGGCGATACTGAGTTCCAGGCTGCTGCGATGGCTTCTATTGCGTCAAGCAAATTCCAATTTGGGGTTTCACTATTGTTTTCAGCAGCACGAATTGCAGCTCTTACAAGTCGCTTACGAAAAGCTCTCTTTATGAGAGAGATTATGCCCTGGTGCAAAGGCTGTGAAGGCGGCTTGTGGCGTTGGGTGAAAAAAAAAAACTGAACCTTTATGTAGTATAGGTTCAGGTCATGAACGTTATGGGCAGTACATCTGTCCAATGTAAGAAGAACATGTCTGTTCTGAGCAACCATTCGACTGTTGAAACGAAGAAGCCACTTGCGAAATGATGTGCCATCGATGCAAGGTAAAGTGTACATATTAATGTTTTTAAAACAACGTAGTTTCTCGGATTTACCGATAACCCAAGGACGAAACTTCTCACTGCCGTCAGCATTACAGCACAGTGCTCCACCGTGACACTTACCGCCTTTTATCCCCAGGGTGTGATTTGGAAAAAGATTGTAGAAAAATCCAGTTTCATGAATGTTAAACACATCACACGAGGCATACTTTTCCCTCACTCGGTTGAATTCATGCAACCAGCTGTTCTCGCTTCCTTCATCAACTTTATTTGCTTCACCACAAATTTGTACAGATGAAATTGAATGTCTCTTTTGGAACCGATACAAGCAACCAGCAGAACAACGGAAGTCTTCGATGCCCATATTTTTAGCAGTATCATTTGCTTTTGACTGAATCACAGGGCCAGTTAAAGGTATGTTAGATGCACGCAGATGATTGAACCATTCTAGCAGTAACGTCTCGATGTCTTCATACTTGGCGGTACGAAGTCGTTTAGATTTGTTTCCAGAACCTGATGCCACAGCATTAATAATTTTTTTTGTTCTTAATAGTCGTAGATAAAGTAGATTTAGGTATTCCAAACTGCTCTGCAATTGCTGTTTTGCTGGTACCACGGTTCACTTCATCTAGGATCTTAAGCTTTAACTGTACATTTAGAGCTGTCTGTTTCCTCTTTGCCGTTATCGCGTGCTACGGTTCCGGTTGTAACTGTAGTTTTTATTCGGTATTGCAACTCGTTACGGCCTGTCAAATCTGGCACTGAGTACATTCCTAAATGCTGCTGCACACGTTATTGAATGTCTTACAATGTACAGCATACGCTGATTGTTGAGGTGATAATCGCGGTTACCGACGTACAATACGTTAAAAACTAGTCAACAATAAGTATAATTAGCTTCGTAGCTACATTTCCTACATTCATTTCGGAAAAAAATACGCTTTAGATTACTCTAAGGTCGGAAGTTTGTGTTACAGTGAAATTGAATTACGCTAGGAACTGAAACAGAGTTCGTAATTCGTCTTAACCGAAATTAGTGTTAACCGATAAAACATACCATAAGAACTAATGTATTCCTGGCGGGACCAATATTTTTTTCGCGTTAACCGTGAGTTCGTCTTATGCGAGTTCGTGCTAAGGATGTTATACTGTATTTTTACTTCAGCTGCTTTCATGTACTTCCGTCACTGAATTCTCTTACCCTTTTCTTCAATGCAATGTTTTCAAATGACGAAACGGTCGTTACTGACAGTTTTAAAGCGCACGCACGCACCGTCTTTTTTCGTACAGGTCGACTAAGGAGCGCGACATTCAGCTATAGTAGTTGCGCTTCCTCTGACGGTGTCTTCTTTCTCTCCTCTGTGCAGAGAGCACATGTCTTCTCTCTTCGTGGTTTGTGGTGGAGCGACACTTCCTTAAGCATGATACTGAGAGATGTCCGGTCTTTCAAGTCTCTTTCTGTGCCTCCTAGTTCCTACAGATATTCTATCACTTCCATAAACATGGTGACTTCGTGCAGTAGTTACACTAGGAGATGAAGCAGCTCGCACAGGAGAGGCTAGCATGGAGAGTGGCATCAAACCCGTCTCTGGACTGAAGAGCACAGCAGAATAGAGAAGAGTGAAATCGGGAGGGTTTGGCCCGCCGCCTTAGAAGACTCCCTCGCGTTCTGGCGCGTGACCGGTAGTACTTGGGTATTGTAGAACGTAACAGCAAGACAATGCCCGTGCCCGAAAAAGCCGCGGTGAGCTCAGGAAGTTCCAGACGTACGTAGCACATTATCATACCGCTGGCGACAGAAGTACGCCCTAAGAGTTCAGTGGTCGAGAAACTGCTACACACAATATTACGCCACGAAAAGTACGCTACTGGCCAATAAAGTTGCTACACCAAGAAGAAATGCAGAGGGTAAACGGGTATTCGTTGGACAAATACATTATACTAGAACTTGGGGTGTCACCGCCAGACACCACACTTGCTAGGTGGTAGCCTTTAAATCGGCCGCGGTCCGTTAGTATACGTCGGACCCGCGTGTCGCCACTATCAGTGATTGCAGACCGAGCGCCGCCAAACGGCAGGTCTAGAGAGACTTCCCAGCACTCGCCCCAGTTGTAGAGCCGACTTTGCTAGCGATGGTTCACTGACAAATCACGCTCTCATTTGCCGAGACGATAGTTAGCATAGCCTTCAGCTACGTCATTTGCTACGACCTAGCAAGGCGCCATTATCAACTGCTATTTATCTTGTGATGCATGTACAGTCAGACCGATGTTCACCAATTATGGATTAAAGTTAAGTATTCCAGAAGCTACGTACTGTTTTTGCTACTATAAAGACCTTGTCATTTTCCAGACCTCACGCCATCCTGCGTGAGCTTAAACGCGTGCCCTTCGGCCTCCCGTCCTCTTGGATTGGCTGTCTTGCCAGTCCACAAAAGAACTGACATTTGATTACACTTTCACGCAATTTGGGTGCATAGATCCTGAGAAATCAGTACCCAGAACCACCACCACTGACCGTAATAACGGCCCTGATACGCCTGGGCATTCAGTCAAACAGAGCTTGGATGGCGTGTACAGGTACAGCTGTCCATGCAGCTTCAATACGATACCACAGTTCATCAGTAGTAGTGACTGGCGTATTGTGACGAGCCAGTTGCTCGGCCACCATTGACCAGACGTTTTCAATTGGTGAGAGATCTGCAGAATGTGCTGGCCAGGGCAGCAGTCGAACATTTTCTGTATCCAGAAAGGCCCGTACAGGACTTGCAAAATGCGGTCGTGCATTATCCTGCTGAAATGTAGGGTTTCGCAGGGATCGAATGAAGGGTAGAGCCACGGGTCGTAACACATCTGAAATGTAACGTCCACTGTTCAAAGCGCCGTCAATGCGAACAAGAGGTGACCGAGACGTGTAACCGATGGCACCCCATACCATCACGCCGGGTGATAACGCCATTATGGCGATGACGAATACAGGCTTCCAATGTGCGTTCACAGCGATGTCGCCAAACACGGATGCGACCATCACGATGCTGTAAACAGTACCTGGATTCATCCGAAAAAATATTTTGCCATTTCTGCTCCCAGGTTCGTCGTTGAGTACACCATCGCAGCGTCAAGGGTAACTGCAACCATGGTCTCTCCGAGCTGATAGTCCGTGCTGTTGTAAACGTCGTCGAACTGTTCGTGCAGATGGTTGTTGTCTTGGAAACGTCCCCATCTGTTGACTCAGGGATCGAGACGTGGCTGCACGATCCGTTACAGCCATACAGATAAGAAGCCTGTCATCTTGACTGGTAGTGATACGAGGCCGTTGGGATCCAGCACGGCGTTCCGTATTACCCTCCTGAACCCACCGATTCCATATTCCGCTAACAGTCATTGGATCTCGAGCAACGCAAGCAGCAATGTCGCGATACGATAAACCGCAATCGCGATAGGCTACAAACCGACCTTTACCAAAGTCGGAAACGTGATGGTACGCATTTCTCCTTCTCACACGAGGCATCTCAACAACGTTCCACCAGGCCACGCCGATGAACTGCTGTTTGTGTAGGAGAAATCGGTTGGAAACTTTCATGTCAGCACTTTGTAGGTGTCACCACCGGCGCCAACCTTGTGTGAATGCTCTGAAACGCTAATCATTTGCATATCACAGCATCTTCTTCCTGTCGACTAAATTTCGCGTCTGTAGCGCGTCATCTTCGTGGTGTAGCAATTTTAATGGGCGGTAGTGTAGTTTGTAAATAACGCGATTCACCCCTTTCGCGTCGCGGTAGTACAAGACGGGCAACCTGTTAGTCCTGGGCGGCCCCTCTGTGTCTAGCCTCCTCTGTGATGGCCCGCGGCTTCCGTGGGAACAGCGACCGGCGCCTGCATACAGATAGGTTGGAGCCGTCGGTCGGGGGGGTGGGGGGGTAGGAGGGTAGGGGGGGCGCATGTCCTGCGGAGCCACAGCCACTGTAGCACCACGAGCCACTCCCGTCGTTACTTTCGGGCTTTCGCGCACCTTCCCCTAGGCACACGTGTTTCCTACTACCTCCCGTGCCCCCCTCCCCCCCTTATCCCTCCCACCCCCCCCCCCTTCCATATGCGGTGGCTCTTATTCCTGAAAGCAGCGCCTCGTCATATCCGCGAAAGCCTTCGCAACGACGTTGGCAGCATTTCGCGGGCTCGCCGCTAAGGTCTGCCGCGGGCTGTTTCGGCTTCACTGCGACTCCGTCTTGGCTTTCAGCGCGGAAGAAAGGATTCTCCTGGTGGAGCGCACCATCCCATCGGGCGGGGCCTTAGTACCGAGCGCTGCAGTATGTCGAACCAAGGAAGGGTGGTCGGAGTGCTGCCCTACGTCAACAAATGCAGAGAATACCGAGGGCAGTGGTTCCAGACTTTTTCGGGAGCATTACTCCTGAGTGCACTCGGGTATTAGCTAATTCCCCGTGCTCCCCCTCCCCTTGCCATCAACGACATTAGCGCCGAACTAAACTTGAAAAATAAAAAGAAAGTCTTTCAACGATGTTATATTTTTAAATGATGAAAGATAATTAGTTTTTGTGAGCGTCTAACTATGAAATAATGACTGTGGCACAATTCATTCAGCTTATTTCTAAGAACCATTTTAGTAGAATGACTGACTTAGCGCCCGCTGCTTCGCTGTATGGCATGCAGATTTTTTTGTTTTGTTTTATTTAAGGGGGGTAGGACGTCAAACGGGCCGACTTGGAGCAGGAGAGACACCACTGAACATTTTAATTTCCACTGTCTATACTTTTACAAATAAATTCATAAAACTTTGTCAGCATGACCAGGAAGGATTCAGAATTCACACTCTTAGCAGTGAAAGTTCGTAAACATACGAAATAATTTTTTTTTCATGTGAAATTTCTTCATTTTTTTCACTTACTAATGGCAGCATTTGTTGCTGTAGGTACACTTTTCTTCATAAGTAAAATAGATTCTTCGATGAATTTTGCACAGCATACAAACCATACTTAAAGGTGTATGAAACTCTAGAATTTTCCAAATCTATTAAAAACTGTGGTAAAAATTGAGGTAATTAACTATAAAATTTGGGTTTTTTTTCTAAATATTGAAACGTCCCCTTAGAAAAATTATATATGACTGTGCTTAAAATGACACACTATTTTTTTAGCGCAACAAATCTGACTTTCAATAATCCCTACAAAAGAATGGCCCTGACTAACATTAACCTATACCTTTCACAAATCACTTATGTCACAAAAATCTTCATCACTCCAACTACTGCAATACAGCGAGCGCCACTACTGCCAGCTAAATTAAAGATTCAAACTACGGAAGACACTGATAGGCATAGTTAGCAAATGAAAGATTTTAATAGAGAACAAACAATGTATTTACCTTAATAGTCATAATATATATAGCAGTTCATGACCTCCATTCTTACAAATGTACTGTTTCTGATGGACACACCTCCAGATTATCCATTCTCAAAAATCCGCCATCTCACTTCCCCACATCCACCGCTGCTGGCGTCTCACCTCCAACTGCGCAACGCTACACGCTGTTAACGGCCAACTGCCCAACACTACAATGGCGAATATTACAACAATGCTAACCAGCCACAGACTGCACACAGCACAGCCAGTGATTTTCATACAGAGCGCTATGTGGCGTTACCAATAAGATATCCTAAACAGCCTACTTACAATATGAAGTATAAAATATAATATTTCATTCGTTTTTTCATAAATTAAATAAATTCTAGAGTTTCATACACCTGTGAGTATGGTATATATGCTGTGCAAAATTCATCGAAGAATCTCTCTAACTTATGAAGATAAGTGGACCTATGGCAACAAATGCAGCCATTAGTAAGTGAAACTTCGCACGTAACAAAAATTTATTTTGTTATGTTTTCAAACTTCCACTGCAATGGGTTTGAATCCTGAATCCTTCCTGGTGATGCTGACAAAGTTTGATGAATTTATTTGTAAAAGTATAGACACTGGAAATTAAAATGTCTTGTGATGCCTCTTCTGCTCCAAGTCGGCCCGTTTGATGTCCTACACCCCTTTAAATGAATTTCTGTGTTCACAAACTGCAACGCCTTCTAAGCTTTTCACGCTAATTAAGGCCATGTGAACACGGCGTCTTCCGAACGTTGTTCTGACCACAAAGCGACTCTGGTAGCTGGAGTCCAAAATTTTTCTTCGTCATGCCTTTTGCATTCTTAAGAAGAGATATCCATCTCAACTTTCATCCCCTAACAAATGTTTCATTATATCAAACCGAGATGTGGAATACCGATTTTCATACATTTAACTTCAAATTTTTTTAATGTAAGGAAATATTTTCTTGAAAATTTTCATCCCTTACTGCACTCCCTTGGGGGTTGAATTTCCAGAAACAGTGAACCAGGTATTTTTTATTTCTAACCGAGAAGTCAAACACCAACTGTCATAGATTTAGGATGAAAAATCCTTTAGTAGTTCTTCAATAATTATTTGTTTAAAAAAAAAAACTTTCACTCACTATTTCATCCCCTTAGCGGATGAATTTCCAAAAATACGGGAACGCTCTTTTTTTCATTTTCTGACTTCCAAAACAAATACTAGTTTTCATAGTTCTAGCTTCAAAATTCCCTTAATCGCGACATACTTTCAAAAAGCATTTCATCCCCTTAGGAGTGGAATTTCGAAAAATATTTACGAATGGATGCTGTAGGGTTCGCTTTACTGTAAAGAGAAATATGCCAGCCGGCCGGGTTGGCCGAGCGGTTCTAGGCGCTACAGTCTGGAACCGCGCGACCGCTACGGTCGCATGTTCGAATCCTGCCTCGGGCATGGATGTGTGTGATGTTCTTATGTTAGTTAGGTTTAAGTAGTTTTAAGTTCTAGGGGGCTGATGATCTCAGAAGTTAAGTCCCATAGTGCTCAGAGCCATCTGAACCATTTGAAATATGCCACAAACATTGTTCAGAAACGGGAATTTCGAAGTAATTTTGAATTATTTTTGGGGCAATGCCGTAAACTGTGCGTGTGTGTGTGTGTGTGTGTGTGTGGGGGGGGGGGGGGGGGAAGAGAGAGAGAGAGAGAGAGAGAGAGAGAGAGAGAGAGAGAGAGACACTGACTGACTGACTGACTGACTGACTTTCCGGTGGTATGCTCGCCAGCCCAGAAACTGTTTCAGTCTTTCAAAGCGAACGTTTGTGGAGGAAATTATCGTGCGGGTGCCCGCATGTTGCTTGCACAGTCCAGTATTCTGATATCTGAAAACCAAGTCAACTGAACGCGTCAGCTGTTTCGCAGAAATAGAACATACTGAAGTAGAGAGTTAACCTTGCTACTCGTGATTCCTCGTGGTAGCTATGTGACATTTTGTGAGACTAGCGTTAGATATGAGAACTGCATAACTTTTTGTATTGATGGCATATTTCGATCGCGTTAGATATGCGACTGCAACGCTGCTTAATCGTCTTTCCGTCTGTGTTGAAGTTGGCAGGGAGATGTCTGAATAACCGCACCTTGTACTTGCTCTTACTGTCTGTGGTGAGGTACAACGCTGTGTGAGGGTTATCAGTCCATTATTTTTTGTCTTCAGTATTTCTTACCTTTGCCAGTTGTCGATGCCGTCTCAAATCTTGGCACAGCAATATATTCCATTTCAGATTTCTTAAACTTCCGTTCCTTCTACATTCCCGAAGAATTATTTTGAAAGCCATGACACTACTTTAAGAATGAATAACCTAGCAGTCACGTAGGCGCTCTGGTTTTGTCAGTCATGCGCAACAATAGACACAGACTGTCAGAGTACCTGTTACCTACAGTTTGACTTTCTATGTAGAAGTTATTAGTGCCGCCTTTGGCACCATATTGTGTCAATTATTCAAAAACAGTCTTAATCGCATTTATTATTATTCTACCGCTGCTTCATCTCCACAACCATGTTGTCCAAAAACCATATCGTGTGGCTAGTTGCCGCTATTAACAAGGTTTGTGGTTTGAGAATAGGTTTGTCAGCCCTAAAGCGGTAACCACGGCAGCAAAAATTGTATATTCATATAACAGAAACGGAGAAAAAATAAAGAAATTATCAAAATTTCTCAATACTGAACAATTGCCGACCTGCCATCCCGTGGCAGCACGCCTCAAATCTGCCAGAGAGAGAGAGAGAGAGAGAGAGAGAGAGAGAGAGAGAGATGATGCAAATTCGTGTACTTTCCAGACACGTTCGTTTTGCGTAAATGTGGTCCATTTGAATGTTCACATATCTGCAGACGTTCCTGCTACTTCACTATAGTTTCCGAATAGTCCACTTCCAGACTATTTCCATGATGACTCGTCGAAGCATGGTTGGAAATAAATAATAATGAAACTGATTAGTAGCGTGTTAATTATGAGAAAGTGCATATCAGTTTTGTTAAAGGCCTCTTGCTGTACATCATGAGCTGCATGTAATGTATTTCTCAGACCAGTATTCGACCGTAGAGCCCACCGTCAGTGGCATCTGACATATAGGACAAGCAAGTAAATGTGTACCTACAACATATCATTTTTATTCATAACAGTAAAAAAAAAGTTACTTACATATTGTGCCGTCCGTGTGAAATGACGTGCGTGTCCATTATAACATCTCTCTTAGATCAAAACTGCTGTGGATCTAGAAAATATAGAACTCCGTGGATATTTAAAATCAAACTGTAGCCACTTCTATGTAATCACGACGTCAGTCTGTTTTTTTTTTTTTTGTAAATTTGACTCGATTTTGTAATCACTTTGATAACGTTGCACACAATCTCAACACGTGAAGTTTCATTTCGTTTCTACCTCCCCTTCTGGATGCTCCTTTTTTTTTGTCAGCCATTTTATTTTATCCTGTAATGTACAAGCTCTAGAATGCAGAAAATTCGGCCCTGCTTTCGTTATTTAGCCATTTCAGGGTTTATTTATCCATTTGAGAGGGTCGTCCGTTTCTTCCTCCTCCTCGTACAATTTTGGTGGCGTGTACAGAACCTTCGTCTCTTATAACTGCTGTTTGGTTCCTGCACGTGTTGTGTATAACATTTCACTCTTTGTGCTTTACCCCCATTACCTTTAGAATTTCAGGGTGTGCATTCCAGTTAATATTACTGGAAGCTTTCTTTAAATTTAACCAGGACCCAAACCGATCTTTCCCGAGGTTAGCTTCCACCAAGTTTTTCAGTCTTTTGTAAATAATTGGTGACCGTATTTCGCAACCATGACGCATGAAACTGTTAGTTCGGTAATATGAAGTACCTTATACACATTTGTCACCTTTGGCTACGCGACCAAGTAAAGTCCGCAGCCCTTCGGTTACCACTGTGACGTGTGCGGGGGCGGCATCTGGGTCATTCGCAGCAGCTGTCTCTAAAGGGCAGTCATCACTGTCCCAGAGGGCCTCAGAGTATTGACGACGCGACAGGACAGGGGGGAGAGGACAGGACACGTGCCTTGCTCCTCGGTGGTCTACCGTTGTGTTCCATTAGCGGCCACGGCGCTAGCCGGCTGTTTGTTGTGCCAGCTGGGGAGATGCGTAAACACTTGTTCCCTCCTCTCCCCACCCCCTTTCCATCGTCTCCTGCTCTCTTAGCAGAACCGACTACGTCGCCGACAGATCTGTTTGAAGAAAGCGCGCTCCTGCAATGAAAGGCACACGGAAACGTTTTACCGCCAGTTTGTCGACTGCCTCGGATCGATATACCAAATGAACACGACTGTGGGATTATTTACACATCTAAAGAAAGTAGTTAGGCTTATCAAGCATGCGGTACAAATAGCAAAATATTTCTCGCTAATGAACAACAGTGACCAGGTTGTAATGTGGGATTTTTGTGGTAAAACGTGGCCATTTCTAACCACGTATGGCCTTCTGACATCATTCACCTCTCTCTCTCGCATGAAATGTATTCGCAGTTGCGAATATGGACAACCATGGAATGGCGACAATGGAATTTTATGCCGAACCGTGATTCGAACCCGGATTTCTCGCTTATCGCGAGCGTTCGCCTTACCATTAGGCTATCCGAACACGACTTTGTACCAGACCCAAAATTCCGTTTGTTGGCAGTCATGTGTCTACAACCTGTACTCGTTCATACGTTATGTAGGTTCGAATTCTGCCTCGGCCATGGTTGTGTGTGATGTCCTTAGGTTAGTTAGGTTTAAGTAGTTCTAAGTCTAGGGGACTGATGACCTCAGATGTTAAGTCCCATAGTGCTTAGAGCCACTTGAACCATTTATATATGGATATGGTGTCTGTTCTTTCGGACATTGATGACCTGCAGCCGTCTAGAACTAAATTAGATTTATATGTTAATACCTTCAGCTGTTGATAGGCGTTGATATATATCAACAGGAACAGGCGAAAATGTGTGCCCCGACCGGGACTCGATCCCGGGATCTCCTGCTACATGGCAGACGCTCAATCTATCTTTTTTTGTTCAGTATAGTTCGTTGCGTTTGGTCTCTGCGGACGTGACATGGCGTCCGTTCAAATTGATCATTGATTCCTTTACTCAGTTTTCTTATTACAGAGGACAATCGGCACTCTGACCGAACACGCGGACTACCGTGCCGGCACCCATCTGAGCCACCGAGGGCACAGAGGATAGAGCGACTGCAGGGACTATCTCGCACACGCCTCCCGCGACACCCCCAGATTCCCACCTTATATAATTCTAATTTTGTTCTAGACGCCTGGAGGTTATGAATGGTGTCTGTTCTTTCGGCCGTGTCCGAAAGAACAGACACCATATCCATATAAGTATATAGTACTGGCAATACCGGCCATGACCTCCTCCTCCTGTGCGGATGCACACACATTCCCCGTGCTCTTACGGGACTTAGTAAGAATGTTTTCCACGAGTAATGTGTTGGTTAGGGACACTGTAGTGTGTGGACGTATAAGGTGAGTATGTGGATCTCGCGGGAGACGTGCGCGAGATGGTCCCTGCAGCTGGACTACTCTGTGTGCCCTCGGTGGCTCAGAAGCATAAAGCGTGTGCCATGGATGCAGGAGATCCCGGGTTCGCGTCCCGGTCGGGGCACACACTTTCATCTGTCCCCGCTGATATATAAAAAAAACTTATGGTTCAAGACGCAAACCGATATTAACTTTTTTTTTGAAAAGCCAGTTTAGTAGAAAATCTATGTATGATAGAAAATCATTTTGCAGATATATTCAGCTGTATATATAGATATCGTCCTGGAAGCTGTTACCCAGTACGTTAGTGGCATCAGTGCATATATTTCTATTGATGACTGAGGACAGGGCTCTAAACAACGTTACATCACTATTTACTTCATTTACAGACAAATAATTATAGATATTACGAGTAGTATGTTTTCATGTTGGTTGGTGCCTTCAAGTACACGTGGCACAGGCGAGCCATTAATGTGTATTTTCCCCTGGGAAGCAGGTCAGGTGTCGAAGTGTGGACGTAGTCTGTGCTGACAGACGTAGTTCACATCACGGCGCAGTTACCACTGTGCGTAAAACTTCTAGTAATAAATTATGCAATGCGTTTGGAGCAAGACTGTTAGTATGAATAAAAAATAAATAGCACACTGAAATGGGTACATACATCCTCATTTATACTCCATAAGCCTATGTTTACTATCTCTTTTTATCTATGTTAGCGATATTTTTCCTACTCCAGTCGCTTATTGCGTGACAGAAAAGGTATGTGTGCCTATGTACGCGTCCTAATACAGATGTCGGAAAAAAATGTAAACACAGCGAGGAATGTATGCTTAAACATAAAAGCAGATATTAGGAAAACCTGCAGGTTGCGTCGTTGTATTTGACCATGAACAGTAGTAGCTAATGTCCTTAATACGCTGCAGGTGTTAGTCGTGGGCAAAACAGTATTTGTGTAGTTGTGAGTGCATTATGTCGGTGCTCAGTAACTTCGAACGTAGGCAAATTGTTGGTACTCATACTGTGGGTGCGTCCGTAACCAAGGTAGCCGAAGTTTTCGATGTTTCAAGAGACACAATACCTAAGATTTTTACCGCATTCAGGGAAAGCGGAAAAAAACGTTACCCACGAAGTCACAACGCCAACGAAAGTGTGTGTTGAGTGACCGTGAAGACTGTTATTGAAGAGGACTGTGACAAAAAAAATAACAGGACGACGGCTTGTAAGAGCAAGTGCAGACCTGAATGTCGAACTCGCGAATCCTGTCAGCACCAAAAGAACACGTAGGGAACTCCATAAGCAGGGACTGCTGGGCAAGCTGGAATTCCAAGACGACTCACCAGTGATGCAAATGACCGTAAAGAATAACGTGTCTCCGAAGCCATAGATCCTGGGATGTGGAGCAGTGGAAGTAAGTTAGTTGGTCGGATCGCCTTGCACACTCTTTCCAACTTCTGATCGAGCTTACGTCCCAAGAGTAAAAAACGGTGGGGGTTCGATCATTGGGCAGCCATACCGTGATAATCAGTGGGCGCCATGAGTGTTCTGCAAGGTCACATTGCAACCAAGGATCGTGTGACCATTTTGACTGGTCACGTTCCTCCCTTGCTACAGTGATTTTTCCACAATGGTTCCAAGAAGAGAGGGCCGGTGTTCATACAGCTCGCATCGTCCAGGGCTGCTTTGTGAGCACGAGGATGAGTTGTTACTCCTGGCCACCACGTCGATTTTATGCCGTTTTACAATTATTTAGAGAGCGAGAGAAAAAAATCTACGTGCATCTGTATGCGCCGTTATTCTTCCTAATTTATTTTCATGGCACGAGGGTGAGTCAAATGAAAACCTTAAATTTGTAATAACAAATCAAAATTTCGCGCCGTTATCCTGTAAGTTGGTAAGCGTGCTACAAACAGCATGCAGAATGGTCTATAGATGGCAGCATAGTGCAGATGCACACATACCGTCGCAGTATCAGTATAAAGATGGCCGCCCCACTTGAGGCTTGCACCAGGGAAGAAAAGCGTTCTGTTATTCTGTTTTTTGCGTAGTGAGTGTGAAACCTATTGAAATTCATCAACGAGTGAAGGTTCAGTTCGGTGATGCATATTTGTCACAGTAGCAAGTCTAAGAATGGAGTAGGAAGTTCGCAAATGGTGTGACTTCAGTGGAAGATGCTGCTCGTCCAGGTCAGGCACAACAAGTTGTGACTCCACAAGAACATTGCAGCAGTTGAAGCCATAGTGAAGGAAAACCGCCGAGTGACACTGAATGACATTGCAGCAACTTTACAGATTAGTCGTGGGTCTGCACACCACATTTGCATGATGTGCTCCAGTTTCACAAAGTGTGTGCAAGTTGGGTGCCACGGCAGCTGACTCCTGAAATGAGAGAACGACGTGTTGATGCTTGTGAAGAACTTCTTCGGCGCTTTGAACGAGAAGGTGATGGCTTCCTTGCAAGAAGCGTTACTGGGGACGAAACCTGGGTTCACTTCCACCAACCGGAAACGAAGAGAGCGAGCAAGGAATGGCGCCATTCCTCGTCACCAAAACCAAAGAAGTTTCGAACAGAACCATCAGCAGGCTAGGTTAGGCTGACACACTTTTCGGACGCCACGCGGTGCACGAGTTGTTGTGCAGACTACCAAAAGAATTTTTTTTCTAAAGGAATTTACGCACTTTGTAAGCGCTGGAGGATTTGCATTGAGGGTGTGGGAGATTATGTTGAAAAGTGATACTGCTTTGTACCACTTCTGCGCAAAAAATATCTAAAAAATATTTAAGGTTTTCATTTGACTCACCTTCGTATCCATGCGATGCACACGTTGGTTGCAACAGAATGGCCCCACAATCTTTTTCGAATACATGTTTTCTGAATTTACTAAACAAGTTTCGGCGAGAACTAAGACATCTTTCTTTCAAAGATTCTCATTTACTTTCTGTAAGGATCTGTGTTACACTTTTTTACGACCTATATCGATGTGCCGAGACTCTAGCAGCGCGTCACTGAATTCGTTCGATGTCTGTTGTCATGCCTTCTTGAGGAGGACCCTAAACGAAGCAGGAGTACTATAGGATTGGTCGCAACAACGATGCCTTTTCCTTTACAAATGCACGCAATTTCCCAGACCCTTCCAACAAATCTCCCATTCGCCTTCGCTAATGTTGATTCCAGACGATTGTCCCATACGCATAAATACCTAAACGATGTGACGTGCTCAAATTGTTCTACATTAACATTGTAGTCCAATACTGTTGGGTTCCTTCGCTTACTTGTAAACATTACCGTCAAGTCTTTCTGCGTTAAGCTATAATGTCTCAAAGCCGATACTTCCCTGTAGGCAATAGCATCGTCATTGAATGGTCTTGTATTGCTGCTTGCCAGTGTTCCTATTACGCTTCCTTGGGACTCATCCGACGTTACATTAGTTTCTGTTTAACATTCACCGTTCACTGTTATGTACCGTGTTCTATTATTCAAAATTCATTTAGCCAAATACGTATGTTAGAAGTTCCTTCGTGTGACCGTATTATTGGTTCGTGTCCTTCACACAATCACATACTGTATGCACTTTTCTCCATCATTGTCAAATTATCAAGATCGTTGACCAAAAAGTTAGAGATGGAAGATAAATTGTTGCATAACTCAGATAAAGTAGTTTCATAGGTTTTTTTTTTCGCTTTGTTAATCTCTATTGAGATATGATATAGGCTTTTTCGTTGAAACGTTTGCGAATTTCTTTCGGAACGCTAAGCTGCCATAGAAATCTGGCAACCACCTACATTCGTCTTTGCTTGCACAGCACCTTCAATGGTCTGCGGCGAATCAGTATTACTAACTGAAGTACCGTGCATTCGGCGTACCTATGTGCCGTGTCGTGGGTGCGAAGCATTTAGCCTAAAGAATGCCAGTCCCTTTTGTGTGTTGACACAAGGCGAGTTTCACAGTAAACAAGCAGAAATTACGACAGGAAACGTGGACGGAATTTTAATTACTCTCCACAGCGGTGGCGGTATTTCTATGCGTGGTACTTAATGAGGCGTCGCTTTGAACCGTACATTGAGACCTAGCAGGTCGCCGCAACACTCTGCCGTGAAAATAGTGTCCCGTTTGGGAGGCGGTGGGACTAAGTTTTTCAACGTACCGGCAAAGTTAATGTCAGTGTCATTCGAGGCGGAATACCTGTTCAATTGAGCAAGTATTTGGAGCAGATTCCATCGTTAATTTCACGGTCTAAGAAAACTCTAGTCGATGCCGTCTTTACTGAGAGAGTCTGTTGCTTCGCTTCTAGTCACTGCCGTGTTACAGTTATCATCGAATGCATCGATGACTCCATTGTGTGCTGCGCTATTCCGATGGTCCATTGTCTCGACAACAGTGGGGGCAAAGAGATAGTGACGTACATTTGGTAGCGAAATTCTCGTCTTTCGGCGTGATTTCCGTTCCCGCATATGTCATCTGAATGATACTGGATTTCTACAGGGTAATGTAGCGTTTCGGGAGCGTTAACCTTTGTGTGACGATACAGAAGGTAATGCACAAGCCTGGATTATCCAAAAAGTCTGCCATGACATTTCACTTGTAGAAAAAACGTTCGTTGAAACGCCATGTCAGGTCAACTATTTGATGGACGAAATAGTGCCTCAAGTTACGTTGTTATAAGGACACGAGCGAAACCACTGCGATTATAAGAGGAAAGAGCACTGCGCCTTTTGTGGTATTGAGCAGGTAGATAAAGTTTAAAAAGGTGCAGTAATAATGAGTGGAAAAGAACTAATCGCTGTACTCGAAAGACAACAAAGATTGTGATGGAATGAAAGGAAAATAGTCACTAATTAGATGCAGATGTGATAGACACAATGCAGTCTGAAGTACCTGCAAAACACTGCTTAACAACGATTATAACAAGCAAAAATTTCGGTTTTTGTCGCACTTTATTATTTCTGACTTTGATTACGCGTTTTGGCTAACTGCTATTGTCGGATCTGTTATCAGACAAAAAGTGTAAACGTTGGACATAAAATTCCTTCCACACATTACAAAAATATTTTTTCCAAGGAAAGAAAATAACCATGGGATGCACAAAATTAGAAGTGCTCGCAATTAATAGGGTACAAGTAGAGTAATATACATGGCAAATACTTGAAAATGATTGATGTTTAAATTTAAAAGTATTTGGTATGTGTTACTCATGTATATACAGTATTTGTATCCTATTAACTGTGAGCACGTCTCACTTTGTGATCTATTGAAATGACGCGCATGCCATGGCTATTTTATTTTCTTACGAAAAACATTTTTGTAATATGTGCAAGGAATTACGTATCCTATGTTTATCCTTTTTGTCTCATGACCGATCAGATTATGATACTCAGTGGAAACTTGTAATCAAAATCAGAAATAATTAAGTGCGACCAAAACTGAAATGTACTTATGCATGGTTATGGCTGCTGATCCATAGAAAGATGTGCTGTCAACTACTTTTTACGAACAGTGGTTTTTCAAGAAAAGTATAGTAGCTCCTCTACTGAGTTAAATCAAGGATGTTTCGAAAAACACGTAGGCTGTACCAGTATATTAGCAGTCGGACACAGATATTCTGTTCACCAAACACTATTCTCTGTTGTCCCTGAGAAAGTATTCAAATAATTAAAGTGATGAAACGAGAAAGGAAAATTTCGTGGTTAAACACACCTGAAGTACTGAAATTTTTCTGGCAGGGCTGTACCGTTTCATAATAATAATAAAAACGTAGAACCACTGGATGAGCTTCTGTATTTACGACAGGATGATCGGTAAAAAAATAAACGTGCAGAAGAGTAAAAGTGCCCTAGAGCGCGTTTAGGAAAGTAAATGGGATTTGCAGAACTAAGATTTCGGTGTGTATGGAGTTTATCAGCACTTTCGCTTTATGTCAGTAAAACGTGTAACTTCTTGTAAGATCCAATCAAACGCTGAGTGGTGTTTAGCGAGCAGTGAAAGATATGTACAGGATTAACTAAAATTGACGCAAACGGGGGCCACAGTGCGATTCCTTGAAAACTAAGAGAACTAAAAATCTCTTCCCAAATTTCATCCCTTGCACATTTTCGGCATAAAATGGAAGTCAGAGGTGGTCAATTTGGCAACCCTGTAATCACACATCCAACAAGAATTCATTCAGTATATACGGCTTATCTGCGTTAGCGTTTGAATACTGGAGTTAACTGGCTCGATTCCAGGTCTACATGCATTCTTTTACTTTCTAATTTTGATCTGCCCACTAATGCTGTTTATTAAATGATTTGTATTTTATGAATACATGTTCTTTCATGTTGAACATAAGTTATTGGTTAGACATGTCAGAAATATCCATGAGATTATTTATCAAAGCACAGAAATAGTTTCGCAACTTATTAGTAGTATGTTCCACCGGTGCATCGATTCCACATTTACAAGTGGACAGTGCTTAAAGTGATGATCCGCTTTACCTTTACGGGGCAGTCAAGTGTAAAAAAGACAGACGGAAAAAAGTAAGTAAACTGTTTATTATTTCAAAAGCAATCGCCGTAACTGTTAATACTTCCATCCCAATGTGCATTGGCAAAAAAAAAAAAAAAAATCTGTTAATTTCAAGTTACGATAAGTTGAATATTTTCAGTCTGTAACTTCCGCTACTTGATAATATTCTGTCGTTGGTCCACACCTTTCTTAGCATTGGCGCCCGTGGTATACTTCCGCTGTCTCGTTCGTATGACTGACGAGTCAGTCAGACGCACTTGTCCGTTATCTTAGGGTTACATCAGTCGAAAGTGCGAACTAAAGATTTAGAGACGTATAATGAAACAGATTTATGTAATTACAAAAAAATTGTGTTATTTCTGTACAGTTGTGATTAAGAACCTCCTTCACCGTAGTTTTGTTCACTAAAAGTTGGTACTTACAAATCTTCATGTGGATCGCAAATACTGCCAATGTTTACTGTCTAAAATTCTGTTATAACAGTGTTAATTTGATACCATATCCATTACTGTAAATGAGAACAATATTTAAACATAAAAGCGTCTGTAATGGGCTTTCACGAAATCGTTTTACTTTCGTGTGCAGTTCCTACCATGGAAGATGATTGGTACAAATCAAAATATCTTAATACTATACCTGATGACGGTACTGCTTCCCTTGCCCTCGGCATCTCGCAACGGTCACCATGCTCATTTCCCTCACGATCCACCCACAGTAGAGAAACTTCCCTGTAACTGTCTAGACTCAACATCTTGGGTCCTGGCTGTGGTCGGTATTCGTCGATAGATGTCTTGGAATTACTATTCTTGGAATTACTATCACCCGATGCGAACTAACAGTATCTTTGTTGGTCTTCTACAAATCATTCCTGCCCAGAAACAAATATTCCTTGCCTGTACAGTTATATATATATATATATGGTGATCACAAAGTCAGTATAAATCTGAAAACTTAATAAACCACGGAATAATGTAGACAGAGAGGTAAAAATTGACACACATGCTTGGAATGACATGGGGTTTTATTAGAACAAAAAAGAAACCCGAAGCATTGCTAGACGCGTGAAAGATCTCTTGCGCGCGGCGTTTGGTGGTGATCGTGTTGCTCAGCAGCCACTTTCGTCATGCTTGGCCTCCAGACCTCAGTCCGTGCGATTATTGGCTTTGGGGTTACCTGAAGTCGCAAGTGTATCGTGATCGACCAACATCTCTAGGGATGCTGAAAGACAACATCCGACGCCAATACCTCACCATAACTCCGGACATGCTTTACAGTGCTGTTCACAACATTATTCCTCGACTACAGCTATTGTTGAGGAATGATGGTGGACATATTGAGCATTTCCTGTAAAGAACGTCTTTGCTTTGTCTTACTTTGTTATGCTAATTGTTGCTGTTCTGATGAAGCACCATCTGTCGGACATTTTTTGAACTTGCGTATTTCTTTGGTTCTAATAAAACCCCATGTCATTCCAAGCATGTGTGTCAATTTGTACCTCTCTGTCTACATTATTCCGTGATTTATTCAGTTTTCAAATTTATACTGACTTTTTGACCACCCGGTATACATAGGGTAGAACCAAAAATTCACATGAACAACCTGAGAATGACATATTAATTATAAATTGTCCAAATGTGTTAACAATACAATACACCTCCGACCGTACCTCCGCCCACTTGTTTTTCCTCAGTGCTTACTGTTTATGTGAAGTATATTATATGGAGCCCATCTTCCAACGTGGGCGGTCTAAAAATACTCGTCTTCTTCCAATGTGGCCTAGTTAAGCTAGAAGGTTGGACACCCCTGTTTTAAAGAATCTGGGGTGGGGTTGAGAGGCTAACTGGTTAACTACTGAAAGGTGTTGAAGAGAGTAACTACTTTCGCTCCAGTGTGATGGATGCTGCTGACTTGTAATGTATCCCGCAATAGAAATTCGAATGAGGGCTGCCGTTAGCGTAGGCCCATCTGCTTACATAATGATCGCTCGAGACCTGTAAGGCAGGTGGTTGTCTTTGTAATTCCTACCTGACCTGCGACCTGTAATCCGCCACCGCAGTGGCGGTGTGCTCATTTCCCTGTTTGCATATTTACGGATGCCGGGGGGGGGGGGGGGGTGCGCCTGATGCTAATGAACAGGTTGCCTTTGGGCTCACCTTGCTTACTGCAGGGCTAATGCCGCCGCATTATGCAGCGCCGCTGGGGCTAAGGTGCGGGGGTGAGACCTGTCGCAAGGGGGCGCTCTTGCCTTAACGACACACCGGGGCTCTCGTGTCAACACAGTGACGTCATTAGTCATCGTTTCCGGGCAGCTTTGTGGCTTCTCGTCCTGCTCTCTCAAAGGCGTGGTCTCTGAGAGAAGCTGGCTGTTAAAAAGCAGGTGCGCCTTCTTAAAAGAAGAAACGTGTGCACTTTGACACCAGTACGGAGATCTGTGCCGTAAAGGGGCCACGGTGAAAGCTCTACACTCTGGCTCAGGAACGTCGTTGGCATCACAGATTTCTTACCTCTGTTCTGCTGCGCATTGCACAGTAACGTACGAGGGTCACTCCAAAAGAAACGCACACTATTTTTGTAAAAATACAGTTTTCATTCTGCATGTGTGAAAGTTTTACAGTGTGTAGATACATACTTCCCGCTTGTTTTCAAACTTAGTTCAACCTGTTCCCGTGAGTGGCGCCGTCACAGTATGTCTTCAAGATGGCTGCTACATTTGACGTTCGCCAGAAGCAACGTGCTGTCATAGAATTCCTATGCTGTGAAAACGAGACGGTGGGAAACATCCACAAGAGTTTGAAAAAGGTGTACGGAGATGCTGCTGTCGATCGCAGTACAGTTAGTCGGTGGGCAAGCAGGTTACGGCAGTAATGAGGATTGTCCTCGCAGCGGCAGGCCTCGTACTGCACACACCCCAGACAATGTGCAGAGAGTTAACGAATTGGTGACTGCTGACAGTCGCATCTCTGTGAACGAATTGTCACGCTACGTTGGGATAGGGGAAGGAAGTGTTTGCAGAATACCGAAAGTGTTGGCGTTAAAAAAGGTTTGTGCCAGGTGGGTTCCCAGGATGTTGACAGTGGCTCACAAAGAAACAAGAAAAATTGTATGCAGCGAACTTCTGGAACAGTGCGAGAATGGTGGAGATGAATTTCTTGGAAGAATTGTGACAGGTGATGAATCATGGCTCCATCATTTTTCACCAGAGACGAAGAGGCAATCAATGGAGTGGCATCATGCAAATTCACCCAAGAAAAAAATTCAAAACCACACCTTCTGCTGGAAAAGTTGGGGCTACGGTGTTTTTCGATTCCGAAGGACTCTTGCTTGTGGACATCATGCCAAGTGGAACCTCCATAAAATCTGATGCATATGTGACGACACTGAAGAAACTTCAAGCTCGACTGAGTCGTGTTCGACCATATCGGCAAAAGCAGGATGATTTGCTGTTGCACGACAATGCACGGCCACATGTCAGTCAAAAGACCACGGAAGCGAATACAAAACTGGGATGGACAACACTGAAACAGCCGCCTTACAGTCCTGACCTGGCTCCATGTGACTATCATCTCTTTGGGAAACTGAAAGACTCTCTTCGTGGAACAACGTTTGAAGATGATGACTCCCTTGTGCACGATGCCAAACAGTGGCTCCAACAGGTTGGGCCAGAATTTTATCGTGCGGGTATACAGAGGCTGGTTCCAAGATGGCGGAAGGCAGTTGAGAGGGATGGAAATTATGTGGAGAAGTGAAAATATTGTTCCTAAAGGATGTATCTACACGCTGTGAAACTTTTAAACATGTAGAATAAAAGATGGATTTAAAAAAACAGTGTGCATTTCTTTTGGAGTGACCCCCGTATCTCGAGTATCAACTAGGTCAACGGAGTTGTTTAGCTTGCATGATTTTTTTAAAGAAATTGTGTGTTGCGTACAAGTTGACGAACTAGGATACCATGCCTTCATTAATTACGAGAGACATTCAACAAGTAATGCAACACACTGTTTTTTCTCGGCCAGTTTCTGCTGAAAAATTTTGGAATTCGCTGAGGGGACATCGTGTAATTTTCCCGCTTCAGCCTCTGTAGTTTCATGGCGTTCCGATTGGTGTCAGCGCTAAACGTAGCCTTCAACATGGTGTCTGTAACGGAGTAGCGTTCCAAGCACCAAGCAGAGACTTGTCATTGAATTACTTTCGACGGAAAATTAGAGCATCACCGCTTGCAGAATGTCTACAGAGACGTCGCAGTGAACAAAAGCACGGTGAGTCGTTGGGAGTGGCGTCTGTCGTCATCGCAACAAGGTTGCGCAAACCTGACCGATCTTACGCGTGCCGGTCGGCTACACGTAGCCGTGATTCCTACAGTGTTGGAACGTGCGGACACATTCTTTGGAGGTGGTGAGCGGATCACACAAGTACACACCTCGCTGCTTAGCTATACGTATCTGTTGGTAGTGCAGACATCCTCCTCCACAAGTTGGGGCACTCAAAGCGTGTGCCCGCTGTGATTTCCGTCTTCCGACGTCCGTTTGTTTGGCCCAGTGAAGGCTGCTCTTCACGGGAAGTAGTACGTGCATGACGGGGGGGGAGGGGGGAGGGGGGGGGGGGGTTGATGCACCAAGACATTGGCCATTGGCAACGACCTCGACTAGTAAGCAGAGTGGTACCGTGCGGAGATACATACATTCCCACTAAGATGGCGTAAGGCCGTCGCAATGAACAGCGATTTTGTTGAGAAATAGGGTTATGCAGCTAAACTAATGGAGAATAATATGGTGTGTTGGAATCGTGAATAAAATCAACGTGCTTTCAGACAAAAAAATGTGTTGTAATCCTTATTGAACGTCCGTCGTACTTTGACGGTTTATCGGTACGAAGGCGTTCCATAAGGATTGCAACACATATCGTCGGTACGGGAACGGAAGTCTGTCCATAGTTGGTTTATAAGGATTCGTGTCCCTCATTTCAACAGTTTATGAAATGGGCGGTTTAATTGTGTGTGTGTGTGTGTGTGTGTGTGTGTGTGTGTGTGGACGCAATCGAAGGTGAACCGTATGAAGAAACACAGAAAATCACAAATAGAGATGTAAACGTCTATGAGTCGCACGATGTAGATTGGGAGATTGGTGATTTCTAGTTCCCTATAATTTTAGCTGCAAGATGGGGAGTTGGGGACCAGCGTCTTTCGTGTTACCTTCTGAGACAAACCTTACAGTTTTTCTTTCTGTGCTTTCTTCTGGTCGTAAGAGACTCGATATGCAGTTTAGACGCCATTTTTGTAGTCTTTCCGCAGCTTTGTTCAAGCAGAACGGTTTTTGAGGTTGTCTAAACATAGAACTCTGACGGAACTGTAACACTATTTTGCTGTATTTTGGTACTAGTTTTAATATTTTCATTCGTATTTTTTATATTATATATTTATATTTAATGTCTTTTTGTGCCATACTTTAAATATAAAAGAATTGCGAATTAAAGATTCACGAAATAGATTACACCATCGAAATATCAGAAGAAAGAGTATGGTATTTCGAATGAAGAATTAGCTATGAGAAACTTACTAGTGCAATATAGATGCTGTATTTGTCGAAGAGTGACCTTAAGAAAGTAACAGGTCTATCTTTTCATCAGTGCTTCGCTCTACTGTAATAAGAATCGGACTGATTTTGTGCGTTTGTTTGTTAATTGGCCGAGACGTTGGTGCAGCTTTTCTCACCAGTTTTAGGTGAGTAGATGACTCACTTTCCGTAACTATAGATATAGATGACATATTCTCCGAACACAGAGCATTGAACTGAAATGGGCCTAGGCCAAAAGAATTTCCATGACTTAAAGTGTGTTTCACTGACAGGCAAAGAACTTGTACTTCTTAACTACAGCTGATACGGAGAAGATAACCCTGCACGTTACCCATTACGCAAACCTGGCAACAGTAACAAGACGGTCCCGACATTATGAAACAATCTTCTCCACCGCTTACAACCAGGGACCTGTTGGTACCCACTGAGAAGATGTAGTTCTGCCCATTACTTATTGAATGACCAGAAAGCCATGCTAGCAATAAATGTAAGGAACACACACAACAGCTGCGCCATCGTCGCGAGATATTTTTCTTTGCTAGTAATGAGTTTTGGACTATTTAGTCCATCTCCTGGTATTGTAATTAGTGAAACACGAACATATCCCAATTTTGCCTCTGTTAATATCACTCTTTTTCTCGTAATTTGCATTACTGCAAAAGCAGATGCACGTCAATTTAAAAATACTTGCTCATACATGCATACTGAAGGTTCTATGATACTATACAACCGTATCAGAGGTAATGATACAGAATTTTTTTCTTAATTTAAGTCAATCAAAACAAACAAAATGTCGTCAAACTACAGATTTCGTACCATAACGACCGTTTTCGGATTGTCCGACGACAATCTCTTTGTTATCGTTGACTGTACTCTCTGGATCTCCGTTTTTATTCACGACTATGTCGCAGCTTTTAAGAGTTCATCTTCATCAGAAACTTTGCGTATTGTTGAAGAAACGAAAGGACAGAGAGTCTGGCTTAAGACTATAATACCAGTTTTAAAATAATTATCGCCGATCGGCAGTTTTAATTTTCGTGAGGTACGTAGAATGAAGTTGTTTTTTTTTTTTTTTTTTTTTTTTTTTTTTTTTTTTTTTCGGTTGACAGTTATACCGACTTCTTAAATCCATCCAAATCTATAAGTCGACAGAGATGACGTGGTGAAACAACTACTACTCTGAGAGTACCCACTACACAACATCCCTAAACATTATAACTTCAAATGAGAATTAAGCATGTTTTAGAAATAGTATTTTAGTTTACAATGATAGTTTTTCTTCTTGCCTTTTTAGCAGCCTTTTAATTTCAGACCAGTCAGTGAACAAGTAAGCACCTGTTAATGATGCATTATATTTGCAGCATGGAAACAAAACATAAATAATTGGGTTTCTTCAGAGCATGACGTCTGCGCATCTATTGCTGCTGCATATATGCTTCACAGCGCTGTGAAGTGCACGGCGAAGGTGGTTTGTACCGTTGTTTATAATTCCCTTTCCCGTTTAATTTACGAACTGAAGGATGAAAATTGACTTGTTGAATAACTTTGACCTCTTGATCCTGATGTGATAAAAGCCGCAGCGACAGTGCATTCTCCCGCAGTTTTTTTCAAATCTTGTCTGAACTTGGCGATCGACGTTAAACGAAACCGTGCGTAACGCATTACTTCTGCCGTCACATAATTACGTGATTTAACAGGTCGGTATTATGCCCTGTGCCACTAGCAGCCATTACCGCCTTTTTCTGCTGTTGAAAAATTAGTCCAAATTGTTGTCCTTCCTCTTCAGTATTCCTCACCTTGCTCTTGGGAGGGGTCGTGTTATGCGTTGGTCGACCACTTGCTCATATAGTGGTACATGAGTTAGCAATATTTTTGCACGAGATAGTGGCTTATCACAAACGCTTCCCGTTTATCTCCTGCCGTATGAATATTTCTAGTTGTCGGGTCCCACGGTCAAGGCATAAGAGCCGTCCTCCCACGGGACGTGGCAGCTACCGTTGACGCAGACGTGGACGTGGACGGAACACCCGATCTCACGAGCGCCAGCGCCGTTAACGCACGGGGCGAGCGGGTTAACGTGACTTGTACTCTCAGCACTCTCCAGCGGCTGTTAACGGCTTTGTTTGGCTCGCGAGCCATACCGTTTCTTTACAAAAATGCACGAGTAAAGTAGCTGCATTAACTCTGTTAACGACTGTTGAAGAGTGGAGAAAATCCCGAAGAAGATTCCGGACTCGCCGATGGCTTCAACAGCGATTCGCTGACAGGGGAAAATTACATAATGCTGTACAGTAATCTGAGTTACATACTAGAAGAAGTTGCTCGACAACTCAGTTGCATTTTCATCCCATTTTCGGTTTTAAATTGAGTGTAGTTCTGTAGTTCAGGTATAGTGTCTAATATCAATGATTAAGAAGAATCCACCTCGATTGCAAATAGAAACCGGTTGTTGACCCAGGTTTCGGCGCTGATAACCAAGCCTTCTTCGGAACACACTAAAACTACAAACTGCCTAAAGAGGCATGGTCCAACATTAATGCAGAACAGAAGGCGCGGTTATCCATGCCGAAACGTAGGTCAACATCCGGTTTCTATTTGCAATCGAGGCGGATTCTTCTTAATCATTAAATTATTCACGATTGCTGACGCGCTGCAGTGTTAAAAGGTCTCATGTCTAATATCAGTCTGCGTATGCATCATGTCCGTATTCTCGATGAAGCATTGACTACCAACACTTCGAAATAACGAAGTTCATCACATAATTTCGGTACCGAGATTAATTTCGTAATTTCATTCTAATAGGAGGAGATTTTTTCGAAGCTGCTTACAATCGCTGAAAAGATATTTACCGGCAAGACACACACACACACACACACACACACACACACACACACACACACACACACACACACACACGCACTCGCGCGCGCACGCTTTTGTGTGTGTGTGTGTGTGTGTGTGTGTGTGTGTGTGTGTGTGAGTGAGTGAGAGAGAGAGAGATTTTCAGAAGTGATGGTCAATTTTCGGGGATATGACAGGAATGATCATTCGAAACAAAAAAGTCAAGTAATCGTGGGCTCTAAAAAGGCATACCTTACGAGCAATGAGCAATTCTCGATCTTCGATCCTGTGAAACAAATCTCTTCTACTGCAAGCTTCTTGCTTTCCATATTTTGGAAAGTGGTAGTATGGATCAAAACAAGAAAAAAAAGGTCGAGTAAACATGTGTTCTAAACCGCATAGCTTAAAAGTTGTGAGTGCTTGTTCATTAGAAGATTTGTGTTTCAAATTAGCGAAGATGGACAAGTGCTCATAGCTCTTGAGGCATGCATTTTAGAGGACATGTTTACGGGACATCTTTTTCTCGTTTTCGTCCATACTACCACTTCTCAAAATATGGAAAGCAAAGAGCTCGCAGTAGAAGATACTTGCTTCACAGTATCGAAGATCAGGAATTGCTCATAAATCTTAAGGTATGAGTTTCAGAGCCCATGTTTAGTTGACTTTTTTTTCGTTTCGAATGCTCATTCCTGACATATCCCTGAATACTGACCATCACTTCTGAAACACCCTGTATATTACAGGAAGTTTCATAATACAAAACACTTCTGCTGTGTAACTCTCGTTCACTTTCTGACAGATGGGCGGTCACGTTAGGATTTCTGGCCATTGGGGAAACATTATTATTTGTAATAAATAACGTCGACTTTTGAGGTAATGCTTCTATTAAATGGCTATGAAAGACCCAGAATCTTGTAGAAAACAAATGGTAAAAAAAAACAATTTTGGAGTCAGGTGGACGCGAATCTAACACCCGTATCTTCGCGGCTCACAACACTATCATCTGCGCTACACCGTCTAAAGACTGTATGTAGAGATATCATTATTTGATACACTCAAAATGTTACCACAAAGACATGCTTTTGATACAGTATCACTGTGCCGTAGCACATAAACCACATACTTTCGTAGCACTCAAGTTATGACCCTAAAGACATTAAGTACAGGAAGCTATCACCTACTGACGTAAAATTTCCTGTCGTTTTATTATAACAAACCGTAGCTGAAACGATGCATCAATTTGCTGACAGTTTGAAACAGCTTATATTCGTACCAAATAATCTGTGAGAAAGAAGATCCATTATATACGAGGGCAGTTCAATAAGTAATGCAACACGTTTTTTTTCTCGGCCAATTTTGGGTGAAAAAACCGGAAATTTCTTGTGCAATATTTTCAAACATTCCCGCTTCGTCTCGTATAGTTTCATTGACTTCCGACAGGTGGCAACGCTGTACGGAGCTGTTAAAATGGCGTCTGTAACGGATGTTCTATGCAAACAACGGGCAGTGATCGAGTTTCTTTTGGCGGAAAACCAGGCCATCTCAGATATTCATAGGCGCTTGCAGAATGTCTACGGTGATCTGGCAGTGGACAAAAGCACGGTGAGTTGTTGGGCAAAGCGTGTGTCATCATCGCCGCAAGGTCAAGCAAGACTGTCTATTCTCCGCGTGCGGGCCGGCCGAACACAGCTGTGACTCCTGCAATGGCGGAGCGTGCGAACACACTCGTTCGAGATGATCGACGGATCACCATCAAACAACTCAGTGCTCAACTTGACATCTCTGTTGGTAGTGCTGTCACAATTGTTCACCAGCTGGGATATTCAAAGGTTTGTTCCTGCTGGGTCCCTGGTCGTCTAACCAAACACCATAAAGAGCAAAGGAGAACCATCTGTGCGGAATTGCTTGCTCGTCATGTGGCTGAGGGTGACAATTTCTTGTCAAAGATTGTTACAGGCGATGAAACATGGGTTCATCACTTCGAACCTGAAACAAAACGGCAATCAATGGAGTGGCGCCACACCCACTCCCCTACCAAGAAAAAGGCTAAAGCCATACCCTCAGCCGATAAAGTCATGGTTACAGTCTTCTGGGACGCTGAAGGGGTTATTCTGTTCGATGTCCTTCCCCATGGTCAAACGATCAACTCTGAAGTGTATTGTGCTACTCTTCAGAAATTGAAGAAACGACTTCAGCGTGTTCGTAGGCACAAAAATCTGAACGAACTTCTTCTTCATGACAACGCAAGACCTCACACAAGTCTTCGCACCCGAGAGGAGCTCACAAAACTTCAGTGGACTGTTCTTCCTCATGCACCCTACAGCCCCGATCTCGCACCGTCGGATTTCCATATGTTTGGCCCAATGAAGGACGCAATCCGTGGGAGGCACTACGCGGATGATGAAGAAGTTATTGATGCAGTACGACGTTGGCTCTGACATCGACCAGTGGAATGGTACCGTGCAGGCATACAGGCCCTCATTTCAAGGTGGCGTAAGGCCGTAGCATTGAATGGAGATTACGTTGAAAAATAGTGTTGTGTAGCTAAAAGATTGGGGAATAATCTGGTGTATTTCAATGCTGAATAAAACAACCCCTGTTTCAGAAAAAAAATGTGTTGCATTACTTATTGAACTGCCCTCGTACGATGTTTAATGCCATTCAACATGCTGGTTTCTGAGTTCTGCTTGTGACTCGAAATGACGTCGCGTCTCATTGGCCACTACGAGGCGAAAATACAACATGCCAGATTCTTTAGTTTAGGCTCTGATGTCACCAGCTACACAGTCACGTGCATTTTCACGTCCCGTGAGAGGACGGCTTGAGCCACGCAGTTTGAGAGCGTGCGACCCTCTGCGACGAGCGGTTTCCTCTCGTAGCCCTCGGACGCGTGGCGGTGAGAGATAAGAGCCGGGAGTTCCGTTGTTAGCTCAGCGCCATATGGTGTTGAATCGTGCGCAGTCATCCCCGTGAGTATCTTGTATGCACAAGTCCCCTTTCACCTACTGCCTCGCCACTATTGTGGGAGGGGAAAGTGGCTAATGGTTGGCACTCTGCATAATACACGCCACACGGCCGAGTTCTTGCGCAACTGAAAATCGCCCCGAAAATGCTGATCACGGAGCGAAAAACTGACATCGTCGTAATAGCCCTTGTACAGGATGTAGAAAAAAACTACATGTAGAAATGTGTAGAGTTATTAGAGCAGATAAATAGAAACACTTTTTCTATGTGAAACATTCATCGCAGATGCACAGCTTCCCCCACAATGGGTTCTTGAAGGGTTCCATGCTGGACTTCTCTTAGGCCAACGTTCACAGTTGTTCTCACTGTTTGGTACGCAACACGTAGACATTGGAGTCTGATTTGCAACACGGTTGCGTTTTCCTGATAGTAGGGGCAAGTTTTCGTTACTGCTAGCAGTGTCCGGGTCCCTGGATAACATCACACTATTATTGTTTGTAAGTTTGATGTGCAAAACACCAAAAGTCGGAAAATTCAAAATGGTTTAAATGGCTCTGAGCACTATGCGACTTAACATCTGTGGTCATCAGTCGCCCAGAGCTTAGAACTAATTAAACCTAATTAACCTAAGGACATCACACACATCCATGCCTGAGGCAGGATTCGAACCTGCGACCGTAGCGGTCGCTCGGCTCCAGACTGTAGCGCCTAGAACCGCACAGCCACTCCGGCCGGCTCGGAAAATTCAGTTTCGTTTTAATTTTGTGATTAGTTTCGGGTTACCCGAAATCATTTTCAAACTGTCCTGTGAAAGGAAAAGTTAGAATTACAATTTATGCAATAAACTATTACAAAAATTGATTGCATACAACAGGATACCGAACATTTCGTTCCAGGATATAAGTACCAGACAGAAAAATGGTGTTTTCTGCAATAGCATGCAAACCAAATTAAGGTTGTACATAAACTGATATCGAAGTCAAGTTTTTAATTGAACATTAGCAGGACAGACATACAACTTAAATATTTTCATTTCGCGGCCCTGTCAGCAACTGTATAAAAATTAATTTTAATAATCAACAGCCTCAGTTGCACCGTTTACCTAGAATTTACCTAGGTTTCAGTCGGGATAACCCAACCTTCTTCAGAATAACAGTAACTACCGTTTGTCCATAGTGGACATCGTCAAGCTAAAACTACAAATCCATAAATTATCGTCAGACTGTAAAAACTGACCTGAAACTACTTCGGCCCCACTTCGCGACCGAGATGCGGCAGCCACGAGTGCTGTACTGGAACTCATTACCTCACAGCAACGTGTCTTTCGCCGTAAGGGCCATATACAACTTCCCGCTAATTTTGTACCGTCACGAATGTTCACATCAAAATAGACATTTTATGTTTGACTACAGATTCCAAACGAGTGAGTCGCTTTTCAAACGATTAACTGTTCGTGATAATTACTGGTGGCCGAATCAACTTTTGTAAAATTTCGAAGAACGCACCAGAGGAAGGTAATTACAGAAAGACGCTTCATTTGTGTCCGAGTGTCGCGCACTCGCGCGCGAAATATTCTGTTCCTGCTGACTCGGTCCATTTCGGAATTCGCTCACGCTACAATAGTCAGCGAAGCGAATAACGATCCACTCCATCCGTATTGTGTTAACTGCCGCCATTACACTGGCCCCAAACAGTTCCCAACTGAAATGCAGCTCCCCCCCTGGGTGACGATAAACTGTTCATAGAGCATGTTTCCGCAAGCAAACTAATTTTGCTTTTTTATAAAATGTGAAGCTGTTGTCGATACTGCCATTAATCGTTTTATGCGGTGGTTCGCAAAATGCTGCACATTATGTACACGGGGTAAAAAGCTGATAGACAAAGCGCGCGGGATAGACTCCTTGTCTTATAAGTATGAAATTTATTCATTTGCTACCTTAGAATTATTGCACCAAACTCGATTGCTAATTCCATGGAGCGGAGTGATAATCATCTCGCACAACCAAACACTTTACCATTTTGTGCTAATGTTTATTACATAAGCTGTAAAAGAAACGTGTAGCTGAAAAACTGTGTGAAATCATATTTTCCACTTTTCCGTAACCGTGAAATTTGACGCCACATTTGGGCGTGGCAAAATTTATTTGCCCATTTCGTTCAGTATAATTGGACAGAATTTACTAAGTACATGCTGGAGCGTTGATCTGGAGTGAGCAAAAAATTCTGTGCAGCCCGCTTCGTATTTCCGTTGGCGTGTATTTTACTGTGATGTAAATCACCTCTCCGCAGCCCTTAATGCTAAGACACTGTTTAAAAATTTAAGCAGTCTGAGTGATCACAAGATGATGGTGACAAAAGCTTTGTAACCCAGTGGTGAGGATTCTGGCTTGTGTCATCCTGTGATTTGCTGCTTGGATTTGGGTTCACGAACGGAATCGGTCTCGCCATGCAATTGTGTGAGACGTCGTTTGCTGAAGTCCTAGCTTATAAGTGGCAGGCTGAATGTTCAGAGGAAAATTCGTGAAGAGTGGCTTTCAACGTCTGCTGTTAGTATTGTGTCTGTGTTGTTTTATCATCATCGTCATAATCATATCATATCATCATCATCAGTAACTCCAGTAACTGGCCTTGAAGGCCTACAGGAGGAGAGAAAAAGCACTCTATATAAAAAAAAAGAACACATTACAAAAAGCACAAGAAGGAAGAATGGTCAGTGACAACAGAGGAGATACATACTGCAGATGGTAGTCCATCTTGCCGGTCTCCAGCTTCACCTTTCACTACTGTCGGCCCCACTTGTTTAAGGATGGTTAATACTCGATTTTCATCGCGTCTCTGGACCTCCCTTTGGCGTTTTCCAGCAGGTTGAGAATGGAGGACTCCCTTTGAGAGCGATTTACCAGCTCGAAGGATGTGGCCAAACCACTGTTGGCCTCTTGTGCCTTTGGCTAATGTATCGCTTTCCAAATCGATGGTGTAGACCATCTATCGTCTTTGTTCCCATTTACCTCCCGCTGTATTTATTCGTCTAAACACGAAGACAATGAAAAATGAACAAAAGAATTGTTTTGTGTTGGCCGTAGTAAAGTTTATTAAAAATTATTTGCCGAAGTAAACATATTTCCTCATACTTCAGAAACAACAGGATTTTAATACTACTGAACAGAAGCAGTATAAACCCGGACTCCAGTATCTACAGCAATAGGGATTACGTGATCGAACAGAGCAAGCACAGTTTCATACGTGCATCCACCGTCCATGTTGATATCCACAGAGGAATTGTTTGATCACTGAAGTTATCCTACGCCAGCACAAACTATTTTCCATATTCGACAACAAATATCCGTTACTGCAACAAGTCTGTAGTTTCCCGTATCGTTCATAGTTGTCTTCTTAAGGAGTGCCACGATCTTCCCAATTTTTGAATCGCCATGCTAGGCGGCGCAGTACTAAGACACCCTTATTTTGGTTTTCCATGCGTTCCCTAAATCAGATACGGTGAACTACAAAAAGTTTCGTTTGGGAAGGATAGGTACTCCATTTCTAGTGATATAGTTATCAACGGTGTGCTAAACACCGATCTTCCTTTCTTTCTCCCTCCTAGTGTTGAGACCTAGTTTTCTCCATTTTATCATAGTCTGATGTGTATCATTTCAGGTCGAGTCACTTCTCCTCTATAGTTTTTCAGTTCTATCGTCATCCATATCTACATCAATTCTCCGCGAGCCACCTAATGAGGTGTGGTGGAGGGAGGGTTCTTCTGGTACATTTAGGTTGGTATACCACCGGTGCCTAGGCTGTATCCAGATTCTCTACACTGGACATCAGGGCTCAGTTCGAAGAGCGATTAATCTAAATCTACATTTACATGATTACTCTGCAATTCACATTTAAGTGCTTGGCAGAGGGTTCATCGAACCACAATCATACTAACTCCCTACCATTCCACTCCCGAACAGCGCGCGGGAAAAACGAACACCTAAACCTTTCTGTTCGAGTTCTGATTTTTCTTATTTTGTTTTGATGATCATTCCTACCTATGTAGGTTGGGCTCAACAAAATATTTTCGCATTCGGGAGAGAAAGTTGGTGACTGAAATTTCGTACATAGGTCTCGCCGCGACAAAAAACGTCTTTGCTTTAATGACTTCCATCCCATCTCGCGTATCATATCTGCCACACTCTCCCCTATTACGTGATAATACAAAACGAGCTGCCCTTTTTTGCACCCTTTCGATGTCCTCCGTCAATCCTACCTGGTAAGGATCCCAAACCGCGCACCAATATTCTAACAGAGGACGAACGAGTGTAGTGTAAGCTGTCTCTTTAGTGGACTTGTTGCATCTTCTAAGTGTCCTGCCAATGAAACGCAACCTTTGGCTCGCCTTCCCCACAATATTGTCTATGTGGTCTTTCCAACTGAAGTTGTTCGTAATTTTTACACCCAGGTACTTAGTTGAATTGACAACCTTGAGAATTGTATTATTTATCGAGTAATCGAATTCCAACGGATTTCTTTTGGAACTCATGTGGATCACCTCACACTTTTCGTTATTTAGCGTTAACTGCCACCTGCCACACCATACAGCAGTCTTTTCTAAATCGCTTTGCAACTGATACTGGTCTTATGATGACCTTCATCACGAAAGATAATTCTATTCCAGTAATTGAGACGGGTCTGGAGACGCCCCGGACATCAGTTGGATACCAACAACCAGGAGTGATGGTCTGGGGTGTCATTTAGTTTCATAACAGGACCCCTTTGGTTGTCATCCACAGTATCCTTACAGCACAGCGGTACGTTTTCTACGAGGGTTGGAACTTTAATAGCGGCAACTATTTATTTACAGCTCGTAAAAAATAGATGTTTCAAAGTTTTACTGACTTTCAAAGTAGTCAACAACATTGTGTATAACCCGTTGCCAGCGATGTGGAATTCGTAGGATACTCTCAGCAGTGCCAGTTGTGTTGACAGTTCGAGCGGCGCGGTCTATTGCCCGACGAATTTGTAGCAGCTCTGAAGCGAATGCCGTGAAGTGTGTCCTTCAGTTTAGAAATCGAATTGAACTCACGAGGGATTAAGTCAGGTGAGTGCAGTAGGTGGTATAGCACTTAGCAGGCCCATCAGTCAAACAAATCAGTAACAGCTTGCACTGTACGTGCTTGAGCATTGTCCTGCAAAATGATGGTCAGGTCCTGCAGGAAGTGTCATCACTTCTGTGTCTATGCTGTTCATTTTTGGAACACAACCTACGACCAGCTAACAGACAGAAGTGATGACACTTCCTGCAGGACCTGACCATCATCTTGCAGGACTATGCTCAAGCACGTTCAGTGCAAGCTGTTACTGATTTGTTTGACTGATGGGGCTCCTATGTGCTATACCACCTACTGCATTCCCCTGACTTAAGCCCTCATAAATTCAGTTCGATATCTAAACGCCGGCCAGAGTGGCTGAGCGGTTCTAGGCGCTACAGTCTGGAACCGCGCGACCGCTACGGTCGCAGGTTCGAATCCTGCCTCGGGCATGGATGTGTGTGATGTCCTTAGCATGGTTAGGTTTAAGTGGTTCTAAGTTCTAGGGGACTGATGACCTCAGAAGTTAAGTCCCATAGTGCTCAGGGCCATTTTTTCGATTTCTAAACTGAAGGAAACGCTTCATGGCATTCGCTTCAGAACTGCTACAAATTCGTCGGGCAATAGACCGCGCCGCTCGAACTGTCAGTACAACCGGCACAGCTAAGAGTATCCTACGAATCCCACATCGCTGGCAACGCGTTATACACAATGCAGGTGACTACTTTGAAGCTCAGTAAAAATTTGAAGCACGTATCTATTTTGTATGAGCTGCAAATAAATAGTTGCCACTATTAAAGATCCTACGCTCGTATATTCTATACCCAGTTTTGTTTCTCTACATGGAAAGCAATCCTGCACTTACGTTTCAGCAATATAATGTCCATCAGCAGATCATGAGTGTGTGTACTGCGTGTCTTCGTGCTTGCCAAAACCTACTTTTGCTCTTAGTGTCATCGGATTTCTCTCCAATTTTAAATATTTGGAGTATTACATGCAGGGGCCTCCAAACGTTCTGACAATCTAACAGACCATTTGGACAGAATCTGGCACGATATCCCTAAGGAGGTCCAGCAGGTCTTCCAATCAATGTCATGCTGAATAGCTACTTGCAGAGGGGCCAGAGATGGACAAGCTTGTTACTGACTAGCTCAAGCTCTCTCTCATTAGTAAGTCATGCACTTTTTTCTGAAATTGTGATAATTTGTTTGTCTGTACATATACATTACATCTACAGATTTTCCGTCCCACAAGGATAATTCCTCCGTACTACGTCGTTGGTTTTCTTCTTAGTATGTACATTACTAGCCATTAAAATTGCTACACCACAAAGATGACGTGCTTCAGACTCGAAATATAACCGACAGGATGAAGATGCTCTGACATGTAAATGATTAGCTTTTCAGAGCATTCACACAAGGTTGGCGCCGGTGGCGACACCTACAACGTACTGACATGAGGAAAGTTTCCAACCGATTTTCATACACTAACGGCAGTTGACCGGCGTTGTCTGGTGAAACGTTGTTGTGATGCCTCGTGTAAGGAGGATAAATGCGTACCATCACGTTTCCGACTTTGATAAAGGTCGCATTGTAGCCTATCGCGATTGCGGTTTATCGTATGTTGCTGCTCGCGTTGCTCGAGATCTATGATCGTTAGCAGAATATGGAATCGGTGGGTTCAGAAGGGTAATACGGAACGCCGTACTGGATCCCAACGGCCTCGTATCACTAGCAATCGAGATGATAGGCATCTTATCCGCATAACTGTAACGGATCGTGCAGCCACGTCTCGATCCCTGAGTCAACAGATGGGAACGTCTGCAAGACAACAACCATCTGCACGAACAGTTCGACGACGTTTGCAGCAGCATGGACTATTAGCTGGGAGACCATGGCTGCGGTTACCCTTGACGCTGCATCACAGACAGGACCGCCTGCGATGGTGTACACAACGACGAACCGGGTGCACGAATGGCAAAGTCATTTTTTCGGGTGAATTTAGGTTCTGTTTAGCATCATGATGGTCGCATCCGTGTTTGGCAACATCGCAGTGAACGCAGATTGGAAGCGTGTATCCGTCATCGCCATACTGGCGTATCACCCGGCGTGATGGTACGGGGTCCCATTGGTTACACGTCTCGGTCACCTCTCGTTCGCATTGACGGCGCTGTGAACAGTGGACGTTACATTTCAGATGTGTTACGACCCGTGGGTCTGTCCTTCATTCGATCCCTGCGAAACCCTGCATTTCAGCAGGATAATGCACGACCTCGTGTTGCAAGTCCTGTACGGGCATTTCTGGATACAGAAAATGTTCGACTGCTTCCCTGGCCAGCACATTCTCCAGATCTCTCACTCTCAGCAATTGAAAACGTCTGGTGAATGGTGGCCAAGCGACTGGCTCGTCACAATACGCCAGTCACTACTCTTGATGAACTGTGGTATCGTGTTGAAGCTGCATGGGGAGCTGTACCTGTACACGCCATCCACGCTCTGTTTGACTCATTGCCGAAGCGTATCAAGGCCGTTATTACGGCCAGAGCTGGTTGTCCCGGATACTGATTTCTCAGGATCTGTGCACCCAAATTTCGTGAAAATGTAACCACATGTCAGTTCTAGTATAATATATTTGTCCAATGAATACCCGTTTATCATCTTGGTGTAGCAATTTTGATGGCCAGTAGTGTGTTTCTTTGTCGTGAAAGGTGTGTGTTCTGGATATTTGAGTGAGGCTTCTCGTGGTCTAAAACGCCTTGGAGCAGATGTGTACTGGCCGCCAACAGTCGGCCGTCGGGAGGCGAGGGCGAGTTGAGGCCAGCCAGTGTATAACAGTTTGCCGCGGCGGCTCAGCCTGTGGTGAGCGTTGGTGCGGCGGCCAGCCGGCCAGAGCGAGTGCGAGGTCTGTTGAGACGGGGCGCCACCGCCCCAGGCAAGGACGGGCCATCTGGGCCGCGGCGGTCCTTGGCACGGTTCCTCCAGCACCTGCGCGAGTACCACCGACCCCGCTGGACAGCTGATCGCCCCGGTGCGGTCAGGGCTGCTGCTCGGTATTGGCGACTGCGGTTGTGCTGTGCCTACAATATGTTCAATATTTTGAACATGGCTGTGCTTCTCAACGGTTAGGGACCAGTAAATGGATCCGAAGCACCCGACCAGTTGCAAGGAAAGGCGATTTTATTCAACCTCTGACCATGATTTCGACGGATGTAAACCCTCTGTATGTCTATCTTCACATAGATGTTGCGGGACCTCGTCTGTGTAGTATAGACTCTTCAATCAATACATCTTTCTGAAACTTCCTGGCAAATTAAAACTGTGTGCCCCACCGAGACTCGAACTCGGGACCCTTGCCTTTCGCGGGCAAGTGCTCTACCATCTGAGCTACCGAAGCACGACCCACGCCCGGTCCTCACAGCCTTACTTCTGCCACCGTGGGTCGTGCTTCGGTAGCTCAGATGGTAGAGCACTTGCCCGCGAAAGGCAAAGGTCCCGAGTTCGAGTCTCGGTCGGGCACACAGTTTTAATCTGCCAGGAAGTTTCATATCAGCACACTCTCCGCTGCAGAGTGAAAATCTCATTCTGAATACATTTTTCAGGCGTCTAAATTTCAAATTGGCATTTTATTTGAGCAACGAATCTCGGCGCTACACTATGCCATCTTCAGGCCCCTGACCAACGTGAAGGAAAAAAAAAAGTTCAAATGTGTGTGAAATCTTATGGGACTTAACTGCAATGGTCATCAGTCCCTAAGCTTACACACTACTTAACCTAAATTATCTTAAGGACAAACACAGACACCCATGCCCGAGGGAAGACTCGAACCTCCGCCGGCACCAGCCGACGTGAAGGTAGATTCCCACCTGTGTTCCGGTCAAAATAGGGGTCAACATTTATTGACTGGTATCTGTAGATTTTTGACACAGCGATCTCTTCGGTCATCACGGCAAGTGAAACCTGGCCTCTATTTTAACTGGACCAGAGGTGGGAAACTTCCTTCACGTCGGTCAGGGGGCCTGAAGTTTGCGCAATATAGCGCCGAAACTGGCGCAAATAAAATAACTATTTGAAAACTAGACCGCTGAAAGGTGTATTGACTCTGTATTCTGCCTGGATGTAAAACCACCTTTTTTAGAAATACACGTAACGTGACGACACTGTGACAGCAGTAGCTACAAACACGGAAAATACGTGTCAGAATTACGCCATACAGAGGTTAGATTCCCACAAAGAAGCAATATGTGACAGAATTCACCCCACTTGGGGATCAAACTTTGGATTTATCGTCTGGAACTTACTATTTAGTCTGCGAGCCTCACATGATAAACTGCGATCAAAGAACATAGTCATTATCATCAGTGACCACCCCCATCATAATTATCATCTTTTGTGCTCATACTGCGTTTATTCCTTTTCCTGATACTGCTCCACTGTTATATTCTCTTCCGAGCAGTGCAGAACGTTTTCTTTCCGTGACTACATAATCACTTCATATCATAATTTTGGTGCCAAAGGGTTCATTTTCCCCATATTGTTATTTGATTCTTCAAATTCTTCCTTGAAATGAAGACATGGTCTCCCTCAAGCACCCAGTCATTGTAAAGCATTTGCAGCTAACGTTTCAATCGTCACTTTACATCATTTATTGCTTCAAGCTTTGACGAACTGCTCGATATTTTAATATCAAATCAGTATCTTACTGGATGAGGTGTTCCCTGAAAGAAACCAGCACCATCATTCCTCCTCTTTTAAGCAAATTGCTCATTCTACTTTACTATCATGCTACTGTACCAGACAACCTTCAAACCGAGCGAGGTGGCGCAGTGGTTAGTATACAGGAATCGCATTCCGGAGGACGACGATTCCATCCCGCGTCCGGCCATCCTGATTTAGGTTTTCCGTGATTTCCGTAAATCGCTTCAGGCAAATGCCGGGATGGTCCCTCTGAAATGGTACGGCCGACTTCCCTCCCCATCCTGCCCTAATCCGATGAGACCGATGACCTCGCTGTTTGGTCTCTTCCACCAAATCAACCCCAACAACCATCAACCAGTAGTGTGTCAGCTTCATTCACCCCCTTTTCTTGGCATCTGTATCAGTAGGGAATTACTGTTGAAAAGTCTCTATTCACATGATTTTCCTGCGAAAAATCTCTTACAGCGGAAAAGCCACTTCATTTCCACATCATAGTATAATGATGCTTCAATACCCTTGATGTCGACTATAATATTTGAAGTCATATCGAAATAAGTAGGCGTCTGGTATGTGCTGTTCTGAGGGATTAGCAAAGAGTTGTTTCCTAAGCTTAATTACATGACACTGAAGTTCAGTTAGTTTTTCGTAAACGCTCCTTGATTCTTGGGAATTAGCTTTGTTCCTCTCCGTTAAGTTTATTCGATCTCTTACTCTTCTCTCACAGTACAAGTAACAAATAACTGCGTATCATGCCAACTAATTTATCAGGAAACAGACGTCGCTATGACCGTAATGAAAATGAAATGTAAACGTGGCCCAGACAACGGATTGTAGATGGACCAAGGCAGTTCTCTGCTGAATTCTGAGAGTTAAGCATAGGCAGGCGACAATCGAATGGACGGTGGACAGTAGAAAATATGCAGCATCGATGCGGGTCTGTATTCTGAAGAGACTAATGTATTGAAAACATTAGCGACTGCCTTTTGATGGCAGTGGATCTCATGTCATGTTCTTGTAGTGCTGGTGGTGGTGGTGACGACAATTACAACATATAGATACTGCAATGCAGATGCATTCATACGTCGTTTATACGATACGGACGAGCACTACATGACATTTTGACTGCTCAGAAGATCATCTTACTAGACCATCATCCTTCGACCTTACCGTGGAAATTAACGCGATGTTTTTAAGTTGTTCCAGCTCCAAATAAAGTAGGGTATAATTCTAAAAAATGGTTCAAATGGCTCTGAGCACTATGGGACTCAACTGCTGTGGTCATCAGTCCCCTAGAACTTCGAACTACTTAAACCTAACTAACCTAAGGACTTCACACACATCCATGCCCGAGGCAGGATTCGAACCTGCGACCGTAGCAGTCGCACGGTGCCTGACTGCGCGCCTAGAACCGCGAGACCACCGCGGCCGGCAGGTATAATTCTGCCTTGACTATTTGTAACTTTCCACATAAACAGACTCATTGTATTGTTTAGATGATACTACTTGTGCTATTAAAGCGCATTAACTTTCGGTTATACTGTACGCGAGTTTGTTGGCCTCTGTGGGGCTGAACTGTTGATTGAGCCCTTTGGTTTTCTTGATTTGCAGGAGTTCGATCTGGAGCAGAAGATCGACCTGGAGATAAAGATGCGCGAGGGGACGACGAAGCTGCTGGCCGCGTGTCGGCACCAGACGCAGACCCTGGAGGCCGCCAAGAACCTCCTCACCTCCAACGAGCGCATGTCCGCCTACATGGCGGAGCTGCAGCGGCGCAAGAAGGAGCGTCCCCAGGGGTGAGTGTCCGCAGACAGCATTCAAGACCTGGTCGCACAAAGCTTCGGATGTAGCCGCACCAACAGAGATGACCCCCGTGTACTTTCATTTCGCACGGTCTTCGTTCAGGTTTAGATGTTACGTAGTACCGCGGAATCAACTGAAGCAAGTGGCTCCTTCAGTGAGGCCACGACATGCAGCCTGTACTATCCATGTCGAAATCGGGTGACGCTGCATTTCTAATGATATCTATACGGACTATATGTTGGGTCTCCAACACAATGAGAAAATAAAGACAAACACCCCATCAAATAAGGCCTAGCAGATGTCAGCTTCGCTTGCAAATCTGCATCCATATTCCATAACACACAGCGTAGGGCATGGCGTGGAGTACTTTGTCGTAATACGAGGGTGAGTCCAATGAAAACCTTAAATATTTTTTTAAATATTATTTATTGTGCAGAAGTGGTATCACTTTTCAACATAATCTCCCCCACGCTCAATGCAAGTCCTCCAGCGCTTGCAAAGTGCAAACATTCCCTTAGAAAAAAATTCTTTTGGTAGTCCGCGCAACCACTCATGCACCGCGTGGTGTACCTCTTCATCAGAACGGAACTTCTTTCCTCCCATTGCGTCTTTGAATGGTCCAAACATATGGACATCACTTAAGGCAAGGTCTGGTGAGCATGGTGGATGAAGAAGACACTCAAAATGCAGGTCTGTGATTGTTGCAACTGTTGTACGGGCAGTGTGGGGCCTTGCATTGTCATGTTGGAAAAGGACACCTGCTGACAGCAATCCACGTCGCTTTGATTTGACTGCAGGCCGCAGATGATTTTTCAGGAGATCTGTGCATGATGCACTGGTGACAGTGTTCCCTCTAGGCATGTTATGCTCCAAAATGACGCCTTTTTCGTCCCAAAAGAGTGTCAGCGTAACCTTCCCTGCTGATGGTTCTGTTTGAAACTTCTTTGGTTTTGGTGACGAGGAATGGCGCCATTCCTTGCTCGCTCTCTTCGTTTCCGGTTGGTGGAAGTGAACCCAGGTTTCGTCCCCAGTAACGCTTATTGCAAGGAAGCCATCACCTTCTCGTTGAAAGCGCCGAAAAAGTTCTTCACAAGCATCAACACGTCGTTCTCTCATTTCAGGAGTCAGCTGCCGTGGCACCCATCTTGCAGACACTTTGTGAAACTGGAGCACATCATGCACAATGTGGTGTGCTGACCCATGACTAATCTGTAAACATGCTGCAATGTCATTCAGTGTCACTCGGCGGTTTTCCTTCTCTACAGCTTCAACTGATGCAATGATCTGTGGAGTCACAACTCGTTGTGCCTGACCTGGACGAGGAGCATCTTCCACTGAAGTCACACCATTTGCGAACTTCGTACTCCATTCGTAGACTTGCTGCTGTGACAAATATGCATCACCGCACTGAACCTTCATTCGTCGATGAATTTCAATAGGTTTCACATCTACACTACGCAAAAACCGAATAACAGAACGCTGTTCTTCCCTGGTGCAAGTCGCTAGTGGGGCGGCCATCTTTATACTGATACTGCGACGGTATGTGCCCATCTGCACTATGCTGCTACCTACAGGCCATTCTGCACGCTGTTTGTAGCACGCTTACCAACTTACAGGATAACGGCGCAAAATTTCGATTTATTATTACAAATTTAAGGTTTTCATTTGACTCACCCTCGTATCAGCAGTTTTGTGCCTTATTCCATTCACGTGTTGAGCTAAGGAAGGATGACTATGAATCTATATGCACCCTAATATCCTATCACAGTCTCGTGACCCTACGCGAGGTACTATGGCAACTGGATGTAGCGCAGTATTACTCGAATACACGTTTTTTGAATTTTCCCAGCAGGGTTTCGCGAGAACTTCGTCGTATTTTTTTCAGGAATTTCCATACAAACTCCCCGTGCATTTGTTATGTACGGGCTGTATCCATCTGCTACGACGCGTCTTTGAATTCATTGGCTGTGTAGTCGTGCCCGCTTCATAGGGCCTCCAAACGCTGGAACATCGTCTTGAATGAGATTTCCTTTGCAGAAACATTCCATTTTGCCAGAACCCTTGCAACGACTTTTAACTTTTCCTTCCGACTCCTCCAATACTGACGTTACGTGATGGTGCCATTTTATATAGCTCCTTAGTAGTATTCGTAAATACGATGTGAAGTGCTTGGATCTGCACGGTTTTCTCGTTCTTTGTTTCAGGCATTATGATGCATTTAAAGAAGTTGCCCGTCATTACACCAGATTGAACGACGATACTTGGCATACAGCCTGGTAGTCTCTGATAGATATTTTATGCTTTCATCAAGCACCGTTACTTTCGTTATTGTATGACTGTTTGCTGTCCATATAACATGCTGTGTTCCATTAATCGAATATTAACGTAGCTGGTCGCATATACTGCCTCACCAAAAGTGTCGAAATACAGATGAGTATTAGTGGACACTGTTATTGGATGTATTCACTCTTCGCATTTGTTACAGCTTGAATTCCGCTGGAGACACTTTCAGTAAAATGTCTGAATGTCTTTGTATAAGTGATAGCTCATTCTTCCCCAAAAGACGAAACCAAAGAGGGCAGTGGTGTTGGACGGTATCGACTTTCAAACTCATCCCAAAGGCTTTACATTAAGTTCGGGTCGGGACACTGGGCTGGGCTAGCCAGTCCACTTCAGGAATATTACTGTCAACAAACCATTGCCTCACAGATACTGCTTTATTACAGGGTGTTATTGTCACGCTGGTACAATCAACCATCGTCGTAGAACTGTTCCTGTACTGTGCGCAGTGCTCTGTGCTGTAAATCTGTTCATACCCTTCCGGATGCAGCGTTTTCTCAAGCGTAATAAGACGATCGCACCCTAACCACAAAAAAAACTTCTCCGCCGTACTAGTCTTGGCACTATAAACCGAGCGAGGTGACGCAGCGGTTAACAAACGGACTCGCATTCGGGAGGACGACGGTTCAAACCCGCGTCCGGCCAATACGGATTTAGGTCGTCCGTGATTTCCCTAAATCGTTCCCGGAAAATGCCGGGATGGTTCCTTTGAAAGGGCACAGCCGAATTCCTAATCTGATGGGGCCGATGATATCGCTGTTCGGTCGCTTTCCTCAAATCAACGAACCAATCTTGGCACCATACACGATGGTAGGTAACGTTCTTCGTGCATCCGCCAAACGCGAACCCTTCCATCGGATTGCCACAGCGTATAGCGTGATTCATTACTCCAGATCACTCGTTTCCAGTCATCCACTGTCCAGTGGCGTCGCTCGTTACACCACCTCAACATTAACAGAAATTTGAGACCAGTGAGGAGCTACTCGTCCATTATCTTCCATTTTTCTTAACTCCCGACAGGCAGCTGTTGTGGTAGCTGGACGGCTGGTAGCACTTTTCAACTCACCATTCATTCCTTTTGCTGAGTTCATGCGATTTTTTTTTTCAACTTCTGTCCTCAATGCTCTACGATTCGTGTCCTTCAGTACATGAGGTCTACCTGGTCTTGATTTAGCTGTGGCTGGCTCTTTGCTTTTCCGCTACAGTCACATCGCTAACAGTCGAGTTGGGACCTTTAGAGGTGTTGAAATCCCCGATGGATTCTTTACTCAGGTAATATTCAATGACTAGTCCGCGTTAGAAACCACCGAGCACTCCTGATTGACCCATTCTGCTGTTATTGCTTCTCTCGTGACGACACCATACTCCCCACCTTCTTTTACACTGGCGTGTCCGTTTTTCGCGCTGCCTAGTGGTCCATTACGTATTACATGGGGTTGTCCGGATACTTTTAATGAGCTAATATATCTGCGAAGACACTGTGTACGATCGTGCTTAGTCTGTATGTCACAGTAAATGCACTCTCTCATATTCTGTAAGAACGCTGCTAACGCCGGCCGCGGTGGCCGTGCGGTTCTGGCGCTGCAGTCCGGAACCGCGGGACTGCTACGGTCGCAGGTTCGAATCCTGCCTCGGACATGGCTGTGTGTGATGTCCTTAGGTTAGTTAGGTTTAAGTAGTTCTAAGTTCTAGGGGACTTATGACCTAAGATGTTGAGTCCCATAGTGCTCAGAGCCAACGCTGCTAACCATGCTGTTGAGCGGATAAGTAAATGAAACGCCCCGTTTAAATCCGCAGGACAGAACAGGTAGTTGGGATTGTGGAAAGGGGCCAAAAGGGGGCTGTCAGTTACACTCAAACATATATAACTTTATTTAGTCGTCCAAACAATACAGCAAAAATTTTTGAACTTAGTTATCGGCTGAATAGGCCACACTATCTTATACCTTAAGGGCACAACCACTTAAATTTAAAAACGGCTGAAAGCCATTAACTTAAAATTCAGATTCAGAATATGTAGAATGCAGAATGCCTCACGTAAGTAAGTTCTATAACTTGGCTGAAGGCCAAACAAATCTAACACTTGAGAAGCAAACAAGTTTAATTTAAAGACGGCTGAAGGCCCGTGATTTAAGATTGCAGGTAAAATTAATTTTAAAAAAACACAGGGCAGAAGGCCTTATCTTCAATTAGGCTGAAGGCCCCACACATCTGATACGTGAGTGACAAGAACTTTAATTTAAAAACGGCTGAAGCCCGATCACTTAAAACAACTAAAATAATTTTTAGTAGGCAGAAGGCCCAAAGCTTTATATTTAAACAATATTTTACGCAGGCTGAAGGTTCAAACAATCTAAGATTTAACAAAGCGGATGAAGGCCTATTATTGAAAAACACAACTAAAATAAATTTTCAAAAGGCAGAAGGCCCAAAGCTGCATCGAAAAAAATATTTTAAATGAGGCTGAAGGCCCAAACAATGCAAGACTTGACAACTTTCAGTTTTAAAGCGGCTGAAGGCCCTTTATTTAAAACCCAACTAAAAACCATCGGCTATAAGCCATTAAAATACACAATCAAACAACAATAAGAGAAGGCAGTGAAGCCAGCGGCGCTCAGAAGTTTCCGGGGGTCGGTCTGCACTTCAAATATTAACGTGCGGCTTAGGGGAGACAGGTAGTCGGCAACCCAACCAAGAGACAGTCAGCGGACCCACCGACAAAACGACTTGCTTTCCCCTCGACCAGTGCACAAGGAACTCCAAAGCCAAAACGTAAAAGGCGTAGCCGCCCACAACCGAGTATGCATAAGCTGTCAAAACTACACACACGTGTTGGACAGCGACAACACGGTGAGGAAAGGACACTGCCTGAATTTTACGTCAGCGGCCAGGGCAGGTAACCGGAACGCTAACGGCCACAAGGCACTTGGACTTCAAATAACCAAAATACAGTAAAACTTTCGCCACCTCGAACACTCGCTGTTGCTCACGGAAATTCCCCCAACGGCCAACCATGAAAACCAACGGCACAGTGAACAGACTGGCTTCAGTAATTAAATCACCATTCAACTTTGATGTCCTGGGTACGTGAGCCACGAACCTCGTAGCAATCGGAACAGCTCCCACACACTCCGACACTGCGTAGAGACCGCCAGCGGGCCCGGTCCACTGCACCGCGCGGAGATTTCCTGGCTGATCAACTGACCGACTGCTCGCAGCCAGTACGAATAATAGGGACGAATCGGGCGTCGGCACAGACAGCCAATCCATAAGCGATCGCCGGCAAAGACACGTCTTGCAGGAAGACGACCGACCGACGACCAACCAAACTCGTCCCCACTCCAATCAGGTGTGACGGCAACCGCCGGGCTAGTCACGGCGGTCCGGACCTCATTGCAGCCGCGCCCCGACTGAACTTGTGCCGCGAGCCAACTCCGACACTCCTAGGTCCGAACTCTACTCCTCTCGCAACACACGACAACCGGGAAGTAATAGCAGTCAGCAAAGATAATACTCGATAAGCGCCGCTGCTGCCGCTCACGGGCAGGCAAGGCGGCAACTCAGTGACACCAGTAATTGAAATTAACATAACGAGATGGTAGCTCAGAAAAAAAAAATTTCAAATGAGATATGGCACGAACACCAGCCACGCACGGCTCAGTAAATTCATCTGGATCGAATTTTCAAGTGTATCTCCGAATGAAATCGCTTTACCGTGTCACACACACACACACACACACACACACACACACACACACACACACACACCTCAAACTGCTGGACAGCACTCTGTTCAGGGTTTCGGATGCGTACTGTTGTTGATACGGCGCCGCCTTTGCCTGCGGATTGCATTAGTCACTGCAAGTGGTAGTCATCAGCAAAGTCCGCTCTCTATTTGTCAAATCGCCGCGGCCACGTATAGTCCCTGGGACGGCTGTCCAAACGGGAGCCTAATGCAGAAATGGTAAGCCGTTTGTAGTGGCCGCCATTGTCTTGGCCTTATCCCCCGGCGCAAGTCAATCGGCCAGGCTGCGCGCCGGCAGTGTAAGCTCCCCATTGTCCTCCGCCAAACAAAACGCGGCGTCGGATACGGCGGCGGCGGCGCGCGGCGATATGGCGACAGCCGATAGGCCGCTTTGCAGCGCGTTCCCACTGTCCGTGACATTGGCGCTGCCGGAGCTTTAAGCCCGGCAAGCTATGGCGGGTCAACTGCCGATGGACAAGTTCATGGGACGACAAAAGCTGCGAGCGAGTTAAAATGCAGTTTCGTAATTTCGCTTTCGAACGACAGGCAAAATTGAGTTAGACCTGTGCTATTTTTGTCGGAAACTGACATTCTAAACCCGTAGCTGTGTAAAAAATATAGGTTGACAATTGCAGAGAAGACAACACCAACCAGACACTTTTTACGATGCTATTTACATATTTAAATAGCGCCGTTACCGGTTTCGAAGCAAAAGGTTTATCTTTAGACGGCTAGTTCACGTTAAGATACATTTTAAATTAGCTTTCACCAATGTGCGAGGGTAATCCCAAAAGTAAGGTCTCCTTTTTTTGTATGAGTACATAGAACGGTTTATTTCTACAATGGTTTACGTCAGTTTACAGCTTGAACATTTAGCTGTTTTTCGACATAATCACCATTTCTTTCCATGCATTTTTGTAGATGCTGTGGCAGTTTTTGTATGCCCATGTCATACCAGCTCGCCGCCATACTTTTCAGAAATTTATGAACCTCTTCTTTCACCTCGTCGTCGGAGCTGAATCGTCGGGACCACAGTTAACGTTGACAGGTACTGTGAGACTGAAAAAGCTCAAACGGTCAATTCAGAAGCAAACGGTCAATTCAGAAGCGGAGAAGAAAAATGTTGAGCAAGGGCGTACACATTCTCGCTCGGCAAACCGTTGCTCTCCTGCAACAGTTTCAGTCGAACATAATTACCCACCCATCCTATAGTCCTGACTTGGCGCCCAGTGACTATCACCTGCTCCCTAGGTTAAAAGAACGTTTGACCGTAATGCGATTCAGCTACGACGACGAGGTGAAAGAAGAGGTACATAACTTTCTGAACAGCATGGCGGCGAGCTGGTATTACATGGGCATACAAAAACTGCCACAGCATCTACAAAAATGCATGATTATGTCGAAAAATAGCTAAATGTTGAAGCTGATGTAAACCTTTGTAGAAATAAACAGGTCTATGTACCTATAAAAAAATAGGAGACCTTACTTTCTTGATTACCCTCGTAAAATGTTAACGTGAACTAGCCCTCTAAAGATAAACCTTTAGTTCGAAACCAGCAACGACGCAATTTAAATAAATAACTAGCATTGTAGAAAGTGTCTCGTTGCTGTTACCTTCTCTGTAAGAGTCGCCCTGTATCAGCTGGACGTCCTTTTTCCGTGTATAGCATAGCGTATATGAGACGGAGATAGGACACCAGCCCTGGATGTACCTAAAATAGCGCGGAAAACTGCCTAAACACCGCACTCACGGTACTAGACCAACGGAGGTTAATCTGTCGCTAGGATTCTATCTAATTTGGGTAGCTTCGCCTGTCCCGCAAGGTAGCGCGCTCTGCGTGAAGTTATATGAACAGGACAGCCGATGACGTCAAAGTCGGTATTTCGTCACACTGTTTCTCCGGCGCAGCAAACGCTGAGAGCAGAGGCAGCAGAAACGGCGGTGCAGAAGTTGGCTGCAAACCCCAGTAGGATGACCGCGGGAGAAGGCGGCGGGGTCAGCTGATCCGTGACTCATAGAACTGCTGCTCGCCCGCTCTCTCAGTTTCAAAGAAGCGCAGCAATTGATGTCAATCATCAGTACGCCAGTAGTCGACGGTCAGCGCGTGACGCAGAGCCCTGGCCGATCTCCAGGGAGCAGGACACGTGAGGTGGTTGTGGCGGCTCGTAACATGTAAGATGTGAGGTCATCCAAGCAGTTTCGCTATCAAGCGGCAGAACGCTGAAAATCGTAAGGGAGATGTGTAAAACTACAGACTGTAACAACCAGACCCTGTTCTGAGCATGACGTGGCATGGAAGGATTTATGATTTCAGAAGAACAGCTTTTACAAGTCTGCACAGTTTCCCCGAAAGGGCTATTTCAGGCGATGTAGAAGTTCACCAGACAAAATGTTGGTCAGCACAAATAACCCTAATACCGACTTGTTCCCTTGATGGCCTCAGTTGTGCGAGGAAGGCAGTACACGAGTTTCTTCAGACACATTTAGCTGAAGTCACTCGTTGATGGTTAATAGCCCGTTTTTTGTCTTAAGTCTTCTCACTGGTTTGATGCGGCCCGCCACGAATTTCTCTCCTCTACTCCTGTACCAATCTCGTCATCTCCGAATAGCAATTGCAATCTACGTTTTCAATTACTTGCTGGGTATGTTCCAATCTCTTTCTCCCCGTGCAGTTCCTATCCTTTACAGCCCTCTCTGGTACCATAGCCGTCATTCCCTGATCTCTTAACACACGTCTTATCATCATGTACCTCTTCCTCCTCAAAATTCTTCTGAAGCACCTCATCTCAAATGCTTCTGTTCCGACTTTCCCACAGTCTGTGTTTCACTACCATACGCTGCTATCCTCCAAACATACATTCTCAGAAATTTCTACCTCAACTTAAGGCCTATGTGTGATACTAGTAGACTTCTCCAAGCCTGGAATGCCCTTTTTGCCAGTGCTAGCATGCTCTTTATGTCTTCCAAGCTCCGTCATGGGCTGTTTTGCTGCGTGACCATCAATCCTGATGTTATCGTTACTGCTACTTATTACTTTCGTCTTTCTTCGATTTCCTGTCAATCCATACCCTGTACTCATTAGGCTGTTCATTCCACTCAGCAGATCATGTACTCGTAATTCTTCTTCACTTACACTCAGGATAGCAATGTTATCATTGAATCATATCACAGATATCCTTTCACCTTGAATTTTAATTCCACTCCTGTGCCTTTATTTTATTTCCATCATGGCTTCTTTGATGTGCTGATTGAACAGTAGGGGCGAAAGACTACATCCCTGTCCCACACCATTCTTTGTCCGAACACTTCGCATCGGGTCTTACGCTCATACATATTGTATATTACCCGTCTCTCGCTATACCTTGTAAATTTCTTTTAAAAAATATGCTTTAGATTACGTTGAATGATAGTGTAACGTTCTTTAAATAAGTATCTGCAATGTAATACTTCGAATGAAAGTGTAACATTCTTTAAATATTTATTGAATGAATACGTGACTGAGGGAGTTACCGTGTAGCGTGTTGTAACTGCAAGTGGTGTACTTACTCTGTGTTACTGCTACCAAAAACTTTATACGAATTGAGTGGGCAATGCAACTCCCAATACCAATAAAGAGATACAGTCACTGCAAAATACAATCAGCCCCTTACGCACTGAATCCTCTGGTCCTGTTCAAAACTGATAACTTCGGTCCCTGTCCACAAAACAAATAAATAAAATTGTGTTACCTCTAAAGCAGCAACGGTGGGTCGCGATATATTCAGGTCTGTCTTGAAGAATAAAATATACTAGCTACAGGCTCAGCGCTTTGCAATGCTGGCCGTAATACTTTGAAATGTACGTGAAATTCTTTTAGCTGATAAATGAAAACATTTAAGAAATATTCAATGTCTTCGAAGAACATATGAACTGGACAGGGGGCGGCACTGACTGGGGTGAATTACTAACACTTTTTCAAAACATCTGACTATTGAAATTACATTACTCAGAAAAATTACATCCTTTTTAGTAACTGAGTCACAAGAATGAGATGTATATAGCAAGAATTATCTAACCTCACTAAAAAGCATAGATAAAAAATCATCACATTACTTATACCTGCATTAACAAATCTTAGAAACATTGCAAAAGGGAAATATCTAACTAGTCTTTACATCAAAACTGTTAACGTACATTTTGGGGATACTCAATAATCGACTATTATCAGCCAACTCGTTTACACTAACGCCCTGGCAAAACGGAAGTCATAAATATTTAACATCATTACCTTGCATGCGAGAAGACGTCTTCTTCCACGTTTCTATTAATAACATATGTACTCCTAATTCCTACGTTATAATCTAACACTTGGTGGCTTCACAGATCACACCACAAAATCTGTCTACTCCATCCTCTTTCGCCCACAGACAGCTACTTCAACACTACACTCTCAGACCAGAAGCAGTATATTTGGCCCTGCGGACGTGCACAGCCAGCGATCCGCTTTATAAAGCCTATCAGAGACACACTTCGTTTATAACATAATAGTTTGATTTTAGTTTATGTACTTTCATCATATTCGTGTACTTCATACAAGTGTATCCCAGTAGACTCCTTTCAAGCTTACTCCTATTTTTATCTGAATTTTGTAACATTTTGCACCATTTTACATTGTCGAACGCATTTTCCAGGTCGACAAATCTTATGAATGTGTGTAGATTTTTCTTTAGTATTGCTTCCATTATCAACCGCAACCTCAGAATTGTCTCTTTGGTGCCTTTATCTTTCCTAAAGCCAAACTGATCGTCATCTGACAGAACCCCAGTTTTCTTTTCCATTCTTCTCTAAATTCTTCTTCTCAGCAACCTGGATGCATGAGTTGTTCAGCTGATTATGAGATAATTTTTGCACTTATTATACGCTGCGCACCAACGTAATTGCGGGGATGTTCATTGCTACGGTTCTCTTGATGTCACATATAGTCCCAGACGTTTTTCTGTGGGATTAGCGTCTGACGATTTAACGGAGCCGTGTGAGTGGAACTGGGAGCCCCAGTGTTCGTCAAACCATGTGCACAAGCTTGGCGTCCTGTGAACACGACTGTCGTCATGTTGAAAGACGGGAATCGTAATTGTGAAGTAGTAGATGAAAGGGCAACATTTGTTCAGTGGAAATGTCGAAGAAACATCCTGATTCGTATTCACTGCAAGCAGAATGAGTGGACTGAGTCATACTACGAGAAAAATCCTGAAAAGTCACAAAAACACTTCCGACTATAACTAAACCTCCTACTCAGTGTATCATTTGAGGAGGAGGCAAAATTGTGGCCCGTCGGACCACACTACACGCTTCTTGCTAGTTACTGTGCAGTTTCTGTGTTGTTGGATCCACTGGAGACGTGCGGCTGTACGTCCGTTTCTGAGCAAAGCAACCAGACCAAAATGTACATGACGTGCGGTTCCCATTGCAAAGTTTGCTCAGAGTTTCTTGAGATGGCTTTGCGGTCACTAATAGCAATTCCTGTCGGGTTCGAAACCGATTGTCATAGACAGGGCATGACATTCGTCTCTGGTCCCTGACGGTTCGATCTCTTTACGGCCGCTGTTCCCACACTTTTTGCATGGGTGCATGTGGTAGCTCATTCCTTGCAGACTCGGTGAACATCCACGTTCAACACACACACACACACACACACACACACACACACACACACACACACACACACACACACACACACACACACACACACACACGCGCGCACACACACACGCACGCACGCTAAATCGGGGATTTTAATTCACCATGTCGTGATTGGGACGTGCAAACATCGACCCATCTTACTGCACTGATTCCATAAACCCCACTGTTACATAGGCACCACGTTACTGTCATGACTCAGATGAGCAGTGGATGAAAACATAATCGCCTTGTACCAGTTCCTCAGTCACACGCTCCAAAGCAAGCCGTGTGCTCTTTTTGGTGCGTGACTAATACTTTTTTTGTCTACGGGTGAGCTTGCGTAATTACGACTTATCTAATGCGAAATAGACCAGGCAGTTATTTTAAATACCAAATTGGCTCGGTTTTCTTTGCTTTCATTCTGAGCTTGTAGATAACATTTTTTTAACTACATACGTTGTTCGTGGGGCAAGGTCATTGGCTATCTCTGGACAGCGAGCTTCCTGACGTAAGAAACACTTAGGAAGACCTAAGTGTGCTTTGTTTCCTTCATGGACCGATGGACGTTCAGTTCATGGTTCAGACTTTCATTTCAGAAGTGAATACCGTTCATAGTGGCTAGGCGTATACTGCAACTACTACTTAATAATAATGAAAATAATAATCCTCACAAATAATAGAAAAGAAGCCACTAACGGCATAGAGAATTTACTCGAAATTGCACAAAGAACTGGCCTGCAAATCTCGTATGAGAAAACCCAGTACATATAAAGAGTGCCACAAGACAAATTGCCCATTGTGACAACCCATGGGAAAATCGTACAAATACTAAATTTTAAGTACCTGGGAGAAATCATCCAGCTATCAGGGATCAACCTAAAGGCCAATGAGGAAATAATAAAAAAAGAAAAAACTACAGAAAGCATATAAACTCAAGTGGAACTATTATAACAGTAAGTCCATATCCATTAACGCAAAATTGAGGCACTACAACACTGTAGTACTTCCGGAGGCACTGTATGCATCTGAAACAACGCAAATAAGTGGGCAAACTAAAATCAAAGAAATAAACAAGAAAGGAAAATTCTCAGGAAAATTTTTGGCCCGATACAAGAGCAAGGAATCGGGAAGAAGAGACCAACATCAGAACTATATAAATACACAGACAAGATTACGGATACAATTAGGAAAAGAAGAATGCGGTTCTACGGACATATCCACAGGAGGAATGAAAACAGAATTTCAAAGCGAATTCTTAGTCATCAACTCAGGCAGGGGAAAAACAAAATGGATAAAAGAAGTTGAAGAGGATCTGAGATAAGCACACACAACAGTAAACGATGCAGAAAATAGAACTAAATACAGGAACATCATCAAAAAACATAAATTTGACACCACAACACAGAAGAGACCAGGATGCAAATGGACAGCGGAGCGAAAGAAACAACACAGTGAACACATAAAGAAAATTTGGGCTAAGAAAAAAACATAAACAATCATCATAAAGGAATTCAAGTTCAAACGCCCTCTTTAAATGAGAATAATCGAAAATAATAATAATAATACACGGTTCAGCTGCATTAATGTAACCACTGCCTGTGTTGACGACAATGCAACCACCACTCACAGACGGCAGGTAGCAACACTATCACTGAAGCGTGTCGGGGCAACGCAGGAAACAGTACAGTCGTTGTCTTACTGTGTAACCGTAGCGATTTAAGTGACTCAAAAAAGGGCATGATCATTGGCCTTAGGGCCAGGGATGGAAGCATTTCCGAAATGGCTTAGTTTGTAAACAGCTTGTGTGTAACCGTGGTTAAAGTATGCCGTACATAGCAAAACGGCGCTATCCGAAACTGGCGCATAGGCAGGTGTGGTGTACTCCGGGCCCTAGATGACATGGATGGACGACGGCTGCAGAGATGTGTACGGGGGAACAGACTTGCAGCTGTAGAACGATTGACCTCCAGGGGGTTACCAACAGCGTTTAATATTTTTGTGGGATCTAAAATTTAAAAACCTCTCTCACACCGGCGTGATTTAGCTTCACTGATCAGGGTAGTAAAAAAACATGCGTATATTAAGGGAATTTTCATTCACATAGCAGGCTTATCACATTCACACAGTTCAATACTGTTCATCCTGATTAAATTGAGCTTAACTTAAATTCCATAAGGCAGTGAAGCAATTTCGAAGTCTCGGTGCGACGAAAATTGTCAGTCGATCTCCTAAAAACATTTGTAATAATTATTAACTTTCGGGGATCACATGAAGACCGGAGATCTGCTGGTAAGACCGTGTTAGCCTATTTATTGGAAGTAACAAACTGGATATCTTTAGCATACAAAACAGCAGGTTCGTCTAGTGTAAATCAGACGTTCCCCACTGATCCCGTGCAACACAGCGTAGTGAGCAGACACTGTCAATAATAATCAGTTAAATAATACGCGAACACACTTTTGTTTAGTTCATGTATTAAATTCCTTCTCATACAGAATCTCAAGAAGATGGCGGCTAGCTCTACAATGCATACATATACATCTTCGTTCTTTCACGGCTAATCGGCAAGCACTCCTTCATTCTTTTCATAAGAGAAAACATAGATAGCAGAGAAGCTATTCCATGGAGTAAATGGACGCTCCAAGGAATAATAGGGCTTGAAACTACTTTGCATTGATAATCATCGTATATTAAAGTTTAGGAATTGGTAAGATAAGAAGAGATATTTCGAGATATGTACTGAGTTATATAATTCATAAAATTTCTGAATATATCGCGGAGAGACCGCTGCAAGGGACGTTAGAAGCGTCTACTCGAGGACCGTTCAGCGGACGTTGATGCCTCAGCAGAATGCACCCGGTTCATGCACCCATACTGCTGTTTTTCGGCGGTGAAGGCCGGAATTTGTACGCCAGTACCCACCTGGACGTGCCCTCAGTGGCAACAGGTGACCTTTTCAGATGAATCTATCAGGCAGATGGACAATGGCGTATATGGGATGAAACATCTGAAACGAAACGGCCTACAACAGTCGTCGGAACGATCCAGGGCGGAGGAGGGAGCGTTATACTGTGGGGAATGTGGTCATGGCATTCCGTGGGTGATATCGACATTCTGGAAGGCACAGTGGTCCAACTCAAGTATGCATTTAGCCTTTGAACGATGTCCCCCTCCTACATGCACGTTGTTTTTCCTCTGCCGGGGGAGTTTAGTGGCCAGCGGAGCACGATAAACTTGTCCAAGCGCTTTTCGAGCACCACACGCACAGTGTAAGCTGTGTGACTCGTTACACTGTCTTGCATTGTCACTCTGAATCGGGCATGGGCTACCAACCCTCGCTTCCTCCTCAACCGTTGCTTCCGTTTCATGCCTCTCGGCTTTTATAATTGCCGTCTGGTTTCTGTACAAGTTGTAAATAGCTTTGCGCCCCCTGCGTTTTAGCCCTGCTATCTTCAGAATTTCAAAGAATGTATTTCAGTCGGTGCTGTTAACATCGTATGGACGAACTCGAAATCAAAGTAAAGACGCTATGTGGGGAAAATAAAAATCGTAAAGGGAAACAAAGAGATGAGTACAGTAAGCAAATACAGAAGGATGCGAGTTGCAGTAGTTACTCGGAGAGAAAGAGTCTTGATAGAATACCATGGAAAGTTGAATCAAACCAATCTTCGGATTGAAAACAACAACAACAACAACAACAACAGTAGGACATTGTGGAATGCTAAATACAGGGATTATGGACGTCAGATAAGTCACCTGGCACGGCCTATCCAGCGACTTGGATATAGTGGGGCGTACTTCTCTTATTGTTGTTATTCTGTCCATCTGATCATCAGTGGGATGCCATCGATGGCATACTGTTGCAATACCTGTTCGTAGACGTCTGAATCCACTGCGGAAGTGTCGAAAGCGTACTGGCCAATTACAACATCCGCGGTCACTGTGGGACAAGTATTCTCCTTTGTCGTATTTCAATGTGAATGCTCGGATGGAAGTTTCGAAAAAATTACTGTTGATTTTTGTTCCCATCCTTGGCCTACCGGAGTCTGTGCTCTGTGGGATGTTAAAACGTTATCACAGTACCTCCTTTCCTTCGTGTTGCTTTATGATGTTTGATTTGCCCACACTCTAGATTACGTTTCGTCTGTTGCCGTTTCTACTTGCTAGGAACGTCGCGCTATTGCTATTTGACACTGTGCAGTTGGACATTAGCCGTTTGTGATAGCAGGTGGTAGAATCACGCGCGTCTATTTGTTCGCCTTACCTTCAGTGCTTCGTCAAATGGGTGTGCTCGTGTGTGTATTAGGAAAGGGAAGTGGTTGACCATGACGTGGGTTGTGCTATACTGTAAGATAAATTTGACGTAAGACATGAAGAACTAATTCTTTCAACATTATTAAAATCCCTGGGTGAACTAATGTGAGAGAGTCTTCCAGCGGGTATACAAGAGACGAGAAATAGCCGAAATATCATTTGAGTCAATACGAGGGGCGCTTGAAAAGTCCGTGCAAAGTCCGAGAGATGGCACCACTGGCGCATATCGAGGTCATGTTTAGTTAGTAGCATCTTTGGAAAGAACGCATACTTAAGTTTCAGCCATATTGGTCTATTTCGTTGAGTTTGGCATTCGTGTGAATGAAGGAAGTCGAGTGATTGTCAAAAAAATGGACGAAAAAGAATTTTGTGTGGTGATTAAACATTACTGTATGAAAGGCAAAACGCCTTGGGAGACTGAAGTGAAGCTAAATAAACATTATGGTTACTCTGCACCTTCGATTAGAACAGTTTATAAGTGGTTTCAAATTTTTCGGAGTGGCCATATGGGCACAAGTGATGCAGAACGTTCTGGACGCCCTGTGGAAGTTACAATATATCATGATGAATGACCGAAGAGTTAAGGTTACCAAGGAAGGATCTACACCAAAAAGGACGAAGACCATTCCTTTGGCCAGAAAGGTTATGACGACTGTCTTTTGGTATTCGCAAGGGATAATCCTCATCGACTATCTGAAAAAGGGTAAAACTATTACAGGTGCATATTATTAATCATTATTGGAGCGTTTGAAAACCGAGCTGCAAGAAAAACGCCGGCGATTGGACCACAAAAAAGTACTTTCCCATAATGACAATGCACCAGCACACACCTCAGCGGTTGTCGTCGCAAAATTACTGGAAATAAGATTCCAATTCGTTTCATATCCCCCCCCACCACCACCACCAACACAATTCTCCAGACTTCGCTCTCTCAGGCAACTACACTCCTGGAAATTGAAATAAGAACACCGTGAATTCATTGTCCCAGGAAGGGGAAACTTTATTGACACATTCCTGGGGTCAGATACATCACATGATCACACTGACAGAACCACAGGCACATAGACATAGGCAACAGAGCATGCACAATGTCGGCACTAGTACAGTGTATATCCACCTTTCGCAGCAATGCAGGCTGCTATTCTCCCATGGAGACGATCGTAGAGATGCTGGATGTAGTCCTGTGGAACTGCTTGCCATGCCATTTCCACCTGGCGCCTCAGTTGGACCAGCGTTCGTGCTGGACGTGCAGACCGCGTGAGACGACGCTTCATCCAGTCCCAAACATGCTCAATGGGGGACAGATCCGGAGATCTTGCTGGCCAGGGTAGTTGACTTACACCTTCTAGAGCACGTTGGGTGGCACAGGATACATGCGGACGTGCATTGTCCTGTTGGAACAGCAAGTTCCCTTGCCGGTCTAGGAATGGTAGAACGATGGGTTCGATGACGGTTTGGATGTACCGTGCACTATTCAGTGTCCCCTCGACGATCGCCAGTGGTGTACGGCCAGTGTAGGAGATCGCTCCCCACACCATGATGCCGGGTGTTGGCCGTGTGTGCCTCGGTCGTATGCAGTCCTGATTGTGGCGCTCACCTGCACGGCGCCAAACACGCATACGACCATCATTGGCACCAAGGCAGAAGCGACTCTCATCGCTGAAGACGACACGTCTCCATTCGTCCCTCCATTCACGCCTGTCGGGACACCACTGGAGGCGGGCTGCACGATGTTGGGGCGTGAGCGGAAGACGGCCTAACGGTGTGCGGGACCGTAGCCCAGCTTCATGGAGACGGTTGCGAATGGTCCTCGCCGATACCCCAGGAGCAACAGTGTCCCTAATTTGCTGGGAAGTGGCGGTGCGGTCCCCTACGGCACTGCGTAGGATCCTACGGTCTTGGCGTGCATCCGTGCGTCGCTGCGGTCCGGTCCCAGGTCGACGGGCACGTGCACCTTCCGCCGACCACTGGCGACAACATCGATGTACTGTGGAGACCTCACGCCCCACGTGTTGAACAATTCGGCGGTACGTCCACCCGGCCTCCCGCATGCCCACTATACGCCCTCGCTCAAAGTCCGTCAACTGCACATACGGTTCACGTCCACGCTGTCGCGGCATGCTACCAGTGTTAAAGACTGCGATGGAGCTGCGTATGCCACGGCAAACTGGCTGACACTGACGGCGGCGGTGCACAAATGCTGCGCAGCTAGCGCCATTCGACGGCCAACACCGCGGTTCCTGGTGTGTCCGCTGTGCCGTGCGTGTGATCATTGCTTGTACAGCCCTCTCGCAGTGTCCGGAGCAAGTATGGTGGGTCTGACACACCGGTGTCAATGTGTTCTTTTTTCCATTTCCAGGAGTGTATTTGTTCCCCAATTTGAAGAAATGGCTGGCGGAACAAAGATTTTATTCAAACGAGGAGGTGGCTGCAGAAACTAATAGCTATTTCGCAGACTTGGACAATTCATATTATTCGGAAGGGATCAACAAATTAGAACAGCGTTGGACGAAGTGTACAAGTCGAAAAGGAGACGATGTCGAAAAATAAAAAAAGGTTTACCCCAAACACGTAAGTAGTTTTTATTTTTGCACGGACTTTTCAAAGGCCCCTCGTATTATAAAGTAGAAATCACTCAAGCATGAAGGTTAAGTTGCAGAGTGTGACCCTGGCCGCCAAGCTGCTAAATGGATGATTGTGGATGGATTTACGTTTCCTTTGCAAACTGGCAGTGTCCTTCAGAAACTGCATTCTTGGAAGGGATCGCCTCTCCGTTAATTACCAGTCCTGTTAGTAGGGAAGCTGTTTCGTAATCCCACGGTACACGCTTCGTGCTTTTTGCTCGCCGTGTATGTGAGATATCTGTGAGAGGGAGGGAGCGGGTGCACTTTCCACCTCCTTTGCACAGTTTTTGTCGGCTTAGTGCTGCGGGAGGAGAGAGTAGTGTAGGCTTTTAGCTCACTGGGCTATCTAGGTGGCCGTAAATTTCCTGTGTGGCGCGGAGTGCAGGAGTGTGGCCTTCACACACACACACACACACACACACACACACACACACACACACACACACACACGCACACATACACACGAGCCACGGCGCGTCTCGAAGCACAGGACGCTCAGGTAAGCGGGCTTTCTTGGAAAATCACCGGCCGCCCTCATTCCCAATACAAAGGCGAGAAAGAGTGGACCGAACAGTCAATGCCTGGGACAGGTACAGCGCGCTTGGGGATCCCCCATGGCGTCCCGGGCTCCCCACACGTACACCACCGTTCTGTTCTCCAACACACACAGTCGAATGGCGGCCAGATGCTGATCGCAGTTAGAACGCCGTGCTCTTACAGTTGGTGACGTATTTTTCGTTTTGTTGCTTCTCATTCTTTGTACTGATATTGCGACTAGTAGCCTTAAAATGATTTTTAAAAACTTATTCACCCGCTAGGTGCACCCCGCATTTTATCACGGTATTTATTTATTCGTGTCAGAAGCATCACGAAGTTACATCCTATAGCGTGTAGAACATTAATATATAAAATACATCCAAAGAAGCACAATAAAGAATTGTAGATATAAAACTTTGTAGAGATTACAGTAGGGGAGCGAGGGGCTTGTTGTAACAGTTTTCATGAAAACTAATATACCGTGAGATCCACTGATGAAATTGCTACTAAATAAAGATGGATGGATGGATGGATGGATGGATGGATGGATGGATGGATGGATGGATGGATGCTGTAACTCTTCCTCTACCAAATCAAGTAAAAATAATACCATAACTATTGGTCATTATTTTACAATCAATTATTTGCTAGAAGTAGTGCGGTGTTACAACTTACCTCGTGCTTGGGTCAAGTTGTAACGTCTACCGGGGCAAGTTGTAACGACAAAAAGAATAATACCTCTAATCATTTATTCTTTGTTTATAATTAACAAAATTGACATCTTTCTAAAGTAGGTATTATTTAATTCTTATCAAAAATCAACTTAAATACTTTTTAAGTAATCAACACCTAAAAATTAAGTAATTAACAGTTTTAGAAGCCATGTTACCCTCTTCTTCTGCAGTAAATACTTACCTAGGCTTAACATAACCAACTCTTAAACATTAATTATTCTTCTTTTTCTTTATGTATCTATAAAGAGAGACGTGACATAATCCGAAAGTCTGACAAGCTTTACGAATATTGCATTCTTTTTTTCTACAACTTCACCAACCGCTAACTCGTACACTTCTTGGCTTTGTGTTGCCCGCTGTGACTTTCTTTTATACACCCTCATTCTAGAAGAAAGGAAAAAAAAGTAAGTATTTACATCATAACGTGGGGCATGTTGTAACACGTTACAACAAGACCCGGGATTTTGTTACAACGAACCCCATGGTATGATTTTTAACATTTATCAAGATAACTATTTAAACAATTTGGCAATCTGAAAAACTGTTACATGTTATCAGAGATAGATAAATTTGAATGTAAATAAGATATAGCAAGTTTGCAATTAGTCGATGATAATAATAACGCAAACCAAAATGTTACGACAGTACAATTTTATATTACCTGGCGAAAGTGAAGAGCGTGCACACTTCGGCTCACTGCGCCGGCCGCCGGGACACTGGCTATGGCAACATGAAGCGGAGCGGTTTACAGGTCAAAGCGAGTCAGAGAAATACGCTAATAAAGTTTAAGATCCCAATGAAAAGAACCTGTTACGACAAGCCCCTCCCTCCCCTACATCAAATATAAGAACAGCTAGAGCTAAACATTTCTCACCTAGAAACGGGCGACGTCAATTGCATTTGGCGTCGTTGCCATAAGGTCCTTTATAGTGCATTTGGCGGGGCAGAGTGGGTAGATGTGCATGTGAGGCGTCGTTTGTAGTACCCTGCATTCGCTTAGGTTAGAGTCTACGAAGTAACCCAATTTATTAAGAGTATCTCTCAATCTTGCTGTGCCCGTATGTACTCTGTTTAGTACCTTCCCGGTCCCCAGATTTAATTGCATCCTGGTGCTAGTTTCCCCTTTCCGGTTCCATTCAGCGTTGATATGTGGTTTTCCTCCAAAGGTCCACTCTCGTTTGAGGTTCTTCATACTCTTCCGTCGAACTCACGGAACTTCGCCTTGATTTTAATGACTGAGACCGTAGAAGGAGTTGAACAGTTACTTGTGAAGAAATGTTACAGCTGGAACTCACTATCCAAGCGTTCGCTATACTTCAGTCCTAAATTAGTTTATAAATAGATAAAATAGGAAACAACATAATTTAACGTACCAAATACACCAAATAGCTAGAGAGAGTACTGCCGCAGAGGCGTGGCAATAACTGCTCAAAAATCAGTGAAACTCATTCCCGGCACGAAGGAAACCAATTCGGTAACTGTCGCCTAATCAGAACCACAAACACAGTTGTAAGCATCAGAGCCCCAAATATCAGAAATTTTCAATGTAGTCGTCTTTCGATGATGGAAAAAAAGTTGGATTAAATAAAATTATTCGTGTATTGGAAAGTGCGTCAAGCAAAGTGGCTACTATAATGAGAATAGATAGCAACAGAAATACGTGCTTCTTAGCATAAGACACGGTAAAAGCATAAAAAAGAAAAAAACTGGACACCAATAGCTCTACGCGACTCCCACACTGCAGCAAACAATGAAACCGGTTCGAAACCGGTAAGGAGATAATAAAAGTCGAAGAACAAAACAAAAGGCGATTGGAAGCAGTAATTTCAAGAAACCTTTATAAGATACTGTGTCTATATTTATTTTCTTTCAGTGGAGTCAGCTGCAATTATAAGCAATTTTGAAAGTATTTCTTCATTAATATATTGTAGCATTTTGTTAGAGAATTTTGGCTCTGTTTATTTTACGATTATTCATTTCTCCTAATATTTTACTATCGGTTTCATAAATTACGCAGAAAAATAATTCTAAACAAACATTATTATTAAGAGGCATACGATATTAGGAGACAGCTGGCTATATAGTCCCTTGGGGCGCTAGTGTCTCTCCTAGTTTCACACGGCAACAAATTTCAAAGCAGTGAATGTCGCGACTGTATGTGTTAGATTTCTGTGAAATCCTGCCAGACAGATCCGTCAGAAAGTGTGCAAGATGGGCCGGAAATGCTGCGTGCGGTTCCTCACCTTTCGAGGAGGACCCTCCGGAGGACCCCGAATGCGGACGGAAGTGCCGCAGGCGGGGCTGCTACCGTCCTGATGCACGTGGTGCTGGCGCTGCCGCACGTGTTGTCCAGGGGAGGCACGTGGGGGCTGAAATCCGGCCACAAACAGATGGCCGCCGGGACCCTATTCGGGTGTCAACTGTCGGAGCAGTACAGATGGTGGCCCAGCCTTAAGGACATTGGGCCGCATTCACAGGCAACTTAAATGTTGCCCCAAGTCGTGGCACACTGCAGCGCTAGCGTGCGCTACAGCCGACGCAGGGCGCCACGGAATCTACTTTGTGACACAGGTCATCAACAAGGCGTAATGAAATGAAATCATCGTGTGGCATAATTGGCCAACTTATTTGGCAGCCAGGTGCATTTGTCTCAGTTTCACCCCACTTGGCGATTTGCGCGTCCGATGAAGAGGAGATGAATGATAAGCACAACACAAGCATACTTTTCCGAGAGAAGAAAATGTACGATCCGGCCGGCTGTCGAAAGCGGGGCCCCGGCAAGCTAGAAGCAGTAATGGTAACCATTAGACAACGAGCTGCTGACATGACATTAGTAACAGCCGTAAACAAAAATATTGCCTGCTACGACAAATAAACCAATAGTTGGCGGGTACACACTTCTCCTGCAAAAAATGTAGCAGTAATTTCAGTTACAATAACGACGAAATCGTGCTTGATATCCACATTTTGATTTATTTGTACACAGAAAACTGCAGCATTAATTCCACGTGGACTGGAACATAATACTTGTGTTTCGAAATACAACCACCAGTGAGCAGACGAATAGTGTTATGGATGGTGAGGCGTCACTAATTACAACCGACAATAACTTTTAGTGACATAGTGGAATAGCCATGCATATCCAAATACAGAGACATGTAGACGGGCAGAATACGGCGCTGCGGTCGGCAACACCTATATAAGGCCGGCCGGTGTGGCCGAGCGGGTCTAGGCGCTGCAGTCTGGCATCGCGCGACCGCTACGGTAGCAGGTTCGAATCCTGCCTCTGGCATGAATGTGTGTGATGTCCTTAGGTTAGTTAGGTTTAAGTAGTTCTACGTTCTAGGGGACTGATGACCTCAGAAGTTATGTCCCATAGTGCACAGAGCCATTTGAACCTATATAAGACAACAAGTGTCGGGCGCAGTTGTCAGATCGGTTACTGCTGCTACAATGATTGGTTATCAAAATTTAAGTGAGTTTGAACGTGGTGTTACAGTGTGCGCCCGAGCGATGGGGCACAGTATCTCCGAGGTTGCCATGAAATGGGGATTTTCCTGTACGACCATTTCACGAGTCTACCGTGAATATCAGGAATCCGATAAAATGTAAATGTCGTGTGACTAGGACCCCCCCCCCCCCCCCCCCCCCCCCCCCCCCCCCCCCCGTCGGCTAGACCGTTCGCCGGGTGCAAGCCTTTCGATTTGACGCCACTTACGCGACCTGAGCGTCGATGGGGATGATGATTAGGACAACACAACACTCAGTCCCTGGGCGGAGAAAATCTCCGACCTAGCCGGGAATCGAACCCGTGACCTTAGGATTGCCATTCTGTTTCGATGACCACTCAGCCACCGGGGTTTGACAGGAATCCGGTAAAATATCAAATCCCCGACATCGCTGCGGGCGGAGAAAGATCCTGCAAGAATGGGACCAACGACAACTGAAGAGAGTCGTTTAATGTGACAGAAGTGCAACCCCTCCGGAAATTGCTGCAAATTTCAGTGCTGGGCCATCAACAAGTGTCAGCATGCGAACCATTCAACGAAACATCATCGATATGAACTTTCGAAGCCAAAGGCCCATTCGTGTATCCTTGATGACTGTACGAGACAAAGCTTTACACCTCGCCTGGACCCGTCAACGATGAGTTTGGACCGTTGATGACTGGAAACATGTTGCCTGGTCGGACGAATCTGGTTTCAAATTGTATCGAGCGGATGGACGTGTACTGGTATGGAGACACCTCATGAATCCATTGACCCTGCATGTCATCAGGGAACTGTTCAAGCTGGACGAGACTCTGTAATGGTGTGGGGCGTATGCAGTTGGAGTGATATAGGACCCCTGATACGTCTAGGTACGACTCTGACAGGTGACGTATGTAAGCATTCTTTCTGGTCACTTGTAGCCATTCATGTCCATTGTGCATTCCGACAGACTTTGGCAATTTTAGCAGTATAATGCGACACCCCTTATGTCCAGAATTGCTACAGAGTGGCTCCAAGCTGAGTTTAAACACTTCCGCCGGCCAACAAACTCCCCAGTCATGAACATTATTGATCATATCTGGGATGCCTTGCAACGTGCTGTTCAGAAGAGATCTCCACCCCCTCGTACTCTTACGGATTTATGGACAGCCGTGCAGGATTCATGGTGTCAATTCCCTCCACCACTACTTCAGAAATTGAGGATGTCAAATTAAACACCGTTCAGCTGTCAATATTGGGCAGGTGTACTAGTTTCTTTGGTTCTTCAGTGTATATTGACAACAGAACGGGAAAATGGAAACAACAATTTGGCCGGCTGAACGTCCAGAAGCTATTAATTTGTGATTGTTGTCACAAGAAAATTAAATCTGGTAGTTAGTCAAATAATCTTCATCAACAAGATTCTCATTTCGCCTCAATAGTTGAGAGTAGATTCTTTTCCTTTTCTTTGCACTACAGAAAAAGCGGGATTCTGTCTCTGAAGATAAAGCTCAGGATATCTTCTTCGGTAGTTAGTGACGCAAATCAGGACTTAACAGAGAGGTCCTTTATTCGTATTGAAGTGGAAAATTTAATATTATAATTTTTATTTTACCTTCGTGTCCTGTCGATTTCATGTCTTTGCAGTAAGTTCCACTTTCTGCATTGGCATTTTAGTATATCCCGTAAATCCACTTAATTTATTTACGAAGTATCGTCAGTGGCGTATAAAGTGACTGGCATTAAATTCACTTAAGAAATGTGCGAAAATACTTTTGAAGCTCAATTTTGAATTCGTTTACAGGTCTTAAACAACTTTCAGCGTCCATTTTTCCCGGTCCTTTAGTCTTCGTAATATCGCGCGTGATTGTGTGCGCTTATCTGTTCTGTTTATAGTTTATTGGTACACTGCAGGGAATAGTTGTGCACGTATTTCAGAGAAGTCTTTCACATTACTCTATACTTTTCGGAAGTGACAGTGGCAGACAGATCTATACCATTGGTCATAAACTCTGTTGATTAATGAAGTTATGTTAAACAACTTTGCAGGATCATCATCCCAAATATTCTGTTTATCGAAAATTTCTAGAAAGTATCTATGTAAGAAAAGGAATGGTGCGGTTCTTCAGCCTGCATGTTTCCTCCGGTAATTATGGCGTAAAACATAAAATTTTAAGTATGACAACGATTTGGCTATAATGTAAACAGAGCTCGGATGGGAACATCCTGGCATATTAAAACTGTGTGTTGTACCGGTACTCGAATATGGAACCTTTGGTTTTCGCGTCTAAGTGCAAGAATGGCTCACGTCCCGTCCTCACAGCTTTACTTCCGCCAGTACCTCGTCTCCGGCACACAGTTTTAATCTCCCAGCACGTTTTAAATCAGCTTACACTCTGCTGCAGAGTAAAAAATCATTCTGGAGATTCCAGATTGTTTATGCGACCATATAACGAGATATCAAAAAGGAGCCAAGCAAGAAAGGATACAGTAGCTTTCCCTCTCCAATATTCAGCATCTGTTACAGCCTTATCCTTGCAAATTCATTGTTCCGTGAAAGAGTGTGCAGAGAAGTAGGTGACGCTGAGTTCCAATCTCCCCACATTCGCACGAGCCGTTCTCTATATATCCCCACTGCCTTAGTGGCGTACTGAAGTGAGACATGGTTATTGGGATCAGTGGAAGAATATAATTCCTTTCTTTTTACCAATACTGGTAAATTGCACAGTGTGTGCTGGAGTGCTCTGTGGGGATTTCTAAGTTGGGGTGCTACCAGAACTGAAGCTCTAAAGGCACAGAGGGATTTGCGCTTGCGTAGCTCAGTCCCATTGAGCTATGGCTGCGAAAGCCAAGGATACGGATTCCGGTCCGGAACACACAGTATTCTCATGTGTTGGATGTTTCACCACAAGGGACACCGTAGCACAGAGTGGAAATTAATTCAAGTAGACGTGTACTTTCTGACAATGTGATAGGTTACATAAAGCTAGTATCGACAGTCAAGTTATTCATAAAGAATGATTATCACAACTTGCCTTCAAACATTTCATTTCGTGCGATAAGTAGCTTTTCTAGCAGATATGTACCCCAAAGTGTGTTTACCAGTTGGTGAATATTTTGAGACTGACAGTATTCACAGATCATAGATGTCATGATTGACCTGTTTTGACTCGAAGCGTCTAGATAATTATTGCTGGAGCGCATGGAGTACTGAGATTGGAGTTGCAAACAACTTGAATCTAAAACTAGTGGAAAAAAGTGGTGAACAGGCGTGTTCGTACATTACCAATCATCATTTCAAGCTCTTTTCTTATACCCCGTAGCATTGGGACAGGGATTACTAACAGATCTGTGGAGGATGATGCAGACAGCTGTGACACTTTCAGTTAGGAAACTCGTGGCAATCGGAGGCTAAACGTGATCATGCTGTGCCTGAGGTTTAGTGCCTCCTGCATTACTTCCCAGTCTGCAGTTTGCCATTATATACGAAATTATAACACGAGATAAGCACACGAATAATGGTTCAAATGGCTCTGAGCACTATGGAACTAAAAATCTGAGGTCATCAGTCCCCTAGACTTCAGAACTACTTAAACCTAACTAACCTAAGGACATCACACACATCCACGCCCGAGGTAGGATGCGAACCTGCGACCGTAGCGGTCGCGCTGTTCCAGACTGAAGCGCCTAGAACTGCTCGGTCACTGCGGCCGGCTCACGAGAATAAAACCGATGCTGAGCTGCATTAGTGAAAATGAAGAAAAGTAGGACAAGCAAACTGGAAGCATTCCAGACAGCGGAACCAGCTAGAGTTAGAGCTCGAAAGTGCAAACAGGAAGGCAGAGACACTTTGGCCAGTCTTTGCGGCGGTGCCCAGACCGGAACCGGAAACGGCGATAGGGTCTCACCTTGGAATGACGTCATGTTTCAGAATACTTGTCCAGAGAGTTGTTCGTACATACTTACGTTCATATCATCTATGGCGTATCGAGTACTGTAACATAATCTTGTTATAAATATGACTTAATTATTGCAACTGACACAGTGTTCAATACGGAATTGTAACTGACGCTGAATCGTTGTTTCAGCAATTGCTGCAGGAGTTTTTTTGTTCTTTCTTTCAGTTAATCAGACTCAGAGTGAAACAGCTTGCTTCTGTACGTTAGGGCTTCATGTTTCCAGAATGAGATTTTCACTCTGCAGCGGAGTGTGCGCTGATACGAAACTTCCTGGTAGATTAAAACTATGTGCCGGACCAAAATTCGAACTCGGGACCTTTACCATTCGCAGGCAAGTGCTCTACCAGCTATACCAGCAAGTGCTGTACCAGCTGAGCTACCCAAGCATGACTCACGACTCGTCCTCACAGCTTCAGTTCTGGCAGTACCTCGTCTCCTACCTTCCAAACTTTACAGAAGCTCTTCTGCGAACCTTGCAGATCTAGCACACCTGGAAGAAAGGATATTGCGGAGACATGGATTACTTACAGCCTGGGGGTGTTTCCAGAATGAGATTTTCGCTCTGCAGCGGAGTGGGCGCTGATATGAAGCTTCCTGGCAAATTAAAAGTGTGTGCTGGTCCGAGACTCGAACTAGGGAGTTCATTTTTCTAAGTAGCTATCCATTACTCGCGCTAAGATTCCTCAAAGAATTACTATATGTTCCTCCTCCTTCTCGTGGTCTTAATTACCGTCTGGCTAAAAATGCGTACGTCCGTACATCCGTCTTATTCACCATTGTGCATCTATTTCTTCTTTAACCGACCTCAACAATTCTGGCGCATAACGCCACAGTCAGATATGTACTGTTCCCCTGGATCATTTTTGCGACAGCTCGTGGTTAGGTAGAATGCATCAGTAGAACTGCAAATATTGGACTTATTCTCATAGTTGCTTACGTAGTTGGATTTCTACTTTAATTTTATTCTATAATAAAATCTGATGGCGTCACCTTCTCAAACACACATATTACCTGTTCGAAAATGTAGAAAGAGTTGTCAAACTGATGTGACCCAGTTCGTGCTTGGTGTCTTCTCTGCCTGCGAGAACCTGTAATTATGTGAGATGGGGTTTATTATTTTTATGACTGTATATTTTTGTCGTTTCTGTGCAAGAGGGAAGGTGCGGATAGAAGAGAGAATTTTTGTACATATTGTAATGTTCTTAATGCTATATTATTTTCACGTTATGAATGGTTCTGCAGAACAAACGTTATAAGAAAATTACTGTTTTGGGAGTTCGTTGTAACGTCTTTCTCTATTTATAGTTGCATGCCTGAGGTTAGAGGATGGACAAAAGTCTGTCCTTACACCACGTTGCTGTTCATGTATTCGAAGTTGCGTATACGAACAACCATCAGCTGTATAAGGTAATAACGACAATGAAAATATGCGCCGGACCATGACTCTATCCCGGATATCCCGTTTTACGCGAGCGGTCACCTTAACATCTTTGGCTATCCGCGCATTACTCACGGCCAGATGAAAACTTCGATATGTCTTCCCGTGAACACATTATTAATTTCCGTACAGGGGAGGATGTTTTTATTGAAAGTTGCTGCTTACATGGGCGAATAAATACGATGTTAAGAAGAACGGACATGCATCGTTCTTCTTAAGAACATAGGAAGTGCAGTATCGTGCTTTGTGTGCAGCTGTTCTGCATAACATGAGTGTGTAGGAGTATGTAAAGTAAGGCAATTGTCCGAAGCTCTCTTGTGTGCTTTCTCGACAAACTTCACCGCTAGAGGCGGAAATTTACTTAGGAGAAGCATGTGGATTGATTTTAGAATAAAACTTTTACTCTGCAGCGCAGATGAGTCTGGCATTGAGTTTTACTCTGTGAAGTATGTAATTTGCTTTATTAGTACATTCGGCGTGGAGTGTTAGCCATCTAGTGTATTTTCAACGTTGCTTACAGCAACTAAAGGCCATATGAAGTTCAGGTGGTACGATCAGATACTTTATTCGGCTGGTCGATCGTTGTTTGTCTATAACAAGTAGGTCACCTGGCAAGAGGCAGTTCAACGCCGAGCCGACGACCGTGGCAGCTAGCTTTCTGCCACCTTGAAGTTGCGCGTTCCGACCTTGTACTTGCCGCATGACACGTCCATAACACTTCGCGCCCGCTAGCGTCGTAAAATATGGCCATGTATTCATTTTACTTTCAAATTGGGTTGTGGATTATCTCTTTGGTTTGGCGAATGCGATACGTCTGGAGCGTTATTTCCTCGGGCGCAAGAGACCTGCGGAAATGTTGTATCAGCTACAGACGGCAAGTCAGAATTAAAGTCGTAGCCTGTTAGAATTAGGTTGTCAATGGCGGCGAAAATCTCTTCATGCGAATTACGAGATGATTTTGATTTTCTGTCTCATTGTTCAAATGAGCAAGTTCTCAGTCTCGCGACAAAGCCGTCGGTGGAACGTTAAACTAACGTTGCCGATGATACAAGTATAGCTATCACACCCAACAGGCAAGAATTAACTGATGAAATTGTAAACGATGTTTTTCAGAAAATCATTAAGTGGTTCTCTGCAAATGGGCTCTCATTAAGCTTTGACAAAACACAGTATATACAGTTCCACACAGTAAATGGAATGACACCATTAATAAATATAGACTTCGATCAAAAATCGGTAGCTAAGGCAGAATATTCAAAATTTCTAGGTGTATGCAATGATGAGGGGTTGAACTGGAAAAAACACAATGAATATCTGCTGAAACGTTTGAGTTCAGCAGTTCAGGGTCATTGCAAATTGTGACGATTTACATCTTAGTAAATTAGCTTACCACGCACATTTTCATTCTCTGCTTCCGTATGGCATCATATTCTGCGGTAACTCATCACTGAGTAAAAGAGTGTTCCTTGCACAAAAGCGTGTAATCAAATAATTGCTGGAGCTCATCCAAGATCATCCGCAGACACTTACTTAAAGAGCTAAGGATCTTCACTGTAGCCTCACAATATATATATTCAGTTATGAAATTTGTTATTAACAATCCGAACGAATTCAAATGTAATTTCACAACAAATTTCACAGTTTTTCAACCGAAATTGGCCGAGAAAAAGGAATGTTATGTTACCTCGTCCCCTACTCCCAAGTCTCAATATACGAGGGGCATTTGAAAAGTCCGTGCAAAAATAAAAACTACTTACGTATTTGGCGTAAACCTTTTCTATTTTTCGACATAGTCTCCTGTTAGACGTACACACTTTGTCCAACGCTTTTCTAATTAGTTGATGCCTTCCGAATAATAGGAATTGCCAAGTATGCACAACACCTATTATTCGGAAGGCACCTCCTCGTTTGAATAAAATCTTTGTCCCGCCAGCCATTTCTTGAAATTGGGGAACAAATAGTAGTCTGAGGGAGCCAAGTCTGGAGAATAGGGGAGATATGAAACGAGTTGGAATCCTATTTCCTTTAATTTTGCGACCACAACTGCTGAGGCGTGCGCTGGTGCATTGTCGTGATGGAAAAGGATTTTTTGCGGTCCAATCGCCAGCGTTTTTCTTGCAGCTGCTTTCAGACTGTCTAATAACGATGAATAATATGCACTTGCAATAGTTTTATCCGCTTCCAGATAGTCGATGAAGATTATCCCTTGCGAATCTCAAAAGACAGTCGCCATAACCTTTCCGGCCGAAGGAATGGTCTTTGCCTTTCTTGATGCAGATTCCCCCTTGGTAACCAATTGTTTAGATTGTTGTTTGGTCTCAGGAGTATAATAACGTATCCATGTTTAATCCACAGTGATGCAACGACGCTTTAAAGTCCTACGGATTCTTCCTGAACAGCTGAAAACCGCCATCCAACACTTCACACGATTACGTTTTTGGTCACGCGTATGCAATTGCAGAACCCATCTTGCGGATAGTTTTCTCATGTCCAAATGTTTATGCACAATATTATGTGCCCGTTCATTCGAGATGCCCACGGCACTAGCAATCTCATGCACCTTAACTCTTCTGTCATCCATCACCATATCATGGATTTTAGCAATGATTTCTGAAATCGTAACCTCCGCAGGGCGTCCAGAACGTTCAGCATCACTTGTGCCCACATGGCCATTCCGAAAATTTTGAAACCACTTATAAACTGTTCTAATGGAAGGTGCAGAGTCACCTTAATGTTCATCAAGCTTCTCTTTAGTCTGCTGAGGCGTTTTGCCTTTCATAAAGTAATGTTTAATCACCACACGAAATTCTTTTTCGTACATTTTTTGACAATCACTCGACTTCCCTGATTCACACGAATACCGAACACAAAGAAATAGACCAATATGGCTGAAACTTGGTGTGCGTTTTTTCCAAAGACGCTCCTAGCTAAACATGACCTCGATATGTGCCGGTGGTGCCATCTCTCGGACTATGCACGGACTTCTCAAACGCCCCTCGCATGAACCAGACGTTTTACCCTCTTTCTTTCTATTTCCGCGAGAAATTGTCTTTACTCTGTAGGAATCAGCTTGGGTTTCGAAAAAGACGATCGTGTGAAACCCAGCTCGCGCTATTCGTCCACGAGACTCAGAGGGCCATGGACACGGGTTCCCAGGTAGATGACGTGTTTCTTGGCTTCCGCAAGGCGTTCGATACAGTTCTCCACAGTCGTTTAATGAACAAAGTAAGAGCATATGGACTATCAGACCAATTGTGTGATTGGATTGAAGAGTTCGTAGATAACAGAACGCAGCATGTCATTCTCTTTCGAAGTAAGAGTAATTTCAGTTATGCCGCAGGGGAGTGTCATAGGACCGTTGCTATTCACAGTATATAAAAATGACCTTGTGGATAACATCGGAAGTTCACTGAGGCTTTTTGCGGATGGTGCTGTGGTATATCGAGAGGTTGTAACAATGGAAAATTGTACTGAAATGCAGGAGGATCTGCAACGAATTGATACATTGGTGCAGGGAATGGCAATTGAATCTCAATGTAGACAAGTGTAATGTGCTGCGAATACATAGAAAGATAGATCCCTTATCATTTAGCAAAAAAAATAGCAGGTCAGCAACTGGAAGCAGTTAATTCTATAAATTATCTGGGAGTACGTATTAGGAGTGATTTAAAATGGAATGATCATATAAAGTTGATAGTCGGTAAAGCAGATGCCAGACAGAGATTCACTGGAAGAATCCTAAGGAAATGCAATCCGAAAACAATGGAAGTAGGTTACAATACGCTTATTCGCGCACTGCTTGAATACTGCTCAGCAGTGTGGGATCAGTACCAGGTAGGTTTGATAGAAGAGATAGAGAAGACCCAACAGAGAGCAGCGCGCTTCGTTACGGGATCATTCAGTATTCGTGAAAGCGTTATGGAGATGATAGATAAACTCCAGTGGAAGACTCTGCAGGAGAGACGCTCAGTAGCTCGGTACGGGCGTTTGTTGAAGTTTCGAGAACATACCTTCACCGAAGAGTCAAGCAGTATATTTCTCCCTCCAACGTATATCTCGCGAAGAGGCCATGAGGATAAAATCAGAGAGATTAGAGCCCACACAGAGGCACACCGATAATCTTTCTTTCCACGAACAATACGAGACTGGACTGGAAGGGAGAACCGATAGAGGTACTCAAAGTACCCTCCGCCACACACTGTTAGGTGGCTTGCGGAGCATGGATGTGGATGTAGATGTATTTCCTTGGGGATGTCAGGTTTTGTTTTTCTGGTTGTTTTTCTTCCACACCCACATTCATCTCTTCTAGTCGCCGTGTGTATTTTCTAGGCCCATCCGGCGCCCACTCCAGCTAATGTAGCGAATACAGGCCCCTCCCTCCCACCTCCCCCTCCCCCTCCCCCTCCCATCTCGATCTCGTGTTTGCTCGTTACGTGACGTGTCTTGTCCTGGAACACACGTTCACAGGAGGACAGTTCTACGTGTCGACTGGAGCCAGAAAGGTTGGGGTTCCGCCACTCGGCGTACTTTTTTTGGTAGAGTGCGGGAGTGGCGTCGCTCGCTCGCTGACACGTGTCCTTCCCTGGAAGATAAGGCCGCTATATATACACACGCGCACACCCACACGTGCGATCTGCTCGCGAGTGCTGGGGCCCGGCGCCTGCGCCTGCTGGCCCAGCGTGGGGCGGCTCTATTAACGGCTTCCTGCGTCTGCCTGCCCCTGCGTCACGGAGGCGGGCTCAATTCTGCGGACACCGAATGGCGCCTCCACTCTGCCGGCTAGCCCTTCACCTCCACCACCACCACCCACACCTCCAACTTCAGCACTCCCATATCGACCAATCGCATTCGAACTAAAGTTCCGACTCCCCACTCCTTTGTATCTCGCTTTTCCGTTATTCTTAGTGCTGGGATACGCGCGAGAGTTTTATTGCTCTCAGGCAGATTGGCTTTCTCGGATAGTACTCGCAAGAACTGTCCGGACTATATGCGAATTTCCACCGATAGTCACTGTCCGACGGTTCCATGCAAGAACTTTCTGTACGTGTCTGAGTGTCTTCAGAGAGGAGATGTCGCAAGCGTTTTACACACATCAGGGTGGTTAGTGTCTGTAAAGGCTGAGAGATTTTTCTGTCGCAGTTCTGTCCGTGAAGGAAGAGGCTGTTATGGAAGAGAGTCGGGCTGCAGCTGCACTTTTAACAATTTTAGTATTAAAAAAAGACGTCAAAGACGGTGTTGGATAAGAGCGGTGGGATGATTTTGGAACATGCAAGAATCTCATTAAATCGGCAATCCACAATGATGGCGAAATATTTCGAAACGTCAGCAATGGAGACACAACAAATACTCTTTATAATTTGACCCATAATTGCCAATGTAGATACTAGTATGCGTAAATCCATTAGTATTAAAATGGTTCAAATGGCTCTGAGCACTAAGGAACTTCACATCTGAGGTTATCAGTCCCCTGGAACTTAGAACTACTTAAGCTCAACTAACCTAAGGACATCACACACATGCATACCCGAGGCAGGTTTCGAACCTGCGACCGTAGCGGTCGCGCGGTTCCAGACTGAAGGGCCTAGAAACGCTCGGCCACAGCGGCCGGCCATTGGTGTTAAAGACAGACTGCTTGTTATAGTCATATTTACAGCATCAGCTCCGTTTACAATTACTATAAAATAAGAGAATGAAATTTTCACTCTGCAGCAAAGTGTGCACTCATGTGAAACTTCCTGGCAGATTAAAATTGTGTGCCGGATCCTGAGTCCACTTCCGTGGCAGCTTTCTGACATTCTCACAGTGCATATCCTAACTGTTCTTACTAGACCGGCACCCGTGGTACAGAACTGCTGGTTGCAATGTTGATGGGGCCGCAGTGCTTAGGAGCTTGTCTTGTGTTCAAATTTTCGCATTAACGCGGGATCGGATCTCTTCAGTGACATTTTTTAAATTTTCGTTTGGTTATTGTGTATAATGTTTCCATTGTTTATAATTTTTTTGTTTTAATCTAGAGCTTTTGGAATAGTCTAACTGCTCGTGCTGTTCATTTAGGAGGTAAAACGGGCGATTTCTTCTTTCAGAAACATGCCAGGGCCAGGTATTATGGCTCAAAACAAGCAGTTTTCGCGGTACTTTTATTCGATGTGTGCATGAGTGCGGCAAAAGTTACCTAGAAGTGGTAGTGTACAAACTGTGAAATGTGGCGCAAATTTGGCACGCAATATGGCAGCTGAGCACTCTCAGCTCTCCTGACAATGCAGGTATAGTTTTCCTTCTCTGAAAGCTACGGCGAGCAGCTCTCGAGAGGTGGAGGTTGCCGGTCGCACGATATGTCTAAAACTCGCCGAAAGCGACTGAGATCTTTTCCCTACTGTCGACGAGCTGACTTCCGACGCTGTTTACACGACACGTATTTCTCTCAAAAACTCTTTGAGAATGAAAAGCTTCACTTTTATACCTAGCTTTATACACACATCAACAAAAGTTGTACATCACCCCAGTATGTCGTGCAGTTGTGTTGGTAATCTGACTGCCCATGTAGCGATCGGACGGTTACCGCCGACGTCGTTTCTAAACATACACCCAGTTACATATGGGTAGAGCGCTGCACTGCAATGGATTGCGGCATTTCAGTAAAAAGGAAAGGGCCAGTGGGAACATATCAGAGACCTATGTGGAAAAGTAGAGAGAACATCCAGCATACCACGAAGGACAATTGCGACCAATGATCGGATCCGTATCATCACGTTACGCGCAGACGGTTGATCAGGGAAGTTGCTCGATGTGTACATTGGAGTCAAAGTGATGTCGTGTGGACATAGAATCGGTTCCAGTTGACAGGTACTGTTGAGAACCTACACTCTACATACACGTTCGACAGGTTGTAATGGTACTTGAATTACGTAACCATTACGGCACCTCACCTCAACCTCTCGATACCAGCAATATTCTACTGTGTTTCTGTAAAATAGTTAACATATTAACATTCAGATTTTATTTCATTAATGTAGGGGTACTTCGATACGTATATATTGCAATGATATTATTCTTGTGTGTATTCTTTCTTTTGTCACTATGATCTTTGACGTACTTGTAACTCTGATTTTTGGGCGCTTAAGCGGTTATTAAAGGGTCAAGCTTTGGTCGTCATGTTAAAAAGACGCAAATTGTAGTCAGTTTATGAAATGTGAACTTTAACAGTGAGGAAGATATTTTCAAGTAGGTTTTATATTGAGAAATGATGTTTTGGAACGAGTTACGTGGCACTGCAACAAAAGTAATAAAAACGAAGTGTAACTTAAATTCGGAGTGCTGATTACTTTTTTACATCACCATTGTCCTAACTTGCAAAATTTTAATCTTCAAGAATGGTTTATGAAACACATCTATAAATCTTTTGAATATCGCAGAATAGCACCTAGGCCTCTTTGCATCCGAGCTTGGAATCATCACTACCTAGATTTTCGACGATTGAGCCATGAGTTCACAACGAGATCAGCGTGGGGAACACGAAAAGATGAGTGCCTAGTTTATCCATTATTTCAAGAAATGACTTTAATAACTGTGCTCTTATGACACCTGCCACATAATATAATTTTGTTGTTGCCCGAAAATGCAGTATTTAGCAGCGTGAGCAACACTACACTCATAATTAATTTTTTACCTTTGTTGTGGTAGGGTTGTTAGAAGGTGCGCAGGATGATCAATATCTATGACTTGTGAGTCAAAGGAACCGTCAACCGAGGGCTCCAAGCTGCTAGAGGACGTCACGTATCGCATCAACCTGTTAGGAGACGTTCGGATGATGCAGATCTCCATTCCCGCCGGCCTTAGCGAGCACCACGTCGTACACCACACCACCATCAGCTCCAACCCGTTTGGATGCAACCCGGTAATACAGAACGTCTCCAGCACTGCTTCCCACCTGTACAACAAAGTAGTGGAGCAGCGCTGTTCTGGGCTGGCATTACAACGGGAGCACAGTACACGTGGTTGTTGCGGCAATCTTACTGAGCTACAGTACAGGGACGCAGTTCTGCAGTCAACAGTGAGGCCATGTCGCCAACATGTTGGTGGCAATTTTATCTTGGAGGATGATAAATTCGCGTGTTCTTTGTGCTATTCCCACGAACACGTTTGTTAAACATGCTAGTGTCACCAGATTGTAGTGATCTGCCTGTTCACCGAATCTGAACCCGATGGAACATGCGTCGGATCGACTTCGATGAGCTGTTTTTGGACGTCAGCGACGACCAAGTACTCTACGTGACTTACGGTGGGTCGGCATTTAAGAGTAGGTTTGGACCAAGGTTGATGCGATAATCTCTCGAGGGTAGGCCACGAGGATTCAAGCCTGCATCCGAGCGAGGGAACGTTTCTCCGCGCTCAGGAGTGCTGCAAATCCCCCTCCTTCCTGCTTTGGGAAACACGAGTCTGTCGTTACGTAAATTTATTTATTCTGTGCTATACTCACATTCCAATAGAACTTACACGAATGCCTCGCAGCCAATTTTTGTTTTATGTGGTTTTCGAATTAAAGAATCTATGCAAAACTTTTGTTGAAGTGTGTATGTTCCGACGTGTGGAGTAAAATTTACCAGGAGATATCGACTATTACCTGTATACCAGTATTTTGGTGCTCGTTTAGTACCAACCAGGGGACGGCTGCAGGATAATTAATGGGTTAAACTTTCGGATGTGAGCAACGGTCATCTGCGGCGGGAAAGTGCATTCGTACGGGAATACAAAAAACTGCAGAAAAATCCTAACATGCCTGTTCATGCAGACATTCCAACCGTCAGCGAAAGGAAGGCTTCGCACTCGCTGGAAACCGTCAAGGACGTTAGTTAACGGCTGTAATATTAATGACTGCTGAAGACACACATGGCAGAGTAATGCTACTACGGAACAACTGAAGATGCCGTGCATATTGATCAAGTCACCTGACCTTAAGCTGTCACGCAGGATCCGGTGGGTTCTTAATCGAATAAGTACCAACACTGGAAGGTATGCCGATTCTTCACACAAGTGGAAGAAAATAACTTCACCAAGTTGTGACTGGCGCTGAATAGCAGACTGTTTGATATGTAATTCAGGACTTCTCTCGTAGAGACCACTAGACTACTTTCGTGGCCTGGATATTGGTTCGTAATTTGAGACACTGTGTCGATATTTTTGTAATGTAACTATGCGGAAAATACATTATTCTTATACCTGTTTTATTATTATTATTATTATTTATTTTATTACCTTCAGTTGGCCACTAGTCAGTTATACAAAGGTTTATAAATTATTCACCAATGCATTTCAGTTCAGTAAGAATTCGTGTAATGTGTTTTCTCTCAGTATCTGTCAAACACACACACACACACACACACACACACACACACACACACACAGAGAGAGAGAGAGAGAGAGAGAGAGAGAGAGAGAGAGAGAGAGAGAGAGAGAGAGAGAGAGAGAAGGTATCGTACTCCGCCTAAGTTTTCCTACTCAAAAGCGTGTAATACGAATTACGTGTGGTAAATAATACAGGGTGTCCCACTCAAACATCCCTGATTTCTGATTTCAAAGACCCAGGAAAAAAAACCACAGTAGATACGACTGTGAAAACAGCACCACATTGTAGAGCATCTCAACGAATTTGTCGTCAATACACCTCTATATGTGAACCATTTGTAGCACGAAGAATATCGAATCTATATTCAATTTCTTGTCAAGTTCTTTGTAACATTTCTTCTGTTATTGTTGCAGTCGCATTAGTGATACGACGTCGCAACGTAGGAATATCGTCCACTTTGGTCGCATACACGCGGTCCTTCACGAATCCCCACATGAAGAAATCAAGCGGCGTAATGTCGGGCGGTGGCCAGACAATGGGTCCACCGCGTCCGATCCTCCGATTGGAAAATTTCGTATCCAGGAACTTGCGAACAGCTGTTGACCAATGCGGCGGAGCTCCACGTTGTTGAAAAATGATGTTGGGTTGCAAGTCTTGTATCTGAGGGTACACAAACTGCTCCAACATGTCCAGATACACTGACCCATTCACTGTTTGTTCCGTAAAGAAGAACGGTCCAACAACCTGTCGTGCATTAGCCCACACCAGACGTTTAGTTTAGGGCTATCACGAACATGTTCAGTGACAACGTGCTGATTTTGCGAACCCCAAATCCGAACATTATGCCTATTAACCTTTCCTGATAGCTGAGAGGTTGCCTCATCTGAGAATAAACATCTTTCCAGGCATCAATATCAGTACGCTGCAGCTTGTCCGCAGCAAATTTTTGTCGGCGTGGTTTGTCGTTCGGCTTCATATGTTGCAGAATTTTCACTTTGTAAGCAGATATACGAAGACGCTAGTAAACTACACGATGCAGCGTTGATCGAGGTACATCACGTTGTCTAGATGCTTGACGAATTCTCTTAGATGGGCTTCTTAGAAACATTTGTCTGATGTTCTCCACTGTCCCTTCTGAAACTCTGTAACGTGCACCACCAGAATGTTTCAAAATACTTCCAGTTGCCAGAAACTTCCTGTACGATTCCTTAATTGTTTTCACATTAGGTGGATCACATTCAACACACGATGATTATTTCTTAGCTCAGTAATCGCTGATTTTGTTTCTCCACACTACACTACTGCTTGCTTGCTGCTGTGAGTCCTCATTTTCACTTCATGCGACCATGCTGCACTCTGGCGACGATACAAAGCACTTCTGACGCGGGAATACTAATTCTTTGAGAGGCTTTACAATGTGGTGCATTTTTCATTGTTGTATCTACTGTGGTTTTTCTCTCCAGGGTCCGTGAAATCAGAGAGGTTTGAGTGGGACACCCTGGATCTTTTGCAAACAAGTAGCTCAGTTCATGAAATGAAAATCAGAAGTATAAATAATCTACCCAAAGATTCACAGTCATTTGCTTTGGCACAGAAAGGGATCGACTGCTATTGACACAATTTTATAATTTTTTTAAATATTTATGGAGATGATAAATAAACTGCATTTTATTTATCTGAAGATGACCACAGTTGTGGTCGAAACCGATCACAGGAATAAATAATTTGTGATCAAGACTGTTTTTGATAGTAAATATTTGTAATAACATTGATCACTGCATACTCCCACAATGTATTCAAAAATAAACTGCATTTTGTTTCATTTATTCGCCTATTATGAACCGCCTTTCTTTCTCGTACTCTGCGTTAGCTAACGATTCACTTACGCCGCCAAGAGGCATCGGTCTGCAAACATTAAGAACTAAAGACATCACCAACACACAAAGCTTTACGGTAATGGAGCGTCTGTGTTGTTAAGAAGGACGATGGAACACTGCACCGTTCTTCTAAGCAACATAGGCACTTCATATCGCATTTATCCGCTGATACCAGACCGTGATCTTCAATTAAAAAATATTCTCCTCTGTACGGGAATTGCATAATATGTGTACAAATACAGACTGACACAGGAACGTCGACATGTGGAGGTTTGGTTCTGGCCGTGAGTCGTGCATGGATATTCAAAGGGGTTAAGGCGACCGCTCACGTAAAGCGGGAGATCCGTGTTCTAAACCTGATATGTCACAAATTTTCACTGTAGTCATCCCCTTATTCAGCTGATGGTTGTTCATATTCGCAACCGTGAATACGTTTCATGTAACACAAATAGTTGGTGGAGGCATTCGCAGGAAAATATCAAATACAACTGTCGTCACTGGTGTTATGTATCAAACGTCACAATAGTTAATGGCTTTTTGCTCAATGTAATATGGTAAAACTGTACAGGGAAAGAAGTTGAGAAAGACGTTTCAATGCAAACATCACTTAGATTCTGATTCTTAATGCTGTATACAAATTGACACAATTTTTATCGTTCCTTTTTGCTCTAGGTACAAGAGGACTGCTATACATTATGCAGGATGGTGGTAATCACATGATGGTACAAGCGCTTGAGAGGGTGTTAAATTACAGTATGCAGAATGAATAGTACCAGAACAGTACAAAACGTATACACACAATAATGAAGTGTACAAGTACTGGACACTTAGTAAAGAGGAAGTGTAGAAATTGTAGAGAAAAGGGCATAAATTTTGTTGGCAAGAACATATAAGACTCAATACAAACGTGAATGACCACAAACTGCAATAAGCTTACTCAGACTGAGTAGAAATTAAATTCTGGTAAAATAGCTTTGGACATTACATGGAACGAAGAGTACAGTACATCCGTATGGAAGACGAAGCAGGGTGTAAATGACGCTTACGTTGCAGTACAGTTTTTTGGATGAATATACGTAATTAGAATTTGAGAAGAATTTGTGTGTGTGTGTGTGTGGGGGGGGGGGGGGGGGGGCGGATGGGATGCGTGGGGGTGTGTGTGATGGGATCACACGATGCTTTAAATGGGATGCACTCAGCTGTAACTTGTCACTTAGAGAACCAGGTGACAGTTCTCTGTCAAACGGTTAGTCACCACCATTAATTTCAATTGTACGCACTTCGTACCTATGCCGTTGCTTCAGCACATTTCCCATGCATGTAAAATCTGGAAAAGTTTCGTTTGCGATATTCTTTACAGGTGCTGTGCATTTTACGGAACCCTTTTAAAAAATGTGTTTTTCTTTTCTAGCAGACATCCTCAACGAGCAATGTTACAGTGCTGCGCATCGTATCTGTTAAGTTGGTTACGTATATTGAGAACATTAGAGTTCGTATTACGGTTCCCTGGGGCACATTCGAAGCTATTTTTCTTCTTGTGGATGAGCTGCCTTCCAGTAGAACTGTGTTCTGTTACTCAAATATTGAGCCCGTAACATATTTGTGGAGCTACACGGTATGGTCGTGTCTCGGTTAGTAATCCACCAAGCGGTATAAAAAGGTTTCGCAGTTGCAGTAACGGTAGCTGTATGTGAAAAGGTGTGCACTTTCACCGCGTTTGCAACAGTTCAGCGGATGACATAAATGATGCAGCGAGGGTATCGCAGTCGCTATAAAATAATAACAAGCGGTTCACTGCCATGGAATATCAAATTATTGTACAGCTATGTTGCTGACATTCAGAGCGAAAAACATTCTGGTTCTGGGTTTTGCGTAAAATAATTCACTCGCAACCGGAAGGTGGTCTCTGGAGGTCCGTTGAGTTACGAGAGCTACACGGTTCGTTGCACGCTTGCACGCCCGTTCGTGGCAGAGCGGCCGAGTAATTCCCCTTCGAAAGAACGACGTGGCATTTCCCACGACTGTTGTGAAACCTCTAGAGGTACTAATCACAGATACGTTGCTCTAGATGTTTATCGACGCAAAGGATACACATGAACGAACATGAATAATTAAACGTGCGACCATTCAGAATTTAGTACACTTGCGGAAAGTTACTGAAGGTTGCACTCAACCACCTGTTTTCGACAGGCGGTGTCCGCCCCCGGTACGTGAGTGGTCAGCGCGGCAGAATGTCAATCCTAAGGGCTCGGTTTCGATTTCCGGGTGGGTCGGAGATTCTCTCCACCCAGGGACTGGGTGTTGTGTTGTCCTAATCATCATCATTTCATCCCCATCGACGCGCAAGTCGAAAGACTTGTACTTGGCGAACGGTCTACCCGACGGGAGGCCGTAGTCACACTACAGGCGGTGCTGTACAGCTGTATTTTGTGAAACTGATGCTGGAAAACTCTTCACGATGGTGTCCGCAACTAGCGCTCGCTCTCTCTCTCTCTCTCTCTCTCTCTCTCTCTCTCTCTCTCTGTGTGTGTGTGTGTGTGTGTGTGTGTGTGTGTGTGTGTGTGTGTGTGTGTGTGTGTGTTTGTTTGTTTGTGTGTCCCTCTCTCCAATGTTGAGAAGGGAAAGGTAACTAACGACGCTACTTTATTTGCCTCGCAAACCTCACTGAGCTATCTATTTGCGGCTACCGAATATTACCCCGAACTGCTGCATAACAGAGAAGACAACTTGTTTCTGTACTCATATCAGGCGACTATAGTGTATCAGGCGACTATAGTGGGAACCGAAATGCGTCTACAGTGAAGGATCTTTTCGCCATTCCGTGATATTCGGACACTCATGTCACATACATACATAGCCATGGCGTACTTCCTTCAAGCTATTCAGGCGGGACGAGAGTCTTCTCACTCTTCTTCGTACAGGGCACACATAGATGGCTTCTTGTCCGGCGGGAAGGCTCTTCGAAGTGTGATGCTTGTGGCGTACAAATCACTGTGCCACTTAACCGAATGTAGTTAATGGAGTTTTTAAGGTTTTGTGACATGTCCAGCTTACTTCATAAGATTTTAGGGAGGCGTTGTCACTGTGTTAGCAGGGTAACTGACTCGCCAACTGACTCACTTTTTTTTTTTTTTTTAAGTGGTCAGTCACGTTTCCCTGTCCTGTTATATTAGTTCCTTTGTTGTCCTACTTACATTTTAATCCCAGGATAGGAGTCTTTACCCTTTACCCTTTCTCCGTTGTCTTACGGCGTCATTCGGGAGGACGACGGTTCAATCCCGTCTCCAGCCATCCTGATTTAGGTTTTCCGTGATTTCCCTAAACCGTTTCAGGCAAATGCCGGGATGGTTCCTTTGAAAGGGCACGGCCGATTTCCTTCCCCATCCTTCCCTAACCCGAGCTTGCGCTCCGTCTCTAATGACCTCGTTGTCGACGGGACGTTAAACACTAACATCCTCCTCCTCCTCTTACGGCGTGCGAGATACAGTGATTGTGTGGGTCAACGCGAGTGGGTTGGGAATGAGTGAGTGTCATTTTGTAACTTTTACTCCTCTCTGTCTGATAACATTTTCGGCCATTTTCTCCACATTATTTTAGTATTTGTAAGCGCACTGGTAACCTCGCCGTTGAGCGCCAGTAAACTACACACACACACACACACATGCCGGCCGCGGTGGTCTAGCGGTTCTAGGCGCTCAGTCCGGAGCCGCGCGACTGCTACGGTCGCAGGTTCGAATCCTGCCTCGGGCATGTGTGATGTCCTTAGGTTAGTTAGGTTTAAGTAGTTCTAAGTTATAGGGGACTGATGACCATAGATGTTAAGTCCCATAGTGCTCAGAGCCATTTGAGCCATTCCACACACACACACACACACACACACACACACACACACACACACACACACACACCAAAACAAACATGTGAGGTTAAGAAGGTCCCTTGTACTGCGCTGCGTTTGATTTCCGCTGTAATTCCCTTATTTGCCCAAATGATACCTTATGACGTCCGCAACTGACGCTCGCCCATAGCCAGCAGCGTTCGCAGCTTTACGTTGGAGACCGCGACTACTGTGCGACGCCTGGCGGCGCGGAGAGTCGCCTCCCGCACGGCTGTCGCCTCAGTGTTTATTCCTGGAGGTCCCTCCACGACTGCTCCCGCCCTCACAGCCGCATCGCTTAATCCGGTTAACGCTCTCCAACCGCCGATCGCTGTATCTACAATATTCCATCCACTAGCTACTTATGTTTTCTTTTTTAATGACGTCATATTCGTTTGCAGTTCTGAGATGTCGCCAACCTCTATGTTAAGGGGATCACACCGTGGTTGAATCGAAAAAAATAGATTAAGGGATTTTGCTGAAAAAAAAAATTTTTCGAGCATTTAAAGAGCATTTCCCTACCACGTGTGTTTATGTGCCACGCCCACGTCACCCATTGTCAACCCACCCACTGCCAACCCAAAGCCATATGGAGATGCCGTTATTAGCTAAATAGAATGTGTACGCCATGTTCAAAAACATTTGGGAACAAGGCTGAGAAAACTATTGATATGAGAGGAAAAAAAAATTAGAAGATGGAAAATTGTCGACCAGACAGGGTCAGTTAACTAAAACTGAAATAGAAAACTTGCAGGTATACTATGGGCATGCAATTAGGAGAAATAAAGAAAATCTGGAGGCAATGAAGAGAGATGTTTCTCCCATATTCTTCCATAAGCCCTCTACTGATGATCAGCCATGTCATGGATTGTGACCATCAGGAGAAAATTCGTGGTGCAAATACAATAGGGCTCAGGCAACTGGAGAATCTTACTCTCACCAGCATTCTCTTCCTGTTGCTGTTATTACAGCAGTTAAACCTATTTTCAGAGAGTTGGCTCATCCTGACCTAAGGAAATGTCTGCATGGGCAGACACAGAACCCAAATGAATGTTTCAACAGCATAATTTGGAACCGCCTTCCTAAAACTGTATTTGTAGGCATGCGTACAATGAAACTTGGAGTTCATGATGCTGTTATTACATTCAATTGTGGTAATATTGGAAAGTGTTGGGTACTGAAAAAGCTGGGAATTAATCCTGGTGAAAATATGATCACCGGGCTGTAACATTGCGATAAAATGAGGATAGCCGTTGCAGACAGGTCTGCATCTAATATGGCCAAGAAAGGAAGACAAACATCCAGGAAAGTGAAAAAGAAGCTGGAAGACCTGCTAAAGGCCAAAGAAGGGCCATCAGATGCAGCAGGACAGTTTTAATTGACTGTAAGTAACAAATTTCAAAAGTTTTCCTTTAAAGTCAATTTCCCGCAAACTAAAGTTTCCAGTGCATACGCCCCATTATATCAGAAACTATCATAGATAAATGAATGAAAATTTCAGAGACTTTGCATAAAATAAAAAGCCACCTCTGATACTACAATCATTAATATTCACCCATTAGGAAACCACAAAAAAGACTTTCTGCAGAAAAACTTAATATTTCTTGTTAATAAACTTAAAACAGTATTTTTAAAAACTATAAAATTGATAAAGTAGATTTTAGTGCAGTTGACTCTATTATCATCATGTAACATACAGTAAAAATATTAAGGTCCTGCATCAAATAGTTTTTTTTTCCAGAAATGTTTGAAATAATAGTCTAAATTAACATGGTTTAGATAGGCAGGATGTGGTCCCTCATTAACAACTACTATTGAGCATTACTATCAAGACTAACACAGTCCTTCAACCACCCTTTTACAGCGTTGTTCTACGACATAACACACCGTGAAAAACAAAAAACGGACCACGAAGGAATTATCCAAATGGACAGAAATCGGTTGGTGTGATATACATGTACAGACAAACAAATGGTTACAATTTCAGAAAAAATGGATGATTTGTTGAAGAGAAAGAGCTTCACAAATTGAACAAGGCAATAACGCGTTGATCTACCTCTGCAAACAGGTATTCGGCTTGCCACTAATTGAGCTAGTTCTTAATACAGTATTTTATTTTCCAATGTGTTTCGTTTATAATTGCGGCGGTGCTGTGTGCACCGTAATTCTGTGGTATCAAAATACCTTCTCAATTTTTCAGATACAGATCAGTTCTGTACAAAGAGAGATACATCGTTTTCTTCATTCTCGTGACAAATGTGAGATCTGGCACTTGGAACCTTTCCAGTTTCCACTTTTCAACCGATTTTATGTGCTCATTCGACTTTAGATCGGTCTGGACAGTACACGACAGTCAGTCGAAAAATAATACCTCCTATTCTTTCTCCTTGAATAAAGTTTCCGAAGCGAAAAATTTGATTTTGGCGCTATTGCGCAGTGTTTCTTCCCCATGCCACTGCAGTAGTAACTTTGAGCGTCAACAGATACCAGTACTGCAGTTGCTTGCAAAATGGCCGACATCGATGTTTGTATTAGACAGCATTCTGCGACAGAATTCTTGAGTGGTGAAGGTGATACGCCCATCCTAGTTGTTGAATAATCGTCGTCACACTGCCTTTACTGAGGGAGGGAAATGCTATACAAATTATCCGCAGTCACCCGGCGTTCAGCAAGAGTGACGTCATCGATTCACTGGAGGTTGTTTGGAGTCACTGCAGTCGCCGGCCTGCCGCTCCATGTTTGTTAGCCAACCGTGTTTGCCCTTCAGTTCCATTACAGCGACGAAGCCATCGTCTAACAGTGCTGATATCCACTGTTGCATCACCGTAGACATTTCTCAGCCTTCCATGAATGCGAATGGGCGTTTCACCTTCTGCGTTCAAGGATTCTCTCACAGAATGTTGTCGGATACGAACATCGATGTCGGCCATTTTGCAAGCGACTGCAGTACTGGCATCTGTTGGCGCAGAATGTTACTTACGGGGGTTAAACTCATATAGGGACTTCCGGTAACATAACTTTGCTTCACTGCCAGACCACTTGGAGAACTGCAAATTTATAAGTCCATCATCTCGCTTTCTTACTGGCTGATTTTTAATTTTCCACGTTTGTTTTCGTTTCGTAGTTAACAGAAGTTGTATTGCTATCCGGCTTTATTACATCTAGTCACGGAATGTAGTTATGCTTTGAATAGCGTTGCTTCTTCCCACTGACGCGATGTGTTTCACAGTGGCTTGCAGAGTATGGATGTAGATGTACATGAGTATGGCTCTGAGCACTATGGCACTTAACACCTGAGGTCATCAGTCCCCTAGAACTTAGAACTACTTAAAACTAACTATCCTAAGGACATCGCACACATCCATGTCCGAGGCAGGATTCGAACCAGCGACCGTAGAGGTGGGGCGGTTCCAGACTGAAGCGCCTAGAACCGCTCGGCCACACTGGCCGGCTACATGAGTATGCTTGGTGGTGTTGGTGCCAAGAGCGCTCTTCCTCGCAAAAGCTAAAAATGCGACTGTAGCACCGTTATTAACAGGTACTACAAACAGTACGTTTTAGCGGAAGTGAGAGAGAATTTCAGTGGCCTCCATTAACTGTGAGAGTGCGAAAAACGGATGGGAGGAAAAATAACGTAAAATGCAAGCAATATATTTACAGTGCATTTAAATCGAGCAGTTCACACACGTATTCTTAAACAGTGACAAACAGACGTGAGTCTACAGAACGCTATGCGACGAAAGCAATTCCTGTTTCATTTGAAGAAGGGGGGGGGGGGGGGGGGGGAATGGTGGAAGCATTTACTCCACGCAATGTTACGGATGAGAGCAAAAATTAAGGAGGAAGTTCAGTTAAATGTAAAGAGTGCAATACTGTACAAACAAAAAATTCGTAATCAGGAACATAATTTTCTTTTGAAAACAGCCATAGGGGGGTCGAAACTGCAATATTGGGTTTTACGGATAAATACACTTTACCACCAGACTCGCCCACAAAGTATAAATGAAAAATATTATCGTCTAATACTCGTATTTCGCAAAGCTAGAGTACATATTCTCGCGCCATTTTTCCCGAATTCGAAGTTCACTGCCAGACCACTCGCAGCGCTACTGTTTACGTTTCGCAACACGGGCATGCACTTAGATGTTTTGGTGTTCCGTGATCTTAATTTTGCTTTGGATTGGAGAAGCAGCTTTGCGAAACAGTGCCAAATTAAAAATTTAAGCCGATACAAAATAGGTTTACTTTTTGACCGACCCTCGTATTTTACGGGTGTCTTTGGTTTTGGTAATCTATCGACATTAGTGTAATCGTACACAGAATCTTTTCCGGCTCTTTGTGCTCAATACTTGACGTTAATTTACGTTGAGGGACAGCTGACAGTCGCTGCACTTGCTGCACTTCACTACAGCATTCCGGCGTCGCCACTTTCCTATGCGTATGACCGTGCAACGGCATCATGGGCAGACAGCTTCACGGAGATCCCGACATTGTCCATAAAGATAATGAGGTGCTATAGATATTAGTTATACATTTGTTCCGCGGTCTATTTCTTTAACGACACTGGTCAGTCACGTGAAGCGCCCAAGTTAGGTTCCTCCGATTTTTCTGGCAGAAGAATGTCTAGAGTGGAATTTTAGTCAGCCTCGTGTGGCCAGGTGAGATCCTGCTTGAGTAAATAAACAGTTCAGGTGACACCCAAGTCCGCGAAAATGACGTCACTTGCAAACCCTTCCTCCACACTGGGAGTATTTTTTAATTTTTTGTGTAGCACTCATAGAAATAGGGGACAAGTATTCAATCATGAAGGGAAGTGTGGAAACATTCTAATTTATACCAACATCCCTGTGCTAGCAAATACGGAACATCACGGTAATACAGTATTCATCGCTCAGGGATTTTCTGTGCCTCGTGATGACTGGGTGTTGTGTGATGTCCTTAGGTTAGTTAGGTTTAAGTAGTTCTAAGTTCTAGGGGACTGATGACCATAGCTGTTAAGTCCCATAGTGCTCAGAGCCATTTGAACAGTATTCATCTCATTAGACTGTTTCGGAGCCTCCCTTCGTGACTGAAAGCAATAGGAAGATAAATATTGTAACTTGCAGCGTGAAGAACGGAAATGATTGAGTATGCATGTGATGTAAGATGTAGGAGACACGCTACGTTGCTCGTCAGCGGTACAATAAGTGAGTAACGCGGTATTCACGACAGTAAAATATTGTGTATTTGTATCTGCATCCAAGGGTTAAATTGAATGTGTTGTGGGCTCTGCTGTAGAATATTGGTATTTGCTAACCGGAAGTGTATGTTTTCTCAATACTTGCAGTATCTCAAGACGGGACAAAGAAGACCATTATACGTAATGTGCTGTTGTCCATTCATTCTTTATCGGACCACATTCGTAACTGACTCTCGTTTATTTTGATTTCTGCAAATACAGGGAGCGTATCAAATGCTTTGTCTGACTCCTTCCTTGACTGGTAGTAGCCACATGTGAGCTAGATGTTAAAACATAAGATTCGCATTCGTTAGTTACTGCGTTCAAGACGCGATCTCCCCAACGCGGTTTGCTTTTCGTGCTTAGATCACTCGAAGTGGATCACTGGATGGTGTAGTCAGTAAGATAAGGAACGACTACAACTCACAGTTGCTATATGGCGAGTGCGGTCTCTTTTGTGACCTTGCTGTGGAAGATAATGTATGCTGCCCAGCAAGAAGAACCACAACTGCTGCTTTTTCAAAGATTGAAATACGTCTCTTCTGCTGTCATTATTTTATTTCGAACCGGATTACTGGACGAGTGTCAGGGAACAGTTGACTAGGGTCCTCGAGACACACTAGTGTGTAGGAAACCAAACATTAGAAACACACATGCTATCAGCAAGCATCCAATCATTGGTCATGCCTTTAGGTGAGAAATATCGAATAGAGCGGTCATGATTCCTGTTACGCACCAAACATGTTAATTATAAGGAGCGATCAAAAAAAGTTTCCGCTTGAGGACATTGCTGTAGCGTCGCGCGATTCCAATTTGTGTAAATAAGGACCGACATGTAGGCAGTTGATTAGTGTAGCATTACCAAAGTCGTCGAAACAGGAGCATTGTGCCGCTATTCTTTTCTTCGCTGCAGGAGGACAAACACCGGTAGACATCGGAGTATTAAGAAAGTGTATGGGGAGGCGGTGTCATCCATCGTCCCCTCGTCCCAAGAACAGCCAACGGAACTCGAGCGATCAACACGCATTCGGCACCTTCAAAGAGGCCTTCGGAGGTGGGTCCTGTCGGACGAGGATGTGCGACAGGCAGTTACGGACTTTTACCACCCCTGTATCTTCAACCTGGTGCGTCTGAGGGGTGATTGCCTCAATGTTCCTGGTGATTTTGCCTGATAGGCATACCGATTCTAGACTCTACAGCCTTCGAACGGAAATTTTGTGAGCGCCCCTTATACATTCTACAAATCGGATTGTATGAAACAGAAAATAACGAATACAAAATATGCAAGTTGTATAAATGTAATACTAAAATTTCTAAGGAAAAATGAAGTAAGGTATTAAGAAAAATCTGTTTGGTTAAAGGTTGTGGAGATGAATGTGATCATTGTGATTTGAGGTCTGGAATCTTAAGCTTCGCATGATCCAACGAACCAGTCACACACTTGCAGACATCAATGTCAGTGAGCACATTCATCGCCACAAACTTTTAGCTACCACGGTGTAATTATTCCTTACTTTCCTTTTCCATGTCGACCTTCAGTACTACACTGATACAACTTGCATGTTTTAATTTTTGTGTGTTTTCATTAAGTACTTGAGTAAACAGTAATTTAACGTGAAACTTCCTGGCCGATTAAAACCGTGTGCCAGACTGAGACTCGAACTCGGGACCTTTGCCTTTCGCGGGCAAGTGCTCTACCGACTGAGCTACCCAAGCACGACTCACGCTCCGTCCTCACAGGTTTAATTCCGACAGTACCTCGTCTGCTACCTTCCAAACTTCACAAAAGCTCAACTGCGAACCTTTCAGAACTAGCACTCCTGGAAGAAAGGATATTGCGGAGACATGGCCTTGCCACAGCCTGGGGGATGTTTCCAGAATGAAATTTTCACTCTCCAGCGGAGTGTGCGCTGATATGAAACTTCCTGGTAGATTAACACTGTGTGCCATGTCTCCGCAATATCCTTTCTTCCAGGAGTGCTAGTTCTGCAAGGTTCGCAGGAGAGCTTCTGTCAAATTTGGAAGGTAGGAGACGAGGTACTGACGGAATAAAAGCTGTGAGGACGGTTTGTGAGTCGTGCTAGGATAGCTCAGCTGGTAGAGCACTTGCTCGCGAAAGGCAAAGGTCCTGAGTTGGAGTCTCGGTCTGGCCCACAGTTTTAATCTGTCAGGAAGTTTCATATCAGCGCGCACTCCGCTGCAGAGTGAAAATTTCATTCTTTAATCTAACGTATTTGGTGCGCAACATGACTGACGAGTGCTAAAGTTGACAGTTACGACCTATGTCCCGACCAAAGATTCTGTGTATGTTGATAGTATCTTTACTTCTAATTTTGGTTTCCTACAACTAGTGTTTCTTGAGGGTGGTAGTCAGTTGTTTCCTGACGGGGGCCGAGTAACCCGAAAACCGTTGGAAACAAAGTGTTAGTGGAACGAAAAAGCAGTTGGATTTTCAGCATTAGATATGCTGTCGTAATACAAAGAGATGAGTGTTTCCAAATGCACCACGTGCAGGTAACAAGTAGTTCCCCATGTTCTGTTATCTGCTGTCTACTCTACAAATTGCTGTGTGTTACTGTATTTATATTCTTTTTTTATTTAAACAAACGTATAACATGCAGTAACTCAGAATAAGCTTTCGTGAGATAGCACTTTCTCCCCGCTGACTTCTTGAACTAGTGCAGTTTCTAGGACAGTCAGAAGAAAGGACACGTCGGTGGGACGTGTGGTGTCACATAAGCTAATTTCACAGCGGAGGTGGTAAGACAGTGCTGAGAAAGTAAGGGACAGCAGAAGTCTGAATGTGTAACACAGAACGTCGGCAACTTTCGTTGGGGGTACATGGGCGAGATCACCGCAGCCTAGAGAGAAGTGTAGGACACAAGCTAGTCATTACAGAGAGTGATGACTATGTAAATCTGGCCACGTTTGACTGTGCTGATGTCATAGTTACTTATTTGTATGTAAAATGTTACTTTACAATTTGTGAAGATTTTGCTTCCGTGGGGATCCACAGCCTCTAAGTGTTTAATAAAAGAATACATTGTCCTTTGTAGTGTGAATTGTGCTTTATTAAAATCGCACTGCGAGCTAATATCGGCCGTAAGCCATTATGAAGCACATTTGCTGTGTCATCCGGTATTGTGTATGTGACATAAAAGAATGTGATGAGCGCGATTTGGAATACAACACACGGAAAATGTGGTTGGTAATGGTTCACAGCCGAAATTAGCTAATAGGACGATTTTCATAAAGCACAACACAGGTTACAACAATGTATTCTTTTATTTTACATTTATGCTTTATATGCGTGCATTTCTCTACTAGGTGATCGTATTAGAGCGTAAATGTTTCTGGACGATTATTTGCGTCATACGTGATGAAGCTACCGACGATTCGGCAGCTATGCAGGCAGGCTTCATCGGGACAATTACTTGTGGATAGCAGTTATTGCTTTATATTTATTATTTTTAAATGGTTAGACATCCTCGCATATTGTATTTTCATCGAGTGACATGATCGGGAAAGGGGGGGGGGATCCTACTATGCCTGTTGCCGGCGGGAATATTTGCTATTAATTTTTATTGGTTGTCACCGGCGTAACCCATGGAAGCTGACATCGTGACGTATTTTATTGAAACAGGTGATGGTAGCTTAACAACTGCTGAACATTGCACCGTCTGGTCCAGAGTGTCTCCAAATGTCGGAGGCGTCACTAAACAAGGAAAGCGCACAATTAAATGAACAGAAAACGCAAATACGTTTGGCCAGTACATACATTACTAACGTCTATAAGTGTGGCGCTGAGATCAGCGCCTGCCACCTGTCCTAGAGGCTCTGACGTGACAAACCTGCTTTCGCGCTGCAAACATCCTCTGGTGAATGAACGCGCGGTACGCGAGAGTGCCATGTAAGGAAACGCAGCTGCTCAGGGAACAAGAACGGCAACACTCAAGCTCTTTCGGCGAATCCTGTTCCGTCGTTATCATTCACGACCTTTTTCTAGCTGTCTGTGTAACCGAACATCAAGTGATGACTTGCGTGCACTCACTGGAAGTATTTGATTAAGTACAGATAGAATTTGTGTTGGTGGCGACGCATTTGCTTATTGTACTCGTATATCGAATAAAGCTTGTCTCCTTTTAAGGTAAAACATTTATTCTACGCGACAGACCGGGAAGCCGAGATACGTAAAGATTTGTGACGAAATGAACCGAATACTGAAGAGGGGATGATTTTTAACACATTTCGATTTATTTAGTGGTTTCTGCTGTTGCTATCATCAGATAGGCTTACTCGTGAAACAGAAACATGAACGTTTTTGTAAGAGTTCAAACTTCCGATATGATAACCGCTGTACCCGAATTTTCATACAAATATAAATACATTAAGCGCTTAATTGTACATTATTACAAAAATTAATAATGATCGCTGTGCATTAATTCTGATAAAAATTGAAAATAATTTCGGGCTCATTAAATGAGTTTAATAAAGCCTAATTAAAGTTACTCACTTGTTAATTATAATAATTAGTGTGGCATTTGCAAGCATTCTAACAAAGGGATTAGACACGACCAGTAGATGGCTCTCTTAAGATGTGACATTACTATTGCTCCCGAATTTCCCATTTGCTGTTCTTAAAACGTAGGCGACTAATAAATGTGTTGAGTGGTTTGTCTACAGTGGGCGCTCAAATAAACAGTGTTTTGAAAAAATAAAATTTCACGCGAATGTTTTCGTTGAATGCTTTTTAATGATTTCTGTTAAGTCTTAACTCGACGACACTGCAACAGTTCGCTTTATTTAACTTCTGTTTATCAGTGACTTTCAGAGAAGACACTCTGCAATTCGTCTGCAGGTATTCGTCGTTGTGGAGCGTCCGTCAGGGAGAAATTTCGTGAAGGTCGACAAAAACGGGTATTGTTCCAAAGAATATGGATGGTATGCGGATTATCCACGAATGCGACGGTGGTTAGATAAGAAAACAGAGCGTTAATGCTTGCTGGTGGAATTACGTCGTTAGTACTAATCACCACCACCACCACCTCCACCACCACTACTACTACTACTACTACAGCAAGGATGGATAGTTACTAAGTAATTTATGTATTAATTTGTAACAGACGAATATGGCGATTGCTCATTCATAATAATCTGTGGTTTTACCAAGAAAAGTTTACGCTTTATTGCGTGTTTTCCCCATCGTATTTGCTACAGCACGGAGCCAAGTTGCAATATATTGCAGCTGATATCGTTGCAGCAAAACAAGTTACGACGAGGAAGCATTACTTTGAAAGTGTGCCCAGGGGACTGTTCACAGAAATACAGTCTGGAGATTCAGAGTTAAAACTAACCCCCTCCCCCCCCCCCCACCTCTCCCTGAAGAGGAGCGCATATTCTTGTGAAGATATTCTAGTATGGTGTCTCGCCTCTTTCCCCTCTCCTCCCCCCCCCCCCCCCCCCCCGCCACTGTCTTTCCACAATCTTGCTATGTGGATGATGGTATCCGGTATCCAAAACTAACAGAAAGATTACTTACCCTCAGGAGACGTGACACTTAATTCCGTGTAAAACCGCCTCCAGGCCCGATCGCACTAGTTTCTTCTCGGTTGGCATATCCAGCTGAAACCATTCATTGATGGTTCCATCCCGTGAAGCTACCAAATTACGGAGGTGATGTTTACTAAGTTTAACCCGCACTCCCAAATAGTCCCTGACACTTCTTGTGGGATAAAGATCGGGTGATTCAGCGGGCCAGTCGACGTGAATGCGGTGTTGTGCCTCAGTGTTGATCAAACAAGAAACACACGCATCCAGCCCAATGAACAACCTTGCTGTTGTCTTGCAACACAGAAATGTCGATAGCATACTCATCATAAAGATGCAGAGAGAAGGGCAAAACTTTGTCACCGAGAATGTTGAAATAAACATCCTGCTCCATGTCCTCGGTAATCTGAAAGAGTAGGCCGACGCCATAGTTCAGATTGAACTCTAAGCTCCAACAACTGCTTCTTCAGAGGGTAGATCAAGGTGACGTTCGGTATTGGAACCGACATTCGTGATTTTGTTTCTCGATAAACTAACAAACAAATTACAAAACTGACTTCAGACCTTTATTGAACAACGTTAAGAATGTATTAAGTACGTCTTTTTTAAGTACAACACACACACCCAGAGGACACTGCATGACATCGACGAAAGGTCTTCGCGGAGTTTGGGGGTATTTGGTGGGGGCTGTGAACGCCACAATTTTCAAACTAGAACAAAATTTCAAAAACAGCTTTGAAACTGATGATATTGTCTAACGTAGTTCATAGAAATATTTTAAAAAAAGTAGTTGTCGGCAAAATGGCGGTACTCTGAAATATGTCGGTTTTTCGATTAAAAGGCATTGTAAAACCGAAATTAAAATATATGGCAAAAATGCTACGTGTTGCAGTAGACAAAGCTCCGATTCACAAGTTACAAAAATTTATTGCATGTATGTTTCATTAATTAGAGCTCCCGTCGACATAAAAAACGTCCTTTTTAAAAAAAAGTTTAAAGTTGCATCTTGTGTTTTATAATATTGAGGTTGGACAAACCTTTAATCGGCAACGCCAGCTCCGTACAGTTGGCCTTTTTTGCCTGTGTCGGAAAACTCTCGTTTTGACGAAATTATGTTGATTATCTGGCTTCCGCTTACCAATCGAAACGTTTTTTGAACGATTGCAATTGCTTTTCGAACCTTTTCTAAACGTTTGTCATTTTCAAACTCTCATCTTTGTACTTTGTATAAAAAACAAGCGAAATGACAAATTAAGCAGACGCGAGAGAAGCACGTGCTTCCAGACTGTTACCATGATCGAATCATGGTACGAAAAGAAATCTTGTTGAGAATAGTATTTTAGTGGATACTAAAGCCCTCTTTGATACTATACGAAACTAACAGGACCCGTTTTCTGTCGGTAGCTATAATTTGTATGGAGTGTAGCCATGTATGGAAGTGAAACATGGACGATAACCAGTTTGGACAAGAAGAGAATAGAAGCTTTCGAAATGTGATGCTACAGAAGGATGCTGAAGATAGGGTGGGTAGATCACGTAACTAATGAGGAGGTATTGAATAGGATTGGGGAGAAGAGAAGTTTGTGGCACAACTTGACTAGAAGAAGGGATCGGTTGGTAGGACATGTTTTCAGGCATCAAGGGATCATAAATTTAGCACTGGAGGGCAGCGTGGATGGTAAAAATCGTAGAGGGAGACCAAGAGATCAATACACTAAGCAGATTCAGAAGGATGTAGGTTGCAGTAGGTACTGGGAGATGAAGCAGCTTGCACAGGATAGAGTAGCATGGAGAGCTGCATCAAACCAGTCTCAGGACTGAAGACCACAACAACAACAACAACAACAGCTATAATAGTATTATATCGACTGCTTTCAAGCGCTCGGATGCCCCAGAGCCCTATGTACTAAATCGCGGTTATAACGTATTTTAACGTTCATGGCACACTTCATGTGAATGAATCTTAGAAACAGACACTTTAAGGAACATTGTAAGCAAGTAAAAAAAATTTCGGGCCAAGTCTACCACCTTAAAAGATGATTCATTGAGCCGCGTGTGCACTCCTCACCTTGCGAAATGGCGACTCGTCGGAACACACTGTACGTGGCGAGACAGCTACTGTGCGGTTCCCGAGTTGTTTGCCCCCTACGAAGCCGTGCAGCATTATGTGCCGCTGTGAGCAGTGACGTTTTGCGAGCTACCCGACCCCAAATGTCCATTTCGTACAGCTGCCTTCGCAATGTTCGATAGGAAACGGGCCCAGATGGACCTGCGTTCACCGACAGCAGCAGACCGTATCAGGATGAAAGACATGACAATCGTCTTTGGCACCTGTCGCCTAGGATCTTTGTACCACCACTGTTCTTAGGCCGTGCTATATGGCTGCGACGCAGACACGTTGGGCATTCCGCGTTGATACACGATCAGCAAAGGCAACTTCATTCACGGTGTAACCATGGGCAGGTCCAAACACGGTAACAACTTTCCGTCGTTCTGTCGATTATCCTCGTACTCCCATCTTACGCCTTACTAATCTGCCATGACTCGAGTCGTGTTGGATGGTCACATGACCCCCTGGTATCGGGTCAACACAATTTACAGCGCTCGAAAGCGACCGGTGTGCTATTTTAACAGGACAACTATTACACAGTCCAGTCATATTACCGCGACCACCACCTGTGTTCCACAGCAGTGTCCCCAAGTCCTCCGTTCCAGTCTTCGTCAACAATTCCTGGCTCTTCTTGCCACGTTTCGCGATGCAGATGTAGTCTACACCGATGGTTCTGTGGTCGATGGACGCACTGGGTTTGCTTTCATCCACGGCGACTACATTGAGCAGCATTTCCTGCCTTGTGGGAGCAGTGTTTTCACTGCGGAGCTGGTTGCTTTTTATCGTGCACTCACTCACCTTTCCTCCTGCCCTGGGGAGTCATTTGTCAAATGCAGTGACTCCCTCCCTGAGTGGATTGCAAGCACTCGACCATTGTTTTTCTCGGGAACCTTTGGTGCGCGGTATTAAAGATGCTGTTTTTGCTCTCGCCGAGTGTGGTCGTTCAGCGACGTTTGTGTGGACCCCGGGCCACATCGGCATTCCAGGAAACGAACGTGTCGATCGGTTGGCCAAGCAGGCCACCACTTCGCCACCCCTGGAGCTTGGTCTCGTGGAAAGAGACCTCCGGTCAGCCCTACATCGCAAGGTCCGCGATGTCTGGAGCTCTGAATGGTCTGTCTTGAACACGCCAAATAAGCTCCGCATGGTCAAGTCGTCAAAGGCTGTATGGAACTCATCCTTGAGGGGCACCCGTAGGGAGTCAGTTTTTCTCTGCCGTCTCCGAATTGGACATACGCGGTTGACCCACAGCTATCTCCTTCGTTGTGAGAACCCGCGCAAGTGTCGCTGTGATGCAGGGCTGACAGTGGTCCATCTTCTGGTGGACTGCCCCCTTTTAGCCCCCTTGCGGCAATCCTTTATCAATCCTTTACCAGCTGCACTTCCTTTAATTCTACGTGACGATGCCTCTATAGCTGACTCAGTTTTACGTTTTATCCGTGCAGCTGGGTTTTATCACTTGCTCTAGTGTGGGCGCTCTCGCATGATTTCTCAGGCTGCGCCCACTCCAGCGACTTTTAATTGTGACGTGGATAACAAAATAGTGTCTTTCATGGTAACAAGTTGTGTTGGCATCTCTATCAACGCTTTCCAGCTGGAGGTTCTTCATTTGTAGTTGAGAGGTTGACCTTTTACCTAATCCATCCACCACTGTAGTCTGTTTTACCCTAGTCAACTCTTTGCTCTGCTCCTTTTAAGTGTCCTCTATTTTGTGTTACTGCGGTGTTCATTTTAGCTCTGTACCCCTGGTGTTCCCTCCTTCTGGGTGCAGAGGTTACACTTTTACTGTAAGACCTTTCACAAGTATGTCTGTTTGGAACTGGGGACTGATGACCTCGATGTTTAGCCCCCATCAAACCCCAAAACCAACCAACCCAACCACAGCAGTGTGCAGTAACCACTCACAAACGGCATGTGGCAGCACCAGCAATGGAGGGTACATAAGGCATCTGGCATACAAAAAGGGCACGATCATTGGCTTTCGGGCCAAAGGCGGAAGCACTTCCGAAATGGCTAAGTTGTAAACTGTTCGCGTGCATAGCAAAATGGCGCTTACCGAAGCAGGCATCGAGGCAATTGTAGTGCACTGCGGCTCATAGATGACAGATACGAACGACGGCTGCGGAGATGTGTACGGGCGAATAGACGTGCAACTCTTGAGCAACTGACCGCCCAGATGAACCAAGGGGCTACCAACAGTGTCTCCTCAACAACCGTTTATCGAACATTGCTGTGTATGGGTCTCTGCAGCAGGCGCCTGGTTCATGCAGCCATGTTGACTGCTGTTGATTGGCGACGAAGGCCGAAATTTGCACGCCAGTATCGCAACTGGACGTCCACTGACTGACGACAGGTGACGTTTTCAGGTGAATCGCGTTTTATGCTCCAGCAGGCAGATGGGCATTGGCGTGTACGACACGAAACATCTGAAGGGCAATAGCCTTCGGAAGGGTCCAGGACGGAGGGGGAAGCGTTGTACTTTGGGGAATGGTTTCGTGACATTCCTTTGGTGATCCTGACTTTCTGGAAGGCACGATGGATTTACCCAAGTTTGTATTGAAAGGGTACAGTACCGCCCGACATTGAAAATAGGTACAACATTCTTCGTTATTCTTGTCAGAACAATATATTTTTTGTAATAATTACTCAAATTCACTTAATACACCGAAGCCAGATACCAGTGTAGGAATAAAAATGACTATTTATTTAATTGATCACATGTGCACTCCCACAAAATAAATCCCTACATCCAATTTGGTGAGATCTGCGAAATGAATGAATGTATAGTCGTCTGCTAACCACAGATAGTGAATGTGCAATATATGATCATCTTTGAGACGGTCCTTTGGTCACCTTTGGTGGAACCAAAGAGATGAAATTTACTTGAGTTTTGAGCGCCTGAAATGTGGCTGACCAATACGGTAGCATGGTGCTCCCCCATCTTGGCGGAGGTGCGAGATCGGCCATGTTTCAGCACTCTGCCGCTGGATCTAGCGTTGGTAAGACCTGTCTTAGGTGTACTCCGTAAAGACAAGAAAGTGGAGACATGGTATGCATGTGAAACACTTAAGAGTAGTTTGGAATAATAATTTTTCTATTTCAGGAACTTTTGTGGGGAGAATTAAATGTCAGGCAGGTAACATTAATGGGATCGTAGTAATCTTCGGAAGTGACCAACGGTCACAATGAAACCGCGTGTAGCAATAAGTTGAAATACTTCCGAGTGCTTAAGTTAAGCTGAATTACTAGCGTGCGTACTATAAGTTGGAAATATTTAAGAAATGGCGTGTGCAGGACTTGAAATTAGATACGAGTACTTCCACGTGGTGAGTACTGTGTGAGTCTCAATCTGTGTATGAGACAAAGGATAAAGAGAAGTACTCGTCCATGGTATCGGTTGAGGACTCGCGTGTGTGATGAATATGTTCTTAATATTACTCTGCGTGTTGTTTCCGTGTGACGCTTGATTCAAACTATAATACTCTGAGAGAGAGAGAAGCAAGGTGAGTCAGCCGTCAATCCAGCAACGCCACTTGGCTTACATTGCACAGGAAGACGTGCATATATCCTCCAGAGTTCATAGTAGGAAAGAAAAGTTACGAAGTGGGGCAGTGTCGTGTGAAACTGGGATAAATACTAATTGAAATGGGAAAGCTGAAAGTGATGTGAATATAACGTTTTGACTATTCTTTGTATTGTATGTTGCCAGTGTGATGTATTTCATGAAATTTAAGTATGTGTGGTTGGCATGGGAGAGTAACAAGATAGTTTCAGAGGCAGTGGGTTATGCATGTTCCTTTTTGTACCACTCGGTCTGGAGGAAATTTTCGTGATGATGGGTGTGAGAGTCGAAGTGTGAGATATAGCAAAAGATCCACCATCCTATCCAGAAAGTGCACTGTAGCGTTAAAGAATTACGAGACCATAAGATAGAGAATCACCAATGTAAAGCCATGCCCACTGGGTGGAATTTCTCATGTGTTATTGTTATAGGTTATAGAATTTGTGTGTTTAGGTTATAGAATTTATCGGAATAAATAAGATAGTGAAAAGAAAAAGATTGGTGGCCTTTTCCTTCGAATAGTATGTTGTCATGATACCCAGAATTTATAATGTGTGCGCCATTCACATTCAGTGCGATGGCCACGTGTTGATCATAGCCGTTAAATAAGAAAGAAAATGTGGTATTGCCAGTGCGTAGTGAACAGTCAGAGTTGTGTAAATTAATAATAGTCAGATGTGCGTTTCCGTTTCCGTTGCGTAATATTCAAATAGGAGAAAAACTTGTAACTTAATTGCGAGTACTAGAGTTCATCTCACTCGATAAATAAGAATGAGTCCACTCGCTTGGCAGACCACTCATCTTGCAGGCCTGATTGCTTGATGCCACAGTATGAGCAAGGCATGTGGGTGCCTCTCAGTATCTGCCCTTCGGGACCATGTCCACCCCCTACATGTAGTTTGTTTGTCCTCGATACGATGGAATCTACCAGCTAGACAATGCAGCACGTAAGAGAGATCGCAGTGTACGTGCTTGGTCCGAAGAGCATGAGGATTTGTTTACCATGCTGCCCTGGCCACCAACATTCCATAACCTCACTGAATCTCTCTCCTGCACGCCTCGGAGCCGTCCACGGTGCAAAAGATTGTTATTCAGGGTTTTGACAGGTGACTGTCCAGGTGTATTTTGTACAATGACTTCTATACAGTACGGATTATGAAAGCACTAATTATCGAACAGTGTACAATTTTGTTGTGAATAGCATGTATCAAGTAACGTAAAGTTAAATCACGACGGCTATTCGGAAAGTAAGGAATGATCGGTCGCGAAATGGAAACCGTAGGGAAAATCAAAATTGTTTCATTTGCAGTAGTTAGCTACCGCCGGCCGGGGTGGCCGAGCGGTTCTAGGCGCTACAGTCCGGAACCGCACGACCGTTGCGGTCGCAGGTTCGAATCCTGCCTCGGGCTTGGATGTGTGTGATGTCCTTAGGTTACTTAGGTTTAGGTAGTTCTAAGTTCTAGGGGACTGACGACCTTAGAAGTTAAGTCCCATAGTGCTCAGAGCCATTTAAACCATTTAGTTAGCTACCCCTTCGAGGTACTTCTCTACATAGTCGGGGACATCTGTCGTAGGCTTTTACCAACTTTCGAATGCCCTCGTCAGTTGCTTGTGCTTTTCCTCCGATTCTCTTCGCCGGCCTACAGCTCGTTGTCTGTGCCGAATTGCTGTCTTCACAGCCAGCTGTCCATGAGGGCAGAGATGCAACTAAGGGGGAGCCGATTGTGGGTTTTGTTGTGGGTGATCAAACACATTCCACTGGACACGCTGGTGTAGCATCTTAATTGCCGCTGCAGATTGCGGCGAGAATTGTCATGGTAGTTATGTTGCGTGGGCTGTGTAACATCAGGCGGTATCAGTCACCGGGCCGTCATACTTGACAGGAGGTGTTATTTTCTAGGCATCTTCACGTACTCACTGTGCGCTTAGAACTGAAAAGAGCGACTTGGCACGATCGAGGAGCACACTAGAGACACTGCCCAACACATCTGTGCAGAGATCTATCGGATATGCACTGTAGTTGCCTCTTGGCGACCGACGCGGCCTTACTTCCCGAACAGCCCTCGTACAAAGAACGCATATAGAAACTATCATCTTACTCATTGTGCGATATTTTACTGGAGATTAGTCATGAGAACTTTCATTCAAAATATTTTTGAGTATTTTCGCAGCGCACGTATCGGCCAGTAACAGATTCGTGATGTCGTGAATGATGCAAGAGCAGCTCTCGGTTGCGACCACCTACCTTGTCCTTCATTTGGAAGTCAGCATAACCTTTGAATGGCCGTCTGGTGAATCGGATGTCACGACGACCTGCGAGGTTGGCTTCCGTCTATTAATAAGATGAAAGGTTGCGGACCGGCGTGGGCGCTATTTGCCGGCGAGGCGGCTTTCGCCTGAGAGGGCGGCCACCCATCCGGCAGGGCTGCGCCGCAGGTTGCCTCGCGCCGCTGCGCGCTCGCTCTGCCGTGAGGCGCGTTGGCTTTGTGGCGACAGCATTGTCCGCTATGTTTAGCCGCCGGCCTCGACACGAGCCGCACTAGAATCCGCAGTGGCCCTCACCCACCTGCCCTCAACCTAGGTCACTGCGACAATTATTCCATCATAATGTCGCGTGTGCTGTAGTCGGCAGTCTGGAATGTACCCTTCTATAGGCAATAAGTAAAATTCTGGAATACTTGAAGGAAATTCCTTACAAAAATCTCAAAAGTTTACGAGGGGCGTCTGAAAAGTTCTCGGTCCCACCCGTAGACGTCGCCACCAAAATGTGGAGACTGCCACTCACCTCTCTCGACGAAAAACTAATCTTTCTTGAATTTGTATTGGTTAAAGTTACGATTTTTTTTTCAGAAAGCAGGTTAGTTTTATTCTGGATTGAAATACACCATATTATTCCTTCCTCTTTTGGCTACAATACGCTATTTTCCAACATAAACTCTGTTCAATGCGACGGCCTTAGGTCACCTTCTGGGAGGGCCCGTTTGCCCGCACGGTACCATTCTACGAGGGTTGAATGAAAAGTAATGCCTCCACCTTCGTTAATTGGATTTGGATGGGCATATTTTAATGAAACAAACTCAGAAATAATTGTTAGAATGTGATCTTTAATAACCAATATTCACTTTTGCGCATAATCACCAGCCATTTGGATACTTTTCCGCCAACGATGAACAAGTTTTCTGAAGCCGTCACGGAAGAAGTCGACACTCTATTTCCGCAACAACAGTCTCACAGTTCTCTCAACGTCTTCATCAGAATCATAATGATGTCCACGCAGATCGTCTTTCATTATCGGGTACAGATGGAAGTCAGACGGTGCTACATCTGGACTGTATGGAGGATGCCCTACGGTGGTGAGATTCCGTCTCTGAAGTTCTGCTGTGGTTCAGCATTGCCATGCTGCTGGAAAACATTCCCCTTTTCCTTTCGGACCCTTGTTAGCCGTCTTTTCAGAGTTCGCAGCGTTGTGATGTAACGCTCTGAATTTGTTGTTGTTCCACGATCAGGGGAATCAGCATGGATAACACCATCTGCGTCCCGGGGCACTGTGGCCATGATTTTTCCAGCTGAGGGCTGCGTCTTGAATTTATTTTTCTGGGGCGAGTCTTTGTGTCGATATTCCATAGACTGACGTTTCGTCTCCGTGTCGTAATCGTGTACCCACGTTTCGTTTCTTGTCAAAATTGAATTGAGAGAGGCGTCACCTTCATTCTCGTAACGCGAGAGGAGTTCCTGGCAAATTTCAGATCTGTGCCCTTTCATTTCAGGAGTCAGCATGCGAGGTACCCATCGTGCACAGATGTTCCTATAGCCAAGCAGAGCAATGACGTGACCCATACGTTGTTGTGAAATGCCGATTGTGCTTGCAATTTCTCTCTGAGTGATGCGACGATCGCCCTGAATCAGTCTGTCAACATTTTTCTTGTGAAACTCGGTGGTTGCTGTCACAAGACGCCCAACTCTTTGTCACGCAGGTCAGATGTTCCCACATCAACATCTTTAAACTTACTCGCCCAACGACGCACAATACACACATCCGTTTTTTTCTGGTCGAAGCGATGAACCCATGTTTCACTGCCTGTGACGATGTTCGACAAAAGAATTGTCACGATCAACCCGGTAAGCAATTCCGAACAGATGGTCCTTCGTTGCTTCTTACGGGTTTCTGTCGGGCGGCGAGGAAGCTGGCTCCACACACCATAACTAGCCCAACTGGTGGACGTGTCAGAACTACCAACAGAGACGTCCAGCTGTGCAGCGACGTGTTTGACTGTGATCCGTCGATCTCTTTGAATGAGTGTCCGCACGTTCCGACACTGCAGGAGTCACAGCTGTGTGCGGCTGGCCGGCAAGCGAGAGGTGGGTCAGGTTTCTGCGACCTTGTTGCGATGACGATAGGCGCCTCACCTAACGACTCACCGCGCTTTTTGTTCACCGTCACGGGTCCTTACGTAGCTCGTGGTTTAGTGGCCTCTGCATCATGCGGTCCCGGGTTCGATTCCCGGCCGGATTGGGGATTTTTCTCTGCCTGGGGACTGGGTGTTTGTGTTGTCCTCATTATTTCATCACCACCACCATTCGTGACAGTTGATCGATTGGATTGTGTAAAAATTGAGACGGATGACCGCACAGTGGAACGCCCCACAAACCAAACATCATCATCTGACTTTCAGGGGTCCGTAGACATTCTGCAAGCATCTGTGAATATCTGCGTTGCTCCGGTTTTTCTCCAAAACAAACACAATGACAGCTCTCTGTTTGGAACACACCCACTTTACTGACACCATTTAATTTCTTGACGCATGACAATGTTCCTCTTCACAAAATTCTGACGACTGAAATTGCTGCCAGACCGCGACAGTACATTCTAGTTCTTCGCCAGAGTCGAATCGTTGAGGGCCACGGCACTCACTTGGGTGCGCCAAGGCGTGGAAATGACAAATTAGTCAAATCTGGGCTGCAGGGCAAGTTTTGAAATGCAGTCCATTTCAACTGATGTAACGTGCTTCTGTTTGCCTCGCAGAATGACTGAGCGTAGTTGGTTCAAGGACTGGACTCCGGTTGTCAAGAGACATCGTTTCTTGTTTTTTAGTTGCTTTTTTCGGTTTTCTTAAAGGCGCACAGTAGATTCCACAATTAATTGTCCTTCCACCGTTCATAAAAACCGGAAATAGTACACCTTTAGCGTTACGAAAAATGTTGGTCTTAACCTTTCCGGTTGACTGGACTAGTCACTGTTTTATTTGGTTTGTTGGGTGGTTCAGTATGAGCCCACATTGTTGTTTTATCTCCCCGTCAGGTTATTTAATCCACGTCTCGTCAGTGGTCACGGTACTGTTCGATAGCCCATAGACTTCCGCATCGCAACAAAAACTAAAGCCCAGTTTCTGGTGAGCAATCAGAACAAAGTAAAATAATGTACATTTTAGTTTTTAGGTCTAAGTTAGAAATCCAACCAAACATTCTGCACATTTCTTTCTCAGTTTTAATCTGCATGAACTAATTATTATCTATCGAATAACCTATACAAATGGATGTCTCTTGTTACACCTTGAAATGGTATCTGTGCAGCATTTACTACAAGAAGTCAGTCAACGATTTTTGCAGCCTTCTTAATGGAAAGCGCCCTGGTAGAGTGTCTATCGTTTCCTTAACAACATGCTGTTCATGGTACGTCGTCTGACCTGACAGTGTTTGCCTATCGATATTACAACAACCTCATTGGAGAATATCCTGCTGCCACATCTTTGGAATGGCGTCTATACTTACCATGGCAACCAGTAGCTTCTAAATGGTTCTTCAACAAGCCCAGAGAGAGCAACCCATGTACTGTCGAAACGATTTTTATTTGTCTCATGTGTTTAATAATTTCACATATTTTATCTGACAATAGCTGTTGAACCAGCTTAGTTCCACGTATTTTTATTTTTCATTCTTGCCATTGTTCTTTTAATTACGAAATTACTTTCAACTCATTGGTTAGCGATGACGTCATTCTGTCAAAAGTGGGCGGAGCCTCCAGTGTATAAGTAAGACGTGGACTGCTCTACCACCAGGTCTGAAGATGTCCACAGGTGTGGTCGAAACCGTTTACCAGAATAAATAAATTTGTGATCAAGACTGATTTTAATGCTAACAGTTAGTAATAACATTGATCATCGTCTGCTCCCACGATGTATTCAAAAGTAACTGTGCACATTATTTCACACAAATACCACGAGACCGACTGAAGACAACGTACTGAGGGTTCCGTACAAACATTATTACGTATATGGGTAATTCATCCATCCCGGGAACCGAAAATCTCCACGATTTTTGCCCGTTATCGAAATCGATACTGGCAATGACGTAAATGATCGTACCTTCTGATTGCATTGGCTTGTAAGCTTAAATGTTTCACGCTGTAGAGAGGCCGTAGGCCGAATGTGTGACATTAATATCAACTTGATACATCTACCCGTTCCTCATAAAAAGAGGTTTTAACAGACGGATGGACAGAGACGTGCTCGGGTAACAAATCACAAAAAATATTTGTTCATGTGATATAGTTAAAAATTAACCATTTTCCAATTGTTTCCTTTAGCTGTACTGTGAAAGCTTGCTTCCTGCCAAATTTCGTGGTTTTAGGTCAACGTAAAGTGCAACTATAGATTATGACACGTGAGTTTAGTGGGATCAAAGTAAGTGAAACAAATGGCCGTATCTCTTGATTGCATTGACATAGAAGCTTAATTTTTTTTTTACACCGCCAAGGGACCGTAGGCCTTAGTATGTGACATAAATTTCAACTTCATACGTATTCCTGATAAAAAGGGTCGTAGATGTCGAATGGATGGGCAGGCAGGTAAACAGACAACAAACCAATCCTAACAAGCTTCTGTTTACACCGATCGAGGTACGGAATCCTAAAAAGAAAGAAAAAATTATTCGATGGAAGACAGATTTTAAAAAGCAATTCACAGATACAAAAAGCGGCAACAAAAACTTCTATCCCCAGCAAGATAACTAGTTGCCCAGAAAGGTCGTACGGACAGGAAGCGGATCATCCTGTAGCCTCAACTCTGCTCGACGAAACTGGCACGCGAGCTGCCTTCTCCGTATCAGGCAGTCTCACATCGCTGGAGGGAAGGCTGTTTTTTGGGTGAAGAAGACGTCTGCCTGGCGCATCGGCTCGTGGCCGCGAGGCAGGCACAGGTAAGTAGGGGCGGATGGGGGTTTCCTGGGGGAGGAAGCAGTAGCTCGGCTCGGCCGGCGGCAGGATATCGGCAATCCGCGGGCAGCGGCTTCCGCGTTTCCGGCAATCTCCGGTCGCGCAGACGTCACGCCGCCTCGCGTCGCGTCGCGTAGCTGGTCGATAGATGGCCGCCGGGGCCGCCCGCCTCGTGATGACGTCACAGACACCTGCCACCGGCGGAATTTCTGTTTGTGGCTACGAAATATGGCTTGACGCAAAAAAAAAAGAAAAAACTCAACACCAAGAAGGAGATCTGCGACATAAGCGAAAGTTAGTAGGCGCTTTTCTACATCTGAAAGATATCAATTATTCGAATTTCGCGCCAGTTGCATGACAGTGGCGCTAGTAGCGGGTCTATGAAGATACAAACCAGGCTTGCTTTAAATACACAGTGTAATGGTGGGGAGCGTTGGCTGTCAGTGGGATTAGACGCAGTGGTGGTCACGAGAATGTACGTTCGCAAGACGACTGGGCTCCTCGACCAGGGGGCACTACCGAAAGTGAAGACCATCGTGTTAGTCGTATGGCTCTGGTGCATCGTACTGCATCTGAGCAGCGGATGCCACCACAGTCACATAACGAACTGTTACAAATCGGGTACTTCAAGGACAGCTCAGAGCCAGATGCCCTGCAATGTGCATTCCACTGACCCCAAACCATCGACTTTTGCGACTTCAGTGGTGTCAAGAGAGAACTCATTGTAGGGCAGGATGGAGGTCTGTTGTCTTTTTCTGATGGAAGCCGATTCTGCCTCGGTGCTAGTGATGGCTGTTTGTTGGTGAGGAGTAGGCCAGTTGAGGACCTGCAACCAACCTGTCTGCCTGCTAGACACACTGGACCTGCACCTGGAGATCTCGTATGACAGAAGGAGCAGTTTCGTGGTTATACCATGCATCCTGATTGCAAATTTGTTCTTCAATCTGGCGCGTTTGACCAGTTTTGCTGCTTTTCATGAACAGCAGTCCGGAGGGAGAGGGTGTTTTCCAACTGGATAACGACGCCACTCCCCCGCCCCCACCCCCCCTCACCCACACACAGTCTGCCCTGATCTCCCCAAACAAACTGAGGACAAGTAAGGAGACCACGACCGCGTGGCAGTTTTGCCTGGGTTCATCTCGCTGGGGTCCACCGCCCTCTGTCGACCCCGTGTTGGCCACTCTTGGCTGACCCGTGGCCACATTCTCCGTTGTGAGGATCCCTCTCACTGCCGATACGGAGCCCACCTGACAGTGGCCCACTCACTCATAGACTGTCCTAATACTGGCCTAATTTGGCTGCTTTGAAGTGGCATCTTAATCTTTCTAACACGCTCCCTTTAGTGTTAGCGGACAACGCCGAAGTGGCTGATCTGGTGGTGTGTTTTGCCCACGAACCTGGTTTCTATTCATTCCTGTAAGGTAGGGCTTTCTGGCCTCACTGACCATCTGAGGGGCCGGTGGTGCAGCCCTCGACTGCCCACTCCCTTCTCCCCCTCCCCCCCTCCACCTTCCGATTCACCCCTCCCCCTCCCCCCGTGTAAAATGTATATTTCTGACACGAGAATAATACAATAATATTATTATTGTTAATAATAATAATAGTAATAATAATAATTGCATACTTCGCGTTTACGAGACAGTCCTAGATAGAAAAATTCAGAGGATTGTAGACTACGGTGATCTTGGAGGTTAAGGCCCTGTTCGACTTATTCTTGTTGGATCCTATTGGCGTGTTGGATGACTTAGCAAAATGTAACAATGCTTCGAATGTGGGTCTCACGGGAGGCGTGCCAGAGATAAGTCCCTGCAGTCGCACTATCGTCTGTGTCCTTGGTGGCTCGGATGGATAGAGCGTCTGTCATGTAAGCAGGAGATGCCAGGTTCGAGTCCCTGTCGGGGCACACATTTTCAACTGTCCCCGTTGACTCATATCAACGCCTGTACGCAGCTAAGGCTATTCATTTCACTGTAATCTTGAAATTGGCACTGTAGAAACTGAAGGTACCGTGATCAATCAACTTTCATGGGAAGAATGTGTCACTGAATGAGACGATCAGTTAGTATCAGTAGCGACAAATGTAACAAGAAAAGTTGCTGATTTGGTGATCTAGGAGCAATATGTGGGTTTACGTCAAACTGCAGACCATTTAGATGAAGACTTAATCAAATAGTTTGCATTTTTTCATACTGAACTCAAAACTGTCCTTTGACCAGACAATCGCAATTATCTCGCAAATGGTTCCTTAGCGACCTCACGTGTACTGGAAAATTATTGCTTGTGTTAGCGCTCTTTCACCCACGTCTCTTTTAGCTATTAGTTTTGATAGGCTTTGTATGGGTCCATTTTAATTTTCTTGAAGAACGTGAATCCCGACAGCTGTAATTTTATTACTTACTTTATTTTGCCAACAAGCTTCGGTGCCTCATTGACACCATCTTCAGGTACCTACTGTATACACTAGCTAGATATGTCATCTGAACGTCTGTACTACTATAGGAATCACTCAGCTGGTTTCTAACGAGTTGTGGACAGTCGGCCGGCCGGAGTGGCCGTGCGGTTCTAGGCGCTACAGTCTGGAACCGAGTCACCGCTACGGTCGCAGGTTCGAATCCTGCCTGGGGCATGGATTTGTGTGATGTCCTTATGTTAGTTAGGTTTAATTAGTGCTAAGTTCTAGGCGACTGATGCTCAGAGTCATTTGTGGACAGTCACTTCTACAGAGAAATTTTAGAAATCTATAAAAACCAGTTGGAGTGAATGATCCCCATACTAGCACAGACGTTTAGATGGCTTATCTTGTTTCGTGAATCGGGGCCTGAAGATGGTGCCAGTGAGGTATAGAAACTGGTAAATGTCGTGTGACTAGGGCCTCCCGTCGGGTAGACCGTTCGCCGGATGCAAGTCTTTCGATTTGACTCCACTTCGACCATTTGCGCGTCGATGGGGATGTGGTGGTGGTGGTGGTGGTGGTGGTGATTAGGACCACACACCACCTAGTCCCTGAGCAGAGAAAATCTCCAACCCAGCTGGAAATTGAACCCAGTCCCTTAGGACTGACAGTCTGTCGCGCTGACCACTCAGCTACCGGAGGCGGACACCGAAACTGGTAGTCAAACAAAATAAGTAATAAAATTACGGCCGTTCGGGATTCATTTTCTTCAAGTCTTCGACCAGCCGCAGTTCCATTGTATTTGCACATGATAAAAAAATAGAAATTATAATTTTGGGTTATAGCGGAATATGTAAGGATGGCAGAAGCGGTTGGAATAATCACCTATTTCGAAAGGTCGTGGCCTGTTGAGACGAAAGTGGCGCCATGCATCGGTATAGCGCACGTCTGGGTTGTGCGCCTGTAGCGCGTCATAGTGGTGACGTAGGGGCAGTGTGACGCGTGTGAGTGGGCGTCGCGATTGCTTGTGCATTGAACTCCCCCGTAAACGCGGCGGGCGCTAGAAATAGGCGAGCGGCAATTCCTGGCGCTATGCTACCTCCGCGCGGACAGAATTAGCCAGCGCCGGCGCGTCAGCATAGAATACATAGCATAGCACAGTGCGGCAGCCAGCAACAGTCGCTGCACCGCGCCCCTCCCGTGCCTTCGTAAACACGGCGCTGCACGTCTCCTAGCATTCCTCCTCCCCCTCCTCATGCAGAGTCCAAGAACGCTCTGTGGCGTCGCTGTGACCTCGTCCATACGACGTGCGGCGTGCGCAATGTAGCTGCTCGCTGTAATTACCCCACATTTTAGCACCGTCGTACGCTTAGGGAAGTGTTCTATGTGTCTAGACTCATTTTGATAAGCAGTCTATGTGGTAGCACCCATAAAATCCAGATCACTGGATCGGAAATCGAACGCCACTAGCAACCTACACTCTACCTCCCACTGGTTCCCTGCCGCGTTCTCTAATATCTGGGGGCAGAAGGCTCCGGATAATCGTTGAAATATTGGGGGGGAATTATAATTTAAGTGCAGCTACTCGCAGAGGTGCAGTGTGGGCTGTAATAATCATATGGCAGCAAAACTTAGTAAATTTTGTAATACGGAACAGATTTACAGTGGAAAAGAAAAATTAGTACCGATTTTGGCCACCAGGTGCAAATCTGGCGCTGTGAACGCAAGAAAGACAAATAGAAACGCTTCCCTGTGTAATGGATGAGGAATGGAGCATGGGCGGATAAGGTCAAACGTGTGACAAAGGCGGGGTGTTGATTTTATTATTAACTACTGCTTACACAATTTGTTTAAAATGAGCGCCGAAGGCATCGACGAGATACTGCATCCACAAAACGACATGCTTAACAGTTACTCACAGCAGTTTCGGTGGAAGTGGAAAATGGATTCAGTAGTATCTGGATATGTAATCCATCCGACATAAAATCATATAAAATGCAAAGTGGACCTAGTCAAAAGAAAAGAAACCGCCAGCGTATCATCAAGAAGGTACAAGAAAGCGACGGAAAAATTCCAACAATCGCATTTTACATTGAGCCGCCCAGCTGCCTCCGCCCTAGTTCTACAAAATAGGACCACGCTTACTATAGAAGAGAGGTATCAGCCGCCAACAGCAGAATGTGGTTTTGGCGTGCGCAAAAGACGCAAACACCGCGTATAGTGCGGCAAGAGTGAAGTTAGGAGTGTTATGTTTGAAGGGGGGGGGGGGGGGGGCCTTATTAATGTCCTTCTTTTTTCGTAGGTGACTCTCCCTTTGTTATTCTGTAGGTTATATTTTCTTTATTTTAATTACTACAAATAAGTCTTTGCCTCTAGTTTGCAATGCTTACCACTGCCCCTCGTCCTGATGCCTTGATGTTTGGGTTGTTAACCTTGTATGCATACGATATGCATGCATTTTATACTTCAGCTATTTTACTCCATATGGCAGTTTTAATGACATGTTTTGACTCGCTATTTTTCATGTCATTATTTTACCTATTTATTCTGTTTTATATAGGGGTACTTTAATGGACTTTTGGTTTCATGTGGTTGCGATGCTTTGCATGTATGCGTCTTAAGTTAATAGTTTTACGCAGTGTTTGTATTTCGTAAATGTTCATACGCCGGCCGTGCGTGCCACCTGGGTACCTCTTTGCCCACTGTACGTACCGTCTTGATGACATATAGGAGGTTTTGTTTTCTTTTGACCACGTCCACTTAGCATTTTGTGTGTTTTTATGACGGATGGATTACATATCCAGCTACTGTCGCGTCCATTTTCCATCTTATACGGCTTTATGACGGATGGCTTACATATCTAGCTATTTTACACAACATGATTTTGAAAAGCTTGTGTTATTCCAAATAACGATGCGCGTCCGAAGGAATATTGCGTTGTTTTTCTGCTGAACAGCACAGGTACTGCAATGTCTCCCGTGTATGGGAATATACGGGTACAGGTTGCAGACACGACATGTGGAAGTTTGTCTGGCCGTGAGTCGTGTAGGGATAGCCTAATCGTAAGGCGAACGCTCGCAATAAGCCGGAACTCCAGGGACGACCGGAGTGGCCGCGCTGTTCTAGGCGCTACAGTCTGGAACCGAGCGACCGCTGCGGTCGCAGGTTCGAATCCTGCCTCAGGTTCGAATCCTGCCTCGGGCATAGATGTGTGTGATGTCCTTAGGTTAGTTAGGTTTAATTAGTTTTAAGTTCTAGGCGACTGATGACCTCAGAAGTTAAGTCTCACAGTGCTCAGAGTCATTTGAACCAACCGGAACTCCGGATTCGAGTGCCGGTCCGGCACGAATTTTCATTGTCATTCCGTTATATAGCTGATGGTTGTCCATATTCAAATGCGAATATATTTCATGTACTTTTACGTAAGCTACTAATACTTTCAGTTCATTTTACCGGCGCTGCCGTCGAACGTAGGACCATGTCCCTTTCTCTATTTGTTTTTATTTATTGTTTTCTTGCTTTTGTAGACATCTAATGATGCTCCAGAAAGGTGAAACGTGTCATTGATATTAAATAACTTCGAAAACAAAACTGTTTTTATTCTGAAACTCCTAAAATGGCTCACTCACGACTTTCCGCGCGATCTTCGGACGTAAGCAGCAGTGCAGCACAGACAGTGTTTTTCAAGAATTTGTCGTTATTCTTTTCCGTTCTCGTACTTACGTGACCGGCTAATGTGACAGCTTCTCACCAAAGGATCAGTAAATCATTTGCAAGTTGTCCCTTGTATCCTCTGTGCTCAGGGGAATATTAAAGTGGAAATGCCAGTGATACCCGACAGAGAGGCCGCAGCATTAAGCAGGAGGAGCGGAGACGCACGTGTTCATAGAAAGCGACGAGAGAGGAGAAGGACGGTGTGTGTGTGTGTGTGTGTGTGTGTGTGTGTCTCTTCTTCCCTTCCGCTTGTGTTGGCTCCCTGGGTTGAGTTGCTGCGTCATCGCCGGACGCTAATTAATAGGGGACCACTGATAGGACACGCAGGAGCTGTTGTGGCCTCTACAAGGACGGGGCCGCATCCCCATGTAGCACCACCCACTCTATGCTCTAAATCTGGCAGCGCGCTTCTGAAATCTCTCGTCACGTTGCGGCATTTCCTGTACGGTGCTTTTGTGTTGTACTGGGGCAGCTAGGCCTCTACCATTAACATGCAGCTGAAAATGTTACGTTACCTCTTTGGACCACCGTGACTAGTTTTCGATCGTACCGGTGTAAATGGGTTGGGTTGTTTTGGGGAAGGAGACCAAACTCCGAGGTCATCGGTCTCATCGTATTAGGGAAGGATGGGTAAGGAAGTCGGCCGTGCCCTTTTCAAAGGAACCATCACGGCATTTCCCTGAAGAGATTTATGGAAATCACGGAAAACCTAAATCAGGATGGCCGGACGCGGGATTGAACCGTCGTGCTCCCGGTGTAAATGATTCCAGACTATTTTGATGAACACTGCTTACGCGGTTTTAAAAGCACCACAACAGAAGCCCCCTAAATAGGAAGCTTACAAGAAATTCTTATCTGACGGCACTTTGCGTAATTAAGACAGAAGACAACGAGAAACTGTGCAGAGGCGATTTAACATTTACGTTCAAAAGTGAGAATGACATGCACGGATGAGAGGACCTACAGATCGATTAAAACTACTTGATAGACGACATATCACGCGTTGTAACTGGTATCTTCCAATGAGAAAGCTCAACGTCACACTCGAACAGTTCGCCGTTGCCAAACTGCCACAACAGATGATCGGTTCACTTGGCAATTCCTCGTCCAGCTTTTTTTTTCTTCATGTGCTTGGATCCCGAATGCAAAATAGGAGTCAATTTGAGTTTGCTTTTGGTGCATGTTAAGCCACATACCGCTGCATACGAAATGGAGCTAACATACTAGATTTTTCTGTAAACTTGACAACGAAGTCTATACCTGTATCGAGAAAATGGGTTGTATTTAGTGCACTGACTTCCGATCGTTTGTGCAAACGATAGTGTGAACGTGTTCATCACATCCGTCATATCGTATAAACGGTACGATGTACCAAAAAGAGTTTGGCAAATGACACCACGTAAAGTGGAGAGTATTTAGCCACATAGTTAACATGCGAAACATTCTTATCCACCGCGACATACGGGTGACTACAGAATTTTTCAATGAATTAAAGTAATTTTCTTAATTACCATCGATAGCTGATGAAATGAGAATTAGTATGGTTTGTAACAACACAAATGAAGAACTCGCGCTTTTGTTTTTATATCGCGCATGAACTTTTCATAAGCTGTTGTCCTTATTTGTCGTCACCTGTTTGTTTAATAAAGACTGTTTCAGGGTGCTATCGCAGTTGCAACTGCATTAGCGTGGTGAAACTGTGTAAACCCCGCCGTCTTTTGACAAGACAGGCAAAGAAGGTGTACGAGATAGGCGAAAACAAATCGCTCCCTCTGTTGAAATTTCAGCGCAATCGTGTACCTGCTAATAATCGATATACTTGTCAAACTATTGGTTATATTGGCGTGCTATACCTTATTTCTGCCTGATGTGCGTTTGTGTGAGGGGGTTCAGTCGCAGAACCACACCTCCGCTACCACACTGTCTCGTCCGCAAGGGAGGCCCCCCCCCCTCCCCGCGGAGAGCACCATCCCTACACTATCGTTGTCTACACCCCGACGACGCCGTCTACGCTGCTACGGGCAAAATATTGTAACACTGTAAGCACTGTGTCAGCCATTGAACTCTTTCTAGGCCAGGTGGTGCAATGTGCCGATCACCATTCCCCTCCACTACGACTGAGTGCGTGCTTCCCTTTTTACGTGATACATTGTTGATTCAGCTTTATATTATAGGTAAGATATTGACTTACGTGCGTTCAGAAGGAATGATGAATTCAACGTTCTGAGTTATATTGTGCAGAAGACGACTATTTCATGAATAACTCTGAGTTCAAAATATGTACTACCAAGCATCAACGTTGCTCCAGAAATACCTTCAGGTCGGTGTTCATCAGACGAAGTTGCAGAGTGTAGTGGTGACAATCCAGATTGCATGTCAGCTGCATCTCAAAGCAGGGTGAGAAGGGTTATGATAAGCTGTACAAGTGACGACCGCTTTTGTCTTTGCTGGTTAACAATTTCAGGTCTGGCTTCCAAGACAATCACGCTGCATGAAGTGTCACGCGTGGCAGGTTCTTCTTCTATTTTAAGAATATGTCTTGCATCAAGTAGCGCCACCACAGTTTTCGGAAATCTCTTTTGTAAAAAAAAAATCGTGATGTCTGTTAATGTTCTTATTCTAATGTAATTGTGTAACGTTTCACCGATTTTTTATAGCCGGCCGCGGTGGTCTCGCGGTTCTAGGCGCGCAGTCCGGAACCGCGCGACTGCTACGGTCGCAGGTTCGAATCCTGCCTCGGGCATGGATGTGTGTGATGTCCTAGGTTTAAGTAGTTCTAAGTTCCAGGGGACTGATGACCACAGCTGTTAAGTCCCATAGTGCTCAGAGCCATTTGAACCATTTGAACCATTTTTTATAAAATTGTTCAAGAAATAAAATACTTGTGTGATAAGGGTCAAAATTTGTCATATTTATGTGCCTGAAACAGTTAACAGGTTTATGAAAAGGGTAGTTGCTACTCACCATATAGCGGAGATGCTGAGCCGCAGATAGGCACAATAAAAAGACAGTCGGAAAATTTTGGCCAACAAGGCCTTAGTCGGAGATAGAACTTGTGTGTGTGTGTGTGTGTGTGTGTGTGTGTGTGTGTTCGTTCCAGAAGTACCTCCGACGCAACGAAGGCTCATTATCTGATAGTCTTTTTTGTTGTGCCTATCTGTTGCTCAGCGTCTCCGCTATATGGTGAGTAGCAGCTATCATTTTAATAATATTGTTACACTCAATCCTGGCTTTCCCACTGTAGAGTTAACACTTTTGTGTGTTGGTGTGCCGCAGGTTCGGGGTGAAGCCGTGCACGGGCCGCGTGTCGCTCTCGGACGTGCGCATGCCGCTCATCTGGCGCGACACGGACCACTTCAAGAACAAGGGCGACTACAGACGCTTCGCCGTCTTCTGCCTGGCGCGCATCGGCACCGAGATCTACGACACCACGCTGCTCTGCCCCGTCGACCGATCGCTCACCGACCTCACCTTCCCCGACGTGCTCGTCTTGTTAGTACCCCCACTCTTCCTTTCTCTTTCTGTCACACACACACACACACACACACACACGCCAAACTGCTCTAGCTTTCGTAGCAAGCAAACAATAGACATACGATGTTTACATCCCATTGATAATCCTACACTTGTAGAAAATACCGTACATGCAATGAGCCCTGGAAGTTATTACCAAGAGAGCTGGCACAGTGGTAAGTACTACACTCGTATCCAGGAGGCTACCAGGTGAAATTTCTCCACTAGCCATGCAGATGTAGGTTTTTCACTTCAAGCAAATGCCCAGGTAGTGCACATTTCCTTCCACGTAGTTCCCGAGTCCAAAATCTTGTGCTCCATCTCTAGTGATATCCTCGTTGACACAGTGATAAATCCTTACTTCTTTCCTTCTTTCAGTAAATCCCCCCCCCCCCCCCCCCCCACACACACACACACATGAAGTCCGGGAACACTTTCAATTATTTATTGCACAAGAACAAAACATTGTACAGATATCATACATATGTCATTTTGAAGAGAAACCCTGAAAGTTTTTTTGCATGTGTACTGTCACAGCGTAGTTTTGTAATTTGCCGATAGTCAACGCTAGTCGCAAACATGGCGAGTTCAGGTGCGGAGCAAGCTTTCTGTGTGTTTGAGTTCGACAAAAACAAGTGTGCTACAGCTGTTCAATGGATGTTTAGAACCAAGTACGGTAAGAAGCCACTAACAATTAGGGCCATTTACCCCTGGCACAAAAAATTCGTTATGATGGGTTGCTTGTGCATGGCAAAGAGAAGCGGACGTCCCAATGTGAATGAAGTGAATGTGGTGCGCGTATTGAGAGACATTCATAAGGAGTCCAAAGAAATCAGTGTTTTATGCATATTGAATGTTGGTAAAAAAAAATTTCAGAGTTCCTCTTCAAAATGCATTATGTATGACATCTGAACAGTGTTTAGTTCTTGTGCAATAAATAACTGAAAGTGTTCCCAGACTTTATGTACACAATGTATATGCACATACACTACTGAGAAGATAAAAAACTACACCCTTTCTTTGGTTTCAATCCACCCAAGATTTATTATTTCAATAGTGCATATGTTGTTGTTGTGGTCTTCAGTCCTGAGACTGGTTTGATGCAGCTCTCCATGCTACTCTATCCTGTGCAAGCTTCTTCATCTCCCAGTACCTACTGCAACCTACATCCCTCTGAATCTGCTTAGTGTATTCATCCCTTGGTCTCCCTCTACGATGTTTACCCTCCACGCTGCCCTCCAATGCTAAATTTGTGATCCCTTGATGCCTCAGAACATGTCCTACCAACCGGTCCCTTCTTCTCGTCAAGTTGTGCCACAAACTCCTCTTCTCCCCAATTCTATTCAATACCTCCTCATTAGTTATGTGATCTACCCATCTAATCTTCAGCATTCTTCTGTAGCACCACATTTCAAAAGCTTCTATTCTCCTCCTGTCCGAACTATTTATCGTCCATGTTTCACTTCCATACATTGCTACACTCCATACAAATAATTTCAGAAACGACTTCCTGACACTTAAATCTATACTCGATGTTAACAAATTTTTCTTCTTCAGAAACGATTTCCTTGCCATTGCCAGTCTACATTTTATATCCTCTCTACTTCGACCATCATCAGTTATTTTACTCCCTAAATAGCAAAACTCCTTTACTACTTTAAGTGTCTCATTACCTAATCTAATTCCCTCAGCATCACTCGATTTAATTTGACTACATTCCGTTATCCTCATTTTGCTTTTGTTGATGTTCATCTTATATCCTCCTTTCAAGACACTGTCCATTCCATTCAACTGCTCTTCCAAGTCCTTTGCTGTCTCTGACAGAATTACAATGTCATCGGCGAACCTCAAAGTTTTTATTTCTTCTCCGTGGATTTTAATACCTACTCCGAATTTTTCTTTAGTTTCCTTTACTGCTTGCTCAATATACAGATTGAATAACATCGGGGAGAGGCTACAACCCTGTCTCACTCCTTTCCCAACCACTGCTTCCCTTTCATGCCCTTCGACTCTTATAACTGCCATCTGGTTCCTGTACAAATTGTAAATAGCCTTTCGCTCCCTGTATTTTACCCCTGCCACCTTCAGAATTTAGTGCATATGGAATACATTAAATGACCATTCTCCAATGGAAGTATTGCATTGTCAGAAGAAAATGTATGTTCCTTGTTTCTCACAGATGCAGTTCTGTTGCGGTACAGGTAACAGGTTGATCGGAGTTTGGCGCGGCAACTGGAAATGTATGCTAGAGCTTGAAGTTCATGGGACAGTAAGATTCATGTATACTAAACCTCTAAGTTGCACACAGATTTGCCACGAAATTCTGATGATGTAGGGAACAAATATAGTGTCCCAGTGTCCCGTCCAATGGTAGTGGATTGTACCCACCCCTGGACCGACACCACAGAGATATGGGTATTGCTAAATGGGAAGTCCAGGTCTAGCACTGTGCAATTTCCAGATTTTTTTTCCACAAGACGAAAGAACATCTGGGACAAATGAAATTTTCCGACAATCGGAATACACACAGTGGTTCTCGAATGGCTACATGACCGAGGATCTGGTTTCTGTCATTGAGGAACTGATCGAACCTTCCCATTGTTGTTTACAGAGAGATCTGGTAACTCCGTTGGAAAACTGCATCATGTACACTGTCGGGAAAAAAATAGTACAGCCTTTTAGAGGTACCCAATTCATTCAGGACTTGTTGTTGCAACACTCCATGTAGAGTATTTGAAATGATTACATTTGCACATCAACAGCACAAGCCATTCTGTGGTATCAGGTATTGGCCCATGCTGAAACCCTCATATCAGTTCACAGTGCTGGAGTTGAATCTCACATGCAGTCTATTGTACACATGATGAATACGGTTCTGGGATAAGTTATGCTTTGCCTCCTCGACCTTTACACGTAGTTCAGTTAGAGTTGTTTGTTGAAAAGTCACACGAGTCACTGCTCCGACCATAATATCCCATGCGTCCTCAACTGGAGGCAAGCCCGGAGATCATGCTGACCAAGTAAGTTGCTGCGTGTGTTGCAGAGCATGTTGAGTTTCACGTGCAGTGTGGAGGCGAGCATTATTGTGTTGGAACAGTACATCATCTTCCTAATGTAAGAATGTATAGAGCGCTGTTTAGTGTCCCCTCCAGAAACACCAAAGAGGAATGATAATTGTAGCTTATTGCTCCCCAGATCACAAGGCCAGGGGTGGGGCTGGTGTGTCTTAGATGAATGCACTCAGTGTTCATCATTTCCACATTGTATGCACAAATGACTATCACTTGCATGCAGGCAGAATCTGCTCTCATCGCTGAAGACCATGGCATGCCATTCCATCTTCCAAGCACTAGTCGAGCTGTCTACGTCGGTGCTATGGTTGCTCTTATCATTTGTCACTACTGGCCTTAAAATACACGTCTGTGCTGTGTGGACGTCCATAACCTCATCTACAGATATGAGAATGTTCAGGTGACCACGGATAACTGCATCATTCCACAACTGAAGCATCACATCCAACTTGGATGGCAATTCTCTGAAAGGACCATCCTACTATTCAGACAGCCACAATCTGAATCCTTTCAAACTTGCTCAGTTGGCTGTAGGAAGTACAGGTACATTTCCTTGGCGTGGTTGCCTGCTTGCTTGACACATTTGCACTGCACTGCGCCCTCTAACTGTGAGAATTTCCTATTAAAGGATAGACGGAGATGACACTCTGGTAGCTATGCCACAGTGCTATCTGTTGGTGGAAATTGTTATCAATAAATCTACTATCCACTAGGCAGCATATGCTATCATTGGAACAAAATTGATTTCATGTTTCCAGATGTACTAATTTTTTTTCTGGCCGTGTTATTATTCTCATTTCCACCTCACGAGCTGACAGTACAATAAATTCTGAAGATCCTTGATTGTGTTCCAGTAAATGCTCTAATACTGGAACTGGATTTCATTAATTCACATCTGGGCAGACCACATGGACAACACTACTGTTTCATGAATTGCATCCTGTATTATAGGGACAGGAAGGAAAGAAAATTAGGGTTTAACATCTGACGACATAAAGATCATCAGAGATGGGCCAAAACTCACATTGCTTCAAGGATGGTGAAGAAAATCATCCTTGTCCCTCGAAAGGAACCATATCGCCTGAAGTGACTTAGGGAAATCACGGGAAACCTAAAACTGTATGGCCGGATGTGCATTTGCACTGTCTCCTTTCTGAATGCGAGTCCAGTGTGCTAACCACTGTACTACATCACTCAGTTTTTAGGGACAGGTTTCATAATTAAGTACCTGATAATTTAGTGTGCAGGTCACAAACTAAAGCAGTAAAAGGAAGATTTCGCTGTGACATCAGACTACGTCATTCTACACAACTTCTTTGTACACCTGTTAGGTACTAGTGCCCTATCCTGGTGCATGCTCACACTAACAAAATTTGGTGTGTATTTTGATTTTCTAATGGCACACCTATCTATAATTCTTTCATTTATGTCTCTTCGTAACTGAAAGTGCAGAATCCTGTAAACATCTGCAATACACGGAGTTCTATGTTTGAATAATACACACACTGTGGAAGTCGCACTTTCTACAGTTGTGCACAAGTATGTACATTGTGACCAGTTTTTAAGACTTCTACATTGCAGCTAATATTATCTCTTGACTTTCAGAGCAGTTATGGTTTATTTGTTTGACAACTATGAGATCATTTCATTAACTGAACAGACTTCTGTTATCTGTTTCTTTCTCTTTGATATCTCTGGAGGTGATTTTGCCTTCTACTTTCCTGAACATTACCACTTTCTGTTAATGTGTGTGGAACCCAGACCTCAAAAATTTCTTAAATATGTACTTGCAGTTGGTTCCTGCAATGCATAATGGTCTACTAAAGGTGCTACAGTAATTTAATTTGCAGTGACATGTAATTTTTCTTTAATGATGTAAATTCCCTTACTTTTTCATGAAATACGAAAACAAATTGAATTCTTAACTTTAGAGTTCAATTTTACATCTGTAAAAAGTTTCACACACTATTTTTTTCTTTAATCCACATACACATTTACATACCTGGATGAAGTTAAAATTTCTTAGAAGTGATTCACTGATGACATACTCTCAAAATGAAATGGCGCAGTTCACTATTTCCCATACCCTGCCCATCCACATGTAATATCATAGTGTCATGTATAAATATTGTATGATTTTAATAAGTTCAGTCTACAACAATGTTTGGGCATTATGTACAGTGTAACCAATTGCATGCGGTTCAGAATTAATCAGTTAATGAACAGCCAAATGTGAAGTAAAATCAAATATGTACTTGATAATGAAGTATGCAATAAATATGAACCTTGTATATTTATTGTTTCAGTAACAATATTCCAGCGGACTTTGAGTTCAAACTTGAGGTATACTCTCACATCCTGCAGGATGATCTTACAATGGCGAGCACGCCACGAAAAATCAAGAAAACTATTCACAGTTCCATCAGCCGCACTGTTGGCAAAAAATTGGCAGCAACGCTTAGAGATGAATTAAACTCTGGAAAAATGTAAGTCTGTACATAAACATAATCTTGCGTTTATTATTCCAGAGCATTATTGTTGTTAATCAGTTAGGATAGTTTGCAAATTAGTTTTGACACACTGGCTGAGTAAATTCTGGGAAATGCATTAAGTGTCTGCAATGAAATAGTACGACACTTCAGAGGCTTACTCGCAACAAAATGATCCTAAGTTACTTTGTTGCATATGGATGTTGTAGTGTGTAATGCGTCACGACATAAAGTAGTATCAGAACTATTTTTACATGTTATCTTCTGTAACAAATAAAATCCGGAATTAACAATAAAGGATTTTCTATATAATGTAGACATTGAAACTAGACTTAAGTAAACTGTTTTCACCTTTTTTTATGTAACATGTTCCTCAAATTTGGAATTAGCAAGAATTATTTCTAGCTTTAATAGATCACACATTATGCATGTTTGATAACTGTATTTTCATTGCAGTCGCTGAGACTTAAGTATTATCTGTTAATGTTTAATCCTTATGTCTGATGTGTGTTTCTTCATAGCTAAAGGAAAGAGTGATTTTTTTATAAAACTCTTCACCCACGGAAAAAAATATTCATTCAGTTAAGTATGTCATAAATTATTGCATACTTTTTGGCCATTCTGGGTAGTGATGTGCTATGAATTTTATCATCATATTAACCTAACCATTATAGTGGAATCATCTTACAAATATTACAGTAGTATCAAGGGAACCAACGAACTGCCACATGGGTAGTTTTACAGTCACAAAAATACATGCTGTTAGCATTATATAATTGTCTGTTTATGATTGTGATAATTTATGTTGGATTATAGGATGTGTCATTGAGTACTGTGGTGCGCTGTGTTTCTTACTCGTTAATGCTTCATTGCTGTCGCTGTCCAGTGAACATATTAATTCCGTTGACAGACACATTTTACGTTCATGAGTAATAAAATTCTGTCATCAATTTGACAGAAGGAAACCTAGGAAAGGAATTTGCAGATCTGAAAGATCAAGATTTGACAGTATCTAAAAATTTGGTTGTTTGTCAGTCTTGCTCCAGTTAACATTTATGGACCTGACATTCCTCTGTGGTCATAAATATTTTTGGTCTCCGGTTTGTTACTCCTGTAAATCTTCATTTAAATAATGTGATATTAATAGCCTGTTATTACTACTATCTTATAAATTTCAAATTTAATAAAATGCTGGTTAATTAATGATTGTGCATGTCGCATGATTTCAGTAACACCTGCTGTCTTTTTTTTTTTACAGTGGTCCAACATTTGAGCTTATGGCTACTGCCAGGTTAACCCTGGATGAAGTCCATGACAGTATTCATACCCATGACATGAAAGTAGAAAATCTGGGTAAGAGAGATATTTATATATTTTCTAGATTTTGTGTTGTAACATGACATTTATCAATAAGATTTTCCCTGCCATAGCAATACATGCACAATAACCAAGGATTATTTCATAAAGACAACAAGGTTTAGGAGAAAAAAGATAAATAGATTGTTCCCAATTGTAGCTAAAGAATGAATATTTTGGTAAATTATTCATCTCATACATTAAATCTATCTGAGTTCATTGGGAGAGGGTGTATTTTGGTTAAAATTAATTTGAGCCTGGATTAAATGTAAATTTAGTCCTCATAGAAAACCCATGCATGTTTGAATTGTGTGGTTCTAAGTGATTTGAATTGTGTTCAACAGAAAAGTATCATCTCCCATTTTCCAGAGAATCGCAGTCATCAGCTGCCCCTCTTCGGACATTTCTGCTGTCGACTTGCCGCTCAGCCAGACTGTGTCTCCCGAGAAAGCTATTCAGGAGAATTCAGCATTCGGGAGAAGGGGCAATGGATGCCAGTGTGGGGACAGCTGCAAGCCTTTAGACTGGACATGTGGTCTCATCGTACTGACTGGGAGCAGAATCAGGAGCCTCTACGCTCCATTACTGTTGACAGGGTTAGCAAAAAATTTTGTTCTCCCTCCCTCCCTCTCTCCCTCCCTCCCCCCCTCCCTCCCTCAACATTTATTTATGGAAAGCGCACACGCGTCATTGCCTTTACTAGTTACTTGTGATGGTTATGGGATATAAGAAGAGCAGGTAGAGAGATGTCAATGATATACATTTCGAAACTATACTTGTTATACCTGGGTCATTTGCTAATCTTGTCATGTCATTACTGCCTACTTCTCTCCTTCTCTCTGCAAAAGAACTTTAGTGTTAAAAATGAAGTGTATTACATGCAGTTTGCTGTGCAGTGTTCATTCTGCTTAATAGTTCATCAGAGAATGGACTTGACTCGCATCTGCTAGAAAGAATAGCATGAAAATGTCTACTTTTGGTGTGGAATATTAATTTCTAGAAATATCGGGTTTCAAAAACATTTGCATAGCCACGAACAAAATCATGGACAGACAGAAATGATAGTTGCAACTTCCTCATCTTCACTACCATTTTGTTGTGATGCAGAATTTTTGTTTGTAGAATCAGTAAAATGATTTTCACTAACCACATGTAAGCTTAACTGTAGTTATCTATGTAGACAAAATTATTTTGACTGTTAACCTGATTGTGTGTAACCTTAATATGTCATATAGGAAACAATTATTCAACCAAGCAAAACTGCATCAAAGGAAATTACAGTTTCCAACTTATGTGATGGCAAGGATGAATTAATGATTATTCGCACCAAGAACACTGATGATCAACAGAACTGGATAAGACACCTAGTGCAGCATACAAAAGATCACAGAAGGTAATTAAAAAAATTAAAACTAAAGTATACTTGTGCATAAGAAGGTTCAGTTAATTGAAATCACTTGCTAATTTTTTCACATTAAACAATGTGCAGGTGGAGGCATGCAGCAGAAAAATTAATGGAAATTCCATCTCCCGGCTCAACAAGACATTCCTTTGCGAGGCAGCTCCGTCAGGGATCACTGTATGATGAGACACCACTTATTGGTGAGTGAATCTTGATGTGTATCAACTTATTGAGTGGATAGTGAAATATAAAAACCAGAGACCATTTACAATGCAAAAGAAGATTGTTTAACATTGAGGGCATAAATGTTGCTACTTAATTTCAACTAAACTACTGCCAATGTAATAGGGAACTTTACATTATGTATGCAGCTGACCTTGTAAAGCACTGTAAGGCTGAAGTGAAAGGAGGATATGGGCCTGGATGCAACATAGATTGTGGTAGTGTCTCAAACTGTATACAGTAATCGTACTCAGCCTTCTACTCTTTCATTACAGAAGTGTTCTTTAATGTGCTCTTTTTATCTGTAGATTTATTCACTAGCATTTTTTAATGATTCCAAAATTTGCTGAAAGTTCTTACATGTATCATCTTTGTGCTGTGTTATTCAGCTATCTAAAAAAGTCACTTCAAAACCAAATCAGTCTAAGAGTGAAATATTTTTGTGTATGTGTACTGGATTTATTAGAATTGTATAATAAGACAAGCATTTATATTCCTTAAAACAAAAATGGGTAGCTGTTCAACACTTAACAGTATTCTCAACAAAATAATGTCAGAGTTCAGTGTTACATTATCTTCTCCAACATGGTTTGTTCTGATGTAGCTCTCAGTGCAAAACGTGTATTCTGCTGGTGTCATTACTCCCCAGGTGAGGTTGTTTGCATCAACTGGTTGCTGTCACATTATTTTGTTTTCTGAACAAAAATAATGTCCCCAAAGCAAGGAAATTCTCCACTATATTTTATTATTACAAGATGGTATGCATGGTTAGCAAATGTTGTGTATATATAGGACATTCAGGTGATTGTTGTGTGACTGTAATTGACTTGCCATGCAAACTACTCCTGACTTTTCATATGACCATTGTGTATGGATGGGATGGGGATGAAGCATTAGTGCACAGCTTTGCAGTGACTTCATTTTTCCAGTAGTTAGGTCTTAAAAGCCATCGTGTTTTATTACTTGTCTGTTTCTCACTCTTTTCAAATTACTTTTCCTTTACCTGCATGGGTGACCTGTAACTTTCTTGTTTGATGACCACCTTTAGTTCTATGCCTCCACTTTGACAGTGTAGCATTTTTGATGGAAGTGATGACTTTCTTCATCCCATTCACAGCTAGCTTATTGGAACCTCAGATGTACTAGCACAGTAGTTTCCACACTAACACCATACCTACTACTGTTTTGGTACTTCATATAAGCAAAAAGTAATATTTGAAGTATCTCTTGAAACAGCTGCCTGCATTTCATATGATCTACAGTTCTGTTACAAACTTTCATTCAAGCACTAAACATAAAAATCAACTGATCATAACGTAGAGAACTGTAATGTAAGTCTTCCAGATACAGCACACAGTACGAACATAACAAAGTCTTCCAAATCTAGTGCAGTATGTGGCTACCTAGTCATTCATAATTTTTGTATTACATAGACAAAGTGATTTTCTATTTTTCTGGATAGTTCGTACCACTACTGTCATTCTCTGATTAAAGTAATCTTGTGATTGGCAGTTAAAAAACATAACACTGGGAGAAATCTGTTAACCAAGCACTAATCATTTTGGCCAAATCTCATATGTTGTAAATCTTATTTCAAAAGTTATGATGGTAAAAATTGTGAAAACATTGAACCTAAAGCTGTTGGTATCAACAGAACTCAATAACACTTTGTCTGCAGTTTCTGTCCATGCAGTAGGGATAAAATCTTAACAAGTGTTTCATATTAATATATAATTTAACTATCAGTCTCTTTAACACAGTGATTACATAGCATAGTAGAGTGATTACAGAACAGAAAAACCACATGTGTGGACTGTTGTTGGCTGCTGTGTTCCTGACTGGCCAGCTACGTAATTGTTTTGCTCCATTTATTCATTTACTTTTTGACACACTCTTGCATTTGCTCAGCACTGGATGTTTGAGCGTTTTTGGATTCCTTTTGATAGGGGCTTTCCTCCAGTTTGCATTTTATGTAGTTCTGGGTATATATAGAAGTTATATGAGATGACATCTTTCATCATTTTGCAATTTTTAATTTAATGCTGACGTTCACTTATATTCCAGCACATATTTCTGTTGTCTCACTTTGGGTCCTAGAATTGCTCTGCGAGCTCTTTGCAATCACACTTGAATCAATGTCCTAGATAAATAAGTTTCCATGCTACACTAATTTATAACTTAACAAAAAGCTAATTCATAAAATACGCTCATAAGCACCTACACTGATCTGCCATGATGTCACAGGCTAAATGTATACTGCAAGACAAATATGTACAGACACGATCTATCCATTCCTGGCTCAACCACTGTTTACACATTATCATTCTCATAGTTATTGGCATTTAAACTCTGATTTTATTTTGCCACAGAAGAAAGGCCGACTGATGAACAAATAGCTGTTATTGTGTCAGACTGCCGAATGTGATCTCCCAATGTTGATTTCTCCTGCTTTCAGTTGCCCATCACAAGGTTATTAAAATTATTAGGGAGAACAGAAATGACACATCCAAGAGTGCCATGTGTATGTAAATAAAACTGCTCATTATATATATATATATATATATATATATATATATATATATATATATATATATAAAAAAAATCTCGTGTGTGTGTGTGTGTGTGTGTTTTTTTTTTTTTTTTTTTTTTTTTTTTTTTGAAAGTTGAAATAAATGAATCTGATGACACTAGAAATTTTGCTTGTTTCTAATTTTTTTTGTATAGTACAATGAGTTATATTCAACACTGTCCAGAATTACACAATTTACAAAAGATGCAGTTCTGTACCAGTGTTTAGTCCTTCTGGCACAAGATTAACCAAAAGTCACTATTTTGCTGTCAATGTATCTTCAAGCAAAATAATGGTGTCACGGGATTTGTCCTTCTGTGTGTTACAAGCATGGCCTCTCATCCTTTATTAACAAACTGGCATGAAGTATTAACTATGAAATATACCGTGTGTGAAGTATACATATTGTATGTTAATTCATTTAGTAGCTTTACCTCATCCCTATTAACAAGACTTTTGCTCTTAAAATTTGATTAACCCTTTTGCCTTTCTGCTAACCTTAGGTTAACTGGTCATCGTGGAAATCATTGGTAAGCAGTAAAGTAACGCTGCCTTCGTTTGCTTTTTTTGACTAGCAGACCACATATTTTATTCTAAAAGAAATCAAATATTGCAACAGCATGTAATCACTGCATAAAAGCACAAGCTTAATTATAATAGTATATTTTCTAGATTTGTCTGTCTTTTAAACTTGTTTCTTCTTTATATGGTGCTGTGTTAGTATTAGAAAAGCTGAAATAATGCTTTGCCAGCTTGAAAACAAATGTTTGGGACATTTATTGTTTTTAATTCTTTTTTTAATCAGTGCTTCCCAAAAAAGAGATGTTTTTCTCTTGAGGTTTTGTTCATTCTCTGTTTAATAATTGTCTAGTTCTTTTCATTAGTTATGTAAGTTACATATAATTGTTTAAGTTATGTAGAATTCAAAGTAAATATTTTTGAAAGATATGGTATATTTACTATGTTTATTACAGTAAAGGTGGAAAGAAGCAATGGTCTGAGAAAAACACAAGTGGCTTAAAGAATTATCAACTGTTTTCTCTACCGAGACACAAATGTTAAATGGAAACAAAGCTCGTATAACTTTCAGTTGAAAGACTTCCAAGTGAAACATGTTACGTATCTGACTGCTCTCAAGATTCAGTATTGGCCCATGTTCTTATTGAACTTTTATATTATAAGGAGCATTCAAATGAAAAGGCACAAAATGTCATAACAACAAAACCGATTGAAATTTTGCAGTGTTACGTGGCTTTATGCGTAATTACAGACTTACTATTTTATCAGTTGATTTGTTTTCACGACGTAATGCCTGCTGTTTATGTCCTCCTTCGTTGCTGAGCGATGTGTCATTTTCATTCTGATGCCGCAACTCTTCCTTTCCTATATCTATACTACTTTTTATCTATATAAGTGATGAACTATTGGTTTTGCCGTTTAACAACTTTTTAATAACTGTGGAAGTATTACAGGCATTGGGTCCCACCTAATGTGTCACCCGCCTATATGTTTTACATGAACCTTTCAAGACTCGATCAGTTTGTTTACAAAGAGAAAGCAGAATATCTCCTCCTTTGAAGTTGTCCAACAATGACCTAGGAAGCTCGACACCCTCGCGGCCCAGGCTCTTCCATGGCTTGCGGTAGTTTGCAGCATTCGTTTTATTCCTTGCCCACTTGCCGCTACGTTGAACTTTTGTGGTGATCGTTGGGCAACGTCTTCCACGTTATCTGCAACATAAATAAACTTTCTTCTCACAGTATTTCTGAAAACCCAAAAAACAAACTTAAAGAACATAATAATAATAACTGTTCTTACAATTATTCATATAAGTCTTGGTCGATTTAATGACGGGTGGGGCAGACCTAAGCCTTGTGACACCACAATTTGCATATGCAGCTCTGGGATAACTTAGTGAGACATGCAGGAACCTGAAAATAGTGTCTGGTGTGGTTGAATGTCTTTGTCAAGTCCCCCTACAATGTTCGAAGCTGTGTCCTCAACAGGCCAGATGATGGTTGCTGTCTGTTTTGATGTCCGAAGTCTGACAATCATTGAATTCCTCAAGCACAGGAAAATCAACAACAGTGGTGTATATTGTAAGACACTTTGTGGCCTATCAAAAGCAAACGGCCTGTGCTGTTCATGTAGGGAGTGATTCTGCTCCATGATAATGAATGTTCCCACATCTCCAATGTCACACAAAATTTAATGGCAAGGTTGAAGTGGGAGCATCTTGAGCATTCACCATACAGTCCACATATGTCGTCCTGTGGCTTCATGTTTATAGTGTACTAAACATTGCAAAGGGGTAGTGCTTCAACTCACTTAACGAATTTAAGGACACAGTGGAGGAATGGCTCCTGTCACAGCCACAGGAATTCTGGAAAAAGGGAATATTTTGGCTCGTGGAACAGTGGGGTAGTTGTGCTCGGGCCTCAGGTGGTTACTTCAAATAAAGACTTCAATTATACCCATGGTGCCATTTTGTACCTTTCCTTTTGAACATCCCTTATACATATATGGCAACAATAAAGTCTGAAGACTTTTTTTACGCTATCAGTATGGTAACTTGTCTTAATACCGGAGATATGAGGTAGAAAGCGAATGTGTGTAAGAATGAAAAAAGCTGAATGTGAAAATAAACTGTAGCATCAAAGTGAGAGTTGACTGCACTCTTACTAACAGCTTACACTTAGAGAATATGAAGCAAAAACAGAAGGTTCATGCACAGTTTTTAACTAACTTGGCAGAAACAATTTAGGGATTCAATGCAAACATCTTCACCTCATTTTTATAACATGACCCATTAACATTCATTTTGTAGTCCTGGAACTCTCATATCTAATATTAATATACAAATACTAAAACCAATGAGAATAACTTCAATAGCTCTCTGGCCTACCTGAAACACTGTGTTCACAATTTCAACTATAACAGACCAACCCAAAATCAAACTGTATCAAAATACATTGAAAGTAAACATAAAAAATAGATGACACTAAAAACTGTCAAAATGTGAGGCCTAATCTGGATATATAATGTTCGGGACTTTGTGAAATATAAACAGATCTTTGTGGCTACCTAAGAACAGGAGTTAGGTGCTCCAAAGACCTAACAATAAAACCTTCATTATGTCTGTTGAGAAACACGGTTGATGTTCAGTAGCAAGGGTAGTGCAGTACTGCCTACACATTATCAGGTGGAGTTATTAACTGGCTAGTGAAAATTGATAGTATTACCTGGTGTTTACTATTGCATTAATAAAGTATCGTGCGACATTCCATGTGTCTACCAGTAATTTATGCATTGCTCTGCAAAGCTTTAAAGTTCCAAATTTGTAAGGTTTTGATAGACTTTAGTCTCATCCTATTGCATATTATTTGCTCACAAATTTATGTTTGAATAGGTTCCACCTTCAGCAAACACAAACTTTTCTTCGCGACTAGCCAGACACGTTTCACTGAAGTTACAGCGTTATCAGTGGATTTTTTTTATTTCCTCTCTGTCAAATACCAGGAAAACTGCACTTTGTATCTGTACATACATAACTCAGTATTTAAGAAAATTATTCACATACTTTAAGATGGACAGTTGTTGTAATGTACACTTTGTTAACACATGAAACTGGAACTGTGTCACTGTTTTCTCGTCTTGTGAACAGGAACACAGTGCAGATAAGTGGAAGAATACTATATTGCATGCACATGTGCAATCTCTCTCTCTCTCTCTCAAACACACACATGCACACCCATGCTTTCACATAGAATAAAATAATATTAACCACAAAAGTGCAACATTACCATTCATAAATTTTTGATGTAAGTCACTTTCGTACATTAAGTTCTCATAAAACAAATTTATTTGTAAGGAAACACAGACACAAGATTGAGTTTGTCTCAAGATGAATATTTTCTTATAGATGTAATAATTACCATATTTTGAGATAATCAGTTGTGGATAAACAATACTGAGTTGCTGAATGAGCTCTTTAAAATACTTTCCTCTTTGTTGCCATCCAGTTTGAGGAAATCATCTCTCTACTTTTCTTGGTGCACCCACAGGGAATTTTATATCAGAAGTATACTTATCATTGTCATTGTCAACAACAACAACAACAACAACAACAGGTGCAGCAACCAGACTGCAGTTTGATAACACAAAAGGGAGGCCCTAATTGAGAAAGGAGTGAAATAGGTTTGCACTCTATCCCTAAGTTACTGTCTCTACATTGAGCAGACAGTAAAGGAAACTAAGAAGAATTTGGAAAGGAAGTTAAGTTTCAGGGAGGACAAATAAAAACTTGGAGATTTGCCCATGATATTGCAGTTCTGTCAGATGAATGCAAACAAAAAAGAAATGAATGTAATGGAATGTGTTTTGAATTAAATTGGGTGATAATGAGGGAATATGATTAGGAAATGAGAGATTAAGTGGCGAATGAATTTTGCTGTTCGGGTAGCAAAATTAGCATTGATAGCTTCAGCAAAGAACATATAGGCTTAGTTGTTAGAAATTCCTTTATGGAAGTATTAGTCTCAAATGTAGCCTGTACAAATGAAACATGGATGACACAGTACACATGAGAGGCAAGATAAGATCTGGAACTGTAGTGTTACAGAAGAATGCTAAAAATGCAATGTTTTCATCGGTCATTTTATTGTTTTTACACATAGCTAAATTCTAAATTACATTGATTTAATTTTTATTTTTTAGGTTTTCTAAAATATTTAAGGTACACATGTGTACTTGTGGTCTTCATCATTAAAAGGAAAAATTTTAATAACACTTAATAAAAAAATCTTGGTCATAGAATTTTAAAAAGAAATTGTTATTAAGTAAACACAAATATATATTTCACTTCCTGTACACCGTTATCATGCATGAAGTACACATTTCATTGCTGCATTTAGAGGCATTCTTCACCATTCTTCTGAATTATATCTTCAAAACACTGTAAGTAGCACTGCATGCAGTGTGTGGTACAATCTAGTGGCAAAAATCGAAACTTTAGGAACAAAAACATGTGATGCAGGTATTGTGTTGGTAAAACCCATTTCTTAATTTTACAGTGTGAATTCTGGAAGTCCACTCATGTGTACATAAGGAATAAAGAGGTTAATCTTCCCAAATGCATCATGGTTGCAGTCAGTTGTCACAGCATATAGTTAAAGAAGCAAACAATAGCGAAAAATTTATAATTAGCTAAGTGCTGTTTTCAGATACCATGTCTCAGTGATCTATTACTGATTGTACTTATAAATATACAATGTCTGAAAACCATTGATTGGTGATTTAATCAGAATGAGCTGTTTCACATGGGTATGTTGAACTGCATCAGTTCATCTTTCAGTTTCAGAAAGAATATATATATTTATTAAACTTTAAGACATACGAATATGAAACTTTACACACCTATTTACAAACCTGTAAAGTTCAGATCACACATGTTCAGTGTGTCCTCCATCAATGACACAAACAATATCACATCAATACTCAAATTCCTTCCATACTCGGGCAAGCATATCCTTTGTCACTGATGCTATGGCAGTACAGATCCAGTTCTTCAACTCTTCCAGGTTCTATGGGAGTGGTGGCACATAAACATTGTCTTTAACAAAACCCCACAGGAAGAAGTCAGTGTGTGTCAAATCCGGTGACAGTGAAGCCCAGCTGAGACCTGCTAAGTCACCAGCTCCTTGATGACCAATCCAACGGTTCGGTAGAGTTTCATTCAGATATTCATGCACTTGGCGACTCCAGTGAGGGGGTGTCCCGTCTTGTTGAAAAATGAAGTTGTCTTCCTGCAGCCTCAGAAACAACCAATTTTGTAACATAGCAAGATACTGACGACCTTTAACTGTGTTTCCATCAAAGAAGAATGGGCCATAAACAGATGATTGGGATATCACACAAAACACATTGACTTTGGGCAAATCTCATACATGTTCAATGGCTGCATGTTGGTTTTGTAGGCCCCAAATTCAAACATTGTGTTTGTTTACCTGACCACTAACATGGAAAGTTGCTTCACCACTGAACACAATGTGTTGTGTGGAAGTGTTATCATTATCAATAGCATCAAGAATCTCATTAAAAAATGCTGCATATTTGCGTTTGTCATCAGGACACAGAGCTTGTAACAGCTGTAACTTGTATGGCTTTATAACCAACCAACGTCTCAAAACATGCCAGTGGGTAGTTGTAACTCCCGAGTGGCATGACGAGTTGATTTTGAAGGACTATGTTGGAAAGCAGTTTGAATTCATGCAACATTTTCTTCAGGAACATGAGGGCAGCCAGGGCTCTTTCCCTTACATACACATCCTGTATCTAGAAACTGCTGATACCATCTGCGAGTGTTCCACCCATTCAGAGGATCAATTTGGTACCTCAACCTGAAACGTCTTTGCACTGTAATCATGGAATTGCATTTCGCAAACTCAAGAACACAAAATGATTTCTGCTGTGGAGTAGCCATTTTAAGTATAAGATGGTTACCAAGATAAACAGAAACAACAGACATCTAGCAGCTATTAATATAAACTAGACTATGTATTCGTTTCTCCAGTAGCCGAGCTGAGGTGCAGTGATCGATAGTTTGGACAAAGTAATACTTTGTAATATGTATATTCTTTTTGGAACACCCTGTATTATGAACTGAAATTCTAACAAAAATGCTGTGTTACTGATTAATAGGAGGAAAACTTCATGTATCATCTTTGTTGCCTTTGGACAGTGTCCTCAAATGCTTAAAGACCTATGTAATTCAAAGCAGTTATGCTTCATGGCATTTCAGACGCAAGTTATATTCGACATAGAGAAGGAGAAAGGGATCAAATAAAATTTCTTAATTTTTTTTATAATTGTCCAAATAGTGTACTTTATAAAACATTAAAATGTGGTGACTAGTTTCAGTTGACCTAATTATTTCTGGGTTACACCAATCTTTGCATAAAACAAGTTGCACGCAAATGGTTTCATATACCTCTGTAGACATGGTTTGACCAGTGTACACTTCAGTTTTGTTGTTTTCTAAGTGTCACAGTCATGTGTAAAATGAACGTTTTGGCAGCTGTAAAATAGTGGTAGAGTTATGCTTGTTTGTGTTAAATCGCAGTACAAGGGGTGGGAACAGTGAGAAACATGTTTGGTCTTGCGGCTGGATAGTGAAAATTTTCCTACTGCCAACTGTTTCCCTTAAAAAAGAATAAGATAACTCAAAGCATGGGATTTTTGTCTTGGAGACATGGGGTGTTCTACAGCTGGATGTTTTGTTGCCTGTATTTTTCTAAATTCGTTTGTATTTGTATTCCTAACTGAATGAATTTTGCTCTCCAGCTCATGTATTGTGAAGCCATCCAGTTTCAGATCATGTATGATGGCCTCAAGCACAGCAGTATGTCTCTGCTTGTTTTTAAGTCTGCACCATGTAAATCCCACAAACACACATGCATGGCATTGGTACCCAAAAAACTGAACAATTTTCTCTGTTCCCCATGTCATATTTCAGTTTGTGCAATCTGCTGTCACACCTAACCTCAATACTAGCATCTAGTGGTGACAAAGTTGGAACATTGTGATAGTGTTTAATTTTGCCACCGATTTGTGCAAACTCGCGCCACACGTGCACACTGGCTGGTAGCACAGTTGTGTGCAACATAGTGTCATCAAGTAAACTAGGTTTCACAGTTAAAAAAAAAAAAACTGAATAAATCAGCAAGGTAAAACTGACTGGTTCAAAACCTATAGGAATAAGAGAAATAGCAGAAATATGTTACCTAGTGAAAATTATTACAAAAATAAAAACACGGATAATAAACAGAAAGAAATATACCATGCTTGAGTGTTACTCATATGAACATGGCACATTATCCCTTTGATGTACTCATAATATTGTTAATTTATATATATTACACATTTAGCTGATGCCCATTTATTACAGTAGAATCTCACTATCTGACCTCAGATGGTCCGATTCCCCACTTAGTGCAACCATCCCATTCCTGGTGTTTGTTAAAACTTGTTGATGACTCATCATCAGCGATATTGATCACTAGGCAGCTGAACATTGATAGGTGCGGTAGTTAGACCAGTTTTAATATGAAATGTCTTGCTTCTAACTCAATCACTAAGTTTATTATGCAAATATTTCTTTTAGAAACTAGTAAGTGTTGGTCTCACATATTACAGTATATAAAACTAAATTATGGCATCAACTAAATGACGATATCTTTAGGAGAGAAACGAAAGTGCTTGAAATGTTATGTAAGGTGAGTCTCTTCAAATCATTGCAAGTGAGGTAAGGACTGGCATAACAACTGTTAAGGACTGGTAAAAAATATGAAAACTCTTGTAAGTCATACAGAGATGATCTATGATGTAAAAGGACTGAAGACTTCGAAGAAGCCTGAAAGTGAAATTCTAGACAATGCTTTGTGATTGTGGTTTGAACAGGAGAGAAGAAAAGGAACTCTGTAGTCTGGACCAATCATAAAAGAAAATGCACTGGTTTCGTATGAAAAATTACTTGAAAATGAAAAGTTTACAGCAAGTGAACAATGGTTACATTGGTGGAAAAACAATGTGGCATATAAAATGTAATTACTGTAGGTGAAAAGCTGTCTGATGATGAAAAAGTTGCAGATGAGTTTGTTCTGATATTTGAAAACTTGGTTAAAGAGCTAAACCTGACCCATGATCATGTGTATAACATTGATGAGTGTGGCTTGAACCAAATGCTCCATATAAGTATTCTTGCTACACAAAATCAATGTCTTGCAGGTACAAAACTTGCCAAAGATAGAATTACTATTGCATTCTGTAGTACTGCTAATGACAATCACAAGATGCCATTATTTGTGATCAGAAAAGGCAAAAAAGTTGAAGATATTCAAAAACATAAATATCGCAGCAGTATTGTGTATAATTGCAACCACAAGTCAACGTGATGGATGAAATCCAGTTTCTTTAAGGAATGGTTTTATGACTAATTAGCCCCTATCATTTCAAAATACCTTAAAAGTGAGTAGGAAAATGAAACCAACACCTCTCGTAAATGTGCCATATTGATACTTGACAGTGTGACATCTCATCTATCTGAAGGTGAACTTCAAAAGGTGAAATGAAACTTTGTTTCTTCCTGCCGACATAACATGTCTAATCCAGTTCATGGACCAGAATGTCAGTGAGTGGCTCAAGAGGCAATATCATCATAAATACAACTGATCAACTTTAGATAGGACACAAGAAGGTAGGTTGTTTCAAGCAATGAAATCAGGAATATAAAAGGTATGATCTATACAATTGCCAAAGTTTGGGAAGAAAAGCCAGCATCAATGCTTGAAAAATGTTGCCACAAACTGTGGCTGGAAATGAATGAAAATAAAGACGAAACCTCAAATGAAATGGGCGAAGAGAATTAAGATGAAACAGATCATGCAACAAGTGATGAAAGTCAAGACACTCCAAGGATTTTGTGGCATTTGCAAACTTTACAACTGGGCATTGAGCCCAGTGGCATGAGTGAGTGGATCAGTACAGCTGAAGTTCACTGCACAACGGGAGAATAATTAACTGATGATCAAATCATTGGTGCTGTAAATTGGAGAACCGATGAAAATGAGAAAGCTGGTGATGGTAATGAAGACAATGAACCTGTGGCTCAAGTATCACATACAGTTAGTAAAAAAAAGCGTTTGGTATAACCTTTCAGTAAATTGAATGAGCCATACGTCCACCCAAAAGGCATTTTGTGGACAGATAATGGTGGAACATAGTGGCAAAATCAAGGTTGTTGGTTGCTAAGCAGAAGCTCATTACAGATCTTTTTTGTCCTGATTAACAACAGAACACTTTTTATCAAGTAATTTCATTTTTTAAATAGTTAATTACAAATTAGTTGTGTGTCTCTAATAGGATATTGACAGCTGTTAAACTTTCACTTACAGTAGCAATATAGTTACTGTAAGATACAGGTGTATTTTAGACTACAGACAGTACTTTACATTACACTTTTGTATAAGAATTTTTAGTGTGTTGACCTTTTCTTTTTTGTTTTGTTACTAACTAAAACTGTTCGTCTGACAATCCGGCCTTTTTTGCATTGTGACCATGCTCTCAGCCCCATAGGGGATGGATTAGCGAAGTTCTATAATACTTTTATTTATTTCCTTGCTTTCTGTCTTGTATAAGTTTGAGGTTTTGATTTGTAAAATTTAACTTAAGGCAATTTTCTGTTCTTTATTTGTTCTCAGATGTGATCATGGTTGCTTAGTCAACTGATACAAGTTGTCACATTTTAATGTTTTATAATGTTCATGCTCTAGACAGTTATATAAAAAAAAAAATTAATACCTCAAGTCTTCCTCAAATTAATCCCCTGATTCATGAAGTTATATTTCACTTGAAGAAAGGATGATTGAGAATAATTGTTTGCATGAACTTAGTTACGAGTTCATAGTATAGCAGGCTGTGATAAACAGACCGTTTTTATGTAGAAATTTAGTGGCTTAGTAGGCAGAATATGTGATTGCACTTTCATCAGATATCTATTCTCTTCATGCTCCCACTTCATATTGTTATTCTGATAACTGATGATGATATGATGCAATGCTTGCATATTTTGTCCCACTGCATCAAAACTCCGAACAGCTACTGGAACCTGGTGCAGTGCTGCATGATATCTAATTGTTTTTTCTTGCTCTAGTAGATAAGTATAATTATAATGTCCTCACAATTCATAAAAAAACACAACACACTTTTGTAGATCAGCTGCCTTTTTCTTTCATTATTACTTGTGTACTAAAGACCAAGAAAATATAACTTCCTTTTACAGGAAACAGTTTCAGTACTTTGTTCTTGCTGTATCTTGTGGATATAAATTATGTTTTGACCATTTACTGCTGGTTCTCATGATCTGGCCAGAAAGTAATTAATGTGCTCGCTTTTGCAGAGTCGGTGAGCTCAACAGATTACCATCGACCTACCGTACAAGAAATATTTGGTATGACGCCATCCACAAGCCTTAGTTCTTGTGCATCATCATCATCCTCACCAACTTTCCGGGAGCGATCTCTGAGTTCCGGTGCCAGTGCCAAAGGCAACACAGTACGAGGCAACTGGCCCTTCTCACGTAACAATCAAGACTGATGGCAGCCACAAAATGGGCCTGTCAGTCCTCCATTCCCAGTATTTCTGTCTTTCTACAAAATGTTGAAGAGAGGGTGTAAATTGTTCAAAATTGTAGCGTGTTTTTCATGCCAGAAGAAATTATTCCTTTTTTTCAGTTTTGTTACCTGATTTTTCTAGACTTTGTAGTTTTATGTATTCACACTTATGAGTAATACTTGCCATCAGCAGCAACGCTTATTGTATGACTGCACTTTTGTCATTTTACTGATAAATGTATGCAGTACTTCATTTGATTTTGTTATACAAGTTGATAGGCATGTACCTTTTTTACTGTATTATATTAAGTTGTTGTAGATAGTTTTTTTTTTTCATTGTACAATATTTTATTTAAATGTCGCAATGCAGACAAAATGCAAATAGAAGAGCTGCACTAGAATTAATGGGATGAGACTGCATTCTCTGTGAATCTGCTGCAGTTACTGTGTGTCTACAGCAGTATGTTCTAATTTACCGAAGCTGGCAAGAATGCCAATTATGTGAGATTTTATTTGTTACTGCCATGTGCAGAAGAAAGGTCTGACAGTCAGTACGCAGTCGATTACTGTTTTTGGGTGTGATGGATGTTCAAAGTGTCACACAATAAATACCTGAAATTCTTTGCATCATAGGTAGCTGTTTTGTGAACATGTTAATATTGTAATACTGATTTTGAACTGTGTCAGATGCCTGGAGAATGACTAAATTCACACCCAGTTGTTAGGATTTTACTTGTGCTTTAGATAGGCTGTAAGCCAATTAGCTGCAATTCTGTTGCAGGCAGGAGTTAAAACCACAAGAATAGGTAGAATTGTTTCCTGCTATGAACAGCAGAGCAGAAAGGAATGGACAAAGCAAATTTGGATCTTCAGATTCATCATAAGAATTACTATGTCATCTTTTATACCTCAGCATGTAATTAATGTTAATAGTGGCAGTGTACATTGTTTCTCTGTAGTACTGTTTGTAAAGAAATACGTTATTTATAGAATTTCCATTTTATAAACAGTTTGACATCTATTTTATAATTCCTTCCTTCAAGTGTGTTGTATAGGAAAAAATCAAAAAGTAAAGTATTTATTTTCTTTTTTCCCCATTTTTGAAATGTATGTCAAACATCTGTGGAACAGAGGTTCTTATTTAATATCTAAAGATAAAGTAGATTATTTTGTACTTGGAGAAGTAGTTATTTTGTGGATTATACTGTGCATGTGTAGCTTTCCAATACTGCCTTCATGAAGTTGCACCAACTCCGTGTATGGATAAGACATTCAGATGCCACCCATTACAGTTGTGATAATTGAGACAAAAATCTAAATTCTGATTGATGAAAATAAACTTTTATTTCTACATTATCTGTGAATTTTAGTGGATGAGGTATGAATGATTGAACATACCATTTTCTGCTGGCGTAAGATGAACCTTAAACACACTTTTTTTTTATCATCACGTAATGTGCACTTCAAGAGTGATAGAGGAGATTAGCTGTTAAGGGCACACAATGTGTGATGCCATTGTTGAAGTCACTGAAAAGTTATTTTAAGATCTATATTTGCTCATTGTAGACGATCATTTGATTGCTGTATAGAGACTGTATTTTTAAAGTATAATTAAAATTAAAACTAAAATTTCAATGGATTTTTTGTATCTCAAAGCAAATACAAATGCAATAAATTCTCATCACAAAGCACATACTTAATGCTGAGGTACTTTTCATATTGTTTAGCTACAAACTGTGTTGGTTATTATGTCCAGCATGATAGAATAATTTAATATTATTGGACGAATTGCTCATTATTGTCAACTAATGTGTCCGTTTAATGTGATCATAGTCTTACCCTAAATTGTCATCATATGTGGTTAAGATCTACATCTGTTTCTGTAAATTGTGTGCAACCATTCCTATGAGTCATACTGTTTGTTCCCTTCTTTATAAATTCATCTACAATTTTAAGATTATGTACAAATAGTTTAGCTTGGATCAAAACATTTGACAGAAATTGTAATAAAGTTCTGTAAAAAAATTAAATAGATTTATTATAGCTGACTGACTTTGTTTTAGTCTTTCACATGCTTTTATCAGAAAACTTAGTGCTCCATTTCCCAGAAATCTGTAAGACAATATAGAGAACAAAAATACTACATCTTACATTATTTTGTGTATTTATAGATTACATGAAACCAACAAATATAAAATGAACTTCATTCTCTGATAGAAAATGGAGCATGAATATGAGAGATTTCTTCAAGCATAAAACCATTTTAATGTTATTGTTAAATCCCAATATAGCTCTGAAGTAGGTTAATAGTGAGATCGTCCTCCTCCCTTTGAAAAAGAATAAATTTGTAACAAATTATAAAGTGTTAAATGATACCTTTCGTTAGGGTACTACTGGGATCATTGCAATGTTGGAGGCTATTAAATGGTAAGCATGTTGATTTGAGAGACTGATTCATTGCAACACTGGAGGGTATTAAATGGTAAGCAAGTTGATTTGAGAGACTGATTATCTTGTAAGAAAGCACTGGAAGCAAACCATCTTCAGTGACTGTCAGAGAGTAAATTGGAAGGAAGAAATGTGTCGGTTTTCAGTATCACTGGTATTTTGACATAATTTGCGTGTCATGTTTGGGCTATGAGGAATCTTTTTGTGGAATGTTTTGTACACAAGTAATCAAATCTAGCTCCCAAATGACTCGTGTGGTTTTGCAGAAATAACTACTTTTGCAGTTTTGTCACATGACATTAAAGCAGTATGTATGTTGACTGACCATATGAAGTGCATCCTTCCTGACATTTAATTTAGAATGGAGACTTTGAAGGATGGCATGTTGCCAGTTCTGTGCTTTTAGTAAGTCATAAAACAAATGGCAAACCAAGTCAGTGTGTCGACTGAAAAGTAATATGAACACATTTTCTAGATCCAAATTTGGGTCATATTAAAAAATGTTGATACTGGAAAAAGGTAATAAATGCAAAATATCACTAATTTGTTACAAAAAGTATGATAATTTATATTTTATTTGTAATTTCTAAGATGAAGCATGAGCAGATGTACTGTATTTATCAGTGCTGTGAATCTTCTAAAGAATATCTGTATTTATCAGTGCTGTGAATCTTCTTCAGAATATCTATATTATTCAACAGCATATAAAAAAAATTATTAGTTTCATCACAATTCACTCTGAAATTTCCTGGCAGATTAAAACTGTGTGCCCGACCGAGACTCGAACTCGGGACCTTTGCCTTTCGTGGGCAAGTGCTCTACCATCTGAGCTACCGAAGCACGACTCATGCCTGGTCCTCACAGCTTTACTTCTGCCAGTATCTCGTCTCCTACCTTCCAAACTTTCACTCTATTCACTAACATAGCTTCGATAGTTTCTAAAGCAAAGTGTGTTTTGTCCCAGACCTTTTCATATACTATTCATGTGGGAAAATACCCTTTCAGTGGTAGCATTAGTGCTAGGAAGGCAGGAAAGAAACTCTGCTAACTTGAGTAAATTTGAAAACTGAATGTGATTATGGCTGAAATGAAAAATTGTTTCAACCCATCTTTGAGCTGGCAGAGTGTTGTTAACAAATGTAACTGATACAGGTGAAATAATATCTAATTTGGGATAAATCATTTCATAATTGTTAAACACAAGACAAATTGGTGTCCCGAATGATGTCTGAAATATTATTTGGCTTGGCTGTTTACCAGGAGTATGTAACCAATGAAATTAAATATGTCATGCCTGTGTAATGGGGGAGATATGGGTCAAAGCTATCTTCCAGCAAAAATTAAAAATTTACGTGGACTGCATTACACTAAAGATGACTTGTGCCTTAGAGCCTTATGGGTGGATATTGTACCCAATAATTAGGACATGGGTCATGTTGGACAAACTATTATCATTATGTACAACAGCCCAACCATATAAACTTAAGAGGCACCTTAAACTTGTGTGGCTATATCAAAAGAAATGGTTGATTTTCCTGAAACCAAGAGTAAAGCAAAAACTAAGGCTATGAAATGAATTAGGCAAAACACAAGAAGAGATTCAAAATGCGGAAACTATTTGATCTAAAGTTAAAAAAGGCAAGATGGTATGGAGGAAAAACCAAAGAGAGAGAGAGAGAGAGGAGGAGGAGAAGAAGAAGAAGAAGAAGAAGACGAATTTGTTAGAAATGAGGAAACCATCTCATAGTAAAAGAATGAAAGAAACATGAGCACAAAAGAAGGCCAACCTAAGCTTCCAAGCACATTGTACAGATGTAATTGGATAGAAAAAAAATCTACTCACCAAGTGGTGGCAGAACACACAAATAAAAGAAAGTTACATTCAGGTCTGCTGTTCCTTCTTCCGGCAGAAGGGTTGAAGAGGAAGGAACAGGGGTGAAGGAAAAGAACTGGAGAGGTCTAGGAAAAGGGGTACATTGTGGGCGAGGCACCCAGAACTGCAGGTCAGGGGAGACTTACCTGACAGGATAAGAAGGAAAGACTGATTGTTGGGGACTGCATCGGATGAGATTTGAAAACCTGAGAGCTTAAAGGTGAAGACAGGGTAATACGCAAGACAGATATTACTGTTCAAAAGTCATGCATGAGTTAATAAGAGTGAAAAGCTAAGTGCGTTGTAAGTAATATAGGTGGAGGTGGAGCAATAAAAAATACGTGGGTAGGACAATGAAAGATGTAGAAAACTAAATTAAAGTGAAGAAAAGAGTAGCTACTATGAAGAAATGCTGAGATGGAAGAAATTAATGTAAATTAAGACCAGGTGGGTGGCGAGAACCAAGGACGTGCTGTAGCTCTACTTCCCACCTGCGGAGTGCTGAGAAACTGGTGCCTGGTGGTAGAATCCAGAAGGTGCATGTGGTGAGACAGGCACCGAGTCATGGCTGACATGTTGTAGAGCATGCTCTGCAACAGGATATTGTGTGTTGCCAGTATACACCCCCTGCCCATTCCCATTGATCCTAATTTATAATTTGGTGGTAGTCATGCCGATGTAAAAGGCTGCACAGTGTTTACGTAACATCTGGTATATGACATGTCGTTTCATAAGTGGCTCTCCCTATGATAGTATATGTTTCGCCAGTTAGAGGGCTGGTATAGATGGTGGTAGGAGGGCACATAGGGCAAGTCTTGCAGTGGGGAGCCATGGGGTAGAGAGATGGGTGCTGAAGGAAACTGGAAATATTGCTTTGCAACCCAGTCCCAAAACATTTCCAACAGCAAATCTGACATTGAACCCTGCCTTGAACAGTTGTGACAACAATCCCAACTTGATCCACCACCATTACCTCAGAATCATCCCTTACAAGTCTTCCAAGAATTCCTCACATCCAGCATTGCTTCACAATCCTTCCTCAGGTTACTACATCATCACCCTAACCTGTCCTCTGTAGAGCACCAGGCTCTAAGTTCCCTAAAAGCTGATGACTCCATCGTTATCTTCCCAGTGGACAAAGGATTTAGCACTGTGGTACTTGACCGAAGGGAGTATATTAGTGAAGGTCTACGCGTGCTGTCTGACACCTCTACATATAGTGCCTGCCATAAAGATCCAATGCCTGTGGTTCAAACTGGCGTGAAGTTCTTCCTTAAAAACTCAGACTTCTCTCAAGGACTAACACCTCAATCCATAGAACTTCTCACCCTACCCAGACAACACCCACCTACCTTTTACCTTCTTCCTAAGATCCACAAACCTCGTCATCCTGGTTGTCCTATTGTTGCTGGCTTTAAAGCCACCTGCAACCTATAGTACAAAGACTTCCCTGCTATACAAAGATACCATCTATTTCCTAGATCTCCTGAAATTCCTGCTCATCCCTGTCCCACTACACAACTTGCTGGTTACCATTGATGCCATCTCCCTCTATACCAACATCCTCCATGTACACGGTATGTCTGCTGCTGTACATTTGCTCTGTCAGCACCGACCTGGTTCTAAACCTATGACATCCTTCCTACTTCTTAATCAACTTTATACTGACCAACAACTACTTCAGCTTTGAGGTGCAGACATACAAACAGATCAGGGATACGGCCATGGGAACCAGGATGGCCCCTTTCTGTGTCAACCTTTTCGTGGGTCACTTGGAGGGGGCTTTCCTGGGACGCATAAGTGGTTTGGTTTAGATACATAGATGACATCTTTACCATATGGACTCATGGTCGGGCTGACCTATTAAAATTCCTGGAATCTTTGAGTACCTTCTCCCAATTAAATTTCACATGGTCCTATTACGAATCCCATGCCACTTTCTGAGATGATGATCTCGTCCTCACACAGGGCCAGTTACACACTTCTGTCCACATTCAACCTACTAACAAACACATTACTTATATTCTGACAGTTGCCACCCATTCCATGTCACACGTTCCCTCCCATACGGCCTTGGCATTCGAGGCAAATGTATTTGTTCAGATGCAGACTCTTTACAGCAATATACCACCATTCTCACCTCAGCCTTTACTGAACGTAATTATTGCACCTCCCTAGTTCAGAAGCAGATCCAGGATTGCCACAAGTTCTGGAAATCAGGGAATATCAGGGAATTTCAAACGTATCAGGGAAAAAAAAAGGCAACGCTGGAATAATCTCGTTTTTGTCTCAGTAGCATGAAATTGTTGACTGAGATGTCATGCTGTGTTGCTGGCTGGGCACTTCCTGACTCTCTCATTCTTACTGCTTCTCCCCTTCCCACCCCACCCCTCCCCTCAGCTTGCAGTCAGTGCTGCCACCACTACTTGCTGCTAGCCTAGCAGCTGCCGATGAGAGGCAGGGTGGCATGAGGAGTGGTTTGTTTGGATGTGGTTCTCAGAGCTTGTTGATGCAGGGGCCGGAGACCGTGGTCATGTGTGCATGAGTTGTGTCTGAGTGATAGTGTGAATGTGTGTGCACTCTCATTTTCTGACAAAGGCTATGGCCAAAAATTTAGTTGTGAGAGTGTGATTCTTTTTTCTATGTGCCTGTATGTAGCTCAGCGATCATCTTTATGGTGAGTTGCTACCTATCCTCTTTAGTATTGATTCTCAGGGTATCTTTACCCACTCCATCCATGTCTCCTCACCAAGAAAGAAACTATTTGTTCCAAAAGCTATGAAGTGTGTCAAATTGTTCGTCATAAAGGTCAGGCCAGTATTTTGTCCCTCATTAACCCAATTTTAAAAGAAAATTGTGAAAATATGTTAATAAAACCAGTAATGTCTGTGTACACGCATCTCCCGTGTACTTCTGGTCACCGGAACTTGACGTGCCGAGCTTTTGGTAAGTACTGCTACTGTTTGTCAATGCAGCTCTGTAGCTTTCATTTTGGCTCTCTAACATTGTTGCAATGATTTGAAACAAATAAGCTCAGCAAGGCAAATCATATTTATGTCCTTGATGACAATTGCAATGTAACAGATGATATTATATTCAAATAACAGACTACTAAAATCAATGAATTCTTTCTAACAGTAACTGAACACAAATGACAACAAAATGACCATCAGAAGTGTATCCATCAGACTTACTTAACCAAGCGTTGGAGCCTCCACAACCAGATGTCAGTTTTGCCAAATCATCTGTTGGGTAGATCACAAAAATATTATGTCAATGAAGAGGAACTCTTGTTATTGTTGTGGTATTCAGTCTCCATGCTACTCTATCCTGTGCAAGCTTCTTCATCTCCCAGTACCTACTGCAACCTACATCCTTCTGAATCTGCTTGGTGTATTCGTCTCTTGGTCTCCATCTACGATTTTTACACTCCACGCTGCCCTCCAGTGCTAAATTGGTGATCCCTTGATGCCTCAGAACATGTCCTACCAATCGATTCCTTCTTCTAGTCAACTTGTGCCACAAACTTCTCCTCTCCCCAATCCTATTCAATACCTCCTCATTAGTTACGTGATCTACCCATCTAATCTTCAGCGTTCTTCTGTAGCACCACATTTCGAAAGTTTCTATTCTCTTCTTGTCCAAACTATTTATCATCCATGTTTCACTTCCATACATGGCTACACTCCATACAAATACTTTCAGAAGTGACTTCCTGACACTTAAATCTATACTCGATGTTAACAAATCTCTCTTCTTCAGAAACGCTTTCCTTGCCATTGTCAGTCTACATTTTATATCCTCTCTACTTCGGCCATCATCAGTTATTTTGCTCCCCAAATAGCAAAACTCCTTTACTGCTTTAAGTGTCTCATTTCCTAATCTGATTCCCTCAGGTTCACCATACTTAATTTGACAACATTCCATTATCCTCGTTTTGCTTTTGTCGATGTTCATCTTATATCCTCCTTTCAAGACACTGCCCATTCCTTTCAACTGCTCTTCCAAGTCCTTTTATTTCTTCTCCATGGATTTTAATTCCTACTCTGAACATTTCTTTTGTTTCCTTTATTGCTTGCTCAATGTACAGATTAAATAACATCGGGGAGAGGCTACAACCCTGTCTCACTCCCTTCCCAACCACTGCTTCCCTGTACAAATTGTAAGTAGCCTTTTGTTCCCTGTATTTTACCCCTGCCACCTTCAGAATCTGAAAGAGAGTATTCCAGTCAACATTGTCAAAAGCTTTCTCTAAGTCTACAAATGCTAGAAACGCAGGTTTGCCTTTCCTTAATCTAGCTTCCAAGATAAGTCGTAGGGTCAGTATTGCCTCACATGTTCCAATATTTCTACAGAATCCAAACTAATCTTCCCCGAGGTCAGCTTCTACTAGTTTTTCCATTCGTTTGTAAAGAATTCGCGTTAGTATTTTGCAGCCGTGACTTATTAAACTGATAGTTCGGTAATTTTCACATCTGTCAACACCTGCTTTCTTTAGGATTGGAATTATTATATTCTTCTTGAAGTCTGAGGGTATTTCGCCTGTCTCATACATTTTGCTCGCCAGATGGTAGAGTTTTGGCAGTACTGGCTCTCCCAAGGCTGTCAGTAGTTCTAATGGAATGTTATCTACTCCTGGGGCCTTGTTTCGACTCAGGTCTTTCAATGCTCTGTCAAACTCTTCACGCAGTATTGTATCTCCCATTTCATCTTCATCTACATCCTCTTCCATTTCCATAATATTGTCCTCAAATACATCGCCCTTGTATAGACCCTCTATATACTCCTTCCACCTTTCTGCTTTCCCTTCTTTGCTTAGAACTGGGTTTCCATCTGAGTTGATATTCATACAAGTGGTTCTCTTTTCTCCAAAGGTCTCTTTGATTTTCGTGTAGGCAGTATCTATCTTACCCCTAGTGAGATAAGCCTCTACATCCTTACATTTGTCCTCTAGCCATCCCTGCTTAGCCATTTTGCACTTCCTGTCGATCTCATTTTTGAGACGTTTGTATTCCTTTTTGCCTGCTTCATTTACTGCATTTTTATATTTTCTCCTTTTGTCAATTAAATTCAATATTTCCTCTGTCACCTAAGGATTTCTATTAGCCCTCGTCTTTTTACCTACTTGATCCTCTGCTGCCTTCACTACTTCATCCCTCAAAGCTACCCATTCTTCTTCTACTGTATTTCTTTCCCCCATTCCAGTCAATTGTTCCCTTATGCTCTCCCTGAAACTCTCTACAACCTCTGGTTTAGTCAGTTTATCCAGGTCCCATCTCCTTAAATTCCCACCTTTCTGCGGTATCTTCAGTTTTAATCTACAGTTCATAACCAATAGATTGTGGTCAGAGTCCACATCTGCCCCTGGAAATGTCTTGCAATTTAAAACCTGGTTCCTAAATCTCTGTCTTACCATTATATAATCTATCTGAACCTTCTAGTATCTCCAGGATTCTGTATACAACCTTCTTTCATGATTCGTAACAAAGTGTTTGCTATGATTATGTTGTGCTCTGTGCAAAATTCTACCAGGCGGCTTCCTCTTTCATTTCTTACCCCCAATCCATATTCACCTACTATGTTTCCTTCTCTCCCTTTTCCTACTACCGAATTCCAGTTACCCATGACTATTAAATTTTACGTCTCCCTTCACTATCTGAATAATTTCTTTTGTTTCATAATACATTTCTTAAATTTCTTCGTCATCTGCAGAGCTAGTTGGCTTATAAACTTGTATTACTGTAGTAGGCATGGGCTTCGTGTCTATTTTGGCCACATTAATGTGTTCACTATGCTGTTTGTAGTAGCTTACCCGCATTCCTATTTTTTTTATACATTATTAAACCTACTCCTGCATTACCCCTATTTGACTTTGTATTTATAACCCTGTAATCGCCTGGCCAAAAGTCTTGTTCCTCCTGCCACCGAATTTCACTAATTCCCACTATATCCAAGTTTAACCTATCCATTTCCCTTTTTAAATTTTCTAACCTACCTGCCCGTTTAAGGGATCTGACATTCCACGCTCCGATCCGTAGAACGCCAGTTTTCTTTCTCCTGATAACGACGTCCTCTTGAGTAGTCCCCGCCCGGAGATCCGAATAGGGGACTATTTTACCTCTGGAATATTTTACCCAAGAGGACGCCATCATCATTAACCATATAGTAGAGCTGCATGCCCTCAGGAAAAATTACGGCTGTTGTTTCCCCTTGCTTTTAACCGTTCGCAGTACCAGCACAGCAAGGCCGTTTTGGTTAGTGTTACAAGGCCAGATCAGTCAATCATCCAGACTGTTGCCCCTGCAACTACTGAAAAGGCTGCTGCCCCTCTTCAGGAACCACATGTTTGTCTGGCCTCTCAACAGATACCCCTCCGTTGTGGTTGCACCTATGGTACGGCTATGTGTATCGCTGAGGCACGCGAGCCTCCCCACCAACGGCAAGGTCTATGGTTCTAAGATGGAATTTAAACCAAACTACTGAAATCTTATGCTGATGTGCTAGTGCCCCATGGCATTACCTTCTTTACCATTGATAAATCGAGATGAAAGACTGAAATATGCATTTATAAAAGCAGAGAAGAGCAATTGACCATTAATTATACTGGTCAACAAACATATTTTTATTGTGCATTTGTTTCTAGGTGGATGAGTTTACCTAATTTTAAGATGCTAAATTCAGATATACAGTTAGATTTTCTCTGTTGCATCACATTTTTCAGATAAAAAATAATAATAAAATTAAATTGATTTTATTTATAATGTGTGGTGAAGATTAATAAAACCAAAGTATATAATTTAGGGGTAAAGGGCACCACTCACCGTGTTGTACCATAATTTTGATACAGCCACAGAAGGAGATTTAGCTCATCACCACCCTCAACTATTTATAGTGCACCGAGGAAAACACTATGAGAGAAGAACACTGTAACATTGATTATGATTAGGGACAAGAACACACACATTTATTGACAAATACTCAACTTTGTACAAAATGGCTCAGGCAGCAGATACTGAAGTTCAACCACTGTTTCAGAAGCTAATACACAGTTCTTATCCCATGAGAATGTTCACTAAAGACAGGCTGGTGTGGACTCGCTAGAAGCAGATGACGCAGCATGAAGCACACAAGTAGAAGGCAGTGTTCTTGGTAGTTGAGCTGACATGGCCCTGTCCACTCTGCTGTGACACTGGTGCACATCACTTCTCCGGAGGCGCCACTGCTGAAACTTCTTGGTGCCTCAATCTCTAGTCTGGAATGCGTTGTCAACCTATCGACGCATGTGGTATTGCCTTGTAGTGTGTGCTGTGCTTACAGCACCACACTCCTCACCTCCAAATCTCTTGGTCTTGGTCGTATATGGTTGTGGGGGCGAACTAACAGTGAGTGGAGGTTTGGGTGCAGGCACTGCAGATGGGACAGAAACCAAGACTCAAGCTGCCGACAGGCTTCCATTCACACCTTGGCATTGACCCTGAGAAAACCACAGGGAAGGCACCCAGCTACATCCAAGACCTGAGTCTTAACTGCTGGATGACCCCATTGGAGAGGAAGGTCGTATGGCACAGAGGTGTCACCCATTGTGACATGGGCTGATGTGATGATGCCATCGGGGACAAGGGCATGTCCACCTCCATAGGAATTGCCTCGGGCTGAGATGTCATCTGGCTCATGGGCCAATGGCTCACGGACGTGATCCAAGCTCCTGGCTGCATGTAGAATCTATAAAACAAAACGCAGTGGCAGTATCATGCAGTCTCAGAGTACAAAGCTGCTTCAGCGGTGTATTTTGAGCAGTGACCCTGTAGGGGAAGAAACCAAGAACATGTTGAGCCCAAGGACACGCAAAATGGTCCTCTGTTGCCATCACTGACTGGGTCAGAAGGCCCTGACGAATACTGCATCCTGGATCTGAAAATGAGAATCTTTGTAATGACTGGCACTCATCATTGGTAGGTACAGCAGATGAAACAGGTTGCAATGTCGGCAGCTGTGCAGGAATTCGGCCAGGAATATCCATTTTGAGGCATCCATTTTGAGGCATCACACGGTAGGTGGATGGGAGCAATTGCAAGGCTTGCTCATGTGAGTGAGTTCCTCAGAATTTACTCGCCTGCATCTTGAATGTTCACACAAAATGTTCAGCTTCATCATTTGATTGTGTGTGGAATGGTGTTAAGGCCACAGGTTCAACATCATTGCAAAATTGTTCGAATTCCTGTGAGGTGAACTGCTGTCCATTATCTCACCCTACTACTTCTGGCAAGCCCTTGATGCAAAAAACTGAAGTAAGTGTTCGGATAGTACTGGCCGACATTGTAGAGTTCATTAGTTCAACAAAGGGAAAACTACTGAAGGCATCCACTACAATAAGCCATCGTGTGTTCCAGAAAGGTCCAGCAAAATCAATTGGGATGTGTTTCTGTGGACCACTAGAGTGTGGTTAATCAGAAAAGTGTTTAGGTGGAGCTGCCTATTGCTCCATGCAAGTGGTGCATTGTGACTTCATGTCTTCAGTCTGGGTGTGCATCCCTGGCCAAGCAAAATGGTTCAAATGGCTCTGAGCACTATGGGACTTAACATCTATGGTCATCAGTCCCCTAGAACCTAGAACTACTTAAACCTAACTAACCTAAGGACATCACACAACACCCAGTCATCACGAGGCAGAGAGAATCCCCGACCCCGCCGGGAATCGAACCCGGGAACCTGGGCGCGGGAAGCGAGAACGCTACTGCGTGACCACGAGCTGCGGACCCAAGCAAAATGGCTTTGAGTGAGTAGCTTTGTCCTCACAATACCCCAGTGTTCCTGATGCAACAACTTTAAAGCATCCTGCTGAAGGTTGCGTGAGATGGTGACCCAGGCCTGGTCATTCTTAGTGTGTAACAGTAAAACACCACGCTGTACTGACAAGGCTAGACAGTGACTGAAGTATTGACATTTTTCCAGCCGAACAATGTTTTTCATTCTTCTTGGCTGCCCTGTGCATATGTAACTCAGCACTATGCTTAAATCTACACCCGCAGCTGTCTCCTGTGCTATGCAACTGAAGTTCATGGGAAAACAGTTAACTGCAGAAGCATCCATAGCATCTATTTGACAACACAATGCTTTGGAGGAGTCGAACTGATCATCATCGTACACTGGTAACCTTCACAACACATCGGTGTTGGAAAGTTGAGCACTAGGGCATACAGGATTTCATAGCTGTAGTTCGACAACAATAAAGACCATCATTGCAATTTCTGCACTGTGTGTGGTGGAACAGGCTAGGTTGGGTGGAACACCATAAATGATCACCTCCACTCCTTTTTCACTCTAACTAATTTACCAGAGTCTTAGCCAGAAGTTTGGAAGCAGATGCTATTCAATGATCCATTGATCCGACACAATGCAGTAAAGTGGTGGCTAGATCACTAGCAAAAGAATAACACAGGCACTTCAATATCATATTTATCTGCCGACACCAGGCAAGCAACTTTCCAGTAAAATCTCTCCCCTGTGGGAATGTACATAATGGATGTACAAGTACGGGTTGTAGACACATGGTAGATGACATATGGAAGTTTAGGTCTGGCCAATCAACAGATTAGGTTGACCTGTATGCTTTTGTGTTGTACATGTCCCTTCACATTTCCACTTCACTATCACATCAGAAACAGTGGGCCTAGGGACGTTTAGGAGTGTGGAAATCTTGCGTACAGACGTATGACACAAGTGCCACCCAATCACCTGACCACATTCGAAGTCAGTGAGTTCCGCAGAGCACCTCATTCTGCTCTCTCATGATGTCTAATGATTACTGAGATCACTGATTGGAATACCTGACAGTAGGTGGCAGCACAATCCATGTAATATGAGAAACATGTTTTTTGGGGTGTCAGGATACTTTTGATCACGTAGTGTATGATCAACCACCTGCTGACAGATGAATTCTTCCACTAAATGTTGCAAGTGCCTGGGTATTTTGTACAGCTTCCTATAAACTTGGTGACATGGGGGGGGGGGGAGGGGGGGAGGGATTATTCCCTGTAGAGATTCTGTGGTGAGTCACTGGTAATGGTCCACTAGGATTGAACACATCATATTAACAAAATCTCCATATCTGGCTTATCTTTCCTTTTCAATTCTTCACATTCTTGTGTAATGCAGATCTATTGATGGTTTTCATTGGTAGAGGTATCCACGTGATATAACCAAATTGTCCTCATATAGGGTGTCCAAGTTAGAAATGACTAACCCTTTTGGCAGATCCACTTTGTTAGAGCCAAAATTATGTCCACTGACCAGAACCTTTTCTACTTATGTGCCACACTTTACACACAAACAATGTAAAGTTACAATAAAATGAACATCCTTAGCTGCTTACAGATGTTGACATACGTCAAAGGGGACAGATGAAAATGTGTGCCCCGACCAGGACTCGAACCCAAGATCTCTTGCTTACATGGCAGACACACTATCCATCTGAGCCACCAAGGACACAGAGGATAGCGCGACTGCAGCGATTTATCTCTGGCACACCTCCCGTGAAACCCACATTCTCAACGTGTTGTCCCGCACTACATTCGTAGTGCCCTCGCCCATTATACTCATTACTCGCGGCCTGTTGCTGACTCCCATAAAAGTTTGGGCACTTGCATTTGCACAGAAGAAGAAGATGGCCAAGTGGCCAGTGAGATCTTTTTAAAATGCAATCTCAGTAATGTGAGGTGTTTGCAACCACTTGTGTCTCATTCTATAGCATCCTTAGTCCCTTTGTAAGACAGTGCTCGGCCAACGCAGGTTTGTCAGGTTGTAATAATCGCGTATGGCAATGATGTTCAACACATATGTCATTGGCGGTATGAATAGTTTGGCCAACATACATTTTACCACATCCACATGCTATTTCCTAAATGCCAGGCTTCCTCAAACCCAAATCATCCTTAATAGAGCCAAGAGCTGCTGGTGGGCAGACTACATCTGATTTCATGTTCCTTTAAAACCCTACTGTTTTTGGCAGACACATTCCCAGCATATAGAAAGAAAGCCACTGAACTAAAAGTGTCTTCAGCAGGTTTAGGTAGTGGTCCAAACTCAAAAGCACGTCAAACCTGTCTGTTCAGATAGCTGTTATGATTAAATATGACCATAATATGTTGCAGCTTTTGTGGTAAATTCTCAGCAACTGAGATAGCATATCCTCTTCTGACCAAGGTCCATAGAATTCCTGTACGTTGAAATGATGGATGACAGCTGGTACCATGTAAATACTTATCAGTATGTTTCGGTTTCCTATAAGCTTTCTGTCCAAGATTTCCGTCATCTTTTTTATAAACCAGTACATCCAAAAGGGGAACTTACCCTCCTTCCATTGTGAATTTGATGTTAGAATGAAGACAGTTAAAATGGTCCAATAAACCGATGCAAAGAATCTATTCCACGTGGCCAAACAAGCAACACATCATCAACATACCTGGGGGGAGGGGGGGGGACACGTAGGCTTCGAAACAGATGTTCGTAGTGCCATATCCTCAAAGTCCCCCCCCCCCCTCCCCCCCATAACCACAGAACTTGCCGTTGGTGGGCAACTTGGGTGCCTCAGCAATACAGTTAGATGTATCGTAGATGCAACCACAATGAAGGGGTAGCTGTAAAGAGGCCCAACAAATGTGTGGTCCCTGAAGAGGGGCAGCAGCTTTTTCAATAGTTGCGGGGGCAACAGTCTGGATGATTGACTGATCTGGCCTGGCAACATCAACCGGAAAGGCCTTGCTGTCCTGGTACTGTTAACGGCTGAAGGCAGGGGAAACTACAGCCATAATTTTTCCTGAGGGCAAGCAGCTTTACTGTATGGTTAAATGATGATGGCATCTGCTTGGGTAAGACATTCTGGAGGTAAAATAGTCCCCCATTCAGGTTTGCAAGTGAGGATTACTCAGGAGAAAAAAACTGGCGTTCTATGGATTGGAGTGTGTAATGTCAGATCCCTCAATCGGACAGGTAGGTTAGAATATGGATAAGTTAAAGTTAGATACAGTGGGGATTGGTGAAGTTCGGTGGCAGGAGGAACAAGACTTCTGGTCAAGTGAATACAGGGTTATAAATACAAAATCAAACGTGGGTAATGTGGGAGTAGGTTTAATAATGAATCAAAAAATTGGAATTCAGGTAAGCTACTATGAAGAGCGTATTGAATGTATTATTGTAGCCAAGATAGACAGGAAGCCCATGCCTACCACTGTAGTGGAAGTTTATATGCCAACTAGCTCTGCAGATGATGAAGAGAGAAAAAATGTATGATGCAGTAACAGAAATTACTCAGATAGTTATGGGAGATGAAATTTAATAATCATGGGGGACTGAAATTCAATAGTAGGAAAAGGAAGAGAAGGAAAAGTACAAGGTGAATATGGATGGGGGTAAGGACTGAAAGAGGAAGGCGCCTGGTAGAATTTTACAAAAAGCATAACTTAATCATAGCTAACGTTTGGTTTAAGAATCATGAAAGAAGGTTGTATACATGTAAGAGGCTTGGAGACACTGGAAGGTTTCAGATTGATTATATAGTGGTGAGTCAGAGATTAGGAACCAGGTTTTAAATTGTAAGACATTTCCAGGGGCAGATGTTGACTGACCTGCAGATTAAAACTAAAGAAACTGCAAAAAGGTAGGAACTTAAGGAGGTGCGACCTGGATAGACAAAGAAAAAGAAGTTGTAGAGTGTATCAGAGAGCATTAGTAAACAGTTGACAAGAACAGGGGTAATGAATACAGTAGAAGAAGAATGGGTAGCTTTGAGAGATGAAATAGTGAAGGCAGCAGATGATCAAATAGGTAAAAAGAGGAGGGCTCATAGAAATACTTGGGTAACAGAGGAGATATTGAATTTAATCGGTGAAAGGAGAAAATATAAAAACACAGTAAATGAAGTAGGTGAAAAGGAGTACAAACATTTCGAAAATGAGATCAACAGGAAGCGCAAAATAGCTAAGCAGGAATGGTTAGAGGACAAATCTAAGGATGTATAATCATATATTACTAGGGTAAGACAGATGCCACCTACAAGAAAGTTAAAGAGACATTTGGAGAAAAGAGGATGACCTGTATGGACATCAAGAACTCAGATGGAAAACCAGTCCTAAGCAAATAATAGAAAGCAGAAAGGAGGAAGGAGTATGTAGAGGGTTCATACACAGGTGATTTTCTTGAGGGCAATATTATAGAAATGGAAGAGGACGTAGATGAAGATGAGAGGGGAGCTATGATACTGCGTGAAAATTTTGACAGAGCACTGAAAGACCTAAGTCGAAACAAGTCCCCAGAAGTAGACAACATTTTGTTAGAACTACTGATAGTGTTGGGAGAGCCAGCCATGACAAAACTCTTCCATCTGGTGAGCGAGATGTATGAGATAGGCGGAGTACCCTCAGACATCAAGAAGAATATAATAATTCCAATCCTTGAAAAAAGCAGTTGTTGACAGGTGTGAATATTACCAAACTATCAGTTTAATAAGTCATGGCTACAAAATACTAACACAAATTCTTTACAGACAAATGGAAAAACTGGTAGAAACCAATCTTGGGGAAGATCAGTTTGGATTACATAGAAATGTTGGAACACAAAAGGCAATACTAACCCTATGACTTATCTTAGAAGATAGATTAAGGAAAGGCAACCCTACATTTCTAGCATTTGTAGACTTAGAGAAAGCTTTTGACAATGTTGACTAGAATACTCTCTTTTACATTCTGAAGGTGGAGGGGGTAAAATACAGGGAGCGAAAGGCTATTTACAGTTTGTACAGAAACCAGACGGCAGTTATAAGAGTCGAGGGACACGAAAGGGAAGCACTGGAGAAGGGAGTGAGATAGGGTTGTAGCCTATCTCCAGTCATGTTCAATCTGTGTACTGAGCAAACAGGAAATGAAACGGAAGAAAATTTGGAGAAGGAATTAAAATATATGGAGAAGAAATAAAATCTTTGAGGTTTGCCAACGACATTTCAATTCCATCAGAGGCAGCAAAGGAGGTGGAAGAGCAGTTGAATGGAATGGGCAGTGTCTTGAAAGAAGCATTTAAGATGAACATCAACAAAAGCAAAATGAGTCTAATGGAATGCAATCAAATTAAATCGGGTGATGCTGAGGGAACTACATGAGAAATGAGACACTTATAGAAGTAGATGAGTTTTGCTATTTTGGAAGCAAAATAACTGATCATGCTTGAAGAAGAGAGGACACAAAATGTAGACTTGCTATGGCTAGAAAAGCATTTCTGAAGAGAAGAAATTTGTTAAAAATAAGTGTAGATTTAAGTGTCAGGAAGTCGTTTCTGAAAGTATTTGTATGCAGTGTAGCCATGTATGGAAGTGAAAATGTACAAGAAATATTTTAGACAAGAAGAAAATAGAAGCTTTTCAAAAGTGGTGTTACAGAAGAATGCTGACGATTAAATGGGTAGATCATGTAACTAATGAGGAGGTACTGCATAGAACTGGGGAGAAGAGGAATTTGTGGCACAACTTGACTAGAAGAAGGGATTGGTTGATAGGACACATTCTGAGGCATCAAGGGTTCACCAATATAGTATTGGAGGGAAGTGAGGAGGGTAAAAATCATAGAGGGAGACCAAGAGATGAATAGACTAAGCAGATTAAGAAGTATGTAGGTTGCAGTAGTTATTTGGAGATGAAGAGACTTGCACAGGATTAGTGTAGCATGGAGAGCTGCATCAAACCAATCTCTGGACTGAAGACCACAACAAGAACAACAACACCAAGTCCTGTGTCCACTAATTACCTATGTTCTGTTGATATTCTATTTTTTACATTTAGGAACATCCTTTACGTATTACATCAGTCCACAGGGGGCACTTTCGAACAGTATAAACTTCATACCAGTTAGGATCCTTAAAAAAAATTGGATACTTTTTCTAAAGAGTAAATTGCCATTTGATTGTGTATTACTGCCAAAAACTGTAATTGTGAAAGTCGTTTTGTTGTGCATCTCTGCAAATCAGCATCTCCGCTATATGATGAGTAGCAACTTTCCTTCTCATAACATTGTTACATTCTATCCTGGATTTTCCATTCTTTGCAGACCATTAACATGTCATATCTGTAAAGGCAGTCCAAAGCAGGTAAACTATGAAAAAGAAGAGGCAACTGTGAAAAAATATTGCAGAGTGTGGCTCAACACTTCCAAAAACTTCTTAATTTTTGGATAGTTGTTTTGTAACATTCTTTTAAAAGATTTTAAAACTACTTAATTTCACATCAGAGTCTCACTCTATACTTAGGAGCATTTATTATCACTTACATGAGTCCGCTCTCTAAAAATAGAGGGCACTTTTCAGCACTATAGGTTGTGTACCAATTGGGTTTCTTAAAAATTTATTTATAAAGCCACAGCAGCCTGGTGTATGGCTAATTATGACAGTGAACTTTCAGTTCCATATTAGATGAGTTACCCTGTAAGTGTAATAAATGGTATGTTGCACAAATTTGTATAATAACTATTTTGTTAAGAATTTTGAAGCTTTATAAACTGAAATTATAAACCATTTTTAATTTGAACCAATTGGAGTTCTAAAATAATTTTTTGTAATAGATCTGAAGATGGGCAGCTGGCATGAAACTGGTCATAATGAAATGTAGGAAAGCAATCTGGAGATTGAATTTGGACACTTTTTTTTTATAAGTAATGATTATAGTAACTCCATAAAGATGAATACATATAGTTTTAATACAAACAGTATGGGATTGGAAAAATCAACATTTTGTACCAGTGTCATTTATTACATAAATGAGGAGAACCTTATTATTGTCCAAGCTGAACTCAACAATGTACTATGATGAGCCAGAGTTAACAGGTTAATGTTGACATATTAAGTTTTCTGAGTGTTGTACAGCATAATAATTTAAAATAAATTTTGCCTGAGTGCATTGGACAGGAAACATATACTACGCATTGAAAAATTACCTGGGACACATTCAACTAACTTCAGTTATGAACAGTACCACTCCATAGTACTGTTGGCATGCAGTGATACTGATGGTTTATTCATTATCATTGAAACTGATTATGCAGGTAGAAGTAGTGATGGAGGGAGATTTCGTGCTTCAGGAAACCAAACACTGGATTACAAATGGAAGATCAAAGTTGCCATTGCCTTTGAGATTACCAAATGATGAAAACGAATATGATTGCCCTTAATTCTGGTAGGCGATGAAGCGTTTCCATTATCACGCTACTTGATGTGACCGTACCCACAAAAAACACTTGATAATGCGAAGAGAATTTATTATCATAGAGTAAGCAGAGGTAGAAAATCTGTGTAATGCTCATTTGGAATGCTGACACAGAAGTTCCAAGTCCTATTCGTTTTCGAGCTACAGAAAGAGTGGTGACATAATAAAATTCATGTGCATACCGCATAATTTCATTTGGAAACCTTAAGATACTGCACACAGTTGTGGTCAACAACAGTGCAACAACTGTGGGAAGCCAACTGTCAAAATACGGCCAAGGAAAGACGTTGCACTGCATCCTCATTTTACTGCTTATGAAGTAAGGAATTATTTTGCAAACTACTTTCTGACACATCATGCTTCCCTTCCATGGCACTGGAAGTACTGAATCAACAACAATCAGGAGCTATTACAATTGTCTTCCTTTACAAAATTTTTATGTGTAATATGTATTTCTGAAAAACGTACAAATGAATTTCTGTACATTTTTATTTACGTATTAATACATAATTAAAAACGTTTTAGTATGTGTTTATCACATTTATTGTATAGTTGGTGCTTATAAATCATTGATCACTTTTTCAGTAAAATGGATCCTAAAGTGTAGTGAGTAGAGCGTATTTATTGTACATTAAAATTTTTTATTAATGATGACTTACCTGATAGATTAATCTCCTTGGCTACTTCATGCCATGTTCTCTCTGTCACCTCCTTCCCTGAATCCCTTTCAATTTGTAATTTTATAATTCTGGATATTTCTCCACTTCTTCCATGAATTTCAAATTAAACATTTGTTTGCACATAGTGCAACCCTATGATATGAATACAAGTGAGAGACTGGGAGACTCAGCTACTAGCACATCGGGTCACGTAGTGTTAAGTAGCAGTGACTCTGGGACAGCGCTACCGAAGTATCCCTGTCTTTAATGATCCCACCTAATTGCACATGCCAGGCCTCTTGGTTGCAGAGTAGCTCAGTCACTCAGAGACTAAAGTGTCCCTGTGTGAATAGGGCCATAGTGTTATCATCAAGTGTAGGCTTAAACTAAATTGTGCTATTATGAAAATTTTAGGAACAGTATGCCTATCCTCATTCAAAACAATCTTTCTCTAACTAGATTAGTTTCAGAATTTTTGGACGCTTACAAAACTATTAATATATTTTTGTAAGTTAGTAGCACGAGTGTTATGGATACGTAATTTACTTCATAGCAAATCAGTGTATGTATGTCACAGTTCAGTCAAAATATACTTCACCTCTGTATTTCATTGTACATCAATGCAAAAATATGCATTTTTGAGAATTTTTGGAAGCTACCATTGTCCTTTGCATAATCCATGAGCAATTTGTAACAAATTGGGGTTTGTGATTTGGCTAATGTAGCAGATTTTCTAACTTTGTGTTGCATCTTGCTGTCATTTAAAGAAGAGTGGTCCTGTATGTTATCAGCATTTATTGCAAATTAACTCTGTTTTTGAGTTTGTTAACAACTATAATTAACATAAAAATGTTGTACAAAACTAGTAATTTTTACCACGGGTTTTTGTGTTGCTTCATAAGAAATCTTATTTTGTGTGTCTGCTTCAATTCTTATGGTGAGTTAGCAACAGGTTAAAAGATAATCAGGAGGTTTCATTTAAAGACTTTTGTTCACTGCTTTGTAATACATTGCACCAGACAGAATGCAGCCACACTGTGAATGCTATTCTCAAACACAAACTGAGTTGGTCAACATTCATAAGCAGCTGAAAAATGCCCCGACTACTGTCAAACGATTGACACCTGAAACTTCCTGGCAGATTAAAACTGTGTGCCGGACTGAGACTCGAGCTGCTTGGGATGTTTGCCTTTTCCGGGCAACTGCTCTACCAACTGAGCTACCCAAGCATGACCCATGCCCCATCCTCACAGTTTTAACTCCACCAGTACCTTGTCTCCTAATTTCCAAACTTTACAGAAGCTCTCCTGCGAACTTTGCAGAAATAGCACTTCTGAAAGAAAGGATATTGTAGAGACATGGCTTAGCCACAGCCTTGGGGATGTTTCCAGAATGAGATTTTCACTCTGCAGCAGAGTGTGCGCTGACATGAAACTTCCTGGCAGATTAGAACTGCGTGCCGGACCAAGACTCAAACTCAGGACGTTTGCCTTTCGCGGGCAAGTGCTCTACCAGCTGAGCTACCCAAGCACAAATCATGCCCTGTCCTCACAGATTTAACTCCGCTAGTACCTCGTTCCAGTTTGGAAGGTAGGAGATGAGGTACTGGCAAAGTTAAAGCTGTGAGGATGCGGCATGAGTTGTGCTTGGGTAGCTCAGTTGGTAGAGCACTTGCCCGCAAAAGTCAAACGTCCCGAGATCGAGTCTCGGTCCGGCACACAGTTTTAATCTGACAGGAAGTTTCATATCAGTGCACACTCTGCTGCAGAGTGAAAATCTCATTATGGATTGACACCTGCTGCAAATCAGTGTGTTGGAAGAGCTCCCGAGAGTTATGTACATGTGATACCTGTCCCAGAGGTACATCAAGTACTATCTTTTCCTGTGAATCCTGTCTCCTCTGCAGAAAGTACAGGTTTTGTAATTACATATCCACTTGACTGCATGTGGCATGTCAATGGTAGATCTAGGCATCCTGTACAGGGTGGACCAGGGAGGACTCAGGGTGTTGTACCAATCCCTGTAACCAACAAGTTTGTGGTGCTGTCTTTCGGTGAAGCTGAAACTGAGCGAGTAGTACTCACCTGTTTTGAGCAAACCTGTGTTGTCTGGTGTCAGGAGGAGGCAAAAGAAAAGAGTAGGGGTACATTATTCGATGGCAGTTCAAAGGGATTATGAATGGCGGAACTCCTTTAGGGAAATGGCGGCAAGGAACAGGAAAGGACCCCAGGTGCTTTCAATATGTATGCCTTGGGGCATCATTCAACACGTTTAAGAGGCAGCCGTTGAGGGAACAGGTTGCAACCAACTGCAGATTGTGGCACACATTGGAACAAATGATGCCCATCATCTGGGCTCTGAAGTCATTCCTGGGTCATTCTAACAACTGGCAGAGAAAGTTGAGAGGACCTGCCTTGCGCATGGAGTTCCAATGAAGCTCACAATTAGCAGCATTGTCCCAGAATTGATCATGGCCCTTTGGTTCTGAGTCAAGTGGAAGGACTGAACCAGACACTTTGAAGGTTCTGTGACAACCTAGGCTGTGACTTCCTGGAGTGAGCCATAGGGTGCAGAATTGTAGGATCCCTCTAAATAGGTCAGGTGCACGTCATAGGCTGCTACTCAGGTAGCTGGCTGTGTGTGGGGTGCGCATGAAGGTTTTTTAGATTAGGCGACTCTCCATCCAATCAATATAATGATAGCTGTAGGAAAACCAGAAGTATCAGAGTAAGATCAAAAAAAATGTCTCCCACAGATGAGAGAATCAAAATCCTAATGGTAAACTGCCAAAGCATTTGCATCAAAGTGCCAGAGTTTCAAATGCTCATGAAAAGCAATGAAGCTCACATAATACTAGGTACAGAAAGCTGAGTGAAACCTGAAATTGATAGCAGCATGACTTTAGAGAAACATTTAAGTATATATCAAAACGAGAGGCAAATGGGGAAAGAAGGTGGTGTATTTGTCACAGTAGAAAGAAAACTCAAATCCACTGAGATACACTACTGGCCATTAAAATTGATACACCAAGAAGAAATGCAGATGATAAATGGGTATTCATTGGACAAATGTATTATACTAGAACTGACATGTGATTACATTTTCACACAATTTGGGTGCATAGATCTTGAGATATCAGTACCCAGAACAACCACCTCTGGCCATAATAACGGCCTTGATACGCCTGGGCATTGAGTCAAACAGAGCTTGGATGGCGTGTACAGGTACAGCTGCCCATGCAGCTTCAACACGATATCACAGTTCATCAAGAGTAGTGACTGGTGTATTGTGACGAGCCAGTTGCACAGCCACCATTGACCAGACATTTTCAGTTGGTGAGAGATCTGGAGAATGTGCTGGCCAGGGCAGCAGTTGAACATTTTCTATATCCAGAAAGGCCCATACAGGACCTGCAACATGCGGTCGTGCATTATCCTGCTGAAATGTAGGGTTTCGCAGGGTTCGAATGAACGGTAGAACCACGGGTCATAACACATCTGAAATGTAACGTCCACTGTTCAAAGTGCCGTCAATGCGAATAAGAGGTGACTTAGATGTGTAACCAATGGCACCCCATACCATCGCGCCGGGTGATACGCGAGTACGGCGATGACGAATACATGCCTCCAATGTGCGTTCACCGCGATGTCGCCAAACCTGGATTCATCAAAAAAGAATGACGTTTTGCCATTCGTGCACCCAGGTTCGTCATTAAGTACACCATCACAGGCGCTCCTGTCTGTGATGCAGCGTCAAGGGTCTCCGAGCTGAAAGTCCATGCTGCTGCAAATGTCGTCAAACTGTTCATGCAGATGGTTGTTGTCTTGCAAAAGTCCCCATTTGTTGACTCAGGGTTGAGACGTGGCTGCACGATCTGTTACAACCATGAGGATAAGATGCCTATCATCTCGACTGCTAGTGATAGGAGACCGTTGTGATCCAGCATGGCATTCCGTATTACCCTCCAGAACCCACCGATTCCATATTCTGCTAGCAGTCATATATATATAAAAAAATAGAGGGAAACATTCCATGTGGGAAAAATATATCTAAAAACAAAGATGATGTGACTTACCAAACGAAAGTGCTGGCGGGTCGATAGACACACAAACAAACACAAACAAACATACATACAAAATTCAAGCTTTCGCAACAAACGGTTGCTTCATCAGGAAAGAGGGAAGGAGAGGGAAAGACGAAAGGATGTGGGTTTTAAGGGAGAGGGTAAGGAGTCATTCAAATCCCGAGAGAGAAAAGAGTTACCTTAGGGGGAAAAAAGGACAGGTATACACTCGCACACACACACACACACACACACACACACACATATCTGTCCGCACATACACAGACACAAGCAGAAATTTGTAAAGGCCTGGAGGCAAAGATGTTGTTGAAAGACAGGTGAGGTATGAGCGGCGGCAAATTGCAATTAGAAATTAGCGGAGATTGAGGCCTGGCGGATAACGAGAAGAGAGGATATACTGAAGGGCAAGTTCCCATCTCCGGAGTTCTGACAGGTTGGTGTTAGTGGGAAGTATCCAGGTAACCTGGACAGTGCAACACTATGCCAAGATGTGCTGGCCGTGCACCAAGGCATGTTTAGCCGCAGGGTGATCCTCATTACCAACAAACACTGTCTGCCTATGTCCATTCATGCGAATGGACAGTTTGTTGCTGGTCATTCTCACATAGAAAGCTTCACAGTGTAGGCAGGTCAGTTGGTAAATCATGTCGGTGCTTTCACACGTGGCTCTGCCTTTGATCATGTACATCTTCCGGGTTACAGGACTGGAGTAGGTGGTGGTGGAAGGGTGCATGGGACAGGTTTTACACCAGGGGCGGTTACAAGGGTAGGAGCCAGAGGGTAGGGAAGGTGGTTTGGGGATTTCATAGGGATGAACTAAGAGGTTACGAAGATTAGGTGGACGGCAGAAAGACACTCTTGGTGGAGTGGGGAGGATTTCATGAAGGATGGATCTCATTTCAGGGCAGGATTTGAGGAAGTCATATCCCTGCTGGAGAGCCACATTCAGAGTCTGATCCAGTCCCGGAAAGTATCCTGTCACAAGTGGGGCACTTTTGGGGTTCTTCTGTGGGAGGTTCTGGGTTTGAGGAGATGAGGAAGTGGCTCTGGTTATTTGCTTCTGTACCAGGTCAGGAGGGTAGTTGCGCGATGCAAAAGCTGTTTTCAGGTTGTTGGTGTAATGGTTCAGGGATTCTGGACTGTAGCAGATTCATTTGCCACGAAGACCTAGGCTGTAGGAAAGGAACCGTTTGATGTGGAATGGCTGGCAACTGTCATAATGGAGGTACTGTTGCTTGTTGGTGGGTTTGATGTGGACGGACGTGTGAAGCTGGCCGTTGGACAGGTGGAGGTCAATGTCAAGGAAAGTGACATGGGATTTGGAGTAGGACCAGGTGAATCTGATGGAACCAAAGGAGTTGAGGTTGGAGAGGAAATTCTGGAGTTGTTCTTCACTGTGTCCAGATCATGAAAATGTCATCAATAAATCTGTACCAAACTTTGGGTTGGCAGGCCTGGGTAACCAAGAAGGCTTCCTCTAAGTGACCCATGAATAGGTTGGTGTACGAGGGGGCCATCCTGGTACCCATGGCTGTTCCGTTTAATTGTTGGTATGTCTGGCCTTCGAAAGTGAAGAAGTTGTGGGTCAGGTAATGAGGAAAGAGGTTTTAGATATGGTGGCAGGTGATTGGCTGAAAGGAAGTGCTTCATTGCAGCGAGGCCCTGGACATGCGGAATATTTGTGTATAAGGAAGTGGCATCAATGGTTACAAGGATGGTTTCCGGGGGTAACAGACTGGGTAAGGATTCCAGGCGTTTGAGAAAGTGGTTGGTGTCTTTGATGAAGGATGGGAGACTGCATGTAATGGGTTGAAGGTGTTGATCTACGTAGGCAGAGATACGTTCTGTGGGGGCTTGGTAACCAGTTACAATGGGACGGCCAGGAGGATTGGGTTTGTGAATTTTAGGAAGAAGGTAGAAGGTAGGGGTGCGGGGTGTTGGTGGGGTCAGGAGGTTGATGGAGTCAGGTGAAAGGTTTTGCAGGGGGCCTAAGGTTCTGAGGATTCCTTGAAGCTCCGCCTGGACATCAGAATGGGTTTACCTTGGCAAACTTTGTATGTAGTGTTGTCTGAAAGCTGACGCAGCCCCTCAGCCACATACTCCCGATGATCAAGTGCCACGGTCATGGAACCCTTGTCCGCCAGAAGAATGACGATGGATCGGTCAGCCTTCAGATCACGGATAGCCTGGGCTTCAGCAGTGGTGATGTCGGGAGTAGGATTAAGGTTTTTTAAGAAGGATTGAGAGGCAAGGCTGGAAGTCAGAAATTCCTGGAAAGTTTGGAGAGGGTGATCTTGAGGAAGAGGAGGTGGGTCCCACTGTGACGGAGGACGGAACTGTTCCAGGCAGGGTTCAATTTGAATAATATCTTGGGGAGTTGGATCATTAGGAGTAGGATTAGGATCATTTTTCTTCGTGGCAAAGTGATATTTCCAGCAGAGAGTACGGGTGTAGGACAGTAAATCTTTGACAAGGGCTGTTTGGTTGAATCTGGGAGTGGGGCTGAAGGTGAGGTCTTTGGATAGGACAGAGGTTTCGGATTGGGAGAGGTTTGGAGGAAAGGTTAACTACTGAATTAGGGTGTTGTGGTGCCAGATTGTGTTGATTGGAATTTTGAGGTTTTGGGGGGAGTGGAGCTGGAAGTGGGAGATTGAGTACATAGGAGAGACTGGGTCTGTGTGCAATGAGAGGAGGTTGAGGTTTGCTGGAAAGGTTGTGAAGGGTGAGTGAGTTGCCTTTCCGGAGGTGGGAAACCAAGAGATTGGATTGGCCTTTACAAATGTCTGCTTGTGTCTGTGTATGTGCGGATGGATATGTGTGTGTGTGCGAGTGTATACCTGTCCTTTTTTCCCCCTAGGGTAAATCTTTCCGCTCCCGGGATTGGAATGACTCCTTCGATGTTGTCAAATTGGTGTCCTTTCGTGCCCCTTTCCATGTGTGGAAATAATAAAAAGTTACTTGGAGCCAGGTCAGGTGAGTAAGATTCATGGGGCACAGAACCATGCCATTTTTAGCCAAAAACTGTCTAACAGAGATGACTGTGCATGCTGGTGCGTTGTCATGGTGGAAGAATCAGTCTCCTGTTTACCCAAATCTTCTGTTAAAATACGCTGAACCAAGCTCCAAGATAACCCACTAATCTCTGGCAGTTGATCAATTCTATGTTGATGGTCTGCGAGCACAAGTTCTCAAATTTTGTCAATATTTTCGTCAATTTGGGCAGTTGATGGAAATGCGGAATGAGGTTTGTCATCAATCGACATGTCACCATTTTTAAATCAAGCAAACCATACAGACACTTTAGTTTTTCTCATAGTGCCATCTTCGTAAGCTGTTTTCAACATTAAAACAGTTTCAGCAGCATTTTTACCAAGTAGAAAATAAAATTTCACAGCTGAACATTGTTCACTTAAACTCGCCATATTAAAAAATGCACAAGGTCACCCCACTGCAATGTTATTCCAGTTTTTTTGGTCTCCCCTTGGTTGTAAGCATCCAGCAGAGCAGTTAATAATGGGAAGTAACATCCATGGTATACAGTCACTGTAAGGAAACTTCTAAAGAAACAGAGAGGTGTAAAACATGGCATCGGGCTATAGATAGAGAATGCTGAATGAAATGCATTTGGCTGTCAAGAGAGCAATGTGTGTTGCCTTCAGTGGTTACCATAGCAGAATATTGTCAAATGACATTTTACAAAACCCAAAGAAATCCTGGTCATATGTAATAGCTGTTAGTGGCACCAAATTTAGTGTCCAGTCCCTAGTGAATGAGACAGGAACTAATTCCAGTTTCAAATGTTCCTTTACAAAGGAAAAGTCAGGAGAACTGCCCCAATTTAATCCTCCTCATACAACTGCAAAGATGAATGAAATCAGTATTAGTGTCAGTGGTGTTGAGAAACAGCTGAAATTGTTAAAACTGAACAAAGCTCCAGGCCCCGATGGAATCCCTCTCAAATTCTGTATTGAATTTGTAGGTCCCTTTAACAAAAGACCATTCCCAGTTCTTGGAAAAAGGCACAGGCCACACCTGTCTATGAGAAGGGTAGTAGAAGTGAGCCACAAAACTACTGTCCAGTATCCTTGACACAGGTTTGTTGTAAAGTCTTAGAACATACTCTGAGCTCAAACATAATGAGGTATCTTGAGCAGAATGACCTCCTCGATACCAACCAGTATGGATTTTGAAACATCGATCATGTGAAAAACAACTCCTAGTTTTCTGACATGACATACTGAAGGCCTTGGATCAAGGCAGCCAGGTACATGCAGTGTTTCTTGATTTCCAAAAAACATTTGAACCAGTACCAAACCCATGCTCATTGTTAAAAATATGATCATATGGGGTATCATGTGAAATCTGTGACTGGGTTGTGGACTTTTCAGTAGTAATGACACAGCATGTTATCTTGGATGGAGAGTCATCGTCAGACGTAGAAGTAACTTTGAATGGCCTCAGGGAAGTGTGTTGGGACCATTGCTGTTCATATTGTATATTAATGACCTTGCAGACAATATTAAATGAGGATTTTTCCAGATGATAGAGTTATCTACAATGAACTACTATCTGAGAGAAGCTGCATAAATATCCAGGTAGATCTTGATAAGATTTCAACGTGGTTCAGAGATTGGCAACTTGCTTTAAATTTTCAGAAATGTAAAATTGTGCACTTCATAAAATGAAAAAACATAGTATCCTATGACTATAATATCAATGAGTCATTGTTGGAATTGGCCAACTCATACAAATACCCAGGTGTAAGACTTTTGTAGGAATATGAAATGGAATGATCACAAAAGTTCAGTCGTGGGTAGAGGAGGTGGTTGTTTTTGGTTTATTGGTAGAATATTGGGAAAGTGAAATCACTCCACATAAGAGATTGCTTACAAGTCACTTGTACAATCCATCCTAGAATACTGCTCAAGTGTGTGGGACCTATAGCAGATAGGACTAAAAGGGATATTGAACATATACCAAGAAGGGCGGCATGAATGGTCACAGGTTTGTTTAATCGATGGGAGAGTCTCGCAGAGATACTGAAGGAACTGAACTAGCAGATCTTGGAGACAGATGTAAACTATCCAGAGAAAGTCTATTAACAGAGTTTCAAGAACTGGCTTTAAATGACTGCTATAAGGATATACTACAACTCCCTATGTATTGCTCACATAGGGATCATGAGAATAAGATTACAATAATTACTACATGCACAGAGGCATTGAAGCGATCATTCTTTCCATGCTCCATACATAAATGGAACAGGAAGAAACCCTAAAATTGGTACAATGGGAGTACCTGCTGACACGCATGTCATGGCGGCTTATAGAGTGTAGATGTCGATGTTTACTTTGTTTTGGGTATTAAAATTCATAATTTTGTTTTTCTATGAAAGTGCAGAAAGACAGGTTTCTAATTACAGCAGTGACACTGAAAGTTAAATTTCCGCCTCCAGCACATATGGTTTTTCAAGAAAATTTTCTGTGTTCTCATTTGTGATTTCACATAAATTTTCAGTCAGAATTAGAACAAATTGAGGTACCTACAAATTTAAGTAATGTTTATAAATGTCTTTGCAATTTTCTTTAGGTTCAAATACACTGACAGACAAAAATAACAACACCAAAAAATAATGTAGAGTAATGTAGTTTCAGGAATACATTTGTCTAGGTAACATATTTAAGTTAATGATATCAATATAATGGAAGGAAACATTCCACGTGGGAAAAATTATATATAAAAACAAAGATGAGGTGACTTACCGAACAAAAGCGCTGGCAGGTCGATAGACACACAAACAAACACAAACACACACACAAAATTCAAGCTTTCGCAACCAACTGTTGCCTCATCAGGAAAGAGGGAAGGAGAGGGGAAGACGAAAGGAAGTGGGTTTTAAGGGAGAGGGTAAGGAGTCATTCCAATCCCGGGAGCGGAAAGACTTACCTTAGGGGGAAAAAAGGACAGGTATACACTCGCACACACACACATATCCATCCACACATACAGACACAAGCAGACATATGTCTGCTTGTGTCTGTATGTGTGGATGGATATGTGTGTGTGTGCGAGTGTATACCTGTCCTTTTTTCCCCCTAAGGTAAGTCTTTCCGCTCCCGGGATTGGAATGACTCCTTACCCTCTCCCTTAAAACCCACTTCCTTTCGTCTTCCCCTCTCCTTCCCTCTTTCCTGATGAGGCAACAGTTTGTTGCGAAAGCTTGAATTTTGTGTGTGTGTTTGTGTTTGTTTGTGTGTCTATCGACCTGCCAGCGCTTTTGTTCGGTAAGTCACCTCATCTTTGTTTTTATATATAACATATTTAAGTGATTAACGTTGCAAGCTAACAGGTTAATGTAAGCATGAGATGAGAAATTGGAAATGTAATAAGCTGGTACATTAATAACTAGTGTAACCAACAGAATGTTGAATGCCAGCATGCAAATGTGCATGCATTATGTGGTACAGGTACCAGATGTCCGTGTATATGATGGAGTTCCAAGCATATTGCACTTGATCAGTCACTACACGAACAGTTAATGATGTTTGTGGATGACACTGGAGTTGTCTTCTGACACTGTCCCATACATGCTTGATTGGAGACAGATCTGGTGATTGAGCATGACAGGCAGAGTATGTTGGGTTACAACAGTGGTATGAGGGTGATTGTTGTTATGTTGGAAAATATCTGCTGGAATGCTGTTAATGAATGGAAGCACAACAGGTCAAATCACCACATTAATGAACCAATTTGCATAAGGATGCTGGGAATAACCTGAATGTGTTCCTGCTGTCATATGAAATCATACCCCAGGCCTTAACTCCTGAAGTATGTCCAGTACGTCAAGCATGCAGACAGGTTGGTTGCTGGCCCTCAACTGGCCTCTTTCAGCCATCACTGGCACCAAGGCAGAACCAGCATTCATCAGGAAACACAACAGATCTACACTGTGCCTCCCAATGAGCTCTTGCTTGGCACTACCGAAGTCGCAAATAGCAGTAGTTTGGGGTCAGTGGAATGCACGTTATGGGGCATGTGGCTCAGAGCTGTCCTTAAAGTAATCAATTTGTAATAGTTTGTTGTGTCACTGTGGCGCCAACTGCTGCATAAATTGCTGCTGCAGATGCAGTATGATGAGCTGGAACCATATGCCAAACACAGATATAAACTTCCCCCTAGGTATCACCATGTGGGCCTCTGAAGTCTGGTCTTGGTGCAACTGTACATTCTCATGGTCCCTGCTGCCAGAAATCATGTACAGTGGCTACATTCCTGCCAAGTCTGTCTGCACTATCACAGAAGGGATACCCAGCTTCTTATAACCGTATAACACGACCTCATTCAAACTCAGTGAGGTGTTGATGATGGCATCTTTGTTGCTGTAAAGGCTTGTTTACTAACATCACCTCACCAAACTCTAAGGTAACTAATGTTCATGACTGTCATGGCAAGTATTTAAAGCAAACCTGATTTGCATCATCCTAGTAGTACTACTAGTACCACTCTTAAATGACTGGCTTGAAATCTGAACAGATATCATCTTTCAGATGTAGAAACACACTGTGATATTCGCTATTTTTGGCTTAATTTAAACAGCAAATACGAGTAGTTAATACTTTCAGCCAGAAGGCAAATACTTGTTTGTAAATAATGATTAATGTATAATGAGGCGTCGCATAGCGACGGTGGAATTTTCTAGTGATGTAATTTGTCGTCTTTGGGCGGCAATAAAAACAGAAAAATACGGATAGATATACGATCCTTCACTATTTTGTTCGCTGGAGAACAAATGAAGCCTTGAGCGCTAAGAAGACTTTTACTGTTTTTCTCGAGTAAGACGGACGCAGATTTGTGGCGGTCTGATCTAATTATTTTTACTAAATAAATAAAAACGTGTTCCGTCTAAGTTTTGAGTGAAGTGTAGGAAGAAGAACTGTTGTAACTTACCGTGACGAAGCATGAGCGACTCAAGAGGACAATGGCTATATAAAAGAGCGCTCAATGGACATGATATGGACATAAAAATCTACCGTCATTGTAGTATTAAGCTTAAGACACCAAGATCAGCAGTCTAATGTGTGTGTTACATTGATAAAAAGGAAACTGTTTTATCGTCTTCTTGCATCAGCTTTAATATTGAATTTCTCTTTTGTGTGATGTTACAGTTGTTTTTGTGCCCTTAAGAACTTTCTGGTCCCTTAGGAAATTGTTTTGTCATAACAATAACTTCACAACCGGGTATGATCGTATCTACGATCATGAAGTAATTAGAAAGACGATAACGCAATTTCTTATTCAACAGCACGCTAGTTGTGACTGCCTCAAGCCACGCGAAACTGCAAGTAAAAACTATTCACATCTCATAATGCAATATTTTATGACAATGGTCAATCCATGATTCTTACGCCAATTGTGATTGATAAAACAGTTAGTTAAATCTCAATTTCCAACTTTCCATTGAATAGCAACATCACTTCTATTTTGTAACATCACACTTGGCGCCCGAACAGGGACTTGACCAAAAATTAGTTCAAATTCTTGGAAAATTTTCTATGTGCTTGTGTTAATAAATGTTCTGTCGTTTCATGTACACATCGTCTCTCGGTGAGAATGACGTAAAATATACTGGTCAATAATGCAGTGTAATTACCGAGAGAAAAGAAGAGAAAAGAGACGTGAATTTGCTGAGACAACATAGCGGTATTCAAGCCATCAAAAAGTAAGTCAGAATTTTGCATACGCAGTGTAGTGCTTCAGTAGCAACGTTGCTTTTCCAAGTCGATCCACATCCTTTCTATCTCCTTCCCGCTATAGAAAATCTGCTTTATTTTATCTTTCAAAGTAAAATTCTTCGTAGTCTGATAATAGAAATTATTTCTCCCCATTGTTAGTATAGCTGTATTACATTTTCAACATGGTGGATAGTGTGTGCAATTTGCAGTGAAGAGCATCTTCATTCATTTGTCTGAAACGTTTAGGTTCCATCTTGTCTTCTTGCCAGATAGAATTTCATATGTTGCTCACGCGAGAGCGGTGCTCTTAGCGGACTCACCACGTCACTGACAAACGACGAAAGCCTTGCGTAGCATGGTTTACTGACGAAAATGGCAGATAGTAAACAGAGACAGGTGACAGCAGGAGACGGGAGTGAAGACGTTAATAGTATCCCATACCCTTTACGATCGCGAACGGTAGGTTCCCGTGTGGAAACTGAACTGACCATGTCTGTAACAGGGGAAAGTGACCCTAAAGTCCAAATTCTTCCCGCTGCAGCTACAAATGACCTCGGTGCGTTAATGGAAATGCTGAAACAACAGTTTGACGCAGTAAATGAGACTATAAAAACACAAAATGAGACTGTTAACGCCCGATTAGATGCTGTAAGCGAATCAGTAAAAACACAAAATGAGACTATAAAAACACAAAATGAGACTGTTAACGCCCGATTAGATGCTGTAAGCGAATCATTAAAAACACAGCTAGGCACAATCAAAACAGATCTGCATAAAGAAATTACGGCTGAATTAAATACCCATTTGGGTGAGGTGCAAACCAAGATCAGTGATCAAATTCAGAAAATGCAGAAACAGGTGAAAAGTGAAATAGCTGAAGTATCTGGAACATTAAACACAAAAATTCAGGCAGCTACCAAAGAAATAAACTCAGTTAGAAATGCAGTATCTGACACTGAAGGTGTAGTAGAGGATCTGTCGAGGCAGATAGACTCAATCAATATCGAAGAACAGGTTAAGAGCACCGTGAAAGCACACGCGGAGGCATTGTCGGAACACTACAGTGAATGGATAAAGGGTAAAGATATTTTTATCGAAAAGAAGGTCAGGGAGGAGCTTAGGGAGACTGTCAAGGATGTAACTTATGAAATCTTAGCTGCTCCTGGTAAGTCTGGAGACACAGTGGTTTCTGAATTGGGACAGATTCGGAGGACACTTACACGGGATCTTCCCGAGTGGAAGCAGCAAGTAGTGGACGAAGTCAGAATGCTGAGAAACTGGGTAGAAAATCCGCACACACATACGCAAACTATAGGGAACAACTCTTTAGACGGTGACGAATGTCAGTCAACTCCTTATTGTTCACCGCCTGATTACATGCAAAACAACAGTCCTGTTGAGTCCCGAGTAGGGAAAATAAATGATCCGCCCACAATCGTGAGTTTAATGCAAGAGGAAAGTGTGATTAAGCATCGCACTTTTCCTGTTTTTCATCCGCAGAAGCGAGAAATACACCCCATCGTGTTCCTAAAGAATTTTTCCGGCATATTTCCCAGGAGCTGGACAGACAGACAGCGTATTCAGTTCGTCACTGGCTTTATTTCTGGTGATGCAGCATTATGGGGAACGGAAATGGTAGACACGTGTAGGAATTATGAAGAGTTTGAGAAAATGTTCTTGGCAAAATTTTGGAGTAATGGGGTACAGCAAAGATTAAGGAAGGAGGTGTATGGTGCGGAAATTTTCAATGAGAAGCATGGAAGTCTCCGGCGATACTTCGAGAAGTATCTAGCAAAAATTAAATTCTGGGATTCTCCGATTTCTTCCAAGGACGTAATTATGATTCTCAAAAGCAAACTCCCTGTGTCTATTAGAGAGAAATTAGTAAATGTGTCCGAAGAAGACACGGATGTATTCCTTTCTGTGCTGGATTCCTTAGATTTAATTAGCGAGGATGTGCGCTCCAAGGTTGGCAGCGGCAAATTCTTCCCTGGCAGCCAGCAGAATGCATCGCACGCGGACAACAATGCGCCCAAGGAGAGAGCGAGCTACTGCGACCGCTGTTACCAACCTGCCAGCCGTTATCAAAACGCAAACGGCAATAACTTTAAACGGAAGCAGAAAACCAATTACAGTAATCAGCAGAGATACCACCCAATTTACAACCACCAGGTACAACATCAGTACGGAAACCCATCCTTTAATTCTGCGCCTGAGCAGTATGGAAATTCTCCACAAACGATTGGTAATTTTTCAAATGGACCAGCGTACAATCAAAGTTATAGGTCGAAATATAGCAAGTGGCATGGGCAAGGCGGAGGCCACCCAGCACATCAGAACAACTTTTCACAGAATAGAGGACCGCGGAACAATTTTCAAACGGTACCAAATGCGAACTTTCCTTCACAAGGAAATGATTCTGCCGGCAACCAAAAGATCGGGCGACAGCAGACGTCTCAAGTATTCTATTCACAAGTGAATGCACCCAGTGGATTTTACCCCTCTACACCGGCATTTGTACCACATAACCAGCACCAATATGAAACGGAACAAACACTTAAGGCCATGAATGACAAACAGGTTAAACATCCTGCGGAAAATTAGAGGTAGCGCCTTTCAGCCTCCAAGAGGTCGCTGCGGATTTTGAGTGGGGGCACTAATGAATACTCTGATTCTGAGCATGCTAATGCGATACGGTACGGCTATGAGACCGACTTACGAGATGACCTTGCACGTGACAAAGAAGCTCAAGATATTAACAACATTTATAATGAACAGGTCCAGGCTGCGATTAAGATATCTATTGCCAACATTCCTTTCACAGCAGTTGTTGATACAGGAGCAAACATCAATGTCATGTCACCATGTCTCTTCAGACAGGTGTCTTCTATTTCAAAAGTTTTATCATTGCCGATTCAGGGCTGCTCCATATCGGGAGCGATTGGTCCATTGAAACAGAGAGTTAGTTTACAGACACAGCCTCAACTGCAGATAGAATCTCTTGCGTACTGGAAATTCCCTTGTGTGAACTGTTAATGATAAGTATTGTGTTGAACAGCGCACTGACTACATGGTAACGGCTACTACATGTCATCTTTAAGTATTAAATGCTATGTATGGAAAAATTGTTTATAGTGATGGACATGAACTGATATTTCTTCAACAAGCTGAAGCAGGAAATTGGGGTTGCACCAAGAATTTCAATTTAATTTTAAGTTAGTATTAAGAAAAAAAAAGTGCTTGAGAGGCGATTGCCCGGAGCTATATAAATATGTAAAGGTGAGAAATGGAGAAGGATGCGTAAATAAGCACTTCTCTCAAGGTACAAGAAGATAGATTTATTTTTAGTAATGTAAGTACTTGAAGTTCTGTAGTAAAAGCCCAAATTACCTGCTTAAAAAAAAGGGTACATGTTCAAACAGTCCAGACAGTGGACAGGAGTAGAAGAAATAGCTTAAAGTTCAGTTAAAGCGTGCTGTTAAATGGAAAAACAAGTGGTAACCCGCATGTGTTCACGCAAGGAGACAATAAGCTGTAGTAAACTAAGTAAGGTGAAATACAGTACAAATGGAGGCAAACCATGAAGCATCAATAATGTAGCGTAAGTACTCCACGAGGCCATTAATTGCTATGAAAGTAAACTATTTCCCTGTGATCTGAGCCCAATGTAAAGAGTATATGAGGAATGTTAGCTGACGAATTGATTTCAGTAGAATCAAGTTACTAAATAACCACACAGCAAGCCCCCTGTATCATAAATAAGTCCAAGTAAAGATCTTCAGAAGATTTGTAGTGTAATCTAGCGACCATTCAATACCCTAATTGAAGGCTAATCTAAAGAACAAGCAATGCAGTGATATTTAAACTTAATATTGACTATAACCAGAGTAAGACGTAGAAGTAGCAAAGCATGCTGTAATGAAAGAGGTTGAAATTTATATATGTGCCTATGTTTATTATGATAATTTTATTTACATGCAGATTTTATTGCAAAAATGTCTCCTGAGACACTCCTCTTATGAAATCCATTTTCCTTGTGCCCGTTCCTTTTGATCCTGGTTCATTAACCCAGACCAAGGGTCGACTTGTAAAAGGCACGGGTGCTTCGAAGCAAAGCAGTGCTTATGAGAAATGAGACACGTAGCGTGATGAACTTCGCTAGCTTTGGTAATGTTTGTTATGGACCGGTTGCGTAAACCCAGTGAACTGTCGGTAATTCCATTCATGCAAAAAAATAGTAGACACGCGTTACCCTATTTTTTTTTAACAGAGAACGATTGCTGAGTACATGAAGCGAAGAGGGAGACCTATTGTTATCCAGTCTGCCCTCAAATTTATATAAAAAAAAAAAAAAAGATTCAGCGTTAAATGCGTACTCGTTAAGTAGTAGATATGCTGCGTGGCAGTAGAAAATGATCTTGGGTGCACTAAAGAATAAATGCAACGAGTGTTGCGAAGCCTGTAGTTCTCATAATGAGGAGATGAGCCCTTAAAAGAAAGTTTGAAAGAATATTTTTAGGTTCACTAGTGAAAGTAAACCTTGAGATATAAAGAGTCCATTCATAAAGCAGTTGTTCACTGGACTTAACAAAAGGAGTGACCATTAATTGTAAATATTAGCTCGTAAGTGATCTTTTGTAAATAGTAGAATATAAGTCTTTCTGTACCAATGGAGGAAACCTGCAAAATTAATTGTTTTGTAAATGAACTCCATCGGCGAAGGAACTAAGCACGAATGCTGTGTGAAGATGCACACTAAAGTGCGACGTGCATAATAAAAATAACTGTTCACTGTATACTAGTGGTAGTGTTGTACTGCAAGTGTAAAAAAAGAAGTCAAGGCTACGACAACAGGTGCAACGCAAAGTTCAGTGTTGTTCTAAGTGCAGCGACAGCTAAAACATTCGTCGTCACTTACCTGTGAGCCTCATGGGAGGCAGTTGACAGAGAAGTATGGAGGCAGCGTCAGTGTCCAGCTCCTCCGATGGAAAACGCGCGCGAGGTGTTTGTATCGATGCACTCGTGTGATACGAAGTTCACAAAAAAAAGGAGCAATCTACGACCAGCAGCTCTGATACAGCCTTAGCGCGAACGGATACTGAGTATTGGAGCTCACGCAGCACTGTGCAGCCGCTGTGAGTGGCTGACGTGTGGGTGACGAAACAATCCAAACTTTAAACTGCTAACCGCCATGACTTCCATCGTACATACTGGAGGAAAGACATTTGTACACTTGTGTGACTACATTTTCATATGTAAATTATGCAATTTTCTTGAGTTAAAGTTAAGATGAGTGAGAAGTAGATTGTTAGATTACTCAGACCTTAAAGCCATTAATACCGGCACTCCTGAACACTGCTAAAATGAATTATAATTCTGTCTCTTGATGGACAAAGAAAATGAATGTGCACTATAGGAAGACCCTAAACTCCAGACCAGTCCCGATCCTTAACAAATGTATCCAATAGGTTGTAAGTTATACTAATAATTTTCCACTTCTTCTGTTTCATATTGTAAATAAAAACCCGGGAAGCCACTTGAATTCCTGGCACCACAATGGAAAGGACAGATGTACTGCATGATGAACGCCGTAGACAGCTAACACAGAAAGTGAAAGCATCACGAAGTGTAGTGCTACGTTATTAAACTGTAATTGAACCACAAGGAGTCAACAGATGCTCGAACATTGTCCACTCTAGTTTAGTGAAAATAAGCACTCACTGTACTCATGTATTAGTTGTTAAGCTCAAGAGAAAGTAATTTCTGAATTCTATCCCCTGCAGAGCGAAATGAACGTTCACTTATTGTTATAAGCAAATATGGACCAAACTAAAAAATGCACATAAATGTTAGTCTTGGTATTATGGAATGAAGTGACTGATGAACAAAGAATGAAAAACTTTATTTTGAAAAATGATAAATATCTGATATATGTTTATAAATGTAATTTCAATTTAAGTACATAGTACGCCAGTAACATTATGTAAATGTCACACCAAAAATCACGAATATCTCATGAGGACATGAGGATCGAGGTAATCCTTCGGCATTCCCTCTCTCCTCATGGGAGGCAATGTGATATTCGCTATTTTTGGCTTAATTTAAACAGCAAATACGAGTAGTTAATACTTTCAGCCAGAAGGCAAATACTTGTTTGTAAATAATGATTAATGTATAATGAGGCGTCGCATAGCGACGGTGGAATTTTCTAGTGATGTAATTTGTCGTCTTTGGGCGGCAATAAAAACAGAAAAATACGGATAGATATACGATCCTTCACTATTTTGTTCGCTGGAGAACAAATGAAGCCTTGAGCGCTAAGAAGACTTTTACTGTTTTTCTCGAGTAAGACGGACGCAGATTTGTGGCGGTCTGATCTAATTATTTTTACTAAATAAATAAAAACGTGTTCCGTCTAAGTTTTGAGTGAAGTGTAGGAAGAAGAACTGTTGTAACTTACCGTGACGAAGCATGAGCGACTCAAGAGGACAATGGCTATATAAAAGAGCGCTCAATGGACATGATATGGACATAAAAATCTACCGTCATTGTAGTATTAAGCTTAAGACACCAAGATCAGCAGTATAATGTGTGTGTTACATTGATAAAAAGGAAACTGTTTTATCGTCTTCTTGCATCAGCTTTAATATTGAATTTCTCTTTTGTGTGATGTTACAGTTGTTTTTGTGCCCTTAAGAACTTTCTGGTCCCTTAGGAAATTGTTTTGTCATAACAATAACTTCACAACCGGGTATGATCGTATCTACGATCATGAAGTAATTAGAAAGACGATAACGCAATTTCTTATTCAACAGCACGCTAGTTGTGACTGCCTCAAGCCACGCGAAACTGCAAGTAAAAACTATTCACATCTCATAATGCAATATTTTATGACAATGGTCAATCCATGATTCTTACGCCAATTGTGATTGATAAAACAGTTAGTTAAATCTCAATTTCCAACTTTCCATTGAATAGCAACATCACTTCTATTTTGTAACATCACAACACCTACCAACTTTCATTTATGGTGCACAACTCCTTCTTCGTGATGCAATTCTTTCTCCGTCAGTGTATAATAAATTTGTACTAAGAAATCAATTTATAGAAGACATGCATGACATGCCATTTTTAAGATCTTGCTCTAAATTTCACGCTCATTTTGCAATTAAGTCCTTCTGGCACTTTTATTACAATAAACAGTTTTCTTCATCCAAGTAAAAATTTGAAATGACACATTACTGGACATTGCTTTATTACGAAAAATGTTTAATTTCAAGCCCTCTATTATTTCAGAAAACTATAAATAGTTATCATGACACACCTTGTATAATGCTCTGTTACAATCAAAATAATTTGGAATGAGGAGAAACAAAAATTGTCATAATCCATGGCTCCTGTTTTCCATTGTAGCTTTGAAGAATGCACCAGTCAGATGAATCATGAATGAGTGTGCTAAGGTTAAATACAAGTATACTGAGAATGAATACCACCACGATGACACTTTCATGGAGCAGGAGACTGAAAGAATAGTAATAAATATTGATTTGAAAAATAGTGATGAAGACAGTTATCAGGAACCCAAAATCACTACAACTAGGGAACTGGATGGTAGCTTGACCAAGACCTGCATGGCAAGAGAGGAAACTGATATGACTGATGAACTTACAACTTTGACTTCAGATGCTACTTAGTACTGAATTACTGTAATATGTTTGTATGCGCCATTTAATTTTTAATTTTTTGGATTGCTTTAGTTTACTTTAACATCACTTGTAAACAAAAGGCTAAATATTACACTGCCTTGCACATTGATGAAATATTTGGTGCCAGTAATGCTGCAATGTGGAGTGTTCCATCCCCACTCATTGCTTAGCATTCCCACACATTTCAGTAAACAGACATCAGTGCACTCATACATAATCTGGGTAACACAGTATAATATACTGACTATAATATTGTCAACGGTGCTTTGCGAGACTTTCACTCAGCAAATATACGAATCACAGCATCGAAGTCTAGTTGCCTTGCCAAAATATATTCAATCGTCACGACCCCCAAATCTGTGAGACATTGTTGATCCTTAATTGATCTGACACAGTTTTTAACACAAGCCAGAGTGCTGAATGGCCTTTCTGTTTTAGCTACAGCCTTGAAAGAGTGTAAAAGATGCACATAGCTATATGTTTGTTCAGAAATTAGCTTGAAATTTTAAGCTTATGATTCTTATTCAAGAAGTCTAATTGTTTCAGAGCAAGTACACATAGTTGGAAGTATGAACAGTTTTCAAATATGTAAGTTCTTCTTGTATTCATTGTTAAATAACTTGCAGGAGGTTAGCAACCTGATCATCAATCATCTTCAAGTATTTCCATAAACCCCAAATATTTCATTATAATCTTCACTGTTTCACGTCAGGTTTTCAAGTTAGACACTAGATTGCCAATTATGGCATAAAATTTTTTATCTTGAATAGATCTTCTGTGACTTCATACCTAGTTTCATCATGAAATGATTTCCTCTTCTTAGTGCACACCTCCAGAAATTTAGGATAAGTGTTAAATGCACTGACAACACTTTATATTCAGTGACAGTACTGTCCCAATTTCCATGAAGATATTTTAGTTAATAAGCTGTCAAGGTGTCTCACTTCAGTATCGATGGCAGTATTTCGAGCTTGTAACAATTTGATTCCGTGGTCAATTGGTGCCAAGAACTTTACCCAAATTGATGTCATGATTAAACATTTGAAAGATCCGCTATAACCCAAAGAAACCTGTACTACAGAATGTTTTTCAGCTCACAAATTGAGCTTAATTTATTGTGAGCAGTGGCAATCTTACTCAAGTCAGCTGCAATTGGTCTTACAGCATCAACCTCAGCACTCCAGTGGGTATCAGACATGGAATATGAAGAACTGCCAACATACTTTTTCAGAATATCCCATCATTGTGCACTGCAACTGAACAGGCCGTATAGAAGTTGAATCACTCCAAAAAAGTATCTGCTTCATGACAACTGTCAGCTGCATTTCCACTGCATAAAAGTGATTACAAGCAGACAGAGAGAATTTTGCAAGAGAGCTCCACTGAAGGAAATGTGTCTGATCTCCTTTATAACACCCTCTTATATTCTTATCCATGGCATTCACTGATAGGAATTGAGTGTTTCACAAGTATGGATTGGATTAAATGTTCAATAGTAACTCCTGTTTGTGATTACAATCTATGAATTCCGAACCCATTCATTTTTTTCTTATTTATACTTGTGAACTTCCTTACTGAAGCAAATATAACATAGGATGAATGTGGACTGTTCAGCATCATTTGAATCACAAGTTGCATCAACAGAAATTGAGTAATAGTGCTCATTTTTCCTCTGTTCCAAAATGGCATTCCTGCTGTGATGAGCATAACTAGAAATAAATCCATTCTTAGTATCAATTGACAGATGACACACTTGTAATCCTTTACAGCTTCTTTCCCATCTAAGGCCTGCTAATGTATTTTGTAACAAGGATATTAGAGTGACTCAAGAGTTCTAATGTTCTGAGGAAATTTCTATTATGTGGATCTCCAATTTTGTGAGATGAACCACTGAAAGCCAAATTTCTTTGAGAAAGTAATAATGTAACATCAAGTAACATGGTGGTTCCCATGTAAATTGACTCTTCTACAAACAAATAAAATTTGAACATTACATCTTTACTTCTCACAATTACTATGGCCAATATATAGCTCATTCATGTCATTTCATTTCTTCACTTTTACGATTTACGAGAGGGATCAGGACTGACCCCCCCTCCCCTCATACTTTGCTGCTTAGCCAAGCACATGAATTCCTGTATGGGCTTTCACACACTTTCACAACAGCATACTAAAAGTTTTGATAACAAAACAATTTAACTTGTTTTACTTGGATGGTCCAGAAATGTAAATGTAATCAATCCTGTGTCTGAACCACCTCAGTTCAACAGTTTTTCTTAAAAAAAATTGTTATAAACAGTTTCATGTATGCTGAAATTTTAAGATACTAAGTTGAATTTTAATGGAAAATGTAGTTTAGTATAAAACTATTGTATAAAAGTTTCTATAGAACTTGTTAACTAGTTTACAAGTTATCAATGGTTTACCAAAATTTCACATCACTGAAACAATATATGAAAGTTTCTATACTCTTATGTTCAATATTTTGAAAGTTATTCCAAAAATGATAGATTTCGGTTGTGAATGTGGTGAAGCATAATAGCATCTAGTCTTTATAATCATTTTGTGCCCTAGATATTACAGCACTGTACTCTGGCTATAAAACAACAGAGATAAAGTTAGTTGGGAGAGGCTTTAGAAATTTTTGCAGTATAAGGGTGATTTTCAAGTGCTTATCTAGGTGCTAAAGCTGTCAAAAAGCATTTCATTTGCCATCCACACTGGGGCCATGCATAAGCAGAGCAGAGAGACTGCGTGTTGCTGTCAGTCAGGGAATGAGTATCAATCTGTCAGTGCCTCGCAGTGTAGTGATTTGTGGCAGACTTCAAATGGCTGTATGCAATGGAACTAAATTGTGGTGAGAGAGACTACAGTTGTACTTCATGCACCGTTTATAGAACTGAACTTTTGCATGAATATTTGCCTCGTCCATTCCAGTTTAGTGAGTTTGTGTGTGCTGCTTGTATCAAAATATGCATAGTGAATAGAGCATTAAGCTTCCAACTGTTAGCTAAGCTAAACTATCCTTGACAGGTCCAGCTGATGTTTAATAGAGGCAGACTTTGGAGAATAGGATTTTGATTCCAAACAGTGCTAGATGTTGAGGATAGGAAACAGTGTTCAGTAGCTACTTCCTCATTATGCCATAGTAGCAAGTAAGTTTCTTTTCAGCTATGGAGAGCTGTAAATGTTGACAAGAGAAATGCACATGACAAGTAACTTGTATACAGCTATTTTCAGGTTACCTACCACAGTAGTTCACAGGTCCTTGCTGCATGGTGGACAGTAGGTAGTGGGATAAAACTGAATAGATAAGATATAAATCTAACCCTTGCCCCACCATATGTGGTGCCGAATGACCAGGAATATAGTACAAATAGTGAGTTAAAAAAATGAACTGGGCTAGCATAGAGAATTATACAGATCACGCAAAAATGAGGCAAAAAATGGATAAAATAGTTGAAACAGGCAATAATTTCTTGCAAGTGTCTCAACTTGACTGTGGTTGTCACCTGTAATGACCTTGAACGTTATGAGAAGGAGGAAGAAAACAAGTTGCTGTCATTGCCACCAATGCCAAGAGCTGTGGGAACTGGAGACATTGCCATCACCTGCTGCAGCCCCTGCCCCATTGTTACTGCAGTATGTGATACCAGAACCATTTGGCACTGCCACAGCAGCTGCTGCTGATTCCATCATGTGTCACTTTGCTACACGATACCTGGTGTATCCTTCCAGCATCACATATTAATACAGACAACACAAGTCAAGAAAAGACTACTCATATCATTTGATATTACTTCTAAGCAATTTGGCTAGTCAGGATTACTGACAAGTCAAACAATGCAGGAAAATCCATTACAATGGATTGAAATCCAAATTAAGATGTGGGAATGCCAGACTGGATCCCGTAACTGTGTTCCAAAATTCAGGCTGGCAATAATGAAGTAAAATTACAGATGAGTACTTTAAAATGGAATCCAGTAATGAGGTATTAAAGAAGGAAATGAAATTGGAAATCAGCAGTTTGAACTTTAAAATGGAGCCCTGTAGTAAGCATTGGACTGGACTAATGGAGTTAAAGAGACCAAACTATGAGGCCATCAGCCCCTCCAGCCTATTTGCATCAAGCTAGAAACAGTCCTCAGAGAGAAAGGACACAGAATGCCAACCCTGATGAACCTGATTGCAACCAAGAATCAATAAAGCCAAGAAATGAGAAGCAAATAGAAGTGAGAAAGTGTGAGAAGGAATAAGGTGGGTTAGTGTGCTTGTAACGTCTACGCTCGGGCATACGTTAACTCTTTAAAGCCTGTGCTATGATAAGTTGACGGGCTTCACCTTATAAGAAAGGATTTTAGTAAATATGTTGACCGCGTGTACCTGAATGGAGGCAAAATCAGACTTACGCCCACTCAGAAACAACAATGATATGGCAAACAAGTCTAAAGTGCAACTACACGTTAGGACAGGCAAGAAACATACACAGCAGATGCTACCAATTGTTAATAATACGGTCGCCAGCCTAATTAGGCATTAAGTGAGTTTTTTCCTTGTACAAGTGGATGTACGTACAAGCATAACAACATGCAGTAATACTGCATTATATGGTAAATTTTAGAACCAGAAAAATCTACTGAACTAATATTTTCCCTTTCTGTACTAATTTGGACAAGCTATAAATACACAACATTACACTATAATGATTACTACAAACTGCATTTTGTCTATTGATCTGACTGAAATTGGGCATAGGTTACCCTAGAAATAGCACTTTTGAAACACACAAACTATGTCAATTTTAAGGGTAAAACACTGATAAATTTAGGTTTTATATTGACTTTAACCTTGCAGGTCAAATCAGTTCAGTACACTCCAGAATTTAAATGAATAGAAAAGAAAAGAGTGGAAGGGGGGGGGGGCCTGAAACTGTTATGATCACTGTGTTGCAACTATTAACTATTGGAAACATTAATCACTCAAGATTTACAAAATATGAGTTACTACTCTTTTTGTCTTATTACTTCCTCATTTAACTACCATTATTTTTGTCTCAAATTAATTAAGCTTCATTACTAAACCAGTTCCAAAATTAACTTCCAACTTTGTCAGACCTTTGTTCTTTGCTTATATTTTCATTAACAATAAAGCTCCTTAAAATTCATTCTAGCATAAAAAGGTCTGCAGGAAATTCTTATTAACATAAACTTTAAATCTTCATTTCGGGGCACTCGGATTGCACAACATGTGGAAAGGACCCTGTCTAGGTTAGTGATAAGGATAATTAATTGATAGGACAATTCTGGTAAAAGTTAAGTTGTTATTGAACAGTCAGGAACAAAATTAACACCGGTCCACACGAATACAATTCTAAAGATTCAACCTGTTCGTGTCGGTGCGGCGGTTGACGGGCGGCGAGATGACGAGGCGCACAGACCACATACAATCACAGCCATGGCTCTCAGTGTATCGGCACTTTGCTTCTTCCTAGTGTCGCAATCCCTTTCAATTTAGTGCCTATAGAATATAGCCATGCTGTATAGTCGTCGGAAACGGCACATCCGAGGCTCAATGAAACCACTTTTTCCAGGATAGCCTCCTCGATCAGGAACGTGTTTATCAGACCAATGCCCAACTCCGACTGTATTGCTGAGCCCGTTATGCCGTGCCGCGCCCGTGTGCATTTTCCCGCGCTCGCCTGTCATCCACCCTTTACCGCTCCCCTACAGATAGGGTATTCACCAAAGGTTTTACATTCCACATATCCTAATACATTGCCTACGTATGGACCAGGTGCACAATTACAATTTTAAACATGTTACAATAGATTCAACATGTGTTACACTTCAATTCTGTTATAGCATTTCTTGAAATTTGACATAAATATTAATATTCACATCGAAAGTTGCTTACATTTTCTTTAACATAATGACACGAAAAGAAAAAGAAATGAAATCGAAACATTGCTTACACTAATTTATCGACAATCAGATGAAAAAAAAATTATTATATGTACAGTTGCTGTTACACATGCCCCTGTTTCCAGTAAATTTTTACTAAGTATAAATTTAATGGGAACACTACATTTTACAATTATACAGTGGTTCTGAATCTTTATGTGAATGTCCCAAAAAAAATTTATACCACATACTTTCTTTTCATTCACATTATATAGGTCTATACTTTTTAACATATCAAGAACATTTACTTGTTATTTACTTAAGTGCCTTTTGCACAGTCCAACCTCCCATCACAACGTTATTAAAATAGCAAATTACTAATTTTTACTAAATTTCTCAAAGAAATAGTTTCAAAATCTGGAACACAACCACTTAACTACAAAAGCAAACACAAATATCTATATACACTATGAGACAATTTATTGCTGCTTGCACTGAATGGCAGTCCATTTCCTTATTTACAAAAAAAAAAAAAAAACACACACACAATAGTATTTAGAAAATTACTACACACATTTGCTGCGTATTATTCAGATTTGGGTCCCTCTCAGGGGACACCGCCTTGTAGTAGGCACCTTCAGTGCCGGGCGGGAGGGTTTGCGTGCTTCGGTGAAGTCGAGAGCTATGCCGGCGGTAGCATAGCTACTGGCAGGGTCTCCCAAGCCGGACTGGTCCCGACAGAGGAGCCAGACAAAGTGTGTCCCACAACATAGGGCAGGGAGGGCTCTAGAGGCGTAGTGAAGCCAGCTTCCCTAGAGGAGTAAACCTCATACAAATCCTGGTCCTCCAGTTTGGGGGTTGGGCATGGGGCTAATAACCCCATACTGTAAAAGAAAAGAATATTACGGAAATTCAACAGAAGCCTCGGAAACTGGATGGAAAGCATGTATCACGACCCCGGCAAAGGAAACGGATAAAGGATCTAACAGTAGCATCATGGAATGTGAGGACAATGCTTCAGCCTGGAAAGATGAAAGAAATAGCTAATGAAATTTTAAAATTCAAATATGATATTGTAGGGCTACAGGAAATAAGATGGCAGGGGAATGGGCAGATAGATAAACCTGAGTACTCGTTGGTATATAGTGGACCAGAAGAAAGAACGGGCCAACTTGGAACAGGGTTTATAATAACTAGGGAGGTTAGGAAAAGCCTTCTAGAATTTGAACCCATAAATGAAAGGATGTGCAGACTCAGACTAAAAGGTAAATTTAGGAATATATCAATAGTTAATGCACATGCACCAACAGAGGAAAAAGAGGATATAATTAAAGAACATTTCTACGAAGACTTGGAAAAAGTATACGGTGCAGTACCTAAATATGACCTGATGCTAGTAATAGGAGATTTTAATGCAAAAATAGGGAGGAATGAACATCTGTATGGAGTTTCTGGAAAATATTCACTACATGAAGAAAACAATGAGAATGGAGACTTATTATGCCAATTCGCAGCAAGGAATAATATGATTATTAAAAGTACCTGCTTTCCACATAAAAGGATCCATCTGGGAACCTGGAAGTCTGCAGCCAATGGAGTAGTCAATCAGATTGATCATATTTTAGTGATTGCACGCCACTCCACGTCAGTTACGGATGTACGGAGCTGCAGAGGACCAAACTGTGATTCAGACCACTTTCTGATAAAATCAGTCTTGAGAGAGAAACTGTCACTAACAAATGGCAACAGAATGGGAAAGATGATGAAATGGAATACAGACAAACTGAACATCCCCGATGAAGTAAAAAAATACCAAGCAACACTAAGCAGCAAGTTGAGCAATGAAGAGACCACAGAAGGAGTAGATGGAAGGTGGAACAGGTTTGAAAAAGCCATTAAGGATGCTGCAGAGGAAATAATAGGCATAAGAAGGAACAGAAGAACCCAGGAGTGGTTTGATGAAGATTGCAGGTCAGCAATAGAGGAAAAGAACAGGGCAAGAACAAAAATGCTACAGAGAGAAACCAGAAATAATGTGGAACAATATAGAGAATTAAGGAGAAGAGCTAACAGACTGTGCAAGAGAAAGAAAAGAGAGTGGAATAAGAAGAAATTTCAAGAACTAGAAGAACTAAAGGAACAGAGTGAAATAAGAAAGTTCTATCATGCCATAGGCAAAATGAAGAATAGATTCCAACCAAAAACAATGGCCTGTTCCAGTAAAGATGGGAAAATGATAAGGGAGGAAGAACAGATAGTGGGAAGATGGGCAGAATATTTCAAAGATACACTAAGCACCAGCCTAGAAGGTGAAGAGACAGCTGCACAGGAGGGAAGAGTGGAGCTGGAAGTAGACAATGAAACCAATGAGGCAAGAAAACCAACACTACAAGAGGTCTCCCAGGCTGTGCACAAGTCAAAAAACAATCGAGCCCCTGGGGAAGACAGCATAATTGCTGAATTAATAAAAACTGGTGGTGAGGCTGTAATAAAGGAACTGCACACATTAATATCAGATATATGGGAAACAGAAACTATGCCAGATAATTGGAAAATTGGAATAATAGTCCCCATTTATAAGAAAGGGGACAGAACAGCATGTGAAAACTATAGAGGTGTAACACTCCTAAGTACAGCTTATAAGATCTTCACAAGTATATTAAACGAAAGGATACGGAAGTGTGCAGAAGGCATACTAGGGGAATATCAGTGTGGCTTTCGACCGGGCAGAGGAACAACTGATCAAATATTTGTGATAAGGCAAATGATGGAAAAGTTCTATGAATATGATATAGATCTGCATTTCTTATTCATCGATTTCAAACAAGCCTTTGACAGCATAATTCGGCAAGAACTATACAGAGTACTGAAAGAAGTTGGTATATGTGCTAAATTAATAAGACTAATCAGAATGACAATGACAGAGACAAGAGCAAAAGTAAAGGTCCTTAGCAGAACAAGTGAGAGCTTTGACTTTAATAAAGGTGTGAAGCAAGGGGATAGCCTCTCCACTGTCCTATTCAACATTGCCCTGCATAGTGCAGTAAATAAAATCAACAAAAGAGGCACCATATTTATGAAAACTAGCCAGATATGTGCATACGCTGATGACATTGCTATAGTAGGAAGAAATACCAATACACTCCTAGAAACATACCGGGCAATGGAAACAGAAGCCTTAAAAATTGGCCTCATAGTAAATGTAAACAAAACAAAATATATGGTAATGTCACAATCTGAGGCCAGAAGAACCCCTAAAAACCTAAACATCAATGGGAAATGCTTCAATGGAGTGTCCTCTTTTAACTATTTGGGAGCCCTAATAACAAATGATAACAGTATTGGAAAGGCTATAAGGGAAAGAATACAAGCAGGAAACAGAGCTTACTTTGCAAATATGCAGCTTTTCAAAAGTAGCCTTGTTACAAGAAAAACTAAATTGCTAATATATAATTCCCTAGTCCGCCCAGTTATCACATACGGCTCAGAGGTATGGACATTGACAGAACACGATAAAAATGCTCTAAGAAGCGTTGAGCGGAAAATACTACGCAAAATCTATGGGCCAATAAGGGAGGAAGAAGGCTGGAGAATACGCTACAATGCTGAATTACAGGAGTTAATACAAGGCAGGGACATAGTAAAATTTGTTAAATCACAGCGAATACGATGGCTAGGACACTTGGAGAGAATGGCAGAGGATAGAATGCCAAAGAAAATGATGAAAGGTATGATCCATTCAGTTAGGCGAAAAGGGAGACCTAGAAGAAGATGGATCGATGAGGTAATAATGGATATCAACAATATGGGAGTCCGGGGGTGGAAAAGAGCAGCAAATAACCGAGAAGTGTGGAGGAAGATTGTTGAAGAAGCCAAGGCTCACCAAGGGCTGTAGAGCTACTGAAGAAGAAGAAGATTCAGATTTGGGCAGTCCGTTTCGCATCATTTTACCACATCACCTGTACCACACTTACAATTCTCCATTGACCATTTATCTGCCCTCATTGGTGTTTGGCAGTCCTTTCTTTTATCTGGCTTACAGCATTTATCCTTTCTTTTCAGTCCTTTTCTCCACACCCCTTTACATTTATAGTACATTTGGTAATCTGAAACTCACATAACTACATTAGCACACTGACATTGGTATAAATACATTTACTGCAAATTATTTTCTGAGTGTACTTATGTCACTCACTCCTAGGAACATACAGTTTCAGGTCCACAACATTTCTTACACCTAAAGGTTTTTTGGATTTTGGGTAGATCAGGTAGTAAGCATTATCGTGTGGAATGTTCTGTATTATATACGGCCCATTATAAATATATTTAAATTTGGAAATTTCGTGGTTCATTTCACTGGACTTTTCGTGGATTTTTAAAAGAACATAATCCCCAATTTTAAAATTTGAAACTTTCAGATTTTTATCATGTCTTTTAGATCTAGATTCAGCTTTTTGCTTTCCCCTTTTTCTGACTAATTCTTTCTTTTGACTCAACCCCAAACTTGTACAAGGTGGAAACTCTAGTTTTTCTTCAATTAAACTTTTACTTCTGCTGCCTAACAAAATTTCTTCTGGCGGGAATCCAGTAGTTTCATGATGTAATGTGTTCATGACAGTCTCGAAGTCCGATATAAACTTGCCCCATGCCCTATGGTTATGACTGCAGTACGTTCTACACAATCTTCCGATTTCTCGCATGTACCTTTCAACCGGGTTGCTAGCAGGATGGTAGGCTGCGATATATTTAACCTCTACTTCATTTTGCTCCATCCCTTCTTTCCAAATTTTGGATATGAACTGGGGACCATTGTCAGATAGTACTGCCTTGGGTTTGTCAATGGTTCTGAAGTATTCAACCATCCTACTAAATACAGCTTTTGCTGTTGCTTTTTCCAAGGGGTATAATTTCACAAATTTTGAGAATACTTCCAAAATTACTAAAATATATGCACAATTTCCCGAAGTCTTTGGGGGGGGGGGGGGGTACCATATAAATCTACCGATAATAAGTCTAGGGTGTCTTCAGGTAATGTACTTTGCATTGGACCCCTACTAGTCTTGTTCGGTACTTTGGCCTTTTGACAGACATCACACGACTTAACCCATTCCTTTACCTTCTTACTGATACTACCAGCAATCACTACTACATTATTCAATTTATCCAAACATTTCTTCGGCCCACTATGCCCCAATGCTAAATGAAAATAATCTATGACATCAGTATCAAACTGGTGTGGCCAACATACTCTCCATTCCTCAGTGACCAAATCTTTCCTCCTATATAAAATGCCTTTAAAAATTTTGTAATATTTCTTAATTTGAGGATACTGCACACTGTCAAAATTTACCTTCACAGATTTCCATGTCGGATCCTCATTCTGATGGTATCTCATATTTTTACATATTTGCTCAATTTTCCTTTTTCCTGAAACCTCTTTCATATACCTTATCTGAAAAGTACCCTCTTCACCATTTCCATTGGGCACTTCACTCACACCATTAGGCAATCGAGATAAAGCATCTGCCACATAATTCTCAGTACCCTTAACATAGCAAATATCGTAATCAAAATGTTGCAGGTACAAAGCCCAACGAGTTAGCCTACCATTAAGTAAACGACAATCTTTAAGAAAAGTTAAAGCTTTGTGGTCAGTATGTATGATGAGCTTATGGCCCCACAGATAATTTCTGAACTTCTTTAAGCCCCATGTAATGGCTAAAGCTTCCTTTTCCGATATAGTGTAGTTTCTCTCGTATTTTGTTAGAGTCCTACTTGCAAATGCGATAGTCCTGTGTTCAATTTCTTTGCCATCACAGATTTCTTGGAAAACTTCTATACCAATTCCATAAGCACTGCTGTCAGTACTCATATGGAAAGGTTTTGACAGTATGGGGTGATGCAAAATTTTGTCGTTCAAAAGTTCACTTTTTAAATTTTCAAAATCTTTCGCGCACCCTCCGGTCCACACAAAAGCACTATTTTTCTTAAGTAGATTATTCAAATGAGGACTATTAAAAACTTGCCCCTTGACGAATTTTCTATAGAACCCACATAAACCCAAAAAGGCTTTCAACTGTTTTCTATTTCTAGGAGCTGGACACTGTGCTATTGCACTTAACTTCTCCGGGTCCTTGCCAATACCGGTCGTAGTAATAATGTGCCCCAGAAACTTTATCTCCGATTTCACAAATTCACATTTCTTCCACTTAAGCGTCATGCCACCTGCTTGTAGAGCAATGAAAACTTTATGCAATAATTCACAATGCTCTTGCCATTCTTCTGCAGCAATCAGTAAATCATCTACATAAATGGTTAGCCGGGAACTCAGTTCTCTCCCTAATACAATGTCCAGTGCCCTAATAAATACTGCCACCGAAGTGCTAAGCCCAAATGGTACTACTTTATACTGATAGCATTTCCCGGCAAATAGAAAAGCGGTATATTTACGGGATTCTTTACTCAAAAGAATTTGCCAGTATTCGGCGGTCATGTCCAGACTGGATAAATACTTCACATTATAAAATTTTTGAAGCATTTCGTCCAGATTTTCAGGTCTGTCTATTTCCTTCTTTACAATTTTGTTCAAAGTTCTGGCGTCGATAACTACTCTCACTCCCCCATCCCTTTTGTTCACGATGATAAGGGGACCATTATATTCGCTGCTACTCCATTCGATTACACCCCATTCTATCATTTTATCTATTTCCACTTGAACAGCCTGCCTCTTTGATATGGGTATCGAAAATGGTCTTACAAAGAAAGGTTTATGCTCTATTGTCTCAATCTGGTATTCAAAGTTCTTAACTAGGCCAGGTTTGTCCGAAAATACGGTACTGTTACTATCTAAAACATCAAGCAATTCTGTTTTCTGTTCGGGAGATATTCCCTTCAAATTTTCCACCATTTCTTTAAAATTATGCCCCTGCTTGTCACTCTCATCTATTAACCTCTGGACATGGTACACCTCATACTTGTTTGTCAAACCATCATTCCCTTGGTCGATCTCCAACAATAAAGAATCAATTTCTGAACCGAACACCTTCCCATTTTCCTCAAATTTTAACTCCAAATTCCTAGATGGATTATTAATTTTTATCACTTCCTGGCTACAATCAATAATCACCTTTTCTTTATCTAACCAATCTATTCCCAGAAACATTTCAGTACTCAAGTCTGGCACAACCAAAAAATCGTGTTCAAACTTTTGTCCTTTTATACTAAATTCAACCAAAACCTGGTTCTTTACCAGCTTGCTAGTTTTGCCAGTAGCACCAACAATTTTTACACCCGTCACTGACATAATTACTAGTCCAGGCTTATCACAAATGTGTTCGAAAAACGACTGGGAGATTGCGCTTATCTGAGATCCAGTATCAAGAAGTACTTGCAATTCCACATTATAAATTTCAACTGGTATTACAGTTTGTTTAACCGTCGAATGTTTTTCATTATTGTGATCTTCCCTAAGCAAATCCGGGTCGACGATAACTTCGTCCCAAGATATGGTTTTAACATTCACCCCACATATATCTGGCGGTTTCTTTGGTTCCGGGAGTTCAAAGTCATTAATTACTTGAACTCTTTGTAAAATAGGTTTTGAGCCGTCAGGTGGCTCTTTCTTTCTTTGTTCGGTCTCAACATCTGGATTTTGTTTTGAAACTTCGTCATCATTAGGTACAATATCACAATTAGCTGCATCCCCATTATTTTCACCAGTACCGAAATATTCGCCATCTGAACTATCGTCAGAATCCGACCATTCTGGATCGCTTTCAGGTTCTAACATAAAAGCTTTTCTGAGACAGGCATTAAGTTCTCCCTCTGCATTTTCGTCACGCTTTAATTTTAACCCAGTATCCTCTTTTGGCAAAACGGCCTCATCATCAGCTTTACTCACATCTACTGCTAATTCATATTTCGTGTAATCCTCGTGGACTTCAATTACTTTTAGGTAATCATCTACCCCTTCTCCACGGAGCCTTTCGGTAGCAGCTTGTGCTGTTGGCGGATCATTAACAGAAGTTACTTCCTCGTCAATGCTAAGGATTTCGTCCTCCAATTCCTTCCTATTTTTCACCTTCGTCCTATCGGCAGCACGCGTGACTTTGCGCGGCGCTATTTACTCTCCCCTCCTTAAATTCAGGCCACGTCACCTTATCGACGACCCTTCTATCTCCTTTTCCACTAACTAATTTCTTTGCCTCATACTCCTTCTTAAAATCCTCCCACTCACATTGCTTTAGGCCCTTGTACAGATCGTCGATCTGCACACGCCAATTATTTACTTCCGCTAATTCATTCTCGCCTTTTACTTCATTGCAAACACTGCTAACCGCACCTCTCTGTGTATTCACAGTTTCATCTATTATTTCCTTCGCCATGGAATTATCACTCGTAATATGTTCATCAGCTCTTACGGCTATGTTCGTATCTAATGCTGCCGCATTGCTAGCGGCTTCTCTCTGAACAGCTGTTTTGCTAGGCTGGGCCGTTGCCCTCTGATGCTCCACTCGCCTGGTTAACATGTTGCGCTCTGCGCGGCAACGATGACTCATTTATGTCCGCCGCACCTGACGCTTGTTTCGCAACAACACGTTGCGTCGTTCCATGCCTGTCTCTAACCTGTCTCATAACATTACTATCAGTTCGGTAACTTTTCTTAAATCGGGGCCGGTATATATTGTCCGCTTCCGTTTGGCCCACAACGTTCGCGGAAATCAGTTTCCAGCGTCGTTATTATTTTGCGCGGTATATCCTCTACCGCGACCTGGATAACTTCCTCTTCCTCTGCGTCTACCTCTACCTCTCTGTATCCTATTGACGTGAAACCCTTCGCCGTCATTTCTTTCGTCATTATTACGGTTATTTCAATTACCAAAATTTTGATAATTGGCACGACTTTCGCGCCAATGGTCTTCGTCTTCGACCCTTTCGAGAAATGCTTGGAAGCTGCGATGATTGCTTCCCACGTATCTCTTTGAGTCTTCTGGAAGCTTTTTATATAATTCCCAGATGATTTCTGAATTGGATCTTCTTCCTCTTAAATGCGTCAACTTCCTGTACCAATATTCGCAGAAATCTTTCAAAGAATTCCTGCCCCTGTTATCATGAAGCTTGACCATGATAAACTCGCGCCATAAATGATCCTGTTTTTGTTCGGACCAATATTCTTCCATAAACCTTTGCTTAAATTCTTCGAACGTCATTCGTTCGGTATTAAAATTAATTCCCCAGCGCTTAGCGTCACCTGCTAAGGTGCTAATTACTACGTTTATCTTTTCCTGATCAGACAAGTGTTCAGGAAATATCCTCTCGCAATTTTTGATGAAATCTAACGGATGCCATCCGTTATGTTTCTTGGTGGGATCGAAGCGTTCCTCACCTTCTAATAGCTTCGTAATTGGTGTGCCATTACAGACAACACCAGGTCTATCTTTAATTTTACTCTCAAGATCGAAAATTTTGCCTTGAATTTTCGAAGCATTTTGTTCACATTTTTGTACACATCCGGTAACTTTCTCACCTAAATCTCTTTCAGTGTCTGAAACTGCCCTTTTCAACTGTGAGATTCCGTGGTGACATTCGTTTACGATTTCAGTTTTAAGACCGAAAACTTTTTCGTCTGCTTTTGTTTCAACCAGAGGCTCTAATTTCTCTTGGATGTTGAGAATTTCAACATCAAACCTACTGTTAATGTTGTCAATTTCCCCCTGCATAGTATCCATATTTTTGTTAATGGTGTCAATTTCAAATTTCATAGTATTTACCACAGAACTTAAATTACCCACTTTTTGTTTACTAATTTTAATTCCTTGCTCTTCGACCTGTGCTTTAAGCTGATCATTCTGTGTTTTGAGCTGATGGCTCTGTGTTTTAAGCTGCTCGTCAACGTGTGTTTTAAGCTGATTATTCTGCCCTGAAATTTGTTTGGTTAATTGTTCAAATAAATCGTTCATGCTTAAAATTTTCACACTGTTTTGTTCTACTGAATCGGTGTATTCTGATCCTACTTCAGAAGTTTCTTTCGGTTCTTTCTTTATCTGTGGTGAATCAAACATGTCAGTGGATTCATTCACATACCAACGATCATCTACAAAGCCACCCTCTACTTCCTGTTTTATCCCTTGCTGTGTTCGAGACGATCTCGACATTTCAATCTGTTCGTTAACGTGTTCATGATATTGTATGTACGCCAATTGTCTTCTGCTAACGTCATCTGTTATCTGGCCGCGTAAACTCCTGCTACTGCCAGCCGCATTTTCCATTACGCTCGGCACATCTACCGTGTCTACGTTCCTGTCCATACTGAATGCCAATTACACCTCTCCACTGTACTTGACGTTCACTGCTATTTCCTTTACTGACTATTATTGCAATTCGAGCCACTGAACATCCACTGTTCGGTATTCACTTTAATTTGTGACCAACAACAAACAGAAATCTCCACAAATGATTGACAATGTTCAGTTTCAGCAAGACAAATCAACATCACACACAACCTAAATATTGGTGGTTGCTGTATGCAAGTTGTTTGAGAATCATATAATTTCAAGAAATGGGACTTTCCCTGGCCTCCCAGATCCCCTGAGCTAGCAGTATGCAATTTCTTCTTGTGGGGTTACCTTAAAAATTCAGTGTATCATAGTCCATCAGCTAAATCAGAATTGAAAGCTAAGATCCATGAAGCAATTGTCAGAATTTCTTTTGAAATATTGCTCTGGTCCAAGCATAGTTTATCTAACAGACTGCAGGAATGTTTGTAAAAAAAGTGAAGCTCAGTTGCGAGATATCTCCCAAGAGATAAATTTACATTGTGTGTTCTGAAATAGCATTTCTTCCATGAATAAATTGATTTAAAAACAGTCTTTCAATTTCTTGTTTTTCTGAATCTTTCTGTATTTTGCTGACTCTCACCTTTGTGGGGAGAAATAAGACCATCTTAATAAATCAAGATAACTCAGAAGCTTCATAAAGAAATTTAGACTTTAATTTCTTCCCCCACATGCTGTTTGAAAGTGGAATTGATTAGAAATAGTAAAAATGGTTCTATGAACACTCTGCCAAACCCATAAGTGGTGATTGTAGAGTAGTCATGTAGATGTATGTGTGGGTGTAGATAAGTAAGTCAGCATCTGCAAGGCTGTTGAGGCACTTCAATGAAGCTACTCAGACTGTAAGTGATTCCAGAATCCTCATAAAGTTCTCGGATAATATCAACAGCCTCCATTGCATATATGTTCAATGTATACAATATTTGTCTGTGCAACACTGTTCAATGGTTTGCTCCATCTCAACCCTTCAGGCAAACACTGGCACAATCTATGTATTCCAAAGGCTTGGGAGGACAATGATTCAAACACATGCCCAGACGTCCTTATTTAGGTTTCCAGTGACTTCCCTAAATCACTTCATCAAATTTCAGGATGCTTACTTTGAAAGGACAAAGCCAATTTCCTTCCCCTTCCTTCGCTAAGCTGAGCTTGTGCTCCATCTCTAATGGCCTTGTTGTCAACATGACATTAAACACTAATCTCCTCCCCCTCCTCCTCCTCCTCCTCTTCCAAAGGTTTGGGAGGGGGAAAAGGGGGGGGGGGGGACAACAACTGAGATACATCATAGTACATACATGGAATAATTTCTTGAGGAAATTCAACATTGAAGGATAGTTCTTTCAAAATACAAATACTTATATTTTTATAACTGTTTCACTAGACATGTATTCTTTAATATTGCCAATACTTCATTTTTGTAAAAATAGAGCATGAACAAAATACTATGACATCTACAACAAGTTTAAGGGCTTAATATTATTACAGAAAGAAATCATGTACATGGTACAAGTGTATTTAACAGTCTGCAGATCTTAAAATGATCTTATGAATTAGCTGGTCAAGTTTAACATTGAAATAAAGAATTTTCAATTCAACAACTCTTACTCTAGTAATAGTATCCTCCCAGAATTTAAAATTAATGTTTTAGGGTATGCTGTATTTAATGTTTGCACTATAATACTAAAGAATTTAAAGTGTTAAGTAATTTTGTTTATTAGACCCAAATAAAATATATGTCCTCTCCAGGTCCCAGAGATCACTTGTCATAGGATCCTAAGAATATGACTGATGTAATTTATAGCCTATACAACTTCCAATTGACTGGGAAATCTGTCTTGATAATTATTAGATGTATATGGTGAAACATTACAACAAATAATATCAGTGCTAGATGGAATATTATGATCTCTGTAGTAAAACAGTGTATATGTTAAGGTTCATCTTGTTTTGCATTGTTCTGGTATCTTCACATTTTTAGTGTTGAATAGAATTTGGGCAGAGGGGAGTATGTCCATTCATATTTAATAATAACCACTCAAGTGAAGAAATTAGGTTACATAATTATCATTATAGTCCTGTGGCACCTTTCACAGTAGAGAAGATGAAGCAATTTAGCAGTTGTTCATATCTGTAAAAGGAGGTAAGTGAAATCAGTTTCATTCCTGGCTGGCTTGAACTGTGTGAAAACGGTCATTGGTGCATTATGTAAAAATTAAGAGAGTCATTCTCACCCTTTTCAAGAGTGTGCAGTTTTTAACTTCCCAAATTCATAGTCAGAACATAAAAGGAGTAATAGTTTTCTCCAGGTCAGCTCATCAGAGAAGCCCTCTGCCTCATGCATACCTATCTAAAGTGAGGCAGGTTATTTTTTTCCTAGATCGTAAAACTAACCATAATCATGAAATATGGCACTAGGAGATAACCCATTCATACCTCTCTCACTACTGCGAATCCCTTTCATTTGCTGTGATTAATTGTTCCATTAAGAATCACCCTCAAACTGGGGTCTTTCTGATTTTCAAAATTATTAAATTATTTTTCTCTCACCAAGCAGTCAACAATTTTTGCATCCCCCTCAGTCAACCCAAATCACATGGAAGAAAATTTTACAATGTTAAGGTATAAAGCAACTGCTTGCTGTGCAAAATAAACTGTAGGCAGTTTCAAACAAGAAGATGCAACAAGTCCACTAAAGAGACAGCTTACACTACACTCGTTCATCCTCTGTTAGAATATTGCTGCACGGTGCGGGATCCTCACCAGGTGGGATTGATGGAGGACATCAAAAGGGTGCAAAAAAGGGCAGCTCGTTCTGTATTATCACATAATAGGGGAGAGAGTGTGACAGATATGATACGCGAGTTGGGATGGAAATCATTAAAGGAAAGACGTTTTTCGTCGCGGCGAGATCTATTTACGAAATTTCAGTCACCAACTTCCTCTTCCGAATGCGAAAATATTTTGTTGAGCCCAACCTACATAGGTAGGAATGATCATCAAAATAAAATAAGGGAAATCAGAGCTCGAACAGAAAGGTTTAGGTGTTTGTTTTTCCCACGCGCTGTTCGGGAGTGGAATGGTAGAGATAGTATGATTGTGGTTCGATGAACCCTCTGTCAAGCACTTAAAATGTGAACTGCAGAGTAATCATGTAGATGTAGATGTAGATGTAGAAGAACAAAATAGGTGGAAAGTCACAATAAAAAAAGATCAAGGATTCAGTTCCTTTATTTAGAAATCACATTCACCATTTACAATAGTTTTTAATTCAATTACAAAATTGTAAAAACTGGTAAAGCAATGTGATTGAAATATCATGGTCTTTTATGAGATTTATAACTTCTGAAACCACTGCATTAGTATCTACTTTGCTTCTTGTAAACATTCTCTATCTCATATTTTATTTAGTGTTTGCTGTAGTCACTATAAAGCTGTAAAAATTGACATGGAAATGGCAGTGTAGAAATGGGCTGCAAAAATAAGTATGAGCCCATATTAAATATCTGACAGATGTTTTTTTCTGGTTTTTTGCTTACCAATAATAAATTCCAAGTCACAGATGCAACAGTTGCATTTTTACTGTCTTCCAATAATACTTTTAACACTCCACCCTATTCATCTGCAGTTCATTAAATACACTGCGTAGTAAACTGTCAAGAGTTGTCTGCAGTGCTGAGTACCACTTTTCATATCTGAATAATACTTTCATCTCTCACACTGATACCCAATATTTAAGGCCAAACAACAGACTCTATCCACTCTAAGTATTCAGCAATGCTAGTATACACGGCAGGGACACCTGGCTTCCCACAGAGCACTGATCCAAAAGAACGTAATCCAGCAACACTGAACTGACAGTGAGGTTTGTCAAGCCGAACTTGAAGGGGGCTTCCCAAATCATCCTGAAACAAAATGTAATGAAAAATATGTTCAGTTTTCCAAATCCTGAAATAAATTATCATTTTTGAAAATGAAATATAAGTGGCTCATTACCCCTTGATCTGTTATGTGTTTCTCGATTTGCAGTACAACAGCATCAAAACCCTTAAATCTAGAATTTGGTCAGATGTGATGGAGCAGTTTTGGACTACTTTATTCTATAACTAAATGCAGAAAGTTCTAATATTTCATAAATTATCTTATTTTGTCAATGTGAAAATCTCTCTGCATTTTTACTCCATGCTAACTGTTCTTTAATAAACTGTTGAAAATGCTGTGTCATTATGGGAAACTGATGGAACTATTTTGGATATTTTTCCTCTTTTTCATTTATGAATTTATCGCACGCTATTCACTTCTGATTTTAATACTTTTTGGCAAACTCACATCTTGAGATATACTGTACATAAAAAGCTTTTTTATAAATTTTCATCCATAATACTTATTTTGACATGAAGTTTATAATGGCATTAACATAGTTAATTCCAAAAATATTCACAATAGGTCTCTTCACCCTGTCCAAGGACATAAAGCAACAGACTGGGAATCCTCAATGTAAATTATATGACCAAATTATTAACCCATCCATTTCATAAATCACTTGATTAATTACATTTAGGTTTACACATCTCCTTTAAACCAGTGATAATTAGTTGTAAGTAGTTTTTCCCCCATCTATTATAACTCCCTCTTTCACAATTATATGCGCATATCAGTAAATATCCAGGAAGCAGGACTAAATAAATACTGGTGTGTGTGTGTGTGTGTGTGTGTGTGTGTGTGTGCACGGGTGCAGGCACACACACACACACACACACACACACACACACACACACACACACACACACACACACACAAAATTTACTTCATGAGGTGATCAATGAAACAACATATGTTTTCAACAGATGAACGAAAACATGACTGCATTTATGAGAGCCATCTTACCCTGCAAGAGTCACGGCCACCAGCTTCATCTGCAGCGCATATCAGTGACTCATTAGCTTTGACACCCATGAGAGTCAGTTGTGGGAGTGCTTTTTGGCACTGTAATGCAGGTATTTCAGTGACATCCACATAGCGTGCTGTGCCTGTAGGAAAGAAAGTGAGTAAGTATAACTTAGACGAAATGAATTACAAATTTTAAAGGATGTATTTTTAAAAAATCAACCTATTTTAGCAGGACCTTATGCCCTGTTGTTTAAATATATAGAAATGTATGAGTTGTAGGCTACATCAACTAATATTATCTCAGTGATAAAGTTTATGAAAAGCTATAAAGTCTATTTATCAATCAATTGTAAGTTTACAATAATGTAAACATTTATAGACTTTAATGTTATTTAATGATCCATGTAAAGTATTTATAACAATAAAAATTAATACTAAATTAAATAAAATAATATAAATAAAAATTTATATTAAATTAAATTAATTTACAATAGCTAGAAATAATGATACAATGTTGTTGACACACTAGATGATTAGTAGTCTGAACAATATAAAAACAAGCTGCATGAAGTATAAGATCTATTATTGAAATCTCGAACAATAATTTTTGAGTAAGTTGTACACATGACCAAATAGTTCATTCTCAGCTGCTTCACCAATTATTCAGATACAGCTAAAGGACTCATGAATCAAATCTCTTCTCATCAACATGGCAGAATTATTTAATGAGTATTTGGAGGTAACATTATCACTTATGTGAAATGCTGTCAACATTGTCAATCTGATTGAAACCTCATTCCAAATTGTTAGAGATTCTCTGAATGTCTCAATATCCAAGAAAAACTGATTTCATGTACTAATGTCTTAACAGTGAGCCTCTTTGTTAGTTCCGCCAATGACAAAAGCATTTTATGAACAAAGCTGTCTAGATGAATGGAAAACAAAACTGAGCATCTGTTACATGATGATCAGTTTGACTTTAGGAAAGGTGAAGGCGGTTCTGATGCTGCAGTTGATAATAGGACCAAGACTTATCAAAAATCAAGATGAATTCATATTATTTGTTGACCTAGAAAATGTGTGAAAATTTAAAATGGTGCAAGATGGCTAAATATCTCAGAAAAATACAAGGCCTGTTAAAGAAGTAAGGTTACTTTTCGAATTGCATGGCCAACATAATTCGATTATTGATCTTTTTTTCAGTATGTTGGTACATATGTCCCAAACATATGTTCACAGTTTCAAGTGTACAGGATACTTTATTTGTTTTTGACAGATAGAAAGTTTAGGAGTGTTTTAGTGTGCTCAGGAATTTTCAATTATTATAAAAAATGGAGCAAAGAATCTGCATCAAATTTTGTGTGAAAAATGGAATCAAGTGCTCTAAAACACTTTACATGTTGACAATGGCATACGGTGAGTCTGCTCCAAGTTAAGAAACAAAAATGTTTACAAGTGGTACAAGCTCTTCCACGATGGCCGAGAAGATGCCAATGATGAACCTCGCTCTGGACGCCCCAGCACATCAACAACAGATGATAACATTGAAGCTGTGAAGAAAATCATTTTGGAAAATCATCAAATTACCATAAGAGAAGTTGCTGAGGATGTTGGCATATTAGTTGACTCGTGTCATGTAATTTTTTTGGATATGTTGGGCATGAGACGTGTGTCAGCAAAGTTTGTTCCAAAACTTCTCAATTTTGATCAGAAGAACCGTCTCATGAGCATCACTCAAGAGCTCTTGAATGATGCCAATGATAATCCTGATTTGCTCAAAAGGGTCATAACTTGTGACGAAACATAGGTTTATGGTTATGACATCAAAACCAAAGTCAGACAATCCCAATGGAAACATCCCAGAGAGTCAAAGCATGCCAAGTTCAATCAAATGTCAAAGTTTTACTCACTGTTTTTTTCAGTTACCGAGGTGTAGTGAATCATGATTTTTTTGCCTCAAGGTTGTTTGTTCAATGAGTATTACCTTGATGTTATGTGCCGTTTGCGAGAAGCGATACACAAACACCTCAGGAATTGTGGAAAAACAATTCATGGCTTTTGCATGACAGTGCACCTGCTCATTCATCATTGCTTGTGAGAAATTTTTTGCCAAAAACAACACGACAATCATGCCTCAGCCACTATATTCACCAGATTTGCCCCCCTGTGACTTTTTCCTGTTCCCAAAACTGAAGGGACCTTTGAAAGGACAAAGATTCTGATTGAGGAAACAAAAACTGCATCACTGGAAGTACTCAAAGCTATACCAAAAAGTGCTTGTGAGAAGTGCTTCAAGGATTGGAAGAAGCGTTGGCACAAGTGTATTGTATCTGAGGGGAACAACATGAATAAATAAATATTTTTTGCATAAAAATATAAAGTCACCTTGCTTTTTGAACACACCTCGTAAGTGTAAGTTACAGTTAAAGATGGACAGTGTACGATACATCCCAGAACTTATGGGTGAAAATAAGAATGGAAGGCCGAGAACAAAGTGCTCAGATTTGGAAGGTTGTAAGATAGGGTTGCAGTCTTTTGCCACTGTTGTTCAATGTATGAATCAAAGCATCAACAACACAATGCCACATTTGTAAAACAGTAATTTATATTTCTGAAGAAAGGTGTAAGATTAATAAAAGGCGTTCCTTTCAAAGAATCATATAGAGGCATTCTTAAAAAATTAAAATTATTATCCTCCAGTCTAAATTTATTCTTGAGAGTATCTATTCCATTAGGACTCAAGAGTATTCAACATCATTCAGTGATGCCAAAAATTATGCAACAAGGAATAGAAGTTACTTTCACAAAATCAATATACCAATACAGTGTATTATATAAACCAAAAATCCTCTTCAGTTCGTTGCCAGATAAGATCAAAGGAATACCAAACTTTAATGCATTTAAAAGAGAGGTGAAAGGTCTACTAATAATCCACAACTACTATACCATTAATGGATTTTGGAATATTACTCAAATTTGTGGGTTCTGCCTCGTGTTTTCTGTATTCAGAAATTTATATCAATCAAAGTATTTCCAGAAAAAATTAAACTCCTTTTCCAAACGTACTCCCTGTTAATTGATGTGTGTAGTTACCCTTCTACGCAGACATCAAATTCTGCATTTTTATACAAATTAAGTAGCATATTTCTTACTTCAGTAAAATCAGTCAATATGTAGCAGTAACTTTTCAGCTATGCATCTTTAGTCTGTATGTATGTACATAGACTTTTACTTTGTATATGTAAATAGAACACTGTTTTTTTGTTTTGTTTTGTTTTTTTATTTTTTTACAACCCATCAAGTTGTGTTTATAAAGAAGCTACCATTCTAAACATAATATTACAACTTAGATGTGCCTATATTTTGTACATGAATGTAAATTTCTAAATTTTTATTCTGGCTTCTATTTTTACAAGTGTTACAACATTAATGTGATAAAATGTGTGCTACATCAACAAATAGATAAATTAAAAACAAAGATGATGTGATTTACTGAACGAAAGCGCTGGCAGGTCGATAGACACACAAACAAACACAAACACACACACAAAATTCAAGCTTTCGCAACAAACTGTTGCCTCATCAGGAAAGAGGGGAAGGAGAGGGAAAGACGAAAGGATGTGGGTTTTAAGGGAGAGGGTAAGGAGTCATTCCAATCACAGGAGCGGAAAGACTTACCTTAGGGGGAAAAAAGGACAGGTATACACTCGCACAGACACACATATCCATCCACACATATACAGACACAAGCAGACATCTGCTTGTGTGTGTGTTTGTGTTTGTTTGTGTGTCTATCGACCTGCCAGCGCTTTCGTTCAGTAAGTCACATCATCTTTGTTTTCAGATATATTTTTTCCCACGTGGAATGTTTCCCTCTATTATATTGATATCAATAGATAAATTAATAAATAAATATAAATGACTAAATAAAGGGAAAGGTTCAAAAGTGGGATTAAAAATCAGGCTGAAAGGGTATCAATGATAATATTTGCTGATAACATTGCTATCATCAGTAAAATTGAATAAGAATTGCAGGACATGTTGAATGGAATGAACAGTCTAATGAGTACAGAATACAGATTGAGAGAAAGTCTAAGAAAAATGAAAATGATGACGAGTAGCAGAAATGTGATCGGCGGTAAACTTTTGAAAACTGGGGGCTAAATTACACAACATACAAAGCACAGAGTATATAAAAGGCAGATTAGCACAGGCAAAGAGGGTATTCCTCACCAAAAGATGTCTACCAGTTTCCAACATACAACATTATTTGAGGAAGAAATTTCTGAGGACATACGTTTTGAGCACAGCATCTCTTTATGGAAGTGGATCATGGACTGTGGGACAAACAAAAAAAGAATAGAACAAAGCATTTGAGATGATGTGCTACAGAAGGATGTTGAAAATAAGATGGAGGGATAAGATAAGAAATGAGGAGGTTCTCTGCAGAATCAGTGAGGAGTGGAACCTGCAGGAAACATTGACAAGAAGGAAGAACATGATGATACGACTTATGTAAGCCATTAAGGGATAGCTTACCATGTTACTTGCAAGAACCGTAGAGGTTAAAAACTGTAGGGGAAGACAGAAGTAAGATGTACAAAACAAATTAAGTGAGGAGGTTAGGTGCAAGTCGTCCTTTGAGACAAAGATGTTGGCATAGGAGAACAAATAACTTTTCATCTTCCCACGTTCTGCTACTTCAGTAGCTGAAGGTGAATATCATTTGTCACGTGCAAATAAGATATAGTATAATTTCTATATTTTATGGATGTATGTATGTTTTCTAACAAATGCAAATACATGATACAGATCTATACTTTTCAGAATAAATAGTAATGGGTGTCAGTGTCTATATTTATAAACGAAGTGAAGAAAATGCACATGAAATAGGGAAAGCCTTTGAAAAGATACAGGAGACGTACCACAAAATTTAAAGAAATATTTGCATTGGATTTCCACTAGGTGACTGTAGGTAACGAGAGAAGTTTATATTTCAGTAACAAATAATACACTCAAAAGTAGATCACAAAGATGCTTTCTGAATAGAAACAAATTTTTTTAACTTTTTTAAATGCCATCCTCTTACAATAATATTCTTGCAGAAAAGTGGCACTTTAAATACTTTTTTAACTTACCAAATTCTGTTGATCGATTGCTTTCTGCTGCAAATCCTGCAATAATTACTCGATTTGTTGGGAGCTGTGTTAATGAATTCAGGCAAGCAGGACGAACTCGTGAGCTAAGTTTAGCTGGTGTGTGTAGATGCAGGACAGCCACATCATGGAACACTCTTAGTTCTTTGTACAAGGGATGTGGGGTTACCTTGTCAACATCGATCACCTGCACAGTTTCATCATCACCATTTGGTGTTGTCAAGTCAACATCACCCAGGCGTACACGTCTCACAATACCACTGTAGAGATTGAATTTTATTTTAGTCTCTGCTGATTGTAAAATGATAAATATTTGTATAAAGCTATCAACAGGCCTTATTCCAGTTTTCCACATTTATCAATAATTTTTTATAACCAAAAACAAATAAAAATAGCCCTTCCTTAGCAACAATAGGTCATTCAGATAATTCTCTCTCGCTCTCTCTCGCTCTCTCTCTCTCTCTCTCTCTCTCTCTCTCTCTCTCTCTCTCTCTCTCTCTCTCTCTCTCTCTCCCCATAATTTTAGTACTTAAATTTGTTTATTTGTCCAAGAATCATTTTAGTACATTGTTTGTATGTGTGATATAGAACGGTGGTAAAGTAGTTAATTTACAATACAGTAGTCATTTTGACTACATTGTTGACATAATCAAAATGCATAATAATGTAGGCTGGTGTACTACATTGCTTCTGTATGTTATAATAGCAGTTATTAAGTAATAAGGTGACATGATAAGCACAGTGTAAACTATATTATGAATTGACAATTGGAAAAATTTCGTAAATAAGGTTTACTTGTTTCGATGTTCCATAAATTCAGACAAAGAATAGAAGCAGTGGTGAAGCAAGAACTGTTTTAACTTTATTTTATATACATTTAATGTTGGTATGCATTTTATGAAAGAAGGCAAATAGTTATGTAACGTAGTTCCAGTATGATACACTCCTATTTGCATAAGTTTGTATTTACTGTGTTCATGTATAGGTTCATCTACTGCCTAGTTTCATATGTGTGTATATCATAGCTGTGTCTGAAGAGATGTTCCTTTTTTAAGATACTCCCTTTTGTGAAAATTAGTATTTCGTATATGTGCAAGCAAGGCAGCAGCAACATTTTGAGTTAAAAAAAATGGTCTACAGGAATTCTTGCATTTAGCTTTTTTTATCACCCTGATAATCATTTTCTGTATTTTAAATGTTTTTGTAGAATTCCCCAAAAAATTATTCCGTACATAAGTAGCGACAGTATGTTACAATGGTACATTGTCAGCACTGGTAAGCAGCTTGTATTCTGAGTGAGGATCCTAACAGCATATGTTAATGAATTCAATCTCTAATTTAAATTGTGTAGGTACACCTTCCACTTCAGCTCTGCCTGGACATGAATGCCTAGAAATTTTGTATGACTGACCTTCAACACAATTTTTTTTCTTCAATAGTGAAAACAGGGTTTGCTGGCTGGAGGTTGTGGGTGGTATGAAAGTTAACTGCCACAGCTTTTTCAGAATTTATGATGAGCCTATTGGTCTGAAACAGTGCACTACAGTATGCATAACTGATATTGCAGCCTCCTGCAGATTTTACTCATTCTGTGATTTAATTAGAATATTAGTGTCATCTGCAAAGAGTACAGTGGTTCCATCGTGTATTTTATGAATCAAGTCATTTATGTACACCAGAAATAGGACAGGCCCCAAAACTAACCCTTGTGGGACTCCATACTTTATTTTCTCCTCATCACTGTAAAAACTAGAAATTTTTTGTGTTTCACTAACTTTGTGTTTTATTTCTGTAATCTGCTGATGATTACTGAGGTACGACAGGAGCACGTTTTCAGACTGGCCTCTAATTCCGCAGTTACTTAATTTACCCAAGAGAATGCCATGATCAATAACACTGAACGCTTTACTTAGATCTAGAAATATCCCTGATTCTGTACGTGTTGCTTATCATCCACTGATTTTAATATTATTTAAGAAGGCAAAATTTGCTGTCTGCATTGACTTCCCAGCTCTGAACCCATGTTGGGAGTTGCTTATTAGCCTCTCTTTATTTAAGAAAACTGTTAATCTCCTAAGGAACATTTTAACCCATAATTTTGATGAAGCCTGACAATACTGAAACTGGCCTACAATTAATAATATCACTTTTTGCACCCTTCTTACACAAATGTGTTACTTTTACAGTTTTTATATTATTTGGAAACACACTACTCTCAAAAGATGAATTTACTATGTCTGTTAGTGGTTCCACAAGAAATGTTGCACTAACTTTAATAATAGCATCTGGTTTTTCATCAACACCCACTGAATATTTATTAGGTAATTCTTTTAGGATTCTTGACAGTTCCTTAGGTGTTGCTGGATACATGAATAATGTGTTTGGATGAATATTTTGATCTGAATGACTGGCTGGCTGTTTGTCAAGGTGTGTATTTATTAACCGCTGTGCTATATTAGAGAAATAATTGTTGAAAGTACTAGCTACATGTTTGGGATCAATTAGTTTATTTTTATTCATAATCAGCTCTATATTACTGTGATTAACTGGCCTGGTGCCCATTTCTTTCCTTATAATTTGCCAGGTTGCTTTAGTTTTGTATCTTTTGAAATATGTAATAAAGTCAGGTTAGTATTCTCCTAGGAGTACTCATACAATCTCCTTTTATTTTGACATGATATCCTTATCACTTTTGTAATCCACTTGTTTGTTTTTTGAGTAGAATTAGATGTAGGTATTTTCTTGGGAAAAGCCATTAAAAATGTTTGAATGTAGCCATAGACTTATCATATTTCTCATTGGTATCATTACAGTCATTTACATCTTTCCAACTTCCACCCTTCAGGAGTGAACAAAAATATTCCAAATTTTTTGTACTGAAATTCCTTACAGTGTGTTGTATTCTACTGGGAATTGAGTGTCCTGAAATATTCTTTTTCAAAAATTTGAGCATTGTGATCACTAAAACTTGTGTTTACAACTTGTATGTTATAGGCATATTTGCACTATTTATCAAGATCTGATCAATAATAGATGCAGAGATTGGTGTTTCTTGAGTTGGTTCAGTTACTGTTGCACTGATGTTGAACAATTGTAGTAGATTTAAATTGTCATCTCTGAAATTATTGGATTTCAAGAAATCAATATTAGTTGCCACATATATTTATATTCTTCTTGGGAGAGTGAATTTCTTCCAAGAGATCCTCCATGCAATTGTAAAACACTTTTTTGTTTCCATCTGGTGATCTGTATGCACAAATAATAACTGTATTTTGCCTCAGTACTTCAGCTGTAGAATGTTCCACATCTTTATCAAAGGACAGTTTATGGTGTTTAGTTACACTATTGAATTCAACATTTTCTCTAATAAATACACAAGTACCCCCATGACTCAATATTTTCCTACAAAACATGCTTGCAGGTTTGAACTGAGGAATGTGTGTTTGCTCCAACATATCTTGTTTGAGCCAGTGTTCTGTAAAGATAGTACAGAAATATATTTTAGGTCATTTAACATTATTTCTATTTCATTTAGTTTATTTGAGAGTGACTGAACATTTTGATGGCGTAATTTCAAATTATGTACAGGTAGTAAATCGTTTCTTGCCTGACCACTTACCTCACTTATTTGAGTTTGTGTACTTAGTGGAAAAAAATCCTGATGTTTTCCAGGGATGGCATTCATCGTGTTTGACATACAGCTTGCTGGTTCACTGTATGTGGGTTCCTGCCTTTCTTCTGTTGAAATGTTCGCAATTTCCACTCTTTTTTTTCATCCTTTTTCACCCATCTGTCCGTTGATAACTGCCTTGTTGCTGCATTTGATGGTTTGAAATTTAACCAAGTGTGTTGTTGTAACTTTCTTTGAGCTTATTTTTTGTAATATACTGGTCCATAACTGTTTGTTTTCTCATGGGTGGCATTTTCACTTTGAGACTGTGTCTCTTGTGTGATATTCAGGCTTAAGATGGTGTTATAAGGTATTTTTATTTATAGGAAAAAAATAGTTTTATTCTATAACTTTTTATCTTTGTCCCACCCATGCACATCACAGAGAATACACCAATAAGCCAGTGAACCACAGTTACATGTTAGAAATTTAGCCTAGAAAAAGTTAGAGCACTGTAACTTTCTTGGCAAATAATATTGTTTTGTTCACTTGGCCCGCACTTCACGTTTTGTAAGATAAAGGCGATATGATAAGATTTTCAGAAGGCAGAAGGAAGTATGCAGAAAGTTAAGTCCCATGGTGCCCAGAGCCATTTGAACCATTTGAAGTATGCAGAGAGACTTAAAGGTTGGCCAACTTTATTACACTGCTTCTAAATTAAGAGGTCATGAAATTTTTTTGCCACATCATGAGAATAATAGTGTGCTTGACAACTCCAAGGCTGAATACAAGAAAGAATTACAAATAAGTGTCTCAATATTTGAACGATTTCAGGAGTTTCTTGGAGTTTACGAAATTCAGAAGTAGGCTGGCAGACCATCTGCACTTAGGAGGCAAGCCATGGGCCTCTAGGTGCAGTTTATGATGTCTAGCAGTAAATATTGTTGATATCTATTTGTGATTCACAATGGTCTATAGAACAATTCTTCCAGCATGTGAAACATAGCTGTGCAGTTATATAGGATTTTGTTTACGTAAGTGTTTCAGGTAAGCGTGTGCACATGTAACTAATAAGCAGCAGGGTTTAAGTTTATGGTGCTATTACCAAGCTAGAGGCAGTGATGATGGAAGAGGTTGAAGAGCAGAGTATAGTTAATGGTAACAAACAATTTCTTTCTAGTGGCAAACTGGAGCTGGTAACCATATTATGGTTGTTTTAACATGACAAGAATTGATCCAGATCTGTTGACAAATGTTCCCCTTCCTGATGAGTGGTGTAACACACTGCATTACTTTGTTCCTTCACTGCATATTACAAGGAGCATGTAACTTCTGACCCCAAATACACATGAGAGTCTGTGCAACAGTATGTCACCATGGAGAGTGATGGAAAGATTGTTTCACAGCGAAGTATTGTACATTGTCCAAGGTATGTATGATGTACTGATACTTTGTGAGAAACTGCTGTTTCATAAATAATGAAGTACATTATTAGTTTTTGTAATATTTAAGGTGAACTTGCTCTATAATTCAGCTAACCAGGCCAGGAGAGAGTTTCCTGAAAAGAGAGAATTTGGTGCTGCAAAGTGAGTTCTCCCATTTTTTATTGTCCCTTTCAGCCTTTCACAAATATGACATTGATATCAATGAAGTTTTGTTTCTGTTATGTTGGTAGGCATTCCACAGTGGAATTAGTCAACTGCATATTTTTTCTGTAGAATTGTTTTGTTTATAAAGCATCATTTTTAAGAAAACCCAACCAACCTAAAAATATCTGCAGCTACAACCACTCATTTTAAACTATGGAATTGTGTGTAAAAGGGAACTTTCTGTAGTACCATGTATGGCACCCCGCCCAGTTGGCCATGCGGTCTAACGCACGGCTTTCTGAGCAGGAAGGAGCGTCTGGACCCTGGCATAAATCCGACTGGTGGATTTGTGTCAAGGTCCGGTGAACCAGCCAGACTGTGGATGGTTTTCCATCTGCCTCAGCGAATGTAAGCTAGTTACCCTTATTCCGCTTTCAGTTACACTATGTCGGCGATTGCTGCACAAACAAGTTCTCCACGTACACATACACCACCATTACTCTACCACACAAACATAGGGGTTACACTCGTCTGGTGTGAGACGTTCCCTGGGGGGTCTACCGGGGGCCGAACTGCACAATAACCCTGGGTTCGGCATGGGGCGGTGGAGGGGTGAAGTGACTGCGGTAGTAGTCGTGGCGTTGCGGACCACTGCGACTGCGGCGGGGACAGAGCCTCTCCGTCGTTTCTAGGTCCCCGGTTAACATACAATACAATACAATATAATACAATACCATGTATGGTATTAAGTTTCCTACCAGTGCATTTGAGTACAGTGTGTGGAAAGTGCTCACTTAAATGCACAATATGATTAGTCTAATCTTGTCTTTGTGGCACCATTGGGTACAACACGGATGGTTTTAGTATATTCCTCTCTTTATACTGGTCCTCTAAATTGTGCCTCTATTTTCAAGTGTTTGGCAGTTCAGATGCATTTCCATGAGGCTCTCCTGTGAGTGAAACAAATTGTGCTTCCTTCTTTGTATGCATTCAATATCCCCTGCTATTTGGGGAGCAAAATAACTGATGATGGTCGAAGTAGAGAGGATATAAAATGTAGGCTGGCAATGGCAAGGAAAGCGTTTCTGAAGAAGAGAAATTTGTTAACATCCAGTGTTGATTTAAGTGTCAGGAAGTCATTTCTGAAAGTATTCGTATGGAGTGTAGCCATGTATGGAAGTGAAACATGGACGATAAATAGTTTGGACAAGAAGAGAATAGAAGCTTTCGAAATGTGGTGCTACAGAAGAACGCTGAAGATTAGATGGATAGATCACATAACTAATGAGGAAGTATTGAATAGGATTGGGGAGAAGAGAAGTTTGTGGCACAACTTGACCAGAAGAAGGGATCGGTTGGTAGGACATGTTCTGAGGCATCAAGGGATCACCAATTTAGTATTGGAGGGCAGCATGGAGGGTAAAAATCGTAGAGGGAGACCAAGAGATGAATACACTAAGCAGATTCAGAAGGATGTAGGTTGCAGTAGGTACTGGGAGATGAAAAAGCTTGCACAGGATAGAGTAGCATGGAGAGCTGCATCAAACCAGTCTCAGGACTGAAGACCACAACAAAAACAATCCCTGTCAGTCTTATCAGGTATGGGTTCCACACACTTGAGCACTGGGTAAGCAGTTTCCTAAGTAACTGGCATTACTTCCACAATATCCTATCCATGATCTGAGGACTGCTATCACCTTCAGTTACATCTGAGCCTATGTGATTGATTATTCCATTTCATGTACCCACAGACTGTTTCACCCAAGAGTCTGATTCCAATTGTGACTCATGAGATTAAAGTGCTACAATTTTCCATTTCTGCATTTTGTGAAGGGCATAAATTCAAATTTATGGTCATTTGAAGCGAGTTGCCAGTTTTTCCAACATTTTGAAATCTCTTCAAAATTTGATTTTCATGCAGCTTTTTTCTGACAGCACTTCCGTATAGTTAAATGTATTGTTTGCAAAACGTCTGAGATTATTTTTGTTTGCTAAGTCATTTATATAAAGCACTCAACTGGGGTCCAACACACTCCCCTGGGGCATGCATGGAGTTATTTCTGCATCTGGTAATGACTGTCCAAAATGACATGCTGCATCCTCCCTACAAGAAATCCTGAATCCTATCACAAATTTGGTTTGATGTCAGATCATTGATGTTTTGTTAATAAGCATTGGTAAGCCAAATGATTTTCAGAAATCATGTGAGAAAAGTGCAAGGTATGTTTCACATAAGTGATGTCTTTGGAATCCATGCTAGCTAGTGTGGAGGAAGTCATTCTCGATGAGATACCTCATTACATGTGATTTCAGAATAAGTCCTCAGATTCTCTGCAACCATTCTCATAGACTGGTGTGAACCGTGCTTTGTTCCAACTATTGTGCACAATTTTTTGTTCAAGATATCTGTGGTATATTATGATTTGAAGGGGGTGGGGGGGGTGTTGATAACTCAGCTGTAAATTCTATGTATAAATGGAGACCAAATACAAACCTGAATTCTTTTTTGTAAACTTTACTGAATTGTTGCGGAAAGAACAAAAACAGCATGCCAAATTTAAACAAATGCAAAATCTCCAAGATTGGCAATTTTTCAAAAAAGCTTGAAATTTATTGCAGACTTTAATGTGAGATAGTTATTATAGTTTCCACAACAGAACATTGTCCCAAAACCTGGCAGGTAATCAAAAGTGATTCTTGTAGTGTTTAAAGTATGCTAGCAGCAAGACAGAATCAATGCCTTCTCTGCACAACAGCAATGGAAATACTATCAACAACAGTGCTGCCAAAGCACAGTTACTAAACATAGCTGTCTGAAATTCCTTCACCAAAGAAGACTAAGTAAACATTCCAGAATTTGAATCAAGAACAGCTGCCAACATGAGTAATGTAGACGTAGACATCCTCACAGTAGTGAAACAACTTCAATCACTTAATAAAAGCAACACTTCTGATCACAACTGTAAAACAATTAGGTTTCTTTCAGAGTATGCTGATGCAATAGCTCCATACTTAACAATCATATACAAACACCTGCTTGACGGAAAATCCATACTCAAGAACTGGAAAGTTGCAAAGGTCACACCAATATTCAAGAAAGGTAGTAGGAATCATCCACTAAATTACAGGCCCATATCATTAACATCAGTATTTAGCAGGATTTTTGAACATATATTGAGCTCAAATGTTATGAATTACCTCATAGGGAATGGTCTATTGATGCGCAGTCAACACAGATTTAGAAAACATAGTTCATGTGAAACACAAATAGCTCCTTATTCTCACAAAGTGTTGAGTGTTATTGACAAGGGATTTCAAATTTATTCTGTATTTCTAGATGTGCAGAAGGCTTTTGACACGGTACCACACAAGCAGCTTGTAGCGAAATTGGGTGCTTATGGAATATCATCTTAGTTATTTGACTCAATTTGTGATTTCCTCTCAGACAGGTCACAGTTCGTAGGAATTGATGGAAAGTCATCAAGTAAAACAGAAGTGATTTCTGGCACTCCCCATGATAGTGTCCAGCCCTTTGCTGTTTCTGATGTATATACACAATTTACGAGAAAATCTGAGCAGTTGTCTTAGGTTGTTTGCAGATGATGCTGTTGTTTATCATCTAGTACAGTCGTCAGAAGATCAAAACCAATTGCAAAACATTTGGAAAAAGAGATCTGCATGGTGCAAAAATTGTCAATTGGTCACTCACATAAGTGCTAAAAGGAATCCATTAAACTTTGGTTACACAATCAGTCAATTAAATCTAAATGCCATAAATCCAGTTAAATACCTAGGAATTACAATTACAACCAACTTAAATTGGAAAGAACAATGAGAAAATGATGTTGGTAAGGTAAACTAAAGACTGTAGGCTTCTGGCAGAACACTTGTAAAATGCAACAGATCTACCGAAGAAACTGCCTACACTACACTTTTCCATCCTCTTTTTAAGTACTGCTGCACCGCCTGGGATCCTTACCAGACAATATTAATGAAATACATCAAAAAAGTTTAAAGAAGAGCAGCATGTTTTGTGTTATCATGAAATAGGGGAGAGAGAGTCACTGACATGATACTGTATTTGGGGTGGGCATCATTAAAACAAAGGCGTTTTTCATTGCGGTGGGATCTTCTCACGAAATTTCAATCACCAACTTTCTCCTCCAAATGTGAAAACATTTTTTTGATGCCAACCTACATATGGAAAAATGATCATCATAATAAAATAAGGGAAATCAGAGCTCACATGAAAAGATATAGGTGTTCATTTTTTCTGCGCACTGTTTGATATTGGAATAATACAAAATTATTGTGAAGGTGGTTTGATGAATCCTCTGCCAGGCACTTAAGTGTGATTTGCAGAGTATCCATTTAGATATAGATGGATGTTATCATTCTATTTCACATTTTCACATCCATACAAATAATTATATCCTGGTATTTATACGAGTTAACTGATTCCATTTATCTCTCATTGATATTGTAGCTGCAGCATGCCACACATTTGCGTTCTGTGATGTGCTCAGTTTTACATTTCTGAACACCACTTCTTTTTTCTATGTACTGTCCTGAATTTTTTACAAAAATTTTCCCATCACATTGGCACTTTTTTAATAGTAACCCCCCCCCCCCCCCTCAAGAAAGAACAACAACATGTGCACAGTGACTTGTGCATGAACTCCTAAACCTCTGCAGTGTTATCAAACCAGTGTCCTCCAAGTCATTCCTTCAGTGGTCCAAACATGGGGTAATGCAGTATCATGACTCTGGACTCTGAGGACGTTCCACAGTTATTAATTGAATTTCCTACTGTTTTCCCCCATTAAAGTATCAGATTGCATAGTAGACAAGTTCCTGTAGTTGATCTTATCAGCAATGGTGGCTTGAGCACTTCCATAGCTTATTCCTACTCTAGAAGCAACGTTTGAAAGGTTTAAGCACTGATCTTTTGCAATAAGATCTTGTATGGGATGAATGTTTAGTGTGATGCTCGTCCATGGTCACCTTTTGTGGGATGCACTTTCCACAGCTACCTGCCCTGTTACAAATGTTTTATGCCATTCATATATTTGTGTCTTTCAAAGGATTTCTTCCTCAAAATGTACCTGAAGCCTCCTCAAAATTTCTGCACATCTGGTGCCCTATTTCACGAGAAGCTTCAAGATTACACTCTGCACAACAGACTTCAAGATTACACTCTGCACAACAGACTTCTGTATCAGAGAGATGGTGTCATGCTAACATCACAATGCTATTTAGACATCCCCACTGTGCTGCAACATCTCTATTCTGTAGAGTAACATGTTCAGCTTCTGGCCACTTGTTGTTGTTGTTGTTGATGTTGTTGTCATGGTCTTGAGTCCAAAGACTGGTTTGATGCAGCTCTCCATGCTACTCTATCTTGTGCAAGCCTCTTCATCTCCAAGTAACTACTGTAACCTATGTTCTTCTGAATCTGCTTACAGTATTCATCTCTTGGTCTCCCTCTATGATTTACAACCTCCACACCCCTCCAACAGAAATATTGGCCATCCCTTCATGTCTCAGAATGCAAACTATAAACCAATCTTGGTTAAGTTATGCCACAAATTTCTTGCCTCCCAAATTCTACTCAGTACTTTCTCATTATTTTTGTGATCGACTGATCTAATCTTCTGCATTCTTCTGTAGCACCAAATTTTGAAAACTTCTATTGTTTTATATCTAAACTGTTTATCGTCAGTGTTTCACTTCCATACATGGCTACGCTCTACACAAATACCTTCAGAAAGGTCTTGTAACACTTAATTCTATATTCGATGTTAACAAATTTATCTTCTTTAGAAATATTAACAGAATCTTCTGTCAGTTCTTGGTAGAACAACATTATAATAATAAATGAAAAGCACCAGTTTGCTTTTGTTCTACAATATTATTTTTATTGCTAACATTTAATGTCTGAAGATGGCCTTCTAAGCCGAAAACCGGTTAGCAATAAAAATAATATTGTAGAACAAAAGCAAACTGGTGCTTTAGAAATGGTTTTTTTTAAATTTTTTTAATTAATTAATTAATTTTTTTTTACTATAACCAGTCTACAATTTATATCCTCTCTACTTCAGCCATAATCTGTTATTTTACTGCCCAAATAGCAAAACTCATCTAATCTGCACCCGTTAGCATCACATGATTTAATTTAACTACATTCCATTATCATTCTTTTGCTTTTGTTGATGTTCATCTTATACCCTCATTTCAATATACTATCCATTCCATTCAACTGCTCTTCCAAGTCCTTTGCTGTCTGTGACAGAATTACAGTGCCATCGGCAAACATCAGAGTTTTTATTTCCTGTCTCTGAACTTTAATTCTTACTCCAAATTTTTCTATGGTTTCCTTTACTGTTTGTTCAATGTACAGATTGAATAACATCAGGACAAGGCTACAATCCTGCCTCACTTACTTTCCAACCACTGCATCCCTTTAATGCCCCTCAACTCATAAGTGCCATCTGCTTCCTGTACAAGTTGTAAATAACCTTTCGCTCCCTGTATTTTACCCCTGCTACCTTCAGAATTTCAAAAGAGAGCATTCCAATCAACATTGTCACAAACTTTCTCTAAGTCTACAAATGCTATAAATGCAGGCTTGCCTTTCCTTAAACTATCCTCTAAGATAGGTCATGGGATCAGTTTTTCCTCGCATGTTCCCACATTTTTCCAGAATCAAACTGATCTTCCTGAAGGTCTGCTTGTATCAGTTTTTCCATTCTTCCGTAAAGAATTCACATTAGTATTTTGCAAGCTTGAATTACTAAACTGATAGTTTGGTAAATTTTACACCTGTGAGAAAGTACTTTCTATGGAATGGGAATTACTCCATTCTAACCACTTAGGCCATTGAAACCAGAAAAGTTGTTTGGGTAGTCAAGTGTGGAGCGTCCTACTGTGTGCACTCTGGTTTGTCATACGTGCAGATTTTGTGCATAAAATGTCAGTTCAGACCATTGATAGAGTGCAATGGGAGTGCCTTGGAAGCCACAGAGCAAAGGGTGCAGGCGATAATGCCAATATGTGAACAGTTTAAGATTATACATAAAGGTAGATGTAGATGTATGTTTACACTAACATACATCTATCAAAGCTTGTAGGAGCACCATGTCTCTCTGGCATGTGGCAACACATTATCTCATATGAAAGGTCACCCATCCTGCTTGCGGACCTTCCCACATATACAAGTCACACATACATTTTGCATATAGCTTTCTTGCAATATACTTCACAAGTCTCAGAAGTTGCACACGCACAGCACCAGTCTTCCATGGCACTGCTTACAAATGCCTATTTGATCTTTAGTGTTCTATGGAGCTTGTTTTTGTATTGATGGTGCTTTGTTGATTTTCCTTTCTTCAACCACAAGAGCATTGCACCAGCACATGGAAATGTAATGCCTTCTGTGCTGGCATCAGCACACCATGCAGCAAAGAGGTTGCCAGAAGATCAATAGAGGCCAAAGACAGACTCGCAAAAAATGCACCGCCAATGTCCTCTCGGCTGCCAATATTTGGGTTGTGCTCTGACCAATAACAGCTGTTGTGGAGATTGAAAATACTTTCATGAGTGAAGCTAGATTCATCACTCCATATCACATTGTTTATAAAATGTTTGTTATCTTCCACTTGGTGCGAAGGTCATTCATAAAACTGTACTTGTTGAATGTGGTTTTCCAGTTGCTGGTGTTGTTTAAAGTGTTATTAGATGCACCCAGCATGAAAAGCATATTGAAATTTATTCATCCTTTGTATACTCCATCAGGAAGCTGCCCCATATGAATTTGACAAGACCAGTTACAGTTTCATGAATTCCACTGTCTTGTGATAGGCTATTGTCATTTGCATGGTGGCCTGCTTATAAATGATGAGGACTACAGATTGGATGTCTAAAAAATAGAAAATGATTGTGACAAGAATTCAACCATAGTCTGAAGGTGGATGTGGGTTTGATGTTCCAGCAGCCCACTCAGTGAGCTACGACAGCAGGTACGGTAGTGTGGGATGATACACATTCCCCTGTACATTCCAATGTGCTGCACAATGTGACAGTGTTACCATCTCCTCGTTTACCCAATATGATTTTGCTAGATAAACTTATCTTCAATCTGGATGAGGAAATGCATACTGGTCTCCAAGTGTGGCATTTTTTCTTCACCCTGTATTTAATCAATCTGGCATGCAACACACCACTAATCCTGTATTCGAACATTACATGACTGTTTTTCTTCTGCACCAATTTACATTTTTCTACATTTAGGGCATTCTGCCATTCATCCCACCAAACAGAAATTCTGCCTAAGTCATCTTTTATTCTTCCACAGCCAGTCAACCACAATACTTTCCCATATACTACCATGTCATCAGCAAAGAGGTGCATTTTTCTGTTCACCTCAATCTATCCGGTTATTTATGTATATAGAGAACAAGAGCATTCATATCACACTTCACTGGGCCACTCGCATATCAGGGAAGCTATTTAGTATGCTCAGACTTCTAACAGTCTGCAGGGGGCAATGCGTCAAACTCTTTCCAGAAATCTAGAGATTTGTAACCTGCCCATTGCTCTTAATCCATTGTTAGCAAGATATCATGTGAGATAATTACATGATGAGTTTCACAAGAGCTGTGCTTTCTAAACCTGTGCTAGTTTGTTGACATCTTTTCTGACTTAGGTATACTTTAAATATGAATATTGTCAAGAAATCTGCAGCAAATTAATTAATGATATTGGTCATTAATTCTGGGAGTCCATTCTTTTACCCTTCTTATATACAAGAGTCATTTGCACTGTTTTTCAGTCCTTGCGGACTTTGTGCTAGATGAGAGACTGGTGATAAATGCAGACCAAGTAAGGGGCCAATCTCAGAGTAATCTCTGTAAATCCAAACTCAGATTCTATCTGGACGTGGTGACTTATTTTCAACTCAGTTGCTTCTCTATGCCAGTGATGGTTCTTACCATAGTAAGTGAAGTGAAGTGAAGTGAAATGTCCACCATACAACAGTCTGTGTGATGTTCAAACAATGGTATTTTTAACAATCATCCTGTGTGAACGATTTCTTACACGGAAAATTTAAATCCTCATCTTTCCCTTTGCTGTCTTCTTTTGGCAAGCCAGACTGGGCAATGGATGATAGGATAGAAGCTTTCAATCTGTGTAGTGATTTTATGTAGAACCAGAATTTTCTTGTGTTCTCAGGAAGATATTTCATTAAGGTATGATGGTGGTAGTTGTAAGCTTCACACATTAGTCCTTTTACAAACACACTTATTTCTAACTTTTGCCTGTTGTCATTTTCACATCTTACTCTGAACTGAGAGTGCAACGGCCTTTGCTTCCTCAGCTTTTTCCCAGTTTAATAAACCAGTCTAATAGACCATGGTGAGCCTCTTCCGTGCTTAATACATCTACTTCTTCAGAGAGTAATTTACAATCAGTTTAAACTTTTATCATAATTCCTTCACATCCATCATTCACAAATAATGACAACTGCTTACCTGCTCTTTCTAGCAGAAATACTCTCACAGCTTCCTCAATGGCTTTATTAACTTTGTTAACCACTATCACAACAATGAAATGATAAGTAACCTGTGTGTCTCTACTGTCACTGTCGATAAGGTCAGGCCTGTTTTTAGCTACAAGGTCTAAAATATTTTCATTGCATGTGGGCTATCTAACCAGCTGTTGAAGACAGTTTTCAGGAAACTGTTCAAAACTGCTTCACAAAACTGACTGACTACACCATCTGCAATTAATCCATAGATTCAATAGGTTAAAATTGCCTCAAACTAATTTTGCACACTTTGGGTATTTTTGCACCACTGAGTGTACCCTTTCTTTGAATGATTCTGAAAATGTCATGGTAAAATAGGGTGGCTGGTGAAAACATCCAAGAACTAACTTTAGTTCCCACAGGCCTTTTACTCATGTCTACATAACTTCACCATCAGACTCAATTTCAAACTTGATAGACAATATTTTTGTCAGCCGCAATGAACACTCTCTCCAACAATCCCCCACCCCCATGCCATCTAATCACTCTTTTTGATACACATTCCATGCCATAATTAATATTTCAGAGCTTTCCACTCTGGGTTTCAGCCAGCTCTCTGTTCTGAGAATAATTTGACTGCAACAAATTTCCTGAAAGGAAGTAAATTCTGCTTCTTTGATACAAATACTTCACAATTTATTGTTAAAATTTTGACTGCTGCAGTGTCTTTACTTTATATACAGTCTAATTTCACTCTGCATACTGCGTGGTGAGTGTTTGGAGGATGTCAATCTACCGCCTAGCTTAAAAATAAAATCCTTATGCTCTCTACAAGTACCCTGCTATCCATGTAGCTGCTTTCTTTGTGTAGTGAATTCCTGAACTATGACTGAGTTCTATAGTAATTCAGCCGATAATGCAGCTTCAGAAAGCTGCAAAGATCTTCACACAACCCGTGGAGCCTTTGGTTCAGACCCTCTTGTCAGCTCCAAAGCAAATGATCCTGACCAAATCTGGGTATGATGCTGAAAACTGAGTTCTGCTTGCAACCTAGACTATGATGCTGAAAACTGAGTTATACCCTATGAGCAAGGCCAATAGTCTTCATTACTACTGCCAGTCACCTGTATGAACTGAAGATGGTCTCATAACCCAAGTGACAGATGTCATTGGTGTTGACGAGAGCCACAACTTGCAGACAACAGTACCCTGCATCCTCAATAGCTGCTGATAGGATCTCCTCCACACCATGGATGAGACCCCCATACAGACATACTGAGAATACATTGCACTTTGCTATTTCTCTTATTGGCTCCGTAATAAGCCTAACATTCGAGTTAAAAAAAAAATTAAATTAAATAAAATTAAAATTAAAAAAAAAAAACCTGTCCCCATGTGCCTGCTCAGACTCTGCTGGAGGAGTGGCCACCTGTCCACTCAAAGGGTGACTGCGCTGGGCCAGACCGCCTCCTCCTTCATTCTCCATCTCAAGTGGTGCAAGTGTATTCCAGCCTGCCAGTCACCTTGCAGTGATGGCAGCTTCCCTACATTGCACACCCTGCAGCAGAGCCCATGAGCTAAATAAGTAATTACCTGAGGTGTCCCAAGTGATGCAACACATTCTCCACAACCACAACACCTTTAGGCATCAGGCTGAAGACAGCTGACTATGGCCGAAAGAGATTTTGGCTGTTTGGAGCTGCAGCCAACTAGTCCTGTATCCACTTGCTCTATCTACCCTAGTACTATTAACTTAAGAATTAATTATAAAAGCACATGCAGAAAGCAAAATATATAACATATTACTCTCGAAATGTGTCACCAATGGAGGCCAGCACCATACTGAGCCATTTAGATGCTGTTCAAAAGAAATGACAACTGCACTGTAGATTGTGTGCATCTGTACTTTACAGTTACTAAAACTGTAGGCATATAAGAATTAAACTATGAAAGCAACCAAGAAGAGCTAAATAAGTAACTGTCCAATTACATTAAATAAGAAAGTATTCCATTTGGACCTAGTGATTTATTTGTTTCAACTCTTTCAATTGCTTACTACTAACTCCATATGGCAGTCAGTCTGACAGTCAAATGATGGTATCTGCAAAATCCTCCTGCACGAATGATTTCTTGAAGGGGAAATGTAAAACTTCAGCTTTCCTTTTTCTGTCTCCTATTGCCAAACCAGACTGGTCAATGTGTGATTTGATGTAGGACCATACTTTTCTTAGGTTCTTGGCAAGATCTTTCATGTAAATGTGACACATCAATCTTTTAATAAATACATACATTTCTACTAACTTTGGCAGCCAAATTTCCAAGTTCATTTTTGAACTGAGTATTCATGTGAGGGGTTAGGGAGAAGGTAGCCGTTTATTAAATTTGTAATGGATGATGAAGTGATTCTTGTGATTGCTAGCGTACAGTTTTAACAATATTTTTGTTAATCAGTAACAAATTACTTGGCAGAACTTGTAAATAGAGATTTTTATCATATTGATTACATTTTTCTGAGACTGTCAATATCTGAGCCATGGGTATGACTGGATCTGACTGCAGACTTCAAGGAATGTGTGGCAAATTATATTAACTTAATTTTATTTCTGTAGAAAGCTATAATGTACCTGATGACTTAATACTTACAGATCACAATTTCCTAGGCATCGTGCAGAGGTGAGCACAAAAGATTCACTCACTAGCACACCAGCATAAAGCCATTTGCTGTCACTTAGATTACCATACCCTAGTACTGCCTGAAACAGAGAAGACATTTCTTTCTACAAAGACTTCATGATTTTTAAAGGTTATGGCGTAAGAAACATATTGTGATAATGGCCTGACAAGGAAGTCTGCATTTACATAAAATATTAAGAGTATGTACTAAAAACAATAAATCAATAAATAATTGTGAAAATAATTACAAATTTAATGTTCCAAGCATACTCACTAGGTAGGGGAATAGGCCTGGTACTGCTATATTCTTGCCAGGAGTCATTTCAATAGGTGGGCACTCATCCACTGTAGCTAGTTGTGCACTCTTTTCACATTCTGTATAAACAAAAACAAGACAAAAATACTAAGGACTGAAGTTGTTGGTTTTTTTGCCACTGAGCCATACCATAGCTGAACTGCTGATATGCCTTTTGCTACACTGTTTTTATCATAAATATATCTATGCCCCATTGCTTTTGCCAGCCTCAGTGAACACTTGTGAAACTTCATTCATCAGTTCTCAAGAATCCTACCGTTTAAGGCTTATTCACATACTACATGTCAGTAATCACTTATGATTTAGTAACTAATGATAGTAACCCACAAAATTATCCTACAATTAATTACATTGTGCTTAATTATTTTTGGGTAGGGTATTCAAAATCCTTTAATTATGTATTGCAACTGCACTGACAAAACATTCCTCAACACACATGGAACTTTTGAGGTTCATTCATGATGATATCATAATTAAACTGCTTGTTTCATGTTACAGTCTGGAAGAATAAAAAACAATGATGAATTTTAATGGAATAATCGCCTTTTTAAAGAGAAATCAGACATCTTTATATAAGTGGAGTGGATTGTTTAATGAAGGTCGCACACACTCACACACACACACACACACAAGTATGATTTATTGAGGGACAAAACTGTCATATGTGAATTATACCCTACACTACCTCTGTAATGAAAATAAATTTGCATTAATCTTCCAATCCTGTGTTAAGTTAGTACACCTAGATGTAAATAAGCAAGCACTTCTCTGTGTAGAAGGCACTAAGTGAAATGGTTTACATTTTCTAGGTATTTTTGGAAGGGCAACAAGAACATTTTATAGAAAAAAGTGTTGGAATGAAGACATATGGCAGCCCAAAACTATGTTCTGTGTCAGATAGTGCTGACAACAGACAACAGTCTCTTTCAGAGTATTGTCCTGCTGACTTCAAACTGGGTCAAATAATCCATTGTTTTCAACTTCTGGGTTACATTTGTTATGAACAAGTAAGAAACTTTTAGAATTTCTTTACATTTCAGTACTTTTTTTATATGTTTTTACAATGTTTACAACTCTTTCACTGAGCTTGGAACTATTTTTACAGAATTAGTTGTAGTTAAACATAATGAGTTACATACTAAGAAAACTTCAGAATAAATTACACATAAATCTGCCTTCAAGCAGATTTAAATAATCAGTGTTTTACTGAATTCTGAAGTCTCCAGATCAAGTCAATCACTTCATTTAAAATCAAAGGAACAAGATCACTCCATGGGAATGTTGGGGCAGACTGGCATCTCAGTGCAGTTTTTATTAGAAAATAATATTCACTGCTGGTCCATTGCTACATTAATGCATGCATGAGTGGCAATATAAGTCAGATTTTAGTCACTTCACAGTTAGGAAAAACATGAACAACATGCGATATAATGATCTGAACAGAATTATTCTAGATTGGGTGTAAAACAGCAATGAAATTCATTAGTGCAACTGTACCATTGACATGGACTGATTTGTATTTTTTCATACCTTACATTGGCTAAAAAGTGGGTTCTTTCAACAGCTGGGGCAGAGAGAGAGAGAGAGAGAGAGAGAGAGAGAGAGAGAGAGAGAGAGAGAGATATGTGCCCTAATACCCAAAACGAGTATTTAAATTGATAACCTCTAATTATGCTCACACACAACTACTTTCGAAGTTGAAATCTCCACTCAAAAAGTATTTTCTGAAATGTTTAGCAATATTTTCATAGAAAAATTATTAGAAAAGAAACAATCTATTACATATTCCAATTACTCGCTTCAACTGAAAAACTGAGATAGGGAAAGCTCAGTCTTAGTTAGATGAGAACGAAGTTCACATTCAGTTTAATGCAAATAAAATTAGGAGAGTTATAAGCTCTTTTAAGTACTTCAAGCAAAATAACTGCATAAAAGAAAAGGCAATATTACAGTGAAGACACATACCTTGCCTGCTTTTGATGCCAACACCAGTGGCAGGTGCTGGGGATGTTGTGGTGCTGGGGCAGCAGACAAGGCCTTTGGCAACACATGCCTCAGCAGAGGATGCTGACGGACAGTCACTGGCAACACGACACAGACCACCAGAGCCATCGGGCAGCTGACACACCAAGTCTGCACAACACAACCACATACCAAAATACTACCAATACAAGTATGCCAGGCACCATCATAAATTTTTATCAGTAGCAATCCTAAATGCATGTTTTCCTCCAGAGAAAGGAATTAGAGATTCTGCTTTGACAAATTTAACTCTACCTTAGCAATATGTTTGATATCCCAACTTATCAAGAGTGTCATGTAATGAAACAATTTTTATTACATTTTAAATAAAAATATTTTTTTCTTATATTTACTGTAAGTTCCTACTAAGGTAAAGCTGCCCCAATCTGAAAATGAACATATCAGTGCTTTTTTAGGCATGGTAATAATGCCCTTGCATCTCTCCAACCTTTTAACTGACTTACCCAACCAGGTATAGGAGGACCTACAGTTTAATATTGACTGTACAACATGAAGCAACACTGTTTCTTTACTCTAGGTAATGCAGTTTAATTTGCTGGCAGCTAGCTAGTAGCCTTGTGTTCAGCTCAGCCTTGCCAATGGATGGTGGCAGTGCAATTGGTGAAGTAAGAAAATAATGCATATTCACTCACTCAGTTACCCATGCACACAAATATCAAACAAAATATGATTCCTTACCACCTCCTCACTCATCCACTTTTAGATGACCTCTGCATCTCCTTTCTCCCTGTACAGGATGGCAACAATGATATTGTTATGCTTTACTGTCACCAATATAATACCACCCCACTAGAATGAGATTTTCACTCTGCAGCAGAGTGTGCACTGCTGTGAAACTTCCTAGGAGATTAAAATTGTGTGCCTGACCGAGACTCGAACTCGGTACCTTTACCTTTCACAGGCAAGTGCTCTACCTCCTTCCTTCTTCCAGGAGTTCTAGTTCTGCAAGGTTCGCAGGAGAGCTTCTGTGAGGTTTGGAAGGTAAGAGACGAGGTACTGGCAGAAGTAAAGCTGTGAGAACAGGGTGTGAGTCGTGCTTGGGTAGAGCACTTGCCCGTGAAAGGCAAAGGTCCCGCCTTCGAGTCTCGGTCTGGCAAACAGTTTTAATCTGACAGCAAGTTTCTTATCAGCGCACACTCTGCTGCATAGTGCAAATCTCATTCTGGAAACATCCCCCAAGCTGTGGCTAAGCAATGTCTCTGCAATATCCTTTCTTCCAGGAGTGCTAGTTCTGCAAGGTTCACAGGAGAGCTTCTATGGAGACGAGGTACTGGCAGAAGTAAAGCTGTGAGTACAGGGTGCGAGTTGTGCTTGGTTAGCTCAGTTGGTAGAGCACGTGCCCTCAAAAGGCAAAGGTCCTGAGTTCGAGTCTCGGTCCAGCACACGATTTTAATCTGCCAGGAAGTTTCATACCACCCCACTATTTTCCAATGTAATTCTCAATTCTAATTCCACTGGCTGCCTTAAAGAAAGAGCTAAAAAAATCAATCAGCAATTACACTTGCTCTCAAACACAGTGAATCAGTTTTCTAACATTTGCAGGCCAACATGGATAGTTTATTTCTTCTCTCCTGACAAAAGCCATTAAAACAATGACTAAGTTGAAGGAGTCATCTTCCTGTATCAAATTATTGTTTATTATTTATAGACAATATGTTCCACTGATGTGTTATGGAAATAAAAATTTTTACTGTATGTAGCTTCATAATCCCCAAGGGCGAGAAATTAACTAACTGCTAAATAATGAAATAAAGTGTTTGTTTCAAAATAAAATAATAGTCTACAGAGTAAAATTATTTCCTTGAAGGAATTTACAATGGCTGTGGACATGTACATGAAAAAGAATGATGATTAACCTCAAAAATCCAGCTTATCGCTGTCAGTTACACTAACAGCAACAATATTTTTAACAGGAAATTATTTACTATGTTTTACATATTTATTAAAATCAAAGACTGAAGTATGAGCCATCTATCTACAGCATACTATCTGATCGCAATCCTGGATCTGAGTAATTTTTATGTTTACAGTTATGTTTACAGACTGAACTGGAGTAGTTGAACCATAATATTTGTAGCTCATGGTCTAAGCTACGTAGTGAAAAAATGATACTAAAATCAGTACATAAATATTTATTCATTGTGTTAATCTTAACGGTCTTGTATACTAGTCTTGTACACTACTATTACATTTTGTTCTCAGGATATCAAACAGAGACAAAAGAATTTTATCCATGAAGTAAAATAATCAACAGATGCCAACTAATAACACTGCAAATAGGAATAATGTATGCATCAAAGTGTAATAACCTAACAATAAAGAAATTAAATTTTGTCAGAGCAAAGTAGAAAAAAGCTTCCATCTCCTCTGAAGCTCATCCATGCTGCTAATGTAGGACAGTACCAGAGCCTTCATGATCAATTCCCCAGCCATTGTATGCCCACTTGGAGCACTGTGAGAGGTACAGCACAGTGTAGTCCAAGACATTCACATCACGTCTGTTCTTCCAGTTCTGAGCAGACCATGATGCCTCACACCAAACTGACTTGCAGCTGCTAAAGCTGAAATCAAGGCTATGCTTTGGGATGGCATCATTGGCATTTGAGCAGCCCATAGTGCTCTCCTCCTAGTACTGGAGGAGGATGCAGTTTGGTGCCCTCAATCATTTCACCACCCCTGATAAATAACCAGTCTCACACTTCTACCATTTTAACCATTTCTTCAGTGGCACTTTGATGTTTAGCATCCTTGACTGCATGAAAGCATTAACACAGATACTAATCACCATGCCCTTTGGCCTAAGAAATGCTGCATGGACATAGTGGCAATCCATTGACAGTGTGCTATGTGACCTACCATTTTGCTTTACCTATGACATTGTAATTCTGTCAGAGACAGCAAAGGACTTGGAAGAGCAGTTGAACAGAATGAACAGTGTCTTGAAAAGAGAGTATGAGATGAACATCAACAAACGCAAAACGAGGCTAATGGAATGTAGTTGAATTAAGTCGGGTGATGCTGAGGGAATTAGATTAGGAAATGAGACACTTGAAGTAGTAAAGGAGTTTTGCTATTTGGGGAGCAAAATAACTGATGATGGTCGAAGTAGAGAGGATATAAAATGTAGAATGGCAGTGGCAAGGAAAGCGTTTCTGAAGAAGAAAAATTTCTTAACATCGAGTATAGATTTAAATGTCAGGAAGTCGTTTCTGAAAGTATTTGTATGGAGTGTAGCCATGTATGGAAGTGAAACGTGGACGATAAATAGTTTAGGCAAGAAGAGAATAGAAGCTTTAGAAATGTGGTGCTACAGAAGAATGCTGATGGGTAGATGACGTAACTAATGAGGAGGTATTGAATAGAATTGGGGAGAAGAGGAGCTTGTGGCACAACTTGACTAGAAGAAGGGATCGGTTGGTAGGACATGTTCTGAGTCATCGAGGGATCACCAATTTAGTATTGGAGGGCAGTGTGGAGGGTAAAAATCATAGAGGAAGACCAAGAGATGAATACACTAAGCAGATTCAGAAGGATGTTGGCTGCACTAGGTACTGGGAGAGCACAGGATAGAGTAGCATGGAGAGCTGCATCAAACCAGTCTTAGGACTGAAGACCACAACAACAACATCTCTGTAATACGGAATGAAGTGACAAAAATCATGGGATAGCAATACGCACATACACAGATGGCAGTAGCATCGCGTACACAAGGTATAAATGAGCAGTGCATTGGTGGGGCTGTCATTTGTTGTTGTTGGGGGAGGAGATCAGTCTGCAAGGTCATCAGTCTCATCAGATTAGGGAAGGACGGGGAAGGAAGTTGGTCGTGCCCTTTCAAAGGAACCATCCCGGCATTTGTGTGGAGTGATTTAGGGAAATCACGGATCTAAATCAGGATGGCCGGATGCAGGATTGAACTGTCGACCTCCTGAAGCTGTCATTTGTATTCAGGTGATTCGTGTGAAAAGGTTTCCGGCACGTTTATGGCCACACAATGGGTATTAATAGACTTTGAATGTGGAATGGTTGTCTGAACTAGACAAATGGTATCTTCCATTTTGGAAATCGTTAGGAAATTCAGTATTCTGAGATCCACAGTGTCAAGAGTGCACTGAGAACACTAAACTCCGAGCATTATCTCTCACCACACGCAATGCAGTAACTGTCAGCGTTCACTTAACGACCTAGAGCAGTGGCGTTTGCATAGCACTATTACTTTATATAATCGTCTCTCGATAGTGTCAGTAGCCGTATAAATATTTAACATCAGTCCACCAGTAAAACAGAGCTAACTTGAAATACGAAATATTTGGTATTGCTTCTGTGCGTGCAATTATACACTGCGCAAACGATGGGCAAGATACCGAAAAGAAATTCGGCAACTGCGTATCATACAAGCTCGCACACGTACCACCTCGCCTTTAGAACAACCACAGTTTGACTTTCGAAAATATAGCGCCTAATAGCGCAACGTGGCACGCAGGAAGCCGCATCCTCTGTTTATAGTCTGCCTCTTCGATAAAGACAGCTTTTTCTCTATTCTTGCTTGTCGGTTGTTTCTCTTTTTGCTGGATCACCATCTCTTTGCTCTTCGCCCAAAATATATGAAGATTGGAATCTGGAGCTCTCTCTTCGTATGTCCTCTAAGCTCATTCCTACACTCTTCATGAACTCATATCTTGACGTCGTACCTCTATGTAGATACAGGAGTTGAACAAAATTACGGAAACGACTGCGAGAAATGCATGCTTGAACACAAATTCATATGTGGCCTGCACGTTGCGCTGTTGTGTTTGACCACGAACTGCACCTGAACAGTGACCTCAGTACGTTGCCAAGTTTCCTCAGCAGTTTTGAGTGCATCATGTAAACTAAGTCAAACGAGGGCAAATTGTTGGTTCTTGGGTAATTTCCAATATTTATTGCCTATTTAAGTCGCTGTGTCCAAACGATACATATCGATCGTGCGATCTTAAATCGATCGCGCGACTCTGGTGGCGGGCGTTATGAGTATGTTTACGGTGGTCACTACAGCAATGACAAAAGAAGACCGTTACAAAAATACTTGTAATTACAAAGGAGATGACTTACCTGCTCGTCGTTGGTGTTGTCATGCGAAAGACCATGTGATGTGTATGCTACAGGAACAATTCCCTTTTTGCCATTTGATGAAAAATATTATTTAAAGGCAAGAAAACATTTTATTAGCTTTGTAATTACACCCTGGATACGAAAAAAAAAAACACATTTACTGTAAGAAAATACACAGAAGTTACACACAAGCCAAGAATAAAGATATTGACAGCAGAGTCATGGAGCAGCACATAAATAGAGACATCAAGGAATTTTTTCTTTTCTTTTAACACTTCCTCCAAAAGAAAAAATCGTGAAATTATTGCTTTGTCTCTTGCATGCCAATTTCTGAACATAGAAAATTAAATCGAACTCGTTCAAGAGGTTTCGTCAAAATATCTGCCAACTGATTGTGTCCATCAATGTGTTCCAAGAAAATCTCACCGTTCAGATATCTTTCACGAACATAGAAATGTCGGACCTCTATATGTTTAGAACGTCGATGATATTCTGGATTTTTTGCCAACTTCAATGCACTAACATTGTCAATGTAAAGAACTGGAGGCTGCCCCGACGTTTCCACTAATTCTGACAGCAGACGACGTAACCAAACTAACTCTTTTGCTCCTTCACTAGCTGCAATTATTTCCGCCTCGGTTGTGGATGTGGCCACTACTTTCTGCAACTGACTTGTCCATGACACTGCACTACCTGAGTACTTTGCAAGAATTCCAGTTGTTGAGCGCCTTGTCCGGTTATCACCTGCGAAATCTGCATCAGCGTAAATCTTTAACTCTTCTTTTTTATTATATACAATTCCAAAATTTAAGGTCCCTTTCAAATACCGGAAAATGCGCTTTACTCTATTCCAGTCTTCAGTGGTTGGTTTCTCCATAGCTCGAGCAGCTTTATTGACTGCAAAAGTGATGTCTGGACGAGTTACTGTTGAAAGGTACATGAGACAACCAATTGCTTCACGGTAGGGTACAGATGACGAAACTTCTTCGTTTTGATTATTGTCCTCACGTCCAATAGGAGTTGAGATTGTATTGCATTCTGCCATTCGAAATCTTTGCAGAATTTCTTCTGTGTATTTCTCTTGACTTATCATTATTGCTCCATCTTCATATTGCTTTATTTTTATGCCAAGAAAATTGTCAAGACTGCCAGTTGTTATTTCGAATTCATGTTGTAAAACATCCATAAAAACAGCAATTTCTTTCTTGTTACTGCCGACAATCAGGCCATCATCAACGTAGATTGCCACATAAAGGCTATTTCCATTTTGTCTACGATAAAATAGGCATGGGTCTGCATCACTGTTTGAAAAACCAGCTTTCTTCATAAACTCAACAAAACGTTTGTTCCAACAACGTGGCGCTTGCTTCAACCCATAAAGACCTTTTTTTAAGAAACATACTCGGCCTGTACCATCTTCAAAACCTTCTGGTTGTTCCATATATACTTCATCTTCAAGTATTCCATTCAAAAAAGCTGTCTTTACATCGAATTGTTCTAGCAGCATTTTCTTTGAAGCAGCTACAGCCAACAGAGTTCGTATGGTGTCATAACGTGCCACAGGGCTAAAGGCGTCGTCATAATCAATTCCTGCTTTCTGAATACAGACTTTTGCAACCAATCTGGCTTTAAAGCGAGTACCTCCATTGACTGCGACCTTTCGCCGTAGAACCCAGCGGTTTTGCAATACTTTGGCATTCTTCGGACGGTCAACCAGCACCCAGGTATTGTTTTCCTTAAGTCTACATCTACATCTACATCTACATCTACATTGATACTCCGCAAGCCACCCAACGGTGTGTGGCGGAGGGCACTTTACGTGCCACTGTCATTACCTCCCTTTCCTGTTCCAGTCGCGTATGGTTCGCGGGAAGAACGACTGTCTGAAAGCCTCCGTGCGCGCTCTAATCTCTCTAATTTTACATTCGTGATCTCCTCGGGAGGTATAAGTAGGGGGAAGCAATATATTCGATACCTCATCCAGAAACGCACCCTCTCGAAACCTGGCGAGCAAGCTACACCGCGATGCAGAGCACCTCTCTTGCAGAGTCTGCCACTTGAGTTTATTAAACATCTCCGTAACGCTATCACGGTTACCAAATAACCCTGTGACGAAACGCGCCGCTCTTCTTTGGATCTTCTCTATCTCCTCCGTCAGACCGATCTGGTATGGATCCCACACTGATGAGCAATACTCAAGTATAGGTCGAACGAGTGTTTTGTAAGCCACCTCCTTTGTTGATGGACTACATTTTCTAAGCACTCTCCCAATGAATCTCAACCTGGTACCCGCCTTACCAACAATTAATTTTATATGATCATTCCACTTCAAATCGTTCCGCACGCATACTCCCAGATATTTTACAGAAGTAATTGCTACCAGTGTTTGTTCCGCTATCATATAATCATACAATAAAGGATCCTTCTTTCTATGTATTCGCAATACATTACATTTGTCTATGTTAAGGGTCAGTTGCCACTCCCTGCACCAAGTGCCTATCCGCTGCAGATCTTCCTGCATTTCGCTACAATTTTCTAATGCTGCAACTTCTCTGTATACTACAGCATCATCCGCAAAAAGCCGCATGGAACTTCCGACACTATCGACTAGGTCATTTATATATATTGTGAAAAGCAATGGTCCCATAACACTCCCCTGTGGCACGCCAGAGGTTACTTTAACGTCTGTAGACGTCTCTCCATTGATAACAACATGCTGTGTTCTGTTTGCTAAAAACTCTTCAATCCAGCCACACAGCTGGTCTGATATTCCGTAGGCTCTTACTTTGTTTATCAGGCGACAGTGCGGAACTGTATCGAATGCCTTCCGGAAGTCAAGAAAAATAGCATCTACCTGGGAGCCTGTATCTAATATTTTCTGGGTCTCATGAACAAATAAAGCGAGTTGGGTCTCACACGATCGCTGTTTCCGGAATCCATGTTGATTCCTACATAGTAGATTCTGGGTTTCCAGAAATAACATGATACGCGAGCAAAAAACATGTTCTAAAATTCTACAAGAGATCGACGTCAGAGATATAGGTCTATAGTTTTGCGCATCTGCTCGACGACCCTTCTTGAAGACTGGGACTACCTGTGCTCTTTTCCAATCATTTGGAACCCTCCGTTCCTCTAGAGACTTGTGGTACACGGCTGTTAGAAGGGGGACAAGTTCTTTCGCGTACTCTGTGTAGAATCGAATTGGTATCCCATCAGGTCCAGTGGACTTTCCTCTATTGAGTGATTGAAGTTCTTCACTAATAGCTTGCATCCATTCTTCCTTCTCGTTTGACTGCAATATTTCTGAAAAAACAGTTTGAATCTTTGTATCCAAGTGCATCAACTTTTGTTGCCATACAAAATTCACCACTTTCCATCCAGGTTGGTTTTCTTCGTCGTCTTTTATTCTTCTGTTTCTCTTCATTAGAAGATTCAGCAGCTTCTGCTTTTAGAAATTCTGTTAATTCTTTATTTTCTTCAGATTCACTCGACTCTTGACTTTCTCTAGAATCGAGAGTGCCAATTTTTTCTTGAGTTTGGCTTCCTCCAGAAGTGTACAGCCTAGGAGATTTACATTGGTCATCTTTAGATGAATTCGGATCATTAAATTCTTCCCGAGGGACTTCAAATTCAACATGATCACTATGTAAATCACAAACAATTTCTGGCTTAAATTTTACATCGTGACTCAACACCACTTTTCTTTTAGATGGAATCCAAACTCTGAACCCATCTTTGTCATTAACATATCCAACAAGTCGTCCAAAAACTGCCTTATCATCAAACTTGGAACGGAATTGTTTGTTAATGTGAACATAGCAGCCTGTACCAAAAATTCTGAGATGATCAAGTCGTCCTACTGGTCGATTAAACCATAGTTCATAAGGGGTTTTATTTTCAACTGAAGATTTTCCAGTACGATTTATTAGGTAGACTACTGTGTTACATGCCTCTGCCCACAACCCTTTAGGTAATTTACTCGGATTTAGCATTGACCGGGCAGCTTCAACAATGGTCCTATTTTCCCGTTCAGCCACACCATTTTGTTCAGGAGTGTAAGGAGGAGGAATCAGTAGCTCTATTCCCCTGTCTGCAAGCAGTTCACTGACATTCTTATTGTTAAATTCTTTGCCACCATCACATCTAAATTGTTTCACAACGTGTCCATTAGTTCGTGCTTCATTTAAAAACTGCTTGAGCACAGTACACACTTCACTTTTGTGTCTTAAAAAGAAAATTCGTCGAAATTTACTAAAATCGTCTTTGAAACATACATAATAATGCTTGCCTCCAAAAGATTTCGTGCTCATTGGTCCATTTTCATCTGCGTGGATTAATTCACCAGTACTGGTAGCGCGTATTGTTCGTGTTTTGAATGGCAGCCTATGCATCTTTCCAACCGCACAGCCGTCACAAAATTCACTCTTGGCATCTTCCACATTAATGTTCATTCCTTTTAAAATATTCTTCACATGTTGTTTATTCTGATGACCAAACCTTTCATGGTACACTTGCAATGTTTCGGATGAAGTCATCAAGCTCATACGATTCATTTTTGCATTTCTAACAACACGCATGTTCAACACATAAAGTCCATTTTTCACATAACCTGTCATAACAATATTGCCACTGACTTGTTTTCGAACACAGACATTATTATAACTAAAATTAGTACTGTAGCCTCTGCAGGCAATGGCTCTCACAGAGAACAGATTAGCACTTGCATCAGGGACGTATAAAACATTGTCCATTCTAGCATTGTACCATTTATTGTTTCGTCGGATTTGGATGTAAACTGTTCCTTGACCGTACGCACACATTTTCACATCTTGTTTTCCCAATGAAATTACATGAGGAACATCAAATTCACTATACGAAACAAAATACTGTTTGTTTGGAGTGATATGATTTGTAGCGCCACTGTCGCAATACCATTTATTTAGGTCACTGTGATTACTGGTACACACACCCATAGCGTATGAAGTAAATGCAGCGTGTTCACTGTCTCGCTTCTTCTCTTTTCTTTTATTGCTGTCACGAGTGTTCTGTGGACACTCTGCTGCCCAGTGACCTAATTGTTTGCATTTATTACACGGAAACTTCTGTTTTAATTCTGACTTCGTCATCTTTACTTGCTGATTACTTGTTTGCCGTTTTCTTGTTTTAGAAACGACAAAAGCTGCACTTCCATTAACCTCTTGTTCACGCAGTTCAATAGTACAGAGTTTTTCAATCAATAAATTCAAGCTTTGCTTTTCTGTCGGTATCGTATCCCAGAGATCCTTAAAATTGTCGTAGTCTTTTCCCAGTGTAGACAAAATTCGACCACTTAAGATTCTTTCAGATGGCGTATTTTCTTCATGTTTTGATAATTCATCGTTCAGGTCCACAAATAACTTTTGCAGTTTGGCCACATGTGCACTAATATCTTCCGATTCATCACGTTTAACACGGAAAAATGTTTCAATCAACATATTCAAACGCTGAGTACTGCTACGTTCAAATCGGGCGCGTAATTTTTCCCAGATTTCTTTAGCATTCTTGCACGTAAGACGAGTTCTGCAACAGGTTTACTTAGCGCACTTGCTATAAGATTTGCTGCCTTTGCGTCGTCCTTGAGCCATTCCACATACCCTTCTTTTTGTTCACTTGTCACATCTTGCGGCAACTCTACACGTTCACGTGTACCGTTAATAATATCTTCTAGTCAATATGAACGTAGCATCATAGAAATATGCCATTTCCATTTGGCCCAGTCGTCAGGTCCTTCAAGCTTATCAATGCTGACCTTATAATCGCCGCTAGCAGTCATGTTTCTTTACAGACATACGCTCATTTCAAATATTGTTTTAATTAAACTGTGTTGTTTGCCTTTACACGTGTACTGGGCCCATAACCTGATGAAAAATATTATTTAAAGGCAAGAAAACATTTTATTAGCTTTGTAATTACACCCTGGATACGAAAAAAAAACACATTTACTGTAAGAAAATACACAGAAGTTACACACAAGCCAAGAATAAAGATATTGATAGCAGAGTCATGGAGCAGCACATAAATAGAGACGTCAAGGAATTTTTTCTTTTCTTTTAACACCATTAATTTCGGGAGGTATGTAATTCACAGCAATTAAAGGAACGACGGAAAACAGATAAAAATGACGATCACAAATAATTGATCATAACGCCCGCCACCACAGTCGCGTGATCGATTTAGGATCGTGCGTTCGATATGTATAGTTTGGACCCCGCGACTTCGATTGGCAATCATTCTTGGAAATTACCGGTTCCTATCTAGTGGGTGCTAGGTAACCAAAGTATTTTGAGCTCCAAGAGGCACCGCTTACAAGCAAAACAACAATGTGGAAGAAAGTGTGTATTGATTGAGTGATCCTGAAGGACTGTCACTGGAAAGGACTATGACGAAAAATAAGAGGACGACAGCTGCAAAAGCAGAACGAATGTCGCATTTTTGAATTCTAACACCACCAAAATATCACGGAGGGGGCTCCATAAGCGGAAATTGTAGGCGATTTGGAATTACAAAACCACTCACCAGTACTGCAGATGCCCATAACAGGAAAACGTGGTGCCTAAGCCATTAAAACTGGACTGTGGAGTAATGAAAGAAAGTCATCTGGTCAGATGAATTGTTTCACACGGTTTCCATCTTCTTCTCAAGTGCCCCTGTTCACTCAGCTTACATTGTTCAGAACTGGTTTTGTGATCACGAGGATGTACTGTCGCATCTCACCTGGCCAGCAGATCATATTATTGAGCCTTTGTGATCTACTGTGGTGAGATGTATGCGTCATCGCTTTCCACCTCCATCACCGTTACCTGTAGTTGCCACTATGTTGCAGGAAGGGTGGTATAATATTCCCTTGAAAGCAAAACAGGACATTTATCCATTCCGAGACAACGGGAAGCCGCTTTGAATGACAACGGCTTTCTTAGACCGTATTAGGCATAGAAATATGTCGCGGTTTTGGTACTCCCGTATTTTTGTCAACCCTCTGCACATAATACAGACATTTGCGCAGTTCATTAATATTGGAAGGTAAAATACTGCCAGTGACCGGTTACCTGAATACTTACTGCACTTCATGTCCAGAGCGTCTACGCCACATTTTGTGCCATTATGCAAACGCAATTTCTGGTCTGTTGCTTTCTTCATAAGTATATGCAAGGTGGTGGAGTGAACGAAGCACTATAATTGGATTAGATTTTTTGGAACAATAGGCAATTATGGAAGTTCCTTACTAAAACCATAAATACTGGAAACTGTTTCTTTCTTTTGTCAACTTGTTTTTCACATGAAATAGTATCTGAAGTTTATTCTCAGGTATCATGAGAATAAAAAGCAAAAAAATTACAAACTTCCTACGTAACTTTTCATGGAGCACTAAGTAGTTGGTTCTTCACATTTCACGTACTGTATGCTGTCATTCTGTTCCATTTTAGAGTTCCAACGATGTCAACTTGTTTTTCAGCGGTTGCTTAGCAATTCAGAGGAGGAAGACCAATTATTTGCTTTGATATATAAGAAACTATCAGCCTCGATTTGCGGTAATGAAACCAACCAGCCCAATAATTGAGCCTTCTTCAGAAGATGTACCTGAATCTACAATTTGTCTAACACTAGTATCGCTGAGGCGGACAAGCCTCCCCACCAACGACAAGATCATGGAGCAGGCATTATGCACTCAATTATTGCACTTGAGGTAAGGGTGGTCTACCACTTGTCAGGCAACGCACGTGAATCTTTTAAACTAGCTTGGTTTTTTGGTTTCATTACCGCAATCGAGGCTGATAATTTCTTATGTATTAGATTATCACGATTGCTGTCTGTGCTGCAATGTTGAAAGTACAAATATTTGCCTTGATATTATTGTTTGTTCCACATATATGCCCTACAATTGGAAAGGCAAATCACAGATTGTGTTGGCTTTTGGATCTTTTCTGTTCCTCAGACAATGTTCTTCCATCACTGTCTTTCCCCTCAGATATAGGCATTATATAAATGAGGTATGTGCATCTGTGAGGCACATGACTTATGCCGTATTTAGCAGGTTTCTTGTGTATAAACATTTTAACTTGGGATATGCCCTAAATGAGATGAGATTCAAATCCTGCATGATCCCCATGGAACATACCTTCTGACACAAAAAGATGATGACAATGTTGGGCACCGTTGTTGCAAGATCATATCTGTTCCCTTGTTTGCAAGTAGATGCATTGTCAAATCTGAGACTCACCAGTAAAACTTATCATTCTTGGGTCACGGTTGTACGAAAAATAGGACGTCCAGTACATTCAGCTGCAAAGAATGATGCCTAGTTTTCACGTCCAGGCTTTAAAGTGAAACACAGAACAATCAAACCGTCAATGCCTAAACTTCAGCCATGTCTGTAACTTTATAGTTGGAGGAGGAAGGATTCTGGAGTTTATTCTTTACGAGTTGCAGTTTTGGGTTGGTATGTATATGGTCTCATCCAAAATCTTAGAGCTGAAAAAATAAACGTCATATTTCTTCTTGGTCTAGACCATTACCTAACCGACTGGCAGGGCCTAACCACAAAGAATCTATTATTTATTATATTTTTGTGTAGCATCTTAGTAAGTAGTACAATTGGGCACTAACTCCAAGTGAAAGTTCTGAAGCAGTCATCGTCGGCTGGAGTGGCCAGCGGTTCTAGGCGCTACAGTCTGGAGGCGAGCGACCGCTACGGTCGCAGGTTCGAATCCTGCCTCGGGCATGGACGTGTGTGATGTCCTTAGGTTAGTTAGGTTTAAGTAGTTCTAAGTTCTAGGGGTCTGATGACCTCAGAAGTTAAGTCGCATAGTGTTCAGAGCCATTTTTTGAAGCAGTCATCACCACCTCGTTCATTCTCGGAGAAGACAAGATCACTCTAATCTATTTCGGATGCATGGTGTCGGAATCTGATATGTGATCTTCTCCCAGGACTTAAAGAATCGTCTAAATGCTAGCCATCATCGCTCTCGTCTTTTTGTCCTAAATCCAGCTGCACCAAGCATCTGCTTCTTTGTAACACGTGAGGTATCCTTCTACAATGACGGTTGGGGTTGTTTGGAGGAGGAGACCAGACAGCGAGGTCATCGGTCTCATCGGATTAGGGAAGGACGGGGGAGGAAGCCGGCCGTGCCCTTTCAAAGGGACCATCCCAGAATTTGCCTGCAGCGATTTAGGGAAATCGCGGAAAACCTAAATCAGTATGGCCGGACGCGGTATTGGACCGTCGGCCTCCCGATTGTGAATCCAGTGTGCTAGCCACTGAGCCAGCTCGCTCGGTCCACAATGACGTCCACACAATAATAAGTTCAACTCATAAAGGAAGCATAGCTGAAATACCGGACCTAATTAACAATGCACGTGTGTTCAATATATGTTGAGAAATTTTATACCCAGCTACGAAACTGATGTCACCAAACAACGGCTCCAAATAAAACCTACCACCTAGTCTACTGCGGAATAATTTCTCTGAAACAGTGGAAACAGGGCAGGAATATCCATTTTACCAGGTGAGCGTTACAGAACAAACGTTACATCATTATTTTGATAAAATATATATGCATTGGTTTGTGATTTGTCCAGATACCGTACTAAAAGATATTTAGTTACTTGATGACGTTTATGAAAATAATATAGAAATTAAAGTGCAGGTGCTGGTAACAAAATCACAAAGACAAACTACTGTCTTGGTTCTGATTCAGCAACCATGGTAAGTGGGCCAGTTTGGTACCAGAGTCTAATACGTACAGTTACGACATTCTTTGGTGCAAAAGTTATTCCCGTTTGATAGCTGCAGTGCCACCAGCGTTCCAAGCGTCAAGAAAGCACATACTCCCATGCGTCATACGAATAATGTTCGTTTTTCATTATTTTCTGCTTAATTAGCAAAACAGTTATTATATTTTAGGGTTACAGTCAGTAGTAAAGTGCCACAAGACACGAATTATCGTGAAACGTGTAGAAACAGCTCAATCTCTCTGACTCAGTGACGTAAGCTACAACATTTTTGAGAAGAAATACTTTCGAATATGTGTATATTTGCGGCTTACTCCGCTGAAAGCAAGAGAATGTAAACACATGATTCATCCATGAGGAGCACACATTTCTGCTGTTGTCTGCTGTTATTGTCATAGGCACTGTCTAACAGTAAAAATAAAAAGTGTGGAGCATAATGATTCGACCGTTCTTTGTCTTCACTTGACTTTGTATTAGACGAATATGTTTGCAAAGGTAATTACTTTTGCTCCAAAAGTGAATACATGAGATTTTTGCTGCATTTTGATAGGAATTGTTTCTTCTCTTGACGATTTATTATCACGTCTGTGTCGGTTTCCCTTTTGCTACGAGTGTGATGGCTTATTAGGTGCGTCAAATAATGCAGCTATTTCATTCCATATAGGTTTAGTACATTCCACATTTACTTACTTGGCGGGAAGTATAGCGAACAAAACACTGCTTTGGTGGCTAGATAAATGACGTTTTCTTGCAGCGGGTCAGGTGTTTACTAGCAATTTTTTGTTCTTAAAGGAAAACGACATTATTCAGTAAATATCCGTACAGCATGGTCATCAGCGCCCAAACGCGTAGAAACAGTAACACATGCGGTGAGGGGGCGAAGACGGACAGCGAACAAGGAGAACGGCTAAAAGACACAGACCTGACGCAGTTCCAAATCCTCACATACAGAGGCAAAACAAGAGGAGAAGAAACGCACTAAAAAGGAAAGAAAACACAAGGAAAAGAGAACAGAAATCGAAGTGAAACAAGTAGGTAATCGTGACTGACGGACCACTTAGCTAAAACCTGGGTGAGCCAGTCACCCAGCAGCACATTAGGAAACTTAAAGAATGACAAATGTGATGTCTTTTCTCGGATACTGTCGATTTTTATGGCACTAAATACAATCCATATTGTAAAAGACTATGTTACAAATCAAAATAAACGTTGGTATTTGCACTCATCCAATATCTTATTCAGAAGTGTCGCTTGCTAGCCGCTTGGGGTGCTGCTGTCGCTGTGGGCAACAAAAACAGAGGGAGTGTTGCGACCGTTGTTAGACTGTGTTGGTACTGTCTCCAGTGCAGTGAATCGATTACGATCATCTCTGCGCATTATCAACAGCCCACGTGCGTTGCAGAGACCGCCTAGGTGACGTGTCGTTAGCATTCGAACATGATGATGATTCCATGTCACCAGCGGCGATGCTCTCTTGCAGCCTCGGCCGGTAGCCAGATGCCTCAGCCCCAGTGACTTAAGACGGCTATTCTGAGTGTCAGCGTGTATTTAACGGTGGCCGCAGTGAGATCGCATGTCTGAAAAATGCGTGGTCATCATTATGATTGTTATCGCCACAAGACTGTCAGGTGTGGACTGTGGTAGCCAAGTTCGGCAGACGTCCACCTTCAGAGGTTATCTGTTATTAACTACAGTATAGATCCGTTTACCCGGCATCATTTGATGATTTGTGTGATACGACTGATGTCTAGTGGAGCGAAATAACTTCTGGTCGTGCAGGATGTACCCGACCACGTGTGCAGTGATTTGATGCCTTTTGCAGTCATCACAGCATTTTGACAGTTGATGATTGGTACAGTTTTTGGGAGAAGTCACTGAAATGCACACAAAACTGAGCATCTTATGTGTTCGATGCATCTGCATGTTAATACGAGAGTCATTCAATAATTAAAAAGACAAATTGGTCTGGGGGAAAATCTGTTAGCAGGGCAAGTTTGGTACTTCTATGGCTTTACGATGGCATTACTGGGATGAGCCCTGATCAGCTGATATATCAACAATGTTTTGTTTACAACCTCAAAAATACAATTCTAGATGGCGAGTCCGCATAAAACGTCCACATTAGTCGAACAACATTCTATTATTCGTTTTTTACTTGCAGAAGGCAAGAAACCAGTGAATATATACTGTAGAATGTATAAAGTTTATGGTGAAGGTTGTATGAACCGTGCAAACTTTTACAAGTGGGTATAGAAGTTCAAAAATGGTCGCGACTCAGTGACTGACGAACACCGCTCTGGCCGACCAGTTACAGTTTCAACTCCCTCACTTGAAAGTGGAATTGATGACGTTATTCGTGCCGACCGCCGTGTGACTGTGGAAATGATAGTTGATAAGGTTCGATTTGGTACTGGTACAGTTCATAATATTATCTGTAACGGGCTAAAGTACCGCAAAACATGTGCAAGATGGGTCCCAAAGGAGTTGACGCGACTACACAAGGAAACAAGGTTGAGAGTGAAGGAATGTTATGAAAGAGAAGGTGAGAAGTTCCTCAACAAAATTTTAACTTGTGATGAAACTTGGGTTCACTATTGTGAGCCAGAATCAAAAAGACAAAGCATGAAGGGGAAGCACACCAACTCACCTCTCAAGAAAGAATTCAAAACCCAAGCATCAGCAGGAAAAACCCATGTTGACGGTGTTTTGGGACGCTGAAGGTCCAGTTTTTTGCTATTATCTCGAAGAGCAGCGTACAATGAACAGCCAATACTACTCGGATTTGCTTTTAAACGAGGTGAAGCCAGCCATGAGGGATATATGTCGTGGATCTTAGGGGAGAGGTGTGATTCTCCAACAAGACAACGCACGTCGTCATATTGCTCAACTAACCCGTGGAACCATCAACAAAATGGGCTGGGAATTACTTCCTCATCCCTCTTACAGTTCTGATTTAGCACCGAGTGATTTCCATTTGTTTGGTGCACTGAAGGAGGAATTACGTGAGAAGAGGTTCCAGGACAACGAGGACGTGAAAAAGTTCGTGGGAAACTTGTTCAAACATCAAGATAAAGAGTTCTTTGCAGCTGGAATAAAAAAGTTTGTAACCCGTTGGAAAAAAAGGCATAAATGTTCAAGGGGATTATATTGAAAAGTAGAAAAAGTATTGTTTTGTGAAGATAACAGCTTTTTTCTCCAGACCAATTTGTCTCTTTAATTATTGAATGACCCTCTGAGTATAACTAAAGGTTAATGCCTTAGCCGATCCAGATTCTACTAGATAAAATTGTTTAGATTTTTTTAAAAATGGCTATTTTTTAAGTTCATCATGATTTTTCTTGCAAGTGCTTATAAGGCATTACCATTTAATGTAAACAGTGTATTGCAAAGTCACTCGTTGTTACGCTACGTGTTGTGCTAATAAAGAAAAGAAAGGTTTATAAAACTGTTCCATAGCCTGAGCTATCAGTTTTGTTATAAGTGCTCTCGTCATTTCTGCTACAGAACTAGAATGGTTTTGATACATTAGTGTTTTAAGCTATTGGTTTAAAGCTTCAGTTCAATGCTGATTTGAAGAGAGAATTAAAATGGAATAACCTTTGTGGTTGGGTAATTACTCTGTTTTTAGAGATATAGTATCAGGATTGTTTTGCTTAATGTTCGCTTGCATTAAAAACTTTACGTTCTGACTATTTTGCAGTGTACTTATCTTTTCTCTGTTTTAGTTGTATTATCGAACTGTATCCAACCATTTGATCAGTTGTGTCCATGAGCATAGGTGAAGACGGAACTGTCTTCCGAACTGCTATGACGATAGTCTTTTATAATTACTAAATTCAATATTGTGTTAGACTTCATATTAAAGTCTTTGATGTTACGCTTACTAATTTCAAGTTTTCAAGGCAGCTTGGCCAAGTTGGTTCAACTGGTGTAATTGATTAATGTTTAACGATCTTTGCTATTACTTGTCAACTTTACAAAATCAATAAGTGAAACAAAGGTTTGTGAAATTTGTTTTAAATTAATTTTTTGGTGGCTTGGTCGCTTGTGTTTACCCAAAACGTCGCTAGCAGTTTCAGTAGTGTTTATCTGTAGCCACCACAGATGCACTAAATCATAGTACAAGCCGACTTTTCAATATTGCTTAGCTCGTAATCGTGTCACCCCAGCCCAGGTGCCTTCGTGAATACCTCAACACAAGGGACGAAGAGGGAAGCCTACAAGGAAGCATATCAGACTTCGAGATGAGTTCACGGAAACAGCAGCATCGGACAACGTAGTTAAGTATCATCTAGCTCTGTAGCATCGTTCCAAGAATCGTATGGCTGCCTTCGCGTTAAGGAAAGGTGGCCCCATTTATCGCGAGCATGTTCCCAGTTCTTGCGTCATCAGTAAAGAGCGACCCACGTACCGGAGCGGGGAATCCCGAAACCAACGGTGAGGCACTGACGCACTAATACGCACATTTAAGTCTCCCACTGGGACTTACGACAAATTCTCGCTAATATTGTGTCATACCACTCTTCGAACAGCAAAATACTAAATAGCATTTAACTTCGTGAGAATGTTCAGCAATTTTATAGAAACCAGTGAACCTCAAAAGTATGAACATTATTTGTCACGTCGCAGTCGATTGAAGATACTACGACGTGAACAAATGGGCGACGGAGAACATTTGACGAAAAAAAGAATGTGGTTTGTCTTCTGGATTAACACAACCAAACAAACAGTACTGTTCTTTTTTTTGCATTAATTATTTAGCAATATGCATGGTTGTACGCGGAAATTTATTCAGAGGAGGAAGGTGGCAAGACTAAAACTGCCACTTTACTAATTAACCCATGGGTGCAAAATGATCCCTAACACACTTCTATCTGTAGGTAAATGTGGAAGAGCTGTGAGAACTTCATTCTGCCACCCTTAGCGGATTGATTACATTGTTCTACTTAAGGATGAGCTGGCTAATTTTTTCTTTTCTGTTGGGTTCCTTTACCTGTCGCCGCAACCCACATACATCTGTTGCCATCGATTTCTATCTTTCCATGGTTTGCCTTCTGTTTCTGTTTTCCTCGTGACTTCCTTTACCAGTAAACATTTGGTCTTCCTCTTCTCCTCTAAGGACAGTACGTAAACTGTATCTTCCTTCTGTCATTCGCATTGTATGAAAATTCCAGGCGAGCTGCCGTTGTTCTACCATACCTGCGATGCTTTCTCAAGCTTGCCTCATGTCCGTAGTATCAGTTTTTACATGGTCTAGGTGAGATATCCTACATGGTCTCCTGAGATAGTCCATTTGTACAACTCTCACTCTGTGTTTTTTTTTCTCCAGTAAGCTCCCAGCACTCCCGTCTATAAGTTGTTAAAGGCGCTACAGTACTTCTATAGTTAATCTTCTTTACTTTCTAACTTACCTTAGAAGTCCATGACATAGGATTTCGCTTCTGGATTACTGTCTTCTCAAGGGCTTCTCGTTGCTGTATTCCCCAATTACTTGTTCCATCTTCCGATAGGATGTTATCCAAATATTTAAATTTTTTCTTGCCTTTGTGTCTTTATGTGCTGGCCATCTACTATCATGTTTCCTGCACTTTATCTACTGCGAAGGTATTCAGTCTTTCGAAAATTTACTTTTAATCCTCTCTTATAATATTGTTCTAATAATTCCCTTTGCATAAAACAGATATCACCCTCTTCCATAGCCACGATTACCTGGTGATCTGCGAAGTATACAATGTGTACAAGCGTGGCTCCTTCGCTGCCCGAACGCGCATTCTTGCACATTTCCTACTCCACAAGTTCAAATGTTCAGATGGGTGTGAAATCTTATTGGACTTAACTGCTAAGCTCATCAGTCCCTAAGCTTACACATTACTTAACCTAAATTATCCCAAGGATAAACACACACACCCATGCCCGAGGGAGGACTCAAACCTCTGCCGGGACCAGCCGCAGAGTCCATGACAGCAGCAATCCACAAGTGTAAGGCTTTTTGCACGTATATATTAAACGATGTAGGAGACAAGCAGCACCTCTGCTTTAATCCTTTTGTAATTTTTGAAGGCTGCCTCATTATTTATAAGTTTTAATACTGATAGATAACTGCAATTGTTTTTATAAGGAGGGGAGGAGGGAATTGGTGCATATGTATCAAACATATCGAAGAAGCTAATTCTTACGTCTACTTACTGAATGAAAGTAGTCTCTCTGTGCGAGGAGAATTTGCAGAGTTTGGAAAAAAATAAGTAACACTACAATCACAACACATCATCATCGCTAATACGGTGTAGGAAAACCGTTGGCATACGAAACAGCTTCCAGTCGTCTTGGAAAGAATAAATATAGGACCTATTTTGTTTTCAAGGGAATCTGAGCAGCCTCTTTAGATTGTTTGCAGATGACGCTGTAATTTACCGTCCAGCAAAATCATCAGACGATCAATTCCAATTACAAAATGATCTAGAGAGAATTTCTGTATGGTGCGAAAAATGGCAAATGGCACTAAACAAAGAAAAGTGCGAGATCATCCACATGAGTACTAAAAGAAATCCGATAAATTTTGGGTATACGATAAATCGCACAAATCTAAGGGCTGTCAATTCGACCAAATACTTAGGAATTACAATTACGAGCAACTTAAATTGGAAAGACCATAGATAATATTGTGGGGAAGGCGAAAAAAAAAAAGACTGTGCTTTGTTGGCAGAAAGAAGATGCGACAAACCCACTAAAGAGACAGCCTACATAAGTGTGCGTCCTCTGCTGGAATATTGCTGCGCGGTGTGGGATCCTTACTACGTAGAATTGACGGAGGACATCGAAAAGGTGCAAACAAGGACAGCTCGTTTAGTGTTATCTCGCAATAGGGGTGAGAGTGTCACTGATATGATACGCGAGTTGGGGTAGCAGTCATTGAAACAAAGATGGTTTTCTTTGCGGCGAGATATATTTACGAAATCACCAGCTTTCTCTTTCGAATGCGAAAATATTTTGTTGACACCCACCTACGTTGGTAGAAATGATCATAATAAAATAAGAGAAATCAGAGCTCGAGCGGAAAGATTAAGGTGTTCCTTTTTCCCACGCGCCATTCGAGAGCGGAATGGTAGAGAAGTAATATGAAAGTGGTTCGATGAACCTTCTGCCAGGCACATAAGTTTTTATTGCAGAGTAACCGTGTAGATGTAAGTGTAGATGTAGATGTTATATCATTCTGCCATATTGAGATCCGCTAGCAGGCGTGGCCAGGGGAGATGCAAAAATTTATCCTCGTGTTCACAAAATCAGTCCTGGACGATGTGAGTTGTGTGAACAGGCGGTCTGTCGTCTTGGAAAGCAGCGTCACCTTTGGGGAACGAATATTGTACCTTGGGATGCAGCTAACCAGCCAAAACAGTCTCTGGCAGTAATGCGACCTTGCTGAGCAGTCACAAAAATTAATCAACCTGTGCCAGAGGTTGGAAACAGTGAAATGAGAGTCACCCGACCAAATTACATTTTCCCCTCTGCTCCACAGTCCAGGTTTGATGGCTTCGGCAAAACATTTTCCTGTTACGGGCGTCCGCAGCTCGTGGTCTAGTGCCTAGCGTTGCTGCCTCTGGATCATAGGGTCCCGGGTTCGATTCCTGGCCGGGCTGGGGATTCCCTCTGCCCGAGGACCGGGTGCTTGTTTTGTCATCATATCATCATCATAATTCGTGACAATTGCTCGATCGGACTGTGTAAAAATTGGACTGTGAAAAAATTGGACCTTTGTATGGGCGCTGATGACCGCGCACTTGAGCGCCCCACAAACCAAACATCACCATCCTGTTACGGGCATTTGCGTCACTGATAGTGGTTCTGGAATTGCAGCTTGACCTACAATTTCCCGCTTATGGAGCGCCCTTCGTGTTTTTGTGCTGGCTGGGTTCTCGAGCGCGACATGGCATTTGCAGCTGTAGTCCTCTTATTCTTTTCGTCACGATCCTCTTCAGTAACCGTCCATCGCTATCACTCAAAAACTCACTTTCATCCGCGATGTGACTTAGCGGAAGATGTTTATCCACTTTTCCTGTATGCGGTGTCTATTGAAACACAGAACACTTCGGCTATCTTTGATACTGAAGCACCCATTATACGAGCATCAACAATTTGCCTACGTTCAAAGTCACTTAGTTCCGACGTAACGCACTCACAACTACCCGGAACACTGTGGTGACCACGACAGATTATTACAACGTATCAAGGCCACTGCACAGATGCCGTTCGTGGTTAGTTACAACAGCGTCTGCGTTTATTTCTAAGTATGCATTTCTCACGCTGTTTCCATATTTTTGCCCAACAATTGTAAATTTAAGTTTATTTTTCCACCTGATTGTTGCGGAAAGCATTACAATTCTAGCCCATAGGCCCTGTCGCATCCGATATCTGTCTCAAATATCAGCAGTCTCTTGTTTTTCCAGCAGTTTTTACATCATATCGTTGCACAATGAGAAACTCGAACGCAATACCCAACATCATTACTCACCTTCATCTCTCATCAAGACAGTACGTGACGCTATAATACGTTCATGCTCGATATAAGCAAACGTTTTGCCCTGATAAATAGTCAGAGCACCAATGCTGAAACATCACAACCATCATCAGTATTGCAAAATACCTTTTTTCCCATCTGAGTTTGGTTTCTTTGTGGTACTCATATCATAAGAATATACCACTACTGAATGTCCATGGTGGTATTGCAACCTTCCTTGGTTTCCTACAGTTTACTTTACATAATCCCATTCCCATTAGGAAGCGATGGAAGGGAGGAAAGCGCTAACTACTCATTGTTGTCCATAACGCTATGATTATCCGTGCGCTAAATGCCTATAGCAATGTAGGCCACAGGCTAGGGCTGTATTGTCTACGCGATCGTTGATTTTTGTGCATCACAATCTCTGAATGGGAAAACTATTTAAGCGCACGATTTAAGGGAGACTCGTGATATGCTATCTAAGAGCTACTGTGGTAATGCGACGAGCGATTTAGATATCAAGCTGGATGTAGCAACTTGTGGCGGACATCAAATGAAGTAAATACATAAGTATATCGAAAGAATCAGCAACCACTTGAATAAAAGAAATTTAATTTCTTAACGGGTTTCAGGGTCTCAGTGTTCTTCTTCGGAATATTACAACAATCGCGCTATTTGCGCGCGTTTCAAAATAACACGCATGTAACATACACTCCTGGAAATGGAAAAAAGAACACATTGACACCGGTGTGTCAGACCCACCATACTTGCTCCGGACACTGCGAGAGGGCTGTACAAGCAATGATCACACGCACGGCACAGCGGACACACCAGGAACCGCAGTATTGGCCGTCGAATGGCGCTAGCTGCGCAGCATTTGTGCACCGCCGCCGTCAGTGTCAGCCAGTTTGCCGTGGCATACGGAGCTCCATCGCAGTCTTTACCACTGGTAGCATGCCGCGACAGCGTGGACGTGAACCGTATGTGCAGTTGACAGACTTTGGGCGAGGGCGTATAGTGGGCATGCGGGAGGCCGGGTGGACGTACCGCCGAATTGCTCAACACGTGGGGCGTCAGGTCTCCACAGTACATCGATGTTGTCGCCAGTGGTCGGCGGAAGGTGCACGTGCCCGTCGACCTGGGACCGGACCGCAGCGACGCACGGATGCACGCCAAGACCGTAGGATCCTACGCAGTGCCGTAGGGGACCGCACCGCCACTTCCCAGCAAATTAGGGACACTGTTGCTCCTGGGGTATCGGCGAGGACCATTCGCAACCGTCTCCATGAAGCCGGGCTACGGTCCCGCACACCGTTAGGCCGTCTTCCGCTCACGCCCCAACATCGTGCAGCCCGCCTCCAGTGGTGTCGCGACAGGCGTGAATGGAGGGACGAATGGAGACGTGTCGTCTTCAGCGATGAGAGTCGCTTCTGCCTTGGTGCCAATGATGGTCGTATGCGTGTTTGGCGTCGTGCGGGTGAGCGCCACAATCAGGACTGCATACGACCGAGGCACACAGGGCCAACACCCGGCATCATGGTGTGGGGAGCGATCTCCTACACTGGCCGTACACCACTGGTGATCGTCGAGGGGACACTGAATAGTGCACGGTACATCCAAACCGTCATCGAACCCATCGTTCTACCATTCCTAGACCGGCAAGGGAACTTGCTGTTCCAACAGGACAATGCACGTCCGCATGTATCCCGTGCCACCCAACGTGCTCTAGAAGGTGTAAGTCAACTACCCTGGCCAGCAAGATCTCCGGATCTGTCCCCCATTGAGCATGTTTGGGACTGGATGAAGCGTCGTCTCACGCGGTCTGCACGTCCAGCACGAACGCTGGTCCAACTGAGGCGCCAGGTGGAAATGGCATGGCAAGCCGTTCCACAGGACTACATCCAGCATCTCTACGATCGTCTCCATGGGAGAATAGCAGCCTGCATTGCTGCGAAAGGTGGATATACACTGTACTAGTGCCGACATTGTGCATGCTCTGTTGCCTGTGTCTATGTGCCTGTGGTTCTGTCAGTGTGATCATGTGATGTATCTGACCCCAGGAATGTGTCAATAAAGTTTCCCCTTCCTGGGGCAATGAATTCACGGTGTTCTTATTTCAATTTCCAGGAGCGTATTTTAGTACAGGCACTGTGAACCATATGATCACAGCAATATGCTGCATGCATCTTATTGTTGACACTCGCAAATAATGCGATAGTTATAACCGTCTGAGTAAGGGCACTAAGTGCCTGAAACCGTTTACGAAATTAAATGTCTTTTATGCAGCAGGTTGCTGATTATTTCGATACATACAACTACAGTTGCTGAAGATGGATAAAATATTAACACATAGTTGTAATCGCCGGTAAAGTAGAAAGGGTAAGCGAAAAAGTGAGTAAAATTCTAAATCTGATGTATATTACACAACCAGGAGTACATGAGGGAATTCTTTTATTATTATTATTATTATTATTTCTTTCTTGTCTCAGACGTTATGTCTGGTTAAAAATGGAAGGTGACGTGGACCTTGATCAAGCATGACTTCCTTTTAAGTGTACGGTATATGTTACATTGCATTTAGGAACTTTCGGGTAATTGAACAAGTGTCAATAATTACATATTTCTGTAGTTGTATATATAAGTTTGGATGTATCTGTATTGCATTGATGTACTGGTGGATATTGTGTGGTATGACTCCTGTAGTTGATAGTATAATTGGTATAATGTCAACTTTATCCTGATGCCACATGTCCTTGACTTCCTCAGCCAGTTGGATGTATTTTTCAATTTTTTCTCCTGTTTTCTTTTGTATATTTGTTGTATTGGGTATGGATATTTCGATTAGTTGTGTTAATTTCTTCTTTTTATTGGTGAGTATGATGTCAGGTTTGTTATGTGGTGTTGTTTTTTCTGTTATAATGGTTCTGTTCCAGTATAATTTGTATTCATTGTTCTCCAGTACATTTTGTGGTGCATACTTGTATGTGGGAACATGTTGTTTTATAAGTTTATGTTGTAAGGCAAGCTGTTGATGTATTATTTTTGCTACATTGTCATGTCTTCTGGGGTATTCTGTATTTGCTAGTATTGTACATCCACTTGTGATGTGATCTACTGTTTCTATTTGTTGTTTGCAAATTCTGCATTTATCTGTTGTGGTATTGGGATCTTTAATAATATGCTTGCTGTAATATCTGGTGTTTATTGTTTGATCCTGTATTGCAATCATGAATCCTTCCGTCTCACTGTATATATTGCCTTTTCTTAGCCATGTGTTGGATGCGTCTTGATCGATGTGTGGCTGTGTTAGATGATACGGGTACTTGCCATGTAGTGTTTTCTTTTTCCAATTTACTTTCTTCGTTTCTGTTGATGTTATGTGATCTAAAGGGTTGTAGAAGTGGTTATGGAATTGCAGTGGTGTAGCCGATGTATTTATATGAGTGATTGCTCTGTGTATTTTGCTAGTTTCTGCTCGTTCTATAAAGAATTTTCTTAAATTGTCTACCTGTCCATAATGTAGGTTTTTTATGTCGATAAATCCCCTTCCTCCTTCCTTTCTGCTTAATGTGAATCTTTCAGTTGCTGAATGTATGTGATGTATTCTATATTTGTGGCATTGTGATCATGTAAGTTATTGAGTGCTTCTAGGTCTGTGTTACTACATTTCACTACTCTGAATGAGTAGGTCAATATTGGTATAGCATAAGTATTTATAGCTTTTGTCTTGTTTCTTGCTGTCAATTCTGTTTTCAGTATTTTTGTTAGTCTTTGTCTATATTTTTCTTTTAGTTCTTCTTTAATATTTGTATTATCTATTCCTATTTTTTGTCTGTATCCTAGATATTTATAGGCATCTCTTTTTTCCATCGCTTCTATGCAGTCGCTGTGGTTATCCAATATGTAATCTTCTTGTTTAGTGTTTTTTCCCTTGACTATGCTATTTTTCTTACATTTGTCTGTTCCAAAAGCCATATTTACATCATTGCTGGATACTTCTGTTATCTTTAGTAATTGGTTGAGTTGTTGATTTGTTGCCGCCAGTAGTTTTAGATCATCCATGTATAGCAGATGTGTGATTTTGTGTAGGTATGTTCCAGTAATATTGTATCCATAATTTGTATTATTTAGCATGTTGGATAGTGGGTTCATAGCAAGGCAGAACCAGAAAGGACTTAATGAGTCTCCTTGGTATATTCCATGCTTAATCTGTATTGGTTGTGATTTGATATTATTTGAATTTGTTTGGATATTAAGTGTGGTTTTCCAATTTTTCATTACTATGTTTAGGAACTGTATCAATGTTGGATCTACTTTGTATATTTCCAATATTTGTAGTAACCATGAGTGGGGTACACTATCAAAAGCTTTTTGGTAATCAATGTATGCGTAGTGTAGCGACCTTTGTTTAGTTTTAGCTGGATATGTCACCTCTGCATCTATTATCAGTTTCTCTTTACATTCTCGTGCTCCTTTGCAGCAGCCTTTTTGTTCTTCATTTATAAGTTTGTTCTGTGTTGTATATGTCATTAATTTCTGTGCAATGACTAAAGTTAATATTTTGTAGATTGTTGGTAGGCATGTTATGGGGCGATATTTATCTGGGTTTGCTGGTTGATCTATAGGTTTCAGATAAGTTATTCCTTGTGTAAGTGTATCAGGGAATGTGTATGGGTCTGCAATGTAACTGTTAAATAATTTAGTTAGATGTGAATGTGTTGAGGTGAATTTCTTTAGCCAGAAATTTGCTATTTTATCTTTTCCAGGGGCTTTCCAATTGTGAGTAGAATTAATTGCTTGGGTGACTTCATGTTGCAAAATTATCACTTCAGGCATTTCTGGTATCATCTTGTATGTATCTGTTTCTGCTTGTATTATTATTATTATTTCTATTTTTCTCAGACCTTAGGTCTAGTTAAAAATGGAAAGTGACACGGACCTTCATCAAGCGTGACTTCCCTTTAACTGTATGGTATATGTTACATTGTATTTAGGATCTTTCGGGTTATTGAACACGTATCAATAATTACGGATTTCTGTAGTTGTATATATACGTTTGGATATAACTGTATTGCATTGATGTACTGGTGGATATTGTGTGGTATGACTCCTGTTGTTGGTAGTATAATTGGTATAACGTCAACTTTATCCTGATGCCACATGTCCTTGACTTCCTCAGCCAGTTGGATGTATTTTTCAATTTTTTCTCCTGTTTTCTTCTGTATATATGTTGTATTGGGTATGGATATTTCGATTAGTTGTGTTAATTTCTTCTTTTTATTGGTGAGTATGATGTCAGGTTTGTTATGTGGTGTTGTTTTTTCTGTTATAATGGTTCTGTTCCAGTATAATTTGTATTCATCATTCTCCAGTACATTTTGTGGTGCATACTTGTATGTGGGAACGTGTTGTTTTATTAGTTTATGTTTTATGGCGAGTTGTTGATGTATTATTTTTGCTACATTGTCATGTCTTCTGGGGTATTCTGTATTTGCTAGTATTGTACATCCACTTGTGATGTGATCTACTGTTTCTATTTGTTGTTTGCAAAGTCTGCATTTATCTGTTGTGGTATTGGGATCTTTAATAATATGCTTGCTGTAATATCTGGTGTTTATTGTTTGATCCTGTATTGCAATCATGAATTCTTCCGTCTCACTGTATATATTGCCTTTTCTTAGCCATGTGTTGGATGCGTCTTGATCGATGTGTGGCTGTGTTAGATCATACGGGTGCTTGCCATGTAGTGTTTTCTTTTTCCAATTTACTTTCTTCGTATCTGTTGATATTATGTGATCTAAAGGGTTGTAGAAGTGGTTATAAAATTGCAGTGGTGTAGCCGATGTATTTATATGAGTGATTGCTTTGTGTATTTTGCTAGTTTCTGCTCGTTCTATAAAGAATTTTCTTAAATTGTCTACCTGACCATAATGTAGGTTTCTTATGTCGATGAATCCCCTTCCTCCTTCCTTTCTGCTTAATGTGAATCTTTCAGTTGCTGAATGTATGTGATGTATTCTATATTTGTGGCATTGTGAGCGTGTAAGTGTATTGAGTGCTTCTAGGTCTGTGTTACTACAGTTCACTACTCTGAATGAGTAGGTCAATATTGGTATAGCATAAGTATTTATAGCTTTTGTCTTGTTTCTTGCTGTCAATTCTGTTTTCAGTATTTTTGTTAGTCTTTGTCTATATTTTTCTTTTAGTTCTTCTTTAATATTTGTATTATCTATTGCTATTTTTTGTCTGTATCCTAGATATGTATAGGCATCTGTTTTTTCCATCGCCTCTATGGAGTCACTGTGGTTATTCAATATGTAATCTTCTTGTTTAGTGTTTTTTCCCTTGACTATGCTACTTTTCTTACATTTGTCTGTTCCAAAAGCCATATTTATATCATTGCTGAATACTTCTGTTATCTTTAGTAATTGGTTGAGTTGTTGATTTGTTGCTGCCAGTAGTTTTAGATCATCCATGTATAGCAAATGTGTGATTTTGTGTGGGTATGTTCCAGTAATATTGTATCCATAATTTGTATTATTTAGCATGTTGGATAGTGGGTTCATAGCAAGACAGAACCAGAAAGGACTTTATGAGTCTCCTTGATATATTCCACGCTTAATCTGTATTGGCTATGATGTGATATTATCTGAATTAGTTTGGATATTAAGTGTGGTTTTTTAGTTTTTCATTACTATGTTTAGAAACTGTATCAATTTAGGATCTACTTTGTATATTTCCAGTATCTGTAGTAACCATGAGTGGGGTACACTATCAAAAGCTTTTTGGTAATTAATGTATGCATAGTGTAGCGACCTTTGTTTAGTTTTAGCTTGATATGTCACCTCTGCATCTATTATCAGTTTCTCTTTACATCCTCGTGCTCCTTTGCAGCAGCCTTTTTGTTCTTCATTTATAAGTTTGTTCTGTGTTGTATGTGTCATTAATTTCTGTGTAATGACTAAAGTTAATATTTTGTAGATTGTTGGTAGGCATGTTATGGGGCGATATTTATCTGGGTTTGCTGCTTGATCTATAGGTTTCAGATAAGTTATTCCATGTGTAAGTGTATCAGGGAATGTGTATGGGTCTGCAATGTAACTGTTAAATAATTTAGTTAGATGTGAATGTGTTGAGGCGAACTTCTTTAGCCAGAAATTTGCTATTTTATTATTTCCAGGGGCTTTCCAATTGTGTATAGAATTAATTGCTTGGGTGACTTCATGTTGCAAAATTATCACTTCAGGCAATTGTGGTATCATCTTGTATGAGTCTGTTTCTGCTTGTATCCACCGTGCATGCCTGTTATGTTGTACCGGGTGTGACCATATGTTGCTCCAGAAGTGTTCCATGTCTGTTATGTTTGGTGGAATGTCTATTTTAATGTGTGTGTTATCTATTGTTTGGTAAAATCTCTTTTGGTTTGTGTTGAATGTTTGGTTTTGTTTCCTTCTATTTTCACTTTCTTTGTACCTTTTAAATCGTTTGGCCAATGCTCGTAATTTCTGCTTGTTTTCATCTAATTGCTCTATTGCTTCTTGTTGTGAGATTTTACCTAACCTTCTTCGTTTTTTGTCTGATATTTCATTTCTTATAAATTGTGTTAGCTGTCCGATGTCTTTTCTCAGTTTTTCTATTCTGATCTGTAGCCTGTGTTGCCATGCTGGTTTTGTGGGTTTCTTCTGTGTGTTGGTTGGTTCTGATCTCTGCCTAGTGTGTATATTTAGTGTAGTGAGTGCTCCTACATAAACCAGTAGTTGTAACTCTCCCATAGTTGTATTTTCATTTATTTTGTTGTGTATGATTGTGTTGATAGTTGTTATTGTTGTTTCGACTTGTGGGTAATTTGGTAGTCTATGCAAGATTGGTCTAATGTCTGTATTTGTGTCTTTGTATTCTATATATGTCAGCTGAAATTTCTCTTCTATATCTAATATGTGTGTCACTTCGTGTTCTATTTGTGCTTGTTCTGGTGGCTGTCTTAAGATTTCGTTTTCCTCTGATTGTTTAATTGACGCATTTTGTTCTTTGTTTGTTTTCTCTGGGATGTTTGAGTCCATTACTGTATTTTCTTCTTCTTCTGATTGCACATAATTTTGTTCCAGTATTTGTTGTACTTGTTGTTTGATGTTTTCTAATTCTGACTGGGGTATCCTGTTATTTTTTATTATTACACGGATCTGATCAGCTAGTCGTTGTTCTGTTAAAAATTTTAATTCCGGGCTATCTGGTAATAAATATTGTGTATGCTTGTGATCTGTATCCAGTTGTGTTGGTTCCTAGGTTTGTTGCTTGGTAATAACAGAACATGAGGTGTCGATTAACTTCATTTGATCATCTCATCCTCTGTCTTTGTTTTCCTTCTAGGGTGGTTGCAGGAAGCATATCCTGCAAAACACCTCTATTTGGATTTAAATCATTTTCCAGTTGGCTAGCAGTGTCGTTACCATTGTGGGCGGGCATAGGGTTCAAGCATCGTCCCCGACCATGACGGCGCTTGTCCGAGGCTTCTTTAGTTCTGTCCTGAACCAAGTAATCACACTAAAAGGGGGGTTAGCCCTATTAGTGGTTTGTTCTTTTCGTCGCCTTTTACAACTGGCAGAACATACCGGAGGCCTATTCTTTTCCCGGGCCTCCACGGGGATCCCGGGCCTCCATTATTATTATTATTATTATTATTATTACGGTCTATGCAGTTGGATAGAAACTTTTCCAACAGACAAGGAGCACTATGTCGTCCTGAACGGGATTACTTAAACAGAAACAAGCGTAACATCAGGTGTGCCCCAGGGCACCGTAATAGGTCCTCTGCTTTTTACGTTTTACATAAACGATCTGGTTGATGGCATTGACAGCGGCCTTAGACTGCTTGCCGATTTTCCTGTAGTCTACAGGAAAGTAGGGAAGGTAGTGTCACACGAAATCAATGAACAAATCAATGAGGATTTGCAGAAAATAAATGCGTGGTGTAATGACTGGCAGTTATCTCTCAATATTAGTAGGTGTAACCTACTGCGTATAACAAGGCGAAAATCCCCATTAATGTACGAGTACAGAATAAATGCCCAGTCTTTGGAAGCGGTAACATCCGTCAAGCATCTGGGTGTGACTATTCGAGATGATCTCAAGTGGAATGATCAGATTACTCAAGTAACGGGTCAGGCGAACTCTAGATTGCGGTTTATAGGTAGAATCCTGAAGCGATGCAGTCTTTCAGCAAAGGAAATAGCTTACAATACATTGCAGTAATTATTCGGAGATGAAGAGGCTTGCATTGGATACAATACCGCGGAGAGCTGCATCACATCTGTCTTCGGACTGAAGATAACGATTAGAATAGCAACGTTCCTATGGTGAGGATTGTGATTGTTGAAATATCCTGCAATTTGTTACCCACGACGTTAGTTTAAAAGAATGAGAGTCTCCAAAACATAAATACGAGATAAAGGTAGAGTAAAATGGCTCTGAGCACTATGCGACTTAACTTCTGAGGTCATCAGTCGCCTAGAACTTAGAACTAATTAAACCTAACTAACCTAAGGACATCACACACATCCATGCCCGAGGCAGGATTTGACCCTACGGCCGTTGCGGTCACTCGGCTCCAGACTGTAGCGCCTAGAACCGCACAGCCACTCCGGCCGGCCTTTGTAATACTAATGGCCTTTTTTGTACTCCGGAAACTCATTTTAGCTGCTGCCAAATTAGCCCAGAATATGACTCCATATTTAAGGTGGGAAAGAAAGTAGGCATAACAGGTACTCTTAATTGTTTTTCATACGACATCCATATTTTAAATAACATCAAGGCTGCTGCTATTTACATATTCCATGACAAACTCAGTGACCAAATAAGTATGCTGAGTCAAACGGTGGTCATACACATAGATCTCAAATTGACATGCTAAGCGAGCGCGCGCACACACACACACACACACACACACACACACACACAAGGTATGTAACACGCTATTAACAGAATCAGGAATCGCAGTGTAACGTAAGAGTCGCGTCACTACGTGTCGTTTTGTTACCACTAGCGATAGCAGTGACCCAAGCAACCAGAAAGCAACATTTCTGAATACGACATTGGAAGAGTGAGAGTACTAACGTTTATATTGATTTGTATCACAATTTTTATAATAGCAAGTGTATTTAGTGCCATAAAAGTCGACAATAAATAAAAAATTACAGCACGTTTCTGATTATTTAGTTTTCTAAGGACCCTGGGTGATACGAAACGGTGCATAAAGGACAGTTTCTTTGCGATTCCCTTGTAACGTACAAACATCTACTGAATAATGTAGTTTTCCCTTAATAACAATAAATTGCTAGTAAACGCCAAAAAATCTGGCCTTTTAAAGAAAGACGTCATATATCCATCCAACAAAGTAGAGTTTTGTTTCCTACACTTTCAGCCAAGTCAGTGAATGTGGAACAAAGGAAACCTATATAAATGTAATACCTACATTATTTAATGTATTAAATACGCCATCACAACTATAGCTTAAGGGAAAACGACATAGACGTGATAATAAATCGTTAAAAGCAATAAAACTGTTTCCCTACATAGGAGAAAACAATTCTACAGTTGCCGCAAAATCTGAGGCACAAAGGGCAAGAATCTTCAACACATTCCCTTTCGAAGCAAAAGCAATTACAGTTACAACAATGTTCGTGTAGCAGAAAATCAAGTGAAGTGTAAAAAAAGGCGAATAAATGGACTCCATAAAAAGTTTACGTGTCGAGGAAAAAGCCAATGATATTAACAACAGACAACAGAAATATGTTTCTCACGCATGAAATGTGTTTATATTCTGTTGCTCTCAGCGGAATAAACTGCAGATACAGACATATTCGAAAAGATTTCTTCTTTTGTCACTGAATCAGTGTGATTCTTTTTTTTCATGTATTTTACAATAACTTACGTCTCTTTATAACTTACTAACGCATGGAATGCAAAAACCATTATTCCGTTAACGAAGCAGAAGATTTTTAAAAACGAGCAGTATCCTTATGACACATGTGACTGCTTTCTCGCCGCTTGGAGCGCTAGTGTCGCTCCAGCTGTCAACAACTTTCACACCAGAGGGAGTAGTGACTGTGTTACAAACCGGTATAAGTGAAAAACAGTTGCTTACATACACTTTATTCTATTGACATTTTCTTCTTTGTATTATCTATGTGGAAACTATTCTGTACACTAATATTTCAGAGGAAAAAATCTCTCAAAGGAGTATTCGGCACTGCATATGGCAATCATAAAGGCCACTCAATGATTTAGAACATTAACTATATTATCATTGTTCGCTAAAAAGATGCCTTATTCCAAAAGTGAACAAAAGTTGGATGAGTCATTATCACAAAGGCGTGAGATACACACACATGTCCTTACATGTGGTACTAATCTGGATTTCTGTTTTAGACTGAAAGTTTTAAGTTTTAACTTCGCTGGGATGAAGATGTCAATGGACTACCCTTACCAGTGATACAAACGCCTAAAACAATATGATAGTTTCGTGTCCTACCCAAAGCGTTAACAGAGAAGTGTTTATGAAATTCGAAGGCTTTTGTACTTGATTTAAGTGGACTATCATTCAACGTTACAGTAATTTATGGGCTCATAATAATAACTGCGTTTAAAATATCTGTATAAATGTATGTAAGGCAATCCTCAATGTATTAGTAGCGTGTGGTATGGTCTTCTTGTAACAATTTTATCGGGAAAAGCTTCAATAGAGTAACACATTTCTCAATATTTACTGCACAGTGATAATTAACTTTACCATGAACGTTACGACAAATGTTGACTACTGTTCAATATTGAGTCTACTTCAACAAGGGGGTCACACATGTGTTACAAAAGTAGCAATCACATGCTTTCTGCCTGTCAGGGGAAAATCCTTAAGCACAACTGAAATGTAACTGGCACCATATTTTTCCTTTTAAAAGGAGCTAGCCATTACAGTATCCTCGCTAATTTGTTTAGTGCATATAGACAACTGAGGGGTCGAAACGAGGAAAAGTAAACGAATTTTAAAGCTACTTGTATACAGTCATATTCCACGCGATCATAGTTTCGCGTCAGGTGTTCTGTCATTGCAGGCAGGCGCGTACAGCAGCTAGTCACGTGATACCGATTTCCGGGGTTCCGGTCCGAAACGTGAACGAAGCCAGGCGTTTTACTGGCCCGAGACACTCCCCAGGTCGTGGAGCTTCTGAATTGTGGACAGATTAACTCTGGTGGCACATGTGTGAAGAAAAACAGGAAAGCAGGAGCCGTTATGGTATCGCGTGCGTCACTCGCTAACGACCAGGAGAACTGGGCGCGCTCGACACCGCTATAAGGAGACACACTTCTGGAATTCCCGACCCCAGTGCGCTGCGACAGATTCTGCTATTCTGGACGTCTGGCAACTTTCGTGGACTACGGGGAGGTGCGATCGAAAGTTGTGCGAAGCCGCCTAACGGCTAGTCTACATCGGAATTTCCCTTGTTGACCGCGCTGTCTGATGACAGTATACTACCAGTAAACATGCACGCCCCGTTTCTTTGACGAATGCTGCGATGTGTTTAATACCTTCAGGCGTCTGATTACTTCACAAATGAGTTAATGTGTCAAATATGTGACGTTACGCGTGTAGACGAGAAAAATTATAGAACGGGTTTGAAATTATGTTTACCGTTTTTTGGAAGTTGCTAAGGGCTCTCTCACTCTCAGCTACTGGATGAATGTCGACAGGGCATTCGCGCGCTGTAATTAATGCTATCTCAATGCGTACACCCCATTACTAGCTTTAATATTTGGCTTATCTTATACATTTAACGTAATTTTATACACTACTGGCGATTAAAATTGCACACCACGAAGATGACGTGCTACAGACGCAAAATTTAACCGACAGGAAGAAGATGCTCTGATATGCAAATGATTAGCTTTTCAGAGCAATCACACAAGGCTGGCGCCGGTGGCGACACCTACAACGTGCTGACATGAGGAAATTTTCCAACCGATTTCTCATAGTCAAACATCAGTTGACCGGCGTTGCCTGGTGAAACGTCGTTGTGATGCCTCGTGTAAGGAGGAGAAATGCGTACCATCACGTTTCCGACTTCGATAAAGGTCGGAAGGTAGCCTATCACAATTGCGGTTTATTGTATCGCGACATTGCTGCTCGCGTTGGTCGAGATGCAATGACTCTCACCAGAATATGGAATCGGTGGGTTCACGAGGGTAATACGGAACGCCGTGCTGGATCCCAACGACCTCGTATCAAAATGGTTCAAATGGCTCTGAACACTGTGGGACTTAACTTCTGAGGTCATCAGTCCCCTAGAACTTCGAACTACTTAAACCTAACTAACCTAAGGACATCACACACATCCATGCCCAAGGCAGGATTCGAACCTGCGACCGTAGCCGTTGCGCGGTTCCAGACTGTAGCGCCTAGAACCGCTCGGCCACCCCAGCCGGCGGCCTCGTATCACTATCAATCGAACTGACAGGCGTCTTATCCGCATGGCTGTAACGGATCGCCTATGATGGTGTACTCAACGACGAACCTGGGTGCACGAATGGGAAAACGTAATTTTTTCGGATGAATCCAGGTTCTGTTTACAGCATCATGATGGTCCCATCCGTGTTTGGCGACATGGCGGTGAATGCACATTGGAAGTGTGTATTCGTCGTCGCCATACTGACGTTATCACCCGGCGTGATGGTATGGGGTGCCAATGGTTACACGTCTCTGTCACCTCTTGTTCACATTGACGGCTCTTTGAACAGTGGACGTTACATTTCAGATGCGTTACGACCCGTGGCTCTATCCTTCATTCAATACCTGCGAAACCCTACATTTCAGTAAGATAATGCACGACCGCATGTTGCAGGTCCTGTACGGGCCTTTCTGGATACAGAAAATGTTCGACTGCTGCCGTGGCCAGTACATTCTCCGGATCTCTCACCAATTGAAAACGTCTGGTCAATGGTGGCCGAGCAACTAGCTCGTCACAATACGCCAGTCACTACTCTTGATGAACTATGGTATCGTGTTGAAGCTGCGTGGGCAGCTGTACCTGCACACGCCATCCAAGCTCTGTTTGACTCAATGCCCAGGCGTATCAAGGCTGTTATTGCGGCCAGAAGTGGGTGTTCTGGGTACTGATTTCTCAGGATCTAAGCACCCAAATTGCGTGAAATGTAATCACATGTCAGTTCTAGTAGAACATATTTATCCAATGAATAGCAGTTTATCATTTGCATTTCTTCTTGGTGTAGCAATTTTAACGGCCTGTAGCGTACTTGTAGCTAGAAATGAGCTGATTATGACACCGTTTTAAATTTTTGCATTTCGGTCAGTAATTAAATGAAATGCTGATAATGTAATTTTTGTTGTCCTTGGAAGCTGTTAGATAGGCGACAGCAACTGTTACCAGATGACTGTTTTAGCTCTTTCGAAGTGTGGATAGAGAACAACACTTTTCAGAGGGACCGAATCCACAGTAAGTATGGGAAAAACCGACCGCTTAAAACCGATATTTTAGGTCTGAATAACTGGTATTTTCGGTATTTGTGTGCTCTCTTGTATAATGGGTGTTTTTCCTTTTTTTACTAATAACCGTGGATAAAACCGAAATATCAATAAGCAATAACAGCAGTGCTTAACTTTTTTGTTTTTAAATAAACCTTTTTTTTTAAAGAAAAGGTGTAATTTTGATTCGTACAATTTACGTTCCTTTGAAATATTGCGTTATAATAGAAAATGGGAAAAGCAACCAATGCTATTTTAACAATGATGCCGTCAAACACATGGGATAAGAATTGGTACAGCGTCGCTTAGAGTATATCGGGTACCTTGTGGCATGGCCTATTAGATGATACGCGTGTACATGGGGTGTGCAAGATTTGCCTCCGTATGCTCTGACTGTCATCGTCGGACAACGGAATGGCACTATGCCTACTCTGGAAGTATTTTGCAAAGTGCGGTATCGGTGAAGTACAATGCTCAATTTGCTTTAATAGATTAAAAACAGGAGGAGCCACGACAAACTTACGACATCATGCGAGAATAAAACTTAAAATTTTACAATTTATTCGTACTTTACGATACAAATAGAAAGTAGCTCATCTGCAGCCTGTGTCTACATAATATACTTTTATCTGCTTATACTCTTTGAAAACTGTCAAATTAACATGAAAATTATAGGTCTGCACATTCATTGTCATCCTCGTTCAGTGATTATTCATAACACCCAAACAGTGGTATGATCCTCGATTACAGTATTGTTCTTGAGAGGAGTTTCAAAAAGTTAGAATCAATAGGAGAATATCTGTGGTTTTTTTGCAGTATTCATCCACTTATCACCTTTCGAGGATCGAACAGTGAACAGACTGTTCTTTTTTATGCCTATTTAATTTAATATTTTTATTCTATATATCTTGAAAGTGAAGGACCCAAAATTTTTCAATCTTTGTTGGAGTTCTGCGTTTATAATAGGAAATAATAATAAAAAAACAGAAAATAGTTTATTTCTGAAAACGGTTATTTCGGGCTATTTTAACAGTCACGTTAAACTGGCGTTGAAAAAAAGAAACGATATAACCGAATGTTGGTTGTATGAGCGATAACCGCCATCCCTAATCCATAGAAATATCACAAAAGATGGAGTCCTTGCAGTTTCCCACGTGAAGTCAGATTTCTGCGTTCTCAGTGGAAGATTAAGGAAAATCAAAGGGAACTTAGGTCGGTATTGGTGGAATGAAAATACGACTTATGTGACATCATTAATTTAACCATACGTTACGAGTTTCCATATTCTACATTTACATCTAAACTCTTAATGCTGTCAGGTGCATGGCTGACGGTACTTATTGTTGCATTATTTGTTAGCGTTTCTTTGTTCCATTAGCGTGTGAGGAGCAAGAAGAATAACTGATTAAATGTCTCAGCGTGCTGTGATTAGGTAAGAAACGTGTTGATTACTGAAAGATTATAAATACAATAGGGCCTATAACCATGTCAGGCAGTGTGTTTGATAGGCTAATTATTATTTTAGGCTCACTTTATTTGTCAGCCAGAGTATTTTGCTCATTTGTTGTTCGAATTTATTAGAAAGTGTTATAATGGGATGTTGTAATATAAGTTTTAAGTTATTTGTAGTAGAAATGTTTTTATTTCCGTCTCTTAGTCATGCACAATGTTCCCTTGACTAGAGTAAGTTAACTGCGCATTATTTGATTTGATTTTATGAAGTGCCGCTCTGCAAACAATTTTAATGCATTAGATTAGCAGTTGTATGAATTTTGCTAGAAAGTGTTCAAGTTTGAAAGTTATTTAAAATGAAAAACATGTGGTTGGTTGGTCTGGAGTGAAAGAACTAAATGGCAAGGTCATCAGTCCCTTCATCCAGTAACTGACAAACCAGGAGTAGTAGTCAAAGGAAGGAAGCGAAAGGCAAATCCTGGAAAAACTAAGTGTAACTAAGACTGTACAATAAAAAGCAGAGAAAAATCCCAGAGAAAAGACAACACAGACAAGCCAACACAAGGCATTAAAACCAACAAATGATAAGGAATAAATAGAAGAAAATGTTGGAAAGGTAGAGGTCAGTCTGGGCCAGCTAGCAAGGGCCACTAAGGGACCCGTAGGGGGTGGGGATGGGGGGGGGGGAGCCAGAGAGGGATGGCCATAGGCTGTCAATGATCCCAAAAAGCCCTACCTTACAGGGATGAATAGAAACCATCTTCGCTGGCAAAACTTAACACCTCGGCTGAGTTAGCACCAGAGGAATCGTGTCAGGAAGATTAAGATGCCACCTCAAAGCAACCGAATTAGGGCAGTATATGATTCACAGCCAGGTGGGCTCCGCATCTGCAGTGAGGGAGATCCGCATGTCTGAGAATGTGGTCTTAGGTCAGCCAAGTATTGCCAATGTGGAGTCTACAGAGGACAGAGGACAGAGGATTCATTGCAAGAAGCACACCGGGAAGACTGCCACGTGGTAATAGTTTCCTTAATTGTCCTCAGTTTATTTGGGAGATCAGGGCAGACCATCACGGGTTCCACACTTCCAGAAATCAATGGGATATAAACAACTAAAAGTCTAGTTATAGGACCCGCATTTCCAGAATCAACCTCCTGGTGGCCAGCTTGGCCAACTGGTGAGCTCGTTCATTTCCTGAAATCCCAACATAACCAGGGCTCCAATGAAAACTACTGGGTGCCTAGTCTGATGGTGGTCAGAGACAACATCCTGGATAACTGTAACCAGTGGGTGAAGGCTGCTGAAGTTAAGGGCTAATTTAATGGCCATCAATTCAGCAGTGAAGACACTGCACCTGTTTGGCAAAGAGTGGAGTTCACTGAATTGTGCATGTGTGTATGCAAAGCCTTTTCATCCATCGACTGTTGAGCTATCAGTGAATCCCAAACCCAGTCACTTCTCAAGAACGCCGACAACAGGCGGCGATAAATCGTGGGGTTAACGGAATCTTTTTGACCAAAGGAGACTTCAAGGCAAATCCAAGATCGGGGCACAAGTCTTTGGGGTAGAGCAATGTTTCCCTGACCAGAAGGGACAGTAGAGGACATTGCAGTGCCAAACAGAGACAATGGAGGCATGCAGCAATTGCAAACCCTTTTCTGGGTCGCTGCTGCAGGAGGTGAAGCTCCCTTCCAGGGATAAGGACATGGTAGTTGGGATCTTCAAGGAAGCTACAAATGCATGTAGCATAATTCAGCAGATGTTGTTGGCGCCTGAGAGGTAATGAAGGGACTCCATTCTCGATTAGTTGGTTGCTCACAGGACTAGTATGGAAGACTCATTCTGCAATTGGGACCCCCAATGATGAATGGGGTCCAGTAGCAGCAATGCTGAGAGTGATGCTGAATCATATGCAAGACTCCGGTAGTCAAGAAGGGACTGAACCAGGGCTTTATAGAGCTGCAAAAGGGCAGAGTGGTCTGCAGCCTAGCTAGGGCTACTGAGGCAGCGACATGTATTGAGATGTCGCCAGCACTTTTGCTTAAGTTGGCGAAGGCGGGGAAGCCATGTCAGCTGGGAATTGAAGACCATTCAGAAAAGTGGTGTGTCTCAACTACAGGAAGTAAATGACTGTCTAGGAAAAGCTCTGGGTATAGGTGGGCAGCAGAGCAGTGACAGAAGTGCATGACATGAGTCTTGGCAGCTGAAAACTGAAAGCCATGGGTGAGGGCCCATGACTCTCAGCGACAACCGTACTATAAGAGCAACAATAAAAGCAAAAATCGTCAGCTTATGAGGAGGGCAATACCGAAGACACTACAGCTGCCACTAGACTATTGATGGCCACCAGAAAGAGGGGTACACTCAGAACAGAGCCCTGCAGGACCTCTTTCTCTTGGATATAGGGGGTACCGAGTGAAGCGCCCACTTGAACATGGAATGTATGGTGTGACAGGAAGTCCTGGACAAAAATCGGGAGTGGACCCCTGAGATCCCATTTAGGTAACGTAGTTATGATGTGGTGACACCATGTAGTGTCATAAGCCTTCTGTGGGTCAAAAAAGACAGCAATGAAGTGCAAAGGGCAGCTGGATGGTGGACTCCAGGTGAACCAATTATCAGTAGTGTAGCGGCCTTTGTAAAAACTGCCCTGAGATGCAGCCAAAGGGCCCTGAGACTCAAGAGCCAACACAACTGCTTGCTCATCATGCATTTGAGCAACTTACAGAGAATATCAGTAAGGCTGATTGGGCAGTATCTGTCCAGCTAGAAGGGGTTCCTACTCAGTACCAGTACTAGAACTATCCCACTTTTTTGCCACACAGATGGCAGCTCCGATTAAAGAGGATGTGGTGCTGAAGGTCCACTGATAGATGTTTCAGCATTTGGCTGTCAGAGCTGCCTGATGTTGGGGCCATATCAGGGAAATGGGCTAGGGCACTGGAGAGTTCCCTTTCACTGAATAGAGCATAATTTGGCTCCAGATGGCAAGTAGTAAAAGATGTGCACATTTGCTCCTTAAGTTATTTTATGAGCTGAACGGCAGAGTGGTAGTTCTCACATGTGTGTGCAAGAGCGTAATGCTCAGCAAAATGCTCGGTGACAGTGTTTGGATCAGTATAAATGGCACCATCTAAGGAAATATTTGGTACTCCGGCAGTCATCTCATCTTTGCCCATACCTGTGATGGAGAGGTACATGATACAAAGGTGGAAACATACAATTCCCAGGAGTCTTGCTTTTGTCATTTTGTGAGGTAGCAGACTCGAGCACAGAGTCGTTTATAGGCAAGGAGATGCTGTCTTTACCAGGGCCAGTGATCATTGCTCCACCCCACAAAGGGTTATGGGCGTTGAAGTCACCCAAGACTATAAAGGCTGGGGGGGAGCTGAGAGGGTAATGCAGACAGTATATATTGGGACATGACATCAGGAGGGAGATAAACATTAAAGATTAAAATCCTGATGTGCCCATACCCAAACAACCACGGCCTTCAATGGTGTATCAAGAGGCACGAGGTCACTGTATGCAGAGTTCAGCACATGCGTACAAACCCCAACCAATACCGTCTCATACTCTGTGTGATTCCTAAAATAACCTTCGTAGCCATGAAGGGCAGGGATCCAAGTTGCTGGAAACCATGCTTCCTGGATGGCAATACAGAATGCCGGGTAAGTGCTTAAAAGCTGTTACAATTCCGTTGGAGGATAAGACTGTCAAATACTGTGGGCGCATGAAGCGACTGGGGAGGGGCAGGAACGTATGACCCAGAGTCATGTACTGCCACAAGTTGAGATGTCAGGGGATCCACTTACATAGGTTCTGTGGCACATTGCCTGGGAAGATCTGGTGCTTCGGGCCACCAGGATGTCCACCTTGGCCACAGAAGTTGTACATGCACAGCCCAGTCACGTGGGGACCAAAAGAGTTCCTTTCATCTTGGTGGACTTCTTTTTGTCCTTTTCCTTAGAAGATAAGGACTGAAGGTTTTCCTGAATTGGTTCCAGGGGCAGAGGAAGAATGAGAACTTCCTTGGCCACAGCCTGCAGTTCCTTCAGCCACTGGTTCGTATCTGGCTGTGGACAAGCAGGAACAAGAGACTTCTTCCTATCTAGAGAAGCTGGAGGAGGGTGAAGTGCCTCCAGCCAGAGGGATGGGGACTGGCGTCCCCAGCAGGTGGGGAGCCAATAGTTCCAGAGTGAGTGTGTTGGTAGTACCAGAAGGGTCTCAACTAATTGGGGTGCAGGGGCAGGTATCAGAGAGTAGCTCTGAGGGACTACTGTAAGAGACCTAACAGAGGAAGGCACTGTCAACAGAGAAGGCAACGACATTGCATCTGTAGCATAAGATTGTGTCATTCGTCTGGTATTTAGATGCTCATACTTTATTCTGACCTCTTGATATGTGAGCTTGTCCAGGGCCTTGTACTCTTGGATTTTCTTCTCACACTTAAAAATGGAGCAATTTGGTGAGCAAGGAGAGTGGAGCTCGCTGCAGTTTATGCAGATGAGGAAAGGGGTACAAGGAATGTTCGAGTGCAACGGATGGTCACAATCTCAGCAGACATACGTCCAGACTTCATACACCTAAAGCACCCCATAGGAGGAGGAACATAGGGTTTGACATCACACTGGAACACCATTACTTTGACCTTCTCAGCCAACATATCACCCTTGAAAGTCAAGATGAAGGACCTGGTAACAACTCTGTTTCCCTTGATTCCCTACAGAAGTGAACACCTTGTTGCTGTTAGTCGGTCCACAACGCATCATCAGACTGCAGAAGAAGATCAGTGAAAGATAATTCCCTGGACCATATTGAGACTCTTGTGGGGAGTGGCAGTCATGAGAATGTCACCCAGCTTTTCGAAAGACAGCAGCACCTGTGACTGGGCAGGAGGAGGAAACTGCTCTTCATGTTGGAGATGGCTGCAACTTCCCCTTAATTTCCCTCAATGTTTTTCACGGAAAATAAAGGCTTTGTGGCCAAAAAAGGTGTCGCCATCAGTTCTGGTACAGACCAGGTATTGGGGGAGGAGTTTGCTCCTTGTTGTTTAGTCCTCCATTACTCCCACAGTGTGGCAAGGGAAGGGAATGCATTGGGATCATAGTTTGTTGCATTGTATGAGGCCTTTCCATTTGAAGAGACTTATGGGGCCGTGTGACCTCCAGCAAGAGAAAGTTTAAGTCGCTTCATGTGCTAACTATCTGACAAGGTGTCAACCATTCCAAACAGGGGCTCTCCCTCATAGGCACCACCCAGCCACAGCAATGGCTACCGGGCCAGTACTCCATTGCTGGGAGTCCCTGTGCCCCAGTCATGATAGGTACATACTTCATGGCATACATGGAGAGTGTGCAGCACAGGCGCAAAGAGTGCGATCCCTGTGTGGTCGGCTACCATCGTGCAGGCATTCGACGATTCCCCTGCAAGGGGATGGCTACTGTGCTGGGTTTTGGGCGTACTGTGACAACAGGAAGGAAGGGTGGAAGAGCACAGAGGCTGACCATACACCACAATGGGTGACCTTCGCTGCACGACACGCACTTCTGAAAATTTGGGAAAGATGGCAGGTCAAATCTAATAATGGGGACCATGTAATCGTTAATGGAAGGTGAAGACAACGCCGGGAGTGAAGCTACAAATCGTGAACCATGTCCAAGCAAAGTCTGCACCAGAAGTACCATTCAAAAGAAAGTGAGAGGATGAAAGAGATAGTCGAAGTGTAGGTTTGCAGCACAGAAAGAGGAAGCAATTCTGCTATGGCTGGGCCACCTTGGTAGCCAAGCACATACTCACCAAAGAGTGGTAAGCCCTGAGGAGAAAAATGTGTGTGTAGTATTTGAGGCACTAGCTGTTTTGTGAGCAAACTTCTTTCCCAGTATCCCAGCAACGGCGAACTGCATTCTGCCACCTGGTTTACCTAGGAACCTGACCATGTGATCATTCCATTTCATGAAACGTATTCACAATTGCGAATATGGATAACCACCAGCTATATAATGGAATGACGACAGTGAAAATTTGTGCTTGACCTGGTCTAGAACCCGGATTTCTCGCTTATCGCGAGCGGTCGCCTTACCATTTGGCTACACGAGCACAACTCATGACCAGAACCAAACATGTGTGTGTCGTCAGCCATATGCATGCATGTCTGAAGGAACTTAGCATCATAATTCAGGATAACACAGGCACTACAATGCTGTATTCCATTTCAGATTTACTTTTTTATGTAGGAGTATTTGTGTGCGATAAGATGTTTAATAAGAGGAGACTACGTCTTGCGATGATGAAGTGCACTGCTTTAAGTTTCTGAAGGTTTAAAGCAAGTTAACAGTACGTGCATCACTTTGAAAGCTTTTCTCAGAGGATAATTCAACACAGATAACAGCATCATCTGCAAAAACTCTGAGATAAATATTAACATTATTCGCCAGATCATTAAAATGAACGACAAGGGTCACAAGGAACTTCCCTGGGAGAGTTTTCTTCAATCGATGGCTCTCCGTCTAAGACAATATGCTACATCGCCCCTACGATGAAATCCGCTAGTCACAAATTTCCTATGATACCCTTATATGATCGTACTTCCGTTAATAAGCATTAGAACGATATTGAGACAAATGCTTTTAGGTACTTCCGATAATAAGCATTAGAACGGTATTGAGACAAATGCTTTTGGGTAGTGAAAAAATAGACCATCCACCTCACTGCTTTAAACGATTACCTTGTACGTATGCTGGCCGGTGTGGCCGAACGGTTCTAGGCGTTTCAGTCTGGAACCGCGCGACTGATACCGTCGCAGGTTCGAATCCTGCCTTGGGCATGGATGTGTGTGATGTCCTTAGGTTAGTTAGGTTTAAGTAGTTCCAAGTTCTAGGGGACTGATGACCTCAGATGTTAAGTCCCATAGTGCTCAGAGCCATTTGAACCATTTTTGAACCTCCTGCGTGCAAGTTGCCCAGTGGTTATATTGTGGTTTGCATGTGCACCAAGTAGATGATGGGCACTGCATTCTTATGTGTAATATTGCGTTGGATTTTGTTGTACTTTTACACTTTCAACACGACCAAAATATTGTGATATTTAAATTGCAGCGAACAAGATCTTGCACGCGGACTCGACTGGAGGGATAGAAGGCTCATTAAGAACCAATACCTCTAACAGGAAATACTCTGTAAAATATATTTGTCGCATATTATTCAGAAATGTTTGAAAGGAAAAAGAGGAGTTCGGGTTGGTGGTAGGAGGATAGAATGCATTCGATTTACAGATCGTATGGTGTTTTTGGAAGAGAACTACAGAACTACGACTGGAATGTTGAAAGAAATAAGACCTTTGAGCAATTCGGAATGAGAATTAATAAGAAAAAGAGAATTATGGTGTTAAGTGCAAGAAAATAAGGACAACTAAAAAGCTAGGACAGGAAGATTATAACAAGTTAGTGCTTACAGAGATCTGGGAAGCATAACTACGAACGGCATGAGATGCAACAAGTAGGTAAAAACATGCATAACAATGGCCAAAAAGGCATTTAAAAAGGAGGCTTCTATGTGGGTGCATGGACAGGGATACGAGGAAGAGCCTGGCAACGAGCTTTTTACAGAGCGTGGCATTATACAGAGCTGAGGCATGGACACCGAGGAAAGAGGAAGAAAGAAGAGTGCAAGTATTTGAGATGTGGATTTGGAAGAGGACAGAATGGATAAAATGGGTAGACAAAGTGATAAATGATGTGCAGAGAAGAGTGGGGTTAGAGAGAGAAATTTTATACACACATCAAAAAAAGTTTTGCATCACCCTGGTTCCCAGGAGTTCTGAAGATAGACAATGGCTGTGGATAATGTATCAAGACACAGTCCCTTTGACTGTTCAGAGATGTCACTAAACCCGCCCATAGATGTAAACAACCATGCATGAGCAGCCTATTAGTCGGAGGGGTCCGTCAGCCGATCAGTTCCAGTCATTCCACCAGGAAGGAAGTACATGGCTCTTGTTGTCTGTAGTTCAACCATGCCTAGACGGTCAATACCGCGGTTCGATCGCGTCCGCATTGTTACTTTGTGCCAGAATGTCTCAACAAGGGAAGTGTCCAGGTAACTCGGGGTGAAAGAAAGCGATGTTGTCCGGACGTGCAGGACATACGGAGAGACAGGAACTGTCGATGGCATGCCTCGCTCAGGCCGCCCAAGGGCCACTATGGCAGTGGATGACCCTTAACTACGGATTATGGGTCGGGGGAACCCTGACAGCGACGCGACCATATTGAATAATTCTTTTCGTGCAGCCGCAGGACGTCATGTTACGACTCAAACTGTGCACAATAGGCTGTACGATGCGCAACTTCACTCCTAACGCCCTGGCGAGGTCCATCTTTGCAACCACGACACCGTGCAGCGCGGTACAGACGGGCCCAAAAATGTGCAGAGAAGGATTAACACCACCACCAGGTTTCAGGGTCACAGCTTGATTTTTCCAGATGAGAAATTTTATGACTACCTCTCATACAGCTTCCATATCAGAGCTTAAATGTCCTACTGTGGAATTGTCAATATGAACAAACTTTTCATTGAGGTATGAACATGAAAGTCTAAGGATATGAAAGGGAAGCAATGGTTCACAAGGGAGTGGGACAGGGTTTTAGCATGTACCCAATGTTATTCAATCTGGATATTGAAGAAGATTAAAAAATTCAAGAAGAAATTTGGAAAGAAGATTAAGGTTCAAGGAGAAGATTAAGCATGAATTTTGCTGATGAAATTGTAATCCTATCAGAGGCACAAAAGTACTCTGAAGAGCACTTGGATGGAATGGGTAGTGTCTTTAAAAAGGGTTATAAGATGGACATCGACCAAAGCAAAGCAAGTCTAATGAAATGTAGTCGAATTAACTCAGGTAATGCTGAAGGAATGACAGTAGGAGAGGGGACGCTAAAAGAAATGGATGAGTTTTGCTATTTGGGTAGTAAAATACCTTAATGATGGCCACAGTAGAGAAGGTATAAAATGCATACTGACAATAGCAAAAAGGCTTTCCTGAAAAGATAAATATCAAACACAAGGAAGTCTTTTTCTGCAGGTATTTACTTGGAGTGTAGCCATGACAGAAGTGAAAAATGGGAAATAAATAGAAAATAGAAGCTTTTCAAATGTGGTGCTATAGCTGAATGTTTAGGATTACATGGATAGATCGAGTAACTAATGGTGAGGTACTGAATCGAATTGGGAGAAAAAGATTTATGGCAAAACTGACTAAAACAACGAATCGTTTGACGGGACGCATCCTGAGCCATCAAGCAATCATCAGTTTGATAATGGAGGGAAGTGGGGGGGGGGGGTAAAAATTGTGGAACAGACCAGGGCGTGAATATTGTCAGCAGGCTCAAATGGATGCCGGGTGCTGTAGTTTTCGGAGATGAAGAGGTTTGCACAGGATAGAGTGGTGCGAAAAGTTGCATAGAACCAGACCAGAACAACAACAAAGGTGAAAACACCTTCATTAAACAGGAATTGTGTTTTCACTGGCTTATATTTCTTTTCTCTCTTCTTAAAGCATCAGATGTAGCTTTTTCTCCCATGAATTTGTTTTGCAAGTGAAATGATCAACAGCCGTCTCCCATCATACTGGTATTCCGGAGACCCTGGTATTGTCTTTAGATCGCTTTGATGCCGCCTCCTCACCGGCATCGCCCCAGCTTTCGGAAAAAGTCAAGGTTACTGTTCAAAGGATGGATCTTGAGCCTCGTGATTCAGTGTAACTTCTTGGATTTTTCCAATTAGTTGGCTGCACAGAAAAATAGTATGGACCCTTTTTGCAGGCTAAAAACACAGAACAACATCCTTGATTGATACCTAGTCCTTGTTCTCATTCATATTCATTTTTTATTCAAAGCTGGAATCTAACATTTTTCGAACGTCAGGTACAACAAACACGCCATCTTTGAATTTCGCTTCTGATAGGTGAGGTAACCTCCCAGAGATATGTGCGTAATTCTCCATCTTTGGGCCACTCATGATATTTTTCATTAGTCCAAAGTTAGAAGGTGGTAGTAGAAATGTTTTCAGATCCACGAGTTTCTTGCGGCGCAAAACTTTTTCTCCACGATTCAACAATTTACTAGGAGGCCAGTTTATAGTAGACCAATTTTGACCCGTTGCCGTAGTGTATCACTCACACAAGAAAAAGAAAAGTCGTCATAATGCCCTCTTTAAAAGGCCTGAGTGTTAAGCGATGGTGGGTGACAAGCCAGTTTTGTTTCCATATTAGGATACAGCACACTATAAAACGACATAAGATGTTACTCCCATTAAAAACGTTACTTCATCGTCAGTCTTATGCAACGTGCACACTATCTTCGGTCGATACTCATGGAGAACATTATTTCAACATATCTTGCAGATTAGCGAATATTTAATGCGTTGACCATACGTTACGATGCAGTGCAGTTAAATGTTAGTCGCTCTTGACTGCTGCATCTTCTTCTAATACCCAGCGATACGAGAGTTTCAAGAGGGAGTGCGTGTTGCTCGAATGATGTCGGACTGCGTATCTGCGCAGCATTTTGTGGTCGTTTCAGAGCAATTAGCTCAGTAAACTTCCTCTATTTTCCTTTGTGAAATAATTTAAATTATCAGTTTGTTATTCCGCTATGGTCAGAGAAAGCGAAGAAAAAAAGAAGGAAATATTACGTTCGGAGAAAAATTTCGTGAGGAATGTGTCTCATGAACCTGGATGGTAACATTTTTCGTGGTGCAAGTTTGTAGATCGTGTTTTAAAAGTTGGCTGCGTTGTAACTATAACTTAATTACTTGTCTTTTCTCCCATGACTCTCTTTTTTCAAGTGAAATGACCAACAGTCGTATGAGCTTTCTCTCAGCATCCATTGACCGTGGTATTGTCTTCACATCACTTTAATGTCTCCTCCTCGCTGGTATCGTCCCAACACTCGGAAAAAAAAATCAACGTTACTGTTCAATGGATGGATCTTGAGCCTTTTGATACAATGTAACTTCTTGAACTTTTCCAATTCACTGCCTGCACAAAAAAGTATAGATCCTTTCTGCAGGCTAAAAACATGGTAACAACCTCCTTGCCTTTATTGGTTCCAGTAGTGCACAAATAAATATATGAGGTGTGTGAGAAAAGTAATGAGACAGATTTTTTCCTAACAATGTTTTTTTCCAAACAATAACATTGTCCCCTACAAGATAGTTTCCTTCGGCAGCTATACACTGGCGGAGTCGTTGTTCCCTGTCTTTGTAGCAGTGCTGAAAGTCTTCAACTGGTAAGCCGTTTAACATGTCGGTCGCATTCTTTTGAATGTTTTTAAAAGATCCAAAATGACGTCCTTTTAAGACGTTTCTCAATTTCGGGAAAAGAAAAAAGTCAAGGATTCATCAGGTGAATAGGGGGGGCTGTGGAACAACTGATGCAGTATCCACTTCTCTGCAATTTCAGTCTCGCCCTATTCATCCTTTCCCTCAGCTTTTCAGGGACATATTTGTAGAACACGGACTGGACTTACTGTTAAACGTCAGATTGATCTCGCAAGAGCACACACACATTCGACGCTTTCTTTCTTTTTAGACGTTGAAGGTCTCCCCGAGTGAGGTACCTCTTCGACGTGTTTTGATTTGTGCCAGCGAAAAACTTGTGCTCTTGATACTTTCCGTATGTCACACTCACGGATTCCCAAAGTTTAACACAAGACTTAGCGTAACATTGCTCTAAATTCCGCTGTTCCATTTTCACAACACGCAACAGAAAAGCGACTTCATTTCAACACTCACGTGACGCCTGTGTGGAGCTGCAGCTTCACTGAGCGCCTGGAAGGGATGAACACACCAGTCTAGACAAGTACAACAACACGGCGTCGCCAGACCGTTCACATTGTTGTCAGTCTGTTTACTTTTCTCACATACCTCGTGAGGTTGCATCTTTCATAATTTCAAAACCGTCGTCTAATCATTATAGTGGGAGAGCAAAAAACAGGCATAAAATTTGTTTATTGTGGTGTCACCGCCAGACACCACACTTGCTAGGTGGTAGCCTTTAAATCGGCCGCGGTCCATTAGTATACGTCGGACCCGCGTGTCGCCACTGTCAGTGATTGCAGACCGAGCGCCGCCACACGGCAGGTCTAGAGAGACGTACTCGCACTCGCCCCGGTTGTACAGCCGACTTGCAAGGAAAGGTTCACTGACAAATACGCTCTCATTTGCCGGGGCGATAGTTAGCATAGCCTTCAGCTACATTTGCCACGACCTAGCAAGGCGCCGTATTCAATTGATATTGAGATTCTATTAATGTATCATCAAGAGCGATGTTCTACAAATGTGGATTAAAGTTAAGTATTCCAGAAGCTACGTACTTTTATTTATAGCATTCATTACGTATCCTGTTTCAGACCTCACGCCAGCCTGCGTGAGTTTAAGCGTGTGCCTTTCGGCTTCCTCTCATTGTGTCTAGGCTGTCTGGTCTAGACACAACATTTATTAAAAAATCCCTATGAAGCTGTGGGTTCAGCTTTACTCGGTATTTTCGCTTACGGTTTTCTTCAGTTGGTTTATTCGAGAGCGTTATTCGTGCAGCTTGCTAGCGTTTGAACAGAGATCCTACGAGCTATTCTTCAGGAGCGGTGCATTCCAAACAGCTGAAGGAGATTCTGTGTGGGGGTTTCATAAGAAGAACAACCCGAAAAATGCAGTGGTGAAGACAATGGACGCTTCGAGAACTGCTATCACATCTCAGTCGGGTCATCCCGATGTAAGTCGGCTTCCTCCCCCCCCCCCCTCCCCTCCCTGCTCCCCCCCACACACACACGTATTTCCATGTTTGTATGGCATAGGCGATTGACTACTAACGTCTTCTCAATTGTGATGCAGGCTGCTTCGCTTGCTATCCACGAACGCTTGTATGTTTCGTGGATAGCATAATTAATCTTCTACCCTACCGACCAAACAGATTTAGATCTCTCACTGTTTCCTTAAATTGCTTATTCAAAAGTCAGGACGGCTTCTTCAGCAAGGCCACGGAAAGTTTCTTATCCTGTCTTCTTGAAAGTGAACATGTACCAAGCCTGTCATAACTCCGTTGCTTCTACCTTGGTGGACAGTAGTAGTTTCTTCATTGCCATCTTATTCAGTAACCACAATGGCTTTCTGAATATGACTGTGTTGAACAATTCTGTTATCGTGGAATTCTATCTGCGGATAAGGTATTTAATTATGTGATCAAAAGTATCCACACTCCCTCCCCCCCCCTAAAAAAAAGCACATTTTTTTCATACCAGGGGTACCGTGCTGCCAACTACTGCCAGGTACTCCATATCAGCGACCTCAGCAGTCATTAGATATCGCGAGAGAGGAGAATGGAGCGCTTAGCGGAACTCAGGGATTTCGAACTTAGTCAGGTGATTGGGTGTCACTTGTGTCATACGTCTGTACGCGAGATTTCCACACTCCTTAACATACCTAGTGTGGTGTCACCGCCAGACACCACACTTGCTAGGTGGTAGCCTTTAAATCGGCCGCGGTCCATTAGTATACGTCGGACCCGCGTGCCGCCACTGTCAGTGATAGCAGACCGAGCGCCACCACACGGCAGGTCTAGAGAGACGTACTGGCACTCGCCCCAGTTGTACAGCCGACGTTCATAGCAATGGTTCACTGACAAATACGCTCTCATTTGCCGAGACGATAGTTAGCATAGCCTTCAGCTACATTTGCCACGACCTAGCAAGGCGCCGTATTCAATTGATATTGAGATTCTATTAATGTATCATCAAGAGCGATGTTCTACAAATGTGGATTAAAGTTAAGTATTCCAGAAGCTTCGTACTTTTCTTTATAGCATTCATTACGTATCCTGTTTCAGACCTCACGCCAGCCTGCGTGAGTTTAAGCGCGTGCCTGTCGGCTTCCTCTCATTGTGTCTAGGCTGTCTTGTCTAGACACAACGTATTTGGTGACGACGATTTAACGGTCGCATTGCTCTAATTTACTTGTGTCATGGCTTCGCCACAATCTCCAGATGTACTGTCCGAATTTTATCGCTTGCAGAATCAGCAGACGCAGGTGTTATTGGATGCCCTTGGACAGCTCGTCCAGGGTCAACGTGCAATGCAAAACGATGCGGCAGCCGCCGCTCCACCACTACCGCAGCCACAACACGCAGTTGCACCACCTTTTCGTCAATTCGATGCGGCGATGGAAAGCTGGACGGAGTGGTCACGCCAATTTGGATTCCCTCTCGCCGCCTACAGAATTGAAGGTAACGAGCGGCAGCCTCACTTATTGGCGTGTGTAGGGGTGCAGACGTACCGTGTGATAGTGAAATTATTTCCCCTCCGCGAAGTAGCAACTCTGTCCTACGACCAAATTTTGTCTGCATTAGATGCATATTTCAAGGAATCAGTCAATGTAGTTGCAAAAAGGTATACGTTCTTTCGTACAAAACGTATGGCCGGTCAAACTAATCGGGAGTGGGTTGCAACTTTGCAAGGCCTTACTAGGGATTGTGCTTTTGAGTGTGAATGTGGACTCCCTTATTCAGATACTATGGTGCGTGATGCAATTGCACAGAACGTTTCTGATGTTTGTATACGGGAGCAAATTTTGAAACTAGTCAATCTCTCCGTTCAACAAGTGATAGACATCTTGGATAGGCAAGACACACTTGACTTTGCTCAGGAATCATTTGAATCTTCCCCAGCCGTGTGTCACATTAACCGGCCCGCCGGGCAAGCTGCACGGAACTGTAAACAGCCCTCGCGCCCGTCAGCGCAGCTGCCGCCACGATCTCAACCACGCGTCCCGCGGCAGCAAGCAAATGCAGTGAAATCATGCCTGCGGTGTGCTACTAGACATTCGCGTGAGAATTGCCCGTCACGCCAAGCTATTTGCTTTTTCTGTAATGAAAAAGGACATGTTCAGAGTGTTTGCCAGAAAAAGCTCAGATCGGACACTAAAAACCATTCCAGGCCCTTTGCTTCGCGCCGGAATCGAACCATGAATACTCCGGCTCGTGAACCTTCGCCCATGGACATTCATGTAGTTAATGCCACTCCGCCCAGTGCCACTCTCTCTAACAGTGACTGTGTTCGTCCCAGAAAATGTGTGCGTCGACGTTGCAGGAAATCCCGTCAAGTCGCAAGTGATTCTGTACCAGTGTCTGTTCAAACTGCACGAGACAGTCGCTCTTGTCGTCAGCAGGACAATAAACTTTTTGTGCTCTTGGACATTCATGGCAACGTGATCCCATTCCAGCTCGATACCGGAGCTGCAGTTTCATTGATCAATAAAGGCACGTACAAACAACTGGGCACACCTCCGTTGCGTGCCGCAAATGTTACGTTAAATAGTTATTCAGGTCAGAATATCCCTGTGTTAGGACAGTGCAGCCTTCTTGCAACATACAAGGGACAAACAAAACTTGTGTCATTTTACGTACTTCGTTCTTCTTCTGCAGTGAACTTGTTTAGTTTAGATTTATTTCAGTTGTTTACCATGTCTATAGTCAATCAGGTCCTATCAGTGAACCAGACTGTGCCTTCAGCCAGTGTTTCTCGTCTATGTGAAGAATTTGCAGACATTTTTGCACCGGGCCTTGGTTGTGCTAAGAACTATAAAGCACATTTGGAACTGAAAGTAAACGCGCAACCAAAATTTTTCAGAGCGCGCAATGTTCCCCACGCATTGCGTGATGAGGTAGCAAGAACATTACACGATTTAGAATCACAAGGTGTGATAGAACGTATGCAGGCTTCTCTCTGGGCATCACCCTTAGTAATTTTGCCAAAACCTTCCGGTAAATTGAGACTTTATGTGGACTTCAAGCCAATGGTGAATCCACAACTAGTGATTGCAACTTATCCTTTACCCCGCCCGGAAGATCTTTTTGACAAACTGTGCCCGGGTAAATATTTTTCGAAGTTGGACCTGGCAGATGCGTACTTGCAAATACCTGTGGACGACGAATCTCAGCGCGTCTTTAGGTGGTTAACACGCATCTTGGTTTGTATCGGTTCAAAAGACTGCCATTCGGGTGTGCATCCGCCCCTGCATTGTTTCAGCAATATCTGCAAACTGTTTGTGCGTCGGTCCCTACTGCAGCAAACTATCTGGACGATATTGTGATCTCCGGAAAGACGGAAGAAGAACATTTAGCCAATCTCAGGACATTATTTCAGGTCTTGCGACAAAATGGTCTTCGCTTGCGGAAGGACAAATGTGTGTTTCTTGCTCGTGATTTACCATATCTGGGACATGTAATCAATGCCCAAGGCATACATCCTAGTCCAGAGCACCTCCGTGCCATACAAGACTTGCCTTCGCCGCAGAATTTGAAGCAGCTACAGAGTGTGCTGGGAAAAATTAATTATTATAAAAAATTTGTGCCACGCGCTTCTTCCATTTCAGCTCCACTTCATCGCTTACGCCGTAAAGGTGTTCCGTTCATCTGGACGACGGAATGCGAACGCGCCTTTCGCCAGTTGAAATCGGCGTTGCTTTCAAATACTTGCCTTACGCCATTCGATCCCCAGAAACCCCTTTTGTTGATGGTAGATGCATCGGATTTCGGGATCGGTGCTGTGCTTGCGCACAAAGATGGATCGCAGGATCGCCCTATTGCCTTTGCGTCCAAATTGCTCTCGTCTGCGCAAAGAAATTATTCCCAGATCGAGAAAGAAGCTTTGGCTCTCGTCTTTGGTGTTACTAAGTTCCATGATTTCTTGTATGGTCGTCACTTTACCATCATCACAGACCACAAACCTTTGACATCGCTTTTTCATCCGAACAAGCCTGTACCTCCACGTACAGCGCAGAAATTCATTCGCTGGTCTATTTTCCTCTCGCAGTACCGCTACGATATCTTGTATCGGTCCACTGCTAAGCACGGAAACGCCGATACGTTGACCCGTTTGCCTGTTGCTGAGGATAGAGCATTCGATTCTTCCGAACTTGCTTGCATGTTCATTGATGCGGACACCGATGAAGTGGTCGACTCGTTTCCGATTGATTTTCGTCGTGTAGCTACAGCCACAGCTGCTGACCCGGTCCTTGCTACAGTTTTGCGTTTTGTTGCTACTCAATGGCCCTTGTCAAAGTCACGGATCGAGGATCCGTTGGTTCGCCGATTTTTTGTTCACAAGGAGAGACTTTTTGTACGACGTGGTGTTTTGTTGTTGCGTTCTGATAATGATCAGTCCAGAGTCGTGGTTCCACGTTCGTTACAGTCCTCTGTCTTACAGCTTCTCCACCAAGGACATTGGGGTATAGTGCGAACGAAACAACTTGCTCGTCAGCACTGTACTTGGTTCGGAATCGATGCTGCGATTACGAATATGTGCTCTTCTTGCATGGCGTGTGCCGAACAACAATCCGCACCACCGCGGAAATTCTTTGCATGGCCGAAAGCCACTTCCCCTTGGCAACGCTTACACATAGATTTTGCTGGTCCATTCTGGAATGCTCGATGGTTGGTTGTGGTCGATTCTTTCAGTAATTTCCCTTTTGTTGTCCGGATGTCTTCAACGATGTCATCTGCCACCATCCAAGCATTATCCGCTATCTTTTGCATTGAAGGTCTTCCACAGACTATTGTTTCCGACAATGGCCCACACTTCATGTCCGCAGATTTCAGTCATTCTGCAAGGCCAATGGTATTCAACATCTGACATCCGCGCCGTTTTCGCCTCAGTCAAACGGTGCCGCTGAACGATTGGTCCGGACTTTCAAGTCGCAGATGTTGAAGTTGAAAGAGTCGCATTCTCGGGAGGACGCGTTGTTGCTCTTTTTGTCTTCGTATCGCTCTCAACCCCGAGATGGTCGCTCGCCGGCTGAGTTGCTCCACGGTCGTCCTCATCGAACCTTGATGTCTTTGCTGCATCCGCCGCATCAGGTTCCTGTGCAGCGGCAGACACCTGCTTTTGCTCCAGGCGACGTTGTATACTATCGCCACTATCGCGGTTCACGGCGTTGGCTCGCAGGGCGCATTCTTCGCTGCCTCGGCCGCGCTATGTATTTGGTTTTGGGGGCCTCTGGTGAGGTGCGTTGGCATCTCAATCAACTGCGCCTCTGTCGTCGCACGGGTTCTGCCGCTCCCCGTCAGGCTTTCAGCGACGGTGCCGTCCGGTCGGCGCCCTGGGGACCCATCTACTGGCTCGCCTCATCCCCAGGTGTTACCGACGCTGCCTTCCATTTTGCCCCATGGCGACGCGCCGCCGCTGCCGCCGCCGCCGCCGCCGCCTGTTCTCCCGCCGGCGACGCCCGCAGTGGACGCTTCGCTGCAGCCGCCAAGCGCCTCCCTGGGTCACGCGCCGCCGATCGCTTCCCGTGACCAGCTGTCCTCCGACAGGGAACTCTTGCCCGCTCCGGACCAGATGTCGTCTTCGTCCGTCGGCTGCCCCGACGCGATGGAGGTCGACCCTACGGCCCCTCCTGTCTCTTTACGGGCGCATACACCGCATGTTGGCGTGCACCCTGGACTAGGTTTTCAGGCGTTTCCTAGCTCCCCTCAGACCGAATGGCAGGGTGCGGGTGACACAGCCTCGCCTGTTGTTAGGCTCCCCGCCTCGTCGCATACGTCAACATGGGGTCCTCCCCACGGCGGGCGGAAGCGTTATAACACCACCGTTCGCCGATTTGCGGGGGAGGAATGTGGTGTCACCGCCAGACACCACACTTGCTAGGTGGTAGCCTTTAAATCGGCCGCGGTCCATTAGTATACGTCGGACCCGCGTGTCGCCACTGTCAGTGATCGCAGACCGAGCGCCACCACACGGCAGGTCTAGAGAGACGTACTGGCACTCGCCCCAGTTGTACAGCCGACGTTCATAGCAATGGTTCACTGACAAATACGCTCTCATTTGCCGAGACGATAGTTAGCATAGCCTTCAGCTACATTTGCCACGACCTAGCAAGGCGCCGTATTCAATTGATATTGAGATTCTATTAATGTATCATCAAGAGCGATGTTCTACAAATGTGGGTTAAAGTTAAGTATTCCAGAAGCTTCGTACTTTTCTTTATAGCATTCATTACGTATCATGTTTCAGACCTCACGCCAGCCTGCGTGAGTTTAAGCGCGTGCCTGTCGGCTTCCTCTCATTGTGTCTAGGCTGTCTTGTCTAGACACAACACCTAGTTCCACTGTTGCCGATGTGATAGTGAAGTGCAAACGTGAAGGGACACGTAAAGCACAAAAGCGTACAGGCCGACTTCGTCTGTTGACTGACAGAGACCACCGACAGTTGAAGAGGGTCGTAATGTGTAATAGGCACACATCTATCCAGACCATCACACAGGAATTCCAAACTGCATCAGGATCCACTGCAAGTCCTATGACAGTTAGGCGGGAGGTGAGAATACTTGGAATTCATGGTCGAGCGGCTTCTCATAACCCACACATCACGCCGATAAAATACCAAACGACGCCACGCTTGGTGTAAGGAGCGTAAACATTGGACGATTGAACAGTGGAAAAATGTTGTTTGGAGTGACGAATCACGCTACACAACGTGGCGATCAGATGGCAGGGTTTGGGTATGGCTAATGCCTGGTGAACGTTATATGCCAGCGTGCGTAGTGCCAACAGTAAAATTCGGGGGCGATGGTGTTATGGTGTGGTCGTGTTTTTCATGGAGGGGGCTTGCAGCCCTTGTTGTTTTGCGTGGCACTATCACAGCACAGCCCTACATTAATGTTTTAAGCACCTTCTTGCTTTGTTGAAGAGCAATTCGAGGATGGCTATTGCATCGTTCAACACGATCGAGGACCTGTTAATAATGCACGGTCTGTACCGGAGTGATTACACGACAATAACATGCGTGTAATGTACTGGCCTGCACAGAGTCCTGACCTGAACCCTATAGAACCCCTTTGGGATGTTTTGGAACGCCGCCTTCGTACCAGGCCTCACAGATCGACATCGATACCTCTCCTCAGTGCAGCACTCCGTGAAGAACGGGCTGCCATTCCGCAAGAAACCTTCCAGCACCTGATTGAACGTATGTCTGCGAGAGTGGAAGGTATCATCAAGGATAAGGGTGGGCCAACACAATATTGAATTCCAGCATTACCGATGGAGGGCGCCACGAACTTTTAAGTCATTTTCAGCCAGGTTTCCGGACACTTTTGATCACATAGTGTATTTCCTGCCATATATACACATTCTTCTTTCTTTGGCCAAACGCGAAGTGCTTCAAAATATAACAGAGCAGTTACGAATTCAATGTTTAAAAGCCCCAAGTAATTTAGTAGATAAACAGTGAGAGAATAAATACATCTCAATATTCAGTTTTTCAATCTGATTCACGACTGCTGGTTATGCGTAGCTTCCAAGCCAATGCAATTAAAAGATACGACCCTTTATGTCACTTATTTTGATATTCACAAACTCACTCATTAAAACCTGTAGAGCACTTCCTGTTGACCTAGAACTGTGAAATTTTGCAAGAAGCAAGGTTTTACAGAGCAAGTAAAAGAATAAATCCGAAAATTGTTAATTCGTAGCTATACAATTACAGTATCAAATGCTAAAATAAACCAGAAATGTTAACCTAAAATTAATACATTTTCAAAAATCTTAAAATTTCCAGGACCGATATCTTGCCAGAATAGTTATCGATAAACGGCAAAAATTGTCGAGCCTTAGGACAACTATGGGTATATATACGTAATGAAGTTTGTGTGGAACCCTCAGAGCATTTTTACCGACAGAGGGACGAAACCCTTCAATTGTACGTTTGGAGCTTGCAATTCGCCGTATCCAAAGCAATCGGTTAGATGTCCGTCATTCATATGTTTTAAAAGTATATTAAAACTGCGGCAGAACAAATAGTACGGCATTTAAATGCTGAAACTTCATGAAAGAACGAATCTTTTGGAGCACTTGAGGTATAATTTTAGCGAGAACAATATAAGTCTGTCGTAATAAATAGGACTCTGAGTGCTAACGTTAGGACGTCGCGGTTATGTATGAAGTAACGGTGCCTGTCGCGATGTGTAGAATATAGTGTGCAAATTTTCTAAAGTGGGTTTCTGCGTCTGCGTATGCGCTTAAAATGCTGCTTTGGCTGCGATGAATTCCCAGTACTGTGATGCAGGCCGCAACATGGTCACAGCTGCCCTCATAAACGAACACAAGTATTAAATAAGACAAGTTGATTGTAGTTTTTCCGAACACTGACTGTCAACTGTTTAAAATGCATTATAACCTGACGAATCTTGTCATATGCCAACCTAACGATTGGAAGCACTCCTTCGAACTTCCTGCTAGTCACCTTCAGAAGTAGTCTATTTGCCGAGAAAGCCTACTTTCCCCTTACGGTTGGGGGTGGGGGAAATCCAACGCAGCTTCAAAATGGTGTGTAAACTATGACGCTGTACCTGAAGATAAAAAAGCAGGAAAGTCGTTGTAACGTTGCTTCAAGAGGACGCTGCAACATGGCTAACACGAGAAGATACAATGTGTGAAATTCACCGAGATGACCTGCATTTTCACGCACGTATTATGAAAAATTTGTATCATGAGGAATAAAAAACGAGAACTAGTAAACAATTGGGTGCGTTAATCTCGGACACCACTAGAAGTAGACCACATGTCTGAACTATTTTATTTCAAATTACTAATTTTGTCCTCTTATACCTGATTATAGCGTGCACAGCGCATGATGGCGAATGTCTCCAAACATTTCAATCGCTGAATTCGATTTCTGCGTTGACGTGTAGACCTAGGAAGCTATGAATACCGATGCAGTTTCGCTAATTACGTTCTTCGTACGAAATATCTGTTTAGATTGCGGCACTTGGTACGTAGCTACACGCACTGGCCCGTTCATCTGTTTCAGCGTCACATTCAACAGCCTTTTTAGCGAAACACGCTTACGTGTTCCATAGTATTCTAACGCATGTCATTTAGACGTTGTGTACGGCACAGATGCCGGTTACAGCGCCGCGTGGCGTTCAAATAAGGAACTGATTCGTTCGTCATCTACATAGTTTCATGGTCATTGGCCGCAGTCGCAATAGCGAACAGTGAAATGTTCCGTAGCAGCAACAAATGTTCCGGAACAACACTCACCGTTGTATACGGAGGGCTTGGCGTCTTCGCTGAATACGATAGCGCTGGCCGTGGCGCACGCTGCCAGCACTACGAAGGCAATCGTTCCGGAGCCCATCTCTGATGCACAACTGCGAGCCGCCAATCGTCTTCACCTCCCACTGCGGCGCCTGGCGAAGAGCTGGACTCGGAAGACAGTTTACCTGCGGCCGTTGGCTCCCACCGGCCGGGTCAGGGCCCGTGACGTCATTACGAGCTGCGGTCAATGGCAAGCGCCATCAAGGTTACAGACGCTGCAGGCGCTGGGATGCCCCGACAGCTTCCCGCAGATGGTCATTTCGCTCTGCGGGCTGTCTTCTTTCACCAGCAGTCCCGTATTCTGTTACTTTTCAGTTTTCTTAACTGTCGATTTGTACCACCTCATTTTTTTTCAACTGACCTTCATTGACACACAAATGTTGACCAAAAAGTAGACAAAATACTGAACTTTCGTCCGATATCATTGACACAAATCTGTTGCACAGTCTTAGACCATACTCTTGTGTCCAGACTTAGTGACGTATCTCGAACAGAATGATCTTCTCCATGCCAACCAGCATGGATTCAGAAAACAACGATCATGCGAAACCCAACTCGCACTATCCTCATTTACATCTTGAAAGCCATGGATCTAGGCGGCCAGAGAGACGCACCAATTCGTGACTTCCAAAAAGCATTTCACTCAGCACAGCACTGCTTACTCTCGAAAGCTCGATCATATCATGTGTCATGCGAAATTTGCGACAGGATAGAAGTTTTCTGGATAAGGAGTATTCAGCATGTTTTCTGGGATGGAGAACCATCGACAAATTAATAGTTTTTTTTTTTAAGGGCACCAGTCAAGTTTTGTTCCAATTCCTACTAGTTTCCTGTTTTGTGTTCTCCATACGCAACTTTACAAATTACGAAGATGGATGTACGTATGTAAAGGGTGACAATTAATGAACTATATGAAAAACGTAAATTAGTTATAGATCACGGCCCACACAGACTTTATTCAACGTGTAAACGTCACTACAGATATTCGGATTTAGCTTATGACATGTTCGACATGCCTGCCATCATTGGTGATGATGTAGCGCACACGAATATCGAAATTCTGCAGACCCGCTGAAGTGTCGGAACATCAATGCTGTCGATGACCTCCTGAATGGATGTTTTCAGCTCAGCAATAGTTTTGGGGTTATTGCGGTACACCTTGTCTTTAATGTAGCCCCACAAAAAGGAGTCGGATGTATTCAGATCCGGAGAATATGGCGGCCAATCGAGGCCCATGCCAGTGGCCTCTGGATACCCCACAGCCAGAATGCGGTCCCTGAAGTGCTCCTCCACGATATCAAACACTCTCCTGCTTCGATGGTGTCGAGTTCCGTCTTGCATGAGCCACATCTTGTCGAAACTGGGGTCACTTTGGATAATGCGGATGAAATCATCTCTCCGTGACTGGACATTGGACACTACACAGTCACCCGTTGAGGGTGAAGAAACCTCTCGATCACGAAATCCGGATCCTCTCTGTCCCCCAAATGCGCCAATTTTGCTTATTGAGGAACCCATCCAAATGAGAGTGGGCTTCTTTGCTAAACCAAACCATATTCGAATAAAAATTCCCATCATGACTCACGGCCAGCCGTACAGTTTGAACGTCCTAACGCAAACCGTTCAGAAGTTATGACGATTTTATTTCATATAGTTCAATAACTATCACCCTGTATGTGTGTATGTTCCACATCCCTAAAAAAAAAAAAAAATAAATAAAATAAAAAAGAAAATTCGGGACCGATTTCAACCATACTGGGTACACGTATCATTTACTGTCTTGAAAGAATCGCTGTGAGGTTAAGAACCACCTTCCTGTTAAAGGAGGGGGGGGGGGGGGTGAAAAAGTAGCGTAGCTCACGACGCGCAAATCGTCAGACTATATTCATCCAGTATTTGAGAATGAGAGCAGTTACTGACTTAGAACAAAGTTTAAACATAATTTCATACCTTTTCGGAATTGTTCCTCATTGACACCCCCACAAAATGATGAAAGGGAAAAAGTTTACTGCTTACTACATGTTCGCTGTTCATGCAATAAAACTGCCCCATCAGATATGCCATTTTAATTCATTATTTCTTTATTACTAACAGTATTGTGGACACATTTTGCAGACAATATATTGCGAAAATTATGTGACTATACAAAGCATAGTTGGGGAGTTGTGACGTCATAAACACTGAGATGCTTGAAAAACTGCCGCATCTTGCATGACGGTTTAGTCTATAGCTTCTTTGCTGCTAACTCTATCGCAAATTGCTGCACGGCACATAGTTTACGAGTTATGTCGTAATAAACACTGAGCTGCGTGAAAACGAAACAGCAGGGCGAATTTCGATCCAGATAGAGGGGAAATTTGTATACAAATATGGGTGAAATATGTTCGTTGTATGAGAAATATATGAGACATGTGCGCATGCAGGCAAAGCCACGTCTAAAAAGCTCGTCTTAAACCCTGGGCCGGCATGGGTGGCTGAGCGGTTCTAGGCGCTACAGTCTGGAACCGGGCGACCGCTACGGTCGCAGGTTCGAATCCTGCCTCGGGCATGGATGTGTGTGATGTCCTTAGTTTAGTTAGGTTTAAGTACTTCTAAGTTCTAGGGGACTGATGACCTCAGAAGTTAAATCCCATAGTGCTCAGAGCCATTTGAACCAAACCCCTGGATCGATTTCAACCAACACATATGACTTACTATCTGAAAAGAAATAGTGTGGGTACAAGAACCAGCAACTTCCTATTGGGGTGGGGTGCTAATTTGGGGAGAGAAGAGAAGAGGAGTAGGTGGAGAAACAGAGAGGGGAAGTAGATGGAAAAAAACAGGGGGAAGAGGTATAGAGAGAGGGGAGGAGGAAATGGACAGAAAAAGGGAAGAGATGGACAAAACGGGGGAGGGGGGAGGAGGACGGAAAAGAGGCAACCGGCAGAGTAAGGAGAAAGGAGAAGATGGACTGCGGCAGAGGGACGAAGAGATGGGCAGAGAGAGCAGGAGGAGTACATGGACAGAGAGAGGAAGTGAAGAGCTGATGGACCATAGGGAGAGGGGGAGGAGTAGATGAAGGGGAGGAGTGGATGGACTTAGAGGGGAAGGAGGAGATAAACAGAGAGATGATGATGATGATGATGATTGGTTTGTGAGGCGCTCAATTGCGCGGTTATCAGCGCCCGTACAAATTCCCAACCCTTGCTCAGTCCAATATCGCCACTCTCGTGAATGATGATGAAATGATGAGGACAACACAAACATCCAGTCATCTCGTGGCAGGTGAAAATCCCTGACCCCACCAGGAATCGAACCCGGGACCCCGTGCATAGACAGAGAGAGAGGTAGGAGCAGATGGACGGGAAGTGTGTGGTGGAGGAGGTGGACAGAGAGATGGAGTGAAGTACACGATGTTATATGTAAAAGAAAAATATATCGCGACACATACAAAAGCAACATAATCACGACAGCGAGGCGTAAAGGTGTGAAGTACGTAAACCAAAGTGCAAAAGAGATTCGAGCAAAACGATTGGGATTAACACAAGTGCAGGTGTGCTTCTCTCTTCAATGTTCCTTTCATGTGCATGTCTGATAACAGCTCTGTCTCAAAATACCCGACTTAAGGAAACTACAGGAAACCTTAATTTTAATCCAGTTGACAGAGATGTAAGTAGTCAACCCACGTTTATCGTCTTAGAAACAAGAAGAAATGCTTGGAGTCATTTGGAGAGGAAAATTATTTTGAAATTTTCAACAAATTATATGCTATTACCCAAAACTGCGCAAGAAATATATCTTTAGCTACTAATTTATATACGTGAAGTAAAGCAAAGGTGTCCACGGGGCGAGGAAAGCTGATCATACTTAGACTCTTTCAAGTATAATTTGTGCAGCGGGACGAACAAAGAGGAGGTATGTCTCGGTGCATTTATCTCATCTCTTGCTATAATCATTAAGCGAATAGGGATGTTATGCTATTTGAAGATACCTAGCGATACGTTTACACCGCCCGAGCGAAGTTCCGCAGTCGTTAGCACAATGGACTCGCACTCGGGAGGACGACGGTTCAAACCCGCGTCCGGCCATCTTGATTTAGGTTTTCCGAGATTTCCCTAAACCGCTTCAGGCAAATACCGGGATGGTACCTTTGGAAGGGCACGACCGACTTCCTTCCCCGTCCCTCCCCGTGCCGAAGGGCCCGATGACCTCGCTTTTTGTCCCCTCCCCCAAATCAACCAACCAACCGTCTACACCGCATGACCAAAAAGTTCTGAGACTGATTATGTTCATCAGCGCAGTAACTACGGTGGCAGCTTGGATAAACAACTGTAAAAACAGATGTGTATTCAGTCAGTCAGTAGTGAACCGCCAATGCTAAGTTGTGGATGTGCTGCCATAGTGTGGCATCGATGTTTTGTCGCAAGTCGTAATGTAGCAACGTCTCTAACTCAAGTGTTCAGGAATGTTTTGAAGAATAGAGACCTGTGTACCAAGTTTGTCCCGCACATCTTGACTTCTGAACAAAAATAACTTGTCTGAAATACACTCCTGGAAATTGAAATAAGAACACCGTGAATTCATTGTCCCAGGAAGGGGAAACTTTATTGACACATTCCTGGGGTCAGATACATCACATGATCACACTGACAGAACCACAGGCACATAGACACAGGCCACAGAGCATGCACAATGTCGGCACTAGTACAGTGTATATCCACCTTTCGCAGCAATGCAGGCTGCTATTCTCCCATGGAGACGATCGTAGAGATGCTGGATGTAGTCCTGTGGAACGGCTTGCCATGCCATTTCCACCTGGCGCCTCAGTTGGACTAGCGTTCGTGCTGGACGTGCAGACCGCGTGAGACGACGCTTCATCCAGTCCCAAACATGCTCAATGGGGGACAGATCCGGAGATCTTGCTGGCCAGGGTAGTTGACTTACACCTTCTAGAGCACGTTGGGTGGCACGGGATACATGCGGACGTGCATTGTCCTGTTGGAACAGCAAGTTCCCTTGCCGGTCTAGGAATGGTAGAACGATGGGTTCGATGACGGTTTGGATGTACCGTGCACTATTCAGTGTCCCCTCGACGATCACCAGTGGTGTACGGCCAGTGTAGGAGATCGTTCCCCACACCATGATGCCGGGTGTTGGCCCTGTGTGCCTCGGTCGTATGCAGTCCTGATTGTGGCGCTCACCTGCACGGCGCCAAACACGCATACGACCATCATTGGCACCAAGGCAGAAGCGACCCTCATCGCTGAAGACGCCACGTCTCCATTCGTCCCTCCATTCACGCCTGTCGCGACACCACTGGAGGCGGGCTGCACGATGTTGGAGCGTGAGCGGAAGACGGCCTAACGGTGTGCGGGACCGTAGCCCAGCTTCATGGAGACGGTTGCGAATGGTCCTCGCCGATACCCCAGGAGCAACAGTGTCCCTAATTTGCTGGGAAGTGGCGGTGCGGTCCCCTACGGCACTGCGTAGGATCCTACGGTCTTGGCGTGCATCCGTGCGTCGCTGCGGTCCGGTCCCAGGTCGACGGGCACGTGCACCTTCCGCCGACCACTGGCGACAACATCGATGTACTGTGGAGACCTCACGCCCCACGTGTTGAGCAATTCGGCGGTACGTCCACCCGGCCTCCCGCATGCCCACTATACGCCCTCGCTCAAAGTCCGTCAACTGCACATACGGTTCACGTCCACGCTGTCGCGGCATGCTACCAGTGTTAAAGACTGCGATGGAGCTCCGTATGCCACGGCAAACTGGCTGACACTGACGGCGGCGGTGCACAAATGCTGCGCAGCTAGCGCCATTCGACGGCCAACACCGCGGTTCCTGGTGTGTCCGCTGTGCCGTGCGTGTGATCATTGCTTGTACAGCCCTCTCGCAGTGTCCGGAGCAAGTATGGTGGGTCTGACGCACCGGTGTCAATGTGTTCTTTGTTCCATTTCCAGGAGTGTATTTCGTAAACCACATCAAATACTGAGGAACCGATTCCACAGACCGAACGTGAGGAGAGGGGCTAGTGTAATTGTTTAATACAAACCATACAAAAATGCACGGAAGTATGTTTTTTAACACAAACCTATGCTTTTTTAAATGGAACCACGTTAGTTTTGTTAGCACATCTGAACATATAAACAAATACGTAATCAGTGCCGTTTGTTGCATTGTAAAATGTTAATTACATCCGGAGATATTGTAATCTAAAGATGACGCTTGAAACCTCCGATGTTCAGTTGCGTGGTTTAACAAACACGGGCCACGGTCGGCGAGCAGCATCTGTAGGGACATGTTTACGATGACGACCGTGTTTAGGAGTGTGGCTGTAGTGCACTGTTGTGGTTTGGTCTAGCTGTCGCAGTGTCCGCATGTAGCGCTTGCTGCTATTGTTATTCTGCATTCGTCTCCGCACGCAGACCAACCGTAGTACACCGTGTTACCAGACGTCTGTGATAGTGTAGTGTTGTAGGAACTGTGACCATGGTGTATTCGAACTCTGAAAAGGAGGAGATGATACTCATCTATGGCGAGTGTCGACGAAATGCAGCTGAAGCCTGCAGGGTTTATGCAGAACGGTACCCGGATAGAGAGCATCCAACGTGCCGCACATTGCAAAACATCTACCGCCAACTGTATGCAACAGGTATGGTCGAAGCACGCAAACGGGTCCGTAACAGACACGTCACAGGAGAATCGGGTGCAGTTGGTGTGTTAGCTGCTGTTGCCATGAACCCACACATGAGTACACGGGACATTGAGAGAGGCGGTGTACTGAGTCAAAGCAGTGTCATGCGCATACTGCATCGTCACCGCTTTCACCCGTTTCATGTGTCGCTACATCAGCAATTACATGGTGATGACTTTAATCATCGAGTGCAATTCTGTCAATGGGCATTAACAGAGAATGCGTTGCAGTTCTACCTGTTTACCGATGAAGCGGGTTTCACAAACCACGGGGCAGTGAATCTACGGAACATGCATTACTGGTCCGTGGACAATCCTCGCTGGCTCAGACAGGTAGAGCGACAGCGACCGTGGACTGTAAATGTATGGTGCGGAATCATTGGCGACCACCTCATTGGTCCTCACTTCATTGCAGGAGCCCAAACAGCTGCAACATACATCGCGTTTCTACAGAATGATCTGCCAACGTCGCTCGAAAATGTCTCACTGGAAACGCGTCGACGTATGTGGTATCCGCATGATTGTGCACCTGCACATTCCGCAATTAACACTAGGCTGACACTTGACAGGATGTTCGACGGGCGTTTCATAGGACGTGGAGGACGCATAAATTTGCCAGCCCGTTCTCCTGATCTTACACCTCTGGACTTCTTTCTGTGGGGTACGTTAAAGGAGAATGTGTACCGTGATGTGCCTACAACCTCAGAGGATATGAAACAACGTATTGTGGCAGCCTGCGGCGACATTACACCAGATGTACTGCGGCGTGTACGACATTCATTACGCCAGAGATTGCAATTGTGTGCAGCAAATGATGGCCACCACATTGAACATCTATTGGCCTGCCATATCGGGACACACTCTATTCCACTCCGTAATTGAAAACGGAAACCACGTGTGTACGTGTACCTCACCCCTCATGGTAATGTACATGTGCGTCAGTGAAAAAGACCAATAAAAAGGTGTTAGCATGTGGACGTAATGTGCTGTTCCAGTCTCTTCTGTACCTAATGTCCATCACCGTTCCCTTTGGATCCCTACGTAATTCGGTGCTCTCCGATACACACGATCGAACAGCGGAGGAGTGGTACTCAAGCGTCAACTTTAGGGTACAATATCTCCGGATGTAATTAACATTTTACAATGAAACAAACGGCACTGATTACGTATTTGTTTATATGTTCAGATGTGCTAACAAAACTAAAGGGGTTCCATTTAAAAAAACGTAGGTTTGTGTTAAAAAACATAGCTCCGTGCATTTTTGTATGGTTTGTATTAGCCAATTACACTAGCCCCTCTCCCCACGTTCGACCTGTGGAATCGATTCGTCAGTATTTGATGTGGTTTACGAAATATATCCAGCGGTAATGTTAGGTGACCTACCCTGTATAAGGCAACCAGTGTCGAGCGCAGTTGTTAGATCGGCTACAATGGCGGGTTATCAAAATTTAAGCGATTTTGAACATGGTGTTATAGTCGGCGCACGAGCAATGGGACACAGCGTCTCCGAGGTAGCGATGAAGTGGACATTTTCCCGCACGACCGTTTCACGAGTGTACCGGGAATATCAGAAATCCGATAAAACATCAAATCTTCGACATCGCTGCGGCCGGAAAAAGATCCTGCAAGACCGGGACCAACGATGACTGAAGAGAATCACTCAATGTGACAGAAGTGATAACCTTCCGCAAATTGCTGCAGATTTCAATGCTGGGCCAAGAACAAGTGTCAGCGTGCTAGCCATTCAACGAAGCAACATCGATATGGGCTTTCGGAGGCGAAGGCTTACTCGTGTACCCTTGATGACTCCACGACACAAAGCTTTACGCCTCGCCTACGTCCATCACACCTACATTGGACCGTTGGTGACAAGAAACATGTTGCCTGGTCGGACGAGTCTCGTTTCAAATTGTTTCGAGCGGATGGACGTGTACAAGTATGAAGACAACCATATCAATCGATGGACCCTGAATATCGGCAGGGGACTGTTCAAACTGATGGACGCTCTATAATGGTGTGGGGTGTGTGCAGTTGGGACCCCTGATACGATTAGATACGATTCTGACAGGTGACACGTACGCAAGCCCCCTGTCTGATCACGTGCATTCATTTAGTCCAGTGTGCATTCCAACGGACTTGGGCAATTCCATCAGGACAATGCGACACCCCACGCATCCAGAATTGCTACAGAGTGGCTCCAGGAAACTTTTCTGAGTTTAAACTCTTCCGTGGACCACCAAACTCCCCGGACATGAACATTATTGAGCATATCTGGGGTGGCTTGCAACGTGCTGTTCGGAAGAGATCTCCACTCCCTCGTACTCTTACGTATTTGTGGACAGCCCTGCAAGATTCATGGTGTCAGTTCCCCCCAGCACTACTTCAGACATTAGTCGAGTCCATGTCATGTCGTGTTGTGGCACATATGCGTGCTCGCGAGGCCCCTACACAATATTGGTCAGGTGTACCAGTTTCTTTGGCTCTTCAGTGTAATTAAAGTGCACTTACTCACAGAGGTCCAGTGTCGGCTGTAATTCCCGTGTGGCAGCGAAACTCGCCAGATATTCTAATGCGTTAATGAATAACCGATCTACGCTGGAAAAGAATTAGTTCCAATTTTGGTCACCATGTGCAAATCTGGCGCTTTGAATGCAAGAAAGATGTACTGAAATGTTTCCGTATGTAATGGATTAGGTACGGGACTTGGGCAGAAAAGGTCAAACATATGCGAAAGGCATAATGTTGGTGTTATTATTAACTGCCGCTTACACAGTTTGTCCAATACGAGCACCGACGAGATGCTGTATAGCGCCAGGTTTGCACCTGGTGGCCAAAATTTGAACTAATTTTTTCTAGTGTAAATCAGTTCCACATCAACACATAAGAATGTCTACCCACAATGGACTTCCGTGAGTAGCTGCTCTTTAATTATAACCACCTAGTACTTGAGTGGCATACTATCGATAGAGCGAACGGGGAAGTGTTTTTGTCCAAGAGAGCCAGGTGTTAACGTCACTTATTGGAAGCACTCGGGCTGGGACCACTGAAACTACTCACGTTTGGGAGTCCTCAGGCAGACACACGTTGTACTTGCGAAACGCTGAATGCAAAATTGAAGTTTCCGCATCTGGAAAATATAGCCCAGTGTAACTGCTTCAACTGAATTAATGGATCACATACGGAAAAGTAAAGTAAATTTACAATGAATGAAATATGAACGCTCTTAGAAGGGCAAAAGTAATATCTCAGTGTATTGACGTCATGCAGAGTGTTTCTCTTCCTAGAATATCTGTACACAAGGGCTTTTAATTTATACAGCTGACACTGGATGTCTTCTGTAAGGAAAGCACTACCTATATCTACGAGTAAATGTACCACGAAGTTACTGACCCAAAGGTCCTTACCAAGTACGTAGCTTTTAGTCGACTACTTAAACGAAATCGCCAAATACATTACTGAATGGAGAATATTTTCCCGTAAGTGCACAGTATAAAATAAACATCATACATAATACAGTTATTTGCCCTCATTCACAGATTTTGGAAAATTCTATGATGGATTTTTTTACTTAGGTGAGAGCTAGGGACCAGTCCACGTTAGAAATCACTGAGCTTTCCTAATTGAATCATTCTGCTGTTACCGCTTCTCATCTGAGAAGACTATACACCATGCCTCCCTTTTTGCTGGCGGGTCCGGCTCTTGCGAGACATAGTGGTCAGTTCCGCATTACGTGGTGCAGTCCGGATACTTTTGATGAGATAGTGTATAATGCAGATCGTCGCCCGTGTGTGATGTACCAGCTCTCCATCTACATCTGTACCCTGCAAGTCACCCTGAGACGTGTAGCGCAAAGTACTTCTGGTAGCAATACCACCTCCCCCTCCCCTGTTCCATTCGCGAATTGTGCGTGGTAGGAACGACTTTCAAGTAAACCTCCGTATGAATTCCAATTTCCCTGATTGTTGCGTCGTGGTCGTTCCGCGAAATGTATGTAGGAGGAAGTAAATGCTGCCCGATTCTTCTTGGAACGTACCTTCCCGGAAATTCAGTCTGGGACGCACGAAGTCTCTCCGCGTGCGTCTTTGACGTTAACAAACGAAATTTGTAACAATATGAGAATATAATTATTTGATGATGCTAATGACAACATACACTCCTGGCCATTAAAATTGCTACACCAAGAAGAAATGCAGATGAAACGGGTATTCATTGGACAAATATATTATACTAGAACTGACATGTGATTACATTTTCGCGCAATTTGGGTGCATAGATCTTGAGAAATCAGTACCCAGAACAACCACCTCTGGCCGTAATAACGGCCTTGATAAGCCTGGGCATTGAGTGAAGCAGAGCTTGGATGGCGTTTACAGGTACAGCAGCCCACGCAGCTTCAACACGATACCACAGTTCATCAAGAGTAGTGACTCGCGTATTGTGACGAGCCAGTTGCTCGGCCACCATTGACCAGACGATTTCAATTGGTGAGAGATCTGGAGAATGTGCTGGCCAGGGCAGCAGTCGAACATTTTCTGTATCCAGTAAGGCCCATACAGGACCTGCAACATGCGGTCGTGCATTATCCTGCTGAAATGTAGGGTTTCGCAGGGATCGAATGAAGGGTAGAGCCACGGGTCGTAACATCTGAAATGTAACGTCCACTGTTCAAAGTGCCGTCGATGCGAACAAGAGGTGACCGAGACGTGTAACCAATGGCACGCCGTACCATCACGCAGGGTGATGGCAATGACGAATACACGCTTCCAACGTGCTTTCACCGCGATGTCGCCAAACACGGATGCAACCATCATGATGCTGTAAACAGAACCTATATTCATCCGAAAAAATTGACGTTTTGCCATTCGTGCAGCCAGGTTCGTCGTTGAGTACACCATCGCAGGCGCTCCTGTCTGTGATGCAGCGTCAAGCAGATAGACCATGCTGCTGCAAACGTCATCGAACTGTTCGTGCAGATGGTTGTTGTCTTGCAAACGTCCCCATTTGTTGACTCTGGAATCGAGACGTGGTTGCACGATCCGTTACAGCCATGCGGATAAGATGCTTGTCATCTCGACTCCTAGTGATACGAGGCCGTTGGGATCCAGCACGGCGTTCCGTATTACCCTCCTGAACCCACCGATTCCATATTCTGCTAACAGTCATTGGATCTCGAGCAACGCGAGCAGCAATGTCGCGATACGATAAACCGCAATCGCAATAGGCTACAATCCGACCTTTATCAAAGTCGGAAACGTGATGGTACGTTTTCTCCTCCTTACACGAGGCGTCACAACAACGTTTCACCAGGCAACGCCAGTCAACTGCTGTTTGTGTATGAGAAATCAGTTGGAAACTTTCCTCATGTCAGCACGTTGTATGTGTCGCCACCGGCGCCAACCTTGTGTAAATGCTCTGAAAAGCTAATCATTTGCATATCACATTATCTTCTTCCTGTCGGTTAAATATCGCATCTGCGGCTGCTAGAAGAGAGAAATCAGCTAAACGTCCTGGTCGTTTAAAATCTTTGCCAGTTGGTCAAATGGTGTTAATTAAGTCTCATCGTTTGTCTCACAAAGGAAAAAGCTTGTGTCGCAAATTTTTTCTGCTTTATAACGGTCCATATAGAATTCGCAAAATTATTCATGATAACACTGTTGAAGTAGAAACTCTTAAATCTCGGCGCTCTAAGGGAGTACATCATATATCTAACGTTAAAATTTTTGTGGAATGATATTCTTTCGCGAAACTAACAGTTATACGTAAACACATGGAGAGTACAAGGATACCGCGCTGTGTTTTGGCGGCGGCACATACTCAAAGCAACAGTCAAGTCTGCGCGCCGCACAAGGCAGTCGTTGACCGCAAACAATTACTTCCTACGTCACGCGTACCTACAGCTGATCGAGCGCTCAGTGCGAATACACTGACAGCCGTAAACAAATACACAGTCTAATTTCTCCGATTAAATTCAGTATAAAGCTATAGTGACTTGATAAATTATGTTATTAACGTTCAGTATTTTTCAGGATACGGTTGTATAAAATATTTAAGACCTTCCGGTAAATTCTGTGTGTGTCCGACGTTAAGAGGACTTGCTATCGAGAAAATTTCAGGAAGAATGTCATTTCGAAGAAGAAAGTAATAAACTAAAAAGGTAACTATTAATTGAGTTTATTTTTCAGGTAACATATTTCCACTTAGGTACGTACTTTAGACGTAATTTGCTGCTCGCGATTACGTGATTCATACTTTGTACTAAATTTCATGTTCTATAGATTTACTTGTGAAGCGACGTGCTTGCGTACATTAACTGATTTTGACAATGATTGATTAATGAACAGGGTTGTTACTTATGTATATTATGCATCGCTTGGCTGCACTGCTTTTTCACTGATGTCATTTTCTTATGTGCCTGCTGTGCTTGTTTATTTAAATTATAATTGTCACCTGATTAGTTGTGCTGATATGGTTATGTATGTAAGTTATACTTTGTGATTTATCTACTTGCGCCTTCATGTTTACTTATTAAGATTACATATGAACATTTATTTGCTTATGACCTGTTTATTATGTAAGATACCTATTTGCTGCTTTTCGTATGGACTGCATATTAACACATTTCTGTTTTTTTTGTTATAACTACTCTTTAATTTGGTATATAGAAATGCTGATATGAGGTGTACGAACATGGAGTTTAGGTCACATTATGGTATTAATTGTAGATTGTTCGCTTGGCAGAGCCTCGTTGTAGGGATTGTGTTGCATCCACTTGTTGACATTCTGTTCTCTGCTGGTATATTTACTCGCTATTGCATGTTTTGCTTACGCTCAGTGCCTTATATTTTTAAGATAATAAAATGAACTGCTATAATTCGACGAACGACATTAGTACAAGAAACTTCATAGAAGTCACATGAGCTGGGGGTTTTATGGAAGCTGTATAAATTTATGCTAATAGGAAGAAAGCTAACGACATGACATACCAACACTAGGGTTAGATCATTGACAGTTATTACACTGCATTCTTCGTGAGCAATTGAAACAGGAAGTGACACTTGACACAAGAAATACTCCACATGTATGTTTCTGATTTGCCATGATTCTTGAAGTGGTGTACACACTGTGAAATATTACGATTTATTCACTCAAAGTCTTATGTGATCTTTCATACTACGTACTCGTGCTTACTTACTGAGAGTTATTCAAACTAAAGGCTGTTAGAGGTCATGTTTGCATTTCTCTTATTTAATGATGGCCAAGGTAACCAAAATGTATTTTATAATTCATAATGAGTAGAAGATATGGGTCAGATGGATTACACAGAGGTTGTGTGTGGACATTGTGTCTTTGGATTGTATGGGATGATGAATTGAAGTTTGCACTAGAAGTTTATCTGTACTTGTTCGAGGAGACTGACTAGAGGAAAGAGTTATTAGGGAAGTAAAATGATAATGGCGATAAGGTTTATATGTATCGACGTATTGAAGAGGTATTATTGAGGTATTGAGATTGTGTGGAGTTGATGATTATTGGAGTTTTGGTGAACAAGAGGTAAGATAAATGATATTGATGATAAGATTTATATGTATCGATGTAAGAGGTATTATTGGAGTATTAAGATTATGTGATGCTGATGATTATTGGAGTTTTGGTGGATAAGAGGTAAAGTAAGTGAGGAGCATATTTTTTTTGTTGGTTTATACGGAACAAGGAGGATGAAGATGGCAGACTAGAACACTCAAGTAGAAGGAAGATTGTCTACACACACACTTTGTTAAATCACTAAGCAGTATATACTTTTTTTTGGAGAGAGGAAGTAATTGCATATCTTGGCACACTGACAGTTGTTCAGCAACCGCACATTTTGATCTGGCTTGGCAAACATTGGTCTTGACATGATGACTATGACGTTGACTAACTATTATTGACTGTTTTACATTGCTGCCACTACTACTTGATACACATGATGAACATCAAATTTTGACAGAATTGCATTTACACAGTTAACACTATTCAATTACACAGTAGTACTTAAATGTGGATGAAGGATGAGTGAGTGTGTTTTGTGTGTTTTCCCTTCCTAATCCCAGATAAGTGGTACCGACTTATCTCCTAAATATTATTTTACTTGTTTGTTGTGGCTTGCACTGACACCCATAAATATTATAGGTTTACTGATATTTGTGTATTTGTAATAGTTAATATGACAATTATCTGACATCATTTGTGTGTTTGTTATAATTTGTATGTTTAGTGTAAGAGCATTGAGAATAATTTTGTAAAAGCAATTGTGTGTGCATTCAAACTGTTGGTGTCTGCACCTGTTCAACATTGCTGGGTGCCACTGATGGACTGCTTCTACTGAAATGTCACTTGTTGGTGTCTGCACCTGTTCAACATTGCTGGGTGCCACTGATGGGACTGCTTCTACTGACATAATGTCACTTGTTGGTGTATGCACCTGTTCAACATTGCTGGGGCCCACTGTTGGAACTGCTTCTTCTGAAATGATGTCACTTGTTGGTGTCTGCACCTGTCAACATTACTGGGTGCCACAGATGGAACTGCTTCTACTGAAATAATGTCACTTGTTGGTGTCTGCACCTACTCAACATTGCTGGGTGCCACTAATGGAACTGTTTCTGCTGAATGATGTCACTCGTTGGTGTCTGCACCTGTTCAACATTGCTGGGTGCCACTGATGGAACTGCTTCTACTGAAATGAAGTCACTTGTTGCTGTCTGCACCTGTTCAACATTGCTGGGTGCCACTAATGGATCTGTTTCTGCTGAATGATGTCACTTGTTGGTGTGTGCACCTGTTCAACATTGCTGGGTGCCACTGTTGAAACTGTTTCTACTGAAATGATGTTACTTCTTGCTGTTTGCACCTGTTGATCATTGCTGGGTGCTACTGCTGGAACTATCAACTACTAGTTTTTTTTTGAATAATTAAAAGCATTTTATGTGAACATTTGTATAAACTGATTTTTTGTGTATTGTGTAAACTATTATGTAAAGTCACATGTATGAAAGAATTTGTATTGCTTACTGTATTTTATATATTAGGTTATTGAAAGGTCAGTGCAAAGCCAAAATTTTATCTAATTATGTGATATTTACGTATTAATATTATCTTTTATTTTTGTCTGTATTTTTGTGGACGAATTTGGTGGTATTTTCACCACCAATGCTGGCAAAAATACCATCAAATTCTGGCCCGTGGAGGAAGGGCATATGAAAGGTGGCTACACTGAGCCACAGCGCCAGAGATTGCGCCAAAGAGTATTATTCAGCCGCCTCCACTGGCAGTGCTTGCTGAGATGTCGTAGTGAACAGTGCTTGCTGAGATGTCGTAGTGAAGAGTTCTTGTCGAGAAGTTGTGGTGGAGAGTGCTTATCGAGATGTGGTAGTAGTGAGTCGGTGTTGAGATGTTGTAGTAGGGAGTGCGTGTTTCATGTTTTATGCAGTTGTTTGATGGGCTAGACAGCAGATGTTGTTCGAATGGAAATATTGTAATGATCAGAGTGCTTTTCGTCAATACATATGAAGGTAAAAAAATTCCATTTTCTTTTTATTATTTCAATGTCTTAAATAATGCGTCATTACAGGTTCAGTCAACAAAGCATCTGGCTTGTGTTCTTGTATTAGAGCGTAATTCTGGTTTTCTTGCGCAATTATAGTATTTCTATTTTTTTTAATTACTTCAGTGTAAATGGTATTTATAATTTCTTGTCTTATTGAAGAAGAACCGTGCCAGATGTGTACGTTGAGTCACACTTCCACACACAGAACAATTACACTGTGTTTTGGTTTCGTAGGTTTTATAGTTGCTGGGGACTTAATTAATTAATTGTATTAACGGAAATTTTCTTTTATTCTTTGTTGTTATTCTATGCAGTCAGATTGCGTACTAATACTAGTCAGGGCCAACCGTTTACGAGACAACGTAACCGGATAGACAACTACCAAAAAATTAAAAAGTATTTGCATTTCATATTTATATAATTAAGCCCCCATGCAAAAGTATATGCGCCAATGCTATGAAATTTTCAGGAACTGTTTGCAACTTGTTGCTGTCTCCCTGGAACTAAAAAATACGAGATCCTGCTATTACATTCTGATTTTTAGATGATTGTATGTGGAAAAAAGTTAATTTTGGATGTGCAAAATTAAAAACTCTGTTAACGATACCATTTGTACCATAATAACTGTAATTTATATTAGTTGTCCATCTACGGTTAACATTGTGCGATGAGCTTTTCTGGTACACGCAGAGCCTTTCTCGACTCTGGTCACACGGGCCTGCCCAGTTCTCCGGAAAGGATTCTACCGATATCGTGGCCGCAACAGGAAGCGTCCGTCTACAGACAGTTTCAAAACTCTGAGAAATATTCTTGTGCAATGTCTGCTACCTCTCTTCGGAGCTTTACTCTGTGCTCTTCATGCTGATGCAAAATTCTACTACTAATCCGCACCAGGTCGCAGGCACACCGGGGAAACCACCCTAATACGGGTAACATCGCCTATGGTATTGTTAATGGCTCAGTTCAGGAGGAATAGTGCTTAAAGCTTTTTTCAGGTGAGTTACACCCAAACGAAGCCAAACGTTAGTGATTACATCCCGTAAAACTACCACATTACGGCGGTGTTGATAGCTATGTTGCAGCCGCTGTTCCAAATAGTCCCAGACGCTTTCTGTGACATTACAATCGGTTGATTTAGTGTGCTAGTCGAGTTGGATGTTCATCTAACGAGGAAATCATGCGTGGACCCTTGGCATCTTAGAATACGTCAATGTATACAGCATACTGATCACGATGATACAAAGTTTTGCATCACCCCGGTTCCCAGAAATCCTGAAGATAGACGTTGACTGTGAATATTGTATCACAGATACAGTCCCTTTGACTGTTCAGAGATGTCAACCCGTCCAAAGATGTAAACAACCATGTATGATAAGCACCTATTAGACGGAGGGGGTCCGACAGTCCATCAGTTCCAATCATTCCACCAGGAAGGAGGTGTACGGCTCGTGTTGTCTACAGTTCAACCACGCCTAGACGGTCAATACCGCGGTTCGATGGCGTTCGCATTGTCACTTTGTGCCAGGAAGAACTCTCGTCAAGGGAACAGTCCAGGCGTCTCGAAGTGAACCACAGCGATGTTGTTCGGACATAGAGGAGATACAGAGAGACAGGAACTGTCGATGACATGCCTCACTCAAGCCGCCCAAGGACTACTACTGCAGTGGATGACCGCTATCTACAGATTATGGCTCGGAGGAATCCCGACAACAACGCCACCATGTTGAATAATGCTTTTCGTGCAGCCACAGGACGTCGTGTTACGACTCAAACTGTGCGCAATAGGCTGCATGATGAGCAACTTCACTCCCCACGTCCATGGCGAGGTCCATCTTTGCAACCAAGACACCATGCAGCGCGGTACAGATGGGCCCAACAACTAGCCGACACGTTCTCTTCACCGACGAGCGTCGCATATGCCTTCAACTAGACAATCGTCGGAGACGTGTCTGGAGGGTACCCGATCAGGTTGAACGCCTCAAAGACACTGTCCAGCGAGTGCAGCAAGGTGGAGGTTCCCTGTTGTTTTGGGGTGGCATTATGTGGGGCCGACGTACGCTGCTGGTGGTCATGAAAGGCGCCGTAACGGCTGTACGATACTTGAATTCCATCCTCCGACCGATGGTGCAAACATATCGGCAGCATATTGGCGAGGCATTAGTCTTCATGGACGACAATTCGTGCCCCCATCGTGCACATATTGTGAATGACTCCCTTCAGGATAACGACATCGCTCGACTAGAGTGGCCAACATGTTCGCCAGACATGAACCCTATCGAACATACCTGGTAAAGATTGAAAAAGGCTGTTTATGGACGACAGACTCACCAACCACTCTGAGGGATCTACGCCGAATCATCGTTGAGGAGTGGGACAATCTGGACCAACAGCGCCTTGATGAACTTATGGATAGTATGGCACGACGAATACAGGCATGCATCAGTGCAAGAGGACGTGCTACTGGGTATTAGAGGTACCGGTGTGTACAGCAACCTGGACCACCACCCCTGAAGATCTCGCTGTATGGTGGTACAACATGCAATGTGTGGTTTTCATGAGCAATAAAAAGGGCGGAAATGATGTTTATGTTGATATGTATTTCAATTTTCTGTACAGGTTCCGGAACTCTCGGAAACGAGATAATACAAAACTTTTTTTGATGTCTGTAGAAAGGCTGTTTAATTTTGTTCATTCATAGTCTAAGTCTTTAGGAAGCCTGTAACTGTGTCATTAATGCTTTAAATAATAAGACACTGCACTAATTACGTTCATTCATGCATAGCGTATCACATGTTTTAGGATGCAAAAAAATCTCATTCGCCTATTGCCGACTTTACATGTTCGTCCCTTTTCATACAGCGTCTTATTATTACCCTTAAATACTGACATGTAATCGATTATTAAGGGCATTATCTTAAATTTATCCCCAGCAAAGTTAGCTGCCAACCAGAACACCCAATAGAAATGTCCAAGTCTATTTTTACTTCCTAATTATCGCCTAACGACGACACTTTCCTCTAGACGGAAGCATTGTCAGAAAACGATGCAAGGTATTCCAACTGTATCTTTACAACTTTGATCCTGTATATTTCAGAAATGAAGACAGGTAGAAAGGTGCGGTTTCTGATAATATCGACATAATTCTTATAGTTTTAGTCTTTTTTTTTAACAGAACTTAATGTATGGGCGCCGCCATTATCACGCATGATGTCTAACAAGTAGAGGGTATGACTGTGGGTCACCGATTTAATTCAGTTTTTGGAGGATTTTCCTTACTGAAATCACTGTGACTACTTCGAAGAAAATTCCATGAGAATTTCAGATGTGAGGAAGAAGATGGTGGCAAGAACCTCCTCATAAATTATTAGAAAATAATGGTGAGCAAAGGAGGTGGGTCAGCATACCACAATAATGACTATTGCTTCCTCTCGGCTGAGCTACATATCAGCCATGTGCAGTAGTCTCACTGCAGTCTTTAAACGCCTATAATTTATATGGAATAATATTTATATAATTAACTCACTCTGAATTTTGTTTTGAGTCATCAGTCTCCTGACTTGTTTGATGCGGTCCGCCAAAAAATCCTCTCCTGTGCCAAACGTCATGTGTTATTTTGCTGTTTAGGTAGCAGAATTGCTTAACTACATCTACTTCGTGATCACCAATCCTGATGAGTTTCTCGCTGCATTTCTTCTACTTCTCATTACTTTCGGCTTTCTTCGATTTAGTCTCAATCCATATTTCGTACTCATTAGATTGTTCATTCCGTTCAGGAGATCCTGTAATTCTTTTTCACTTTCACCGAGGATAGCAATGTCATCAGCAAATGTTATCATTGATATCCTTTCACCTTGAATTTTAATTCCAGTCTTGAACCTTTCTTTTATTTCCGTCATTGCTTCTTCGATGTAAAAATTGAACGGTAGTGGCGAAAGACTACATCGCTGTCTTACACTCTTTTTAATCCGAGCACTTCTTTCTTCGCCGTCCACTCTTTTCTATTCTCTCTTGGGTCTTTTACATATTGTATGTTACCCGTCTGACCCTATACTTACCTTTATTTTCCTCAGAATTTCGAACATCTTGCACCATTTGACATTGTCGAACACTTTTTTGAGGTCGACAAGTGCTGTGAACGTGTCTTGATTTTCCTTCAGGCTTGCTTCTATTATCAACCGCAACGTCAGACTGCCTCTCTGGTGCCTTTATCTTTACTAAAGCCAAAGTGGTCATCATCCTTCTGTATATTATTCTTGTCAGCAACTAGGATACATGAGCTGTTGAGCTGACTGTGCGATAATTCACGCACTTGTCAGCTCTTGCAGTCTTTGTAATTGTGTGGGTGATATTTTTCCGAAAGTGAGATGGTATGTCACCAGAATCATACATTCTACACACCAATGTGAATAGTCGTTTTGTTGCCACTTCCTATAATGATTTTAGAAATTCTGATGGAATGTTATCTATTAGTTTTTTATTTGATCTTAAGTCTTCCAAAACTCTTTTAAATTCTGATTCTAATACTGGATCTCATATCTCTTCTATATCGAGTACTGTTTCTTCTTCTATCACATCGGCCAAATCTTCCCCCTCACAGAGGCCTTCGGTGTACTCTTCCCACCTATCCGCTCTCTCCTCTGCATTTAACAGTGTAATTCGCATTGCTCTCCTTCATGTTACCACCCTTGGTTTTAATTTCACCGAATGTTGTTTTGAAATTTTTATATGTTGAGTCAATCCTTCCGACTATCATTTCTTTTCCGATTTCTTTAGATTTGTGATGCTGCCATTTCGCCTTAGCTTCCCTGCACTTCCTATTTATTTCATTCCCCAAGCGACTTGTAATTCCGTATTCTTGAATTTCCCTGAACATTTTTGTGCTCCCTCTTTCATCCGTCAACTGAGGCACTTCTTCTGTTACCTAGGATTTCTCCGCAGTTATCTTCTTTATACCTATGTTTTTCTTTCCAACTTTCGTGACTGCCCTTTTTAGAGATGACTGTTCCTCTTCAGCTGAACTGCCTAGTGAACTATTCTGTATCGCAGTATCTATAGCCTTAGACAACTTCGAACGTATCTCTGCATTCCTTAGTACTACCGTATCCCACTTCGTTCCGTATTGCTTCTTCCTGAATAGTTTTTGAAACGTCAGTCTACTCTTCATCATTACTAAATTGTGATATGAGTCTGTATCTGCTCCTGGGTATGTCTTATAAGCTGATATCTGGTTTCAGAATCTCTGACGGACCATGATGTAATCTAACTCAAATCTTCCCGCATTTCCCAGCCTTTCCCAAGTATACCTCCTCCTCTTGTGATTCTTGAACAGAGTATTCTCTATTACTAGCAGAAATTTATTACAGAACTCAATTAGTCTTTCTCCTCTCTCATTCCTAGTACCAAAACCATATTCACCCGTAACGCTTTCTTCTACCCCTTCCCCTTCAACCGCATTCCATTTCCCCATGATTATTAAATTTTCATTTCCCTTTACGTATTGTATTGCCCTCTTAATATCCTTATATATTTTCTCTGTCTCTTCATCTTCAGCTTGCGACGTCGGCATGTAGACCTGAGCTGTCACTGTCGGTGTTGGTTTGCTGTCGATTCTGATGAGAACAACCCTGTCACTGAACTGTTCACAGTAACACATTATATGCCCTACCTTCCTATTCATAACGAATGCTACTCCTGTCATACAATTTTTTGCTGCTGTTGATATTAACCTACACTCATATGACTAGAAATCGTTGTCTTCTTTCCATTTAACTTCACTAACCCCTGCTATATATAGAATGAGACTTAGCATTTCCGTTTTCAGATTTTCTAGCTTCCCTACCATGTTAAAACTTCTAAAGCTCCACGCCCTGACCCGTAGAACGTTATCCTTTAGTTTGTTATTCAATCTTTTTCTCGATGGCCGAGAGGTGAAAGCATGGCTGGTTGGATGGTACGGTAGCTAAGCGTGTTTAGTCAGAGGGGTAGCTGTTCTCTCCAATGAAAACATCGGGTGTTTTCAACGACGAACTTGAAGGGGTGTTATGTGACGTCCGTCCAGACTTAATGCCGAGAACAATGACTAACGAAATGGAGGGAAAATGGCATTAGACTACCAAACCACTTAGCCGTCTGCGAGTCTTGGACGTGGCTTTTTTTCATTCGATATTTTTTTCGTTGTATCTGGAATATTTTTATGTGTCTTCTTTTGAAGGCAAACATAGACAGGTGTGTTTAGTAATCGAGTAAGTACATACTACAATGTGTTAACAGTTGTTTTCATTGTGATACATGACGCGTTATGTAGGACTTTCGAATTTGATGCTCAACCCACCTGTACCGTGAAAGTGACACCATAGAAATGTATCTTTCTTTGTATGACGTTTTTTCTCAGATAGATAAAGGATTTCATCGCACGACTTCAGAATCGTGCGACATCGCAGCAGAGCAGAGAATTATAAGGTAGGGCGGAAGCTACCAAATTTCATGGGTTGGCCCGTAACAAATTGCCCACGCCTTTCTTTCAAGTTAAGGTTTTATACAGTGAGTACGCACTCAAACTGATATCTGTTAGACCTGTGAATGTCATTTTTTCCACGAACAGTGTACAGGAAAATATGTGAATACGGCGAGATATTATTCGTGTGTTGCGCATGGTGCGAGAAATATTTATGTTTTGCCTGTTTATATGATAAGTTTCACTCTACCGATTGCAAGAGCGTCCACGAATAGACGACCAGTTATGGTTAAGTAATAATATACTTTAAGTATATTTTTGTACTTTGTATCACCGTGAGAATAACTGTCAATACATTATTAAAATATGCTTATTTGATTATTAATCACACCTCTCGATAATTGAATACAAAAAAAAACAAAGAAAAATATTACGATTAGAAGAATATTATCGGATACACCGAAAAAATCGCTTAATCTAAAAAAAAAAATCTTTACCCCGACTTGGCGCAGCCGTTTTGCCCTACCACAGAAATTTAACTAGCCCTCTGCAAGCGTTACCTCTAATTACTCCCTAAAATTCTCGCAAGGCGATGGGACCCACAAAATTATAACTTTTTCTATTATTTTTTAAATTTTTATTTATTTATTTTATTATATGATTATAATTAGGAAATTTTTTACAAATAAAATTCCTACATAACAGAATGCTGCAAAAAAGTTATTCAAAGGATACACTAAATAACTTTGAACATTACTTGTCCTACAATACGGTTATTTGCGTGGCCGTCTTCCACAGCAGCTGTTAAAATCTGTTATTATTGGTTATCCGCCTTGATTCATAAAGCATCTTCCAGGGTTTTTCTGAAAGTTGGATACATACGTTTGTAAATTTTTGGTTGTTTTAGGTTTAAAACAGCGTTTTGTTTATAAAGATGGCGTACAACTTACTTATGGTGTTACTATACATATTCTGCTACTTCCCTGCTTGCTAGCAGCGATTGACGTCGAAAGACTTCGATTCATATTTGCACTTGGCAGTTTTTGCCATTCTGCGGTATTTCTTGCGCTGCATTATTTATACTCTACTTTTGTAAACTGTTCCTCATTCCGCACAGTAAAAATGTTTATGTCTGTTCGTTTGTTTTCGTTTACGTTGCGAGTATTGCCAACCTGTGAAACTACATTTTGTGTGTGTGTGTGTGTGTGTGTGTGTGTGTGTGTGTGTGTGTGTGTGTGAGTTAGTGAAAATTTGTGAAACTGTCTTGTATGTAGAGACGTGAGAGGAGTGGGAGTGGGTTGACGATTTTTTTTTGTGGTTGGGAGGGGGGGGGTTATAGGACAGAATCTGGGAGGAGATGGTAGTGGTAAATTGAGCCTGTGGTTAATTAAGCGAGCTGTGTTTTATCCGAGTGGTTTTCCTTAAATTTGTGGTGGTTCTTAGTGGGATATTTGTTGTCCACCAGAAATGTCATAAAGTTTGAACTCGCAATACGCTCTACGATCCTTCGACAGACGAACATCAGCGATTTTGGTCTGTAATTTTGTGCATCCCACCTCTTTAAACGTTTTATAGATAGTAGTGACTTGCACTCACCCGCAGACACGAGAGGCCATTCACTGCGTAAGAGAATCTGCACAAATATGAGCTACGAAAAGAACTATTCAATGTAAAATCCAGTAGGGATTCCTTTGGGTATTGATACCTTGTTCGTTTTGTGCCACCTTAATTGTTATTCAATATCCAAGGTGCTCATTTAAATAATTCTCATTTTTGAAATCCGCCAGGATATGACTGTGGAGACTTTACGTATAGCCCCTTCTAACAGAGACGTAAATTGTCATTAGGTTTTTCTCTATGAATTTTTCTCCATTCTCTTTTGTAGTGAGAATGCAGCAGTCCTATTTTTGCAACATTTTTCCGTATGACACCATTAAAATAAGGTGGGTCTTTCCCGTCTTCTATTACTTTTCCCCAATACATGACAAAAATGGGAACCGCCCAGAAGATATGGTTAGATGTCGATATAACTTCGTACAAGTACACACCATTGGCGGGCATTTAAATACAGTTGCAATTCTCAGTCACAGTTACAACGGCCACAAGACTGCATCAGTGTTTAGTTTTGTTACCATTACTCGTATAGGGTATATCGTGGGACAGGGACAGCATCAGATGTTGAGTGATCACTGTCAAGGGCATGGAGGTTGCGCATACTTGTATGAGACAGCATTGTCAGCACCTGGCAGAGTTTGAAAGGGACCTCATTCTGCGTATCAGTTCGGACGGATGGTCGAATTGTGAAGTATCTAGGTTTGCAGAGCATTCGGATGTGACAATGCCTCGATGTCTGACTGTATGGCAACGTGAGGTCAGGCATACTCGCCATCAGGGTTCTGGTCGACCATGTCTGACCATCACAATGGAGGATCGCAATATCGTGCAACAAGGAGCCATCTGAGAACAAATAATGGACGCCATGAAACGGTCAGCATCATCCCACAGCATTGTCAGGAGCATTGCAGCTCCCAGTGATGTGACCAGGAAGCATACTGGTACCACCCCAGAGGCATCATAGAAACGGAATTGCAAGTTTTTGTGAGACACTGGATAGGGCTCGCGTGGAATCCGGCGAACCCAATGAAGCGCGCCTGCTGAGCCGCGTCTTTAGTGGCTTCGTATCTGGGCGCCCTCTGCCGCCGCAATATAGGAGGGCTGGCAAGAGTGACTCAGCCGCTCGCTCTTGGAGCCACTCTGCAATATGATTCTGTGCACTCGCTGCCTGGTCTCGGCTCTCTTTTAGTACAGAGACTATTCCTTGGGGACACTGTGACAGCTGGACACTGATTCTTACTGCATCATTTGCAATGTCTTCGTTCGCCTGGAGAAATAATAGCAAAGCAAATCTTCTGTCTGTTGCGTTAACTTGTTCGCTAATCTTTTCTACTCCTGCCCAGCATTCATAAAATGACAGTTGCCGCACCACTCTGTAGCTCAATTCTCCTTACCGTAGTGCACAAAGCTGTACCCAACATGGACTGCTGATGACTGGCAACGCATGATGAATTGTTCTGCCACCCCCCTCACTGCCCGCCATTCCCTGATAACCACTGTCGGTGAGTACGGCAATGACGTGGGGAGAGGTCTCATTCCTACAATCTTTTGGAGGGGCACTATTGTTACTTACGGCTTCATACTGTGTGCAGCCATCAGATATAAATTCAGGGATGGTAGTCATCGTGGGAACTCTGACCCTCTAATAGCACATCACAAGTATTCTGAGTCTTCATGTGCTACCTCTCACACAGACCTTTTTAGAGAGCGCTTTTAGAAATCCGTCAGCAAAATGTTCTAATGTGTGTGAATTCCTATGGGACTTAACTGCTAAGGTCATCAGTCCCTAAGCTTACCCACTACTTAACCTAAATTATCCTAAGGACAAACACACACACACACACACCCATGCCCGAGGCAGGACTCGAACCTCCGCCGGGACCAGCCGCACAGTCCATGACTGCAGCGCCCCAGACCGCTTGGCTAATCCCGCGCCCAGCACTCGTTATTCCGGCAGATGATTACATCCAGTGAAAATCTGCTCAACTCTACAAACAAGTGTTCGCCTTCGTAGCTGAATGGTCAGCCCTGCTGATTGCCACGTGGGGCATCCAGGTTCGATTCTTGGTACTTCCACGGATTTCTCCTTGGGGGAGGGGTGGAACGGCGTGCACTCCGCCTCCTGATGAGAACTGAAGAGCTAATTGGGTGAGGAGTATCGGCGCCAGCTCTTCCAATCCGACAACGTCCGGGAGAGTGGCATGCTGATCCCGAGGTCCTCCATGCTGCGCCTCGATGACGTCATAGGCTGAGAACGACACGGCGGTCGGTCTGAACCGATTGGTCCCTCTGTGGCTTTGCTTTTCTTCCCTTTCCTTTCCTTTCCTTTCCTTCGTATGTGTTCATGTACCAAAATGATCTTCATTTATCCTTCCAGACATCCAGTGCTTCATTAAATACTCGTGTAGGATTTAACACGTGTTCCTACGTCACTCACTGTCTATTTTTCTCTGATGCTTCCTTATTTCGTGCTTTACAAGTCCACTGGAGCTACAACGAATGCTATCTCATGAAACTTGATAGTATACTACTTTTTCATTCGATTCTTAACATGGTGAAATAACATACTCTTAAGAGTTATAATAAATATTGCAGACCCATTGTACACGGCACAGTATTTTCAATAGAGTCAGAAATCTTTGACAAACGAAAGGAAATAATTGAAGGCCACAACAATGCGTTCTGCCGCTGCTCGATCTGAAACAGACTTCGTCTGCCCTTAACCGGCGGCGGCCGGAACAGGTTTTTTATATTACAGCGTATACACAACCGGTCGGGATGAGTGTATGAGCGCCGGCTTTAGGATCGCTCTCCGTCGATGACACCCAGCAAAAAACTGCTACGTACATCGTTGCATGGCAGCGCACTGAGGCGTGACACCATGTATATAGGTCTCCGAAATGATAAGCGCAATGTGTCCTCTGCGAGGGGCACTCAATAAGTAATGCTGCACTTTTTTTCTGAAGGTAAGTTGGTTTTATTCAGGATTACAATACACCAAATTATTCCCCGGTCTTTTGCCTACAAAAACCAATTTTTCAACATAATCTCAGTTCAGTGCAATCGCCTTACGCCACATTACTGGGAAGGCCAGTATGCCCTCATGGTACCACTCTGTTGGTCGACATCGGAGTCGACGTCTTGCTGGATCGATAGCCTCCCCATCAGCTACGTACTGCTTCCAGTGGAGTGCGCCCTTCGCTGGGCCAAACGGAAGTCGGAAGGTGCGAGATGGCACACGGGAAATCGGACACGTTTGCGCGACCTTATTGCGATCATGACAGCGCCTCTCCCAACGACTCACCGTGCTTTTGTTCACTGCCAGGTCTCCGCAGACATTCTGCAAGCGCCTATGAATATCTGCGATGCTCTGGTTTTCCGCCAAGAGAAACTCAATGACAGCTCTCTGGTTGGGACGTACCTCCGTTAGAGACGCCATTTTGAACGCTACGCACGAGGGTAATCCCAAAAGTAAGGTCTTCTATTTTTTTATAAGTACATAGATCTATTTATTTCTACAATGGTTTACATCAATTTACAGCTTGAACATTTAGCTATTTTTCGACATAGTGACCATTTCCTCCGATGCATTTTTGTAGACGCTGTGGCAGTTTTTGTATGCCCATGTCATACCAGCTCGCCGCCATGCTGTTCAGAAAGTTATGAACCTCTTCTTTCACCTTGTCGTCGGAACTGAATCGCTGGGACCACAGTTAACGCTGACAGGTACTGTGAGACTGAAAAAATTCAAACGGGCAATTCAGAACCGGAGAAGAGGAATGTTGAGCAAGGGCGTACACATTTTCCATGACAACGCTCGGCCACACATCGCTCGGAAAACCGTTGCTCTCCTGCAACAGTTTCAGTGGAACATAATCACCCACCCGCCCTACAGTCCTGACCTGGCGCCCAGTGACAATCACCTGTTCGCTAGGTTAAAATAACATTTGGCCGGAAAGCGATTCAGCTCCGACGAAGAGGTGAAAGAAGACGTTCATAACTTTCTGAACAGTATGGCGGCGAACTGGTATGACATAGGCATACAAAAATTGTCACAACGTCTACAAAAATGCATCGATAGAAATGGTGATTATGTCGAAAAATAGCTAAATGTTCAAGCTGTAAACTGATGTAAACCATTGTAGAAATAAACAGGTCTATGTACTTATAAAAAAACAAGAGACCTTACTTTTGGGATTACCCTCGTATAACGCGGCCACGTATCGGAACCTGATGAAACTATTTTGGCTGGAGTGGAATATTCCACGATGTTCCACAAGACATTTCGCATATATTCAACTGAAATGGGGCGAGGATAAATATGTTGCATTGCTTACTGAACGCCACTCGTACCATTGCTTGAATCTACCGTGAAAGTCTAACACGACTTGTAAGATTTTAAGTGAGTGTTCAAACGAAGATCTGAACAATTTTCACCGTGATCCGTATACCAAATTTTCATCTATGGAACACTGGAAACGCAAGCTGCAACGGAAAATTTAGTTACTGACGTGTTAGAACCTTATCAACAGCCACTGGGGTTTGTGAAGCGTTTCTAACTTCCTGTAATGAACTTTGCGTTATAAGCTTGGTTCGTGCATCTGAAATGTATTTACCATCTTTTACGGTTATCACATGAAAAATTAATAGGCAATCAATGAGCTGTCGTTGATCTGAAATCAAATTACTGCTCCAGATTGCATCCCCGGAACTGCATCAAAAATGGTTCAAATGGCTCTGAGCACTATGGGACTTAACATCTGAGGTCATCAGTCCCCTAGAACTTAGAACTACTTAAACCTAACTAACCTAAGGACATCACACACATCCATGCCCGAGGCAGGATACGAACCTGCGACCGTAGCGGTAGCGCGGCTCCAGACTAAAGTGCCTAGAACCGCTCGGCCACACCGGCCGGCCGGAACTGCATCATTTCACATTACCCGGTCACTGAAAAATACTATAAAGACAGCTGCCACATGCACTGCAAAGTGAATAGGCGCCTTTCTTTCTAAACAAATCACACGGGAAAATTTGACCAGGTGCCATGAAGCTACCTAGTATTAACGTGAACTGGCAAGGCCACGTGGCTGGATGTAAGGGCAAATAAAATGCTCTAATACAAGAAATGTGTGTACATAAAAAGTGAGAAAAATACTATTGTGTTCAAAGCAATTGTAAGGAAAAGGACAATGTAAATCGTCAGTACAAGAGATGCACAAATTCACAGATTATATGACCAGGTAACGAGATCTGTAATGAAAGCTACAAAATGTTCCCTCGCTTTTTAAGAGAATGATAACGAAAGCTACTTATATTCACAGATGGAGTAATTATAAACGGATATTCCCACCAGCGTGTGCAAATTGCTTTGAATGGATCTCAAGGGATGACTAAATTCCTTTGCAAACGAACAAACACGCGGCACGAGAAGTTATACCGAATAAATATGGCGCAAAACTACCTTTGAAATGCAAGAAATGAAATGAACAGTTGAAGTCTACAGAATGCAACAATGTCATCCAGAGGTACCACGCAGCATTCTGAAACCCTGAAAGAGCCACCACCATCCCCCAGAAGCTGGGCCCTTCAATAGAAGCTTCCCACTTCATATCATGTTGATGCAACAACATTTTGACGGGCTGCACTCTAATTAAAGGACACCAGTCGAAGTTCTGAAGTGACTCCCATCGATTCAGGAGTGAACCACCAAATGGCAGGTTTGTCTCACCGTAACTTATTGTTCCATGAAAGTTCGTCCCAGCAGGTCACGCCAGAGGAGAGAAAATGAGGTAAATATGTTTGTACTACCTACGTGTAACTTTGCCAATGTTTTACTTGAACATTACATAATGTAGGATTTCAAAAGAAGAATCAACGAATTATTCGTTGCCACTACTGCATTTAAGCTTTACTTTCGCATGGATGTAATTGTTCCAGTTGATTCCCAAAATCAACAATGGCGCATTTATCAGAAAATGGCGAAATGGAACAAATCCCCGCAGGTGTTTCGCGGTAAATCCCTGACGACGATTCTTCAATGATAACCCTCGTGAAAGATGTGCAATCAGCACGCACTGCGTGAGATTATCTCGCCCGAAAATGTAATTCCGCTGTTTAAAACAAACATTTAGAAGAACCTTACTGGCGAAGCATTGAAATCTGTGCTTCTAACGTCGACACCCAACAAAGAACGAATGGGAGAAGAATGCATGGGAAAAGAAAAGCTTGTTACTGAGAAAGAAAGACGTGCCAAAGAAAGAAAAGAGCGGCTATTGGAACAAAACGACATAAGCTAGATTTCATTGCATCAATGCCAAAAAATGGAAGAAAAGAGGTCAAACAGCCAGTCAAATTCAGACTTCTCAAATACGACAGTAGCTCACTTACTATTTAGCGGAGAAGTACCCTAAGAAGCGGAAAAAGAGCCTGGAACTTCAAGGAATAATCTGAGCATCTAACAAAGCACACTATTTCCTACGTCCCTAGATAAGTTAGCCTCAGTATCTGAACTCTTCCAGGCTGCCCTACTAATCCTTCTTTCATGGAAAACAAAGTATTTTTTGTACAAGTGGTTCTAGGAATTATGTTCAAATTTAAGAAACATTTCAGTTCAGTATTGTGTTGGGTAACTTGGCTAGAATACAACTATAGGTTCTTTCAAGCGTTTTTATTATGTAATCGTCCATTTTTATGTTTATCTCAAATGAGGCAAAAGCTCACATGGCAGGGCCTTACTCCATTTTTGTTTCAGTTGCATTGTAAATACCGACGTAATAAAAATTCAGACACAGTTTTAATTTGGATAGGTTATGGGTAACAACCAAACCTATGAATTCAATTTGAAATCGCGGGAAAATTGACCAGAATATTAGAAAAACTGAAAATTTGCGGGCTGCGCTATGTCTTACCCTAAGCGCCGCAAGGATAGCACCGCTGACTAGTCGAAATCGCCAAGGCAACACTGTCAAAACAGACGACTGGCGTTCGGTGTACTTGTGAACAAAGTATGAAACATTGCACCTACGTGTTTCAGCCTGAAAAACCATCACAGATAGAACCACTGGGCCTTTATCACTCTTCCTGTAGTAGTCTCACAGGACAAAATATTAGTAAACCCCTCAAATCCCGCCCGGTTAGCCGTACGGTATCACGGCTTTCCGGATTGGGAAAGAGCGCCTGGTCCCCGGCACGAATCCACCCGGCGGACTTGGGTCGAGTTCCCGGTGAGCCGGCCAGTTTGTGGATGGTTTTTAGGCGGTTTTCCATCTGCCTCGGCGAATGCGGGCTGGTTCCCCTTATTCCACCTCAGCTACACTATGTCGGCGATTGCTGCGCAAACAAGTTCTCCACTTACGCGTACACCACCATTACTCTACCAAACATAGGGGTTACACTCGTCCGGTGTGAGACGTTCCCTGGGGGTCACCGGGGGACGAACAACACAATAACCCTGAAAGAGTGGTTCGGTGTGGGGCAGCGGACGGGTGAAGTGAACTGCAGTAGTCGTCGTGGGGTTGTGGACCACTGCGGCTGCGGCGGGGACGGAGCCTCTCCGCTAGACCCCCGGCTAACATACAATATAATACAACCCCCTCAAAGGAGTACACTGATCGCTTTGCACTGATCTACACTCCTGGAAATTGAAATAAGAACACCGTGAATTCATTGTCCCAGGAAGGGGAAACTTTATTGACACATTCCTGGGGTCAGATACATCACATGATCACACTGACAGAACCACAGGCACATAGACACAGGCAACAGAGCATGCACAATGTCGGCACTAGTACAGTGTATATCCACCTTTTGCAGCAATGCAGGCTGCTATTCTCCCATGGAGACGATCGTAGAGATGCTGGATGTAGTCCTGTGGAACGGCTTGCCATGCCATTTCCACCTGGCGCCTCAGTTGGACCAGCGTTCGTGCTGGACGTGCAGACCGCGTGAGACGACGCTTCATCCAGTCCCAAACAAGCTCAATGGGGGACTGATCCGGAGATCTTGCTGGCCAGGGTAGTTGACTTACACCTTCTAGAGCACGTTGGGTGGCACGGGATACATGCGGACGTGCATTGTCCTGTTGGAACAGCAAGTTCCCTTGCCGGTCTAGGAATGGTAGAACGATGGGTTCGATGACGGTTTGGATGTACCGTGCACTATTCAGTGTCCCCTCGACGATCACCAGTGGTGTACGGCCAGTGTAGGAGATCGCTCCCCACACCATGATGTCGGGTGTTGGCCCTGTGTGCCTCGGTCGTATGCAGTCCTGATTGTGGCGCTCACCTGCACGGCGCCAAACACGCATACGACCATCATTGGCACCAAGGCAGAAGCGACTCTCATCGCTGAAGACGACACGTCTCCATTCGTCCCTCCATTCACGCCTGTCGCGACACCACTGGAGGCGGGCTGCACGATGTTGGGGCGTGAGCGGAAGACGGCCTAACGGTGTGCGGGACCGTAGCCCGGCTTCATGGAGACGGTTGCGAATGGTCCTCACCGATACCCCAGGAGCAACAGTGTCCCTAATTTGCTGGGAAATGGCGGTGCGGTCCCCTACGGCACTGCGTAGGATCCTACGGTCTTGGCGTGCATCCGTGCGTCGCTGCGGTCCGGTCCCAGGTCGACGGGCACGTGCACCTTCCGCCGACCACTGGCGACAACATCGATGTACTGTGGAGACCTCACGCCCCACGTGTTGAGCAATTCGGCGGTACGTCCACCCGGCCTCCCGCATGCCCACTACACGCCCTCGCTCAAAGTCCGTGAACTGCACATAAGGTTCACGTCCACGCTGTCGCGGCATGCTACCAGTGTTAAAGACTGCGATGGAGCTCTGTATGCCACGGCAAACTGGCTGACACTGACGGCGGCGGTGCACAAATGCTGCGCAGCTAGCGCCATTCGACGGCCAACACCGCGGTTCCTGGTGTGTCCGCTGTGCCGTGCGTGTGATCATTGCTTGTACAGCCCTCTCGCAGTGTCCGGAGCAAGTATGGTGGGTCTGACACACCGGTGTCAATGTGTTCTTTTTTCCATTTCCAGGAGTGTATATGGTGCAGAACTGGAACCAGGTGGCTAGGTGACACTCCATTGCAGTCATGAGTCATGGCACAGACACCGATTGTATGGAATCAGCACAGTAATTCATAAATACAGTTCCGCATATTTGCAACAAGATTACAATGGCACCACAGAAAATACACTGACGGAAAAAAAAAATCGCAACACCACGAAGGATACATAAACGAAAGTTGTTAGGCGTGTTTCTGAATCTGAAAGATGATATCTGTTCAAATGAGGTTTGCCTTAAATACACGCTGTAACGGCCGTGAGCGTCAGTTACCTTTAAGAATGGGCGTGGTGATTTGATGCTAGTCAAGAATGCCGTTAAGGCGAGGAAGACGCCATTATCAACACCTTACTGAGTTTGAACGAGGTCGTGTAATAGGGCTATCGGCAGCTCCATGTTCCTTCTGCCGATACTGCAGAAAGATTTGGCAGGAATGTAACTACTGTACATCATTACTGGCAGCGGTGGTCATGAGAATGTGCGGTCGCAAGAAGACAAGGCTCCGGACGGCCGCATGGCACTACCGAGAGGGAAGACCATCGTGTTCGGCGAGTGACTCTGGCGCATCGTACTCCACATGCAATCTGCAATCTGAGCTGCAGTTGGCACCATAGTGTCACAACGAGCTGTTGCAAACCGGTTCCTTCAAGAACAGCTCCAACCGAGACGACCTGTAACGTGGATTCCACTGATCCCCAACTACTCCCATTTACGAGTACAGTTGTGTCAATCGAGAATCCATTGGAGGTCAGAGTGAACGTCTGTGGCATTTCCTGATGAAAGCTGATTCTACCTCGGTGCGAGTGATGGCCGTATGTTGGTTAGAAGAAAGCCAGTTAAGGGCCTGCAACCAACGTGTCTGCACGCTAGACACACTGGACATACACCTAGTTGTAGTCTGGCGTGTGATTTAGTATGACAGCAGGAGCACAGTCGTGACTGCAAATTTGTACGTGAGTCCGGTGATCCGATCCGTTGCGCTGCCATTCATGAATAGCACTCTAGAGGGTGTTTTCCAACAATGTAACGCCCGCCCATATACCTCTGTTGTAACCCAAAACTCTCTACGGAGTGTCGAAATGTTGCCTTGGCCCGCTCGATCACCAGATCTGTCTCCAATCGAGCACATATGGGACATCATCGGATGACAACTCCAACGTCATCCACAAACAGCATTAACAATCCCCGTATTGACTGACCAAGTGCCGACCGCAGTCGACGAGCGGTTCTAGGCGCTTCAGTCTGGAACCGCGCGACCGCTACGGTCGCAGGTTCGACTCCTGCCTCGGGCATGGATGTGTGTGATGTCCTTAGGTTAGTTAGGTTTAAGCAGTTGTAAGTTCTAGGAGACTGATGACCTCAGATGTTAAGTCCCATAGTGCTCAGAGCCATTTGAACTACTATTACTGACCAAATGCAACAGGCATGGAACTCGACGATATAGGCTGACATCCGGCACCTCTACGATACAATGAATGCACATTTAGATACTTCCGTTCAACATCCTGTCGGTTGCATCGCTTTATTAATCCGCCAACATTTCACAATTGCAACAGCTTATGTTGCGCTTAAATTAACCTGTGATCTTAGAATGTTAATCGCTTATGTATGTTGTCTAGACATACACCACTGGCCATTAAAATAGCTACACCAAGAAGAAATGCAGATGATAAACGGGTATTCATGGGACAAATATATTATACTAGAACTAACATGTGATTACATTTTCGCGCAATTTGGGTGCATAGATCTTGAGAAATCAGTACCCAGAACAACCACCTCAGGCCGTAATAACGGCCTTGATACGCCTTGGCATTGAGTCAATCACAGCTTGGGTGGCGTGTACAGGTACAACTGCCCATGCAGCTTCAACACGATACCACAGTTCATCAAGAGTAGTGACTGGCGTATTGTGACGAGCCAGTTGCTCGGCAATTGACCATTGACCAGACGTTTTCAATTGGTGAGAGATCTGGAGAATGTTCTGGCCAGGGCAGCAGTCGAACATTTTCTGTATCCAGAAAGGCCCGTACATGACCTACAACATGCGGTCGTGCATTATCCTGCTGAAACGTAGGGTTTCGCGGGGATCGAATGAAGGGTAGAGCCACGGGTCGTAACACATCTCAAATTTTACGTCCACTGTTCAAAGTGCCGTCAGTGCGATCAAGACGTGACCGAGACATGTAGCCAATGCCACGCCAAACCATCACGCCGGGTGGTACGCCAGTATGGCGATGACGAATACACGCTTCGAATGTGTGTTCAACGCGATGTCGCCAAACACGGATGCGTCCATCATGATGCTGTAAACAGAACCTGGATTCATCTGAAAAAATGACGTTTTGTCATTCGTGCACCCAGGTTCGTCGTTGAGTACACCGCTGCAGGCGCTCCCGTCTGTGATGCAGCGTCAAGGGTAACCGCAGCCATGATCTACAAGCTGATAGACCATGCTGCTGCAAACGTCATCGAACTGTTCGTGCAGATGGTTGTCGTCTTGCAAACGACCCCATTTGTTGACTCAGGGATCGAGACGTGGCTGCATGATCCGTTACAGCCATGCGGATAAGATGCCTGTCATCGCGACTGCTAGTGATACGAGGCCGTTGGGCTCCAGCACGGCGTTCAGTATTACCCTCCTGAACCCACCGATTCCATATTCTGCTAACAGTCATTGGATCTCGAGCAACACGAGCAGTAATGTCGCGATACGATAAACCGCAATCGCGATAGGCTACAATCCGACCTTTATCAAAGTCGGAAACGCGATGGTACGTGTTTCTCCTCCTTACACGAGGCGTCACAACAACGTTTCACCAGGCAACGCCGGTCAACTGCTGTTTGTGTATGAGAAATCGGTTGTAAACTTTCCTCATGTCAGCACGCTGTAGGTGTCGCCACCGGCGCCAACGTTGTGTAAATGCTCTGAAAAGCAAATCATTTGCATATCACAGCATCTTCTTCCTGTCGGTTAAAATCGCGTTGGTAGTAGGTCATCTTCGTGGTGTAGCAATTTTAATGGCCAGTAGAGTATGTATTTCCGAAATTTTATTCCTCTACGTTTATTTATTTATTTTTTGGTGTTGCGATTTTTTCTGCCAGTGTATTCTGAAAACTTTTGGAATAACAAAATAAATAGTTCCATGCATTAAAAACACATTTTCGTTTATGGCAAAGCTTTGTGTCTCCATGTGAGCCACAACACCATATGTTAAGTAAACTTTACGGAACAAATCAGGTACATATAAGGCAGTAACTGTCGGTAATAATCGTCTTAGGTGAGACTTCACACCCGTTTGAAATCAAAACTGGCCTCAAACAAAATGATGGACTCTGTCCAGTTCTTTTTAACGGTGTCTTGGAAAAGGTCCTTTGAGAATGGGGTAAGAGAATGGAGGAAGCGAAGAAGAGGGAAATAAAGAACGGTCAGCCTGAAACTGTTATTCGTACATTGTTTGCTTGGCCCTTGCAAATGACGTAGACATTTTTGTCAGCAATATTAACTCAGCATTTGTAAAGGCTGATCGATTGATAGAGACAGATGAGAAAGTAGGATTACAGATCCCACTTGAGAAGACAAAATACATGGCCAAAATCAGCGGTAGATCAGAATGGATGGTTGGAAGACTAATCATATACCCAGCAATGGTAATCCAACAGAATGGATAAGAACAGGAAGCGATCTACCTTAGGTTCCGCAAACTGCATCGAGCATATCACCTACCGAAAAACTTCAAAATTAAGAAGTCACTGAGCTCTGGGGCCAAGTTGCGACACTACAGTGCAGTTGTCAAACCAGAGGGATTGCATGTCTTCGGAGACTTTGACTGATAATAGACTAGGACTGACGATACATGACTCAAAAGAGAACGCAGGCTATTACGGATGATTTTAGGTGACAGACAGATTAATGGGCACATGTGAGAACAAACAAAGAACTGTACAGAAATATAGAACCAGTACAATCATCGATTAAGAAGAAAAGGTTGTTGTTCTGTGGGCGCATCTTCAGAATGTCCAGTGTTCATCAAATAAAGAAAATCTGGAATATCATAAAGCTAAAGGCAAAAAGATTGGGAAAGTTCCAAGAATGTGATAAAGATCGCAAAGAGATCGGTATCCCAAATTTATGAATAGGAATGAATTTAGACAAATGATAAAAACCTGCCGAAGTTTTGAGAGAAGAACTAAAAAGATTAAAGGGAACTCCTGGCAGAAGACCGGAAGAAAGCACTGAGTGCTGGGATCAAGAGATACTGGCATGACATCAAAGCTGGCAGACGAACAAGAGCTAAAAATGGAAAACGATATTGACTGTTAACTAATAGTTCATAATGACTCACTTCAAATGTAAATAATAATAATAGTCTTTCATTTAACGCAGATTCCTATCCTTCATTGTGGTTCATTCGAAATGTCGTAAGTGTTTAGAAAAATATGCCAACTTCTGTATTAATTTTTATTATTTATTATTTTAAGCTTTTCCGCATTACAGAGGCTTAACTCCAACATAATAATTTACTCGAAAATTACAATACAAAGAATAAACGTTTTTAAACTATATTTTCAAAGTATTCCTCCAGGTGTTTCGATCTTGTGTGTCCTTTCCCTCTGCGCCCATTCTCCTCATTATGTGCTGTACATTTTGGAGTCAGGTGGTCATAGGTCGTCCTCTTCTTCTTCTCCCCTCCGGTTCCCAATCCAGTATCGATTTTGGTATTCTGGCTTTCTCCATTCGTCGTACATGCCCGTACCACTGTAATTTCTTCCTATCCATTACGTCATATATTCTGTATATTAATTTTTTAGTTCTGTCCATTACATTCCTGCTCCATAAGACTGAGTTAAGCATCCTAATGACCTTCCGTCCGCTGCTAATTCTTTTATTGATTTCTAACTCTGATTTTCCCTCGATTTCTAAAATGGATCTCAAATAACAGAAAGTGTTTTTGATTTTCTTTCCTTCAATGTATACCTCATCTGAATCATTAGTCAAGTATTCTGTTTTTTGGTAATCAATCTTCAAACCCCAAGTTTTGTATGATATTGCTAGTTGATTGCACATATAGTTAGCACCCTCCCCATCTTGTGCTACGACCACTTGATCATCAGCAAACAATAAATGATGTAGGTAAACTCCATCTCTTATTTCTAATCCCATACTCTTACATTTACGAGACCATGTTCTAAGGCTAATATCTATATAGGTTTTAAATAATGATGGTGACATGGGACAGCCCTGTAAAAGGCCTTTGCTTGTTCTAAATTTCTGTGAAAGTTTATTACCAACTTTCACTTGGCAAATGTTATCTTTATACATCTGTTGTATTATTGTAATCAAGGAAGGGTTTATGTTTGCCATATGTAGTGCTCTACGAAGTAATTTTCTTGAAACAATATCATACGCTTTTTCTAGAGGTATGAAAATTAATCCTATATTTTTTTATTTTTCCCTATGTTTCTCCAAAATCTGTCGTAGTGTGAGAATATGGTCTACACATAATTTCCCAGCCGTGAGTCCAGATTGTTCTTCTTGGGTTCTAAAATTTTTTTCAGTTTGTTTTTAATTGCTTTCGCAAAAATTCTCATTAATGTGTTTGCAACACAAATTCCTCGATAATTTGAACAAATTTTGCGATACCCTTTCTTAAATATTGTATTAATGCAACCTAGCTTCATCTCGTTGGGTACTGAATCTCCATGTATCATTTTGTTGAAGAGCTGTGTTATGAGTTTCACAATTTTGTCACCACCATATTTCAGACACTCTAGATTGATATTTCCTGGTCCCGGTGATTTACCATTCTTTCCTGTTCTCAACGCCTGAAGTACTTCACTTTCTAAAATCTGGATCTCATCATCTTCATGTCCTTTTTCTCCCACCGTTTCAGTGGTTAGCACACTGGACTCGCATTCGGGAGGACGACGGTTCAATCCCGTCTCCGGCCATCCTGATTTAGGTTTTCCGTGATTTCCCTAAATCACTTCAGGCAAATGCCGGGATGGTTCCTTTGAAAGGGCACGGCCGATTTCCTTCCCCATCCTTCCCTCACCCGAGCTTGCGCTTCGTCTCTAATGACCTCGTTGTCGACGGGACGTTAAACACTAATATCCTCCTCCTCCTTCTCCCACCGTTCCTTCTTCTAGATGTTCTTCTCTGTCTTCATGTAATAATTTTTGGAAATACTCTTCCCATTCCTTTTGTGCTATCAGTTGGAGATTGGTTTTGCCCTTTGTATCCTGTCGAAGCCTTTTTAATACTGACCATGCTTCTTTTGCTCTCCCAAATCCTAGTTTGTTATTCACCTTGGCACATGTTCTTTACGATGCTTCATTTTTTGCCATTCTTATTTTTTTTCATCACTTCATACTTCTTTTCCTTGTATATTGATCTTGTTTCTTCTGATTTATCATTCAAAGATTGAAGGAACGCATTTCGTTTTTCTCTAAAGAGGACCTCTATTTCCTCTGGCCACCACTCTGCTACACGGTTGTGGTTGCTATATTTTTTACCCAACACCTCTGTTGCTATGATTTTCACATTAGTTTTTATGTAGCCATATATTTCCTCTGTACTTCCTTCAAATGATTCAACCAGTTTCCTTTCCATCCTGGCCGCAAAGAATGTTCTGATACTTTCGTCTTGTAGGCTGTCAATATTAAAAGGTAAATTTTCATCTTTCTCAATCTGGTCCGTTTTATTTATGTTACTTGTATCATTCCTTGCATTCTTCCATGGCCAAAAAGACTTAATTTTTACTAGATAGTGGTCTGATCCACACTGGGCTCCTATATAACATCTCTCGTCTACTGCCTTGAAACTACTTGTTTGCCTAATATTAATATAATCTATTATAGAACGAAGTTCTTTAGTGTTCCGTTGCAAATTTATTAATGAATGTCCCTATGTTTGAAAAATGTGTTGGTAATTTTTAGATCAAATTGTTCACAAATTGCAATCAATCGTTCCCCATTGTCATTATATTCGTCCTCTCCATGTTTTCCTACTATTCTACAGGATTCTCTAGTTTCTTCCTTTCCATTCATATCTCCCATGATAATCACTTCCTTTCTTCTTGGGATTTTTTCAATAGTCTCCCTGAGGGTGGCCCAGAATGTATCTTTCTCCTTATCTTTTGTGTCGTTCGTGGGTGCATATACGCCAATAATCACAACTCCCCTAGCAAATAATGCCATTTCAACAATTATAATACGTTGATTAATGAATGTCCAATTTGTGATTCTTTTGTTCCATGATTTCTTTATCATAATGGAGACTCCTGCTTTGGTTCTTACTGCTTTTGGCACCCCACTCCAGATATGTACATAATTACTCCAGATATGTACATAATTATCCTGTTCTTCTTCTCCTTGGCCTTTGTTCTTTGTTTCAGAGAGTACGACAACATCCATGTTAAACATGTCAAGTTCTGCAGGTAGTAAATTTATTTTAGAGGAAATACCTTGCACATTCCAGCAACCAATTCCGAGGCATATTATTAGGTTTTTTAGCATTTCTACGTTTTTATGTGAGTGAGGAGCTGGCCCACTGCACAACACCCAATGTCGATCTAATCACACTCTTTGTCTAAGAAACTAGTAATAGTCTGTCGTCTGAGTTGCTACCATTGTACAGGGTGCATCGGCTATCAGTGCAGATATTTCTGTTAGTAACAGAGGACGGTGTACTGAACAACATTGCATCAGTATTTACGTCATCTGCAGACTATAATTATAGCTATAACAAATCGTGTGTTGTTAGGTTGGTTAGTACCTCCAAGTACACGTGGCAAAAGTAAGCCAGTAAGGCTTATTTCTATCCTGGGCAGCAGGTCAGGTGTTGAAGTATGGACGCGTGGACACAATATGCTTAGTCTATACTGATTAGTGCAGCCCATTTAGTGGTTCAGATGCAAACACGCAGAAACACATCAGGTAGTCAATCTTGTGTCGTGTCTGTGGGAATATTGCTCGACGCAGAAAAAAAACAACCTGCTCACTCATATGTGTACATACTGAGGTACCAAATCAAATAAATCTGCAGTTGTACCCGTTACATCGTGTATATCTACCTACATCAGTTTTCATAAGAAAAGCACAAAGAGTTCTTCAACATAGACTTCAGAATCACGAACGTAGATTTCAGCAACGGCTTTGGGAAAGCGGACTGTAGATACTGTATTGCGTGGGGAAGAATAAATTCCTTGCGAGTGTGCACAGATGCAGAACACAACATCTCTCTGTTTTGTTACACAAATATCCTGCGTATCTTTTGTCTCTAAACACGACAAGTAATGATTAAAAACGTACCAGTGGATCTAAAAACGTTGAACCCTTTCTGCGCAATAATATTATTGTCTAAATGCCTTTTTAGCATATTATCTCTGATTGTGTAAAGCGAATCTGTGGCGCGCAGGTTTACCGAGCACTCAACTGCCTAGATGAGAGCGCCTAACAAGCTAAATATTAGCCCGAGGTTGAGAAGAAGCACTAAGTCTGAACGATCTGCGCTCCCCCTCAATCGCCTTCACTATCCAAATGATATGGCAAACAGCGGATGAGCTACTGCATTTCCTTACTGCGAAGGGACGCAAAACACGGGGAGCTATTTAGCTATTAACTTGTTTAAACAGTGATTTTCATTAATATGTGAAAATAGTAAATAAAATTCAGTTATGGCAGGTAGTATTTGCGTCTTGACTAACGTCTTTTGGTCAGTTAATGCCAAAAAAGTCGAGAGTTCGTACCGCCTAAAATATCCATTATGGTCATTCGTTTGCATAGTTTTTGTTGTGAATTGGCAGGAGCCAATTCACGGGGTTTGGAGGAAGCCGAAAGGCACGCGTTTAAGCTCACGCAGGCTGGCGTGAGGTCTGGAACAGGTAAAGTAATTATACTATCAAGAAAAGTACGTAGCTTCAGGAATACTTAACTTTAATCCATAATTGGTGAACATCGGTCTGACTGTACATGCATCACAAGATAAATAGGAATTGACAATGGCGCCTTGCTAGGTCGTAGCAAATGACGTAGCTGAAGGATATGCTAACTATTGTCTCGGCTAATGAGAGCGTAATTGTCAGTGAACCATCACTAGCAAAGTCGGCTGTACAACAGGGTCGAGTGCTACGACGTCTCTCTAGACCTGCCGTGTGGCGGCGCTCGGTCTGCAATCACTGATTGTGGCGACACGCGGGTCCGACGTATACTAACGGACCGTGGCCGATTTAAAGGCTACCACCTAGCAAGTGTGGTGTCTGGCGGTGACACCACAGTTTTAACCCTAAGGATTTGGGACATCCTTTAGGTTGAAAACAAAAAGTTAGATCCAAACTGACTGAAGAACAGATCTACTATTTCAACTGTTAATTCATAAAGTACTAACAGTTCATATAGAAGATCGTTCTTCAGTCAGCTTTATGAACAGGATTTTCAGAGACCACAACTAGTCAAAGTTGATGTTATTAATGATAACATAAAAAGTCGAGAAATGAAATCCTGGAGTAAACGAAAGGTTTCAAGAACTAAACCGATACTGTTAAGAGCCAACTGCGTTGCCGCAGTGGTAACACCGGTTCCCGTCAGATCACGGAAGTTATGCGCTGTCGGGCTGGGCTAGAACTTGGATGGGTGACCGTCCGATATGCCGAGCGTTGTTGCCAAGCGGGATGCACTCAGCCTTGTGAGGCAAACTGAGGAGCTACTTGATCGAGAAGCAGCTGCTCCGTCTCCTAGACTGACATACGGCCGAGAGAGCGGTGTGCTGATCGCATGCCCATCCGCATCCAGTGACGCCTGTGTGGTGAGGATGACACGGCGTCCGATCGGTACCGTTGGGCCTTCATGGCCTTCTAGGGCGGAGTTTAGTTTACTTTTTAGTCGATGCTGTCATACTAGAAAATCCGTAATTGTCAGTAGCATGTATAAATCTGACTGTTCCGTAGCTATGTCTTCGCAGTTTTACACTACTGGTCATTACAATTGCTACTCCACGAAGAAGACGTGCTACACACGCGATAGTTAACCGACAGGAAGAAGATGCTGTGATATGCAAATGATTAACTTTTCAAAGCATTTACACAAGTTTGGCGCCGGTGGCGACACATAAAACTTGCTGACATGAGGAAAGTTTCCAACCGATTTCTCATACACAAACAGCAGTTGACCGGCGTTGCCTGGTGAAACGTTGTTGTGACGCCTCGTGTAAGGAGGAGAAAAACGTACCATCACGTTTCCGACTTTGATAAAGGTCGGATTGTAGCCTATCGCGATTGCGGTTTATCGTTACGCGACATTGCTGCTCGCGTTGCTCGAGATCCAATGACTGTTAGCAGAATATGGAATCGGTGGGTTCAGGAGGGTAATACGGAACGCCGTGCTGGATCCCAATGGCCTCGTATCACTAGCAGTCGAGGTGACAGGCATCTTATCCGCATGGCTGTAACGGATCGTGCAACCACGTCTCGATCCCTGAGTCAACAAATGGGGACGTTTGCAAGACGACAACCATCTGCACGAACAGTTCGATGACGTTTGCAGGAGCGTGGTCTATCTGCTCGTAGACCATGGCTGCGGCTACCTTTGACGCTGCATCACAGACAGGAGCGCCTGCGATGGTGTACTCAACGACGAACCCGGCTGCACGAATGGCAAAACGTCATTTTTTCGGATGAATATAGGTTCTGTTTACAGCATCATGATGGTTGCATCCGTGTTTGGCGACATCGCGGTGAACGCACGTTGGAAGCGTGTATTCGTCATTGCCATCACCCTGCGTGATGGTACGGCGTGCCATTGGTTACACGTCTCGGTCACCTCTTGTTCGCATCGACGGCACTTTGAACAGTGGACGTTGCATTTCAGATGTTACGACCCGTGGCTCTACCCTTCATTCGATCCCCGCGAAACCCTATATTTCAGCAGTATAATGCACGACCGCATGTTGCAGGTCCTGTACGGGCCTTACTGGATAAAGAAAATGTTCGACTGCTGCCCTGGCCAGCACATTCTCTAGATCTCTCACCAATTGAAATCGTCTGGTCAATGGTGGCCGAGCAACTGGCTCGTCACAATACGCCAGTCACTACTCTTGATGAACTGTGGTATCGTGTTGAAGCTGCGTGGGCAGCTGTACCTGTACACGCCATCCAAGCTCTGCTTGACTCAATGCCCAGGCTTATCAAGGCCGTTATTACGGCCAGAGGTGGTTGTTCTGGGTACTGATTTCTCAAGATCTATGCACCCAAATTGCGCGAAAATGTAATCACATGTCAGTTCTAGTATAATATATTTGTCCAATGAATACCCGTTTCATCTGCATTTCTTCTTGGTGTAGCAATTTTAATGGCCAGTAGTGTATGTTGTCATTAGCATCATCAAATAATTATATTCTCATATTGTTACAAATTTCGTCTGTTAACATCAAAGACGCACGCGGAGAGACTTCGTGCGTCCCAGACTGAATTTCCGGGAAGGTACGTTCCGAGAAGAATCGGGCAGCATTTACTTCCTCCTACATACATTTCGCGGAATGACCACGACGCAACGATCAGGGAAATTGGAATTCATACGGAGGTTTACTTGAAAGTCGTTCCTACCACGCACAATTCGCGAATGGAACAGGGAAGGGGGAGGTGGTATTGCTACCAGAAGTACCTTGCGCTACACGTCTCAGGATGACTTGCAGGGTACAGATGTAGATGGAGAGCTGGCACATCACACACGGGCGACGATCTGCATTATACACTATCTCATCAAAAGTATCCGGACTGCACCACGTAATGCGGAACTGACCACTATGTCTCGCAAGAGCCGGACCCGCCAGCAAAAAGGGAGGCATGGTGTATAGTCTTCTCAGATGAGAAGCGGTAACAGCAGAATGAGTCAATTAGGAAAGCTCAGTGATTTCTAACGTGGACTGGTCCCTAGCTCTCACCTAAGTAAAAAAATCCATCATAGAATTTTCCAAAATCTGTGAATGAGGGTAAATAACTGTATTATGTGTGATGTTTATTTTATGCTGTGCACTTGCGGGAAAATATTCTCCATTCAGTAATGTATTTGGGGATTTCGTTTAAGCAGTCGACTAAAAGCTACGTACTTCGTAAGGATCTTTGGGTCAGTCCCTTCGTGGTACATTTACTCGTAGATATAGGTAGTTCTTTCCTTACAGAAGACATCCAGTGTCAGCTGTATAAGTTAAAAGCCCTTGTGTACAGATATTCTAGGAAGAGAAACATTCTGCATGACGTCAATACACTGAGATATTACTTTTGCCCTTCTAAGAGCGTTCATATTTCATTCATTGTAAATTTATTTTCTTTTTCCGTATGAGATCCATTAATTCAGTTGAAGCAGTTACACTGGGCTATATTTTCCAGATGCGGAAACTTCAATTTTGCATTCAGCGTTTCGCAAGTACAACGTGTGTCTGCCTGAGGACTCCCAAACTCGAGTAGTTTCAGTGGTCCCAGCCCGAGTGCTTCCAATAACTGACGTTAACACCTGGCTCTCTTGGACAAAAACACTTCCCCGTTCGCTTTATCGGTAGTTTGCCACTCAAGTACTAGGTGGTTATAATTAAAGAGCAGCTACTCACAGAAGTCCATTGTGGGCTGTAATTACCGAAAGTGGGTAGGCATTCTTATGTGTTGATGTGGAACTGATTTACACTAGAAAAAATTAGTTCAATCTCGTCGGTGCTCGTATTGGACAAACTGTGTAAGCGGCAGTTAATAATAACACAAACATTACGCCTTTCGCATATGTTTGACCTTTTCTGCCCAAGTCCCGTACCTAATCCATTACATACGGAAACATTTCAGTACATCTTTCTTGCATTCAAAGCGCCAGATTTGCACATGGTGACCAAAATTGGAACTAATTCTTTTCCAGCGTAGATCGGTTATTCATTAACGCATTAGAATATCTGACGAGTTTCGCTGCCACACGGGAATTACAGCCGACACTGGACCTCTGTGAGTAAGTGCACTTTAATTACACTGAAGAGCCAAAGAAACTGGTACACCTGACCAATATTGTGTAAGGGCCTCGCGAGCACGCATAAGTGCCACAACACGACATGACATGGACTCGACTAATGTCTGAAGTAGTGCTAGGGTGAACTGACACCATGAATCCTGCAGGGCTGTCCATAAATCCGTAAGAGTACGAGGGGGTGGAGATCTCTTCCGAACAGCACGTTGCAAGGCATCCCAGATATGCTCAATAATGTTCATGTCCGGGGAGTTTGGTGGTCCACGGAAGAGTTTAAACTCAGAAAAGTTTCCTGGAGCCACTCTGTAGCAATTCTGGATGCGTGGGGTGTCGCATTGTCCTGATGGAAATGCCCAAGTCCGTTGGAATGCACACTGGACTAAATGAATGCACGTGATCAGACAGGGCGCTTGCGTACGTGTCACCTGTCAGAATCGTATCTAATCGTATCAGGGGTCCCAACTGCACACACCCCACACCATTATAGAGCGTCCATCAGTTTGAACAGTCCCCTGCCGATATTCAGGGTCCATCGATTGATATGGTTGTCTTCATACTCGTACACGTCCATCCGCTCGAAACAATTTGAAACGAGACTCGTCCGACCAGGCAACATGTTTCTTGTCACCAACGGTCCAATGTAGGTGTGATGGACGTAGGCGAGGCGTAAAGCTTTGTGTCGTGGAGTCATCAAGGGTACAGGAGTAAGCCTTCGCCTCCGAAAGCCCATATCGATGATTCTTCGTTGAATGGCTAGCACACTGACACTTGTTCTTGGCCCAGCATTGAAATCTGCAGCAATTTGCGGAAGGTTATCACTTCTGTCACATTGAGTGATTCTCTTCAGTCATCGTTGGTCCCGGTCTTGCAGGATCTTTTTCCGGCCGCAGCGATGTCGAAGATTTGATGTTTTATCGGATTTCTGATATTCCCGGTACACTCGTGAAACGGTCGTGCGGGAAAATGTCCACTTCATCGCTACCTCGGAGACGCTGTGTCCCATTGCTCGTGCGCCGACTATAACACCATGTTCAAAATCACTTAAATTTTGATAACCCGCCATTGTAGCCGATCTAACAACTGCGCTCGACACTGGTTGTCTTATACAGGGTGAGTCACCTAACATTACCGCTGGATATATTTCGAAAACCACATCAAATACTGACGAATCGATTCCACAGACCGAACGTGAGGAGAGGGGCTAGTGTAATTGGTTAATACAAACCATACAAAAATGCACGGAACTATGTTTTTTAACACAAACCTACTTTTTTTTAATGGAACCCCTTTAGTTTTGTTAGCACATCTGAACATATAAACAAATACGTAATCAGTGCCGTTTGTTGCATTGTAAAATGTTAATTACATCCGGAGATATTGTACCCTAAAGTTGACGCTTGAGTACCACTCCTCCGCTGTTCGATCGTGTGTATCGGAGAGCACCGAATTACGTAGGGATCTAAAGGGAACGGTGATGGACCTTAGGTACAGAAGAGACTGGAACAGCACATCACGTCCACATGCTAACACCTTTTTATTGGTCATTTTCACGGACGCACATGTACATTACCATGAGGGGTGAGGTACACGTACACACGTGGTTTCTGTTTTCAATTACGGAGTGGAATAGAGTGTGTCCCGACATGTCAGGCCAATAGATGTTCAATGTGGTGGCCATCATTTGCTGCACACAATTGCAATCTCTGGCGTAATGAATGTCGTACACGCCGCAGTACATCTGGTGTAATGTCGCCGCAGGCTGCCACAATACGTTGTTTCATATCCTCTGAGGTTGTAGGCACATCGCGGTACACATTCTCCTTTAACGTACCCCACAGAAAGAAGTCCAGAGGTGTAAGATCAGGAGAACGGGATGGCAAATTTATGCGTCCTCCACGTCCTATGAAACGCCCGTCGAACATCCTGTCAAGGGTCAGCCTAGTGTTAATTGCGGAATGTGCAGGTGCACAATCATGCGGATACCACATACGTCGACGCGTTTCCAGTGAGACATTTTCGAGCGACGTTGGCAGATCATTCTGTAGAAACGCGATGTATGTTGCAGCTGTTTGGGCCCCTGCAATGAAGTGAGGACCAATGAGGTGGTCGCCAATGATTCCGCACCATACATTTACAGTCCACGGTCGCTGTCGCTCTACCTGTCTGAGCCAGAGAGGATTGTCCACGGACCAGTAATGCATGTTCGGTAGATTCACTGCCCCGTGGTTTGTGAAACCCGCTTCATCGGTAAACAGGTAGAACTGCAACGCATTCTCAGTTAATGCCCATTGACAGAATTGCACTCGATGATTAAAGTCATCACCATGTAATTGCTGATGTAGCGACACATGAAACGGGTGAAAGCGGTGACGATGCAGTATGCGCATGACACTGCTTTGACTCAGTCCACCGGCTCTCTCAATGTCCCGTGTACTCATGTGTGGGTTCATGGCAACAGCAGCTAACACACCAACTGCACCCACTTCTCCTGTGACGGGTCTGTTTCGGACCCGTTTGCGTGCTACGACCATACCTGTTGCATACAGTTGGCGGTAGATGTTTTGCAATGTGCGGCACGTTGGATGCTCTCTGTCCGGGTACCGTTCTGCATAAACCCTGCAGGCTTCAGCTGCATTTCGTCGATACTCGCCATAGATGAGTATCATCTCCTCCTTTTCAGAGTTCGAATACACCATGGTCACAGTTCCTACAACACTACACTATCACAGACGTCTGGTAACACGGTGTACTACGGTTGGTCTGCGTGCGGAGACGAATGCAGAATAACCATAGCAGCAAGCGCTACATGCGGACACTGCGACAGCTAGACCAAACCACAACAGTGCACTACAGCCACACTCGTAAACACGGTCGTCATCGTAAACATGTCCCTACAGATGCTGCTCGCCGACCGTGGCCCATGTTTGTTAAACCACGCAACTGAACGTCGGAGGTTTCAAGCGTCAACTTTAGGTTACAATATCTCCGGATGTAATTAACATTTTACAATGCAACAAACGGCACTGATTACGTATTTGTTTATATGTTCAGATGTGCTAACAAAACTAACGTGGTTCCATTTAAAAAAGCGTAGGTTTGTGTTAAAAAAACATACTTCCGTGCATTTTTGTATGGTTTGTATTAAAGAATTACACTAGCCCCTCTGCTCACGTTCGGTCTGTGGAATCGGTTCCTCAGTATTTGATGTGGTTTTCGAAATATATCCAGCGGTAATGTTAGGTGACTCACCCTGTATAGGCTTTACCGACCGCAGCGCCGTATTCTGCCTGTTTACATATCTCTGTATTTGCATACGCATGCCTATACCAGTTTCTTCGGCACTTCGGTGTATAACCACGGTGTATTTGGGCACTGAACGAGGTGGCGCAGGGATGAGCACACTGGACTTGCATTCGGGAGGACAACAGTTCAGATCCCCGTCTGGACAACAGATTTTTTTAATCGCTCCACACAAATGACGGGATGATTCCTTTGAAAGCGCGTGGCTGACTCCTTCCCCATCCTTCTAAATACGAGCTTGTGCTATTTTCTAGTAACTGCGCCGACACTGAACTCTGATCTTCCTTCCTTTTTAAGTATTGGGGCGTCTTCACACAATAATGGGACTCCTTTACAGGGAACGAATCGCTGTACTGTCTTATTTTCATCTGAACAGCTTATGGTGTGCTGTTTGAACTGACCCATCTAATTTTGTCTCTATGAAGTCAGTCCAAACAGATTCGAAACTTGATTAATAAAAAATAGGGAAACGCTAAGATGGTGGTTTTAATACTTCATGTGTTGTACATTGTCTCCCGCTCATACAACCACTGCCAGGAAAAGCCTCCTTTGGGTTGTCAACTCGCGCTTCACATTCACACCTTCCGTCTTGGCGAACCATCAGAGACCCATTCGGCACTTCGTCGTTTTGTGTGGGTTGGTACTAATAATACCAAGTCTCGTAACCTGTGATGATCTGTTCAGATGATTTTTTCCGAAAAGAATTGTCTGTGTTATATATTTCAGACAAGTTATTTTTGTTCAGAAGTCAAAGTATGCGGGACAAACTTGGTACACAGGTCTCTATTCTTCAAAACATTCCTGAACACTTGAGTTAGAGACGTTGCTACATTGCTACTTGCGACACAACATCGATGCCACACTATGGCAGCACATCCACAACTTAGCATTGGCGGTTCACTACTGACTGACTGAATACACATCTGTTTTTACAGTTGTTTATCCAAGCTGCCACCGTAGTTACTGCGCTGATGAACATAATCAAACGTTTTGGACAGGCGGTGTAGACGGTTGGTTGGTTGATTTGGGGGAGGGGACCAAAAGCGAGGTCATCGGGCCCATCGGCACGGGGAAGGACGGGGAAGGAAGTCGGTCGTGCCCTTCCAAAGGAACCATCCCGTTATTTGCCTGAAGCGGTTTAGGGAAATCTCGGAAAACCTAAATCAAGATGGCCGGACGCGTGTTTGAACCGTCGTCCTCCCGAGTGCGAGTCCATTGTGCTAACGACTGCGGAACTTCGCTCGGTCGGTGTAAACGTATCGCTAGGTATCTTCAAATAGCATAACATCCCTATTCGCTTAATGATTATAGCAAGAGATGAGATAAATGCACCGAGACATACCTCCTCTTTGTTCGTCCCGCTGCATAATTTACACTTGAAAGAGTCTAAGGATGATCAGCTTTCCTCGCCCCGTGGACACCTTTGCTTTACTTCACGTATATAAATTAGTAGCTAAAGATATATTTCTTGCGCAATTTTTGGTAATAGCATAAAATTTGTTGAAAATTTCAAAGTAATTTTCCTCTCCAAATGACTCCAAGCATTTCTTCTTGTTTCTAAGACGATAAACGTGGGTTGACTACTTACATCTCTGTCAACTGGATTAAAATTAAGGTTGCCTGTAGTTTCCTTAAGTCGGGTATTTTGAGACTGAGCTGTTATCAGACATGCACATGAAAGGAACATTGAAGCACACCTGCACTTGTATTAATCCCAATCGTTTTGCTCGAATCTCTTTTGCACTTTGGTTTACGTACTTCACACCTTTACGCCTCGCTGTCGTGATTATGTTGCTTTTGTATGTGTCACGATATATTTTTCTTTTACATACAACATCGTGTACGTTACTCCATCTCTCTGTCCACCTCCTCCACCACACACTTTCCGTCCATCTGCACCTACCTCTCTCTCTGTCTATGCACGGGGTCCCGGGTTCGATTCCTGGCGGGGTCAGGGATTTTCACCTGCCACGAGATGACTGGATGTTTGTGTTGTCCTCATCATTTCATCATCATTCACGAGAGTGGCGATATTGGACTGAGCAAAGGTTGGGAATTTGTACGGGCACTGATAACCGCGCAATTGAGCGCCCCACAAACCAATCATCATCATCATCATCATCATCATCATCATCATCATCTCTCTGTTTATCTCCTCCTTCCCCTCTAAGTCCATCCACTCCTCCCCTTCATCTACTCCTCCCCCTCTCCCTATGGTCCATCAGCTCTTCACTTCCTCTCTCTGTCCATGTACTCCTCCTGCTCTCTCTGCCCATCTCTTCATCCCTCTGCCGCAGTCCATCTTCTCCTTTCTCCTTACTCTGCCCGTCGCCTCTTTTCCGTCCTCCTCCCCCCTCCCCCGTTTTGACCATCTCTTCCCTTTTTCTGTACATTTCCTCCTCCCCTCTCTCTATACCTCTTCTCCCTGTTTTTTTTTCCATCTACTTCCCCTCTCTGTCTCTCCACCTACTCCTCTTCTCTTCTCTCCCCAAATTAGCACCCCGCCCCAATAGGAAGTTGCTGGTTCTTGTACCCACACTATTTCTTTTCAGATAGTAAGTCATATGTGTTGGTTGAAACCGATCCAGGGGTTTGGTTCAAATGGCTCTGAGCACTATGGGATTTAACTTCTGAGATCATCAGTCCCCTAGAACTTAGAAGTAATTTGTAAAGTTGCGTATGGAGAACACAAAACAGGAAACTAGTAGGAATTGGAACAAAACTTGGCTGGTGCCCTTTTTTTTAAAAAAAAAAAAAAGAACTATTAATTTGTCGATGGTTCTCCATCCCAGAAAACATGCTGAATACTCCTTATCCAGAAAACTTCTATCCTGTCGCAAATTTCGCATGACACATGATATGATCAAGCTTTCGAGAGTAAGCAGTGGTGTGCTGAGTGCAATGCTTTTTGGAAGTCACGAATTGGTGCGTCTCTCTGGCCGCCTAGATCCATGGCTTTCAAGATGTAAATGAGGATAGCGCGAGTTGGGTTTCGCATGATCTGTCTTCCGAGTCCAGTTCTTCGCCAGGCGCCGCAGTGGGAGGTGAAGACGATTGGCGGCTCGCAGTTGTGCATCAGAGATGGGCTCCGGAACGATTGCCTTCATAGTGCTGGCAGCGTGCGCCACGGCCAGAGCTATCATATTCAGCGAAGACGCCAAGCCCTCCGTATACAACGGTCAGCGTTGTTCCGGAACATTTGTTGCTGCTACGGAACATTTCACCGTTCGCTATTGCGACTGCGGCCAATGACCGTGAAACTATGTAGATGGCGAACGAATCAGATCCTTATTTGAACGCCACGCGGCGCTGTAACCGGCATCTGTGCCGTACACAACGTCTAAATGACACGCGTTAGAATACTATGGAACACGTAAGCGTGTTTCGCTAAAAAGGCTGTTTAATATGACGCTGAAACAGATGAACGGGCCAGTGCGTGTAGCTACATACCAAGTGCCGCAATCTAAACAGATATTTCGTACGAAGAACGTAATTAGCGAAACTGCATCGGTATTCATAGCTTCCTAGCTCCACACGTCAATGCAGAAATCGACTTCAGCGATTGAAATGTTTGGAGACATTCGCCATCATGCGCTGTGCACGCTATAATCAGGTATAAGAGGACAAAATTAGTAATTTGAAATAAAATAGTTCAGACATGTGGTCTACTTCTCGTGGTGTCCGAGATTAACGCACCCAATTGTTTACTAGTTCTCGTTTTTTATTCCTCATGATACAAATTTTTCATAATACGTGTGTGAAAATGCAGGTCACCTCGGTGAATTTCACACTTTGTATCTTCTGGTGTTAGCCATGTTGCAGTGTCCTCTTGAAGCAACGTTACAACGACTTTCCTGCTTTTTTATCTTCAGGTACAGCGTCATAGTTTACACATCATTTTGAAGCTGCGTTGGATTTCCCCCACCCCCAACCGTAAGGGGAAAGTATGCTTTCTCGGCAAATAGACTACTTCTGAAGGTGACTAGCAGGAAGTTCGAAGGAGTGCTTCCAATCGTTAGGTTGGCATATGACAAGATTCGTCAGGTTATAATGCATTTTAAACAGTTGACAGTCAGTGTTCGGAAAAACTACAATCAACTTGTCTTATTTAATACTTGTGTTCGTTTATGAGGGCAGCTGTGACCATGTTGCGGCCTGCATCACAGTACTGGGAATTCATCGCAGTCAAAGCAGCATTTTAAGCGCATATGCAGACGCAGAATCCCACTTTAGAAAATTTACACACTATTTTCTACACATCGCGGTAGGCACCGTTACTTCATACATAACCGCGACGTCTTAACGTTAGCACTCAGAGTCCTATTTATTACGACAGACTTATATTGTTCTCACTAAAATTATACCTCAAGTGCTCCAAAAGATTCGTTCTTTCATGAAGTTTCAGCATTTAAATGCCGTACTATTTGTTCTGCCGCAGTTTTAATATATTTTTAAAACATATAAATGACAGACATCTAACCGATTGCTTTGGATACGGCGAATTGCAAGCTCCAAACGTACAATTTAAGAGTTTCGTCCCTCTGTCGGTAAAAATGCTCTGAGGGGTCCACACAAACTTCATTAAGTATATATACCCATAGTTGTCCTAAACCTCGACAATTTTTGCCGTTTATCGATAACGATTCTGGCAAGATATCGGTCCCGGAAATTTTAAGATTTTTGAAAATGTTTTAATTTTAAGTTAACATTTCTGGTTTATTTTAGCATTTGATACTGTAATTGTATAGCTACGAATTAACAATTTTCGGATTTATTCTTTTACTTGCTCTGTAAAACCTTGCTTCTTGCAAAATTTCACAGTTCTAGGTCAACAGGAAGTGCTCTATAGGTTTTAATGAGTGAGTTTGTGAATATCAAAATAAGTGACATAAAGGGTCGTATCTTTTAATTGCATTGACTTGGAAGCTTAAATTTTCACACGGTCTAAGCGGCTTCGGCATAGATATGGAAATAAAAAGCTGAATTCAAAAGGAAAATTTATATGACTCTGACGATGCGCTGGCATTGTTTCTCAATGGGATGTCACGCGATTGTTGAGATCCTAACTAGACGATCAGGCACATCAGAAAAGACTGCATCTTCCAATACTATTAAGGCAACTTGATATATTTCCTGAACGCATAACCAGCAGTCGTGAATCAGATTGAAAAACTGAATATTGAGATGTATTTATTCTCTCACTGTTTATCTGCTAAATTCCTTGGGGCTTTTAAACATTGAATTCGTAACTGCTCTGTTATATTTTGAAGCACTTCGCGTTTGGCCAAAGAAAGAAGAATGTGTATATATGTCAGGAAATACACTATGTGATCAAAAGTATCCGGAAACCTGGCTGAAAATGACTTAAAAGTTCGTGGCGACCTCCAACGGTAATGCTGGAATACAATATTGTGTTGGCCCACCCTTATCCTTGATGATACCTTCCACTCTCGCAGACATACGTTCAATCAGGTGCTGGAAGGTTTCTTGGGGAATGGCAGCCCATTATTCACGGAGTGCTGCAACGAGGAGAGGTATCGATGTCGATCTGTGAAGCCTGGTACGAAGACGGCGTTCCAAAACATCCCAAAGGGGTTCTATAGGGTTCAGGTCAGGACTCTGTGCAGGCCAGTATATTACACGCATGTTATTGTCGTGTAATCACTCCGGTACAGACCGTGCATTATTAACAGGTCCTCGATCGTGTTGAACGATGCAATAGCCATCCTCGAATTGCTCTTCAACAAAGCAAGAAGGTGCTTAAAACATTAATGTAGGGCTGTGCTGTGTTAATGCCATGCAAAACAACAAGGGCTGCAAGCCCCCTCCATGAAAAACACGACCACACCATAACACCATCGCCCCCGAATTTTACTGTTGGCACTATGCACGCTGGCATATGTCGTTCACCAGGCATTAGCCATACCCAAACCCTGCCATCTGATCGCCACGTTGTGTAGCGTGATTCGTCACTCCAAACAACATTTTTCCACTGTTCAATCGTCCAATGTTTACGCTCCTTACACCAAGCGTGGCGTCGTTTGGTATTTTATCGGCGTGATGTGTGGGTTATGAGAAGCCGCTCGACCATGAATTCCAAGTATTCTCACCTCCCGCCTAACTGTCATAGGACTTGCAGTGGGTCCCGATGCAGTTTGGAATTCCTGTGTGATGGTCTGGATAGATGTCTGCCTATTAGACATTACGACCCTCTTCAATTGTCGGTGGTCTCTGTCAGTCAACAGACGAAGTCGGCCTGTACGCTTTTGTGCTTTACGTGTCCCTTCACGTTTGCACTTCACTATCACATCGGCAACAGTGGAACTAGGTATGTTAAGGAGTGTGGAAATCTCGCGTACAGACGTATGACACAAGTGACACCCAATCACCTGACTAAGTTCGAAATCCCTGAGTTCCGCGATATCTAATGACTACTGAGGTCGCTGATATGAGTACCTGGCAGTAGTTGGCAGCACGGTACCCCTGGTATGAAAAAAGTATGCTTTTTTTGGGGGGGGGGGGGAGTGTGGATACTTTTGATCACATAGTGTAAATACCTTATCCGCAGATAGAATTCCACGATAACAGAATTGTTCAACACAGTCATATTCAGAAAGCCATTGTGGTTACTGAATAAGATGGCAATGAAGAAACTACTACTGTCCACCAAGGTAGAAGCAACGGAGTTATGACAGGCTTGGTACATGTTCACTTTCAAGAAGACAGGATAAGAAACTTTCCGTGGCCTTGCTGAAGAAGCCGTCCTGACTTTTGAATAAGCAATTTAAGGAAACAGTGAGAGATCGAAATCTGTTTGGTCGGTAGGGTAGAAGATTAATTATGCTATCCACGAAACATACAAGCGTTCGTGGATAGCAAGCGAAGCAGCCTGCATCACAATTGAGAAGACGTAAGTAGTCAATCGCCTATGCCATACTAACATGGAAATACGTGTGTGTGTGGGGGAGGAGGGGGGGAGGGGTGAGGAGGAAGCCGACTTACATCGGGATGACCCGACTGAGATGTGATAGCAGTTCTCGAAGTGTCCATTGTCTTCACCACTGCATTTTTCGGATTGTGCTTCTTACGATACCCCCACACAGAATCTCCTTCAGCTGTTTGGAATGCACCGCTCCTCAAGAATAGCTCGTACGATCTCTGTTCAAACGCTAGCAAGCTGCACGAATAACGCTCTCGAATAAACCAACTGAAGAAAACCGTAAGCGAAAATACCGAGTAAAGCTGAACCCACAGCTTCATAGGGATTTTTTAATCAACAAATTTTATGCCTCTTTTTTGCTCTCCCACTATAATGATTAGACGACGGTTTGGAAATTATGAAAGATGCAACCTCACGAGGTATGTGAGAAAAGTAAACAGACTGACAACAATGTGAACGGTCTGGCGACGCCGTGTTATTGTACTAGTGCAGACTGGTGTGTTCATCCCTTCCAGGCGCTCAGTCAAGTTGCAGCTCCACACAGGCGTCACGTGAGTGTTGAAATGAAGTCGCTTTTCTGTTGCGTGTTGTGAAAATGGAACAGCGGAATTTAGAGCAATGTTACGCTAAGTCTTGTGTTAAACTTTGGGAAACCGTGAGTGTGACATACGGAAAGTATCAAGAGCACAAGTTTTTCGCTGGCACAAATCAAAACACGTCGAAGATGTACCTCACTCAGGGAGACCTTCAACGTCAAAAAAGAAATGAAACGTCGAATGTGTGTGTGCTCTTGTGAGATCAGACTGACGTTTAACCATAAGGCTGGTGAGTGTTCTACAAATATGTCCCTGAAAAGCTGAGGTAAAGGATGAATAGAGTGAGACTGAAATTGCAGAGAAGTGGGTACTGCATCAGTTGTTCCACAGCCCCCCTATTCACCTGATGAATCCTTGACTTTTTTCTTTTCCCGAAATTTAGAAATGTCTTAAAAGGACGTCATTTTGGATCTTTTAAAAACATTCAAAAGAATGCGACCGACATGTTAAACGGCTTACCAGTTGAAGACTTTCAGCACTGCTACAAAGACAGGGAACAACGACACCGCCAGTGTATAGCTGCCGAAGGAAACTATCTTGTAGGGGACAATGTTATTGTTTGGAAAAAAACTTTGTTAGGAAAAAATCTGTCTCATTACTTTTCTCACACACCTCGTATATTTATTTGTGCACTACTGGAACCAATAAAGGCAAGGAGGTTGTTACCATGTTTTTAGCCTGCAGAAAGGATCTATACTTTTTTGTGCAGGCAGTGAATTGGAAAAGTTCAAGAAGTTACATTGTATCAAAAGGCCCAAGATCCATCCATTGAACAGTAACGTTGATTTTTTTCCGAGTGTTAGGACGATACCAGCGAGGAGGAGACATTAAAGTGATGTGAAGACAATACCACGGTCAATGGATGCTGAGAGAAAGCTCATACGACTGTTGGTCATTTCACTTGAAAAAAGAGAGTCATGGGAGAAAAGACGAGTAATTAAGTTATAGTTACAACGCAGCCAACTTTTAAAACACGATCTACAAACTTGCACCACGAAAAATGTTACCATCCAGGTTCATGAGACACATTCCTCACGAAATTTTTCTCCGAACGTAATATTTCCTTCTTTTTTTTCCTCGCTTTCTCTGACCATAGCGGAATAGCAAACTGATAATTTAAATTATTTCACAAAGGAAAATAGAGGAAGTTTACTGAGCTAATGGCTCTGAAACGGCCACAAAATGCTGCGCAGATACGCAGATCGACATCATTCGAGCAACACGCACTCCCTCTTGAAACTCTTGTATCACTGGGTATTAGAAGAAGATGCAGCAGTCAAGAGCGACTAACATTTAACTGCACTGCATCGTAACGTATCGTCAACGCATTAAATATTCGCTAATCTGCAAGAAATGTTGAAATAATGTTCTCCATGAGTATCGACCGAAGATAGTGTGCACGTTGCATAAGACTGACGATGAAGTAACGTTTTTAATGGTAGTAACTTCTGTCGTTTTATAGTGTGCTGTACCCTAATATGGAAACAAAACTGGCTTGTCACCCACCATCGCTTAACACTCAGGCCCTTTAAAGAGGGCATTATGGCGACTTTTCTTTTTCTGGAGTGATAGGCCTACACTATGGCAACGGGTCAAAATTGGTCTACAATAAACTGGCCTCCTAGTAAATTGTTGAATCGTGGAGAAAAAGTTTTGCGCCGCAAGAAACTCGTGGATCTGAAAACATTTCTACTACCACCTTCTAACTTTGGACTAATGAAAAATATCATGAGTGGCCCAAAGATGGAGAATTACGCACATATCTCTGGAAGGTTACCTCACCTATCAGAAGCGAAATTCAAAGATGGCGTGTTTGTTGTACCTGACGTTCGAAAAATGTTAGATTCCAGCTTTGAATAAAAAATGAATATGAATGAGAACAAGGACTAGGTATCAATCAAGGATGTTGTTACTGTGTTTTTAGCCTGCAAAAAGGGTCCATACTATTTTTCTGTGCAGGCAGCTAATTGGAAAAATCCAAGAAGTTACACTGAATCACGAGGCTCAAGATCCATCCTTTGAACAGTAACCTTGACTTTTTCCGAAAGCTGAGGCGATGCCAGTGAGGAGGAGGCATCAAAGCGATCCAAAGACAATACCAGGGCCTCCGGAATACCAGTATGATGGGAGACGGCTGTTGATCATTTCACTTGCAAAAGAAATTCATGGGAGAAAAAGCTACATCTGACGCTTTAAGAAGAGAGAAAAGAAATATAAGCCAGTGAAAACACAATTCCTGTTTAATGAAGGTGTTTTCACCTTTGTTGTTGTTCTGGTCCGGTCCTATGCAGCTTTTCGCACCACTCTATCCTGTGCAAGCCTCTTCATCTCCGAAGAACTACAGCACCCGGCATCCATTTGAGCCTGCTGACAATATTCACGCCTTGGCCTGTTCCACAATTTTTACCCCTCCCCCCCCCCCCCCCCCCACTTCCCTCCATTATCAAACTGATGATTCCTTGATGGCTCAGGATGCGTCCCGTCAAACGATTCGTTGTTTTAGTCAGTTTTGCCATAAATCTTTTTCTCCCAATTCGATTCAGTACCTCACCATTAGGTACTCGATCTATCCATGTAATCCTAAACATTCAGCTATAGCACCACGTTTGAAAAGCTTCTATTTTCTATTTATCTCAACTATTTATTTCCCATTTTTCACTTCTGTCATGGCTACACTCCAAATAAATACCTGCAGAAAAAGACTTCCTTGTGTTTGATATTTATCTTTTCAGGAAAGCCTTTCTTGCTATTGTCAGTATGCATTTTATACCTTCTCTACTGTGGCCATCACTAAGGTATTTTACTACCCAAATAGCAAAACTCATCCATTTCTTTTAGCGTCCCCTCTTCTACTGTCATTCCTTCAGCATTACCTGAGTTAATTCGACTACATTTCATTGGACTTGCTTTGCTTCTGTCGATGTCCATCCTATAACCCTTTTTAAAGGAAAGAACAATCACAACAGTTATGTTAATGCACCGTAATTATTGTCCACAGTTGAGTAGCAGAGCGATGTGACAATTGTGCGCAGGACAGAGGATGTGCTCTGCTTGTTGCTATGACAGCTGTCCCGTAAACACATAGCTGTCAGTCACTTTGTTATTCTGATCCTGGTTATAGAAGTCTGCATTTCGACTGTTCAGGAAAACATCCATCTTGAAAATCAACTCGTTGTTAACCTGGAAATGTCTGTCGTGAAATTGTTTCTTCATCTGAGGGAACAGGGACAAGTCATTGAGTGCCTTATCAGGAGAAACGGGATTAGACAAAAAAATGATAGCTCAAGATGCAGCATGTGTGACTGTCCTGTACAGAATGAGGAGGAAAAACACACCCTCGGACAATTCTCTGCCACGTTCCATCATTACATCCTCCTGTAACTTCTTCAGGAGATTGGGACAGTAAGCTCCCATGACAGTTTACCTCTAAAGAGCAATATGTTTTAGCATCACATCATAGTGTCCCAAAAAATTAATGAATAACCACTCCACTTACTACAATGTTTGCTGGGCGTGGTGGCCGAGCGGTTCTAGGCACTTCAGTCCGGAACCACGCGGCTGCTACGGTCGCAGGTTCCAATCCTGCCTCTTGCATGGATGTGTGTGATGTCCTTAGGTTAGTTAGGTTTGCTTAGTTCTAAGTCTAGGGGACTGATGACCTCAGATGTTAAGTCCCATAGTGCTCATAGCCATTTGAACCCTTTTACTACAATGTTGTTTGTCTTGGTCCACGACTGGTTGTGGCGATTATGACGAAACAAATTTCTAGTGGATCTCAGAGCAACAAATAATGCTTTACCATACCACAATTTTCGCCAACGGCCTTGCCGCAGTGATAACACCGGTTCCCGTCAGATCACCGAAGTTAAGCGCTGTCGGGCTGGGCTAGCACTTGGATGGAAGACATGGTTGCCACACTAATCCCTTCCCTACATGTCAGTGCTTATATACATGGATCAGAATCATGCAATGTTGCATACACAGTGCATCAGTGCCATCAGATGGAAACTTTTTGATCTCTTCTTATACATTTGAGGCCAACAGCTTGTAATGTACTGAAAATTTTTTGAAGGTATTGTAAATGTTCCTTCCTTGTGGGCCCAGTGACAATATCATCTAAATAATTAATGCATCCCAGAACATCTGTAAGTAATTGTTTGAGGAACCATTGAAGAAAGGTCAGAGCACTGGCCATGCCAAAAACCAAATATTTAAACTTATAAAGACCATGCGGCATGCTGACAACCAATACTTTAATGTAAACCTTTGTCTGAAGCAGTTGCTAATAAGCTTCAGCCAGGTAAATTTTTGAACAAAAACTGCTTACCCAAAAGTGTTGTGAAGAGTTCTTCTGGCTTTGGATTTGCCTATGTGTCAATTTCAGACAGAGTTTACTGTGACCTTAAAATCAACACATACTTTAAGTGTTGCCAATTTTTTTTTTTCATGATCACCTGTATCATTACCCACTTATTGACAGAAATTGTTTCAATGATGTTGAAATTCATCAGTCTGTTCAGCTCATCTTTTACTTGTTACACAGCACTGAGGTTACAATCCATGCACAAAAGAAACAAAGTGTGAAGATTTCTTTAATTTTATGTGCACTGTGAAGCTCTTTGGTTTGGTAAGGTCTCCAGAGGAAATGTCTAGCCTCTTATTACAAATGTATTCTAACTACTTGATAGGGATTTGGTCAGAGATGAGGTTCACTGAGTTGGCAATGGCAAATCCAAAAGCAGAATAGGTAACCAAGCCAAAAAGAATTCTCATGTTTGTTGGGAACCACGAGGAAGGTGAGGTTCCACATGACATTCTTGTAAGCCACCTCCATGGTGAATCAACCTTTGATCAGGGTCTGCTGCTTGTTATAGGACCAAATGCAGCAAGCAGCTGGTTCGAGCCATAGTGCACTGAGCTGTAGGTTCATAGGGAAGTTCAACTAGGAATCTGTATACTTGTAGTTGGATCACTCTGTTGCACACTAGAAGTGTATGGAATAATTTCTTTGGTGCCACAATTTGATTCTGAAAGTCTGAGGTAAGTACATTAAAATTCATTTGGTCCTGCCAAAGGGAGCACTGGAATGAAGGAGCTAGACATATGGAAGCAAGATAGACATCTTCATTTCAAGCAATGAATTGTGCACACCTGTGTGGGCAGTCATCCTTGGAATGCTTGCAAAAACTGTTTTGGCATGACAAGAGAGAGTGTCTGTTGAGGGACTCAAAATCTGTCCCAAATTTGTGAGATGGAGCTCAAGCAAGGTGATGTTTACATTTAGTGCTAGCTATTTCCTTCTTGTAGGCTACGCTGCATGCATTACCCATGTCAGAAGCCATGTTCACCACATCTTCCTAAAGTTATGAGAGGCAGCTGCTTGTGAGAGTTCAAATGATCAAGCCAATTTCAAGACATCCTCTAAGGTAGGGTCACTGAATTGTAAAGCTTTTTGAGTTACTTTCTTGTCTGGGATCACACTGAATAACAGCTTCCTGAAGCATAGCTTCCACATATGATTCCTTAGCACTGAGAGTAATGGAATGGAACTTTCTACTGAGCCCCCATAGTTCACCTTCCCGTGCATGCTATGTCTGATTGAGCTGTCACACTCATGATAATACAATGTGAGAGTAACAGTGAAAATGGTCATTTATGAGAGCACACATTTCATCAAAATTGAGCTGGGCTGGTTCAGTGGGGGCAGGGGGGCAGCACATTTGGTAAGCAACTGATATATTTGAGGTCTAATCCAAGATGAAAAGAGTGATTTAACAGCTGCATGGTTTGTTACCTTAAATGCAGCAAAATGGTGCCGGAATCAGTTCTCATACACATCCCACTCTTCAACTGTTTCATCTTAAGGTGAAAAGTAACACATTGAAAAATGACCTTGATGGACAATCCTGATGGCAGCTGATGCTGCTCTGGCTCCATGTTCATACAATGTAGCACAAGGGTCAACCACAATCATCACCACTTACGCTGTAACTCACAGCATAAATAATAGTGGACCATGTAAGTCAACTGATATATTATACAGTTGAAGTTCAAGTGTCACAAGTGTAATACACTGGCCAAAAGAACAAGCCACATGAATAATCCAGCATAACAACAAATAGTTTTGTATGTATAAAATGGTCCACACACAGTATTGCAATTAAAGACAAAAAGGACTGAGTGGCAAGTGGCAGCCACATGAATAGACAACCATAGCAAAGCCTGATGCATGTGGCACTAGGGGACACCGTGCATGGTGGATATGCAGTCATGCCTCTCTCTCATGTCTGAGTCTTGTGGTAGCAGAGGTGGTAAAACAAATGAGTCTTAACAGCGACCAGTCAGTAGCAATGATATTGACAGCTTTGGATGTCTGCTGAAGTAGGTGGTAGCCTCATGGGGTACAACATAAAGTAGCATCTTAACAGGTAGTTCAGGTAAGGGGAATGGACATATCTAACAAGGGCAATCATAGAAGGTGGACAGAAAGATCACATGTACAAGAAACATTGGTTAGTAGAAAATACACTTTAACTGATCAATGAAAGGAGGAAGTACAAAAGTTTTCAGAGTGTACTTTTCAAAAAATGGCTCTGAGCACTATGGGACTTAACATCTATGGTCATCAGTCCCCTAGAACTTATAACTACTTAAACCTAACTAACCTAAGGACATCACACACATCCATGCTCGAGGCAGGATTCGAACCTGCGACCGTAGCAGTCGTGCGGCTCCGGACTGAGCGCCTAGAACCGCTAGACCACTGCGGCCGGCAGAGTGTACTTTTGTTACCATAATTTTTCTGTAGGAAATGTGTACAGCACTGATTAATTAACCCACTATTAATTTCATGCAATTTGCCCTAATTTGCAATATGTAATTCATTCATGTAAGGGGTTTCACATTGCTTAAGTAAATTTCAGAACTACAACAATTTGTATAAATCAAAATCATAATAGTTCTTCTTGTTAATCAGAAACAGTAAAATCCAGCTTAGCTGAATTTTAGAGCATAATGTAGTTTTGAAAATAACGGCTTTTTACACCCACCTACACAAATTTGGGCATCACCCAAGATTGGCATCTGTGATTTGAAAGAACAAGAGTAATATTAATGTCTTGATATGCTATCAGTGTTGGTTCACACAACAAATACATTCATTCTGTATATGAAAATATGAGCACTGGTCACACCAAAACTCAAAAACTCCAATTCTTAATTACTTTTTATCTAAATTAATGAATAGTTTTATTGAACTGCATTGTGATCAACAAGCATTCTGTAATGTAACTTTCACTGAGTTGAGTGATTGTTAGACTTGATAAACCTCATTAGTAACTGTGTTGATTGAACTACCACAATGTGGTTGGTTGGTTCAATGATTAAAGGGACCAAACTATGGTGTCATCAGACCCGCCTACCTGGAACAGGTCAATCAACAAGACTACACACCAAAAAAGGGCCTAGTGTATGAAACCCAAGCAAAGAAAACCCCCAAGGTCCACCAAAGGTCAACAAAGTCTAGAGAAAGAAACGTAGTAGAAGGAAAGGGGGAAAGTAAGAAAGGCGGGTGAGGTGCTCCATCCAGGGAGCAGCCAGAGGCCCTCAGAACTGATGGGGGACATAACTCTGCCCCTTAACAGAGGCACCCCACCTAGTGATACACAGTAAAGACTAGGGACATGGAAAGAGTGAGAGATGCACAGGTAAATCAAGGAAGAACATAAAGTGTGACAGAAGATGTGAGAAGAGGAAACAGGATCAAAAGAATGGATAGAGCACAGGCCGAGGCAAACCACCCAGCCCTTTTGTGGCCACCAAGCCCATACAGCCATCACCGTCAGCCACTGAGGCATCATCTCATAATACCAGGGATAGGGAGTCATGAAGATTAAGATTCTGCCAGGGCAGCAAGTTTAGGAATGTCCCACAAAATATGAACCACCATCAAACAGGGATCATAATGACAGTGAGGCAGATCCTCATGATGGCGAAGATGACCATGAGTCACCCAAGTATGGCCAATGCTGAGCCAGCAAAGGACAATGGAGTCCCTGTGAGAAGTCCACATGGATGACCTCCACAAATTTGTGATCTCCTTTGTCACCTGTAGTTTGTTCAGTGAAGTAAGAGTGAGCCATTCCATGTTAAAACCCTTAGAACTTGGCATAACATCAAACATAGGTCCAGTTCTGGAGGTCTGCTGGTAGCCTGTTTGGCCAGCCTGTGAGTGACTTCATTCCCCAGGACCCCAACATGACCCAGGGTCAAGGCAAAGCCCACCAAGAGTGCAAATTGTTTAAAGGCAAAAGGGGAATCTTGGATAGTCAGGACAAAGGGATGGTGAGGGTAACACTGAGCAAGAGCTTGTAAACCACCAAAAAAGTCACTACAGATGAGGAAGGACTCACTGGTGCAGGAATGCATACGCCCAGGAGCACAAGGCATTGCTACCAACTCCACAGAGAAAACACTGCAGGCATCCAGCAAGGAGCAAAGTTCTTAACACTGTACCTGAATGTAACCAAAGAAAGTGTGACTGGCAACTATCAAGCCATCAGTATAGACTATTTCTCAATCCTTAAACACGCTAATAATGGAGAATAATTGGTGGCGGAGGACTTCATGTGGGGCTGACATGGGGACCCTCCATACTGTAAATCATAGATTTTGATGCTCTTCACATATGTTGTAGAGGCACTTATCCTGACTACCTGGCTATACGGCTTTTTAGTGACGGGCCTTGGTTTTTGAGAAAATTGATTTTGCAGTTCATTGCGCACTTGTATATCCATAACATTACACATATCCCGAGGAAGTCAGTGTAGTGCAGTGGTAAAGCTTCACAGCTGCTGCATTAGAGGTACTGTGTTCGAATCCTGCTCGTGTACTTTTTTTTCCTTCAAAATTGACCAAATTTTCCAATTTTATCTTGAAGAATATCAACAAACAGTGTAAGGTGTGCGAAATTATAAAGATATATTCAGTTATTAATTTTTTCAAATATTCATTACGTTTGTGGTTTGCAGTTGGAGTTCCAAATGTTTGTACAACAGTCACTTCTTGTATTACCTGAAATCGATCTCCCCCACTATTGTCCCCTTTTTCATGAATACCATTAGCCATAACGGAATCCCCAGCTCCTAGTTGCAGCCAATGAGCATGCGAGTTGCATTCCATTACGTTCGCATCTAACTACAGCGTCAGTTGCTTGCAAAGCGCCTCTAATGCCGTGTATAGAAAAAATTCTGTGAAATGGAAGAACCAAGTGTTTCTGCAGTAGTACAGCCAGAAGAAGATCCACAAGCAGAGGAGTTGAACGAAGAATCAAGAGGTGAAATCACAAATGCCATTAAATATGCGAAAAATCTACTCCGCGAGCAGGATTCAAACAGGTTACCTCCACCGTGGTAACCATGAACCTTTACCGCTGCACTACGCTGACTTGCTCAGAATATATGTAATGTTACAGGCATACAAAGCATCCAATGAACTTCAAACTAGATTTTCTCAAAAACCAAGGCCCTTTGCTAATAAACCAGATAGACAGGTAGTCAGGAAAGTGCCTGTACAACATATTTGAAGGGCAGCAAAATCCATGATTTACAGTATGGAGTATCACTCTTGTGAGTCTTTTGGATCTTCTGGTAGGTCAAGAAAGAGCTGTGGATAGGGGATACATCATGGAGCCAGCAGGCCTGGTGAAAAGATGGTAGAGAGGAAACCTGAGGCTCTGGAAAAAGGGACCATATACTGATGGTGATTGTAACCTCAGCCTGGTCTGCCATTGCAGGAGATGGTTCTCCATATCCAAAGAGAGGAGATTTGGGTGCTCCAGGGAGCAACAATCCATAACCCATAAGCTATAAAGGTTGGTCCAGAATCTACAATGGTGGAATCCTTGTCTCTGCTAGGAGGCTGATCATGGGGCTAGTCCGAAAGGTGTCAGTTGTCAGTCATATCCCTAATGGTGCATCAGGCCCAGGGTCTATAATGTCAAAGGTTACACTATATGTGAGACTCCCATAATTTAGACAGGATTGGTCCATTACATTGTAGAGCCACAGCAGTGTGGATCAGTCTGGTCCCCAGTTGATACTGCTGAAGCATCGAAGAGCATTTAGGCGTGACCAACATGTCTGCTTTAGTTGACAAAGATGGAGAAGCCTTGTCAATTGCATGTAGAAGACCAATCCCAAAACATGATGAGACATAGAGACACGGGGGGACTGGCCATCAAGGTAGATCTCTCGATGGGTATGAACTGAACGGCAATGACAAAGTATTGGTAGCCAAAAATTGAAAGTCATAAGAGGGAACTCAAGACTGTGCTTAGTGAATTGCTCCCTGCGGTCTGCATTCTGCAGTGCCCATCATGAATGAACCAAACTAAATGAGAAAGTCATCAGCAAACGAAAAGGGGACATAGCATGTTCCACAGCCATCACCAGGCCACTGATAGCTAATTAAAAAAGAAACAGAACTGTGCAGATTCCCATAACCCCATTCTCCTGCAGGTGGGAGGTGCTACGGTAGACACCAACATGCAACATGTGCATGAAAAGGCTGATAGCTAATAAAAAAAAAAAAAGGGTAAACACACGAAACAGAACTTTCAGAGCCCCAGAACCCCATTCTCCTGCAGATAGGAGGTGCGCTGGGAGACACCAACGCGTCCATGAAATGTGCAGCATGAAAGAAGGTTCTGGATAAAAATCAAGAGCTTCACATAAGGAGGCAAGGTCATAGTGGTACCGTGTGGTATCATAAGCTTTATGCAGACCAAAGAAATGTCAACAAGGTGTTAACACCAGACAAAAGCCATTTGGATAGCAGACTCCCCGTGGAGTAAATTATCTGCAGAGAGTAGCATCAACAAAAACCTCTCTGGGTTGAAGCCACAAGGTCCCAGGATTCAACAATCCAATACAGCCTTCAACACACAAAACATTCAAGTAACTTTGCAGATGACATTGGTTATACTGATCAGACAATAGCTGTCCATCTAAAGAGGCAGTTTACCCAATTTCAAAGCTGGAATAATGACTCTTTCTTGCCACTGGGCAGGGAACTCTCCCTCAGTCCAAGGCGGTTAAAAAGGGCAAGTATATGACAAGTGTTGAAGCATTTGGTTATGCATCTGGTCCATTCCAGCAGTCATGTTAATGAAGAGGGGAAGGGCACTGGAGAATTCCCACTTGTTAAATGGCGTGTTTTAAGGCTCCAGACAATGGGGAACAAGAGATAAAGTAGTTGTTCCAGATGGTGTTTGAGAAGACAGGATCCAGGCAGATAGTAGACCAACGCTGAGATCAGTTTGAAATCCAACCAAAATGTTCAGCAATAGGGTCTATGCTGGTGATGATAATGCCATTCAGGGAAATTTCTGTAACATCTGTAGGAGAACAGAGGCAAAAAATGCCCATGATCTTTACCCCTACCTGTGAAAAGGGATTGTGTGACCCAATGTTTACAACATATCATTCCCAACAAACCCATTTCTCGAATTTAAGAAGAAACAGACCTGGAGGAGATGGTTAAGAGGGGTGCCATTTGTAGGATTGGAGGGTGTGGTGGCAGTCTTTAATAGCTGCAGTAATTTCAGGGTCCTCAAAAAGACAGTCCTCCATCAGGGAGAACCAGAGAAAGAGGGAATCACTGAAGCAGCTGCCATAAGGATGGTGTGGGTCAAACACCATATGGATTTATCAATGCTGCTGTGTGGTAGAGCAGTCGGAATGACAGCCTAGGTTGGTTGGTTGGTTGGTTGGTTGATTGGGGTTGAAGGGACCAAATAGCAAGGTCATCAGTCCCTTGTTTCAAATGTGGTCCATTCAGACAGTTTGACATCTCAGAAAAGTCAGATTGAGGAAAGGGAAAAGGCTAAAAAATGTAAAAGTGCAGTCGTGTCATCAATGGTAAAAACAAAATGAAGGAAGTCAGCAAGAGAGCAACACCAAGGCTATGCTAGTGGCAGGAAATATCCCACCTCTGAAGCAGTAGAGGCAAGACCACCTGCTATTTAAAAGCACTCAACCACTAGAACGTAGAAGGGTGTACAGGAAAAGGAGACTAACCAATTCTAAAAAGTGATAAAAACAGAGTAAAAGGGAAAGAAAAGAGAATCTTGGCCAGGGAAGGGAGTTGGGAATCTCCAAACACAGCTTACAGTGGGAGACACCCTAACCTCCATCACCCTGCCCCAACACCAGAGTGAGATTAAAAACCTTAAAACTGAGAATAAAAACCGCTTTCATGGAGGAAACTGAGAACCAGTTCGACCATCTGTGAATCATCTGCATATATTAAAGGTAAAGTTCGGGGAAGTCTGTACTTAGTACACAGAGCAAAAAGAAGGGGCATTCCACCAAAATGTGGGCTACTGACTGCAAGGCTCCACAACCACAAAGTGGAGGTGACTCATTACGCAAAAGAAAACCATGGTCAGCCTGGTATGGCCGATACGGAGATGACACAGGGTGGTCGAGGCCTTTCGGGAGAGGTGGAAAGAAGAATGTCATGAGACAGGTGTCACCTTAATCACACGAAGTTTATTAGACAGGGAGGTAGCCTCCCAAGTGTTGGCCCCCAATTGTGTGAAGTGGGATTTGATGTGAAGCCATAAATCCACTGCAGGAGGGGTTACAGAGAAGGGGGCATAAGTGACCACTCCCCCAGCCAAACGATCAGCAAGCTCATTACCTGGGATACCCACATGGCCAGGGACCCAAAGGAAGTCAACGGAACAAGCAGCATGGTGAAGATCAGCAAGACAGTCATGGATGGCCGAGGCCAAGGGATGGCGGGAAAAACTCCGGTCAATAGCCTGAAGTCCACTCATTGAGTCCGTGCATAGCAAAACGCAGTGGAGCTGGGATTGTTTAATTAAGGTAAGGGCCTTGGAAATTGCCATCAATTCTGCAGTAAACACCCCACATGTACTGGCAGTAGATGATTTTCCATGCCAACAGAGGACGTGAAGGCATATCCCACATCAGCAGCAGATCTAGAACCATCAGTGTAAAAAACAACAGCATCCCGAAACTCCCATAAAATATGGTGGAAAAAACAACAAAACAACATTGAGGGAACGGAATCTTTTGGACCTCAGCAGAGATCCATCCGAATCTGGGGCCAAGGAACTAACCAAGGAGAGTCATTAGCGCCCAGGCTAAGTTATGAATGCACCACGAGGCACAAGGTTAAAACAGCAACTAAAAGGGACAACACTATAAAAGACATATTAACAGGCATAGGATTAAAAAAACAGCATAACCAAATGCCCTTAGACAGGTTTGTCAAGTGGATAAAACAAAGTAAGCGAGATGCTGCTCCTGGGTCATCTGCTAAAATGGCATCCAGAGTACAAGGCAGGCCAAGATCAATGCGCAGTGTATTAAAATTTGAACAAGACATTAAAATGTGGCATACCGTCAGCAATTGCCCATATGGGCAGAACTACACTGGCACAGCCGTCAGCAGATGGCGATGGCTGAACTGGCAGTGTCCAATTCGTAACCAGGCCAAAACGACCTCGTCCCGCCGAGAAGGGCGTGAAGAGGTCGTCCAAGCCGTGGGAAGAGGCTTCAAGGCCCAAAGCTTGTTGTTCGTAAGTGTAGCCCAATCGGCATGCCACAGCGATAAAATGCACTGACAAATGACCCTGGTACAATCTGATGAAGGGACACAACAAGAAGCTGGCCGCGGCTTCTGCAGCTTCATTCCCATGGATACCGACATGGCCAGGAACCCACATAAAGGTAACCAGAGAACCTGCTGAAGAGAGCATTGGATCCAGTGCATGAAAGGATGAACCGGATACGGATCACTGAGGCTCTGGATGGCGCTCAGGGAATTGGAGCAGATGACATAAGCAGAATGTTGGTGGTGGCAGATGTACAGAACAGCCTGGTAGAGGGCAAATAGCTCAGCTGTGAAGACCGAACAATGGCCATGGAGCCGGTATTTGAAACTGTGTGCCCTGACAATAAAAGAACACCCGACACCGTCATTGGTCTTAGAGCCATTTGTATAAATGAAGCTCATATTAATGAACTTCGAATGAAGTTTGACAAAATGGGAGCAGTATACCGAAGCTGGGGTAACCTACTTTGGGAGTGAGCTGAGGTTAAGATGAACATGAACCTGAGCCTGGAGCCAAGGTGGCGTGTGGCTCTCGCCCACTCGAAAGGTTGCAGGGAGTGAAAAATCAAGGTACTGAAGGAGGCGACGAAAGTGAATTCCAGGGGATAGCAGGGCAGAGCCATACAACCTGTATTGACTGTCGAGAGAGTCGTCAAAAAAGGAACGATAAGACGGGTGGTCGGGCATTGACAATAGCCGACAGGCATACCGACAAAGCAGTATATCGCGCCAGTAGGTTAGTGGCAATTCACCGGCTTCAGCATGAAGACTCTTGACGGGACTAGTATAGAACGCTCCGATCGCAAGACGTAAACCCCGATGTTGTATAGAGTTGAGGCGGTGTAAGATGGACGGCTGTGCAGAGGAGTACACAAAGCTCCCATAATCCAGCTTTGAGCGGACGATCGACCAATATAGGCAAAGTAGGACGGTTCGATCCGCTCCCCACAACATACTGCTGAGAACATGGAGGACATTTAGAGAACAGGTACAACGGGCAGCCAAATATGACACATGTGGAGACCAGCTAAGTTTCCTGTCAAATGTATGACCTAAAAATTTTGTTGTCTCCACGAATGGGAGAGCAACGGGACCGAGTCGTAAGGACAGTGGGAGAAACTGTTTGTAGTGCCAGAAGTTAATACAGACCGTCTTCTCGGCAGAAAAACAGAAGCCATTGGTGACACTCCAGGAGTAAAGACGGTCAAGACAATGCTGAAGACAGCGCTCCAGGAAACATGTAAGCTGTGCGCTGCAATAGATGTTAAATCGTCCATGAAAAGGGAGCCTGACACATCAGCTGGGAGGCAATCCATTATTGGATTGATCACTATGGCGAAGAGAGCGACGCTCAAAACTGAGCCCTGTGGCACCCCATTCTCCTGGCGAAAGGTGTCGGACAGGACAGAACCCACACGTACCGCGAAGGCCCCATGTATGCATTGTGCAGAGAACGCCCGACCTCCAACAGGTGTCATAAGCCTTCTCTAAATCAAAGAACACAGCCGCGGTTGGGCACTTCCACAAGAAGTTATTCATAATGAAGGTCGACAAGGTAACCAGATGGTCAACAGTTGAGCGGTGCCTACAAAATCCACATTGTACATTGGTAAGTAGGCGTCAAGATTCGAGCAGCCAAACCAAACAAGAGTTAATCATTCACTCCATCACCTTACAGACACAGCTGGTAAGGGAGATGGGTCGATAACTGGAAGGCAAGTGCTTTTCCCTCCCTGGCTTAGGAATTGGGACAACAATAGACTCGCGCTAGCATGTGGGAACATGACCCTCAGTCCAGATGGGATTGTAAGTATGAAGAAGAAAACCTTTACCCGCAGGAGAAAGGTTCTTCAGCATCTGAATATGAATAGAATCAGGCCCTGGAGCGGAGGACCATGACCAGGCAAGTGCATTTTCGAGTTCCCGCATGGTGAATGGGGCATTATAACTTTCATGATTCGAGGAGCGGAAGTTAGGTGGCCTTGCCTCCTCTGCCTGTTTTTGGGGGAGGAAAGCAGGGTGGTAATGAGTGGAGATCGAAACCTCTGCGTAAAAGTGGCCGAAGGCATTGAAGACATCCTCAGGGGCCACAAGGACGTCATTCACGACTATCAAGCCAGAAACTGGTGAGTGGACCTTAGTGCCAGATAGCCGGCGCAGGCTACCCCAGACAACAGAAGAAGGAGTAAAACTGTTGAAGGTGCTTGTGAAAGCAGCCCAGCTGGCTTTCTTGCTTTCTTTAATAACACGACAACACTGCGCACGTACTCTTTTATAATTGATACAATTCGCCATTGTAGGGTGGCGTTTAAAGGTGCGTAAAGCACGTCGACGCGCACGTAAAGCATCTCTACATGCTGCGGTCCACCAGGAGACCGGTACGCGACGTGGAGAAGAAGTACTGTGAGGGATGGAATATTCAGCAGCAGTGAGAATGACTTCCGTGAGGTGTGTAACCTGACTACCGCAGCTTGCGAAGGTTTGATCCTGAAAGGTCACCCTGGAAGAGAAGAGCCCCCAGTCTGCTTTGGAGATGTTCCAACTAGTTGAGCACGGAGAGGGGGTATGATGCAGGAGATGGATAACACAAGGGGAAGTGGTCGCTCGAATACGTATCAGAAGGTGCTACCACTCAAACTGGCGTGCAAGTTGGGTAGTACATATAGAGAGGTCCAAATGGGAATAGGTGTGAGTTGTGTCCGAAAGAAAAGTAGGGGCGCCAGTATTGAGGCACACAAGATTGAGGTGGTTGAAAAGGTCTGCTAACAGGGAGCCTCTCAGGCAGGATGCTGGAGAGCCCCAAAGGGGATGCTGGGCATTGAAGTCTCCAGTTAACAAAAATGGTGCAGGTAGCTGAGCAATAATTTGCATCATGTCTGCCCTGGTAACGGCAGACGACTGTGGAGTGTAAACGGTACAAATGGAAAATGTAAAAGTGGGGAGAGTAATGTGGAAGGCAACTGCCTGCAGGCTGGTGTGCAATGGGATAGGATTGTAGTAAATATCATCCCGGACCAGCAACATAACCCCTCCATGAGCCGGAATACCTGCCACAGGGGATAGGTCAAAATGCACAGAGGCATAATGTGCCAAGTCAATTGGATCGCATGGGCGTAGCTTCGTTTCCTGGAGAGCTACGACAGGCGGACAGTGCAAGCGTAGCAGCAACTTTAAGTCCTCTTGGACTGCCGCGAATATTCCAATGCAGAAGTGCCATCATGAGAAGAAAAAGGAGAAGCAAGAAGGGGTCACCTCGAAGGCCTCTGACGGCCTGGCTTTGAGCGAGCACTGCCGCCGCTATCAATAGGCAGAGAGTCATTGTCCATTGGTTCAATATGTTCGTCGGCCATCTTGTTAAGATGGCCAGGAGGGGGAGCTTCCTCCGCCGGTGAACGGCCAGATGTTCGGCTACCAGCGGTGCGGCCAGGCAAAACGGATGACAGCCTGGGGCGGCAACCACTGGGTGGCACAGGAGAAGAAACGTGCTGTGGTGGAGAAGGAGAACTTTGTCTCCTATGAGTCTTCTTGGAAGGTCGTTTAGTGGAAGTACTGGTCAATGGCTGGGAGTTTGAGGTACATAGTAAGTCTGCAAGGGATGGTTCCTTCTTGAAGGCCTGTGCATCTGACTTCTGGATCTTAGTCTTGGCAGAAGCTGATGAAGGTGCTTGTGTGTTAGGGGTGATGGGAGGAAGAGGAGATGTTGACTGGGCGATCTTAGCTCTGGCCGAATGGACGACCGTAGTGCTAAAGGTCAGATCGCATTTCTGCATCGACACCTCCCTGGTAGTCCGAGGAGAGGCGAGGACAGTACAGTATTTCCCCGCTGGGAGCAGCATGGGCTTCCTACTAGCAAATAGCTTGCAAGCAGCCGAGGTGGACACTTTCTCTTTGACCTGAATTTCCAGTATACAGCGTTCATCCTTGTAGATGGGACAGTCGCAGGAGGACGCTGCATGGTCACCCTGACAGTTCACACAACGAGGAGACGGAGGTGGACAGTCACCCTCATGGGCATCCCTGCCACAAGTGACACATTTAGCCACATTAGAACAAGACTGGCGAGTGTGATAAAAATGCTGACATCGGTAGCAGCGCGTAGGTGTCGGGACATAGGGGCGAACAGAAATAACGTCATAGCCCGCTTTGATGTGCGACGACAGCTGAACACTATCAAAGGTCAAGGAAAGTGTCCGGGTCAGTACAAGGTCATTGTTGACCTTTTTCATGACCCTATGGACAGCCGTCACGCCCTGCTCAGCAAGGAAAGACTGAATCTCCTCATCAGTCAATCCGTTGAGTGATCTAGTATATACCACACCACGCGACGAATTCAAAATGCAGAGAGCCTCCACCCGGACAGGGAGCGTGTACAGGAGTGTGGCCCGAAGCAGTTTTTGTGCCTGAAAGGCGCTCTCAGTTTCTAACAACAAGGTACCGTTACGCATCCTGGTACAAGACTTGACAGATCCGGCTATGGCATCTACGCCCTTCTGGATAACGAAAGGGTTGACAGATGAAAAATCCCTTCCGTCCTCAGATCGAGAAACTACGAGCAACTTTTGGGGCAGGCGGTAGTACTTTTGTCACTGGTGGCTGGTCAAGTTTCCGTTTTTGGGCAGAAGTCGAGAGAAAAAGAAGAGAAATCCATTGCGGAGGAATCCCCCATGATTCCCAGCGTCTCCGATGGCGCGCTCCTTCCTTGGGGGGACCCTCTCAGAGGGCACTCGCGCCTTAGGTGAATGTTTACACCTCCTGAGAAATGGACGGAGGGACCAATCAGCATGGTCGGAAGGTGTCAGCTCAGGCAATCACCCCTCTCTGGGCCTGTCCTTTACCAAGGGGTACGTGCATGCCTTACTTGTCCACCCAGGGTGGGAATTACGCGTTACCCCATCACCGGCTAAGCATGCAAACGCATGGATCGGCCTTCAGGCATGCACAGGGAGGAAAGAAGAAGAGGAAAAAAAGGGAGAGAGGGAGAGAAAGGACAGACTGTCTCAAATGCTGAGGCGGAGACCAGAGGGTGGACATGAAGGCAAGGAGAAGAAGGCAAGGAGAAGAAGGCAAGGAGAAGAAGGCAAGGTAAAAAGTAAGGAAGACAGTGAGAGGGAGAAGGACAAAGAAAGGAACCAAACAAAGGAAGGAAGAAACCAGAAAAAGTGAAAAACCAAAATTACCACAAATATAAGTCGTGGAACCGTCCGTCTCCGGACGTAGGCGCAAACTACCCACTTGAGGGGGAGGGACTCCTTTTAGTCGCCTCTTATGACAGACAGGAATACCTCGGGCCTATTCTAACCCCCGGACCTGCAGGGGGGAGGGGGGGGGGGGAGTGTTGAGGAGTGAGGAGGGAATGTGGGAGACAGGACAAAGAAGGCAGCTGGAAATCACAGAGAAGAGATGCAAGGCAGAGCCCAACCGGAAAACCTGCCCAAGGGCGGGAATCAGGAGGGTGACATCCTTGGTCTGGCAACAGGATAGAATAGGAAGGATCAGTGGGAGAGGAACAGACAGTGATTCCATAAAAAAAAAACCAGAAGCTGGGACTGCCGAACTGAAATGGCGCGGCGGGTGGGGGGGGGGGGGGGGAGGGGGGGGGTCCCAGCTTCAACCAGGTCCAGGTGAACTGGATCCAGGAGGCGCAGTGTGGAAGGAGCAGCTGAACCATAAACTTGACAACCATAGTCCACGTGAGACAGCACTAAAGCCCGATAAAGGTGGAGAAGGATAGAGTGGTCCACACCCCCAAGAGGTGTGGGCAAAGAAGCGAAGGACATTGAGTTTACGGAAACATCCTACCTTCAGAAGTCTGCCAAGTGGCAGCCAAGTGAGCTTGTTGTCGGAAAGAAGACCCAGGTAACTGTGGGACCACAGGTAATTGTTGTGCATCGAGGTGGAGCTCCGGATCAGGTTGGACCGTAGTACAGCGACAGAAGTGGACCACCTGCAATTTTAAAGGAGAGAATTGAAACCCTTGTGAGAGGTCCATGCGCCTTATAGCTCCCTGGAGCTGCCACCCCGCAGAGGCCATCGAGCAGGAACTAACCTAAATGTAGAAATCATCCACATACAAAGCAGGGGTGACCAAAGGACTGACAGAGGCCAGAAGTCCATCTATAGCAATGAGGAAAAGAAGTACACTCAATACGGAACCCTGTGGGATGCCATTCTCCTGGGTCTGTGGAGAACTAAAAGCAGTACCAACCTGAACCCTGAATGACCGATGGAACAGTAACTGGCAGATAAAAATCGGGAGCAGGCCCTGAAGGCCCCACTCATGAAGTGTAAGTAAGACGTGATGGCACCAAGCCGTATCTTAGGCCTTGCAAAGGTCGAAAAATACTGCAACCAAATGGTGGCACTGGGAAAAAGCCTGCTGAACTGCGGATTCCAAGTGAAGTAAATGATCAATCGAAGACCATCCCTCTCAGAAGCCACACTCGTGAGGGGATAATATATCCCGAGATTTGAGGACCCAATTGAGCCGACAGGCTACCATCCATTCAAGTAACCTGCAAACAACATTTGTCAGACTAATAGGCTTTGACAAATAGGGGGTTCTTACCAGGCTTAATGATGCTATCCCTCCACTGAAAAGGGAAGTCACCCTGGAGCCAAATACAGTTACACACCCAGAGAAGATGTTGCCGTTGTGGAGCACTGGGATGTTGAAACAATTGCTTATGAATGGAGTCTGGGCCAGGGGCCGTATCATGAGAAGAAGAAAGTGTGGAAAGAAGTTCTCATTCAGTAAAAGGTTTGCTGTTTCTTGTGAAGGAAAGCGGGCTGTATAGGAGACTGATGCTGATGCTGTTGCAAAATGGGTCACAAGATATTCCACGGGGATCAACGGGTCTGTGCAAAGGCCATCCGGGAGGTGAAGGCCCGGGAGGTTAGACTGCTGATGGCAACCTTGGAGAGAGCAAAGTGTAGCCCATACCCGTGACATAGGGACAGTAGAACCGAGGGAAGAAACAAAGCATGATTAAGTAATGGGCTTTAGCACAAAGGCATTTGAGGTAATAAGGTTGGCAATGGATGGGTGACTCTTAAGGTGTTGCAGAGCTAGACAGTGACCACAGATGGCAATGGCAATGGCCATACTACACCATGGATTTGCCGGTGGCGAAATGGTCCAGATGAGGGCGGGATAGCAAGGCTAGCAGCACGAACAATGGCATCAGACATGTCACATAGGATGTCATCAATACAACCCGACAAAGACGGAGAAAAAAGCACATACTTAATGCTGAGGTACTTTTCATATTGTTTAGCTACAAACTGTGTTGGTTATTATGTCCAGCATGATAGAATAATTTAATATTATTGGACGAATTGCTCATTATTGTCAACTAATGTGTCCGTTTAATGTGATCATAGTCTTACCCTAAATTGTCATCATATGTGGTTAAGATCTACATCTGTTTCTGTAAATTGTGTGCAACCATTCCTATGAGTCATACTGTTTGTTCCCTTCTTTATAAATTCATCTACAATTTTAAGATTATGTACAAATAGTTTAGGTTGGATCAAAACATTTGACAGAAATTGTAATAAAGTTCTGTAAAAAAATTAAATAGATTTATTATAGCTGACTGACTTTGTTTTAGTCTTTCACATGCTTTTATCAGAAAACTTAGTGCTCCATTTCCCAGAAATCTATAAGACAATATAGAGAACAAAAATACTACATCTTACATTATTTTGTGTATTTATAGATTACATTAAACCAACAAATATAAAATGAACTTCATTCTCTGATAGAAAATGGAGCATGAATATGAGAGATTTCTTCAAGCACAAAACCATTTTAATGTTATTGTTAAATCCCAATATAGCTCTGAAGTAGATTAATAGTGAGATTGTCCTCCTTCCTTTAAAGAAGAATAAATTTGTAACAAATTATAAAGTGTTAAATGATACCTTTCATTAGGGTACTACTGGGATCATTGCAATGTTGGAGGCTATTAAATGGTAAGCACGTTGATTTGAGAGACTGATTCATTGCAACGCTGGAGGCTATTAAATGGTAAGCAAGTTGATTTGAGAGACTGATTATCTTGTAAGAAAGCACTGGAAGCAAACCATCTTCAGTGACTGTCAGAGAGTAAATTGGAAGGAAGAAATGTGGTGGTTTTCAGTCTCACTGGTATTTTGACATAATTTGTGTGTCATGTTTGGGCTATGAGGAATCTTTTTGTGGAATGTTTTGATCACAAGTAATCAAATCTAGCTCCCAAATGAGTCGTGTGGTTTTGCAGAGATAACTACTTTTGCAGTTTCGTCACATGACATTAAAGCAGTATGTATGTTGACTGACCATATGAAGTGCATCCTTCCTGACATTTAATTTAGAATGGAGACTTTGAAGGATGGCATGTTGCCAGTTCTGTGCTTTTAGTAAGTCATAAAACAAATGGCAAACCAAGTCAGTGTTCGACTGAAGAGTAATATGAACACATTTTCCAGACCCAAATTTGGGCCATATTAAAAAATGTTGGCACTGGAAAAAAGGTAATAAATGCAAAATATTACTAATTTGTTACAAAAAGTATGATAATTTATATTTTATTTGTAATTTCTAAGATGAAGCATGAGCAGATGTACTGTATTTATCAGTGCTGTGAATCTTCTTCAGAATATCTGTATTATTCAACAGCATAAAAAAAATTATTAGTTTCATCACAATTCACTCTGAAACTTCCTGGCAGATTAAAACTGTGTGCCCGACCGAGACTCGAACTCGGGACCTTTGCCTTTCGCAGGCAAGTGCTCTACCATCTGTACTACCGAAGCACGACTCACGCCCGGTCCTCACAGCTTTACTTCTGCCAATATCTCGTCTCCTACCTTCCAAACTTTCACTCTATTCACTAACATAGCTTCGATAGTTTCTAAAGCAAAGTGTGTTTTGTCCCAGACCTGGTTCATATTCTATTCACGTGGGGAAATACCCTTTCAGTGGCAGCATTAGTGCTAGGAAGGCAGGAAAGAAACTCTGCTAACTTGAGTAAATTTGAGAACTGAATGTGATTATGGCTGAAATTAAAAATCATTTCAACCCATCTTTGAGCTGGCAAAGTGTTCTTAACAAATGTAACTGATACAGGTGAAATAATATCTAATTTGGGATAAATCATTTCATAATTGTTAAACACAAGACAAATTGGTGTCCTGAATGATGTCTGAAATATTATTTGGCTTGGCTGTTTACCGGGAGTATGTAACCAATGTCATGCCTGTGTAATGGGGGAGAAATGGGTCAAAGCTATCTTCCAGCAAAAATTAAAAATTTACATGGACTGTATTACACTAAAGATGACTTGGGACTCAGAGCCTTATAGGTGTATATTGTACCCAATAATTAGGACATGGGTCATGTTGGACAAACTATTATCATTATGTACAACAGCCCAACCATATAAACTTAAGAGGCACCTTAAACTTGTGGCTATATCAAAACAAATTGTTGATTTTCCTGAAACCAAGAGTAAAGCAAAAACAAGGGCTATGAAATGAATTAGGCAAAACACAAGAAGAGATTCAAAATGTGGAAACTATTTGATCTAAAGTTAAAAAAGGTAAGATGGCATGGAGGAAAAACCAAAGAGAGAGAGAGAGAGAGGAGGAGAAGAAGAAGAAGACGAAGAAGAAGACAAATTTGTTAGAAATGAGGAAACCATCTCATAGTAAAAGAATGAAAGAAACATGAGCACAAAAGAAGGCCAACCTAAGCTTCGACGCACGTTGTACAGTTGTAATTGGATAGAAAAAAAATCTACTCACCAAGTGGTGGCAGAACGCACAAATAAAAGAAAGCTACAGTCAGGTCTGCTGTTCCTTCTTCCGGCAGAAGGGTTGAAGAGGAAGGAAGAGGGGTGAAGGAAAAGAACTGGAGAGGTCTAGGAAAAGGGGTACATTTTGGGCAAGTCACCCAGAACTGCAGGTCAGGGGAGACTTACCTGACAGGATAAGAAGGAAAGACTAATTGTTGGGGACTGCATCGGATGAGATTTGAAAACCTGAGAGCTTAAAGGTGAAGACAGGGTAATATGCAAGACAGAGATTACTGTTCAAACGTCATGCATGAGTTAATAAAAGTGAAAAGCTAAGTGCGTTGTAAGTAATAGAGGTGGAAGGGGAGCAATAAAAAATAGATGGGTAGGACAATGAAAGATATAGAAAACTAAATTAAAGTGAAGTAAAGAGTAGTTATTATGAAGAAATGCTGAGATGGAAGAAATTAATGTAAATTAAGACCAGGTGGGTGGCGAGAACCAAGGACGTGCTGTAGCTGTACTTCCCACCTGCGGAGTGCTGAGAAACTGGTGTCTGGTGGTAGAATCCAGAAGGTGCATGTGGTGAGACAGGCACCGAGTCATGACTGACATGTTGTAGACCATGCTCTGTAACAGGATATTGTGTGTTGCCAGTATACACCCCCTGCCTATTCCCATTCATCCTAATTTATGATTTGGTAGTAGTCATGCCGACGTAAAAGGCTGCACAGTGTTTACGTAACATCTGGTATATGACATGTCGTTTCATAAGTGGCTCTCCCTATGATAGTATATGTTTTGCCAGTTAGAGGGCTGGTATAGACGGTGGTAGGAGGGCACATAGGGCAAGTCTTGCAGTGGGGAGCCATTGGGTAGAGAGATGGGTGCAGAAGGAAACTGGAAATATTGCTTTGCAACCCAGTCCCAAAACATTTCCAACAGCAAATCTGACATTGAACCCTGCCTTGAACAGCTGTGACAACAATCCCAACTTGATCCACCAACATTACCTCAGAATCATCCCTTACAAGTCCTCCAAGAATTCCTCACATCCAGCATTGCTTCAGAATCCTTCCTCAGGTTACTACATCGTCACCCTAACCTGTCCTCTGTAGAGCACCAGGCTCTAAGTTCCCTAGAAGCTGATGACTCCATCGTTATCTTCCCAGTGGACAAAGGATTTAGCACTGTGGTACTTGACCGAAGGGAGTATATTAGTGAAGGTCTACGCTTGCTGTCTGACACCTCTACATATAGTGCCTGCCATAAAGATCCAATCCCTGTGATTCAAATTGGCGTGCAGTCCTTCCTTAAAACCTCAGACTTCTCTCAAGGACTAACAACTCAATCCATAGAACTTCTCACCCTACCCAGACAGCACCCACCCACCTTTTACCTTCTTCCTAAGATCCACAAACCTCGTCATCCTGGTTGTCCTATTGTTGCTGGCTTCAAAGCCACCTGCAACCTATAGTACAAGGACTTCCCTGCTATACAAAGATACCAACTATTTCCTAGATCTTCTGAAATTCCTGCTCATCCCTCTCCAACTACACAACTTGCTGGTTACCATTGATGCCACCTCTATATCAACATCCCCCATGTACACGGTATGTCTGCTGCTGAACATTTGCTCAGTCAGCACCGACCTGGTTCCAAACCTATGACATCCTTCCTGCTCATCTTAATCAACTTTATACTGACCAACAACTACTTCAGCTTTGAGGCGCAGATATACAAACAGATCAGGGATATGGCCATGGGAACCAGGATGGCCCCTTTCTGTGTCAACCTTTTCATGGGTCACTTGGAGGGGGCTTTCCTGGGATTCATAAGTCTATAGCCCGTGGTTTGGTTTGGATACATAAATGACATCTTTACCATATGGACTCATGGTCGGGCTGACCTATTAAAATTCCTGGAATCTTTGAGTACCTTCTCCCAATTAAATTTCACGTGGTCCTATTACGAATCCCATGCGACTTTCCGAGATGATGATCTCGTCCTCACACAGGGCTAGTTACACACTTCTGTCCACATTAAACCTACTAACAAACACATTACTTATATTCTGACGGTTGCCATGCTTTCCATGTCACACGTTCTCTCCCATACGGCCTTGGCATTCGAGACAAATGTATTTGCTCAGATGCAGACTCTTTACAGTAATATACCACCATTCTCACCTCAGCCTTTACTGAACGTAATTATTGCACCTGCCTAGTTCAGAAGCAGATCCAGGATTGACACAAGTTCTGGAAATCAGGGAATTTCAAATGTATCAGGGAAATTTGAAAAAAAAAAAAAAAAAAAAAAAGAGCTGGAAAAATCTCGTTTTTGTCTCAGTAGAATGAAATTGTTGACTGAGATGTCATGCTCTGTCGCTGGCTGGGCACTTCCTGACTCTCTCATTCTTACTGCTTCTCCCCTTCCTACCCCTCCCCTCAGCTTGCAGTCAGTGCTGCCACCACTACTTGCTGCTAGCCTAGCAGCTGCCGATGAGAGGCAGGGTGGTATGAGGAGTGGTTTGTTTGGATGTGATTCTCAGAGCTTGTTGATGCAGGGGCCGGAGACCATGGTCATTTGTGCATGAGTTGTGTCTGAGTGATAGTGTGAATGTGTGTGCACTCCCGTTTTCTGACAAAGGCTATGGCGAAAAATTTAGTTGTGAGAGTGTGATTCTTTTTTCTATGTGCCTGTATGTAGCTCAGCGATCATCTTTATGGTGAGTTGCTACCTATCCTCTTTAGTATTGATTCTCAGGGTATCTTTACCCACTCCATCCATGTCTCCTCACCAAGAAAGAAACTATTTGTTCCAAAAGCTATGAAGTGTGTCAAATTTTTTTTCATAAAGGTTAGGCCAGTATTTTGTCGCTCATTAACCCAATTTTAAAAGAAAATTGTGAAAAAATGTTAATAAAACCAGTAATGTCTGTGTACACACATCTTCTGTGTACTTCTGGTCACTGGAACACGACGTGCCGAGCTTTTGGTAAGTACTGCTACTGTTTGTCAGTGCAGCTTTGTAGCTTTCATTTTGGCTCTCTCAACATTGTTGCAATGATTTGAAACAAATAAGCTCAATAAGGCAAATCGTATTTATGTCCTTGATGACAGTTGCAATGTAATGGATGATATGATATTCAAATAACGGACTACTAAGATCAATGAATTCTTTCTAACGGTAACTGAATACACATGGCAACAAAATGCCCATCAGAAGTGTATCCATCAGAGTTACTTAACCAAGTGTTACAGCCTCCATAACCAGATGTCAGTTTTGCCAAATCATCTATTGGGTAGATCACAAAAATATTACGTCAATGAAAAGCAACTCTTCTAAGATGGAATTTAAACCAAAGTACTGAAATCTTGTGCTGATGTGCTAGTGCCTCATGGCATTACCTTCTTTACCATTGATAAATCAAGATGAAAGACTGAAATATGCATTTATAAAAGCAGAGAAGAGCAATTGACCATTAATTATACTGGTCAACAAACAGATTTTTATTGTGTGTTTGTTTCTAGGTGGATGAGTTTACCTAGTTTTAAGATGCTAAATTCAGATATACAATTAGATTTTCTCTGTCACATCACATTTTTCAGATAAAAAATAATAACAAAATTAAATTGATTTTATTTCTAATGTGTGGTGAAGATTAATAAAACCAAAGTATATAATTTAGGGATAAATGGCACCACTCGCCATGTTGTACCATAATTTTGATACAGCCACAGAAGGAGATATTGCTCATCACCACCCTCAACTGTTTATAGTGCACCGAGGCAAACACTATGAGAGAAGAACATTGAAACGTTGATTATGATTAGGGACAAGAACACACACATTGATTGACAAATACTCAACTTTGTACAAAATGGCTCAGGCAGCAGATCCTGAAGTCCAACCACTGTTTCAGTAGCTAATTCACAGTTCTTATCCCATGACAACATTCACAAAAGATGGGCTGGTGTGGACTCGCTAGAAGCAGATGGCGCAGCATGAAGCACACAAGTAGAAGGCAGTGTTCATGATACTTGAGCTGACATGGCCCTGTCCACTCTGCTATGGCACTGGTGCACATCACTTCTCTGGTGGTGCCACTGCTGAAACTTCTTGGTGCCTTAATCTCTGGTCTATATGTCATCTCTGGAATGCGTTGTCAACCTATCAACACATGTGGTACTGCCTTGTGGTGTGTGCTGTGCTTACAGCACCACACTCCTCACCTCCAAATCTCTTGGTCTTCGTCGTATATGGTTGTGGGGCAAACTGACAGTGAGGGGAGGTCTGGGTGCAGGCACTGCAGATGGGACAGGAACCAGGACTCAAGCTGCTGACTGGCTCCCATTCACTCCTTGGCATTGACCCTGAGAAAACCACAGGGAAGACACTCAGCTACATCCAAGACCGGAGCCTCAACTGTTGGATGACCCCCATTGTAGAGGAAGGTCGTATGGCACAGAGGTGTCACCCATGGTGACAAGGTGTGCTATGATGATGGCATCGGGGATGAGGGCATGTCCACCTCCATGGGAATTGCCTCGGGCTGAGATGCCATCTGGCTCATGGGCCCATGGCTCACGGACGTGATCCAAGCTCCTGGCTGCATATTGAATCTATAAAACGAAACACAGTGGCAGGATCATGCAGTCTCAGAGGACAAATCTGCTTCAGTGGTGTATTATGAGCAGGGGAAGAAACCAAGAACATGTTGAGCCCAAGGACACGCACAATGGTCCCCTGTTGCCATCGCTGACTGGGTCAGAAGGCCCTGACGAATGCTGCATCCTGGATCTGAAAATGAGAATCTTTGTAATGACTGGCACTCATCATTGGTAGGTGCAGCGGATGAAACAGGTTGCAATGTCAGTAGCTGTGCAGGAGTTCGGCTGGGAATATCCATTTTGAGGCATCACACGGTAGGTGGACGGGAGCAATTGCAAGGCTTGCTCATGTGAGTGAGTTCCTCAGAATTTACTCACCTGCATCTCGAATGTTCACACAAAATGTTCAGCTTCATCATTTGATTGTATGTGGAATGGTGTTAAGGCCACAGGTTCAACATCATTGCAAAATTGTTCAAATTCCTGTGAGGTGAACTGCTGTCCATTATCACACTCTACTACTTCTGGCAAGCCCTTGATGCAAAAAACTGAAGTAAGTGTTCAGATGGTACTGGCCGACATTGTAGAGTTTATTAGTTCAACAAAGGGAAAACTACTGAAGGCATCCACTACAATAAGCCATTGTGTGTTCCAGAAAGGTCCACCAAAATCAATGGGGATGTGTTTCTGTGGACCACTAGGGTGTGGTTAGTCAGGAAAGTGTTTAGGTGGAGCCGCCTGTTGCTCCATGCAAGTGGTGCATTGTGACTTCATGTCTTCAGTCTGGGTGTGCATCCCTGGCCGAGCATAATGGCTTTGAGTGAATAGCTTTGTCCTCACAATACCCCAGAGTCCCTGATCCAACAACCTTAAAGCATCCTGCTGAAGGTTGTGTGAGATGGTGACCCAGGCCTGGTCATTCTTAGTGTGTAACAGTAAAACACCACATTGTACTGACAAGGCTAGACAGTGACTGAGGTATTGACATTTTTACAGCTGAACAATGTCTTTCATTCTTCTTGCATTCATTCTGTGCATATGTAACTCAGCACTACGCTTAAATCTGCACCCGCAGCTGTCTCCTGTGCTATGCAACTGAAGTCTATGGGAAAACTGTTAACTGCAGAAGCGTCCGTAGCATCTGTTTCACAACACAATGCTTCAGAGGAGTCGAACTGATCATCATTGTACACTGGTAACCTTGATAACACATCGGTGTTGGAAAGTTGAGCACTAGGGCATACAGGATTTCATAGCTGTAGTTCGACAACAATAAATAGCATCATTGCAATTTCTGCACTGAGTGTGGTGGAACAGGCTAGGTTGGGTGGAACAGTGAAGTGAGTGGCTTATGATCCATGAGTGAGTAGGTAATGATGGAACTTGGTTACACCATAAATGATCACCACCACTCCTTTTTCAATCTGACTAATTTACCAGAGTCTTAGCCAGAAGTTTGGAGCCAAATGCTATTCAACGATCCATTGATCCAGCACAATGTGGCAAAGTGGTGCCTAGATCACTAGCAAAAGAATAACATAGGCACTTCAATATCATATTTATCTGCCGACACCAGGCAAGCAATTTTCCAGTAAAATCTCTCCCTGTATGGGAATATACATAATGGATGTACGAGTACAGGTTGTAGACACATGGTAGATGACATATGGAAGTTTAAGTATGGCCAGTCAACAAATGAGGCCGACCTGTATGCTTTTGTGTTGTACGTGTCCCTTCACATTTCCACTTCACTATCACATCAGAAACAGTGGACCTAGGGATGTTTAGGAGTGTGGAAATCTAGTGTACAGACGTATGACACAAGTGCCACCCAATCACCTGACCACATTTGAAGTCAGTGAGTTCCGCAGAGCACCTCATTCTGTTCTCTCACGATGTCTGATGATTACTGAGATCGCTGACTGGAGTACCTGGCAGTAGGTGGTAGCACAATCCACATAATATGAAAAACATTTGTTTTTGGGGGTGTCCGGATACTTTTGATCACATAGTGTATAATCAGCCACCTGCTGACAGATGAATTCTTCCACTAAATGTTGCAAGTGCCTGGGTATTCTGTACAGCTTCCTATAAAATTGGGGAGGGGGGGGGAGGGGATTATTCCCTGTAGAGATTCTATGATGAGTCATAGATGTTGCTGGTAATGGTCCACTAGGATTGAACACATCATATTAACAAAATCTCCATATCTGGCTTATCTTTCCTTTTAAATTCTTCACCTTCTTGTGTAATGCAGATGTATTGATGGTTTTCATTGGTTGAGGTGTCCACTTGATGTAACCAAATTGTCCTCATATAGGATGTCCAAGTTAGCTATAACCAACCCTTTTGGCTTATCCACTTTGTTAGAGTCAAAATTATGTCCACTGACATATGTGCCACACTTTACGCACAAAACAATGTAAGGTATCCAATTTGTCAGTGTACGCAAACAGCTCTGTTATACACAACACTTCATTCAGTACATCAGTACCCATACTCACACAGAGTAATTTTCTTGTGTCTCCCTACACTTTATCATGCAAATTGAAATTTGATCGATTTTATGCCGTTTATTTTGTTCAACCTTCATGGTAGGTGAACCTGGTGACAATGTATCACTTGCAGTTGTCATTCACAGCTGGAGCAACATCCCACTGAGTTCAATAGTATACCATGAAATATCAATTTCTGCTTGATGATAATTTATGAAATTCAGCCCTAAGATTGCTCAGTATCCCTCACTGACATTCCTTGGTCTAATACAGAAATTGAGCAATGCTGATCCCAATGATTTCATGTCATGTCCATGTAACCTACTGTATATCGTGGGGAGCTCAGACCATTCCTACTCAGTAGGTCCAGACTAATTACCAACAGATAAGTCCTCCTCCCACGAACCATGAACCTTGCCGTTGGTGGGGAGGCTTGTGTGCCTCAGTGGTACACATAGCCGTATAGTAGGTTCAGTCGCAATGGAGGGGTATCTGTTGAGAGGCCAGACAACAGAACGTTTACAGGTAGCAAAAATAATGAAGACACATGCCACTTCATTTCTGGTAAAACAGGGTTCCAAGTTTTACTTAGTGGGCACCCATTATCACAGTTAATTTGACGGATCCTTTTAAAATGCAATTCCAGTAATGTGAGGTGTTTGCAACCACTTGTGTCTCATTCTATAGCATCCTTAATCCCTTTGTAAGACAGTGCTCAGCCACCGCAGGTTTGTCAGGTTGTAATAATTGCGTATGGCAATGATGTTCAACAAATATGTCATTGGCGGTATGAATAGTTTGGCCAACATACATTTTACCACATCCACATGATATTTTGTAAATGCCAGGCTTCCTCAAACCCAAATCATCCTTAATAGAGCCAAGAGCTGGTGGTGGGCAGACTACATCTGATTTCATATTTCTTTAAAACCCTACCGATTTTGGCAGACACATTCCAAGCATATAGAAAGAAAGCCACTGAACTAAAAGTGTCTTCAGCAGGCTTAGGTAGTGGTCCAACTCAAAAGCATGTCAAACCTGTCTGTACAGATAGCTGTTATGATTAAAGATGTCCATAAGATGTTGCAGCTCGTGTGGTAAATTCTCAGCATCTGAGATAGCATATCCTCTTTTGACCAAGGTCCATAGAATTCCTGTACGTTGAAAGGATGGATGACAGCTGGTAGCATGTAAATACCTATCAGTATGTGTCAGTTTCCTATAAGCTCTCTGTCCAAGAGTGACATCAGCTTTTTTATAAACCAGTAAATCCAAAAGGGGAACTCCTCCTCCTCAATTTCCATTGTGAATTTGATGTTAGAATGAAGACAATAAAAAGGTTCCTAGAACTGATGCAAAGAGTCTATTCCACGTGGCCAAACAAGCAACACATCATCAACACACCTGGGGGGGACACACGATGTCAGCTTCAAAACAGATGTTTTAAGGATCATATCCTCAAAGTCCCCCACCCCCTCCCCCCATGAACCATGGAACTTGCCGTTGGGCAGCTTGTGTGCCTCAGCGATACAGATAGAAGTACCGTAGATGCAACCGCAATGAAGGGGTATCTGTAAAGAGGCCCGACAAGTGTGTGATCCCTGAAGAGAGGCAGCAGCTTTTTCAGTAATTGCAGGGGCAACAGTCTGGATAACTGATTGATCTAGCCTGGTAACATCAACCAAAAAGGCCTTACTGTGCTGTTGCTGTGAACGTCTGAAAGCAGGGGAAACTACAGCCATAATTTTTTCTGAGGGCAAGCAGCTTTACTGTATGGTTAAATGATGATGGTGTCCCCTTGGGTAAGACATTCCGGAGGTAAAATAGTCCCCCATTCCGGTCTTTAGGTGGGAACTACTCGGGAAGATGTAATTATTGGGAGAAAAAAAACTGGCGTTATACGGATCAGAGTGTGCAATGTCGGATCCCTTAATCGGAAAGGTAAGTTAGAATTTTTAAAATTGGAAATGGATAAGTCAAAGTTAGATACAGTGGGGATTGGTGAAGCTTGGTGGCAGGAGGAACATGGGTAATGCCGGAGTAGGTTTAATAATGAATAAAAAAATGGGAACATGGGTAAGCTACTATGAAGAGCATATTGGACGCATTATTGTAGCCAAGATAGACAGGAAGCCCATGCCTACCATTGTAGTAGTAGTTTATATGCCAATTAACTCTGCAGATTATTGTAACTGCGACCAGGACAGTCGCGGGATAGAAATGATGGAATGTGCAGCGGGACCCGCGGAGAGGCCCGCGAACAACAACACAACAGAAGAGGACAGACACGACTAAAGAAGGACAGAACAAATACAGCAAGATCAAACAATGGAGTCACAAGGAAACAAACACGTCCACTCGTATACAGAACAAGGAAGTAAACTGTCTAATGTGAGGCGAGGTGTCAACTGACGTATGCGTGATTAAACTGGCTGGCTGAGGGAGAGGCAGGCGCTTAAGTACACTATCGGGGGTGCCGCTATTGGCCTCTGGAACCACGTGTTCTGCTGTGGTGCCCTCACACTAAAAGAGGTAAAGGAGGCACGTGCCGCCACAGCTTACGGCGCGATGGTGCAGAGACCTCTATGGGTCTTCGACATCCATGACATCTGGCGAGGATTCAAATTCTGTGGCGCGCGGTACCAGAGATGATGAAGAGAGAAAAAATGTATGATGCAATAAAAGAAATTATTCAGATTGTTAAGGGAGATGAAATTTAATAATCATGGGGGATTGGAATTCAATAGTAGGAAAAGGAAGAGAAGGAAAAGTACAAGGCGAATATGGATGGGGATAAGGAATGAAAGAGGAAGGCACATGGTAGAATTTTACACAAATCATAACTTAATCATAGCTAACGCTGGGTTTAAGAATCATGAAAGAAGGGTGTAAACATGTAAGAGGCCTGGAGACATTGGAAGGTTTCAGATTGATTATATAATGGTAAGCCAGAGATTATGAACCAGGTTTTAAATTGCAAGACATTTCCAGGGGCAGATGTTGACTGACCTCAATTTATTGGTTATGAACTGCAGATTAAAACTGAAGAAACTACAAAAAGGTAGAAATTTAAGGAGGTGGGTCCTGGATAGACAAAAAAACAGAAGTTGTAGAGTGTTTCAGAGAGCATTAGTGAACAGTTGACAAGAAGAGGGGTAGCTTTGAGAGATGAAATAATGAAGGCAGCAGAGGATCAAGTAGGTAAAAAGAAGAGGACTCATAGAAATACTTGGGTAACAGAGGAGATATTGAATTTAATTGGTGAAAGGAGAAAATATAAAAACACAGTAAATGAAGCAGGTGAAAAGGAATACAAACGTTTCACAAATGAGATCAACAGGAAGTGCAAAATGGCTAAGCAGGAATGGTTAGAGGGCAAATCTAAGGATGTAGAAGCATATATTATTAGGGGTAAGACAGATGGCACCTACAAGAAAATTAAAGAGACCTTTGGAGGAAAGAGGGTGACCTGTATGGATATCAAGAGCTCAGATGGAAAACCAGCCCTAAGCAAATAATAGAAAGCAGAAAGGTGGAAGGAGTATGTAGAGGGTCCATACACAGGCGATTTTCTTGAGGGCAATATTACAGAAATGGAAGAGGACGTAGATGAAGATGAGAAGGGAGCTATGATACTGCGTGAAGATTTTGACAGAGCACTGAAAGACCTAAGTCAAAACAAGTCCCCAGATGAGATAGGCAAAATAACCTCAGACTTCAAGAAGAATATAATAATTCCAATCCCCAAAAAAAGCAGTAGTTGACAGGTGTAAAAATTACCAAACTATCAGTTTAATAAGTCACAGCTACAAAATACTAACACAGATTCTTTACAGACAAATAGAGAAACTGGTAGAAGCCAATCTTGGGGAAGATCGGTTTGGACTCCGTAGAAATGTTGGAACATGAAAGGCAATACTGACCCTATGACTTATTCTGTCTGTCTCCCTTACTCCTCCTCTCACTTTTTTACTACTGGAGTTAATTTTATTCGGCTTGTGGTTTTATTTATTTAGATATGATTGTATATGTGTTGCAGCAAGTAAGTTGGTACATGTAACCAATAACTTTGAATAATGTTGTGTAAATATTTCACTTTGGCTCTATGAATCACACTAGCACACATATGTTAAGTTCAGACATGAAGTGGGAGAGGGAATAAACACTTTTATCATAAATGTGGCACACCGTGGATCAAATTATTGCTTTTACACATCTGCTCTGGATAATCATGTAGGAAACATTCACTTGCTACTGTAACATAATAAAGAAAGAAAGAAAACTGTGTCTGAACTCACTACATTGCATCATATTCAGAAAAGTTAGTAATGAAATTCAAGTGATCGTCATAGCACTGAATGTTGGTTACGTTATGCAGTGGATTTTTGAATACTGTTAATTACAACAGGTGCCCGGCTAGCCCGCGTTCTCTTAATCTCAGGAAAAAAATTTAAAATATTGCTGTAGTTTCACAGGGCAGACCTTGCCACAAAATGTGAAAATGATAAAGTCATAGCACAGTTATTCGTTATATTTTTGTGATTGCATAGAACACGTCACACAGTACCTTCCAAATCAAATTGAGAAATGCACTGAATAATGTAATATAGTCTGCCGGCACTGCTGGAAGCTGTAAGAAAATGTTAAATATTATTATGTTTCCTCACTTTACCGGCGAGATGACTGCAATGCCTGAAATAAATATTTTTTGAATGTGCCGTGTCTGCGGACATTGCCCTCGCAGATTGGTGCATCGGCTTCCGCTAAATTAAATGCTGAAAATGGCTAAATTATTTATGGGACGAATGGCTGGCAACTTTACAAATTATCTTAAAAACATATTTGCTCAAACTCTATATATTCAAACAAAAATGAATTAATTTTACACACCTTTTTACAACAACTCACCTAATGGCGGATCTCAAGCTTGATGAACAAAAGACTTGCGGCCAGCATGTACAATTGCTTAACACGCAAGTGTTACTCATAACGAAACCCAAAGAGTACGGAGAAATTATTACAATGCTTTTTACTATTTATACATGTACTGAATTGTCCTTTTTATATGAGGCACAGATCATAATTACTAGTTCATTTAACAAGGATACAATTGTCAAAGATAATAATATGTCATGGATTCAAGGTTAAAAAATGCATAAAACGTCAAATAATTATGAATGTTCTGCATACACACATAATATATTCATGAAATTTTTACGCAGTCTTGCTTTATTGCTTCACTTGGTCATGTTTATTCGTGTTTAAATTATTTCTCTTTCGCCATGTGCATGGCACTATATCGATACATGTTAACTGGTCTTACACACACAGAAAAAATTCTGTCACATGCTTTTTATGACGATTGGCCAGGAGACGCTTCAGACTTATCTTAGAAGGTAGATTAAGGAATGGCAAACCTACATTTCTAGCATTTGTAGGCTTAGAGAAAGCTTTCGACAATGTTGACTGGAATACTCTCTTTCACATTATGAAGGTGAAGGGGGTAAAATTCAGGGAGCGAAAGGCTATTTACAGATTGTACAGAAACCAGACAGCAGTTATAAGAGTTGAGGGACATGAAGGGGAAGCAATGGAGAAGGGAGTGAGATAGGGTTGTAGCCTATCTCCAATCACGTTCAATCTGTGTATTGACCAAACAGGAAATGAAACAGAAGAAAATTTGTAAAAGGAATTAAAATCTATGGAGAAGAAATAAAATCTTTGAGGTTTGCCAATGACATCTTAATTCTGTCAGAGGCAGCAAATGAGGTGGAAGAGCAGTTGAACGGAATGGACAGTCTTGAAAGAAGCATTTAAGATGAACATCAACAAAAGCAAAATGAGAATAATGGAATGCAATTGAATTAAATCATGTGATACTAAGGGAACTACATTAGAAATGAGGCACTTATAGAGGTAGATGAGTTTTGCTATTTGGGAAGCAAAATAACTGATCATGGTTGAAGAAGAGAGGACATAAAATGTAGACTGGGTATGGCTAGGAAAGCGTTTCTGAGGAGAAGAAATTTGTTAAAAATGAGTGTAAATTTAAGTGCCAGGAAGTATTTTCTGAAAGTATTTGTATGGAGCGTAGCCATGTATGGAAGAGAAAATGGACAAGAAATATTTCAGACAAGAAGAAAATAGAAGCTTTTGAAATGTGATGTTACAGAAGAATGCAGAAGATTAGATGGGTAGATCATGTAACTAATGAGGAGGTACTGAACAGAACTGGGGAGAAGAGGAATTTGTGGCACAACTTGACTAGAAGAAGTGATCGGTTGTTAGGACACATTCTGAGGCATCAAGAGATCACCAATTTAGTATTGGAGGGAAGTGTGGAGCATTAAAAGCTGCATCAAACCAGTCTCTGGACTGAAGACCACAATAACAACAACACCAAGTCCTGTGTCGACTAATTACCTGTGTTCTGTTGATATTTTATTTTTTACATTTAGGAACATCCTTTTGTATTACATCAGTCCACACTATAAATACCAGTTAGGATCCTTAAAAAAAATGGATATTTTTTTTTAAAGAGTGAATTGCCATTTGACTGTGTATTACTACCAAAAGCTGTAATTGTGAAAGTCTTTTTGTTGTGCCTCTCTGCAACTCAGCATGTCTGCTATATGGTGAGTAGCAACTTTCCTTCTCATAACATTGTTACATTCCATCTTGGATTTTCCATTCTTTGTAGACCATTAATATGTCATATCTGTTAAGGCAGTCCAAAGCAGGTAAACCGTGAAAAAGAAGAGGCAACTGTGAAAAAATATTGCAGAGTGTGGCCCAACACTCGAAAACTTATTAATTTTTCGATAGTTGTTTTGTAACGTTCTTTTAAAAGATTTTACGACTACTGAATTTCACATCAGAGTCTCATGCTATACTCAGGAGCATTTCTTATCACTTACATGATGAGTCCACTCTCTAAAAATAGAGGGCACTTTTCAGCACTATAGGTTGTGTACCAATTGGGTTTCTTAAAAATTTATTTATAAAGCCACAGCATTCTGGTGTATGGCTAATTATGACAGTAAACTTTCAGTTCCGTGTTAGATGAGTTACTGTGTAAGTGTAATAAATGGTTCGTTGCATAGATTTGTATAATAACTGTTTTGTTAAAATTTTTGAAGCTTTATAAACTTAAATTATAAACCATTTTTAATTTGAACCAATTGCAGTTCTAAAATAACTTTTTGTAATAGATCTGAAGTTGGGCAGCTGGCATGAAACTGGTCATAATGAAATATAGGAAAGCAATCTGGAGATTGAATTTGGACACTTTTCTTATAAGTAATGATTATGGTAACTCCAGGAAGATGGATACATACAGTTTTGGTACAAACATTATGTGGTTGGAAAAATCAGCATTTTGTACCAGTGTCATTTATTACACAAATGAGGAGAGCCTTTTTATTGTCCAAGCTGAACTCAACAATATACTATGATCAGCCAGAGTCGACATATTACGTTTTCTGAGTGTTGTATTGCATCATAATGTAAAAAAAAAAATTTTGCCTGAGTGCATTGGATGGGAAAAATATACTACACATTGAAAAATTACCTGGGATGCATTCAACTAACTTCAGTTATGAACAGTACCACTCCATAGTACTGTTGGCATGCAGTGATGCTGACAGTTTATTCATTATCATTGAAACTGATTATGCAGATAGAAATAGTGATGGAGAGAGATTTCGTGCTTCAGGAACCAAACACTGGATTACAAATGGAAGATGAAAGTTGCCATTGCCTTTGAGATTACCAAATAATGAAAACGAATATGATTTCCCTTATTCCTGGTAGCTGATGAAGCGTTTCCATTATCACACTACTTGATGTGACCATACCCACAAAGAACACTTGATAATGTGAAGAGAATTTGTTATCATAGACTAAGCAGAATTAGAGAATCTGTGTAATGCGTATTTGGAATGCTGACACAGAAGTTTCAAGTCCTATTCGTTTTCGAGCTACATAAAGAGTGGTGACATAATAAAATTCATGTGCATACTGCATAATTTCATTTGGGAACATTAAGATACCCCATACAGTTGTGGTGAACAACAGTGCAACAACTATGGGGAGCCAACTGTCAAAATACAGTCAAGGAAAGACATTGCACTGCATCCTCATTTTACTGCTTATGAAGTAAGGAATTATTTAGCGAACTACCTTCTGACACATCGTGCTTCCCTTCCATGGCAGTGGAAGTACTGTATCAACAATGATCAGGAGCTATTACAATTGTCTTCCTTTACAAAAGTTTTATGTGTAATGTGTATTTCTGTAAAACATATAAATGAATTTCTGTACATTTTTATTTACATATTAATACATAATTAAAAATGTTTTAGTATGCACCGGCAAAAAGGTGGGAATTTAAGGAGATGGGACCTGGATAAACTGAAAGAACCAGAGGTTGTACAGAGTTTCTGGGAGAGCATAAGGGAACAATTGACAGGAATGGGGGAAAGAAATACAGTAGAAGAAGAATGGGTAGCTTTGAGGGATGAAGTAGTGAAGGCAGCAGAAGATCAAGTAGGTAAAAAGATGAGGGCTAGTAGAAATCCTTGGGTAACAGAAGAAATATTGAATTTAATTGATGAAAGGAGAAAATATAAAAATGCAGTAAATGAAGCAGGCAAAAAGGAATACAAACGTCTCAAAAATGAGATCGACAGGAAGAGCAAAATGGCTAAGCAGGGATGTCTAGAGGACAAATGTAAGGATGTAAAGGCTTATCTCACTAGGGGTAAGATAGATACTGCCTACAGGAAAATTAAAGAGACCTTTGGAGATAAGAGAACCACTTGTATGAACATCAAGAGCTCAGATGGAAATCCAGTTCTAAGCAAAGAAGGGAAAGCAGAAAGGTGGAAGGAGTATATAGAGGGTCTATACAAGGGCGATGTTCTTGAGGACAATATTATGGAAATGGAAGAGGATGTAGATGAAGATGAAATGGGAGATACCATACTGCGTGAAGAGTTTGACAGAGCACTGAAATACCTGAGTCGAAACAAGGCCCCCGGAGTAGACAACATTCCATTGGAACCACTGACAGCCTTGGGAGAGCCAGTCCTGACAAAACTCTACCATCTGGTGAGCAAGATGTATGAGACAGGCGAAATTCCCTCAGACTTCAAGAAGAATATAATAATTCCAATCCCAAAGAAAGCAGGCGTTGACAGTTGTGAAAATTACCGAAATATAAACGGCAAAATACTAACACGAATTCTTTACAGATGAATGGAAAAACTAGTAGAAGCCGACCTCAGGGAAGATCAGTTTGGATTCCGTAGAAATATTGGAACACGTGAGGCAATACTGACCTTACGACTTATCTTAGAAGCTAGATTAAGGAAGGGCAAACCTACGTTTCTAGCATTTGCTGACTTAGAGAAAGCTTTTGACAACATTGACTCGAATACTCTCTTTCAAATTATGAAGGTAGCAGGGGTAAAATACAGGGAGCAAAAGGCTATTTACAATTTGTACAGAAACCAGATGGCAGTTATATGAGTTGAGGGACATGAAAGGGAAGCAGTGGTTGGGAAGGGAGTGAGACAGGGTTGTAGTCTCTCCCCGATGTTATTCAATCTGTATATTGAGCATGCAGTGAAGGAAACAAAAGAAAAATTCGGAGTCGGCATTAAATCCATGGAGAAGAAATAAAATCTTTGAGGTTCACCGATGACATTGTAATTCTGTCAGAGACAGCAAAGGACTTGGAAGAGCAGTTGAACGGAATGGACAGTGTCTAGAAAGGAGGATATAAGATGAACATCAACAAAAGCAAAACAAGGATAATGGAATGTAGTCGAATTAAGTCGAGTGATGCTGAGGGAATTAGATTAGGAAATGAGACACTTAAAGTAGTAAAGGAGTTTTGCTATTTGGGGAGCAAAATAACTGATGATGGTTGAAGTAGAGAGGATATAAAATGTAGACTGGCAATGGCAAGGAAATCGTTTCTGAAGAAGAGAAATTTGTTAACACTGAGTATAGATTTAAGTGTCAGGAAGTCATTTCTGAAAGTATTTGTATGGAGTGTAGCCATGTATGGAAGTGAAACATGGACGATAAATAGTTTGGACAAGAAGAGAATAGAAGCTTTCGAAATGTGGTGCTACAGAAGAATGCTGAAGATTAGATGAGTGGATCACATAACTAATGAGGAAGTATTGAATAGGATTGGGGAGAAGAGAAGTTTGTGGCACAACTTGACCAGAAGAAGGGATCGGTTGGTAGGACATGTTCTGAGGCATCAAGGGATCACCAATTTAGTATTGGAGGGCAGCGTGGAGGGTAAAAATCGTAGAGGGAGACCAAGAGATGAATACACTAAGCAGATTCAGAAGGATGTAGGTTGCAGTAGGTACTGGGAGATGAAGAAGCTTGCACAGGATAGAGTAGCATGGAGAGCTGCATCAAACCAGTCTCAGGACTGAAGACCACAACAACAACAACAACATGCATTTATTACATTTATTGTATAGTGGGTGCTTAAAAATCATTGATTAATTTTTCAGTAATATGAATCTTAAAGTGTAGTGAGTAGGGTGTATTTATTTTACATTAAATTTTTTTTATTACTGATGACTTACCTGATAGATTAATCTCCTTGGCTACTTCGTGCCATGCTCTCTCTGTCACCTCCTTCCTTGAATCCCTTTCAATTTGTAATTTTATAATTCTGGATATTTCTCCACTTCCACGAATTTCAAATTAAACATTTGTTTGCACATTGTGCAACCCAGTGATACGAATGCAACTGAGAGACTGGGAGACTCAGCTAGTAGCACATCGGGTCGCGTAGTGTTAAGTTGCAGTGACTCTGGGACACCGCTACCAAAGTATCCCTGTCTTTAATGATCCCACCTAATTGCACATGCCAGGCCTCTGGGTTGCAGAGTAGCTTAGTCAATCGGAGACTTAAGTATCCTGTGTGAATGGGGCCATAGTGTTATCATCAAGTGTAAGCTTAAACTAAATTGTGCTATTGTGAAAATTTTAAGAACAGTAGGCCTATCCTCATTCAAAACAATCTTTCTCTAAATAGATTAGTTTCAGAATTTTTGGACACTTACAAAGCTATTAATATATTTTAGTAAGTTAGTAGTATGAGTATTATGGATACGTAATTTAATTCATAGCAAATCAGTGTATGTAGTTCACAGTTCAGTCAAAGTATACTTCACCCCTGTATTTCATTGTATATCAATGCAAAAAACATGTGCTTTTAAGATTTTCAGAAGCTACCATTGTCCTTTGTGTAATCCATGAGCAATCTGTAACTAATCAGGGTTTGTGATTTGGCTACTGTAGCAGATTTTCTAACTTTGTGTTGCATCTTGCTTTCCTTTAAAGAGGAGTAGTCCAGTATGTTATCAGCATTCATTGCAAATTAACTCTGTTTTTGAGTTTGCTAACAACTATAATTAACATCAAAACATTGTAGGAAATTAGTAATTTTTACCATGGGTTTTTGTGTTGCTTTATAAGAAATCTTATTTTGTGTATCTGCTTCAATTCTTATGGTGAGTTAGCAACAGGTTAAAAGATAATCAGGAGGTTTAATTTAAAGACTTTTGTTCACTGTCTTGTAATACATTGCAGCAGACAAAATGCAGCCACACTGTGAATGCTGTTCTCAAACATGAGCTGAGTTGGTCAACATTCATAAGCAGCTGAAAATCGCCCTGACTACTGTCAAACAATTGGCACCTGCTGCAAATCAATGTGTTGGAAGAGCTCCCGAGAGTTGTGTACATGTGATACCTGTGCCAGAGGTACATAAAGTACTATCCTTTCCTGTGAATCCTGTCTCCTCAGCAGAAAGTGTGGGATCTGTAATTACCTATCCACTTGATTGCATGTGGCATGTCAACGGTAGATCTAGGCATCCTGTACAGGGTGGACCAGGGAGGACTCAGTGTGTTGTACTGATCCCTGTAACCAACAAGTTTGAGGTGCTGTCTTTCATTGAAACTGAAACTGAGCGAGTAGAACTCACCTGTTTTGAGGAAATCTGTGTTGTCCGGTGTCAAGAGGAGACAAAAGCAAAAAGGTAGGGGTCCATTATTTGATGGCAGTTCAAAGGTATTGCAAATGGTGGAACCCATTAGGGAAATGGCAGAAAGGAACAGGAAAGGACACCAGGTGCTTTCAATATGTATGCCTGGGGGGATCATTCAACATGTTTAAGATGCAGCCATTGAAGGAACAGGGTGCAACCAACTGCAGATCATAGCGCACATTGAAACAAATGATGCCCATCGTCTGGGCTCTGAAGTCATTCCTGGGTCATTCTAACAACTGGCAGAGAAAGTTGAGAGGACCTGCCTTGCATGTGGAGTTTCAGCAGAGATCGCAATTTGCAGCATTGTCCCAGGACTGATCATGGCCCTTTGGTTCTGGGTCAAGTGGAAGGACTGAACCAGACACTTTGGAGGTTCTGTGACAATCTAGGCTCCGACTTCCTGGACTTGAGCCATAGGGTGCAGAAATGTAGGATCTCCCTAAATAGGTCAGGTGCTACTCAGGTAGCCGGCTGTGTGTGGGGTGTGCATGAAGGTTTTTTAGATTAGGCAACTCTCCATCCAATCATTATAATGATAGCTGTAGAAAACCCAGAAGTATCAGAGTAAGATCAAAAGAAAACTCTCCCACAGGCGAGAGTATTAAAATCCAATTGATAAACTGCCAAAGCATTTGCATCAAAGTAACAGAGTTTCAAGTGCTCATGAAAAGCAGTGAAACTGACATAATACTAGGTACAGAAAGCTGGTTGAAACCTGAAATTGATAGCAGTGTGACTTTTGAGGAAAATTTAAGTATATATCAAAAGGAGAGGCAAATGGGAATGAAGGTGGTGTATTTGTCACAGTAGACAAAAAACTCAAATCCACTGAGATAGAAATTGATGCTGCATGTGAGATTGTTTCCCAAGACTCAGTATCAGCAGTGGGCATAAAATGATAATTGGAACCTTGTATTGCCCACCTGACTCATCTTCTGCTGTAACCAAAAACTTTAGAGAAAACCTCAGTTCATTTGTACATAAGTACATACTGTAATCATTGGTGGAGACTTAAGTCATCCCATAATTAATTGGCAAAATTACAGTTTTGTTAGTGGTGGGTATGATAAGACATCCTGTGGATCTTTTCTAAATGTCTTCTTCTCTGAAAGCTACCTGGAACAGATAGTTAGGAACCCCAGTCATGATGGAAATATGTATATTGGATCTAATGGCAACAAATACAATTGACATCTTTGAGGATGTTCACATTGAAACTAGTGTCAGTGGCCATGATGTGGTTGTGGCAACAATGATTACCGAAGTACAAAGGACAGCTAAAACAAACAGAAACATATATATTTGGTAAACTAGATAAAAAATCAGTAGTGTCATATCTCAATGAGGAACTTGAAATTTTCAGCACAAGTTTAAAAGAATGGTTGACCATACATTAGACAGATATGAGGGTGGGGGGGAATAAAAAAGAGGAGAGAGAGAGAGAAACAGAGAGAGAGAGAGAGAGAGAGAGAGAGAGAGAGAGAGAGAGAGAGAGAGAGGAGTTACGATTTAAAAGCTATATATTTTCAAATAGTTTGCAAAACAACCTTATCCCCTTCAAAATACTCTCCATTACATCTATACATTTTTTTCATGGTTCAAAACATTTTTTGCAGTTATCTTCAGAAATGGATGATAGCTCCTCCCTCGTTTTTTTCTTCACTTCTTTGATGTTGTCAAATCAGTGTCCTTTCATGGCCCTTTCCATGTGTGGAAATAAAAAAAACGTCACTTGGAGCAAGGTCAGGTGAGTAAGATTCATGGGGCAGCAGAACCATGCCATTTTTAGCCAAAAATTGTCTAACAGAGATGACTGTGCATGAGGTGTTTTTTCATGGTGGAAGAATCGGTCTCCTGTTTACCCAAATCTCCTTCTGTTAAAATACACTGAGCCAAGCTCCAAGATAACCCACTAATCTCTGGCAGTTGGTCAATTGTTTGTCGATGGTCTATGAGCACAAGTTCTCAAACTTTTTTCAATATTTTCGTCGATTCGGGCTGTTGATGGAAATGCAGAATGAGGTTTGTCATCAATCGACATGTCAACATTTTTAAATCAAGCAAACCACTCAGACACTTGAGTCTTTCCCAGAGTGCCATCTTCTTAAGCTGTTTTCAACATTAAAACAGTTGCAGCAGCATTTTTACCAAGTAGAAAACAAAACTTCACAGCTGAACATTGTTCACTTAAACTTGCCATCATAAAAAAAAATGAAACAAGAACAAAACAGTGCTAGCAAAAACAATAACTGCAGATGAACAGAACAAGCCAAGTTGACAACACAAGTGGCACTTTAACTGGCAATGGGTTGTGCTATACACGCCTAGCATCGGGGGGCTTCTCCCCTTGCATGCATCCAGTAGAGCAGTTAATAATAGGAAGTAACCTCCATGGTATACATTCACTGTAAGGAAACTGCTAAAGAAAGAGAGAGTACTGCATACAAGGTGTAAAACATGGCATCGGGCTATAGACAGAGAATGCTGAATGAAATGCATTTGGCTGTCAAGAAAGCATTGTGCAATGCCTTCAGTGATTACCATAGCAGAATATTGTCAAATGACATTTCACAAAATCCAAAGAAATTCTGTTCATATGTAATGGCTATTAGTGGCACCAAAGTTAGTGTCCAGTCCCTAGTGAATGAGACAGGAACTGAAATTGAGGGTAAGAAATCAAGAGCTGAAATGCTTAACTCCAATTTCAAATTTTCCTTTACAAAGGAAAACTCAGGAGAATTGCCCCAATTTAATCCTTGTACCACTGAAAAGATGCATGAAATAAGTATTAATGTTAGTGGTGTTGAGAAACAGCTGAAATTGTTAAAACTGAACAAAGCTTCAGGCCCGCACAGGTCACACCTGTCTATGAGAAGGGTAATAGAAGTGATCCACAAAACTACCGTCCAGTATCCTTGACATAGATTTGTTGTAAAGTCTTAGAACATATTCTGAGCTCAAACATAATGAGGTATCTTGAACAAAATGACCTCCTCGATACCAACCAGTATGGATTTCAGAAACATCGATCATGTGAAAAACAACTCCTAGTTTTCTCACATGATATACTGAAGGCCTTGGATCAAGGCAGCCAGGTACATGGAATGTTTCTTGATTTCCAAAAAGCATTTGAATCAGTACCAAGCCCACGCTTACTGTTAAAAATAAGATCATGTGAAATTTGTGACTGGGTTGTGGACTTTTTGGTAGGAATGACACAGCATGTTATCTTGGATGGAGAGTCATCATCAGATGTAGAAGTAACTTTGAAGGGCCTCAGGGAAGTATGTTGGGACCATTGCTGTTCATATTGTATATTATTGACCTTGCAGACAATATTAACAGTAAAATGAGGCTTTTTACAGATGATAGAGTTATCTATAATGAACTACTATCTGAGAGAAGCTGCATAAATATTCAGGTAGATCTTAATAAGATTTCAATGTGGTGCAGAGATTGGCAACTTGCTTTAAATGTTCATAAATGTAAAATTGTGCACTTCATAAAATGAAATAACATAATATCTTATGACTATAATACCAATGAGTCACTGTTGGAATTGGCTAACTCATACAAATACCTAGGTGTAAGACTTTTGTAGAAATATGAAATGGAATGATCACAAAAGTTCAGTCGCGGGTAGAGGAGGTGGTTGTTTTTGGTTTATTGGTAGAATACTGGGAAAGTGCAATCAGTCCACATAAGAGATTTCTTACAAATCACTTGTGCAATCCATCCTAGAATACTGCTCAAGTGTATGGGACCCATAGCAGATAGGACTAAGAGGGGATATTGAAGATATACCAAGAAGGGCGGCATGAATGGTCACAGGTTTGTTTAATTCATGGGAGAGTCTCGCAGAGATACTGAAGGAACTGAACTAGCAGATCTTGAAGACAGATGTAAACTATCCAGAGAAAGTCTGTTAACAGAGTTTCAAGAACTGGCTTTAAATGACTGCTATATGGATATACTACAACCCCCTATGTATTGCTCACATAGGGATCATGAGAATAAGATTACAATAATTACTACATGCACAGAGGCATTCAAACAATAATTCTTCCCATGCTCCATACATGAATGGAACAGGAAGAAACCCTAAAATTGGTACAATGGGAGTACTTGCTGACACACATGTCATGGTGGCCTATAGAGTGTAGATGTCGATGTTTACTTTGTTTTGGGTATTAAAATTCATAATTTTGTTTTTCTATGAAAGTGCAGAAAAACGGGTTTCCTAATTACAGCAGTGACACTGAAAGTTAAATTTCCACCTCCAGCACATATTCTTTTTCAAGAAAATTTTCTGTGTTGTCATTTGTGATTTCCACATAAATTTTCAGTCAGAATTAGAACAAATTGAGGTACCTACAAATTTAAGTAATGTTTATAAATGTATTTGCAATTTTCTTTAGATCCAAATACACTAACAGAGAAAAATCACAACACCAAAAAATAATGTAGAGTAATGTAGTTTCAGGAATACATTTGTCTAGGTAACATATTTAAGTGATTAACGTTGCGAGCTAACAGGTTAATGTAAGCATGAGATGAGAAATTGGAAATGTAATAAGCTGGTACATTAATAACTGGTGTAACCACCAGAATGTTGAATGCCAGCATGCAAATATGCATGCATTTTGTGCTACAGGTACCAGATGTCAGTGTGTATGGTGGAGTTCCAAGCATTCTGCACTTGATCAGTCACTACATGGATGGTTAATGATGTTTGTGGATGACACTGGAGTTGTCATCTGACACTGTCCCATACATGCTTGATTGGAAACAGATCTGGTGATGGAGCATGACAGGCAGAGTATGTTGGGTTACAACAGTGGTATGTGGGTGATTGTTGTTATGTTGAAAAATACCTGCTGGAATGCTGTTAATGAATCGAAGCACAACAGGTCAAATCACCATATTAATGAACGAATTTGCATAAGGATGCTGGGAATAACCTGAATGTGTTTGTGCTGTCATATGAAATCACACCCCAGGCCTTAACTCCTGAAGTATGTCCAGTATGTCAAGCATGCAGACAGGTTGGTTGCTGGCCCTCAACTGGCCTCTTTACAGCCATCACTGGCACCAAGGCAGAACCAGCATTCATCAGGAAACACAACAGACCTACACTGTGCCTCCCAATGAGCTCTTGCTTGACACTACCGAAGTCGCAAATAGCAGTAGTTCGGGGTCAGTGTAATGCACGTTATGGGGCATGTGGCTCAGAGCTGTCCTTAAAGTAATCAATTTGTAACGGTTTGTTGTGTCACTGTGGTGCCAACTGCTGCACAAATTGCTGCTGCAGATGCAGTATGATGAGCTAGAACCATATGCCAAACACAAATATAAACTTCCCTCTAGGTATCGCCATGTGGGCCTCTGAAGCCTGGTCTTGGTGCAACTGTACATTCTCATGATCCCTGCTGCCAGAAATCATGTGCAGTGGCTTCATTCCTGCCAAGTCTGTCTGCACTATCACAGAAGGGATACCCAGCTTCTTATAGCTGTATAACGCGACCTCATTCAAACTCAGTGAGGTGTTGATGATGGCATCTTTGTTGCTGTAAGGGCTTCTTTACTAACATCACCTCACCAATCTCTAAGGTAACTAATGTTCATGACTGTCATGGCAAGTATTTAAAGCAAACCTGATTTGCATCGTCCTAGTAGTACTACTATTACCATTCTTAAACGACTGGCTTGAAATCTGAACAGATATCATCTTTCAGATGTAGAAACACACCTACCAACTTTCATTTATGGTGCACAACTCCTTCTCGTTATGCAATTCTTTTTCTGTCAGTATATAATAAATTTGTACTAAGAAATCAATTTATAGCAGACATGCATGACATGCCATTTTTAGGATCTTGCTCTAAATTTCACGCTCATTTTGCGGTTAAGTCCTTCCAGCACTTTTATTACAATATACAGTTTCCTTCATCCAAGTAAAATTTTGAAATGACACATTACTGGACATTGCTTTATTAAGAAAAATGTTTAATTTCAAGCCCTCTATTATTTCAGAAAACTATAAATAGTTATTATGACACACCTTGTATAATGCTCTGTTACAATCAAAATAATCTGGAATGAGGAGAAACAAAAATTGTCATAATCCATGGCTCCAGTCTCCCATTGTAGCTTTGAAAGAACACACCAGTCAGATGAATCATGAATGAGTGTGCTAAGGTTAAATACAAGTATACTGAGAATGAATACCAGCACGGTGACACTTTCATGGAGCAGGAGACTGAAAGAATAGTACTAAATATTGATTTGAAAAATAATGATGAAGACAGTTGTCAGGAACCCAAAATCACTACAACTAGGGAACTGGATGGTAGCTTGACCTGCATGGCAAGAGAGGAAACTGATATGACTGATGAGCTTACAACTTTGACTTCAGATGCTACTTAGTAATGAATTACTGTAATATGTTTGTATGCACCATTTAATTTTTTATTTTTTGGATTGCTTTAATTTACTTTAACATCATTTCAAAACAAAAGGCTAAATATTACACTGCCTTGCACATTGATGAAATATTTGGTGCCAGTAATGCTGCAATGTGGAGTGTTCCGTCCCCACACATTGCTTAGCATTCCCACACATTTCAGTAAACAGACATCAGTGCACTCATACATAAACTGGGTAACACAGTATAATATACTTGACTATAATATTGTCAACGGTGCTTTGAGAGACTTTCACTCAGCAAATATACGCATCACGGCATCGAAGTCTAGTTTCCTTTCCAAAATATATTCAATCGTCACTATCCCCAAATCTGTGAGACATTGTTGATCCTTAATTGATCTGACACAGTTTTTAACACAAGCCAGATTACTGAATGGCCTTTATGTTTTAGCTACAGCCTTGAAAGAGTGTAAAAGATGCACATAGCTATATGTTTGCTCAGAAATTAGCTTGAAATTTTAAGCCTATGATTCTTATTCAAGAAGTCTAATTGTTTCAGAGCAAGTACACATAGTTGGAAGTATGAACAGTTTTCAAATATGTAAGTTCTTCTTGTATTCATTGTTAAATAACTTGCAGGTCTTAGCAACCTGATCATCAGTCATCTTCATGTATTTCCATAAACCCCAAATATTTCATTATAATCTTCACTGTTTCACATCAGGTTTTCAAGTTAGACACTAGATTGCCAATTATGGCATAAATTTTTTTTATCTTGAATAAATCTTCTGTGACTTCATACCTAGTTTCATCATGAAATGATTTGCTCTTCTTAGTGCGCACCTCCAGAAATTTAGGATAAGTGTTAAATGCACTGACAACACTTTATATTCAGTGACGGTACTGTCCCAATTTCCATGAAGATATTTTAGTTAATAAGCTTTCAAGGTGTCTCACCTCAATATCGATGGCAGTATTTCAAGCTTGTAATAATTTGATTCTGTGGTGAATTGATGACAAGAACTTTACCCAAATTGATGTCATGATTAAACATTTGAAAGATCCGCTATAACCCAAAGAAACCTGTACTACAGAATGTTTTTCAGCTCACAAATTGAGCTTAATTTATTGTGAGTTTCAACAGCAGTGGCAATCTTACTCAAGTCAGCTGCAATTGATCTTACAGCATCAACCTCAGCACTCCAGTGGGTATCAGACATGGAATATGAAGAACTGCCAACATACTTTTTCAGAATATCCCATCATTGTGGACTGCAACTGAACAGGCCGTATAGAAGTTGTATCACTCCAAAAAAAAGTATCTGCTTCATGACAACTGTCAGCTGCATTTACACTGCATAAAAGTGATGACAAGCAGTCAGAGAGAATTTTGCAAGAGAACGCCACTGAAGGAAATGTGTCTTATCTCCTTTATAACACCCTCTTATATTCTTATCCATGGCATTCAATGATAGGAATTGAGTGTTTTACAAGTATGGATTGGATTAAATGTGCAATAGTAACTCCTGTTTGTGGTTACAATCTATGAATTCCGAACCCATTAATTTTTTTCTTATTTATACTTGTAAACTTCCTTACGGAAGTAAATATACTGCAGGATGAATGTGGACTGTTCAGCATCATATGAATCACAAGTTGCATCAACAAAAATTGAGTAATGTGCTCATATTTCCTCTGTTCCAAAATGGCATTCCTGCTGTGATGAGCATAACTAGAAATAAATCCATTCTTAGTATTAATTGACAGATGACACACTTGTAATGCTTTACAGCTTCTTTCCCATATAAGGCCTGCTAATGTATTTTGCAACAAGGGTATTAGAGTGACTCAAGAGCTCTAATGTTCTGAGGAAATTTCTATTATGTGGCTCTCCAATTTTCTGAGATGAACCACTGAAAGCCAAATTTCTTTGAGAAAGTAATAATGTAACATCAAGTAACAGGGTGTACCCATGTAAATTGACTCTTCTACAAACAAATAAAATTTGAACATTACATCTTTACTTCCCACCATTACCATGGCCAATATAACTCTTTCATGTCATTTCATTTCTCCACTTTTACGATTCTTCCAGGACAATTACATACGCTTAGATATACGAGGGCGACTCAATTATCATCTGCAACGTAATTATAAAATTTTATTGTAATCAATTAGGAAACTTGCAAGAACATCACTTTTCAACATAGTCTCCTTGTGTTTCAACGCACTTAGTCCATCATTGTACAAGCTTCCTGATACCGTCATAAAAGAAGGTTCTCGGTTGAGGTGCGAGCCAGGAATGCACCGCTTCTTTCACTGCTTCATCTGAGGCAAATCGATGGCCCTTAATGCCTGTTTCAGTGGACCAAACAAGTGCTAGTCAGAAGGGGCAAGATCGGGACTATATGGAGGATAATTCAGTTCTTCAAATTTGAGTTTCTGGAGCGTTTCAGAAGTGTGAGCAGCAGTATGCAGACGGGCATTGTAATGCAAGAACACAACACCTTTTGACAGCAATCCTCAGTGCTTGCTTCAAATTGCAGGCTTTAGCGTGGCAGTAAGCATCTCACTGTATTGTACACTGTTTATTGTTGTGCCCCTTTCCCCACAATGTTCCAGTACTGGACCTTGTGCACCCCAAAAATCTGTAAGCGTCAGTTTTCCTGCGAACAGTTGGGTCTTGAACTTTTTCTTGCATGGCAAATTTGGATGTTTCCATTCCATACTCTGCCATGTACTCTCCGGCTTGTAATGGTGGATCCATGTTTTGTCACCAGTAATGACCCTGTCTAAGAAGTTGTCCCCTTTGTTACCATAGCGATCCAAATGTTTTTTGCAGATGTCCAAGAGTGTTTGTGTATGCAACTGTGTGAGTTGTTTTGGGATCTATCTTGCACAAACTTTATGAAACACAAGTCTGTTATGGATGATTTCATAGGCATAACCGTGACTAATTTGCAGATGATGTGCCACTTTGTCAATGGTTAATCATCTGCCCAAGAGAATCATTTCACGTGAATGCTCAATGGTTTCTTCATTTGTGGCAGTTAATGGTCGTCTGGCTCCTTCATCGTGTGTAACACTTGTGTGACCATTTTGGAATTTTTCAATCCATTTGTAGGCACTCTGTTGTTGCAAAACACTGTTCCCATACTGTACCAAAAGTCTTAAATGAATTTTGGCATCTGATACACCTTCTGACCACAAAAAAACAGATCACTGAACGTTGCTTTTCTTTGGTGCAAATAGACAGCAGAGCATTCATGATTAACAGCATGGCAGCATTAACAAAACTAACGTAGTAGGTTGAAAATTGCAAAGATATAAGAACAAATAAACAAAGCATGCGTCATCAATGTAAAATGACAGTACCACAAAAATAAACAAAAATACAAATAAATTGTGGATAAGAATTGACTTACCCTCATATCTTATTTTGTGTTTACTCTTCAATGCAAAATATTTTCAGTATATTTCATGTAAACCTCTTGATATAATCAGAAGTGTCTTATATTTGAAAGCTTTTGGCAATTCTACCACATTATAATGATGTTTTACAGCTGTTGCTTCATACAGTTGTCAGGGAAATGTTTTGGTAGGTTTTCCAACAACATTTAAAGAAAGTGCAGTCTAGGTTCCATCACAAGGAATGTGGTTTTAGCACACAAAGTCTAAAGAAAAAGTTGTCTGTTAAAGATTAAGCATGAAATAGAATTGTATGCAATTGACTTGTAAGAATTGAAAAGTGAAAGCAAGAGCTAGATTGGCTGTGCTGATGCAGAGTAATGTTCTTTTATTTATTGTTGTTGTTGTTGTTGTTGTTGTTGTTGTGGTCTTCAGTTCAGAGACTGGTTTGATGCAGCTCTCCATGCTACTCTATCTTGTGCAAGCTTCTTCATCTCCCAGTACCTACTGCAACCTACATCCTTCTGAATCTGTTTAGTGTATTCATCCCTTGGTCTCCCTCTACAATTTTTACCCTCCACACTACCCTCCAGTACTAAATTGGTGATCCCTTGATTTTTATTTATTATATGATAAAAATTTTATTTTACAATAGCAGTCTAATATTTAACAACTAAGTGCTCTGGAGGAGCCAGCCCCTTGAGAGACCTCACCTGAGGTTTGGGACTCGGGGATTCGGCCCCCCCTGCAGCCCCTCTCCCCTTCCCCCACCCCCACCCCCACCCCCCCCCCTTTTTTGGGCTTGCACCACTTTGTGAACTCTAACAAAAGGTTCCACAGGGTAGAACAACTTTATCGATCACTGGCTACCAACTTTCAAAGTACATTCTACCATTCTACAACAATATCTCTGCACCAGAGGTCACAAAACTAGTCATTTGCACACCACATGAGCTGCCAGCAGAAGTCCTATTTCATGCACTTCAAAAGCTGCTCCGTGAAATTATTTTAAGAATGAATCCTTTTGGCCAATCATCCTCCAGTAAAAATTCAAACAATTGCATTGACTGTTTCCAGATCCCACAAATGGCACTCACCATGTGGAACATGTTTTATGTTATTTTAAAATAAAATTCAACATCCATTGTTACAAGTTCTCTTATTAAGAGTTTTTAATTCAAACAACTGCTGCATTACAGCAACTTATATCTTCAGTTACATGGAAGCAAGTCCGGTGTATAGCTGTCAGCAGATGAGAGTCAACATCGAGAGGGAGCAGGACCGACCCCACCTTTCCCTCATACTTTGCTGCTAAGCCAAGCACATGAATTCCTGTATGGGCTGTCATACACTTTCACAACAGCATACTAAAAGTTTTGATAGCAAAACCATTTAATTTGTTTTACTTGGATGGTCCAGAAATGTAAATGTAATAAATCCTGTGTCTGAACCACCTCAGTTCAACAGTTTTTCTTAAAAAAAATTGTTATAAACAGTTTCATGTATGCTGAAATTTGAAGATACTAAGTTGAATTTTAATAGAAAATGTAGTTTAGTAAAAACTATTGTATAAAAGTTTCTATAGAACTTGTTAAGTAGTTTACAAGTTATCAATGGTTTACCAAATTTTCAAATCACTGAAACAACATATGAAAGTTTCTATACTGTTATGTTCAATATTTTCAAGGTTATTCAAAAATGAGAGATTTTGGTTGTGAATGTGGTAAAGCATAATAGCATCTAGTCTTTATAATCATTTTGTTCCTTAGACATTACAGCACTGTACTCTGGCTATAAAACAACAGAGATAAAGTCAGTTGGGAGATGCATTAGAAATTTTTGCAGTATAAGGGTGCTTTTCAAGTGCTTATCTAGGTGCTAAAGCTGTCAAAAAGCATTTCATTTGCCATCCACACTGGGGCCATACATAAGCAGAGCAGAGAGACTGCGTGTTGCTGTCAGTCAGGGAATGAGTATCAATCTGTCAGTGCCTCGCAGTGTAGTCATTTGTGGCAGACTTCAAATGGCTGTATGCAATGGAACTAAGTTGTGGTGAGAGAGACTACAGTTGTACTTCATGCTCCATTTATAGAACTGAACTTTTGCATGAATATTTGCCTCATCCATTCCAGTTTAGTGAGTTTGTGTGTGCTGCTTGTATCAAAATCTGCATAGTGAATAGAGCATTAAGCTTCCAACTGTTAGCTAAGCTAAACTATCTTTGACAGGTCCAGCTGATGTTTAATAGAGGCAGACTTTGGAGAATAGGATTTTGATTCCAAACTGTGCTAGATGTTGAGGAAAGGAAACAGTGTTCAGTAGTTACTTCCTCATTACGTCATAGTAGCAAGTAAGTTTCTTTTCAGCTATGGAGAGCTGTAAATGTTGACAAGAGAAATGCGCATGACGGGTAATTTGCTTACAACTATTTTCAGGTTACCTACCAAAGTAGTTCACAGGTCCTTGTTGCATGGTGGACAGTAGGCAGTGGGATAAAACTGAATAGATAAGATATAAATCAAACGCCTTGCCCCATCAAATGTGGTGCCGAATGACCAGGAACATAGTACAAATAGATAGTTAAAAAAATGAACTGGGCTAGCATAGAGAATTATACAGATCATGCAAAAATGAGGCAAAAATGGATAAAATAGTTGAAACAGACAGTAATTTCTTGCAAGTGTCTCAACTTGACTGTGGTTGTCACTTTTAATGACCTTGAACGTTATGAGAAGGAGGAAGAAAACAATTTGTTGTCATTGTCACCAGTGCCGAGAGCTGTGGGAACTGGAGACATTGCCATCGCCTGCTGCAGCCCCGTCCCCCATTGTTACTACAGTATGTGATACCAGAACCATTTGGGACTGCCACAGCAGCTGCTGCTGATTCCACCATGTCTCACTTTGCTACACTATACCTGGTGCATCCTTCCAGCATTGATACAGACAACACAAGTCAAGAAAAGACTACTCATATTATTTGATATTACTTCTAAGCAATTTGGCTAGTCAGGATTACTGACAAGTCAAACAATGCAGGAAAATCTATCACAATGGATTGAAATGCAAATTAGGATGTGGGAATGCCAGACTGTATCCCATAACTGTATTCCAAAATTCAAGCTGGCAATAATGAAGTAAAATTACAGATGAGTACTTTAAACTTTCAAATGGAATCCAGTAACATGGTATTAAAGAAGGAAATGAAATTGGAAATCAGCACTTTGAACTTTAAAATGGAGCCCTGTAGTAAACATTGGACTGGATTAATGGAGTTAAAGGGACCAAACTATGGGGCCATCAGCCCCTCCAGCCTATTTGCATCAAGCTAGAAACAGTCCTCAGAGAGAACGGACACAGAACGCAAACCCTGATGGACCCGATTTCAACCAAGAATCAATAAAGCCAAGAAATGAGAAGCAAATAGAAGTGAGAAAGGTGTGAGAAGGAATAAGGTGGATTAGTGTGCTCAACAGCTGGAGGCCCCCAGGACGTGTTATGCCATGGGAGATACATCCTCTGTATCTGACCAGTGTTTCCTCACCATACATCACAAAAAACCTAGCAATGTGGGTATGTTGAGAGAATCTCGGGAAAGAGAACAATACTGATGAGACGTTAACACAGACAAATGTCATGGAAGAAGAAGAATAAAAATGTGGGATGAGCAAGAGCCTTGCCAGACACTGCAAGGGCAGCCATATGGCCTTTGGGTCAGAGCAGGTGATGCGCTGTAAAAAGAAGTTCAAATCTGAAGTAGAGTTAACTGAACTGGAAAAAAATTTAAAGGTGGAAATTGGTGACATTCATAAAGAATGCAAAGTGGACAAAGGATTGATAGAAATAAGGTTAACAGCAAAAAATGGACATAATGTCTGAACTTTGCTCTCAGAGACATTACAGAAGCAGATAAAAAGGCATTATGTGTCAGAAAGAGATTTTGAAGGTCACAACTGTTAGTACTCACAAATCTGCACAATCAGATAAAAAGATATCTTGTGAAGCAGAGAGTAGAGAAAAGCTGGCTGAAAAAGTAGGTGCACTAATTCGTGCAATTGGCAGAAAAGTAGAATCAGTAGAAAATGAAATGGTAGTTTTGAGCAGTGATATTACAAACATTAAAGAGAAAAAAAGCTTATCTAACATATTTGTGCAGCATGTTTCTGTTGATGCTACTTTCATCAGATGACAATTTTTAGGATTTGATCCAGACAATCAGGAACACCCATTAGAACTTTGGAATGAGTTTGAGGTGATGCTGTGGGGGTGGTGGTCTGATCATGAGAAAATTTCATTTACACTCAGTCACTTGTCTGGTGAGGCATTGTTATGGTCAGCTGGTGTAATGTTATATGGTAAAATACTTTTTGAATTTAAAGCATCATTTCAAATGAGTGTTGGTCTCACACAAAACTAATGTGCTCAGAGAATTTTGGAGTAGGAGAAAGTTGTGAGTCAAAAAGTTTGCAAGATGCTTTTCACATGTGTCACATTTGACAGAAAGCAGGAAACCATAACTTGGCTTAGGAGGTAAACTGCTCCAGAATTGGCAGAAGAAAATCATTTCCAGACCTACAAGTAACATTACTGCAGATAATTTTATTGAGTGTTGGAGTGAGAGAGAGAGAGAGAGAGAGAGAGAGAGAGAGAGAGAGAGAGAGAGAGAGAGAGAGTGGCTGCTAGTAATGAGCAAACACATAAAAGGCCTTACAATAAGAATGGCAATACCACAGCAGACCAAGGTGGAAAAGTAAATGTTAGAGGACTGGAAGTTAGAAATCCACATAGTAACCATCATGGCAAGGGTGGCAGAAGAACAGGTGAACAGCCACATTGATTCCAGAGATTTAATAAGTAGAGGCAGAGGAAAGCTGTGCCTACAAGACCAATAAAGGAGGAAAATGCTATTAGTCACCAATCAAATATGATTGGAAATAGTGTACAATGAGAGGAAAACTAATTCCTGTCCATGAGAAATCTGACACTCACAAGGCAGAGGTCAGATTAGAGCCAGCAATTAATCACCAACCTGAACTAATGTAAAGGTATCCAGACAGAAGATTTCAATTGCATGTCTGTAGATTCTAGTAATACGGAGGTTTTTCTTGACCATGTACATGAACTAGTTAGAGACTCAAGAAAAGTGGGATAAATAAGGAAGGGAAAACGTCATTAACAACAGGATGGAGGTACTTTTGAACTCATCTGAGATGTGCTCAATTGACAGTCAGAAGGTGGTGGTGGAGGAGGAGGAGGAGTAGGAGGAGGTACAGCCTTATATATTTTGTAGGGCCTTGGCCACTTGTCTCATACAGGGTGCCTAAGGGATGCTTCACTCTCAGAATGCTATACAACAATTCAAGCAAATAACACTAGCATTTTTATTTCTATAAAGCAGATTTGACAATACTTAACTTGAAGATTTACAAGGAATAGTCACATGTGACGGGTGACATGCAAACAAATAATGTTCATCACTATAGATAAAGTCCAAACAAGCAATGGATATAGATTGTAGCACTCTCTTCTAGGCTGCGCTAATGCTGTCCACTAATGTCCGTATACTGAGCCAATCTCAGCAGCTGAGGCTGGCAGGAGTGGCGCTTATATTCACTTCTTGCAGGTGTTGCTCCTGTTGTGGTGCGGTCCTAATCAGAGCATCATTAGCTGATGTCATTTCACCTCCTTCTCTGGTCTTGTGATCTTTGTCTTTGTTATGGCACTTGTGGATACACCAGAAGATATTTGACAATGATGGTGAACTATAGCCTAAAGTATCTCTTGAGGAAGTAGACAAAGTGTTAAATGACTTTAAAGATGAGGAAAAAACAGATTATGGGGCTAATGAAGCTAATGATGCCAAAGAAATAATAGGCAGTGATAATCTGTAAAGAGAGGCACCAGCAGATGATATTCGTAGCAGTGGGACGGAGGAAGACCATTGTGCTAAGTGGAAAAATTTATGGCTTATAGGGAGCAAGTCAACAGTGGTAAAGTTATTAAGTGATTTAAAGTTAGCAGACAGATTGCAGAAGTCAGCTGAAGAAACAAATGTCAAAAACCCTGTTAATATAAATGTTATTACTCTTGTAAGATGTAATTTCAGCAAGAGACAAATCATGCAGGATTTACAGGATGAGTATAATGAATACATTGTTCATGATAAGGTTAGTCACTCTGTAAGAGAATTAAATATATCAGGAGTTATTATATGTTGTCTTCTGGAAGTGGCAGTGAGGCAAACATTTTATCCCAGGCATGTTTTGATTCCTTCTGTAGCAGAGATACATTAACAGTAATGCCAATGACTGGTTTATGAGTAATAAGTTCTATGGGGTAATACCAAGTCCCGAAAAACAAGAGGCCTTAATTCCAATGGCTATAAGAAATAGCATAATCCATGTTGGATTACTCCTGAGTTGAGTGCGGATATGCTAACGGGAACTGATTTTGTCAAAATATCAAGATCAAGTTGAAGTCTGTGGTGCAGGTCTGTACCTGAACTGTGAGTCTGATTGCAGTGGCACATGCATGCATGTATGCACGCACCCAACCACCCATCCACCCACACACTCTGACCCACTCTTCTCAGAAATGAGTTAGAAAAACACATACTACTGCAGTAGTACATAAGGTCAAGTGGATGAATAAATGGCAGGTGCCAACAGAAATATTGTCAGAATGTTATTTTAGTGTATGCAGAGCACAAGGCGAGAATATTTCTGGGAACTCATTAGGCAGTCTTTCACGATCATGACCATGCAACATAACCATTGCCGGGAGATAATTCTTGTGAGTAATTAATCCATGCTCTGAATAATAAGAGGCAACAAAAAGTGTCATCTACTGTAAATGATGATTTAACAAATTTCTTATATTAAAGAATATACAGTAAATAATTGCAGGTGCACAGGTTCTCAAATTTCATATTTTTTCAAAGAAGAATTTTTTAATTGCAATGGTATTTATTTGAATGATTATAGTGATAAAGAAAATCTTTGTTTTCTGTGAAAACTTTTGTGTAGAGTATGGTTTTTTTTTCTAAATCATTTCATTTAAGTGCATTTTATTACACTTGCTTCCAAAAGTAATTTTTTTTTCAAGGTTTGGTATGGTACCAAAAGTAAAAAGGGGTTGATGTGGAGAAGCAAATATGGTGGATCACTGTAAGCAGGTTTTGAGTTAACACTGGAAGAGAGCAGGACTACCCTCACCCTTCCCTCATTCTTTGCTGCCATGACAAATACATGAACTGTTGTCTGACTGTAGTCATACCCTTGTGCAACAGCCTATTAAATATTTCATGCACTTCATGGTGGTTTGCAGAGTATGGATGTAGATGAAAATTTCAGTAATTCAAAATCATTACATTTTTAGTCAGTTGGTCCAGAAGCATGTAAATATACTTAAACCTGAGTCTTAACCTCCTCAGTTCTATAATTTCCACAAAAATCCATGTTTTCAACAAGTTCCCCATCCAATGAAATATGAGCTACAGAGTTTAAATTGTAATACTAGCTAAAACGTGATGTGGAAGTTTCTATACTGTTATGTTCAGTATTTTCAAAGTTATTCAAAAAAGATGTATTTTGGTCCAGAATGTAGTGAAGTTCAACAAATTGTCTAGTCTTTATGATCTAGATATCACAGCACCATATTCTGGCTATAAAATTATAGGGATGCATGCAATTGTTAAAGAGTACAGAGACAATATAAAGCACAGGTCTGAGGACAGACTACTTAAAGTTGTATATAAAATACTGTACAAGCTATATTTATTGTAATAGAGAATTAAAATTTAAATAGGATGTTCCTTAAGTTTACATCTATTGCAAAGAAATTAAGAAGTAGATAAAATCTAAATTGGGAGAAGTATTAGAAATTTAATGCAGTAAGAACGGTGCTTCTCAGGCATGTAATTAGGTGACTAGGTGCAAGGGCTGTCAAAAAGCATTTCATTTGGTGCCTGCACTGGGGGCATATAGTGTATAAGCAGCCCCAGCAGATCATAAAGATCGTGTGTTGCAGCTGGCCAGGGAGTGTCAGTCTGTCACAGCCTAGCAATGTATTTATTAGTGATGATAGTTGTAACCGTGAGTGCGGGCCTGAAATAGTTTTATGTGATGGAGCTAAGCTATTATGAGAGGAACAACAGTTGTACATGATGTCCACTGTGTAGAACTGAACTTTCATGTAAACAGAAGACAAATTTTTGCCTCACCCATTCCCATTAAGAAAGTTTGTATGTGCTGCTTGTATTAAAATTGGTGTGGTGAGTGGAGCATTAAAATTCCAAATCTTAGGCAAGCTAAACAATCTTCGATTGGTCCAGCTGATGTTTAATGGAAGCAGCATTTAGGGAACTGAATATGATTTTGATTCTGAATTGTGCTGGGTGCTGTGGAAAGGAAACAATTTTCCTGAACTGTTAGTATTTTGTGTGTTTGATTCAAAGGAAATGTGAATATATGAATTTTTCTTGAAACATTGGTTCCATGGCTTCAGTAACTACTTCCTCACTACCTCGCAGTATCGAGTAAGAGTTTCTCTTCAGCTATGGAAAGCTATAAATGTGGGCAAGAGAATGCAGATTACAGGTAACTCGTTTACAACTATTTTCAGGTTACCTACCTCAGTGGTTCACAGATCCTTGTTGCATCATGGTAGCAGGGTGAAACTGAATGGATAAACAGAAATCTAACCACCTCCTCTGCCACACACTGCTGAACAATCACCTGCACACTTCCCACCTGCTTTGCTCTAACTTGATCTGATGTACATTCATAACAATGCGAAATTATTTCTGTAGTGTTACAACTCCAGTTTATAATTTACAATGGTAACTAGTTTTGCAAAGTAATTTAAATGGGACAACCTATTCAGCAGGAATAAATAATAGATCTTAAGTAAATTATTTAGTAGAGCAAAAGGTGTTTCTATGATAAATTTCATAATACACGTCCATTTAACAATTAATACACAAATATGTAAGATTTCATAAAAAATTACCATTCTAATTATTTACAACAGCACTAACTACAATCTCAAGTCATAATCATTTTTTTAAAAATAAGAGTGCTCCAAAGCATACTGAATACTATGTTTGTTTGCATAAAGAACAGATTCATCCCTCATCTTAAGTAATTCTATTAACATATTTTATGACACAGATCAATTATAGTTCCCATTTCACACACAATGACTTGTTGTTGTTGTTGTGGTCTTCAGTCCAGATACTGGTTTGATGCAACTCTCCATGCTACTCTATCCTGCGCAAGCTTCTTCATCTTCCAGTACCTACTGCAATCTACTTCCTTCTGAATATGTTCAGCGTATTCATCTCTTGGTCTCCCTCTGTGATTTTTACCCTCCACACTGCCCTCCAATACTAAATAGGTGATCCCTTGATGCCTCAGAATATGCCCTACCAACCGATCCCTTCTTCTAGTCAAGTTGTGCCACAAATTTCTCTTCTCTCCAATTCTATTCAATACCTCTGGAAACAAGTATAGTAATGAAAAAGAAACCTTGAAGCTAGGAGTGAACTTCTCATACACAAGGCAATGTAGATGTTGTTTGAGCTGCTGTCTTAGACAATCACATCGTTCAGTCCATTGTCATGCATCACCTTAACAGTTGTATAGTTCAAGTTTTCAGCTAATATTACGAGGGTTGTTTTTTTAAGCAAGGGCAGTTTTTATTTTTTAAAAAATATACAAATACTTTTGTAAAAAACTTATTTTCTGATTCTACACACTTTTACCTATTTTTCTACAAAGTTGCCTTGTTTATTTAAGCCTGTACAACAAAGTTTTTAATTCCCTCTTCAAAGAATTCGGCCGCCTGCTCCGACAGCCAAGAGTTCACGGCCGCTTTCACTTCATCGTCGTCATTGAAGCGCTGCCCGCCAAGATGGTGTTTCAGGTACCGGAAAAGGTGAAAATCACTAGGAGCAAGGTCGGGGCTGTATGGTGCACAGTCCAAAACTTCCCAGCCAAAAGAATCAATCAAATCCAGAGTCTTTCATGAGGTGTGAGGCCTAGTGTTATCGTGCAGGAGCAAAACTCCTTTTGTCAGCATGCCGCGCCTTTTGTTTTGAATTGCTCTGTAGAGCTTCTTTATAGTTGCACAGTAGGCATCTGAGTTGATTGTCGTTCCTCATGGCATAAAGTCCACTAGCAAAACACCGCACCGGTCCCAGAACACAGTTGCCATAATCTTGAACTTTGACAGCGTCTGTTTGGCTTTGACCTTGACGGGTGAGATTGTGTGTCGCCACTCCATCGATTGTCGCTTGCTTTCGGGAGTGATATGGGATACCCATGTTTCATCTCCAGTGACAATTTGACTCAACATGTCATCCCCTTCTTCCTCATAACAAATCAAAAAGTCCAATGAAGTGGCAAATGTCTTCCCTTTGTGGTCCTCTGTGAGGAGTCTGGGTACCCACCGAGAAGACAGTTTCTTAAAGTTTAGGTTTTCAGACACAATTTTGTACAAAACCGATCTTAAAACTTGTGGAAAATCCAAAGAAAGAGTGGAAATTGTGAATCTTCTGTCCTCATGAATCTGTTTCAACTGCAGCGACCAAATCATCAGTGATCACAGAGGCCCGACATGAGCGTTCTTCGTCATGGACGATTTGACGGCCATTTTTAAACTCTCTAACCCATTGACACACTTTACCTTCACTCATTGCATTCAAGCCATAAACTTCTGTTAACTGACGATGAATTTCTGCAGCTGATAGGCTTCTCGCGGTCAAAAAACGTATCACTGATCGTATCTCACACGCGGCGGGCGATTCAAAAATTGTAAACATTATAAAGTAGCACAGCGATGTGTACACATCAGCTACAGAGCTGCAACTTGCATCAGTGTGAACGGGAAGGATGCCGGCAAGTGGCGCGGTGGCTTGTTGCAGCGTCTGCGTGAACTACGGGACTATACACGCGAACGGCCCTTACTTACAAAACAACCCTCGTAGTATGGGACTTACATTACCATCCGTACAAGTTGCAGAATGTCTGGAAAATGAAACTCAGTGATCATCTTGTGTGACAATTCTGAGAATGAATGCTTGAAAAGATAGATAATGACAATGAGTTTGTTAACAACCTCTGGATGTCAGATGAATCCCATTTCTATCTTAGTTGATTTGTTAAGCAAAACTTTCACTATTGGGCACAAAAAAATCATACAGAGCTACATCAATGTCCATTGCACAAAAGCAATGTTACCGTGCGGCATTCTGTGTCATCGTATGATATAACAGGCTGTTATTTTTTTATGATGGCCATGGCCTTACAACTACAGTCACAAATGGGTCTGTATGTCAAAAAATTTGTTGTGCACAAACTGCAGACATCTCCACAAATGATTGACAATGTTCAGTTTCAGCAAGACAAGTCAGTATCACACACAACCTAAATATTGGTGGCTGCTGTAAGCCAGTTGTTTGACAATCATTTAATTTCAAGAAATGGGATTTTCCCTGACCTCCCAGATCCCCTGAGCTACCGATATGCAATTTCTTCTTGTGGGGTTACCTTAAAAATGCAGTGTATCATAATCCGTCAGCTAGCTCAGAATTGAAAGCTAAGACCCAAGAAGCAATTGTCAAAATTTCTTTTGAAATATTGCTCTGATCCAAGCATAGTTTATCTAACAGGCTGCAGGAATGTTAATAAAAAAAGTGAAGCTCAGTTGCAAGATATCTCCCAAGAGAAATTTACATTGTGTGTTCTGAAACAGCATTTCTTCCATAAATAAATTGATTTAAAAACAGTCTTTCAATTTCTTGTTTCTCTGAATCTTTCTATATTTTGCTGACTCTCACCTTTGTGGGGAGAAATAAGACCATCATAATAAAGTAAGATAACTCAGAAGCTTCATAAAGAAATTTAGATTTTAATTTCTTCCCCACATGCTGTTTGAAAGTGCAACGGTTTAGAAATTGTAAAAATGGTTCTATGAACACTCTGCCAAACTCTTAAGTGGTAATTGTAGAGTAGTCATGTAGATGTATGTGTGGGTATAGATAAGTAAGTCAGCATCTGCAAGGCTGTTGAGGCACTCCAACGAAGCTACTCAGACTGTCATTCCAGAATCCTCATAAACTTCTCAGATAATATCAACAGTCTCCATTGCATATTTGTTCAATGTATACAATATTTGTCTGTGCAACACTGTTCAATCGTTTGCTCCATCTTGACCCCTGATGCAAACACTGGCACAATCTATGTATTCCAAAGGCTTGGGAGGACAATGATTCAAACACATGCACAAACGTCCTTATTTAGGTTTTCAGTGATTTCTCTAAATCACTTCAGCAGATTTCAGGATGCTTCCTTTGAAAAGACAAAGTCAATTTCCTTCCCCTTCCTTCACTAAGCTGAGCTTGTGCCCCGTCTCTAATGGCCTCGTTGTCAACAGGATGTTAAAAACACTAATCTCCTCCTCCAACTCCTCCTCCTCTTCTTCCAAAGGCTTGGGAGGGGGAAAGGGGGCAGGGGGGGGGGGGGGGGTGAGATACATCGTAGTACATACAACATCCCATAATTGTTCACACTCATACAAAAAGCTCTATTTATTAATGAGCTATGGAATAATTTCTTGAGGAAATTCAACATCCATGGATAGTTCTTTCAAAATATAAATCCTGATATTTTGATAACTGTTTCACTAGACATGTATTCTTTAATATTGCCAATACTTCATTTTTGTAAAAATAGAGCAAGAACAAAATACTATGACAGCTACAAAAAGTTTAAGGGCTTAATATTATTACAGAAAGAAATCAGGTACATGGTACAAGTGTATTTAACAGTCTTCAGATCTTAAAATGATCTTACGAGTTAGCTGGTCAAGTTTAACATTGAAATAAAGAATTTTCAATTCAACAACTCTTACTCTAGTAAGAGAATCCTCCCAGAACTTAAAATTAATGTTTTAAGGTATGTTGCATTTAATACTTGCACTATAATGCTATAGCATTGACAATGTTAAGTAATATTGTTTATTGAACCCGAATAAAATATATGTCCTCTCCAGGTCCCAGAGATCACTTGTCATAGGATCCTAAGAATATGACTGATGTAATTTATAGCCTATACAACTCCCAATTAACTGGGAAATCAGTCTTGATAATTATTAGATGTACATGGTGAAACATTACAACAAATAATATTTCAGTGCCAGATGGAATATTATGATCTCAGTAGTAAAACCGTGGATATGTTAAGGTTGATCTTGTTTTGTCATGTTCTGGTATCTTCACATTTTTAGTGTTGAATAGAGTTTGGGCAGAGGGGAGTATGTCCATTCATATTTAATAATAAACACTCAAGTGAAGAAATTAGGTTACATAATTATCATTATAGTCCTGTGGCACCTTTCACAGCAGAGAAGATGAAGGAATTTAGCAGTTGTTCATGCCTGTAAAAGGAGGTAAGTGAAAACAGTTTAATTCCTGGCTGGCTTGAACTGTGTGAAAATGGTCATTGGTGCATTATGTAAAAATTAAGAGAGTCATTCTCACCCTTTTCAAAAGTGTGCAGTCTTTAACTATCCAATTTCATAGTCAAAACATAAAAGGAGTAATAGTTTTCTCCAGGTCAGCTCATCAGAGAAGCCCTCTGCCTCCTGCATACCTATCTAAAGTGAGGCAGGTTATTTTTTTCCTAGATTGTAAAACTAACCATAATCATGAAATATGGCACTAGGACATAACCCGTTCATACCTCTCTCACTAATGTAAATCCCTTTCATGTGCTGTGGTTAATTGTTCCATCAAGAATCATCCTCAAACTGGGGGTCTATCTGATTTTCAAAATTATTAATTATCCCCTCAGTCAATCCAAATGACATGGAAGAAAATTTTACAATGGCCCAGCCCACATTTTATGTTGCAGGTATAATGCAACTTCTTGCTGTGCAAAATAAACTGTCGGCAGTTTCAAACAAGAACAAAACAGGTGGAAAGTCACAATAAAAAAGATGGGGGATTCAGCTCCTTTATTTAGAAATTCACATTCACCATTTACAATAGTTTTTAATTAAGTTACAAAATTGTAATAACTGGTAAAACAATGTGATAGAAATATCATGGTTGCACAATAAAAAACGCTTTATAACTTCCGAAAACACTGCATTAGCATCTACTTTGCTTCTTGTAAACATTCTCTGTCGCATAAATTTTATTTAGTGTTTGCTGTGGTCACCATAAAACTGTAAAAATTGAAATGGAAATGGCAGTGTAGAAATGGGCTGCAAAAATAAGTATGAGCCCAAATTGAATATCTGACAGATGTTTTTTTCTGGTTTTTTGCTTACCAATAATAAATTCCAAGTCCTAGATGCAACATTTGCATTTTTACTGTCTTCCAACAATACTTTTAACACTCCACCCTATTCATCTGCAGTTCATTAAATACACTGCATAGTAAGCTGTCAAGAGTTGTCTGCAGTGCTGAGTACCACTTTTCATATCAGAATAATACTTTCATCTCTCCACTGATACCCAATATTTAAGGCCAAACAACAGACTCTATCCACTCTAAGTATTCAGCAATGCTAGTATACACGGAAGGTATACCTGGCTCCCCACAGAACACTGGTCCAAAAGAACTTAATCCAGCAACACTGAACTGACAGTGAGGTTTGTCAAGCCGAACTTGAAGGGGGCCTCCAGAATCACCCTGAAACAAAATGTAATGAAAAATATGTTCAGTTTTCCAAATCCTGAAATAAATTATCATTTGTGAAAATGAAATATAAGTGGCTCATTACCCCTTGATCTGTTATGTGTTTCTCGATTTACAGTACAACAGCGTCAAAACCCTTAAATCTAGAATTTGGTCAGATCCTGATGAAGCAGTTTTGGACTACTTTATTATATAACTAAATGCAGAAGCTTCTAATATTTCATAAATTGTCTTATTTTGTCAATGTGCAAATCTCTCTCCATTTTTACTCCATGCTAACTGCTCTTTCATAAACTGTTGAAAATGCCATGTCATTATGGGAAACTGATGGAACTATTTTGGATATTTTTCCTCTTTTTCATTTATGAATTTATTGTATGTTATTCACTTCTGATTTTAATACTTTTTGGCAAACCCACATCTTGAGACATACTGTACATAAATACAATCAAAAAGCTTTTATAAATTTGCATCCATAATACTTATTTTGACATGAAGTTTATAATGGCATTAACATAGTTAATTCCAAAAATATTCACAATAGGTCTCTTCAGCCTGTCCAAAGACATAAAACAACAGACTGGGAATCCTCAAAGTAAATTATATGACCAAATTATTAACCCATCCTTTTCATAAATCACTTGATTAATTACATTTAGGTTTACAAATCTCCTTTAAACCAGTGATAATTAGTTGTAAGTAGCTTTTCCCCCATCTATTATAACTCCCTCTTTCACAATTATATGTGCATATCAGTAAATACCCAGCAAGCAGTACTAAATAAATACTGGTGTATGTGCGCGCGCCCACACACACACACACACACACACACACACACACACACACACACACACACACACATAAAATTTACTTCATGAGGTGATCAATGAAACATATGTTTTCGAAGGATGAACGAAAACATGACTGCATTTATGAGAGCCATCTTACCCTGCAAGAGTCACGGCCACCAGCTTCATCTGCAGCGCATATCAGTGACTCATTAACTTTGACACCTATGCGAGTCAGTTGTGGGAGTGCTTTTTGGCACTGTAATGCAGGTATTTCAGTGACATCCACATAGCGTGCTGTGCCTGTATGAAAGAAAGTGAGTGAGTATAACTTAGACAAAATGAATTACAAATTTTAAAGCATGTATTTTTAAAAAATCAACCTATATTAGCAGGACCTTATGCCCTGTTGTTTAAATATATAGAAATGTATGAGCTGTAGGCTACGTCAACTAATATCATCTCAGTGATAAAGTTAATAAAAAACTATGAAGTCTATTTATCAATCAACTGTAAGTTTACAATAATGTAAACATTTCTAGACTTTAATGTTATTTAATGATCCATGTAAAGTATTTATAACAATGAAAATTAATACTAAATTAAATTAATTAAATAATATAAATAAAAATTTATATTAAATTAAAATAAATTAATTTAAATGGTACAATGTTGTTGACACACTAGATGATTAGTAGTCTGAATGATATAAAAACTAGCTGCATGAAGTATAAGGTCTATTATTTAAATCTCGAGCAATAATTTTTGAGGAAGTTGTACACATGACCAAATAGTTCATTCTCAGCTGCTTCACCAACTATTCAGATACAGCTAAAGGACTCATGAATCAAATCTCTTCTCATCAACATGGCAGAATTATTTAATGAGTATTTGGAAGTAACATTATCACTTATGTGAAATGCCGTCAACATTGTCAATCTGATTGAAACCTCATTCCAACTTGTTAGAGATTCTCCGATTGTCTCAATATCCAAGAAAAACTGATTTCATTTACTAATGTCTTAACAGTGAGCCTCTTTGTTAGTTCAGCCAATGACAAAAGCATTTTATGAAGAAAGCAGTCTGATGAATGGAAAACAAAACTGAGCATCTGTTACGTGATGATCAGTTTGACTTTAGGAAAGGTGAAGGCGGTTCTGATGCTGCACTTGATAATAGGACCAAGACTTAAGAAAAATCAAGATGAACTCATACTATTTGTTGACCTAGAAAATGTGTGACAATTTAAAATAGTGCAAGATGGCTAAATATCTCAGAAAAATACAAGTGCTGTTCAAGGAGTAAAGTTACTTTTCAAACTGCATGGCCAACATAATTCGATTATTGATCATTTTTTCGGTATGTTGGTACATATGTTCCTAACATATGTTCACAGTTTCAAGTGTACAGCATACTTTGTTTTTGACAGATAGAAAGTTTAGAAGTGTTTTACTGTGCTCAGCAATTTTCAATTATTATAAAAAATAGAACAAAGAATCTGCATCAAATTTTGTATGAAAAATGGAATCAAGTGTTCTAAAACACTTTAAATGTTGACAGTGGCATACGGTGAGTCTGCTCAAAGTTATAAAAAAAAAAAGTTTACAAGTGGTACAAGCTCTTCCACAATGGCCGAGAAGATGCCAATGATGAACCTCGCTCTGGATGCTCCAGTACATCAACAACAGAGGATAACATTGAAGCTGTGAAGAAAATCGTTTTGTAAAATCATCGAATTACCATAAGAGAAGTTGCTGAGGATGTTGGCATATTACTTGGCTCGTGTCATGCAATTTTTTTGGATGTTTTAGGCATGAGACGCGTGTCAGTGAAGTTTGTTCCAAAACTTCTCAATTTTGATCAGAAGAAGCGTCTCATGAGCATCCCTCAAGAACTCTTGAATGATGCCAATGATTGTGATTAGCTCAAAAGGGTCGTAACTTGTGACGAAAGATGGGTTTATGGTTATGACGTCAAAACCAAAGCCCAATCATCCCAATGGAAGCATCCCAGAGAGTCGAGACCGAAAAAAGCATGCCAAGTTCGATCAAATGTCAAAGTTTTAGTCACTGTTTTTTTTCAGTTATTGAGGTGTAGTGCATCATGAATTTTTGCCTCAAGGTCATTCGGTCAATGACTATTACCTTGATGTTATGTGCCATTTATGAGAAGCGATATGCAAAACACCTCAGGAATTGTGGAAAAACAATTCATTGCTATTGCATCACGACAATGCACCTGCTCATTCATCATTGCTTGTGAGAAATTTTTTGGCCAAAAACAACACCACAGTCATGCCTGAGTCACTATATTCACCAGATTTGTCCCCCTGCAATGTTTTCCTGTTCCAAAAACTGAAGAGACCTATGAAAGGACAAAGATTCAGCGATTGAGGAAATAAAAACTGCATCACTGGAAGTACTCAAGGCTATACCAAAAAGTGTTTGTGAGAAGTGCTTCAAGGATTGGAAGAAGCATTGGCACAAGTGTATTGTATCTGAGGGGAACAACATGAATAAATAAATATTTTTTCATAAAAATATAAAGTCACCTTACTTTTTGAACACACCTTGTGGGTGTAAGTTACAGTTAAAGATGGACAGTGTACGATACATCCCAGAACCTAGAGGTAAAAATAAGAATGGAAGGCCAAGAACAGAGTGCTCAGATTTGAAAGGTTGTAAGATAGGGTTGCAGTCTTGCCACTGTTGTTCAATGTATGCATTGATGCAACAGTGACAGAATGCCACATTTGTAAAACAGTAATTTATATTTCAGAAGAAAGATGTAAGATTAATAAAAGGTGTTCCTTTCAAAGGATCATATAGAGGCATTCTTAAAAAATTAAAATTATTATCCTTCAATCTAAATTTATATTTGAGAGTATCTATTCCATTAGGACTCATGAGTTTTCAACATCGTTCAGTGAGGCTCACAATTACGAAACAAGGAATAGAAATTACTTTCACAAAATCAATATACCAATACAGTGTATTACACAAACCAAAAATTCTCTTCAGTGCACTGCCAGAGAAGATCAAAGGAATACCAAGCTATAATGCATTTCAAAGAGAGCTGAAAGTTCTACTAATAATCCACAACTACAACAGCATTAATGGATTTTGGAATATTACTCAGATCTGTGGGTTCTGCCTCGTGTTTTCTGTGTTCAGAAATTATATCTGTCAAAGTATTTCTAGGAAAAATTAAACTCCTTTTACAAATGTACTCCCTGTTAATTGATGTATGTAGTTACCCTTCTACGTAGACATCAAATTCTGCATTCTTATACAAATTTAAGTAGCATATTTCTTACTTCAGTAAAATCAGTCAATATGTAGCAGTAACTTTTCAGCTATGCATCGTTCGTCTATATGTATGTACATAGATTTATTTTGTACATGTAAATACAATAGTGAATAAATATAAATGACTAAATAGAAATAAAGGAAAGGTACAAAAGTGGGATTAAAAATCAGGCTGAAAGGATATCAATGATAATATTTGCTGATAACATTGCTATCATCAGTAAAATTGAATAAGAATTACAGGACATGTTGAATGGAATAAACAGTCTAATGAGTACAGAGTACAGAATACAGATTGAGAGAAAGTCTAAGAAAAATGAAAATAATGACGAGTAGCAGAAATGTGATTGGCGGTAAACTTTTCAAAACTGGGGGCTAAATTACACAACATAAAAAGCACAGAGGAAATAAGAGGCAGATTAGCACAGGCAAAGAGGGCATTACTCACAAAAAGATGCCTACCAGTGTCCAACATATGACTTTATTTGAGGAAGAAATTTCTGAGAACATTTGTTTTGAGCACAGCATCTATTTATGGATCATGGACTGTGGGACAAACAAAAAAAGAATAGAAACACAGCATTTGAGATTATTGCTACAGAAGGATGTTGGGAAGGAGGGATAAGATAAGAAACAAGGAGGTTCTCTGCAGAATCAGTGAGGAGTGGAACCTGCAGGAAACATTGACAAGAAGGAAGAACATGGTAATACGATTTCTGTAAGCCATTAAGGGATAGCTTACCATGTTACTTGCAAGAATTGTAGAGGTTAAAAACTGTAGGGGAAGACAGAAGTTGGATGTACAAAACAAATTAAGTGAGGAGGTTAGGTGCAAATCGTCCTCTGAAACAAAGAGGATGGCATAGGAGAACAAACAACTTTTCATGTTCCCACCTTCTGCTACTTCAGTAGCTGAAGGTGAATATCATTTGTCATGTGCAAATAAGATATAGTATAATTTTTATGTTTTACAGATGTATGTATGTTTTCTAACCAACGCAAATACATGATACAGATCTATACTTTTCAGAAGAAACAGTAATGGGTGTCAGTGTCTGTATTTATAAATGAAGTGAAGAAAATGCACATGAAATAGGGAAAGCTTTTGAAAAGATACAGGAGACATGTACCACAAAATTTAAAGAAATATTTGCATTGGATTTCCACTAGGTGACTGTAGGTAACGAGAGAAGTTTATATTTCAGTAACAAATAATACACTCAAAAGTAGATCACAAAGATGCTTTCTGAATAGAAACAAAATTTTTTAACTTTTTTTAATTGCCATCCTCTTATAATAATATTCTTGCAAAAAAGTGGCACTTTAAATACTTTAACTTACCAAATTCTGTTGATCGACTGCTTTCTGCTCCAAATCCTGCAATAATTACCCGATTTGTTGGCAGCTGTGTTAATGAATTCAAGCAAGCAGGACGAACACGTGAGCTAAGTTTGGCTGGTGTGCGTAAATGCAGGACAGCCACATCATGGAACCTGCTTCGTGGTTGGTACAAGGGATGTGGGGTTACCTTGTCAACATCGATCAACTGCACAGTTTCATCATCACCATTTGGTGTTGTCAAGTCAACATCACCCAGGCGTACACGGCTCACAATACCACTGTAGAGATTGAATTTTATTTTAGTCTCTGCTGATTTTAAAATGATAAATATTCATCTAAAGCTATCAACAGGCCTTATTCCAGTCTTCCACATTTATCAGTAATTTTTTATAACCAATAACAAATAAAAATAGCCCTTCCTTAGCTACAACAGGTCATTCAGATAATTCTCTCTCTCTCTCTCCATAATTTTATTACTTAAATTTGTTTATTTGTCCAAGAATCATTTTAGTACATTGTTTGTATGTGTGATATAGGACAGTGGTAAAGTAGTTAATTTACAATACAGTAGTCATTTTGACTGCATTGTTGACATAATCAAAATGCATAATAATGTAGGCTGGTGGACTACATTGCTTCTGTATGTTATAATAGCAGTTATTAAGTGATAAGGTGACATGATAAGCACAATGTGAACTATATTATGAATTGACAATTGGAAAAATTTTGTAAATAAGGTTTACTTGTTATGATGTTCCATAAATTCACACAAAGAATAGAAGCAGTGGTCAAGCAAGAACTGTTTTTAACTTTATTTTAAACACATTTAATGTTGGTATGCATTTTATGAAAGAAGGCAAATAGTTATATGACATACTTCCAATATGATACACTCCTCTTTTGCATAAGTTTGTATCTACTGTGTTCATTTGTAGGTTCATCTTCTGACTAGTTTCATATGTGTGTATATCAGTTGCGTCTGAAGAGATTTTCCTTTTTTTAAGATACTCTCTTTTGTGAAAATTAGTATTTTGTATATGTGCAAGCAAGGCAGCAGCAGTATTTTGAGTTTTAAAAAATAGTCTACAGGAATTCTTGCATTTAGCTTTTTTTATCACCCTGATAATCATTTTCTGTATTTTAAATGTTTTTGTAGAATTCCCCAAAAAATTACTCCGTACATAAGTAGCGACAGTATGTTACAATGGTACATTGTCAGCACTGGTGAGCAGCTTGTATTCTGAGTGAGGATCCTTAAAATGCTGCTAATGAATTCAGTCTCTAAATTGTGTAGGTGCACCTTCCACTTTAGCTCTGCTTGGACATGAATGCCTAGAAATTTTGTATTACTGACCTTCAACACATTTTTTTCTTCGATAGTGAAAACAGGGTTTGCTGACTGGAGGTTGTGTGTGGTGTGAAAGTTAACTGCCACAGCTTTTTCAGAATTTATGATGAGCCTATTGGTCTGAAACAGTGCACTACGGTATGCATAACGATATTGCAGCCTCTTGCAGATTTTCCTCATTCTGTGATTTAATTAGAATAGTAGTGTCATCTCAAAGAGTACAGTGGTTCCATCATGTATTTTATGAGCCAAGTCATTTATGTACAGCAGAAATAGGACAAGTCCCAAAACTAACCCTTGTGGGACTCCATACTTTATTTTCTCCTCATCATTGTAAAAAGTAAAAATTTTTTGTGTTTCACTATCTTTGTGTTTTATTTCTGTAATCTGCTGATGATTCCTGAGGTACGACAGGAGCACGCTTTCAGACTGGCCTCTAATTCCGCAGTTACTTAATTTACCCAAGAGAATGCCACGATAAATAACACTGAAGGCTTTACTTAGATCCAGAAATATCCCAGATACTGTACATGTTGCTTATCATCCACAGACTTTAATATTATTTAAGAAGGCAAAATTTGCTGTCTGCATTGACTTCCCAGCTCTGAACCCATGTTGGGAGTTGCTTATTAGCCTCTCTTTATTTAAGAAAACTGTTAATCTCCTAAGGAACATTTTTTCCATAATTTTGCTGAAGCCTGACAATACTGAAACTGGCCTATAATTAATAATACCACTTTTTGCATCCTTCTTATGCAAATGTGTTACTTTTACAGTTTTTAGATTATTTGGAAACACACTACTCTCAAAAGATGAATTTACTATGTCTGTCAGTGGTTACACAAGAAATGTTGCACTAACTTTAATAATAGCATCTGGTTTCTCATCAACACCCACTGAATATTTATTAGGTAATTCTTTTAGGATTCTTGACAGTTCCTTGGGTGTTGCTGGATACATGAATAATGTGTTTGGATGCATTTTTTGATCTGAATGACTGGCTGGCTGTTTGTCAAGGTGTGTATTTATTAACTGCTGTGCTATGTTAGAGAAATAATTGTTGAAAGTACTAGCTACATGTTTGGGATCAATTAGTTTATTTTTATTCATATTCAGCTCTATATTACTGTGATTAACTGGCCTGGTGCCCATTTCTTTCCTTATAATTTGCCAGGTTGCTTTAGTTTTATTTTTGGAATTATGCAATATTTTGTCGTTTTCTGTTCTTTTTATAAATAACTCAGTGTTAGTATTCACTTGTATCTTTTGAAATATGTAATAAAGTCAAGTTAGTATTCTCCTAGGAGTACTCATACAATCTCCTTTTATTTTGACATGATATCCTTATCACTTTTGTAATCCACTTTATTGTCTTTTGAGTAGAATTAGATGTAGGTATTTTCTTGGGAAAAGCCATTAAAAAATTTTTGAGTAGAATTAGATGTAGGTATTTTCTTGGGAAAAGCCATTAAAAAATGTTTGAATGTAGCCATTAACTTATCATATTTCTCACTGGTATCGTTACAGTCATTTACATCTTTCCAGCTTCCACCCTTCAGGAGTGAACAAAAATATTCCACATTTTTTGTACTGAAATTCCTTACAGTGTGTTGTATTCTACTGGGAATTGCGTGTCCTGAAATATTCTTTTTCAAGAATTTGAGCATTGTGATCACTAAAACCTGTGTTTACAACTTGTATGTTATAGGCATATTTGCACTATTTATCAAGATCTGATCAATAATAGATGCAGAGATTGGTGTTTCTTGAGTTGGTTCAGTTACTGTTGCACTGATGTTGAATGAGTGTAGTAGATTTAAATTGTCATCTCTGAAATTATTGGATTTCAAGAAATCAATATTAGTTGCCACGTATATTTATATTCTTCTTGGGAGAGTGAATTTCATCCAAGAGATCCCCCATGCAATTGTAAAACACTTTTTTGTTTCCATCTGGTGATCTGTATACACAAATAATAACTGTATTTTGCCTCGGTAGTTCGGCTATAGAATGTTCCACATCTTTATCAAAGGACAGTTTATGGTGTTTAGTTACACTATTGAATTCAACATTTTCTCTAATAAATACACAAGTACCCCCCATGACTTAATATTTTCCTACAAAACATGCTTGCAAGTTTGAACTGAGGAATGTGTGTTTGCTCCAACGTATCTTGTTTGAGCCAGTGTTCTGTAAAGACAGTACAGAAATATATTTTAGGTCATTTAACATTATTTCTATTTCATATAGTTTATTTGAGAGTGACTGATCATTTTGATGGAGTAATTTCAAATTATGTACAGGGAGTAAATCATTTCTTGCCTGACCACTTACCTCACTTATTTGAGTTTGTGTACTTAGTGGAAAAAATCCTGATGTTTTCCAGGGATGGCATTCATGGTGTGACATACGGCTTGCTGGTTCACCGTATGTGGGTTCCTGCCCTTCTTCTGCTGAAATGTTCGCAATTTCCACTTTTTTCCATCCTTTTTCATCCATCTGCCCATTAATAACTGCCTTGTTGCTGCATTTGATGGCTTGAAATTTAACCAAGTAAGTGTGTTGTTGTAAGTTTCTTTGAGCTTATTTTTTTTAATATACTGGTCCATAACTGCCTGTTTTCACATGGGCGGCATTTTCACTTTGAGATTGTGTCTCTTGTGTGATATTCAGGCTCAAGATGGTGTTATAAGGTATTTTAATTTATAGGAAAAAAGAGTTTTATTCTATAACTTTTTTATCTTTGTCCCACCCATGCACAACACAGAGACTACACCAAGAAGCCAGTGAACCACAGTTAGCCTAGAAAAAGTTAGAGCACTGTAACTTTCTTGGCAAATAATATTGTTATGTTCACTTGGCCTGCACTTCATGTTTTGTAAGATAAAGGCGATATGATAAGTTTTGTACAATTTTCAGAAGGCAGAAGGAAGTATGCAGAAAGTTAAGTCCCATGGTGCTCAGAGCCATATGAACCATTTGAAGTATGCAGAGAGAATTAAAGGTCGGCCAACTTCATTACACTGCTTCTAAATTAAGAGGTCATGGAATTTTTTGTCACATCATGAGAATAATAGTATGCTTGACAAATCCAAGGCTGAATACAAGAAAGAATTACAAATAAGTGTCTCAGTATTTGAACAATTTCATGAGTTTCTTGGAGTTTACGAAATTCAGAAGTAGGCTGGCAGACCATCTGCACTTAGGAGGCAAGCCATGGGCCTCTAGGTGCAGTTTATGATGTCTAGCAGTAAATATTGTTGATATCTATTTGTGATTCATAGTGATCTATAGAACAATTCTTCCAGCATGTGAAACATAGCTGAGCAGTTATATAGAATTTTGTTTAAGTAAGTGTTTCGGATAAGTGTGTGCACATGTAACTAATAAGCAGCAGGGTTTAAGTTTACGGTGCTATTAGCAAGCTAGAGGCAGTGGTGATGGAAGAGATTGAAGAGCAGAGTACAGTTAATGTTAACAAACAATTTATTTCTACTGGCAAACTGGAGCTGGTAACCATTATTATGGCCGTTTTAACATGATAAGAATTGATCCAGGTCTGTTGACAAAACGTTCCCCTTCCTTATGAGTGGTGTAACACACTGCATTACATTGTTCCTTCAATGCATATTACAAAGGACCATGTAACTTCTGACCCCAAATACACACGAGAGACTGTGCAACAGTATGCCACCATGGAGAGTGATGGAAGAAATGTTTCACACCGAAGTACTGTACATTGTCCAAGGTATGTATGATGTACTGATACTGATACTTTGTGAGAAACTGGTGTTTCATAAATAATGAAATACATTATTAGTTTTTGTAATATTTAAGGTGAACTTGCACTATAATTCAGCTAACCAGGCCTGGAGAGAGTTTCCTGAAAAGAGAGAATTTGGTGCTGCAAAGTGAGTTCTCCCATTTTTTAGTGTTACTTTCAGCCTTTCACAAATATGGCATTGGTATCAATGAAATTTTGTTTCTGTTATGTTGGTAGGCATTCCACAGTGGAATCAGTCAACTGCATATTTTTTCTGTAGAATTGTTTTGTTTATAAAGTATCAGTTTTAAGAAAACCCAACCAACCTAAAACTGTCTGCAGCTACAACCACTCATTTTTATTTATGGAATTTTGTGGAAAACGGACCATTCTGTAGTACCATGTATGGTAGCCTGTCCAGTTGGCCATCCGGTTAACGCATGGCTTTCCGGGCGGGAAGGAGCGCCTGATCCCCGGCGCGAATCCGCCTGGCAGATTTGTGTCGAGGTCCAGTGAAACGGCCAGTCTGTGGATGGTTTTTAGGCGGTTTTCCATCTGCCTCAGTAAATGCGGGCTGGTTCCCCTTATTCTGCCTCAGTTACACTATGTCGGCGATTGCTGCGCAAACAAGTTCTCCATGTACACGTACACCACCATTACTCTACCACACAAACATAGGGGTTACACTCTTCTGGTGTGAGACATTCCCTGGGGGGGGTCCACCCAGGGCCAAACTGTACAATAACCCTGGGTTTGGTGTGGGGCAGCAGAGGGGTGGAGTGGACTGCGGTAGTTGTCGTGGGGTTGCGGACCACTGCGACTGTGGTGGGGATGGAGCCTCTCCGTCATTTCTAGGTCCCTGGTTAACATACAGTACAATACCATGTACAGTATTAAGTTTCCTACCAGTCCATTTGGGTACAGAGTGCGAAAAGTGCTCGCTTAAATGCACAATATGATTAGTCTAATCTTGTCTTTATGGCACCATTGGGTACAACACAGAGGGTTTTAGTATATTCCTCTCTTTATACTGGTCCTTTAAATTGTGCCTCTATTTTCAAGTGTTTGGCAGTTCAGATGCATTTCTATGAGGCTCTCCTGTGAGTCAAACAAATTGTGCTTCCTTCTTTGTATGCATTCAATATCTGTGTCAGTCTTATCAGGTATGGGTTCCACACACTTGAGCACTGTGTAAGCAGTTTCCTAAGTAGACTGGCAGCACTTCCCCAATATCCTATCCATGATCTGAGGACTGCTATCAGCTTTAGCTACATCTGAGCCTATGTGATTATTCCATTTCATGTACCTACAGGCTGTTTCACCCAAGTGTCCGATTCCAATTGTGACTCATGATATTATAGTCCTACAATTTTCCGTTTCTGCATTTTGTGAAGTGCATAAATTCAAATTTATGGTCATTTGAAGCGAGTTGCCAGTCTTTCCAATACTTTGTAATCTCTTCAAAATCTGATTTTCATGCAGCTTTTTTCTGACAGCACTTCCATATAGATAAATGTATTGTTTGCAAAAAGTCTGTGATTACTTTTGTTTGCTAAGCGATTTATATGAAGCACTCAACAAGGGTCCAACACACTCCCCTGGGGCATGCGTGGAGTTATTTCTGCATCTGTTAATGACTGTGTAAAATAACATGCTGCATCCTCCCTACAAGAAATCCTGAATCCCATTACAAATTTGGTTTGATGTCAGATCATTGATGTTTTGTTAATAAGCACTGGCAAGCCAAATGATTTTCAGAAATCATGTGAGAAAAGTGCAAGGTATGTTTCACATAAGCGATGTCTTTGGAATCCATGCTAGCTAGCGTGGATGAAGTAATTCTCGATGAGATACCTCATTACATGTGACTTCAGAATATGTCCTCAGATTCTCTGCAACCATTCTCATAGACTGGTGTGACCTGTGCTTTTTACCAACTATTGTGCACAGTTTTTTGATCAAGATATCTATGGTATATTATGATTTGAAGAGGGGAGGGGGAGGGGGGAGGGAGGTTGATAACTCAGCTGTAAATTATATGTATAAATGGGGACCAAATATGACCCTGAATTCTTTTTTGTAAACTTTATTGAATCATTGCAGAAACAACAAAAACAGCATGCCAAATTTAAACAAATGCAAAATCTCCAAGGCTGGCAATTTTTCAAAGAAGCTTAAAATTTATTGCAGACTTTAATGCGAGATAGTTATTATAGTTTCCACAACAAAACATAGTCCCAAAACCTGGCAGGTAATCCAAAGAGATTCTTGTAGTGTTTAAAGTATGCTAGCAACAAGACACAATCAATGCCTTCTCTGCAGAACAGCAATGGAAATACTATCAGCAACAGTGGTGCCAAAGCACAGTTACTAAACATAGCTGTTTGAAATTCCTTCACCAAAGAAGACTAAGTAAATATTCCAGAATTTGAATCAAGAACAGCTGCCAACATGAATAATGTAGACGTAGACATCCTCACAGTAGTGAAACAACTTCGATCACGTAATAAAAGCAACACTTCTGGTCCAGACTGTAAAACAATTAGGTTTCTTGTCAGAGTATGCTGATGCAATAGGTCCATACTTAACAATCATATACAACCACCTGCTTGATGGAAAATCCATACCCAAGAACTGGAAAGTTGCAAAGGTCACACCAATATTCAAGAAAGGCAGTAGGAATCATCCACTAAATTACAGGCCCATATCATTAACATCAGTATGCAGCAGGATTTTTGAACATACATTGTGCTCAAATATTATGAAGGAATGGTCTATTGATGCGCAGTCAACACATATTTAGAAAACATAGTTCATGTGAAACACAAATAGCTCCTTACTCTCACAAAGTGTTGAGTGCTATTGACAAGGGATTTCAAATTGATTCTGTATTTCTAGATGTCCAGAAGGCTTTTGACACTGTACCACACAAGCACCTTGTAGCGAAATTGGGTGATTACGGAATATCATCTTAGTTATTTGACTCAATTCGTGATTTCCTCTCACAGAGGTCACAGTTCGTAGGAATTTATGGAAAGTCATCAAGTAAAATAGAAGTGATTTCTGGCACTCCCCATTATAGTGTCACAGCCCTCTGCTGTTTCTGATGTATATACACAATTTATGAGAAAATCTGAGCAGTTGTCTTAGGTTGTCTGCAGATGATGCTGTTGTTTATCGTCTAGTACAGACATTAGAAGATCAAAACCAACTGCAAAACATTTGGAAAAAGAGATCTGTATGGTGCGAAAATTGCCAATTGGTCACTCACATGAGTGGTAAAAGGAATCCATTAACCTTTGGTTACACGATCAGTCAATTAAATCTAAATGCCATAAATCCAGTTAAATACCTAGGAATTACAATTACAAGTAACTTAAATTGGAAAGAACAATGAGAAAATGTTGTTGGGAAGGCAAACTAAAGACTGCAGGCTTCTGGCAGAACACTTGTAAAATGCAACAGATCTACTGAAGAAACTGCCTACACTACACTTTTCCATCCTCTTTTTAAGCACTGCTGCACAGCCTGGGATCCTTACCAGACAAGATTAATGAAATATATCAAAAAAGTTTAAAGAAGAGCAGCATGTTTTGTGTTACCATGAAATAGGGGAGAGAGAGTCACTGACATGATACTGTATTTGGGGTGGGCATCATTAAAACAAAGGCTTTTTTCATTGCAGTGGGATCTTCTCACGAAATTTAAGTCACCAACTTTCTCCTCCAAATGTGAAAATATTTTGTTGATGCTGACCTACATATGGAAAAATGATCATCATAATAAAATAAGGGAAATCAGAGCTCACATGAAAAGATATAGGTGTTCATTTTTTCTGCGCACTGTTTGATATTGGAGTAATACAAAATTATTGTAAAGGTGGTTTTATGACTCCTCTGCCAGGCACGTAAGTGTGATTTGCAGAGTATCCATTTAGATGCAGATGTATGTGATCACTCTATTTCACATCCATACAAATAATTACATCCAGGTATTTATACGAGTTAACTGATTCCATTTATCTCTCATTGATATTGTAGCTGCAGCATGCCACACATTTGTGTTCTGTGATGTGCTCAGTTTTACATTTCTGAACACCACTTCTTTTTTCTACATACTGTCCTGACTTTTTTACAAATTTTCCCATCACATTGGCACTTTTTTAATGAACCCCCCCCCCCCCACCCAAGAAAGAAGAACAACATGTGCACAGTGACTTCTGCATGAACTCCTAAACCTCTGCACTGTCATCAAAACAGTGTCCTCCAAGTCGTTCCTTCAGTGGTCCATACATGGGGTAATGCAGTATCGTGACTCTGGACTGAGGATGTTCCACAGTTATTAACTGAATTCCCTATTGTTTTCCCCCATTAAAGTATCAGATTGCATAGTAGACAATTTCCTGTAGTTGATCTTATAAGCAATGATGGCTTGAGCACTTCCATAGCTTATTCGTGCTCTAGAAGCAATGTTTGAAAGGTTTAAGCACTGACCTTTTCCAATAAGATCTTGTATGGGATGAATGTTTAGTGTGATGCTTGTCCATGGTCGCCTTTTGTGGGGTGCACTTTTCGCAGCTACCTGCCCTGTTACAAATGTTTTATGCCCTTCATACATTTGTGTCTTTCAAAGGTTTTCTTCCTCAAAATGTACCTGAAGCCTCCTCAAAATTTCTGCATGCCTGGTGCCCTATTTCACGAAAAGCTTCAAGATTACACACTGCACAACAGGGTTGTGTATCAGAGAGATGGTCTCATGCTAACATCACAATGATATTTAGACATCCCCACTGTGGTGCAACATCTCTATTCTGTAGAGTAACATGTTCAGCTTCTGAGCACTTGTTGTTGTTGTTGTTGTTATCATGGTCTTAAGTCCAAAGACTGGTTTGATGCAGCTCTCCATGCTACTCTATCTTGAGCAAGCCTCTTCAACTCCAAGTAACTACTGTAACCTATGTTGTTCTGAATCTGATTACTGTATTCATCTCTTGGTCTCCCTCTATGGTTTACAACCTCCACACCCCCTCCAACAGAAATATTGGCCATCCCTTCATGTCTCAGAATGCGAACTATCAACAAATCCCTTCTCTTGGTTAAGTTATGCCATAAATTTCTTGCCTCCCCAATTCTACTCAGTACTTTCTCATTATTTCTGTGATCGACTGATCTAATCTTCAGCATTCTTCTGTTGCACCAAATTTTGAAATCTTCTATTGTTTTTTTATCTAAATTGTTTATCGTCAATGTTTCACTTCCATACATGGCTACGCTCTACACAAATACCTTAAGAAAGGTCTTGTAACACTTAATTCTATATTCGATGTTAACAAATTTATCTTCTTTAGAAATGATTTTTTTTTTACCATAGCCAGTCTACATTTTATATCCTCTCTACTTCAGCCATAATCTGTTATTTTACTGCCCAAATAGCAAAACTCATCTAATCTGCACCCCTCAGCATCACCTGATTTAATTTAACTACATTCCATTATCCTTGTTTTGCTTTTGTTGATGTTCATCTTATATCCTCATTTCAATATACTATCCATTCCACTCAACTGCTCTTCCAAGTCCTTTGCTGTCTGTGACAGAATTACAGTGCCATCGGCAGACATCAGAGTTTTTATTTCCTCTCCCTAAACTTTAATTCTTACTCCAAAGTTTTCTATGGTTTCCTTTACTGTTTGTTCAATGTACAGATTGAATAACATCAGGACAAGGCTACAATCCTGCCTCACTTACTTTCCAACCACTGCATCCCTTTAATGCCCCTCAACTCATAAGTGCCATCTGCTTCCTGTACAAGTTGTAAATAACCTTTCGCTCCCTGTATTTTACCCCTGCTACCTTCAGAATTTCAAAAGAGAGCATTCCAATCAACATTGTCACAAACTTTCTCTAAGTCTACAAATGCTATAAATGCAGGCTTGCCTTTCCTTAAACTATACTCTAAGATAGGTCATGGGATCAGTTTTTCCTCGCGTGTTCCCACATTTTTCCAGAATCCAAACTGATCTTCCTCAAGGTCTGCTTGTATCGGTTTTCCATTCTTCTGTAAATGATTCACGTTAGTATTTTGCAAGTTTGAATTACTAAACTGATAGTTTGGTAATTTTCACACCTGTGAGAAACTACTTTCTATGGAATGGGAATTACTCCATTCTAACCTCTTAGGCGGTTGAAATCAGAAAAGTTGTTTGGATAGTTAAGTGTGGAGCATCCTACAGTGTGCACTCTGGTTTGTCATATGTGCAGATTTTGGGCATAAAATGTCAGTTCAGACCATTGATAGAGTGCAATGGGAGTGCCTTGGAAGCCACAGAGCAAAGGGTGCAGGCGATAATGCCAATATGTGAAGAGTTTAAGATTATACATAAAGGTAGATGTAGATGTATGTTTACACTAACATACATCTATCACAGCTTGTAGGAGCACCATGTCTCTCCGGCACGTGGCAACACATTATCTCATATGAAAGTTCACCCAACCTGCTTGCGGACCTTCCCACATATACAAGTCACACATACATTTTGCGTATAGCTTTCTTGCAATATACTTCACAAGTCTCAGAAGTTGCACACGCACACCACCAGTTTTCCATGGCACTGCTTACAAATGCCTATGTGATCTTTAGTGTTCTATGGAGCTTGTTTTAATATTGATGATATTTTGTTGATTTTCCTTTCTTCAACCACAAGAGCATTGCACCTGCACATGAAAATGTAATGCCTTCTGTGCTGGCGTCAGCACACCATGCAGCAAAGAGGTTGCCAGAAGATCAACAGAGGCCAAAGACAGACTCGCAAGAAATGCACCACCAACGTCCTCTCTGCTGCCAATATTCGGGTTGTGTTCCAACCAATAACAGCTGTTGTGGAGGTTAAAAACACTTTCATGAGTGAAGCTAGATTCATCACTCCATATCACGTTGTTTATAAAATGTTTGTTATATTCCACTTGGTGCGAAAGTAATTCACAAAACTGTACTTGTTGAATGTGGTTTTCCAATTGCTGGTGTTGGTTAATGTGTTATTAGATGCACCCAGCATGAAAAGCATATTGATATGTATTCATCCTTTGTATACTCCATAAGGAAGCTGCCCCATATGAATTTGACAAGACCAGTTACAGTTTCATGAATTCCACTGTCTTGTGATAGGCTATTGTCATTTGACATGGTGGCCTGCTTACAAATGATGAGGACTACAGATTGGATGTCTAAAAAATAGAAAATGATTGTGACAAGAATTCAACCATAGTCTGATGGTGGACTTGGGTTTGATGTTCCAGCAGCCCACTCAGTGAGCTACAACAGCAGGTACGGTAGTGTGGGATGATACACATTCCCCTGTACATTCCAATGTGCTGCACAATGTGACAGTGTTACCATCTCCTCGTTTACCCAATATGATTTTGCTATATAAACTTATCTTCAATCTGGATGAGGAAATGCATACTGGTCTCCAAGTGTGGCATTTTTTCTTCACCCTGTATTTAATCAATCTGGCATGCAACACACCACTAATCCTGTATTCGAACATTACATGAAACATTACATGACTGTTTTTCTTCTGCACCAATTTACATTTTTCTACATTTAGGGCATTCTGCCATTCATAACACCAAATAGAAATTCTGCCTAAGTCATCTTTTATTCTTCCACAGCCAGTCAACCACAATACTTTCCCACGCACTACCATGCCATCAGCAAAGAGGTGCATTTTTCTGTTCACCTCAATCTATCTGGTTATTTATGTATATAGAGAACAAGAGCATTCGTATCACACTTCACTGGGCCATTCGCATATCAGGGAAGCTATTTAGTATGCTCAGACTTCTAACAGTCTGCAGGGGGCAATGCGTCAAACTCTTTCCAGAAATCTAGAGATTTGTAACCTGCCCATTGCTCTTAATCCATTGTTAGCAAGATATAATGTGAGATAATTACATGATGAGTTTCACAAGAGCTGTGCTTTCTAAACCTGTGCTAGTTTGTTGACAGCTTTTCTGATTTAGGTATACTTTAAATATGAATATTGTCAAGAAATCTGCAGCAAACTAATTAATGATATTGGTCCTTAATTCTGTGGGTCCATTCTTTTACCCTTCTTATATACAAGAGTCATTTGCACTGTTTTTCAGTCCTTGGGGACATTGTGCTAGATGAGAGATTGGTGATAAATGCAGACCAAGTAAGGGGCCAATCTCAGAGTAATCTTCGTAAATCCAAACTCAGATTCTATCTGGACGTGCTGACTTATTTTCAACTCTCAGTTGCTTCTCTATGCCCATGATGGTTCTTACCATAGTAACTGAAGTGAAGTGTCCACCATACAGCAGTCTGTGGGATGTTCAAACAATGGTATTTTTAACAATCGTCCTGTGTGAACGATTTCTTACATGAAAAATTTAAATCCTCATCTTTCCTTTTGCTGTCTTCGTTTGGCAAGCCAGATTGAGCAACGGATGATGGGATAGAAGTGTTCGATCTGTGTAGTGATTTTATGTAGGACCAGAATTTTCTTGGTTTCTCAGAAAGATATTTCATTAAGGTATGATGTTGGTAGTTGTAAGCTTCGCACACGAGTCCTTTTACACACACACACTTATTTCTAACTTTTGCCTGTTGTCATTTTCACATTTTGAGAGTGCAATGGCCTTTGCTTCCTCAGCTTTTTCCCAGTTTAATAAACCAGTCTAATAGACCATGGTGAGCCTCTTCCATGCTTAATACATCTATTTCTTCAGAGTGTAATTTACAATCAGTTCAAACTTTACTCATAATTCCTTCACGTCCACCATTCAGAAATAATGACAACTGCTTACCTGCTCATTCTAGCAGAAATACTCTCACAGCTTCCTCAATGGCTTTATGAACTTTATTAACCACTATCACAATGATGAAATGATAAGTAACCTGTGTGTCTCTACTGTCACTGTCAATAAGGTCAGGCCTGTTTGTAGCTACAAGGTCTAAAATATTTTCATTACATGTGGGTATCTAACCAGCTGTTGAAGACAGTTTTCAGGAAACTGTTCAAAACTGCTTCACAAAACTGACTGACTACACCATCTGCAATTAATCCATAGATTCAATAGGTAAAAATTGCCTCAAACTAATTTTGCACGCTCTGGGTATTTTCGCACCACTGAGTGTACCCTTACTTTAAATGATTCTAAAAACTGTCATGGTAAAATAGGATGGCTGGTGAAAACATCCAAGAACTAACTTTAGTTCCCACAGGCTTTTTACTCGTGTCTAGATAACTTCACCATCAGACTCAATTTCAAACTTGATAGACAATATTTTTGTCAGCTGCAATGAACACTCCTTCCACCAACCCCCCACCCCCTTGCCATCTAATCACTCTTTTTGATACACATTCCATGCCATAATTAATATTTCAGAGCTTTCTACTCTGGATTTCTGCCAGCTCTCTGTTCTGAGAATAATTTGACTGCAACAACTTTCCTGAAAGGAAGTAAATTCTGCTTCTTAAATACAAATACTTCACAATTTAGTGTTAAAATTTTGACTACTACAATGTCTTTACATTATATGCAGTCTAATTTCACTCTGAATACTGACTGGTGAGTGTTTGGAGGATGTCAATATACTGCCTAGCTTAAAAAAAAAACCCTATGCTCCCTGCAAGTACCCTGCTATCCAAGTAGCTGCTTTCTTTGTGTAGTGTACACCTGAACTGTGACTATGAGTTCTACAGTTATCCAACCCATAATGTAGGTCCAGAAAGCTGCAAAGACATTCACACAATCCGTGGAGCCTTTGGTCAGACTCTCCTGTCAGCTCCAAAACAAATGATCCCGACCAAATCTGGGTATGACGCTGAAAACTGAGTTCTGTTTGCAACCTAGACTACAATGCTGAAAACTGAGTTGCACCCTATGAGCAAGGCCAACAGTCTTCTATTTACTATCAAAACCAGTCTTGATCACAATTTATTTATTACGGTGACTGGTTTCGACCACTACTGTGGCCATCTTCAGACCAATGAGTAAGAACCTCCTTCTACTGGAGAATCACAATAGTGATTCTCCAGCAGAAGGAGGTTCTTACTCATTGGTCTGAAGATGGCCACAGTAGTGGTCGAAACTGGTCACCGTAATAAATAAATTGTGATCAAGACCGTTTTTGATAGTAAATATTTGTAACATATTGATGACTGTCACTCCGATAATGTATTCAAAAGTAACCAGTAGTCTTCACTATTTCTGCCAGTCACCTGTATGAACTGAGGATGATCTCATATCCCAAGTGACAGAAGTCATTGGTGTTGAAGAGAGCCACAACTTGTGGACAACAGTACCCTGCATCCTCAATAGCTGCTGATAGGATCTCCTCCACACCTTGGATGAGACCCCAATACAGACATTTCGAGAATGCATTGCATTTTGCTATTTCCCTTATCGGCTCTGTAACAAGCCTAACATTGGAGTTGGGGGAAAAAAATAACACCTGTCCCCATGTGCCTGCTCGGACTCTGCTGTATGAGTGGCCACCTGTCCACTCACAGGGTGACTGGATGAGGCCAGACCCGCCTCCTCCTTCATTCTCCACCACAAGTGGTGCAAGTGCATTCCAGCCAGCCTGCCAGTCACTTTGTAGTGATGCAGCTCCCCTACACTGTACACACTGCAGAAGAGCCCATGAGCTAAATAAGTAATTACTGAGGTGTCCCAAGTGATGTAACAGATCCTCCACAACCACAACAACTTTAGGCATCAGGTTGGAGACAGCTGACTGGCCGAAACAGACTTTGGCTGTTTGGAGCTGCAGCCAACTCCTCCTGTATCCACTTGCTCTATCTACCCTCATGCTATTAACTTAAGAATTAATTATAAAAGCACATGCAGAAAGCAAAATATGTAACATATTACTCTCCAAATGTGTCACCAATGGAGGCCAGCACCATACTGAGCCATTTAGCTGCTGTTCAAAAGAAATGACAACTGCACTGTAGATTGCATGCATCTGTACTTTACAGTTACTAAAACTGTAGGTTACAACTTTTTAAATGCAAAAATAGGCAAGGCATTTAAGAATTAAACTATGAAAGCAACCAAGGAGAGCTAAATAAGTAACTATCCAATTACATAAAATAAGGAAGTATCCCATTTGGACCTAGTGATTTATTTGTTTCAACTCTTTCAGTTGCTTACTATGAACTCCCCACAGCAGTCCATCTGACAGGCAAATGATGGTATCTGCATAATCCTCCTGCATGAATGATTTCTTAAAGGGGAAATTTAAAACTTCAGCTTTCCTTTTGCTGTCTCCTACTGCCAAACCAGACTGGTCAATGGGTGATTTGATGTAGGACCATAATTTTCTCAGTTTCTTGGCAAGATATTTCATTGAAATGTGACACATCAATCTTTTAATAAATACATAAATTTCTACCAACTTTGGCAGCCAAATTTCCAGGTTCATTTTTGAACTAAGTGTTCATGTGAGGGGGCAGAGAGAAGGTAACAGTTTATTAAAGTTGTAATGGATGATGAAGTGATTCTTGTAATTGCTAATGTACAGTTTTAACAATATTTTTGTTAATCAGTAACAAATTACTTGGCAGAACTTGTTAACAGAGATTACATTTTCATGAGACTGTCAATATATGAGCCACGGGTATGGCTGGATCTGAGTGCAGACTTAAAGGAATGTGTGGCAAATTATATTAACTTAACTTTATTTTTGTAGAAAGCTATAATGTACCAGATGACTTAATACTTACAGATTACGATTTCCTAGGCATCGTGCAGTGGTGAGCACAGAAGATTCACTCACTAGCACACCGGCACAAAGCCATTTGCTGTCACTTAGATTACCATACCCTAGTACTGCCTGAAACAGCAAAGACATTTCTTTCAACGAAGATTTTTAAAAGTTATGGTATAAGAAAAATATTGTGATAATGACCTGACAAGGATGTCTGCATTCACATAAAATGTAAGAGTATGTACTAAAAACAATAAATCTTTAAATAATAGTGACAATAATTACAAATTTAATGTTCCAAGCATACTCACTAGGTAGGGAAATAGGCCTGGTACTGCCACATTCTTGCCAGGAGTCATTTCAATTGGTGGGCACTCATTCACTGTAGCTAGTTGTGCACTCTTCTCACATTCTGCATAAACAAAAACAAGACAAAAATGCTAAGGACTGAAGTTGTTTGTTTTTTTCTACTGAGCTACTTCATAACTGAACTGATGATATGCTGTTTGTTACACTGTTTTATAGCTTTGCCCACTGTTTTTGCCAGCCTCAGTTCTAAAGAATTCTGCAGTTTAAGGCTTATTCACATCATATCTGTCAGTAATCACTTATGATTTAGTAACTACTGATAGTAACCCACAAAATTATCCTACAATTAATCACATTGTACTTAATTATTTTTGGGTCAGGTATTCAAAATCCTTTTACTATACATTGCAACAACATTGACAAAACATACCTCAACACACATGGAATTTTTGAGGCTCATTCATGACGATATCACAATGAAACTGCTTGTTTCATGTTACAGTCTGGGAAGAAGAAGAAGAAGAAGAAGAAGAAAAAAGATGAATTTTAATGGAATAATCGCCTTTGTAAAGAGACCTCAGACATCTTTACGGAAGTGCAGTGGATTGCTTTGTGAAGGTCTTTTGATTGAGTTTTCTTAATGCTAATCATTGTGCTTGAGAGGCAACACCCTCACTCCTCTGCGCCCCCCCCCCCCCCCCCCCACACACACACACATATTGAGGGACGAAACTGTCAATTATACGCTACCTCTGTAATGAAAATAAATTTGCATTAATCTTCCAATTCTGTGTGTAAATAAGCAAGCATTTCTCTGTGTAGAAGGCACTAAGTGATATGGTTTATATTTTCTAGGTGTTTTTGGAAGGGCAACAACAACATTTTATTGAAAAAAGTGTTGGGATAAAGACATATGGCAACCCAAAACTATGTTCTGTATCAGATAGTGCTGACAACAGACAATAGTCTCTTTCAGATTATTGTCCTACTGAATTCAAACTGGGTCAAATATTCCATTGTTTTCAACTTCTGGGTTACATTTGTTATGAACAAGTAAGAAAATTTTAGAATTTCTTTAGATTTCAGTACTTTTTATATGTTTTCACAATGCTTACAACACTTTCACTGAGCCTGGAACTATTTTTACAGAATTCGTTATAGTTAAACATAATGAGTTACATACTAAGAAAACTTCAGAATAAATTCCACATAAATCTGCCTTCGAGCAGAATTTTAAAAAATCAATGTTTTACTGGATTCTGAAGTCTCCAAATCAAGCCAATCACTTCATTTAAAACCAAAGGAACAAGATTAGCCCATGGGAATGTTGGGGCAGACTGGTATCTCAGAAGAGTTTTCATTAGAAAATAATATTCACTGCTAAATTAATGCATGAAAGAGCAGCGATATAAGTCAGATTTTAGTTGCTTCACAGTTAGGAAAAACACGAGCAATATGCAATATAATGATCTGAACAGAATTATTCTAGATTGGGTGTAAAACAGCTATTAAATTCATTAGTGTAACTGTACCATTGACATGGACTGATTTGTATTTTTTATATCTTACGTTAGCTAAAAAGAGGGTTCTCTCAACAGCTGAAGCAGAGAGAGAAAGAGAGAGAGAGAGAGAGAGAGCGAGAGAGGGGTGTGCCCTAATACCCAGAATGAATATTTAAATCGATAACCTCTAATTATGTTCATACATAACTATTTTTGAAGTTGAAATTCCACTCAAAATGGATTTTCTGAAATGTTTACCAACATTTTCAAGAGAAAAATTATTAGAAAAGAAAGAACCTATTGCATATTCCAATTACTAACTTCAACAGAAGAACTGAGATAGGGAAAGCTCAGTTTTAGTTAGATGAGAATGAAGTTCACATTCAATTTAATGCAAATAAAATTAGCAAAGTTATTTCTTGAGGTCTGTATAGCGATTCTATGAGAGGGTGTTATTTATTTTTCCACTGCGATTTCTAGGAACATGTTCACTTCGATAACCTGTCTGTAGTTTTACAGATTGATGAATGTTAGAAGATGATCAAATTATTCTTATTAGCCGTAAGCTCTGTTAAGTACTTCAAGCAAAATAACTGCATAAAAGAAATGGAAATGTTACAGTGAAGACACATACCTTGCCTGCTTTTGATGCCAACACCAGTGGCAGGTGCTGGGGATGTGGCGCTGGGACAGCAGACAAGACCTTTGGCAACACATGCCTCAGCAGAGGATGCTGACGGACAGTCACTGGCAGCACGACACAGACCACCAGAACCATCGGGCAGCTGACACACCAAGTCTGCAACACAATCACATGCCAAAATACTACCAAGACAAATATGACAGGCACCAACACAAATAGCAATCCTAAATGCATGTTCTCCTCCAGAGAAAGGAATTAGAGATTCTGCTATGACAGATTTAACTCAACATTGGAAATAAGTCTGATATTCCATCTTATCAAGAGTGTCAGGTAATGAAACAATTTTATTACACTTTAAATAAAAATGTTTTTCTTATATTTGCTGTAAGTTCCTACTAAGGTAAAGCTGCCCCGATCTGAAAATGAACATATCAGTGCTTTGTTAGGCATGGCCATAATGCCCTTGCACCTCTCCAACCTTTTAACTGACTTACCAACCAGTTATAGGAGGACCTACAGTTTAATATTGGCTGTACAACATGAAGCAACACTGTTTCTTTAATCTAGGTAACGCAATTTACTTTGCTGGCAGCTATCTAGTAGCCTTGTGTTCAGCTCACCCTTGCCAATGGATGGTGGCTGTATAACTGGTGAAGTAAGAAAATAATGCATATTCACTCACTCAGTTACTCATGCAAACAAATATTACACAAAATATATTTCCTTACCACCTCCTCACTCATCCACTTTTAGATGACCTCCTCATCTCCTTTCTCCCTGCACAGGATGGCAACAATGATACTGTTATGATGCTTTACTGTCACCAATATACCACCCCACTAGAATGAGATTTTCACTCTGCAGCAGAGTGTGCACTGCTGTGAAACTTCATAGCAGATTAAAACTGTGTTCCGGACCGAGACTAACTCGGGACCTTTGCCGCAAGTGCTCTACCAACTGAGCTACCCAATCACAACTCACGCCCCCATCCTCACAGCTTTACTTCTGTCAGTACCTTGTCTCATACCTTCCAAACCCCATAGAAGCTCTCCTGCGAACCTTGCAGAACTAGAATTACTGGAAGAAAGGATAGCCACAGCCTAGGGGATGTTTCGAGAATGAGATTGTCACTCTGCAATGGAGTGTGTGCGCTGATATGAAACTTCCTGGCTGTGCCAGACCGAGACTTTAACTCAGGACCTTTGCCTTTCATTGGCAAGTGCTCTACCTTCTTCCTTCTTCCATGAGTGCTAGTTCTGCAAAGTTCACGGACAGCTTCTGTGAGGTTTGGAAGGTAAGAGACGAGGTACTGGCAGAAGTAAAGCTGTGAAGATGGGGTGTGAGTCGTGCTTGGGTAGAGCACATGCCCGCGAAAGACAAAGGTCCTGAGTTCGAGTCTTGGTCCAGCACACGGTTTTAATCTGCCAGGAAGTTTCATACCACCCTGCTATTTTCCAGCCTAATTCTCAATTCTAATCCAGCTGGCTGCCTTAAAAAATAGCTAAAGCAATCAATCAGCATTTACACTTGCTCTCAAACACAATGAAGCAGTTTCCTGACATTTGCAGGCCAACATCCAACACATAGGTAGTTTATTTCTCTCCTGAAAAAAGTCATTAAAACAATGACCAAGTTGAAGGAGTCATCTTCCTGTATAAAAATTATTATATTTTTAGACAATATGTTCCACTGATGTGTTATGGACATAAAATTTTACTGTATGTAGCTTCGTAATCCCCAAGGGGATAAATTAACTAACTGCTAAATAATGAAATAAAGTGTTTGTTTCAAAATAAAACCATGTTAGAGGAAAATTACTTCCTCGAAGAAATTTACAATGGCTGTGGAAATGTACATGAACAAAGAATGGTGACTAACCTCAAGAATCCAGCTTATCACTATCATTTACAATAATAGCAACAATATTTTTAACAGGACATTATTTACAACTTTTTATGTATTTATTAAAATCAAAGACTGAAGCATGAGCTCAGCTGGACAACAGCATACTACCTGATTGAAATACTGGGTCTGAGTAGTTTTTATGGTTACAGTTATGTTTACAGACCGAACTGGAGTAGTTTAACCATAATATTTGTAGCTCAGGATCTAAGCTACATAGTGAAAAAATGATACTAAAATCAGTACATAATTATTTATTCATTGTGTTAATCTTAATGGTCTTTTACACTACAATTTCATTTTGTTCTCAGGATATCAAACATAGACAAAATAATTTTATCTATGAAGTAAAATAATCAACAGATGTCAACTACTGACACTGTAAACAGGAATAATGTATGCATCAAAGTGTAATAACCTAACAATAAAGAAACTAAATTTTGACAGAGCAACCTAGAAAAAACAAAAAGGATCCATGGTGTTGCGCAGAACTCTGTGCTAAAGCTCATCCACGCTGCTGATGTAGGGCTGTACCAGGGCCTTTTTGATCATTTCCCCGGCCATTGCATGCCCACCTGGAGCACCGTGGGAGGTACAGCACAGTGTTTTCCAACACATTCACATAATGTCTGTTCCTCCAGTTTTGAGCAGACCATGATGTCCCACACCAGACTGACTTGCAGCTGCTAAACCCGAAATCAAGGCTATGCTTCAGGATGGCATCATTGGCATTTGAGCAGACCATAGTTCTCTCCTCCTAGTGCTGTAGGAGGATGCAGTTTGGTGCCCTCAATGGTTTTACCCCCCCCCCCCCCCCCCCCTGTTAAATAACCAGTCTCCAACTTCTACCATTTTAACCGTTTCTTCAGTGGCACTTTCATGTTTAGCATCCTTGACTGCATGAAAGCATTAACACAAATACTAATCACCACGGAGAACATGCTGAAGACAGTCATCACCATGCCCTTTGGCCTAAGAAATGCTGCGTGGACATAGTAGCAATTCATTGACAGTGTGCTATGTGACCTACCTTTTTGCTTTGCCTATCTAGCTGTGATATAGAATGACGTGACAAAAATCATGGGATAGCAACATGCACATATACAGATGGCAGTAGTATTGCATACACAAGGTATAAAACGGCAGTGCATTGGTGGAGCTGTCATTTGTACTCGGGTGATTCATGTGGAAAGGTTTCCGGCACGTCTATGGCCACACAATAGGTATTAACAGACTTTGAATGTGAACTAGACAAATGGTATCTTCCATTTTGGAAATCGTTAGGGAAATAAGTATTCTGAGATCCACAGTGTCAAGAGTGCACTGAGAACACTAAATTTCAAGCATTTTCTCTCACCACAGACAATGCAGTAGCTGACAGCGTTCACTTAAGGACCTAGAGCAGTGGTGTTTGCATAGCATTGTCAGTGCTAACAGACAAGCAACAGTGCACGAAATAACTGAGGAATCTATGTGGGACATATGAGGAACATACCCATTAGGACAGTGCAGCAAAATTTGGGGTTAATAGGCTATGACTATGTGTGTCTTTGCTAACAGCATGGCATCACCTGCAGCACCTCTCCCGAGCTTGTGACCATATCAGGTGGCCTGGAAAACTGAGGCCTAGTCAGATGGTTCTTGATTTCATTGGTAAGAGCTGATGGTAGGGTCTGAGTGTGGCGCAGACCTCATGGAATGGACTGGGTCCTGTTATGTTCAACTATTTTGAGGCTATTTGCTACCAGTCATGAACTTCGTGTTACTGAACAATGATGGAATTTTTAATGATGGCAGTGTACCATTTCACCAGGCAAAGTTGTTTGTGATTGGTTTTAAGAACATTTTGGACAATTTGAGCGAACAGTTTGGTCACCCAGATCACTCAACATGAAACACATCAAACATTTATGGGACATAATCGGGAGGTCAGTTTGTGTACAAAATTCATCACCAGCACTGTTTTCAAAAGTATGGATGCCTATACTGACAGCTTGGCTCAATATTTCGGCACGGGATTTCCAATGACTTGTTGAGTGCATGACATTTCAAGTTGCTGTGCCATGTCACGCAAAAGGAGGTCCGACACAATATTAGGAGGTACCCCATGACTTGTCATCTAAGTGTATTCACAGTTTCTTCTTCACCATAGCAACACTGTGACTATCTGACAGCAGTGTTTCAATGGCTCGGTGATTTTGTGTTTGTCATTAATCCCTACAAATGCATCTTTGGTGTCTCCCAGAGAACATTCTTGGGCCACTAGATCTATGCGGAAAGCATCACTCCCCTCCCTGAGAAAATTCAGTCTATTCGGAAATTCAACACCTGCAAACACTCTGAGAACTCCACCGGTTCCTTAGAAAACCGATGGCATAGTCATACCATCGGTGATAAGTTTATTGTGTTGAAATCATATTTTGCAATAGGCACAATCTGTAAGAATTACAAAATTATTAGTTTTTCACACGAAATAATGCCTAAGGTTTACTCATGTTTTCTCGGGCGTCTTGAGAATAAAAAAGAAAAAATTCCACATATATTTTCATGGGGCACTCTAAGCAGTTGGTTTTAATACATTTCAGGCATATGTATGCTGTAATTCTGTTCGATCTGTAGGGACAATAACGAAGAAAGAGAGAATACCAGAAAGAGGCTACACCGCGACCAGAGAAGCAAATTTAACAACACACTGCCATGTTTTGGGAAGTCAACAGACGGGCGTTTTACATGATCGTACGTGTGAAAATTACGAAATTATAAACAGACACAATATTACCTTTGAGTATAGAGCACTATTACTTTATATAATCGCCTCTCGGCTGTGTCAGTTGCCTTATAAATACTTAATACCAGTTCATCAATAAAACAGCGCTCACTTGAAATACGAAATATTTGTTATTGCTTCTGTGTGTGCAGTTATACCTTGCGCAAACGTTAGGCATGATTTCGAAACGAAATTCGGCAACTGCGTATCTTACAAGCTCGCACACGAACCACCTCGCTTTCAGAACAACCACTTTAGAAAATATGCGGCTAATAGCGCAACGTGGCACGCAGGAAGCGCCAATTTAATGTGCCGCGTCCTCTGTGTATAGTCTGCCTCTTCGATAAACACAGATATTTATCTATTCTTGCTTGTCGCTTGTTTCTCTTTTTGCTGGATCACCATCTCTTTGCTCTTCGCCCAAAATATCTGAAAGATTTTCTGAGTTCTTCCGGCAAGATTGCAATCTGGAGCTCTCTCTTCGTATGTCACCTAAGCTCATTCCTACACTCTTCATGAACTCATATATTGACGTCGTACCTCTATGTAGATACAGGAGTTGAACAAAATTACGGAAACGACTGCGAGAAATGCATGCTTGAACTCAAATTCAGTTCTGTCCTGCACGTTGCGCTGTTGTATTTGACCACGAACTGCACCTGAGCAGTGAACTCAGTACGTTGCCAAGTGTAAATCGTGGTCAGAACAGTTTTCTGAGTAGTCTTGATTTCATCGTGTAAACTAAGTGAAGTCAAACGAGGGCAAATTGTTGGTGCTTGGGTAATTTCCAAGACTGACTGCCTATTGAAGTCGCGGGGTCCAAACGATACTTATCGATCGTGCGATTTTAAATCGATCACGCGACTCTGGTGGCGGGCGTTATGAGTATGTTTACGGCGGTCACTACAGCAATGACAAAAGAAGACCGTTATCTTAATACTTGTAATTACAAAGGCGATGACTTACCTGCTCGTCGTTGGTGTTGTCGTCATGTGAAAGTCCATGTGATGTGTACGCTACGAGAACAATTCCCTTTCTGCCATTAATTTGGGGAGGTAAGTAATTTACAGCGACTAAAAGAACGACGGAAAACAGATAAAAATGACGACCATAACGCCCGCCACCAGAGTCGCGTGATCGATTTACAATCGCGCGTTCGATATGTATCGTTTGGACCCCGTTACTTCGATAGGCAATCATTCTTGGAAATTACCGTTTCTTGTCTAGTGGGTGCTAGCGTAACCAAGGTAACCAAAGTATTTTGTGCTCCAAGAGGCACCTCATACAGGCAAAACCACAATGTGGACGAAAGTGTGTACTGAGTGATCGTGAAGGACTGTCACTGGAGAGGACTGTGACGAAAAATAAGACGACGACTGCTGCAAAAGTCAGTGCAGAACGAATGTCGCACTTTTGAATCCTAACAACAACAGAACATCACGGAGGGAGCTCCATAAACAGGAAATTGTAGGCGATTTGGAATTAAGAAAAACACTCACCAGTACTGCAGATGCCCATAACAGGAAAACGTGGTGCCTAAGCCATACAAACTGGACTATGAAGTAATGGAAGAAACTCATCTGGTGGGATGAGCTGCTTCACACTGTTTCCAACTTCTTGTCGACTGCCCCTGTTCACTCAGCTCACATTGTTCACAACTGGTTTTGTGACCACGAGGATGTACTGTCGCATCTTACCTGGCCAGCAGATCATATTATTGAGCCTTTGTGATCTCCTGTGGTGAGATGTATGCGCCATCGCTTTCCACCTCCATCACCGTTACCTGGAGTTGCCACTATGTTGCAGGAAGGGTGGTATAATATTCCCTTGAAAGCAAAACAGGACATTTATCCATTCCGAGACAACGGGAAGCCGCTTTGAATGCCAACAGCTTTTTTAGACCGTATTAGGCATAGAAATATGTCGCGGTTTTGGTATTTCCGTATTTTTGTCAATCCTCTGCACATAACAGACATTTGCGCAGCTCATTCATATTGGAAGGTAAAATACTGCCAGTGACCGGTTACCTGAATACTTACTGCACTTCATGTCTAGAGCGTCTACACCACATTTTGTGCCATTATGCAAACGCAATTTCTGGTCTGTTGCTTTCTTCATCAGTATACGCAAGGTGGTGGAGTGAACGAAGCACTATAACTGGCTTAGATTTTTTGGAACAATATGCAATTATGGAAGTTCCTTACTAAAACCATAAATACTGGAAAATGCTTCTTTCTTTTGTCAACTTGTTTTTCACATGAAATTGTATTTGAAGTTTATTCTCAGGTATCATGAGAATAAAAAGGAAAAAAATTACAAACTTTCTACGTAAATTTTCATGGAGCAGTAAACAGTTGGTTCGTCACATTTCACGTACTTGTATGCTGTCATTTTGTTCCATTTTAGAGTTCCAACGATGTCAACTTGTTTTTGAGCAGTTGCTTAGCAATTCAGAGGAGGAAGACCAATTATTTGCTTTGATATATAAGAAACTATCAGCCTCGATTGCGGTAATGAAACCAACCAGCCCAAATAATTGAGCCTTCTTCAGAGGATATACCTGAATCTATAATTTGTCTAACACTGGTATCGCTGAGGCAGACAAGAATCCCCACCAACGACAAGATCCATGGTACATGGAGCAGGCATTATGCACTCAATTATCGCACTTGAGGTAAGGGTGGTCTACCGCTTGTCAGGCAACGCACGTGAATCTTTTAAACTAGCTTGGTTTTTTGGTTTCATTACCGCAATCGAGGCTGATAAGTTCTTATGTATTAGACTATCACGATTGCGGACTGTGCTGCAATGTTGAAAGTACAAATTTTTTTTTGATATTATTGTTTGTTCCACATATATGCCCTACAATTGGAAAGGCAAATCACAGATTGTGTTGGCTTTTGGATCTTTTCTGTTCCTCAGACAATGTTCTTCCATCACTGTCTTTCCCCTCAGATATAAGCATTATATAAATGAGGTATGTGCATCTGTGAGGCACATGACTTATGCCGTATTTAGCAGGTTTCTTGTGTATAAACATTTTAACTTGGGATATGCCCTAAATGAGATGAGATTCAAATCCTGCATGATCCCCATGGAACATACCTTCTGACACAAAAAGATGATAATGTTGGGCACCGTTGTTGCAAGATCATTTCTGTTCCTTTGTTTGCAAGTAGATGCATTGTCAAATCTGAGACTCACCAGTAAAACTTATCATTCTTGGGTCACGGTTGTACGAAAAATTGGACGTCCAGTACATTCAGCTGCAAAGAATGATGCCTAGTTTTCGCGTCCAGGCTTTAAAGTGGAACTCAGAACAATCAAACCTGTCAATGCCCAAACTTCAGCCATGTCTGTAACTTTATAGTTGGAGGAGGAAGGATTCTGGAGTTTATTCTTTACGAGTTGCAGTTTTGGGTTGGTATATAAATGGTCTCATCCAAAATTTTAGAGCTGAAAAAATAAACGTCATATTTCTTCTTGGTCTGGACCATTACCTAACCGACTGGCAGGGCCTAACCACAAAGAATCTATTATTTATTATATTTTTGTGTAGCATCTCAGTAGTACAACTGGGCACTAACTCCAAGTGAAAGTTCTCTTCAGATCCCCTATTCTGAAGCAGTCATCGTCGGCCGGAGTGGCCAGCGGTTCTAGGCGCTACAGTCTGGAGGCGAGCGACCGCTACGGTCGCAGGTTCGAATCCTGCCTCGGGCATGGACGTGTGTGATGTCCTTAGGTTAGTTAGGTTTAAGTAGTTCTAAGTTGTAGGGGACTGATGACCTCAGAAGTTAAGTGGCATAGTGTTCAGAGCCATTTTTTGAAGCAGTCATCACCACCTCGTTCATTCTCGGAGAAGACAAGATCACTCTAATCTACTTCGGATGCATGGTGTCGGAATCTGATATGTGATCTTCTCCCAGGACTTAAAGAATCGTCTAAATGATAGCCATCATCGCTCTCGTCTTTTTGTCCTAAATCCAGCTGCACCCAGCATCTGCTTCTTTGTAACACGTGAGGTATCCTTCTACAATGACGGTTGGGGTTGTTTGGAGGAGACCAGATAGCGAGGTCATCGGTCTCATCGGATTAGGGAAGGACGGGGGAGGAAGCCGGCCGTGCTCTTTCAAAGGGACCATCCCAGAATTTGCCTGCAACGATTTAGGGAAATCGCGGAAAACCTAAATCAGTATGGCCGGACGCGGTATTGAACCGTCGGCCTCCCGAATCTAAATCCAGTGTGCTAGCCACTGAGCCAGCTCGCTCGGCCCACAATGACGTCCACACAATAATAAGTTCAACTCATAAAGGAAGCATAGCTGAAATACCGGACCAAATTAACAATGCACGTGTGTTCAATATATGTTGAGAAATTTTATACCCAGCTACGAAACGTCACCAAACAAGGGCTCCAAATAAAACCTACCACCTAGTCTCCTGCGGAATAATTTCTCTGAAACAGTGGAAACAGTGCAGGAATATCCGTCTTACCAGGTGAGCGTTACAGAACAAACGTTACATCATTATTTTGATTAAATGTATATGCATTGGTTTGTGATTTGTCCAGATACCGTACTAAAAGATATTTAGTTACTTGATGACGCATATGAAAATAATATAGAAATTAAAGTGCAGGTGCTGGTAACAAAATCACAAAGACAAACTACTTTCTTGGTTCTGATTCAGCAACCATGGTAAGTGGGCCAGTCTGGTATCAGAGTCTAATACGTACAGTTACGACATTCTTTGGTGCAAAAGTTAATCCCGTTTGATAGCTGCAGTGTCACCAGCGTTCCAAGCGTCAAGAAAGCACATACTCCCATGCGTCATACGAATAATGTTCGTTTTTCATTATTTTCTGCTTAATTAGCAAAACAGTTGTTATATTTTAGTGTTACAGTCAGTAGTAAAGTGCCACAAGACACGAATTATCGTGAAACGTGTAGAAACAGCTCAATCTCTCTGACTCAGTGACGTAAGCTACAACATTTTTGAGAAGAAATACTTTCGAATATGTGTATATTTGCGGCTTACTCCGCTGAAAGCAAGAGAATGTAAACACATGATTCATCCATGAGGAGCACACATTTCTGGTGTTGTCTGCCGTTATTGTCATAGGCACTGTCTAACAGTAAAAATAAAAAAATAAAAAGTGTGGAGCATAATGATTCGACCGATCTTAGTCTTCACTTGACTTTGTATTAGACGAATATGTTTGCAAGTGTAATTACTTTTGCTTCAAAAGTGAATACATGAGATTTTTGCTGCATTTTGATAGGAATTTTTTCTTCTCTTGACGATTTATTATCACGTCTGTGTCGGTTTCCCTTTTGCTACGAGTGTGATGGCTTATTTGGTGCGTCAAATAATGCAGCTATTTCATTCCATATAGGTTTCCCACATTCCACATTTACTTACTTGGCGGGAAGTATAGCGAACAAAACACTGCTTTGGTGGCTAGATAAATGACGTTTTCCTGCAACGGGTCAGGTGTTTACTAGCAATTTTTTTGTTCTTAAAGGAAAACGACATTATTCAGTAAATACCTGTACTTTAGTAGAGAATAGTAAATAAAATGTCCTGTAATGTAGCATTTCGTACCTCCCAGGGTCCTTTTGTGTGTGTGTGTGTGTGTGTGTGTGTGTGTGTGTGTGTGTGTGTGTGTGTGTGGGTGGTTGGTTTGAGGTTTTCGGGCGCTAAACAGCATGGTCATCAGCGCCCAAACGCATAGAAACAGTAACACATGCGGTGAAGCGACGAAGACGGACAGCGAACAAGGAGAACCGCTAAAAGACACAGACCTGACGCAGTTCCAAATCCTCACATACAGAGGCAAAACAAGAGGAGAAGAAACGCACTAAAAAGGAAAGAAAACACAAGGAAAAGAGAACAGAAATCGAAGTGAAACAAGTAGGTAATCGTGACTGACGGACCTCTTACCTAAAACCTGGGTGAGCCAGTCACCCAGCAGCACATTAGGAAACTTAGAGAATGACAAATGTGACGTCTTTTCTCGGATACTGTCGATTTTTATGGCACTAAATACAATCCATATTGTAAAAGACTATGTTACAAATCAAAATAAACGTTGGTATTTGCACTCATCCAATATCTTATTCAGAAGTGTCGCTTGCTAGCCGCTTGGGGTGTTGCTGTCGCTGTGGGCAACAAAAACAGAGGGAGTGTTGCGACCGTTGTTAGACTGTGTTGGTACTGTCTCCAGTGCAGTGAATCGATTACGATCATCTCTGCACATTATCAACAGCCCACGTGCGTTGCTGAGACCGCCTAGGTGACGTGTCGTTAGCATTCGAAGATGATGATGATGATTCCATGTCACCAGCGGCGATGCTCTCTAGCAGCCTCGAGCGGTAGCCAGGTGCCTCAGCCCCAGTGACTTAAGACGGCTATTCTGAGTGTCAGCGTGTATTTAACGGTGCCGCAGTGAGATCGCACGTCTGAAAAATGCGTGGTCATCATTATGATTGTTATCGCCACAAGACTGTCAGGTGTGGACTGTGGTAGCCAAGTTCGGCAGACGTCCACCTTCAGAGGTTACCTGTTATTAACTACAGTATATATCCGTTTACCCGGCATCATTTGATGATTTGTGTGATACGACTGATGTCTAGTGGAGCGAAATAACTTCTGGTCGCGCAGGATGTACCCGACCACGTGTGCAGTGATTTGATGCCTTTTACTGTCATCACAGCATTTTGACAGTTGATGATTGGTACAGGTTTTGGGAGAAGTCACTGACATGCACACAAAACTGAGCATCTTATGTGTTCGATGCATCTGCATGTTAATACGAGGGTCATTCAATAATTAAAGAGACAAATTGGTCTGGGGGAAAAACTGTTAGCAGGGCAAGTTTGGAACTTTTATGGCTTTAAGATGGCATCACTGGGATGAGCCCCGATCAGCTGATATATCAACAATGTTTCGTTTATAACTTCAAAAATACAATTCTAGATGGCGAGTCCGCATAAAACGTCCACATTAGTCGAACAACATTCTGTTATTCGTTTTTTACTTGCAGAAGGCGAGAAACCAGTGAATATATACTGAATATATACTGTAGAATGTATAAAGTTTATGGTGAAGGTTGTATGAATCGTGCAAACTTTTACAAGTGGGTATAGCAGTTCAAAAATGGTCGCGATTCAGTGACTGACGAACACCGCTCTCGCCGACCAGTTACGTTTCAACTCCCTCACTTGAAAGTCGAATTGATGACGTTATTCGTGCCGACCGCCGTGTGACTGTGGAAATGATAGTTGATAAGGTTCGAGTTGGTACTGGTACAGTTCATAATATTATCTGTAACGGGCTAAAGTACCGCAAAACATGTGCAAGATGGGTCCCAAAGGAGTTGACGCGACTACACAAGGAAACAAGGTTGAGAGTGAAGGAATGTTATGAAAGAGAAGGTGAGAAGTTCCTCAACAAAATTTTAACTTGTGATGAAACTTGGGTTCACTATTGTGAGCCAGAATCAAAAAGACAAAGCATGGAGGGGAAGCACACCAACTCACCTCTCAAGAAAGAATTCAAAACCCAAGCATCAACAGGAAAAACCCATGTTGACGGTGTTCTGGGATGCTGAAGATCCAGTTTTTTGCTGTTATCTCGAAGAGCAGCGTACAATGAACAGCCAGTACTACTCGGATTTGCTTTTAAACAAGGTGAAGCCAGCCATGAGAGATAGATGTCGTGGATCTTAAAGGAGAGATGTGATTCTCCAACAAGACAACGCACGTCGTCATATTGCTCAACTAACCCGTGGAACCGTCAACAAAATGGGCTGGGAACTACTTCCTCATCCCTCATACAGTCCTGATTTAGCACCGAGTGATTTCCATTTGTTTGGTGCACTGAAGGAGGAATTACGTGAGAAGAGGTTCCAGGACACCGAGGACGTGAAAAAGTTTGTGGGAAACTGGTTCAAACATCAAGATAAAGAGTTCTTTGCAGCCGGAATAAAAAAGTTTGTAGCCCGTTGGAAAAAAAGCATAAATGTTCAAGGGGATTATATTGAAAAGTAGAAAAAGTATTGTTTTGTGAAAATAACAGCTTTTTTCTCCAGACCAATTTGTCTCTTTAATTATTGAATGACCCTCTGAGTATAACTAAAGGTTAATGCCTTAGCAGATCCAGATTCTACTAGATAAAATTGTTTAGATTTTTTAAAAATGGCTGTTTTTTAAATTCATCATGACTTTTCTTGCAAGTGCCTATAAGGCATTACCATTTAATGTAGACAGTGTATTGCAAAGTCACTTGTTGTTACGCTACCTGTTGTGCTAATAAAGAAAAGAAAGGTTTATAAAACTGTTCCATAGCCTGAGCTATCAGTTTTGTTATAAGTGCTCTCGTCATTTCTGCTACAGAACTAGAATGGTTTTGATACATTAATGTTTTAAGCTATTGGTTTAAAGCTTCAGTTCAATGCTGATTTGAAGAGAGAATTAAAATGGAATAACCTTTGTGGTTGGGTAATTACTCTGTTTTTAGAGATATAGTATCAGGATTGTTTTGCTTAATGTTCGCTTGCATTAAAAACTTTACGTTCTGACTATTTTACAGTGTACTTACCTTTTCTCTCTTTTAGTTGTCTTATCGAACTGTATCCAACCATTTGATCAGTTGTGTCCATGAGCATAGGTGAAGACGGAACTGTCTTCCAAACTGCTATGACGATAGTCTTTTATAATTACTAAATTCAATATTGTGTTAGACTTCATATTAAGGTCTTTGATGTTACGCTTACTAATTTCAAGTTTTCAAGACAGCTTGGCCAAGTTGGTTTAACTGGTGTAAATGATTAATGTTTAACGATCATTGCTATTACTTGTCAACTTTACAAAATCAATAAGTGAAACAAAGGTTTGTGAAATTTGTTTTAAATTAATTTTTTGGTGGCTTGGTCGCTTGTGTTTACCCAAAACGTCGCTAGCAGTTTCAGTAGTGTTTATCTGTAGCCACCACAGATGCACCAAATCATAGTACAAGCCGACTTTTCAATATTGCTTAGCTCGTAATCGTGTCACGCCAGCCCAGGTGCCTTCGTGAATACCTCAACACAAGGAACGAAGAGGGAAGTCTACAAGGAAGCATATCAGGCTTCGAGATGAGTTCACGGAAACAGAAGCATCGGACAAGGTAGTTAAGTATCATATAGCTCTGTAGCATCGTTCCAAGAATCGTATGGCTGCCTTCGCGTTAAGGAAAGATGGCCCCGTTTATCGCGAGCATGTTCCCAGTTCTTGCGTCATCGGTAAAGAGCGACCCACGTACCGGAGCGGGGAATCCCGAAACCAACGGCGAGGCACTGACGCACTAATACGCACATTTAAGTCTCCCACTGGGACTTACGACAAATTCTCGCTAATATTGTGTCATACCACTCTTCGAACAGCGAAATACTAAATAGCATTTAACTTCGTGAGAATGTTCAGCAATTTAATAGAAACCAGTGAACCTTAAAAGTATGAACATTATTTGTCACGTCGCAGTCGAGCGAAGCTACTACGACGTGAACAAATGGGCGACGGAGAACATTTGACGAAAAAGAGGATGTGGTTTGTCTTCTGAATGAACATAACCAAACAAACAGTACTGTTCTTGTTTTTTTGCATTAATTATTTAGCAATATGCATGGTCGTACGCGGAAATTTATTCAGAGGAGGAAGGTGGCAAGACTAAAATTGCCACTTTACTAATTAACCCACGGGTGCAAAACGACTCCTAACACACTTCCACCTGTAGATAAATGTGGCAGAGCTGTGAGAACGTTAGAACTCCGTTCTGCCACCCTTAGCGGATTGATTACGTTGTTCTACTTAAGGGCCAACTGGCTCATTTTTTCTTTTCTATGGGTTCCTTTACCTGTCGCCGCAACCCACATATCTGTCGTCATCGATTCTATCTTTCGATGCTTTGCCCTCTGTTTCTGACCGAGCGAGGTGGCGCAGTGGTTAGCACACTGGACTCGCATTCGGGAGGACGACGGTTCAATCCCGCGTCCCGCCATCCTGATTTAGGTTTTCCGTGATTTCCCTAAGTCGCTCCAGGTAAATGTCGGGATGGTTCCATCCCAAGGGCACGGCCGACTTCCTTCCCCATCCTTCCCTGATCCGATGAGACCGATGACCTCGCTGTCTGGTCTCCTCCCCCAAAACAACCGAACCAACCTACTGTTTCTGTTTTTCTCGTGGCTTCCTTTACCAGAGTAACCAATAAACATTCGCTCTTCCTCTTCTTCCCTGAGGACAGTACATAAACATTATCTTCCTTCTGTCATTCACATAGTATGAAAATTCCAGGCGAGCTTCCGTTGTTCTACCATACCTGTGATGCTTTCTCAAGATTACCTCATGTCCGCCTAGTTTCATTTTTTACGTGGTCTAGGTGAGATATCCTACACGGTCTCCTGAGATAGTTCATTTCTACAACTCTCACTCTGTTTTTATTTTTTCCAGTAAGCTCCCAGCACTCCCGACTATAAGTAGTTATAGTTGCTACAGTACTTCTATAGTTAATCTTCTTTACTTTCCAACTTATCTTAGAAGGCCATGACATAGGATTTCGCTTCTGGATTACTGGCTTCTCAGGGGTTACTCGTCGCTGTACTCCCCAATTACTTGTTCCATCTTCCGATAGGATGCTATCCAAATATTTAAATTTTTTCTTGCCTTTGTGTCCCTGTTCTGGCCATCTACTATTATGTTTCCTGCACTTTATCCACTGCCCAGGTATTCAGTCTTTTGAACATTTACTTTTAATCCTCTCTTATAATATTGTTCTAATAATTCCCTTTGCATAAAACAGATGTCACCCTCTTCACTGGCCACGATTACCTGGTGATCTGCGAGGTACAAGGTGTACAAACATAGATCCTTTGCTGTCCGAACGCGCATTCTCGCACATTTCCTACTTCACAAGTGTAAGGCTTTCTGCACGTATATATTAAACGACGCAGGACACAAGCAGCACCCCTGCTTTATTGCTTTTGTAATTTTGGAAGGCTGCCTCATTATTTATGTTTTAATACTAATAGATAACTGCAAATTTTTAATAGATAACTGCAATTGTTTTTGTAAGAAGGGGAGGAGGGAATTCGTGCATATGTATCATACATATTGAAGATGCTAATTCTTACATCTACTTATTGAATGAAACTAGTCTCTCTGTGCGAGGAGGATCTGCGGAGTTTGGAAAAAAAATAAGGAACACTACAATCGCAACACAACATCATCGCTAATACGGTGTAGGAAAACCGTTGGCGTGCTAAACAGCATCCAGTCGTCTCGGAAAGAATAAATATAGGACCTATTTTGTTTTCAAGGGAATCTTCTACCCTAGATGATAATCTGAGCAGCCTCAGATTGTTTGCAGATGGCGCTGTAATTTACCGTGTAGCAAAACCCAGTTACAAAATGATCTAGAGAAAATTTCTGTATGGTGCGAAAAGTGGCAAATGGCACCAAACAAAGAAAAGTGCGAGATCATCCACATGGGTACTAAAAGAAATCCGATAAATTTTGGGTATACGATAAATCGCACAAATCTAAGGGCTGTCAATTCGACCAAATACCTAGGAATTACAATTACGAGCAACTTAAATTGGAAAGACCAAATAGATAATATTGTGGGGAAGGCGAAAAAAAGACTGCGCTTTGTTGGCAGAACACTTAGAACATGCGACAAATCCACTAAAGAGACAGTGTCCGTCCTCTGTTCGAATACTGCTACGCGGTGTGGGATCCTTACAGGGTAGGATTGACGGAGGACATCGAAAAGGTGCAAATAAGGACAGCTCGTTTCGTGTTGTCGCGCAATAGGGGTGAGAGAGTCACTGATATGATACGCGAGTTGGGGTGTCAGTCATAGAAACAAAGGCGGTTTTCTTTGTGGCGAGATCTATTTACGAATTCTCTTTCGAATGCGAAAATATTTTGTTGACACCCACCTACGTTGGTAGAAATGATCATCATAATAAAATAAGAGAAATCAGAGCTCGAACGGAGATTTAGGTGTTCCTTTTTCCCACGCGACATTCGAGAGTGGAATGGTAGAGAAGTAGTGTGAAGGTGGTTCGATGAACCTTCTGCCAGGCACTTAAGTTTGGATTGTAGAGTAACCGTGTAGCTGTAGATATAGCTGTAGATGTAGATGGTATACCATTCTGCCTCGAAAACATTGGCAAGTTTAGGTAACGATGATTAAGGTGCATAGTGATTATGTACTCTGCTCTCCGAAACAGATCACAAATAATATTGAGATCCGCTGACAGTGGTGGCCAGGGGAGATGCGAAAATTTATCCTCGTGTTCACAAAATCAGTCCTGGACGATGTGAGTTTTGTGAGCAGGCGCCCTGTCGTCTTGGAAAGCAGCGTCACCTTTGGGGAACAAACGTTGTACCTTGGGATGCATCTGACCAGCCAAAACTGTCTGTCTCTGGCACTAATGCTACCTTGAAAAATTAATCACCGATGTTTCACTCTTGGGAAGTAAACTGTGCCAGAGGTTGGAAACAGTGAAATGAGACTCATCCGACCAAATTACATTTTCCCATCTGCTCCACAGTCCAGGTTTAATGGCTTCGGCAAAACGTTTTCCTGTTACGGGCGTCCGCAGCTCGTGGTCTAGTGGCTAGCGTTGCTGCCTCTGGATCATGGGGTCGTCATCGTCGTCGTCGTCGTCATCGTCGTCGTCGTCATCATCGTCGTCGTCGTCATCGTCGTCGCCCGCATCTCGTGGTTGTGCGGTAGCGTTCTCGCTTCCCACGCCCGGGTTCCCAGGTTCGATTCCCGGCGGGGTCAGGGATTTTCTCTGCCTCGTGATGGCTGGGTGTTGTGTGCTGTCCTTAGGTTAGTTAGGTTTAAGTAGTTCTAAGTTCTAGGGGACTGATGACCATAGATGTTAAGTCCCATAGTGCTCAGAGCCATTTGAACCATCATCGTCGTCATCGTCGTCGTCGTCATCGTCGTCGTCATCGTCGTCGTCATCGTCGTCGTCATCGTCGTCGTCATCGTCGTCATCTGTGACAGTTGCTCGATCGGACTGTGTAAAAATTGGACTTTGAAAAAAATTGGACCTTTGTATGGGCGCCGATGACCGCGCACTTAAGCGCGCCACAAACAAACATCATCATCCTCTTACGGGCATTTGCGTCACTGGTGAGTGGTTCTGGAATTTCAGCTTGCCCTGCAATTTCCCGCTTATGGAACACCCTTCGTGTTTTTGTGCTGACTGAGTTCTCGAGCGCGGTATTCAGCTCTGCAATGGCATTTGCAGCTGTAGTCCTCTTATTTCATTACTCACCTCCATCTCTCATCAAGACAGTACGTGATACTATAATACGTTCATGCTCGATATAAGCATACGTTTAGTCCTAATAAATGGTCAGAGCACCAATGAGGAAACCTCACACCCATCATCAGTATTGCAAAATAGCTTTTTTTCCATCTGAGTTTGGTTTCTTTGTGCTACTCATATCATAAGAATATACCACTACAGAATATCCATGGTGGTATTGCTACCTTCATTGGTTTCCTACAGTTTACTTTACGTACTCCCATTCCCAATGGGAGGAAAGAAAGCGCTAAGTACTAAGTGTTGTCCACAACGCTCTGATTATCCGTGTCCTAAATGACTATAGCAGTGTAGGCGAAAGGGTAAGGCTGCATTGTCTACACGACCGTTGATTTTTGTGCATCACAATCTCTGAATGGGAAAACTATTTTGCAGCTTGTTTATTCTGCTACGATTCTCATTTGTTACACTGAAGTTAATTCTAAGGAACAATTTCAGTTGATATTCGTCGCTGGAACGCACGATTTAAGGTAGACTGGTGATATGCTATCTAAGAGCCACTGTGGTAATGCGACGAGCGATTTAGATATAAAGCTGGCTGTAGCAACTTGTGGCGGATATCAAATGAAGTAAACACATAAGTATATCGAAATAATCAGCAAATTTAATTTCTTAACGGGTTTCAGGCACTTAGTGTCGTTCTTCAGAAGATTTTAACTATCGTGTTATTTGTGACTGTCAACAATAACACGCATGTAACATACTGTAGTACAGGCACTGTGAACCATATGATCATAACTATATGCTGCATGCATTTTATTGTTGACACTCGCAAATAATGCATAGTTATAATCTTCTGAGTAAGATCACTAAGTGTCTGAAACCGTTTAACAAATTAAATTTCTTTTATGCAGCTGGTTGCTGTTTATTTCGATACATACAACTACAGTGCTGAAGATGGATAAAATACTAAACATATAGTTGTAATCGCGTGTAAAGTAGAAAGGGTAAACGAAAAAGTGAGTAAAAATCTAAATCCGAGGTATATTACACAACCTGGAGTACCAAAAAGATTCCACACCTCTAAGGATTTTCGGACCGACGTTCATATGAACTTTTTGTAATATCTTGATGCCCTGAAGTTTTCGTATACCCTGCATAATCAAATTTTTTGATGATGATGATTATGGTCTATCCGATGACGTATGCGGTTGGATAGAAAGTTTTATAACAGACAGGGAGCAGTATGTCGTCCTGAACGGGGTGACTTCAACAAAAACAAGCGTAACTTCAGGCGTGCCCCAGGGCAGCGTAATAGGTCCGCTGCTTTTCACGATTAACATAAACGATCTGGTTGATGGCATTGACAGCGGCCTTAGACTGTTTGCCGATGATGCTGTAGCCTACAGGAAAGTAGTATTACACGAATGTTGTGAACATACCAATGAGGATTTGCAGAAAATAAATTCGTGGTGTAATGACTGGCAGTTATCTCTCAATATTAGCATGTGTAACCTACTGCATATAACAAGGCGAAAATCCCCATTAATGTTGTTGTTGTTGTCTTCAGTCCTGAGACTGATTTGATGCAGCTCTCCATGCTACCCTATCCCGTGCAAGCTTCTTCATCTCCCAGTACTTACTGCAACCTACATCCTTCTGAATCTCCTTAGTGTATTCATCTCTTGGTCTCCCTCTACAATTTTTACCCTCCACGCTGCCCTCCAATGCTAAATTTGTGATCCCTTGATGCCTCAGAACATGTCCTACCAACCAATCCCTTCTTCTGGTCAAGTTGTGCCACAAACTTCTCTTCTCCCCAATCCTATTCAATACTTCCTCATTAGTTATGTGATCTACCCATCTAACCTTCAGCATTCTTCTGTAGCACCACATTTCGAAAGCTTCTATTCTCTTCTTGTCCAAACTATTTATCGTCCATGTTTCACTTTCATACATGGCTACACTCTATACAAATACTTTCAGAAACGACTTCCTGACACTTAAATCTATACTCGATGTTAACAAATTTCTCTTCTTCAGAAACGCTTTCCTTGCCATTGCCAGTCTACATTTTATATCTTCTCTACTTCGACCATCATCAGTTATTTTGCTCCCCAAATAGCAAAACTCCTTTACTACTTTAAGTGTCTCATTTCCTAATCTAATTCCATCAGCATCACCCGACTTAATTCGACTACATTCCATTATCCTCGTTTTGCTTTTGTTGGTGTTCATCTTATATCCTCCTTTCAAGACACTGTTCATTCCGTTCAACTGCTCTTCCAAGTCCTTTGCTGTCTCTGATAGAATTACAATGTCATCGGTGAACCTCAAAGATTTTATTTCTTCTCCATGGATTTTAATACCTACTCTGAATTTTTCTTTTGTTTCCTTTACTGCTTGCTCAATATACAGATTGAATGACATTGGGGAGAGGCTACAAACCTGTCTCACTCCCTTCCCAACTACTGCTTCCCTTTCATGTCCCTCAACTCTTATAACTGCCATCTGGTTTCTGTACAAATTGTAAATAGCCTTTCGCTCCCTGTATTTTACCCCTGCCACCTTCAGAATTTGAACGGGAGTATTCCAGTCAACGTTGTCAAAAGCTTTCTCTAAGTATGCAAATGCTAGAAACGTAGGTTTGCCATTCCTTAATCTTTCTTCTAAGATAAGTCGTAAGGTCAGTATTGCCTCACGTGTTCCAATATTTCTACGGAATCCAAACTGATCTTCCCCGAGGTCGGCTTCTACCAGTTTTTCCATTCGTCTGTAAAGAATTCGCGTTAGTATTTTGCAGCTGTGACTTATTAAACTGATAGTTCGGTAATTTTCACATCTGTCAACACCTGCTTTCTTTGGGATTGGAATTATTATATTCTTCTTGAAGTCTGAGGGAATTTCGCCTGTCTCATACATCTTGCTCACCAGATGGTAGAGTTTTGTCAGGACTGGCTCTCCCAAGGCCGTCAGTAGTTCTAATGGAATGTTGTCTACTCCCGGGGCCTTGTTTCGACTCAGGTCTTTCAGTGCTCTGTCAAACTCTTCACGCAGTATCGTATCCCCCATTTCATCTTCACCTACATCCTCTTCCATTTCCATAATATTGTCCTCAAGAACATCGCCCTTGTACAGACCCTCTATATACTCCTTCCACCTTTCTGCCTTCCCTTCTTTGCTTAGAACTGGGTTTCCATCTGAGCTCTTGATATTCATACAAGTGGTACTCTTTTCTCCAAAGGTCTCTTTAATTTTCCTGTAGGCAGTATCTATCTTACCCCTAGTGAGATAAGCCTCTACATTCTTACATTTGCACTTCCTGTCGATCTCATTTTTGAGATATCTTTATTCCTTAAAAACATGAAACATAACGTCTGTTTCATTTAAAAACTTGTCCTCGTACAGTTTATTTGTGGATTGGATCATTTCAGAACAGCCTACTTCACAGTACGCGCACAAACTTAAAAGAGGAGTTCTTAATGTACGAGTACAAAATAAATACCCAGTCCTTGGAAGAGGTAACGTCCGTTAAGTATCTGGGTGTGACTATTAGAGATGATCTCAGATGGAATGATCAGATTACACAAGTAACGGGTAAGACGAACTCTAGATTCTGGTTTATTGGTAGAATCCTGAAGCGATGCATTCCTTCAACAAAGGAAATAGCTTACAATACGTTAGTTCGTCCAGTCTTCTTGAATTGTTCGTCGGTATGGGACCCTTACCAGTTGGGTCTGATTAAGGAGATTGAGAAGGTCCAAAGAAGAGCGGCAAGATATGTGACTGGTATATTTAGCCATCGCGAGAGCGTTACAAATCTCATACAAAGTTTGAAATGGGACACACTTGCAGATAGGCGGCGTGCTAAACAGAAGGGGCTGCTCACTAAATTCCGAAATCCGGTCTTCACCGAGGACAGAGCATATATTATTACCAACAACTTTCAAATCGCGCAATGATCACCATTCAAAGATAAGGGAAATAAGAGCTCGTACTGAGGCGTTCAGTCGTTTTTCCCTCGCGCGATCCGCGAGTGGAACAGAAGGGGGAAATACACTCCTGGAAATTGAAATAAGAACACCGTGAATTCATTGTCCCAGGAAGGGGAAACTTTATTGACACATTCCTGGGGTCAGATACATCACATGATCACACTGACAGAACCACAGGCACATAGACACAGGCAACAGAGCATGCACAATGTCGGCACTAGGACAGTGTATATCCACCTTTCACAGCAATGCAGGCTGCTATTCTCCCATGGAGACGATCGTAGAGATGCTGGATGTAGTCCTGTGGAACGGCTTGCCATGCCATTTCCACCTGGCGCCTCAGTTTGACCAGCGTTCGTGCTGGACGTGCAGACCGCGTGAGACGACACTTCATCCAGTCCCAAACATGCTCAATGGGGGACAGATCCGGAGATCTTGCTGGCCAGGGTAGTTGACTTACACCTTCTAGAGCACGTTGGGTGGCACGGATAGATGCGGACGTGCATTGTCCTGTTGGAACAGCAAGTTCCCATTCCGGTCTAGGAATGGTAGAACGATGGGTTCGATGACGGTTTGGATGTACTGTGTACTATTCAGTGTCCCCTGGACGATCACCAGTGGTGTACGGCCAGTGTAGGAGATCGCTCCCCACACCATGATGCCGGGTGTTGGCCCTGTGTGCCTCGGTCGTATGCAGTCCTGATTGTGGCGCTCACCTGCACGGCGCCAAACACGCATATGACCATCATTGGCACCAAGGCAGTAGCGACTCTCATCGCTGAAGACGACACGTCTCCATTCGTCCCTCCATTCACGCCTGTCGCGACACCACTGGAGGCGGGCTGCACGATGTTGGGGCGTGAGCGGAAGACGGCTTAACGGTGTGCGGGACCGTAGCCCAGCTTCATGGAGACGGTTGCGAATGGTCCTCGCCGATGCCCCAGGAGCAACAGTATCCCTAATTTGCTGGGAAGTGGCGGTGCGGTCCCCTACGGCACTGCGTAGGATCCTACGGTCTTGGCGTGCATCCGTGCGTCGCTGCGGTCCGGTCCCAGGTCGACGGGCACGTGCACCTTCCGCCGACCACTGGCGACAACATCGATGTACTGTGGAGACCTCACGCCCCACGTGTTGAGCAATTCGGCGGTACGTCCACCCAGCCTCCCGCATGCCCACTATACGCCCTCGCTCAAAGTCCGTCAACTGCACATACGGTTCACGTCCACGCTGTCGCGGCATGCTACCAGTGTTAAAGACTGCGATGGAGCTCCGTATGCCACGGCAAACTGGCTGACACTGACGGCGGCGGTGCACAAATGCTGCGCAGCTAGCGCCATTCGACGGCCAACACCGCGGTTCCTGGTGTGTCCGCTGTGCCGTGCTTGTACAGCCCTCTCGCAGTGTCCGGAGCAAGTATGGTGGGTCTGACACACCGGTGTCAATGTGTTCTTATTTCCATTTCCAGGAGTGTATGACTTTGGCGCGAATTGTGCCCTCCGCCACACACCACGTGGTGGCTAGCGGAGTATATATGTAGATGATTTGAGGGGAGGGACGCTAGACGTTATGGTCATCAGCGCCCTGACGAAAAGTCAGCATGCTAATCACATGGGTGGTACGAAGGCTGTCACCACATGCGGAGCAGTTTATAAAGTATTAAAGTCTGTCTCCCTTACCCACCAATTTAGGGATGAGCCCTGACAGTTCACAAAATTTCACCATCCTTGTAACACTGGAATCAGTGTCTGCGAGGATGGTGGGCAGGTCTTCATCGAGACTGAGGACTGCCCTGATATCAGTACATAGGACAAACGTTACCACAATATGCCGAACTGAAAGTGGCACACCACAAATTTCACAGAGCAGAGGATGCTCTCGCCGGAGGAGGAAGTCTTGTGTTAAAGGGCTATGTCCGATGCACAGTCTAGTAAACAGAACCTCCTTCCAGCAGTGAGACTGACATTAAGTCCGCCATGCCATTGTGGTCGATTTGGGCGACCGTAGTTTGTTTTCTGTCACCTGCAACCGTTCAGTGTTCCGCTGACGCATGATGCGTCTGTCAGAAAATGAGATAAAGGCGTGCAACGGGATGGAACATTGATGGGCAACCTCATCGTAACTCAAATTTTTTTGACAAAATTCAGTCCAGATATCGTACATAAATTAAGATGACTATGACACGCATATAGAACTCTCGCCGTACTTTTGAACAGAATCTGTCTTTAATAGAAATGTAATTACGTTTAGAATCTAGCGGAAGCTTACGATCAAACTCACGCCATACCAGAGACGCGTGGCTTTGGAGGCAGTGTATGTTGCAGATAAAAATCTGCTATGTGTATTCGAATTCTCACAACAGAGCATTTCTACTCCACGACTGAGCTGTAACATCCGTAGTAAAACCGGATGTTTATGTCGGAGGATGCGGCTGGCTTCTTCCGTTTCCCTGCACGAAGGTTTCCGTAACACCGGTCGGTTTCCTGTGTCATGTCCCTCTTCTTGGACATAGGGAATCAGCAACTGTTATCAGTTTGAATAAATAGCAACTCTAGTTTAAAAAATAGCTATTAATCGTCACAACCTGTTTTGGCCCCTATTGGTTATAATTTTAAAAATGAGCCGTGACAATGTTTTTACGCACCTGCAACTACTTTTTATTGAGATCACTCACTAATCTCAAATTTCACAGATGTGATTATTCGTGTCAGTGAAAAGTGCAGCGCACGCACACATTTCTGTATTTTTATATCCGTGGTGGAGCTCTAAATACTTCAGTGATCTACTTTCCAAACGACAAGCTTTTTTCCAAGGGTACGTCCAGTGATGTGACAGTTCAGCTAATACTGACAACTGCCTGGAAACAGCTACGAACTATCGTTTTAAATCTTCTCGACAGACTTAAGGTCTTTCTGAAGTGGATAAGAAGGTTACAGAGATACAGCTGGTTGCAGAGAAATTTTCATTTCACGTGGTGGTACTCCAATTGCCGTGGGCTTATTTACTGAATTTCATTTTTTTAAAGTTCAAGTTATGCTTGAATTTACATAACCGAACTTTTCAACTGCGATTGTGGTATGATGGCTGTTTCTACTGTATCGTTTAAGAATGCCAAACGTACTTACAAATGCTGAGTATGCCGATATCGTATTTGCGTACGGGTTTTGTGATAGAAAAATTGCTACTGCTTGCAGAGAATACAGAAGAGAGCGGAGTCAACACCTTCGGGAAAGAGGTGAAGGTAGAGGATTACAATTTTGTCGTTGGTTCATTTAAATATGGTTCAAATGGCTCTGAGCACTATGGGACTTAACATCTGAGGTCATCAGTCCCCTAGAACTTAGAACTACTTAAACCTAACTAACCTAAGGACACACACACACATCCATAACCGAGGCAGGATTCGAACCTGCGACCGGAGAGGTCGCGCGGTTCCAGACTGAAGCGCCTAGAACCACTCAGCCAGAAAGGGGCCGGCTCATTTAAATATAACAAGTAATCCATTACTAGTGTGTACTGATATAGCCATTATCACACCTGACGATTTCAATAACACTTAATTCTCATTGTTGCTCTGACGAAAACCACCTGCTTTTGTGAACACACGTTTTCAAGAATTACAGGTCCCGTTATCTATTTTTTGGAAACGAGCTTACACCATTAGTGGAAAATTGTTATTCTAGCCTGATGGAGCCCTGCCAGTTCTAGGAGTCAAGTGACACACAGTCTAAACCTGTCATTCCCCACAAGATAGAATGGAAGAAATGTTCTAGTTTCTTTTCCACCAAAATCCTTTGGCCTTACCCCCTTAGGCTTTTCGACTGTGGGGGCGATAAAGACGAAGTCTACAAAACAATAAACACCGTAGACAATCTGAAAGGGTCGACGGAAGAAAGCGCTAATTCATGAGAGCATATTTTTTCCTTCACGGCATGTTACATGGTTGGTAAAATTCAAAGACAATAACATACCTACAATAAGACAAAGGAAAGTAGACAGCATATTCTAGAGGTACATTTGGAACTACCTGTTATCATCATGATCTACATTCGAAAACAACAATTGACGCAAGCAGACTAAACTTTACTACATTGAGGGTTAGCGCTTCCTTCAACCGACTTCCTCAGTTGATCGCTCGTATTATGAATAGTGCTGTTCTCATAAAAGAACGCAAAGACGTGGTGTTGTTAATAGACTTCTCAAGTGCTCTGAAGTGGGACGTGAAATGTCTGAAAGTCAGCTTGGAACTTTATTATTTACTTTCCTTTAGCATCTCCTGTGGACATTTTTTTTTTGCTCACATTCTAACAGCCATAACTGTACTCCCACTACCTAAAATATTTACTAAGCCTCTTGAAATAGCCTGTATAAGGTGGGGTAATAAAGGTGAGATGACGTTGCAGACTTACGCTGTATATTGCTTTGAAGCTGGCGCTGCCATATTAGATGCCCCAAAACATCAGCAAGCGACTGTTTGAGATTGCTTTTTAATTTCTGTTGTGTGCACAAAGCAGTTGCTTTAAACAAAAAATGTTATGGAAGAATTGTGCATAACAGTGTCTGGAACGCATTTTCAGCCGTTGTTCTGGTCTTAAATTATATTTGATTCAGTAATAGGAAGCATACGTTCCTAATAACCAAGAGGAAAAGTACGCGATGTGAAAAAGTTGCTTTCGTAATCCAGCATTTTCCTTAATACGGACTGACTAAACTGATATTCTGTCTCTGATGTCCCGAAAATTCTGAGAACGTATTTTACTATGTTCAGTCGGTTTCCAATCCTCCCTTCTAACAGCATTCACCCAGAGAGATTTTCGAGTTGGATTGATAGGAAATCTAAAATCAAACGACAGAAATAAAACCAGTATCGTACATAAAAGGAAAGAGCGCAAAAATAATTCATGTATGTACAAGAAAATATCACTTTAACAAGCCCATTTACGAATGAAATCTGATTCCTTTACAATTCATACCATAATCCGGAACGATTATTACACCTTAAAAGATGCAAGCTGGCATTTTTGATAAAACACTTCTACCAGAAGTTAATGTTTCGTTGCAACTAACATGGCGGACGTTGGATTTAAGTTCTGTGACGCCATGACAACTCCTCTTTTTTGTATCTCCATGGTCACTACACTATTGCATGTAATCGCTGGAATTTGTGAGCTGGTTCATTAGCCTTTTATGAACTTCGAATGTGTGTCTGTGTTACATTTACTTATTCGAGTTAAACACAGGAACAATGAAAATGATATCTGTGTTGCGGGTTATTTTTATTCTGTTGTTGAATTAGAAGCTTGCCTCCAGATGATACTTAATTCAGAAGTTAACTCGTTTTATCAAGGATGATTTTTACTTAGATTTGAAGTTTTTGTGTGGCCTAGCTATCTGGGATCTTAATTTCTAAAGTAGCAACATGTAACACGCCTTGTGCGCTATCATACGGCGTTCGGAACATTTACATTGCTTCCACGGCAACGCAGGGACAGAAGCTGAAGTGCTTTCGGGTTTAAATGAAAGCTTGTTACTTAGCCATGAAAAATTTACATACGTGGTTCTCTAGAGCTACAAAAGCTACTTGCTAGTTAGCTTCGAGTATTTACGCGTGCTAAGACAACAAAAAAGCCCATGTTAGTCAGAAGTGAGGAGAAAATAAGTCAGCCATCCCTTAGACTATACTACAACTTGGCTTAAGCAGTCTAGAGAAACAATGCAAAACGTAAGTGGGATGTGGGATGTGGCGAGGTGTTTAAGAGTAGGTTGCGCCGCGCCAAGTTTCGCCTTCTTTCTTCTTTTCCATCGTCATCCACAAAAACATGACAATAGAACCGTATAAGCACTCATCAATCACCTACATTGGACAAACAGCACACATTTCCCGAAGGAAAGGTGCCATTCCGTGTGACAAAGATAAATCGCAATTAGGCGGTGGAACGACGCCTCGGTGGCCCCCCAGCGAACAATATCCTATAACTTTATTCGAATGAAAAAATAAAATAAATAATGTCAGAGGAAATATATTTATGGGAATCTATAACAGCGCCGTGTGATGTTTGCTGATAGTGTTTACCTCTGGTACGCAGTTACGCTCTGTACACACTGCAACGTACTCGTCTGTATTAATTACTCACCCAGTGTACATACACTGTACGCCTATTGATGTGACCGTTGTAGGTTCGTTTGGATTGTTACTTCATCTGCGTGGTCCAATGGATGTAAGTTCATTTGTAGTCACTTAAGAGTTTTCTATACATTTTTTATTTTGATCCGTGAATGGCCTGACAAAGCTGGATCTTACGTCGGAGCTAAACAAATATTGATTAGATGGTAATGAGTGTTCCGTTTTTAAACAATCTGAAGACGTTCAGTACATTTATTGTAAACTCTAAGGTGATAAGAACATTTATTTTTAACTATTGAATATGTTCAATACCCGGCTATGAGCGTAAAAACAGTGCACATTTGACTTTGACACAACTCTGCAACAGCACCTTCATTTTTGTACAACGCGACGCGACGCCCCTCAACAGTAACGCATGAGAGAAGAGCAGCAAACGAATAACTTGAAACATTGTCGTCACATTATTCAGCCTATTGCTTGCTTTGTCGCGTTGCAGAGCTTCTCAAATGTTACAGAAAATAAACTTGAGGTGCAATTGACAAACAGTTATTTTTGCTTATTTTGATTTCTTCATTGAAATTTTAAAATTTATGGTAAGTTCCTATGGGACCAAACTGCTGTGGTCATCGGTACATAGGCTTACAAACTACTTAATCTAACTTAAACTAACTTATACTAAGGACAACACACACACCCATGCCCGAGGGAGGACTCGAACCTCCGAGGGGGGGGGGGGGCGCCGCGCGAACCTGTCAAGGGGACCTAGACAGCGCGGCTACCCTGCGGCATTTCTTCATTCATTATTGTCTTATGGCATACTATTCAGCGTCATTTTTTGGCTCCAGGAGAAACTATTAGTCACTCAGTGTTAAGTGGATACTTTCGATTTTAAGATTCAATTCCATAGGAGCAGCACACCACATACTCTCATGTTCAGAAAAAGCAGAACATCTTGAACGACTAGAGATACGACGTTCATATTCACAGGACATGTACATTAGTATGTTCTGCAGAAATGATTAGCATTTCAGTCACCCCGGTTCAGAATGTATCCTGTTGCCTGGTAGGCACAGGTCCGCCATGGGCCCTGATAGCTTGTTCCATGCGTGATGGCATCGACGCGTATAAGGCTGCATACACCTGGTTCCATAGTTCATTGGTGGTGGCTGGCGTTGGGTAACACTTCTGCATTCTTCGTTTCACCATATCCCACACATTTTCGCTTGGCGACAAATCTGGTGATCTGGCGGGCCATGGCAAATGGCTGACATCCTGTGACGCCAGGAAGGCATGTGTTCGTGCAGCAACATGTGGTCGTGCGTTGTCTTGCTGAAAAATGGCATCAGGGGTGTTGTGCAGAAAAGGTATGGCTACGGGTCAACTGATTTCATTGACATAGGTCACACTGGTCACAGCCACCCCACACCATAACGCCTTGACTTGGCTCTGTATGTCTTGCGCGAAAGCAGTCACCGATGCCGCTCCTCCTGTCTGTGGCGAACCAAAAGGCGCTCATCATTTTCAAACAAACAGGATTCGTCCGAAAACACTATCTGATTCCACTCCTGTCCCCAGTGATGTTGTTAAATACACCACTGCCGTCTAGCACATTTCTGCACATTCGTGCAAGGTAGGCGGAGAAATGGACGACGTGTATGTAACCCATGCCGTAATAAACGGCGACGGACCTTCACCTCTGATGGTGTACGATGTTTTACACTGTTGTAACGGAGCCGAGGAGGACGCAGATCTGTCCTGCTAAATGCTATTCGAATGAGGTATCTATCTTCTCGGGAGGGAGGGTCTGGTTGGTGTGACTTGCCCCATCTCGGCGTGTTCCACAGCCTTCCGTGAACCATTCTGCACATAATCCTTGCACCTCGTCGTCCCACACGAGCAGCAATACCATGGATGGACGAATCACATTCTCTCACGCCAATTGTGTGCTCTCTTTCACTCTCACTGTTTTGATGGTACGGTTCGCGCATGCGCCTTTGAGGCATCGTACAAGTCTCCACAAGTCGCACTGATCCATTTACCTTCGGTTTACAGCGACAACGAGACCCGCAAGCAAATTTCACCGGTAAGTGGTTTTGCGCCGATATAAATGTTGACCTTCAACCCACGGGCAGACATGATTCAAATGCTAATCATTTGTGCAGAACATAAAAAAATGGTTCAAATGGCTCTGATCACTATGGGACTTAACTTCCGAGGTCATCAGTCCCCTAGAACCTAGAACTACTTAAACTTAACTAACCTAAGAAAATCACACACACCCATGCCCAAGGCAGGATTCGAACCTGCGACTGTAGCGGTCGCGCGGTTCCAGACTGAAGCGCCTAGAGCCGCTCGGCTACTGCAGACAATACATGGTTCAGCATTTTTGGAAAATCAACCACTAAGTGATGTAAAATACAGGGTGTACATAAAGTCTGGGAACACTTCCAATTATTTATTGCACAAGAACTAAACATTATACAGCTATCATACATGTTGTATTTTGAAGAGAAACTTTTGAATTTTTTTTTTTTCAAACGAATATTCAATATGCGAACCATGAGTGACCCGGCATACGTCAATACGGTAATCGAATTCTTGCCATACGCCTCCCAGCACGGCATCGTCGTCATTGACCTTGTGCACTAGCTCCAATTTGAATGATTTCATAGACAGCTCCTGTCGCAGGACTTTCCACACTGTCATTGGAGCCATTTCGAGTTCACGGTATGCACGACGCACCGATTTCTTTGCACTCATGAATGTCCCTCCTCCGCGCTCCACATTCACTTCACTTACGCTGGGATGTCCGCTTCTCTTTGCGGGGCAGAAGCAACCCGTCGTAACGAATTTACTGTGCCAGTGGTAAATGGCCTTCCTTGTTGGTGGCTTCTTACCATACTTGGTTTTAAACATCCGTTGAACAGCTATAGCACGCTTGTTTTTGTCGAACTCCAACAAACAGAAAGCTCGCTCCGCACCTCAACTCGCCATGTTAGCGACTAGCGCTGACTATCGGCAAATTACCAAACTACGCCGTTAACGCTTTTTGAAAATAATTAAATGCTAAGGAACTGCTAAAAGATTTTAAGGCTACATCTATGGCAGCTGGTATTTGACTTCTCAGTTACATGCACACAAAATAGTGTTTCAGTGTTCCGGAAATTCAACTCCTAAGGGAGTGCAATACGGGATGAAAATCTACGAAAACATTTCGTTGTATTAAAAAAAGGTTTTAAAGCTAAATTTATGAAAATTTATGAAAATTGGAATTTCACTTCGGCTAGATACAAAGATATAAAGAAATATTTGTTAGGCGATGAAAATTACTATGGAAATATCTCCGCAAGAACGCAGAAAGCATGATTAACAAAAACCTTGGACTTTAGTTACCGGAATCGCTTCTTGGTCAGAAGTACGCTCGGAAAAAACCATGCTTATACGGACTTGACTAGCGTAAACTGCTTACAAGGTGCTGCAATTTGTGAACATAAAAATTCGATTAAATAAAAACAAAAAAAAATTCTGCAAGTCACACTGCCTGCCTTCGTGAGCACAGCAGTTGGCGCTAAGCTAGCAATAATAATAATAATAAATATAATAATAATACTCTCCAAGGCTACGTTTCTTTGTCAATTCTGACCACCTAAATAGAAAGTTACTGCTATTCTCCCATTCCTCACTTAACCTCTAGTGACAAATTAGTTAGACAGGAATAAGGTTGACAAATTTCCACTTCTGGCAAAACTTATAACAGTGAAAAATGCAACGCTGTACTGATTCTAAATTCGACTTTAATGTACAGGTTCCCCCAAGTGACTCGGCTGATAGACATGCAGTTAAGAATTGGGCGATTGCTTCTGCCTAACTAATCACTGAGACTTTTGGATCCAACTTTCAGGGAGTGTCTCGCGCCAGTAAAACGCCTGGCTGAGCTGACGTTTCGTACCGGAAATTGACATCACGTGATCATATTCACCCAGCTTCAAAGATCATGTGTTTGCCATCTTGAAAGTAGCTACTAGACGTGTGCTATGCTTGCCTACTTTCATATAGCTTGCTTATTCTCATTTCGCTTGCTTGCTTTGTTTTTGTTTCTGTATTATATTTGTTGCTGGAATTTACTTTTTCTTACATAGTTCATGCTTTTAAACAGATGAATACAGTAAGCGGGATCGAAAGAATGTGGGTTGCAGTAATTATTCGGAGATGAAGAGGCTTGCATCGGATACAATACCGTGGAGTACTGCATCACATCTGTCTTCGGACTGAAGATAACGATTAGAATAGCAACGTTGCTATGGTGAGGATTGTGATTGTTGAAATATTCTGCAATTTGTTACCCATGACGTTAGTTTAAAAGAACGAGAGTCTCCAAAACATAAATACGAGATAAAGGTAGAATAAAATGGCTCTGAGCACTATGCGACTTAACTTTTGAGGTCATCAGTCACCTAGAACTAATTAAACCTAACTAACCTAAGGACATCACACACATCCATGCCCGAGGCAGGATTAACAGGTACTCTTAATTGTTTTTCATACAACATCCATATTTTAAATAACATCGAGGCTGCTGCTATTTACATATTCCATGACAAACTCAGTGACCAAATAAGTATGCTGAGTCAAACGGTGGTCAAACACATAGATCTCAAATTGACATGTCGTTTTGTTACCACTAGCGATAGCAGTGACCCAAGCAACATTTCTGAATACGGTATTGGAAGAGTGAGAGTACTAACGTTTATATTGATTTGTACCACAATTTTTATAATAGAGAGTGTATTTAGTGCCATAAAAGTCGACAATAAATAAAAAATTACAGCACGTTTCTGATTATTTAGTTTTCTAAGGACCCTGGGTGATACGAAACGGTGCATAAAGGACAGTTTCTTTGCGATTCCCTTGTAACGTACGAACATCTACTGAATAATGTAGTTTTCCCTTAATAACAATAAATTGCTAGTAAACGCCAAAAAATCTGGCCTTTTAAAGAAAGACGTCCTATATCCATCCAACAAAGTAGAGTTTTGTTTCCTACACTTTCAGCCAAGTCAGTGAATGTGGAACGAAGGAAACCTATATAAATGTAATACCTAATTTATTTAATGTATTAAATACGCCATCACAACTATAGCTTAAGGGAAAACGACATAGACGTGATAATAAATCGTTAAAAGCAATAAAACTGTTTCCCTACATAGGAGAAAACAATTCTACAGTTGCTGCAAAATCTGAGGCACAAAGGGCAAGAATCTTCAACACATTCCCTTTCGAAGCAAAAGCAATTACAGTTACAACAATGTTCGTGTAGCACAAAATCAAGTGAAGTGTAAAAAAAGGCGAATAAATGGACTCCATAAAAAGTTTACATGTCGAGGAAAAAGCCAGTGATATTAACAACAGACAACAGAAATATGTTTCTCACGCATGAAATGTGTTTATATTCTGTTGCTCTCAGCGGAATAAACTGCAGATACAGACATATTCGAAAAGATTTCTTCTTTTGTCACTGAATCAGTGTGATTCTTATTTTTTCATGTATTTTACAAAAACTTACGTCTCTTTATAACTTACTAACGCATGGAATGCAAAAACCATTATTCCGTTAATGAAGCAGAAGATTTTTAAAAACGAGCAGTATCCTTATGACACATGTGACTGCTTTCTCGCCGCTTGGAGCGCTAGTGTCGCTCCAGCTGTCAACAACTTTCACACCAGAGGGAGTAGTGACTGTTACAAACCGTTATAAGTGAAAAACGGTTGCTTACATACACTTTATTCTATTGACATTTTCTTGTTTGTATTATCTATGTGGAAACTATTCTGTACACTAATATTTCAGAGGAAAAAATCTCTCAAAGGAGTATTCGGCACTGCATATGACGATCATAAAGGCCACTCAATGATTTAGAACATTAACTATATTATCATTGTTCGCTAAAAAGATGCCTTATTCCAAAAGTGAACAAAAGTTGGATGAGTCATTATCACAAAGGCGTGAGATACACACATGTCCTTACATGTGGTGCTAATCTGGATTTCTGTTTTAGACTGAAAGTTTTAACTTCGCTGGGATGAAGATGTCAATGGACTACCCTTACCAGTGATACAAACGCCTAAAACAATATGACAGTTTCGTGTCCTACCCAAAGCGTTAACAGAGAAGTGTTTATGAAATTTGAAGGCTTTTGTACTTGATTTAAATGGACTATCATTCAACGTTACAGCAATTTATGGGCTCATAATAATAACTGCGTTTAAAATATCTGTACAAATGTATGTAAAGCAATCCTCAATGTATTAGTAGCGTGTGGTATGGTCTTGTTGTACTAATTTTTCGGGAAAAGCTTCAATAGAGTAACACATTTCTCAATATTTACTGCACAGTGATAATTAACTTTACCACGAACGTTACGACAAATGTTGACTACTGTTCAATATTGAGTCTACTTCAACAACGGGGTCACAAATGTGTTACAAAAGTAGCAATCACATGCTTTCTGCCTGTCAGGCGAAAATCCTTAAGCACAACTGAAACGTAACTGGCACCATATTTTTCCTTTTAAAAGGAGCTAGCCATTTCAGTATCCTCGCTAATTTGTTTAGTGCATATAGACAACTGAGGGGTCAAAATGAGGAAAAGTAAAGGAATTTTAAAGCTACTGGTATACAGTCATATTCCACGCGAGCATAGTTTCGCGTCAGGTGTTCTGTCATTGCAGGCAGGCGCGTGCAGCAGCTAATCACGTGATACCGATTTCCGGGGGTTCCGGTCCGAAACGTGAACGAAGCCAGGCGTTTTACTGGCACGAGACACTCCTCAGGTCGTGGAGCTTCTGAATTGTGGACAGATTAACTCTGGTGGCACATGTGTGAAGAAAAACAGGAAAGCAGGAGCCGTTACGGTATCGCGTGCGTCACTCGCTAACGACCAGGAGAACCGGGCGCGCTCGACACCGCTATAAGGAGACACACTTCTGGAATTCCCGACCCCAGTGTGCTGCAACAGATTCTGCTATTCTGGACGTCTGGCAACTTTTGTGGACTACAGGGAGGTGCGATCGAAAGTTGTGCGAAGCCGCCTAACGGCTAGTCTACATCGGAATTTCCCTTGTTGACCGCGCTGTCTGATGACAGTATACTACCAGTAAACATGCAGCCCGGTTTCTTTGACGAATGCTGCGATGTGTTTAATACCTTCAGGCGTCTGGTTACTTCACAAATGAGTTAATGTGTCAAATATGTGACGTTACGCGTGTAGACGAGAAAAATTATAGAACGGGTTTGAAATTACGTTTACCGTTTTTTGGAAGTTGCTAAGGGCTCTCACACTCTCAGCTACTGGATGAATGTCGACAGGGCATTCGCGCGCTGTAATTAATGCTATCTCATTGTGTACACCCCGTTTCTAGCTTTAATATTTGGCTTAACCTTATACATTTAATTTTATACACTACTGGCGATTAAAATTTCTACACCACGAAGATGACGTGCTACAGACGCGAAATTTAACCGACAGGAAGAAGATGCGCTGATATGCAAATGATTAGCTTTTCAAAGCATTCACAAAAGGTTGGCGCCGGTGGCGACACCTACAACGTGCTGACATGAGGAAAGTTTCCAACCGGTTTCTCATAGTCAAACAGCAGTTGACCGGCGTTGCCTGCTGAAACGTCGTTGTGATGCCTCGTGTAAGGAGGAGAAATGCGTACCATCACGTTTCCGACTTTGATAAAGGTCGGAAGGTAGCCTATCGCAACTGCGGTTTATCGTATCGCGACATTGCTGCTCGCGTTGGTCGAGATGCAATGACTGTCAGCAGAATATGGAATCTGTGGGTTTCAGGAGGGTAATACGGAACGCCGTGCTGGATCCCAACGGCCTTGTATCAAAATGGTTCAAATGGCTCTGAGCACTATGGGACTTAACTTCTGAGGTCATCAGTCCCCTAGAACTTGGAGCTACTTAAACCTAACCAACCTAAGGGTATCACACACATCCATGCCCAAGGCAGGATTCGAACCTGCGACCGTAGTCGGCGCGCGGTTCCAGACTGTAGCGCCTAGAACCGCTCGGCCACCCAGGCCGGCGGCCTCGTATCACTATCAATCGAATTGACAGGCGTCTTATCCGCATGGCTGTAACGGATCGCCTATGATGGTGTACTCAATGACGAACCTGGGTGCAGGAATGGCAAAACGTAATTTAGGTTCTGTTTACAGCATCATGATGGTCGCATCCGTGTTTGGCGACATCGCGGTGAATGCACATTGGAAGCGTGTATTCGTCATAGCCATACTGGCGTTATCACCCGGCGTGATGGTATGGGGTGCCAATGGTTACATGTCTCTGTCACCTCTTGTTCGCATTGACGGCTCTTTGAACAGTGGACGCTAAATTTAGATGTTTTACGACGCGTGGCTCTACCCTTCATTCGATCCCTGCGAAACCCTACATTTCAGCAGGATAATGCACGACCGCATATTGCAGGTCCTGTACGGGCCTTTCTGGATACAGAAAATGTTCGACTGCTGCCCTGGCCAGCACATTCTACAGATCTCTCACCATTTGAAAACGTCTAGTCAATGGTGGCCGAGCAACTGGCTCGTCACAATACGCCACTCACTACTCTTGATGAACTGTGGTATCGTGTTGAAGTTGCATGGGCAGCTGTACCTGCACACGCCATCCAAGCTCTGTTTGACTCAACGCCCAGGCGTATCAGGGCCGTTATTACGGCCAGAGGTGGGTGTTCTGGGTACTGATTTCTCAGGATCTATGCACCCAAATTGCGTGAAAATGTAATCACTTGTCAGTTCTAGTAGAACATATTTATCCAATGAATAACCGTTTATCATTTGCATTTCTTCTTGGTGTAGCAATTTTAACGGCCTGTAGCGTACTTGTAGCTATAAATAGCTACAAGCTATAAATGAGCTGATTATGACACCGTTTTAAATTTTTGAATTTCGGTCAGTAATTAAATGAAATGCTGATAATGTAATTTTTGTTGTCCTTGGAAGCTGTTAGATAGGCGACAGCAACTGTTACCAGATGACTGTTTTAGCCCTTTCGAAGTGTGGATAGAGAACAACACTTTTCAGAGGGACCGAATCCACAGTAAGTATGGGAAAAACCGACCGCTTAAAACCGATATTTTAGGTCTGAATAACCGGTATTTTCGGTATTTGTGGTATTTGTGTGGTCTCTTGTATAATGGGTGTTTTTCCTTTTTTTACTAATAACCGTGGTGGTGGTGGTGGTGGTTAGTGTTTAACGTCCCGTCGACAACGAGGTCATTAGAGACGGAGCGCAAGCTCGGGTTAGGGAAGGATTGGGGAGGAAATCGGCCGTGCCCTTTCAAAGGAACCATCCCGACATTTGCCTGAAACGATTTAGGGAAATCACGGAAAACCTAAATCAGGATGGCCGGAGACGGGATTGAACCGTCGTCCTCCCGAATGCGAGTCCAGTGTGCTAACTAATAACCGTGGATAAAACCGAAATATCAATAAGCAATAACAGCAGTGCTTAACTTTTTTGTTTTAAATAAATCTTTTTTTAAAGAAAAGGTGTAATTTTGATTCGTACAATTTACATTCCTTTGAAATATTGCGTTATAATAGAAAATGGGAAAAGCAACCAATGCTATTTTAACAATGATGCCGTCAAACACATGGGATAAGAATTGGTACAGCGTCGCTGAGAGTATATCGGGTACCTTGTGGCATGGCCTATTAGATGATACGCGTGTACATGGGGTGTGCAAGATTTGCCTCCGAATGCTCTGACTGCCATCGGCGGACAACGGAATGGCACTATGCCTACTCTGGAAGTATTTTGCAAAGTGCGGTATCGGTGAAGTACAATGTTCAATTTGCTTTAATAGATTAAAAACAGGAGGAGCCACGACAAACTTGCGACATCATGCGAGAATAAAACTTAAAATTTTACAATTTATTCGTACTTTACGATACAAAAAGAAAGTAGCTCATCTGCAGCCTGTGTCTACATAATATACTTTTATCTGCTTATACTCTTTGAAAACTGTCAAATTAACATGAAAATTATAGGTCTGCACAGTCATTGTCATCCTCGTGCAGTGGTTATTCATAATCCCCAAACAGTGGTATGATCCTCGATTACAATATTGTTCTTGAGCTGAGTTTCAAAAAGTTAGAATCAATAGGAGAATACCTGTGGTTTTTTGCAGTATTCAACCACTTATCACCTTTCGAGAATCGAACAGTGAACGGACTGTTCTTTTATATGCCTATTTAATTTAATATTTTTATTCTATATATCTTGAAAGTGAAGGACCCAAAATTTTTCAATCTTTGTTGGAGTTCTGCGTATATAATAGGAAATAATAATAAAAAACAGAAAATAGTTTATTTCAGAAAACGGTTATTTCGGGTTATTTTAACAGTCACGTTAAACTGGCGTTGAAAAAAAACCGATATAACCGAATGTTGGTTGTATGAGCGATAACCGCCATCCCTAATCCATAGAATTGTCACAAAAGATGGAGTCCTTGCAGTTTTCCACGTGAAGTCAGATTTCTGCGTTCTCAGTGGAAGATTAAGGAAAATCAAAGGGAACTTAGGTCGGTATTGGTGGAATGAAAATACGACTTATGTGACATCATTAATTTAACCATACGTTACGAGTTTCCATATTCTACATTTACATCTAAACTCTTAATGCTGTCAGGTGCATGACTGACGGTACTTATTGTTGCATTATGTGTTAGCGTTTCTTGGTTCAATTTGCGTGTGAGGAGCAAGAAGAATAACTGATTAAATGTCTCGGCGTGCTGTGATTAGGTAAGAAGCGTGTTGATTACTGAAAGATTATAAATACAATAGGGCCTATAACTGTGTTTGATAGGCTCACTTTATTTGTCAGCCAGAGTATTTTGCTCATTTGTTGTTTGGATTTATTAGAAAGTGTTATAATGGGATGTTGTAATATAAGTTTTAAGTTATTTGTAGTAGAAATGGTTTTATTTCCGTCTCTTAGTCATGCACAATGTTCCCTTGACTAGAGTAAGTTAACTGCACATTATTTGATTTGATTTTATGAAGTACCGCTCTGCAAACAATTTTAATGCATTAGATTAGCAGTTGTATGAATTTTGCTAGAAAGTGTTCAAGTTTGAAAGTTGTTTAAAATGAAAAACATAGCAGTTCTGCTATGGCTGGGCCACCTTGGTAGCCAAGCACATACTCACCAAAGAGTGGTAAGCCCTGGGGAGAAAAATGTGTGTGTAGTATTTGAGGCACTAACTGTTTTGTAAGCAAACTTCTTTCCCAGTATCCCAGCAACGGCGAACTGCATTCTGCCATCTGGTTTACCTAGGAACCTGACCATGTGATCATTCCATTTCATGAAACGTATTCACAATTGCGAATATGGATAACCACCAGCTATATAATGGAATGACGACAGTGAAAATTTGTGCTTGACCAGGTCTAGAACCCGGATTTCTCGCTTATCGCGAGCGGTCGCCTTACCATTTGGCTACACGAGCACAACTCATGACCAGAACCAAACATATGTGTGTCGTCAGCCATATGCAAGCATTTCTGAAGGAACTTAGCATCATAATTCAGGATAACACAGGTACTACAATGTTGTATTCCGTTTCAGATTTACTTTTTTATGTAGGAGTATTTGTGTGCGATAAGATGTTTAATAAGAGGAGACTACGTCTTGCGATGATGAAGTGCACTGCTTTAAGTTTCTGAAGGTTTAAAGCAAGTTAACAGTACGTGCACCACTTTGAAAGCTTTTCTCAGAGGATAATTCAACACAGATCATAGCATCATCTGCAAAAACTCTGAGATAAATATTAACATTATTCGCCAGATCATTAAAATGAACGACAAGGGTCACAAGGAACTTCCCTGGGAGAGTTTTCTTCAATCGATGACTCTCCGTCTAAGACAATATGCTACATCGCCCCTACGATGAAATCCGCTAGTCACAAATTTCCTATGATACCCGTATATGATCGTACTTCCGTTAATAAGCATTAGAACGATATTGAGACAAATGCTTTTAGGTACTTCCGTTAATAAGCATTAGAACGGTATTGAGACAAATGCTTTTCGGTAGTGAAAAAATAGTATATACACCTCACTGCTTTAAACGATTACCTTGTACGTATGCCGGCCGGTGTGGCCGAACGGTTCTAGGCGTTTCATTCTGGAACCGCGCGACTGATACCGTCGCAGGTTCGAATCCTGCCTTGGGCATGGATGTGTGTGATGCCCTTAGGTTAGTTACGTTTAAGTAGTTCTAAGTTCTAGGGGACTCATGACCTCAGATGTTAAGTCCCATAGTGCTCAGAGCCATTTGAACCATTTCTGAACCTCCTGTGTGCAAGTTGCGCAATGGTTATATTGTGGTTTGCATGTGCACCAAGTAGAGGATGGGCACTGCATTCTTATGTGTAATATCGCGTTTGATTTTGTTGTACATTTACACTTTCAACACGACCAAAATATTGTGATATTTAATCTGCAGCGAACAAGATCTTGCACGCGGACTCGACTGGAGGGATAGAAGGCTCATTAAGAACCAATACCTCTAACAGGAAATACTCTGTAACATATATTTGGCGCATATTATTCGGAAATATTTGAAAGGAAAAAGAGGAGTTCGGGTTGGTGTTAGGAGGATAGAATGTATTCGATTTACAGATCATATGGTGTTTTTGGAAGAGAACCACAGAACTACGACTGGAATGTTAAAAGAAACAAGACCTTTGAGCAATTCGGAATGAGAATTAATAAGAAAAAGAGAATTATGGTGTTAAGTGCAAGAAAATAAGGACAACTAAAAAGCTAGGACAGGAAGATTATAACAAGTTAGTGCTTACAGAGATCTGGGAAGCATAACTACGAACGGCATGAGATGTAACAAGGAGGTGAAAACATGCATAACAATGGCCAAAAAGGCATTTAAAAAGGAGGCTTCTATGTGGGTGCATGGACAGGGATACGAGGAAGAGCCTGGCAACGAGCTTTTTACAGAGCGTGGCATTATACAGAGCTGAGGCATGGACACTGAGGAAAGAGGAAGAAAAAAGAAGAGTACAAGTATTTGAGATGTGGATTTTGAAGAGGACAGAATGGATAAAATGGGTAGACAAAGTGATAAATGAGGTGCAGAGAAGACTGGGGGTAGAGAGAGAAATTTTATACACACATCAAAAAAAGTTTTGCATCACCCTGGTTCCCAGGAGTCCTGAAGATAGACATTGGCTGTGGATATTGTATCAAGACACAGTCCCTTTGACTGTTCAGAGATGTCACTAAACCCGCCCAAAGATGTAAACAACCATGCCTGAGCAGCCTATTAGTCGGAGGGGGTCCGACAGCCGATCAGTTCCAGTCATTCCACCAGGAAGGAAGTACATGGCTCTTGTTGTCTGTAGTTCAACCATGCCTAGACGGTCAATAACGCGGTTCGATCGCGTCCGCATTGTTACTTTATGCCAGAAAGAGTCTCAACAAGGGAAGTGTCCAGACATCTCGGGGTGAAAGAAAGAGATGTTCTGACGTGCAGGACATACGGAGAGACAGGAACTGTCGATGACATGCCTCGCTCAGGCCGCCCAAGGGCCACTACTGCAGTGGATGACCCTTAACTACGGATTATGGGTCGGGGGAACCCTGTCAGCGACACGACCATATTGAACAATGCTTTTCGTGCAGCCGCAGGACGTCATGTTACGACTCAAACTGTGCACAATAGGCTGTACGATGCGCAACTTCACTCCTGACGTCCCTGGCGAGGTCCATCTTTGCAACCACGACACCGTGCAGCGCGGTACAGACGGGCCCAAAAACATGCGGAATAGAACGCTTAGGATGGGCTTCACGTTCTCTTCACCGATGAGTGTCGCATGTGCATTCAACCAGACAATCGTCGGAGACGTGTTTGGAGGGAACCCGGTCAGGCTGAACGCCTTAGACACACTGACCAGCGAGAGCAGCAACGTGGAGATACCCTGCTGTTTTGGGGTGGCATTATGTGGGGCCGACGTACACCGCTGGTGGTCATGGAATGCGCCAAAACGGCTGTATGATAAGTGAATGTCATCCTCCGACCGACAGTGCAACCATATCGGCAGCATATTGACGAGGCATTCGTCTTGATGGACGACAATGCGCGTCCCCATCGTGCACATCTTGTGAATTTCCTACAGGATAACGACATCACTCGACTGGAGTGGCCAGCATGTTCTCCAGACATGAACCCTATCGAACAAGCCTGGGATAGATTGAAAAGGGAGTTTTATGGGCGATGTAATCCACCAACCACTCTGAGGGATCTATGCTGAATCGCTGTTGAGGAATGGGACAATCTGGACCAACAGTGCCTTGATGATCTTGTGGATAGTATGCCACGACGAATACAGGCATGCATCAATGCAAGAGCACGTGCTACTGGGCAATCTGGACCATCGTCTCTGAAGGTCTCGCTGTATGGTGGTACAACATGCAATGTGTGGTTTTCATGAGCAATAAAGAGGGCAGAAATGGGGAGTCATTCGAACCATTTTGAACGGGCTGTAGGGGAAAAGACGAGAGCTGGAGGGGAAGTGCCGCTCTGAACTGAAGCTTACGCTCACATTTTAAATATTAAGTGGAGCTCCGATGTGCCCGCACTTGCACTGCATTGATTAACATCTAAAAAGAATTCCGCTGAAAATTCAGTGATCCATTTTCGCTCGGCTTGTTAACCATTTGTAACTTCCAGAGAAGAGCCATGAGTGGTGAATTTTGAGTAAAACCTAGACATTTCTCTTGCTGCCACGTTAAAATTTGTTTCTTTTTTCCAGAATACAGCAGAGTTTACATGTTGTGCAGACGCAACTGCGAGAGAATTTTCAAAGAGTGGTTTATTAAGTTTATTAAGTGAGGAACTGAGGAACTGAGGAAAAGTACGGTCAGTAGCTTATTAAAGAAATCACATCCTCAGTACAAAATAAACATGGAATCTCTTCAGTTATGTTGTTCGGAAACTCACCAGCTGTCAATGGCCCCCAAAATTACGTTCTTTCATCGAAAAAGTCTGTTGTTAGTGGAATAACATGGCAGATAATGAAGTTTTGAATACTAACCATATGGTAAAATATTCTCTTCTTTATGTGCTATACTTTGCCAGAATCTCATCTCGGTACCTGAAACCGTTTACGGTTCAAATGGTTCAAATGGCTCTGAGTACTATGCGACTTAACTTCCGAGGTCATCAGTCGCCTAGAACTTAGAACTAATTAAACCTAACGAACCTAAGGACATCACACACATCCATGCCCGAGGCAGGATTCGAACCTGCGACCGGAGCGGTCGCTCGGCTCGAGACTGTAGCACCTAGAACCGCACGGCCACTCCGGCCGGCCCGTTTACGTAACATGACGAATGTTGCGGATATTTCATTCTGGCTTTATCGCTGGCACGGCACGATCGCAAATCAGTGTGCTACATCAGATCAATTTTCTCGAGATTGCTGACAGAGACCTCCACCCAAGTCTGAAAAAAATTCTATATGTTAGCTAAATTTCACACGCAGCAACGTATTATGTAATATGCACTAAATGCAAAATCACAGCGGCTCCCATTTTTCATTACAAACTTTTTCAATTTTCGCGCAGTTTGTTAGTTCCATGTAAATATCACAATAACTATAACCGTTAAGGAAATGATGGGTGCATCATCATGAGGCTGACACACAAGGGTCACTCCAAAAAAATGCACACTATTTTTGTAAAAATACAGTTTTCATTCTGCATGTGTGAAAGTCTTACAGTGTGTAGATACAGCCTTCCCGCTTGTTTTCAAACTTTGTTCAAACTGTTCCCGTGAGTGGCGCCATCACAGCATGTCTTCAAAATGGCTGCTACACTTGACATTCGTCAGAAGCAACGTGCTGTCATATAATTTCTGTGCTGTGAAAACGAGACAGTGGTAAACATCCACAAGAGGTTGAAAAAGGTGTATGGAGATGCTGCTGTCGATCGCAGTACAGTTAGTCGGTGGGCAAGCTGGTTACATGATGAAAGCGGGCACAGCAATATTGAGGATTGCCCTCGCAGCGGCAGGCCTCGTACTGCACACACTCCAGGCAATGTGCAGAGAGTTAACGAATTGGTGACTGCTGACAGACGCATCACAGTGAACGAATTGTCACGCTACGTTGGGATAGGGGAAAGAAGTGTTTGCAGAATACTGAAAGTGTTGGCGTTAAAAAAGGTTTGTGCCAGGTGGGTTCCCAGGATGTTGACAGTGGCTCACAAAGAAACAAGAAAAACGGTATGCAGTGAACTTTTGGAATAGTACGAGAATGATGGAGATGAATTTCTTGGAAGAATTGTGACAGGTGATGAAACATGACTCCATCATTTTTCACCAGAGACGAAGAGGCAATCAATGGAGTGGCATCATGCAAATTCACCCAAGGAAAAAAATTCAAAACCACACCTTCTGCTGGAAAAGTTATGGCTACAGTGTTTTTCGATTCCGAAGAACTCTTGCTTGTGGACATCATGCCAAGTGGAACCACCACTAATTCTGATGCATATGTGACGACACTGAAGAAACTTCAAGCTCGACTGAGTCGTGTTCAACCACATTGGCAAAAGCAGGATGTTTTGCTGTTGCACGACAATGAATGGCCACATGTCAGTCAAAAAACCATGGAAGCGATCACAAAACTTGAATGGACAAGACTGAAACACCCGCCTTACAGTCCTGACCTGGCTCCATGTGACTATCATCTCTTTGGGAAACTGAAAGACACTCTTCGTGGAACAAGGTTTAAAGATGATGACTCCATTGTGCACGCGACCAAACAGTGGCTCCAACAGGTTGTTCCAGAATTTTACTGTGTGGGTATACAGGCGCTGGTTCCAAGATGGCGTACGGCAGTTGAGAGGGATAGAAATTATGTGGAGAAATGAAAATATTGTTCCTAAAGGATGTATCTACACACTACAGACATGTAGAATAAAAGAGGGATTAAAAAAATAGTGTGCATTTCTTTTGGAGCGATCCTAGTGTAAAGCTACAAGTAACGCAAAAATGATTTTTTTTTTTTTTTTTTTTTTTTTTTTTTTTTTTTTTTACCGAGTAGTTTCTGTAAAATCGTATGAGAAAGATTACAATACGTGCCCCTCGGTTCTGTCATCGCTGACTGGCCGAAAGGTGGTGAACACTACCAGCCTCCTCTTCCGAACAAACAAGTGTACTCGCCCAGCGCTCTGGACGAAAGTTGGCCACTGCGCATCAACCACCTCATCCTGTCCACACAGGATAACGTGGCTGATGCGCAGTGGCCAACTTTCAGATCACCTCTGAAGACACAGTAAACGTAAGAGAAGCGGAAACCCAGCTGGTCTAAGATCTGTGTATCATATTCGAGACGATATCGCAAAAAGCGAGAACCCGGTAAGAATCAGTTTGTAACATCTTGCACGTTTTGAACAAAGCACAGCACCTGCTCACACCCATTCAAATTGCCCTCTGAACCAACAGGCAGCAGAAATGTTGCAGCTGTGTCAGTCCAGACCAGGTAACGTCTTTATCCACCTTTGGCCATGAACGAGTACTGAGTGTAAGAATGGGAGGCTCTAGAGCAAAGATAGCAATGGAACCATGTGGACTCAACTGGCAAGGCGATGCTGAGTGTCCTTTGGGACTATCAACGTCAATTTACCCATGTTTGGGGAGCGCTGCCGCTCTGCAACTATATTTTGAATTAATGAATAAGTGGTCCAGTTGCTACAATGTTTATTTTCGTCCAAGACTTGTTGTGGTGTTCATATTGTAGCCATTTTATAATGGATCTGAAAATTTTGGTATGGTGAAGCATTACTTGTTGCTTGGAGATCCACTAGAAAATGGTTTCACCATAATCGCCACAACCAGTCGTGGACCAAGATAAACAAATTGTAGTAACTGGAGTGGTTATTTATTAATTTTTTTGGGACACTATGATATGATGCTGACACATATTGCTTCTTAGAGGTAACCTGTCACAGGAGCTTACTGTCCCAATCTCCTGAAGAAATTACAGGAGGATGTAAAGATGGAATTTGGCGGAGAGTTGTCCGAGGGTGTTTTTTTCCTCCTCGAAAGTGTCTCAGCTCATTCTGCACAGGGCAGTCACACATGCTGCATCTTGAGCCATAATTTTTTTGCCTGAACCCCGTTTCTCCTGATAAGGCACTCACTGACTTGTCCCTGTTTCCTCAGATGAAGATACAATTGCACGGCAGACATTTCCAGGACGACAACGAGTTGATTTTCGAGATGGACCTTTTCCCGAACAGCCGACATGCAGGCTTCTATAACCAGGATCAGAATGACAAAGTGACCGACAGCTATGTGTTTACAGGACAGCTATCATAGCAACAAGCAATCAGAGCACAGTTTGGTCACATCCTCTGTCCTGTGCACAGTTGTCACATCGCTCTGCTACTCAACTGTGGACAACAATTGCAGTGTATTAACATAACTGTTGTGATTGTTCTTTCCTTTGTTTCTTTGTGCGGTTTCTTTCTTTTACAGAATGTGTGATGCTAAGTGAAAAGTTGTTTAGGGAACACTATTATGACCAAGCAAAGCAAACTCCATACTTCACGTTAACAACGAACATATGAACGTACTCGGTTCGGAGATCACAGATGCTGCTACCATATTGCGCTATACGCTTAACAGCCGACTAACAACATCCCTCCTTCCCATGCTCAACTATCAATCACTTTGTTATTCTGATCTATGCTTTATACAACAAAGGCCTCCAACAAACCGTCAATCTTTGGGAAAAATGTGTCTCACTGAAGGGTGAATGTGCAGAGAAGGATTAACACCACCAGCAAGTTTCAGGGTCACAGCTTGATTTTTCGAGGTGAGAAACTTTATGACTACCTCTCATACAGCTTCCATATCAGAGCTTAAAAGTCCTACTGTGGAATTGTCAATATGAACAAAGTTTTCATTGAGGTATGAACATGAAAGTCTAAGGACATGAAAGGGAAGCAATGGTTCACAAGGGAGTGGGACAGGGTTTTAGCATGTACCCAATGTTATTCAATCTGGATATTGAATAAGATTAAAAAATTCAAGAAGAAATTTCGAAAGAAGATTAAGGTTCAAGGAGAAGATTAAGCATGAATTTTGCTGATGAAATTGTAATCCTATCAGAGGCACAAAAGTACTCTGAAGAGCACTTGGATGGAATGGCTAGTGTCTTTAAAAAGGGTTATAAGATGGACATCGACAGAAGCAAAGCAAGTCTAATGAAATGTAGTCGAATTAACTCAGGTAATGCTGAAGGAATGACAGTAGGAGAGGGGACGCTAAAAGAAATGGATGAGTTTTGCTATTTGGGTAGTAAAATACCTTAGTGATGGCCACAGTAGAGAAGGTATAAAATGCATACTGACAATAGCAAGAAAGGCTTTCCTGAAAAGATAAATATCAAACAGGGAAGTCTCTTCTGCAGGTATTTATTTGAAGTGTAGCCATGACAGAAGTGAAAAGTGGGAAATAAATAGTTGAGATAAATAGAAAATAGAAGCTTTTCAAATGTGGTGCTATAGCTGAATGTTTAGGATTACATGGATAGATCGAGTAACTAATGGTGAGGTACTGAATCGAATTGGGAGAAAAAGATTTATGGCAAAACTGACTAAAACAATGAATCGTTTGACGGGACGCATCCTGAGCCATCAAGGAATCATCAGTTTGATAATGGAGGGAAGTGGGGGGGGGGGGGGGGTAAAAATTGTGGAACAGGCCAAGGCGTGAATATTGTCAGCAGGCTCAAATGGATGCCGGGTGCTGTAGTTTTTCGGAGATGAAGAGGCTTGCACAGGATAGAGTGGTGCGAAAAGCTGCATAGGACCGGACCAGAACAACAACAAAGGTGAAAACACCTTCATTAAACAGGAATTGTGTTTTCAGTGGCTTATGTTTCTCTTCTCTCTTCTTAAGGCATCAGATATAGTTTTTTCTCCCATGAATTTGTTTTGCAAGTGAAATGATCAACAGCCGTCTCCCATCATACTGGTATTCCGGAGACCCTGGTATTGTCTTTACATCGCTTTGATGTCTCCTCCTTACTGGCATCGCCCCAGCTTTCGGAAAAAGTCAAGCTTACTGTTCAAAGGATGGATCTTGAGCCTCGTGATTCAGTGTAACTTCTTGGATTTTTCCAATTAGTTGGCTGCACAGAAAAATAGTATGGACCCTTTTTGCAGGCTAAAAACACAGTAACAACATCCTTGATTGATACCTAGTCGCCGGCCGAAGTGGCCGTGCGGTTAAAGGCGCTGCAGTCTGGAACCGCAAGACCGCTACGGTCGCAGGTTCGAATCCTGCCTCGGGCATGGATGTTTGTGATGTCCTTAGGTTAGTTAGGTTTAACTAGTTCTAAGTTCTAGGGGACTAATGACCTCAGCAGTTGAGTCCCATAGTGCTCAGAGCCATTTTTTTGATACCTAGTCCTTGTTCTCATTCATATTCATTTTTTATTCAAAGCTGGAATCTAACATTTTTCGAACGTCAGGTACAACAAACACGCCATCTTTGAATTTCGCTTCTGATAGGTGAGGTAACCTCCCAGAGATATGTGCATAATTCTCCATCATTGGGCCACCCATGATATTTTTCATTAGTTCAAAGTTAGAAGGTGGTAGTAGAAATGTTTTCAGATCCACGAGTTTCTTGCGGCGCAAAACTTTTTCTCCACGATTCAAAAATTTACTAGGAGGCCAGTTTATTGTAGACCAATTTTGACCCGTTGCCGTAGTTTACCACTCGCGTAATAAAAAGAAAAGTCGCTATAATGCCCTCTTTAAAAGGCCTGAGTGTTAAGTGATGGAAGGTGACAAGCCAGTTTTGTTTCCATATTAGGATACAGCACACTATAAAACGACAGAAGATAAGTTACTCCCATTAAAAACGTTACTTCATCGTTAGTCTTATGCAACGTACACACTATCTTCGGTCGATACTCATGGAGAACATTATTTCAACATTTCTCGCAGATTAGCGAACATTTAATGCATTGACGATACGTTATGATGCAGTGCAGTTAAATGTTAGTCACTCTTGACTACTGCATCTTCTAATACCCAGCGATAGGAGGGTTTCAAGATGAAGTGCGTGTTGCTCGAATGATGTCGATCTGCGTATCTGCGCAGCATTTTGTGGTCGTTTCAGAGCCATTAGCTCAGTAAACTTCCTCTATTTTCCTTTGTGAAATAATTTAAATTATCAGTTTGTTATTCCGCTATGGTCAGAGAAAGCGAGGAAAAAAAGAAGGAAATATTACGGTCGGAGAAAAGATTCGTAAGGAATGTGTCTCATGAACCTGGATGGTAACATTTTTCGTGGTGCAAATTTGTAGATTGTGTTTTAAAAGTTGGCTGCGTTGTAACTATAACTTAATTACTTGTCTTTTCTCCCATGACTTTTTTCAAGTGAAATGATCAACAGTCGCATGAGCTTCCTCTCAGCATCCATTGACCGTGGTATTGTCTTCACATCACTTTGATGTCTCCTCCTCGCTGGTATCGTCCCAATACTCGGAAAAAAAAATCAACGTTACTGTTCAACGGATGGATCTTGAGCCTTTTGATACAATGTAACTTCTTGAACTTTTCCAATTCGCTGCCTGCACAAAAAAGTATGGATCCTTTCTGCAGGCTAAAAACATGGTAACAACCTCCTTGCCTTTATTGGTTCCAGTAGTGTACAGATAAATATACGAGGTGTGTGAGAAAAGTAATGAGACAGATTTTTTCCTAACAAAGTTTTTTCCAAACAATAACATTGTCCCCTACAAGATAGTTTCCTTCGGAAGCTATACACTGGCGGTGTCGTTGTTCCCCGTCTTGGTAGCAGCGCTGAAAGACTTCAACTGGTAAGCCGTTTAACATGTCGGTCGCACTCTTTTGAATGTTCTTAAAAAACCGAAAATGACGTCCTTTTAAGACGTTTCTCAATTTCGGGAAAAGAAAAAAATCAAGGATTCATCAGGTGAATAGGGGGGCTGTGGAACAACAGAAATGCCTTTTGAGGTCAAATATTCCGCGATGGAAGTGGGCGTGTGACTCGGGGCGTTGTCATGGTGCAGCATCCACTTGTCTGCAATGTCTGGTCTCGCTCTACTCATACTTTTCCGCAGATTTTCGTGGACATATTTGTAGAACACGCACCGGCCTTATTGTTAAACGTCAGTCTGATCTCTCAAGAGCACACACACATTCGACGCTTTCTTTCTTTTTTGTCATCAGTCAATAAGCTTATACACTACTTAATCTAAATTATCCTAAGGACAAACACACACACCCATGCCCGAGGGAGGACGCGAACCTCCGCCGGGACCAGCCGCACAGTCCATGACTGCAGCGCCTGAGACCGCTGGGCTAATCCCGCACTACTAATCATTATAGTGGGAGAGAAAAAAAAGAAGCATCAATTTTATTAAAAAATCCCTATGAAGGAGTGGGTTGAGCTTTACTCAGTATTTTCGCTTACGGTTTTCTTCAGTTGGTTTATTCAATAGCGTTATTCGTGCAGCTTGCTAGCGTTTAAACAGAGCTCCTACGAGCTATTTTTGAGGAGCGCCTCATTTCAACCAGCTGAAGGAGATCCTGTGTGGGGGTTTTGTAAGAAGCACAATCCGAGAAAATGCAGTGGTGAAGGCAATGGACACTTCGAGAACTGCTATCAGATGTCAATCGGGTCATCCCGATGTGAGTCGTCTTCCTCCCCCCCCGCCCCCACCCCCCCCTCCCCTTCTCCCACCACGCATGTATTTCCATGTTTGTATGGAATAGGCGATTGACTACTTACGTCTTCTCAATTGTGATGCAGGCTACATCGCTTGCTAGCCACGAACGCTTGTACGTTTCGTGGGTACCATAATTAATCTTCTACCCCTCCAAATATACAGATTTCGACCTCTCACCGTTCCCTTTAAAAAAACCGTAAGTTTTTCATATTAGGTGCATAGTGTTCCACCTACTGCTAGGTACTCCATATCAGCGACCTCAGTAGTCATTAGACATCGCGAGAGAGCAGAATGGGTTGCTCCGCGGAATTCACGGACTTCGAACGTGGTCAGGTGATTGTGTGTCACTTGTCATACGTCTGTACGCTGAATTTCCACACGCCTAAACATACCTAGATCTACCGTTTCCGACGTGATAGTGAAGTGGAAACGTGAAGGGTCACGTACACCACAAAAGCGTACAGGCTGGCTTCGTCTGTTTTCTGACAGAGACCACCGACAGTTGAAGAGGGTCTAATGTGTAATAGGCAGACATTTATCCAGACCATCACACAGGAATTACACACTGCATCAGGATCCATTGCTAGTACTACGAGGTGAGAAACCTTGGCTGTCATGGTCGAGCGGTTGTTCATAAGCCACACATCACGCCGGTAAATGCCAAACGACGCCTCGTTTGGTGTAAGCAGCGTAAACATTAGACGATTGAACAGTGGAAAAATGTTGTTTGGAGGGACGAATCACGGTACACAATGTGGCGATCTGATGGCAGGTTATGGGTATGGCGAATGCCCAGTGAACGTCATCTGCCAGCGTGGGTAGTGCCAACAGTAAAATTCCGAGGCGGTGGTGTTTTCATGGAGGGGGCTTGCAGCTCTTGTTTTGCGCGGCACTATCACAGTACAGCCCTACATTAATGTTTTAAGCACCTTCCTGCTTCCCACTGTTGAAGAGCAATTCGGGGGATAGCAACTGCATCTTTCAACACGATCGAGCACCTGTTCATAATGCACGGTCTGTGGCGGAGTGATTACACGACAATAACATCCGTGTAATGGACTGGCCTGCACATAGTCCTGACCTGAATCCTATAGAACCCCTCTGGGATGTTGTGGACGCAGACTTCGTACCAGGCCTCACAGATCGACATCGATACCTCTCCTCAGTGCAGCACTCCGTGAAGAGTCGGCTGCCATTCCCCAAGAAACCTTCCAGCACCTGATTGAACGTATGCCTGCGAGAGTGAAAGCTATCATCAAGACTAAGGGTGGGTCAACACCATATTAAATTCCAGCATTACCGATGGAGGGCGCCAAAATCTTTTAAGCCATTTTCAGCCAGGTTTCCGGATACTTTTGATCACAAAGTGTATTTCCTCTTTCTTTAGCCAAACGCGAAGTGCTTCAAAATATCACAGAGCAGTTACGAATTCAATGTTTAAATGCATCAAGTAATTTAGTAGATAAACAGTGATAGAATAAATACATCTCAACATTCAGTTTTTTAATCTGATTCACCACTGCCTTCAGGAAATATAGCAAGTTGCCTTTATAGTATCGAAAGTTGCTGTCTTTTCATGACATCCCATTGAGAAACATGGTATGAATTTTTCCCTTTGAATTCAGCTGTTTATTTTCGTATCTATGCCGAAGCCGCTTAGGCTCTGTAAAAAATTTAAGCTTCCAAGTCAATGCAATTAAAAGATACGATTCTTTATGTCACATATTTTGATACAGACTCACTTATTAAAACCTACAGAGCACTTCCAGTTGATCCAGAATAGTGAAATTTCGCAAGAAGGGAGGTTTTACCGACCAAGTAAAATAATAAATCCGAAAATTGTTAATTCGTAGCTATACAATTACAGTATCAAATGCTAAAATAAACCAGAAATGTAAACTTAAAACTTAAAATTAAAACATTTTCGAAAATCTTAAAATTTCCGGGACCGATATCTTGCCAGAATCGTTATCGATAAGCGGCAAAAATTGTTGAGGTTTAGGACAACTACGGGTATATATACGTAATGAAGTTTGTGTGGAACCCTCAGAGCATTTTTACCAACAGAGGGACGAAACCCCTTAAATTGTACGTTTGGTGCTTGCAATTCGCCGTATACAAAGTAATCGGTTAGATGGCCATGTTTGAAAAATATATTAAAACTGCGGCAGAGGAAACAGTACGCCATTTAAATGCTGAAACTTCATGAAAGAACGAATCTTTTGGAGCAGTTAAGGCATAATCTTAGCGAGAACAATATAAGAGGCTGCACGTGTGACGTTACGGAGTCTGTTGTAACAAATGGGACTCTTGAGTGTTAATGTTCAGACGTCACGGCTATGTACGAAAGAACGGTGCCTGTATCGATGTGTAGAATATATTGTGCAAATTTTCTAAAGTCGGTTTCTGCATATGCACTTCAAATGCTGCTTCGACGGCGATGAATTCCCAGTACTGCGATGCCGTTCCTGCCGACCACCACAAGCATATGTGAAAACAGTGAAATATAAAGGCCGCAACACGGACGCAGCTGCCCTCATAAACGAACACAAGTATTAAACAAGACAAGTTGATTTAGTTGTTCCGTTGTTCCGAACATTGACTGTCAACTGTTTAAAATGCATTTCAACCTGACGAATCTTCTCATATGTCAACCTAACGATTGGAAGCACTGCTACGAGTTTCCTGCTAGTCACCTTCAGAAGTAGTCTATTTGCCGAGAAAGCCTACTTTCCCCTTACGGTTGGGGGTGGGGGAAATCCAACGCAGCTTCAAAATGGTGTATAAACTATGACGCTGTACCTGAAGATAAAAAAGCAGGAAAGTCGTTGTAACGTTGCTTCAAGAGGACGCTGCAACATGGCTAACACGAGAAGATACAATGTGTGAAATTCACCGAGGTGACCTGCATTTTCACGCACGTGTTATGAAAAATTTGTATCATGAGGAATAAAAAACGAGAACTAGTAAACAATTGGATGCGTTAATCTCGGACACCACAAGAAGTAGAACACATGTCTGAACTATTTTATTTCAAATTCTGTCCTCTTATACCTGATTATAGCGTGCACAGCGCATGATGGCGAATGTCTCCAAACATTTCAACCGCTGCATTCGATTTCTGCATTGATGTATAGAACTAGGAAGCTATGAATACCGAAGCAGTTTCGCTAATTACGTTCTTCGTACGAAATATGTTTTGATTGCGGCACTTGGTACGTAGCTACACGCACTGGCCCGTTCATCTGTTTCAGCGTCACATTAAACAGCCTTTTTTAGCGAAATACGCTTACGTGTTCCATAGTATTCTAACGCATGTCATTTAGACGTTGTGTACGGCACAGATGCCGGTTACAGCGCCGCGTGGCGTTCAAACAAGGAACTGATTCGTTCTTCATCTACATAGTTTCAAGGTCATTGGCCGCAGTCGCAATAGCGAACAGTGAAATGTTCCGTAGCAGCAACAAATGTTCCGGAACAACACTCACCGTTGTATACGGAGGGCTTGGCGTCTTCGCTGAACACGATAGCGCTGGCCGTGGCGCACGCTGCCAGCACTACGAATGCATAAGTTCCGGAGCCCATCTCTGATGCACAACTGCGAGCCGCTAATCGTCTTCACCTCCTACTGCGGCGCCTGGCGAAGAACTGGACTCGGAAGACAGTTAGCTTACCTGCGGGCGCTCGGCTCCCACCGGCCGGGTCAGGGCCCGTGACGTCATTACGAGCTGCGGCCAATGGCAAGCGCCATCAAGGTTACGGACGCGTGCAGGCGCTGGGATGCCCCGACAGCTTCCCGCAGATGGTCATTTCGCTCTGCGGGCGGTCTTCTTTCGCCAGCAGTCCAGTACTCTGGCACTTTTGAGTTTTCTTAACTATCGATTTACACCACCTCATTTTTTCTCAACTCTGTCCAACTGGCCCTCACTGACACACATGTGTCGACCAAAAAGTAGACAAAATACTGAACTTTCGTCCGATAGCGTTAACACAAATCTGTTGCACAATCTTAGACCATACTCTGGACCCAGACTTAGTGACGTATCTCGAACAGAATGATCCTCTCTGTGCCAACCAGCATGGATTCAGAAATCAAAGCCGGCCGAAGTGGCCTTGCGGTTCTAGGCGCTGCAGTCTGGAACCGCGAGACCGCTACGGTCGCAGATTCGAATCCTGCCTCGGGCATGGTTGTGTGTGATGTCCTTAGGTTAGTTAGGTTTAACTAGTTCTAAGTTCTAGGGGACTAATGACCTCAGAAGTTGAGTCCCATAGTGCTCAGAGCCATTTGAAACATTTCAGATATCAAAGGTCATGCGAAACCCATCTCGCGCTATCCTCATTTACGTCTTGAAAGCCATGGATCGAGGCGGCCAGGGAGACGCACTAATTCGTGACTTCCAAAAAGCATTTCACTCTGCACACCACTGCTTACTCAGGAAAGCTCGATTATATCATATGTCACGAGAAATTTGCGTCAGGAAAGAAGTTTTCTGGATAAGGGAGTATTCATCATGTTTTCTGGGATGGAGAGCCATCGACAGATCAATAGAGTTTTTTTAAAGGGCACCAGTCAAATTTTGTTCCGATTCGTACTTGTTTCCTGTTTTGTGTTCTCCATACACAACCTTACAAATTACGAAAATGGATGTACGTATGTAAAGGGTGACGATTATTGAACTATATGAAAAAAACGTAAATTAATTACAGACCACGGCCCACACAGACTTTATTCAACGTGTAAACGTCACTACAGATATTCGAATTTAGCTTATGACATGGTCGACATGCCTGCCATCATTGGTGATGATGCAGCGCAGACGAATATCAAAATTCTGCAGACTCGCTGAAGTGTCGGAACATTTATGCTGTCGATGACCTCCTGAATGGCTGTTTTCAGCTCAGCAATAGTTTTGGGGTTGTTGCTGTACACCTTGTCTTTAATGCAGCCCCACAAAAAGGAGTCGGATGTTTTCAGATCCGGACAATATGGCTGCCAATCGAGGCCCATGCCAGTGGCCTCTGGATACCCCATAGCCAGAATGCGGTCCCCGAAGTGCTCCTCCAGGATATAAAACACTCTTCTGCTTCGATGGGGGTCGAGTTCCGTCTTGCATGAGCCACATCATGTCGAAACTGTGGTAACTTTGGATAATGGGGATGAAATCATCTTCCAAAACTTTTACGTAGCGCTCGGTAATCACTGTGCCATCAAGGAGCATCGCACCGATTATTCAGTGACTGGACATTGCACACCACACAGTCACCCGTTGAGGATGAAGGGACTTCTCGATCATGAAACGCGGATTCTCTCTGTCCCCCAAATGCGCCAATTTTGTTTACTGACTAACCCATCCAAATGACCCAAACCGTTCAGAAGCTATGATGATTTTCTTTCATATAGTTCAATAACTGTCACCCTGTATGTGTGTATGTTCCACGTCTCCTACAAAACCACTGGACCGATTTCAACCAAACTGGGTACACGTATCACTTATCACTTACTGTCTTTAAAGAATCGCTGTGGGGATAAGAACCACCTTCCTGTTGATGGGGGGGGGGGGGGGGGGGGGGGAGGGTAGGAAAGTAGCGTAGCTCACGACGCGCAAATGGTTCAAATGGCTCTGAGCACTATGGGACTTAACATCTGCGGTCATCAGTCCCCTAGAACTTAGAACTACGTAAACCTAACTAACCTAAGGACGTCACACACATCCATCCCCGAGGCAGGATTCGAACCTGCGACCGCAGCAGTCGCGCGGTTCCGGACTGAGCGCCTGAACCGCTAGACCACCGCGGCCGGCACGCGCAAATCACCAGACTGTATTCACCCAGTATTTGAGAATGAGAGCACTTACTGACTTAGAACAAACTTTACACATAATTTCATAAGTTTACGGAATTGTTCCTCATTGACAACCCGCACAAAATAGTGAAAGGAAAAAAGTTTATCGCTGACTACATATTCGCTGTTCATACAATAAAACTGACGCATCAGATATGCCATTTTAATTCATTACTTCTTTACTACTAACAGTACTGTCGACACATTTGGCAGACAGAATATATTACCAAAATTATGTGACTGTACGAAGCATAATTGGGGAGATGTGACGTCATAAACACTGAGATGCGTGAAATACTGCCGCATATTGCATGACGTTTTAATCTATAACTCCTTTGCTACTAACTCTATTCGCAACAAATTTGGCAGACGGTATCCACATATGCTGCCGATGTACTTTAAATATTACATTGCTGTGCGGCACATAGTATAAGAGTTGTGTCGTAATAAACATAGAGCTGCGTGAAAACGAAACAGCAGGGTGAATTACGATCCAGGTAGAGGGGAAATTTGTGTACAAATATGTGTGGAACATATTCGGTATATGAGAAATATATGTGACATGTGCGCATGCAGGCAAAGCCTTGGTTAAAAAACTCCTCTTAAACCGCTGGATCGATTTCAGCCAACACATATGACTTACTATCTGAAAAGAAATAGTGTGGGTGTAAGAACCAGCAACTTCCTATTGGGGCGGGGTGCTAATTTGGAGAGAGAAGAGAAGAGGAGCAGGTGGAGAGACAGTGAGGGAAAGAAGTAGATGGAAAAAATAGGAGGAGGAGCAGTTGTATAGAGAGAGGGGAGATGGAAATGGACAGAAAAAGGGAAGAGATGGACAGAGGGAGGGGGGGGGGGGGAGGAGGGAGAAGAGGCGACAGGCAGAGTAAGGAAAGAGGAGGAAATGGACTGCGGCAGAGGGACGAAGAGATGGGTAGAGAGAGCGGGAGGAGTACATGAACAGAGAGAGGAAGTGAAGAGCAGATGGACCATAGGCAGAGGGGGAGGAGTATATGAAGGGGAGGAGAGGATAGATTTAGAGGGGAAGGAGGAGATGGAAAGAGAGGGAGGGAGGAAATGGACAGAGAGATGATGATGATGATGATGATGATGTTTGATTTGTGGGGCGCTCACCTGCGCGGTTATCAACGCCCGTACAAATTCCCAACCCTTGCTCAGTCCAAACTCGCCACATTCGTGAATGTTGATGAAATGATGAGGATAGCACAAACTCCCAGTCATCTCGAGGCAGGTGAAAATCCATGATCCCGCCGGGAATCGAACCCGGGACCCCGTGCATGGGCAGAGAGAGGGACAGGAGCAGATGGACGGGAAGCGTGAGGTGGAGGAGGTGGACAGAGAGATGGAGTGAACCACACGATGTTCTGTGTAAAATACATCCCGACACATACAAAAGCTACATAATCACGACAGCGAGGCATAAAGTTGTGAAGTGTGTAAACCAAAGTGCAAAAGAGATTCTAGCAAAACGATTGGGATTAATACAAGTGCAGGTGTGCTTCTCTCTTCGGCGTTCCTTTCATGTGCATGTTTGATAAGAGCTCAGTCTCAAAGTACCCGACTTGAGGAAACTACAGGCAACCTTAATTTTAATCCAGTTGATAGAGATGTAAGTGATCAACCCGCGCTTATCGTCTTAGAAACAAGAAGAAATGCTTGGAGTCATTTGGGGAGGAAAATTATTTTGAAATTTACAACAAATTTTATGCTATTACCCAAAACTGCGCAAGAAATATATCTTTAGCTACTAATTTATATACGTGAAGTAAAGCAACGGTGTCCACGGGGCGAGGAAAGCTGATCATCCTTAGACTCTTTCAAGCATAATTTGTGCAGCGGGACAAACAAAGAGGAGGTATGTCTCGGTGCAGCCGGCCGGGGTGGTCTCGCGGTTCTAAGCGCTCAGTCCGGAGCCGCGCGACTGCTACGGTCGCAGGTTCGAATCCTGCCTCGGGCATGGATGTGTGTGATGTCCTTAGGTTAGTTAGGTCTAAGTAGTTCTAAGTTCTAGGGGACTGATGACCATAGATGTTAAGTCCCATAGTGCTCAGAGTCATTTGAACCATTTTTTTTTGTCTCGGTGCATTTATCTCATCTCCTGCTATAATCATTAAGCGAATAGGGATGTTATGCTATTTGAAGATACCTAGCGATACGTCTACACTGACCGAGCGAAGTTCCGCAGTCGTTAGCACAATGGACTCGCACTCGGGAGGACGACGGTTCAAACCCGCGTCCGGCCTTCTTGATTTAGGTTTTCCCAGGTTTCCCTAAACCGCTTCAGGCAAATAACGGGGTGGTTCCTTTGGAAGGGCACGACCGACTTCCTTCCCCGTCCTTCCCCGTGCCGATGGGCCCGATGACCTCGCTTTTGGTTCCCACCCCCAAATCAACCAACCAACCGTCTACACCGCCTGTCCAAAACGTTTGATTATGTTCATCAGCACAGTAACTACGGTGGCAGCTTGGATAAACAACTGTAAAAACAGATGTGTGTTCAGTCAGTCAGTAGTGAACCGCCAATGCTAAGTTGTGGATGTGCTGCCACAGTGTGGCATCGATGTTGTGTCGCAAGTCGCAATGTAGCAACGTCTCTAACTCAAGTGTTCAGGAATGTTTTGAAGAATAGAGACCTGTCTACAAAGTTTGTCCCGCACACCTTGACTTCTGAACAAAAATAACTTGTCTGAAATATATAACACAGACAATTCTTTTCGGAAAAAATCATCAGAAAAGATCATCACAGGTTACGAGACTTGGTATTATTAGTACCAACCCACACAAAACGACGAAGTGCCGAATGGGTCTCTGATGGTTCGCCAAGACGGAAGGTGTGAATGTGAAGCGCGAGTTGACAACCCAAAAGAGGCTTTTCCTGGCAGTGGTTGTATGAGCGGGAGACAATGTACAACACATGAAGTATTAAAACCACCATCTTAGCGTTTCCCTATTTTTTATTAATCAAGTTTCGAATCTGTTTGGACTGACTTCATAGAGACAAAATTAGATGGGTCAGTTCAAACAGCACACCATAAGCTGTTCAGATGAAAATAAGACAGTACAGCGATTCGTTCCCTGTAAAGGAGTCCTATTATTGTGTGAAGACGCCCCAGTACTTAAAAAGGAAGGAAGATCAGAGTTCAATGTCGGCGCAGTTACTAGAGAATGGCTCAGGCTCGTATTTAGAAGGATGGGGAAGGAGTCAGCCACGCGCTTTCAAAGGAATCATCCCGGCATTTGTTTGGAGCGATTAAAAAAATCACGGGAAAAACAAATCTGTTGTACAGACGGGGATCTGAACTGTTGTCCTCCCGAATGCAAGTCCAGTGTGCTCATTCCTGCGCCACCTCGTTCAGTGCCCAAATACACCGTGGTTATACACCGAAGTGCCAAAGAAACTGGTATAGGCATGCGTATGCAAATACAGAGATATGTAAACAGGCAGAATACGGCGCTGCGGTCGGTAAAGCCTATATAAGACAACCAGTGTCGGGCGCAGTTGTTAGATCGGTTACTGCTGCTACAATGGCGGGTATCAAAATTTAAGTGAGTTTGAACGTGGTGTTATAGTCGGCGCACGAGCAATGGGACACAGCGTCTCCGAGGTAGCGATGAAGTGGACATTTTCCCGCACGACCGTTTCACGAGTGTACCTGGAATATCAGAAATCCGATAAAACATCAAATCTTCGACATCGCTGCGGCCGGAAAAAGATCCTGCAAGACCGGGAGCAACGATGACTGAAGAGAATCACTCAATGTGACAGAAGTGATAACCTTCCGCAAATTGCTGCAGATTTCAATGCTGGGCCAAGAACAAGTGTCAGCGTGCTAGCCATTCAACGAAGCATAATCGATATGGGCTTTCGGAGGCGAAGGCTTACTCGTGTACCCTTGATGACTCCACGACACAAAGCTTTACGCCTCGCCTACGTCCATCACACCTACATTGGACCGTTGGTGACAAGAAACATGTTGCCTGGTCGGACGAGTCTCGTTTCAAATTGTATCGAGCGGATGGACGTGTACAAGTATGAAGATAACCATATCAATCGATGGACCCTGAATATCGGCAGGGGACTGATCAAACTGATGGACGCTCTATAATGGTGTGGGGTGTGTGCAGTTGGGACCCCTGATACGATTAGATACGATTCTGACAGGTGACACGTACGCAAGCCCCCTGTCTGATCACGTGCATTCATTTAGTCCAGTGTGCATTCCAACGGACTTGGGCAATTCCATCAGGACAATGCGACACCCCACGCATCCAGAATTGTTACAGAGTGGCTCCAGGAAACTTTTCTGAGTTTAAACTCTTCCGTGGACCACCAAACGCCCCGGACATGAACATTATTGAGCATATCTGGGATGCCTTGCAACGTGCTGTTCGGAAGAGATCTCCACCCCCTCGTACTCTTACGGATTTATGGACAGCCCTGCAGGATTCATGGTGTCAGTTCCCCCCAGCACTACTTCAGACATTAGTCGAGTCCATGTCATGTCATGTTGTGGCACTTATGCGTGCTCGCGAGGCCCCTACACAATATTGGTCAGGTGTACCAGTTTCTTTGGCTCTTCAGTGTAATTAAAGTGCACTTACTCACAGAGGTCCAGTGTCGGCTGTAATTCCCGTGTGGCAGCGAAACACGTCAGATATTCTAATGCATTAATGAATAACCGACCTACGCTGGAAAAGAATTAGTTCCAATTTTGGTCACCATGTGCAAATCTGGCGCTTTGAATGCAAGAAAGGTGTACTGAAATGTTTCCGTATGTAATGGATTAGGTACGGGACTTGGGCCGAAAAGGTCAAACATATGCGAAAGGCATAATGTTGGTGTTATTATTAACTGCCGCTTACACAGTTTGTCCAATACGAGCACCGACGAGATGCTGTACAGCGCCAGGTTTGCACCTGGTGCCCAAAATTCGAACTAATTTTTTCTAGTGTAAATCAGTTCCACATCAACACATAAGAATGTCTACCCACTTTCGGTAATTACAGCCCACAATGGACTTCTGTGAGTGGCTGCTCTTTAATTATAACCACCTAGTACTTGAGTGGCAAAATACCGATAAAGCGAACGGGGAAGTGTTTTTGTCCAAGAGAGCCAGGTGTTAACGTCACTTATTGGAAGCACTCGGGCTGGGACCACTGAAACTACTCACGTTTGGGAGTCCTCAGGCAGACACACGTTGTACTTGCGAAACGCTGAATGCAAAATTGAAGTTTCCGCATCTGGAAAATATAGCCCAGTGTGACTGCTTCAACTGAATTAATGGATCACATACGGAAAAGTAAAATAAATTTACAATGAATGAAATATGAACGCTCTTAGAAGGGCAAAAGTAATAACTCAGTGTATTGTCGTCATGCAAAATGTTTCTCTTCCTAGAATATCTGTACACAAGGGCTTTCAACTTATACAGCTGACACTAGATGTCTTCTGTAAGGAAAGCACTACCTATATCTACGAGTAAATGTACCACGAAGGGACTGACCCAAAGGTCCTTACGAAGTACGTAGCTTTTAGTCGACTACTTAAACGAAATCCCCAAATACATTACTGAATGGAGAATATTTTCCCGCAAGTGCACAGCATAAAATAAACATCATACATAATACAGTTATTTGCCCTCATTCACAGATTTTGGAAAATTCTATGATGGATTTTTTTACTTAGGTGACAGCTAGGGACCAGTCCACGTTAGAAATCACTGAGCTTTCCTAATTGACTCATTCTGCTGTTACCGCTTCTCATCTGAGAAGACTATACACCATGCCTCCCTTTTTGCTGGCGGGTCCGGCTCTTGCGAGACATAGTGGTCAGTTCCGCATTACGTGGTGCAGTCCGGATACTTTTGGTGAGATAGTGTATAATGTAGATCGTCGCCCGTGTGTGATGTACCAGCTCTCCATCTACATCTGTACCCTGCAAGTCACCCTGAGACGTGTAGCGCAAGGTACTTCTGGTAGCAATACCACCTCCCCCTTCCCTGTTCCATTCGCGAATTGTGTGTGGTAGGAACGACTTTCAAGTAAACCTCCGTATGAATTCCAATTTCCCTGATTGTTGCGTCGTGGTCATTCCGCGAAATGTATGTAGGAGGAAGTAAATGCTGCCCGATTCTTCTCGGAACGTACCTTCCCGGAAATTCAGTCTGGGACGCACGAAGTCTCTCTGCGTGCGTCTTTGATGTTAACAGACGAAATTTGTAACGATATGAGAATATAATTATTTGATGATGCTAATGACAACATACACTACTGGCCATTAAAATTGCTACACCAAGAAGAAATGCAAATGATAAACGGGTATTCATTGGACAAATATATTATACTAGAACTGAAATGTGATTAAATTTTCTCGCAATTTGGGTGCATAGATCTTGAGAAATCAGTACCCAGAACAACCACCTCTGGCCGTAATAACGGCCTTGATAAGCCTGGGCATTGAGTCAAGCAGAGCTTGGATGGCGTGTACAGGTACAGCTGCCCACGCAGCTTCAACACGATACCACAGTTCATCAAGAGTAGTAACTGGCGTATTGTGACGAGCCAGTTGCTCGGCCACCATTGACCAGACGATTTCAGTTGGTGAGAGATCTAGAGAATGTGCTGGCCAGGGCAGCAGTCGAACATTTTCTGTATCCAGAAAGGCCCGTACAGGACCTACAACATGCGGTCGTGCATTATCCTGCTGAAATGAAGGGTTTCGCGGGGATCGAATGAAGGGTAGAGCCACGGGTCATAACATCTGAAATGCAACGTCCACAGTTCAAAGTGCCGTCGGTGCGAACAAGAGGGGACCGAGACGTGTAACCAATGGCACGCCGTACCATCACGCAGGGTGATGGCGATGACGAATACACGCTTCCAATGTGCGTTCACCGCGATGTCGCCAATCACGGATGCGACCATCATGATGCTGTAAACAGAACCTATATTCATCAGAAAAAATGACGTTTTGCCATTCGTGCACCCAGGTTCGTCGTTGAGTACACCATCGTAGACGCTCCTGTCTGTGATGCAGCGTCAAGGGTAACCGCAGCCATGGTCTACGAGCAGATAGACCATGCTGCTGCAAAGGTCATCGAACTGTTCGTGCAGATGGTTGTTGTCTTGCAAACGTCCCCATCTGTTGACTCAGGGATCGAGACGTGGTTGCACGATCCGTTACAGCCATGCGGATAAGATGCCTGTCACCTCGACTGCTAGTGATACGAGGCCGTTGGGATCCAGCACGGCGTTCCGTATTACCCTCCTGAATCCACCGATTCCATATTCTGCTAACAGTCATTGGATCTCGAGCAACGCGAGCAGCAATGTCGCGATACGATAAACCGCAATCGCGATAGGCTACAATGCGACCTTTATCAAAGTCGGAAACGTGATGGTACGTTTTTCTCCTCCTTACACGAAGCATCAGAACAACGTTTCACCAGGCAACGCCGGTCAACTGCTGTTTGTGAATGAGAAATCGGTTGTAAACTTTCCTCATGTCAGCACGTTGTATGTGTCGCCACCGGCGCCAACCTTGTGTAAATGCTTTGAAAAGTTAATCATTTGCATATCACAGCATCTTCTTCCTGTCGGTTAACTATCGCGTCTGTAGCACGTCTTCTTCGTGGAGTAGCAATTGTAATGACCAGTAGTGTAAAACTGCGAAGACATAGCTACGGAACAGTCAGATTAATAAATACTACTGACAATTACGTATTTTCTAGTGTGACAGCATCGACTAAAAAGTAAACTAAACTCCGCCCTAGCAGGCCATGAAGGCCCAACGGTACCGACCGGACGCCGTGTCATCCTCTCCACACAGGCGTCACTGGATGCGGATGGGCATGTGATCAGCACACCGCTCTCCCGGCCGTATGTCAGTCTTGGAGACGGAGCAGCTGCTTCTCGATCAAGTAGCTCCTCAGTTTGCCTCACAAGGCTGAGTGCATCCCGCTTGGCAACAACGCTCGGCATATCGGACGGTCACCCATCCAAGTTCTAGCCCAGCCCGACAGCGCATAACTTCCGTGATCTGACGGGAACCGGTGTTACCACTGCGGCAACGCAGTTGGCTCTTAACAGTATCGGTTTAGTTCTTGAAAGCTTTCGTTTACTCCAGGATTTCATTTCTCGACTTTTTATGTTATCATTAATAACATCAACTTTGACTAGTTGTGGTCTCTGAAAATCCTGTTCATAAAGCTGACTGAAGAACGATCTTCTATATGAACTGTTAATACTTTATGAATTAACAGTTCAAATAGTAGATCTGTTCTTCAGTCAGTTTGGATCTAATCTTTTTGTTTTCAACCTAAAGGATGTCCCAAATCCTTAGGGTTAAAACTATGCAAACGAATGACCATAATGGATATTTTAGGCGGTACGAACTCTCGACTTTTTTGGCATTAACTGACCAAAAGACGTTAGTCAAGACGCAAATACTACCTGCTATAACTGAATTTTATTTACTATTTTCACATATTAATGAAAATCACTGTTTAAACGAGTTAATAGCTAAATAGCACCCCGTGTTTTGCGTCCCTTCGCAGTAAGGAAATGCAGTAGCTCATCCGCTGTTTGCCATATCATTTGGATAGTGAAGGCGATTGAGGGGGAGCGCAGATCGTTCAGACTTAGTGCTTCTTCTCAACCTCGGGCTCATATTTAGCCGGTTAGGCGCTCTCATCTAGGCAGTTGAGTGCTCGGTAAAGCTGCGCGCCACAGATTCGCTTTACACAATCAGAGATAATATGCTAAAAAGGCATTCAGACAATAATACTATTGCGCAGAAAGGGTTCAACGTTTTTAGATCCACTGGTACGTTTTTAATCATTACTTGTCGTGTTTAGAGACAAAAGATACGCAGGACACTTGTGCAACAAAACAGAGAGACGTTGTGTTCTGCATCTGTGCACACTCGCAAGGAATTTATTCTTCCCCACGCAATACAGTATCTACAGTCCGCTTTCCCAAAGCCGTTACTGAAATCTACGTTCGTGATTCTGAAGTCTATGTTGAAGAAGCCTTCGTGCTTTTCTTATGAAAACTGATGTAAGTGGATATACACGATGTAACGGGTACAACTGCAGATTTATTTGATTTGGTACCTCAGTATGTACCCATACGAGTGAGCAGGTAGTTTTTTTTCTGCGTCGAGAAATCTTCCCACAGACACGTCACAAGATTGACTACCTGATGTGTTTCTGCGTGTTTGCATCTGAACCACTAGATGGGCTGCACTAATCAGTATAGACTAAGCATATTGTGTCCACGCGTCCATACTTCAACACCTGACCTGCTGCCCAGGATAGAAATAAGCCTTACTGGCTTACTTTTGCCACGTGTACTTGGAGGTACTAACCAACCTAACAACACACGATTTGTTATAGCTATAATTATAGTCTGCAGATGACGTAAATACTGATGCAATGTTGTTCAGTACACCGTCCTCTGTCACTAACAGAAATATCTGCACTTATCGCCGATGCACCCTGTACAATGTTAGCAACTCAGACGACAGACTATTACTAGTTTCTAAGACAAAGAGTGTGATTAGATCGACATTGGGTGTTGTGCAGAGGGCCAGCTCCTCACTCACATAAAAACATAGAAATGCTAAAAAACCTAATCATATGCCTCGGAAAAATTGGGACTTTCGACGACGAACTGGCGATGAGAAACGGAAAATGATGTTTGGTTGCTGGAATGTGCAAGGTATTTCCTCTAAAATACATTTACTACCTGCAGAACCTGACATGTTTAACATGGATGTTGTCGTACTCTCTAAACAAAGAAGAAAGGGCAAAGAGAAGAAGAACAGGATAATTATGTACATATCTGGAGTAATTATGTACATATCTGGAGTGGGGTGTCAAAAGCAGTAAAGTAGGAGTCTCCATTATGACAAAGAAATCATGGAACAAAAGAATCACAAATTGGACATTCATTAATCAACGTATTATAACGGTTGAAATGGCATTATTTGCTAGGGAAGTTGTGATTATTGGCGTATATGCACCCACGAACGACATAAAAGATAAGGAGAAAGATACATTCTGGGCCACCCTCAGGGAGACTATTGAAAAAATCCCAAGAAGAAAGGAAGTGATTATCATGGGAGATATGAATGGAAAGGTAGAAACTAGAGAATCCTGTAGAATAGTAGGAAAACATGGAGAGGACGAATATAATGACAGTGGGGAACGATTGATTGCAATTTGTGAACAATTTGATCTAAAAATTACCAACACATTTTTCAAACAGAAGGACATTCTTTAATAAATTTGCAACGGAACACTAAAGAACTTCGTTCTATAATAGATTATATTAACATTAGGCAAACAAGTAGTTTCAAGGCAGTAGACGTGAGATATTATAAAGGAGCCCAGTGTGGATCAGACCACTATCTAGTAAAAATTAAGTCTTTTTGGCCATGGAAGAATGCAAGGAATGATACAAGTAACATAAATAAAACGGACCAGACTGAGGAAGATGAAAATTTACCTTTTAATATTGACAGCCTACAAGACGAAAGTATCAGAACATTCTTTGCGGCCAGAATAGAAAGGAAACTGGTTGAATTATTTGAAGGAAGTACAGAGGAAATATATGGCTACATAAAAACTAATTTGAAAATCATAGCAACAGAGGTGTTGGGTAAAAAATATAGCAACCACAACCGTGTAGCAGAGTGGTGGTCAGAGGAAATAGAGGTCCTCTTTAGAGCAAAACGAAATGCGTTCCTTCAATGGTTGAATGATAAATCAGAAGTAAGAAGATCAATATACAAGGAAAAGAAGTATGAAGTGATGAAAAAAATAAGAATGGCAAAAAATGAAGCATCGTAAGGAACATGTGCCAAGGTGAATAACAAACTAGGATTTGGGAGAGCAAAAGAAGCATGGTCAGTATTAAAAGGGCTTCGACAGGATACAAAAGGCAAAACCAATCTCCAACTGATAACACAAAAGGAATGGGAAGAGTGTTTCAAAAAATTATTAAATGAGGACAGAGAAGAACATCTAGAAGAAGGAACTGTGGGAGAAAAAGGACACGAAGATGATGAGATCCAGATTTTAGAAACTGAAGTACTTCAGGCGTTGAGAACAGGATGAATGGTAAATCATCGGGACCAGGCAATATCAATCTAGAGTGTCTGAAATATGGTGGTGACAAAATTGAGAACCTCATAACACAGCTCTTCAACAAAATGATACATGGAGATTCAATACCCAACGAGATGAAGCTAGGTTGCATTAATACAATATTTAAGAAAGGGTATCGCAAAATTTGTTCAAATTATCGAGGAATTTGTGTTACAAACACATTAATGAGAATTTTTGCGATAGTAATTAAAAACAAACTGGAAAAAAATTTTAGAACCCATGAAGAACAATCTAGACTCACGGCTGGGAGATTATGTGTAGACCATATTCTCACATTATGACAGATTTTGGAGAAACATAGGGAAAAATAAAAAAAATATAGGATTAATTTTCATAGCTCTAGAAAAAGTGTATGATATTGTTCCAAGAAAATTACTTTGTAGAGCCCTACATATGGCAAACATAAACCCTTCTTTGATTACAATAATACAACAGATGTATAAAGATAACATTTGCCAAGTGAAAGTTGGTAATAAACTTTCACAGAAATTTAGAACAAGCAAAGGCCTTTCACAGGTCTGTCCCATGTCACCATCATTATTTAAAACCTATATAGATATTAGCCTTAGAACATGGTCTCGTAAATGTAATAGTATGGGATTAGAAATAAGAGATGGAGTTTACCTACATCATTTATTGTTTGCTGATGATCAAGTAGTCGTAGCACAAGATGGGGAGGATGCTAACTATATGTGCAATCAACTAGCAATATCATACAAAACTTGGGGTTTGAAGATTGATTACCAAAAAACAGAATACTTGACTAATGATTCAGATGAGGTATACATTGAAGGAAAGAAAATCAACAACACTTTCTGTTATTTGAGATCCATTTTAGAAATGGAGGGAAAATAAGAGTCAGAAATCAATAAAAGAATTAACAGCGGACGGAAGGTCATTAGGATGCTTAACTCAGTCTTATGGAGCAGGAATGTAATGGGCAGAACTAAAAAATTAATATACAAATCCATTTAGAGAGTGTGGTTCTGTATGGAACAGAGACCTGGACAATTAACCTGAAGCACATTAAAAAATTACAAGCTGTAGAGATGGACTTCTGGAGAAGATCGGCAAGAATCTCCAGGAAACAAAAGAGAAAGAACACCGAAATAATAAGGAGAATGGAAATAAAGAATATATGACGTAATGGATAGGAGGAAATTACAGTGGTACGGGCATTTACGACGAATGGAGAAAGCCAGAATACCAAAATTGATACTGGAGAGGGAACCGAAGGGGAGAAGAAGAAGAGGACGACCTATGACCACCTGGCCCCAAAATGTACAGCACATAATGAGGAGAATGGGCGCAGAGGGAAAGGACACACAAGATCGAAACACCTGGAGGAATATTTTGAAAATATAGTTCAAAAACGTTTATTCTTTGTATTGTAATTTTCGAGTAAATTATTATGTTGGAGTTAAGCCTCTGTAATGCGGAAAAGCTTAAAATAATAAATAATAAAAATTAATACAGAAGTTGGCATATTTTTCTAAACACTTACGACATTTCGAATGAACCACATTGAAGGATAGTAATCTGCGTTAAATGAAAGACTGTTATTATTATTTACATTTGAATTGAGTCACTATGAACTATTAGTTAACAGTCAATATCGTTTTCCAGTTTTAGCTCTTGTTCGTCTGCCAGCTTTGATGTCATGCCAGTATCTCTTGATCCCAGCACTCAGTGCTTTCTTCCGGTCTTCTGCCAGGAGTTCCCTTTAATCTTTTTAGTTCTTCTCTCAAAACTTCGGCAGGTTTTTATCATTTGTCTAAATTCATTCCTATTCATGAATTTGGGATACCGATCTCTTTACGATCTTTATCACATTCTTGGAACTATCCCAATCTTTTTTGCCTTTAGCTTTATGATATTCCAGATTTTCTTTATTTGATGAACACTGGACATTCTGAAGATGCGCCCACAGAACAACAACCTTTTCTTCTTAATCGATGATTGTACTGGTTCTATATTTCTGTACAGTTCTTTGTTTGTTCTCACATGTGCCCATTAATCTGTCTGTCGCCTAAAATCATCCGTAATAGCCTGCGTTCTCTTTTGAGTCATGTATCGTCAGTCCTAGTCTATTATCAGTCAAAGTCTCCGGAGACATGCAATCCCTCTGGTTTGACAACTGCACCGTAGTGTCGCAACTTGGCCCCAGAGCTCAGTGACTTCTTAATCTTGAAGTTTTTCGGTAGGTGATATGCTCGATGCAGTTTGCAGAACCTAAGGTAGATCGCTTCCTGTTCTTATCCATCCTGTTGGATTACCATTGCTGGGTATACGATTAGTCTTCCAACCATCCATTCTGATCTACCGCTGATTTTGGCCATGTATTTTGTCTTCTCAAGTGGGATCTGTAATCCTACTTTCTCATCTGTCTCTATCAATCGATCAGTCTTTACAAATGCTGAGTTAATATTTGCTGACAAAAATGTCTACGTCACTTGCAAGGGCCAAGCAAACAATGTACGAATAACAGTTTCAGGCTGACCGTTCTTTATTTCCCTCTTCTTTGCTTCCTCCATTCTCTTACCCAATTCTCAAAGGACCTTTTCCAAGACACCGTTAAAAAGAACTGGACAGAGTCTACCATTTTGTTTGAGGCCAGTTTTGATTTCAAACGGGTGTGAAGTCTCACCTAAGACGATTATTACCGACAGTTACTGCCTTATATGTAACTGATTTGTTCCGTAAAGTTTACTTAACATATGGTGTTCTTTGCCATCAACGAAAATGTGTTTTTAATGCATGGAACTATTTATTTTGTTATTCCAAAAGTTTTCAGAATACACTGGCTGAAAAAATCGCAACACTAAAAAATAAATAAATAAACGTAGAGGAATGAAATTTCGGAAATACATACTCTACTGGCCATTAAAATTGCTACACCACGAAGATGACGTACTACAGACGCGATATTTAACCGACAGGAAGAAGATGCTGTGATATGCAAATGATTTGCTTTTCAGAGCATTCACACAAGGTTGGCGCCGGTGGCGACACCTACAGCGTGCTGACATGAGGAAAGTTTACAACAGATTTCTCAAACACAAACAGCAGTTGACCGGCGTTGCCTGGTGAAACGTTGTTGTGACGCCTCGTGTAAGGAGGAGAAATACGTACCATCACGTTTCCGACTTTGATAAAGGTCGGACTGTAGCCTATCGCGATTGCGGTTTATCGTATCGCGACATTGCTGCTCGCGTTGCTCGAGATCCAATGACTGTTAGCAGAATATGGAATCGGTGGGTTAAGGAGGGTAATACGGGACGGCCTCGTATCACTAGCAGTCGAGATGACAGGCATCTTATCCGAATGGCTGTAACGGATCGTGCAGCCACGTCTCGATGCCTAACAGATGGGGACGTTTGCAAGACAACAACCACCTGCACGAACAGTTCGATGACGTTTGCAGCAGCATGGTCTATCTGCTCGTAGATCATGGCTGCGGTTACCCTTGACGCTGCATCACAGACAGGAGCGCCTACGATAGTGTACTCAACGACGAACCTGGGTGCATGAATGGCAAAACGTCATTTTTTCAGATAAATCCAGGTTCTGTATACAGCATCATGATGGACGCATCCGTGTTTGGCGACATCGCGTTGAACACACATTCGAAGCGTGTATTCGTCATCGCCATACTGGCGTACCACCCGGCGTGGTGGTTTGGCGTGGCATTGGTTACATGTCTCGGTCACATCTTGTTCGCATTGACGGCACTTTGAACAGTGGATGTAACATTTAAGATGTGTTACGACCCGTGGCTCTATCCTTCATTCGATCCCCGCGAAACCCTACATTTCAGCAGGATAATGCACGACCGCATGTTGTAGGTCCTGTACGGGCCTTTCTGGATACAGAAAATGTTCGACTGCTGCCCTGGCCAGAACATTCTCCAGATCTCTCACCAATTGAAAACGTCTGGTCAATGGTCAATGGCCGAGCAACTGGCTCGTCACAATACGCCAGTCACTACTCATGATGAACTGTGGTATCGTGTTGAAGCTGCATGGGCAGCTGTACCTGTACACGCCATCCAAGCTCTGATTGACTCAATGCCCAGGCGTATCAAGGTCGTTATTACGGCCTGAGGTCGTTGTTCTAGGTACTGATTTCTCAGGATCTATGCACCCAAATTGCGTGAAAATGTAATCACATGTCAGTTCTAGTATAATATATTTGTCCAATGAATACCCGTTTATCATTTGCATTTCTTCTTGGTGTAGCAATTTTAACGGCCAGTGGTGTATGTCTAGGTAACATACATAAGCGATTAACATTCTAAGATCACAGGTTAATACAAGCGCAACATAAGCTGTTGCAATTGTGAAATGTTGGCGGATTAATAAACCGATGCAACCGGCAGGATGTTGAACGGAAGTATCTAAATGTGCATTCATTGTGTCGTACAGGTGCCGGATGTCAGCCTATGGCGTCGAGTTCGATGCCTGTTGCACTTGGTCAGTAATAGTGGTTCAAATGGCTCTGACCACTATGGGACTTAACATTTGAGGTCATCAGTCTCCTAGAACTTACAACTACTTAAACCTAACTAACCTAAGGACATCACACACATCCATGCCCGAGGCAGGAGTCGAACCTGCGACCGTACCGGTCGCGCGGTTCCAGACTGAAGCGCCTAGAACCGCTCGTCGACTGCGGTCGGCACTTGGTCAGTCAATACGGGGATTGTTAATGCTGTTTGTGGATGACGTTGGATTTGTAATCCGATGATGTCCCATATGTGCTCGATTGGAGACAGATCTGGTGATCGAGCAGGCCAAGGCAACATTTCGACACTCCGTAGAGAGTTTTGGGTTACAACAGAGGTATATGGGCGGGCGTTACATTGTTGGAAAACACCCTCTAGAGTGCTATTCATGAATGGCAGCGCAACGGATCGGATCACCTGACTCACGTACAAATTTGCAGTCACGACTGTGCTCCTGCTGTCATACGAAATCACACTCCAGACTACAACTCTAGGTGTACGTCTAGTGTGTCTAGCGTGCAGACACGTTGGTTGCAGGCCCTTAACTGGCTTTCTTCTAACCAACATACGGCCATCACTGGCACCGAGGTAGAATCAGCTTTCATCAGGAAATGCCACAGACGTTCACTCTGACCTCCAATGGATTCTCGATTGACACCACTGTACTCGTAAATGTGGTTGGTTTGGGGTCAGTGGAATGCACGTTGCAGGTCGTCTCGGTTGGAGCTGTTCTTGAAGGAACCGATTTGCAACAGCTCGTTGTGACACTGTGGTGCCAACTGCAGCTCAGATTGCTGCTGCAGATGGCGTACGATGCGCCAGAGTCACTCGCCGAAGACGATGGTCTTCCCTCTCGGTAGTGCCATGCGGCCGTCCGGAGCCTTGTCTTCTTACGACCGCACATTCTCGTGACCACCGCTGCCAGTAATGATGTACAGTAGTTACATTCCTGCCAAATCTTTCTGCAGTACCGGCAGAAGGAACATGGAGCTGCCGATAGCCCTATTACACGACCTCGTTCAAACTCACTAAGGTGTTGATAATGGCGTCTTCCTCGCCTTAACGCCATTCTTGACTAGCATCAAATCACCACGCCCATTCTTAAAGGTAACTAACGCTCACGGCCGTTACAGAGTGTATTTAAGGCAAACCTCATTTGAACAGATGTCATCTTTCAGATTCAGAAACTCGCCTACCAACTTTCGTTTATATTGCACAACTGCTTCGTGGTGTTGCGATTTTTTTCCGTCAATGTATTTTCTGTGGCACCATTGTAATCTTGTTTCAAATACGCAGAACTGTATTTATGAATTACTGTGTTGATTCCATACAATCAGTGTCTGTCCCACGACTCATGACCGCAATGGAGTGTCACCTAGCCACCTGGTTCCAGTTCTGCACCATATAGATCGCTGCAAAGCGATCAGTGCACTCCTTTGATGGGGTTGTATTGTATAATAAGCGGGGGCCTAGAAACAATCAAGAGGCTCCGTCCTCGCCGCAGCCGCAGTGGTCCACAACCGCAGTCCACTTCACCCCTCCCCCGCCCCACACCGAAACACTCTTTCAGGGTAATTGTGCGGTTCGGCCGCCGGTGACCCCCCCCCCCCCCCTCCTCCTCCTCCAGGAACGTCTCATACCAGACGAATGTAACCCCTACATTTGGTAGAGTAATAGTGGTTACTCGTACGTGGAGAACATACAGGGTGTTTCAAAAATGACCGGTATATTTGAAACGGCAATACAAACTAAACGAGCAGCGATAGAAATACAACGTTTGTTGCAATATGCTTGGGACAACAGTACATTTTCAGGCGGACAAACTTTCGAAATTACAGTAGTTACAATTGTCAACAACAGATGGCGCTGGAGTCTGGGAAACTCTATAGTACGATATTTTCCACATATCCACCATGCGTAGCAATAATATGGCGTAGTCTCTGAATGAAATTACCCGAAACCTTTGACAACGTGTCTGGCGGAATGGCTTCACATGCAGATGAGATGTACTGCTTCAGCTGTTCAATTGTTTCTGAATTCTGGCGGTACACCTGGTCTTTCATGTGTCCCCACAGAAAGAAGACACAGGGGTTCATGTCTGGCGAATAGGGAGGCCAATCCACGCTGCCTCCTGTATGTTTCGGATAGCCCAAAGCAATCACACGATCATCGAAATATTCATTCAGGAAATTAAAGACGTCGGCCGTGCGGTGTGGCCGGGCACCATCTTGCATAAACCACGAGGTGTTCGCAGTGTCGTCTAAGGCAGTTTGTACCGCCACAAATTCACGAAGAATGTCCAGGTAGCGAGATGCAGTAATCGTTTCGGATCTGAAAAATGGGCCAATGATTCCTTTGGAAGAAATGGCGGCCCAGACCAGTACTTTTAGAGGATGCAGGGACGATGGGACTGCAACATGGGGCTTTTCGGTTCCCCATATGCGCCAGTTCTGTTTATTGACGAAGCCGTCCAGGTAAAAATAAGCTTCGTCAGTAAACCAAATGCTGCCCACATGCATATCGCCGTCATCAATCCTGTGCACTATATCGTTAGCGAATGTCTCTCGTGCAGCAATGGTAGCGGCGCTGAGGGGTTGCCGCGTTTGAATTTTGTATGGATAGAGGTGTAAACTCTGGCGCATGAGACGATACGTGGACGTTGGCGTCATTTGGACCGCAGCTGCAACACGGCGAACGGAAACCCGAGGCCGCTGTTGGATCACCTGCTGCACTAGCTGCGCGTTGCCCTCTGTGGTTGCCGTACGCGGTCGCCCTACCTTTCCAGCACGTTCATCCGTCACGTTCCCAGTCCGTTGAAATTTTTCAAACAGATCCTTTATTGTATCGCTTTTCGGTCCTTTGGTTACATTAAACCTCCGTTGAAAACTTCGTCTTGTTGCAACAACACTGTGTTCTAGGCGGTGGAATTCCAACACCAGAAAAATCCTCTGTTCTAAGGAATAAACCATGTTGTCTACAGCACACTTGCACGTTGTGAACAGCACACGCTTACAGCAGAAAGATGACGTACAGAATGGCGCACCCACAGACTGCGTTGTCTTCTATATCTTTCACATCACTTGTAGCGCCATCTGTTGTTGAAAATTGTAACTACTGTAATTTCGAAAGTTTGTCCACCTGAAAATGTACTGTTGTCCCAAGCATATTGCAACAAACGGTGTATTTCTATCGATGCTCGTTTAGTTTTTATTGCCGATTCAAATATACCGGTCATTTTTGAAACACCCTGTAAATCGCCACTTGGGCAGTATCCGCCATATCTGTGCATTCATCCAAAGCTAGATAATAAAATATAGACTCAGATGCACGATTTTTAAAATTATTTTCAATTTGTCTTTCATTGTTGTCCATACGTCTAGTAATAGCTTGACGAGACTGGCTTTTTTGAGAAGTTCTTTTTTATTTCTGTACACAAAATTTCAACGACGGTCCCTAAGCATTCCTGAACCATTTCGTCAACTGTATATGCCTTTGATTTCTTTGTCAGTATCAGAGCTACTGCGTAACTTGCTTTCACATAACATGTTAACTCTGAATTTACCCTTGTAAATATCTGCTGTTGAGCAAAAAGTTTCGTTTTTAAGTTATTTACCTGGTCTTGTCGAAATTGTTTTTTGTACTTATCAAACATAGCTTTATGTTTAGTCTCGTAATGCCGTTTGATGTTACATTCTTTTGGAACCAAGACAGATTCATTGTACATCAGACTTATGGGTTTTGTTTTATATTCCACAAAAAAAAAAAAAAAAAAAAAAGTTTACAGTCCACTTGTATTCAAAAGTCCTCAATCCTCTGCAATTTTCCTCTTCTTAGGGCCTATTTGTTTATTAGCTGACACCATACTAAATTTACATCTTGAACTGAAAGAGAATTTTTTACCATAATCAGAAGCTGACAAAAGACCACACGATAATCGGAGTTCTGTATATTTTTATATATTTTGTACGTGAAGTACAGAATCAAATATCTGGTACAGCACCTAAAGTAGTTCGATGCAACTCTCAAAAATTCTGTACAAAATTTACTTCAAAGTTCCTCCTTCCAAATCCGGAAAGCCGTGCGTTAGACCGCACGGCTAACCGGGCGGGCTTTGAGGGATTACTAATATTTTGTCCTGTGAGACTACTACAGGAAGAGTGATAAAGGCCCAGTGGTTCTATCTGTGATGGTTTTTCAGGCTGAAACACACAGGTGCAGTGTTTCATACTTTGTACACAAGTACATCGAACGCCAGTCGTCTGTTTGGACAGGGTTGCATGCTTGGCGATTTCGACCAGCCAGCGGTGCTATCGTTGCGCCACTTAGTGTAACAATTTCCAGTTTTTCTAATTTTCTGGTCAATTTTCCCGCGATTTCATATTGAATTTATAGGTTCATTTGTTACCTGTAACCTCTCCAAATTAAAGCTCTGTCTGAATTTTAATTGCGTAGGTATTTACATTGCCGCCGGAGTGGCGGAGCGGTTCTAGGTACTACAGTCTGGAACTGCGCGACCGCCACGGTCGTAGGTTCGAATCCTGCCTCGGGCATGGATGTGTGATGTCCTTAGTTTAGTTAGGTTTAAGTAGTTCTAAGTTCTAGGGGACTGATGACCTCAGCAGTTGAGTCCCATAGTGCTCAGAGCCATTTGAACCATTTGAACCAAGGTATTTACAGTCCAGCTGAAACAAAAATTGGAGGGTTATACATCACAAAATGGGGTAAGGCCCTGCAATGTGAGCCTTTGCCTCATTTGAGATAAACATAAAAATGGACGATTACATAATAAAAACGCTTGAAAGAACCTTTTGTAACATAGTTGTATTCTAGTCAAGTTACCAAAAACAGTACTGAACTGAAATGTCTCAGCCGGCCGGTGTGGCCGTGCGGTTCTAGGCGCTTCAGTCTGGAACCGCGTGACCGCTACGGTCGCAGGTACGAATCCTGCCTCTGGCATGGATGTGTGTGATGTCCTTAGGTTAGTTACGTTTAAGTAGTTCTAAGTTCTAGGGGACTGATGACCACAGATGTTAAGTCCCATAGTACTCAGAGCCATTTGAACCATTTTGAAATGTCTCGTAAATTTGAACATAATGCTTAGAAACACTTGTACAAAAAATACTTTCTTTTCCATGAAAGGAGTATTAGTAGGGTAGCCTGAAAGAGTTCAGATACTGAGGCTAACTTATCTAGGCACCTAGCAAGTAGAGTGCTTTGATAGATGCTCAGATGATTCCTTGAAGTCCCAGGCTCTTTTTCTGCTTCTTAGGATACTTCTTCGCCATATAGTAAGTCCATATCTGTATCTGAGCTACTGTCGATATCTCAGAAGTCTGAATCTGAGGAATAATTAACTGGCTGTTTGATCTCTTTTCTTCCATTTTTTGGCATTGATGCAATGAAATCTAGCTTACTTCGTTTTGTTACTATAGCACGCTCTTTTTTTCTTTGGCACGTCTTTCTTTCTCAGTAGCAAGCTTGTCTTTTCCCATGTACTCTTCTTCCATTCATTCTTTCTTGGGTGTCGATGTTAGAAGCACAGATTCCAATGTTTCGACAGTAAGTTTCTTCTAAATGTTTGTTTTAAACAGCGGAATTATATTTTCGGGCGAGGTAATCACGCGCATTGCGTGCTGTCATCTTTTACGAGCGTTTTCACTGAAGAATCGTCGTCAGGGATTTACCGCGAAACACCTGCGGGGATTTGCTCCATTTCGCCATTTTCTGATAAATGCGCCATTGTTGATTTTGGGGAACAACTGGAACAATTACTTCCATGGGAAAGTAAAGCTTAAATGCAGTAGTGTCAACGAATAATTCGTTGATTTTTCTTTCGAAATCCTACATTATGCAATGTTCAAGTAAAACATTGGCAAAGTTACGCGTAGGTAATAAAAACATATTTACCTCATTTTCTCACCTCTGGCGTGACCTGCTGGGACGATCTTTCATGGAACAATAAGTTAAGATGAGACAAACCTGCCATTTGGTGGCCAACTCCTGAATCGATACGAATCAATTTAGAACCTCGCCGAGGGTTTATACCCCAACTGGGGCCTTACCTCCATGGTAGCAGTTCTTGCTCACTTCAGAACTTCAATTAGTGTCCTTCAATTACACTGCAGCTCGACAAAATTTTGTTTCACCAGCATGATATGAAGTGGGAAGCTTCTCTACTATTGAAGAGGCCGGCTTCTGGGGGATAGTGGTGGCTGTTTCGGGGTTTCAACAGGCTGCGTGGTACCACTGGATGAGATTGTTGCATTCTGTAGACTTCAACTGTTCATTTAATTCCTTACATTTCTTGCATTTCAGCAGCACTTTTACGTCATATTTATTCGGAATAACTTCTCGTGTCGCGTGCTCGTTCGATTTGCAAAGGAATTTAGTCATCCTTTGAGATCTATTCAAAGCAATTTGTACACGCTGGTAGCAACATCCGTTTGAAATTACTCCATTTGTGAATATAAATAACTTTCATTATCACTCTCTCTCTTAAAAAGCAAGGGAACATTTTACAGTTTTCATTACGGATTTCGTTACCTGATCATATAATCTGTGAATCTGTGCATCTCTTGTACTGACGATTTACATTGTCCTTTTCCTTACAATTGTTTTGAACATTATAGTATTTTTCTCACTTTTTATGTACACACATTTCTTGTATTAGAGCATTTTCTTTGCCCATACAGCCAGCCACGTGATCTTGCCAGTTCATGTTAATACTAGGTGGCTTCACGGCACCTGGTCAAACTTTCCCGTGTGATTTGTTACGAAAGAAAGGCGCCTATTCACTTTGCAGTGCATGTGGCAGCTGTCTTTGTAGTATTTTTCAGTGACCGGGTAAGGTGAAACGATACAGTTTCGGGGATGCAATCTGGAGCAGTAATTCGAATTCAGATCAACCACAGCTCATTCCCTAGTAATTTTTCATGTGGTAACCGTAACAGATGGCAAATACATTTCAGATGCACGAACCAAGCTTATAACGCAAAGTGCATTAGACGTTTATTCTTTGTTTAGAGAGTGTGGTAGTTAGAAATGCTTCACAAAACCCCAGTGGCTGTTGGCAATATTCTAACATGTCAGTAACTAAATTTTCCGAGTCAGCTAGCGTTTCCAGCGTCCCATACTTAAAAATTTGGTATACGGATCACGGTGAAAAATGTTCGGATCTTCGTTTGAACACTCACTTAAAATCTTACAAGTCGTGTTAGACTTTCACGCTAGACTCAAGCAATGGTACGAGGGGCGTTCAATAAGAAATGCAACATTTTTTTCCTCGGACAATTTCAGTTGAATAAATGCGGAATTTCTTGTGGGACATCGTGGAATATTCCACTTCAGCCGCAATAGTTTCATCAAGTTCCGATAGGTGGTGGCGTTATACGTAGTGTTCAAAATGGTGTCTGTAACAGAGATGCGTCCCAACCAGAGAGCTGTCACTGAGTTTCTTTCGGTGGAAAACCAGAGCATCGCAGATATTCATAGGCGCTTGCAGACTGTCTGCGGAGACCTGGCAGTGAACAAAAGCGAGCCGTGCTGCGGCTCGCGATGGTGCTGTTGTAGGTTTCCGTCCTGTTGGAGGCCAGACTTTAGTTGACTCGGTTGCGGTTGTTTGTATTCTTCTTGTGTTGACTGGCGCCACTTGGTTTCGCAAGCGTTGCCTGCCCACTAGTGGCAGCAGCGGTGGTATCGGTATGTAGTAACTGTGGCCCTATCTTTGGGGTGACGTCGTTGTGCTTCCGGGTCGTGTGAGTGAGCAGTTCAGTTGGGGACTCCAGAGGAGCCAAGAGGGCAGTGCGTGAACACGCTGGGACCGCTGGCGGCACGCATGCACTGCCGGATGGAAGGGGTGTGGTGGCGAGGGTACACAACCTAGTCGTCAACCGGATCCAACAAGCTTTAAGCTGAGTTAAACCTAAACCATTGTGATATCTCGTGATTCTCCAGTGACCTGGGTTCGTGTTGGTGCTCGCAGTGTCGACGAGAGCAGCGAGTGGAGTGCTTGGGGAAGGCGGATGTAATTAGCTTTCCTCAACCTCTTGTTACTAATTGATGCATTCTATGTGTTACTATTTGTTAAGTTCAACCAGCGGTATTTTTCCTACCTGGTGGCCGCTAACGCCCCAGTTACCTGCCGCTGTTGTCCGGTAAAGCTTGTAGTTTTGAGAGTTTCCTGGATTTCAAGGTCGGTTGCTCTTTCTTCTACTCTGGTAGTAGCGCTTCCTTTCTCCTTTCGGACGCACTAAACACAGCATTCTGAGGACATAGTGCTGACCGCCGGTTCCGGCTTTGGCGTGGTGTTCCATCGTTGCATTGGTTATCTGACGTTAGGTAGCTTCAGCAGATTATCGTTAGTCATTCGTTAGACTGCCACTAGTCTGAGTTAACATCTTGTGAAGTGAATGCAACTCTTGGCTGCCTTTCTCATCGCTTGCGAAAGTGTTTTTGGCCTGACCTATTCAGAGGTCGATTCCTGGAGCAGTGTCTGTGACTAGCCCTTGTGTTTTATTATTGTGTTACTATTTTTTACCAAGTTACCATCATTTGTCTCACCTGTTTGGTGATCAGTTGCTTGTCCTTTCGAATTAACCTTGTTATTATATTTGCTGTTTTATTGTATGTTTCTAATATTTTTAATATAATTGCCATTCTTGGCGTTACAGCAAGTTTAAGCGGTTGTGCTACCAAGGTTACTATCATTTTGTCTCACCTGTTTTGTGATATCTTGCCTGTTTTTTAAATTAACTTTTGCTATTGCCTTGCTGTTTGACAGTATGTATGTTAAATTTTTTTAAGTAATTTCCTTTCTTGGCGTTAAAGGCCTTCAGCCGTGACTGTCGCTACTCGTCTTAAAATTCTAATGTGACAATTGTATTTTAGCAGTTAACCTTTAATACCTTGGGTTTTTTTTCAATATTTTAATAACTGTAGTTGCAACAAATGGAAGAATTCTTAATTTATTGACATTAAGGCCTTCAGCCGTGAGTGTCGTTACTGGTCTTAAAATTTTAATTTGGCCATTGTATTTCTGCAGCGAGCTTTAAGATCTTGATCACTTGTCTTTTATATTTTAATAACTGTAATTGTGTTGCAGAAAGTTTAATCAGTCCTTAATTATTCCCATTAAGGCCTTCAGCCGTGAAACAATTCTTAAATTATTGAAATTATTTTAATTTGTTGTTGATTTTAAATAAATTGTGTGTGAGTAAAAGAAAAGCCAGCCAACAGAAACCGGTTACGGCACCGTCCACAATCGTAACCGAATCCTGCCTTCCTTGACCAGGTCTCAAAAAGAACGGTGAGTCTTTGGGCGAGGTGCTGTCATAATCGCAACAAGGTCGCGCAAACCGCGTGCCGGCCGTCCGATGTAGCAAGACGTCGACTCTGACGTCGACCAACAGTGGTACCATCAGCGCATACTGGTCTCCCCAGTAAGATGGCGTAAGGCGATTGCACTGAACTGGGATTATGCTGAAAAATAGGGTTTTGTAGCCAAAAGAGCGGGGAAGAATTTGGTGTATTGTATGCCTGAGTAAAACCAACTTACCTTCAGAAAAAAAGTGCTCCATTACTTATTGAGTGCCCCTCGTAGAAAACATATTGCACTTGTATGCATGTAGGAGACCTATATAAATTGCGTCACGCCTCACTGTGTTGCAATGACGAGACGGTTCCAACGATGTACGTAGACGTTTTTTGCTGGGTGTCATCGACCGAGAGCGATCCTGAAGCCGGTTGTGCATATGCTGTAACATCAAAAACCTGTTCCGGCTGCCGCCGGTTCAGGGTAGACGAAGTCTGTTTCAGATCAAGCAGCGGCAGGATCGCATTGTTGTAGCCTTCTATTATTTCGTATTGTTTGTCAAAGATTTCTGGTTCTATTGAAAATACTCTGCCGTGTACAATGGGTCTGGAATAGGAATTATAACTCTTAAGACTATGTTATTTCACCATGTTAAGAATTAAATGATAAAAGTAGTATACTATCAAGTTTTATTAGATAACATTCGTTGTAGCTCTAGTGGACCTGTAAAGCACGAAATAAGGAAGTATCAGAGACAAAGAGACAGTGAGTGACGTACGAACACGTGTTAAATCCTACACGAGTACTTAATGAAGCACTGGATGTCTGGAAGGATAAATGAAGATCATTTGGGAACATGAACACATACGAAGGAAAGGAAAGGAAAGGGAAGCAAAGCAAAGCACCGCCACAGAGGGGCCAACCGTGGCCGACCGACCGCCGTGTCGTTCTCACCTATGACGTCATCGAGACGCAGTATGGAGGACCTCGGGATCAGCATGCCACTCTCCCGGACGTTGTCGGATTGGAAGAGTTGGTGCCGCTACTTCTCATTCAAGTGGCTCCTTAGTTGTCACCATGTAATGTTACTTGAATTACGTAACCATTACGGCACCTCACCTCAACCTCTCGAAACCAGCAATATTCTACTGTGTTTCTGTAAAACAGTTAACATAATTCTGTGACAACATTCAGATTTGATTTCATTAATGTAGAGGTACTTCGATACATCGATATGTATATATTGCAATGATATTATTCTTATGTGTATTCTTTCTTTTGTCACTATGATCTTTGACGTACTTGTAACTCTGATTTTTGGGCGCGTAAGCGGTTATTAGAGAGACAAGCTTTGGCCGTCATGTTAAAAAGACGTAAATTGTAGTCAGTTTATGAAATGTGAACTTTAACAGTGAGGATGATATTTTCAAGTAGGTTTTATATTGAGAAGTGATGTTTTGGAACGAGTTACGTGATATTGCAACAAAAGTAATAAGAAATAAGTGTAACTTAAATTCGGAGTGCTGATTACTTTTTTCATCACCATTGTCCTAACTTGCGAAAGTTTAATCTTCAAGAATGGTTTATGAAAAACATCTATAAAACTTTTGAATATCACAGAATAGCACCGAGGCCTCTTCGCATCCGAGTTTGGAAACATCACTACCTAGATTTTGGACGATTGAGCCATGAGTTCACAACGAGACCAGCGTGGGAAACACGAAAAGATGAGTGCCTACTTTATCCATTATTTCAAGAAATGAATTTATTAACTGTGCTCTAATGACACCTGCCACATAATATAACTTTTTTCTTGCCTGAAAGTGCAATATTTAGCAGCGTCAGCAACACTACAATCATAATTAATTTTTGACCTTTGTTGTGGTAGGGTTGTTAGAACCAGGAGGCGGAGTGCACACCGTTCCACCCCTCCCACCAAGGAGAAATCCGTGGCAGTACCAAGAATCGAACCTGGATGCTCCACGTGGCAATCAGCAGCGCTGACCATTCAGCTACGGAGGCGAACACTTATTTGTACAGGGTAACACACATTCAGAGTTGGACAGATTTTCACTGGATGTAAAGGTTATCACCAGCCGGAATAACGAGTGCTGGCAATCGCTTTAAATAACTTCTGTCCTGTTTAGTAGCATCTGACGGATTTCTAAAAGCAGTCTCTGTAAAGGTCTTAATTTTTTGTATTCGGTCAGTACATAAGTTCGTAGCCGTTTTCCATAAGTTCAATAAACACAACAAATACACATATCAGAGACGTTGGTCATCAATAATATATGCTCCCTCACTATTTACGACAGTCTGCCAACGCTGGGGTAACTTTACGATTCTGCGATTGTAGAAATCACGTGGTTTTCCGGCGAAGAACACGTCCAGCCACGCTCGGAACGCATTTTGATACGGAAAGGAAGTTCCTTTAAGGGTGATAGACAGAGAGAGGAAAAGGTGGAAGTCTGAGGATCAGGTGAATAAGGTGGCTGCGAAATGACTTTCCAACCCAGTTCCTCTATACTGTTTTTTGTCAGTCTAACACAATGCGGGCGGGCGTTACCGTGGAGTAGCATCAGTCTTATTGGCTGTTGTTAGCCTGCGTCTGCAAGACGTCTCAGTTGCTGACAGTAAATGTCAGGAGTGATGGTAAGAGCTTGAGGAAGCAATTCCTGGTTCACCACACCGTCGCTATTCCACTAGATGCATAACATTATGTTTTGTGGATCAGCGCCAAGTCTTTGTATGGGGAGCGGTTGCTGCTTTGTTTGGGCGCAATCATTCATGTCTTTTCCTTATGTTAGCATAAAAAGACCGTTTCTCGTCACCAGTGAGAATACAGGATAGAAATAGTCGCTGTTGCTCGTGAGCCAGTTGAGAACGAGCTAGCAGAGATGCACATTTGGGCACCTGCTGATTTTTCTGATTTTGGCTTAGAGGTGTGTGGTACTAATACACACGATTGTCGAACCTTCCCCATTGAATGTAAATGTCGTACGATGGTGGAATCATCACAGTTCGTCACATTTGTCAATTATCGAGTGCACTGACGAGGATCATTGTGGATTAATACATTTTATGCGTTCTTCATGGAACCCCGAAGGTCTTCCTGAACGTGGAGAGCCACTAACGTCAAAACGATGCTCCTTAAAACGAGAAAAACATTTTGTCGCAGCGATCTTTCCCCAGGGCAACCAGTACACGGTGCTCGTCCCTCTCGATAGTGCCATTTGGCCGTCCGGAGACCGATCTTCTTGCGATCGTACATTCTCGTGACCACCGCTGCCAGCATTCACGTAGAGTGGTTACATTCCTGCTAAGTCTTTTGCAGTACTGCAGAAGGAACACTCAACTTCTCATAGCCCTATTACACGACCTCGTTCAAACTCAGTGAGTTGTTGATAATGGCATCTTCGTCGCCTTCAAGACATTCTTGACTAACATCAACTCACCAAGTTTAATCTCAATGATAACTAACGCTCACCGCCATTATAGCGACTATTTAAAGCAAACCCAATTTTCATCCTCATAGTGGCGCTACTGGCGCCACTCTGATGCGACTGGTGTGAAATCTGAATAGACATCATCTTTAGGATATAGAAACACGCCTACCAACATTCGTTTATGTTGCACAACTCCTTCTTGGTGTTACGACTTTTTTCCGTCAGTCTATGTCTTTTTTGTTGTAAAACGGTTTTGTTGTTAAAACTGATGCATAGGATAGCAGTAACAAGATGAGAGATGTTTGTTGATAAATGTTCACCCAGATGATCTAACACCATCTCCAACGCGAACAACTGTTATAAGGGGGGATGTAATGGATGTTGGTCCAAAAAATCGATTTTTCAAAAATATTATTTTCTTGATCTACACAATTTAATCTATGTTGTGTGTGAATTTTATCGTGATAGCAGCTTTAGAAATACCTTTAAATTGTTAAACTGATTAACTCTGCACTGGCGGCCATTCCCACCTTTTCCGACATTTGAAACTGCTTACTTCATCGGAATTTTTGTTAGTGTGAAGGCTGTTTTCTTTCGATATCTTTGGCTGACATCTATATCTCTGACTGACATCTATATCTCTGCGTGAAAACTTTCTTGCATGTGGTTTATTCACGTTTTGACAATACTTACACATATTAGTAGGTGGAAGGTTGAATTCCCAAACCCTTACGTGGAAATTTACGCATAATGGGTGGTGGAAAAATGGAGGTTTCATGGAAATCGGTTTACCAACAAAAAAGAGGAAGCAGCTCGAAATGAAGAACATAAGCTCTCAGCTTCAGCTTCGAAACTTGGGACAGGTGCGTGAATGATGTTGATTCACTGGATTGCGACTTATTGATTCAGAGCTTCTCTGCCAGCCTATAAAGTTTTCATGTTCATGTGTTAGCTGTAAAAATACGGAATGCATGATTGTTGGCGAAGGAAGAAGAGTGGAAGTAGCTTGTGATTTTAAATTAATTTGTAATTCGTGTGGCTATGAATTTTCATTTTCCTCCTCCAAAAAAACTGACACTGGTACCTATGAAAGCAATTTTAGGTTAGCATATGATCTGAGCTGCCTTGGACACGGCTGGGAAGGAGGTGATTTTCGTGTGGTTTTCTGAACATGCCTCTACCTTGTGTAAGATTTGAAAGAATAAATAAAGAAATGTCTGATGCAGTAGGTGATACTGCCAAAGTTTCTATGAAGAAAGCAGAGGAGGATTTGGTTGAAATAAACCAAAAAGAAATAGATCCTGGGGTAGATGTACATGCCAACGAATCTCCTACAAATATTACTGACCTGTGTATGTGTGTAGATGAGACCTGGATGAAAAGGGGTCACTCATCTCTGTATGGAGTTGCATCGTTATTGGTATTGACTCAGGTAAAGTTTTAGATGTAGAAATTATGTCTAAATACTGCCACCAGTGTGCAATAAGGAAAATGTCCACCAATTAAGACAGTGATAAACTGTGGCAAGAAAAACATGCAGTAGCATGCTCTAAAAATTATAGTGGTCCAAGTGGGGGCATGCAGGCTGCTGGAGTTATGAGGGTGTTCTCCAGATCTGAAGATCAATATGATGTTAGATATACTAAACATCTTGGTGATGGGGACTCCTCTTCGTTCAAAGCTGTAACAGATAAAAATCAGTACAATGCAACAATAGAAAAGTTGGAATGTATTGACCACATCCAAAAGAGGTTTGGTGGTAGGCTTCATCGCTTGCTGAAAGAGAAGGGAGATGAAGTACTTGAGGAGGGAAAACCACTAGGAGGAAAAGGCAGGCTTACTCTGGAAGAAATTGATTCTCTTCAGTTATTTTATGGCAGAGCTATCAGGAAAAACACACATAATTTAGAGGCAATGAGGCGTGCTGTGTGGGCAGTTTTTCCACAGACTATCCACTGACCAAACACTAATTCACAATCTGTGTCCGAAAGACGATTGGTGTAACTTCAACAACAGAAATGAGACGTATTCACATAAACATTCATTACCAGAACCTGTTACGTATGCAATTAACACCACATTCACGTTTCTTGCAAACCCTGGTTTATTGAGGAAGTGTCTTCACGGAAAGACACAAAATGCAAATGAAAGCCTTAATTATTTAATTTGGATTAGATGCTCAAAAAGGACATTCTGTGGTCTTGAAGTACTCAAAATAGGTGTCTATGATGCAGTTTTATGTTACAATAACGGAAATAATGGCAGAATTGAAGTGCTGAAGTGAGTTAGTATGTGTGTTTGCAACAAAAGCATTTTACACCATCGACGAGAGCAGGGTCAAGAAAGCTAACAGATCAGTGTCTTACCTTCAAATACAGGCCAGGGAGATTGGAAGAGGAAAATGTTTGAACCTCATTTTCTGTGCTTTACATTTTTTACGTTATTAGTAGCTCTTTCTCAAAAAGTATATTCGCCAATGCTACGAAATTTTCAGGAACTGTTCGCGTGTTGCTGTCTCCCTGGAACTAAAAAATCCTAGATCCTGCAATTACATTCTGATTTTTAGATTATTGTATGTGGAAAAGAAAGTTAATTTTGGATGTGCAAAATTAAAAGCTGTTTTAACGATACAATTTGTACCGTAAATTAACAACTGTAGTTCAGTGGTCTTATAACCTTCTCAGATCACTACAATAAAATTTTAACATTGATTGCATGAGTAGAATTTGAGTTATGGCCTTTTATAAAAAAGACAAGTAAGTGCAGTAGCCAGTTACGGACTTCTTTACACAGCAGGACAAGGTATTACACCAAGCGGACGTCTTCAACTTAGTGCGCCGGTGGGACGGTTGCCTCAATGCTCATGGTGACTTTGAGCGATTGACATACCTATTCTCGCCTGTACGGTTCCGAACGGAAACTTTTTGATCGCTCCTTATATTAGTTGTCCCTCTACGGTTAACGTTGTGCTATGAGCTTTTCTGGTACACCCAGAGCCTTTCTCGACTCTGGTCACACCGGCCTGCCCAGTTCCCCGGAAAGGATTCTATCGATATCGTGGCCGCAACAGGAAGCGTCCGTCTAGAGATAGGAAGGAGGAAGTGACAGTTTCAAAACTTTGAGAAATATTCTTGTGCAATGTCTGCTACCTCTCTTCGGAACTTTCTTCTGTGCTTTTTATGCTGATGCAAAATTCTGCTACTGAACCGCACCAGGTCGCAGGCACACCGCAGAAATCACGTTAATACGCGTAACAATGCCTGTGATATTGATAATGGCTCAGTTCGCGAGGAATAGTGCTTAAAGCTTTTCTTTTTTTTCAGGTGAGCTATAAATCCAAACGAAGCCACACGCTGATGATTACATCCCGTAGCACTACCACATTACGGCGGTGTTGATAGCTATGTTACAACCGCTGTTCCAAATAGTCCCAGGTGTTTTCTGTGGGATTACGATCGGTTGATTTAGTGTGCTAGTTGAAGTGCGGAAGGTCACCTGAATGTTCATCTGACCAGGAAAGCATGCGTGCAGCTTTGGCATCTTGGAATACGGCAATGTATACAGCATATTCATCACGAAGATATAGAAAGGCTGTTTAATTTCGTTCATACATAATCTAAGTCTTTAGGAAGCCTGTAACTGTGTGATTAATGATTTAAATGATAATGAATTTTGTACCAGTTACGTTTATTCATGCATAACGTAACGCATGTTCTAGTATGTAAAAGAATCTCAATCGCCTATTACCGATTTTAGGTGTTCGTCTCTCTTCATATAGTGTCTTATTATTACCCTTAAATATTCAAGGGACATGTAATCGATTGTTAAGGGAGTTATGTTAAATTTATCCCCAGCAAAGTAAGCTGCCAACCAGAACACCAAATAGAAATGTCCAAGTCTTTCTGCACTTCCTTATGATCACCCAACGACGATACTTTCCTCTAGACAACAGCATTGTCAGCAAACGATTGAAGGTGTTCCAGCTCTTGCAGCTTTGTCAGCTCTTGCAGTCTTTGTAATTATATGGATGATATTTCTCTGAAAGTGAGATGGTATGTCGCCAGACTTATACATTCTACACACCAATGTGAATTGTCGTTTTGTTGCATTTCTCATAATGATTTTAGAAATTCTGATAGAATGTTATCAATATGTATTTTATTTGATCTTAAGTCTTCCAAAGCTCTTTTAAATTCTGAATCTAATACTGAGTCCCATATCTCTTCTATATCGAGTTCTGTTTCTTCTTCTATCATTTCAGCCAAGTCATCCACCTCATAGCGGCCTTCGGTGTACTCTTCCCACCTATCCGCTCTCTCCTCTGCTCTTAACAGTGGAGTTCGCATTGCACTCTTAACGTTGCCACCCTTGGTTTTAATTTCACCGAAGGTTGTTTTGACATTTTTGTATGTTGAGTCAATCCTTCCGACTATCATTTCTTTTTCGATTTCTTCACATTTGTGATGCTGCCATTTCGCCTTAGCTTCCCTGCACTTCCTATTTATTTCATTCCTAAGCGACTTGCATTTCTGTATTCTTGAATTTCCCTGAACATTTTTGTACCCCTTCTTTCATCTGTCAACTGAAGTACTTCTTCTGTTACCTATGATTTCTTGGCAGTTACCTTCTTTGTACCTCCGTTTTTCTTCCCAACTTTCGTGACTGCCCTTTTTAGAGATGACCATTCCTCTTCAGCTGAACTGCCTAGTGAACTATTCCGTATCGCAGTATCTATAGCCTTAGACAACTTCTAGCGTATCTCTGCATTCCTTAGTACTACCGTATCCCACTTCGTTCCGTATTGCTTCTTCCTGAATAGTTTTTGAAACGTCAGTCTACTCTTCATCATTACTAAATTGTGATATGAGTCTGTATCTGCTTCTGGGTATGTCTTATAAGCCGATATCTGGTTTCAGAATCTCTGACGGACTATGATGTAATCTAACTCAAATCTTCCCGCATTTCCCAGCCTTTACCAAGTATACCTCCTCCTCATGTGATCCTTGAACAGAGTATTCTCTATTACTAGCAGAAATTTATTACAGAACTCAATTAGTCTTTCTCCTCTCTCATTCCTAGTACCAAAACCATATTCTCTCGTAACGCTTTCTTCTACCCCTTCCCCTACAACCGCATTCCATTTCCCCACGATTATTAAATTTTCATCTCCCTTTACGTATTGTATTGCCCTCTTAATATCCTTATATGTTTTCTCTGTCTCTTCATCTTCAGCTTGCGACGTCGGCATGTAGACCTGAACTGTCACTGTCGGTGTTGGTTTGCTGTCGATTCTGACGAGAACAATCCTGTCACTGAACTGTTCACGGTAACACATTCTCTGCCCTACCTTCCTATTCATAACGAATGCTATTCCAGTCATACCATTTTTTGCTGCTGTTGATATTACCCTACACTCATATGACTAGAAATCCTTGTCTTCTTTCCATTTCACTTCACTAACCCGTACTATATATAGAATGAGCCTTAGCATTTCCGTTTTCAGATTTTCTCGCTTCCCTATCATGTTCTAACTGACCCGTAGAACGTTATCCTTTCGTTTGTTATTCAATATTTGTCTCGATGGCCGAGCGGTGAAGTCATTGCTGGTTGGATGGTACGGTAACTCAGCGTGTTCGGTCGTAGGGGTAGGTAGCTGTCCTTTGCAATGAAAACATCGAGTGTTTTCAACGACGAACTTGAAGGGGTGTTATGCTGGGAACAATAACGAACGGAATGGAGGGAAAAAGGCATTTGACTACCAAACCACGCAGCCGTCTCGGACGTGACATTTTTTTAATTCAATATTTTTTTCGTTGTATGTGGAACATTTTTATCTCTTCTTTTGAAGGCAAACATAGAGAGGTGTGTTTAATAATTGAATAAGTATATACTATAATGTGTTAACAGTTGTTTTCATTGTGATACACGACGCGTTAGGTGGGATTTCGATGATGATGCTCAACCTACCTGCACCTTGAAAGTGACACCATCGACATGTACCTCTCTTTGTGTGATGTTTACTTTCTCCGATGGATAAAGGATTTCATCGCTCAACTTCAGAATCGTGCGACATCGCAGTAGAGCAGAGAATTACAAGATAGGGCGGAATCTACCAACTTTCATGCCTTGGTCCATAATCAATTGCCCACGCCTTTCTTTCAAGTTTTATACAGTGAGTACGCACTCAAATTGATATCTGATGGACCTTCTTTTAGCAAAGTGAATGTCATGTTATTCCACGAACAATGTACAGCAAAGCATATGAATGCGGTGATATATTATTCGTGTGTTGCGCATGGTGCGAGAAATATTTGTTTTGCCTATTTATATGATAAGTTTCACTCTACCGATTGCGAGAACGCTCACGAATAGACGATCGGTTAGGGTTAAGCAATAATATACTTTAAGTATATTTTTGTACGATGTATCACGGTGAAAATAACTGTCAATACATTATTAAATATACTTATTTGATTATTAATCACAGCCGGCCGGAGTGGCCAAGCGGTTCTAGGCGCTACAGTCTGAAACGGCTCGACCGCTACGGTCGCAGGTTCGAATCCTGCCTCGGGCATAGATGTGTGTGATGTCCTTAGGTTAGTTAGGTTTAATTAGTTCTAAGTTCTAGGGGACTGATGACCTCAGAAGTTAAGTCCCATAGTGCTCAGAGCCGTTTGAACCATTATTAATCACACCTCTCGATATTTTACTACAAAAAAAGGCAAAGAAAAATATTCTGATTAGAAGAATATTATCGGATACGGCGAAAAAATAGCTTAATCTAAAAAAAAAATTTACCCGACATGCCGCCGCCTTTTTGCCCTACCACAGAAAATTAACCAGCCCTCTGCAAGCGTTACCTCTAATTACCCCCAAAAAATCTCGCACGGCGATAGGACCCACAATTCTATAACTTTTTTATTATTTTTTAAATTTTTACTTATTTATTTATTTTATTATATTATTATAATTAGTAAATTTTTTATAAATAAAATTCCTGTATAACAGAATGTTGCAATATAAGTTATTCAAAGGATAAACTAAATAACTTTGAATATTACTTGTGCTATAATAGTTTTGTTTGCGTGGCCATCTTCCGCAGCAGCTGTTAAAATCTGTTGCTATTGGTTATCCGCCTTGATTCACAAAGCATCTTCCGGGGTTATTCTGAAAATTGGATACATGCGTTTGCACATTTTTAGTTGTTTTAGGTTAAAAACAGCGTTTTGTTTATAAAGATGGTGTGCAAGTTACTTACGGTGTTTCTCTACATACTTTGCTCCTTCCCTGCTTGCTAGCAGCGGTTGACATCGAAAGACTTCGATTAACATTTGCGCTTGACAGTTTTTGCTATTCTCCGGTATTATGTACACTTCACTTTTGTAAACTGTTCCTCATTCCACACAGTAAAAGTGCTTATGTCCGTTCGTTTGTTTTCGTTCACGTTGTGAGTGTTGTCAACCTGTGAAACTACGTTTTGTGTGTGTGTGTGTGTGTGTGTGTGTGTGTGTGTGTGTATGTGTGTATGTGTGTGTTAGTGAAAATTTGTGAAATTGTATGTTAGGTAGAGACGTGAGAGGAGTGGAGGTGGGTTGACGATTTTTTTGTTTGCGGGATGTGATTATAGGAGGAGATGGTAGTGGTAAATGAAGCCTGTGTTATATGTGTATATTTAATGTTATATTAAATGGTCAGTCAGTTTAAAGAGTGTGTGGTTTGCCAAGATGGTCTGATAATTTATGAGTTGGATGTTATGGAAGATACACAGGTCAAACCAGGCCGAAATTTGACATCAGATACAGCGAACAAGTTAAGAGCGTGGAAGTATAGGACAAATCGTTCAGTTTTTGCAGAACACTTACATCAACATCGACTTTAAATTACAGCCAGAGATACAGACATGGAAATCATAAGTATAAACTACTACAAAAAACAATTCCTCAGCTTACAAGAAAACTACCACATCTAAAAAGAAAAACTGTAACAGAAAAGACACAACTCACAAATGATCAAACCAACCGGGCAAACCACACACTCTTTAAACTGATTGACCATTTAATATAAAATTAATTATTCACGTACAGCTCCATTTACCAGTGACATCTGCTTCCAGATTCTGTCCTACAATCACCCTCTCCCCTCCCCTCAAAAACGAATTGTCAACACACTCCCAGTTCTCTCACGTCTCTACCTAACATAAAAGACAATTTCACAAATTTACACTTACTCATACACACGAGACGACTGGAGCTCTCAGGTGGCATGCCGAGGTGATTGCTATTAAGTCTCTGCTGTTGCCGGTGGCCATTTGTATATTGGCATCTCTCCTTTGTGATGCCTTTTCTGGGGCGAGGACCATTGGCAAAGCCTTCCTAATGCGGCGTGCCAAAAGCCTGGCGAAGATCTTGTTGTCGACGTTCAACGCTTTAAGTGGCTGATAATCACTGACCAATTGCCTTCCCACTAGTTTGTGTACCGATACGAGAAGTCCTTTGACTGAATTGGGTGGTACTGCTCAGTCTGAGGACATGATTTCTTGAAACATTCTAACCCAGTAGGACATAATTGTATCACGGAAGGTCCGGTAAAACTGTTGGCAATCCACTGGGCCCTGGAGACTTATTGCCTGCACCTCTCTGCCGAAGGCGTCCTCTACCATCTCAGACGAGACTCCCTCCAATAATGGCGTCACTGTTGCTGTGTAGACAGTGCATGTCATCCATCGTAACGCTTCCACAGTGGCCTTATCATCTACAGTTCTTTCCTGGTAAAGATGATGAGAATGATCCCCAACAGCTTTCACTATGGTTGCTTGGGTTGTACAGGAGCGACCATTTTACATTGCAAGCTCTGTGATTAACTGTCGGTAGTGTCAGCGCATGTCTGCCACAATGTGGTGCTTGGTGGGTACCTCTGCGGCCATTCAGTCACATCGTCGCGAGCAGACTGTGGCAATTTATACTTGGTGCTTTGTCACTGATTGTATGTAAGACTGGAGCGTCGAAGTCCTGACTGCTGCATAGTATATACCCAGGGTCCGCCAGTGACAGGCAACCACGTCTTTGGCAAAATGCTTAAATGTCTTGCAGATTGCCGGTTTGGCGCAGAGTAACCACCATGCTAAAGTCAAGTGGTATCCCGAGTGACGTCATTCACATTTGGCCCACATTGCGGCGACTTGCCGAGGGCAGTTCGAGTCCTGGAGGTTCGATACATTCCTCTTGCAAAGGCCGTTACTATGGTAGACTTTTTAAGGGTGGATGATGAGGATGATATTTGGTTTGTGGGGCACTCAACTGCGCGGCCATCAGCGTCCGTACAAATTCCCAATCTGTACACAGTCCAATCGAGCCACTTTCACGAAATGATGATGGAATGATGAGGTCAGAGAAAATCCCCAACTCGGCCGAGAATCGAAACCGGGACCCCGTGATCCAGAGGTAGCAACGCTAGCCTCTAGACCACAGGCTGCGGTTGTTTGGGATTGAGATACATCTTGCAGAGGAGGCTCAGGACATCGCTCGGCGGCCACCACTTACTTGTGATACGCATAGGCGATCCAGTCGGCTGAGTGATTGGTAAGATGCTTGTGTCCAGAACTGTCGCCATGTATTTTTTCCCACTTACTGCTCAAGTGAATCACGATGCCCAGTTTCAGATAAGGCGTGTAGTGAGGGATTTGGGATGAAGGAAACAATTAAAATACCCTACGAAAGCGGGCGATATCAGTGGAGTAGAACCTGGGCCAGTCACGACATTTGGTGGTGCCTGACAGTGCATAAACATTAGTGAGTCAGCTGTCGGGTTCTGTGAGTGTTAGTCCTTGAATGGAGGAGAGATATGCGATGTCAGTGATTTGATATTGTCAAGCAATAAAATCGCCATGCTAATGTCTGTGGGACCACCAGGCGTCACATACGTTGCCTAACCATAAACGTTTGGCACTACGTTCGTTTGCACTTCATATAGGAATGGAAAGGTGACTCCTATGGGCCAGCTGGAGTGGCCGAGCGGTTCTAGCCGCTACAGTCTGGAACCGCGAGACCGCTACGCTAGGTTCGAATCCTGCCTCGGGCATGCATGTGTGTGATGTCCTTAGATCAGTTAGGCTTAAGTAGTTCTATGTTCTAGGGGACTGGTGACCTCAGCAGTTAAGTCCCATAGTGCTCAGAGCCATTTGAACCATTTGACTCCTATGGCCAAATTGTTTATCTCACGAGTTGGATCTTGGTATGGGAACTAACGATGTTGATATTCATCATGTTGATATTCACCATGGCCATGTGGTAATCCTGGAGTGGTGGTTGGGCAGGGTGATCCATGGTGATGGTGGAGAGAAGTGGAAATCGCGATAGACCTCACACCCCGCAGATCGCGGCCCTTCCGGTGTTGTTCACGCCCCAGCGGCCCTGTATCAGGGTCCGTCCCAGTCTCGACGTCCTCAGCCCATGATGTGGGTGCGGATATCTGCATGTTCCGTAGGGCTGCGGCATGTACAGGAATGGATGGAGTGGCTTCGCAGTCTGCACTGGAACTTCCTGCTGATCACTGATCGCTGCAGAGGACTCTCATACATTCTCCAAGCACCCCGCCATCCATTCTGTGGAGGTGGACTCAGTGGCAATGGTGTCAGTCTCATTCTGGGCGTCCTGCAGCATCAGTTCTTCTTCCTTCTGCGGGTGGGAGCTGCCGTGTTCCGACACTGTGCTGCGGCGTTGATTTCGGCGTTTTGGTGAACGCTGTTTCATGCATGGCCTTCCATATCGGATGATGACTTGAGTCACTCTCGCCAGCACAAAGGCTTCTGTTGGTTCTATAAAATTTTAGCTACTGCCATCCTTATACCAGCGGTGCCCGCAATGTTAGTGCCAAGAATGGCATTGTACGGAGTTCTGCCACTGGCCACGCTGAGTGATCGACCAGACGCCTGTCTGCAGAGGATTATTGCGGTACTGCAACGACGGTCTGTTGCGTCTGGACAGACGGACATACAGGGTGTTTCAAAAATGACCGGTATATTTGAAACGGCAATAAAAACTAAACGAGCAGCGATAGAAATACACCGTTTGTTGCAATATGCTTGGGACAACAGTACATTTTCAGGCGGACAAACTTTCGAAATTACAGTAGTTATAATTTTCAACAACAGATGGCGCTGCAAGTGATGTGAAAGATATAGAAGACAACGCAGTCTGTGGGTGCGCCATTCTGTACGTCATCTTTCTGCTGTAAGCGTGTGCTGTTCACAACGTGCAAGTGTGCTGTAGACAACATGGTTTATTCCTTAGAACAGAGGATTTTTCTGGTGTTGGAATTCCACCGCCTAGAACACAGTGTTGTTGCAACAAGACGAAGTTTTCAACGGAGGTTTAATGTAACCAAAGGACCGAAAAGCGATACAATAAAGAATCTGTTTGAAAAATTTCAACGGACTGGGAACGTGACGGATGAACGTGCTGGAAAGGTAGGGCGACCGCGTACGGCAACCACAGAGGGCAACGCGCAGCTAGTGCAGCAGGTGATCCAACAGTGGCCTCGGGTTTCCGTTCGCCGTGTTGCAGCTGCGGTCCAAATGACGCCAACGTCCACGTATCGTCTCATGCGCCAGAGTTTACACCTCTATCCATACAAAATTCAAACGCGGCAACCCCTCAGCGCTGCTACCATTGCTGCATGAGAGACATTCGCTAACGATATAGTGCACAGGATTGATGACGGCGATATGCATGTGGGCAGCATTTGGTTTACTGACGAAGCTTATTTTTACCTGGATGGATTCGTCAATAAACAGAACTGGCGCATATGGGGAACCGAAAAGCCCCATGTTGCAGTCCCATCGTCCCTGCATCCTCAAAAAGTATTGGTCTGGGCCGCCATTTCTTCCAAAGGAATCATTGGCCCATTTTTCAGATCCGAAACGATTACTGCATCACGCTATCTGGACATTCTTCGTGAATTTGTGGCGGTACAAACTGCCTTAGACGACACTGCGAACACCTCGTGGTTTATGCAAGATGGTGCCCGGCCACATCGCGCGGCCGACGTCTTTAATTTCCTGAATGAATATTTCGATGATCGTGTGATTGCTTTGGGCTATCCGAAACATACAGGAGGCTGCGTGGATTGGCCCCCCTATTCGCCAGACATGAACCCCTGTGACTTCTTTCTGTGGGGACACTTGAAAGACCAGGTGTACCGCCAGAATCCAGAAACAATTGAACAGCTGAAGCAGTACATCTCATCTGCATGTGAAGCCATTCCGCCAGACACGTTGTCAAAGGTTTCGGGTAATTTAATTCAGAGACTACGCCATATTATTGCTACGCATGGTGGATATGTGGAAAATATCGTACTATAGAGTTTCCCAGACCGCAGCGCCATCTGTTGTTGAAAATTGTAACTACTGTAATTTCGAAAGTTTGTCTGCCTGAAAATGTACTGTTGTCCCAAGCATATTGCAACAGACGGTGTATTTCTATCGCTGCTCGTTTAGTTTTTATTGCCGTTTCAAATATACCGGTCATTTTCGAAACACCCTGTATTATGAGCGCCGCCAAGTAAGTTACTGGAAGATTGTCGGCGTCAGTGGAGATGCCATGTGCCGCGGTGGAAGTTGTGTGATCCGACGTTGGAGGCACTCAGAAAGTAGGTTATATTCCTTGCCACGTCTGGAACACGTTTTAGGCTGGCCATGACGAATAATTATGGCGCAGCAGAAGATTAGCTCGAATATGTGTATAGTCCACAATCCGAGTAGGACATGATCAGCCTCGACTTTGCTAACATTTACGTCTGAGTGGCAGAAGCGGAGTCCTTACTTCATCTCTCGATGAATTCTGACACACGTGGCGTCGTTAATAAGTTTCACACAGACCATCTCACTTACGATCGGAAAGTGGATGCCGACAATGTCAGCAGCCAGGATCTTGACCTCTTCCTTGAAAAAGCGCACAACATCAAGTGCTTTTGGTCTAGCAGAGTAGTTTCTGAAAGTGAAGTTCAATGTTGATTTTCGGTATCGACACGCCATGATCGTGTCACGCCACGGCTTCGCGTTAGTGTCGGCCGGAGGAAGTAAACAAGGCGAGCGTGCTCGTGCGGCAGGCGGAAACACAAAGTTCTGCTCGGCTGCTAAAGCTGGACTTCCACTCGGCCGTCGACCTCGCTGTGCTAGACGCGTAGAACGGCGGCTAGCAAAGAAACAGCATGTAAACACAAAACTCGAATATTATTAACTTTAGCCCCCACGTTGTATTAACAAAAATCAATACTATGCATCGAAAGATGCATAGCACGGAAATTTAGATTTTCCGTTGTCAACTTTGACCTCGATTTTTTCAAATGTGGGAAGTGTCTAGCAAAGAGCCAAAACACGTCTTTTTCCAGTATAGTACGTCCTTGCAAAACTTGATAAATATCAGTAAACTATATCTCAGATCCTCCCCTTGTAGTCGGTATTCCACTTCTTCCAATGTCCGGCCTAGCATGTCCTCGTTAACGTGTGCGACTGTTGCTCTTATGCGAGCTCACAGTTCTTGCAGGCCCCGCACCAGTGTCAGGTAGACAGAATTCTTAACAAAGCCCCAAAGAAAAAAATCCAATAGGGTTATGTCTGGAGACATTGGGGACCAGGAAAGGATCCTCCTCTGCCAATCCAACAACCTGTAAATTTCGTCCAAAGGCTTGCTAACGATCGAGGCCAAATGACAAAGGGCTTCATCCTGCTGGAGGAAGCGACTCAGAACCTAATTTGAAAATGCTTTGCGCTGTGATCTTCCATCAGCTTGAACCTCGTGCAGCAGCTGTACATTGTAGGCACGAAGCTTCAATTTCTTGTGTAGCCCCCTGTGCACCGTTGGTAGCTGCAATTGACGAGACACTTGGTGGATTAATTTGGTGCGCTCCGGATATATGTCTGTCACACCAGTTCCACATCTGGACCACTCGCGTGCTTGGACATCCAGAACTTTTCCACTCTGTAACACTTCCGGATTCCTTGAATCCCTCGTACCACTGATGGTCGGAAGTTCTGGTGACTTGCTTCTGTAACGTGTGCGGAAGTTCCGCTGGATCTGGGTGTCAGATTGAGTCCCTGTTAACCATTCCATACACTGAACCATGTGAAAAAAGAAAAAAAAATCAGGTGTTTGTGAATATTATACCGCAAATCGATTCTTACTATCTTCATTTCTGAGACATACGTGATCAAAGTAGTGACAATCATTTTAGAAAACCCTGTATGGGTGTACTGCGGTCCTTATGTGATGAAGGGAATATATTTATTGAGAATATTAGTAGTCCGTAGGGCACACCCGATGCTACTCTTGTCTCTGCTGAAAATTCACTTTCCACAATAAAGTGTTGGATTATGTAAGGCAAAAATTTATAAGTGCAAATAGCACATCAGTGAAAGTACTCCGCGTGGGTTGTTAGTCGATGATTTGGTAAAGTGTCGACAGCCGTTGGAAATCTAGGAAGACGGAATCAACTTGATCACCTGTGTCTACTGTTCGCAAGACACTGTGCATTAGTAAAGCGAGCTGTGCTTCAGAAGGATGGTTTTCCTGTAATTTGTGTTGTTTCTTAGTGGGATATTTGTTGCCCACTAGAAATGTCATAAGGTTTGAACTCGCAATACGCTCTACGATTCTTCGACAGACGAACATCAGCGATATTGGTCTGTAATTTGGTGCATCCCGCCTCTTTAAACATTTTGTAGACATTAGTGACTTGCACTGTCCCGCAGACACGAGAGGGCATTCACTGCGTAAGAGAATCTGCACAAATATGGGCTATGAAAAGAACTATTCAATGTAAAATCCAGTAGGGATTCCTTTGGATATTGATACCTTGTTCGCTTTGTGCAGCCTTAATTGTTATTCAATATCCAAGGTGCTTATTTAAATAATTCTCATTTTTGAAATCCTTCGCCAGGATATGACAGTGGAGACTTTACGTATAGCCCCTTCTAACAGAGACATAAATTGTCATTAGGTTTTTCTCTATCAATTTTCCTCCATTCTCTTTCGTAGTGAGATTGCAGCAGTCCTATTTTTGCAACATTTTCCGAATGACACCATTAATATAAGGTGCGTCTTTCCCGTCTTCAGTTACTTTACCCTAATGTATGTCAAAAACGGGAACCACCCAGAGGATATCGTTAGATGTCGATATAACTTCGTACAAGTACACACCATTGGTGGGAATGTAAATACAGTTGCAATTCTCGGTCACAAGTAGAACGGCCACAAGACTGCATTAGTGTTTAGCGTTGTTACCGTTACTCGTACAGGGTATATAAGGGACAGGGACAGCGTCAGATGTTGAGTGATCACTGTCAAAGACATGAAGATTGCTCGTACTTATGTGAGACAGCATTGTCAGCACCTGGCAGAGTTTGAAAGGGGCCTCATTGTGAGTATCCATTTGGACAGATGGTCGGATTGTGAAGTATCTAGGTTTGCAGAGCCGGATGTGACAATGCCTCGATGTTGGACTGCATGGCAACGTGAGGACAGGCATACTCGCTATCAAGGTTCTGGTCGACTATGTCTGACCACCACAATGGAGGATTGCAATATTGTACAACAAGCAGCCATCTGAGAACAAATAATGAACGCCATGAAACAGTCTGTATCATCCCACAGCATTGTTCGGAGCACTGCAGCTGCCAGACTGGGGAATTACCTTCCAAGTAGGCTGCCATTAACACGACAACACAAACGTCTGCAACTAGAATGGTGACGGGACCAGGAAGCATACCGGTACCACCCAAGAGGCATTATAGAAAGTGAATTGCAAGTTCTTGTGAGACATAGGGGTCGCGTGGAATCCGGCGAACCCAATGAAGCGCGCCTGCTGAGCCACACCTTTAGTGGCTTCGTATCTCGAGCGCCCTCTGCCGCCGCAATATAGCAGGGCTGGCAAGAGCCACTCAGCGCCTCGCTCTCGGAGCCACTCTGCAATATGATGCTGTGCAGACGTTGCCTGGTCTAAGCTCTGTGTTTTAGTACAGAGACTATTCCTTGTGGACACTGTGATACCTGGACTCTTACTGCATTATTTGCAATGTCTTCGTTAGCCTGGAGAAATAATAGCTAAGCAACTTGTTTGCTAATCTTTCCTACTCCTGTCCAGCATTCCTAAAATGACAGTTGCCGCACCATTCTGTAGCTCAACTCTCCTTGCCATTGTGTACAAAGTCGTACCCAACACGGACTGGCATCGAATGATGAATTGTTCTGCCCCCCTCCCCCCCCCCCCCCCCCACTCGCGCCCTTCGGCAGCGACATGGGGAGAAGTCTCATCCCTACAACGTTTTGGAGGGGCACAGAATTGTTACTCCTGGCTTCATGCTATGTGCAGCCATCCGGTATAAATTCAGGGTTGGTAGTCATCTTGGGAACTCTGACCATCTCGTCTAATAGCACATCACAAATGTTCTGAGTCTTCATGTGCTACCTCTCACGCAACAAAATCGCGGTGCCATTTTTCAACAGGACAATGCTCATCAACACATGGCACTTTTCACTATGAAGTGTCTGCTCGATGCTGAGGCAGACTCATGGCCAGGAAGACCCACAGATCTGTCCCTGATAGAACTTGTGCAGGATCAGCACAGACGTCCAAGATGCTGCGGGTGTAAAATGAATGTGCGCAACGGAAAATAATAAACGCTAAAATGATTATTTGGCCCTCTCTGACTACCCCCTGAAGCAGATCTTAGGCTGTCTTACTTCTATAAATTACAATCCAAACATAAATGGATGATGAAGGCAACTAATACTACTAAATGATAAATGTTGTTCCTGCTTATATATATTTATTGTAGATTTAAAAAAACCTTTGAAACGTCCCCTTAGAAAAATTAATGAATTACTGTGCTGATAAACTTCTTACGTTATTTGCTTTTCAAACATCTGAGCAAAACTGAACGTTCTCAGACATTACTCTCTTTACTTATTCTGATCAACACTAAACTGACACACAATATTTTTAGCGCAACGCAATCTGACTTTTAATAATCCCTACAAAAGAATGGCCCCGACTAACAATAACCTATACCTTTCACAAATCACTTACCTCACAAAAATCTTCGTTACTCGAACTACTGCAATACAGGGAGCGCCACTACTGCCAGCTAAATAAGAGATTAAAACTACTGAAGGCACTAACTACTGATAGGCATAGTTAGCAAATGAAAGATTTTGATAGAGAACAAACAATGTATTTACCTTAATAGTGTTCAAAAGTCATAATATATATAGCAGTTCATGACATCCAGTCTTACAAATGTACTGTATCTGATGGACACACGTCCAGATCATCCACTCTCAAAATTTCGCCATCGCTCTCCCCACATCCACCACTGCTGGCGGCTCACCTCCAACTGCGCAACGCTACACGCTGTTAACAGCCAACTGCCCAACACTACAATAGCCAACAACAATGCAAACCAGCCACAGACTGCACGCAGCACAGCCAGTGATTTTCATACAGAGCGCTACGTGACGGTGGCGTTACCAATATAAAAACCTAAACAGCCTACTTACACCTTTATATCACAAAGTTTACATTTCCTAAGTAAAATTACTAATCAATTGCCCAACTCTGCCCCTTATTATAACTGGGAGGTCAAATATCAATTACGCGAAATGACTGACATCATCTATGCGCCAAACACTAGAAGACACTACTTTCAAAGATGATCTAAGGTGAAACTTCCTGGCAGATTAAAACTGTGTGCCGGACCGAGACTCGAACTCGGGACCTTTGCCTTTCGCGGGCAAGTGCTCTACTAACTGAGCTACCCAAGCACGACTCACGCCCCGTCCTCACAGCTTTACTTCTGCCAGTATCTCGTCTCCTACCTTCCAAACTTTACAGAAGCTCTCCTGGTAGAGCACTTGCCCGAGAAAGGCAAAGGTCCCGAGTTCGAGTCTCGGTCCGGCACACAGTTTTAATCTGCCAGGAAGTTTCATACCGGCGCACACTCCGCTGCAGAGTGAAAATCTCATTCTGATCTAAGGTGGTGTGGAACCTTAATACAAATAAAATAACGTGATCACAGCTGTTTGGCTTTGATAGCCGAAACTATTTGCGATATCATCATATGTACTGCGTCCGGTGCGTCGAAGTGATGGTTCTTGTACTCGTCTGCAACGATGGAAGAACTCTGGCCACAAATAAACTGTTTCAAACACTAGGACGGCAAAAGGCGGTCGTCTGACTAATATACTCTTATACTGTCTTCTCCTCTGTGTGTTCTACAGACGAGAAACGCGAACTCTCAACCACAAGGACGGAGTTCAGATAACGTCTCAACGTAAACATAGGCTGAACGCTGCATACTCAATGGCGACTTCCAACCCAGAGGTGAAGTCCAGAATCGCATAGGTTCGCAACAGTACAGTTCCTAATTGTCCTAACTAGCAAAGACAGCAAGTCTGTCTGTACCAACAGAAGCTGATATAGAGCGACTGTCACACACGGGCGCTCACAACGGAAGACCGCGTCTCTCCAGCGAGGCTTCGCTCCCCACCATCGTAATTCCGAAAGCAAATCATATTCCTGAAACCATGGAATATTCTCCCTCTCTACAGATTCTTCTGAACGCCGACCAACCATATGTCAGTCTTTTGTCGTCCAGCGCGGGAGAGTTTGCGAGGGAAAACCTATACTCGTACAATGGTACGCTTCTGAGTAAAAATTCTTGGAAATAACCCAGCCTTCGTGGTTTCCGAGGTGCCGCTTCCTCGTTCCTCTCACCTGCGTCCATGATTTTCAGTATTTTCGAAGTATAATCCTTCCGGTTCGCCTACAAACCGGCCGGTCGCGACTCTATTGTGCTCCAGCGCTTAGGTGCTGTGACGTCCGTCTTGCTATTTCCTGTGTTTAAGCAGGACCAACACACCTGTGTGGGCCTTCCACCCAGGGCTTCAGTTCCGCCAGCCCTTTCATTTCCAATGGCGTTCCAACTTCTACTAGTATAGGCAATCATTCATTACGCCATTTTTATAATAAAGACACTCCGTCACCTTTCATGCAATAAGCGTTAACAATTATTTACAGTCTCCTTTATATATTATATGTACGATGTACAACCTATCACAGGATACGTCATTGTGTTTGTAGGTCACGGCAAAGTATGTGGATGAGTGCTTGTAAGGTGCGAAGTTATAGCCACTGTACAATGTCAAATCCATAGCATTGCCAGTATCCAAGACATCAAGGACAAGATGCAACAGTTGTGTGTAAGCTTGCCTTAGGACTTTATGACACCCTCTGCAATCGAATGTGAGCATGCAGCCAGGGCAGAGAGGATGGAACATGATACTGGGAAGTGGACTCATACTGGCAATTTCTTTGTAAATTTGACTCGATATTGTAATCAGTGCAATAACATCATGTACCCTCTCAACCCGTGAATTTTTTTTCCGTTTTCTCCTCTCCTTCTGGGTGCTTCGCGTTTTCTGTCACAAAGGGTAGATACCGACCTGTCTTGACACTGGCTTTCAGTCTCAACCACGATTGTTAGATCTAAGCTATACGTTATCCGTTCGTGTCCTAAGTAGCTTTTTATGAGATATGCCTCTTAAGCTTTTACAATCTTTTATGAGATACGCCTCTCCGGTTTTTACAGTCAGACACTAGATGGCTTTCTTGAGATGTGAAATTCTTTTATTTTGAAATTATGCTCAGAAACTGGCCGAATAATTTGTTTATAGTGAACATTTAACAAAGCAACGAAAAACTGGAAATTTTACTTAAAGGTTTCCATTAGAAATTTTTTACAGTTTTCGCAGAGACCTAAGTCAGTAGTAATTCTTCGAACTGCTTTGTCTACATTTTTGTCATCAGTCATCCGGTGAAAAGACTGGTGGCCAAAGTAGTAAATAAATTATGAGGAACTACAGGTTCCAGAATAAAATGAGAGATCTTTGGGATTGTACAGCAGTATTGAGGCAGTGGAACTCCAGAACACTGTATAAGCAGTCTCATTCCGAACATCAGAAAGACGTGACAAATGAATCACATCGTCGCCAGCAGGTTATCGTTCATTTTACGACAGGTGACAGCCCTTACTCCCAGTACATACACAGAACAGAAAAGAAACCATCAACGTTTTGGCACTTCCCCACGCATGACATCGACGCCTGGTAATTTGGAGCGGATCTTTCGGGTAAAGGAAGCTACTATCAGTGCGACTGCAGCCAACACGGAGCTTCGTCTCGTTCGTGTGGGCGAGGCCATAGCCAACATAAGACAAGGCTGAGCATTTGTTGTTTACATTCCCACACCTCTGTGCAAACGGACTTTCATAAGTAGGAACGCTGACACACTGACACATTCTAATTACTGAACATATACAAACACGGTATATCTATAAATGAACTAAACAAGTTCAGAGTAGGTACTAGAGACGAAATGCACATGTAAGTGACGTTAACGGAAGAGAGGAGATCAGTGAGAGAGTAGGAGGGATCTGCCAGTTTCAGAACAAAGACCCCATTATCCTCTTTTTGTAAGCAAACCAACCAATTTCCTAGCCTATGTTTTGTTTATTTAGGACGTAATTAATAGGCAGTCATAATCATTATAATGAGAGTTAACGGTCAATACCTCAATTGGTGCAAATGGCTCTATGCACTTTGGGACTTAATATCTGCGGTCATTACTCCCCTAGACTAAGCACTACTTAAACCTAACTTACCTAAGGACATCACACACATCTCTGCCCGAGGCAGGATTCGAACCTGCGACCGTAGCAGCAGCGCGGTTCCGAAGTGAAGCGCCTAGAACCGCTCGGTCACAGCGGCCGGCGTCAATAGCTGTCAAGATAATTACCCTAATTTATAGACAAGATGGCAGCCTCGTAAGGGACTTGGGCTCAAGTTTACCCATCAGTGAATAGTCAGATGCTTTTAGTGTAAAGTGATATCCATCATTATAATCATGGTAATTTATGACTCAAAGAAATTGCATCTCCGCATTGTGATCCTGTTGCTCCTCCCCTCCACCACCTCCCCCACCGCCACCAGTGTGCTGCTATAGTTTGTTCCCCCACAACAGCCCTCATCACTCCTTATAGGCCTCAGATCCCAAGACTGGCATTCTTAATCAGTACCTCGCCCAAGCAGCAGCAGCAGCAGCAGCATCAGTAAATTCAGACGATATGGCGAATTTCCTGCATTGTATAGCACTCAGCATTATTGGCCTAGTTTTTCTGAATGTTCGGCAGAGTATGGTACCCAAGGCTATTTTCTGCAACATACGATGCTGTTTTAGGTTTCATGCCAAATTTTACCTATTTTTTTAAGAAGACACACATTTCATTGCTATTTTGTGATTTTTCTCCCATTTTTCTAAGAATACTCACATGTGTTTCCCTGCTATTTTCTTCCACTTTTAAGAAGACACATGTAAATACAGGTTATTTGCCTAATTTCACTGATTTCCTTAAGATGAGACACATACTGGTAAATATGGGTTTCGTGACTATTAAATCAATTATCAGGAAACACATGTAAAATACGTGGCTTTAAATGTTTTATAACTATCACCACAAACATGACACTATTTGCTGTTTTTAGGCAGTTCGTTAAAATGTTGTCGATTTTCTCCGAATATTACACAAATACCTACTTTTTAAAGAAGATGCTGAGCTTTAAATGTGTAACAATTAACACCACAGTGCATACCCTGCCAGCACACCAGCTATTTATAGCTTTTAAGCAATTCGTTAAAATTTTGTCAATTTGTCCGAGTATTCTGCAAACAGTCACTTTCGCCAGAAGACTCACCATAATAGGAAATGCAAAGCAGGCCTACGTTTCACTTAAAACAGACTTACTGCTCCCCCCCCCCCCCCCCCCCCACACACACACTCACACACTTCTAGTGTGTGTTGTTAACTATCAGCTTTGTGTGACCTACTGGGCTGGTCACGTGTGGCAGCTCGGCTACCAATGAGCGAGGTGGCGTGTCTCTGGCTGACCTATGAGAGCCTTCCACTATCACGATTTAAATTTTGCTCTGACCACTACGTTTGCCCCAGAGCACACCGTATTCCAGCAGACCGCATGCACGTATCTGTATCACCTGGTTGTTTGAGGTACATTCAGTTTCCCCACAGAATGGCAGCGACATGTAATTCACTTAAAAAGTGATTTGAAAGACGTTCTTTAATGCATAGCTTTCGCTGCTTTTTCGCACTGAAGAATATCTACAGACAGAGCAAAATGTCAACGGTATATTTTTGCATCTTGTCTTGAAACAAACATTTTCGATTCACTCACGATACTTGCTGTTTACGACAGTCACGTTGACCCTCAAGTTGCATTAGGAATGCTGGCTGGGGCTTTCCTTCACTCATTTTTCTACCCTCCCTCGCGTCGAGAAAGTTATTTTATAAATAAGTGTATTTACCTACATTTCGTATCACCCTGAAAAGTCTCTCATAAAGTCCTGCACCCCATTATGGTACAATCCCTTTTCAGCATTATGTTTACACATTACTTAATCACTAGACCCCATGCTTTTCTTCGTGGAACCTATCCCCTCAGCGTGACGTCTTCTTTACCTACATACACTACTGACCATTATAATTGCTACACCAAGAAGAAATGCAGATGATAAACGGGTATTCATTGGACAAATATATTATACTAGAACTGACAAGTGATTACATTTTCACGCAACTTGGGTGCATAGATCCTGAAAAATCAGTAATCAGAACAACCACCTCTGACCGCAATAACGGCCTTGATATGCCTGGGCATTGAGACAAACACAGCTTGGATGGCGTGTACAGGTACAGCTGCCCATGCAGCTTCAACACGATACCACAGTTCATCAAGAGTAGTGACTGGCGTATTGTGACGAGCCAGTTGCTCTGTATCCAGAAAGGCCCGTACAGGACCTGCAACATGCGGTCGTGCATTATCCTGCTGAAATGTAGGGTTTCGCAGGGATCGAATGGAGGGTAGAGTGACGGGTCGTAACACATCTGAAATGTGACGTCCACTGTTCAAAGAGCCGTCAATGCGAACAAGAGGTGACCGAGACGTGTAACCAATGGCACCCCATACCATCATGCCGGGTGGTACGCCAGTATGGCGATGACGAATACACGCTTCCAATGTGCGTTCTCCGCGATGTCACCAAACACGGATGCGACCATCATGATGCTGTAAACAGAACCTGGATTCATCCGAAAAAAATGACGTTTTGCCATTCGTGCACCCAGATTCGTCGTTGAGTACACCATCGCAGGCGCTCCTGTCTGTGATGCAGCCATGGTCTCCGAGCTGTTAGTCTATGCTGCTGCAATCGTCGTCGAACTGTTCGTGCAGATGGTTGTTGTCTTGCAAACGTCCCCATCCGTTGCCTCAGGGATCGAGACGTAGCTGCACGATCCGTTACAGCCATGCGGATAAGATGCCTGGCATCTCGACTGCTAGTGATACGAGGCCGTTGGGATCCAGCTCGGCGTTCCGTATTACCCTCCTGAACCCACCGATTCCGTTTTCTGCTAACAGTCATTGGATCTCGACCAAGGCGAGCAGCAGTGTCGCGATACGATAAACCGCAATCGCGATAGGCCACAATCCGACCTTTATCAAAGTCGGAAACATGATGGTACGTTCAAATGTTGAAATGTGTGTAAAATCTTATGGGGCTTAACTGCTAAGGTCATCAGTCCCTAAGCTTACACACTACTTAACATAAATTATCGTAAGGACAAACAGACACACCCGTGCCCGAGGGAGGACTCGAACCTCCGCCGGGCCCAGCCGCACAGTCCATGACTGCAGCGCCTTAGACCGTGAAGGTACGCATTTCTCCTCCTTACACGAGGCATCACGACAACGTTTCACCAGGCAGCGCCGGTCAACTGCTGTTTGTCTATGAGAAATCGTTTGGAAACTTTCCTCATTTCAACACGTTGTAGGTTTCGCCACCAGCGCCAACCTTGTGTGAATGCTCTGAAAAGCTAATCATTTGTATATCACAGCATCTTCTTGTCGGTTACATGTCGCGTCTGTAGCACGTCATCTTCGTGTAGTAGCAATTTTAATGGCCAGTAGTGTATTTGATATATGTTGTCATTACACTTTAGATGTTGTGGATGCTCAATTCCAGATATTTTTACGGTTGTCAATGAGCAGGGTCTCTTCACATGATGTATGATTTGCACCTAATTTAAAGTGCCTACAGACGCGCATCTGTTGCAGCGGAGTCGTTAGGTACTTGAAAATAGCGAGAAGAAGGGGGTGGCAGCCTTATTACCAATCGGTTGTGCTAACGAGTCACACATTTTATATGAAAAAAAGATATATTAAAAAAACGGTTTATTTTCTAACACCGTATTTTCAAAAGTTGCTTCAGCGACACTTGTTTGTGACATTCAACCTGCATAGTTTCAAGTTACGGTGTTGTTATGTTTGCTTACACTGTGCTTATGTATTCTTGGGTGCACTGGAACTTGCTATTCAGTTAGGGTGTGACAGTCCAAGCAGTAGGTCGTGAGTGGACGATGGGATTCAGCAATTCAGAAGAAGCTGACATTCTCATGGTGTATGGAGAGTGTAGGAAGAATGCAGTTCGTTCTTGTATGGTGTATGCGGCAAGATGGTAAAATGTCGAAGTCGAGTGATTGTAGGAGCATACAAGGTGACTTAGATAAAAATTCTAGTTGGTATCATGAATGGCAGCTAGCTCTAAATGTAGAAAAACGTTAGGTAATGTGGACGAGTAGGAAAAACCAGCCCGTAATGTTCAGGTACAGCATTAGTAGTGTCCTGTGGTAGTAAAGGTGAATGATGGATTTCGGTTTACTGGGAGAATTTTTAGGAAAGAGTGATTCACCTGTAAAGGAGACAGCATAAAGGACGCCAGTGCGACCAATTCTTACTCAAGTGAGTGATTGGGGTCTGAGCTTAGTCGGATTAAAGGAAAACGTGATGCAATTCAGAGGAAGGCTGCTAGGTTTTGTTACCGGTGGCTTCAAACGACAATCAAGTGTCATAGAATGCTTTGGGAACGCAAATAGGGAACCCTGGAGGGAAGCCGACGTTCTTTTCGACGAAAACTATTGACAAAATGTAGAGAACCGGCATTTGAAGCTGATTGCAGAATGATTTTGTTGCCTCCAGCATACATTTTACGCAAGGACTATGAAGATAAGATACAAGGAATTAGGGCTCATATGGATGCATATACAGTAGACAGTCGTTTTTCGTTCCGTATATTTTATTGTGGAACAGGAAAGGAAATGAGTAGTGGTGGTATGGGGTACGCTCCGCCACGCGCCGTGAATTACAGAGTATCGATGTAGATGTAGAACATATCACAATAGACATCAACCATCTCAGCAGTTATTTATTAACCTCTTCAATCAGTTACGTGAAAATGGTAGTGTAGTATTTAGTCAACGTAACAAAAGTAAACAAGTCCTGACAGAAGAGGATGAAATTAATGTTCTTACTGCTGTTGAAATTGATTCGCACATTAGGTCCCGCGTAATCGCTCGAGGAAGTGGCGTGAGTCAGGCAAGTGTCTTACGCATTCTCCATCGACATACGGTAGGTTCAATCCTCATCACATCTCTCTCCATCAAGAGCTGCATGGGTACGATTGTCAAAATCATATTAAATTCTGTACTTGGGCATTGGGACAAGATACTCCAAATGTGTCATATATGTTGTTTAGTGGTGAAGCCACATTTACCAATCATGGCCAGATAAACCGCCGAAATATACATTGTTGGTCTGTTGACAATCCCCCTTGGTTTTGTCAGGTGGAACGTCAGCGTCCATGGGGTATAAACGTGTTGTGTGGGAATGTGAACCGTCAGCTCTTAGGCCCATTTTTCGTAGATGGAACATTGAATGCCTACAAGTATCTCAGCTCCCTAAGACACCACCTTCCACGGATACTAGGAAACGTTCCTCTGCAGACTAGGAGGAACCTGTGGTATTAGCATGATGGCTGTCCTGGCCATAGTGCACGAAGCACTACAGCATGTCTTCGCGAATTGTTTCCAAATGGCTCTGAGTACTATGGGACTCAACTTCTAAGGTCATTAGTCTCCTAGAACTTAGAACTGATTAAACCTAACTAACCTTAAGACATCACACACATCCATGCCCGAGGCAGGATTCTAAACTGCGACCGTAGCGGTCTCGCGGTTCCAGACTGCAGCGCTAGAACCGCACGGTCACTTCGGCCGGCGAATTGTTTCCAGATCGTTGGATTGGATGCAGAGGACCTGTACAATGGCCGGTCCATTCCCTGGTTTGATGTGTGTAGACTTTTTTTCTGAGGGGGAAGCTGAAGACACTATCTACAAGCACATACCAACTACAACCAATGATAAGCAACCATGTATTACCGCTGCCTGCTTGGACATTTCCGCCGAAATGATAGAACGTGTGCAACAGTCATTCCATACAAGACTGGAAGCGTGTATTCCCACAGCCAGTGGTCATTTTGAACACAACTTGTGATGGTCAAATGTCTCGTTGCTGGTCATACTCCACATAACTAGCGTATGCACTTGTGTTGTTCTTTAATCTGGGCTAGCACAGGTGTTTTATAAGTGTTGTTGTGGGAATTTTTCAAAACACAATATCTCGTAAACGACTCGCGCTAGAATCCTGCAACAAACACCACTGACATTCTAATTTGCCCTACATTTAGCCTGTTAAAGTCAACAGACATTGTTCTATTTAAAGAAGTGTATATTTGCACAAAAAGTAAACTTTATAAGTATTATTACAACCTTTTGATTGGCTAACAGTATGAGCCCCTGACCGTCAGTCCATTCTGTGACAACTGCACATCAACAGCACTTTACCTTTGCTCAATATTTGCAGTTCAAGTTTTAGGTGATTCACCCTATATAGATATACAACAAAGCAGTGATATTGCCATTCTTTCATTCCTGTCCCACCCTAACATATTTATTGTGAAAACAAAATATGGGACCTTATGGTGCTGAATGGGTAAAAACCGTCATATTAGCAGAAAGTTTCTCGGTGTAGTCACTTCGCAAGACGCACAGTACGTGGGAGGAGAGGGGGGGGGGGGGGGGGGGAGTGATGTGTCTGCTCACAACACCCTAGGAGAAGCAGTATAAAAATCACTTCTATGATTTAACCGAATGTTTGGACTATAGAACGTACATTGCGATTAACACTAATTTTCGTTTTAAATACATCTATAATTTTTTCAATATTTTGACAACTGATAGTGATCTCTGCTATTAATAACGTTACATAAAATTGTAGTACAAAATGGCAGATAAAAATAGTATCAACACAGCAAGATCAGTCCTTTTCTTTCAAAGTAGTTGAATTTCTCCTCCGTATATACTAAATGCCATATTTATCAGCACATAAAAACTAGTCCTCATTTGTTACAGTGCGCTGTACAAAAGTTGGCAGGGGTTGGTTCTTCTACTTCTTTAAGTATAACACGAGTCATTCCATATCCGTGAAAGGATCATCATCGTGGTGTTTGCAGATCATGATGTGTGAATGAACCAATTAAAATGGAGCAACTTGCAGGTCTGTACAGGATGTGTCGCCATTCATTTACGTTTGTAGAAAACGAGATGATGGAAGTGGGTTATGTACATAATTGTGGCTCGATGCCGGAATACTGGTCGTGGACCTGTCTGCATCCGCGTTTCACTGCTGTCTGCAGCGACCATGCCATTTTCGTATTTATTTTTCAGGACTTACAGACACCTCTGACTACAAATTACATGTTTAGTTTTTTAGGTTTCAGTAATTTTATGTTTCTTCGTCTAGCTATGCTACGCTACTGATTAGGAGCACGCTTGAGTATTAACATTTCTGCTAGCACCTTGTTGTTTTGTTATCAAAACAGGAAGAACACGAAGAAGACTTGTAAAAGTGATGTAAAAATTGAAACAGTCTCGAATTAGGGAACAGACCAGAAAGGAGTCCAACGCCACTGTAGGCAGTTAAAAATAATCTGAATGACATTTGTCCGTTGATTGTGAGAAGCAAATAATACTTGTAAGTTAAGAAAATAGTACGGACTGTCCTCCATTGTTTCATGATAATATGTAATATTTCACCTCAGTTTTACTACATCTGTATTCACTGTACAGCTACACAGGTTTCGTAGATCTGTCTGTCGAACGTGAAGAAGCTGTAAGATAAGGTATTTTCATTACTAAGCAGCAGGTTCACCAAGGGAGGCCCAGAAATTAAAAAAAAAAGTTTTTAAAGCACAAACTCAATGCGTCCCGGAGCCGTGTCTGCATATGTATTTGGCACTGCTGCGGCGACGGCAATCTGATAACCAGCACAGCGGATTTTAACATGTACACATACATAGTTGCTCTGCAGTTCACACTTAAATGTTTGGAAGAAGAGTCGCTGTACCACTTTCAGACTACTCTCTAGCATTCCACTCTCGAATACCACATCGTAAAAACGAACTCCAAATCTGTTCGTGGGTGATCTGATTTCTCTTATTTTCTTAGGATCTTGGTTCAAATGGCTCTGAGCACTATGGGACTTAACATCTGAAGTCATCAGTTCTTAGGATCTACCTTGGTAATATCTCTCTATGTACGTGGGAGTCAACATACTATTTTCGTATTCGGAGGAGAAAGTCGGTGATTGAAATTTCAGGAAAAGTTTTGCTATTGTTTTAATAATAGTCACCACAAATCCCAAAGCGCCGTAAGCATATCCGTGACACTCTATCCTTTATTTTGTGATAATACAAAACGAGCTGAACTTCTTTGAACTTTTTCGATGTCCTCGCAAGGATCCCTCAACGCGCAGGAATACTTCAGAACCGGAACTGCAAGTGTAGTGTAGGTATAATAATAACAAAACGTAAGTATATAGTTGCATCCACAATCTTGGAAGCTCTGTGATTTATCGTCTAAAAGGAATTTAATTCTTTTATGTTGAAGACTTCACACTCTTTATTCTTTAAGACAATGCCATTTTTTGCACATACAGGTAAGTCGTCTAAATTTACATCTGCATCTACATGGATACTCTGCAAATCACATTTAAGTGTCTGGCAGAGGGTTCAGGGAACTACCTTCCTAATTCTCTATTATTATGATCTAGTATAGCGCGCGGAAAGAACGAACACCTATATATTTCCGTACGAACTCTGATTTCCCGTATTTCATCATGGTGATCGTTTCTCCCAATGTAGGTAGGCGTCAACAAAATATTTTCGCTTTCGGAGGACAAAGTTGGAATTTCGTGAGAAGATTCCTCCGGAACGAAAAACGCCTTTGTTTCAATTATGTCCATCCCAAATCCTACGTCATTTCAGTGACACTGTCTCCCTTATTTCGCGATAACACCAAACGTGCTGCCCTTCTTTGAACTTTTTCGATGTACTCCGGCAATTCTATTTGGTAAGGATCCCACACCGCGCACCAACATTCTGAAAGATGTCAGACAAGCGTAGGGTAGGCAGTCTCCTTTGTAGATCTGTTATATTTTCTAAGTGTCCTGCCAATAAACGCAGTCTTTGGTTAGCCTTCCCCACAACATTTTCTATGTGTTCGTTCCAATTTAAGTTGTTTGTAATTTTAATTCCTAGCTATTTAGTTGAATTTACGATCTTTAGATTTGACTTTTAGCACTCATTAGAATGACCTCACACTTTTCGTTATTTAGAGTCAAATTATAATTTTTGCACCATACAGATGTCTTTTCTAAATCATTTTTTATTGTGTTTTGATCTTCTGATGACTTTACTAGTCTATAAACGACAGCGTCATCTGCAAACAACCTAACATGGCTGCTCAGATTGTCACCTAAATCGTTTATATAGATGACGAAGAGCAAAGGGCCTATAACACTACCTTGGGGAACGCCAGAAATCACTTCTGTTTTACTCGATGACTTTCCGTCAATTACTACGAACTGTGACCTCTCTGACAGGAAATCACGAATCCAGTCACATGACTGAGACGATATTCAAGAAGAACGCAGTTTCACTACAAGCCGCTTGTGTGGTGCAGTGTCAAAAGCCTTCCGGAAATCCAGAAATACGGAATCGATCTGAAATCCCTTGTCAATAGCACTCAGCACTTCGTGCGAGTAAGGAGCTAGTTGCGTTCCACAAGAACGATGTTTTCTAAATCCGCGTTGACTGTGTGTCAATAGACCGTTATCTTCGAGGTAATTCGCAATGTTCGAACACAATATATGTTCCAAAATCCTGCTGTATGTCGACTTTAATGATATGCGCCTGTAATTTAGTGGATTACTCCTACTATCTTTGTTGAATATTGGTGTCACTTGTGCAGATTCCCAGTCTTTGGGTACGCATCTTTCGTCGTGCGAACGGTTGTATATGATTGAGTATGGAGCTACTGCGTCAGTACACTCTGAAGGGAACCTGACTGGTATACAGTCTGGACCAGAACACTTGCTTTTATGAAGTGATTTAAATTGCTTCACTACTCCGAGGATATCTACTTCAACGTTATCTCACGTTGGCAGCTGTTCTTATTCGAATTCTGGAATATTAACTTCGTCTTCTTTTGTGAAGGCATTTCGGAAGGCTGTGTTTAGTAACTCTGCTTTGACAGTACTGTCTTCGATAGTATCTCCATTGATATCGCGCAGAGAAGGCATTGATTGTGTCTTCCCACTAGCATACTTCACATTCCACCAGAATCTCTTAGGATTTTCTACCAGGTTTCGAGACAATGTTTCGTTGTGGAAACTGTTATAAGCATCTCGCATTGAAGTCCGTGCTAAATTTCGAGCTTCTGTAAAAGATCACCAATCTTGAAGATTTTGCATCTGTTTAAATTTGGCATGTTTGTTTCGTTGTTCCTGTAATAGCGTTCTGACCCGTTTTGTGTACCAAGGAGGATCAGCTCCGTCGTTTGTTAATTTATTTAATATAAATCTCTCAATTAATGCCTATATTATTTCTTTTAATTCAAGCCACGTCTGGTCTACACTTATATTGTTAATTTGGAAGGTGTGGAGGTTGTCTTTCAGGAAGGCGTCAAGTGAATTTTTATCTGGTTTTCTGAATAGGTATATTTTTAGTTTATTTTTGGACGATTTGGGGGTTACAATATTCATTCTCGCTACGGCAACTCTGTGTTTACTAACGCCTGTATCCGTTTTGATGCTCGTTATTAACTCAGGATTATTTGTTGCTAAGAAGGCAAGAGTGTTTTCACAACCGTTTACTATTCGCGTGGGCTTATGGACTAACTGCTCGAAATAATTTTCAGAAAATGCGTTTAGCACAATTTGAGACGATGTTCTATGCGTACCTCCGGAATTAAACATGTATTTTTGCCAACATATCGATGGTAAATTAAAGTCACCACCAAATACAGTCGTATGAGTCGGGTATGCGTTTGAAATCAAACTCATTTCGCAAAGCGCTTTGATCTTCTGAAGACTTTACTATGCACAAAACGACAGCATCAACTGTAAACAGTCTAAGAGGGTGTAATATCTCATTTTTCCCCCTCCAGCGTAGAAAAAATTGCATCCGATATGATTACAAAGATATTTATAGCTCGTATTTATTGTTCTCTGGTCGTTGGTCGTTCATTTGTCTTCTTCTTTACGCAGACGAAAACGACGCCAAAGAGATAAGTTAGTTTTGCTTCGACTTTGAAATTAACAAGACATAATAACGATTTGTTCCGACATTACACATAAAGCGACGCCGTTGCAGTTTGCCGATATATTTGAGCTGCTGTTATGTTAAAATATTATTCAGTATCAACGTGCATACTAAGTACTTTGTTGAAAGAAGAACTAAATAAAAAGAAGGTAAATGATACTCTGTATTTATCTTGTTTTGTGTGTTATACCTTAAAGACCTCTAAAACTCCAGATGAAAATCCACATTATGTATCTAGTCTGGAGAATTAGAGTCCTATAAAAATTACTTGAATTGCTATTTTTCTATTGTCTCAATTGAATCTGTTTATATACTATGCTCTGTTCAAAGGTTAGTGGACACTGAGAAATAATCTTCATGTTAATAATATTAAACGAATAGTATAAGCCTACTCACATTGTCTTCTACTTCGTTTAAATACATTAAGAACAGCTGAGGGTCTGTAAAACTGCCTTGAGGAACACCTGCTATTAGCCCTGTATCACTAAATGACTTCTGTAAATAACTACGAACTGTGAAATGAAAATGTAATGATTCGCAGTGTTACTGGATAAAATATGTGGCCGTACGTAGTGTAGATAATCTCAACAGCACCTTCTACCAAGGGTGCAGACAGTTGGCAGTAGGAGAGGGAAATCCTCACAGCCTTTTAGCGTGAAATCTCACAACTGTGAAAAAAAAAAAAAAAAATGAAAAGGCCAGACGGCTGTGGACAATAACGGTTTCGCTTTTGGAAGACATTCGCACGTGATTCCCCACATAAGACCACATCACACTTTATAAAATACGCATGTTTAAGATCGGCGATACTTCTGAAGAGGACCTGTCTGTATTAGCGATATAATGAGTTTCGAAACCGGCGAAGCCCTTATAGTCAGTTGTTACGCCGAATGAAAGTCACGTGACCTGGGAGGCAAAGCATGTCGACGACAAATGTCCCGTTTGGCCACTTCAGAGATACCGCTACTCTAACGAGCAAATAATTGCTTAGGTATTTACATTGCTTGAATACAGGCCACAAAATCTTGACAGAGAAGATGAAAGTATGCGCTGTGTAACGGCATTTAAGACGACGACTGGCGGAAACGGTCGCGCCTAGGGTTTACCATATGTTCAGGCTGTCGAAACAATTCTGACATTTGAATAGTCGTATCACCCTCTGCACAGACCCGATGACACTTACGCGGCAAAGGTAAATGTATCCAAAATCTGTTTTGTTTATTTTCCACTATTATATTACTAATGAATATCTTGCGCTAAGTACTAAAGCTATCATAAAGCCGAAGGCTGTCTGAACACCACAGTGAGTTACTAGTCATGGTTCTGTTAGAAGTTGTACGCCAATAGACTTCCTGCTCTTGAGAGAAGCCTTTTTACCACCATTCCGCCTCTCATCTGCACCTACTTCGCAAGTCACCTTATGGGTGTGTGGCAAAGGGTACTTCGTGTATTAGAGTCTTCCCCCCCCCCCCCCCCCCCCCCGCCCGCCTTTTCCCTTTCCTCCTCCAAATGTGAATAACGCACAGGAAGAACGATTGTTGGTAAGCCACCGTGTGAGATCGTATACAATTTTCGCATCATGATCTTTTCGCGAGATATACGCAGGGCGAAGCATATTTTGGATGACTCTTCCATGAATGTTAGCTCCGGGATTTTTAACAGAAAACCACCACCCTGATGTGCAATACCTCTCTTGTAATGTCCTCCACTGGAATTGGATGAATCTCAATCTGGCGTCTGCAAAGAATCTCGACTTGCTTTGTATTGAGAAGTATAGAGTGAGTATAAGGTTTTCCCCTGATTAACAAGATTATCTTAGATACAGTTATGCGGCTTGTAGTAAATTGTAGCGTAACTCATTAAATTTTTAATGGGTTCACTGCCACATGTACTCCGTTGGTTGTCTGTAGAACGTCTTGGCGACACTCCATTTCTCTAGATGTTTTTGGCAACATGTCTTCGCCACTAGCATATAGTATTCATGTCATAAGAGTCGGCACGCATTCTTAACCCCCCCTCCAAAAAAGGGAACAGCATTTATGTCTGGTGGACATGATGGTCATGATGTTAGACCGTCTGTACCGATCGGCCTAAGATTTCATTCAACAACTGGTGAATAAAAAACGGAAATGGGCGTATGGCATCTTTGGCCGGGAATCCTCATCCGGGAAAGTTGGGCCGCCAAGTGCAAGTCTTACTTCAGACGACTCCACATTGGGCGACTTGCGCGCCTGTGATCAGGATGGAATGATGGTGACGACAACACAACACCCAGTCCCCGAGCGGAGAAAATCTCCAACCCGCCCGGGAAACGAACCCGGGCCCACTTGCATGGGAGGTGAGCACGTTACCACCCAGCTAAGCAGTCGGACAACTGGTGAATAAATTGGAGTTGCACCAACTTTTTGAAACACTGTCCTTGAAATCTCTCTGAGGTACAGGGTTTGTATTAAAAGTAATGAGACTGATTTTTTGCTGACGCGAATGTGCTTCGCAGCGCCCGCTCGCCGGGGGGGGGGGGGGGGGGGGGGGGGGGGGGGGGGGGGGGGGAATTGATGGTGAGGGGTGTCTTGATGGCAGAAAACGCACGGCGTGCCAGTCGCCTGCGGGCACGTGTCTCGGCAGCATCGTGCATTGAGCGGACACGTCGCAATGACGTCGGTCGTGGCGCAAAATGCAGCAAATGTTCGAGCAACGTTAGGCCATCAAGTTTTGTGTGAAACTAGGAAAATTGGGTACGGAAACGTTGGATATGTGTCGGCAAGCCTACGGCGATGATTGCCTGTCAAAAGCCCAGATTTTCAGGTGGGTGAAGAGCTTTAAAGAGGACCGGGACAGCGTTAAGGACAAGGATCTCTCCGGACGCCAGTCAACCAGCAAAACTGACGAAAACATCGACAGTGTGTGCGTTTTATTGAACACCGACCGTCGGATGAGTGTCAGAATGATAGAAGACGACCTCGGACTTGATAAAATGTCAGTGCACAACATCGTCACCAAAGAATTGTCGATGAGGAAACTCTGCACCAAGATGGTCCGGAAGGTTTTGTCAGACGTTCAAAAGCAAGCACGTGGGGACGCCTGCCAAGACAATCTCCAGAGCCTTGAAGCTGATCCGGAATGTTTAGATAACATTATCACCGGAGACGAAACCTGGGTATTCCAGTACGACCTGGAGACAAAGCGCAAGAGTGCCGAACGGCGCACCACAGCATCCCCACGTCCAAGAAAGGCTCCCATGAGCAAATCGAAGGCAAAAGCCATGCTGATTGTGTTCTTCGACGTCAGGAGCTAGGTTCATCGTGAGTTGGTGCCCCAAGACCAAACTGTCAACGGTGCTTTTTATTGCAAAGTGCTCAAGAGACTGAAAGCCAGGGTCCATCGCGTGTGGCCAGCCATCGCCGATGGCTGGAAGCTGCATCATGGCAACGCGCCGAGTCACACCTGCTTCATGGTGGCCAGCTACATAGCCAAGAAAGGGATTCCAACGATTCCCCAGCTCCAGTACAGTCCCAGTGTGGCCCCGCCAGACATTTTTTTGTTCCACAAACTAAAAACTTCCCTGAAACGACACCGTCATGGAACCCTAAGGGAGGTCAAAGCCGCCACGATGAGGGCTTTGAAGGCCATCCTGGACTCAGCGTTCGCGGCAGCGTTTGAAGCGTGAAAATTGTGCATGCAGCCGGTTGTTGACTCTCAAGGGTCGTACATTGAAGAGTACTAAGTGGTGTAGCGATGTCTACAATAAATTTGGATTCACAAGCTCAGTCTCATTGCTTTTTTTACAGACTCTGTGAGCCGTGGCCGGCTCGCGTCGATGCCGTATCTTCTTTGGCATTTTCTCACAATCGAGTAGCGTCTTATTGTTCCCTGAGTTACTACCATAACGAGTAGCTGACTTGCCTCCATCAGTGGCAGCAGCGCATATAGATATTAGTACTGCTGTACCATCTTTGGCGTGACCACTATATTTCCGTGTGGTGGTGTGTGTTGGGCAGTTGGTCGGTGGGACAGAGCAGCGAGGAAGTCTCCGCAGCGCGAGGTCAGGCCCTGGCCGCTGGCAGCGTGCACGCATGGCCTGATTTGTGAGGCACTAGCTGTGAGAGCTGCGAAGTTTGTCGCCCGCCGAAGGTTCAAAGAAAACTTGAGTTTGATTTCAATCACGTACCTGACTCGTACAATAACAGTTGGTGGTGGCCTTAATTTACCCTCGATATGTTGGCGATAACACATGTTTAATTCCGGAGGTAAGCATAAAATATCATCCGAAATTCTGCTAAACGCATTCTCTGAAAATTATTTCGATCAGTTAGTTCATGAGCCCACGCGAATATAAACGGTTGTGAGAACGCACTTGACCTCTTAGCAACAAATACTCCAGAGTTAATAACGAGCATCAAAACCGATCCAGGGATTAGTGAACACAGGGTTGTCGTAGCGAGACTGAATATTGTAATTCCCAAATCCTCGAAAAGCAGATAAAAATTCACTTGACGCATTCCTGAGAGACAATCTCCACTCATTCCAAATTAATAACATAAGTGTAGACCAGATGTGGCTTAGATTCAAAGAAATAGTATCGGCAGCAATTGAGAGATTTATACCATTAAATTAACAAACGGCGGAGCTGATCCTCCTTGGTACACAAAACGGGTTAGAACACAGTTGCAGAAACAACGAAACAAACATGTCAAATTTAAACAGACGCAAAATCCCCAAGATTAAAGATCTTTTACAGAAGCTCGAAATTTAGCGCGGACTTCAATGCGAGATACTTATAATAGTTTCCACAACGAAACTTTGTCATGAAACCTGGCAGGAACTCCAAAGAGATTCTGGTGGTATGTGAAGTATTTCAGCGGCAAGAAACAATCAATGCCTTCTCTGCGCGATAACAATGGAGATACTATCGAAGACTGTACTGCCAAAGCAGAGTTACTAAACACAGCCTTCCGAAATGCCTTCACAAAAAGACGAAGTAAATATTCCAGAATTCGAATAAAGAACAGCTGCCAACATGAGTACCGTAGCAGTAAATATCCTCGGAGTAGTGAAGCAATTTAAATCACTTAATAAAAGCAAGTCTTCTGGTCCAGACTGTATACCAATTAGGTTCCTTTCGGAGTATGCTGATGCATTAGCTCCATACTTAACAATCATATACAACCGTTCGCTCTACAATAGATCCATACCCAAAGACTGGGAAGTTGCACAGATCACACCAATATTCAAGAAAGGTAAGAGGAGTAATCCACTAAATTACAGGCCCATAACGTTAACTTCGATATGCAGCAGGATTTTAGAACATATATTGTGTTCGAACAGTATGAATTACCTCGAAGAAAACGGTCTATTGACACACAGTCAACATGGGTTTAGAAAACACCGTTCTTGTGAAACACAACTAGCTCTTTATTCACATGAAGTGTTGAGTGCTGATGACAAGGGATTTCAGATCGATTCCGTATTTCTGAATTTTCGGAAGGCTATTGACACTGTACCACCCGAGCGGCTCGTAGTGAAATTGCGTGCTTATGAAATATCGTATCAGTTATGTGACTGTATTTGTGATTTCCTGTCAGAGAGGTCACAGTTCGTAGTAATTGACGGAAAGTCATCGAGTAAAACAGAAGTGATTTCTGGCGTTCCCCAAGTTAGTGTTATAGGCCCTTTGCTGTTCCTTAACTATATAAACGATTTGGGACACGATCTGAACAGCCGTCTTCGGTTGTTTGCAGATGACGCTATCTTTTATCGAGTAATAAAGCCATCAGAAGATCAAAACGAACTGCAAAACGATTTAGAAGAAATATCGGAATGGTGAGACATGTGGCAGTTGACCCTAAATAACGAAAAGTGTGAGGTCATCCACATGAGTGCTAAAAGGAACTCAAACTTCGGTTACACGATAAATCAGTCTAATGTAAAAGCAGTAAATTCAACTAAATACCTAGGTATTACACTTACAAATTAAACTGGAAGGAACACACAGAAAATGCTGAGTGGAAGGCTAACCAATACTGCATTGTATTGGCAGGACACTTAAAAAATGTAACAGGTCTACTAAGGAGACTGCCTACACTACACTTGCCCGTCCTCTTTTAGAATACTGGTGCGCGGTTTGGGATCCTTACCAGATAGGACTGACGGACTACATCGAAAAAGTTCAAAGAAAGGTAGCACGTTTTGTATTATTGCGAAATATGGCAGAGAGTGTCACAGAAATGATACAGGATTTGGGCTGTAAATCATTAAAAGAAAGCCGTTTTTCGTTACGGCGGAACCTTCTCACGAAATTCCAATCACCAACTTTCTCCTCCGAATGCGAAAATATTTTGTTGACGCCGACCTATGTAGGGAGGAACGATCACGTAAGGGTAATCGGAGCTCGTACGGAAAGATATGTGTGTTAATTCTTTCCGCGCGCTGTACGAGATTGGAATAATAGAGAATTGTGAATGTTGTTCGATGAACCCTGTGCCAGGCACTTAAATGTGATTTGCAGAGTATCCATGTAGATGTAGATGATCTAAATAAGTAAATATTCCAGTGCGCTGTGACCGCTGCGGTCACAATACGTCGACTAAAATATGTCTGGAAATAAACAATTTTCCTCTGTCTACTTCGTGGTAATTACATGATGTCCATGATACACCATCACACAACAGGGATGATGTCGTTAGACGCTATTTTGACTTCATAGAAGAAGGAGAGGTCATTATATACACATTAAAGCTATTGGCCCTGACTAATGTTACATAAGCGATCCACGGTTAGTGGTAGTTCATAGTTTTTGTTGTAGACAAAAATACCATCTTCCTACTGTATGAGTTTGATGCATAGGTTCGTAGCGCTTTTGTTTTGCGTATTGGTATTTCGGTTGCTGTGGGTTTGTTTATCGATTGCCTGTTTTTGTATTTCACTGTTGCTATTTGAGTTTGCATATTGTCATTTTGTCATTCGGAGATAGTGGGCGGAGCTGCGGACGATAGAAAATGGAGTGCTAAATGGAGAAATCAGAACATTTCTGACATATTCTTCTGTTTGAGTTCAATAGAGGCGTGACAGCAGCGGAGGCAGTCAGAAACTTTTCCACCGCATATGGGGATAATGTCATTGGACAGAGCTCGGCAAGAAAATGGCTTTCTCGTTTTAACGAGAATCGTTTTGACGTTAGAGGTCTCGAAGTGCAGGGAGGCCTTCGGGGTTTGATGAAGATGGTTTAAATGCATTAATTCTCAATCATCCAAGTCAGTGTAGTCGAAAACAGTCAATTGTGATGAACCGTGATCATTTCGCTATTGTATGACGTTTGAATGCATTGGGAAGGTTCGAAAAGTGGGTGTTTGGGTACCGCAGGCTGTAAGCCAAAATTACCCAAATCATTAGGTGGTCATATGCGTCTCTGCATGCTCCTCATCAATTTGCTCTTGTACAACACCGATCATTATTATCTCGCATTCTTACTGGCGACGAGAAATGGTGTCTTTATGCTAACATAAGGACCGTAACAACTTAACATTCTTTATATTGCCTCATTCACCGACTCTTTCTTCGCCGAAGGAATTGGGTAAGAATTATGGCAGAAAGTTTGATGTGGTGTATACGTTCATTTTGTAACTGTAATCTTTTATAACACCAGGTTTTTTACAAAACACCTGTTCATACTGTATGAGTAATTTACATAACCGCTTTCTTTGTGCCTCAGCTGAATAACTAGACTCACCAACATTTTGATTCATAAATAGTGTGCTACCGGGATATCCAACAACTCCTCACTACATTGCTCATTTATTAAAAGTATTTCAGAACAGATAATATAAAAATCTACTTCATTACTACTTCGATTAGATTTTTCTTGAATAAAATATCGTTTCAACCTGTCAATAGCATTTACCAAGCATTTACTAAGTCTCGCTCGTAACTTCAGACATATGCTGACGTGAAGTAACTGTGTTGTACGATTGTCAGATGGACTCAGTGTACAGTTCCGTATGACTATTTATATTCAGATCTTCTATGAACATCAACTGAGCTATTAAACTTGTTTTTACACACACGCCTCCAATCTTTGATATTCAGCAGTTCCGGGATACAACAGTTTTAATTCCTGTTTAAGTTCCAAACTCAATTGCATCTTTAACTGTTATTGTTTCTGCAGTGTAATGACTTAACGGTGGCCATAAAGACTTTCCACTACGAGTGTCAAGACGTGTTATGTTCTGCGTATGCTGTTAACATTGGGTTGGGATTGTCTTGTGAATTCGGGACGACGCTGCTTGTTTATGCTTTCCATGGAGTTCCAAGCTTATAATACTACACATATTTATTGTGTTTTTACCGTTCGTTTATTCGTTATAGCAACGGTGAAAAACTATTGTTGTTAGAGGTACAAGAAATGAGTACTTTGACGCCTGTGCTGTTTTGGATACGTTTTGAAAAAAATGTTAATCAAGTGACAACCAGTTCAAAAATATATATATAATCATCAGTAATGAATCTCCATGGTGGATATACATTCAGACCGTCCATCGCGCTAATACTGCAAACCTCTAACACTGCTAATTATTAACCTCTAGCCTCCATCACTGCTAACTACTCACTCCCAACTTCCATCACTGCTGGGTGGAAGCGTGTATTCGTCATAGCCATACTGACGTATCACCCGGCGTGATGATATGGGGTGCCATTGATTACACGCCTCGGTCACCTCTTGTTCGCATTGACGGCACTTTGAACAGTGGACGTTACATTTCAGATGTGTCACGTCCCTTGGCTCTACCCTTCTCGCGATCCCTGCGAAACCCTACATTTCAGCAGGATAATGCACGACCACATGTTGCAGGTCCTGTACGGGTCTTTCTGGACATAGAAAATGTCCGACTGCTGCCCTGGCCAGCACATTCTCCAGATCTCTCACCAACTGAAAAAGTCTGATCAATGGTGGCCGAGCAACTGGCTCGTCACAATACGCCAGTCACTACTCTTGATGAACTGTGTTATCGTGTTGAAGCTGCATGGGCAGCTGTACCTGTACAAGCCATCCAAGCTCTGTCTGACTCAATGCCCAGACGTATCAAGGCCGTTAAAAAGGGCAGAGGTGGTTGTTCTGGGTACTGATTTCTCAGGATCTACGCACCCAAATTGCGTGAAAATGTGATCACATGTCAGTTCTAGTATGATATATTTGTCCAATGAATACCCGTAATCATCTGCATTTCTTCGTGGTGTAGCGATTTTAATGGGCAGTAGTGTATGTTGACAAAACAATACTTATTCTGCACATCTGAATGCTCACTTAAGAGAGATTTCTACTTTACGGTCGCGATTTCGGGAAGGCATGTGACACCGTCCCGCACTGCCGTTTAGTGAAAAGAAACAGGCTTACCGTGTACCAGACCAGATTTGCGACGGCATTCCAGAGTTCCTGGCAGATAGAATTCTACATGTTGCTGTTAACGGAACTAACTCGACAGATGCAAAGGTAATTTCCGGAGTACCCCAAGGAAGTGTGATAGGACCGTTACTGTTTACAGCGTATATAAATGATCTTGTAGAATGCGTCGAGAGCTCCTTTAGATTGCTCACAGTGACACAGTTATCTGTAAGAAAGTAGCAACGCCATATCACAGTACAGATTTGCACAATGACCTGCAGAGGGTTGATAAATGGTGCTGGCTCTGTCAAATGACCCTGAACGTAAATAAATGGAACTTATTGCGCATACACAGGAAAAGAAATGAACCACTGTACAACTACACTATTGATGACAAATTGCTCGAAACAGTATCTGCCGTAAAACATCTATGAGTTGCTATTCAGAGCGCTCATAAGTGGAGGAACCACATAAAGCAAATAATAGGAAAAGCAGATGCCGGAAAAAAGGAAGAATCTTAAGGAAATGTAATCATCCACTAAGGAAGTGGCTTACAAGGTGCTCGTTCCACCGATTCTTGAGTACTGTTCATCAATCTGGGACCCATAGCAGGTAGGACTGAGAGAAGAGAGCGAGAGAGAGAGATAGAGATAGAGAGAGAGATAGAGAGAGAGAGAGAGAGAGAGAGAGAGAGAGAGAGAGAAGATCCAACGAAGAGAGGCACTTTTCGTCACGGGTTGTGGGCGCGAGAGCGTTTCAGAGATGCTCAACAAACTCCAGTCAAGTGACAGAAGTTAAAAGAGAGGCGTTGTGCATCACGGACACGTTCGCTATTCGAATCTCGACAGAGAACTTTCCGGGAGCAGTCGGACAACATTATTTCCTCCAACATACATCTCCCGAAATGACCATGAGAGAAAATTAAAGAAATTAGAGCTAATGCAGAGGCTTGCCGACAATCATTCTTCCCACGCGCCATCCGCGAGTGGTATAACAGGGTGGCGGGGACCAATTAAGGCCCCTACATAAGCAACAATTTATCGGCCGACCGACGGACCGACCAATTTTGTGGCAGCCTACAAACGTCCCGGCCGACTGTACTCGGCGATTACAGCGCCGTTCTATTGTTGTGATTTGTTTATCTTAAGTTGATTGTGTTTATGTTCTACGAGATCTCGCTCAGTTTTACAGAGAAGCAACAAGGAGAGTTTTCTTTGGTTGTTTTAGAAGTAACAACGCCAAAAATGCCGCGAGAAAGCTGTGGGCAAAGAGGTGGCTAATGCAAGGAAACAAACAAATTCACCCATGTTCTGTTACTTAAGCAGGTGGGATTTGATGATTTGCGTAATTATCGAAGAATGAATTGGTGTTCGTTTTGGAGCTGTTCGACAGCTCAAATCATTCTTAACGAAAACGAATTCAGTCATAAGAGAAGCTGAAAGCTGTGAGGGAAGGCTGTTAGTTACATTATGGTTTCTAGCCACTGACAGAAGTTAAGAGGACCTCAAATTCAGAGCTGTTGTATCCTGAAACCTGCAACGTGATGTATAATTGGCTGAGAAAATATGTCATAGTAAAGAAAAACATAAAACAAAAGACTTTCACGTAAACGTTATTTATTTACACACTGAAGAGCCAAAGAAAATGCCTAATATCGTGCGGGGACCCTGCGAGAACGCAGAACTGCCGCAACAAGACGTGGCATAGACTCAACTAACGTGAAGTACTGCTGGAGGGAACTGACACCATGAACCCTGCAGGGCTGTCCATAAATCCCTAAGAGTACGAAGGGGTGGAGATCTCTTCTGAACAGCACGTTGCAAGGAATCCCAGATATGCTCAATAATGTTCATGTCTGGGGAGATTGGTGGCCATCCCCAGAAGAGTGTTCCTGGAGCCACTCTCTAGCAATTCTGGACGTTTGGGGTGTCGGATTGTCCTGTTGAAATTGCCCAAGTCCGTCGGAATGCACAATGGACTATGAATGGATGCAGGTGTTCAGACAGGATCCTTGAGCACGTCTGACCTGTCAGGTATAGTATCTAGACGTATCAGAGGTCTCATATCACTCCAACTGCACATGCCCCACATCATTACAGAGCCTCCACCAGATTGAACAGTCCCCTGCTGTCATGCAAGGTCCATAGATTCATGAGGTTGTTTCCATACCCGTACACGTCCATCCGCTCACTACAATTTGAAACGAGACTCGTCCAACCAGGCAATGCGTTTCCAGTCATCAACAGGGCTATATCCGTGTTGATGGGCCCAGGCGAGGCGTAAGGCTTTATGTCAAGCAGTCATCAACAGATATCGATGATAGTTCGTGGAATGGTTCGCACGCTGTCACTTGTTGACGGTCCAGCATTGAAATCTGCAGCAATTTGCGGACGGGTTGCATTTCTGTCACGTTTAACGATTCCCTTCAGTTGTCGTTGGTCCCGTTCTTCTTTTTACGGCAGCAGAGATGTCGGAGACTCGTGAAATAGTCGTACGTGAAAATCTGTGCTGTGCTGTGTCCCATCGTTCCTGCGCCGGCTATAATACCACGTTCAGACTCACTTAAAACTTAACAACTTTCCATTGTAACAGCAGTAGCCGATCCTAACAACTGCGCCAGACACCCTTTTTGTGTTATATAGGCATTTCCGACCGCAGTGCCGTATTATGCCTGTTTACATATCTCTGTATTTGAATACGCATGCCTGTACCAGTTCCTTTGGCGCTTCAGTGTATATGTAGCATAAAAGATGGCCTGTAAGTTTAAGAAACACGTTTCAGATTCGAAGAAAAAGACTAGACATGGTGGTACCAAACATCATCTAATAAATACAACAACAGATACATGTGAAATGAAGCCTTTAAGCCTTTAGCAACTGTTAGACCAGTAAAAAAAAAAAAAAAAAAAAAAAAAAAAAAAAAAAAAAAAAAAAAAAAAATCAAAAAATCTAGCACATTGCTCTTCATAGCAGAGGTCTAGGATATAGGCTGGACTTTTTTTAAAGACTTACTTGTTACAAGTGTAGCTTATGAATTAGCGTTCATTGAATGTCGATATCTCTGTTTTTAGGTTTCTTTTCCGTAATTAACGGAAATAAACCCTGAAGACCGAAATACAGAAGGCTGATGGACTTATTCTCTCTATGAAGATTCGTTAAAAAATGAAAAAGAAGTGCTCCATTTGTTGGATCTATATTGCTACGTTCGACGTGTCCCAGAAACATCTGCAGTCTTTAGATTCCTGGAAAAACGCTGCCCTTGAAGTTTCGTCCGTCTCATACCTCATCATGTATATTAGAACAGCATTTAATTCCAAACAGCATTTAATTCCACGCGCACTGACGAACGTTTGTCGGGCGGTTGGCACGACAACGCTACATACGGTACAATTTGTTGGGTGGAGTGGATGGGGTGTGGGAGAGAGGGGGGCGATTGGCTGTCGGGTGGTCCTACCTGCCCGACATCCCGACAAGGAATGTCAGTCGCTCCAATCACCTACATACGTACAGTTTGTCGTTCGGTTGGTTAGTTGGTGCGTGCGCACAGCCATTTAGTAGTACGGCTCTCCACCACTCTCGGTTGGATGGAGTGCGGAGTGTGATGTAGATAGATTCTAGCGCAGGCGCCCATGATGGCGCCTGCCATTGGCCACTGCTCGCCCGTACGTCACGGACCCTGACCTGCGCGCTGGCAGCCGAGTGGTAGTAGGTAAACAGTCTTCCGAATCCATTTCTTCTCCAGAGGTGTCGGCAATTGGCGGCTCGCAGTTTTGCATCAGACATGGAATCTGGGACGACTGCCTTCGTGATACTGGCAGTGTGCGCCACGGCCAGCGCCATCATGTTCAGGGGAAACGCGAAGCCCTCCATATACAATGGTGAGTGCTGTTGCGGAGTATTTGTTGTTGCTAATACCGGTATTAGACTATCAAATTTTCCTTGCAAACTATGTCAAATAAAATTTGATAATGTAATAAGGAACTTTGTCGAAGTTAGGCATTGGTCAAATCTAGCGCCTCGCCTCAGATTTGATCAAAGAAAACATTCGTCTTTTGTTCAGTTTATGGAGAAATTTAACCGCTTGGGGCGCTAGCATCGCTGAGTCTGCCGTTTGTGTTTATAGATACAAACGTGGTCCCGAAGTCCGTGAGCGCACGTGATGTTTGCGTATGCGCGATGAAGGAACTATATATCTTTTGCGCCACGTCAGAAATGTTTGTAAAGGAAATATGATGAATATTTTATCAAATACCTTTATCAAAGAATATTTGATAGTGTAATACAGGCCTACGGAGTATTTCACTATTTGCGGCTGCGGCAGCTGCCAGCGACGTGGAATCTTATGTCGATGACGAGCGCGTATCAGTTCCTTGCTTGTCACGACGTCACGCGATACTGTAACGGTATCTGCGTTGTGCACAACGTCTGAAAGTCGCGTTAGAAACCTGAACACGCAAGCGCGTACTCCTTCAGCTGAAAGCCAGTTTCATACGGATGAGAAACAGGTGAACAGGCAAGTGCGTGTAGCCGCGTCCGAGCGAAGTGCCGCAGTCTGATCAGATATTGCGCACAAGGAACGTAATCAACGAGATTGCACAGATATTCATCGTTCTGTAACTCTGTATATGAATGCAAACATCCAATACAGCGACCAGACCGGTTGGGGACATCCGCCACAATGCGCTGTACAGTGTATTAGGTTTATGTCAGTATGTTAAAGTGGTCAGTGGTGTGTCGCCTGACGTCACAGCGGACAGCTTTTAACGTCTCAAAAACACACAAACACAAAACCAACAACAATCACACATCAAATGAACTAGTAAATTTTATCTGAATAAATTATTCAAATTACTTTCATAAAAGTCCACTGCAGAATTACATAGATAGAATGCGAAACAAAAGCTCGCAATACGATAAATGTTTCACACGCGGATATACCACACTGTTCACTGAAATGTACTTTGTATAATAAGAAACTACCAAACTCAATGTAAGCTAGCTGATCAATTCACTGATTGTGTAATTAAATTATTCTGTATGTATTGTGTGACTGTATGACTACGGCCCCAGAACTATTCTTACTTACCTCGATACGGTAAAAGGTTTCATCCGAAAGTGGAGTACAGCAAGCAGTGCTGCAGCAAAGTTTAATTAAAATGGTGGGCTAAAAGTGACATTTAAAATCATGTATACAGCTGCATGCAATGCATACACAAGCAACATCATATTTCTTGCACAGGAATAATTGAGGGGGCTAATGCTCTAAAAGTTATTTTCCTGAAACAATGTTATAGCAAAGAATTACTTTATAGCTTTTCTTTCAGGGTCGTGAACAGTATTGACTTATACAAAAATGACTAGTTTTTTAAATACGTTGATTATTCGAAAATTTTACTTTAATATTTATGTAAACTGCCCAAAATAATCACTATTATTTCACATACATGTTTGTGTGGGAGAGGAGAACTGACTTCCCTAGCTGTGAGCAATCCACCAGATGGTGTCAACCAAATTTCGGTACGACAATTTTACAGCACAGTGCTAACCACGTGCAAGTATGTAAAGCTGCAAATTTACCTTAAAGCAGAATTCTTCACAAAGCTCTTTCAAAATCCATAAATACTACCATCTTACTCAGTCACATCCAGCAAATTTATATTCAATATTCAGCAGCTCAATTCCAGATAAAAATTTCCTGACCATTCAGTTCCTCACATCCTTCCGTAAACATCTATGATGATGATGATGATGATGATGATCTCTCAGTGCGCGCCCCCAGGTAGAGACGATGTAACATCATGACCAAAGATCGCGGATCAACATGGCTTGCTCCCAGAAGCGTGCATATCAGTATGTGAAAGTAATAAATTAACAATTCTGTATTGAGCACGTTGACATGATGCACACGTCACAAGTTTCGCACCACACCATCAGCAGTTTTACTCAGTTACTTGTGTGACATTACGGTCTCTACGTTTGACTCACTAATCAGAGCATACTGCGGTCTTTCGTCTTCATCTGGTGCATAGCTTCATATTCTTCATTTACAACTGGAGTCTTTGACTCAATTTCTTGTCAACCATTGTAGAAGATGGTGCAACGATTTAAGAAAACCAGCCTCATAATAGACAGCAACAAGTTTCGAATGCCATCCAGATATGTATTCTTTGTCTTGAACCACTTAACTCCATGACAAAAATAATTCCTAATCGACTAAAAGTTAAATGTTTTTTAAAAAAGAATATCTCACTGACTACTAAAATCCTATTCAAGGGAGCCAGTGATCGCCCTATCTGTATGCGGTGACTACCATTTCAATGACATAACCTGAGTTTCATGGCGCTAGTTTACATACCTACGTAAAACAGACGCAAGATTCGTGGATAAATATTACATTTCCCGACGTAACTGGTGAAGACCTTCCGGAAAATCTGTTTATGTACTGAAGGCAGCATTGTCAGGTACGTCACAGGATAAAGTATGTCCTTAACAGATAACGTAGATGCTTCTGTTTAGGTAGTGAGAAAGATCTCAGAATTATTAACATCCCTGCGAGAACTAAAAGCTGTTAGATCTGGTATGCAGGATACGAGACAAGCGAAATCCCCCCCCCCCCCCCTCCCAGACTCAGAAGAACGTAATAATCCCAATGTCAAAGCAGGCAGATACTGACATATTACCGAACCATCAGTTTAATGAGTCATGATTGCGAAGTATTAACACCAGGTTGCGAAGCATTAGCACCAGTTTTCTACAGAAGAATGGAATAATTCATAGAAGCCAACATAGGGAAAGATCATTTGGATTTCTGGAGAAGTAGGCGAATAAAGCACAGTACTGATCCTACGACTTACCCTGGAAAACAGATTGGAGGAGGACAGAGCTACATTTATAGATTGTGTAGATTTAGATAATGCTTGAGGCAATGTTGACAGGAGTACATTCCGTCTAAGTCCCATAATTGTCAAGGATAAAGTACTAAAAGTGAAAGGTTAACCACAACTAGTACAGTACCAAAACCACAGTTCCGAGCCTTAGGGCATGAAAGGGAAGCAATAAATGAGAAGAGAGTGAGACATTGCAATCTGTCCCCAGTGTTTTTCAATATATACATTGTGCAAACAGTAAACGAAACCACGGAAGAATATGGCAATGTGATTGAAGTTATCGGAGAATAAACGACATTGTAATTACATCTACATCTACACACATACTCCGCACCATACGGTGCGTGGCGGAGGGTACCTCGTACCACAACTAACATCTTCTCTCCCTGTTGCACTCCCAAACAGAACGAGGGAAAAAATGACTGCCTATATGCCTCTGTGCAAGCCCCGATCTCTCTTATCTTTGTGGTCTTTCCGCGAAATATAAGTTGGCGGCAGTAAAACTGTACTGCAGTCAGCCTCAAAATCCGGTTCTCTAAATTTCCTCACCAACGATTCACGAAAAGAACGCCTCCTTTCCTCCAGAGACTCCCACCCGAGTTCCTGAATCATTTCCGTAACACTCGCGTGATGATCAAACCTACCAGTAACAAATCTAGCAGCCCGCCTCTGAATTGCTTCTATGTCCTCCCTCAATCCGACCAGATAGGGATCCCAAATGCTCGAGCAGTACTCAAGATTAGGGCGTATTAGTGTTTTATAAGCGGTCTCCTTTACACATGAACCACATCTTCCCAAAATTCTACCAATGAACCGAAGACGACTATCCGCCTTCCCCACAACTGCCATTACATGCTTGTCCCACTTCATACCGCTCTGCAATGTTACGCCCAAATATTTAATCGACGAGACTGTCAAGCGCTACAATACTAATGGAGTATTCAGACATTACGGGATTCTTCTTCCTATTCATCTGCACTAATTTACATTTATCTATATGTAGAGTTAGCTGTAATTCTTTACACCAATCACAAATCCTGTCCAAGTCGTCTTGTATCCTCCTACAGTCACTCAACGACGACACCTTCCCGTACACCACAGCATCATCAGCAAACAGCCGCACATTGCTATCCACCCTATCCAAAAGATCATTTATGTAGATAGAAAACAACAGCGGACCTACCACACTTCCCTGGGCCGCTCCAGATGATACCCTCACCTCCGACGATCACTCACCATCGAGGACAACGTACTGGGTTCTATTACTTAAGAAGTCTTCGAGCCACTCACATATTTGGGAACCAATGGCATATGCTTGTACCTTAGGAGTCTGCAGTGGGGCACCGAGTCAAACGTTTTCCGGAAGTCAAGAAATATGGCATCCGTCTGATACCCTTCATCCATGGTTCGCAAGATATCATGTGAAAAAAGGGCGAGTTGCGTTTCGCAAGAGCGCTGCTTTCTAAAGCCGTGCTGATGCATGGACAGCAACTTCTGTCTCAAGGAAATTCATTATATTCGAACTGAGAATATGTTCGAGAATCCTGCAACAAACCGATGTTAAGGATATTGGTCTGTAATTTTGAGGATCCGTCCTTTTACCCTTTTTATATACAGGCGTCACCTGCGCTTTTTTCCAGTCGCTCGGGACTTTACGTTGGGCAAGAGATTCTCGATAAATGCAAGCTAAGTAAGGAGCCAATGCAGTAGAGTACTCTCTGTAAAACCGAATTGGAATCCCATCAGAACCTGGCGATTTATTTATTTTCAACCCATTCAGCTGCTTCACAACCACAGGGCTGTCTATCACTATGTCCTCCATACGGGAATCTGTACGAGACTCAAACGGCGGTATGTTTGTACGATCCTCCTGCGTGAAAGATTTCTCAAATGCTAAATTTAAATTTCAGCTTTCGTTTTGCCAGAGACGGCAAAGGACCTGACATAACGGAATAGATAGTCTCTTCAAAATAGGTTGTAAGATGAACATCAGCAAAAGGTAAATGGCTAATGGAATACAGCTATTGTTGAGAGAATTAGGACATGGCAATGTATAAGTAAAACTATTTGTGTTATTTGAGTAACATGGTCGAAGTATAGGGGCTGAAACGTCCCCTTTGAAAACTTAAGAATGACTGTGCTGGTAAACCTCTTAAGTTACTTGATTTTCAAACAGCTGAGCAAAGCTCAACGTACTCAAACAGTTTTCTCTTTACTTATTCTGATCAACACTAAACTGATACAAAATATTTTTAGCGCAACGCCATCTGACTTTCAATAATCCCTACACAAGAATGGCCCTGACTAACACTAACCTATACCTTTCATGAATCACTTACCTCACAAAAATCTTCGTTACTCGAACTACTGCAATACAGCGAGCGCCAGTACTGCCAGCTAAATGAGGCACTAACTACTGCTAGGCATAGTTAGAAAATGAAAGAATATGATAGGGAACAAACAATGTATTTACTTTAATAGCGTTAAAAGGTATATATATAAATTTTTGTGACATCCAATTAAACAAATTTCCTTTTTCTGATGGACACACTTCCAGATCGCCCCCTCACAAAACTCTGGCTATTCTCTCTCCACATCCACCACCGCTGGCGGCTCACCTCCAACTGCCCAAGGCTGTTCACATCCAACTTCCCAAAACTACACTAGTTAATATTCCATCAATGAGTCCAACTAGCCACAGACTGCACACAGCGCAGTCAGCGATTTTCTTACAGAGCACTACGTGGCGTTACCAACATAAAAACCTAAACAGCCTACTTACAGGGCTGTGAAATGCTTATTGAACAACAGCAAGAAAAGCATTTCTGAAAAAGATGTCACCATCTAACATAAAATGAAATGTGAGGAAGTCTTCTCTGAAGGTATTTGTCTGTAGCGTTGCTTATGTGGAAGTGAAACGTGGACTATTTCTTAATGTCTCACGATGGGTCTAATTACCTATTGCTTCTTTTGGTAAAATGATGCTCTAATTTTTCGCCGCGATTCGCTCAGTTCTTCCTAGCTATTCGAACTACGTATCGAATCTTCAACATTGTTCTGTAGTACTACATTTCGGAAGCTAATTTCTCCCACTTGTACTGTTTACTGTTTACAGTGGCGGTTGCATAGGGTTGTCATTGCTAATAGACAAGCAAAACTGCGTGAAATAAACGCAAAAATCCCCTTCTGTTCTTGATATACGTTAACGACCTCCCTTCCTATCTGAAACAGGAAGCTGAACTGACACTGTTTGCTAATGATACAAGCCTCATTATTAATCCAGTAAAAGAAACTCCAATTGAAAATGATACAAATAAACCGGCCGGTGTGGCCGTGCGGTTCTAGGCGCTTCAATTTGGAACCGCGTGACAGCTACGGTCGCAGGTTCGAATCCTTCCTCGGGCATGTATGTGTGTGATGTCCTTAGGTTAGTTAGGTTTAAGTAATTCTAAGTTCTAGGCTCACTTTCAAGATGATGACCTCAGAAGTTAAGTCCCATAGTGCTCAGAGCCATTTGAACCACAATACAAAAAGGGCTTTGGAAAAGTCATTAATTGGTTTTATGCAAATGGGCTTGCTCTAAAATTTGAAAAATAAAGTACACCCAATTTTCTGCTGCAAAAAGAACAGTTCCTTCAATAAATGTAACACATCAACAGAAGTGAGTAGAGAGGGTAGAGCATTCTAAGTTTTTGGGTGTACAAGTGGATGAGAATCTTAATTGGAAAATTCATATTTTGGATCTTCTAAAGCGATTACGTTCAGCAACTTTTGCAATCAGAATTATTGCCAATTTTGAGGATATATAAATTAGTCAGCTAACATATTTTGCATACTGTCGCTCTCTGATGTCATACGGAATAATTTTAGACAAAAAGTATTCACTGCTCAAAAGAAAGTTGTTAGAATAATGTGGGGTTCATAGTCGCACATCTTGTAGGCATCTTTTTAGAAGATTGGGAATTCTTACAACAGCCTCACAGTACATTTACTCACTAATGAAATTTGTTCTCAACAACATGGACCAGTTTAAAAACAACAGTGACATTCATGGCTATAATACCAGATAAAATAAATACTTAAACTATCCTTTACTCAACCAAAATTTGGCACAGAAAGGGGTAAAATATCCTGCTATAAAAATTTTCGACAAATTACCAAATGAAATAAAATGTCTGACAGACAGCAGTAATAGCTTCAAAAATAAATTGGAATCATATCTCCTTCAAAACTCCTTCGATACCATAAATGAATTCTATAAATATAGTATATGCGTTTTGTGCCATTTAAGGGAATGGGGTAAATAATAAAAATATTAATCTTTAACTCTGTATTATACTATATATATAATCAGCCATTATGATGTGGAACGTATCAAGTGCACAAGCGATGCATATATATAGGGTGTTACAAAAAGGTACGGCCAAACTTTCAGGAAACATTCCTCACACACAAATAAAGAAAAGATGTTATGTGGACATGGGTCCGGAAACGCTTAATTTCCATGTTAGAGCTCATTTTAGTTTCGTCAGTATGTACTGTACTTCCTCGATTCACCGCCAGTTGGCCCAATTGAAGGAAGGTAATGTTGACTTCGGTGCTTGTGTTGACATGCGACTCATTGCTCTACAGTACTAGCATCAAGCACATGACGAATGTGGTTTTGCAGTCAGTGCAATGTTTACAAATGCGGAGTTGGCAGATGCCCATTTAATGTATGGATTAGCACGGGGCAATAGCCGTGTCCCGACAGGAAGACGTTCGAAGCAATTGATCGGCGTCTTAGGGAGCACGGAACATTCCAGCCTATGACTCGCGACTGGGGAAGACCTAGGACACCTGCAATGGACTAGGCAATTCTTCGTGCAGTTGACGATAACCCTGATGTCAGCGTCAGAGAAGTTGCTGCTGTACAAGGTAACGTTGACCACGTCATGGAGAGTGCTACGGGAGAACCAGTTGTTTCCGAACCATGTACAGCGTGTGCACGCACTATCAGCAGCTGATTGGCCTCCACGGGTACACTTCTGCGGATGGTTCATCCAACAATGTGTCAATCCTCATTTCAGTGCAAATGTTCTCTTTACGGGTGAGGCTTCATTCCAACGTGATCAAACTGTACATTTTCACAATCAACATGTGTGGACTGACGAGAATCCGCACGCAATTGTGCAATCACGTCATCAACACAGATTTTCTGTGAACGTTTGGGCAGGCATTGTTGGTGGTGTCTTGATTGGGCCCCATGTTCTTCCACCTACGCTCAATGAAGCACGTTATCATGATTTCATACAGGATACTCTACCTGTGCTGCTAGACATGTGCCTTTACAAGTACGACACAACATGTGGTTCATGCACGATGGAGCTCCTGCACATTTCAGTCGAAGTGTTCGTACGCTTCTCAACAACAGATTCGGTGATCGATGAATTGGTAGAGGCGGACCAATTCCGTGGCCTCCACGCTCTCCTGACCTCAACCCTCTTGACTTTCATTTATGGGGGCATTTGAAAGCTCTTGTCTACGCAACCCAGTAACCAAATGAAGAGAGACTTCGTGCTCGTATTGTGGACGGCTGTGATACAATACGCCATTCTCCAGCGCTGCATCAGCGCATCAGGGATTCCATGTGACGGAGGGTGGATGCATGTATCCTCGCTAATGGAGGACATTTTGAACATTTCCTGTAACAAAGTGTTTGAAGTCACGCTGGTAAGTTCTGTTGCTGTGTGTTTCCATTCCATGATTAATGTGATTTGAAGAGAAGTAATAAAATGAGCTCTGACATGGAAAGTAAGCGTTTCTGGACACATGTCCACATAACATATTTTCTTTCTTTGTGTGTGAGGAATGTTTCCTGAAAGTTTGGCCGTACCTTTTTGTAACACCCTGTATATATATATCTTGTTTTAATGTGCATTGCTTGTGCACTTGACACGTTCCACATCATAACGGCTGCCGTACCGTGTGATTGATCAATGGAACACGCAACCAACTAAGTAACTCAACATGGGACGTACGACGCCTTGTCACAGAGGTCATAATTATTCGCGACTGGTTTGAAGAACATTCTGAACAATTGGAACGACTGATATGGCCCCCAGACCTCCCGACATGAATCCCATAGAACATTTATGGTAGATAATCGAGAGTTAAGTTCGTGCACAAAATCCTACGCCGGCAACACTTTCGTAATTATGGACAGCTATAGAGGTACACTCCTGGAAATTGAAATAAGAACACCGTGAATTCATTGTCCCAGGAAGGGGAAACTTTATTGACACACTCCTGGGGTCAGATACATCACATGATCACACTGACAGAACCACAGGCACATAGACACAGGCAACAGAGCATGCACAATGTCGGCACTAGTACAGTGTATATCCACCTTTCGCAGCAATGCAGGCTGCTATTCTCCCATGGAGACGATCGTAGAGATGCTGGATGTAGTCCTGCGGAACGGCTTGCCATGCCATTTCCACCTGGCGCCTCAGTTGGACCAGCGTTCGTGCTGGACGTGCAGACCGCGTGAGACGACGCTTCATCCAGTCCCAAACATGCTCAATGGGGGACAGATCCGGAGATCTTGCTGGCCAGGGTAGTTGACTTACACCTTCTAGAGCACGTTGGGTGGCACGGGATACATGCGGACGTGCATTGTCCTGTTGGAACAGCAAGTTCCCTTGCCGGTCTAGGAATGGTAGAACGATGGGTTCGATGACGGTTTGGATGTACCGTGCACTATTCAGTGTCCCCTCGACGGTCACCAGTGGTGTACCGCCAGTGTAGGAGATCGCTCCCCACACCATGATGCCGGGTGTTGGCCCTGTGTGCCTCGGTCGTATGCAGTCCTGATTGTGGCGCTCACCTGCACGGCGCCAAACACGCATACGACCATCATTGGCACCAAGGCAGCAGCGACTCTCATCGCTGAAGACGACACGTCTCCATTCGTCCCTCCATTCACGCCTGTCGCGACACCACTGGAGGCGGGCTGCACGATGTTGGGGTGTGAGCGGAAGACGGCCTAACGGTGTGCGGGACCGTAGCCCAGCTTCATGGAGACGGTTGCGAATGGTCCTCGCCGATACCCCAGGAGCAACAGTGTCCCTAATTTGCTGGGAAGTGGCGGTGCGGTCCCCTACGGCACTGCGTAGGATCCTACGGTCTTGGCGTGCATCCGATCGTCGCTGCGGTCCGGTCCCAGGTCGACGGGCACGTGCACCTTCCGCCGACCACTGGCGACAACATCGATGTACTGTGGAGACCTCACGCCCCACGTGTTGAGCAATTCGGCGGTACGTCCACCCGGCCTCCCGCATGCCCACTATACGCCCTCGCTCAAAGTCCGTCAACTGCACATACGGTTCACGTCCACGCTGTCGCGGCATGCTACCAGTGTTAAAGACTGCGATGGAGCTCCGTATGCCACGGCAAACTGGCTGACACTGACGGCGGCGGTGCACAAATGCTGCGCAGCTAGCGCCATTCGACGGCCAACACCGCGGTTCCTGGTGTGTCCGCTGTGCCGTGCGTGTGATCATTGCTTGTACAGCCCTCTCGCAGTGTCCGGAGCAAGTATGGTGGGTCTGACACACCGGTGTCAATGTGTTCTTTTTTCCATTTCCAGGAGTGTATATTGGCTCAGTATTTCTGCAGAGGACTTCTAACGACTTGTTGAGTCCATGCCGCGTCGAGCTACTGCACACGTTATCAGGAGCTACCCCTTCTCTTGTCGCTTCAATGTATTTTGCATTGATAGTGCTTAATCAAGGCGGAAATTTTTTTTTTTGGAGCTGAGAAGGTTGAATAGTGTGACCTGAACAAGAACTACATACATAGCTCCATCTTGCATACAGAAGATATGATGTTGTCAGTAGTAGTGGAGTGTGTTAATCTTCCAAACAAATCAGGCGCAAGGGTAACTCCCTGCTACAGTCGAGAGTGATTTGTTGTAGACCTCTTCGTTCCTGTGTTTTTAAGCTATCCTGATTGTTAGTCCATACTTTCATAAATGTTTAACAAATACAGCGCTTGAAACTGTGTCACCCCTATTACTAGAGAGATAAGAGTGTTGTAGTTCAGAGGAAGGCAAGGTCTTGCCACCTGGAACAGACTCCCGCCGCGTAAAGCGTCAACTTAACGCTCGACTATCGCTGTACAATGTTCAACACAATGGAGTACTAATATTTCTCTCCGTTACTCCACGGGGGAGGGAGGGGGGGGGGGGGGGCTTATGGGCGCTCAACATCAAGGTCATCAGCGGTTATCCACGGTTACCGGTTGACAATATAATTGTTTGTTGAACTGTGGGAAAGGTTCAAAGACGTTCCTCCTGTCTAGAACTTCACACGAATTGTTCAGTTGTGGAAATTTTATTTATGAATAAAATACTTGGATGAGGCACACCGGTTTTTAACTGCTATGAACGAAATAAAACGCAGGTAAATAATATATATGTATGCTATTATTCAGTCACCAGCTCAGAGGATTAGAATCTGCAGAATACTCGAATGTTAAATTGTGATGGTATCTACGGACTCGAAATGGTGATGCACTTCTGGAGATTAACATAGTGCCTGTTAATTCATGTCTCTGAAGTATCCAATTCTTACCTCAGCACACGGTGAGCATCTTATTGCCACTTAATAGTTAGTGATTGCTTTTGCACGAGTTACTGCCATTACAAAGATATGCGAAGCAAGTCGAGTATGGCCAAAAATGTTAGCAGCCTACAGTTCGTTGTAATCCATAGAATGGACAGCTCTGTTACGCGCTTTAGAAAATTCGGAAGTAAATTCTGCTTAATGAAAAAAGTTGATTTTTAATATCTACGTCATCCGTCTATCTTTAAAAAAATTGACTGAAAATTGCAAAGATAAATGACAAAAATACAGTTACGAATGCGCTACGATGACCACAGAGAAACTATCACAGTGAATTTTCCTGTCTGTTGCATTAAGCTTTCTTTGTGTGTGAAAGTGTGTGAAATCTTATGGGACTTAACTGCTAAGGTCATCAGTCCCTAAAGCTTTCTTTAACTATATTACTTGTCCCTATTACTGTCGCAATTTTCGGGTGGTAACTTAAATAAAATGGGTCCCTAATGGGTTTGGGTAACAAAATATTAAGATTTCTTTTTGTATAAGAAATCTTTACCCGAACCAGAAATCAAGTTAAGGGAAAGACTTAACTGCACTGCTTATCTGTGCTGCTGGTAAGATATGTACTAAGTGCTCTACTGATAGTACATCTGAGATCCTAGCGTGGCTCATGTTTCCGTTTGATTCATTGTTCACCTATTGTGATCAGAAGGCAATCTTAACTCGGTTGGAAACTCGACAATGTGCCGTCAATCCATCACGCCGAAAAAAGGTTACATTTCGTTCTTACAGTTAGCGATTCATTTAAATAGTAGGTATGCTGGAAAAATTATCTAGTTGTCGTCAGCGCGACACTGCTGCGACTGAAACTTTGCAGGTTGCATCAGAGAAAGTAACGTGGTGTGCGCACTTGGGATAACGGTGCATTTTCTGTCTGGTTTCAGTACTCTTTGGTCGCCATTCTTAGTTACTCTCTCTCCGACAAGAATACCCAAAGGTAATAAACAACTGGTTCCCATGTTTCACACATGGCACATTGTTGACTTTTGTGTCAGAAGCCCAATTTACTTGTATGGCTATGTTGTTTCTTAACAAACCTAATTCATGTGTAGGTAGTAAGATTTTGCGTCGATTTATCTCGGGTAAAATATACATAAGCGGATGATATAAAATTGGGAGAATTATGAAGGAAATAATGCAACTCTTTGGAAGACTTCTATGATCTCCAATAATGATTAATGCAATACGAAGGAGCACTAGCATAGAGGGGGACAAAAAATCTGGCTTGAAAAGGAGAAACTCCCAAACATCGTTCATCAGCGGGATGTGATGTGAGTATTGAGATCCTAACCAGCCGATCAAACATATCAGAAGAGACTGTAACTCGCTGTGCTATTAGGGCCTCTGGATTTATGTTTGAAGGTAAACCAAGCAGAATTTAATTAGACTGGCAAAACTGAATATTAATTTTGAGATGCCTTTATTTTCCGCATAATTGTTTTATTGCTTGATATCCTTGAATATTGAATTCTTAACTGTTCTGTGACTTTTTGAAGCATCTTATTTTAGGCAGTAAAGAGATTCTGCATATAGGTCACAAAATAAATACCTTGCTCCACTGAGTTTTCAGGAAGAAAACAAAAAGTTCAACACAGTTAAATTCAGAAAACCATTGTGGTTACTGAATCAGGTGGCAATGAAGCAAACTTTTAATGCCGGGTTTATTAGAGGCTTGGTATTGGCTCAGTTTCAAGATGATGACACAAAAAGAAAACGTTTGTGGTCCTTGCTGACGAAAGTGTCCCGACACTTGAATGAGCAGTTTAGGGAATCAATGGAAAGTCAAAATCTGAGTGGTCGGAAGAGGAGAAAGTTAATTGTGCCACCCACGGAATGTTCTAATCCGTATCATAATGAAGGAGACGCAAAAAGTCAATCGAATATGCCATAGAAACAGAGAAATACGTGGGGGAAACTTATATCAAGATGATCCAATTGAGATTTGAACGCAGTTCTCGAAGAAACTTCCAGTGTGCTCACCAGCGCATCACTTCGGTATACTGTGCTTCTTACGAAACCCCCACATATCATCAGCACTCTCCAAAAATAGATCGCAGGATCGCTGTTCAAACGCTAGCAAGCTGGACAAATACCACACTCACTGACGAATGTTCTCGAATGAATAAACAGAACAATACCGCAAGTGAAAACATTGAGTGAAGTTCATCTAACAGCTTCGCTGGAGCTCCGTAACCAACAAATTGTATGGCCCCCCTTTTTCTCTCGTATCGGAATGGTCACAGACTGTAGTTTGGAAGTTATCAAAGACGCAACCTCACGATTTTTATCATCTACTGGAAGCGCTAAAACTCCTGGACAAATTCAACTTCGAAAGTTAGTGATGTAAAGGGAATTGCTGGGAATTACAGTAAACGATTTCTCATTCAGGCAAAGTTATTACGCAGATCACCTTTAAACACAAGCTACAATTTGAGTCCACGAGAGAAGTTTAGATACGCAGGATTTGCTTACCGGATTATTTTCGTGTTATCACAGCACTTTTTTTTATTTTTTGTGTCCAGTGTTGCTCAGGCTACACCAGAATAACAGGCAGGCAGTTAACGTTGCTTCGAAAGATGGGGAAAGTTTACTGGACTAATGCCTCTGAAACGACCACGACATACCGCGCTGATACGCCGCCCGACGTCAAACCATCAACATGCACTTCCTGGAACATCCACCTCTTGTTACTGGGCATTACGACAGATTCAGTGGTAGAGTTATTTATGTTTACATTCAGTGCCCCGTAAGTAACGTTGGATATTTCCTAATCTGCAAGAAATATTGGAACAATGTTCTCAATGAGTAATTAGCAGGTATCGAACGGAGTTTGAGTGCGCACATAGTACAAACACACTAACAAGGGAACCTCCCCATCGCACCCCCCCTCAGATTTAGTTATAATTTGGCACAGTGGATAGGCCTTGAAAAACTGAACACAGATCAATTGAGAAAACAGGAAGAAGTTATGTGGAACTGTGAAAAAATAAGCAAAATATACAAACTGAGTAGTCCATGGGCCACATATGCAACATCTAGGACACTAGAAACGCAGGAGCGTCGTGATCTCGTGGTAACACAAAAACCGTGCGATTAGTAGACGAAAGGACGTGCCTCTCCAATGGGAACCAAAAACATTTGATTGCAAGGTCATAGGTCAACCGATTCCTCCACAGGAAAACACATCTGATATATTCTATACGACACTGGTGACGGCATGTGCGTCACATGACAGGAATATGTTGTCGACCCACCTAACTTGTACACTTGGCGAATGGGTAAAAAGATTCTTCTACCTTGCCCGATTTAGGTTTTCTTGTGGATGTGATAATCACTCCCAAAAAAGTGATGAAAACATAAGAGTTTGTGACATAAACGGAAAATAAAAAAATTAAACTTTTCACTCGATGGAAGATTTGACCCAAGGACCTCTCGTTCCGCAGCTGCTCACGTTACCACGAGACTACAGCACTCCTACGTTACCAATGTCCTTGATGTTGCATATCTTCCCATGAACTACTCAGTTTGTATATTTTGCTTATTTTTTCACAGTTCCACACAACTTCTTCCTGTTTTCTCAATTGGTCAGTGTTCAGTTTTTCAAGGCCTATCCACTGTGCCAGCTTATAACTAAATCTGAGGGGGGTGCGATGGGGAGGTTCCCTTGTAAGAAGAAACTTTTATAATGAAAGCATCTTGTGAATTTCAGTTTACTGAATCCTAGTGTGATAGCAAAAGTGGTGTGTTTGCCATTATGTTTTATGCTTAACACTCAATATTTTAACAAAAATCATTTTTAGTGCTTTTAATTCTAGATATTTCATACACTCCTTGTTCCTCGCGTGAGCTGTACAGCAGGACAACGGTTCAACACTGGTCCTGAATTAAATAGGTCCAAAAGAAGACTTTTGTAGCCTCGAGAAAAGCAATTCGTGGATTCGAAAAAATTCTATTAAAACCTTGCCATTTTGTGTTGCGTCTGACGAAACAGTTTGTGAACACCCTATTCGAAGACGAAGAACGTTTCACTCGTGTCTGCGAGAAGTTACCTCATGTTCCAGAAGCGAAGCTGAAAGATGTTTTTTTTTGGGCCTGACATTCAAAAAATGTTAGATTCCAACTTTCTAGAAAAATGAACGTGGGTGAGATGCAGAGCGGATGCTTGGGTATCGTTCAAGGAGGTTGTTGTTGATTTCTTAGGCACAAAAAGAGCCAATTTATATTTCTGTTGTAGTCAACGAGTTGGAAAAATTCAAGATGATCTATCACGACACTCAAGATCCACTCTTTGAAAAGCCACCTTGACTTTTTTCCAAAAAGTGTGGGTGATGCATGTGAAGAACAATGTGAGTGCCTTCATAGACATCAGAGTGGTAGAAAGGCCGTACTAGGTCCACTGGAATACTAATATGATTGGATACAGTTGTTGATCATTTCACTTACAACAGGAAATTCATTGGAAAAATAAGTACTAGATGTAAAACTTTGAACATAGCTGCTAAGGTTCAGTGACCGTGTCAGAATTATATTAGAACAAATAAGCCCTCGGTCACAAATATTAAGTCAAAATTGACCAGGTTTCGACGCTACTATGAGCGTCGTCTTCAGAATTAGACTAACTGTTCTAAAACATAAGGTATATAATACATTAATAAAATTAAAGTTTGTACTGACTGGAAAAGATGCAGTACTTACAAGTCACATATTAAAAAAGATCTAAGTCGGAAAGGCGCCGTCATGAATAGTTGTAAGAAAGATGGCGAGCCATAAGGGCTGCTCGTGCTGTGAACAAGGGTTGCAACGGTCCAGCAGCAGCTGTAGGGTCGTCCGTCTCACCCTCTCTGTATGCAGACGACTTCTGCATTTCATACTGCTCCACCACTACTGGTGTTGCTGAGTGACACCTACGGGAGCCATCCACAAGGCGCAGTCCTGGGAATGGCACCACAGTACACACAAGAAACTACGTGTCATGAAGTAGATTATGCGTGCGTGGAAGACTTCCATGTGGGCTTCTCGCAGGGAAACAGCTGCATATGTAAGACACTCCAGTCAACATTTTACCTTTGTTGCACTTTTCTTGATGTTAACACCCAAAAGAAATTGTCTAACAAGTCAAAATATGATGTAAAGACGAAGGATGTTTGCTCTCATTCTTCCCCAAGTTGTAAATATCTCGACCTCTACTTCACACTGAGCGAGGTGGCACTGTGATTAGCACACTGGACTCGCATTCGGAAGGACGATGGTTCAAACCCGTGCCTGGCCATCCTGATTTAGGTTTTCCGTGATTTCCTTAAATCGCTTCAGGCAAATGTCGGGATGGTTCCTTTGAAAGGGCACAGCCGATTTCCTTCCCCATCATTCCCTGGACCGAAGACCTCCCCTCAAATCAATTAACCAACCAACTACTACTTCATGCTTCGTGATGCTGATGTACGTGTTTATAGAGATACTACACTCCTGGAAATTGAAATAAGAACACCGTGAATTCATTGTCCCAGGAAGGGGAAACTTTATTGACACATTCCTGGGGTCAGATACATCACATGATCACACTGACAGAACCACAGGCACATAGACACAGGCAACAGAGCATGCACAATGTCGGCACTAGTACAGTGTATATCCACCTTTCGCAGCAATGCAGGCTGCTATTCTCCCATGGAGACGTTCGTAGAGATGCTGGATGTAGTCCTGTGGAACGGATTGCCATGCCATTTCCACCTGGCGCCTCAGTTGGACCAGCGTTCGTGCTGGACGTGGAGACCGCGTGAGACGACGCTTCATCCAGTCCCAAACATGCTCAATGGGGGACAGATCCGGAGATCTTGCTGGCCAGGGTAGTTGACTTACACCTTCTAGAGCACGTTGGGTGGCACGGGATACATGCGGACGTGCATTGTCCTGTTGGAACAGCAAGTTCCCTTGCCGGTCTAGGAATGGTAGAACGATGGGTTCGATGACGGTTTGGATGTACCGTGCACTATTCAGTGTCCCCTCGACGATCACCAGTGGTGTACGGCCAGTGTAGGAGATCGCTCCCCACACCATGATGCCGGGTGTTGGCCCTGTGTGCCTCGGTCGTATGCAGTCCTGATTGTGGCGCTCACCTGCACGGCGCCAAACATGCATACGACCATCATTGGCACCAAGGCAGAAGCGACTCTCATCGCTGAAGACGACACGTCTCCATTCGTCCCTCCATTCACGCCTGTCGCGACACCACTGGAGGCGGGCTGCACGATGTTGGGGCGTGAGCGGAAGACGGCCTAACGGTGTGCGGGACCGTAGCCCAGCTTCATGGAGACGGTTGCGAATGGTCCTCGCCGATACCCCAGGAGCAACAGTGTCCCTAATTTGCTGGGAAGTGGCGGTGCGGTCCCCTACGGCACTGCGTAGGATCCTACAGTCTTGGCGTGCATCCGTGCGTCGCTGCGGTCCGGTCCCAGGTCGACGGGCACGTGCACCTTCCGCCGACCACTGGCGACAACATCGATGTACTGTGGAGACCTCACGCCCCACGTGTTGAGCAATTCGGCGATACGTCCACCCGGCCTCCCGCATGCCCACTATACGCCCTCGCTCAAAGTCCGTCAACTGCACATACGGTTCACGTCCACGCTGTCGCGGCATGCTACCAGTGTTAAAGACTGCGATGGAGCTCCGTATGCCACGGCAAACTGGCTGACACTGACGGCGGCGGTGCACAAATGCTGCGCAGCTAGCGCCATTCGACGGCCAACACCGCGGTTCCTGGTGTGTCCGCTGTGCCGTGCGTGTGATCATTGCTTGTACAGCCCTCTCGCAGTGCCCGGAGCAAGTATGGTGGGTCTGACACACCGGTGTCAATGTGTTCTTTTTTCCATTTCCAGGAGTGTATTTATGTATTCACTTCTACAGGCTGGAGCAGGATATGGTGCCCTGAAAGCTGAACAAATGTACACAGGACCTATTTCATAAGTGAGCACCAACCCAACTGGATAAAATTTATGGAGCTTATGAGACAGTTTCCAGAATGAGATTTTTACTCTGCAGCGGAGTGTGCACTGATATGAAACTTCCTGGCAGATTAAAACTGTGTGCCGGACCGAGACTCGAACTTGGGACCTTTGCCTTTCGCGGGCAAGTGCTTTACCATCTGAGCTACCCAAGCACGACTCACGCCCCGTCCTCACAGCTTCACTTCTGCCAGTACCTCGTCTCCTGTGAGGGCGGGGCGTGAGTCATGCTTGGATAACTCAGATGGTAGAGCACTTGCCCTCGAAAGGCAAAGGTCCTGAGTTCGAGTCTCGGTGTGGCACACAGTTTTAATCTGCCAGGAAGTTTTTATGAAACAGTGCTATTAAATCTACAGAGCTGACGTAGGTTCTTAATAAATCATAGCTACACCATGGTAACACCTCCTTTTTTTAAAATAAAAAGTAGTGGTGTGGTATTGGCCAAAGAGCGCAGTGCAACACCAACGTGAGGAATTGTTGAATCATGTGACATACCAGTGGCGGATCACGGGCCTAAATTCTGGGGAGGCAAGGAATAATATTGAAAATTCTCTTTCCTTCCCTTTTAATCTAGACATACCTAGCATCACTAACAACCACCACCACCACCATTACTACTATTACTACATCTACATCTACATCTATACTCCGCGAGCCACCTTACGGTGTGTGGCGGAGGGTACTTATTGTACCACTATCTGATCCCCCCTTCCCTGTTCCATTCACGAATTGTGCGTGGGAAGAACGACTGCTTGTAAGTCTCCGTATTTGCTCTAATTTCTCGGATCTTTTCGTTGTGATCATTACGCGAGATATATGTGGGCGGTAGTAATATGTTGCCCATCTCTTCCCGGAATGTGCTCTCTCGTAATTTCGATAATAAACCTCTCCGTATTGCGTAACGCCTTTCTTGAAGTGTCCGCCACTGGAGCTTGTTCAGCATCTCCGTAACGCTCTCGCGCTGACTAAATGTCCCCATGACGAATCGCGCTGCTTTTCGCTGGATCATGTCTATCTCTTCTATTAATCCAACCTGGTAAGGGTCCCATACTGATGAGCAATACTCAAGAATCGGACGAACAAGCGTTTTGTAAGCTACTTCTTTCGTCGATGAGTCACATTTTCTTAGAATTCATCCTATGAATCTCAACCTGGCGCCTGCTGTTCCCACTATTTGTTTTATGTGATCATTCCACTTCAGATCGCTCCGGATAGTAACTCCTAAGTATTTTACGGTCGTTACCGCTTCCAATGATTTACCACCTATGGCATAATCGTACTGGAATGGATTTCTGCCCCTATGTATGCGCATTATATTACATTTATCTACGTTTAGGGAAAGCTGCCAGCTGTCGCACCATGCATTAATCCTCTGCAGGTCCTCCTGGAGTACGTACGAGTCTTCTGATGTTGCTACTTTCTTGTAGACAACCGTGTCATCTGCAAATAGCCTCACGGAGCTACCGATGTTGTCAACTAAGTCATTTATGTATATTGTAAACAATAAAGGTCCTATCACGCTTCCCTGCGGTACTCCCGAAATTACCTCTACATCTGCAGATTTTGAACCGTTAAGAATGACATGTTGTGTTCTTTCTTCTAGGAAATCCTGAATCCAATCACAAACCTGGTCCGATATTCCGTAAGCTCGTATTTTTTTCACTAAACGTAAGTGCGGAACCGTATCAAATGCCTTCCTGAAGTCCAGGAATACGGCATCAATCTGCTCGCCAGTGTCTACGGCACTGTGAATTTCTTGGGCAAATAGGGCGAGCTGAGTTTCACATGATCTCTGTTTGCGGAATCCATGTTGGTTATGATGAAGGAGATTTGTATTATCTAAGAACGTCATAATACGAGAACACAAAACATGTTCCATTATTCTACAACAGATTGACGTAAGCGAAATAGGTCTATAATTATTCGCATCTGATTTATGACCCTTCTTGAAAATGGGAACGACCTGCGCTTTCTTCCAGTCGCTAGGTACTTTACGTTCTTCCAGCGACCTACGATAAATTGCTGATAGAAGGGGGGGCAAGTTCTTTAGCATAATCACTGTAGAATCTTAAGGGTATCTCGTCTGGTCCGGATGCTTTTCCGCTACTAAGTGATAGCAGTTGTTTTTCAATTCCGATATCGTTTATTTCAATATTTTCCATTTTGGCGTCCGTGCGACGGCTGAAGTCAGGGACCGTGTTACGATTTTCCGCAGTGAAACAGTTTCGGAACACTGAATTCAGTATTTCTGCCTTTCTTCGGTCGTCCTCTGTTTCGGTGCCATCGTGGTCAACGAGTGACTGAATAGGGGATTTAGATCCGCTTACCGATTTTACATATGACCAAAACTTTTTAGGGTTCTTGTTTAGATTGTTTGCCAATGTTTTATGTACGAATTCGTTGAATGCTTCTCTCATTGCTCTCTTTACGCTCTTTTTCGCTTCGTTCAGCTTTTCCTTATCAGCTATGATTCGACTACTCTTAAACCTATGATGAAGCTTTCTTTGTTTCCGTAGTACCTTTCGTACATGATTGTTATACCACGGTGGATCTTTCCCCTCGCTTTGGACCTTAGTCGGTACGAACTTATCTAAGGCGTACTGGACGATGTTTCTGAATTTTTTCCATTTTTGTTCCACATCCTCTTCCTCAGAAATGAACGTTTGATGGTGGTCACTCAGATATTCTGCGATTTGAGCCCTATCACTCTTGTTAAGTAAATATATTTTCCTTCCTTTCTTGGCATTTCTTATTACACTTGTAGTCATTGATGCAACCACTGACTTATGATCACTGATACCCTCTTCTACATTCACGGAGTCGAAAAGTTCCGGTCTATTTGTTGCTATGAGGTCTAAAACGTTAGCTTCACGAGTTGGTTCTCTAACTATCTGCTCGAAGTAATTCTCGGACAAGGCAGTCAGGATAATGTCACAAGAGTCTCTGTCCCTGGCTCCAGTTCTGATTGTGTGACTATCCCATTCTATACCTGGTAGATTGAAGTCTCCCCCTATTACAATAGTATGATCACGAAACTTCTTCACGACGTTCTGCAGGTTCTCTCTGAGGCGCTCAACTACTACGGTTGCTGATGCAGGTGGTCTATAGAAGCATCCGACTATCATATCTGACCCACCTTTGATACTTAACTCATACTATTACTACTACTACTACTACTACTACTACTACTACTACTACTAATAATAATAATAATAATGATAATAATAATAATAATAATAATAATAATATCCAAACAAATTCAAATAATATCACATCACAGCCAATACAGATTAAGCGTGGAATATACCAAGGAGATTCATTAAGTCCTTTCTGGTTCTGCCTTGCTCTGAACCCACTATCCAACATGCTAAATAATACAAATTATGGTTACAATATTACTGGAACATACCCACACAAAATCACACATTTGCTATACATGGATGATCTAAAACTACTGGCAGCAACAAATCAACAACTCAACCAATTACTAAAGATAACAGAAGTATTTAGCAATGATATAAATATGGCTTTTGGAACAGACAAATGTAAGAAAAATAGCATAGTCAAGGGAAAACACACTAAACAAGAAGATTACATATTGGATAACCACAGCGACTGCATAGAAGCGATGGAAAAAACAGATGCCTATAAATATCTAGGATACAGACAAAAAATAGGAATAGATGATAGAAATATTAAGGAAGAGCTAAAAGAAAAATATAGACAAAGACTAACAAAAATACTGAAAACAGTATTGACAGCAAGAAACAAGACAAAAGCTATAAATACCTATGCTATACCAATATTGACCTACTCATTTGGAGTAGTGAAATGGAGTAACACAGACCTAGAAGCACTCAATACACTTACACGATCACAATGCCACAAATATAGAATACATCACATACATTCAGCAACAGAAAGATTCACATTAAGCAGAAAGGAAGGAGGAAGGGGATTTATCGACATAAAAAACCTACATTATGGACAGGTAGACAATTTAAGAAAATTCTTTCTAGAACGAGCAGAAACTAGCAAAATACACAAAGCAATCACCCACATAAATACATCGGCTACACCACTACAATTTCATAACCACCTCTACAACCCTTTAGATCACATAACATCAACAGATACAAAGAAAGTAAATTGGAAAAAGAAAACACTACATGGCAAGCACCCGTATCATCTAACACAGCCACACATCGATCAAGACGCATCCAACACATGGCTAAGAAGAGGCAATATATACAGTGAGACAGAAGGATTCATGATTGCAATACAGGATCAAACAATAAACACCAGATATTACAGCAAGCATATTATGAAAGATCCCAATACCACAACGGATAAATGCAGACTTTGTAAACAACAAATAGAAACAGTAGATCACATCACAAGCGGATATACAATACTAGCGAATACAGAATACCCCAGAAGACATGACAACGTCGCAAAAATAATACATCAACAGCTTGCCTTACAACATAAACTTTTACAACAACACGTTCCTACATACAAGTATACACCACAAAATGTACTGGAGAATGATGAATACAAATTATACTGGAACAGAACCATTATAACAGATAAAACAATGCCACATAACAAACCTGACATCATACTCACCAATAAAAAGAAGAAATTAACACAACTAATTGAAATATCCATACCCAATACAGCAAATATACAGAAGAAAACAGGAGAAAAAATTGAAAAATACATCCAACTGGCTGAGGAAGTCAAGGACATGTGGCATCAGGATAAAGTTGACATTATACCAATTATACTTTCAACTACAGGAGTCATACCACGCAATATCCACCAGTACATCAATGCAATACAGCTACATCCAAACTTATATATACAACTTCAGAAATCCGTAATTATTGATACATGTTCAATTACCCGAAAGTTCCTAAACGCAATGTAACATATACCGTACAGTTAAAAGGAAGTGACGCTTGATCAAGGTCCGCGTCACTTTCATTCTGAACCAGACCTAAGGTCTGAGAAAGGAAAGGTAATAATAATAATAATAATAATAATAATAATAATAATAGTCATGACACTTTTATTTACGAACTAGTAGATTGAGCGTTTGAGCATTGTTACTTTTAAAACGAGTTGACTCGATGGTACTTCTTCCTGAATCTCTCGATGACATCGTCATACATTCCTCAGATACGTTTCTACGTGTTTAAGACATCACTAGCTCCTTCCAAGTGCAGCATTTGTTGCCGGCATGTACTAATTACACAAGTTAGTTTGAAAGCTTCTGGAAGAATTTTGTCCGTGTCATTTCCAGTCATTCTCTTGATTATGTCTCCCAAACTGACAGTGAAATGTTTCTTTATACTGGGAAGAAAATACAGTTTCCTCATTCCACACTCAACTGCGAGCAACTGAAGGACGCACCATACGTTTGTAAAAATGGATCCACATCGTCTACAGGGAAATGATGAGCATTATTCACGAAATGAGTAGTTTCGCCTACTTCACCGAAGAGCAGTTTGTCACAACATGAAAATCGTGTTTCCAGTTGTGTTAAAATATTATCAAATTCCCTGAACTACACTTGTTTGTATTTTGACATCAATGGGTTGCCAATGTATTCATCCAACATTTCAACTCTATTCACGGTAGCTGCAGGTTGCAAATTAGATGAGCATTTCGTTGTTTTTAAAGGTCAATCAATTTATCTTCATTACTCAAGTTTTTCAGGTAAGCTATGCATTCTGAGACAGCATTGTTGCAAAACTATGCATCATTGGTTTATTCTGAAGGATTTTGAACTGCAGTTCAGTTTTTAAAAGTATTGCTCTGACAAAGAGAGAGAAGAGGAACAATGTCGAGGAGACTGTTTTTGAAACCACAGTCTTCTCTTGTAGCCATTTTACTTGACTGGACTGTCAGTTACTTCATTTAAAATCTGTTAGTCCCTCGCGGTTTTTGTGATCGACAGCTTTTATTCTGGCGATACAGTTACACCTCGTTTCACTGTTCGAAGGAATGTGGTTACCAAAAATACTTCGAGAATTGCTGTGCGTTTGGAAGGCTCTTGGAAGAAAACAGAGAATATCCTGAGTGTGGATAAAAAGTGCAAGAACATTTCTTCTGCAAAACAGCAAATAAAAACTGCTTGGGGAGGGGGGGGGGGGGGGGGGAGGAGGGGGGGGGGGGAGGGGGAGAGGTCGTAATTTCACGGTCCTTAGCTTGCAAACCATTTAATCCTCCTGTTGGAATGGATGCACCATTCATAGCTTTGGGCTAACAGTTTGTTCGTCACACCATAATTCTCGAAACACGCCACTTAGCACAGTGAATAAAGCGGCATCAGTTTTAGCTAGGCTAATATAATGAAAGCTAAGAAAATGTTCTTGAATATTGTCTTTGCAGTCCACCAGCCACAGAATAATAGCGAATTTTAACATGTGTGAAACGTCTATTGCTTCGTCCACTGTGCCGGCATAAAATGAAGTTCTATGCAAACTTGAATGTATATATTCACAAATCTCCTCAATTATGTACTCAATTGGTTCATTCTGTATCGCAGTTTTTTCGTGCGTTGATTTTTGTTAGTACAATGTTAATGTCTTAGTGCAGCAACACTCCTTTTTTCTGGTTTATGATAGCTTACGTTTTCGGACACTTTCACTTTTTTTAGCCTCTGTGAGTGTCATTGTCATCCGCCATTGAGTTGTATGTTATTAGATATTTAATTGAACACCATACAGACAGACTTATTATCGAACTTCATTTACTGCCTTGATCACTGGTCATGGTCCCAGGCGCGTAAGTTTGTTACAGTACTTGAAGTTGCCTGGAGGGAACAACTAGACATTACGGAAATATCAAGTGGAAGTGATATTTGGAGGAAAAGTCTTTTTTGATGTTGTCGGTGCCGTGGCTATTAAGCCTCTGATGGAGAAAAAAGCTAAGGAAAAAAGCACTTTGAAAAGGGGATGCAAAAGGACAAACTTCTTGTGATGCGGATGAAGGTAGTGCCACTCACTGACATACTGTCATGTACATAATCAGGTGCCATGTGAGCTAAAAGGAAGAGCATGTATGAAGAAGGGTTCACAGTGGGCAGTCATCTACTTCAGCAAAAATTTTCCTCACTCCAATCTGTGATGACTCAGTGCTGCCAGTTACGTCGAAAATAGAAGAATTCAACACTAAATTGAAGCAAGCTGGTGAACCAATTACAGAGTAAATGATAACTATAATGCCACTACCCAGTCTTTCGACAAAAAATTAAGTCTTTAGTGAAAGTAATGAGTAGTAGTGTGGAAGCTGCCCAAAGCGGTAGCCCAACGTAGAGCCCGCATCTACTGTCATGTATTTTTGATTTTCAAATGTTAAAAAACAGATGTTTTTCCTGTTCCTCAGTAAGAGGAAGGACTCACTCTCTCTTAATGAACGAAGGTAGATGCACTTTATTTTAGAGTGTAGTCGATGGTATCCAGTTTGGTTGTGACAATAAGTAAAAAGTCTGTATTTTTTATGTGTGTCGAAGGAAGAATATAGTATTATTTTACCAGTGAAAAGTTGTATAAGTCATCATTCCAAGTAGTGTTGCAATATATAGAAAACCAAGAAGCCCACCTGTTTACTTCGGAGTTACCAAGAAGATCCGATTATAACAATATAAAGGACACGGTCAAGATTTTGTAGGTGGATACGGCGATCGGATGTAGTATTATTAATGGGTAAACATAAATCTACAACAAGAGAAAGAGTATTTCGTTATGTGGAACTAACATTCAAAGACTTTTTACCCATTTACAGGCATAGTTCAGCTTGTTGTGCTTGTCTGACATGCGGGAAAATTTCTTAAGAAACAGTAATCAAAATTCCAATTTCAGATCACCTCTGTATTATTTTCTTATTGGCCATTAATTGATTTCATTATTTCCATAAATCCAAATTTTGATTTTTATTATATCATAGGGTGTGAAGCAAGGAGAGCTGAGTACAGCAGTAAACTACACTACTCAGCAGTAACTGTATAGCCAGTGCGGCAATGTTATCATACCAGAGCAGGTCTCTTGTGGGCGACACGACTGCGTACCAGATTTTAATGAAACAAATGACCACTGTAGGCATATAAATAAGTCTGGATTTTGGCACAGGGATCACTTCTTGTCACTGGATACCAACTGCACTGTCATGATGTCAGAACTATGCCAGACAGCAGAATAACTGGGCATCACCCATAGCATCCATAGTTTTGACATCAGGCTTTGTCTGTCATTCACAAGAATCAGTGCCATCACCCTGCTGACCTGTTGACTGAGCCTGCTTCCTCTGACTGAGTTCGTAGTGCGACTTTGTGCCACAGCACCAGCCACTGACCAACCCCTCACCAAGAGCAGCAGGATGAACACTGCACACAGCAGACTCCATACAGTGCCATTGTGGCTGTGTGCAGAGCTGAGGAGCCATTCCCTGAGTGGAATGCTGTCACAGCACAACATGTAACACCTCTGGCATAAGCGGCTGTGGCCTCCAAAGGTTGCCAGCCTTCGCAATGCAGGGTCTTGGCTAAGCAGCTGAGGGTGAGAGCCACCCCCTTTCATCAGCACCAGCCAAGGGCAACAGGGAGAGATGTACTTGCCTCACTATGTCAATAAAAGGTCTTGGTAACTATTCAGTGTTTGCCCTGGGCCACACAGCTTGTCGCTACCACCTGCTCATTCCTGAGCACACTACATAACCGTGGCGTCGATATCGTTGCCAGAGAGACAGAGAAACATTTCTGTTCAGCTTAGGAGTCCATCCTCTTTGAGAAGCAAAAATTTAATGAGTTAACTTCAACTTTGCTCGTTGAGGAATAGTGAAACAATCAGTACATTCAGCCAGAAGTAGCTTTGGCCAGTGTAAGCAGGCAGCAAAAAAATTACCTATTACACTTATTTATTTATTTAACCTGATCAGATTAGGGACATCAGGCCCTCTCTTACAATGGACCAGTGTTCCACACATGCAGAATTTCACACATCAGAGTTACATCATGACAATAGTTTAAATAAGAAAATTAGTTTACTCTAGTGACAATATGAATAAAGAGAGATGACTAAGACCTAATAAAGTAAATGTTGGCAGTATTTTTATAACAGGTGTTATACATACAAATTATGATAAAATAAATGATAATAACAGTAAAAAAAAAAAAATCAAATAATAATGGTAAACATGAGAAAAATTGGCAATAGTAATGAACATTTGTGCAGATGTACATTAATATCTTGGTATGTAAAGTAGATGTTTACTAGTATAGCGAGTTTTGGGGAAGGGAGATTTACGGAGGGGGAGAGAGGGAAGTAATGAGGTGAAGTGCATTCATGGACAGAGGAAGGCATTACTGTTGCTTAAGTAGGTACGTCATTAACTGTTTTTTGAAGCCAGACATGTTTTTAAGTTCTCTAGCATAACGAGGGAGGTTATTCCAGAGTCGGGTTCCCGCTACTGTGAAGGACTTTGAGAAGGTGACTGAGCGATGCAGTGTAACAGAGAGGATTTTATTATGATGGGAACATGTGTTTGTCATATTGTTCCGACATAAGCATTAAGGACGAGGAGAGATATGAGGGATAGTGTACATTTATAAGGCAGTAGATGAGACAGAGTGTATGGAAATCTCTGCGTTTGTCTGCATACAGCCAGGACAATTTTGCATATGCTGGTGAAGTGTGATCATAAAGTCGACCATCACAGATATATCAGACGCAGGCATTCATGACCAGTTCCATACATCGCTAATTTTCCTGAGAGAGGCCTTGTAGGATAATATCGCTGTAGTCAATGATTGGTAGTATGAGCGTTTGTACTAATTTCTTTTTCAGATCGAAAGGGAAGAGTTTTTTTATATTTTTGTAGGACATGAAGGTATGCTGATGCTTTTTTGCACAGTGCAGTTACGTGCTCTGTACAATTTTGATTTTCATCTATTATTACTCCTAAACTCTTTGCTGAGGGAGAGAAGTTAATATTTGTTCCATTTAGGATAAAAGATGGTACGGATTCCTGATGTTTTGGGTTAATGAGCTTAGTGACCAACAAGTACTGCTTGGGTTTTAGATGGGTTTAGTTTTAGTCCTATGTCCTGTGCCCATTTTGATAGTGCATCGAGGTCAGTATTGAAATTTTCAATAGCTTTCTTAAGATTGCTAGGTTTTGCACTTATACAACTGAAGGTCATCAGCATACATATGATATTTGTAATAGTCAGAACCAATGAAACATCATTAACATACAGAGAGAAGAGTATAGGACCTGATACTGAGCCTTGGGAACGCCTAACACTACCTGCCGCCATTGTGATTTTATATTCCCAGACTGGACGCATTGCTGACGAGACGTCATGTATTGAGCAAAACCGTTGCACTGCACTTGGCGGGAAATTTAGACCGCTAAGTTTGGCTAGTAAGATGTCGAAGTCGACAGTATCAAATGCTTTGCTGAAATCTAAGAAGCAAATGATAGTTGCTTCTTGTCTGTACATGGCAAGTTTCAGGTCATCTGTCACCTTTGTCAGTGCGGATGCTGTGCTTCGATGTTTATGGAAACCTGATTGGTATTCGTCTCGTAGGTTGTTAGTAGTTAGGTAGTTGGTGAGCTGGTTGTGGACTATATATTCTAAGGCCTTTGATAGTGCAGGAAGAAGGCAGATGGGGTGGTAGTCAGAGGGTGCTCTGGCGATGTCCCAGTTTCCAGGCCTCAGGGAAAACACTTGTGATTAATGAATCATTGATAATGTCTGTTATACAGGGCAGTAGTTAATCAATAATAAATTTTATCATCTGGATAGTGATGCCATCATGTCCAGTAGATGCTGATCTAATCTGCATTATGGCTTTCTTGACAGTATTGCAAGTGACATGGTGTAGATAGAATTTTTCTTTGCTGCAGTCGTTCATCCCCAAGAAGTAATCAATGATTCTCTGTTTTTTCCACAGGATAGCTGGTCTACATCTATTGTCAGCTAATGTACGGGCATGCCTGAGCTTAGCGTTTCTCACCGCTTGACTGACTATGTTTCGTTTCTGCTTGTATACAGTATGATTTTCAGATGTAGGGTGTATCTTGTATGCTTGATGTGCAGCGTCTCTGAGATTCATGAGCTGTTTTAGTTCATCAATTGGCCAAGGTGCAGGTTTCCTTTTTACTTTTCTGGTCTTTATTGGAGCATACTTGTCATATAGTTGAGTAATTTTGTTAGTGAAATCCTGGAGTTTGTCATTTATGTCCATGAGGGGAGCAGAAGTCATTCCTCAAACTATTTCTTGTGCATCAGTTTCGAGTTCAGGCAAATTTATGCGTTTGAAGTCTCGGTATGTAGACAGATTTTGTTTCTTTCTAGGACGTTCTAGTGAATACGTCGTGAAAATGGTGTCATGGGCAGACATGCCAGGCACAGATATTTGAGAGGTGCGGATTATTCTGTTTGGAGATTTTGTTGCGATTATATCTATGAAAGTGTGACTGGTAGTCATGTGATGAGTAGGTGCCAGATGAAGTAGCGTCATATTTGAGGAAGAAAGCATCCTCTTAAATTTCCCAGTGGAAGGACTACTGCGCAGAAAATTAATGCTAGTGTCACCTGCTATAATTACATTTTCATATGATGATTCGAGACTAGAGAGGGCAGTTTCGAAGCAAGCGAACCCACCTACTTTAAGAGGCTTGTAAAGGACAAATATTAAGCACTTTCTGTTAAGGGATTTGATCTCTATGAACATATATTCCTCTTGTTTATCTATATTGTTGTTGGATGTATGTAGTACAGTAGGTGACAAATCAGAGTGTATGTATGCCCCTACTCCACCCCCTCGTCTGTTGCATCTGTTGTGCATGAGAAAGATATAGCCATCTAGGTTTACGGAAGTTGTAGGAATACTTGGTTTGAGCCAAGTCCCTGACAAAAGTATTACGTGTATATCAGTAGTTTGAAATATATATTTGAACTTGTTGAAGTGAGCTGGCAGAGACTGGACATTTGCATGTGCAATATGCAGTTTGGTGCGTTCAGGTGTTGATCGCCCGAGGAGGCTGCCGACAGATGTTTACGGGTCATGGTTAGTGGCGACAAGAGGGTCTGGCATGAGGAATGTGGAAGGCGTGTGAAGGAGGGGGGCCAGTTTGCAAAGGACTGTAAAAATAAAGAGAACAGAGAAACAAGAATCTGAAATTATTGTATCAATGGAGGTCATTTGAAGTCAGATTGCAGAGTGTTGAAATCCAAGGAAGGAAAAAAAGCTCAAGGTGTAAGTGCCTGCCTTTGTATGTACAGCTCAGAGTTGACCTAGAAGATTATTATTGGTTCATGGATACACAATCTACTAAGCACATGCGCAGTAAGGGAGAATTGCTAAGAAACTGGACTATATGTGAAGCTGTGTGGAAGCTACTATGGGTAGTAGTAAACTTTTTGATTTGACTGAGCATGGTACTGTTGGACTGTATGTCTGGAATGGAGTTAAGTTTATCAAAAAAGTACTTAGTGGAGTGCTTTTACTGCTTGAGCTGAAACTGTCTTGTTTTTGGTATGAGATGTGTTGACAAGGATATGTGTCAAACATGGAACAATGTGAATTCTTGAACAGTAAAGATGAAGTTTGTGCAATATCCCAACATGTCAATAAAACATATTGCATGTTGTTTTCACAGTGATTTATATACTAAACTAAATTGGTCCAAGTCATGTCAGAAGTAAAACTTTTTTAGAAGGCTTTTATGACAGAGAATTACCCTTAGACGATTTGAAAATATATGCAGTTTGTGTGTCTGTCTTTGTATACAAGAAAGAGAAGGAGGTTTATTTATACATTACAATAATGATTTGAAGTGCTACAGAATATTTGTGACCCCCACAATAAAAATAAAGGTTCATTGAGCTGTAGTTTTCTTGCTCCATCAGTTATTTATTTATTTATTATTTAAATAAATAGCTGCTGGAGCAAGAAAACTACAGCTCCAGCAGTATCTGAAAGGAAGAAGAAAACCATGATTCCTGTAATAGAATCAGATACTATTTGCTGCAATGAAGAGAACCTAGATAAAATATCAGACTCAGAGGGGTAGAAAGTAGTAGAAATGGGGAATGAGGCTGTGGAAGAAAACAGTCAGCTTAGAGAAGGACAAGAGATCAGAGAAGACACAGAAAACAGAAGATTCTTTGGATTTTACAGAGGAAAATGAAGATGAGGATGAGGGGCCATACAATCTGAGAGCTAGGACGAATGTTTAATTCCCAAATTACTTAGAGGGTAATGAGTTAGGCCTGTTGACAGCAGTGAATGCTGATGATCCTAGCATCTACACTGAAGGGGACACTGTGTGTCCTATGCCGCCATTATTAAATTATCGGATTTTGTGACCCATTATCTTGCAAACTTTTTAAGACACCAACTTACAATTTTCCATAATTATTACTAAAATTGTATTGTTGGGCACATTATTTTTTCCAATTTTTGACAGAATTTTGTAAATAAATGAACATTAAAACAAAACAACTCAGGATATATTAATTATTCTAGTTCCATATGTGTTGAACCTCACACTTGGCATGCTGTGAAAATTTTGTCTCTACCATCCGTACTTTTTTTAGAAAAGGGTCATTTATTGTAAAAAATGTAGTTCAGAGATATTGAGGTTTAAAACTTTTTTTATTACAAATTCTTACACAGACTTACATTTCTGTGCCTTTTATGCACTAGAGTTGCTCTGGCCCATAGTCTGTGTCTTCTTCAGTGTCATAACAGCCCAGCGCTTGCCTCCTCCTTTTATTTGTTGCTTCTTTTGTAGTTTGCTGAGCAACTAACTCCGCTTCACATAAATGAAGCTCATCCAGTTCCTGCAGTCCTTTAACTGTGTTCTGTCCAAATTTTACCCCTAACTTCTCCAGAACCTTAAGTCTTTCATAGTTCCCACCATTAAAAGTTATTACAGCATCAGACACTGCTAACTTTAGAGTCATAAAACCTACAAATCCATTTTTAGGCACATGGCACCACACAACATTATTGAAGGACTCATTTGCATTCTGGGTCTTCTCATGTAAACACTTCTTTAGTGGATCAGGATTTGCCAAATCTCTGTAAATAGGTCTGATTGCCTCCATTGCTGCCAAAGAAAGGGAATGTTTATGTAAATTCATGCAAGGTGCCAGAAAATTCAGCTTGCCTATATTTACACCAGGTGTTTGGTGGAGGTGGACACAAAACGTGACATGGCTTTTCATCGGTTGGTATTTGATGAAAGTAAGTGCTCCACACAGCTCTTTTCAGCTTCTGTAAATTGTCACAGTTATCTCTAATGGGCTTCCCATAATATTCCTGCAATTTGTCCATGACTTTGTCCATTAGTCTTCCAGAACATTTTATTGTCTTGCCATCAGACAGTTTTGTTACCCAGCTTGGTTTTTAGGTTACACAGATGTGCTCCCATCCTTTTCTTGACATGTCCTAAACACTCAAGTTTTTGTATAGGAACATCATATGGCTTACTGTTTTGTACTGCGATGAAAGCCTTGCTGTCTCCATCACGTAAGTAATTCACATATCTGCCACCTCCCTCCTCCTGCGAATGCTGGAAAATGTTAACTGCTCCTTTTACCTCCATTCCTCCACTTGTGGCATCATAATTTTTTATATACTGGTGCTTATGAAGTAATCTGTTCTTCTGGTTCACTGTACAACCTTGGCAGTACTTGCTGAGAACTTCAAAATCCAAAACTTTCCCAGTGTCAGTACTTATTGCAAATGTAAAATCATTTTTAGAGCTAAACCCATGCTTTTGCCAGGATCCATCCACAGCAATTCTGATGTCTTTGTCAACCTCATTTTGATCAACAGCTTCTGATATAGCACCAACCATTGAATCTTCAGCCACAGTATTTACAGAGTCCCCAATTGCTGTTACATATTTCATATAACTAGAAGGTGGTTTTGGCAAATTCAACAGAGTGCAGAGAACATTACCAGCCCTTGCACCTTTACCAATGCATCTAAGGCCATAGAAAAGTCTCACATTAGTTTCATACAGTTAAGTACCTGAACAAGTGGATTCCTACCGGAAGATCAGCGTTGACCCTACAAAGAAGGTGGAGAACCAGACGAGGGCGCTTCTCAAGGACGCAGATTTACCAGAGGGTGACGCTAAGAAATTGTTACCCCAAGGTCCGGTACCGCCTAGACTATATGGACTCCCGAAGGTTCACAAAGAGGGGATACCATTATGCCCCATTGTCAGCAACATCAGGGCACCTACATATTTGTTGGCCAAATACCTGACGGGAATATTAAGTCCTCATGTGGGTAAATGCCCTCATCACATCCGTAATTCCGTGGATTTTGTTAAACGCCTTGACAGCTTCAGGTTGGATGAGTCAGATGTCATGGTGAGTTTTGACGTCGTTTCCTTGTTTATGAGGGTACCCCTGCGAGAGTCACTAGAATTGATTAGTCAGAAGTTTGACGAGAAGACCACTGAACTTTTTAGGCATGTCTTGACTTCCACGTATTTTCTTTTTAATGGAGAATACTACGAACAAACGGAGGGAGTCGCCATGGGTAGCCCACTCTCACCGGTGGTAGCGAATTTGTACATGGAGAACTTCGAGGAGGAAGCCCTGTCGTCATCCGTATGGAAACCTACTTGCTTTTTCCGTTACGTGGATGACACGTTCGTCATCTGGCCACATGGTATGGATAAACTCCTTGACTTCCTTACACATCTAAACTCCATACACCCCAACATCAAATTCACTATGGAGACTGAAACGGAGGGTAAATTACCTTTCCTTGACGTCTTGGTCAAGAGAAGGGCTGACGGCACCCTAGGTCATGGGGTGTATCGGAAGACTATGCACAGTGATCTGTATTTGCACACAGACAGCTGCCACCACCCTTCACAGAGGAATGGTGTACTTAAAACTCTAGTACATAGGGTGCGCACTATCTCTGATGCAGAGACTCTACCCCAGGAATTGGAACATCTGAGAACTGTATTTCGAAAAAATGGGTACTCAGAGTGGCAGATTCAACGTGCTCTCCGCCCAACCACTGCAGCACAACCTCTTGAGATGGATGAAGTCACGAGGGAGGAGGTAGGCACTGCATTTATTCCATACACAGGCGCACTCTCGGGGAAAATCGCTCGCATTCTGAAGAAACACCGGGTCGGAACTGTGTTTTGTCCTCCAAATAAAACTCGTGCACTGGTGGGGAGCGCCAAAGATGACCTCGGTCTGAGGAAGGCCGGCGTGTACCAGATTCCGTGTCAATGTGGCAAGTCGTATATTGGTCAGACGATGCGTACCGTCGAGGATCGATGCCGTGAACACCAGAGGCACACTCGCCTGATGTATCCGAGCAAGTCGGCGGTCGCTGAACATTGTTTGTCGGAAAATCACGCCATGGAATATGACCGCATGAGGATTCTGGTACAGACGTCGAGATACTGGGACAGCGTTGTTAGAGAGGCCATCGAAATTCGCACCAATGACGACCTCATAAACCGTGACTGTGGCTATAATCTTAGCAAGGCTTGGGAACCAGCGATCGGGTTAATCAAGAGTAAATCGAGCAAACGTATAGTTGTGACGACCACGGCGGACAGAGCCATCACTCCGACGTCATCTCAGACGCCGTCGCAATCTGTTCCACCGCGCGACCGTGGCGCGGGGCGCGGACGGCGAAGGGAGCGCGCCGCGGGCGGAGGGTATTTAAATCCGCCGCCGCCGCGACCGAACCCAGTTCCCTCTGAGCAGCCATAGCGTACGGATCTCCGTGCCGGCACGTTCACAGGAGCTCAGTCCGTCAGTTCACCTGATGATGGCGACATGTATGATCGCCGAAATATTGTGCCCGTTGGACACTATAGACCGGCAGCACACCCGTGGATATTTTGACTATCAAATACGCCGGGAGAAACTCAAGAATCACAAGTGGATAAAGTATGAAATGCTTTTTTGTTTTGGCACTTCTGACATTTATAACTAATTTAGACATAACACCTATTCTAGCTCCAATATCCTCATTAAGTTTAACTACACCACCTCAAAGATAGCAAGAGACAGATTCAGAAAGAACTTGTGCAAGGATTTGCAGATGACGTTGTCCATAATATCTTTACTTTTACCACTGTCACCATTTCTAAAGTTACTTTCCTTTTCGATCCACTGGGGGGCGTGGTCACTTCAGAAACATTATCGTAGTTTCCTTCACTGCTAGCACACGTGTTTTCAAGTACTTCAGAAGAAAACAAAGGTCTCACACATATGTTACTCACAAATTTGGTTTCCTTGAAGTCACTTTTATGGTTAGTCATTTTATTTACCTATAAAAGGCAATAGAAGCTAGCTTACTAAAAAAATAGCCAATAATCACTTTGCCTACTTTCAACGAAAACTAGTATCATAAACAAAGGACTGATTTGTTTATTCGTAATGCCAACTTCTGAGACATAGGAGTAGGCACAAAAACAAAGCAATTCATAGCCTTCTAGACTGTGTAGTTCCCAAGATACAACTGCTCAACTGTGGCAGTATATGTGTAGCCATGAAATTTGACAGTCACACATCAACATTGACAATATTATTTGAAGGTCTCACAATTGTATGATTTTAATGTATTATATACCAAATTGTTCAGGATGTTCAAAGTACACTATGGAGTAGAAAACAGAAAATGTCAAATTTCAATGAATTTCACGTGGTACAATGTCCCCTGAAGCAAAGTCTTGTAGTGATGCTGAAAATTGCAAAGCTGCCATAGCAAGAGAGCTGCAAACCCTGGAAGTAAATATGTGGTATTATGTATGCAAGCCAAGTGACTGTAATGTTATTAACACAAAGTGGGTTTTCAAATAAAAAATATGAGAAAAGTAATGATTTTTTTTTCTTATAAAGCTCATCTTACAGCTAAAGATTTTCAAAAGAGATTGACTTATTCAGAAATGTACAGCCCAGTAACAAGATTAATTTCAGTAAGACTTTTTTTTTGTTGTAATGAGAAAAACTTCCCATATGTCAGCTGGATATTTGTAGTGCTTTTCTCTACAGAGAGATAGTTGGATGTTGCAATAAAATGAATGGTAAAGTTTGTAAATGTTAAATTCCACACAGTAGGAATTAGGGTTTAGAAGTGATTTTGAGTATTTCTTGTATATAAAGACAAGAAATATCAATAAAACATACTTTCTTGTTTACACTGATGGTCTGCTGCAAGCTTTAACTTCTCAGAGTGAAACTGACAATTTAAAGTTTTTATTAAGTGATAACTTTAAAATGAAGGCTTTAACTCTGATTACACTCTATCTGGAAATAAAGATAGTTCAAAAGTTAAGAGGAACTACCATTTTTCAAGGAACATATCTTGAAAAATATGAAAAGTTTTTGATATTTTTGAATGTAATTCTGCTTCAGCTCCCGTGGAAGAAAATTTTGATCAGTGTGTTAAAAAGAGAAAAATATGAAAATGAAGACATTGAGTACAGACCTATAAAACTAATAATGTCATAGGTATATACCATGTTAGGTTCGAGACCAGATATTTGTGTAGCAATAAGTGTTCTAAGCAGGTAACAATCATGTACATGGAGTATAGTAAATGAACAGACTGGTAGAAAGTTAAGGATAGAGGATAAAATAACACTAAATATAGAAGGACAAAGGACTGAAAAAGCATATAAAATTGCCAAAAATTCAACAGCTATTTTTCCTAACTAACTCTCCAAATAGTGTACACTCTCTTCTAAAAAACAGTACTCCTTTGAACCCCTTTTTCCTATCTCCTACAACACCACCTCAAATTGAAGATATTATTTAAAAAAAGAGTTAAAATGAAGGGAAAGAAAATGGACATAGCAAACTATATGCCAATTGCTATACTATGTGCCTTCTCAAAAATATTTGAATACTGTATGTCAATTAGATCAGAAATATTTTTAAATTCTAACAACATAATCACATCATCCCAATATGGATTTCAGAAAAATATGTCCACCAAACATGCTTGTATGCATTTCTAGAAAAGTGCTCACGTTTTGTTGACCATAAACAACCTGCTGTTGGTTTATTTCTTGATCAGTCAAAGGCATTTGACATGGTTGACCACAAGCTGCCTCTTATGAAACTCCAGAAGTATGGGATTTGAGGTTAGCCCACAATTGGTTCTGTAGCTACCTCAGTGAAAGAAAGCAATATGTAGAATTAAGAAAATCAAAGACACCCAGGCACTGCAGGTCAGTTACACTACATACAACAAATAGTGTCCCTCAGGGCTCTGTTCTTGGCCATGTTTTTTTCATATTGTTCATAAATGATCTCCCAGAACACATACCGAATGCCAGCTCCTTTCTGTATGCCGACGACACACACATCCTGATAACCAGTAGAGGGGACACATTGCAAGATGCAGTCAATGAAACTACTTGCCAATTACAATCTTGGTTTGAAGCAAATAGATTGCTCATAATTATTCAAAAAACTGTTAGTATGAACTTCCACACTAGACAAAATCTTACCCTCTTCAATGCAGTTATAGTTATTGGCAAAGGTGACATTACAAGCAGGTGGGACACCAAATTTCTTGGACTTAGCATCTGTAACACACTAAACTGGAAACCACATATTGAGGCACTGTCACAAAAGCTTAATAAAACATGTTATCTATTAAGATCATTAAAAGGCACAGCCAGTGTAGATACCTTGAAGCTGGTGTACCATGCCCTGTTTGAGTCTGTCTTGAGGTAAGTCTAATCTTCCGGGGAAATAGCTCTGATTCTCTCATAATTTTCAAGTTACGAAAACAAGTGGTAAGAATAATGAAATGTAAAAAAAAGATCTGAAAACTGTAAACCACTGTTGCAACAGTTAAAAATTCTGTCACTGCCATGCCTCTCTATAATGGAACTGGCTTGTTTTACAGTACAGTACTTGGAATCCCTCCACAGAAATGCAGACCACCACACACATGACACCAGAAACAAAACCCAATTACAAATTATAGCTCACAACACAAAATTAAATGCAAATGGAGTTAAGTGTACGGGCATTAAAATATAAAACCACCTCCCAACAGACATAAAAACAAGCAAAAACCCAAAAATAATGAGAAGTAAATTAAAGGAATTACTAGTAAATCATTGTTTCTATTCTTCACATGAATTTCTTGAAACAAAATTTTAATTACGTGGAATAAGCTGTTTATTCACTTGTAGTTATCTCTACTTAGTAAGATAATTTAATCATTGTATCTTATTTACATTCTGTCTGTATCTCATATATGTACTATGCTATGTGTCGTATGTACCACCACTGTAATCTCTCATCACACACAACCTTTTAATATTTTGTCTATATATCCTGTACATATTCTGCTATGTGAGTTATGTAACATTGCCGTCATCTCTCATCATATAACATCTCAACATAATTTTCAGATTGATTTGTCCTATATCATGATGTGCTTAGCTGTACAAATTGTATTATCTACAGGACCAATAATGATAAATAAAATAAAAAATAAATGTGCAAGTCTGAGTTCATGGAATTCTTTAAAATGACTCTTATATCATATTAAGAGGACCCTAAAACTGTGACTATTATATGCTAGGGATAAAAATGGCACCAATAACTATAATTAGTTATGTTGATTATGATTGGGCAGGTGACAGAGTAGACAAAGTTCACGGATGGTCATCTTTTTAAAATTCTGAGTTGTAGGGTTTCATGGGCATCTAAAAAGCAGCCCACAGTGTCTGTCATCAACAGAATCAGAATTTGTAGCCTTAAGTGTGGCAACAACTAGTGCAACCTGTTGGGTCAGTAATTTATGTTGGTCTTTCTCACAGTCAAAGAACTGTTGCAATGAGGATAATGTGCCAGTAATATGCCTTTGCAAAAAATCCATAGTTCCATCATAACTTTAGCACAAACGTGTCAAAATTAATTTCTGAGGCAGAGTGTTTCTGGTAAGAAATTTCTGTTAAGCATGTTAGCTGATGTTCTGATGAAGACACTAGGTAAAATAAAATCTGAATTTAGATCATTACTAGAACATATTTAAATATTGTAACTTATTTTTTTAACACCAGTAATTATTGGTATAATGTTAATATTTTATTAAGGTGGCAACACTGCTTTATTTGATTTGTTAACTTCAATTTCTGGATGCCTGTCCCCCTCCCTCCCTGCCATGCCCCCTCCCTCTGTGTGCACCATTAATCATTGACCTGTATGCTACTACATATTTAAATAAATGCTTTACAGACTGGCTTATCAAGCTTCGTTTACTGCCCCCTAACTACAGTTATTGATGGAAACCTTCATAGGATGATACAGAAAACAATCTGTCAGTCTTGCTGAAAAAATTTTTCTCTTGCAGGTTCATGCAGTGCAATGAACCCTTGCTTCAATGGTACTTAGTGCAACAGTTTATTGTCTTCTGATGCTGCATTCCCAAAAACTGTCCAATATCCACTAAATCATTTTTGGTGAGTTGAGTTAACTTTCCAGTCTGGATCAGTATACATTTAAATTTTCTAACTGATCTTTCAGTAAATAAGCACATCATTTATTATGCCTTGCAAATAATATGGTGTGTATTTGATGGCATACCAGTGCTCCTCCTTTGTGTTGCTGCTGAACTGGCTTAAATAAGTCTCAATAATTTTAAATTTCATCCTGTACCCACTATATGGTGTAGAAGATTTCCAATTGTGGTTCTGTTTGCTGAGCTGCTTTTCATCTGTCATATTTTGTAGCTTTACATTCATGACAGTGTTTTCACAGGTTTGCTATTTTCCACTTGGGTTTAAGATTTCTTTTGCATATGCTGTTTGATCCAAAATAAGTATCCCATCTTATTTCATAACTCAAATTGGCTATGCATGTCATGCTGCTCCAAGATCCCTTACTTAAAATTTAGTGCATAAGGATTCTTCCAGTTTCTTTATTTCACTTTTCTCGCCTTACATCATCAGATCATCCAAGTATGCGGTTTGGCTGAAGAGCCCAAAAGCAGCTGGTCACAGGACTTCACACTCATCCTCAGTCCCAGAGACTGAATCAGTGAAGTCCTCCCAGCCAGGGTAACCCAAGGAACAGCGAGATAAATCCAAAAAGAAGGTCCCCGAGATCAAGGTAATTGTGGTGGCACCCACACCACCGCTACCTCCAAGCTCTGCATCTGCGGATGAGGTGGAGATTCTTGAGTCCACTGAGGACCTGGATCTTGGCGAACCCTCAGACAAAATGGATATAGACTGCTCAAGCAAAAAGTCGGTGGCGGCAGGTGACCCTGAGGTGTAAACTACCTCATTGAATTTTCTATGCCTTCCCAGTATCATGATGACGTCATCCTCCAGTGGAATTGTGGTGGTTTTTTCCACCACCTGGCTCAGCTATGGCAACTGTTAAGCTTTACACCTGCTTTCTGCATTACCCTCCAGGAAACCTGGTTCCCAGCTATGCGGACCCCTGCTCTCCACAGCTGTAAGTGATAATACAGGAACCATAGTGACTATTATAGAGTGTCAGATGGAGTTTGCGTTTATGTCCTAAACTGTCTCTAGTGATACTGAGCCCCTTCAGAACCCTCTTGAAGCTGTGGCTGTCAGAATATGGATGACACAAGAAATAACTGTCTGCAATGTATATCTTCATCCAGATGGTATAGTATCCCTGAATGTAATAACTGCACTGATTGAACAACTCCCTAAACCTTTCCTACTTGTGGGAGATTTTATCTCCCATAACACCTTTTGGGGTGACACCGTGCTTACTGGCCAAGGCAGAGATGTCGAAACATTACTGTCTGTTTGACCTTTGCCTCTTAAATACTGGGGCTGCCACAAATTTCACTGTGGTTCGAAGTAGTTACTCGGCCATTGATTTATCAATTTGGAGCCCAGGACTTCTCCCATCTATCCACTGCAGGGCACATGATGACCTGTGTGGTAATGACCACTTCCTCATCTTTCTGTCACTGCCCTGGCGTCAAACTCACAGACACCTGTCCAGATGGGCTTTAAACAAGGCAGACTGCGAAACTTTCATTTCTGTGGTCACCATTGAATCTCCCCCACACGGCAACATCAGTGTGGTTGAGCAGGTGACAACAACAATTGTTTCTGTGGCAGAAAACACGATCCTTCACTCTTTAGCATGCCCCTGGCAAAAGACAGTCCCTTGGCGGTAGCCAGAAGTTGCTGAAGCAATTAAGGAGTGTGAGTGAGCTCTACAGCAGCATAAGCTGCACCCTTCCCTGGAGCACCCTATAGCCTTTAAATGGTTCTGTGCTTGCATTCACCAACTTTTCAAATGACGGAACCAGAAGTGTTGGGTGAGATGTCTCGACCATTGGGTGCCCTATGTCACTTTCCCAAGTCTGGGCAAAGATCAAACGTGTTTTCAGTCACCAGGCCCCAACAGGTGTTCCCGGTGTTAACATAAATGACGTGTTATCTACCAACGCAAACGAGATTGCCAAGCACTTTGCTGAGCACTATGCTCTAGCCTCTGCATTGGAGAATTTCACACTCTCATTTACTTCACCCTATAGTGAATCCTATAACGCATTTACAGAGTGGGAGCTCCTCAGTGCCCTTGCACATTGGCCCGACACAGCTCCTGGACCAAATCAGATCCACATTCAGATGATTAAATACCCTTTCATCTGACTACAAGTGACATCTCCTCGTCATCTTCAACCGGATCTGGTGTGATGGTGTCTTTCCATCATAGTGGTGGGAGAGTACCATCATTCCAGTGCTCAAACCTGGTAAAAACCGACCTGATGTGGATAGCTATCAGCCCATCAGCCTCACCAACATCCTTTCTAAGTTGCTGGAACGTATGGTGTGTCAGCAGTTGGATTGGGTCTTGGAGTCATGTGACCAACTGGCTCCATGTCAGGGCGGCTTCTGCCAGGGTTGCTCTACCACTGATAATCTGGTGTCCCTTGAGTCTGGCATCCGAACCGCCTTTTCCAGATGCCAACATCGCATTGCCGACTTTTTTGATTTGCGAAAAGCATATGACACGACCTGGTGACATCATCCTTGCCATGTTATACCAGCGGGGTCTCCATGACCCACTCCCAATTTTTATCCAAAATTTCCGATCACTTTGTACTTTCTGTGACCAAGTTGGTGCCTCCCATAGTTACCCCATACCCAGGAGAATGGGTTCCCACAGGGCTCTGTATTGAGTGTCTCTCTACTTTTTGTGGCAATTAATGGTCTAGCAACAGCTGTAGGTTCGTCCGTCTCACTTTCTCTGTATGCAGATGACTTCTGCATTTTATACTGCTCCACCAGTACTGGTGTTGCTGAGTGGTGCCTACAGGGAGCCTTCCACAAGGCGCAGTCATGGGCTCTAGCCCACAGTTTCCAGTCACAAAGTCGTCTGTTATGCACCTCTGTCTGCATCATACCATTCATCCAGAACAAGACCTTTACCCTAATGAAGATCCACTCACTGTAGTGGAGACATAGCGATTCTTAGGAATGGTTTTCATTGCCCGATTGACTTGGCTTCCTCGCCTTCATCAGCTTAAGCGGAAGTACTGGCAGCACCTCAATACCCTCCACTGCCTGAGCAACACCAACTGCTCTATGCTTCTGCAGCTCTACAGAGCCCTTGTTCAATCCTGCCTTGACTATGGGAGTCTGGTTTATGGTTCAGCAGAGCCCTCAGCATTGCATTTCCTCAACCCAATGCACCACTGTGGCTTTCGCCTAGCAACAGGCACTTTTAGGATGAGTCCGGTGACCAGCTTTCTTGTGGAAGCCGTAGGGCCTCCTTTGCAGGCTAGGCATGTACAACTGCTGGCCAGTTACATAGCACACATTCATAGCTTCCTGCGCATCCAAATCATCATCTCCGTTTCCCATCCATGGCAGTTCATCTCCCGCATCAGCAGCCCAGGTCAGGACTTCCAATTGCAGTTCATATCTGATCCCTTCTTTCTGAACTGGAGTCCTTGACTTTACCACCTATAATTGAGGTCCATTCATGTACACTTCCGTGGAGTACATGTAGGCTGCAGCTTCACCTGCACCTTTCACATGGACCTAAGGACCCAGTTAACCCTACAGCTCTCTGCTGCTACTTCCTCTTGATTCTTGATAAATACCGAGGTCACAAAGATGGCTCGATGGCTGATGCTCATGTTAGCTTTGCATATGTCAATGGAGGACATATTGAACAGCATTCTTTGCCCAATGGCACCAGTGTTTTGACTGCCGGGCTGGTGGCTATATCTTGTGGTCTTGAACACATCCATTCATGCCCTGGGGAGTCATTTCTTCTGTATACTGACTCCTTGTGCAGCCTACAAGCTCTGGACCCGTGCTCTGCTCATCATAATTTAATAGCGACCACCCAGGAGTCTATGTATGCCCTGAAACGGCCCTCTCATTCAGTGGTGTTTGTCTGGCCCCAGGTCATGTCAGAATCCCAGGTAATGAACTTGCTGACATGCTGGCCAATCAGGCTACATGGAAACCACATACGAAGATCAGTTTCTCTGCAACTGACCTGTGTTCAGTACTATGCTGAAGGTTTTGCAGCTTTGGGAGACGAAATGCATAATTTCAGCATGCACAACAAACTGCGTGCCATTAAGGAGACTACCAATGTGTGGCAGTCCTCCATGCAGGCATCTTGCAGGGACTCTGTGGTTCTCTGCTGGCTCCGCATTGGCCACTCTTGGGTGACACATGGCTACCTCATGCACCGTGATGACCCATCTTAGTGTCGGTGCGGTGTCTGGCTGACAGTGCCCCATATCTTGATGAGCTGTCCTTCTTTGGCTGCCCTGCAATGGACTCTTCAGTTATCGGACTCGTTGCCATTAATTTTAGCTGACAATGCCTCATTGGCTAATCTAGTTTTATGTTTTATACGTGACAGAGGGTTTTATCATATATAAGTTTTAGTGCATGTCCTTTGTCCCTTTGTGTTCTCCACTCTATTGCTTTTAGGGTGGATGTTTTAATGTCTCAGAGTGGCTGGCTTTTCCATTTTATTCACATGTTTTGCCAGCCACAGTCATCTGCTCTCTTGTTTCTACCCCTTCTACCTATTTCTCACTTCTCTCTACGGTTTTCCTTTCCTCTTTTTGTCCACATTATTGTTTGTTTTCATTCTGTCATTCTTCTCGTTTGTCCATTCTCTTGTTATTGTGCTGTACATCTCCTTTCTTTCCTTCTTTCCATTGTGTAATTATTTTACTGGGAACAAGGGACCAATGACCTCGCAATTTGGTCCCCTGCCCCTCTCTTAAACCAATCTGGTGGACTGATGCAACCTATAGATGCTCTATTAAAGTCTGCAAATTCACTCATTGTTCAGTTCCTCTTGATCTGGTATGCTATTGAATTTTTTTTGTTATTTGTCAGTGGGCATCTGTGAAAGGAATGGGTATCTCCACACACATTTCATCTATCATGTCACCCATCAAGTATGCCACAATGACATCTAAATGCCGAATTTTCTATTTTTGCTCAGATACTATTCCCATAAGTAATCATACAGTTTTTGCTCTTACAACTGGACTGTGACATCCATCAGAATAAAATCTTGGTCATTGCTCATTACCTAAGGCTATCATTCATACTCTGTGTCTGGCAGATCTTCCATTCCCATCATATTTCCTCTTGAAAACTCGTGTTGTTCATATCCACATGTCCAAGTTCAGTTTTGGATTAGGTTTTCCACTTCTTCTAACATTGCTTCTTGCAATTTGTTGTTATGATCTGACATAGGTTCCTGTACACTTTCTGGATCTTTTTCCCTGTGTATACTCTCTCCTTTCAACCACAGATGCCTTCTTTTCATTTGTCTTGTAGTTTGTAAGTCATTTTCTTGGTTTATCACCCAAAAAGTGTTGTGTAGATTTGCCACCTCAGGTTTTCATTTTTGCACGCATGTAACATACAAATAATCACAGATGATTAATGATCAAAGAGCCCGTGGGCGTACTGCCAGTTCATAGTGTCCAACAGGCACAATATTTTGGTGATCAGACATGTCACCATTGTCAGGTGCACTGATAAACTCAGCTCCTGAGGGCGAGTGGCAACATTGTATCCCCTCCCTCCACAGGGTGTACCCTCCACGATCTGCACCCACGTGCATGCGTTAGCAGTCATGGAGATGCAGCGGTCAGCACCTGTGGCAGCGATGGCATAAATGCTACGTTGCCCAGCTTGCCAGATTGTTTTCATTGCTGAGTGTCTTATTTATTATACTGAGTGCTGGTTCCCACGCCTTGCTAAGATTATAACCACAGTCTTGGTTGATGAGTTCATCCCTGGTGTGAATTTCGATTGCCTCTGATAATGCTGTCCCAATATTTAGAAGTCTGTGCTAAGATCTTGGGGCACTCATAATCCATCTCTTGTTTTTCAGAGAAGCAGTGCTCTGCAACCACTGACTTGTTAGGATACTTCAGTCATGTATGCCTTTGATGTTCTTGTCAATGATCTTTGACAGTTTGCACAGCCTGTCCAATATAAGTCTTACCACACTGACAGGGAATCTGGCATATGCCAGCCTTCTGCAAGCAGAGATCATCTTTCACACCTCCCAATAATGTTCCTGTTTTATTGGGTGGGGAAAAGACAGTTTTAAATCAGTGTTTCTTTTATATGTGTCTGATTTTCCCTGATAGTGTGCCAGTGTACAGAATAAATGCAGCAGCTACTTCTTCCTCTGTGACTTCTTCCATCTCCAAAGGTTGTACTGTAGTGGTGGGTAGGACAGCGTGTCTAATCTGCCATTCCGAGTACTTGTTCTTTTAGAATATGGTTCTGAGGTGTTCCAGCTCCTGGGGCAGACTCTCTGTGTATGAGATACTGCACACCCTGTGTACCAGTGTTTTTAGAGCTCCATTTCTCTGAGAAGGGTGGTGACAGCTGTATGTATGCAAATATAGATCAGTGTGTGTTTTCTTCCTGTGCACAATGTGACCCAACATGCCTTCAGCTCTTATCTTGACCACAACATCCAGGAAAGGTAATCTTCTCTCTGCTTTGGTCTCCACTGTGAATTGGATGTTGGGATATATGGAGTTCAGATGTGTAAGGAAGTCCAGGAGCTTGTCCCTACCATGGGGCCAGATGACGAACATGTCATCCACCTAAGGGAAAAACAAGTAGGTTTCAATTTGGAGCTGCCGGCTGCGGTGGTCTAGCAGTTCTAGGCGCTCAGTCAGGAACCGCGCGACTGCTACGGTCGCAGGTTCGAATCCTGCCTCAGGCATGGATGTGTGTGATGTCCTTAGGTTGGTTAGGTTTAAGTAGTTCTAAGTTCTAGGGGACTTATGACCACAGATGTTGAGTCCCATAGTGCTCAGAGCCATTTGAACCATTTTTTTTTCCATTTGGAGCTCAGTTCGTCAGTGCACCTGATGATGGCAACATGTCTGATAACTGAAATATTATGTCCGTTTGCCACTATGAACTGGCAGTGCAACCATGGTTTCTTCAATCAACAAATATGCTGGGAGAAACTGAAGAATCACACAGATGATTGATGTCTGGTTCTCATCCATGCCATCACTTGTAGGGACTTTTTCCACCATTGGCTACTGTTAGGCATCTGTTCTCAAATAATTTGCCACTGCTGTTGCTTCACCACAGCAATTTTGTGATTTTCCACTCGGCAAACATTGCACAGTATCTGAAAGGCTTTGGTTGAACCATTCTGCAACACCATTTTGTTGAAGTGTACCATGGAATATCATCTACCACTGAATTACTTCTTTTTGAAGATATGCATAATTATTTGAATTATTTTCTAATATGTTTGCCTCCATTGTCCAAATGTAGCCTTCAAATACTTCTGTAATGAAAATTTTATGCATGAGCTTTTTGTTCTTTGAAGTCTCTGAATGACTGAACCATTTTATTTTTGACTATTAGTAAGTATATTACTGAATATCTCAAGTAATCATCAATGAAGGTGCCACCATTGTTACTTGCCATATGGCTGATGTAAATTTTCAATCTCTGAATCTATATATTTATACATTGAACTTGCATTCAGGATGACAATGGCTCAAACCCACATCCGGCCATCCTGATATAATTTTCTGTGGTATCCCTAAATCAATTAAGATGATGCTGGGATGCCCTTTCCTTCTTCATCCTTCCCTAATCTGAGTTTTTGTTCTATCTCTAATGACCTCGTTGTCATCAGTATGTGAAACATTAATCTTCCTCCTCCTCCTCCTCCTCCTCTTGCTCCTCCTCCTCCTCCATATATTTAGATAATTTGTAGAAATGATCCTAATGATATTTTTTAAATTTTCTTTTGAATTGGTTGTGATTCTCAATTTGTTGCTTTATTAGAGACTTCATTGTTAAATATTTTCCAACCAGAATACGTAACTCTGAAACCAAGACAAAGAGGCAATGTTTACAAGAAACTTAGTTTTTGGCTCATATTGTGACTGTGGAAATAAAAGTTCAGCATAAACTGATTATCGGGCACCACTAAGAAGTAAATGTATTTAGAAGTGATTGTTGGATTCATAGATTCTTAAAAAGGCTTCTGCAAGAAGGACATGTGTGTACTTGACACAAACCTTACACTGTTCACTTCTGATGAATGTAAATGCTGCAATCACTGTAGGTGCACGGCCCCAGAATATAATTCTGAAAGACAACATGAAGTAAAAGAATACAAAATAAGTCAGCTCTCTTGTCTCTAACTATATAGCTTTATGCCAGCATATTTAAAATTAAAACTGCTAATACAACAATGTGGGAAGGCTAGATGGCTACTTACCAGTTGAGGTGGTGTTGAGTCACAGACAAGGACACTGAAAAGATCATTAGAAGTATTTTCAGCTTTCAGATAATCCTTCATCAGGAATAGAACTCTTACATGTTAACACAGCAACAATTACACTATAATCTTCTTTTACTATGTAGGCCATACCATAATAGTAAATTTGACAACGCAGCAATTTATTGGTTTAATGCAGTACATTAATAGTACAGAGAGGAATGAGTTATAACCTTAAAATGTAGAACATTTAACTTGTATTTTCCACACAGTTGGATAAGTGAAGTTGTGCAATCCAATGTATATAAAACCAAGTCCTTTGTGCATTCAAATGAAGACTGCAGTTTTCAAACTGACTTTACATTTTATTGATGCATTGAGAATTGACATTATTTATAGTTCTGTGGCACACAACGTTCATCACAAAATATATAGTACAATCAGTATTTTTGGACTACACATTAATAAAACCATAACAAGAGTGTTAAAACTCTTGACTCCACTCTGTTCTAAGAACAACTGTCTCACAAGTGATGCTACCTTCGAGAACATACATACGCACACACTTCCATAAACTTGGAGAACAGTACTCTTGAGTAAATCGATTATCTCTGTATTTCCAGAATTTACATACATTTTTAATAAAGTTTATTGGTTTCTTTTATAGATACATAATTTACATTAAGTTTTTCGAAGTGAACAGTAGTTGAAAGTAAATTACAAAAGGAAACATATAAAATATATAATTTGTGGCTGATGTTTCCATAGTGACTAATTGTATGCTGTAATTAGCAATAAATATTTTAGTTTAGGTTTCATGGGTTTTTGGATAGTTTCTTGACATCTTCAAAAATATGAAAATTAAATGTAATTAGTAATTAAAAAAATTTTGCATGCAGCAGTTAAACATGTTAATCAGTGAAACGCACCTCAATTCTGGCTGGCAGTTGAATGGTATCATGAATTTTGACAATGAGAAAAAGGATTCCACTACGGCTTGTTTTGTTATAACACATACACATGGGCACTGTCACAGGGTGCTTAGGGCCAACTGTGACTGTGTCTGATGTGCACAGCACTCCAGCTGAGGTGAGTAGTGGGGGTAAGGAGATGGTATGGGACAGGGAGGGGGAAGAAGCTAGAGCTGCCTGTTGGCGTGTCCAGAGGTTCGGTAGGGACAGGAGGAGACTGCTAGTTGTAACATGAGGAGACTGCTTGGGGAGGGAGGGGGGAGTTTGGGGGGCTGTTTGGAGTGGAAGGGAAGGACTTCTTGGTGTGTTAGCAGAGTAGAAGGCATCTGTCTACAGGACTAGGAACTGAATCATATTCTCCTCCAGGATTTTGATTATTGCTCATCCTGGCCTGAAATGAGAAATATCCTTCCTACTGCTCCCATAGTTGTATTCTACTGCCCGTCCAACCTACACAATGTCCTTTTCAAACCCTGCTGTATACCTGTACTCAACACCTTGCCTCATGGCTCAGACTCCTGCAATACAAGAAGACACAAGACCTCTCCCATACAGCCTTCCACTGCCACCTTCTGCAGAATCAGAAGCAAGACCTGTCCACTTTCCACTACCCCTTCTGGTGTTCCTACAGCATCAAAGGCAGGGCCACTTTTAAAAGGAGCTTTGTGATGTACCAACTTCAGTGCACTCACTGTGCCAAATGCTATGTGTGCATGACATCTGACAAGATACCAGGTCTGCATGAATAGCCACCACTAAACTGTGGCAATAAGGCAGCTGAACAACCCAGTTGCTGAACATGTCAATCAGCATGATGTGATTAACTTTAATGACATGTTTTACATCATATGCTATCTGGAGTCTTCTCACCAACACCACCATTTCTGAATTGTGCAGATGGGTACTCTCCCTACCAGATATTCTTTGTTAGTCCCTATCCTACTGCCTATGCCCTTTCTTCTTCCCATTCCAGTACATGCACACCTTCTACTTTGCCAATGCACCTACAGTTTACTTCCACTTCTCCAACTTCTCTCCTTTTCTCCTCTACTCACTACTCACCCTTTCACTTATCCCCCTGCTCCTCTCCTTGAGGGGGGGGGGGGGAGGAGCAGAAAAGGACAGAAATAGAGAAGTAAAACGATTGTGGGTGTGTTGATGGAATAGAAGGCTTTGTAGTGCTGGAGTGGGAAAAGGGAAGGGGACAAATGGGCGAAGGATGGTGACTAATGAAGGATGAGGCCGGGAGAGTTTTGGGAATGTAGGATACATTACAGGTTGAGTTTCCTCCTATGCAATTCAGAAAAGCTGGTGTTGGTGGGAAGGATCTAGATGGCACAGACTGTAAAACAAACATCAAAATGAAGAATGTTGTGATGGGCAGCATGCTCAGCAACTGGGTGGTCCAGTTACTTCTTGGCTGTTGTTTGTCGGTGGACACTCCTGTGTACAGACAGCATATCCAGATAGCACAGAGCACAATGGTTGCAGCTTAATTTGTACATCACATGACTGGTTTCACAGGTAGCTCTGCCTTTGATGGAATAGGTGATACTTGTGACTGGATAGGAGTAGGTGGCAATGGGAGGATGTGTGGGACAGGTCTTGGATTCAGGTGAGTTACAGGAATGAGCCATGAGGCAAGGGGTTGCAAGGAGGGGCTGAGGGGGATGGACAAGAATACTGTGTAGGTTCAATGGGCAGTGAAATACTACTGTGGGTGGGTTGGGAAGGACAGTGGGTAGGATGTTTGTATGTGCGTATATGTTTGTTATCTAATTCAGAAGGCCTTTTGGCCAAAAGTCTCTTTGTTCCTCAGTCTTTTTGTAGTGCCTGTCTGTGAATCAGCATCTCCACTATATGGAAAGAAAATTTCTTTTACATCAGCACAATGTGCATGAGCACAAACATTTTTTGCCAGTTGGATCATTTATGGATTGTAATTATGAACTGGGTGAACATCAGACCTGTTCAGTAGATTTGGCACCCTGAGCCTTCCACTTCTCACATCTGAAGTAGTTTTGTGGGTTTAAATAATTGAAATGAACAAGTCATAGTAAATTTAAATTTTGCAAAAACTCTAAAACCATACTTCAGGAATGGACTCTAAATATTGGAAAATTAATTATAAAATATTCTGACCTAAACTGAGAAGCAAGTGTATTTTTTACAGTAAAATCAGTCTTTCACTATCAGGCAAAGAACTACTCATCTTACCTCACATAAGAATGTAATACACTGATACTGCCCCACATCTAAGTAGAATAAGAATCATAATGCTACTCCATCATGGTAGGTCCAAGCACAATAATGCTGACGAGGAAATGTACATGAAAGTTGATGTGTTGGCAAATGTGCCAACACCTTGTAGATAGAGGAAGCCTAAAATGCACGCTATCTAACGCAGATGGGCGTGAATTCTGGAACAGGATAATTAGTGAATGCTAATAAGAAAAGTATGCAGCTCCTCGAATACTTATCTTTATTCCATCCTTGTGGTACATCGCTCTTGATAATACAAAGAAGACTATCTTCAGATACGGTTAATGGCGCCTTGCTAGGTCGTAGCCATGGACTTAGATGAAGGCTATTCTGACAGTCTCTCGGCAAATGAGAGAAAGGCTTCGTCAGTGTAGTCGCTAGCAAAGTCGTCGTACAACTGGGGCGAGTGCTATTCCGTATCTCGAGACCTGCCTTGTGGTGGCGCTCGGTCTGCGATCACACAGTGGCGACACGCGGGTCCGACATGTACTAAATGGACCGCGGCCGATTTAAGCTACCACCTAGCAAGTGTGGTGTCTGGCGGTGACACCACATTCCTCCCCCGCAAATCGGCGAACGGTCGTGTTATAAGGCTTCCGCCCGCCGTGGGGAGGACCCCATGTTGACGTATGCGATGAGGTGGGGAGCCTAACAACAGGCGAGGCTGTGCCACCCGCACCCGGCCATTCGGTCTGAGGGGAGCTAGGAAACGCCTGAAAACCTACTCCAGGGTGCACGTCAACATGCGGTGTATGCGCCCGTAAAGAGACAGGAGGGGCCGAAGGGTCGACCTCCGTTGCGTCAGGGTACCCGATGTGCGAAGACGCCATGTGGTCCGAAGCGGGCAAGAGGTCCATGGCGGAGGACAGCTGGTCATGGGAAGCGATCGGCGGTGCGTGACCCAGGGAGGCGCTTGGCGGCTGCAGCGAAGCGTCGAATGCGGGCGGCGCCGGCTGGCAGACAGGCGGTGGCTGCGGCGGCACGTCGCCATGGGGCAAAATGGAAGGCATCGTCGGTAACACCTGGGGATGAGGCGAGCCAGTAGATGGGTCCCCAGGGCGCTGACCGGACGGCACCATCGCTGAAAGCAGACGGGGAGCGGCAGAACCCGTGTGACGACAGAGGCGCAGCTGATTGAGATGCCGACGCACCTCACCAGAGGCCCCCAAAACCAAATACATCGTGCGGCCGAGGCAGCAAAGAATGCGCCCTGCGAGCCAACGCCGTGAACCTCGATAGTTGCGATAAAATACAACGTCGCCTGGAGCAAAAGCAGAAGTCTGCCGCTGCACTGGAACCTGATGCGGCGGATGCAGCAAAGACATCAAAGTTCGATGAGGATGACCGTGGAGCAACTCAGCCGGCGAGCGACCATCTCGGGGCTGAGAGCGCTACGATGACAAAAAGAGCAACAACCCGTCCTCCCAAGAATGCGACTCTTTCAACTTCAACATCTGTGACTTGAAAGTCCGGACCAATCGTTCAGCGGCACCATTTGACTGAGGCGAAAACGGCGCGGATGTCAGATGTTGAATACCATTGGCCTGGCAGTATGACTGAAATTCCGCGGACATGAATTGTGGGCCATTGTCGGAAACAATAGTCTGCGGAAGACCTTCAATGCAAAAGATAGCAGACAACGCTTGGATGGTGGCAGAGGACGTCATACAAAAAGTCTCTCCCTATGAGCAAAAAATCGGCGAACCAACGGATCCTCAATCCAAGACTTTGACAAAGGCCATTGCGTAGCAACAAAACGCAAAACGGTAGCAAGGACTGGGTCAGCAGCTGTGGCTGTAGCTACACGACGAAAATCAATCGGAAACGAGTCGACCACTTCATCGGTTTCCGAATCAATGAACATCCAAGCAAGTTTGGAAGAATCGAATGCTTTATCCTCAGCAACAGGCAAACGGGACAACGCATCGGCGTTTCCGTGCTTAGCTGTGGACCGATACAAGATATCGTAGCGGTACTGCGAGAGGAAAATAGACCAGCGAATGAATTTCTGCACTGTACGCGGAGGTACAAGCTTGTTCGGATGAAAAAGCGATGTCAAAGGTTTGTGGTCTGTGATGATGGTAAAGTGACGACCATACAAGAAATCATGGGACTTAGTAACACCAAACACGAGAGCCAAAGCTTCTTTCTCTATCTGTGAGTAATTTCTTTGCGCAGACGAGAGCAATTTTGACGCAAAGGCAATAGGGCGATCATGCGAGCCAACTTTGTGCGCAAGCACAGCACCAATCCCGAAATCCGATGCATCTACCATCAACAAAAGGGGTTTCTGGGGATCGAATGGCGTAAGGCAAGTATGAGAAAGCAACGCCAATTTCAACTGGCGAACAGCGCGTTCGCATTCCGTCGTCTAGAGAAACGGAACACCTATACGGCGTAAGCGATGAAGCGGAGCTGAGATGGAAGAGGCATTGCGCACATTCACTCAGACCTTGTGATGCTAAATCGTGTAATGTTCTTGCGACCTCATCACGCAATGCGTGGGGAACATGGCGCGCTCGGAAAAATTTCGGTTGCGCGTTTACTTTCAGTTCCAAATGTGCGTCATAGTTCTTAGCACAACCAAGGCCTGGTGCAAAAATGTCGGCAAAATCTTCACGCAGACGAGAAACACTGTCTGAAGGCACAGTCTGATTCACTGATAGGACCTGATTTACTATAGACATGTTAAACAATTGAAATAAATCTAAACCAAACAAGTTCACTGCAGTAGAAGAACGAAGAACGTAATATGACACAAGTTTTGTTTGTCCCTTGTATGTTGCAAGAAGGCTGTACTGTCCTAACACAGGAATTTTCTGTCCTGAATATGTACTGAGCTGAACATTTGCGGCACGCAATGGAGGTTTGCCCAGTTGTTTGTACGTGTCGTGATTGAGCAATGAAACAGCAGCTCCGGTATCGAGCTGGAATGGAATGACCTTGCCATTAAAGTCCAAATCTACAAAAAGTTTATTGTCCTGCTGACGACAAGAGCGACTGTTTTGTGCAATTTGAACAGACACTGGTACAGAATCACTTGCTAATTGACGTGATTTCCGACGATGTCGATGCACACTTTTTGTGGGACGAACACAGTCACTGTTAGAGAAAGTGGCACTGGACGCAGTGGAATTAACTACATGAACGTCCATGGGGGAAGGTCCCCGAGCCTGAGTGTCCTTGGTTCGATTCCGGCGCGAAGCAAAAGGCCTGGAATGGTTGTGATTGTCTGATCGGAGCTTTTTCCGGCAAGCACTTTGAACATGTCCTTTCTTATTACAGAAAAAGCAAATAGCTTGGCGTGATGGGCAATTGTCACGCGAATGTCTAGTAGCACACCGCGGGCATGATTTCACTGCATTTGTTCGCTTTCGCGGGACACGTGGTTGTGCGGATGTGTGCGAAGGCTGTTTACAGTTACTTGCAGCGCGCCCGGCGGGCCGGTTAATGCGACACATGGCTGGCGAAGTTGCAAAAGAGTCCTGAGCACAGTCAAGCGTGTCTTGTCTATCCAATATGTCTATCACTTGTTGAAGGGAGGGATTAACTAGTTTCAAAATCTGTTCCCGTATGCGAACATCAGAAACGTTCTGTGCAATTGCATCACATACCATTGTATCTGAATAAGGAAGGCCAGTCACATTCAAACGCACAATCCCTAGTAAGGCCTTGCAAAGTTGCAACCCACTCCCTATTAGTTTGACCGGCCGTACGTTTTGTACGAAAGAACGTATACCTTTTTGCAACTACATTAACTGTTTCTTTGAAATAGGCGTCCAATGCCGACAAAATTTCTTCGTAGGACAGAGTTGCTACATCACGTCGGGGAAACAATTTCACTATCACACGGTACGTTTGCACCCCTACACACAACAATAAGAGGCTGCCGCTCGTTACCTTGAATTCTGTAGGTGGCGAGATGAAATCCAAACTGGCGGGACCACTCAGTCCATGTCTCGTGCGTCGCATCAAAATTGCGAAACTGCGGTGCAACTGCGGTAGCGGTGAAGCGGCGGCGGCCGCATCGGTTTGCAGCGCACGTTGACCCTGGACGAGCTGTCCAAGGGCATCCAATAACACCTGCGTCTGCTGATTCTGCAAGCGATAAAATTCAGACAGTACATCTGGCGAAGCCATGACACAAATAAATCTAAGCAATTAGAAAGAACAAGACCCGTTCCGTTAAATCATCGCCAATGATGTGTTGGCAAATGTGCCAACACCTTGTAGATAGAGGAAGCCTAAAATGCACGCTATCTAACGCAGACGGGCGTGAATTCTGGAACAGGATAATTAGTGAATGCTAATAAGAAAAGTATGCAGCTCCTCGAATACTTATCTTTATTCCATCCTTGTGGTACATCGCTCTTGATAATACAAAGAAGACTATCTTCAGATACGGTTAATGGCGCCTTGCTAGGTCGTAGCCATGGACTTAGATGAAGGCTATTCTAACAGTCTCTCGGCAAATGAGAGAAAGGCTTCGTCAGTGTAGTCGCTAGCAAAGTCGTCGTACAACTGGGGCGAGTGCTATTCCGTATCTCGAGACCTGCCTTGTGGTGGCGCTCGGTCTGCGATCACACAGTGGTGACACGCGGGTCCGACATGTACTAAATGGACCGCGGCCGATTTAAGCTACCACCTAGCAAGTGTGGTGTCTGGCGGTGACACCACAAAAGTGAAACAGATTTACAGGTCTGAAATAAAGACAGCTAAGTGCAAAGCAAATGATTATTAAAACAGAAACTAACTGTGATAATAAAGTATACCAGACACCAATTCCACCTGTTATTCTAAATGTGCAGTTTGTTAGTCGTCAATCAGATAACAGCATAATGGAGAATGTGAGCAAGGCAGAGGCACTGCTGCCAGAAATGAACAGTAAGCAGACAGACAGCTTTCACTGAACTTGTGTAACCAAAAAGATGGTCAATGAATCAGTAGCTAAGCTTAGTAATTCTAGAACAGAGGATTACTAATGGTCTCTCAAATTATGTTATTAAATACATTAGAAATCAAATTGTAATGCCACTGACTAAAATAATCAACAAAATTTTAAATTTAGTTATCCAGAATGTTTAAAAATATCTTTAGTTACACCAATACATAAGATAGGAGAGATAGCATTGCCAGATAACTATCGACCAATATCACTTATACCCATAATATCAAAAACAATAGAATACTGCATGCATAAACAGATGAGTCAATATTTTGAACATAATAATATACTCACCTCCTCACAGTAAGGTTTCAGATCTAGCCTTTCTACAGTTAAAGCAGTTGAGAGTATGGTAGCAAAAATATACAATTGTTTTGAAAATAAAGATATTATCTGCGCAACGTTGTTGGATCTCAGGAAACCTTTTGATAAGGTCTCCCACAATATTCTCATAAAAAATCTCAACCATGAGAGAGAATGCTCTATGCCTAATGCAGTCATACTTGGACAATAGAAAACAGTTAGATAAGGTAAAGCATGTGATGCAGTGCTATATGCCGATGACACAACACTCATCACTTGTGATACCAATCTTGAAAATGTGCAACACATCATGGCAGTGGCAATGGAGAGGTGCACTACTTGGTTTGAGGCAAATGTACTGCAGAAGAGTGATAGTAAAACTGAAGCTATTGTATTCAACCCAAATGCTTCCGGTCATGGTAACAAAACAGTAAAATTATTAGGATTTCATAAAGATCAAAAGCGTAGCTGGGATACTCACACAGGGAAGATATGTGGCAAATTGGCACGTGCCATATATCTGCTGTACAAACTGAGGAGCAGTGTCAGTAAAGAACTTCCATTGTATGCGTGTTTCGCATTCTTCCATTCGCACCTAAGTTATGGACTACTATTATGGGGCAATTCTGTAGGCTCAAAATTAGTGTTTAAATGGCAAAAGAAAGCCATAAGGTGTATAGCAGAACTTAGCCCATATGAATGATGTCGAGATTATTTTAAGAAACTAAATATAATGACAGTGCTTGGCCTATATATTTACAACTGGTTTGTCTTCATTAAAGAGAATCAGAGTAAATTTGACTTAAGGAGAATAGTTCATGACCATAACATAAGATAAATGTTGACTAACTGAAACCCTCAGCTGCCGACAGGTGTTGTTGATATACCTCGATGTGGACAGCTGAAAATGTGTGCCCCGACCGGGGCTCGAACCTGGGATCTCCTGCTTACATGGCAGACGCTCTATCCATCTGAGTCACCGAGGACACAGATGAATAGCGTGACTGCAGGGACTTATCCCTTGCATGCTTCCTGTGAGACTCACATTCCCAACTGTCCACAATTCTACATATGTAATTTACCTTATAGACATTTGCCCATTCACTCATTACTCGAGCATGCTTTGGCGATTCCCGTAAGAGTTTGGGCAACCTGTGCGCATTCGCACAGACGAAGGTCAATGGCTGGGTAGCCTGTAACTATATATATATATGAAGACAGTAACTGTTCTCGAAAGAACAGATTGCTGTTGTTGACCATGCAGCTTTTCCCTGGAATAAATGATGACTAACTGAAACCCTCAGCTGCTCACAGGTGTTGTTGATATACCTTGATGTGGACAGCTGGAAATGTGTGCCCCAACTGGGACTCGAACCTGGTGAATGGGCAAATGTCTATAAGGTAAATTACATATGTAGAATTGTGGACAGTTGGGAATGAGAGTCTCACGGGAAGCATGCAAGGGATAAGTCCCTGCAGTCACGCTATTCATCTGTGTCCTCGGTGGCTCAGATGGACAGAGCATCTGCCATGTAAGCAGGAGATCCCGGGTTCGAGTCCCGGTCGGGGCACACATTTTCAGCTGTCCACATCGAGGTATATCAACAACACCTGTTGGCAGCTGAGGGTTTCAGTTAGTCACCATTTATTCCAGGGAAAAGCTGCACGGTCAACAACAGTAATCTGTTCATTCGAGAACAGTTACTGTCTTCATATATACATAACATAAGAATTGGACATACAATTAATATGCCATATGCTAGGCTTGCAAAGACACATAATAGCTACGAATACCTTGGTCCTGTATACTTCAATAAATTACCTGAAAATGCCTACACAGTGCCAGTAAATAAATTTAATACTAGTCTTTCAAGGTGGTTCAAAAGTAAAGTAATTTACTCTGCTCAAGAGTTCCTTGAGTATGTGACAAATGACCCACTTTCTTTGTGAGAATGAACTATAAATTAACTGCAGACCATACAAATGCCACACTGTGAACTATTTTATTACTGTTTCATGTACTTATTGTTAATTGTCTGTTGGATTATTTGACATTCACTGAACTATGTGGTTAATTTATCTTGTAATTGATCTATTAGGAAACTTCTTGTTGTTATTTACATTTGTACAAATATGTATTGCATCCATCTTGGATTATTATGTTGTAGTTAATAACATTTGTCATGTCAAAGTTTATATTCTTATTATTGTTATTATTATTATTATTATTATTATGTAAACACTGACGACACCAATTGAATGTAAATATCCTCAACAGTGAAATAAAACATTTTTATTTGTATTTGTATTTGCATTTGCTTACGAGGTTGGATGCTATAAGTGGCCATCATTACTATAGCTCTTCATAGCATAAACTTGCTACCCGATATAATACTACCACTCTGTCTTGTGAGGCTGTCATGGGTCATACGTAACTTTGATACAGTTAACTGCTTGCTGTTAAAACTATTGTAGCTAGTAGTGTAATTGATAGTGGTCAGTTGGATTTTGTGGGTTAATCATCATTCTTTCGTATGTACATAGTCACTGTAAATAGTTTGAAGGGAGTAATTTTCCTGTGTAGGTGTTTCTTGATTTTGAGATAAACACTTTATTTCATTGCTTACCTATAAATTTTTCCCTCTTGAATCTTAACAATAAAAATTTTCTGTTTGTAGTTCATCAGAGCATGCCATGCTATAAACACAATTTATGCATATAAGTGATTTTCTTTAACTTAACCACTGTTGTAATGATATTGAGGAGGGGGGAAGAAATAGAGCATACGCATGTAAGATGCCAGACTGGAAATGTCAGAAAACTGATTCATTGTGTTTGAAAGCAAGTCTAAAGGCTGGTTTGACTGCCAAGTGCGTGTCTGTTTTGCAGATCCTCAACAGAACCAGAATTGAGGAAAAAAATTGTGGTGTCACCGCCAGACACCACACTTGCTAGGTGGTAGCCTTTAAATCAGCCGCGGTCCGTTAGTATACGTCAGACCCACGTGTCGCCACTATCAGTGATTGCAGACCGATTGCCGCCACACGGCAGGTCTAGAGAGACTTCCTAGCACTCGCCCCAGTTGTACAGCCGACTTTGCTAGCGATGGTTCACTGACAAAATATGCTCTCATTTGCCGAGACGATAGTTAGCATAGCCTTCAGCTACGTCATTTGCTACGACCTAGCAAGGCGCCGTTACCAGTTACTATTGGTGCTGTAAAACATGTACCGTCAAGAGCGATGTTCACCAATTATGGATTAAAGTTAAGTATTCCAGCAGCTACGTACGTTTTTTGTTAATCTCATTTCCTTGACCTGTTCCAGACCTCACGCCAGCCTGCATGAGCTAAAACCCCTGCCTTTCGGCTTCTTCTCATAATGGGTTGGCTATCTTGCCAATCCCCAACAAAAATCTACTCAGCAAGTGGTGGGGTGAGAAGGAAAGGAAATGTACAAGTTTGCAGATACAGTGGTTCCTTTGTCTAGCAGAAGGGTTGAACAGGAAGGAAGGGAAATGAAGGAAAAGGACTGGTGAGGTTTAGGAAATGAAAGTTGCATAAAAGCTGCCTAGTGCCAGGTCATCAGAGACTCACCACACAGGATGAAAAAGGAAAACTGATTGTTTGGGACTGCACTGGATGAAATTTGCAAACCTGAGAGATTAAAGGTGCAAACAGGGTAATGTGCAAGAATTAATGAAAAACACTGTACAAAAATTAATGAACAACATTGTACAAAGTTAATGAACAAAACATTATGCAAGAATTAATAAGAGCAGAAAGCTAAGTGCATTGTATGTGTAGACTGTTGATGGCTAGAGTGGTGGGGGCAATGGCTAGATCAGAAAATGACATATAGAAAACTAAAAGGTAGTGAAAGAGAAATAGTAACTGGGAAGAAATGCTGAGACTGAAGAAATTAACATAAATTAAGATTGTGTCAGGGAAGAAACCAGATGGCATGAATGCTGCAACAGGCACCAAGGTCACAAAGCTCTGCAACAGCATTGTTTATTGCCAGTATACACCTTCTGTCTATGCCCATTCATCCTAACTGAGAACTAGATAGCAGTCATACCCAGTGCTTTTTTCTGAAAAAATGTTTGAGGGTACTCTGACATTGGTTATAATGCAGCAAAAATTACTTATAACTGAAGCACGGGATATCACCCATCTGCTTTTAGCCATGACGTCATCATCATCATCATCATCATCATCACGTAGTGGGACTGAAGAGACATCTATCAGAAGCTCGGCGTTTGAGTGTATGCATATCCATTTAGCACTACCATTGCCCACTATTAGCGGCAGAGGGCACTACATGCTTGTTGAACTGGCTGCCAGCGATTCAGTTGTCAAGAATGGTTGCCACAGCTTTGAAATGCTTGAAACAGTCAATGAAATCGCTTTTCCCACCAAAAACTGCACTGGTATCTTTTGTATTGCAATTACCAACACAAAAAAATGAAATAAAAAGTTTACGTCCCTGAAATAAATCTTTGGCACTCTTCCAAGTTCTCAACATCTTAAAAAAAATTATTTTGTTGGTGAAAAAGTTTATGGGCACGCATCCCCCAGCGTTCCCCCAGAGAAACAGCACTGGTCATACCAATGCAGAAAGCCGAACAATATTTACATAACAGCTTATATAAATGATGTCAGTTTACAGTATATGTTTTGCCAATTACATGGCTGGTTTAGGTGATGGTGGGAGACTTGCATACAGCAAGTATTACAGTGGGGACAGTCCCACGGGTAGGAGCCATAGGGTAAGGAAATGGATCCAAAAGCGACATAGGGTCTGACCAGGATATTGCAGAGGTTGATGGGGAGGTGGAAGGGGAGGGGGAGGTGGAAGGGGAGGGGGAGGTGGAAGGGGAGGGAGAGGTGGAGGGGGAGGGGGAGGGGGAGGGGGAGGGGGAGGGGGAGAGGAAGAGGGGTACAATCAAAAGATATCCTGTGTGGTGTCCAAAATGTCAGATGGAATGAATCTCATTTCAGGGCATGATTTTAAGAAGTCATAGCCTTGTTGAAGTAACTGATTAACACATTCAAGAGAAGGGCACTGCTGAATCATAAGAGGTGTACTTATAAGTTTTTTTTTTTTTTCAGGGATCAGCAGTACCAGGACTGGATATGATGGCCCACGAAATCTGATTTTGAGCTATGCTAGTGGGACCATTATGTTCAGTGAAGTCTGAGGCAAGAATTGTGTATTTCTGGATCTGTTGATATGTCTGCCCTCCCAGAGTAAACTAGTTGTTCATAAGTATAAAGTAGATTAAAGTCAGCAGGAAGGAAATGGGTGATGTCTTAAATATAGGAGGGGAGTCCTTGTACTACAGTTTGCAGGTGTTGATCAGCTTTGGCAGATATATGTTCAGTGGATGCTTTGAAGCCAGCAACTATGGGGTGGCAAGAGTGACTGGGTTTGTGGATGTTAAGAATGTAAAAAGTGGGGGGTGCATGGTTTGGGTAGTGTAAGAAGTTCTATGAATTGAGATATTGGTCTTCACGAGGGGCTGTAGTTGTAAGGAGGGACTGGAGGTCAGTTTGTATCACAGGAATGGGATCTTAATGGCAGATGCTGTTCGCAGAGGTGTCCAGCTGCTTGCATGACCCACTGTTGATCAGGTGCCACAGTGGTAAACAAGGTCACATTGTAGGGGCCTGAGAAAAGGTTGTGAAGCAATTCTGGTAAATGTCCCTTCATCTCTCTTCCTTCCCCTTCAGCCCTTCTGCCCGATGTTCAGTGTTTGTGCTGAGGACAGCTTCACGTTTACACTGAATCTGCAATAAACATAAGAAAAAATATTTGTACATAAAATTTAACAGAAAATTTTCATGCCATAGCTCTTTTACTACATTGGAGTATGTAACATTAACAAAAGGATAATGAGTTCAATCTCTTGTAGCGAATTTATTAATACCTTTCTCTGGAGAAACACTCCAATTTAGGATTATTATTGATAAAATTTATCACTTTAGAATTTATGATGATATCACACATCCTGCCATTTGTAGTGTTTTAGGATGTGGTTGTTTTGCAGACTTGGTTTGTCAGCTGCCCGACGGCTCTGGTGGTGTGTGTCGTGCTGCCAGTGACTGCCCATCAGTGCATTCTGCTAAAGCATGTGTTGCCAGAGGTCTTGTCTGTTGTCCCAGTGCCACATCCCCTGCACCTATCACTGGTGTTGGCATCAAAAGCAAACAGGGTATGCATCTTTATAGTAATTGTGCTATTTGTGGTTTAATGCAGTTATATTGCCTGAAGTACTTAAATGGGCTTACAGTTAAAATCAAAAATTTTACCATCATCAAACATACTTTAGCAAAGAAAGGAAAATCTGCAAAACTACAAACAAGAAGTTGAACTGAACACACTCTTCAGAATTGAATAGGGCAAATAAATAACTCCTCATAGACTCTGTCCAGATATCAAGAAATAACTTTACAAAACTTTATTTGCATTACATTCGGTGTGAACTTACTTCCTGTCAAACTACCACTGAGCCCTCCCTAACACATTTCCTCTATTGAAGCTAGTAATTGGCATATTCAATAGACTCTTTTCTTCTAGATTGTTTCTTGAAATTGTTGGTGACAAGTTCATTAAATCCTTTTGCATGTGGATTCCAAGTTAAAAAGTAGTGAAGTAAGAGCATAATCTTCTGTGGTTAGAATTGATTTAAAAAAAAAATCATATTAGCTACTAGGGTACACCAAACTGCTGAGTGAAAAAGTAGTATTTCTATTTTTATTTCTATTTATTCATTCATTCATCCAGGGATCATCTTACAGTGGTAAGGTATTCAGCACCAAAATACAATGAAAACGTATAACTCCAAAAATATAATTGAACAAAGAATGTAAAAGTATGGTTTAAGAGCGTAGGACAGATGGACAGTGCAGTGGCCTTGTCGAAGGAACCATCCTGCCATTTGCCTGAACTAACTTAGGAAAACCGCAGAAAACTAAATCAGGATGGCCAGATTGAGCTAGCTCTAACATTCTGACTATGAGGTCTGTGTCTTAGCAATGGAAGTGCTTTATCTGGTTAGTCCCCATTATACAATATTTTCTGATGTAAACACAGATTTGCTCTTCATCACTGCACCCATCAATGACCTCCACTGATGGCTTTGGAACTACAGACTTGCTGCTATACCCTTTCCACTTACTCCATTACATTTGGAAAACTGTTGTTCATGTCCTTCCCTCAGTCCATGTGAAAAAGTGAGTTAGCATCCCCCCCTGCACCCCCCCCCCTCTCTCCATGGTGAATGAGACATTGAAGTGAGGAGAATTAAGACATTAATTACTATGATGCACTGTAGATGCATAATAAGTAAACAGGTTTTTGAATGACATGCAGCTATCCATTCATCAGCCCAAAGGATTCTTCTGCAAGTTGGCTCAAACATACACTTTCATTTTATAATTCTTTTTCAGTTTTACAATATGATGTGGACTAATGTCAAGCTACTACACAAGTATTTCATTATATAAAATTTGCCCTTTTTTATTTTTGTACAGATTTTGATATGAAACATGGAGTCCAGATATGAGATTGTCATGAAAGCGTCTCAAAAATTTCCTGTATGTTGTGATGTGTGTTGGTAAATGCTGTGGTAATCCGTAAAAAGAGGAAGTTAACTTCAATACACAGCCTAAAACTAATTGGCCTCTATGTGATAAATCATTGAAGGATGATTTTTGGGATTATTGTCATCAGTTACTAAATCATAGCTGATTACTGACATGTTACCTGAGTAAGCTTTGAACTGAAGGTTTCTTGAGAATTGAATAGCAAAGTTATCCAAATGTTGACAGTATTGATGATGCAAACAATGGGACAAAGCTGTATTTTCTTTATAAATATTGTCAAAAATGGCAGTTCAGCCACAGTAAAATAAACAGTCGCGAAGCTCTGTAGGAAGTGTGCAACCTTTTGACAGCTGAAGTTATGCTAGCACTTAAAGTGGCAGAACTGCTTTAACAGAAGAATGGCATGTTATAAACAGAGAACTTGAGATTTTTAATGCTGTTAAATCCATATTTCCTTGTCACTAAACATAGTGGTGAATTTTCCAATATGAATAGGAAAACATAATTAAAGTAATATTCCATCTCTTGTCACTGTCAGTCTATACTAATAAAATGTCACTGCGGGGTAATATGTACAGTTTACAGTAGGAGCAGAGTCATAATTGTATTGTCTAAAATTTTTTAAGGTGGGAAATGAGATGTAACAGGATGTGTTTACATTTAAAAGGATTTGATTATGTTTATATCCATATACTTTGCATACTTTGTGATGCTGTGCACCGATTTTAATTCATTTCATGAGTTTTTTTTTTTTAGCAGATTTTGGATTCATTTTAATACATTCATAAGTAGACACGATCTATTTATGTGCATACCTTAACCTAGAGCTAGCACATGTTTCCGTAAGTTTATCATAAATCTCACTTCCTGCCCACTACCTGTAGAACTCAGGACACACAGCAGATACATAAATGTTGGAAAGATATGTGCACCAAATGAAAATCACAAAAAGTGTCAAGTGACTCCCTGTCAGAGTTACAATTGTAAGGAGTACTGCCAGCAAAAACTGATATTTCCAACCACTATGCCATATTTGACTATGGCATATGTTAAAAACTGTATAAAGGTAACAAACAACAGACATGTTACACATCCAAGTACCAGAACTGTATAATTCAAGTAGTTATTCTGACAAAAATTGTTGTAACATATATAAATGAAAATGGCAACATTTATGCTATTTTACAAACTTGGACAAAGACTTTAAATAAATTTACCCTTCACTTAATCCCAACTTCTATTATTCCCTTGTATTTCAGAAAAATTTAGGTACAGACCACATGTAATCTGGCACAGCATTTAAAACTTGGCCATCCATTGGCATACCTCAGTGCCATTAAAAAAATCAGCAGCATTAAAAGGACAGGATTAGGACATATGGGTGCAAATAAACAACTACATAATTGGCAGAGCAAACAGATTTAATTTTGCTCCCAAAACATTTATGATATCAATTAGCATCCTAAATGCCTGAACTGTAAGTATTTTATATTTTTCCTCTTGTTTTGTGACAGCTTATCATTACTGAATTTCAGAATGAAATAAAGCCTTAATCTTACAGAGTATTTTACAACCAGCAACTTTATTCCTTCATAACAGCCTTCAGGAAAAGCTGCAACTTCCACTACAAGCTTTACTAACATGGTCTCACACTGATATTGATGAATATACATCTCAAAGTTTCTAGTGAACACAGTTTCACACTTTGCCCAAAAGCTGAGCAGCTCTTCACTGCACATAGTTAAAGAGCCAAAAGTATCATCTTTGTAGTTCCTAAAATAGCTTAGAGTTTATTACTGCTATCTAACACATTGCTACCATCAGTTAGAAGGGCAGAACATACTTCACATTTTTGGATTGACAATATTTTTTCACAATATAGCCACAAACATACCTATGGCTGTTTTCTTCTCCCAATTCCTCTGGTTTGGCTACAAAAGGCAGTACTGGGATGCCAGATTTCTCAAAATTGTAGCACACAGGAGATTCAATACTCTGCACAGCCTTTACATCTAAAATTGCTTTTGAACATGCTTTTTAAGTCCATATACACACAAAATACACAAATCATTTTGCAATACCTCCTGCTTGGAGGCACCGCAGTAGCGAAGTTTCAGAAAATCTCTCTGTTTCGTGACTCATATGTTAGACTCTGGTACAGCAGTCAGTTCTAAAACAAGATGGTGGACAAGGAAATAAACCACTTCAGTACTTAATATTTTTACCTTGTTCTTGTTTATACAGAATGTGAGAAAAGTGCACAACTAGCAACAGTGAGTGAGTGCCCACCGATTGAAATGATTCCTGGCAAGAATGTGGCTGTGCCAGGCCTATTCCCCTACTTGGTAATTATACTTGAAAAAGTAAATTTCTGATTAATATCACAATTACAACCTTTAAAACACATGAAATCTATATTAATAGAAGTGTCTTGTCTGTCTTAGGCAGCACTAGGGTACGGTAATCTGAGTGACAACAAGTGGTATTGTGCTGGTGTGCTTGTGAGTGAATCTTACGTCCTCACTACTGCAGGATGTCTAAATAGTTCTACGCTGTAAGTATTAAGTCAACAGCTATATTATAACCTTCTATAAAAATAAAATTGAGTTTCTTCAATTGTCACTAGTCTTTGAGGGCTGTCAAGGATCTGGCAAGTTCAGGGTACAGTTTCAGGAAATTTAATGACAATTGCAGGATATATACATGATAAAAATAAAAAAGAACAGTTCAAACATAGTACCAACTAATTTGCTACCATTTATACAAAAATAGTGTCAAAATTGCACAATAATACTTTGACTCATTTTATCAACCATTAAAATTTTACTAACCTGTTACCTACTTTAATTTTACTGTCCCACAGTTAATGTTAGAATATTAAAATTCATGGAATGCTTATTCATGAACAGCAAATTACAGCTGAGAGGTGTGCATGGCTGAATGAAATAATTACTACTTTCAAGTCTTCATATAAGTTCAAAACAAATCTGTACCATTGAATTATCTGATAAGTAGTAGTTGACAATACATTTGTTGCATATCTTACTTTCACTTTGGGAGTTTTCAGTATCACTATGTTGTTGGTGACTATTATTTGAAATTTTGTTTATCTTGTTATATTTTTTCCCATTACATTTTGAAAATAGAAACTACGATATAAAATTATACCCAACTTTATTTAACTGAATTATTACTATTTTTTGGAATATTATTTTTTCAGTAAATGTGAACTTAAACTTTCTGTAAATATTTAAACTTTCTGTAAATATTCATCTCTGACTCTCTGCACTACTAAGTTCTGCTATCTTCATTTACTGCATTTTGAGAAGTCTTTGGAGAGTGCTGGTGGAGGACAGATGTGATTAGGCATGGCGTCTTGCCTCCATGCAAGACAGAGTGTAATTTTTGTCTTGTGAACTATATATTGTCAAATACTTTAGTCCATTACATGATGATAATGAGAATTGCTATAACAATTTACTTCTTAACAACTGAGTGTCTCCACAGAAGCTCATCAGACCTGTGCCTCTACTGAATTGTTCCCTAGCAGGTTATTGGAAAATGTGCTGAGACACTGATTCTTTGAGAAAATAACAATGAGAATTTTCAATGTTTTAAACTTTACATAACAACTATTTTAAAACTGTTCTACAATGCTGTTGCTCAACAAATGCTATCTCTCTCTCTCTCTCTCTCTCTCTCTCTCTCTCTCTCTCTCTCTCTCTCTCTCTCTCTCTCTCACTCACACACTCACACACACACACACACACACACACACACACACACACACACACACACACACACACCACTGCAGTCTCAAACAACTGGAAAACAGTGTATTTCAGTTGCCACAGACTGCAGTATTGTGTGTGTGTGTGTGTGTGTGTGTGTGTGTGTGTGTGTGTGTGTATTGTTGACGAAGGCCTTAATGGCAAAATATTATATATCAGATTGTATTGACAAAAACGTGGATGGTCTGGTTAGAAGTTTTTTGCTGCACGAGTTTCTTCAGAAATGCTAAATAAGCTATTTTACAGAGAGAGTCAGCAGAGTTTCATTCTTAAAACCATCAGCGTTACATGAAACCTTGTTTTTAGTTAAATGATGACCAGTTTCACTTCAGTCCATTATAAAGCTATTCATTGAAGTCCTATGATAATACTATAATCTTTGTATGTTGGCCACATTGCCTGTCTGAGTGGCCAAGTGCAAGGAAATTGAAATTTGTTGTAAGTTCCTATGGGACCAAACTGCTGGGGCCATCAGTCCCTAGGCATACACACTAGTTAATCTAACTTAAACTAACTTATGCTAAGGATAACACAGACACCCATGCCCAAGGGAGGACTTGAACTTCTGACGGGGGGGGAACCACTTGAACCGTGACAAGGCGCTTCAGACAGCGTGGCTACCCTGTGCGGCTAAGTGCAAGGTACTATTTGCAGGCAAGGGTCTAGTGTTGCACGCAGGAAAGCAGTTGATTGGATGTGTTCTGCATTTTCACAAATCGTATAAGGAGCGCTCCAGATATGTGTGCAGGAGAACATCCACAAAATTTGGAAACAGAGATAGTACTGGCAAAACTGGAGCTCTTAGGGCGTCTCAAGAGATTTGCCTGAATAACTATTGGTCAGTGTATTGCTAAGGAAGTTTGGGGTTAGGATTCATTTGATAAACAGTTTTAATCTGTGACAGTTTAATAGGCAGAGCGATTCCAGTGGAAATTCCTTATAACCTTATTGTTGTTGTTAAATTGCCTCTAGGCAGTTGAGGTGTCCCTTAAGCTCATTTTTGAGTTATTCACTAAATGTTGAAGGCAATGGGACAAGGTCCCTTCCTCAGCCTTTCATGTGGATCGTAGTAGTTTTTCAGTTTTTGTGTATGCAGACCATCACACTAATGCCTCTGGAGAAAAATGATTGCTTTGTGTCTTACATTGTCATGAACCACACAACTGCATTACCCAGTTTTTGGGGAAAATTAACATTAGTAGTTCTTGACTAATTTTATCCACAGTGTGCCTTTACAGTATGTTTGTATGCTACATTTTAAAGCATTTCTGTGAGGTTTTTATGCATGTTTATTCAGGGCTACACCTGATCAAATTAGTTGCACTTCCACTGTCATGCCCCTGAGAGGATCAGCATTAATTTTCTGAGTACATGTTTGGCAACTCTGGGGTTCCTGCACTGGGGACTGGTAAGTGCCATGAACCCTCTGTCACTGTATGCTCTGGGCATGCTTCACTGACCACAATGCGGTGCAGTGGTGTAGTGTTCTGTGTTTTGGAGAATGGGGATCTTGGCTTCACCACCTGGACTGCGAGGTAGGTGTACACCTCTATAAAATTACCCACCAACCAAAAGGTGTGCTGTATACTGATGAGGTGAATGGCTGTTGAGGTAAAACAGTCTGTAGTGGGCAGCCTCTGGGGCACCTGCTGCCCCCCAGTTGTATAAGGCTTGCTCAGTCATACAGGGCTGTGCCTGGGTTGGCGGCTGTTTCCCTAGCATCTTGTGGATCCTATGGAATGGTCTCATCAATCTACTACTCCTGACAGGACAGGTGTACTGTCAGGTAGTATCTACACCCACTCATCAAAGAGAGCTTGGTTGGTCTGTCCCCCCGAAAAGAGGTCTGATTCAAGGTAACAGGGCATTAGAGTGCCATAACACTTGCATTGTAATCAAACAACCAGGGGGAACCATTGAGAAGTTACCCTCCTCTCTATATTCACAAGGGATTGGAGGGTATTGCTTGGTCGCTAAAAAGTCTCAAATGACTTTGTAATTGAACACTTCTGGTGGAAACTGCTAATTCAAACCAAATATCTAATCTTTTTGGGATGTAAGGCCTTAGGTAACTACCCAGTTGACATGAGTTGCATAAAACCCTTAACTTTAGTAAGGGTGTGGTTACCTGCTCCAATGTAATGGAGGTGGACCCCATGGAGTTACGTGCAGAATGGAAAACTATGTGCATAACACAAGTGCAGAACTATGAGGTGAGTTAATGGCAAATTGGAAAAATCGGCAACATTTACTCTAATGTTTAGTACTCTGGAATTACCTGAACATATCCTTGCAGGCTGTATCCATCTTAAGGTTCACCTATTTGATCCTAACCCAATGTGATGCTACAAATGTCAGCAATTTGGCAATACCACTATGGGATGTAATGGGAGGGCTACATGTGACAATTGTGGAGCCTCAGCTCATGAGTCAGGCAATTCTGGTACACTTCCTCCAGAATGTGTTAACTGCTCTGGGGATCAGCCAGTGTGGAGCAGAAAGTGTGAGGTTTACAATGAGGAAAGGAAAATTCAGGAGTTGAGAGTCAAGAGATGCATACCCTATGGTGAATTTAGAAAAGGTTTCAAAGCTATGCAACCTCCAGTTTTTGCTGTTTCTTTTGCATCAGGCCTTAAGACACCAATTGCTAAATGTGACGCCTTCACATGAACTCAGACCACAGATTCAAGTATGATCACATGCAATTGTTGGTGTACCTGGATGGGCGGGGGGGGGGGGGGGGGGGGGCGGGGGCGGGGGGGGGGGGGCGGGGGGCGGGGGGCGGGCGGGGGGCGAGGGGGGGGGGGATGCTCCACTTGAAACTGAAGTCGTTCAGAAGCTGTCAGCAATGGGCTTACTACCTAAGCCACATACCACTACCCACTATCAGAAGCCAACTAAGCCATCCCTGGCAACCACTCCTCCCATCAGTAAAGAAAAACGTCCTTTGAAAAGTAGTTCCAAGTCCAAGAAAGTGGTAACTAAACCTTTGGATTGACGAGCTCTCACCCTCTCTGAAGGGGTCTATGCCCTGGAGGATATGGACTTCCAATTCGAGGAACTGGAGAGCCAGGAACTGGGTAATGTTCCCCCTGACCTTCCTGGTAAATTATCACCTCCGAGGGAGAAAGAAAAGAACAACCATCCTAAACAATGGCTTCCACAGACTTCTGTGTTGCAGTGGAACTTAAATGGATATCACTCACATCTGGAAGAATTACAGCTCCTGGTCCAGGGGAAACCGTTCTGCATCTGCTTACAAAAAACACATCTTAGTCACTGACACACCTGTGTCACGGGGTAACCACCCATACAGGAACGACAATACTATTGGAGACAGGTTAAAGGTTGAGTGGCTGTTTTCATTGAAGACAGATGACACTCCTCTCCTGTCCCTCTTACCATTGCCATGAAAGCAACTGCCGTGAAAGTTCTCGCACCCTTTAATATCACAGTGTGTTCTTTTTACCTTCCACCTAATGACCCTTTGGGTCAGAATACACTGACAGAACTCTTTCAGGCACTCCTGTGCCTATTCCTCCTTGTGGGGGACTTCAGTGCATACAATGTGCTGTGGGGATCAGCTTGTCCATTCTGAGAATACCTGCCTTCTGAACACTGGTCAGATGACACACTTTTCCACAGCTACAGGATCTTTTTCAGCTTTGTTTTTGTTCCCTAGCTATTGCAAATTCTGTTCAGTGGGAAGTGGCTGCAGATTTACATTCTAGTGACCACTTCCCAGTGTGGATCCATTTGCTGACTAGGATGGTGGCTGACAGGAGACCACACAGATTGATAATACAAAGGGAAAATTGGTTGCAGTATGGGCGACAGGCTATTTTTGAACAAAAGTATTGTGTACAGGAGACGGTGGCCCATACCATTTGTGAGATCCAATGAGCTGCCACAGAGTCTATCCCCCAGTCTAGTAACCACTTCAGATGATGGCCTGTACCTTGGTGGAGTGACATCTACATCTACATTTACATTCTGCAAGCCACCCAATGGTGTGTCGCGGAGGGCACTTTATGTGCCACTGTCATTACCTCCCTTTCCTGACGATTGTTGATTGGCAGTCAGGGCCAGATGAACAGTTCTGTGGATCTTCAAACATTGTCCAACTACAGAAAACCTTCATGCCTTCAGATCTGTGAGAGCACATGCAAGTTGAGTGATAAAAGAATGTAAGAGGGCTTCCTGGATGGAATTCATGACTTTCATTAATTGGTCCACAATTGCACAAATTTGGGAATCAATAAGTTGGATTTCATCAAGGGCAATGCACAATTCCTTATGGCCTTGTTAAACAGTGGGTGTTGGTGGACATGCCATAAGGCATGGCTCAGGTTTTAGCTGAATACTTCTTTACTGTTACTACGTCATCCAGACAAGTTCCTGGTTTCAGGTGTTCCATAACATTGCAGAGATGAGGAAGTCTACAACCTTTCATTCTCCATGTGGGAACTGCAATCAGCTTTGTCTGCAGCCAGACACACTGCTCCAGGACCTGGTGAGATCCATTATGACATGCTTCATCATCTGTGCCCAGAAGTGAAAGGACAGCTCTTCTCTTGTTTCATTCAGATCCGGCTTGATGGATAGTACCCCGCAACTTGGAAGGAGGCAATATTAATTCCATTTTTGAAACTAGGCAAGGACCGTAGCGCCCCTAACAGTTACCAGAGTGTAGCCCTTACCAGTTGTATGGGTAAGACTCTTGAATGCCTGGTCAACCGCCACCTCATCTGGCTGCTCAAATCCCGAGGTCTCCTGAGCCACTCCCAGTGCAGTTTCAGGCACTACCGTTTCACCCCTGACAACTTAATTTTACTGGAGACAGTGATACAGGAGTCCTCCTTATGGCAGAACTATTTGGTTTGTGGGTTTTTTTGACCTTGAAAAAGCATATGACACTACTTGGATGTACAACATCCTTCATCAACTTCATGAATGGGGACTACGTGGATGCCTGCCAGTTCTTATCCAATCCTTTCTAGACGACTGGCATTTTCAATATCACATTGTTGATGCCTTGTCTGACTGCTATGTTCAAGAAAATGGGGTCCCCCCCACCCCCCCAAGGCAGTGTCCTCTGTGTCACATTGTTTGCCATTGTTATCAATGAGGCAGCTGCCTCTGACCATTATGAGGTTGTAAACCTGGGTCAGAACAACTGGTTTTCAGTTCTCACCCAAGAAGACTACATGTGTTAATTTTAACCATGCTCGTCGAAGTTTTAACCAAGCAGTGCTCACAATGGGGACACTATTTTATATTTTCAAGAAACTGTTCACTTTTTAGGTTTTTTATTTGACTCATAATTAACATGGCTCCCACACCTGAATGATAATGGACAAAGGGCTTCTAGTCACTGAATATTTTGAAGTGCCTTAGTGGAAAAAATGCGGAGCTGACAGGTCTCGCCTCCTGCAGCTTTGTAGGGCATTTGTTTGATCATTTTTAGATTACAGCAACATGATCTATGGAACGGCCCATCCTTTCTACCTCAAGGTGTTAGATGCAGTCCACCATGAGGGCACTCGGATATCAACTGGGGACTTTCGGACCTGCCTAGTTCTGAGCCTGTGTGCAGAGGCTGGTGAACCAACACTCTGGATTTGGTGCTGTGTCCTTTTGGCTCAACAGGCACTGAAAATCTCAGCATCACCTAGGTCATTACATTTAGTTCAGTGGTCCAACCCACCTTTGAATCACAGTTCAGGAATTGGCCCTATGCGACCAAGCCATTTGGGATATGTGCTACAGACTGCCTCAATGATCTAGGTCTATCAGGCATCAAACTACACAACCAGGGATGGAACACATTGCCGCCTTGGCATGTTCAAAGGCCCAAATTGATTTTAAGCTTGACACAGTACAAGAAAACTTGTACTTTATTTTTGTCCATTTTAGGTATGTACCACGGTTTTATCATTGTTTATACAGATGGACCCCAGTAAGAGAATGTCCTCAGTTGTTCTGTTGTTTTCCCTTACGGGGTTTTTAAAGTGCATCTTCAGGAACAATACACAAATTATGATGGTGAATTATATGGCATTCTGATGGCACTGGAGAGGGTTCACAGCCATCACCATACAAGTTTGCTTGTCTGTTCCACCTTGCTTAGTGCACTGCAAGTACTCCACCAAATGTATCCAGTCAACCAGCTGAATCAGCTCATCCATCACTCCTTACAGTGGCTCAAACACTGTGGCAAGGAAGTGATCTTTTTCTGGGTGCCTGGCCACATTGGGGTACAGGTTAACGACATGGCCAACAAAGCCGCCAAGGAAGTGTTTTGGGATGGTGCTGTCCATCAATGGCCTATCTCACTGCACGCCATCATCTGATTTTCTGACAGATGCATCATGCATCGATGGGAGACTGAATGGTTGCAGGTGACAGAAAACAAACTGTGGTCACTCAAATGGACCACAGAGGCATGGCGGACTTCATGTCAGCCTCGCTGCTGGAAGGAGCTTCTGATTACCATAGCCATTTAACACATGGCTTCGTCCTAGTGGTAAGATTAACCACTCTGTGAAGTTTGTGGCATGCCACTTTCAGTTCAGCATATTGTGGCAGTTTGTGTCCTATATACTGATATTAGGGCAGCCCTCAGTCTCCATGGAGATCTTCCAACCATCCTCACAGATACAGTTCCAGCATTACAAGGATGGTGAAATTTTGTGCACTGTCAGGCCTCATCCCTAAATTGGTGGGGAATGGAGGCAGACTTTAATACATTATAAACTGCTCTGCATGTGTAATAATAATAATAATAATAATAATAATAATAATAATAACTGCCATGCACCATGTAACAACTATTTCAGTAATTAGATTCCAGGAAAGATATACGGATGCTTGGTTTTAACAAGAGATGTCAAACAGTGACATAACTGTAAAAGTATCTTGAACCTCTGACAGAAGTAAATCTCCTGTGAATCTATGGATGACTTCACTTATATGTAAAGAACTATGATAAACTGCGGCGCACCTTAAGGTGTGGTATTGGAACCATGTAAGTGCATTGTGTTTCTCTTACACATAATGAAATAGATCTGCTTCCAGTCAATCCTAAAAACTATAAATGGATTTCCAATTATAGCAAACATCCTCCTTGTATCAGAACATTTAGATCTGTATGCCAGAAAACACTATTTGACTTTCCGATTCATCTTTCTCTATTACTCCAAACAAAATGACGTGTGATCTCAGAAAATATTTTGAACACAATTAATGTAAACATACAGACAGTTTGAAATTGTGAGAACAGAAAAAAAGACCACATAAAATAACATACAAAATTTTATAAAATGGAAAGTATTGAAAATTATTTCTTCCCATTTAGCAACAAAATTTTTATACTTCAGTATTTGAATGCAGCATTAAAGAAGACTCAGTTATCATGCCACATACTACACACTAAAACAAAGCAGCAAAAAATTCATTAGAATCAGTTCAACTAACTTCTTAAGAAAATAACACACTTCTTCAGTTTAACAAATCACTCTGCATTATTAGCCTCATCACTCCTGTCTGCAGACTTTCAGATTACATGAAATATTATTTAAATACAAAACAATCTAATTAGATCTAAGTGCAACAAACATTTTAGAGACGATGTCTGACAAAGATAGATTTTGCTTTTCAAAGGCAAAATTTCATATCCAGTATAACAGTACATAAAATGTAATGTTTTTATTGTCCCTCAGGTCACACAATATTAAACTAACATCAAATATTCTCTGTCCGGTTAGCACAGTAGCACACACTGCCTCGGGCATTGCTTCATGTCACACCTATGTTGCAAGAGAGTTCTGCTGCCAGTAATTAATTGGTACTAGTGTAATTCTTCTCTCTCCTTTGCACTGCCTCAGCAGAGTGTTGTGATAGTTGTGTTGAAGTGAAAACAAAACAAGTCACAAGGATTAATTCCCATCCGACGAACTCCTATCCAACCTAAAGAATAAGGAATTTAATATTAATTATATTCTGTTTTATGTGGAGAATTAATCTATTAATACTGATATAAAATACATGGAAATTTTGATCAGATTTGCAAATCCACCACCAAAAATTGTGTTACCACACAGTACACTGCTTGGTACAATCTCCACACTTGGTAGAAAAAAGTGCTGTCTGTTGCATCTGAGGTACAAAATATCAAATGAAAAGTCAGAATTAATTACAACTTAGAGCATTTAGTCGGAAAACAAGGTGAAACATAACTTAGCATAATCACTCGTGTCCTGGTCTGTAGCTGAAGTTAATCTTCCATAAACATGATCACAATAACAGAGCCACAACTAAGAGGAGACACGCTCCATACTCCTGGGGACCCACCAGGTGACTGCCCTTCTGGGCTACAATGATGTGACCTAATCACTTAGGATTCTAATTGGATCCATTGACTCCAGCAGTATGACTGCTGCGTCTCTTGTGATACGCCCACTGTGAGCACTTAGGAGTATGCTGCGCTGCTGCCACTGGAGCATTGGTACACAGTGCTCTTATGAGTGGTGACCATGCTGTATGACTGCATGGCACAACACTGTCAAATACTGATGAGGAGCTGTTGGTGTTCAAAAATCAAAGTATGTAGCATCTATTAGTGCATAATTAGTGAAATAAAATGTTATCACTGACAAACTCATACCTAAGGCCTCAATTTTTGTTTTTAGGAGTTGACCTCTGTATCTTTATAGACAAACTGATGATTGTGCATGCCAATTGTAGCACTGTTCGAAGGTCCATGCATGATAGCATATCTGTTTGCTTTGCAAATATTCCATTGATGATGAATTTACTAGTGTATACCAGACTTGAAGGAATCATTACAATACATTACTGAAATAAATTCTGTTTTATTAGGACACACCCATCAGGGCATTCTGGTATGTTTCTTGTTGCTCCTCTAAAATAAGTGGCAAAATGCTGAGTTTGACAACACCATTTGAGATTACAACAATCTTCTCCTATTGAGCACATTTTTAGTCCCTTGATGTTGAGAGTTGTGACTCTTAATGCTAACTTCTGTTTCACTCTACTGTTTACTTAACTAAGAACTGTGAGATTCATCTTGGGCAACTTTTGGTGCTGCAATCTTCATTGCTACTGTGATTTGACCAAATAAGTAATTCAAAAATGAAGTAAAATGGTGTCCATATTCACAAATGCTTCTGTTTATTTTCTTTCCTATCCAATAACCCCATAAACAGTACTTCTATAATCGATCTTCCAAACTTTAATAATACTGGAAAGTTGTTGTGAAGGTATTTTAAAATTTTTGCATTTGGTTAGGGTTTTCCAAATGAATACACAACTAAAAGATTAATTATGGAAGTTAATGTAAGGTAACAGAATTTGATAAACTTCACCTAACTGGGGCAGAAATGAACTAAAGAAATATAATTAGAAAGCCAATGTGACTGCTCTATAGAATGTTTACGCAGCCAGAGTCAGAGTTGATGGTGGTCTGATTCATGTGATGAAACTACCTGGTAGTTTAAAATAATGTGCAATATTAGAAGTCGGACTCAAAACTATGCCTGTGAAAACGCACCACTAAAGAGTCACAGAAATCAAACTTTTGTTACATGGTGCTTAATTATTATATAGATCATAGCTAATTTTTATGTAAACAGACTTAAATATGTGTAGGATAGAATGGCTTTGGTGTACTATTTGTGTTAACACACAGGCAAAATCACCACCAAAATCAGATAAAGAAAATTTCAGCTTCCTAGAAAATTTGTTCCCTAGTCATGCTGTCATCATTGAAGAAGACTTTAATCATCCAGCAATTGATTAGAACAAATACAGATTTGTAAGTGGTGCCTGTGACAACACATCTTATGAAGCAATACTACAAGGTTTTTCTGAAAACTACTTACAACAGACAACTCAGAAGCCCCTACTGACCAAGGTATTAGATTTAATGGCAACAAATGGACCTGCCTTCTGATACTATGAGGTGTGTTTTGTGAGTAAGGTCCATTTTGTTGTAGACACTAGTATTTCATGCAAATACCACAACAAGCACATGTGTCTTGTACTGGCATACCTCTCGAGCAACTGTGCTCAGTTTCAGCTCTGTTGCTAACCTGTACGGTTCTGTTCTGTGCTTTCAAAATGTTTGACCATCAACTCACCTGTCAGATGTGAGGTTTGCTCAGTGATACAGTTTTTGTCAGCAAGGAACCTGTCTGCTGCAGAAATTCATTGACGGATTTGCGAAGTTTACGGTGATACTGTTAGGAGTGAAAGCAAAGTGCGTAAGTGGGTATGAGAATTCAAAGATGGTTGTGACAACGTCTGTGATGAGGATCACTCCAGTTGCCCTTCTTTGATTACAGTTGATTTGGTGGCTTCAGTTGAAGTGAGGATTCATGAGAGCAGGTGCTTCACAATAACAGGTCTCTCAAATGAATTTCCTGATGTGTTGAGATCAGTGCTTTACAACATTGTTTCTGAATACCTAAAGTTTAGGAAACCGTGCTCCCGTTGGGTCCAGAAACTCCTAACAGATGACCACAAAAACCAAATATTTGAGTGTGCGATGAAGTTCTTGACTCGTTACCATGAAGGAGGTGACAGCTTCTTGAGTCAGATCATAACAGGAGATGAAACATGGGTTTCACATATCATACTCGAATCAAAGCAACAGAGCATGGAATGGAGGCACACACACTCACCTGTAAAGGTGAAGGACAAACAGACTCTGTCCCAGTGTAAAATCATGGCATTAGTGTTTTGGGATAGGCATGGTGTTTTGTTGGTTGACTTCATGCAATGAGGAACAACTATCAGTGCAGAAGCATACTGCAAAACCCTGAGAAAGCTATGCAGAGTGATTCAAAACAAAAGACACAGCATGCTGACAAAAAGAATTATCCTCCTCCAAGGCAATGCAAGACCTTGCACTGCAGGTGAGACCTGCGATTTATTGGATAGTTTTGGTTGGGAATTTCTAAACCACCCACCCTACAGTCCGGATCTTGCACTGAGCGATTACCATCTGTTCCTTCACCTCAAACAACACCTCATGGTGACCGTTACAATGATGATCATGATGTGAAAATAGCAGTGAACTCTTCGTTATTGGAGCAGGCGGCAAGTTTTTATGATGAGGGTATTTTAAAATTGGTTGAGAGGTATAATACATGTTTGAACAAACTTGACAACTATGTCAAAAAGCAGAGTGTACTTTCTGAAAATAAATTTACTTTTTTGAAATAACCTTTTTTGTGTACTTATGTTCAAATGGACCTTATTTAAAAAACACGCCTCATACATTAAATCTGGTATCAGTGACAATGAGTAAGTCACAGCAACAATGATGACCAAGTATAAATGGTAACTAGAACATGTAGGAGGATATTACACTTCCAGTGAACTCGATAAAAAAAAGTAGTGTCATGTTGTATCACAATGAAGAGCTCAAAATATACATATTATTTAGAGTTGCAGGTAATGGCAGCTAAGTGACCACATTTTTATAAGAAGGCAAAAAACACAACTCTGGTTGTACAAAGTTTATTAAAACCGTGACTGGCTTCATGCCAATTTAGATACATCCTCAAGTGACCTAAACAAGGATTATAAATATTAGTAGTCTGCATCATGCGGGATTTATCATATTAGTTTCCTGTCCACACATTGTCCATGTTTTATATCACTTGCGTATTTAAATTTTAATTTATTTTTATGTACAGCACCTCTCTCTCCCCCCCCCCCCCCCCCCCCTCTTTCACACTTCACCATTTAGTGCACTAATCCCACTTTATCTAGCCAGCACTGTTTCACTGTTTTTTTTTGGATACCATGGCCAATGGAGTTTTCCTCACACCTGCTTGTACAAGATTCTATATAGTTTGGTGTTCCTTATGGCCATTTTATTGGTGCTTATATGCATTTTTGCGTGCTTTGTAGAGCTTATTTTATTCGCTTCACACCAAATACTCATTTCATTTTGTTTTAGGGACTCTCCCTTTTTATCAGTTCAACAAACATTTCTAGTGAGTTTTAATTTATCAATGGCATGAATGTTGGGGACAACCTTCAGGACAATGTAGAATAATGTTGTGTATACAATTTGTGTAAGTACATAAAGCACAAGAATTTTCTTTTCCATATAGCAATATTTACTAAGGCAGAGAACAAATTTGTAAAATATTTTCTTTTTTAATCCCTGTTTAGATCACCTAAGGATGCACCTAAATTAGCATGAAACCAATCATGGTTTAACAAAGATCTGGAAATCTTTACCTATGAGTATGAACATGTGGAGGAACTTTGGTTCAAGTTTAGATGGATGGTTGACCAAGCCTGGAGAGATGTGTAACTAATAATACAGTTAATGATGGGATTACTCTCTCCTCATGCCTTCCCTTTCTCCACAGTCCCATAGTGTACTCTCTCTGCAAAGAAACTGCTAAGGAAACAGTGACTGCACAACAGGTTTAAAACAAAGCATAAGTCTATTCATGGATGTTAAGCAAAACATGCTTAACTGTCAGTTCATGATGATGCTTTGAATGAATAACATTGCACAGTGTTGTTGAAGGCCTCTCACAAAACTCAAAGAAATTGTGGTCGTGGGTAAACACTGTCAGTGACACCAAAGTTAGTGACAGGCCACTCACGTTGACACATGAAATGAAAGCAAGGGTAGCAGAGCAAAAACCGAAATGCTAAACTCCCTTTACAAAGAAAGAAGCAGGAGTGACTTGATAATTAAATCCTTGCCCCATTCCAGATATTAGTGTCAGTGGTGTTGAGAAACAGCTGAAATCAGTAAAATCAAACAAGAACCCAAGACTCAATGGAATCCCTATCAGATTATACATTCAGTCACATTAATATAATCACATGTAAAAATCCTGAATAACCATCTTTTGCAGCATAGGCCAGTACAAGAAGGGTAGGGAGAGAGCCAGTGAGGTTCTGGAAGATATCAACTGACAAGTGGAACCATGTTTGACTCCTATACTGTTTCTTGGTTGAGGATCCATGGCGTGTACAGCCCGTTCAACGAGGTCCCACAGATTCTCGATTAGGTTGAAATTATAGGAGTATGGTGGCCAGGAGAGTATGGTAAACTCATTCTGGTGCTCTTCAAACCATGCACGTACATAACAAGCTGTCTAATAACAAGCTGTGTAACAGGTTGTGTTATCCTACTGGTAGGTGCCATCCTTCCAAGGAAAATCAAACTGCATGTAGTTGTGGACGTGGTGCCTAGGGATAGGCACTTTGTTCTGTTGATCCATTGTGCTTTCTGTACTGACAGAGAGTACCACAAAAACATTTCCCAGACCATAATGCTCCCTCCTCCTGCCTGGACCCTTTCAACAATTGTTTGCTTTCAGTTGTTTCATACCGTACATGCCAGTAATCGTCTGTCCATTGGAGCATAAAACATGATTCATCTGTGAAGTCCACCACTCAGTGGACATTCAGTTGTGGTAACTGTGAACAAATTCAACTCTTAATCACTGATGGACAGCAGTCAACATGGGTGCACAAATCAGGCGTACGCTGCAGAGGCCCATATACAGCAATGTTTGCTGAATGGTCATTGAAAAGGCACTGTTGGTAGCCCCTTGGTTCACCTGGATGGCCCTTTGCTCAACAGCTGCATGTTTATACACCATTCATCTATACATCATTCATCCCCATCATCTATGGCCTGTGGTACACACAACTGCTCCACTGACAGTTTTGGGTATGTCGTTTTGGCATGCACAGTACACTTTAACCACGGTGGCACACAAACGGTTTACAAATTTAATTAAACAATGGAAAATCCAGGTAGGAATATTGCAGTGTAGGAAAAGACAGATTGCTGCTTACTCTAAAGACATGTCAAGTTGCAGAAAGGCACAATTAAGACACTTACATAAAGCTTTGAGCCACAGCCTTCAACAGTAAAAGAGACACACACCATTCACACATACAAGCAGGCACAGCTCACACACACATGACCGCTAACTCCAGCATCTTGGGTCAGAATGCAAGCAGAAATCTGGATGAAGTGGGGAAGGGGGAGGGATAGTAGTGTATGGGTGGGGAGAGAGAAGAACGTTGTCTGGTGGAGTGTGCAGGGACTAGACTGCCAACAGATGCAACATCAGGAGGTTGTAGGGTAGGGATGTGGGGATAATTATAGGAGCAGAGAACACCTTTTAATTGTGCCTGTCTGCAACTTGATGTGTCTTCCTTACAGTAAGTTTACAAACTTAGCCATTTCAGAAATGCTTCCACGCTTTGCTCAAAAGCCAATGAGTGTGACCTCTTGTATGTCAGACAAATCCCTCCATTTCTGCACTATGATGATGACTGCACTGTTTTCCACATTGTTCCATCAAGCTTTATGTACCCTCTACTGCTAGTGCTGTCATCTGTGAGTGGTTACTGTATTTTGAAGTCAAACACAGGCAGTGGTCATATTGTGGCTGGGCTGCGTATGTCAAATTTGTGGGTGAGGTATTCAAGCTGCCCTCTTTTAACCATAATATACTGTTGACAGCTTGAACAAATTACTGTTGTGCACAGTAGTTGGAAAAAAGCGCAGGTGACACCAGTCTACAAGAAGGCTTGCAGACATATTCTTCCACAAGGGACTGGGAAGAAGGGGGGGGGGGGGGGGGGGGGGGGTGCAATGTGGAGAGTATAGCAGGCACTTAGTCCCTTCTGGAATCTGGGTCACAGTTTCCATATTCATTATAACATTCTCACACTTTTCTGGAAATGGCTGTCTGTGATGCTTCTAAACTCTAGGTTTAGCAATCTCAAGCACAAAGAGAAACATTGTGGCTTCAACAAGCACTGCATAACTTAAGTTTTGTAGTCAATATGTGCAAAGTAAATCATAGCATTTCCTTGGTGCAGCAGTGGATCTTTAGAAAACATTGTTGAAATACACTCAGAGAACTTTTGGACACAGTTCTACATGCAGTCATTGTGTTAACAATTATACAATCTGTTCATAATGAGTGGATGACATACCATACTGAGGAGACAAGGACTGTATTTATTTAGTCCTAGGTTGTCAAGTCAGTTATATTGGTCAACTGAAGGTTTGTTTCAGCGTGTTACTCACATTCATCTTATCAGATGCTGCTCCCGGGCTACATTTTACCCAAGCAACGCAAAAAATGTAGCATTTGAAACACAGCTTTTTGAATCTTTTTACGACCATCAACATTAAAAATAGAAGTCATGAAAATAACAAAATAAATCCATTAGCATGGTTGGATATAGAGATGTACAGATGGTAGCAAAGTAGGATAAGCATTTCTTTTAGATTTTTTTCCTGTTTCAGGAGTATTAAACAGGATAGCTATTTGTCTATTATTTCTGCTGATGTCCAATAGGATTTATTCAGTGGGTTTGGAAGGTTTTATTTTTTTGTCTCTCTCTCTGTCTTGGCATCTCTGCTATATGGTGAGTAGCAACTTTCCTTTTCATAATATTTTTACAATCCATCCTGGATTTTCCATTGTTTAACATCAGTTATGTATGAATAAAAATATATTTTGGGAATATTTTTGAACTTTGCAGGCACTAATGAAAAATGCTTTCCCTTTAGGTTTGAAAGTAATCTTAATATTTTTAGTGGATGTATGTCAAATTGTTCTTGGGCACAACCTATTCACAATCTCATCAACCCAGTAATAGTAAAAATAGTAATTTTAGAATCTTGCCTCTCTTGGATAAATTTCTGTGGATGCCCCGAATTGCAGAAATGATACACAAAACTACTGCTCAATATCACTGTCATCTATCTGTTATAGAATCTTAAGACATATTTAGAAGCAAATGTAATGGGGTGTCTCATCAAGGACTTCCTCCATGCCATCTGCAATGGATTCTGAAAACATCAGTCACACGAAACCTACCTTGCACCTGTCTAACATGAAATCCTAGAAGCTGTACATCAAGAAAGTCTGGTGGATACAGTGCATGACTCCAGAAAAGCACTTGACCCATGATAACACTAATGCTTATTACCAAAACCATGATAATACGACACGGAACAATATTTATGAATGGATTTCTTGTATGGGTGATGCAACATGTAATCATGAGCAGTCATCAACAGATGTTGAAAGAACTTCAGGCTTCCCCCAGAAAAGTGTGTTGAGATCCTTGTATCCGATTTATAGTAATGACCTAGCAAACAATATTAATAGTAGCCTCAAAACTTTTGCATATGGTGCAGTTAATTACAAAGAAGTACATAAGAAAAAGCTGCACACATACTCGGTTAGATCTTGATAAGATTTGTAGTGCTGCAAAGACTGACAACTGGCTTCAGATATTCAAAAATGTAAAATTGTGCATATCACAAAATGCAAAAATGTAAAATTCTATGACAACAAACACTTGGGTGAAATGGAATAATCACATATGCTCAGCTGTGGGTAAAGCTGATAGTGGTCTTCAGTTCATGAGTAGGATACTGGGAAAATAATGTCAGGATGCTTACTAAATGAGATTAAGAGGGAGTACTGAGTTCATACAAAGAAGAAAGCACAAATAGTGGTAGGTTTGTTTTACTTATGATAGCACCTCATGAAGATAATCTTGAACTGGCACAAATTTGAAAATAGATCCAAGTTTTCCACTGACAAGAATGTTTACAGAGTTTCAAGAACCAGTATAAAGTGAAAAATCCACTGTGCCATCCCCATTATATCTATAAAGGCAAAATCTGTCCACATGGTGGATAGAGGTATTGAAGCAATTGTCTCCCACACTCCCCCTACAGTAATGGAATGCAACAAAACTTAATAATGGTGCTATGGGAAAGAACTGCCGTAACTTCAGTAGTTTAAAGTGAACGGCTGTATATATAGATTGATTTACATTGGTTGGTGTTCATTAAAACTGATGCATCATAATTCAGCATAAATAAATTATTCTACAGAAAAAGTGGAGACTTGACTGATCCTACTGTGTAATGTCTGCCAGAACAACAAAAAAATTTTTTATTGATACCAGCATCATGTCTTTCAAAAGCTAAATAAAACAATAAAACACAGGAGACATAACACTGCAGCTCCAAATTGTTTCTGCTCTCATGAAATTCTCTCCTGCTCTGGTAGCTGAATCATGTGGTACATGTTTGTCTTCAATTTAGTATAACAAAAACCAGTAATTTACTTCACTATCAACTTCATAAAAAAGTATTCTCACAAAATATTGGTATCTTCATATCAGATACCTTGGACAACACAAAATACATCATTTGTGAAACATTCTTTCCCTCACTCCCCATGATGAGGTGCTGTTGCACAGTCTCATTAGCATTTGTAGTCAAGCCCGAGCCACACACATGGGCACTGTATCTGACTGCTGTGCCTGAAAGCTTCAACGTGTAACAGTCCTTTCATTGTGCCTTAATGTAACTCAGCACCACCTCCATGTGGTGAGAGCCAAGCTATCCTTTCCATAATGTTGTTGTAATAAAAGTTTGTTTATATTAACATACCTTGCTGAGTTGATGTTTATTTATTTATTTATTTATTTATTGTATTTTTTTTGCATGGAGACACCAACTGGTGTCTTTTGCAAACGTCATAGCATTTTTTTACAAGTTTAGTACTATATATATATATATATATATATATATATATACACACACACACACACACACACACACACACACACACACACACACACTGTGACACATTCTATGTGGGAATGACCAGCAACAAACTGTCCATTCACATGAATGGACACAGGCAGACAGTGTTTGTTGGTAATGAGGATCACCCTGTGGCTAAACATGCCTTGGTGCACGGCCAGCACATCTTGGCACAGTGTTACACCGTCCGGTTTATCTGGATACTTCCCACTAACACCAACGTATCTGAACTCCGGAGATGGGAACTTGCTCTTCAGTATATCCTCCCTTCCCGTTATCCACCAGGCCTCAATCTCCGCTAATTTCAAGTTGCCGCCACTCATACCTCACCTGTCATTCAACAACATCTTTGCCTCTGCACTTCTGTCTCGATTGACATCTCTGCCCAAACTCTTTGTCTTTAAATATGTCTACTTGTGTCTGTATATGTGTGGATGGATATGTGTGAGTGTGCGAGTGTATACCCGTCCTTTTTTCCCCTCTAAGGTAAGTATTTCCGCTCCCGGGATTGGAATGACTCCTTACCCTCTCCCTTAAAACCCACATCCTTTCGTCTTTCCCTCTCCTTCTCTCTTTCCTGATGAGGCAACAGTTTGTTGCGAAAGCTTGAATTTTGTGTGTATGTTTGTGTTTGTTTGTGTGTCTGTCGACCTACCAGCACTTTCATTTGGTAAGTCACATCATCTTTGTTTTTTTATATATATATATATATATATATATATATATAATGGAAGGAAACATTCCACGTGGGAAAAATTATATATAAATACAAAGATGAGGTGACTTACCGAACAAAAACGCTGGCAGGTCGATAGACACACAAACAAACACAAACATACACACAAAATTCAAGCTTTCGCAACAAATTGTTGCCTCATCAGGAAAGAGGGAAGGAGAGGGGAAGACGAAAGGAAGTGGGTTTTAAAGGAGAGGGTAAGGAGTCATTCCAATCCCGGGAGCGGAAAGACTTACCTTAGGGGGAAAAAGGACAGGTATACACTCGCACACACGCACATATCCATCCGTGATGTGTGGATGGATATGTGCGTGTGTGCGAGTGTATACCTGTCCTTTTTTCCCCCTAAGGTAAGTCTTTCCGCTCCCGGGATTGGAATGACTCCTTACCCTCTCCTTTAAAACCCACTTCCTTTCGTCTTCCCCTCTCCTTCCCTCTTTCCTGATGAGGCAACAATTTGTTGCGAAAGCTTGAATTTTGTGTGTATGTTTGTGTTTGTTTGTGTGTCTATCGACCTGCCAGCGTTTTTGTTCGGTAAGTCACCTCATCTTTGTATTTATATATAATATATATATAATATATATGTGTGTGTGTGTGTGTGTGTTGTGTGTTGTGTGTGTGTGTGTGTGTGTGTGTGTGTGTGTGTGTGTGTACAATTATTTATTTTAGTTTAATATTAATATTCACTTAAAGAGTATAAACACTTGTCAATCAAGAAATGTTTCAGTTTCACTTTGAATAAGTTCCCTTTGTGGCACCTTATAGAGCTCAGTAATCTGTTGTACCATATTTGACCACTAATGCATGGACTATGGTCTGTTGTTTTTAATTTTGTTCTTTGTCTGTAGTAGCAGTCTTTATTTCTTGTATTATAGGCATGCATATCAGAGCACTTTGTTTCTTTGTTTTGATGTGTCACAAAAAATATAATTAATTTGTAAAGATACAGTGAGTAGACTGTGAGGTATTTATGATGAACAAAGATTTCCCTGCATGAATCTCTATACCCTAATCCATGGATAATTCTGATTGCTCTTTTCTGTAGGGTTAATATTCTGTTCATAGGTATGTCGGCAGCACAACCCCATATCTCTATCCCGTAATTAATCTGTGGAAAAATGGTTGCATAATAAATTGTTTTTAATGTCTGATGTGGAACTACTTTTGATAACTGGCTAATAAGATGTAATGAACTGCTGATTTTATTGCATAAAAATTTGATATGGTTTATCCATCTCAGATTTTCATCTAGGTGAATACCTAGAAATCTGCAGCCTTCTGTGTCCACTACTTCAATTCCACCTATATTACTGATAGAGGTTTGGTGTGAGTTTGTAAGTTTAAATGGCAATAACTGAGATTTACTGATATTAACTTTCAAACCTTGATCTTGGAAATAAGTAGTTATTTGCTGTAGTCCCTCAGTGGCTACCAACGTTAACTCATCATTTTGTTTACCCAGAAATAACAGTGAGGTATCGTCTGCATAGGTTACCAATTGGGAGTTGAAAGGTTGCTCTATATCATTTATGTACACTAGGAAAAGGAAAGGGCCCAAAATTGAGCCCTGGGGTACACCTTGTGTGACTGTCTCATATTTGGACTGAAAATTAATGATCTGATTATTGATTTTGTAAGTCAGTGTTGTACACTGCATGCGGTTAAATAAATATGTAGCCAGAAATTGCATGGATGCAGCATTTACATTGTATGACTCAAGTTTACTTAAAGGTAACTCATGGTTTACCAAGTCAAAGGCTTTAGTAAGGTCTAGAAATATGCCAGCTGTTTGCATTCCTTGATCAAGGGCACCATACATTTTGTGAAGAAATTCCGTAATTGCTGTGATAGTACTATGATCTTTTCGGAATCCGTGTTGTGTCTCTGTTAGGAACTTATTTTTCAAGAAATAGTCACTAAGTTGTGTCAGCAGCACAACTTCAAATACTTTGCTGAAGACAGGTATTAATGATATGGGCCTGATATTTGAAACCTCTTCCTTGGATCCTTTTTTATGCACTGGTTTAACTGTGCTCCATTTAAATACATTTGGGAATGTATGTTCTCTGATACTGCAGTTTACCAGGTGGGTGATTATTTTAACTATTCCTTATTACATTTTTTAATCACGATACTACTCAAACCATCCCATCCAGATGAGAACTTATTCTTTAGGTTATTTATTATCCTGCCTATTTCTTTTACACTTACTTGTTTGAATTCAAAAGGTGGCTCTTCAAAGGGGCAGAGCTTTACCTCACTACTCACAACTGTGTTATTAATTGGACTAACAGCTACAGATATAAAGTATTTATTGAAAACATTGCAGACTTTATTATGATCTTTAATTGTGTTTCCTTCATGTCTTATAATTAAAATTTCAGTTTCTGGCTTCGGTGTGGCTTTGCGAAATTGATTTACAATTCTCCATGAGGTCTTGGCTATATTGTCTGATTGAGCTATTTCACTGCTGTATATCTGTTTTCTTAGATTTGAAAGCTCTTCCTTAAAGATTTTCTTGGCTTCGTTGGACTTGGCCTTAAAAACCTGCAGGTTTGTTGACTTGTGTAACACATCCAGGTCCTGGATGTTTTGCCTGAGTTTTATCATATTTGCTGGAAGTATCAGTCTGTTGGTTTTTGCACTTTGGTTATGGGCGAACACTCTTTGTATTTTCGTAACAGGGCAGCATCTGTCAAAGTGTCTTAGCATAGTATCATAGAATTTGGCCCATTTGTTTTCAGATCCTTCAGTCTGGTAAACCAGATCCCAGTCCTCTATAGCTAATTTATTTCTTAAGGCAAGGATGTTACCCTCTTTTAGGATTCTTTTATTTTTGATAACTTCTGTCATTTTTGGGATGCTTGTATTTACATACTCTACAAGCTGGCATTTGTGGTCAGAGTAGTGAAAATCCATATTCCAGCACCTAACACTGTCTTTAATATGTTTACATAGTATAACGTAATCAATTCTGCTAGATAAGGACTTTGTTACCCTGGTATCACTATTTACTACATTTATGAGATTATATGAGTTAAGAGTATCTATTAACCTCATATTACACAAACTGGAAGATTTTGCCTCAATATTCAGATCACCAAGTATAGTTAGGTTACTGGGACCACAACATCCCACTCCTCTACTAAATATGTCTATCAAGCTAACTACATCAGCCTTTGGTGGATGGTAAATCCCAATAACTTTGTTTTCTCATAACCTCGCTACACTCTTTGGTGTGGACTTCAATGCCTGTCACTTCAATCAAGCCTTCTTTGTTGTACTGGTCTAGATAGTTTATTTTCTTGTACTCAAGATTCTCACTAATGTAAACTGCCACACCACCACCCTTACGTTGATGTATACAATAACTATTTGCTAAGGAGTAGCCCTCTACTTTACAGTAAATAATTTCATCAGATTTTAATCCATGCTCAGTTGACACTACTATATGAGGTGACTGTTCACTTACAAAAACCTGTAATATATTAAGCTTATTTCTAAGGTACTGTATGTTTAGGTGCATGAGCCTTAGTGGTATTTTTAACTGGTCACTCTGATTATCTTCCTTTAAAATGCACTGAGTTGGTTCACTTACATAAGTTCTGGATCCAGGCACTAAAAGTGTTCCTGTTCTTTGGCGATCTTGTATTTCTTGATCTACTACCCAACCTGGCTTCTGTCTGTCTAGTTGTCAAGGTAGCTGTTGAGGTGCCTTCTTGCTCCGTACAGTCCGAGGAGTTGCCGAACTGCCTGGTGTTGCAGTAACTGGAGTTGTATACTCCACCACATTTGATTGAGTAAGTGATGCTGAAGAGTTTGCAGTTGATGCAACAGCTTCTGTTGTTTTAACTAGCTGGCTTGGCCAGTTGTTTTTACCCAGTCCTGGGAATTTGTTAGTTGCTTTACTTTCCCACAAAAACATGTCACTTTGAACTCTGGGTTTTATTGGTCTTGAGGATCTTCTAGGAGCACAATGTGTTTCTGGACTTTTGAATATCCTGTTCCTGCAAACTGATCTTCCTACTCCATTGTTCATTACTGTCCTCTTGACAACATTGTGGTTGATTTCTGGTACTGTGATTTTTTCTTGCTGTGGTATTATTTGCTCAGTTCCATCTGGATCCTTCCACTCAAGTGATATTGCAGACTTTAGTTGATTTTTTGGAGAGATGGCTGCAAGTAGAGTTGTCTTCCATCAGTCAGGTTTGTAGAGAGCTCCAAAAACTTAAAGGCCTCTGGTTACTGGTCGCATGAACACAGATTTACCTGAAAGACTTACTTAACCCTTTTATGGGCCGTGGGGATATGCTTCCCATTAACTATACAGTATTTCTTTACAGCATTTATGGGAATGCACGTTTTCACTTCTCTTTGCCACTTTCATCTAATGACTGTCTGCTCCAACCAGCTGTCATTTCTGTATGCTGTGAAATGTAGCTTCTTGGGCTGTGGGAAGTATAAATCCTACCAAATAAGTGTTTTAAGGGTTCTTGAGAACCATTCTTACACCAAAGTAGTTTCTGAAAGCAGCTTAGGAAGTATACTTACCACAAAATTAATGTCTTTTGTGGTCCTAAGGAAACATACTACCACCAACTTCGAGGTATCCCAAAGCTTTCAATTGATTGATTGATTGATTTCTTTATTAATTCATGTAACAATTTACATTGTGTAGATTTCGTCATCAAAATCATATACAATACAATATACCTACAATTTATACACATAAAATTAATATTTACACACATATTTAAGGTATCCTACATTAGTTTTATATCCTTATGTAATTGTCTTATAGTAATGTACAATTCTGAATTTCATATTGTAATTATTTCCTCATGTATTACAATGTAGGCTACTTTAATTACACTACGTGTTTTAATTCAGATAGTCCATTAGTGCGTAATAACTTTTAATTAATAAAATTTTTTTTTAGTTTTGTGTTGAACTTTCCAATTGTGTCAATATCTTTCATATTTTGGGGTAATTTATTATCTAATTTAACAGCATTGTACTAATATGGAAATAAAACAGTCCAGAAATAAAACTAAAATAGCATGGGAAATTGTGAGAAAAGAAACCGGGGTACCTACCAAAGACAAGGAAATTATTCTAAAAGATGAGGAGAATAAAATGGTAGATAAATATGCCATGCCTAATTATATAAATAATTACTTTTTAAATGTACCCCAGACATTAAGCAGGAATCTTGGGGAGCAGATTAAGATTGAAGCACACAAGGCAGCCAGCAGTATGATGGCAGTTCCAACAAACGAAAAGGAAGTTTTAAAAGTGATTAAAAGTCTGAAGTCCAAGATGTCAGCTGGAGTAGATGAGGTGCCAATAATATTAGTAAAGAAAACAGCTAATCAGATAGCGAAACCATTGGCGCACATAGCAAACTTATCAATGGCTGAGGGCGTGTTTCCACAAAAACTGAAAATTTCTAAAGTAATTCCCCTGTTAAAAAAGGGTGATAAACTTAAAATAGAAAACTACAGACCTGTCTCACTCCTCTCAACTTTAGAGAAAGTTTTAGAGATACTAATGAAATATAGAGTCACACATTATCTTAATATGCACAACCTGATAAACGGTAATCAGCATGGATTTCAAGCTGGGAGAAGTACCGAAACAGCTCTACTAGAATACACAAAAGAAATAATCACTAAATTGGAAGAGGGAAATAGTGTAGTTCGGATAAATCTAGATTTGTCAAAAGCCTTTGACACTGTTGACCACAGCATACTTTTGAAAAAGCTTGAAGCTATAGGTATCAGAGAACCGGTAAAAAAGTGGTTTGAGTCTTATCTGGAAAAGAGGATGCAGGTGGTTGAAATTACAGCACCAAATATTAATCAAAAAATTAAACTAAGATCAGATCCAAGGGAGGTCACAGCAGGAGTACCCCAAGGAAGTGTATTAGGCCCCTTGCTGTTCCTCATTTACATTAATGATATTCAGGTGTCAGAGAGAAAAGCTAGAATCATGTTATTTGCTGATGATACTAGTTTAATAGTTAGTGATACGAAGCAGTCATTGCACAGTACTGTGAACCATGATATACAACCAAGATATACAAAAATGGTTTGGTGCTAACAAGCTAACACTGAATGCAAAAAAAAAACTAATTATGTGCAATATGGAAAAATAAGTGAACAGGACGACCTGAATCCCACCATGGAGGGCAAACAACTTGAAAGAGTACAGTGTGCAAAATTCCTGGGTATGCACATTGATGAGAAGATTAATTGGAAGGACCATGTGGTGAACTTAGCACTAAAACTAAATTCAGCATGTTTTGTGCTTAGAATAATTTCAAGGGTTTGTAGTAATGACTGTACCAGGTTAGTATATTTTGGCTATTTTCAATCCATTGCATCCTATGGGATAGTATTCTGGGGAAAAACAAATTGTCGTCTAAATGAGATTTTCAAATTACAAAAATGTGCTATTCGGATAATGACCCACAGCCCACCTCAAACACATTGTAGGCCCCTTTTTAAAGCATTGAAAATTTTAACAATTCCATCATCATACATTCTGAAATGTCTGTTGGTGATCAAAAGAAATCAGGACAAAATGAAAGTCAATACAGACTTCCATAATTACGATACACGGCAATGTAAAGATCTCCACATACAAGCTGTAACAACGACCCGAAGCCAGAAACATGTATGTAATCAAGGCATCAAACTTTTTAATGCACTACCAAAACATATCAAAGAGCTGGAAAATGAGGATAAATTTAAAACTGTTCTAAAGAACCACATGCTTGACAAATGCTATTACAGCATAAGCGAATATCTCTGCGCAACTGTATAAAATATATGGTTAAGTTAATGTGACAAATGAAATTACATCAGTGCATAATAAATTATGTTATAAAAACACTTATTAGTTGTATATTGTATTAAACATAAGATAAATTAATATGAATTCAGCACAGATACAAATTTTGTAAAGATATTATATAGTTGTTAAAATGTACCCTGACAAATCCTATATCACAAATGTGATCATTGGGATGATAATAAATAAATAAATAAAAAGCTCTGCTGAGTTTTAACTTTTTCTACTCTCTTGGTGCACATTGTATTGGTTTCTAGTTTCATAGCTGTGCACTAAAGAATTTTTAACATAGCAGTCAATATTTTTTACATACATAATACTTTGAAAAATGTATTCACAGGGGACAGGTAAGATTTCCAGCTTTTGGAAATGTTAAAGGCAGTGAGCTTTACTGCCACTTTTGATTTTTATACAAATTGCTCTTTTCTCTAATTTGAAAACTATTTGAATATTTTTACAGTTGACTCCCCAAAGTATTATTCCATAGGTAATAACAGAGTGGATATAAGAAAAATATACAGATCTGACACATGTAGTATCACACACTGCAGTCAGAATTCTAAGAGCATAGCATGCTGTAGCGATTCTGTTACTAAGTATTTTAATATGTTCTTCCCACTTTAACTGACTGTCAACATGCATACCAAGAAATTTTGTGTAGTCTACACATTCTATAGTTTCATCATTTAAGTTAAAGTTGTTATAGTGTGTTTTTTTGCAGACATAGAAGTTTTTTTTTAATTCTGTGTTAGTTTATTATTGGATGCCCGCTCATGTACACTGTTTAGTGTTTGTTCAGCTTTCTCTTTCAGTGCATCTGGTGATTTGTCACTGATTAGAACATTTGAGTCATCTGCAAACAATATTGTTTTTCCATGCTTGATGCTCTGTGGGAAGTCATTTATGTAAATGAGGAATAGTATTGGGCCAAGGATACTACCCTGTGGGACACCTATATTTACATAATTTGGATCTGAAGTATACTTTACAATATAGTTTGAGCAACTTTAAATATGTGAGATTTCAGTTATCTGTCTTCTATTTTTTAGATATGACTGGAACCACTTTTTCACAAGTCCCCTTACTCCCAGTTCGTCTAACTTATTAAACATTTTATATATATATATATATATATATAAAGAAAGATGATGAAACTTACCAAACAAAAGCGCTGGCAGGTCGATAGACACACAAACAAACACAAACATACACACAAAATTCTAGCTTTCGCAACCAATGGTTGCCTCGTCAGGAAAGAGGGAAGGAGAAGGAAAGACAAAAGGATATGGGTTTTAAGGGAGAGGGTAAGGAGTCATTCCAATCCCGGGAGCGGAAAGACTTACCTTAGGGGGAAAAAAGGACAGGTATACACTCGCACACACACACATATCCATCCACACATACACAGACACAAGCAGACATTTGTAAAGGCAAAGAGTTTGGGCATTTTTTGGGCAGAGATGTCAGTCGGGGTGGATGTACAGAGGCAAAGATGAAGTTGAAAGACAGGTGAGGTATGAGCGGCGGCAAATTGAAATTAGAAATTAGCGGAGATTGAGGCCTGGCGGATAGCGAGAAGAAAGGATATGCTGAAGGGCAAGTTCCCATCTCCGGAGTTCTGACAGGTTGGTGTTAGTGGGAAGTATCCAGATAACCCGGACGGTGTAACACTGTGCCAAGATGTGCTGGCCGTGCACCAAGGCATGTTTAGCCACAGGGTGATCCTCATTACCAACAAACACTGTCTGCCTGTGTCCATTCATGCGAATGGACAGTTTGTTGCTGGTCATTCCCACATAGAACGCTTCACAGTGTAGGCAGGTCAGTTGGTAAATCACGTGGGTGCTTTCACACGTGGCTCTGCCTTTGATCGTGTACACCTTCCGGGTTACAGGACTGGAATAGGTGGTGGTGGGAGGGTGCATGGGACAGGTTTTACACCGGGGGCGGTTACAGGGGTAGGAGCCAGAGGGTAGGGAAGGTGGTTTGGGGATTTCATAGGGATGAACTAAGAGGTTGCGAAGGTTAGGTGGACGGCGGAAAGACACTCTTGGTGGAGTGGGGAGGATTTCATGAAGGATGGATCTCATTTCAGGGCAGGATTTGAGGAAGTCGTATCCCTGCTGGAGAGCCACATTCAGAATCTGATCCAGTCCCGGAAAGTATCCTGTCACAAGTGGGGCACTTTTGGGGTTCTTCTGTGGAAGGTTCCGGGTTTGAGGAGATGAGGATGTGGCTCTGGTTATTTGCTTCTGTACCAGGTCGGGAGGGTAGTTACGGGATGCAAAAGCTGTTTTCAGGTTGTTGGTGTAATGGTTCAAGGATTCCGGACTGGAGCAGATTCGTTTGCCACGAAGACCTAGGCTGTAGGGAAGGGACCGTTTGATGTGGAATGGGTGGCAGCTGTCATAATGGAGGTACTGTTGCTTGTTGGTGGGTTTAATGTGGACGGACGTGTGAAGCTGGCCATTGGACAGGTGGAGGTCAACGTCAAGGAAAGTGGCATGGGATTTGGAGTAGGACCAGGTGAATCTGATGGAACCAAAGGAGTTGAGGTTGGAGAGGAAATTCTGGAGTTCTTCTTCACTGGGAGTCCAGATCACGAAAATGTCATCAATAAATCTGTACCAAACTTCGGGTTGGCAGGCCTGGGTAACCAGGAAGGCTTCCTCTAAGCGACCCATGAATAGGTTGGCATACGAGGGGGCCATCCTGGTACCCATGGCTGTTCCCTTTAATTGTTGGTATGTCTGGCCTTCAAAAGTGAAGAAGTTGTGGGTCAGGATGAAGCTGGCTAAGGTAATGAGGAAAGAGGTTTTAGGTAGGGCGGCAGGTGATCGGCGTGAAAGGAAGTGCTCCATCGCAGCGAGGCCCTGGACATGCGGAATATTTGTGTATAAGGAAGTGGCATCAATGGTTACAAGGATGGTTTCCGGGGGTAACAGACTGGGTAGGGATTCCAGGCGTTTGAGAAAGTGGTTGGTGTCTTTGATGAAGGATGGGAGACTGCATGTAATGGGTTGAAGGTGTTGATCTACGTAGGCAGAGATGCGTTCGATGGGGGCTTGGTAACCAGCTACAATGGGACGGCCGGGATGATTGGGTTTGTGAATTTTGGGAAGAAGGTAGAAGGTAGGGGTGCGGGGTGTTGGTGGGGTCAGGAGGTTGATGGAGTCGGGTGAAAGGTTTTGTAGGGGGCCTAAGGTTCTGAGGATTCCTTGAAGCTCCGCCTGGACATCAGGAATGGGATTGCCTTGGCAAACTTTGTAAGTAGTGTTGTCTGAAAGCTGACGCAGTCCCTCAGCCACATACTCCCGACGATCAAGTACCACAGTTGTGGAACCCTTGTCCGCCGGAAGAATGACGATGGATCGGTCAGCCTTCAGATCACGGATAGCCTGGGCTTCAGCAGTGGTGATGTTGGGAGTAGGATTAAGGTTTTTTAAAAAGGATTGAGAGGCAAGGCTGGAAGTCAGAAATTCCTGGAAGGTTAGGAGAGGGTGATTTTGAGGAAGAGGAGGTGGGTCCCGCTGTGACGGAGGACGGAACTGTTCCAGGCATGGTTCAATTTGGATAGTGTCTTGGGGAGTTGGATCCTTAGGAGTAGGATTAGGATCATTTTTCTTCGTTGGAAAGTGATATTTCCAGCAGAGAGTACGGGTGTAGGACAGTAAATCTTTGACGAGGGCTGTTTGGTTAAATCTGGGAGCGGGGCTGAAGGTGAGGCCTTTGTATAGGACAGAGGTTTCGGATTGGGAGAGAGGTTTGGAGGAAAGGTTAACTACTGAATTGGGGTGTTGTGGTTCCAGATTGCGTTGATTGGAATTTTGAGGTTTTGGAGGGAGTGGAGCTGGAAGTGGGAGATTGAGTAGATGGGAGAGACTTGGTTTGTGTGCAATGAGAGGAGGTTGAGGTTTGCTGGAAAGGTTGTGAAGGGTGAGTGAGTTGCCTTTCCGGAGGTGGGAAACCAGGAGATTGGATAGTTTTTTAAGGTGGAGGGTGGCATACTGCTCTAATTTGCGGTTGGCCTGTAGGAGGATGCTCTGAACAACAGGTGTGGATGTGGGAGAGGAAAGATTGAGGATTTTTATAAAGGATAGGAATTGATGGGCGTGTTGATTGGCTGAGTGGATGTGTAGGTGAAGGATTAGGTGGGTGAGGGCAATGGATTGTTTGGTTTGGAACTGGTATAGGGACTGATGGAAAGAAGGGTTGCAGCCAGAGATGGGAACTTTAAGTGTGAGGCCTTTGGGGGTGATGCCAAATGTCAGACAAGCCTGAGAAAATAAAATATGGGAGTGTAATCTGGCTAGGGCGAAGGCATGTTTGCGGAGGGAATGTAAATAAAACTTAATGGGGTCGTTGTGAAGGTGTTGTGAGGGTGACATGGTACTAGAAGGTGGAAAGTGGAACACGAGGCTGAAATGAAAATGAGAATAAATATGAAAAAATATATGGGGAGAGATAAAGGTAAAATTAGAAAGCAAATGGAGATCTGGTGTGAAAAAAGGCGAAAAAGGGTTGGTTAGGGCTGGGCTATGTTGATCCTGTGGTGAACTTGTGTAGGTAGATAATGATGTGCATAAAGGTTAGGTGGTTGTGTTGCCGCCAAAACACGTTAAAGGGTGGAGAAATTCGGGAAAATTTCGAAAAAACTACGTGAGGATGTATTAAAAGGAGTGGTTTGGTGGTGGCAGATTATGGAAATGAAGCTAACAATTGTTTGATGAAGAAATAATGACGTTAAAACCTGTGGGAAGCGGCTAAAAATGATCGGTGATGTGAGAAAAACGGAAATGGAAATAAAGCAAAAGTTATTAAAACTGCCGAAAGGGTTGTTTAATAGCTGAAAGGAACTGTTTGTGGACTGGAAACGGTGGATTTTATAGTAGCAAAGCGGAAAAAAAAAATTTTTTTGGTTATGGTTTGGAAGTGATTTACGTATTATTACGTATTATTGAGTGTATATCGACGGGATAAAATTGTATACTGGATTACGGTAAAAAAGGAGAAGGTGAATAGAAAGTGATGGCAAAAACAGAAGGAGGAAATAAGACGACAGAAAAGACTTCGAAATGTAACAGTGACAATAACAATAACGATAACAATAACAAACGTGATTGTTGGCTTCAAATTAATGATATGAATATAATAGAGGGAAACATTCCACGTGGGAAAAATATATCTAAAAAGAAAGATGATGAAACTTACCAAACAAAAGCGCTGGCAGGTCGATAGACACACAAACAAACACAAACATACACACAAAATTCTAGCTTTCGCAACCAATGGTTGCCTCGTCAGGAAAGAGGGAAGGAGAAGGAAAGACAAAAGGATATGGGTTTTAAGGGAGAGGGTAAGGAGTCATTCCAATCCCGGGAGCGGAAAGACTTACCTTAGGGGGAAAAAAGGACAGGTATACACTCGCACACACACACATATCCATCCACACATACACAGACACAAGCAAAAATTTGTAAAGGCAAAGAGTTTGGGCATTTTTGGGGCAGAGATGTCAGTCAGGGCGGATGTACAGAGGCAAAGATGAAGTTGAAAGACAGGTGAGGTATGAGCGGCGGCAAATTGAAATTAGAAATTAGCGGAGATTGAGGCCTGGCGGATAGCGAGAAGAAAGGATATGCTGAAGGGCAAGTTCCCATCTCCGGAGTTCTGACAGGTTGGTGTTAGTGGGAAGTATCCAGATAACCCGGACGGTGTAACACTGTGCCAAGACGTGCTGGCTGTGCACCAAGGCATGTTTAGCCACAGGGTGATCCTCATTACCAACAAACACTGTCTGCCTGTGTCCATTCATGCGAATGGACAGTTTGTTGCTGGTCATTCCCACATAGAACGCTTCACAGTGTAGGCAGGTCAGTTGGTAAATCACGTGGGTGCTTTCACACGTGGCTCTGCCTTTGATCGTGTACACCTTCCGGGTTACAGGACTGGAATAGGTGGTGGTGGGAGGGTGCATGGGACAGGTTTTACACCGGGGGCGGTTACAGGGGTAGGAGCCAGAGGGTAGGGAAGGTGGTTTGGGGATTTCATAGGGATGAACTAAGAGGTTGCGAAGGTTAGGTGGACGGCGGAAAGACACTCTTGGTGGAGTGGGGAGGATTTCATGAAGGATGGATCTCATTTCAGGGCAGGATTTGAGGAAGTCGTATCCCTGCTGGAGAGCCACATTCAGAATCTGATCCAGTCCCGGAAAGTATCCTGTCACAAGTGGGGCACTTTTGGGGTTCTTCTGTGGAAGGTTCCGGGTTTGAGGAGATGAGGATGTGGCTCTGGTTATTTGCTTCTGTACCAGGTCGGGAGGGTAGTTACGGGATGCAAAAGCTGTTTTCAGGTTGTTGGTGTAATGGTTCAAGGATTCCGGACTGGAGCAGATTCGTTTGCCACGAAGACCTAGGCTGTAGGGAAGGGACCGTTTGATGTGGAATGGGTGGCAGCTGTCATAATGGAGGTACTGTTGCTTGTTGGTGGGTTTAATGTGGACGGACGTGTGAAGCTGGCCATTGGACAGGTGGAGGTCAACGTCAAGGAAAGTGGCATGGGATTTGGAGTAGGACCAGGTGAATCTGATGGAACCAAAGGAGTTGAGGTTGGAGAGGAAATTCTGGAGTTCTTCTTCACTGTGAGTCCAGATCACGAAAATGTCATCAATAAATCTGTACCAAACTTCGGGTTGGCAGGCCTGGGTAACCAGGAAGGCTTCCTCTAAGCGACCCATGAATAGGTTGGCATACGAGGGGGCCATCCTGGTACCCATGGCTGTTCCCTTTAATTGTTGGTATGTCTGGCCTTCAAAAGTGAAGAAGTTGTGGGTCAGGATGAAGCTGGCTAAGGTAATGAGGAAAGAGGTTTTAGGTAGGGCGGCAGGTGATCGGCGTGAAAGGAAGTGCTCCATCGCAGCGAGGCCCTGGACATGCGGAATATTTGTGTATAAGGAAGTGGCATCAATGGTTACAAGGATGGTTTCCGGGGGTAACAGACTGGGTAGGGATTCCAGGCGTTTGAGAAAGTGGTTGGTGTCTTTGATGAAGGATGGGAGACTGCATGTAATGGGTTGAAGGTGTTGATCTACGTAGGCAGAGATGCGTTCGGTGGGGGCTTGGTAACCAGCTACAATGGGACGGCCGGGATGATTGGGTTTGTGAATTTTGGGAAGAAGGTAGAAGGTAGGGGTGCGGGGTGTTGGTGGGGTCAGGAGGTTGATGGAGTCGGGTGAAAGGTTTTGTAGGGGGCCTAAGGTTCTGAGGATTCCTTGAAGCTCCGCCTGGACATCAGGAATGGGATTGCCTTGGCAAACTTTGTAAGTAGTGTTGTCTGAAAGCTGACGCAGTCCCTCAGCCACATACTCCCGACGATCAAGTACCACAGTTGTGGAACCCTTGTCCGCCGGAAGAATGACGATGGATCGGTCAGCCTTCAGATCACGGATAGCCTGGGCTTCAGCAGTGGTGATGTTGGGAGTAGGATTAAGGTTTTTTAAAAAGGATTGAGAGGCAAGGCTGGAAGTCAGAAATTCCTGGAAGGTTAGGAGAGGGTGATTTTGAGGAAGAGGAGGTGGGTCCCGCTGTGACGGAGGACGGAACTGTTCCAGGCATGGTTCAATTTGGATAGTGTCTTGGGGAGTTGGATCCTTAGGAGTAGGATTAGGATCATTTTTCTTCGTTGGAAAGTGATATTTCCAGCAGAGAGTACGGGTGTAGGACAGTAAATCTTTGACGAGGGCTGTTTGGTTAAATCTGGGAGCGGGGCTGAAGGTGAGGCCTTTGTATAGGACAGAGGTTTCGGATTGGGAGAGAGGTTTGGAGGAAAGGTTAACTACTGAATTGGGGTGTTGTGGTTCCAGATTGCGTTGATTGGAATTTTGAGGTTTTGGAGGGAGTGGAGCTGGAAGTGGGAGATTGAGTAGATGGGAGAGACTTGGTTTGTGTGCAATGAGAGGAGGTTGAGGTTTGCTGGAAAGGTTGTGAAGGGTGAGTGAGTTGCCTTTCCGGAGGTGGGAAACCAGGAGATTGGATAGTTTTTTAAGGTGGAGGGTGGCATACTGCTCTAATTTGCGGTTGGCCTGTAGGAGGATGCTCTGAACAACAGGTGTGGATGTGGGAGAGGAAAGATTGAGGATTTTTATAAAGGATAGGAATTGATGGGCGTGTTGATTGGCTGAGTGGATGTGTAGGTGAAGGATTAGGTGGGTGAGGGCAATGGATTGTTTGGTTTGGAACTGGTATAGGGACTGATGGAAAGAAGGGTTGCAGCCAGAGATGGGAACTTTAAGTGTGAGGCCTTTGGGGGTGATGCCAAATGTCAGACAAGCCTGAGAAAATAAAATATGGGAGTGTAATCTGGCTAGGGCGAAGGCATGTTTGCGGAGGGAATGTAAATAAAACTTAATGGGGTCGTTGTGAAGGTGTTGTGAGGGTGACATGGTACTAGAAGGTGGAAAGTGGAACACGAGGCTGAAATGAAAATGAGAATAAATATGAAAAAATATATGGGGAGAGATAAAGGTAAAATTAGAAAGCAAATGGAGATCTGGTGTGAAAAAAGGCGAAAAAGGGTTGGTTAGGGCTGGGCTATGTTGATCCTGTGGTGAACTTGTGTAGGTAGATAATGATGTGCATAAAGGTTAGGTGGTTGTGTTGCCGCCAAAACACGTTAAAGGGTGGAGAAATTCGGGAAAATTTCGAAAAAACTACGTGAGGATGTATTAAAAGGAGTGGTTTGGTGGTGGCAGATTATGGAAATGAAGCTAACAATTGTTTGATGAAGAAATAATGACGTTAAAACCTGTGGGAAGCGGCTAAAAATGATCGGTGATGTGAGAAAAACGGAAATGGAAATAAAGCAAAAGTTATTAAAACTGCCGAAAGGGTTGTTTAATAGCTGAAAGGAACTGTTTGTGGACTGGAAACGGTGGATTTTATAGTAGCAAAGCGGAAAAAAAAAATTTTTTTGGTTATGGTTTGGAAGTGATTTACGTATTATTACGTATTATTGAGTGTATATCGACGGGATAAAATTGTATACTGGATTACGGTAAAAAAGGAGAAGGTGAATAGAAAGTGATGGCAAAAACAGAAGGAGGAAATAAGACGACAGAAAAGACTTCGAAATGTAACAGTGACAATAACAATAACGATAACAATAACAAACGTGATTGTTGGCTTCAAATTAATGATATGAATATAATAGAGGGAAACATTCCACGTGGGAAAAATATATCTAAAAAGAAAGATGATGAAACTTACCAAACAAAAGCGCTGGCAGGTCGATAGACACACAAACAAACACAAACATACACACAAAATTCTAGCTTTCGCAACCAATGGTTGCCTCGTCAGGAAAGAGGGAAGGAGAAGGAAAGACAAAAGGATATGGGTTTTAAGGGAGAGGGTAAGGAGTCATTCCAATCCCGGGAGCGGAAAGACTTACCTTAGGGGGAAAAAAGGACAGGTATACACTCGCACACACACACATATCCATCCACACATACACAGACACAAGCAAAAATTTGTAAAGGCAAAGAGTTTGGGCATTTTTGGGGCAGAGATGTCAGTCAGGGCGGATGTACAGAGGCAAAGATGAAGTTGAAAGACAGGTGAGGTATGAGCGGCGGCAAATTGAAATTAGAAATTAGCGGAGATTGAGGCCTGGCGGATAGCGAGAAGAAAGGATATGCTGAAGGGCAAGTTCCCATCTCCGGAGTTCTGACAGGTTGGTGTTAGTGGGAAGTATCCAGATAACCCGGACGGTGTAACACTGTGCCAAGACGTGCTGGCCGTGCACCAAGGCATGTTTAGCCACAGGGTGATCCTCATTACCAACAAACACTGTCTGCCTGTGTCCATTCATGCGAATGGACAGTTTGTTGCTGGTCATTCCCACATAGAACGCTTCACAGTGTAGGCAGGTCAGTTGGTAAATCACGTGGGTGCTTTCACACGTGGCTCTGCCTTTGATCGTGTACACCTTCCGGGTTACAGGACTGGAATAGGTGGTGGTGGGAGGGTGCATGGGACAGGTTTTACACCGGGGGCGGTTACAGGGGTAGGAGCCAGAGGGTAGGGAAGGTGGTTTGGGGATTTCATAGGGATGAACTAAGAGGTTGCGAAGGTTAGGTGGACGGCGGAAAGACACTCTTGGTGGAGTGGGGAGGATTTCATGAAGGATGGATCTCATTTCAGGGCAGGATTTGAGGAAGTCGTATCCCTGCTGGAGAGCCACATTCAGAATCTGATCCAGTCCCGGAAAGTATCCTGTCACAAGTGGGGCACTTTTGGGGTTCTTCTGTGGAAGGTTCCGGGTTTGAGGAGATGAGGATGTGGCTCTGGTTATTTGCTTCTGTACCAGGTCGGGAGGGTAGTTACGGGATGCAAAAGCTGTTTTCAGGTTGTTGGTGTAATGGTTCAAGGATTCCGGACTGGAGCAGATTCGTTTGCCACGAAGACCTAGGCTGTAGGGAAGGGACCGTTTGATGTGGAATGGGTGGCAGCTGTCATAATGGAGGTACTGTTGCTTGTTGGTGGGTTTAATGTGGACGGACGTGTGAAGCTGGCCATTGGACAGGTGGAGGTCAACGTCAAGGAAAGTGGCATGGGATTTGGAGTAGGACCAGGTGAATCTGATGGAACCAAAGGAGTTGAGGTTGGAGAGGAAATTCTGGAGTTCTTCTTCACTGGGAGTCCAGATCACGAAAATGTCATCAATAAATCTGTACCAAACTTCGGGTTGGCAGGCCTGGGTAACCAGGAAGGCTTCCTCTAAGCGACCCATGAATAGGTTGGCATACGAGGGGGCCATCCTGGTACCCATGGCTGTTCCCTTTAATTGTTGGTATGTCTGGCCTTCAAAAGTGAAGAAGTTGTGGGTCAGGATGAAGCTGGCTAAGGTAATGAGGAAAGAGGTTTTAGGTAGGGCGGCAGGTGATCGGCGTGAAAGGAAGTGCTCCATCGCAGCGAGGCCCTGGACATGCGGAATATTTGTGTATAAGGAAGTGGCATCAATGGTTACAAGGATGGTTTCCGGGGGTAACAGACTGGGTAGGGATTCCAGGCGTTTGAGAAAGTGGTTGGTGTCTTTGATGAAGGATGGGAGACTGCATGTAATGGGTTGAAGGTGTTGATCTACGTAGGCAGAGATGCGTTCGGTGGGGGCTTGGTAACCAGCTACAATGGGACGGCCGGGATGATTGGGTTTGTGAATTTTGGGAAGAAGGTAGAAGGTAGGGGTGCGGGGTGTTGGTGGGGTCAGGAGGTTGATGGAGTCGGGTGAAAGGTTTTGTAGGGGGCCTAAGGTTCTGAGGATTCCTTGAAGCTCCGCCTGGACATCAGGAATGGGATTGCCTTGGCAAACTTTGTAAGTAGTGTTGTCTGAAAGCTGACGCAGTCCCTCAGCCACATACTCCCGACGATCAAGTACCACAGTTGTGGAACCCTTGTCCGCCGGAAGAATGACGATGGATCGGTCAGCCTTCAGATCACGGATAGCCTGGGCTTCAGCAGTGGTGATGTTGGGAGTAGGATTAAGGTTTTTTAAAAAGGATTGAGAGGCAAGGCTGGAAGTCAGAAATTCCTGGAAGGTTAGGAGAGGGTGATTTTGAGGAAGAGGAGGTGGGTCCCGCTGTGACGGAGGACGGAACTGTTCCAGGCATGGTTCAATTTGGATAGTGTCTTGGGGAGTTGGATCCTTAGGAGTAGGATTAGGATCATTTTTCTTCGTTGGAAAGTGATATTTCCAGCAGAGAGTACGGGTGTAGGACAGTAAATCTTTGACGAGGGCTGTTTGGTTAAATCTGGGAGCGGGGCTGAAGGTGAGGCCTTTGTATAGGACAGAGGTTTCGGATTGGGAGAGAGGTTTGGAGGAAAGGTTAACTACTGAATTGGGGTGTTGTGGTTCCAGATTGCGTTGATTGGAATTTTGAGGTTTTGGAGGGAGTGGAGCTGGAAGTGGGAGATTGAGTAGATGGGAGAGACTTGGTTTGTGTGCAATGAGAGGAGGTTGAGGTTTGCTGGAAAGGTTGTGAAGGGTGAGTGAGTTGCCTTTCCGGAGGTGGGAAACCAGGAGATTGGATAGTTTTTTAAGGTGGAGGGTGGCATGCTGCTCTAATTTGCGGTTGGCCTGTAGGAGGATGCTCTGAACAACAGGTGTGGATGTGGGAGAGGAAAGATTGAGGATTTTTATAAAGGATAGGAATTGATGGGCGTGTTGATTGGCTGAGTGGATGTGTAGGTGAAGGATTAGGTGGGTGAGGGCAATGGATTGTTTGGTTTGGAACTGGTATAGGGACTGATGGAAAGAAGGGTTGCAGCCAGAGATGGGAACTTTAAGTGTGAGGCCTTTGGGGGTGATGCCAAATGTCAGACAAGCCTGAGAAAATAAAATATGGGAGTGTAATCTGGCTAGGGCGAAGGCATGTTTGCGGAGGGAATGTAAATAAAACTTAATGGGGTCGTTGTGAAGGTGTTGTGAGGGTGACATGGTACTAGAAGGTGGAAAGTGGAACACGAGGCTGAAATGAAAATGAGAATAAATATGAAAAAATATATGGGGAGAGATAAAGGTAAAATTAGAAAGCAAATGGAGATCTGGTGTGAAAAAAGGCGAAAAAGGGTTGGTTAGGGCTGGGCTATGTTGATCCTGTGGTGAACTTGTGTAGGTAGATAATGATGTGCATAAAGGTTAGGTGGTTGTGTTGCCGCCAAAACACGTTAAAGGGTGGAGAAATTCGGGAAAATTTCGAAAAAACTACGTGAGGATGTATTGAAAGGAGTGGTTTGGTGGTGGCAGATTATGGAAATGAAGCTAACAATTGTTTGATGAAGAAATAATGACGTTAAAACCTGTGGGAAGCGGCTAAAAATGATCGGTGATGTGAGAAAAACGGAAATGGAAATAAAGCAAAAGTTATTAAAACTGCCGAAAGGGTTGTTTAATAGCTGAAAGGAACTGTTTGTGGACTGGAAACGGTGGATTTTATAGTAGCAAAGCGGAAAAAAAAAAAAATTTTTTTGGTTATGGTTTGGAAGTGATTTACGTATTATTACGTATTATTGAGTGTATATCGACGGGATAAAATTGTATACTGGATTACGGTAAAAAAGGAGAAGGTGAATAGAAAGTGATGGCAAAAACAGAAGGAGGAAATAAGACGACAGAAAAGACTTCGAAATGTAACAGTGACAATAACAATAACGATAACAATAACAAACGTGATTGTTGGCTTCAAATTAATGATATGAATATAATAGAGGGAAACATTCCACGTGGGAAAAATATATCTAAAAAGAAAGATGATGAAACTTACCAAACAAAAGCGCTGGCAGGTCGATAGACACACAAACAAACACAAACATACACACAAAATTCTAGCTTTCGCAACCAATGGTTGCCTCGTCAGGAAAGAGGGAAGGAGAAGGAAAGACAAAAGGATATGGGTTTTAAGGGAGAGGGTAAGGAGTCATTCCAATCCCGGGAGCGGAAAGACTTACCTTAGGGGGAAAAAAGGACAGGTATACACTCGCACACACACACATATCCATCCACACATACACAGACACAAGCAGACATTTGTAAAGGCAAAGAGTTTGGGCATTTTTTGGGCAGAGATGTCAGTCAGGGCGGATGTACAGAGGCAAAGATGAAGTTGAAAGACAGGTGAGGTATGAGCGGCGGCAAATTGAAATTAGAAATTAGCGGAGATTGAGGCCTGGCGGATAGCGAGAAGAAAGGATATGCTGAAGGGCAAGTTCCCATCTCCGGAGTTCTGACAGGTTGGTGTTAGTGGGAAGTATCCAGATAACCCGGACGGTGTAACACTGTGCCAAGACGTGCTGGCCGTGCACCAAGGCATGTTTAGCCACAGGGTGATCCTCATTACCAACAAACACTGTCTGCCTGTGTCCATTCATGCGAATGGACAGTTTGTTGCTGGTCATTCCCACATAGAACGCTTCACAGTGTAGGCAGGTCAGTTGGTAAATCACGTGGGTGCTTTCACACGTGGCTCTGCCTTTGATCGTGTACACCTTCCGGGTTACAGGACTGGAATAGGTGGTGGTGGGAGGGTGCATGGGACAGGTTTTACACCGGGGGCGGTTACAGGGGTAGGAGCCAGAGGGTAGGGAAGGTGGTTTGGGGATTTCATAGGGATGAACTAAGAGGTTGCGAAGGTTAGGTGGACGGCGGAAAGACACTCTTGGTGGAGTGGGGAGGATTCTGAATGTGGCTCTCCAGCAGGGATACGACTTCCTCAAATCCTGCCCTGAAATGAGATCCATCCTTCATGAAATCCTCCCCACTCCACCAAGAGTGTCTTTCCGCCGTCCACCTAACCTTCGCAACCTCTTAGTTCATCCCTATGAAATCCCCAAACCACCTTCCCTACCCTCTGGCTCCTACCCCTGTAACCGCCCCCGGTGTAAAACCTGTCCCATGCACCCTCCCACCACCACCTATTCCAGTCCTGTAACCCGGAAGGTGTACACGATCAAAGGCAGAGCCACGTGTGAAAGCACCCACGTGATTTACCAACTGACCTGCCTACACTGTGAAGCGTTCTATGTGGGAATGACCAGCAACAAACTGTCCATTCGCATGAATGGACACAGGCAGACAGTGTTTGTTGGTAATGAGGATCACCCTGTGGCTAAACATGCCTTGGTGCACGGCCAGCACATCTTGGCACAGTGTTACACCGTCCGGGTTATCTGGATACTTCCCACTAACACCAACCTGTCAGAACTCCGGAGATGGGAACTTGCCCTTCAGCATATCCTTTCTTCTCGCTATCCGCCAGGCCTCAATCTCCGCTAATTTCTAATTTCAATTTGCCGCCGCTCATACCTCACCTGTCTTTCAACTTCATCTTTGCCTCTGTACATCCGCCCCGACTGACATCTCTGCCCAAAAAATGCCCAAACTCTTTGCCTTTACAAATGTCTGCTTGTGTCTGTGTATGTGTGGATGGATATGTGTGTGTGTGCGAGTGTATACCTGTCCTTTTTTCCCCCTAAGGTAAGTCTTTCCGCTCCCGGGATTGGAATGACTCCTTACCCTCTCCTTTAAAACCCACTTCCTTTCGTCTTCCCCTCTCCTTCCCTCTTTCCTGATGAGGCAACAGTTTGTTGCGAAAGCTTGAATTTTGTGTGTATGTTTGTGTTTGTTTGTGTGTCTATCGACCTGCCAGCGCTTTTGTTCGGTAAGTCACCTCATCTTTGTTTTTATATATAATTTTTCCCACGTGGAATGTTTCCTTCCATTATATTAACTTATTAAACAATATGTTGTGGTCTACTGTATCAAAAGCTTTAGTTAGATCAAGAAATATACCTGTTGTGTAATTCCCTTTATCTAATGCTTCTAGAATGTTTTTTGTGAGGTGTGCTGTTGCTGATTCTGTGCTTTTCCCTGATCGAAATCCAAACTGGTCAACAGACAGTAAGGTGTATTTATTCAAATAATTCATTAGCCTATCTTTCATAATAGTTTCTAATATTTTTGCAAAGCATGAGAGTAGAGAAATTCGCCTATAATTTTCAATTTTTCCTTGCATCACCTTTTTTGAAGAGAGGTAGCAATTTAGCATATTTTAAATAGTCTGGAAAGTAGCCCTGCTTGAAGGATTGGTTTATAATATCAACTAAAGGTGGAAGTAGGCTCTCGATACAGTCCTTAATTATAAAAATGGGGACTTCATCCAGACCATCTGAGTTTTTGTTTTTCAGTTTGCTGACTGCTCTGTAGACTTCTACTTGTGTTATAGGGAATAACAGCATTGAGTGTGATGCAGCATTATTTGGCTTTTTGACCTGAGGGGCTGTTAGAAAACTTTCCTGTAATTTTATTCCTATGCTACTGAAATAATCATTTATATAGTTTACCAAATATATTGGGTCTTCTATTAGAGTCCCTTCCTCTTTGATTTTCAAGTTTGATACATTCATTTTCCTGGTACCAGTTTTCTGCTTTACAATCTTCCATACTGCCTTATTTTTGTTTTCAGCAGAGAGCACCAGTTTGGAGTTATGAGCTCTCTTTGCTGCAAGAAATATTTTCCTATATGTTTTCCTATATCTTTTATAAAAGAGTGAGAAAGCAGGTTTAGTTTGATTGTGTTTAATGGAGCTCAGGCACTTTAGTGTTTCAGACAATTTTTTGATGCCTTTTGTGGCCCACTTGTTTTTTTCCTGCTGTTGATAATGGACATAACACCTTAGGAAATATTTCTTCAAAATTTAATTTAAACACTCTCATGAAGTTTTTGAATTTTTCATTTGCATCTACCTCTGAGTATACTGAGTCCCATGTTTGTCCTGCTATCTGTTTGGCAAACTCGTATCTATTTTGTTTAGAAAAAAAAAATCGCCTGTAAATATGCATTTTCTTTGTTTCTTCTGGAGCCACTTTTATATTAATGATTTGACCTGAGTGATCAGATAATTGTAGCTCTGCTACCACCACTTCACAGTTCTCTTTGCCTAAATTTGTTAATATCTGATTTTGTTATTCTTGTTGCACTGTTAACCATTGGAACTAGATTGAAATTTTGAGCAATACTTAGTAATGAGTCCCATGTAGCATCAGGATTCAGTTTATCTTCATTTAGGTCTCCACATATGAGAATGTGGTTCTTTGGAGTGGATATCTTGTCAAGAACATGATTAAGTTTGGAGAAAAGATGTTGAAGTATCCACTAGGAGATCTGTATATACATAAGATAATCAAATTCCTACACCTGTATTGGTCCCTGATTTCAACTGCTGCCAGTTCAAAATGTTGCTCTTTACTGATTACACCTAAATCCCTTCTGGTATTATACTGATAATTTTGTTTTACATAAATACAACACCCTCCACAATTCATAGAAGTCCTACAGTATGCACATGCTAAGTAATAAGACTGCAAGACTAACTGATTAATTTCAGCCTCATTGCACCAATGCTCAGTGAGACAAACAACTGAGCACTCTGTAGACTCCAGCTCCACTTCTAGCTGTTGGGTCTTATTTGCTAGGGAACACATATTTTGGTGAACAACTGTTAAGTAATTTTTGCCAACACTATTTGCATTCCCACTTTTTTCATTTTAATGTCATTCTGTGTTGGTTCAACTGCTTCCTTATTACGATTACACTCATGTTTTTTGTTTGCATATGGTATTCTTAGCTCTTCGGGGATACATCTTTCCACCTACGTATGTACCTGACATTTTGTAGTAATACACTGTACCAGGTGTATTAAAAACAACTACCACAATTTTGTCATGGCATTGCTACTGTTGTCAAGATACATTGCTTCGCTTCTGCAATTTATGTTATTGTGACCTGTATCAGTTCACAATTTTATTATGTGATAAACAAAGTTTCTAGGATTGTTTTCACTTTCTGGTAAGTAAACTTAAATATTGGTAACAAGTGTAATTTGAAAATTAGTTTATCATTTACTGCCTGTCTCACAATCATTCTTTTCTTTTTTGCTGTTTTCACTGCATACTGAACCTAAAGTTCGTGAAACAAAGTGATGAAGGTACAGAGGATGAATTCATTTCAGGCATTGTGCAGGTTCCACAGTCTGATATCAAGAATATAGTAAACATTTCTTGTACAATGAACAGAGATTTCTAGCAATGGTCCCATAAGTGCAGAAGAACTGTTGGCAAAAGTGGAACAGTCAGATGACCCCACTGTTTTCTGCTTGCTTAACGTTGTTACACAAGAACCAGCAGTCAACTACCCATTGAAAAAACACAGTACATAGATAGATTACTTCCTTTCTTTATTTCCCACGTAGATACTAGAGCATGTGGTTCAGTAGATGAATCTGTATCAAGAGCAACTGAAACAAAATGGCTGTCTGATCAGACCATAAATGAGGTGACAAATTGTTGTGTTGCCAAGAGTAATGCACTACTGGAGTTCAGAAAATTCTTTTGATCAGCTTTATATATCAAAGCCTGTACATGCAGGCATTTCAAAAAGATATATGAAACTAGTGACATAAATGACAATAGACTTAATCCTCCAAGTGACATCAAAATCATGATAAACTCCCTAAGATCAGACCTCTTATAACCACAGGCAATGTGTGCTAGTAACTGATTACAGTTAAAGGAAAGATGCATTTGTTTTACGTTTAAACATTCTTGGAATATATTTTTTTCTACAATTTCAGTTGTGGCCAGACTTCATATTTATAAAGTGTACTGTTAACCTGGTGACCTGTTTGGAAGGCCACAGGGGCTGGTCAGCTACATGCTACACTCTTATAACTTCCCAGCAACAGTGACTGACAGTGCACACTCACCCATTGCAAGGTTCATCCACTCTCTTGCTTCTGCTAGCTCGCTGTGCAATGTTACAGGCGGTAGATAATCATGCAGCACCTATGATTCTCCAGATCTTCTAAAGACATGTGTGTTACTCTTTCAAGCACTACAGTGCTCAAAGTGTTCAATGTAAATCAGGGTACACATTTTAGTGTTTCATACTGTTTTTGACATATTATTGTTCATTCATTATAGTTTTAGTGAAAAGGTATATTATTAATCATTTTTCATTAGTTTTTGTTTAAGAGTGAAGTTGCGTTGCTGAAGCAATACGGATGAAGCAATGGGCTCCTCAAGAGATATGATCATATCAGACTGTAAATGTGTGCTGAAAAGTCTGTGCAAGCATCCATTTTGAGGACGCAGTTTTAAAGGGGAAACTGATGTGATCAAACAGGGGTGTCTTACACCAGATCTTCCTATTTAACTATAACAACTAAAAATTGTCAGACATTTTCAATAATCATGATACTCCTCTTAGAAATGGTTGTGTGGCTGTAAAGAGAGACAAAAATTGTGCCATTCACTATGTGTTGTGTTTTCTTCTGATGTGTTGTGGACAAGAAATGGTGTGAGTGACATGAACTATTTCAGCAACTTACAGACACAGCACAAAAGTTTGAAGGACCATATTACATCTGTGTGGATACTCATTAAATTTGGCAGTACAAGGATAGATCTTTGCTTGGGCATTGTTTTTGATATTAAATGTTCAGAAGCATAATGAACAAGTGAAGAAAAATTCACATGGTGGACTGACATGTTGAATAATCATGTCTTCTGCCAGTTCTTTGCACTTGCAGCAGACCCAATTATTCAACATGTCAACATATTGCTTGGAAAGCCTGTTTAATTGGAGTCAAGTTTCCTAGCTGCACCAGAACTTCCTTTCAGGGGGCACAGTGAAACAGAGCACAGTGATGATCAGATCAATCATGTTGAACTGTTACACTTAATGGCACAAGAGGATGAACATCTATCAAATCACTAGCAGGTTTCAGCTCTTTTTCAAGATATCTTAAGTGACTTATAAAAAGACCTCAGTAATTCAAATGGTGAAGTCATTTTAACCCTTCCTGCAACCAGTGCTTCAGCAGAAAGATAATTCTTCGCACTGAAGAGAATCAAAACTTATCTTCAAAATACACAGTTGCATACCAAACTTTCTCACCTTGATTCACTGTCTATAGAAAGATGATTGCTCAAGTCTGTGAAACAACAGACATCATTCTATAAATCTGTGATTAATGTTTTTGACAAGAAGGATTGCAGAACTGATATCAATTATACATAAAACTTAGAGTACCAGAATTTTTAATATCATCCTTCTTCATGCAGACATTTCTGAGTATCCAATACAGCTCAACAGGCCTAATCTTTGAGACCGGGCCTTGTACTGTAATAGACAAAAATGACATTATTTAGTGTAATACTAGGGCATGATGTGATACAATAAATGATAATTATAAACAATAGCATAATAATAATTATAACAGTATTGTTACTTCTAACAATTTTTTAAAACTGATTCCAGTTACCTCATACCTCACCACTGCTTATAACCTTCCTGAACAACAAAATTTGTAAGCCACAAACTGGTAGTAAGGTACAGGCTGTGTATGGAAGCATGATACCTTTCATGGGATGGATATCACTCAAGCAGAACATGCCTCTGAAGCCAATCAGATGAGGATACAAAGTCTTGCGTTTAGCACTCAGACAAGCTATGTCACAAAATTGGTATTTACACAGGAAAACTGGATGAAGGATCTCCAGAAAATTCTAGGGGAGAACATTAACATGACCCAAGGTCTGAAACATAGTGACAGTGAGGTAGCATATGACAATGTCTTTACCACTGTGGATCATTGAAATAAGAGAATTTCAGTTCCAATGCAAACATGGTACTGTACCTTTAAAATGAATGGACCACAAGCCTGTCACTATTTTGACAACTTAAGACAATCCTAGAGAAACAACATTCATGTCAAGGAAGAATAAGGATTATACTACCAGCATTATTACTTGTCCAATAGCCGTAGCAACATACAATAATATAATGGGTGGTGTGGATCACTTCAATTAACTTGCACAAGATTATGCAGTATGTCAATGTTCTCGTAAGTGGTGGCATCAGATTCTCTACTTCCTGATAGATGTGCCAATTGGAAATGTCTTTATAATGCACAGAATGAATAAAGAACAAGAAAGGTATGAAGATCATTGAACTTTTGATTACGAATCCCAAAACATTTCATAGATGGATTCACATCCTGCACAAAAACTGTCCAGTCACCATTGTAACCAAGAAGAACACTGTGCCAGATCATGTATGACTGGTGAAGGTAGATCATATGCTTGTATGGAAAAAAAGTGGGAAATCCATTGACCAGCATAGTTCCCTGGTGATACATGTGAAGCAGATGCTCGGGTGAGATACATTAAACAACACCTTATAATCAGGAGTTCATTCATTCACCTCTTTACACAAGTAAAGCTAACAAAGAACTGGATGGTGGAACTACACAAAGATAATGGTTTGCTTGGTTCAAAGATGATGCTCAGATCGATACTGGTGTTGACCTCATCGGCGCCACACATGTACCACCATAATTTTCAGTCCCAAATCACAAAAATATAGGCAATTAATCACAAATCCAATAAGATACCAAAAAATTGTTTTAACTGACTCACCATCAAAAATGCATCCATGAAAAAGTTAAACAAAATTCTGTATAACTGATCAGCACTACGCACCTGCACTTGAGAAACACACCTGCAAATTCTTCTAAGTTTAGCATGCTGGTAAGAGTAGTTCTATAGACCACTGTGTTTCACATCAGTACGTGTCACATAATTGGATTAAAAAAATATCTACTCACCATGTGGCAGCATGAAAGTTAAGAAAATGTGCAAACTTTTGCAGCCAGTGACTACTTCTGGCAGGAGGATTCAAGGTGAAAGATGAGTGAACAGGACTGGTGAGGTTCAGAAAATGGAGAGAGCTACAGAAAACTCACTTGGAACTCCCTAGTCAGGGAGACTTACTGGATAGGATGAGGAGGAAAGACTAATTGTTGGGCACTGCACCTTTGAACAGGTTTTTAAAACTCATCTGGCACAGTCACCAACAATCTGCCTTTCCTTTTCAACCTGTCCAGTAAATTCCCCCTGATACAATGTTCTGAGCGACTTTTTCATAAATCCCCCCATTTCCTAAACCTCACCAGTCCTTCCCCTTCTTTCTTCCTCTTCAACCCTTCTGCAGAAGGAGCAACTGGCTCCGAAAGCTTGCACATACACTAAACTTCCATGTGGGTTTTCTCCTGCTGCCAGTTGGTGAGTAGATTTTTTTTTCTGTCAGAGTATATTTTCATAAACTGATTATTTGTATTGATCCAGCAGTAGATGTCACCAACACAGTGTTATAGAGCATCACCTACACACAGAGGGCCCATGACTCGCTTCTTATGTCCAACTGATCTGTCAGCTTTCTTCTGAATTTTGCAAAGTCCAAGCATCTCACGAAATTGTTTGAATATTGAGACTGGGTGTTCCTTCTTGTATTCAGACTGGGATATGTCAAGCATACTACAATACTCATGATTCGGCACAAAAATTCCCAAAACTAGTAATGCCAGTATTTAACGTCAGCACAAAAAATTTCTTCTGCATATTATACAGGGTTATTACAAATGATTGAAGCGATTTCACAGCTCTACAATAACTTTATTATTTGAGATATTTTCACTATGCTTTGCACACACATACAAAAACTCAAAAAGTTTTTTTTGGCATTCACAAATGTTCGATATGTGCCCCTTTAGTGATTTGGCAGACATCAAGCCGATAATCAAGCTCCTCCCACACTCGGCGCAGCATGTCCTCATCAATGAGTTTGAAAGCATCGTTAATGCGAGCTCGCAGTTCTGGCACATTTCTTCGTAGAGGAGGTTTAAACACTGAATCTTTCACATAACCCCACAGAAAGAAATCGCATGCGGTTAAGTCGGGAGAGCGTGGAGACCATGACATGACTTGCTGATCATGATATCCACCACGACCGATCCATCGGTTTTCCAATCTCCTGTTTAAGAAATGCCAAACATCATGATGGAAGTGCAGTGGGGCACCATCCTGTTGAAAGATGAAGTCGGCGCTGTCGGTCTCCAGTTGCGGCATGAGCCAATTTTCCGCGGGCTACGCATGAAACTGCAGGCCGACCCGTTGATTTCCCCTTACAGAGGTATCCACAAGATTTATACTGCACATACCATCGCCGAATGGAGTTAGCAGTTGGTGGATCTTTGTTGAACTTCGTCCTGAAGTGTCGTTGCACTGTTATGACTGACTGATGTGAGTGCATTTCAAGCATGACATACGCTTTCTCGGCTCCTGTCGCCATTTTGTCTCACTGCGCTCTCAAGCGCTCTGATGGCAGAAACCTGAAGTGCGGCTTCAGCCAAACAAAACTTTATGAGTTTTTCTACGTATCTGTAGTGTGTCGTGACCATATGTCAATGAATGGAGCTACAGTGAATTTATGAAATCGCTTCAATCATTTGTAACAGCCATATACATGATGTAAAGCTACTGTTACTTGTGATGTTACATTTACCTGATAAAACATGAAGCACAGACAGAGTTAGCAAAAGAATCAAATTTGCTAAGAAAGCTGCAGTGTTCTCCAATTCACTTCTTCCAGGCTAAATTTATAATTTTTAACTATGTTGTTCACTAGTTAATTAATGTAATTTTATGATGTGCATGGATAGCAAAGAAACATATAGAAAGAAACTTTCTTTCCTCTGTATGAAAACATTTTACAAGACCATCTGAAGTATGAATCACACATGAAATGTGGATTTAAGTACTATAATTATGGTTAGTACAAATTACATGATGAAATCTATACCTACCAGGAATGTGCTTATATGGTTTTATTTTGCAATTGTAAAAAATGATGGATAGATGTCAGTGGCTGGAATAAAGCTTGTAGGTAGTTTTACATAAGTATCTGTCATTTTGCAATCAGCAGAGATTTGAACAAACTTGTTTCTTTACAGTGGCATTGTGCGACGTGTACGCCTGGGTGATGTTGACTTAACAACACCAAGCGATGATGAAGCTGTGCAGGAGATTGATGTTGAATGGGTAATCCCACATCCCCTCTATGAACGAAAGTTCAAGTTCCATAATGTGGCTGTCCTCCATTTGCACACACCAGCTGAACTTAGCTCACGTGTTCGGCCTGCTTGCTTGAATACATTAAGACAGCTGCCAACAAATCATGCAATTATAACAGGATTTGGAGCTGAAAGTTTTGCATCAACAGAGTATGGTAGGTTAAAGCATTTAAAATGCTTATACCAGTGAAGGAAAGTGGCTACTCACCATATAGCACAGATGCTGAGTTGCGATAGGTACAACAAAAAGATTCACACAATTATAGCTTCCAGCCATTATGGCCTTTGTCAGCAGTAGACACACATCCACAAATGTGCGCACACACACACACACACACACACACACACACACACACACACACACACACACACACACACACACACACACACACACACACACACACACACACACATTTACGCAAACACAACTTGCACGCATGTCTGCAGTCTCAGAGAACTGAAACCACACTGTGAGCAGCAGCATCAGTGCATGATGGGAGTAACGACTGGGTAGGGGTAAGGAGGAGGATGGGGTGGGGAGGGGGAGAGATAGCATGGTGGGAGTGATGGACAGTGAAGTGTTGCAGTTTAGATGGAGGGCAGGAGACAAGTGTGGAGGGGGAAGGGGGTAAGTAGGAGAAGGAGAGAAAAATAAATTAAAAGACTAGGTGTGGCAGTGAAATGACAGCTGTGTGGTGCTGGAATGGGAACAATGAGGGGGCTGGGTGGGTGAGGACAGTGACTAATGAAGGTTGAGGCCAGGAGGGTTATGGGAATGTAGGATGTATTGCAGGGAAAATTCTCACTTGCGCAGTTCAGAAAAGCTGGTGTTGGTGGGAAGGATCCATATGGCACAGGCTGTGAAATAGTCATTGAGATGCGGGATATCATGTTTGGCAGCATGTTCAGCAACAAGATGGTCCACCTGTTTTTTGGCCACAGTTTGTCAGTGGCTGTTCATGCGGACAGACAGCTGATTGGTTGTCATGCCTACATAGAATGCAGCACAGTGGTTGCAGCTTAGCTTGTAAATCACATGACTGGTTTCACAGGTAGCCCTGCCTTTGATCGGATAGGTGATGTTAGTGACCAGAGTGGAGTAGCTGGTGGTAGGAGGATGTATGGGACAGGTCTTGCATCTAGGTCTATTACAGGGGTATGAGCCATGAGGTAAGGGATTGGGAGCAGGGGTTGTGTAAGGATGGACGAGTATATTGTGTAGGTTTGGTGGACAGTGGAATACCATGGTAGGAGGGGTGGGAAGGATAGTGGGCAGGACATTTCTCCTTTCAGGGCACAACAAGAGGTAATCGAAATCCTGGCGGAGAATGTAATTCAGTTGCTCCAGTCCCAGGTGGTACTGAGTTAAGAGGGGAATGCTCCTCTATGGCCAGACTGTGGGACTTCGTGAGGTGGTGGGAGACTGGAAAGATAAGGCACGGGAGATTTGTTTTTGTACGAGGATGGGAGGATAACTATGGTCAGTGAACACTTCATTGTAACCCTTGCTGTATTTAGAGAGGAACTGCTCATCACTGCAGATGCGATTGAGGTTCTGGAGGAATGTGAATAAGGTGTCCTCACCTTCAATAGAGATAGAAAAGATGTCAACAACAAATCTGAACCAGGTGAGGGGTTTAGGATTCTGGGTTTTCAGGAAGCATTCCTCTAGATGGCCCATGAATGGGTTAGCATAGGATGGTGCCGCGCAGGTGCCCATAGCCGTAACGTGGATTTGTTTGTAGGTAATGCCTTCAAATGAGGAGTAATTATGGGTGAGGATATAGTTGGTCATGGAGACTAGGAAGGAGGTTGTTGGTTTGGAATCCATAGGGCATCTGGAAAGGTAGTGTTCGACAGCAGTAAGGCCATGGGCATTAGGAATGTTAGTGTACAGGGAGGTGGCATCAGTAGAGATGAGCAGGGCACCATGTGTTAAAGGGACGGGAACTGTGGAGAGTCAGTCGAGGAAATGTTTGGCATGTAGGAGGATAGGTTCCGAGTAATGGAGCGTCCTGGGTGGTTGAGTTTATGGACTTTAGGAAGCATGTAGAAGGTGGGAGAGCAGGGAGTGGTAGGGGTAAGTAGAGAGATGGACTGTGGAGAGAGATTCTGGGATGGGCCTAAGGATTTGAGTAGTAACTGGAGATCCTTCTGGATTATTGTAATGGGATCACTATGGCATGGTTTGTAGGTGGAAGTATGTGACAGCTGACACAGTCCTTCTGCCATGTAATTCTTGTGGTTCAAAACAATGGTGGTGGAGCCTTTGTCTTCAAACATCCATCCTGGATTTTCTATTGTTTGTTTTTTGCCTGATGGCTTTTCTTCAATCCTAACCCTGTGCTGTTTTCCTTTGTAACTACTTTCTTTTGGATCGCTATACTCAATGTCTATTCTTCTTTCTTTTCTTTCCTGTGTTTCTCTTGTTGCCTTACCAACTGCACTGCATGCTATACTTATGAGCCACAGTGTATCAAATGTCTCGACTGCACACAACAGACAACCTCAATACCACTCTGATTGTTGGTGCAGCATCTTGTGTCCCACATTACTCCTGCGAAGATAATTAAGCCCTTACCTTCAAACTGATCACGCTCCCTGTGTCAGTTCCTGTATTTTTGTGTGTTATCTCACGCACTTTTCCAGTGCCATGATCTTGTATCTCTACCTACGAACCCCTCCCCACACCCCACACTTCCTCCTTTCTGTCCCTGTTTGCACCCACTAAATCCAACTCATCCAGTCACATCTGCCGTCCCCCTTCTTTACGCTTATCCCCCATCAAACCTGCTACCCACGGTAAGATGCATATATTTATTAATGATTAGTTATTCTCTACTTTGACCCTTGTGACTTCTTTCCAATTTTAGTGAGTGTTCGCCTTCCACTATCGTCATCTTCCTCAGATTTTATCTTGATTTTCCCCCTTGTGCATCCATTGGTCCTTTTTGTGTTTTTCACACGTATTTGGGTGTATTTTGCATAATTTTTCAGATGTAAGTCTACTTTCTTAAGTAATTTTTCACATTTTTTGCACCACCATGGATTCATGCTCCTTCCATCTGGGTCAATACAGAAAAGTTTCCTTATCCCTAGTCAGATCCCACTCCCACATATTGTTCCTCCATTGTTGCTTGGCTCATGAAATCCCCCCCCCACCCCTCCCCCCTAATGCCCTTACCATCAAATTACCCATCTCTGTTTGCCACCCCTCCTTCCACAATGACCTCCACCTGTTCAGATTTCACCAATCCTTAGCCCTTACCAACATAGTCCTGCAGAACAATATCAACCAAGCCCAATCCTCCTTGCAATACCTTCTCTCCATCCGCAAAATTCTCCTGCTGTGTAATCCCAAATTCCTGGAACCCATAACATACATTGAAACTCTTGCCCTGCAGGAACTTGGGCAACAGGCACAATGCCACCTCAGAAAGCTCTCCATCCTGCTCACTTCCTACTCCTGCCTTGGAGTACCACTGTCCGTCCCTTCTACAACAATCTCCAAACCTCCCCCACGCCCCCTCATAGCTGACAAACCTAGTCTCACAGACCTACTACACTTACCCCACCACCAAACAGAACCCAGAACCTAAACAGACCCACAACACAGTTATGAACCTTTCCTCCAGAATCCTTAGTCCCACAGAAATATCAGTCCTTTCCAAAGGTCTCACCTTTTGCCCCACTCCCAAATTCAACCATGCAGGACTTGTTAAAGACCTTCTCTCCTTCTCCCAGTCCCTACAGTGGAAACACTTTTTTGCCACCAACCCAACCTATCAGACTCAACCGAAGACCAATATTGAACCTAACTCAGTTCACTCCTCCATCCGACCGTGATCCACCCCCACTGCCTCCAAATCAACTCCTGTTAACTTTCCAGAATTTCTTAACCTTGAACCTTGCCTCACCATCATTCCCCAAATCCCCCAACCTGCAAACTAACCTTACATCCACAGAAAGAACTGTAGTCCACCATCTAAAAGCTGATCCTGACCTTATAATCCTACCTGCAGACAAAGGCTCCACCACCGCTGTTTTGAACTGCAAGGATTACATGGCAGGATGACTCCGTCAGCTGTCAGGTGCTTCCACCAACAAACCATGCCACAGTGATCCCAATCCAGTAATTCAGCACGATCTCCAGTTACTACCCAAAGCCTTAGGCCCATCCTGGAACCTCTCTCCAGAGTCATATCTCTCTATTTACCCCTACCACTCCCCACACTCCCACTTTCTACATGCTTCCTAAAGTCCATAAACCCAACCACCCAGGACACCCCATTGTGGCTGGTTACTGCGCCCCCACTGAGATAATCTCTGCTCTCCTATACCAACACCTTCAACCTATTACCCGGAACCTATCCTCCTACATGCCAAACATTTCCTCGTCTGACTCTCCACAGTTCCCATCCCTTTAACACATGGTGCCCTGCTCATCACTACTGATGCCATCTCCCTGTTCACTAACATTCCTAATGCCCATGGCCTTACTGCTATCGAACACTTCCTTTCCAGATGCCCTATGGATTCCAAACCAACAACCTCCTTCCTAGTCTCCATGACCGACTATATCCTCACCCACAATTACTTCTCCTTTGAAGGCATTACCTACAAACAAATTCATGGTACAGCTATTGGCACCCACATAGCACCAACGTATGCTAACCTATTCATGGGCCATCTAGAGGAATCCTTCCTGAAAACTCATAATCCTAAACCCCTCACCTGGTTCAGATTCATTGATGACATCTTTGCTATCTGGATCAAAGGTGAGAACACCCTACCCACATTCCTCCAGAACCTCAACTTCTTCCCCATTTGCTTCACCTGGTCCTACTCAACCCAACAAGCCACTTTCCTAGATGTTGACCTCCACCTCAGAGATGGCTACATTAGTACCTCTGTCCATATCAAACCTAATAACCACCAGCAATACCTCCACTTCGACAGCTGCCACCCATTCCATACCAAGAAGTCCCTTCCATACAGCCTAGCCACCCATGGTCATTGCATGTGCAGTGATGAGCAGTTGCTCTCTAAATACACCGAGGGTCTCACTGAAGCGTTCACTGACTATAGTTATCCTCCCATCCTTGTACAAAAACAAATCTCCTATGCCTTATCGTTCCAGTCTTCCTAAAGTCCCACAGTCTGGCCACAGAGGAGCATTCCCCTCTTAACTCAGTACCAGAGCAACTGAATTACATTCTCTGCCAGGGTTTCTATTACCTCTTGTTGTGCCCTGAAATGAGAAATGTCCTGCCCACTATCCTTCCCACTGCTCCTACTGTGGTATTCCACTGTCCACTAAACCTACACAATATACTCGTCCATCCTCACACAACCCCTGCTCCCAATCCCTTACCTCATAGCTCATTTTCCTGTAATAGACCTAGATGTGAGACCTGTCCTAGATATCCTCCTACCACCAGCTACTCCACTCTGATCACTAACATCACCTATCCCATCAAAGGCAGGGTTACCTGTGAAACCAGTCATATGATTTACTAGCTAAGCTGCAAGAACTGTGCTGCATTCTATGTACCGTATTTACTCGAATCTAAGCCACACTTTTTTTCCAGTTTTTGTAATCCAAAAAACCGCCTGCGGCTTAGAATCGAGTCCAAAGTAAGCGGAAGTTCTGAAAAATGTTGGTAGGTGCCGCCACAACTAACTTCTGCCGTCGAATATATGTAGCGATTCACAGGCGTGCTTTTCAGGCACAAAGATAAATACTGGCGCTAAAACCTCTGCATCAGTAAATAAAAAAAATAAAAAAAATAAAAAATAAAAAAAAAAAAAAAAAAAAGGGTGGAAGACGAGATTTTTTTCTCTGCCCCGAGTTTCTATCACTGCATTTTCATACATTATCCAACGAAGTAAATATAGATTCCGTATTGTTCATCTTCGAATGTAGCAACATTTCAATGTACTGTACTACGAAAATCCGACTGGCAAGACTGTTCAGGATGTTTGTCAATATGGCCAACTCTACGTTCTGAATTTTTTCTACCTATGAGAAGAGATGGTTGCTAATAGGAACTTCTATGAATTGTGAATCACATGCAGTATTCTCTTCACCATAAGAATAATATGTATATAAACATTTTGCCATGTATTGTTTCGTGTTTGCTGCTATCTCATTTAAATCCTGTCTGCTTAATAAACTACAAAACTAGAGTGAGACAACAGCAAACGCGGAAGAATATACATATCATTTCATGTTTATATTTGTATTATTCTTATGCCCAATAGTGATACAGTCAGAAATGAAGCACGTGAACTGACTAGATTTTTAAATCTAAGATGACTAATTTCTGTGCAGAATGTTATATACTAAAGAGGCGTCTGCAAAGATTTTCAAACGGAGAAAAATTTTCGCTAAACTCTCGTTCAGAACATCTTCTATCATACGCAGTCTATTATTTGGTTCTTGTTGATCATCGTCAAAGAAAGCAGTAGTGTTAGTAACTAACAACAAATAGCTGTCTCTTGCCATTGTTTTGCTAATGAGACAATTCCTCTCTTTTTCTATTTTTAATTGTAAGCGGCGGTAGCGCGCACAAAAGCAAGCCATGCCGCGAGCGGGACAGGTCGTAAACATTGATTATCAGAATGCGACAAACAGTGCATGACACAGCACAGTAATGCATTTTCAGCTTAGAGTGACGTAAACACCTATAACAAAGAGAACAGCACTTATCAGATCAAAGAAAAATAAGCAATCAATCCAAACCAGACGAAGCACATGCAAAAGGAAGGGTACCCGTATAAATATGGACGGAGCACCCGATGCATAGCAATGGCTACCTGGCAAAGCTTAACTGCTAAGCTTACTATGTGAACCAAACTACTGTAGCTGTATCGTCATTCATTCATCCTAAATTGTGTCTCATATTACAATGGGCCAACTTTGTTTCGATTTGGAGGTGCTGCTTAAAACTGAATTTTCGAGTCTCAAATTTCAGGTGTGGCTTAGATTCAGGAAAATTTTTTTTCCTTGATTTCCAGTCTCATTTTTCAGGTGCGGCTTAGATTCGAGTGCGGCTTAGATTCGAGTAAATACGGTAGTCACGACAACCAACCAGCTGTCTGCCTGCATGAACGGTCACCGACAAACTGTGGCCAAAAAACAGGTGGACCACCCTGTTGCTGAAAACGCTGCCAAACATGACATCCCTCATCTCAATGACTGTTTCACAACCTGTGCCATATGGATCCTTCCCACCAACACCAGCTTTTCTGAATTGCACAAGTGGGACTTTCCTTGTGATACATCCAATGTTCCCATAACCCTCCTGGCCTCAACCTTCGTTAGTCACTGTCCTCACCCATCCAGCCCCCTCCCTGTTCCCATTCCAGCACCACACAGCTGTCATTTCACCGCCACACCCAGTGTTTTAACTTCTTTTTCTCTCCTTTCCACTACTTACCCCCCCCCCCCCCCCTCTGCAACTTCTCTCCTACCCTCTGTCTAAACTGCAACACTTCACTGTCCATCACTCCCACCATACTATCCCTCCGCCTCCCCGACGCAGCCTCCTCCTTACCCCCACCAAATCACCAGTCCCATCATGCACTGGTACTGCTGCTTGCAGAGTGGTTTCAGTTCTCTGAGACTGCAGACGTGTGTGTGTGTGTGTGTGTGTGTGTGTGTGTGTGTGTGTGTGTCTACTGCTGACTAAGGCCTTAATGGCTAATGGCTGAAAGCTATAATTGTGTGAATCTTTTTGTTGTGCCTACCATGACTCAGGATCTCTGCTATATGGTGAGTAGCAACTTTCCTTCTCTGGTATAGTGTGTTCCGTCCTGGATTTTCCATTGTTTTATTTAAAATGCTAGCTTTTCTACCACAGTGTTACTGTAAAATGATACCATTTAAAAAATTGTTAGAAATGTAGTTTTCCATTCAGAAAGCATCTGTCGTTAATTATTGTTTGGTGTAATTATTTGGTACTGAGATATTGATCTCCCTCCTCTTCCACATATTTACGTTCTGGTCATTGCTAGCATCAACTTGATCATCTCAAAGCTATAGGTTTAAATGAGTGTAGAATGGTGTTTGCTCAAAGATTTACACATGTGATGTTTTAGATGACATAAACATGAATTTTATTCCTTCCAAAGCTCAGTTATTACTCACAGTGACCACTTTTTACACCAAGAAAAGTCATTGGCACAATTATCCAGAATCAGCACCCATAATTATAGTGGTTAAGGTAATTGACACAAAATAAACAGATTGCATTTATACAAAAAAGTCACAGTTGACAATTACCACTGTCTTTTAGTGGTTTATTTATAGCCTTAGTGAATGAGGAGGAGGGGCGGTGGGGGGGGGGGGGGCAGTACCACAGCTCTTTTGTGGATGTGTGTCACATGTGAAATGCATGGGGCTCCGAGATATTGCAGCCTTTCTTATCTCTTGGCTGCATTCCCTTCCCTATATACACTTTTTCCCATCATAGCTCTTACCCCTCCAGCTTCTTCTCCCTCCAGCTTCCTCATCCTCCCTCAGAGTTTCCCTTTGCTATGACTTCCACTATTCCTTTGTGGTCTAGCTAGTCTTGTGTTTCCACTATCCCCTTTTTTTTCTGGTCTCCCTTGGGGTTTGATCTCCCATTCTAAACTCTTTCCATAGTCTGAACCATTTGGGGCAGAACTACCTCTCTAGCATCTCTGATGTGGGTTCCTCTCCTTTCCCACCATAGACCCCAACCTCCACTGGGTCAACAGCATGGTGGCTGGTCAATGCGGTAGGCTGTTATGACATACCCATCTATCTGAACCCACTGACAACACAGGATTCACTCTTTTGGTACCTGAGCTGTCACTCTCTTGTGTATGCATAGGAGTGGTTGCTCACCTTTTTAAGGCATTGGAACTCCAGGCAATGACTGCCATGACAGGCAGCCCTTGCTGCCATTGGGTAGTGCCCACAAGGTGAGCACTTGATATGAGGGGGTAGTACCAGGATGGATACTCTTTGCAACAAGTGTGCCAACTCCATACTTCTGGCCATTCTCCTGCAGCTGCCTCTTCATACAGGAACAGTTCTTTCTCTGCTCCTACTTTTAGTTCTTTGGCCTTTTCCACCCTGGCCACCCCCTGGCAGGAGGGCCAGGCCCACCTCATTTGGGCGGAACCATTTCCCTGTTACTTGGTTTGTTCCAGGACGGATGGGAGGATTTTTCCCATTACAAAACCAAACTTTTTTGTAGAACACATTGTAGATAAATTTGGTGAAGTTGACTTCCTTAGTAAGATACAATCTGGTTCCCTACTGATTAAAACCTCTTCTGCCAGTCAACTTCCCCTTTGTGATTGTGAGCACTTAGGAGACATCCCAGTGAGCATTACTCCTTACCAATCCTTAAATATGACCCAGGGCACTATTTTGTACAGGGACAGGGACCTCCTCCTTCAATCTGATGAGAAACCTGGGACTCATCTACCACTGCACTGTATTTATTGCACTGATACTTGCACTTTCATAGTGGCTTTTGAGGAGATATCCTTTCAGAAGAAGTCAGTTAAGGTTTACTATCATGACATGAAGCCCTATGCCCTGCCTCCGAAGTGCTGTTTCTGGTGTTTCTGTTTGGTCTTTGTATTTGAGGCAACTCTGTTTGTGGTAGCTGCATCCTTCAGCCAAGAACATGAACTGTTCCGGCTCACATTCTGCTCACTCACTAGATTACACGATCTACAAAAAGGAAAGAAAGATCCAGGAATTCCAAACTCTCACATACCTATCCTTCTCTTTGGCCTGACAGAAATTCAACTGTCTCCACACAGTGTCTTTAATGTCTGTCTTTTATTCTGGTGCATCTTTTCATCCTCTTCCTCCTTCCTTCCATCATTTCCACCTCCCTAGCAGACCCCATTCTCTCTCCTCATGGAATCACGCCTCCTCAGCTGGAGAAGAAACCCTCTTCTCTGGCACCCACTGAGGATGGGACTCCCTCTAGAAGTCCCCTACCTGCCATCTCTAGGATAAGAAGCTTGTTAGTTAGACAGACATGGGGATGATGACTGCCGAGGTCTGATCTTATATTTGTGGATGTCACTCCACGCTTACTAGTGACTGACACTGACTTGACACAGTGAATGATTCTGGCCCATTTCATGTCCATCTGGACTATTATACTACTCTCCTTTAATAGAATTGTAATGATTATTATTGTCACCTTCCAAGATTGCAGACTCTTCTTTCTCTCTACTCTGTAGCTTGTGTCATATTGTAGGAATCTCTTTTTGTGAAGACTCTTTTGCAAACTTTTTGTGGATTTCAAGCATCCTGCCAGAGTCAGGTTAGCCCTTTGCAAACCTCCAGTTGCTTCTCACTGGTCCACATGGAAATTGTATGTCTGCATGGAAATTGTCAGTTTCTGTGAAACTCTTCAAACCACAGTGGAAGCACTGACCATTCAGATCCATATGCAATCTTTATCTCACCCCAAACCAGACTCCTACACTTCCAGATCTTCTTGTCCTTCTTTGACAGCTCCCTCCTCCCTTCTTTCACCTTGGGGATTTTGATGCCCATACCACTCTGTGGAATGATAGTGTGTCCACTCACTGGGATACCTTCTGGCAGGGCTTAATCTCTGTCTGCTCAACACTGGATCTCCCATACACTTTAGTGTAGCACACGGCACTTTCTTGGCTATTAATCTTTCACTCTGTAGACCTGAATTCCTCACCTCCTCTCCTGTCAGTGGGAAGTTCATGACGATTTGTGCAACAGTGATCATTTTCTGATAGTCTTTCATTTCTTCAGCATCACTTGCCTGGACGTCCTCCCAGGTGGGCCTTTACAAATGCAGATTAGGAAGCTCTTCCTGGAATGCCTGCCCCAGGGGGCTCATGGTCCTTTAGTGAATAAGTGCATGGAGAGCACGGGGCCCGAGGTATTGCAGCCTTCTTTCATTCCTGAGCTGCATTTCCTTGCCCTTCCTCTCCTTTCCTGTCCTTGCTCCTTCCCCTTCACCCTCTCCTCTCCTCTCCTCTCCTCTCTTCTCTCCCCTCCCACTCTTAGTGTACTTGTTTATGTTGGCCCCTCTATCCTTCTGGTTATGTTGGCTTTCCAATTTGCTTTTGTTGCGTCATTACCACATCCTTCTGGCATTCTCTGGTCCCCCTCTGTTTGACCTTCATTACTTAATTTCTATTCAATAGTGTGAGCTATTTGGGGAAGAGCACCGTACCTAGTGTCTCCAGTGTGTGCCCTCCTGGTTCCTTCCACCTTTTCCTTCACTTCATTGTCTGATGCTAGTGCATAGCCAGCATGGTAGCCAGCCCATATGGCAGGGTCGCTATGATGTACTCTTTTGGTTGAGCCCCCTGGAAACACAGGGATCACACTTCTGATACCTGAGCTGTGACCACCTCATGTAAGTCTAGGAGTGGTTGCTTGTCATCCTGAAGCAGCGGAACTCCCGGCAATGGCCGCCATGCTAGATGGCCCTTGTTGTGGCTGGGTGGTGCCCTTGGGGAGAGCCACTGATCGGAGTGGGTGGTAGCAGGGTGGACACAATGCAAATGAAATGCATATGGGTCCAGAACTCTTGCTGTTCTTCTGTGGCCATCTCTCTGCATGGAAATGATTCTTTTAGTGCTGGTTCTTCTGCCCCTTTGGCCTTCCCTTCCATGGCTACCTCCTGGGAGGGGGGTCAGGCTCGTCAGCTAGGGGCAAAACCTTTCCCCCGCTATGTGGTTTGCACCAGAACTGATGGGGATACTTTCACTAATACCAAACCTTTATTTTTTGTGGAACACATTGAAGACAAGTTTGGCGAAGTGGACTCTCTGAGTAAGATGCGATTGGGTTCGTTGTTGGTCAAAACTGCTTCAGCTGCCCAGTCTGCAGCCTTTTGTGCCTGTAACCATCTTGGGACAATTCCTATGTCCATTACTAGTCTTTAAATATGGTTCAAGGTGTGATTTTTAACTGGGACCTCATCCTTCAAACTGATGAGGAACTTCAGGACAATCTCGGATGGCGGGGTGTTCACTTTGTTCAGTGTGTTCAGAAGGGTCCGAAGGACAATCACATTGATACTGGTGCCTTTATCCTGGCCTTTGAAGCGGTTCCCTCCCAGAGAAGGTGAAGATTATGGTTTATCAATGTGATGTGAAGCTGTACATCCCACCACCTATGAGATGTTTTAAGTGTTTGCATTTTAGACACATGTCTTCTTGCTGTTTGCAGGCCCCTCTCTGTAGTAACTGTGGATGTCCAGTCCATGACGAGAGTTCCTGTGTTCTCCCACCTGTGTGTGTTAATTGCCATGGCAATCATTCTCCACCTTCACCAGATTGACCATTTTATAAGAAGGCAGAGAAGCTACAGGAGTATAAGACCCTTGATCGTCTAACCTACACTGAGACTCGTAAGAAGGATGCATGTCTTCATCCTGTGTCCATGATGTCTAGGTATGCTTTAGTTACATTTTCACCCCTTCCTCCCCCTTCCTTACCCCAGTCCCAAACACCTCTCCTCCCCACTCCCTTATGGCTCCCACACTCTCCCCTCTGTCCGCCGCTCCCCCTCCCCAGCCAGAGAAGTGTCCCATTTCTTCAGCGTCTGCCGGTCAAGGGCGCCCCTCCCGGATACCCCTTCCCAGCACCACGAGAACTACCACATGACGACCATGAGAACTGCGGTCTGTGGGCCCCCAGGTTGCCTGATCTATTTCTGTTCCAGATCTTGCAGCAGCTAGCTCCTTTTTGCCACACAGACCTCCTCGATCTCAAACAGAAAAGAAGAAGAAACATAAGTCTCAGGACAAGGAGCCTCTGGTGTTGCCAGAGCTCCCATACCCACCTTTGTAACCTGACGCTGACCTGCTGTTCGTGGATATTGCCCCCTCCTTGTCAGTGACAGTTGGTGACCCGGTGGCATGACTGGCTTTAGCCTGTTCACCCCCCATTTGAATCATTGTTCTGTGTTTATCCAATGGAATAGTAGTGGATATTACCGTCACCTTCCAGAGTTGAAATCCTTTATTTTGTTTTACTCTGCAGCTTGTATGGTTCTATAGGAATCTCATTTTTCTGTCGGAATTGGGTCGCCCCCAGCGGGCCTCTGGTGGCATTTGTACGTTGGTCCATATGGACGTTGCTAGCACGTGGATTCCTCTTCACACTACATTGGAAGCAGTTGCTGTTAGGGTCCACTGGACTCTGAGGTCATGGTTTGCAATCTTTATCTCCCTCCTGACAGGACTTACACTTGCTGCCTTAACTGCCCTTTTTCAGCAACTTCCTCCTTAATGCTCATCATCCCTTGTGGGGCAGTGCATTTCCATCTAGTTAGGGTCTTCACATAGACCAGTTTCTTGCAGACCATGACTTGTGCCTTCTTAATGATGGCTCCCCTACTCACTTCAGTGCTGCTTGTCGTACCTTTTCTGCCATTGATCTTTCTCTTTCTTCTCCTTCCCTCCTCCCTTCATCACACTAGTCGCCACATGATGACCTTTGTGATAATGACCATTTCCCATTGATTCTCTCACTTCCTTCCTACTCCCCAATGGACAGGTTACATTGTTGGTCTTTCCAATGTGCTGATTGGCCTCTATATACTGCACAGGTAATTTTTTCTCCCTCTTTGTCGGGTTGTATTGATGACATCCTATGTGACATGTCTGACGCCATTGTTCACGCTGCTAGCCTTGCTATCCCGCTCTCATCTGGACCATTTCACTGCCGGCAAGTCCATGGTGTAGTATGGCCATTGCCATTGCCATTTGCCATCTGTGATCACTGTCTAGCTTCGCAACACCTTAAGAGTCACCCATCCATTGCCAACCTTATTACCTCAAACGCCTTTGTGCTAAAGCCCGTTACTTAAAAATGCTTTGTTTCTTCCCTCAGTTCTACTGTCCCTATGTCATGGGTATGGGCTACACTTTGCTCTGTCCAAGGTTGCCATCAGCAGTCTAACCTCCTGGGCCTTCCCCTCCCAGATGGCCTTTGTACAGATCTGTTGATCCTCGTGGAACATCTTGTGACCTATTTTGCAACAGCATCAGCATCAGTCTCCTATCCAGCCCGCTTTCCTTCACCAAAAACAGCAGGCTGAAGCTTCCACCTTATGTTTTACCCCTTATCAGCCAGAATCTTACAACGAACCTTTTACTGAATGAGAACTTCTTTCCGCACTTTCTTCTTCTCATGATACGGCCCCTGGCCCTGACTCCATTCATAAGCAACTGTTTCAACATCTCAGTGCTCCACAACAGCAACATCTTCTCTGGGTGTTTAACTGTATTTGGCTCCAGGGTGACTTCCCTTCTCAGTGGAGGGATAGCATCATGGTTGCTGTCATTAAGCCTGGTAAGAACCCCCTATTTGTCGAAAGCTATCAGCCTATTAGTCTGACAAATGTTGTTTGCAAGTTACTTGAATGGATAGCAGCCCATCGGCTCAATTGGGTCCGCAAATCTCGGGACATATTATCCCCTTACCAGTGTGGCTTCCGAGAGGGATGGTCTCCGATTGATCACTTAGTTCACTTGGAATCTGCAGTTCAGCAGGTTTTTCCCAGTGTCACTATTTGCTTACAGTATTTTTCGACCTTCACAAGGCCTATGATATGGCTTGGCGCCATCACGTCTTTCTTACACTTCATGAGTGGGGCCTTCGGGGCCTGCTCCCAATTTTTATCCCCCAGTTACTGTTCCCTCGGTCATTCAGGGTTCAGGTTGGTACTGCTTTTAGTTCTCCACAGACTCAGGAGAATGGCATCCCACAGGGTTCCGTATTGAGTGTACATCTTTTCCTCATTGCTATAGGTGGACTTGTGGCCTCTGTCAGTCCTTTGGTCACCCCTGCTTTGTATGTGGATGATTTCTACATTTGGGTTAGTTCCTCCTCGATGGTCTCTGCAGAGCGGCAGCTCCAGGGAGCTATAAGGCGCATGGACCCCCTCACAAGGGTTTCAATTCTCTCCTTTAAAATCGCAGGTGGTCCACTTCTGTCGCTGTACTATGGTCCACCTTGATCCGGAGCTCTACCTCGATGCACAACAATTACCTGTGGTCCCACAGTTTCCTGGATCTTCTTTCTGACAACAAGCTCACTTGGCTGTCACTTGGCAGACTTCTAAAGGTAGGATGTTTCCGTAAACTCAATGTCCTTCGCTTCTTTGCACACACCTCTTGGGGTGTGGACCACTCTATCCTTCTCCACCTTTATCGGGCTTTAGTGCTGTCTCACTTGGACTATGGTTGTCAAGTTTATGGTTCAGCTGCTCCTTCCACACTGCACCTCCTGGATCCAGTCCACCTGGTTGAAGCTGGGACCCCCCCCCACCCCACGCCTCTCCCTTTCAGTTCGGCGGTCCCAGCTTCTGGTTTCTTATGGAATCACTGTCCATTCCTCTCCCACTGATCCTTCCTATTCTATCCTGTTGCCAGACCAAGGATGTCACCCTCCTGATTCCTGCCCTTGGGCAGGTTTACCGGTTGGGCTCTGCCTTGCATCTCTGCTCTGTGATTTTCAGCTTCCTTCTTTGTCCTGTCTCCCACGTTCCCTCTCCAACACCTCCCCACCCCCCATCCCCCCTGCAGGTCCAGGGGTTAGAATAGGCCCGAGGTATTCCTGACTGTTGTAAGAGGAGACTAAAAGGAGCCCCTCCCCCTTAACTGGGTAGTTTGTGCCTGCGTCCGGAGATGGACTGTTCCACGACTTATATTTGTGGTCATTTTGGTTTTTCACTTGTTCAGGTTTCTTCCTTTCTTTGTTTGGTTCCTTTCTTTGTCCTTCTCCCTCTCACTGTCTTCCTTACTTTTTACCTTGCCTTCTTGTCCACCCTCTGGTCTCCGCCTTGGCGTTTGAGACAGTCTGTCCTTTCTCTCCCTCTTTTTTCCTCTTCTTCTTTCCTCCCTGTGCATGCCTGAAGGCCGACCCACGTGTTCGTACGCATAGCCAGTGACGGGGTAACGCGTAATTCCCGCCCTGGGTGGACAAGTAAGGCACACACGTGCCCCTGGTAAAGGCCAGGCACAGGGAGGTGTGATTGCCTGAGCTGACACCTTCCAACCATGCCGATTGGTCCCTCTGTCCATTTCTCGGGAGGTGTGACCTGAGGTGTAAACATTCACTGAAGGCGGGAGTGCCCTCTGAGAGGGCCCCCCAAGGAAGAAGCGCACCATCGGAGACACTGGCAATCATGGGGGATTCCTCCGCAATGGATTTCTCTTCTTCTTCTCTCGACTTCTGCCCAAAAACGGAAACTTGACCAGCCACCAGTGACAAAAGTACTACCGCCTGCCCCAAAGTTTCTTGTAGTTTCTCGATCTGAGGACGGAAAGGATTTTTCATCTGTCAACCCTTTTGTTATCCAGAAGGGCGTAGATGCCATAGCCGGATCTGTCAAGTCTTGTACTAGGATGCGTAACGGTACCTTGTTGTTAGAAACTGAGAGTGCCTTTCAGGCACAAAAACTGCTTCAGGCCACACTCCTGTACACGTTCCCTGTCCGGGTGGAGGCTCACCGCACTTTGAATTCGTCGTGTGGTGTGGTATATACTAGAACACTCGACGGATTGACTGACGAGGAGATTCAGTCTTTCCTCACTGATCAAGGCGTGATGGCTGTCCATAGCATCATGAAGAAGGTCAACAATGACCTTGTACTGACCTGGACACTTTCCTTGACCTTTGATAGTGTTCAGCTGTCGTCGCACATCAAAGCGGGCTATGACGTTATTTCTGTTCGCTCCTATGTCCCGACACCTACGCGCTGCTACCAGTGTCAGTGTTTTAATCACACTTGCCAGTCTTGTTCTAATGTGGCTAAGTGTGTCACTTGTGGCAGGGACGCCCATGAGGGTGACTGTCCACCTCCGTCTCCTCGTTGTGTGAACTGTCAGGGTGACCACGGAGCATCCTCCCGTGACTGTCCCATCTACAAGGATGAATGCTGTATACAGGAAATTTGGGTCAAAGAGAAAGTGTCCACCCTGGCTGCTCGCAAGCTATTTTCTAGTAGGAAGCCCACGCTGCTCCCAGTGGGGAAATACAGTACTGTCCTCGCCTCTCCTCGGACTACCAGGGAGGTGTCGACGTAGACGTGTGATCTGACCTTTAGCACTATGGTCGTCCATTCGGCCAGTGCTGAGATTGCCCAGTCAGCATCTCCCCTTCCTCCTGTCACCCCTAAAACACAAGCACCTTCATCAGCTTCTGCCAAGACTAAGATCCAGAAGTCAGATGCACGGGCCTTCAAGAAGGAACTGTCCTGTGCAGACTTCCTATGTACCTCGAACTCCCAGCCATCGACCAGTACTTCCACTAAACGACCTTCCAAGAAGGCTCATAGGAAGCAATGTCCTCCTTCTCTGCCATGGCGCGTTTCTTCTCCTGTGCCACCCAGCAGTTGCCGCCCCAGGCTGTCATCCGTTTCGCCTGGCCACACCGCTGGTAGCCAAACATCTGGCCATTCACCGGCGGAGGAAGCTCCCCCTCCTGGCCATCTTAACAAGATGGCCGACGAACCTATAGAACCAATGGACGATGACTCTCCGCGGCGGCAGTGCTCGCTCGAAGCCAGGCCCTCAGTGGCCTTCGAGGTGACCCCTTCTTGCTTCTCCTTTTTCTTTTTCTTCTCACGGTGGCACTTCTTCATTGAAATATTCGCGGCATTCACTCCAACCAAGAGGACTTAAAGTTGCTGCTATGCTTGCACTGTCCGCTCATTGTAGCTCTCCAGGAAACGAAGTTATGCCCATGCGATCCAATTGACTTGGCACACCAAGCCTCTGTGCATTTTAACCTACCCCCTGCGGCAGGTATTCCAGCTCATGGAGGGGTTATGTTGCTGGTCGGGGATGATATTTACTACAATCCCATCCCATTGCACACCGGCCTGCAGGCAGTTGCCGTCCACATTACTCTCCCCACTTTTACATTTTCCATTTCTACCGTTTACACTCCATCATCATCTGCCGTTACCAGGGCAGACATGATGGAAATTATTGCTAAGCTACCTGCACCATTTTTGTTAACTGGAGACTTCAATGCCCACCATCCCCTTTGGGGCTCTCCAGCATCCTGCCCGAGAGGCTCCCTGTTAGCAGACCTTTTCAACCACCTCAATCTTGTCTGCCTCAATACTGGCGCCCCTACTTTTCTTTCGGACACAACTCACACCTATTCCCATTTAGACCTCTCTATATGTACTACCCAACTTGCATGCCGGTTTGAGTGGTATGCACTTTCTGATACGTATTCGAGCGACCACTTCCCTTGTGTTATCCATCTCTTGCATCATACCCCCTCTCCATCCTCAACTAGTTGGAACATCTCCAAAGCAGACTGGGGGCTCTTCTCTTCCAGGACGACCTTTCAGGATCAAACCTTCACAAGCTGCAGTAGTCAGGTTGCACACCTCATGGAAGTCATTCTCACTGCTGCTGAATATTCCATCCCTCACACTACTTCTTCTTTACATCGCATACCGGTCCCCTGGTGGACCGCAGCATGTAGAGATGACTTATGTGCTCATCGACGTGCTTTGCACAAATTTAAATGCCACCCTATGATGGCGAATTGTATCAATTATAAACAAGCCTGCACTGGCTATCTGGCACTAAGGTCCACTCACCAGTTTCTGGCTTGATGGTCATGAATGATGTCCTTGTGGCCCCTGAGGATGTCTCCAATGCCTTCGGCCGCTTTTTCGCAGAGGTTTCGAGCTCCGCTCATTACCACCCTGCCTTCCTCCCCCGAAAACAGGCAGGGGAGGCAGGGCCACCTAACTTCCACTCCTCGAATCGTGAAAGTAATAATTCCCCATTCACAATGCGGGAACTCGAAAATGCACTTGCCCAGTCACGGTCCTCCACTCCAGAGCCTGATTCTGTTCATATTCAGATGCTGAAGAACCTTTCTCCTGCAGGTAAAGGTTTTCTTCTTCGTACTTATAATCACATCTGGATTGAGGGTCATGTTCCCACATGCTGGTATGAGTCTATTGCTGTCCCGATTCCTAAGCCAAGGAAGGACAAGCACTTGCCTTCCAGTTATTGACCCATCTCCCTTACCAGCTGTGTCTGTAAGGTGATGGAGCGAATGGTTAACTCTCGTTTGGTTTGGCTGCTCAAATCTCAACGCCTGCTTACCAATGTACGATGTGGATTTCATAGGCGCCGCTCTGCTGTTGACCATCTGGTTACCTTGTCGACCTTCATTATGAATAACTTCTTGTGGAAGTGCCCGACCGCAGCTGTGTTATCTGATTTGGAGAAGGCTTACGACACCTGTTGGAGGGCGGGCATTCTCTGCACCATGCATACTTGGGGCCTTCGCGGTCACCTCCCTCTTTTTATTCGTGCCTTTTTAATGGATCGACAGTTCAGGGTACGTGTGGGTTCTGTCCTGTCCAACACCTTTCACCAGGAGAATGGGGTGCCACAGGGTTCAGTTTTGAGAATCGCTCTCTTCACCATAGCGATCAATCCAATAATGGATTGCCTCCCAGCTGATGTATCAGGCTCCCTTTTCGTGGACGATTTTACTATCTATTGCAGTGCACAGCGTACATGTTTCCTGGAGCGCCGTCTTCAGCATTGTCTTGACCGTCTTTACTCCTGGAGTGTCGCCAATGGCTTCCATTTTTCTGCCAAGAAGACGGTCTGTATTAACTTCTGGCACTACAAAGAGTTTCTCCCACTGTCCTTATGACTCAGTCCCGTTGCTCTCCCATTCGTGGAGACAACAAAATGTTTAGGTCTTACATTTGACAGGAAACTTAGCTGGTCTCCACATGTCATATTTGGCTGCCCGTTGTACCCGTTCTCTAAATGTCCTCCGTGTTCTCAGCGGTAAGTCATGGGGAGTGGATCAAACCATCCTACTTCGCCTATATCGGTCGATTGTCTGCTCAAAGCTGGATTATGGGAGCTTCGTATACTCCTCTTCACGGCCGTCCATCTTACGCCACCTCAACTCTATACAACATCGGGGTTTACGTCTTGCGATCGGAGCGTTCTATACTAGTCCCATCAAGAGTCTTCATGCTGAAGCCGGTGAATTGCCACTAACCTACCGGCGCGATATACTGCTTTGTCGGTATGCCTGTCGGCTGTTGTCAATGCCCGACCACCCGTCTTATCGTTCCTTTTTTGCCGACTCTCTCGACCGTCAATACGGGTTGTATGTCTCTGCCCTGCTACCCGCTGGAGTTCGCTTTCATCGCCTCCTTCAGCACCTTGATTTTTCACTCCCTGCAACCTTCAACCTTTCGAGTGGGTGAGAGCCAGACACCACCTTGGCTCAGGATCACGCTCACCTTGACCTCAGCTCGCTCCCAAAGGAGGTTACCCCAGCTTCGGAATACCGCTCCCATTTTGTTGAACTTCGTTCAAATTTCATTAATATGATTTTCATTTATACAGATGGCTCTAAGACCAATGACGGCGTCAGGTGTTCTTTTATTGTCAGGGCACACAGTTTCAAATACTGGCTCCATGGCCATTGTTCGGTCTTCACAGCTGAGCTATTTGCCCTCTACCAGGCTGTTCTTTACATCTGCCACCACCGACATTCTGCTTATGTTATCTGCTCCGATTCCCTGAGTGCCATCCAGAGCCTCAGCGATCCGTATCTGGTTCACATGCACCAGATCCAATGTTCTCTTCAGCAGCTGGCGGACGATGGTTCTTGGGTTAGCTTTATGTGGGTTCCTGGCCATGTCGGTATCCCTGGGAACAAAGCTGCAGATGCCGCTGCCAGTTTCTTGTTGTGTCCCTTCATCAGATTGTAGCAAGGTCATTTGTCAGTGCATTTTATTGCTGTGGCATGCCGATTGGGCTACACTTACGGACAACAAGCTTCGGGCCTTGAAACCTCTTCCCATGGCTTGGACGACCTCTTCAAGCCCTTCTCGGTGGGAGGAGGTCGTTTTGGCCCGGTTACGAATTGGACACTGCCGGTTCTGCCATTGCCATCTGCTGATGGCTGCACTGGTGCCGTTCTGCCCATGTGGGCAATTGCTGACGGTACGCCACATTTTAACGTCCTGCCCATATTTTAATACGCTGCCTTGTACTCTGGATGCCATTTTAGCGGATGACCCAGGAGCAGCTTCTTGCGTCCTTTGTTTTATCCACTTGACAAACCTGTCTAAGGACATTTGATTACACTGTTTTTTTTAATCCTATGCCTGTTAATATGTCTTTTATAGTGTTGTCCCTTTTAGTTGCTGTTTTAACCTTGTGCCTCGCAGTGCATTCCTAACTTAGTCTGGGCGCTAATGACTCTCCTTGGTTAGTTCCTTGGCCCCAGATTTGGATGGATCTCCACTGAGGTCCAAAAGATTCCGTTCCCTCAATGGTGTTCTGTTGTTTTTTCCACCAAATTTTATGGGAGTTTCGGGATGCTGTTGTTTTTTACACTGATGGCTCTAAATCTGCTGATCATGTGTGATTTGCCTTAACGTCCTCTGTTGGCATGGAAAATCATCCACTGCCAGCTACATGTGGGGTGTTTACTGCAGAACTGATGGCAATTTCCAAGGCCCTTACCTTAATTAAACAATCCCAGCTCCACCGTGTTTTGCTATGTATGGACTCAATGAGTGGCCTTCAGGCTATAGATGGGAGTTTTTCCCGCCATCCCTTGGCCTCAGCCATCCATGACTGTCTTGCTGATCTTCACCATGCTGCTTGTTCTGTTGACTTCCTTTGGGTCCCTGGCCATGTGGGTATCCCAGATAATGAGCTTGCTGATCATTTGGCTGGGGGAGTGGTCACTTACCCCCCCTTCTCTGTAACCCCTCCTGCAGCAGATTTATGGCTTCACATCAAATCCCACTTCACACAATTGTGGGCCAATTCTTAAGAGGCTACCTCCCTGTCTAATAAACTTCATGCGATTAAGGTGACACCTGTCCCATGACATTCTTCCTTCCACCTCTCCTGAAAGGCCTCGACCATCCTGTGTCACCTCCGCATCGGCCATACCAGGCCGACCCATGGTTTTCTTTTGCATAATAGGCCACCTCCACTTTGTGGTTGTGGAGCCTTCCAGTCAGTAGCCCACATTTTGGTGGAATGCCCCCTTCTTTTTACTCTGCGTACTAAGTACAGACTTCCCCGAACTTTACCTTTAATATTTGCGGACGATTCACAGATGGTCGAACTGGTTCTCAGTTTCCTCCATGAAAGTGGATTTTATTCTCTGTTTTAAGGTTTTTAATCTCACTCTGGTGTTGGGGCAGGGCGGTGAAGGTTGGGGTGTCTCCCACTGTAAGCTGTGTTTGAGATTCCTGACTCCCTTCCCTGGCCAAGATTCTCCTTTCTTTCCCTTTTACTCTGTTTTTATCACTTTTTAGAATTGGTTAGTCTCCTTTTCCTGTACACACTTCTACATTCTAGCGGTTGAGTGCTTTTAAATAGCAGGTGATCTTGCCTCTACTGCTTCAGAGGTGGGATATTTCCTGCCACTAGCATAGCCTTGGGGTTGCTCTCTTGCTGACTTCCTTCATTTTGTTTTTACCATTGATGACACGACTGCACTTCTACATTTTTTAGCCTTTTCCCTTTTCTCAATCTGACTTTTCTGAGATGTCAAACTGTCTGAATGGACCAAATTTGAAACAAGGGACTGATGACCTTGCTGTTTGGTCCCTTCAACCCCAATCAACCAACCAACCAACCAAACAACCTCCGACTGCTCTACCACACAGCAGCATTGATGAATCCGTATGGAGTTTGACCCATGCCATCCTTATGGCAGCTGCTTCAGTGATTCCCTCTCTCTGGTTCTCCCTGATGGAGGACTGTCTTTTTGAGGACCCTGAAATTACTGCAGCTATTAAAGACTGCCACCACACCCTCCAATCCTACAAATGGCACCCCTCTCAACCATCTCCTGGCCTTTAAATGGCTTTGTGCCCAGGTCTGTTATCTTCTTAGATTCGAGAAATGGGTTTGTTGGGAATGATATGTAGAAAACATTGGGTCACACACTCTTTTCACAGGTAGGGGCAAAGATCATGGGCATTTTTTGCCTCTGTTCTCCTACAGGTGTTACAGAAATTTCCCTGAATGGCATTATCATCACCAGCATGGACCCTATTGCTGAACATTTTGGTTGGATTTCAAACTGATCTCAGCATTGGTTTACTATCTGCCTGGATCCTGTCTTCTCAAACACCATATGGAACAACTACTTTATCTCTTGTTCCCCATTGTCTGGAGCCTTAAAACACGCCATTTAACAAGTGGGAATTCTCCAGTGCCCTTGCCCTCTGCATCAACATGGCTGCTGGAATGGACCAGGTGCATAACCAAATGCTTCAACACTTGTCATATACTTGCCCTTTTTAACCGCCTTGGACTGAGGGAGAGTTCCCTGCCCAGTGGCAAGAAAGAGTCATTATTCCAGCTTTGAAATTGGGTAAACTGCCTCTTTAGATGGACAGCTATTGTCTGATCAGTATAACCAATGTCATCTCCAAAGTTACTTGAATGTTTTGTGTGTTGAAGGCTGTATTGGATTGTTGAATCCTGGAACCTTGTGGCTTCAACCCAGGGAGGTTTTTGTTGATGCTACTCTCTGCAGATAATTTACTCCACCCGGAGTCTGCTATCCAAATGGCTTTTGCCTGGTGTTAACACCTCGTTGACAATTCTTTGGTCTGCATAAAGCTTATGATACCACATGGTACCACTATGACCTTGCCTCCTTATGTGAGGCTCTTGATTTTTATCCAGAACTTTCTTTCATGCTGCACATTTCACGGATGCATTGGTGTCTCCCAGCGCACCTCCTATCTGCAGGAGAATGGGGTTCTGGGGCTCTGACAGTTCTGTTTTGTGTGTTTGTCTCCTTTTTTTATTAGTTATGTTTTTTCATGCACATGTTGCATGTTGGTGTCTACCGTAGCACCTCCCATCTGCAGGAGAATGGGGTTATGGAAATCTGCACAGTTCTGTTTCTTTTTTAATTAGCTATCAGTGGCCTGGTGATGGCTGTGGAACTTGCTATGTCCCCTCTTTGTTTGCTGATGACTTTCTCATTTAGTTTTGTTCATTCATGTTGGGCACTGCAGAATGCAGACTGCAGGGAACAATACGCTGAGCACAGTCTTGAGTTCCCTCTTATGACTTCCAATTTTTGGCTACCAAGACTGTGTTACACATTTGTCATTGCCGTTCAGTTCATCCCCATTGAGAGCTGTACCTTGATGGCCAGTCCCCCTGTGTCTCTGTCTCATCATGTTTTGGGATTGGTCTTTTACATGCAATTGACAAGGCTTCTCCATCTTTGTCAACTAAAGCAGACATGTTGGTCATGCCTAAATGCTCTTTGATGCTCCAGCAGTATCAACTGGGGACTGGACTGATCTACACTTCTGTGGCTCTACAAAGTAATGGACCAATCCTGTCTAAATTACGGGAGTCTCACATATAGTGTAACCTTTGACATTATAGACCCTGGGACTGATGCACCATTAGGGATATGACTGACAACTGACACCTTTCGGACTAGCCCCATGATCAGCCTCCTAGCAGAGACAAGGATTCCACCATTGTGGATTCTGCACCAACCTTTATAGCTTATGGATTGTTGCTCCCTGGAGCACCCAAATCTCCTCTCTTTGGATATGGAGAACCATCTCCTGCAATGGCAGACCAGGCTGAGGTTACAATCACCATCAGTATATGGTCCCTTTTTCCAGAGCCTCAGGTTTCCTCTCTACCACCTTTTCTCCAGGCCTGCTGGCTCCATGATGTATCCCCTATCCACAGCTCTCTCTTGACCTATCAGCAGATCCAAAAGACTCACAAGAGGACCCTCCATACTGTAAATCATGGATTTTGATGCACTTCAAATATGTTGTAGAGGCACTTATCCTGACTACCTGGCTATCCAGTTTTTTGGCAACGGGCCTTGGTTTTTGAGAAAATCTGGTTTGAAGTTCATTGCATGCTTTGTATGCCCATAACATTACATATATTCTGAGCAAGTCAGCGTAGCGCAGTGGTAAATGTTCATAGTTACCGCACTGGAGGTAACGTGTTTGAATCCTGCTCGCGGAGTAGATTTTTGGCATATTTAATGGCATTTATGATTTCACCTCTTGATTCTTCGTACAACTCCTCTACTTGTGGATCTTCTTCTGGCTGTACTACTGCAGAAACACTTGGGTCTTCCATTTCACAGAATTTTTTCTACACACGGCATTAGAGGTGCTTCGCGAGCAACTGACGCTGTAGTTAGTTGCAAACGTAATGGAATGCAACTCTCATGCCCATTGGCTGCAACTAGGAGCTGGGGATTCCATTATGGCTAACGGTATTCATGAAAGAAGGGACAATAATGGGGGAGATCGATTTCAGGTAATACAAGAAGTGACTATTGTACAAACATTTGGAACTCCAACTGCAAACTACAAACGTAATGAATATTTAAAAAAATTAATAACTGAATATATCTTTATAATTTCGCACACCTTACACTGTTTGTTGATATTCTTTGAGATAAAATTGAAAAATTCGGTCAATTTTTGAAGTAAAAGAAAAGTACACGAGCAGGATTCGAACACAGTACCTCTAATGCAGTAGCTGTGAAGCTTTACCACTGCACTACACTGACTTCCTCAGGATATGTGTAATGTTATGGATATACAAGCACGCAATTAACTGCAAAATCAATTTTCTCAAAAACCAAGGCCCATCACTAAGAAGCCGGATAGCCAGGTAGTCAGGATAAGTGCCTCTACAACATATGTGAAGATCATCAAAATCCGTGATTTACAGTATGGAGGGTCCCCATGTCAGCTCCACATGAAGTCCTCCGCCACCAATTATTCTCCATTATTAGCATGTTTCAGGGTTGAGATATAGTCTATACTGATGGCTTGATAGTTGCCAGTCACACTTTCTTTGTTTACATTCATTCACAGTGTTAAGAACTTTGCTCCTTGCTGGATGCCTGCAGTGTTTTCTCTGTGGAATTGGTAACAATGTCTTGTACTCCTGAACGTATACATTCCTGCACCAGTGAGTCCTTCCTCATCTGTAGCGACTTTTTGGGTGGTTTACAAGCACTTGCTCAGTGTTACCCTCACCATCTCTTTGTCGTGACTATCACAGATTCCTCTTTTGCCTTTAAACAATTTGCACTCTTGGTGGGCTTTGCCTTGACCAACCACATTGTGGTAGTTCAATCAACACAGTTACTAATGAGGTTTATCAAGTCCAACAATCACTCAACTCAGTGAAAGTTACATTACAGAATGCTTGTTGATCACAATGCAGTTCAATAAAACTATTCATTAATTTAGATAAAAAGTAATTAAGAATTGGAGTTTTTGAGTTTTGGTGTGACCAGTGTCATATTTTCATATACAGAATGAATGTACACTCCTGGAAATGGAAAAAAGAACACATCGACACCGGTGTGTCAGACCCACCATACTTGCTCCGGACACTGCGAGAGGGCTGTACAAGCAATGATCACACGCACGGCACAGCGGACACACCAGGAACCGCGGTGTTGGCCGTCGAATGGCGCTAGCTGCGCAGCATTTGTGCACCGCCGCCGTCAGTGACAGCCAGTTTGCCGTGGCATACACAGCTCCATTGCAGTCTTTAACACTGGTAGCATGTCGCGACAGCGTGGACGTGAACCGTATGTGCAGTTGACGGACTTTGAGCGAGGGCATTTAGTGGGCATGCGGGAGGCCGGGTGGACGTACCGCCGAATTGCTCAACACGTGGGGCGTGAGGTCTCCACAGTACATCGATGTTGTCGCCAGTGGTCGGCGGAAGGTGCACGTGCCCGTCGACCTGGGACCGGACCGCAGCGACGCACGGATGCACGCCAAGACCGTAGGATCCTACGCAGTGCTGTAGGGGACCGCACCGCCACTTCCCAGCAAATTAGGGACACTGTTGCTCCTGGGGTATCGGCGAGGACCATTTGCAACCGTCTCCATGAAGCAGGGCTACGGTCCCGCACACCGTTAGGCCGTCTTCCGCTCACGCCACAACATCGTGCAGCCCGCCTCCAGTGGTGTCGCGACAGGCGTGAATGGAGGGACGAATGGAGACGTGTCATCTTCAGCGATGAGAGTCGCTTCTGCCTTGGTGCCAATGATGGTCGTATGCATGTTTGGCGCCGTGCAGGTGAGCGCCACAATCAGGACTGCATACGACCGAGGCACATAGGGCCAACACCCGGCATCATGGTGTGGGGAGCGATCTCCTACATTGGCCGTACACCACTGGTGATCGTCGAGGGGACACTGAATAGTGCACGGTACATCCAAACCGTCATCGAATCCATCATTCTACCATTCCTAGACTGGCAAGGGAACTTGCTGTTCCAACAGGACAATGCACGTCCGCATGTATCCCGTGCCACCCAACGTGCTCTAGAAGGTGTAAGTCAACTACCCTGGCCAGCAAGATCTCCGGATCTGTCCCCCATTGAGCATGTTTGGGACTGGATGAAGCGTTGTCTCACGCGGTCTGCACGTCCAGCACGAACGCTGGTCCAACTGAGGCGCCAGGTGGAAATGACATGGCAAGCTGTTCCACAGGACTACATCCAGCATCTCTACGATCGTCTCCATGGGAGAATAGCAGCCTGCATTGCTGCGAAAGGTGGATATACACTGTACTAGTGCCGACATTGTGCATGCTCTGTTGCTTGTGTCTATGTGCCTGTGGTTCTGTCAGTGTGATCATGTGATGTATCTGACCCCAGGAATGTGTCAATAAAGTTTCCCCTTCCTGGGACAATGAATTCACGGTGTTCTTATTTCAATTTCCAGGAGTGTATTTTTTGTGTGAACCAACGCTGATAGCATATCAAGACATTAATATTACTCTTGTTCTTTCTAATCACAGATTCCAATCTTGGGTGATGCCCAAATTTGTGTAGGTGGGTGTAAAAAACCGTTATTTTCAAAACTACATTATGCTCTAAAATTCAGCTAAGCTGGATTTTACTGTTTCTGATTAACAAGAAGAACTATTATGATTTTGATTTATACAAATTGTTGTAGGTCAGAAATTTACTTAAGCAATGTGAAACCCCTTATATGAATGAGTTACATATTGCAAATTAGGGCAAATTACATGAAATTAATAGTGAGTTAATTAATCAATGCTGTACACATTTTCTACAGAAAAATTATGGTAACAAAAGTGCACTCTGAAAATTTTTGTACTTCCTCCTTTCATTGATCAGTTTAAGTGTATTTACTACTAACCAATGTTTCTTCACAGCTACCTTTCTTGTACGTGTGGTCTTTTTGTCCACCTTCTATGATTGCCCTTGTTAGATATGTCCATTCCCCTTACCTGAACTACCTGTTAAGATGCTACTTTATGTTGTAGCCCATGGGGCTATCACCTACTTCAGCAGGCATACAAAGCTGTCAATACCATTGCTACTGACTGGTTGCTGTTAAGACTCTTTTGTTTTACCACCTCTGCTACCACAAGACTCAGTCATCAGAGAGAGGCATGACTGCATATCCACCATGCAGGGTGTCCCCACAGGTGCCCCCTAGTTCCATGCATCAGGCTTTACTACAGTTGTCTGTTTATGTGGCTGCCACTTGCTGCTCAGTCCTTTTTGTCTTTAATTGCAATACTGTGTGTGGACCATTTTATACATACAAAACTATTTGTTGTTATGCTGGATTATTCATGTGGCTTGTTCTTTTGGCCAGTGTATTACACTTGTGACACTTGAACTTCAACTGTATAACACTTGAACTTCAACTGTATAATATATCAGTTGACGTACATGGTGCACTATTATTTATGCTGTGAGTTACAGCATAAGTGGTGATGATTGTGGTTGAACCTTGTGCTACATTGTATGAACATGGAGCCAGAACAGCATCAGCTGCCATCAGGATTGTCCATCAAGGTCATTTTTCAATGTGTTATTTTTCACTTTAAGATGAAACAGTTGAAGAGTGGGATGTATATGAAAACTGATTCCAGCACTATTTTGCTGCGTTTAAGGTAACAAACCATGCAGCTGTTAAATCACTCTTTTCATCTTGGATTAGACCTCAAATATATCAGTTGCTTACCAAATGTGCTGCCCCCTGCCCCCACTGAACCAGCCCAGCTCAATTTCGATGAAATGTGTGCTCTCATAAATGACCATTTTCACTGTTACTCTCACATTGGATTATGAGTGTGACAGCTCAATCAGACATAGCATGCACGGGAAGGTGAACTATGGGGGCTCAGTAGAAAGTTCCATTCCATTACTCTCAGTGCTAAGGAATCATATGTGGAAGCTATGCTTCAGGATGCTGTTATTCAGTGTGACTCCAGACAAGAAAGTAACTCAAAAAGCTTTACAATTCAGTGACCCTACCTTAGAGGATGTCTTGAAATTGGCTTGATCATTTGAACTCTCACAAGCAGCTGCCTCTCATAACTTTAGGAAGATGTGATGAACATGGCTTCTGACATGGGGAATGCAGCGTAGCCAACAAGAAGGAAACAGCTAGCACTAAATGTAAACATCTCCTTACTTGAGCTCCATCTCACAAATTTGGGACAGATTTTGAGTCCCTCAACAGACACTCTCTCTTGTCATGCCAAAACAGTTTTTGCAAGCATTCCAAGGATGACTGCCCACACAGGTGTGCACAATTCGTTGCTTGAAATGAAGATGTCTATCTTGCTTCCATATCTCTAGCTCCTTCATTCCAGCGCTCCCTCTGGCAGGACCAAATGGATTTTAATGTCCTCACCTCAGACTTTCAGAATCAAATTGTGGCACCAAAGAAATTATTCCATACACTTATAGTGTGCAACAAAGTGATCCAACTACAAGTATACAGATTCCTTGTTGAACTTCCCTATGAACCTACAGCTCAGTGCACTATGGCTCGAACCAGCTGCTTGCTGCATTTGGTCCTATAACAAGCAGCAGGCCCTGCTCAAACGTTGATTCACCATGGAGGTGGCTTACAAGAATGTCATGTGGAGCCTCACCTTCCTCGTGGTTCCCAACAAACATGAGAATTCTTTTTGGTTTGGTTACCTATTCTGCTTTTGGATTTGCCATTGACAACTCAGTGAACCTCATCTCTGACCAAATCCCTATCAAGTAGTTAGAATACATTTGTAATGAGAGGCTAGACATTTCCTCTGGAGACCTTAGCAAACCAAAGAGCTTCACAGTGCACATAAAATTAAAGAAATCTTCACACCTTGTTTCTTTTGTGCATGGATTGTAACCTCAGTGCTGTGTAACAAGTAAAAGATGAGCTGAGCAGACTGATGAATTTCAACATCATTGAAACAATTTCTGTCAATAAGTGGGTAATGATACAGGTGATCATGAAAAAAAAATAAAAATAAAATAAAATAAAATGGCAAAACTTAAAGTATGTGTTGATTTTAAGGTCACAGTAAACTCTGTTTGAAATTGACACATAGGCAAGTCCAAAGCCAGAAGAACTCTTTACAACACTTTTGGGTAAGCAGTTTTTGTTCAAAAATTTACCTGGCTGAAGCAACTGCTTCAGACAAAGATTTACATTAAAGTATTGGTTGTCAGAATGCCACTTGGCCTTTATAAGTTTAAATATTTGGTTTTTTTGCATGGACAGTGCTCTGACCCTTTTTCAGTGGTTCCTCAAACAATTACTTACAGAAGTTCTGGGATGCATTAATTATTTAGATGATATTGTCACTGGGCCCACAAGGAAGGAACATTTGCAATACCTTCAAAAAATGTTCAGTACATTACAAGCTGTTGGCCTCAAATGTATAAGAAGAGATCAAAAAGGTTTCCACATGAGGGCACTGATGCACTGTGTATGCAACATTGCATGATTCTGGTCCATGTATATAAGCACTAACATGTAGGGAAGGGATTAGTGTGGCAATCATGTCTTCCTGATGTGAGTGCAAGAAATTAGAAAACATTATGGCGACATTATTACCAAATCGCATCCAAACATTATCAAAATGATATTCTTTTTTTGGGTGCCAAAGGACAAACATAGAATATAGAATGTGTATGGGGCAGCAGGCTTGTCAAAAACCATCATTGTGGAATGGTACACCAAGTTCTGTGCTGGTCACAAATTGGCATGTACATTCCCATATCACAAACGTCATAACACAGAAGTTATGCCAACTCAACTATTAGACACTCAAGTATGCTCCCTGTAGTCCTGATATCTACCCTTGCAAATTATCACTCCTTTGGTCCATTGAAAAATGTCTTGAAGGGTCAATGATTCCTATCAGACAAAGATATGCAGCAGACAGTTACAGACTGCTGGAGGATGTGCTGTTTAAACAAATGGTTGTCGTCAAGCTGGTGCATTAGTGGGATGATTGCCTCAGTGCTCACAGTGGTTTTACTAGATTGGGATACCAATTCTGGAGTATACAGACTTTGAGCAGAAACTTTTTCATGACCCCCTTATAATTTAGACAAATTCAACTTCTTTCAGTTGTCAGTGGAAGCCATGTCATCTTTCAAAATGGACTTCAGCCTACAAAGATGCATGTGGAAGTGATCAAAACACTACCCTGCCCCTCCATCTTGATCGTGCTGTAGTCTTTCATTGTCAAAATCACTTCTTGCAATAAATTCATTCCTGATTATGCAAAGATCACTAACCTCCCAAAAAGTCTTAGGAAGAGAGGTGTTTCATTTTCTTGCTTGGAAGATTGCAAACAGGCATTAGAGGCCCTCACACAGGCCATAGTCACCACACCTTACTTTGCCACCTTGTAGCTGGGAAAGCAATTGATTGTGGACATGGTTATGATCTCTTCAGATCATTCACACTTAACTTTGCATTTGCCTGGTTCATAGATGATTGATAAGAACATCATGAAAGCTTCAAGCTTCACAAAATTATTTATTGATGTTAGTTGATAACAAACTGTGCAGACTCCCGAGGTAAAACAAAATACTGACTGACTAACTGACATAACTGACCTTCTTGCTGGGTCACCTTATATACAAATTTAACAATTGTTACTATTGTTAATTTATTACAAAATATAACTTACAATTAAAAGCAATTTCATCTAAGCTAACTGTTGATACATTTGTTCAGGTTATAACATGTAATGTAAAATAACATATTGCATTTATCATCGTCTTTGGTTTTATGTGTGAAAATTAATTCACAATCTGATTTCAACAATTATTTTGATTTTACATTAATTTCATGATTAGTGACTGACTGTATGGATTTTATTGCTAACATTTGTTCACAGTGCCGGCCGGTGTGGCCGAGTGGTTCTAGGTGCTTCAGTCTGGAACCGCGCGACTGCTATGGTCGCAGGTTCGAATCCTGCCTCGGGCATGGATGTGTGTGATGTCCTTAGGTTGGTTAGGTTTAAGTAGTTCTAAGTTCTAGGAGACTGATGCTCTCAGATGTTGAATCCCATGGTGCTCAGAGCCATTTGAACTATTTGTTCAAAGTATACACATCATGCTTCGTGAGATCACACAAGTTAAATACACACATTTTCTTACATACCAGAATTTTGTAAATTAGGATGGTGTAACCAACGAGGTAATTACTGCATAATTTACAAGCACCATTAACTACAGTGAATTACATAAAAATGAATAATGAATCAAATTACATCACTGGATAGTAGTTATTATTTTGTTTTGAATCAGAATGAGGTTTTTTGTGTCAGCTAATTTACCAATTTCAATCATGGTAATTAGAGGCATCAGTTATTTGTGCCAACATTTCCACAGCCTCTTAATATTTGTTGCTAAATATTTATTACTTCAGTCCACAATTTGATATTCAATTTGACATTGGTCTATATTTTTTGTTAATGACAACAATCTATTAACAACCATGAGAATTTACATCATTCTAGATTATTCTATAGGTGTTTACAAAGAAGAACAGGTTTTTTGGTAAATTGAACTGAATGATACCTATAAAAATACACATAAAAGACCCTAGGAGGCACTGAATCGAACGATAAATACACAGATGCATATATTAAAAAAAAAAAATGGTATCAGACACTTCATAATGATCTTGGGGGAGGCTCTAGCGTTATACACCCCCCCCCCCCCCCCCAGCCACTCTTAAAAGTATTTCTTGTAAGAATGGCTGCTAAATACATATACACAATATCGTTCTTTCAAATCACATATTTTAAATACATTTAAATTTTCATAGTATTTGTTTTAATAGAAAAAAAGTTTTTTTTTTTACTGTCACTCCAGTCACTGGTTCACATCACACATCTTAAGGAATTGGCAGCTGACAATCATCAGTCCGTTTGTGCTGTCCATCTTGTGTCTGCAACCCCTCATTTCTGGCAGTCTCTGCGCTGCAATAGCACAGTCCACTATTAGTTTCACAGTTTTTTAGTGTTTTACTTCCAGGTCAGGTAAGGATCTTGGATACGGTTGTCTAGGTAGGAACAGGGATGAACTCATTACTCTAGTTACTTGTGTAGGTTACAATTAAATCATTCACATATTATTCTGTACTATTAGCATATTTATAAACAAAATCAAATAAAGAAAAGCATATCTAAACTGTAAAGATTTAGCTGTATACAGATTAAAGTCAATGAAAAAAGTTAAATTATATAAGTATCCTTTCTTTTTGATTAGTATTTCAGTATATTCCACTATACAGTATATTTGTCCCCTCAGATCCATTTAACTCTTTATTATTTTCAAACATAAACTCACATACTGTTCCTCATCACACAATCTGGTAATGACGTACTTTTCACAAAATGTCTTTTGTTACAGTGCAACTTGTCCATTTAATAACATGTGTACATCTTTAACATTGTCCATTTGTACATCTCATTAAGAAATTCATAAAATCATGGCCATGCCTGTAATTCTCACAGAACCACCTTTGAAATACTTCATGCTTACACTTCCCACAAATCAAATACATGCTCTACAGAGTATAACTACAATAATCTCCATTATCTTATATACTCCCAGATTCTATTTTGTCATGATAATGATAACACTAACTTATCTATAATTATACAATGTACAGTACACACTCATATGGATCTAGAAAATAGTCTTTCACACCCATAACTATACATTGTCCCATCAATTACCTCCTGATCATCATCATAGTTTCACAAAGCTAACAACATGCACAGAAAAATTAAACATTATTTACTAATACAGATTGTCCACAGGGTGTGATGGCCAGAAAGTGGTTTCTTAACAACACTTACAATACTTATTATATACATAGTACACACTTTGACCTATTATCATCCTCATCGCTACAAAGCTGTTGTAACTTTCTCAGTATGTTTTACACAACTCATTTCTCATGAACTAGTTTTAAAATGTCCTTTTCACTTATGTTTCTGCTATAGTAGTAACTATTGTCTGAAATGCTTACAGAATCATTATTTACACATTTTAAGAGCTACGAAATAATTATAAATTATTGGTCAATCATTACTGCAAAGTCAATTTTAGTACACAGTGTGATGTCGGGGGCAATTGTTATGTTATATATAAAAAAAATTATATATGTATAGTTTAAATATTTTTAATTTTTAATTTATCAGCATGAATTTTTGTTTTGTTAGAGCATGATTCTTTCTCTCAGGGATATTGTCTTTTCTTAAAACTTTTACTTACGTGCATAAGTAAATATGAGACGGGTTCTTGAAGGGCTGCTTTTATTCATGTACCAACTTTAGATTTTGAGTGTGATGACTAAAATATAGTTGCTGTTAACTGAATTGAATGTAATTTTGGTAATTTCTATTTATTGATTGCAAAGCAAGGTTCAAGAGAATTTTGATTGTTGCCATGGAGCGGCCAAGATAAAACTTACTGAACTCATTGAATCTGTATAATAATAAAAAAAAAAGAACTTTAACGTAAATTAATTATCTGTTGCAATTTAGGAAGGTTCTTACAATGAAATCTCTCGCATTTACATTTACTGTTAACACTTTGAAAAATAAATTAATACTTCGGCACATAATGGCCAACCAGAGGCTGCACCGGAAGATGAGCCTCTTGTAGTGCAAATTACTGAAAAAACGCTTATTAAAAATAATTAGCCACAACTAATACAAAGAAATTAATTTTGTGATAATAATAACAAGTTTATTACAGCAGAAATATGAATAACTTGCATAAAATATGTGTAGCCGCTCAATGGCTGCCTTCCGTACCGTGAAACAAAACAGTGTGTGTCCCATAACGTATGTCCTTCCTCCTCAGCCGTACAATCGCATCTCTTTCAATCCTTTTTTATTTTCATAGACATTAAATAAAGCAGATACTCTTATATTATCACTGCATATCAGTTGTTTCAAGAACATTAACTATATCTTTTACACTAATTATATTCATAAAATACTTTAACTACAGTTTACAACCGATAAAAATGTCAATATTTATGTGACATACTGTCACAACAGTTTACATTTTCAAATTATTCTTCAAATAATGTCACTCAGTATTCATATTACATACAGAAAACTTATACTACAGAGAATGGATAGCATTTACAGTAAGAGATAATGTCACTACAGGTTTATAGATGAGTAAAAGATTTAGCATCCAAAAATGAAAAGAAGAAAATGGAATGCTACATAGCTTGGAGACCTAGTGCTTGCCATGCACTTAACACAGAGATGTGCCCTCCTCCTGAGGGCTTTTACATCATCTTATTTTTTCTTGGTGTTTGACACTTACTAATAGGGTTTCAGTTCAGTTATATTGCATAAACCAAATAGCCTTCCAGATTTTGGATATACTAACCTGTAAGCACGTGGGTGTGGCATAGACTGAATTTTGAATGGAGCAATATAGATGTAAAAGTATTTCTTTAATTCATTGTTTATAGACTTAGATTTTTCATGTGTCTTCACCAGGACCAGATCATTGATTTTAAAATTTGTAGTTTTCAACTTCTTATCATGTTTATTTTTCCTCAATTTCCCTTGTTGTTTCATTACTTTGACTATTTCTTCTCTTTCCTACAGACTCATAGCTTTACATGCTGGGAATTCAATTAATTCATTGATCAGATTTGGTGGTTTCTTGTTATACATTACTTCATTTGGGAAAAATCCAGTAGACAAAATTCTGTAAGCTGTACAGCATACCTTCAAAGCTGTCTACATACTGTATCCAACTTACATGATCTTTGTTGCAATAAGTTCTAAATAATCTCCATATTTCTCTCATGTAATGTTCAGCTGGATTGTTTGACATGTGGTAAACAGATATCAGAATGTCGTTTATGTTCTCATCCTCAACAAATGTTTTCCAAAGTTTAGAAGTAAATTATGTTCCATTGTCATAAAGTATGCTCTTTGGTTTTCCTACCTTTGTGAAATAGTTTCTTCTAATTTTCAAAATGATGTTCTTACTTGATGCTTTCTTGAACATATATAGTTTAATGAATTTTGAAAAAGAACCACCCGGACAAATATGTAACAAAATCCTCCTTCAGCCTTAGGCAATGACCCATAAAGATCAACTGCTACAAGTTGTATTTGTTCTTTCAGGAAGATGTTTTGCATATATCCTTTGCAGGTTTGATTACTAGCTTTTACCCTATGGTCCCTGTCACGTGTAGATAATTGCTTCCTCACACTCCTGGCAGGGTTGTAAAAGTACACCTTTTCTTGGATCTTTTGGGTACATTTCTGTGTCCCACAATGTCCAAAACTCTCATGAACATACTTAATCAATACTTCAATATACTGCTCTTGCCAACACAATCTCCAAGCATCACTGTCTGCACTGTATCTTCTGAAAAATATACCCTTGTGCACTTTATAATATTGCTCTACTTTCTCATATCCTCTCTTACCCAGATAGCTGTTAACAAACTTCCAGTGGGAATCATGGTTCTGATATCTACAGACTTCATTACAAATTTTCCTGATTTTATTCTCAACTTTCACCCCTTTTAGATTCATAATCCTAAGTTCCCTTTCACTCTCATCATTGTTATTTTCACCTTCTCCTCCCATTGAAAATCTTGATAGATCATTGGGAATTAGATTTTCTTCACCTTTTGTATACTTTATTGTATAGTTGAATTGCTGGAGGAATAGTGCCGGCCTGGCTATCCTGCTGTTATGCAAAGTACACTCTTGTATATAGATTGAAGCCTTATGGTCTCTGTACTACTACTACTTGATGTCCTAATAAGAAATCCTTGAATTTGGTGAAAGCCCAATAGACTGCTAACAATTATTTTTCGGTGGCGGTATATGACTTCTCATGTTTTTGCAAGGTTCTACTGGCAAAAGCTATTGATCTATGCTCTATCACACCATCTACAATGTTTTCTTGGAACAAATGAGCTCCCATTCCATAGTCACTGCTGTTGGTTGTAATGTTCTCCTCGGATTGTTAACACTTGAGCTAAATTTTGTTTGCCTGGGATTCATTGATGATTGAAAACAAAAGTTTCAAGCCTCACAAAATTTATTGACAACCGAACTGCACACTCCTCTTGTAAACAAAACACTGACTGACTGACCTTCTTGCAGCATCACTGCATCACTTTATATAGAATTGTAACAACAAATTTCAAAATAACCCATTATTAATTTTGTACGGTCTTGATGTTACAATTAAAATTTACAAAACGTAAAGAAACTGATGTTACGGTCAAATAAGATATAACATACAAATTGAATGACATAATTTTTTGTAGGAATATCTGTAGTTTTCCATAATACAATCAGTCTGAACTTTATTACAATAATGTCTCTTGTATTATTTTAGTTACATAATTAATTACAGTTTGGGTTTGGTTACTAACATTCTACATCTACATCTACATCTATACTCTGCGAGCCACCTTACGGTGTGTGGCGGAGGGTACTTATTGTACCACTATCTGATCCCCCCTTCCCTGTTCCATTCACGAATTGTGCGTGGGAAGAACGACTGCTTGTAAGTCTCCGTATTTGCTCTAATTTCTCTGATCTTTTCGTTGTGATCATTACGCGAGATATATGTGGGCGGTAGTAATATGTTGCCCATCTCTTCCCGGAATGTGCTCTCTCGTAATTTTGATAATAAACCTCTCCGTATTGCGTAACGCCTTTCTTGAAGTGTCCGCCACTGGAGCTTGTTCAGCATCTCCATAACGCTCTCGCGCTGACTAAATGTCCCCATGATGAATCGCGCTGCTTTTTGCTGGATCATGTCTATCTCTTCTATTAATCCAACCTGGTAAGGGTCCCATACTGATGAGCAATACTCAAGAATCGGACGAACAAGCGTTTTGTAAGCTACTTCTTTCGTCGATGAGTCACATTTTCTTAGAATTCTTCCTATGAATCTCAACCTGGCGCCTGCTTTTCCCACTATTTGTTTTATGTGATCATTCCACTTCAGATCGCTCCGGATAGTAACTCCTAAGTATTTTACGGTCGTTACCGCTTCCAATGATTTACCACCTATGGCATAATCGTACTGGAATGGATTTCTGCCCCTATGTATGTGCATTATATTACATTTATCTTCGTTTAGGGAAAGCTGCCAGCTGTTGCACCATGCATTAATCCTCTGCAGGTCCTCCTGGAGTACGTACGAGTCTTCTGATGTTGCTACTTTCTTGTAGACAACCGTGTCATCTGCAAATAGCCTCACGGAGCTACCGATGATGTCAACTAAGTCATTTATGTATATTGTAAACAATAAAGGTCCTATCACGCTTCCCTGCGGTACTCCCAAAATTACCTCTACATCTGCAGATTTTGAACCGTTAAGAATGACATGTTGTGTTCTTTCTTCTAGGAAATCCTGAATCCAATCACAAACCTGGTCCGATATTCCGTAAGCTCGTATTTTTTTCACTAAACGTAAGTGCGGAACCATATCAAATGCCTTCCTGAAGTCCAGGAATACGGCATCAATCTGCTCGCCAGTGTCTACGGCACTGTGAATTTCTTGGGCAAATAGGGCGAGCTGAGTTTCACATGATCTCTGTTTGCGGAATCCATGTTGGTTTTGATGAAGGAGATTTGTATTATCTAAGAACGTCATAATACGATAACACAAAACATGTTCCATTATTCTACAACAGATTGACGTAAGCGAAATAGGCCTATAATTATTCGCATCTGATTTATGACCCTTCTTGAAAATGGGAACGACCTGCGCTTTCTTCCAGTCGCTAGGTACTTTACGTTCTTCCAGTGATCTACGATAAATTGCTGATAGAAAGGGGGCAAGTTCTTTAGCATAATCACTGTAGAATCTTAAGGGTATCTCGTCTGGTCCGGATGCTTTTCCGCTACTAAGTGATAGCAGTTGTTTTTCAATTCCGATATCATTTATTTCAATATTTTCCATTTTGGCGTCCGTGCAACGGCTGAAGTCAGGGACCGTGTTAAGATTTTCCGCAGTGAAACAGTTTCAGAACACTGAATTCAGTATTTCTGCCTTTCTTCGGTCGTCCTCTGTTTCGGTGCCATCGTGGTCAACGAGTGACTGAATAGGGGATTTAGATCCGCTTACCGATTTTACATATGACCAAAACTTTTTAGGGTTCTTGTTTAGATTGTTTGCCAATGTTTTATGTTCGAATTCGTTGAATGCTTCTCTCATTGCTCTCTTTACGCTCTTTTTCGCTTCGTTCAGCTTTTCCTTATCAGCTATGATTAGACTACTCTTAAACCTACGATGAAGCTTTCTTTGTTTCCGTAGTATCTTTCGTACATGATTGTTATACCACGGTGGATCTTTCCCCTCGCTTTGGACCTTAGTCGGTACGAACTTATCTAAGGCGTACTGGACGATGTTTCTGAATTTTTTCCATTTTTGTTCCACATCCTCTTCCTCAGAAATGAACGTTTGATGGTGGTCACTCAGATATTCTGCGATTTGTGCCCTATCACTCTTGTTAAGCAAATATATTTTCCTTCCTTTCTTGGCATTTCTTATTACACTTGTAGTCATTGATGCAACCACTGACTTATGTTCACTGATACCCTCTTCTACATTCACGGAGTCAAAAAGTTCCGGTCTATTTGTTGCTATGAGGTCTAAAACGTTAGCTTCACGAGTTGGTTCTCTAACTATCTGCTCGAAGTAATTCTCGGACAAGGCAGTCAGGATAATGTCACAAGAGTCTCTGTCCCTGGCTCCAGTTCTGATTGTGTGACTATCCCATTCTATACCTGGTAGATTGAAGTCTCCCCCTATTACAATAGTATGATCACGAAACTTCTTCACGACGTTCTGCAGGTTCTCTCTGAGGCGCTCAACTACTACGGTTGCTGATGCAGGTGGTCTATAGAAGCATCCGACTATCATATCTGACCACCTTTGATACTTAACTTAACCCAGATTATTTCACATTCGCATTCGCTAATAACTTCACTGGATATTATTGAATTCTTTACTGCTATAAATACTCCTCCACCATTGGCGTTTATCCTATCCTTGCGGTATATATTCCATTCTGTGTCTAGGATTTCGTTACTGTTCACTTCCGGTTTTAACCAACTTTCCGTTCCTAATACTATATGCGCACTCTTTTCCTTCAATAAGAGATAGTAATTCAGGAACCTTGCCCTGGATACTCCTGCAGTTTACCAATATTACGTTAACTTTTCCTGTTTTTGGTCTCTGAGGACGGACGTTCTTTATCAACGATGATAATGTCCTCTCTGGTAAGCCGTCAGGTATTTTATCGTTTCGCCCAAGGGGGGGTCCCTCTAACCTAAAAAACCCCCTTGTGCACGCCACACGTACTCTGCTACCCTAGTAGCTGCTTCCGGTGTGTAGTGCACGCCTGACCTGTCTAGGGGGGCCCTACAGTTCTCCACCCAATAACGGAGGTCGATGAATTTGCAACCATTATAGTCGCAGAGTCGTCTGAGCCTCTGGTTTAGACCCTCCACACGGCTCCAAACCAGAGGACCGCGATCGACTCAGTGGCAGTACAGAACTTTATCCTATTACATACATAAAATACACAAATAAGGCCTCAAATTCTGGAAATTGAAATTAGAGGGTTAATTAGGAATGTAATTACAAAGAATATTAATTACTGAGGAGGACATAAAAATAGATAACAAATGAAAATACTTTGCTTGGTAATAACTTTTAATCTGTTTCTCAAGATAATGTGGTTTTCTGTGTTAACTCATTAATCAAGTGCAATTATGGTAATTAGAGGCATTAGTTATTTATGCCAACATTTCCACAGGCTCTTAACATTTGTTGCTATATATTTATTACTTCAATTTATCAATTAGATATTTGATTTAGTGTTTGTACATAATTTTGTTAATGACAACAGTGACAATATACGTCCATCCAGAATATTCTATATGTTTTCACAAAAATATTCAGTGTTTTATCAAATTGGATAGGTTAATACCTATAAAGATACACATACAAGGCCTTAGGAAGCCCAGTATCATCTGATAACTACCCAGATGTGTATAAAAAAGGTGGTATCAGTCACTTCATTATAATCTTGGGGAAGGCTTTATCGTTATAAACATGCCCCCTCCCCGAACCACTCGTATGAGTATTGCTTTCCTGAATGACTGCTAAATTCATATACCCAATCAAATTTTTTTTTCTTAGCTGTCACTCCAGTCACTGGTTCACATTCCACATCTTGAGGTATTGGCAGTCCTTTTGTGCTGTCCATCTCATGTCTACAACCCCTCTTTTTCCTGGCAGTCTCTACACTGCAGTAGCACAGTCCACTATTAGTTTTACAGTTTTTTAATTTTACTTCCAGGTCAGGTAAGGATTTTGGATATATTCCTCTAGATAGGAACAGGGATGAAGTCATTACTCAAGGTACTCGTGCTGGTTACAATTAAGGTCACATCAGGTATAAATATATCAAAATCATTCACAATTTATCCTATTCTTTAGCATATTTGTCAGCAAAACCACACAAAGATAAGCATAACTAAACTGTAAATATTTACCTATATACAGATTAAAGTCAATGAACAAAAATAAATTATATGTGTATCTATATCCAGTATATTCCATTATACAGTATATTTGAGCCCCCAGATCTCATTTACCTCTTTATCATATCAAACATAAACTATCAGACTGTTCCTCATCACACCATCTTGTAGTGACAAACTTTTCATAAAATGTCTTTTGCCACAGTGCTACTTGTCCATTTAGTAGCACCTGTACATCTTTAGCATTGTCCATATGTAGATCTTATAAAATCATGATCATGTCTGTAATTCTCAAAGAAACACCCACAAATAAAATACATGCTCTACAGATTATAACTACAATAATTGGTCAATCAATACTGTAGGAAAGTCTAATTTAGTATACAGTTTACATTTTCAAATTTTTCCTCAAATAATGTCACTCAGTATTCATATTACATACAGAAAACTTATACTACAGAGAATGGATAGTATTTAAAGTAAGAGATAACTTCATTATGGGTTTATAGATGAGTAAAAGATTTAGCATCCGAAAACAAAAATAAGGAAATAGTGCTACATACCTTGGAGACCTAGTGCTCGCCACGCACTTAACACAAAGACGTGGTATCCTCCTGAGGGCTTTTACATCATATTATTTTTTTCTTGGTGTTTGCCACTTGCTTATACGGTTTCAGTTCAGTTATGTTACATTAAACCAAATAAACTTCCAGATTTTGGATATACTAACGTGTAAGCATTTGGGTGTGGCATAGACTGAATTTTGAATGGAGCAATATAGACGTAAAAATATTTCTTTAACTCATTGTTTATAGACTTAGAGTTTTCATGTATCTCCACCAGGACCAGATCATTGATTTTAAAATTTGTGGTTTTCAACTTCTTATCATGTTTGTTTTTCTTCAATTTCCCTTGTTGTTTCATTACTTTATTGACTATTTCTTCTCTTTGCTACAGACTCAAAGCTTTACATGCTGGGAATTCAATTAATTCATTGATCAGATTTGGTAGTTTCTTGTGATACATAATTTCATTTGGGCAAAATCCAGTAGACAAATTCTGTAAGCTGTTCAGTATATCCTCAGAGCTGTCTACACACTCCATCCAACTTACATAATCTTTGTTGCAATAAGTTCTAAATAATCTCCATATTTCTCTCATGTAATGTTCAGCTGGATTGCTTGACATGTGGTAAGCAGATATCAGAATGTCGTTTATGTTCTCATCCTCAACAAATGTTTTCCAAAGTTTAGAAGTAAATTATATTCCATTGTCACAAAGTATGCTCTTCAGTTTTCCTACCTTTGTGAAATAGTCTCTTCTAATTTTCAAAATGATGTTCTTACTTTCTGCTTTCTTCAACGGATATAGTTTAATGAATTTTGAAAAAGAACCACCCTGACAAATATGTAACAAAATCCTCCTTTAGACTTAGGCAATGACCCATAAAGATCACTGCTACAAGTTGTATTTGTTCTTTTGGCAAGATGTTTTGCATATATCCTTTGCAGGTTTGATTACTAACTTTTTCCCTCTGGCACATGTTGCATTAGATAATTGCTTCCTTACACTCCTGGCAATGTTGTAAAACTACACATTTTCTTGGATCTTTTGGATACATTTCTGTGTCCCACAATGAACAAAACTCTCATGAACATACTTAATCAATACTTCAATATACTGCTCTTGCCAACACAATCTCAAGCATCACTGTCTGCACTGTATCTTCTGAAAAATATACCCTTGTGCACTTTATAATATTGCTCTACTTTCTCATATCCTCTCTTACCCAGATAGCTGTTAACAAACTTCCAGTGGGAATCATGGTTCTGATATCTACAGACGTCATTACAAATTTTCCTGATTTTATTCTTATCTTTCACCCCTTTTAGATTCATAATCCTAAGTTCCCTTTCACTCTCATCACTGTTATTTTCACCTTCTCCTCCCATTGACAATCTTGATAGATCATTGGTAATTAGATTTTCTTCACCTTTTATATACTTTACTGTATAGATGAACTGCTGGAGGAATAGTGCCCATCTGGTTATCCCGCTGTGATGCAAAGTACACTTTTGTGTACAGATTAAAGCCTTGTGGCCTGTGTACTACTACTTGATGTCCTAATAAGTAATTCTTGAACTTGGTGAAAGCCCAATAGACTGCTAACAATTATTTTTCGGTGACAGTATATGACTTCTCATGTTTTTGCAAGGTTCTACTGGCAAAAGCTATTGATCCATGCTCTGTCACATCTTCTACAATCTTTTCTTGGAACAAATGAGCTCCCAGTCCATAGTCACTGCTGTCGGTCATAACGCACAATGGCTCTGTAAGGTCAGGTCTGTATAACATTTTACTATTGCACATCTGTTTCTTGATGTTGTTGAATGCTTCCTGACAATCTTTGTCCCATACCCAAATGGTGTTCTTCTCCAACAAGTTGTTCAAACATGGTGCATTTAAAGCTTGAGTGCTGACAAAAACTACGGTAGTATCCACTAATTCCATAGAATGATTTAAGTTGTTTCTTAGTTTTGGGCACAGGAAATTTTGCAATGGCTTCAAGTTTTCCTTCATCAGGCAAGATTACTTCTTCTGAGATGGTATGGCCTAAATATTTGAGTTGTTTAACCCTGAATTTGCACTTCTCTAGTTTTAATGACATGCGTCCCTGTCTCAATCTGTAACACACTTCACCCAACAAATGTTTATGTTCTTCCCAACTCTTTTCTGTAACAAGTATGTCATCAACATAAAGGACTAGTTTGCTTAACAATTCTTTTCCTAGAACAAAATTCAATGCTTGTATACATTCTGCAACTGATACATTAAGGCCAAATGGTACAACACAGTAGCAATAACATCTTCCTCCTGGACTGAATCTCCAATGGTACCTGATGGAAATCTGCTGTTAAGTCTAAATTAGACATGTACTTCATGTTCAAATTTATGTAATAACCCATCTATGTTCTCAGGGTGATCAGTTTCCCTCTCAAGGTATTTGCTTAAATGTCTCGAATCAAGCACAAGTCTTACTCCACCATCACATCTGCAAACTACCACCAATGGGTTACTGTATACACTATTGCACCTTTCAATTACTTCCCACTCTTCCATCTTTTGTAGTTCTTTCTCCACAGCTTTTCTTTTTGAGATGGGTACTCCATAGGGTTTGATGAAAAATGGTTCATGAGGTTTTAGATGAAGTCTACATTCATAGTTTTTCACTTTCCCACATTTCTCACTAAACACATCTTTGTACTCCCCCAACAAACTACCTAACTGATCTGTCTGTTCTTTATCTAGACTCTCAGCTTCCTTTAGTTTGGTGGCCACTAATTCAGCATACTTGTCTTCACTACATTCTTCATTGTCTTCCTCATTAAAGCCAATCTTTTCTTTTACACAAATCACTCTTCTAATTTGAAAATTGTTCTCTAGGAAATTTTGGGTGATTAGTTCAGTCACGTGAGTTACATCTGTCTTTGGGTTGGTAGGTTTTAACTTTTTGTTACTCCAGTCAGAATCTGCATTTATTCCTTGTATCCACTTCATTGCAAACAAAATATTTTCATTGAGATCAGGGACTACAAAACATCCTTGGTTATACTGTACATAATTAATGGTGAAAGATATTAAGGCTTGCCTGTTTACAACATTGCTGTGCCTACCAGTTTATCCCTTAACTTTGATTCCAATAACAGGATATTCTTCAAAGTCAGCACTATCTCTTATCTGGTCTCTAAATTTTTCATAAGAGGCACAAACAGGACTACCCGTGTCTGAGAGGCAAACTCCCTCATAATTTGCAACTTTTATATGGATATGTGGGCAACGTAAAACTTTTTCCTCCCTGCTTTCCTCATCTTCATGCAACAAATCACACTCAATCTCTCTGAAGTCCAAGTCATTTATTCCATTTTTGCCTGCACAGTTTCGATTACTTCTCTGTATTTTACTTAAAGGTACATTGCTCGATGTCATGTCCCTCTTTTACACATTGCCTACTTTTCCTGGAACTGAATTCACTGTAAGCCTGCTGATTGGTTCTACCTTCCCAGTTGGTATGCAGTTCTTCCCAAATAATCTTGATGACCCTTTTTACCCTGTCACTGTAACTCTTGTAAGTATCCCATAAAGGTTCTAACATATCTAAATTATGATGGCTTTCCGCATGTTCCTTATCTGATGGTACCTTCCCAGTTTCCATTGGCACAATCTGGTTCTCATATTCCTCACAAATATTACTGACATCATCTTCTTCACCATTAATTAAATCTTCTTTGCCATTAATTAAATCTTCTTCACCATTAATTAAAACTTCTTCACCATTAATTAAATCTTCTTCACCATTAATTAAATCTTCTTCACCATTAATTAAATCTTCTTCACCATTAATTAAATCTTCTTCACCATCAATTAAATCTTCTTTAACCTCCATATACACCATGCCGTCTAATTCTTCCTCCTATTCATCATTATTACTGACACTTTCACTATCAACATTACCACAAATGCTAGCATCTCAAATACTAGACACATCTACAACATCTTTGCAGTGATCATCAGAATTGTTGACAAGTACACCAGTACAAGTATCATCACTTAAGTGCTTAACAGGGATAGATTCTTCCTCCATTAATTTACCTAATCCAAACTCATCAAGATTAGTATCAGAACCAACATTTTCTTTGCAAACTTCTTTGCCACATTGATTATATAGACTTGATAGTTTCCTCCTCTAACGGAACCTCTTCCACGTTCTTACAGATGCTATTACTTCTATTTTCAACACTCTCATTCATACTTTTCCAGAAGTTACTGTCAAACTGTACTTTGCTAATCTGATGTGCTCTTCTTGCATTATTTCTGTCATTTCTACTCCTATATCTGTCTTATGTAATTATTTTTGATGTCTCTAGGCTGGTGGTGTTTAGCCTGATTTTGGTGCTTATTTCTCACCCCAAACTGACAGGCTCCCATAGAGGCGTCCATCAGCTTAAATTGCCTCATCTTGATTGGTGATAATCTAATTATCTGTTACTATTCTCCCAAGGTCTCTCCCTGTTGTCATGTCCTCTGTTTCCATTCCAATTACTATGGTTGATCCATATATTATCACTTCTATTGTAACTACTGTTATTATTCTGATTTTCATTATCACTCCTGCCTTGATTCCTGCTATGATTCCACACCCAGATGGTTGACTGCCTAATCTGCCATTATTTAATGTCTCATTTCTCTCAAATGTTCGATTCAACTTATCTACATATCTCAAGAACTGGTCTACAGAGTTGTCTGGCCCATAAACCAACTACCACTGTGCTCTTTTTGATAATATCCTTTTTAAGGTATCTATTTGTATTAATTCATCAAAAGGTTTGTCTAATTGTACTAATTTCCTCAATTGGTTTTCACCAGAACACTTCAAGCTACCACCACTTCCCCTGTACATTCGACTATTCAAGAACTCGCTTTTAATCCTAGCTTGCTCAGATTCTGACCAAAACTTATTAAAGAACTTTCTTTCAAATGTGTCATATGTCATGGTAGAATTAACATACTATTTATCCCTGGAGATTGCTTCTCCATCCAAAAATCGCTTAAAACATTTAATTTCAATATTGTCTTGTCATTACTAAAATTATGTCGACAGTGCTGTAAAAAATCAACAGGATGCGATTTCCCATTTCCTGGAAAGCATTTTAAATGTATACCACCTCATATGCAATTAATATTGCTAACAAAATTTCTTTGAGCTACACCCTCTTGTAATTCTACAACTTTCATACTTAAATCTATAACATTATTTTTACACAAATCTACTTTATTACACTTCAGTTCTACATTACTTACTTGATTGGTAATGTCTGACTTTTAACTCAGAGTTCCTACTGTAAGCTTCTACTTTTTCTTCTAAAATTCTCCTAGTCTGAACAACCTCTACTTTAAGTTTAGAATTTTCTGCTTCTACATGTTTATCTAGTTTTTTGACTCTCTCCTCATTTTTGGACAACTCTTGTGTGAGATTAGTTTCTAATACAGGGCTTAACAACTGGCCGGTTTTGAGCACGAGTACTCACGTCTGCTCAGGCACGTGCTCGCGAGCAAGTGCAAGGTCGCGGAGTAGGGAGGGAGGGGAGGGAGCGGAAATGCGCGTGCACATTTGAATAGGGCCGCAGCTTGCCTATTGAAATCGCGACGACTGTGTAATGTTTAAAGTACTACGATCAGGTCTAACAGTCACTTTGCTGGTTAAGAATCATGTCAAGTCGCCGTTGTGTAACCCCAACCATGCTTTCGCAGTTGGGAGGAATGGTATCTGTTTACAGAAAAAGATGGTGTTGCAAAATGTTTAGTATGTCACAAAACGCTGAATTCTTTTAGGAAATTTAATTTGCAGCGACATTATATGTCGTACCACGCGAAAGACTATGGAAGTGGAAAATGTGATGGACCAGATCGTACACAGGAAGTTATTAAACTTAAAAGAAAGCTATCCGAAGAAGATCTGGACGACGAAGAAAAATAAACTGAGGCAGCTCTGAGTGAGTTACAAAATTGCTTTGCTTTTAGCAAAATCCCTGCGCCCCTCCACTGATGGTGATTTAATAAAAGAATGTTTGGTAGTTGCAATGGAACATTTGTGTCCATCTCAAGTTGAACAGTTTTGGAATGTGCCATTATCTAACATGACCATTATGCGTCGCATACAGAACATGGCATACGACGTCCAGAGCAAGCTTGCAAATATCTGTAAAGATTTTATGGCTTATTCTATAGCTCTGGACAAAAGTGTTGATATCACCGGAACAGCGCAACTTGCCATATTTATTAGAGGTGTTAAAACAGATCTTCAGGTAAGGGAGGAGCTCCTCGATGTAGTAGCCATGAAGAACACTACAACCGGAGGTGATATTTTAAGTAGTATTGAAGAAAGTGTTGAAAATATAGGATTGTCATGGAATTCTTTAGTTTCAGTGTCTACAGACGGTGCACCAGCAATGACAGGGAAATAATCAGGTTTAGTTGCGCTGTTGAAGGAGAAAATGCAAAAACTGACCGTGCCGAATGAAATATGGGGCGTTTACTGTGTAATCCACCAGGAAAACTTATGTGCAAAGAGTATCACTCTAAAAAATGTAATGAGTGTTGTTCATACAACCAATTATATAAGGAAGCATGGGCTACAACACAGGCAATTTAAAAGCTTTCTTGAAGATGTAGAAAGCCAGTGTGGCAGCCTGCCTTATTACAGCGAGGACCGCTGGCGTGGCAAATTATTAAATCGATTTTTTTGCCTATTAGATGAGATAAATATGTTCATGGAAATAAATAACATGTGTGTTCCTGAATTGAAAGAGCCTTCATGGAAATGTGATCTCGCATTCTTAGCAGATTTAACTAGCCATCTGAATGCTTTGAACATTCCACTACAAAGTAAAGATCTGCTAATTACTCATTTCATAGATCGAATACAAGCTTTTAAAATGAAATTGACACTTTGGGTGAGTCAGCTGTAAACAGGAAATCTAGCTCATTTTCCTAAATTATCATCCATGCAAGATGTTCACAAAGACTGTGAATGTTATTCCCATAGTTTAGTTGCCCTTAAGGAAGAATTTGATCAACGCTTTCAAGATCTGACAGCACTAGATAGTGATTTTGATCTGTTCTACTCTCCATATTCAGCAAATATTGAAGAGATTCGTCCTGAGCTGCAACTAGAAATTATTGACCTGCAGTGTGACAGAGAATACAGAGACAAATTTCAGAACAAGAAAAACATTTTGGAATTCTACAGACACTTTCCTCATGATATATTTCCTCGTTTGCACAAACTGGCAGCTACAATAATATCAATGTTTGGTTCCACATATGTTTGTGAACAACTGTTCTCCGCAATGAAATGTAACAAGACGCGCCTGAGAAAAGCATTGTCTGATCAAAATTTAAACTGCACGCTGCACCTACAGTGCACAAGAACAATTACTCCGAACATAGACGCAATTGTAAAGGGCAAAAAGTACAAGATACCCAAGAATCACACACTTCAGTGACACCTTTTATTGTATAATAGTTCACAAATTAATATGAATGTAGAGGCATACACTAAGCTAATAAAATTATGTGGCACGTGTACATTCTCCTTTATTTGTTTCAATTGTTGCAGTAATAATTCATGAGTGATATCCCTGCAGGTGGCCGCGGATTTATATTGGCTGGCGGCAGCTGTTGTGTGCCCCACGTGACTCTCCCCACTCTCAGCTCTGGTCCGGTAGTGGGGGTAGCGTGCTCGTGCTGCTCCGTGCTCGCGCCTTGCTGCTCACAGCTTGCTCCGCGAGCACGTATGTTGTGAAGCCCTGTTCTAATACATCTGCCCATTCTCCTTCTACACCCACACAAGTACTGAGTTCACCCTGCCCAGTCTCAACAATAATTCTTAGTGCTGCAAAATCCTCCTGAATTTTCCTTATCTGATCAGTATTTTCAGTAACAGTATTCTTTAATTCTGCCATTTGTTCACTGAATTGCTATCTTAACTGTTGACTTTGCCGACCAATGTCTTGCCTAATCTGTCCCACCTGTTCCTTCACTTCTTTCATATACTGCATTAATAACATTAACAAATTGTCTCCAACTACTCTTCCCTGTGTAATTGGAGTACTCATGGCGATATTTTCACTGGAACCCTCTCCACCAAAACTTTGACCTACACTTGGTTTACTGCTGGACGATATTTCACTGATACTCAATTCTAGGTCCAAAGTGTTTTCTACAGCTTCACAGTCTACATGCTTCTCTTCATTCATTTTCCTGTTCTCATCACACAACACTATTTAAAATTACAAAATTAAAAGAACAGTTAGTCATTTGAATTCCAATGGTGCAGGATGAGAATTTGGTCCATTAACATCAGCTAATAATATCTAAAACAGATGATTTGCGATCTTCCCCCAGCAGGTAATGATTTCTTTTTTTCTCCTTTTGATCTTTCCATAAACCTTCACCACAAATAATCCTCTGGGGAAATGTACACCGGGCTATAACAGTTTTCAGAAAACAAAAGGCAGTTATAAGAATAATGAAACATGTGAGCACCAGAAGACCATGCAAACCTTTCTTTAAGGATCTAAAGATCCTACCCCTTCCATGCATTTATATACTGGAAGTAGTCACGTATGTCAAAAAAAGTATACTGAGAAAAGAAAACCTTTTTCCTCAAAACAAAAGTGTCCATGATTACAGTACCAGGTCAGACAGTGACATACATGTTAATCATTGTAACACCACATTATGCCAAAAAGGTGTATATCATGCAGGAACAATACTTTACAACAGATTACCAAGACATATAAAATCTCTTCCTGAACTATAAAGCTTTAAAAAGTCTGTGACAGCCTACCTTCTGAAAAACTGCTACTATTCAATCCCACAGTATCTTATGCAAGAAAAAAATGTAATTTATTTCTTTAATTGTAGGAAATAAGTTATAAATATACAGTATTTCCAAAATTTGTAATTATTAACTGTATAGATCCAAATTGTCATAAAAATTTAAATAATATACGTTTGATATTTGAAAAAACAATAACTAAAAAGATTTTCTGTCCAATATCCTGTGTACAATGTATATACTGAAAAAGAGATTTATATGGACAAATAAATAAATAAATAAATAAATAAATTTGGAACATCAATCCCAACTCAACTCCACCACATGTAACAATCTCTTTGGATCATTAACACTTAACTTTGCATTTGCCTGGTTCATTGACAATTGATAAGAACATCATGAAAGCTTCAAGCGTCACAAAATTATTTATTGACATTAGTTGACAGCCAAACTGCACAGACTCCTGAGGCAAAACTGACTGACTGACCTGAGTGGCCTATCTCAGTGTGTCACTTTATGTACAAATTAAACAGTTGTCACCATTGTTAATTTATTATAAAATGTAACTTAGAATAAAAAGCAATTTCATCTAAACTAACTATTGTTGCATTTGTACATGTTATAACATATAATGTAAAATAGCATATTATATTTATAATCATCTTTGGTTTTATGTGTGAAAATTAATTCACAATCTGATTTCAACATTTATTTTGATTTTACCTTAATTTCATAATTAGTGACTGTATGGAATTTATTCCTAATATTTGGTCAAAGTATACACTCCTGCTTTGCAAGATTACATACAGATATTTTCTTAGATACTGGAATTTTGTAAATTAGTGTGGTGTAACTAACAAGAGGTAATTATTGCATAATTTACAAGCACCATTAATTCCAATGAATTATATAAAAATAAATAATGAATCAAATTACATCACTGGATACTAGTTGTTATTTTTTTTTTTAATTGGAATGAGGTTTTTTGTGTCAGCTAATTTACCAGTTGCAATTATGGTAATTAGAGGCATCAATTATTATTTATGCCAACATTTCCACAGCCTCTTAATATTTGTTGCTAAATATTTATTACTTCAGTTCATGATTTGATATTCTATTTGGCATTTGTCTATATTTTTTGTTAATGACAACAATCTATTAACAATCATGAGAATTTATGCCATTCCAGAATATTCTATAGGTGTTTACTAAGAAGAATAGGTTTTTTGACTGAATTGAACTGAACAACATCTATAAAAATACACATAAAAAGCCATAGGAGGCACTGAATCGAACAATAAATACACGAATGCATTTAAAAAAAAAGGTGGTATCAGACACTTCATTATGATCTTGGTGGAGGCTGTAGCATTATAACATGACATGTCTTAAAGTGGCTTTGGCACCATAACACCGAAAGCTCTGAACCTTATGCTTCAAAAACTTTCATTGCTGTCCAGGAGAGGTATTCCCATATCAAAAAGGAGGTACTTACAATCATTTTTGCAGAAAAAAATCCATGTCCTTCCCTATGGAACCAAGTTACATATAATCACCAATTATAAGCCTTTGATATCACTCTTGATCCCAGCTGCTAAGCTGCCCAATTGAACAGCCCACTGGTTGCATTGTAGGGCTATTTTTCTCAGTAGATATAACTGTGAGATACATTGCCAAAATGCTAGTTGGCAAGCAAATGCCAATGCCATGTTGCACCTGCTAACATGGCCCAATCCAGAGATTGATCAAGACACCCAGGCAGCTTTGGACTACTTTCTCATAAGCAGACCCTAAATAAAAGGTAGCACGGGTAATGTAGCACCAAAATCATAAACTAATATTTTTCTTAAATATTATTACATTTTATATTTGTTTCATAATTAGTCATTGTAACTGAGTAGATTGTAAGACATTGCTGATCAAATTTCATGCTTATTTTGTTTTATCAGTACCTACAAACTTTTTTTGTCTTATCTCTGTATCCTTACTGGTGACAGCACTGATCTGAGTAGGACATAATCACACCTGCTCCAGCAAATCAAGCAGTGTTTGCCTGAATATTATGTGAATATTGTCTCTAAGATGCACAAGAGGGGTAGTGATCTTTGTAATATTTCATGTATTTGCTTTAACTTCTGAAGGCATTAATTAAAATGGGTAAAATCTACAACCACATTCATCATTTGCAGTTGAAATTAATATTGTCATTATTAATATTAATATTAAAACCCACATCCTTTCGTCTTTCCCTCTCCTTCCCTCTTTCCTGATGAAGCAACCGTGCGTTGCGAAAGCTTAAATTTTGTGTGTGTGTTTATGTTTATTTGTGTGTCTACCAACATACCAATGTTTTCGTTTGGTAAGTTACATCATCTTAAAAACAAAGATGATGTGACTTACCATACGAAAGCGCTGGCAGGTCGATAGACACACAAACAGACACATACATACACACAAAATTCTAGCTTTCGCAACAAACTGTTGCCTCATCAGGAAAGAGGGAAGGAGAGGGAAAGACAAAAGGAAGTGGGTTTTAAGAGAGAGGGTAAGGAGTCATTCCAATCCCGGGAGCGGAAAGACTTACCTTAGGGGGAAAAATGGATGGGTATACACTCGCGCACACACACATATCCATCCACACATATACAGACACAAGCAGACATATTTAAAGACAAAGAGTTTGGGCAGAGATGTCAGTCAAGGCGGAAGTGCAGAGGCAAAGATGATGTTGAATGACAGGTGAGGTATGAGTGGCGGCAACTTCGAATTAGCGGAGATTGAGGCCTGGTGGGTAACGGGAGCAGATTCATTTGCCACGAAGACCTAGGCAATAGGGAAGGGACCGTTTGATGTGGAATGGGTGGCAGCTGTCACAATGGAGGTACTGTTGCTTGTTGGTGGGTTTGATGTGGACAGACGTGTTAAACTGGCCATTGGACAGATGGACGTCTACGTCAAGGAAAGTGGCATGGGATTTGGAGTAGGACCAGGTGAATCAGATGGAACCAAAGGAGTTCAGGTTGGAGAGGAAATTCTGGAGTTATTCACTGTTAGTCCAGATCATGTCATCAATAAATCTGTACCAAACTTTGGGTTGGCAGGCCTGGGTAACCAAGAGGGCTTCCTCTAAGTGACCCATAAATAGGTTGGTGTACAAGGGGGCCATCCTGGTACCCATGGCTGTTCCCTTTAGTTGTTGGTATGTCTGGCCTTCAAAAGTGAAGAAGTTGTGAGTCAGGATGAAACTGGCTAAGGTAATGAGGAAAGAGGTTTTAGGTAGGGTGGCAGGTGATCGGCGTGAAAGGAAGTGCTCCATCGCAGCGAGGCCCTGGATGTGCGGAATATTTGTGTATAAGGAAGTGGCATCAGTGGTTACAAGGATGGTTTCTGGGGGATAACAGATTGGGTACGGATTCCAGGCATTCGAGAAAGTCATTGGTGTCTTTGATGAAGGATGGGAGACTGCATGTAATGGGTTGAAGGTGTTGATCTATGTAGGCAGAGATATGTTCTGTGGGGGCTTGGTAACCAGCTACAATGCGGTGGCCAGGATGATTGGGTTTGTGAATTTTAGGAAGAAGGTAGAAGGTAGGTGTGCGGTGTGTCGGTGGGGTCAGGAGGTTTATGGAGTCAGGTGAAAGGTTTTGTAGGGGGCCTAAGGTTCTGAGGATTCCTTGAAACTCCACCTGGACATCAGGAATGGGATTACCTTGGCAAACTTTGTATTTAGTGTTGTCTGAAAGCTGACGCAGTCCCTAAGCCACATACTCCTGATGATAAAGTACCACGGTCGTGGAACCCTTGTCCGCTGGAAGAATGACGATGGATTGGTCAGCCTTCAGATCACAGATAGCCTGGGCTTCAGCAGTGGTGATGTTGAGAGTAGAATTAAGGTTTTTTTAAGAAGGATTGAGAGGCTAGGCTGGAAGTCAGAAATTCCTGGAAGGTTTGGAGAGGGTGATTTTGAGGAAGAGGAGGTGGGTCCTGCTGTGACGGAGGACGGAACTGTTCCAGGCAGGGTTCAATTTGGATAGTGTCTTGGGGAGTTGGATCATTAGGAGTAGGATTAGGATCATTTTTCTTCATGGCAAAGTGATATTTCCAGCAGAGAGTACGAGTGTAGGACAGTAAATCTTTGACGAGGGCTGTTTGGTTGAATCTGGGAGTAGGGCTGAAGGTGAGGCCTTTGGATAGGACAGAGGTTTCAGATTCGGAGAGAGGTTTGGAGGAAAGGTTAACTACCGAATTAGGGTGTTACGGTTCCAGATTGTGTTGATTAGAATTTTGAGGTTTTGGGGGCAGTGGAGCTGGAAGTGGGAGATTGAGTACATAGGAGAGACTGGGTCTGTGTGCAATGAGAGGAGGTTGAGGTTTGCTGGAAAGGTTGTGAAGGGTGAGTGAGTTGCCTTTCCGGAGGTGGGAAACCAGGAGATTGGATAGTTTTTTGAGGTGGAGGGTGGCATGCTGTTCTAATTTGTGGTTGGCCTGTAGGAGGATGCTCTGAACAGCCGGTGTGGATGTTGGAGAGGAAAGATTGAGGACTTTTATTAAGGATAGGAGTTGACGGGTGTGTTCATTGGCTGAGTTGATGTGTAGGTGAAGGATTAGGTGGGTGAGGGCAATGGATTGTTCAGTTTGGAGCTGGTATAGGGACTGATGGAAAGAAGGGTTACAGCCAGAGATGGGAACTTTAAGTGTGAGGTCTTTGGGGGTAATGCCAAATGTCAGACAGGCCTGAGTAAATAAAATATGTGTGCGTAACCTGGTGTAGGGCGAAGGCATGTTTACAGAGGGAATGTAAATAAAACTTAATGGGGTCGTTGAGAGGGTGACATGATATTAGAAGGTGGAAAGTGTAACATGAGGCTAAAATGAAAATGAAAAAAAATAAAAATACACTCCTGGAAATTGAAATAAGAACACCGTGAATTCATTGTCCCAGGAAGGGGAAACTTTATTGACACATTCCTGGGGTCAGATACATCACATAATCACACTGACAGAACCACAGGCACATAGACACAGGCAACTGAGCATGCACAATGTCGGCACTAGTACAGTGTATATCCACCTTTTGCAGCAATGCAGGCTGCTATTCTCCCATGGAGACGATCGTAGAGATGCTGGATGTAGTCCTGTGGAACGGCTTGCCTTGCCATTTCCACCTGGCACCTCAGTTGGACCAGCGTTCGTGCTGGACGTGCAGACCACGTGAGACGACGCTTCATCCAGTCCCAAACATGCTCAATGGGGGACAGATCTGGAGATCTTACTGGCCAGGGTAGTTGACTTACACCTTCTAGAGCACGTTGGGTGGCACGTTATACATGCGGACGTGCATTTTCCTGTTGGAACAGCAAGTTCCCTTGCCGGTCTAGGAATGGTAGAACGATGGGTTCGATGACGGTTTGGATGTACCGTGCACTATTCAGTGTCCCCTAGACGATCACCAGTGGTGTACGGCCAGTGTAGGTGATCGCTCCCCACACCATGATGCCGGGTGTTGGCCCTGTGTGCCTCGGTCGTATGCAGTCCTGATTGTGGCGCTCACCTGCACGGCGCCAAACACGCATACGACCATCATTGGCACCAAGGCAGAAGCGACTCTCATCGCTGAAGACGACACGTCTCCATTCGTCCCTCCATTCACGCCTGTCGCGACACCACTGGAGGCGGGCTGCACGATGTTGGGGCGTGAGCGGAAGACGGCCTAACGGTGTGCGGGACCGTAGCCCAGCTTCATGGAGATGGTTGCAAAAGGTCTTCACCGATACCCCAGGAGAAACAGTGTCCCTAATTTGCTGGGAAGTGGCGGTGCGGTCCCCTACGGCACTGCGTAGGATCCTACGGTCTTGGCGTGCATCCGTGTGTTGCTGCGGTCCGGTCCCAGGTCGACGGGCACGTGCACCTTCCGCCGACCACTGGCGACAACACCGATGTACTGTGGAGACCTCACGCCCCACGTGTTGAGCAATTCGGCGGTACGTCCACCCGGCCTCCCGCATGCCCACTATACGCCCTCGCTCAAAGTCCGTCAACTGCACATACGGTTCACGTCCACGCTGTCGCGGCATGCTACCAGTGTTAAAGACTGCGATGGAGCTCCGTATGCCACGGCAAACTGGCTGACACTGACGGCGGCGGTGCACAAATGCTGCGCAGCTAGCGCCATTCGACGGCCAACACCGCGGTTCCTGGTGTGTCCGCTGTGCCGTGCGTGTGATCATTGCTTGTACAGCCCTCTCGCAGTGTCCGGAGCAAGTATGGTGGGTCTGACACACCGGTGTCAATGTGTTCTTTTTTCCATTTCCAGGAGTGTATATGGGGAGAGATAAATGTGAACTAGAAAGCAACTGGAGATCTGGTTGAAAAAAGTCGAAAAAGTGTTGATTAAAGCTGAGCTATGTTGATCCTGTGGTGAACTTGGATTGGTAAACAATGATGTGCACAAAGGTTTGGTGGTTGTGTTGCCGCCAAAACACGTTAAAGGGTGGAGAAATTTGGGAAATTTCGAAAAAACTGCGTGTAAATGTACTAAAAGGAGTGGTTTTGTGGTGGCAGATTGTGAAAATGAGGCTAACAATTGTCTCACGAAGAAATAATGATGTTAAAACCTGTGGGAGGCAGCTAAAAATGATCAGTGATGTGGGAAAAACGGAAATGTAAATAAGGCGAAAGTTATTAGAACTAGCCGAATTGGTTGTTTAATAGGCGAAAGAAACTGTTTGTGAACTGGAAACGGTGGATTTTATAGCAGCGGTAGCGTTAAAAGAGGAAAAAAAAATTTTTTGGTTATGGTTTGGAAGTGGGTTACGTATTATTGAGTATATATAGGCGGGATAAAATTGTATGGTAGATTACAGTAAAAAGGAGAAGGTGAGTACAAAATGAAACTACTTGCAAAAACAGAAGGAGAAAGTAAGATGACAGAAAAGATTTCAAAATGCAACAGTGACAATAACAAACGTAATTGTTGGGTTCAAATTAATGATATGATTATAATAGAGGGAAACATTCCACATGGGACAAATATATCTAAAAACAAAGATGATGTGACTTACCAAACGAAAGTGCTGGCATGTTGATAGACACACAACCAAACACAAACATACACACAAAATTCAAGCTTTCGCAGCCAACGGTTATTTCTTCAGGAAAGAGGGAAGGAGAATGAAAGACGAAAGGAAGTGGGTTTTAAGGAAGAAGGTAAGGAGTCATATCAATCCCGGGAGCAGAAAGACTTACCTTAGGGGGAGAAAAGAACAGGTATACACTCGCGCGCACACACACACACACACACACACACACACACACACACACACACACACATATCCATCTGCACATACACAGACACAAGCAGACATTTGTAAAGGCAAAGAGTTTGGGCAGAAATGTCAGTCGAGGCGGAAGTACAGCGGCAAAAATGTTGTTTAATGACAGGTGAGGCATGAGCGGCGGCAACTTGAAATTAGCGGAGGTTGAGGCCTGGTGGGTAACGAGATGTTATATTTTATTCAAGTGTCCCACAAGAAAATCACTATGCAGCTGCAAGAAGAATCTGGTAAGGTACACAGCTGAGTTAGTACTTACTTGAGACTGCATTGTTGTAATGTTAAACATTCCTGCTTAATTGCACAATTTTTATTACTCATAACTTTGTGGTTAACCTTAACAACCTACAACTATACTTTGAATTCACTTATTTGAGTCTGACTCACTGAATATTTAATATTCAGCACTTTTTAAGATATTTATCAGACATTTTGAAAAACATTTTAAGACAACAGTTTTTCTTTAATTGGGACACACCAGCAAGCATACAGTATTGCAGCAAGTGCATCTCTACTTCCTGCAGAGATGACTGAACCAGATACCCAGTCATAACTCCAACCCCCTACAGCACTATTTTCACCTCTGTCATATGTGCACTCTTATGGATGGCAACATTTTGTACAGACAGACGAAAACCCCTAAAGGTAGTCTTTCCAGAACCCCTTTGGCCCTACATTCTCAGTCTCATGTACCATGGTCACTGGGATCTGTCTTGTACCAAGATGCCAGCCACTCACTATGTCTACTGGCCTTGAATCAACAAGCATGTTAAGCACCTCATCCAGAATTGCCATAAATGTGAAGCACAGCGGGCAGCATGTTGCCAATCCTCATTGTTGCTGGTGCCATGGCAGCCTTGAAAGACGATTCATCTCAATTTTGACAACCTTTTTCTGAACACCATCTGGCTGATAGTCATAAACATAGTCATAAACATTAATTTTTGGTTTCCTTGCATTGTTAATTGTTGTACCACCAGTACAGAGGCCACCATTAAGGCACTCACTAGAGTCTTTGCCTCGAAGGCCTTCCCTGTATGACAGTCAGGTAACAGGCCCCAGTTCCAAGCACAACTTTGTGCTACTTTCTGCTAACAGAATGCTATTCAACTTGTCCTGTCACCACCCTTCCACGCCCGGTCCAAAGCAGAAGGTGAGAGACTTGACCGTGCTTTTTAAAATGCAGATGAAAAACTGTAAATATAGCAACAAACTTTGTATGGATGATGTTTTAAACCTTTTTCTTAGTACAGGGCTACACTAATAGATAACTAGATTCAAGTGGAGTTCATCCATGGCCACCAGATGCATATACTTAAGCACTTTCTGCTGATGATTCCAGCTAGCTGCCCACTCCATCTCCGCACTTCACACTGAGCATCCAATTGCAGGTGCGGAGTTTCAGGCATCAGGACAAATGGATCTTGATGATAATCAGCCAGCAAATGGGCCACTGTGTGTTCAGCTTGGACACATGTGACAGAACAATGATCCATCATTAAAACCAACTACGCCTGTAGTGGCCGTCCACCTATGTCCCCGATTACACTCTAGTGCACTTGTTGCAGTGATGATGCCTTGTGATGTTCCGCTAGTTCCCCAACCCCTTCTTTCTCCACTCCACCTCAAGAGCCTTTCCTTTCTCCTTGCCCACCCCCAGATGTGCACTGATCACTCTTCCTTCCAATGCCACCCAGTGAGGATCAGATGGGCCACAGCAGGAAGTGCTGCCAGATGTTCCTAAGCAGCATTTCCAACTGGGCCATCACCACCTTTTCGAGCCAGACTTGAAACCAGCGTAGTGTCTGACACCCTCCTCTCCATCTCTGCAACCCAGGTCCCATCACTATTCAGGCTTCTTGTAGCTACATGCCCCCGTGTGGGTTGACTGGGAGCTGGTCAATCCTGCATTCCTCTTGGATACTTAGATTGTCTTCACTCTTACCCAACATGCCCTCAGCATCCTACAGAGTTTGGGGCTATACAGCACATATACTTCACCCGTCCCCCCCCCCCCCCCCCCACCCCTCACCATTGTAACTAATCTGTTTTTCTACCTCTGGTACTACGTGGCTCTGCCACCACAGAGAGGCACTGCTACAAATTTTCCACGCAGGAAATCTGCACAGGTAACCCTTAGCACTACCTGCACCAGGCTTCACTATGGCCATTTATTTATGTGGCTGCCACTAGCCATGCAGTTCTGTCTTCACTCACAGTACTGTGCATGGACCATTCCCTACAAACAAAACTATTTGCTGTTATACTATATTACTCTTGTGGCTTGTTCTTTAGGACTGTGTACTATGTTTTTGACACTTGTATTGGACTTGAACTGCAAAATATATTTCTTGATTGGTGTGGTGCTCTTATTTATGTTGTGAATTACAACCTGTTATCATAATAGCTACATCCTAAGAGGATGCTTTGGTAGAAAGTGTGAGTGGAAAAAAGGTATAATGATGGAGAAGATGCTACAGGTAATACTGAAGTAAATTAGTCATATTGCTGAAACTGTAGGGTGCTGGAAGAAAGTAGGATGGAAGATATTGAGCTTACACTTGGTCATGCCTCTATGGCAGAGCACCTGTCAATGGTGGTAACCACCAAAACTGCTACAGCTGCGTTTATTGTTAGATGTAACTAATAATAAAAAGGAAACACTGCCTTGATGTTCTGCAACTATGGCAAAATCTTATGCAAGGCTTTTTTTCCCCATCCTCCCTTCTGTTTCTTCTTAGATGGTCTAAATAAGGCCCGTGAACCACTTTCAGTTCCTTATTCGTTGTTCTCCTCTCTCCTTCCAGAACTCTTTCACTTGTTCACTTTGCATTTTTGTCGTATTTTCTGAGGACTTCAAACCAGTTTTTTCAAAATTCTACCTTGAAAAAACTTTGTGTTCTGCCTTGCAGCAGGTCGTGTCATGGGGGAAGCCCTGTCAGAGAGGTCCATTGCATGAGCGTCTAGGGAAGTGATTCCTGTGGTGGTTTCCCATTGCCTTCCACTGATGATGATGAAATGATAATGAGGACAACACAATACCCAGTCCCTGGATGGAGAAAAATCTCTGGCCCAGCCAGGAATCAAACCCGGAACCCTTAGTGTGACAGACCACCGCGCTGACCACTCAGCTATCAGGGCAGACTTTCTCAATATTTTTCCCTAAAACTTCTGTCAGGTGTTTCTGCAGCATTTGGGGTGTGGTATCCCTTAGGTTGCTTTTAAAAGTCTGACAAAAAATCATGGGTCTTATTTTTTGAAAAGATTTGCTCAGCTTCAGAAAGTTTCCTCCTTCCAAACTCTTATAGTTTTTCTCATTATCATTCTGAAACACATATGTATAATTAATTAAACTGTGGTTAAAGTTATTAATCCAAACTAAAGGCTCCTTTTTCCTGTGATCACTCCTAAATATATATCCATTTGCAAAGTCCAATTAAATACTAAATGCAGAATTATTCCTTGTCCATTATTAACCTTATTGTCATGTAGATTTTATCGTGATGTGAAACTTAAGAGGATATCAAATAGACAAAAATTTGCATGACCACAGAGATTCAGTAATAATAAGCTGCTTCTGTGAAGTGCCATAACCTATCTCACATAAAGTGGTTGTTTGTCTGTGTGTGTGTGTGTGTGTGTGTGTGTGTGTGTGTGTGTGTGTGTGTGTATTGAAATTGTAAAAGACTGGTTTTAAGTGAACTTCATTTCTAACAATGGTAATGGAGCACTGCAAATGCAGAATTATAATGTTGAGATAATTTATGGATGAGAGAAAGGGTATATGTGTCTTTGGAATTGAATTTCTGTAAATTTAGAATGTCCTGCCTCAAATCTGTGACAAACTTGTTTCAAATTGTTTTACTTTTGAAATGAATTCTACTTTTCTTGGTGAAGATAGCACAACTAAGATATAATGTTCATCTTAATTTGAGTTCATAAATTGTAACCTTCTCATTATTTCAGAGATTTTTGTAGATGAAACATTTTGGAGCAGAAAAATGACTCAATAACACTCAACAATATAGGAAAGGATAGATCACTACGTACCATGAAGATGACATGTTAAGCTGCAGGCATGCAAATTAAGACACTTAGTCAAAGATTTTAGCCACAGCCTTCATCAGTAAAAGAGAAATACACAAGCTAGCACACCTCATGCACACAAGACTGCCAACTCTGGTAGCTCAGGTCAAAATTCAGCTATAATGTAGGATGGAAGCAGCAACCTGGAGGGGGCAGAAGAGGGTGGGGATAGTAGGGGGGGGGGGGGGGGGGGGGGGGGAGGAGGGGAGATGAATGGTCTAGTGGAGTGTGCAGGGACTAGAATGTGAACAGGCACAATATCAGGAGGTTGTGGGTAGAGGGTGGGGAAGAAAGGAGCAAAAACGGAGAGAAGGTGGGAAAGTGGTAGGGTTCCTTTGGCAGAGGGGACCCTACTATCCCTTTCTCTTCCCCAGCCCATCCAGACTGCTGCCTGCATCCCACACAGTAGTCTGATTCTGGTCCGAGATGCTAGAGTTGGAGGTTGTGTTTGCGTGAAGTGTGCTTCCCTTTTGTGTACGAATGGTGTGTGTTTCTCTTTTTCTGATGAAGGCTGTGGCCAAAATCTTTGTGTAAGTGTCTTAATTTTTACTGTAAGTAGCAACCCATTCTTTCCCACATTGTTGATATTTTCACCTGGAGTTTCCTTTGTTCAATAATTTTCAGATACAGGGTGACATAGAATAATGGGAATGTTTGAAATGAGTAGTGACAGCCATGGATGGGTGCCAGCACTGTGGGTTTGTGACAGTTAGCAAATAAACAGTCTGCCATTTCAGTAATCATGGATCAGTGGAACTGACAACATGTGTGTTAGCCATAAAAATGTTTTTATGAAACAATGAGAGTTTGGTAGCAGAGCAGATGGAGTTTCGATGTTTTTATAATTTAGGAAATCATGATGCCATTCCGTCAAAACATGTGATAAAATATTGGCTTAATAACTTTGAGGAGACTGGATCTACCCTCAAGAAGAAACAACAGGACAACCAAGAAGTGTGCATTCTCCAGCAAACATTGATGTTAAAACTTCCTGGCAGTTTAAACTGTGTGCTGGACCGAGACTTGAACTCGGGACCTTTGCCTTTCGCGGGCAAGTGCTCTATCAACTGAGCTACCCAATCATGACTCACGCACTGTCCTCACAGCTTTAATTCTGCCAGTACCTCGACTCCTACCTTCCAAACTTCACAGGAGCTCTTCTGCAAACCTTGCAGAACTGGCACTTCTTCAACCAGATTATCAGTGTTTGATGCCGTTTTACTTCTGTGCTAAGTACTTCCAAATAGTCACTAGCTAACACTACCATGTTTAACTGAAGAGATTTAATTCATTAAGCTTTTAGCTGTACATGAATAATTCATGGAGCAACTGCGACATGGGCACATCATACAGTGCTTGTGATTTCAATAACAATTCTTATACATCGTGCACCTTAATTTCATATCATTCAGACATCTAATCATCTGATGTGTTGACAAGATGGAAGTGTCCTTTCGGGCTTCATAGTCCATTGATAAAGTGTGGGCCTGAAAAACTGAAAGGTTGTGCATTCAAATTCACGAGTCTGCCTTTACCTTAGCTTTCACATCCCTGTGATGTGAAGAGTCATTCATTACAGTAGCATCCTTATTAATTACATTAATAAGATTATTAAGACAAATTTATATTGAGAAACTTTTTCATTTGTCAGTTGTACACTTGCAATTTATTGATAAAAAAATTATTTCATGGCTACTTATAAACTTGTCTACCTTTGAATAATTTTATCACTGACATAAAAATACAAGAGCCTTTTCCTGGTGCATATGTTCCAAATAGTCTTCATGGGTTTGCCACTGGATGAAGCTGTGCAAGTTCCACAATATTTCATCAAAGCAACTGTCCAGCACCTTCAGGTGCTTCAACCTTGCTGGTGGCTAGGTAGAACATACCTAGCCACGAGCTAGGATGAACCACCTGAAGATGTTGGACAGTTGCTCTGAGGAAATATTGTGGAATTCATACAAAGTTATCCGGTGGCAAACTGTGAAGACTAATTAGGACATAAAAATAGTTGATGTAAACAACTGTTCATAAATTTCTGTGTATTTAATCTACTCCTGCGACAGTAAGTTCACTTTTTGAATACATCCTTTAAAAATTATAATTCATTTTGCATTATTGATACTCTCTCTTTCATGTTTCTCGTAGGCATTGCACGCTACGTAGATGTCACTGAAATACCTGCATTGCAGTGCCAAAAAACAGACCCATTTCGGGTTAGGAGTTATATCAAAGTTAATGGATCAATGATATGTGCTGCAGAAAAATATGGTGGCCGAGACTCTTGCAGTGTAAGACAGCTCTCATGAAATTCATTATTCATTCATTGGTAACACAGATTGATAGTGACACTGAGTGAGTGAGTGAGTGAGTGAGTGAGAGAGAGAGAGAGAGAGAGAGAGAGAGAGCTCATTTTTTGGTACTGCTTAATTAATATTTACTTGAATGTATTTATGATTATCAAAGTATGGGCTTGCAAATGTGAATTTAGGCAATTGAAAGATTTATGAGAAGAATGGTCTAATAAGGTGGGTTCCCTCTAATTCCCCATGTGTTGCCATATGTCACTGAAGTAGTCCTACACTCCTGCAGTAGTAAACATGAGAAATGTCATGAACTGTTTTCAAATTATTTGTGTTACTGCTATTATAAAATTTCTGTCAAATAAGTGTTAAATTTTTCAGCAAGTTACTCAACTTTCTGGGTGCAAATTTATCAAGAACCTTTTTGATTATTTTTATGTACAATGTGTCTCAAAATGGGTTTGGCAAAATGCATTTTTCTATCTAAAGATTTTGTTTTTTTACAGTATTACTGCTGTTAATTTTTTTATAAATGCAAACAAAATGGGAATTAGAATATGTATGTGACATGTGGGTGTGTTATACCGTGTATATAAAATGATGGACCCATAGCATAGAATTATTGCAATTAAATGTTCTGTACTTTATGTACATAGACTATGTATGCCTCATAAAATCCATTCAGTTTACAGTATCTAAAATTTTGTAACTATGATGTTAATTTTCAGAAATGTTGTGGCTAAAATTTGTTAGTTATCTTAGGAAAACTATAGTTGTTGTTGTTGTTGTTGTTGTGATGGTCTTCAGTCCTGAGACTGGTTTGATGCAGCTCTCCATACAGTAAAATTATGGCTGTAGTTTTCCCCTGCTTTCAGTCGTTCGCAGTACCACAACAGCAAGGCCATTTTGCTTAGTGTTACTAGGCCAGATCAGTCAATCATCCAGACTGTTGCCCCTGCAACTACTGAAAAGGCTATTGCCCTCTTCAGGAACCATACGTTTGTCTGGCCTCTCAACAGATACCCCTCCATTTTGGTTGCACCTACGGTACGACTATCTGTATCGTTGAGGCACGCAAGCCTCCCCACCTATGGCAAGGTCCATGGTTCATAAAGGAAGGGGGGGGGGGGGGGGGGGGAAGGAAAGGGGGGAGAGGGGGGCAAAACTATAGTTAGAATCAGTAAAAGTAATGTATTTTATTGGAAAACTGACTAAGCAAATATGTACTTGGACTTACTCCATAGATGTACATCATAAGCTGCTAATTAAATAAATAAATTAAAATCAGAACTGAAGAGCATAAATAAATGAATGGAGCACATTATAAAAAAGTGCAGAAAGCCGAAGTAATTTCATCGGCATTATTTGCCCATAATGACATGGCACTTTCCATAATATATGGAAGAGCTGTAAGCTTGGATGTTACTCCATGACACAAAAAACTTTCTACATCTAATTATAGAATAAAGAACTATTCGAAAAGTGAATTCTGTCTGGAGCTCTATAAATACGAGATATTAAGTCTTTCACCAAAAATGAAGAATGCAATGACCCTTGTATTTCATTTTTGTGAATGTTAATTATTTTCAGGTTTGGAAGTCATTTGTTACATTACCCTTTCCATTGCATTTTGTTCCAGGGTGATTCCGGAGGTCCACTTCAAGTTCGGCTTGACAAGCCTCACTGTCAGTTCAGTGTTGCTGGATTAACTTCATGGGGATTTGTGCCCTGTGGGTTGCCAGGCCAACCTTCCATGTATACAAGCATTGCTGAATACTTACCATGGATTGAGTCAATTGTTTGGCCTTAAATATGAGCAGTCTGTTTGAGAGATAATATTGTTCAGATATATATGAAAACTGGTACCCTACACTTCATTGCACTCTTTGATTTACTGTACAGTTTATTACTTCAAGAAATCACAGATGAAAGAGAGAATGAGAGAACGTAAGAAGTATAGAAAGTATTGTTGGAATACAGAAGAAAATGCAAATTTTGCATTTATGACTTGGAAATAATTACAAGTGAGCCAATATGACAAACAAGAAAAGAAAAGACAGTTCCATCTAATATCTGATACACACTTATAT